>NC_087251.1:4960000-7460000 GCF_037042905.1 Lytechinus pictus | reverse complement strand
TGAAGTTAAATTAATACTGTATGGACGTCTAAGTCTTGAAGTCAGTCAGTCTATATGGATGAGTGTTGGTCTAGTATTTTATATTGTATATTCTATATCTGTAATAATCAAGAAGACTTATTTATATCATTAGTTTTGGGGGTGTAACAATTTAAGGTGGGAGTGATCTAAACTTGTTCTGATTGGTCTACAGGTAACTGTCTATCAAAATTTCCCTGTTATAAGGGGTGTGGTGATGCTCTGTGCAAGTGACGGGCTGGAAGTGTGAGTCATACTTCTTCCTTGAAGTTAGCTGACGTCACTGAGGGTTGGTATTTTTATGATCAAGGTTTAGGAGTTAAATGGTATTAGGGGTTTCGGGATTCTTAGATGACATTGGGGGAGTTTGTAAACCAGTGAAGGTGAATGACTGAAAGGATACATAACAGGTACTTATATAGCGCTTTACCAAAAATATGATCAAAGCGCTTTACAATGAATAACTAATAATACTAATAATGCAAATTACATCAAACAGCACTTAAAAATATCTATCTACGGGGACTGGTGCCTGATCTTAACGCCCTGTTCACCCGCAGTTTAAGGAACTTGCCCAGAAGGCAATCCGGCAGGTTCATAACTCACAAGGGCTAAAAAAACACCAGGCCTAAGCTAAACCCTAACAAAAAACTAACTTACGAGAGAACTAAACATAAATATTTAAACCAATAGTTAAGGACGTTCCACAGTTAAAGTGAAATCCATGTCATTTTCACCAAACTTTGCACATTAATACTTTAGAACCTGAATATTCGAAATATGCAAAAATTAACATAGGTCCATGTGCTTGATTTTTTGCTATAGAGCTTCAAAGTTCACCTAAATGGATGTTCTTAAGAATTGCGCATTCAAAAGAATTTGGCATTTTTAGACCTCGCAATATCACTGCAATGAGTTTAAACCTATATTACTCAGTCAAGATACATGAAAAAGTCATCAAATTTTTCAAGAGAGTTAATCATTGTATTGTTAGAATGGAGAATCTATTTATACTGCTATTTGTTTGCAATTTTAAGTCTAACAGCACTGTCAGTTCTTAAAAATGGCGTAAGAGATAACAAAAACCCAATCTCAAAAATGTAAAATTTCAATAAAAAACTACAAAAGTACAAAAAATGCTGCACTTTATTCAAAATCCATGTCATTTTCACCAAAATTTGCAAAGTTGTAGAGGAAGGTATACATAAGAGGTGCAAACATTAAAAAATAGGGGTTCATGTGCTCATTTTCAAACTATCAGTATTTTTATTAGAGAAAATGTGCTTTCTAAAACACCAAAAATTTGCCAAATGCTTTGTATCTATGTGAAGACAAAAAACAAAACCACTCTACCATTTATTCAAACTCAGGGTCATAATCGTGATTCTTGGCAGCATTGCAGAGTAAAGTATGTCAAAATTGTAGACATATTTTTTTAAATGGTCCATGGAATAATTCCAGTTTTTTAGCTTCATAAAATAACGCATCGGATCTGTAGTAAGCATGCAGATGATGAGAAAAATCAGCTCATAACCACAGCTAATTAATCGCCTGTTCCTCCATTGTGACGTCAGCGTGCAGAGTGTAAAATATGCGCAGATCATAATGCGCACAAACATAACTGTGGAACGTCCTTAAACCAACAGGAAGTTAAATACATACTACATAACATTACCATCATAACTTTGAAATTTTATTGGTCTAGCTCATAAAACTTGGACATAAGAGAAGTCAAGTATCACTGAACATCCTGTGTGAATATCAGGTCACATGACCAAGGTCAAAGGTCAACGAACTTTGGCCATGTTCAGGGTATCTGTTCAATTACCATCATAACTTTGAAAGTTTATGGATCTGATTCATGAAACTTGGACATAACAGTAATTAAATATCACTGAACATCCTGTGCGAGTTTCAGGACACATGACCAAAGTCAAAGGTCATTTAAGGTCAATGAATTTTGGCCATTTTGGAGGTAATTATTAAATTGCTGTCATAACTTTCAAAGTTTATAGATATACTTTATAAAATGTGGATATAGGGGTAATCAAGTATCACTGACAAGTCTTAGGTCGCATGATCAAGGTCAAATGTCATTTATTGTCAATGAACATAGTCTTGTATAATTATATGAATGGTGTTTTTTGTGAATAATTATTTTATAGTAGTTTTCAAATTCAGCACTGCTGCTATATTGAATTGCATGATGCAGGTGAGACTGCTAGAGGCGCTCCACTTGTTACCAATAGGCAGCAAATAGAGGTAAATATTAAGGTTAAAGATACACCACAATTTAAAGAATACAAGTTTCTGGGCATTTGGTTTGATGTGAAACTCATCTGGAAAAAGCACATCGATCATATAAAACTGAAATGTTAAAAAAGAATCAATTTGTTACGGTGTATAGCAGGAACAAGTTGGGGAAATAATAAAATGATTCTTTATATAATATACAAAGGTCTTATTAGATCCATATTCAGGGGCGTAGACAACGGGGGGGATGAGGGGGATGGCATGTACAATCATCCCCCCCAGGTTTTGGGGAATGATATTTGGTTACTTAATAAGTCATAATGATGATAATAATAGTAATAATAATAATGATAACAATTATAAGAATAATAATAATAATTATGATGATGATAATAATAATCCTCATCATTATTGTAATTGTGTTTATTGTTATTAGCCGCATTCACACGGTGAAAGCCAATTCAGACGGTAAAAAAAAGAAAATCTTACAAGTATTTTGTGGTTATCTTGTGGTTTGGAAACCACAAGATAACCACAAGATTAATCGCGCATATTTTGCAGTGCGCGCAATCTCGTGGTGTGGAAACCAAAAGATAACCACGAGTTTTGCATGTTCAAATGGGGCAAACCACAAGATAACCACAAGATACCTCTAAGATTGCAAACCACAAGATAACCACAAGATTGGCTTTTAACGTGTGAAAGAAGCTATTGAAAATCAGGGATGCGGATTACGAGCGTACGCCGTGTTATGTGCGCATTACGTGCGGGGAGAGAAGGGACGCGCTAAGGCAGTTAGCTAGAAAACAAAAACACGTGGTGAGTCCTTAACTTTTTAAGGGGGAAATGCATGTGAGTGTGTCACTTACATAATTCACAGCGTGAATTGATTTTAGGATTCTAGGATGGCTCATATAAAGAAGTTGAAAACATCAAAGATCACTTCTTTTTTCAAGCATAATGAGAAAGAAGAACGTGATGACGAACAGCCGTCTACATCAAAATCGGATGATGTCGGAGATAGGCCTGTTCAGAAGAAAGTGCCGTTGAGGGTGATGGAGCATTTTCATTCATAACCACATACCCATATCAAGACAACAAAGACTATACCTGCGTGTACACAGTTGACATTGGTTTTTTTTCTGAAGAGGTGTAACAGCAAAATTCACAGAGATAAATAAATACGTAGTGCGGTTCAATATGCAATACTATGTGTCAGTCCATTCTGTATTCCTATGCCACGGTGTGTAGATCTTGTCGATGTATGTCTGTCCATTCAAGGCGTAGTATGTGTGTGATGCGCGCACCCGTGTGTGTGAGGGTGTGTGTGTGTGTGAGTATGTGTGTGTGTGCGTGCGCGCTTGTGTGTGTTATTTTACCTCATTAAGTATGCATCAGATTGCACGATTTCAAGTTCAAAATTGCAAAAGCTCCCTACCATGGGAGGGGGGACACCCCCCGCTCGGTCACTTCGCTCCCTCGCTCGGGCGCTTCGCGCCCTCACTAGCATTGGCAGCCCAGTCATCCCCCCCAGGTGTACGAACCTGTCTACGCCACTGTCCATATTAGACTACGGATGTGAGTTATACTACTCGGCTAGCCTTTCACTGAAACAAGAATTAGATTCAATACAATATCAGTCACTGAAAATAATAACTGATGCAATATATAACCCTGCCCTTGAAGCACTACAGGTAGAATGTGGTGAAAGACCTTTACAACTAAGAAGAGAACTGTCTGTTGACAAATACATGTTTTATCTTTTAACAAACAGAGATAGTCATCATCCTACTTTAGAAATTATTGAACCTTCCTGGTATATTGATCAATATACTTGGAAATCAGGTCGTGGACCCTTTGTAGTTAGTGCATGTAAGCCAAATGAAGAGATCCAAATTGAACATCTAAGCCAAAGAATATTACAAGAACCTTTTTGGTCATATGAAATACCCAATATATCTTACTATATCCATAAGATTATCAATAAACAACATAACTTTGTACAAGATATGAAAAACTGTGTCTCAGAAAGGATACATACAAGATGGAACGGTTACTTAAAGATCTACACTGATGGATCAAAACAAGAGAACCTGCTCTGCTTTTTTACATACCAGAACTGGATATTAAAAGATACTATAGATAAAATTCTGTAAGTATATTCGACAAGTTCCGAACGCATGCACATAGCCAAGCGCAATGCAGTGGCACAAATCACAATATATGGCGACTGGTAAAGACATCTGTAAGGATGATGACGTCATCCAAGATGGCAACTTACAATGACCAACGAAAGGATCGAAGATGACTATGTCTTGATCATCATTTGAAAGGAATTAGCGGTACGGTAACTGTGGTCTAAGGTATGATATTTCTAAATTTTATATATTTTCTTGTAAAGTTGGATGTAATTTCTTTTTTATAATGTGACATTTTATGTAAAAAAAAAAACGATCTGAAAATCGGGTTTCCGCCAAATGTTAGATCTAACGTTACGGGCTAACAACTCTTCAGTCTATGTGTTGGTGAGTGGAGCCAACGCAGTTCAGCGGAACAACCAAAATACAGAGACTGAAGCTTTTGGCCTAGACTCCCTGATGATATATTTTCAATGATTTTAATTATTATTGTATAAAGTAGTCTACTAGTTCTAGATCTAGTCATCTATCACGGAGCCTAAGTTAGGCACGTATATGGGAATGTGCCTAGCGAACTTTAATAATACACAAGAAGAAAATTCGCTTCACATCAACATTGTAACCATCCAACGAATTTTAACTAAAATTTAATTTAATTACAAACCTTTATACACCTTATGTGTATAAAGGTAGACCTACTACTATTTCACACAAAAAATTAGAAAAATGAAAGGTTTCTTACCAGACCGATCTCGTGTATCCATTCAAAAATACTGCAAATACAATAAAGTAAATAGGCTTGAACCACTTCGATATGACGTAGCTTCCATGAGCTATGTTACGAAGTGCCGTTTTGAAGAACAATTCATAGATCAAAATTATTATTTATTAAATAATTAGATTGAAATTTTGATTGTAAATAGATAAGGTCTATATAATATTTATTCACAATTGAAATCAAAATTTTATAATTTACTAAATAGTAATTTTAATCTATGAATTGTTCTTCAAAACGGCACTTCGTAACATAGTATCGTCATAACGTAACGTCATATCGAGCGGTTCAAGGGTAAAGCCTATTGTATTTGCAGTGTTTACAAATAGATACACGAGATCGGTCTGGTAAGAAACCTCTCATTTTTTCTTATTTTTTGTGTGAAATAGTAGTACCTTTATACGCATTTATTAGGTGTATAAAGGTATGTAATTTAATAAAATGTTAGATATGAAGGAAATTCCCCTCTTGTGTATTAAGTTTGCTAGGCACAGTCCCATATGCGTGTCTAGGCTGTGTATTGTAATGACAATATCAAAATCATGAAAAATATAATCATGGAGTCCTCTAGGTTAGGATTATTTGTACCTCAGGCTAATTTACCTCAGCCTCGGCAATGGTTTGTGTAGGCTCCATGAAGTTACACTTCACTATCACTACCCTCCATTACACCTACCCAATTCAAAATGGCGAATGGGAATTGCGCATGACCCACGCGCAATTCGTGTTCGCCATTTTCGAATCAGTGGTTAATTTTGAAGCATTTTCATTTTCATTTTTCACTGTCAACAAATCATATCAAACTACACCAAAGATTCAGATTTCCTTTTCTCATCTGTACCAGAAACTCCTGCATCTGGTATAGTTAGCTTCAATAGGTGTCCACACTGCCCTGTAAAGTTCTGTACTATTAAAGTTATTTTGAATTACTGTTCAAATAAGTGGCATATATATATATAACTGTGTTCTTAATTTGTCTTCTCACTCTGCTCCCTTTATTATTCAGGTTGAGAGCTAGTAATCTTCTCTTGGTAGGCCTTGGTGGTCTAGGTGCTGAGGTCTGCAAAAACATTGTATTGGCTGGAATTAAGGCTATCACTTTGATGGACTCAGAATGTGTAACAAGGGATGATTCAAGTTCCCAATTCTTGGCTGCTAGGGAAGACATCGGCAAAAATGTAATTTGGATTCTTAAATATATCTATTCAGTAATTCAGAAAGATATTCAAGAATACAAGGTTTGAAGTTTGTGGTTAACTCAAACAGGAGACATGTATAATGCATGTCTCCTGTTTGAGTGAACCTCAAACGTAAAACCTTGTTTTTTAAATATATTTCTGAAGTCTTTAATAGATATCTTTAAGAATCTGTTAACTCTTAGAAATCCAAAAAGAAATGGTCTCAAAGAATCTCTTGTAGCTTTATTTTGTTATGTAAATTAGTATTAATTTATTATTTCCACTTTGTATTTCAGAAAACCTTGATGAAAAATTATTGTGATTTTTAGCTGGATATTCATTTTGTATTGAAAATTTTTTAATGGAATCATCACATTTCGAATAAAATTTTGGTCTGATGTGCAAGTATAAAATGTTTGCATAACTTTGGGAGTGCATGGCCAAATGTCATTTATTGATTTTTATTTCATGTCATGCATTTTTTTTTACTACAAACTAATTAGCTGCTGTGTCTCTTTCAGAGAGCTACAGCTTCAGTACAGCGAGCACAGAACCTGAATCCCAATGTGGTTGTCAGCTCTGATGAAGGGAATGTCTGTGACAAACCTGAAGACTTCTTCAAGCAATTTGACATTGTATGTGTGACCTGCTGTAGTGTCCAAACCATGATGCATGTTAATCAGATATGTCATGAGGCTGGTATCAAGTTCTTTGCTGGAGATATTTATGGCTTTTATGGCTTCTCATTTACAGACCTCAATGAACACAGTTATGTTGAGTAAGTCGGCCAATCTTGTTTACACTCTTATGTTATTACTATTATTCCTGAGAGATACAAGACATAAGATCGATTTTTTATTCATTTTTTAAGGGGGAAAATAGCTATAAATTTTTTCAGCTGCAATGGTCTAGAATCTTGACTAAATTTTGTTACTAAACATGTCATAGTTTGTTGACACCAAATTCCATTTTTGACTCTTCCTCTTTGCTTTCAAGGGGAAGAGTTGTCCATGGAGATAGATTACACAGAGACTGCCCAGGTACAGTATTTATTAAGCCCATGTGTATTGTGATACACTATTGTTCCCAGTTTTCTGCAAACTTTAAAAAAAAATTCTTGAAAAATACCAAGATATAGTAAAAAAAAAAATCAAAGTGAAATTCAATAAATGAAAATTTTGCATCAGATGAAAATTTGCTGATCAAACCTGTTTGCTATATTAAGCATGTGATTGTCAAGCTTTCACTACATCAATGCAGTGTGTGTATATAAATAATAGAAACTTTAAGACCCAGATCAGAACTACACATAGTCTGAATGCAGATAGAATTGGAAAGCTGCACCAAATAAGCGAGAATTTTTTTTTACCAAATCATAGTCCAACGCTCTAGATTTCATCAGTTCGAGCTTGCAGGAAAATATATCTATGATAACTCTATGTGATAGAAGTGAAGAAAATCAAACCGTAATCTGAAAAGCAAAAAAATATCACCCAGTTTTTCTATGTACAAACCATCACAGTGCTTTTTACACAAAATGGCATCAGGCTAGTGAAAAGCGCAATTAAGCTTATTTTCGAAGCCCGGTAATTAAAGCTATTCTTAAGCAAAATACTCCGGTAGGAAGCTTACATTGCTTTGCTTTGCAGTTTAAAAGCTTTCAATGTGATTTGTCAATTTCAAATTTGGTTCTGGTCAGGGTCTTTAAATTTTTTCTTTTCATATGTTAAGTACATGAAATAAAAAAACACAAAAATTGGAATGTAGAATGTGGAAAACAAGAGACTTTGTAATTACGGTAGATGTAGGGCTGAGTCAAAGCGGACAGTGACTGGTGCAATTTCTTTCGGACTGGTGGACAGTGAAAATTAAGAAAAACATATTTAATACATGAAAGTGGCTGATTTTCATAGTCTTTGGTGGTATTGAATTTCTTGTTTTGAGCAGTCCACTTTTCTTCCTTGAAAAATAAAAGCTCAGAGACTTGATAATGTTCACTCAAATGTGAAGGGAAAATGCCACGGCCTGCCACTAATTTTCACTGGCCTAAAATTCATACTTAAGAGGTCCCTGTATGATATTTAAGGACAACTCATACACTCAACAACAAAAAACTGAAGGCTAAACTGTTAATTTTGCAGCTTTAGACATTAAATTCCATTTTTGAGGTTGACACCATAAGTGCTTGCTTTTGCCATGTTTGAATATTTTTCCACCCAAAGGTAACATAGATTGAGTCCAGTTAAGCTAGTGGAGGTAGGACCTATTGGTATTTAACTAACAACAATGATAGTTATTCTCTTTAAACTCATTTATTTTTTTGTCCATGGGGCTTCTCAATGGAAAAGGTCTAAAGTGGACCCTATGCATGAACTGGACCATTGTATTATTAATTACCTTATTTTTGCATTTCTAAGCTTTCAATCCTATGATTGAAAGCTTAATTAATGGTAATTTTGTTTCTCCCATTTTTTTAGAGAAAAACCCAAGAAAGTAAAAGGAAGCAGTGCAACAGACAGTGAATCTAAGAAATTGAAGGCTGATCCAACAGAGACTGTATTCGTTAAAAAAACAAAAACCTTTCATCGACTGAAGGAATGTTTTGATAAAGATTGGTCAACTTTAACAGAAAAACAACTCAAGAGGTCTCCATATGTATTCTTCATTCTAAGAGGTAAAATCATGTTCAGTGATTATTAGTTTAAAGGTCTGCATATGTCTTTCATAGTAAATAGTTCACACATTCAATGGGAGGTTACTCAAAGAGAAGTTTCTAAATATCCCAAATAAGCAATTTTCCACCTTATAAAAACAACAACATTGTTTTATTATGCTGAATTGCAAACACAAATTACCCGGTATGTTAATGCTTTTTTAAAGTTGTACTGGATTCAAAGTTACTTTGAAGCCCATCTCACACTGTGATCCGATGCGACACGATTTTTCAAGAAATCGCATTTTGCATTAAATATGAAAGTTCCAAGAAGTAAAATTATTTTATTTGAAATTTGGCATGATTTTAGAAATACCAGTATCATATTTTTACTATGCGGCAAGCCCTGTGGTCTGACTTAAGTCCAAATTGTCTTCAAGACGCAGCTGATGTTGACGTCATTACGCTTTGGAATGGAATTTGTTTTTATTCATTCAGGGAGGCTCGAACTGGACTGAATTTCGATTTCAGTAGTCCTACCACTTTGTTCCTTTACCTGACTGACTGAACAGTTCAAGTTCAGTCTTTTAATTCTGTACCTTGGAATTAAAACAATTGAATTGTCTGCATTTCAAGCTTGAGAACTTCTTCATTCTATGTTGTCATGTTGAATGAATATGATTGGTATGATCTATTCTCAATTTTCTCACCATTATTTTGCAGTGCTTTTCAAATTCCATGATGAGTTTGGTCGGAAGCCCAAGGCAGAGAGCTTAGAGAATGACGGAACAGAACTTGAAAGACTACATAATGAAGTCTTTACTGAGCTGGGACTAAAGACTGATCTAATTGACAGCAATTATACACAGTAAGTGACTTTGTTCAAAAGGATGTCATGATGTTGCTAGTACATGTTTATGTTATATTATCTATGTAAACTGTTTTTTAATTGACCCCAAAATTAGGATAGAAATTATGGCTTAACACAGTTGCAAATGTGTGGGGCTGTGGGTGTTCATGAAAAGGTCTGACACATTTTAGTGTGTACATCAGATGTTCAGTTGTTTTTATTATACGCCCATCATAGACGGGACGTTTTATGGTATCATGCTCGGTGTCCGTCTGTCTGTCCGTTAACTTTTCCTTGTAAACGCGATAACTTCAGTTTGACTCACTCTAGGCTCATATAAATTGGTGTGTATGATACTAGCATGGATCCCAGGAAGCCTATCAAATATGAGGTCAAAAGGTCAAAGGTCAAGGTCACAGTGACATGTTTTCATATTATCCTTCTGCATTACTTGTAAACGCGATAACTTCAGTTTGACTTAACCTAGGCTCATATAATTTGGTTGGTGTGTATGATACTAGCATGAATCCCAGGAAGTCTATTGATTTTGAGGTCCAAAGGTCAAGGTCACACTGACATATTTTCATCTTACCCTTCTGCATTCCTTTTAACGCGATAACTTCAGTTTGACTTAAGCTAGGCTCATATAATTTGGTGTGTATGATACTAGCATGGATCCCACGAAGCCTATTGATTTTGAGGTCCAAAGGTTAAGGTCACACTGACATATTTTCATCTTACCCTTCTGCATTCCTTGTAAACGTGATAACTTCAGTTTGACTTAACCTAGGCTCATATAATTTGGTGTGTATGATACTAGCATGGATCTCAGGAAGCCTATTGATTTTGAGGTCAAAAGGTGAAAGGTCAAGGTCACACCAACATGTTTTCATCTTACCCTTCTGAAGTCCTTGTAAATGCGATAACTTTAGTTGAATTTAACGTAGGCTCATATAATTTGGGGTGTGTGATACTAGCATGGATCCCAGGAAGCCTTTTGATTTTTAGGTCCAAAGGTCAAGGTCACACCAACATGTTTTCATCTTACCCTTCTGCAGTCCTTGTAAACGCGATAACTTCAGTTAAACGTAACCTAGGCTCATATTATTTGGGGTGTATGATACTAGCATGGATCACAGGAAACCTATTGATTTTGAGGTCAAAAGGTTAAGGTCACAGTGACATGTTTTCATCTTACCCTTCTGCAGTCCTTGTAACGCGATAACTTCAGTTTAACGTAACCTAGGCTCATATAATTTGGGGTGTATGATACTAGCATGGATCCCAGGAAGCCAATTGATTTTGAGGTCAAAAGGTCAAAGGTCAAGATCACAGTAACATGTTTTCATCTTACCCTTCTGAAGTCTTTGTTAACACGATAACTTTAGTTGAACTTAACCTAGGCTCATATAATTTGGTGTGTATGATACTAGCAAAGATCCTAGCAATTCTATTGATTTTGAGGTCAGAAGGTCAAAGTTGAAGTTGCCACCTATCACTTTTCTTTCTTGACCAATAACTCTATTTTCCACGTTACAGACGGGCGTATTATGTGCTCGCCTTAGCGACACTCTTGTTAGCTTTCTTGATATCATTTGATTTGATGTTTCTTGTAACTCTTTTCACGCGTACTTCACACCAATGCACACTCGGTGCCGCATGAACTTCACATTTCACGCTCAAACAAACAATCCATTCTATTTATCTTTACCATAATGAGACCATGTATGTGTGAAATTAGGCATTATTTGCCAAATTTCTTAACATTATATTCTAAAAAATATTATAGTGAGAAAGCTTGTGAAATTATTTACAACTTTGCTGTGAAACATTTCCCCTCAAAATGTTGCTGTGAAAAGTTGTAGCATCTTTCCCTGAAAATAATTCAGCACAGAGGGTTTCAAAGGGTTAATGTCTTCATATATTTTGATTTGTTAAGTAATTAATGGATTTTCTCTGTTTGATCCAAATAGATACTGTACAGGAGAACTAGGACCAACATGTGCTATTGTCGGTGGAATCATGGGACAGGAAATAATCAAGGTATGTTATTTTGAGTAACAAACCTTAAGAAAATAGAGTCTGCAATCCATAAGTGAAATCACCATACCTCAGACCCTATAAAAGTTGAATAACATAACAGTTCCTTTCTAATGTTTTATATTTATTGGTTTCCTTCAGACTTTCTCCAATCATCTATTTCTATCCTTCTTATTGTCTTGCCATCCAGAGGTGAAGGCGAGACTTAGGGATCCAAATGTCGTCTGTCCGTCACAAACCTAATGACACATAACTCTGCAACCGTAAGTCACTTTTCAACGAAACTTGAATGGTAGATGGACTTAAGGGACGTGCATGTTATGCTGCAGTCGGAGGTCACATGATAAGGTCAAAGGTCATTTTCAGGTCAACGTTAAAGTTTACATGCAAGACTCTCTTTTGACACCTAACTCCGCAACCGTAAGTCACTTTTCAACCAAACTTGGATGGTGGATGGACTAAAGGGACCTGCATGTTATTCTGCAGTCGGAGGTCACATGGTAAGGTCAAAGGTCATTTTTAGGTCAACGTTAAAGTTTACATGCAAGACTCTCTTATGACACCTAACTCCGCAACCGTAAGTCACTTTTCAACCAAACTTGGATGGTGGATGGACTTGGGGGACCTGCATGTTATGCTGCAGTCGGAGGTCACATGGTAAGGTCAAAGGTCATTTTCAGGTCAACATTAAAGTTTATGTGCAAGGCTCTTATGACAAGTGTTATTCCATCCCAGTCATTTCACAATGAAGTTTCGATACAATTATGTTGCGTGCCCTCGCAATATTTCTGGTTATTTTCATAAGTGGGCGAGACACAAAATCGCTTTTGCCTTGTTGATTTTAAAATTAATTCTGGATTGATGTCCTGGGCTGTAGATTAAAGTTCAACTTTTACACTTAGGTAACAGGGACCTGGGAACGATTTTTTCAGTGGGGTTGCTGAAATCTCTCCTCAGAGGAGGGGGGGGACAGACACAATTGAGTTTAACATTATTACACACACACATACCACACACACACACACACACACATATATATATATAAATATACATATATATGATAGTCACTTCTTGGCTTTCTTCTTATAAAAGAACATAAATATATAATTAGATAATTCGAGCGCAAAGCGCGAGCTATTTTTTGTGGAAATTTCATGTATTTTGTCCTGAAAATTGAACATTTTTAGCAATGTTTGTGGTCCAAGATGCGTATGTAACAAATTATAATTGTGAGTGTGAGCAGATATTTTTTTATATACGCTCTGGCCTGATCGAAAGGGACGTGTTATAAGGACTGTTTTACAGTTACCCATGAAGACGATACATATATCAACAATCAAATAATGCGAGCGCGAAGCGCGAGCTGAAAAAATTGACATTCCGACCTAAATACTGGACATTCTAAGCACTTTTTTTTAAATTATGAGCAGGATAGGTATATTTACAATTGATGCGAGCGCGAAGCGCGAGCGGAAACAAAATTGAGATTTCAGACCAAAAAAACGAGAGATTCTAAGTACTTTTCTAATCATGATGAGTATAGGTATAAAACTATACAATTGATGCAAGCGCGAAGCGTGAGCGGAAATAAAAATGAGATTTCAAACCTAAAAACGAGACATCAGTGCACTTTTCTAATCATGAACAGGATAGGTATGGAACTATACAATTGATGCGAGCGCAAAGCGCGAGCGGAAACAAAATTGAGATTTCAGACCTGAAATGTAAATCAAGAAAATGATGGGTAATTGGATATATTCTTAAATTAATAATGTGAGCGCGAAGCGCGAGCAGAAAATTTGTGATATTCTGATCTGAAACTCCACACTGAATGTAAAATGGTTTGAACAGATAAAGAAAACTCAGACGAACATATGAATAAAGATTTGATCAAAATCAGACAAGGAATCACAGTTATTGCATTTTAAAGATTAGCATTATTCCCCACTTGTTCTTTTGTATTTTATTATATAAAATTAGGTTTATTCAATATTTTCCTTTCAAGAACCAAAACAGTTGAATTGACAACTGATTTAGTCCATTAGATATTCTTTGCTGCAACTTATTCCATTATAAGGGAGACATATCATTCATTCTGGTATGAAAAAAATGAAACAATTTTGATTCCACAAGGAACAGCTAGGATAGTGGGGATGTGACAGCATTGATCAGCCCACCTATTAAATATTCATGACGACATGCATATCACCATTTTCATAAAATATTGCTAAACTTTAGAATTAAATAACTTTAGTAATTGTTATCAGATTTTGATAAAATTTATTTATTTTGATAAAATGTATTTGATATAAATATTTTCAGCCCGGAGTACACCCCCCCCAAATCAAGCTACGTATCTGAATAAAAACATGCGTACGCGTGTTTAGAGTTAGACCTAGTATCTGGGCATTCTAATTAAATTTTTTATGATAAAAATAAATAATGCGAGCGCGAAGCGCGAGCAGAAAACATTTGATATTCCGATCTGAAAGAGGGTGAATTTAAACACTATTTCAAGTAATGTGTCGGAAAATTCTGAAGGGGGGGGGGGGTCTACAAAACGTTGTTCATTTTCATTAAATTTCTGTCATTTATCATACCTACCACTAGATTTCTAGGAGGTGCGCTGCCTATATATATGGAAAATAACACACGCAGCACCCCCAAATTTTGGGGGTGCTTTACCCCGAACACCCCCGATTCCTAGCCCGTAGGGCCATGGGGGCAGGGCGAAAAAGACTGTGAAATTTGATTTCTATTACTTGTAATTTTTGTATACAATACACGGGCGGTCGGGCGCGCGCTCACTAAATTGATTCGACATAAAACCTGGAAGTTTCAAGTCCAACCACCCCAGTGTGTATCACGTATTGCGCGCGACTACGTCTGTATCGGAGTGCTGCCCCGCTGGAGCTTGATTGAGTCGCGTTATATAGGAGGGATGTTATTGGAATATGTGAAAGACTATGTAAATGATTTGCGATTTCCTGATGTGATAATTATGTACATTATAATATATAAAAAAATACAGGGGGAACCTGATTTCGTGGGGGTGCTGCCTATGGAAAATAATACACGCAGCACCCCCAGGATAATTTCTGGGGGTGCTTCAGCACCCCCAGCACCCCCGCTTCTCAGGTCCCTGTTAGGTAATATACAAATGCAACCTTTATTAATGCCATGTTGCTTTATAGAATTTCATCCACATTTTTGTCTCGCCTCCATAGCAGAGGTGCCGCTTTTCTGGTGGTCGCGGCATCATCAACATTGAAATCTTAAGCCAAGATTAAGTTTTTGAAATGTCGCCATCATAGCTTAAAAAGTGTATGGACCTAGTTCATGAAACTTGGAAATAATTGTTTTGCACAAGTCTTAGGTCAAATGATGAAAGTCTAAGGTCATTTAGGGTCAATAAATCTAGTGTTTAATCAATGTTTTTATTGTGAACAATTATCAATAGTTGTTTTCAAAGTCAGCACTGCTGCTATGTTGAATCGCATAATGCAAGCGAGATTGCCAGAGTTGTTCCACTTGTTGCTTTCTACGTTTTGTCCTTTTGTATAATATTAATTGTGAATATTGGTGTTTGCCTTTCATTAATTTTTTAAATATGAATTGATATGAGTATACTTTTGTAATCTCTATTAGCCAATTTGAAAATAAAACTGAATCCTCTGCTGAATGAAACAAATTCAGTATTTTCTACTTCAAAGAATAAAAGATAAATTTCTTACAAGATCTGTTTACCACAGAAATTGAAAATATAGAAAGTTGTTTCAAGTTGTTTTGTACAGAAAAGGAGAGGAACTATGATTTGTGAGCTTTCTCAATAGTTTACAGGACAGAAAGCCCAGTTCATAGCATGACAGTATACACAATAACTCAATATTTGATGGCATTTTCAATACTTTATATGTTGAGCAAAGGATTCTTATCCATTCTACTAAAATTGTCATTCCATTTGTGTCCACAGGCTGCGTCTGGTCGAGATGCCCCACTGGACAACTTCTTTCTGTATGATGGAGTAGACAGCCTTGGAATGGTGGACTGTATTATAAGATCATGAATGAACACGACCTTTGACCTTTCAATGTAACTCTTCTAGAGATCTTGAATCCTTAAATACACAGCCTTGGAAATATGGAATATAATATGATGTCATGAAAGATTACAATTTGTGCCCCGTATCCTCTACATTCCAGCTTTGTATGGTATTTAGAAGATGGCTTTAGAGACTGGACTTGGAGATATGATGTTTTAACAAAATATGGAAGCTCCATTAGAAACACTTTATTTTGAAGATAGAGAAATATGTTAAAGGATAATGGACTCTAATGCCATGAAAGGTCATGACAGGTCATGGCATCACCTCTTAAAATACCTCAATTGAAAATAAATAAATGTGTGTTAATAATGGTGAAAGTGGAGATAACATTAATGTTAGTTTGTTACATTTTAATATGATATCACAGCTCCGTGGAAAACTCTTTATTGTAGAGATCTGTTAAAGTGTAGGGGTACCGTACGATGACAACAAAAACAAAGAGAAGAACAAGTTCATTCCAGTTGAAGTTTATTTTATTTATCAGATCTCTTAAAAAAGATTGATATATCAGCGTTCCCTCGAATGTCAAAAGATAAATCTTTATAAATATAAGAAATGTCAGGGCGAGCCACAAATATGGACACCAACTGGAAGGTGCACATCCTTAACGAAGAACGAAAATCAAACTGACCAGGCTCTGTGAGACTCAGCGCTCACTGGCCTTCGAGATGCTAGCCCATTCTCATACAGCGTCATGCAAGTACCTAAAATACTATCCGATCACAAAGGCCATTTCAGCCATAACCATAACCTAAAATTACCAATCTCATAACCAATCAGAAAACAACTCTTCTAGAGTGCGTCCAATCAGAGCTCCTATTGTATAAAGCAAAAAGAAAGAATGTTGGAAGCACCCGGGAATAGCTAATTACGAATGGATAGTTTTGGAATATTCAGGTGTACATTTCCATTAGCACAAAAGGTGTTTGCACGTTCTCAACATTTTAGAGTAAACACAGTAGCATTTAACACATGAAAGGGATTTGATATCCAGGGACATTTTAGAGGAAACACAGTAGCATTTAACATGTGAAAAGGATTTGATATCCAGGGACAGCTATTCTATTTTTTTGTATACATTTTTTTTTAAAACAAGTGCACACCTAGTTACCAATAATGCATATAGCATTTCCATTTACTTGAAAGCAGGATAAAAGAGCATTGTAGATTACATGCCTTGCTCACGGGCATAGGTGCCGCGGCCGGGGATTGAACCCCAGACTTTCAATGTATAGCCAGGCACCTTAGACCACTCGGCCACGGCACTTCACAAAGATTAAACATAAACTGGCATAGCGCCCTCTTAAGATCAATTTGGTTCAGTGTGACAAAATGTGTACCACTACAAAAGGATGGACTAAAATGTTATGATCGACAGGTTGTGACTTCACCTATAAGAATACCTCACCTTAAATGCTTAAATGTATGTTGATAATGGTGGATAGTGAGGTTGTAAACACGAATGTTGGCTTGTGAATCACATTGTTAGTATTATAACATAATGAAACGTAAGCAGGATTGAAATTTACCACTGAGGCATGATTTCTTTGAAAGATATAGAAATAGATTTTAAAAGTGCTGTACTTGTAGAGGTGATGACCAGTTTCAGTTCTTCAATGTCATGAATAAAACATTATGGATAGGGCTATATGATAGTGCATAGTATTGTCACAGACTTTGCTATTGTGATAAAGAGGTGTAATGTTGGTACCCTCATTGTATTGTCACACATTGTATACATATATGTAGAGCTAAGATACTGTGCAATGCTTCATCTATTCAACCTTGGTATAAAAACTCATCCTGCCCAGGTTCACACTAGACCAGCACAAGAATCAGAAAAAGTGGTTAATTGATGAAAAAGAATGATAATGTGAAGCTGACATATATGCTCCTTTCCCTTCTATTTCAAGTCCATTGTAGGTTACAAAATCAATTATAAGTTTTGACAAATACTGCTTGTATATTATTTTTCCAACAAAATTATCAGCTCAAATGAATGACTTCTCAAGTTTCAATCCCAGATAATAGGAAACAATTTGTGTAAGTATTGCAGGATCTGGCTACCTTGAGGATAGTGATTGGTCCATCTTATCATGAGGAATGTATATATCATGCAACAATTTAATGTGCTTGTTTTCTAATAAAGGGTCAAGTATCACCTTTTTTTTTAAATGAATGCTTTAATGAAATTCGTTTGTGTTTGACCCCTTCAAACTTGACCTCAAGTAGTGACCCCATCCCTTTCGTTCTTTCTAATTGCATAGTTAACATACAAAAATATGTATGTGGTGCGGAAGTGAATATTTGAATGTGATTTTAAATGATTTTGACACGATGAGGATCGGGAGGGGGGTAGAATAAGAGAAAAGATGAAGGGAACATGAGATAGGAACATGTAAACCAGGAGAGTTTGAATGAATGCATATATTTTGTGGGAGTATGAGGGGGTGAGTTAGGTATTGGGGGTAGGTGGCAGTGGGGTATCTAGCGGGGGGGGGGGGGGGGGGGGGGCAAGTGCCCAACTTGCCCCCAGTGCCATTTTCAGGGGGCGCAAAAAAGGGAGAGGAGGCGCAAATAAAGAAAAGGAACACAAAAATTGGAAGAGAAAAGGCAAAGGAATAAAGGCGCAGAAAAGAAATATCACTTAAGGTGATAAATACCGTCCTATGCTATTACAATGATAATGCAATTTCCAACACATTTAGAAAATGAATCTTGCATGTCTTTACCCAAGGAATGAATATTCATGCCAACTTTTGATTAGTGATAAACTTATTCTATTTAAGAATTCCAAAAAAAAAGCACCCCTTAATAAAGATTCCTGTTTCAAACGCAATGTCATTATTTTTTCATCTCTAGCTGCGGGTTTGCATTTTAATACGTTACTCTCAATTAATTCTTACAAACAATTCTGAAATACATATATTTTTTTCTTTTTTAATTGTCAAAGCTTTTCATCACGTGCTGATTTGATAAGAAAGATACAAATCCTCTTCATTAATTTTACAAACAATTATTAAAATGACCCTAATTAGGTGAGGGTATATAAATAAAAATCAACTCGCGCTGATGAGATATGAATCCTTTTCATTAATTCCTACAAATAGTCCTTCAAATTTTCACTTTTCATGTAAGTATATCAAAAATTTCAGCTCACCCATCCTGCTTGCATTATTAGATAAGCATCGTGAGGTCTTCTCCCTACAATTTCCCGGTCGCAGGTCTCGATATCAACAATTTTCAGCTCGTGCTTCGCTCTCGCATTGTTTAGATATGCATCATGATGATGATTACAAAAAGTGCTTAAAATATTCATTCTTAAGATTGTAGTATTTAGAAAAATAGACTCGCGCTTCGCCCTCGTATTAGGTCGATTTATTTACTGAGGTACCGATCATCTCTTCCCTAAAAAGGGTCTTTTTACTTGTTCCTTTTTCAGGTCTGAATATCAATAATTTTCAGCTCGCGCTTAACGCTCGCATTCATTGTTTATGTTAGATGCGCATCATGTTCATGATTAAAAAAAATCCTTCTTAACGTCTTAATATTGATAAATATTCACACTCGCATTGATATTATGTTTTATTTTGACTGGCGGAATTTAGAATTTAGAACACTTTGAAAGGGGCGCAATTTTAGCGCTTGCCCCGGGCGCCGTTTGTCCTAGTACGCCACTGGAGTAGGGTGTGCTTGGTATAGATTAAAGGGACACATTAGTGAAGAATATGGAGTTGCTGGTTCCATATGTTTCCCAAAGTACACATTTTGAAGAAAAAGTGCCTCAATGAACTATTTAATAACAATACAAATAAATGCGATAAGCACCAAGTCCATGATTAAAAATGCAGGTAAACAGAGAAACGCACAGGTAAACAGAGAAACAAATTTACTTGAGAGAATTACTGACTGATAAACACTTTTTATCAAGTAAAACACTTTTTATCAGCGATAGACTGTGCTTTGGGCTTGATAAACATTGTTAATGGGCGAAAAACACATCATTGGGAAATAGCACGCCATAAAGGGTGACGAGTAAGATATCCCACAACATATTCTTATATGTCTTCATGAAAGAGCAAAACGTTTGAAAAAAAGTTTAGTCGGAGCAAAAAGTCCCAGAAAAATCTCCAGTGGAATTACTGCTTCAAGAAATTGATGCAGTACTAGCATACAATAAGGTGGGGGACTCCACGCCTTCCCCCAAAAGTTCCACAACCAAGAAAAAAAAGACTAAATGAAGGAGGAAAAGGAAGAAGGGGGGAAAGTGATATTATTTGGCAAGGGCTGTAGAACCGTGGGGGTGCTTCAGCCCTTCAACTTTTTCCAAAACCGTGTTGAAAAAATTTAAAGAAAATAATTACCATCTGATTGTGATTTTTTGCATGGTCACCCCCCCTTCCTACCCACTTTAAAAAAATCGGCGGCAGGCCCCTGTTTGGTAAATATTATATGTCAAAATCTATCAAATGATAAGATATTCGTTATTAAAAGGTGGTGGTGTTGATTTTTTTTACCTGATTGCTAAGAGAGCATGAATCCTTGTTAGTAAGCAACCAGAGGACTGACAGCTTAAGGTCCTCTCCGAGGGACCTGGTAATGAAGATAAATGCCTTACCAAAGGGCACCTGTGCACCAAGTTGGAATCGAAACCCGGGTCACCGGAATCCGAAACCCCCGCTCTACCGACTGAGCTATCGCGCCTCATTAAATAAAGTTTTCCTTTAAAGAAAATTTTGGCTCGCTTTCAACTTAAAACCAAAAAATTGCACCTGCACCATGTTCTGCCCCCTCAATGTTTTTTTTTTTTACTCATTATGCCACTTTTCTGAAGATAAATGTATTTTTATTCTGGTTTCTGCTCCTGGTCCCTGCTCCACATCTTGATGACATCACCTATTTGGCTAATTTGAAAACCCCACAGTGACAACAATATTTCAAAGATAGTCTAAGAACGTCTTGTCATGTATCGGTCATTCCGGGGCCCATTTCTCGAAAACCGTCCCAAACACCGTCATAATTAAGTCTAACCTTTTTACTTAATCGGAGATAGTGAGCTATTTGTCCGCTGTTTCAAGCAGGTCCTGGGAAACTGGGCAAAACAAGAGGGCCTGATCATCACTATTGATAGGAACAGAAAACAGGGGTGGCGGAACGTATTTTTGTGTTTTTTTTGGGGGGGGGCAAAGCCCAAAAAGGGCACTTATATGGCAAAAGGGCATTTTGGTGCAAACGGATATTTTCACCATGAGATTATCATTGGTGTGAAGAAGTTGTGTGTTTTGTAGTGATTTAGTTGAAAGTATTTTTGAAGTGATTTATGATTGATAAGATATATATCTAGGTCTTATTTTTTCGCGATCGAGCAGTTTGGAAAACTAATGTCAAATCTGAAGTTGTAAAACTCGCTTTTTGATCAAAATTATGGACCTAATTACTGTTTAAAAGGGCATCCTTGCAAAATGTTGATACGAGCCAGAAAATTGTTATTTTCTCACCTGAAAACTGGATATTCTAAGCACTGTAACCAGGAACAGAATGAGTACCTTAAACAATAATTGATTCGAGCGCGAAACACAAGCCTGTGTGATATTCCAACCTGAAAACTGGACATCTTATGCATTTTTTAACCATGAACAGGACGAATACCTTGATTCTAAACGTTAATGATGCGAGGCGCAAGTTAAAACTTTTGTGATTTCCTGACCTAAAGTGTACTATGTTTTACTTCAATACCTATTTAACTTTAAAAAAGTGCACATTTCATTTTGAAAAAAGGGCATTTTTCATTCTGAAAAGGGGCCTTTTTTTCTACGGGGATATTTTTTTGCCCCCCCCCCCCCCCCCGGTTCCGCTGCCCCTGACAGAAAATATAAAACTGTTTGGTGAAACTCCATAAAACTGTTCATTTACAAATGGTAAAATTATTGAATTGATAAAGATTCTGCCACGTCAGGCCATCCATATTTGGAATCGTATTCTTACTTTTCAGACCCTTATCAACAGTTTTGGTAAATTAATCTCTCTCTTCTTTTATGCAAAGAATTGTCAAATCTTATGTTTCGGTACATTCACTATTTTGATAATGTTTGGAATCATAAAAAAGTGTTAATTATAATTTTACTTAATAGAAAACATTGTGTCAGGGAAGGAAGAAAGGTGTCATTTTCTCGGACTTTTTAAGTATGTATGTTGTATCGTTTCAGTTTGCCTCTGCTAATATTTTTATCAGATGTATTTCCCAATTCATCACATGGTAATTGCAGTTTATAAACAGTTTTTGCTCTTTGAAAAATAAGAAATACTATATGACTGCTAGAGGCGTCGATCGGGGGGGGGGGGGGGGGGCAAATGGGGCGATCGCCCCACCAATGAAAATATTGGGGTGATGGCAAGCATATTGTTTTGCCCCCCCCCCCCATAATTCCGTAATTGCAAAAAAAAAATGTAATATTACACAGAAATCAGCAAATTAAATATAAAATTTAGTTTTTACATCTATAGTACAGTACAAAATCATGATTTCTCCGCACGGGAAATGATTCCATCTTTCATTGAAACTTTTGTTAATGTAGGCCCTACATTTACGCAGGAAAATACCGGTAGACATATAGAATTCCTTTCTGCCAATGAATAAACAAGAAAATGGCAAACCCCTTTTTCCACAGGCGGATCCAGGTGAGTTGTGTTTATCTCTAAATTAATTCTAACAAACTACTAAGCAAAACCCTTTCCATGACAGTTGATCAAAAAAAATTTTGATTGATAAAATATATTCACCCATGCATCCTATTCATAGTTATACAAGTGCTTAAAAAGTCCATTTTCAGGCCTTAATTTCAACATATTTCAAAATACATTTTGAATTAATATGCGAATCAAAATAGGATATGGCAAACTCAAACTTCATTCAAATTTAGGAAACCATGCTAATGAAAATTAATGGAATGTAATGTTGAGAAAAAATAGTATTAGAGATTGAATGAACATTTGGAATAAGTCAATTTCTTTACAAATAACTAAAGTTGGTAATTTTGATTTTTTTTAATTGACGATACCATATAATGCTGCATATTTCGAGATCGCCATACCATTTCCATGGAGTGCGGTGTAAACATCTTCTGATAACCGATTTTTGGTGACACATGAAACAAGGTTTTGGTAAGTGAAATCTCTGCTCAGTTGTTTTATTGTATTCTTTATTGAATTTGAGTATAGTAGAACTTTATTTCATTTTTCTATATAGAATTAATATAATTTTTCACGTCAAAAACTCAAATAATTCCGCCTGCGCCCGCTCTCATACATCGAACAGAGCCCGTGCCGTGCTATATCTATCGATGCACTCTGGCCTAGACTAGAGTTATACTTATAACTCTATGGGCCTACCGACCATACCGGTAACGGTGCCGAAGAGCGGAGCCGGAGAGATGGCACCCACGGTAGACAGGAATAACCGTCGTTTCTGGGGATTTATTCAACAATTTCTGACATTTTAATGTAATCCCCATTTACCGACGGTAGGGTGTACGTGTGGGCTCGCATGTGTTCTCATTCCCTCCCTTTTGTCAATTCACAGTCCAAAGTTTGATGTAATTTTACACATCGAGTTTACAATCTAACTAGGATGTAAGGCATGAAAAATATACTTTACCGATGTTTAATTGGGTTGAACACGATAAAAATGGTCAAAATGGCAGCCAAACTATATTTACAAACGAACGTCAACAATCACGAATGTGATATCGATATTGCTTTCGATATTATACGATCTGCTCCATATGCGAACGAAACCGAAGATAAACGATACTAGTTATACTAGTACTAGTTATAATCGCGATATATCGATTCGAGACATTAAGTTAATAACGATAATGACGTCATTCAATTTCAAGATGGCAACTTGCAAGAAAAACCGTCAGGTCAGGTGAAAATGTCTTAGATGACAGATTTCTCAATCATCCAGAGGATTTTTTTCAATAACTCCGGCCCAAGGTATGCAATTACTTAAGTTATTTATATTTCTCTGATAATGGAAACCATGAAACTTTCAATTTTGCCTAAAAAACAGTTTTAAATCGCGATCTATAAAACGCTAGTTCACTATACGTTGGCTGTACGGGGCCCCATCCCCTTCAGTCTATGTATGGTGAGTGGAGCCAACGTAGTTCAGCGGAACAACCAAAATACAGAGACTGAAGCTTTTGGTCTACACCCACGGGTGCATTACATGCCGCCGCGTACAGGAAAATTGAAGGCAAGGCGCATGCAAAATTGCAACCCTTCCGGCATAAGCGTGATATAGTCCCCAAATCCAAAAATGGGGATTATCAAAATCACACCTACCACTACCAGAACGCATGAAAATCACCTCCTTTCTCCAGAACACAGGTCACAGTCCCCAACTCTCGCACAGCTCTTTACTTTAGCTTGCGAAATGATAACACACACTTACCCCGGGGGGGGGGGGGCACTCGACCAAAAAAGTAGTGGGTATGTGCCGCGGGCGAGACAAAAAACGGGGGCCTTGGAGCGGGCTTATTGTAAAAAGGAGGGTCCTCGGAACGGGCTTCGGAACTACAAATGTTTGTGAAAACGGGGGTCCTTGGAACGGGTCCCTGCGTGTGAGTGCGTATGCACCCCTATGGAACGTGCATGCAGCTGCTTAGACAGGAATAACCGTCGTTTCCGGGGATTTATTCAACAATTTCTGACATTTTACTGTAATCCCCATTTACCGACGGTAGGGTGTACGTGTGGGCTCGCATGTGTTCTCATTCCCTCCCTTTTGTCAATTCACAGTCCAAAGTTTGATGTAATTTTACACATCGAATTTACAATCTAAGGATGTATAAACAACAAACTTTTAAAACTTGATATTTTAATATTTAAATACTTTAAACGATATAGATGAAAAAGGCATGAAAAATATACTTTACCGATGTTTAATTGGGTTGAACACGATAAAAATGGTCAAAATGGCAGCCAAACTATAAAATATTTACAAACGAACGTCAACAATCACGAATGTGATATCGATATTGCTTTCGATATTATACGATCTGCTCCATATGCGAACGAAACCGAAGATAAACGATACTAGTTATACTAGTACTAGTACTAGTTATAATCGCGATATATCGATTCGAGACATTAAGTTAATAACGATAATGACGTCATTCAAGATGGCAACTTGCAAGAAAAACCGTCAGGTCAGGTGAAAATGTCTTAGATGACAGATTTCTCAATCATCCAGAGGATTTTTTTCAATAACTCCGGCCCAAGGTATGCAATTACTTAAGTTATTTATATTTCCCTGATAATGGAAACCATGAAACTTTCAATTTTGCTTAAAAAACAGTTTTAAATCGCGATCTATAAAACGCTAGTTCACTATACGTTGGCTGTAGGTACGGGGCCCCATCCCCTTCAGTCTATGTATGGTGAGTGGAGCCAATGTAGTTCAGCGGAACAACCAAAATACAGAGACTGAAGCTTTTGGTCTAGCAGCTGCTTTGCAGCTAGCCCAGCGGCACGGGCGCCGGGTGCGCTAGCGCAGAGGCGATGGTCGGACAGCGCTCTGCGGCCGCTTTTCACCAAAATTGCGGCTGATTGTAGCAGAACAATGCGACCGGAACGGCATAACGGAAAATATGCGAAGCCTTGGAGCGGATTTATTTCTTCTTTTTCTCAATAAGAAGAAAATGCTATGCTTTGGAGCGGCTTTCTTTGTTCTTTTTCTCAATAAGACAAAAAATGATATGCCTTGGAACGGAAATTTTAGTGTAAAAATGGGGGTCCCCTCCGCGGCACATACCCACTATGCAGTATATACTGAGTGCCCCCCCCCCCCCCGGGACACTTACACTTGGGTTCTCTCCCTATTATATACTCGTGATACAGTCCCCACTCTATGGGAAATCAAGTTTGATTTTCACGGCGGTGGGGACAGTTTCAACAGTATAGTATACTCGTGATGCAGTCCCCGCGCTATGGGATACACAGATCACTTTGCACGCAGTGGGGACAGTTCCAACAGTATAGCTATACTCGTGATACAGTCCCCACTCTACGGGAAATCAAGTTCACTTTGCATGCAGTGGGGATAGCTCCAACAGTATATTATACTCGTGATACCGTCCCCTCACAACATAAAATCGTGCTCGTTCGACAAGGGGATGGGGACAGTTTCCCAGTGCAACGTGACAAGGGAGACTCATTCAAAACCTTCGGGAATTATTATTATTATTGTCATCATCATATTATATTATCATTATTATCATTTTATCATTATTTCATCATAATTATTATTATTGTTATTTAATCATAATTATCATTATTGTTATTATCATTATTATTGTTATTTAATCATAATTATCATTATTATTGTTATTATTTATTTTATTATTACTATCATCATCATACATCATTATTATTCTTTATCATTGTTGTTATTATTATTGTTATTATCCTTTATTATATTATTATTGTTGTTTTTATTATTATTATTATTTTTATTATCAATATTTTGTTATCATTATTAATATAATTATTTTTATGAATATCATCATATATCATTATTATTCTTTATTATTGTTGTTGTTATATTATTATTATTATCATCATCATTAATCATTATTCTTTATCATTGTTGTTGTTATTAATATTGTTATTATCCCTTATTATATTATTATTGCTGTTGTTGTTATCATTGTTATTTTTATTATATTATTATTACTATCATCATAATAAATATTATTCTTTATTGTTGTTGTTATTATCATCATAATAGTGATAATAGTACAATAAATTATTATATTATTACTATCATTATTATTCTTTATCATTGGAAATGTGCCCCTTCCATCCAGTCCGTTCCTTGTATTTCATTTAATTCCTTCAAATGAAATCACGTACTGTAGACTCATTCATAACTTTTGGGTATTATCGTAATTATTATCATCATTATTGTCATTATTTTTTATGGTATTTATTAATTATTTACCTAATATTGTTATCCTTATATTTTGTTAACATTAATTTATCTTTTATTTATTATTTTATAATAATTATTATTATTGTTATTATTCTCTATTATTAACATTATATTAACCTTTATCATAATTATTATCAACATCATTATTGTTATTAATCTTTATTATCATCATCCCCATCATTATACTATTGTTGTTATCATTACTTTACTTTTCATTTCCGTCACATATTTGTATTGATTACTTTAATGTTTTGGGGTGACTCTTTCAATAATAACAACAACAATAATGAAAATGATGCCAATGATGATAATAATTATGATAATAATTAATACCCAAACGTTATTATGAGTCTACAGTGATTTCATTTGAAGGAATTAAATGAAATACAAGGAACAGAATGGATGGAAGGGGCACATTTTCAATGATAAAGAATAATAATAATAATGATAATTAATATAATAATTTATAATATTATCATCATTATTATAATAATAATAATAACAACAACAATAATAAACAATAATAATGATATATGATGTTGATAGTAATAATAATATTAATAATGATAATAATAATATTGACACTAATAATAATGATAATAGCAATAATAATAATAATTATGATTAAATAACAATAATAATAATAATAATGATAATAACAATAATGATAATTATGATTTAATAACAATAATAATATAATGATAATAATGATAATATAATATGATAATGACAATAATAATGATGATTCCCGAAGGTTTTGAATGAGTCTTCCTTGTCACGTTGCACTGGGAAACTGTCCCCATCCCCTTGTCAAACGAGCACGATTTTATGTTGTGAGGGGACGGTATCACGAGTATAATATACTGTTGGAGCTATCCCCACTGCGTGCAAAGTGAACTTGATTACCCGTAGAGTGGGGACTGTATCACAAGTATATATAGGGAGAGAATCCAAGTGTAAGTGTGTTTCATTTGTGTGTGTTATCATTTCGCAAGTTCTCGAGCGCGAGCTGTGCGAGAGTTGGGGACTGTGTTCTGGAGAAAGGAAGTGATTTTCATGCGTTCTGGTAGGTGTGATTCTAATAATCCCCATTTTTGGATTTGGGGACTATATCACGATTATGCCACACTTCCATGGCCCTAGACCAAAAGCTTCGGTCTCTGTTAATGTTGGCATGCCTTAATGTTGGTTGTTCCGCTGAACTCCGTTGGCTCCACTCACCAAATACAGAGACCGAAGTTCTAGCTTGATCTGTACAGGACTATGGCCATATGAATCTTTATGATCTTTATGTGTTTATTATGTTCGGATAAAACAGGGAAGTGAAGTTGCGCGACAGCCGAAGTAAGTCACTGTTTTCCCCCCTTTTAAGTTTATTTTTCCCCGTTTTGTGTTTTGGTGCATTTCAGGCCAAATGGAATAATAATCTTTATTTTGGTACAGTTCTTTTTATATATTTTTATGAAATAAAGACAAAAATCGATGAGCCCCGTCGGGGGGATTTGCATTGTTCCCCCTAATCTAATGCCAATGGTGGCTGCATGATAGCGAGTCATCTGTGTGAATTTCAGACAAGCTTTTATTAAATTTAAAGATAAATGAAAGTAGTTGCAGCTGCAGTAAACACTGATTTCACGAGAAAGTCAGTAAAACCAGGCTTGTCACTATATCATCGAGGAACTAGATCTGGTACAGTTACATAAACTAAACTTTGTGAATTCTTGAAATCTACATTGAAAAATGTTCACACTGAAGATCACCAACACAGATAAGCGCACGTGGGACAGTGTATTATTATTCGGCCCAACGCTTGACCCGAATCCCGTGCTTATTTGCTAATTTCTCAGCAATTACACAATTTCTTCAAAAATCCTTTGGCACATGTTTTTTATTTATAAAAACAGAAACTTTGGTGGTCATTTCATTGGATTCTGTACGAACTTATTTTGAAATCTTCACCACAACTGGCATTTATCTTTAAATCAAGTCCTTACTCAACGATGTGAAGTTAATTCCCCCTAAATAATATGAATATCCCTGAAATAGCGTCATTTAACTTAAGCGCTGATTTTTCTTCTCGTTGACAAAATATGGATCCGTCTTGAGTTCTATTTCCAAAATTTTTCGTCCAATTAGCTAAAGAAGGTGCGTGATTTATCTTCATATCAAAGACACTACATAGAAAAGACTAGGCACAAAATTTATTCTACTCGTAAATTGATGCAAAGCACTACGCAAAGTCGGCAAAGTTTCCAATCTTATTACTGTGTGAGTGTAAAGAATTTGGTGGAACGTTTGTTGACAATTTCTTCTTCTTCTGTCTTGTGTTGAGTTGGCCGTTGGCAACCAGTCAGAAAATGACTATTTTTGCCACTGCTTTGATTTGGAGCCTTCTTTGTGAGGATGGAAACTTCTTTCCCTTCATTCTTTTTTTTTTTCATATTTTTCTCCTTTTGATTTATCTGTTATTTTTTTTTCCTTTGTCTTTTTTTTTCTTTTTTTTCCACCTCTTCTTTTTTTTCCACCTCTTTTCTTTTTTTATTCCTTTCTCTCTTTTTCTGTTTTCCTCTTATTTTCTTATGGGCAATTCCATAAAATAAGTCTGCCCCTCTATACGTGGGACCTTCATGAAATTTTCTGTCTTTGATTTCTTGTTCTTTTGACATTTTGTAATGTTCTCGAAGGACCATGACTTGGTCAGTTTATGAAGTGAAGTAAGACTTGAGAAAGACGGGGCATGGACGTACAAAAAGGTTGATAATTTTATGGAATTGCCCTTATGCTTTTTCTTTTCTTTTCTTGTTCTTGTTCTATTTTTTTTCTTCTCTCTTTTCTCTATTTCTTTTCTGTATCTTTTTTTTTTTGCTTTTCTTTTCTTTTCTTCTTTTTCTTCCTCTTTTCGTCTTTTTTTCTTTTTTTTCTATTATTTTTCCTTTTTCTTAATTTCTTTTTTTCAGGGATGCCACTTTTCCGTATTTATACGGAATTCCGTCTTTTTCCCTGTTGTCCGTCTTATTTCCGTATTTCCGACTTTTCCTGTTTTCTGTGTACTAAAAAAAGTCGGAAAATCCTCCCTTTTCCTCCCCCCTAGCTCTCTCTCGATTGCGATGCATGTCGATCGACCGAGTGAGAGATATTTCCCCGAGATATTTGCTTTTATACAGTACACAATTTATAAACGCGCGCACTGCCCACTACGTTCATTGAGTTATGCTTTTATCAAGGCTTTCCGATTGGAATCCTCGATATCCTGGCCAATCAATGCGAGCGACAAGTTCCGAACGCACGCACATAGACAAGCGCAAAGCAGCGACACGAATCGCGATATAATAGCGACTGGTAAATACGTCTGTAAAGATGATGACATCATCCAAGATGGCAACTTACGATGACCAACGAAAGGATCAAGGATGACTAAGTTTTGATCATAATTTGAAAGGAATTATCGGTAACTGCGGTCTAAAGTACGATGTTTCTGAATTTAATGTATTTTCTCGTGAATTTGTATGTGATTATTTTTTCATAATGTGACATTTTATGTACCAAAAACGATCCGAAAATCGGGTTTCCGCTGAATGTTACATCTAACCTTACTGCTGCAGCTGATACGGTACGTAACCCAGGGAGCTCCCTGGGACTTGGTTAGCTGATTGTCTCTATGCACGGGCCAACAACTCTTCAGTCTATGTATTGGTGAGTCGAGCCAACGCGGTTCAGCGGAACAACCAAAATACAGAGACTGAAGCTTTGAGTCTAGCGTTCTGTTACTTAAGAAACTCACAACTACCGTCAGTTTTTTCAAACCTTGACTTCAAAGTCATTGATCACAACAAGATAAGAAGCTTCTTGGCCCCCCCCCTAAATTTGAGGTGGGGGGATCCCCCCCCAAAAAATGCTTGTTTGCTTGTCCAATTTTTTACCTGTGTCCATTTAAATTTAAGGTGGACCCCCCCCCCCTAAATTTTGGGGCTTCTGCCGCCAATGCCCCAATTCACTGATCTTTGATACTCCCTGCCGGCGATAAGTTTCAGTATTTTTGGAGGACACCTAGTGGCATCCCTGTTTTTTTCTCTCTCTTTTTTTGTGTGTGTTTGTTTTGATCGCAAGTAAGAATTTCTTTTAGTACCTTTCTTCTGTTATGTTGTGCTAAAACAGCAAGGAGAGAAAGCAAAAATAAACTGGATTTGGGGGCCTGGGTGAAAAGGAGTGAAAAGTGCGAAAAAAGACTTAGAAAAACAAATTAATTGTGAAAATTTAATGGTAGCACTGCTATTTGTGAAAATATTGGCAAAACATCGGCACATTTTGTTAGTGTTTCCTTTTGCGTCCACTCCGACAGAATCTGAACTTCTCGACAAGCTTCAACTTCAAGAAATAGTCAGTTTGCAAGCAAAGGTCTTCAAAAAAGTAGATTCTAAGTTAGTAAAATGTGATACCAACCTAAATTATGGCATTTTAATCTCCATCTGATACAATTATCTTACCTTTGTCTGCTCGATTTCTTTTCTAAAGCTTTGCAAAACGATCCTGCGCAAATTAAGGTCATACTTTTTTATAACACTTCTCAGCAGAGCGCGCACTAATGTTAGTCGATTGCCATGGAATGTTGAGATGGCGATTTTAGCGAAACCCTTGACCTATTTTATAATTCTGTCGAGCAAATTATTTTGGCTTTGGTATCTTGGCTTTCGTTTGGTATCTTGGTTTTCGTTCAGAAAACAAATACGACGTTGCGACAAGGATGAGAAAAAAGAAAGAAATAAATAAACAAATATCAGCTCATTTTATGAGCAGATTTTCATTTGCCGTGCTGGTCAGTATAGCTGCCATGTTGGGAGGAAAGAAAGAAAGAAGGAAGAAAGGAAGGAATAAAAATTGAAGGAGTGTGAAATAAAGGAGAAAAAGAAATAAATGATGTAAGAAAGAAGGAATAAAAGAAAGAACATAGGAAAGAAAAAGATAATAAAAGAATGAATGAAAGTAGGAAAGAAAAAAGGGGAAAAAAGAGAGAAAGGAAAGAAAGAAAAAAAAGAAGAATGAAGGAAAGTATGGGAAAAGATGAGGAAGAAAAAGGAAAGAAAGGAGAGAAAATAAATAAAATAGACAAGGGAAAGAAAGTAAGAAGAAAAGAAAAAAAAAGAAAGAATGAATGAATTTAGAAGAATGCAGGAAAGAAGAAAGAAAAAAGGAAGAAACAGATGAAAATAGGAAGAAAAAAGGGAAAGAAAATAAAGTAGCATGAATGAAAGTAGGAAAGAAGGAAACAAACTAAAGAAAGAATGAATAGAAGAATGAAGGAAAGTATGGGAGAAAGACAGGAAAAAAAGGAGAGAAAAGGAAAAAGACGAAGGAAAGAAAGGAAGAAGAAAAGAAAAAAAATCAAAAGAAACAATGAATGAATAGAAAAATGAAGGAATGCAGGAAAGAGAAAGAAAAAAAGGAACGAACAGAAAATGGGGGAAAAGAAAGGAAAGAAGAAAAAGAAGGAAAAAAATAAAGAAAGAAAGGAAGGAAAGAAATAAGAAATAATCAAGAATGTAGAAAATAAAAAGTGAAGAAATATAAAGAATGAAATGAAAGAAGGAATGAATGAGAAAACAATACATGTATAGCTTACTGAGCTGGCTGTGCTGCTAGCATAACCTGCGTTGCAGTTTGCTACTGACTTTGTGGGTGTCTGCATGTCAATGAAAGAAAATAGCGCAAACAAACTGGCTTGCAATTTGAGTCAAAGAAGCCTTTTCTTTTTTAATGTTGATGGCAGTTTCTAGTTTTGGAGTTTTTTGCTAGAATAGAGATTTCAGACTTAGGAATTTTTTTATATCAATTTATTACGGGGGCGATTTTTAAGTACATGTATATGTGGGGGGGGGGGGTTTTCTCGCCCTCATCTTTGGTTTTTACCGTGGCAATTCCAGATGTTTAGGGGGCACATCACCCTCACACTCTTTCTGGTGAGAAGTGCGACAACACCTTATATATGTAAGTAGGTTTCCTGGTCTGATTTGTAATATTATTCACCACACAGGTATTATACAAATGATTTCCCTTGACCTGTTAATCTCATTGCAATACCAGTGTAGGTTGATTAATTTTCATATTCACTTGGCTCTCATTCATAATTCATATAGGTCTACATGCATTATTTAAAAAAGCCATTATAAAGATGATTGCAGACTGTATGATAAAAGGATCAATAAAAAATATCAAAATCAGTAACAATGGATTGCTGTCTCTTTCAATTACAGGTCAGCTTAGCGGAGTGAAAATGGATCCCTTGTACATGGCAATGAGTCTGTTCCGCAGGAGAAAGTTTGAAGAATGTGTAACAGTCTGCTCTCAGCTTTTGGAAAAGAATCCTTATGATCAGGTACATGTACTTGTTTTTTGCCTGGGACACAGTCTTTTTTGTAGCTTTTTGTAAAGTTTGGAATTATTGTTGGACCTACATCTATCTCTCATTAACCACCATATATCATTCATTTTCCCAGAATTTAATAAGGCTTTTGATCACCCAAACCAACTGCCTTGCGTATCTCCGAAAAAATAATTTTAACTTTCTTCTCATTATTTTTCAAGCAAATATTTTATCAATCCTCACCATCATCCTCATATTCCAGAAAAATGTTGCTTATACTGTATGGCATTTAAATGAAGTTGCCACCAGCTGTAGGATGTGGATATTCTTTTTTAATGTGCCAGTGCAAAGACTTGAAAACTTACCAGACTATTTCAGTTTATTTCACATTTATTTTAATAGTAATCAAAGTTCTCACCATTTCTCATAATATAAATCAATCTTTTTTCAATCGCCATATTAAAGTCTGCTTGGACCTTAAAGACAAGAGCATTGACTGAACAGGTTTACTTAGATGAGGTGGATGTGGATGAAGAAGGCATTGCTGAGATGCTTATGGATGATAATTCAATTGCTCAAGTAACACGTAAGTTTCTATTTTTGTTATTAAAGGTCAAGTCCACCCCAGAAAAATGTTGATTTGAATAAATAGAGAAAAATCAAACTAGCACAACACTGAAAATTTCATCAAAATCTGATTTAAAATAAGAAAGTTATGACATTTTAAAGTATCGATTATTTTTCACAAAACAGTGATATGCACAACTGAGTGACATGCAAATGAGATAGTCGCTGATGTCCCTCACTCACTATTTATTTTGTTTTTTATTGTTTGAATTATACAATATTTCATTTTTAGCTCATCCGGCCCGAAGGGCCAGATGAGCTTATGCCGTGGCGTGGCGTCTGTCGTCTGTCCACAATTTCAAAATGCTTCTTCTTCGCCATTTCAAGTCCGATTTCAATTCTGTTTGCTTTATATGATAGCACTAGGTGGGGGATTCAAAACTTCTACACAGAATTTTGAAACTCATTAAATATGCTAATTTATGCACATTTTTCAAAATTCACAAAAAATGCTTTATTTGTTGACCGATTTTGAATATTTTGCTTCCATCTGGTAGAGCTTGATGAGGTTCACCAAACTTCTACACAGAATTTTGACTAGAACAATTTTTATGCGAAATTAATTTATGCATATTTAAAAAAATTCACATAAAATGTTTCTTCTTTATTTGATGACCGATTTCAATCTTTTTTCTTCCATCTGGTAGAGCTTATAAGGTTCACCAAACTTCTACACAGAATTTTGAAATTTGGAGTAGAAAATTATTTATGCTAATTTATGCGAAATTCATAAATCACAGAAAATGCCTCTTCTTCATTTGTTGACTGAATTTCAAAATGCTTCTTCTTCATCATTTCAAGTCTGATTTCAATTCTGTTTGCTTTAAATGATAGCAGCCGGTGGGGGATTCAAAACTTCTCCACAGAATTTTGAAACTCATGAATTATGCTAATTTATGTGTATTTTTAAAAATTCACATAAAAAGCTTCTTCTTCCTTAATTGTTGACCGATTTTGATTTTTTTTTTCTTCCATCTGGTAGAGCTGCATGAGGTTAACCAAACTTGTACACCAAATTTTGAAATTTTGTCTAGAAAATTATTTATGCTAATTTATGCAAAATTTATTCATAAATCACAAATAATTTTTTTCCCCTTCATTTGTTCATCAATTTCAATTTTGTTTGCTTTATATGATAGCTCTAGGTGGTGATACAAAATTTCAACACAGAATTTTGAAACTCATTAAATATGTTAATTTATTCATATATTTTCAAAACTCACAAAAAATGATTATTTGTTGATTGATTTTGATTATTTTTGTTCCATCTGAGAGCTACATGAGGTTCACCAAGGTTCTACACAGAGTTGAGGAATTTTGAGTAGAAAATTAATTATTTATTATTTATTTATTAATTTATATGAAAGAATTCATAGATCACAAAAGAAATAGTGAGTGGATGACGTCATCAGTCTCCTCATTTGCATACAGACCAGGATGTGCATATAACTGTTTTGTGAATTTAAGCGAAACTTTAAAATGTCATAACTTTCTTATTTTACATCCGATTTTAATTAAATTTTCGGTGTTATGTTTGTTGGATTTTTCTCTTTTTATTCAAATCAAATTTTTGGTGGAGTGGACTTGTCCTTTAAATAAAATCTTACTTGGAGGATTTTATTGAGACTTTAACCAGAATTATATCAAGCATGATTTACTGATGGTTTTGGTTTAGTCTATTTTGATTCATGTACATTTAGGATATTGATTTGTCAGATATAGGTTTTGAAAGGATACCTTCATGCAAATTTTAATAGTGAAATGATAAAGGACCAAACTTTTGTGCCAGAACACTTTCCAATCATTTAGGGATGAATTAAAATTCAGTATATAAAAGATTAAAAACTTAAATGAATAACAACCCTATTGATTAGTATTAACATTTGGTGTACATGTATGTACACTAACCCTTTTACATTGATCTCTCTGTTAATTTTATTGCAATAGGTCTTCATTTTATAAAGGAAGTGGTTTCAATTTAAAAGTTGGGATTAAAATATGAATATATGTAATACATTCAGGTCCAGGCACATCATTAAAGAAACCTGGTACAGGTTCAGGGGCACCCAGTGCAGGGATGCGTCCTACATCTCAGTCTGGAAGACCTTTGAGTGGGTTTGTAAGACCAGGTACACAGAGTGGTAGACCAGGTACTATGGAACAAGCTATCAGAGCCCCTAGAACGGCACACACAGCTCGTCCTGTCACCAGTGCTTCAGGCAGATTTGTGCGCCTTGGAACGGTGAGTTACAAGATTCATTTTGTCAATAATTCAATAAAAATATCAATAGTCATATTAATATTTAATAATAGAAATGCTGAATTTTGTTACATGATTTGTAAACAGGATAATATGATTTGTAAACAGGATAATTGAGTATTGTTGAGCTTTATAATGCTTTAACTCAATTGTGTGATGTAAAAAGGGATGATTTCATGTGGGAAAGTACTTGGGCATAGATCATTCATGAAACCTAAAGAAATTTACATAATTTGAAAAGGTCTGTCATCTCCTTTGCCATCTGATCAATGCACAACTGCATAATATTCCACACATTGTCTACACACTGTACACAAATCTCCCTGATTTACTACCCATATTTTGCAGAAATTTGCAATCAGACATCATGAGCAGTTGATAGGAATATCTACATGTACTCTTTAATGTTTGAGCAGCTATGAATTCACATCAGTAAACATAAGAATAATAAGAATTATGATTTATTGAACAGGCATCTATGCTGTCCACACCAGATGGACCATTTATCAATATTGCAAGGTTGAACATCTCAAAGTATGCTGCCAGACCAAATCTAGCCAAGGTAATGTACTCACTGTAGTCAATTGAATTATTTGGGGGTTAAAAAAGAGCTTCCGTGAATGTCAGGAGGTTTCCTGAAATGATGTGATTCTATTGCAGGCAAACAAACTCAAAAATATTTCTCAAAACCTCTTTAAGTCATGCATTATATAAATTCATTACATTGTGTAAGTGAACATGATATCCTTGAAAGGTAGATCTTGCTCAAAGTAAGGTTTGCAGCTCTGAGTAAAGTGATTAGGTATTATACTTCAAAATCGCAACAAAATGCGCTTCTTCATGAAAATAAAAGAAACATTTATCAATTTACATTAGAATTTTATATATTATTTTTCAATTAATTGAAAAAAATGATTCCATGCCTTTCACACTTTCTTAGATCGAAATTTTACTCATCTAACCAACTTGAAACCTAACCCTTATCCTCACATTTTCTGAACACCAAAATCCAATTATAACTTAATTTCTATGTCTTGCAAGGAATTAAAACAATGAGCAGTGTGTACCAAGATCAAACATCAAGTGAAAAATATGTTAGCATTTTAATACAGCATGTTAAGTCTGGTCTAATTTCTTTATATACCAATAAGTTTATAGATGTTTCAATTTTTTGTTATCAAATGGATCGTCATTACAAACTATTTATCAACATTGTGCTTGTATTATTTTTTCTTTGTTTCTAGGCTTTATTTGAATATATTTTTCACCATGAGAATGATGTGAGAAATGCATTAGAGCTAGCAGCCAAGGCTACTGAAGCTTGTCAATTTAAAGATTGGTGGTGGAAGGTACAGCTTGGAAAGTGTTATTACAGGTAAGACAGTTACAGTGGGTTCTTCAGTTTGGGTTAGTTTTTATGTTCATTTCTTATAGGGCAGCTACAAGTACCTCACAAAAGATGATATATGCACTGACATAATATCATGCCTGGCTGATTGCATGATTGTTGCTATATAACCAATCAAAAATGCTTTCGGTATTATTTCGAAGCCTCTCAGTTTTGGCCACCATGTGTTAAGAGTTCTCTGAAGTCAGATTAATTTACCGGTATATAGCTATAACTACTTACACACAAAGCCATAAAACTTTTTTTATCATTTCAAGGTATTGCAACTTGGTGACAAGACAACTATGCATACATGAAAGAGGGTTTGTTCCAAACATGTGAATCTATTCACACTTTTGTCATAGGCCACAGCCTGTTGTCATGATTTTAGTCCACTGTTTATGTAAATTAACCTAAATGAACTATTGACTCATTGATTCAGATTTTTTTGGTAGTTATTTGTGAAAACATTGAAAAGCACAAGTTTAGCACCATAATTCAAAAGTGTGCATTCATTATTGTACCCTTGATCAGAGTGTGTACATATGAATGCATGAAATGTGCATTAATCATGGTATCAGACCATTGACTCAAAACCACATTTGTGAATTGGAGAATAAAGTTTCGCTTGCTGTCTTGGTTCATGAAATAAGTCCCTTGAATTTATATCACAAGGTTTAGGGATTGTATCTTAGTATTAATGTTATTTTGTATGAAATCTGTATTGGCAGCACGTAATTCTGTGTAAATTGAATGAATGCCCAGCAGGATTCATCTGTTGAAATGAAAGATCACAATAATGCAAGCTATGTTGAAGCCAGACTTATGGTTATGGATGTACAGCAAATATTATATCTGAAAAATTGAGCTGTATGCATGAACCTGATATTATTATCATTATGAGTTTTTTATATATATGTTTTTTTTATATTGAATCAGGTTAGGCTTATTCCGTGATGCTGAGAGTCAGTTCAAATCAGCTATGAAGCAGCATGATGCCATAGATATATATCTATACCTTTGTAAAGTATATGTGAGGTTGGATCAGCCGTTGACTGCTGTGGATATCTACAAACAGGGTCTGGAAAAATTTCCCAGTGAGACTACTCTTCTGACTGGCATTGCCAGAATATATGAGGTAAATTTTCCTCATTATTATAAATGCAATCTCAACTTTGTAACCAAATATCACAAAAAGCTCATTATTCCTTATTAAACTTGGTGTAAAAGGTTCATTTCTGTAGGACTTGTTCATTGTCATCAAGCAAGTCAGGTGAAGAAAATAAACAAAATGAGCTTCTTTGCTAGTATCATTCATGGCTTATGCAGATATGAATAAAACTTATATCAAATTCAATTTTGAACATATGAATTATTATTATTATCAGACCTGCTACACCGTTCTCGTTCACTGCTCCTAAAACTCCCTATTGAAGTGAAGTAATCCACTATTTATGATGAATAAGAATAGACATTTCTTTGTTTTGTTTATACAGGCAATGAATGACATGGTTAATGCTGTTAAATACTACAAAGATGTATTGAAGCATGATAACACACATGTAGAAGCAATAGCTTGTATAGCAAATTATCATTTCTACTCTGACCAACCCGAGATAGGACTCAGATACTACAGGTTTGATATCCTTTTATTCCTTAAATGTTTTTTTAGAACTGCGAGTTATAAAGAATGTAACATGACATTGACTAAATACAAAAGGTTACAGTGTTTTAAATTGCACATTAAGATAATTGCATGAGATCCTGTTAGATTCCATGCATGGTTTCTGTTGAATTTTAATATTCTAATGAGAGTACAATTTGAAGTAACCAACCTGGATGCTGCTGCTTAGCAATGACAGTGCACTGTGCCCATATTGTCTGGTTTGCATATAAACATACCTGCATGAAATCTATATCTTGTTTTAAAGAAACAGATATGCCTTGAAAAAAAATGAATATTATTTGACAGGCTATTTTACAAGTTTTTTTTTTCTTGTAGTTCTTCCAATTTTTGGTAAATATGTTTTGAATGCATTTGTTTCTTTTGACTTTTAATGGAAAAAAAATTAGTTGAATTGAAATGTCACTTTCTTTTTCTTAAAAATTTCTTAAACAGGAGATTACTTCAGATGGGTGTTTACAATGCAGAACTCTACAACAACCTTGGCTTATGCTGCTTCTATGCACAGCAGTATGACATGACACTGACATCATTTGAGAGGGCGCTATCACTCTCAACTGATGATGCCACTACGGCAGATATCTGGTACAATGTTGGTCAAGTTGCTATGGTATGTATCTTGTTTGTAAAATTTAAAAATAAAACATTCCAAATCTTAACTAACATTCATGCATGAATGATTGTAGTGATGTTTCTAGGTTCTATACTTCAATAGTGAAAATCTGATTCAATGTTTGGAAATGATCGCTGTCAATGATCGAACCATACATTTGCCATTTTGAATTTTTCTCTTACAATGAGAAAGTATTCATAACATTACTTTTTGTAACCTATCTAGCCCATTGCAGTATTTATCAGTATTTGAAGTGATTTCAATATTAAGATAAAATAGTTTGATTCATGATGCAATAATGCTATAATAGGAGAGGGATATAATTTGTTTAGTATATGGTCCATGTTGAAAAATGTAGTTTTTAGTACGTATGAAAAGCATTTATTGATAACAACATTGATCACCCCTACATTCCTTTGCAGGGTATTGGTGACACTGGTCTAGCTCTACAATGTTTTAGGTTAGCTCTCACATCAAATAATGATCATTCAGAGGCGTATAATAATCTGGGAGTACTAGAGTTACGCAAAGGACACATCGATCAGGTAACTCATCAATTCTTTATCTCAAACAAAGTATTGACAATTTCTTGAGGTGTAATAGTTGTAAATGAGTAGTAAAGCAATTTTATATAAACACAGGGTTTATACCCTCCACATGTATAATACTTTGACCAAGTCACTTTATCTTCAGGGATCTTTTAAAATGTATTAGATATATTAGATAAATTAACTCATTGTGGCAGTGGGTGTATCCCAATTCAAAGTTCAACATCAATTATCACAAAAGTTCAGTGTGTTGATTCATAGCTGAAATAAATCATTTACAATGTTTTTTTTTTTTAGTGTCTTACCAAATGTAATGAAATTTCAATTAGTTATTAATGATATGATGTTAAGTGTAAACTATAGTCAGTGTCAGATGTACGGAGTATGTATATAATTACAAATGTACATGTTATTTCAATTGATTCATGGTGTAATATTTTTAGGAAAAAATAAGGTTCTTTACATATGAGGTTATATGGACTTTGTCTTCGACAAACTCTTGTAAACGTAACCATTAAATCAATATCATCCATTATTATTTTTCTATCTCAAAGTTTTCAATAGTTTTAAATTTAGTTCATCATATACATGCACTCTCAAAGTCTGATTGCCTTTAAGAGTTTTAAGCCATATCTTACCTTGACTATGAACTGAAACAAAACGATTGAAGTCTGCTTCACTAGAATTCTGTATTGATGACACTTTGAATATGATATTAACACAAGAAAAAAAAATATGTAGGGGAGACCAGGGTTAGTTGGAACGCGGGGTAAGTTGAAACATTGTAATTTTCTGTAACGTCTTTAAATAAATTTCTGCAATACTGCCCTCAATTTATTGTCATTATCAACAGCCATCCACCATATTACAGACAACACATGTGCAACAAGCCTGGTGAAGTTAGAAAGGAATTTTTGTATTTTGACCTTCTGAGTAATTTTTTTCTCTTTTAGAAATGTTTTATTATCTCAGAGAAGTTTATAGATCAAGTTGGCCAGTTTGGGGGTATAATAGACACTTGTACCAAGCTACAAAATGAGGTTATTGATATGCCATGGTGAGGTCCCTTTTTTGTGCTGTAAGCTTATAAACGTCAAATGGGCCTCCGGGGTTAGTTGGAACAAAATTGAAGGGGCTAGTTGGAACATATTCCAACTTACCCCAAACATAATTATGAATGAAAACATTGGATATGAGAAAAAATATATATGAAGTATTTCACACTCTTCTGAACATGTGTTTTGTTTATCAGTTACTGTAGGTCTGAGTGTGCATTTAAGGCCTATTGTAGGCCCCTAATGCAATATTAACCCTTATCAAACTGGGGGGTGGTCAATTTTGAGCCCCCCCCCCTCGAGAAATGTAATCACTACGTCGTCGCACAAATTTTTTTTACTACACTGCTCGCAGACTTTTTACTTTCAAGTATTGTGCATCATTTGAGACCAAATTTGCGATGCCTGTGTGCGCGTTTTCGAAATTACGCAACATTTTGTACGTGCATGTCGGACCCAAAATTGCTCAAAAACGTGATTCCATGTACAAGGTCAATGCAAATTGTGTTTTTCAACCAAAAGTCCTAAATGTATGATTATTTTTTACTTTTGTTAGTTTAAATAGATTTATTTTATGCTATTTATGATCGCAAAAGAGTCCCGACATAGTTCACCGGAAAAAACAAAGGTTCGAAAAACCAAAGAAATACAAATTAAAAAAAAAATACATAAGAAATTAAATTTTTTGCAATTTTTGGTGGATATTTGTTATAAATTTGAAAATTGATATTCTCACCAAAAATTAGCATTCTACTAGCTTAATAAATAGAGTTAAAGGCAAAAACATTAAAAAAAAAACAATTTTTTAGGGCAAATTTCATATGCTTATTTGCATAATTAATTAATGAAAAAAATATAAACAATTCATTTTTGTCATGTAAATTTGATGCAGAAGTACATGAAATTGCTGATAGTACACTTAATTGCATGTAAAATCAAACGCACCCAAATATGCAGAATTCTACTACACAGTCTGCTTGCGTGAGTGGCTGTATAATCGAAAAACATAACATTCAACAAATCCACACTTTAAATATTTTGAACTTGAAAAAAAATTAAGCAAATAGGCTAAAACCATGTAATATTACAGTTTTAAGTAGTTTTAGTATAATTCTTAATTGACCATACAGTGTTCCAACTTACCCCATACCATGTTGCGATGGTCTTGTTCAAGGTGGATTTTTTCAGTAACCATAATAGAGTTACAAATTTTATGGGGTACATTTGAAGCCCTTAGATATATGCTTCAAGCTGATATATTGATTGTATCTCGAATAAATTCTATTTGGATTTTACAGCCATTTTTGTCAAAAATGTTCCAACTAACCCTGGTCTCCCCTATATTCTCTTTTTGATAAAATCTAGTAAGTCCTATGAATTTACAGAATTAAATCTATCATTTTAATTTTTCCAAGGCAAGAGCATTTTTCCAGGCAGCACAGATGCTTGCTCCTCATATGTTTGAACCACACTATAATTTTGCATCACTTTCAGACCAAGTAAGTTGACCAGTATTACTCCATTGAGCTCACTTCTTGTTATACTTTTCATCCTCCTTTCTCTTCTACTTGGATGTTCATTTTCCTGTCTTTCATCTGTTTTGTTGCATGCAAAGTTATCTTGTTTGCTTTAACCCTAACACTTCAGGGGGGGAAGGGGGCAGTTGGGGGTTGAATCAACCCCCCCCTCGACATTTTTCACGACGATTCTTGTCGCGGAAAATGCATCTTTTGAGACCAAATTTATGATGCCCGGGTACGCGGTTGAAAAATTACACAACTTTATGTTAGTGCATGTCAGACCCAAAATTGCTCCAAGACGTGATTTTGTGTACAAAGTCAATTTAAATTTAGTTTTCTAATCTTATTCATAAAGATATGATTATTTTTTACTTTCATCTGCTGAAATAAATTGATTTTAGTGTAATTATGCTCCAAAAAGGTTCTACAGTAAATGTAGCGTAAAAAACAAAGAAAAACAAGAAGTTGAAAACAGAGAAATACATAAGAAATTCATGAAACAATAAAATACATCAGAAATTCATAAAACAATAAAATACATCAGAAATTTATTTTCAAACCAGGATTTTTTTCCTTTTGTAACTGTTAGTATTTGTATGAAGAATATTTGCACCAGAAATCAGCATTCTACGAGCTTTTTTTTGTGAATTTCTGAGCAAAATGTATAATTTACATGTAATTTAGCATAATTAAACATTATTTTTTTTCTAAGATTCAATTATACAGCCTTGTAGGTTATATCCCACACTATTGCCAATTTTCACGGCGTTCGCAATATCGGCAGCCAAGATCTCAAAGGGGGTTGATTCTACCACCTCCGCCTTATCATGGAACACCCAAAAAAGCCCGGTTAGGGTTAAATGACAAGTGTTTAAGACAGGGTTGTTTTATTTAAATCATGTCGATTTAAATCATGATTTAAATCGCGATTTAAATCACTTGATTTTTTTTCAAAAAAATCACTGATTTAAATCAACTTTTATGAAAAAAAATTGTTTTCTCTTCTTCTTAACAGATACTTTCAATGTAATCATTTTCATTTCTGTTCCACATGCTTTAGAGATACTTTAAAAGAATGATACACCCTCATTGAGTCTGATTTAACACCACTGTTTTATTTTCAAATTGTAAAACAAGCAAAACTGATGAAAACAACAAGTTTCTAATGAAGTAATGATAAATAACTCTCTGTATGTGTGTTTTCATCCGCTTCACAATCCCCATCAACTCAAAACCACATAGTTTGCACTTTGCTCTGCATCCAGTTGCAGATTTTGATGGCAGTTTCTCAAAAAAGTACCAAATGGGGTCTGATTTTCTTCCAGACATGATGCTTATTCATGCATCACAAAAGCTGCAAAAACCTTTGTTTATTAGCTATTACCAGCTGTTAGTTGGGAAGTCCCCCATGTGATAGTTCTAGGAAATATTCCTAGCTAAAATCCCCCATGTGATAATTCTAGGAAATATTCCCAGCTAGAATTCCCAAGGGCAGTATAGGAACCCTAACAGGCCTTTAATAATGTCAATTTTGTTGGAAATTCTCAAGTTCTTTGAGTACTTCATGCATTGGAGTAACACTTCGGATGTTTTGAACTGACTGATATAAAAATTTCAAGAGTTTAAATGTATACATAATACATAACATTACTTGGGCTTCCATAAAATGTCCCTCTCTATAATGCAAATAAATAAAAAAAAAAAAAAAAAAATTACCTGTATGTAATTGGATTATTGTGTCAAATAGTACAATACACAATGTTCAAAAGACTACTTGACCACTATTATTGGTGTAAAACAGTTTAAATATAGTTTAAAACTTGTTAAGTGTGACCATTATTTTTCGTTGGAAAAAAAAAAAAAAAATCTGATTTAAATCATAAAAATCCGATTTAAATAAAAAAAATCAACAACCCTGGTTTAAGAGCAATTATGAACAGTGTATATTGACTGTCTTGTAGAAGCTGAGTACCAAGAGAGGCCGACTCACCTGTATATCTTTTTTTGTAATCCCTATGCATTGCTCATGTTTATCAAAAGTCAAGTTGTGGTCACGTATTAATAAGAAATCTAAATGAATAGGAAATTGGGCTGTAATCTACTTTATAATCTTTTTTATGTCCATTCATGAATTGATAAATTTTTTAATTGTCAGTTGTGACAAATGTAATAGTTTTCTTGCTGCAACCTTAGTGTTCCTCTAACACTTTTACAAACCTATTAATCAATTGCAGGTTGGTGATCTCCAAAGCAGTTATGGGTCAGTGAAGAAAGCAGTGGATTCTTATCCAGAACATTGTGATTCTAAGGAGCTCTTCTCACAACTCAAGAAACATTTTGCTTTGCTCTGATTGGTGACACTCTAGCCCATCCTGATAGCTTTGAATGGTGAATATATATCTTTCACAATAAAAAGAAGACTGATGAATTTCTGGTACGAGAAGCAGAGTTGACATGGTACATAAAGTCAATGGTGCATATGCTGACATATGGAAGTGTGTGTCTTGTCTGGTAATGAACCATTACAATCAGCAACGCTTTTACACCATTCCTTTGGCAGTGTACCACTTGAAGTTCATGTTTTTTCCCTCAATGATTGGAGGATGAAATATCTGGCAAAATTTGTCATTATCTCCATCACTATCTTCACAATATCATTATATGAGAAGACTTATTTGTATTCTCATAACATGTGCACCCTTTGGAAATCTCTATAGTGTGAAAGTGTATGAATTATGAATATTGGCGTATTGCTGGTTGAACTGTAGTACAGGAAATTGCAGTGTTTAGGAAATATAATGCAAAACACTTCTGCTTTTATTTATAGTATTATTTTGAAATGTGAAAGATATATGTTTAGGTATATGGTTTTGGTATATGGTTTTGAACACATTTAGACATGTGTGCAGTGATGTAGTTGATTGGGTCTTGGTCATGTACTCTAGATCTGCAGTATCTACAAATATTGGTATTTTATGCTGATGCGTGAAGAATAAAATTATATAACGGCTCTTCTTGCAAATGCTGAATATTTAATAAATACTGCCATCAATATTTATGCATGATAAATCTTGCACTTTAATCAGAATACATCATGTTACATTGTATATCATGTCACTACTATCACCTTGATTTCATAAAATGCATTGTCCAATGAAAAGTGGCAACTTCTTTTCTTTTAGTTTTGGATAAAAGAATAGGTATCTGGATAATTGTATGTCAGGCATCACTGAAAACTGTCATCTCTTTTGAAAATATGCAAAATGGCGGGTTTTCTCTTTATGCTTCAAACATGACATATAATAAAAAAATAAGGGGAAATGTTGTTCAGTAAAACATAGTCCTGGAATATGAATAAGATGAATTTTTTTTTTCAGGTGGTAAATAGTTTGAAGTTCAACTGTTTTTGTCTCGCCTGCGTAGCAGAGCGAGAATATAGGCGCCGCTTTTCCGCCGACGGCGGCGGTGTCGTCAACATTGAAATCTTAACCAAGGTTAAGTTTTTGAAATGTCATAACTTAGAAATTATATGGACATAGTTCATGAAACTTGGACATAAGAGTAATCAATTATTACTAAACTTTTTGCCTGAGTTTCAGGTCACATGACCAAGGTCATTTAGGGTCAATGAACTTAGACCATGTTGGAGGAATCAATATCGAAATCTTAACCAAGCTTAAGTTTTTGAAATGTTGTCATAACTTTGAAAGTATATAGACCTAGTTCATAAAACTTATACATAAAGGTTATAGTGTATCACTAAAGATCCTGCCTGAGTTTCAGGTCGCATGATTAAGGTCAAATGTCATTTAGCTTCAACGAACTTTGGCCATGCTGGGGTTATTTGATGAATTGTCATAAGTTAAAAAGTTTATGGATCTACATGTAGTTCATGGAACGTGGACATAAGAGCAACCATGTATCCCTGGATATCATACATGAGTTTCAGGTCACATGACCAAGGTCAAAGGTCACTTAGGTTCAACAAACTTTGGCCATGTTGGGGATATTTGAGGGATTGTCATCATAACTTTTAAATTTTATGGATCTAGTCCATAAAACTTGGACATAAGAGCAATCAAGTATCCTTGAACATCCTGTGCGAGTTTCTGGTCACATGACAAAAGTCATTTAGAGTCAACAAACTTTGGTAATGTTGGGGGTATTTGTGGAATTGTCAACATAACTTAAAAAGTTTATGGATCTAGTTCATGAAACTTGGACATAAGAGCAGCAATGTTTCCCTGAATACCCTGTGTGCGTTTCAGGAACATGGCCAAGGTCAAAGGTCAATGAACTCTGGCCGTGTTGGGAGTATGTGTTGAATTGGCATCATAACTTAGAAAGTTTATGGATCTAGCTCATGAAACATCGACATAATGGTAATCATGATCATGGTCAAATGTCATTCTCGGTCAATGGACATATTTTATTATCACATTAGTGTTTTCTTCTTAGCTGTTTTCAAAGGCAGCACTGCTGCTATATCGAATTGTGTAATGCAGGCGAGACTGCCAGAGGCGTTCCACTTGTTTTTTTTCTTTCATTATTTTTCTAATTCTTGATACGTCAAACAACAGAAAAGTATGAGTGTATTATGCATATGTAATAACCCTAAATAGACTGGGCTATTTTGATGCCTAAGAAGACTGAGGGGGGGCTGATTCAGCCCCCCCTTATGATCTCGGCCGTCGATCACGATAAAATTGGCACGCACGTTACCCATGGCATAATCTACAAAAATATAAGGTCAAATTCTGCGACAATTCTCTAATTGCTAATTAATCATGCTAATTTATGCATGAAATCAAAAGTTTGCTCTAACTAACTAAATAATGCCCCTAAAATTCTAATTTTTGGTACAGACTCTTTATAGGGATCTGATCAAATCTACTTTTATAAAATTACAACATCACATTTATTTTCTTATGTTTTTTATTGTTTTTTCAATAGAAATTGTCAGGGACTTTATTTTGACCATAAACAAGATGGAATTAATCGATTTAATCAGTAAAAGGAAAAATAATGATACATTTATGAATTTTGGCTAAAAACTCTATTTGCATTGGATTTATACACAAATTCACGTTTTTGAGCAACTTTGGGCCTGCATGCACTTACAAAATATTGCGTAATATTGTATTGCGTACCCGGGGGTCGCAATTTTGGTCTCAAAAGTAAAAAGTCAGTGAGCAACGCGGTCTAAAAATTTTGTGCAGCAAATTTATCGCGAAAAATGTCAAAGGGGGCTGAATCAGCCCCCCCCCCCGTCTTCTTAGGGTTAAACTGGCCCAAATTGTGTTCCAGGCACAGAATACAAATAAAGTGGGTTAATAAAAGCATGGGCTTTGCAAAAAAAAATCATAATTAAAATGTTATCCGTAAGGGATGTGTTTTGTCTATTGATGAGCACTTATTATTTTAGTTTACATCTGAATACTTAATGATTTGTGATTGGTTAACCAAAAAGGAAAAGTCTGAAGACATGACCACTCTGTGCACAAACAACCGACAGGTCATATTTCAAATATAGACCTACTATTCTTTAAATATGCATGTAGTCCTGCTTTTAAATGATATATTTTTCCTGTTATTCCCTTTTAAATATTTGCTCTGTATTATACTAGAAAATATATATATTTGTGTGCAATTTTGTAAACAGAAAATATAAGACCTGCGTCATCTCAGAAATATTGCAAAATCAGATTAAGAAATAGAATATAAATTCCCTCCCAAATGAATAATTCTCCACATTACGCCTGTCCACATGTCAATTAGGATTTTTTTTAATGGATTAGATACCCTTCCTGGGCACTTATATACTAATCTCATATCTTGCTTTATTTATAGTACACTTTAATCCGATGGTGAACTGAAGCGTATTAAGTCTACAATTAAAGTTGAAAATCATACCGGATTAACAAGTTGATTGCCCTATAAATATAAAGCCCTGCAACCATAGACAGTAAGGAATACTGATGAGTGAAAGATAATAGTGTGATAAAAAACAATTATTACACAATACTTGCAAAACAATCCTAAAAAGTTCTAACAAGGTCATGGCTGTTTGTGCTTGAACACCTATTCAATCTAATGTTCTAATTCATGGTTTAAAATAAACCTGTTGTAACTCATGGATACACCTGATGTTGGGTCAAATTCATAGTTCTTGCATCACCATTATTACTTGACAAGTTGCAAAGAATAGGTCAAATGCTTTTTAGGATTGTTTTGCAAGTATTTATCCTTCACTCATCAGTATTCCTTGCTGTCTATAGTGGCAGGGCTTTATCTTTATAAGGCAATCAACTTGTTAATCCGGTATGATTTTCAACTTTAATTGTAGACTTAATACGCTTCATTTCACCATCGGCTTAGTATGTAATATATAAAAAGCAAGATATGAGATTAGATTTGATCTGATTCTTAATAAAAACATAAATACAAAAAAAAAAGTTATGAGATTAGTATTTGAATGCCCAGGAAGGGTATCTAATCCATTAAAAAAAATCCTAATTGACATGTGGACAGGTATAATGTGGAGAATTATTCATTTGTGAGGGAATATATATTCTATTTCTTAATCTGACTTTGCAATATTTCTGAGATGATGCAAGTCTTATATTTTATTGGATCTTCTGAAAATTTGTGACTAATTTGAAAGTCACATTTTGAGTAAGATTTATATTGATTATTTCTATTTATGTGGTACAACCGTACAAGGTTTATAATTTCCATATCATACAAGGCAGCATAGCGTGAATATAAGAAAGAGTTTCCAACTATTTTAGAAAAACAAAATCCTCTTCATGACTTAATTGAATGTTATCAAAGTAGCAAAAAATTGATGTATTTGTTCCCTGGTTTATTGAACAATCGTGACGCATATCTACAGTTATGCATGCTGCTATGTCAGATTATACCCGTTTATCTCTAAATATTGCATTGGCAAGCTACTCAAGTGGGTTATATTGTACCCGACACCAAATACCCATTATCTTGTTCCTTCATTTAGAGGTTTATTCATGGCTAAGAGATTTAATGTAAATTGATAGCCTTTTATTAGTGAAATAAAGTGTAGATCACATTAAAAAAATCTTTTAGGATCTCGTAATTTCCAAAGTGCAGACTCGGAGTAAAAAAAAGAAACTAGTTAATATGGTACGATTATAGAATCCTCGCATGATTTTTTTTTCTTTTTACTAATAGGTAGCCATAACTTAGATTCTGGGTGGTATTCTGATAGCCATGGTTTATTTAAACCTGGATTAGCCTTGGACCACACTATTATTGAGTGCTAGTTGTAAACCCATTCACCAACTGAACATTATTTTTTTCCTGCTGCAAAAAATTGTAAATAAAATAATAATTGAATCGTGAAATTGAAAGAGTAGGAAAATATAATGAATTTTAATTGTTACATTATAATTGCCACGAATATGGAACAAATATTATGAAGCCCAGCATTCCATAGAAGTATGGTTTAAAATGCTAGTTTCGACTAGGGTTAAACCTAGGTTTAATTATCAAAATACCACCTTTTGTCTTATGACTTTCTTTATATCTAGCCATTCCTACCACCCATCACATTCTACCTCTTTCCATCATCATCTTTCTCACTTCTTCCTCTTACATGCAAGCATGTCTCATCTAAACACTCTGCCTCTGCTTTTCATTTGATCTCCCTTTAACATATCTCACTCATACTTACTCTGCCCATTACTTCTATCTCTTTATCTTAATATTCCCTGTTCTTTCTCTCCCTCCTCTTGGTCACCCCCCCCCCCCACCCACCACCACTCTGCATGTTCTTTCTCCCATCTATCTCTATTTCTTACTCTCTCTTCCCCTACATCTTCCTTTCTCTCTTCTACCATTTCAATCCGTTCACCACTTTCTATTCTCATTTCATATAACAACTGTACTTAATTATAAAGATAATGTTAATGATGAATTTCAGATATTTCATATTTCACAATACAGTAGTTCATTCAATCAGACTGGAGTACAATATTTAAAAAAGAAGGCAAATATGACTGTCCTCATGAACAAATTGAAAAAAATAATTATACACTTTTTTTATTATTCTGTTTTTCACTTTCTTCCTACATCAGGCTTTCTAGATTACTAAAAGTGGTATTTGCAAGGATTACAAATCCACTTTCATATCATGCAGCACGACACTCAAAATTCTTAATTGAAAATCAAAAATTCAAAAGCTATTTTTAAAGTTTATGATTTCAGAGAAGCAGATTTGCAATTTATTGCCAAAGCAGAACAAGGAATAAGTCATAAATTCTTAAAATCTGCAATTACCAGCAAACTCCAAAGTACATGTTGATAAATCAACTACATGTATCTGCAAATATTGCATAAAACTGAAGAAGGAATAAGAAAGTTATGGATTTTTGAATAGCTGTAACCACAAAGCAAACACCCAAGTAGATAAATCAGTGATTTTAATGTGACAGATGTAAAATATCTGCATTATATTGCACAGAACTAAACAAGGAATAAGAAAGTTGCGAATTTAGGCCTACTCCCAAGTAACGAATCACTGATTTCAATGTAACAAAGCATAAGATTAATCTATCCAAATGTTTCAACACAATAAGAAAGTATTCAGTTCTGGTTATGGAAAAGTTTAAATAAAATTTTCTTTTCGATTTCCAGCAAAGCCCTTTGTCAGGGGAAAGAATTGATTTCCAGTGGTACTCAAAACCATGCTAAATATGATCACATAAAAAAACAAGTCGCTTGGGCGAGCACATAATACGCCTGCCTGTAACGCCGAAAATGGAGTTATTGGTTAAGCAAGAAAAGTGGAAGGTGGCGACTTTACCTTTAACCTTTTGACCTCAAAATCAATAGAATTCCTGGGATCCATGCTAGTATCTTACACACATGAGCCTAGGTTAAGTTAAACTGAAGTTATCGCATTTACAAGGACTGCAGAAGGGTAAGATGAAAACATGGCAATGTGACCTTATCCTTTGACCTCATAATCAAGAGGCTTCCTGGGATCCATGCTAGTATCATACACACCAAATTATATGCGCCTAGGTCAAGTTAAACTGAAGTTATCGAGTTTACTAGGACTGCACAAGGGTAAGATGAAAACATGTCGCTGTGATCTTCACCTTTGACCTTTTGACCTCAAAATCAATAGGCTTCCTGGGATCCATGCTAGTATCATACACACTAAATTATATGAGCCTAGATTAAGTTAAACTGAAGTTATCGCATTTACAAGGAATGCAGAAGGGTAAGATGAAAACATGTCACTGTGACCTTGACCTTTTGACCTCAAAATCAACAGGCTTCCTAGGATCCACGCTAGTATCATAGACACCAAATTATATGAGCCTAGATTAAGTTAAACTGAAGTTATCACGTTTACAAGGCAAAGTTAACAGACGGATGGACACCGAGCATGATACCATAATACGTCCCGTCTAGGACAGACGTATAAAAATAGTAAATGCCCCAATTCATTAAAAAATAAATTTAAAAAACAGGGAAATGAAATCAAAGAAAATTTGATGGAGAAAGAGTGATTGAGAATACAGGAAATGATTGTCAGAAACATCTTTTGCATATGGTCTCACATTCTTTCTGTTAGATCTTGTTTGAGCAATTACATGGATGGAGGGGTGTTTATGTGCTTGGTGGCCAGTAATGCTTTAGCTTGAAAATGTAAATGAGTAACAGTTAACATCCATAATAGTAACATATTTCACAAAATCATTTATATTAAAAAATATCTTGCATGGTTTCGGTTCTTTTAGCAATAACATGTATGGCCATTGCACCATATATATCATTGGTGGCCAATGATGCTTTGACTTGAAAATGCAAACAAGTTTGTTAACATCCTTCACAGTAACATCCCACATCCCAACATTGATCACCAAAATGTGGTGATCAATGGTGTCAAAAGAAAACATGGATCCATGGTACATTTGTTTTGCCAAATTAACAGTTGCCAGTTTCAGTTGTATACTTTTAATTCATATGTTTCTTTTTATATTATACTGACCTGGATGGAGGTAAAGGGGTGTGGGAAGGAAGACCTGTGGGTCATGGTAATTTTATATTTAACCTTTTCCAAACCCAGGCAGCCCCTTCATCTCTATTCCAGGTCATGTAATTTGTATTGTACTGTAATTTATGTATTTTGAAATGACGAATAAATAATAATAATCCATAACAAAATCATTTGTAATCTGCAATTATACTTGGAGCTGGAATTTGCTAGTCACTGAAAGTGGATCCAGTGTGGATGAAAGAAAACATGTTTTATCACTCCTTATTTCCCCCTTAATTTTGTTTGTTGAACTGAAGTCTCTTCCTTTCTGTCTTCTTTATACTTTCTCCTCAATCTCCTTTTTGTCTTATTTCTTAGTTTTCTTACTCTCTTTTTCACTCTTTCTCACTCTTGGTTCCCTTTATGTTTTTTTTTTATTTACATGTAAATGTATGTTTATACAAGGGCTTTCCCTATTTTCTGTTTCTACACGATCACATTTGGCATGCCTTTATTTTGATGCATGATTAATGCTCAAAATTTTTTGTGAGTTTTTTAACAAAAGTTTACATAAATATTTGGAAAAACAACTCTTTAAGACTATATATCTGCTTTTAGCTAATTATATTTACAGGTAACTTCAAATCTTCAATAGAAATATGTTCAATTTGCAAGATTGAATAACACATCTAGTCTGAAAATTTCCTAAAATTTAAAGAAATTGTTTAAAAACTGCTTACATTCATATTTTGCTTTGAAATTTTAGACCAGTATTTCTAAACTACATGTATACATAGCTCTTTTTATACCATTTTCAACTCCCAGGGTGAGATTGTCTTGAATACTATTAAATTAAGTTAATGTAATAAAAAGACAACTGTCAATTTTTTCTTCAAATAACAAGGGTCAGTTCGGGTGCCAAAAAACCAGAAAACAATACAATTTCCTCCTTTGTTCATGAAGTATGCTCACTCTGCGGGACGTATTATGGCATCATGCTCGGTGTCTGTCCGTGGGTCCATTAACTTTTCCTTGTAAACACGATAACTTCAGTTTAACTTACCGGTAACCTAAGCTATTATAATATGGTGTGTATGATACTAGCATGGATCCCAGGAAGCCTATTGATTTTGAGGTCAAAAGGTAAAAGTTAAAGGTCACAGTGACATGTTTTCATCTTACCCTTCTCAGTCATTTGTGAATAATTATTTTATAGTAGTTTTCAAAGTCAGCACTGCTGCTATATTGAATCATGTAATGCAGGCGAAACTGCCTGAGGCGCTCCATTTGTTTTTAATATGCTCCTCAACTGTACTGTACAGCAATATAAACTTTTATGAATGAGCACCAAATGTTTATAAACTCTTGAGATTTCACTTACATAAATTCTCTTAGACCTTACAGGAATCCTCAGAATAATTCTCATGATTTAGGAGAAACAATTAGATTCATGAAATTGTTATTAACTTCAAGAAGGGAAAAGAAGAATTACATTTTAATATGAATAGGATAAATCACTTGATACATATATTGTGTATGTACCAGCATACACTATAAATCATCTTCAGAAAAAGACTAACAAGTATGTGAAATGGACCTAGATTAGAGTAGCAATACAGCAGTCTACGGTATCAATAATGGTGCAACAAGCACAATGCCGGCAAGAGGCACAAATCGAGTGCATAATTTACACATTATGAATACACAATAAGTCTGCATCGTAACTGATATCAATAACATGTGCCCTATTATTTTGAACATGGACCAGTCATATGGACTGCAGTCAAGAAGCAACGTTGTAACCTTCCAACATCACAACACTGCAGCCATAAATTATAAAACATGCCTCATACATGAATGTGTGCACTATGAAGTCCTTGTCTTGCTCTTATTCTTCATATATGATACAATGCATCCAAAATTGAGATTAAATACACACTTGTTTGCACTCTAGAGCTGAACATGTCAGCGCAAATAATAAAGAGTGTGCATATGACTCTTGCGATTGTAGAAAAAAATACCTCAGGGTTATGAAATTTCAACCCATGCATGCATTTTTATTTTTTAACACTAACTGGTGGAAATAACCATCATGACATGAAATCCAATGGTGTATAGACATTCTCTGCAACATGAATACAGATTTCTTCACTTCCTGTAGAAGAATGACAAAAAAAAAAAAAAAAATATGATGAAAAGGACTAAACACTATTTGAACTCTACATTTTTAAGATATGTTTCTGCATCAATCTGAGATATGCTACAATTGTACATTTAACATGCAATTCTGGGTAATTTTTTACAGTTCAAAGTGGAATTAAGATATTTTTCTTTCAGGAATCTATTTAAATATTTTTTATTATTTTCAAGGATGAAGAAGTTGATAGTTTGGACGTAAAAGAAATTTCCTTTTCATGAAAAGGACTCAATATTGTTTCAATTCTCACAATTGATTTTTCTGAGATATTGGAACATTTGAAATGCAATGTAGGTGATGCAGGCAGAATAAAAAAAAAAAATCATTTTTTTAAGCAACCACATTTCTTTTAAGTTATATCCAGTTGTGAGACTACATGTATAAAAATATTGTATTGATCTGAAATTTCTGAATTATTTCAAATATTTATCAATCTGATGATTCTTCTGACTTACTCTTTTTCTGCTCTGATTTCAGTTCTGCTATATGCTTAACTTTCTCCTCTTCCGTCATAGATGGCAAAGCACCCACTTGAGGTAACTTAAACTGATTCTGTTTCCACCGGACAAAAAATAACCCTAAAAGTGTCCATGTTCCAAGAGCATAGACAATAGAAGCCTTTTTGCCCCATACTGAGTTTTTACTTCGGTCCAATCCTCCACGAAAAAAGCTGAGAAGTTTCTTCATGTTGATTTACTCCGACACTGACTTCTAAACAGAATTAAGTTCTTATAGAGAGATCATCAAAAGCTGCAGCACAGGAACATTACTTTGGAAATTTTACAAGAACTGGTCAGCAAGAGGAATGAGGTATAGAATTCCAATCTGAAATGAATAACAAAACACAATCTTGGTTTATTACCATACATGCTTATGCACCAAGTTACATGACTAAAGGCAACCAGACAACTTACGATTGATCTGCAACTCAATTTTGCAAGATAATGCAGTAAAATTTGATGCAAGTATTGAGTCCTGGAACAATTTACTGTGAATAGATAATTGTACAAATACTTTTATCTGTGACTATGCTACCATATTATTAGAATAAGATTGACTTATTACACATCATACAACTGGGCATAAAGGTAATAATAATGATATTGACTGGCTTTAATTTTTGAGATACCAATTTCCCTCAAAGCCAGTCAATATGATATACATGTATGGAACCTCACTTCTTTTAGACATTCATCTACACAATCCAGAGACAGGTCATAACCATCTTTTCTGAGGATTAAGATATTTCTGACATGTCACTTTCATCCACAGACATTAACTCTTTAGTGCAAGCGCTAATGGACACACACATTGCCAAATATGGGCCTACATGTACATGTATGTTTTCGATATTTCAAGCATTTTACTAGGTTTAACTAAAATAATATTATTGTAATTGATGGCCCTCGTTTTTTCCTGAGATTATAATTTTTTCATATCACTGGTTATCAGATTAATTTGGATAAAATATGTTACGAATGTTTTGTTCCTTGGTTTTGAAAATTGATCACCGGAGATGAAAAACTGGCAGCAGAGTTTGTTATACTTATAGCTAGGCTTTTGATAAGGTTTTTTTCGATATCACTGCTGATCTATGTGATTACAGAATGTGCACAAGGACAATTATCGATATGAAGACAAGTGCAAAGCAGCAACACAAATATCGGTATTTTCATCTGGTAAAGACATCTGTATGATGTCATTCAAGATAGCATTTTTCAATTACTACCAAAAGGGGACTAACTTATCATAATTCATAAGGGGAATTTTTGCTAAAAGTTTTTTTTACGAAATTTCTTAATTCATATCTTTTCTCCTCATAATAGAGTACAATTTGTAAAGATTATGGAATTGTAAATTTTTGTTTAAAAAAATAAATTACGACCTATACAAATAAAGTTCCTAATTGTGTAAATGGCATGGACATCCCAATTTTCGGTCTATGTATTGGTGAGTGTAGCCAATTTAGTTCAGCCGAACAGCCAATGTAGAAAGACTATATAATAGCTTTTGGTCTACACAATCCCTATCAATCAAATCGTGATTCCAAGTACTGTATTTCTCCATGAAAACAAGAGAAAAAAATTGGCATCCAGTCTCTTCACTGCAGAAGTATATTCACAATAACAAAAACAGGTATGCAATAATGTCATGCATGATCATATACAAACAAAAATTGTTTTCATCACATAGACTACCTGTTTTTGCTATTGTCATGATTGTTGCATCGTAAATACTTATGAAGTGAATAGACTGGAGGGGTCATCACAGTTTTTCTTTTTTTTTAAGGAAAAAAACTTTGAATCGCAATTTAATTAGGGACCATGTAGACGGATATCTTTTCTGGGGATGTATACACCATAGTAGGGAGGCCATCTCATTAACCACTTCATTAAACTGTCAGATTTTTTTCAGATCTTGATGAAATTAGTGCAAAATTGAAATCTACTAAATTTCATAGTAATCCCTGAATCGTTTTTTGAGTAATAATCAAATGAATTTGAACAAATGCTCCCAATAGGCTCGTATAATAGCCAATGGCTAGTATAATTTGTCACAACACACACACACAGCTGAAATACACGACCATACACAGAGTGCAGATATTTTGTGTGCAGTTTTGCATTGGGCTTCCTGGAGTAGTGGGGGAAGAGTATTTTGAAATCAATTCTGACACTTGATCCTGAAGTAAAGGAAAGGTGACAAATGAGTATTTCCATTGGATTTGGCATTATCAATACATGAACTACAAAACCCCGCTAGTTTACAAAAGTATGGTACATTTATTCATGAGATACAAGACTTTCAACTTCCTTTTTTAATGCCACATAAAAAATAATTATCAATACATGAACTACAAACCCCTGCTAATTTACAAAAGTATGGTACATTTATTCATGAGATACAAGACTTTCAACTTCCTTTTTTAATGCCACGTAAAAAATAAGGTAGTAACCAAATGTAAACTAAGTAGGTTATTAGGAGCATTTTTATTCTCTTTAATTTGATACCAAAGTCATTAAATTTGGATAATGGGATCAGTGGCGGAACAGGCGGGGGGGGGGGGGGGGGGGGGGGGGGGGGCAGGGGGGGGCAAGCTACCCCCCCCCTGGCGGATTTCACCGGGAAAATAAGAGAAAAACAGGAAAAAGATAAAAGAAGGGCGAAAGAAAGGGAAAGGAAAGGGCAAAAGGAAAGGGAAAAGTGAAAAGAAAACGAAGAAAAAACGTTTTTTTAAATGGAAAAGGAAGGAAAGCGGGAAAACGACCGGGCTGCCGATGATTGAAATTAAAGAGCGGGAAGAAAGATGGACTGTATACAACATTGTGCTATAAGCTTGCTAAATATTATGCAAATAAGCTACCGGGGCTTTGCCCCAGACCCCACGCAGTAGGGGCTCTTCATTTATAACCTCCAAATGCCTCTATAACGCCCCCTTTCAATCACGTTCAATCACTGGCATACAGGCGCTGTTCCACACCCAAGAGGAAATAAAAGAAATTATAGGAGACAACGTATAATGAAATGAATGGAAACAATGAAATGTGTTATTTGCTGAATATAATGGAAAATCTATCACATAATTAGAATTTAATAGGCAATTTTTTTTCCAGCTCGCTTTGCAAGCTGGCGATTTTTTACAAATTTTTCCCACATTGCTATTTTTTGCCCCCTCAAAATATTTGGTTCATTACGCAACTGGGTTTAAAGGGGAATCCAGCTTGGCCATAAAATGTTGTGTTGGGAAGGAGAAAAATAAATTAAACAGAATGGTGAAAATTTGAAAGAAATCGGACAAGCAATAAGAAAGTTATAGCTGCTTTAAAATTGGGATCACTAATAGTATGTAGATTTCAAATTGGCAACTGGGTAAGTAAATTATGACAAGGGGCAGGACAACTTTCCCATAAGCCATGTACTTTATTATCAGGGATTTGTGGTTTTCTCCTAAGTACCTATTTCCCTGGGGCAGTAATCTAAATACAACCCAGGTAGTATATTGTTTAATGTCCTCATGAAAGAAAAATGTAATTTGAAATAAAACTTTTCGGAAAAATGACATTTTAGCCATAATATGTAGTGGAGTACATGGAAGAGTAGTCCTTGCCTTACATCACTATGACATCCCATATGAGGCCAATTTGAAGTCTCCATGAGTATAGTGATTACCAATATTTACAACTTTTAAAAATTCATAACTTTCTTGTTGTTTGTTCAATATTGTTCAAACTTTCACATATCAACTTGTCTGATTTATCTTTTTCTTATAAAAACTAGTTTTTATTTGGGTTGGATTCCCCTTTAATAAATGTAATGTATGAATCGTAACAAAATGGCCGATCGAGACTGGGGTAGAAGGAGAGAACTTTTAGTTTTTTTGAAGTTCCAGTCTGTGCCTCGATGTCAGGAAACTGCCACTCGTTAGACCTTCATCCATATAATCGCGGTAAGTGCATAATTTCTGTTTTCACAATTCATTTGGAGAAATATTTAGAACATAAATCACGCTAGTCCCGTGAGTATGGTCAAATACACGGTTAGACAGCTGGCAGCCGTCTGTTTCGAGGAGTTTTTCAACATTTTTTTATTTTTTTAATTTCTCCTCATTTGAGTGGAGCCAACGTAGTTGGCTCCACTCGTAACAACCAACATAACAGAGACCGAAGCTTTTGGTCTAATACACGGTAAGCCCCTGGGCTCCGGCCCGCTGCGCAGGCCGGAGCTCCCTGGGTTAGATCATGTTATGACCAGTAGAGGCGCACGGCCAATATTGGAGACTGTCTCCAATGTGGGAGATTATCTCCAATATCAGAGACTTTTGTAAAGAATTTGGGTATCCAATTTCAGAGACAGTCTCCAGTTTTGGAGTCCAATTTCCTTTGTTTACATTTGCTGCAAAAGGATTACCTTGGCGACAAATAAAAATGTGATAAGCAGGTTCCTCATGAAAAATTACCCCTTTTCACCGTCTACTTTAAATATTCACCGTCTACTTTTGTTTTGGCAAAAAGAAGCTGCTGAAAACTGCTTATCTAATAAAAGAGAGCCAATGGAGTAAATTAGAAAGTCAAAAAGGGGCCTAAGCTTTCGATCCTAGCAGAATCTTCGTCGGAGGCAAAATGACCTCGTCGGTCATTTTGCCTCCGACGAAGATTCTGCTAGGATCGAAAGCTTAGGCCCCTTTTTGACTTTCTACTTTTGTTTTGATAAGGATTTTTGTTGTCAATCACACACAAAACAAATGGGCTTCTGACCTCAGTAGGCGGTGCTGCACCATCCCGAGTTTGCTCAATCTCGAGATTTTAGCCCGATCGGCCCACTTCGCGATTAATCTCGAGATTCAAGAAACCCCGTCTCCACCATCGCAAGAAGAGTGATTCCTGCTCGAGCGAGGCAACAAGCCCGATATTCCGAGCATGCGCACTTTCGGATCTTGGAGTTTCAACGGCCCGCGCTTTTGAATAACTTCCCGCGATATGCAAGCAATGTACTCCTTTCACTAGCACTTTCGCCGAATTCGACCGGTGTTATGCAACAATCCTCTCAGCTCAGTGAGTGAAGAAGTGATGTATTCTTCGTTAAATATGATGGCGGAGTAGGAGGCAACGACAGAGAGAGAGAGAGAGAGAGAGAGAGGGAGAGAAGGAGGAAAGAAATGCTATTTGCTCACATTTTGCGAAGGAATCAGACGACACTGCTGTCAGTGTTGTTATTGAATATGACCAACGTCGATAATGAGCGCCTCCCCCATCGGTCTGGTCTCTCCCAAAATCCATTCACTGGTGGGACACCATCGTTGCTGATTAGGCAATTGATGAACGCTATTCGCGATAATATCTATTCGCATGTATAAAGTTGACTTTCGCACGTTTATGTTTTGACCAAGGCGGAAGTGGAACGCGAATTGCATTATGGACTGACGTCATGAATAAATTACCCCGAGTCCAATCTCGAGTGTGTCTGCACCTACGAATTAGCGGGATAATTCATAAAATAGCGCGCTATTTTGCAAATAAACCCGAGTTGACTTGGGATTGCAATCTCGAGATTAATCCTACGAACTAGCGCGATAATTGCGTCTCCACTGCAAACTATCTCGAGATTTTTCAGATCGGGATAATTTGCCGGATCAGAAATAGTGCGCTAATTTGAAAACTCGGGATGGTGCAGACGGCCTTAGTCATTAGTGAGACAAAATTTTGGGTGGAAAAAATCATGCTTTTGTTGGTGTTGTTTCTTTTGTCCTTTTGCAAAGCAAGTCTTCAATGTGGGAGATTGTCTCCCCTATTGGAGAGAGTCTCCCATATTGGCCGTGCGCCTCAGGCTCTACTGATGACCGGGAAATTTTTGGCTCTTGCCCACCCAAGGGTTCATTACATGCCGCCGCGCACAGAAAAATCAAGCCATAGAAGTCGTGTGTTGTGGACCCAAGAAGTGAGATCCCAGCACACGCGACCCACTAGTTAGAAATCCACTGCCAAACGCGGTTCGTGGTACGAGGTTAGTATACTAACCTCGCAATACGTGTGAGTGGCTCTTGCCCCCCCCCCCCCCTGGCCACCATCCCGTTACGCTGCTGAATGAGATCATATATCAGAAATGCGTTGAACTTTGAATTTTCCCTCAAAACCATGACCATTTTTGGCTGTGTGAACGCTGTGAAAAGGGAGATATTTTTAGCTCTGTGACTGTGTGCAGTCACCCTAACCATTTATGGACTGGCGGATAATTCGTCCTGTTAATGTTATCAAACACAAAATAATGCATGTGGGACTAGGCCATAGTATTTTTTAGTATAAAGAGATGCATACAGAGTTAGGTCAAATTTTAAGTCGTTAGGCCTACCAAGAAAATAAATGGAAGTCTAACAGCAAGAATTAAATTCATTCATGCTTCGTTAGCTGTATACAATTGTTGAAAACAGATCTAACTTACACATTACTTTTACACCAAAGTTATCCATGAATCCTGATCAGTTATCAGCACCAAACGAAAGCAGCGTCAGCTACGGTACAGTATGAGCTAGTATAAAGTGAATGGACGTCATGCATGACGTCATGTAGCAGACTATAATCGAATCGCCTCTGGCGCAATTTAGTGCATGCAGATGTTGGAGATGGCGGAGAGGTGGGGTTGGGATGTTTCCAATTCCAGTACAAGCCTACAACAAAAAAGTATTGGGTTTTTTTTTTTAATCGACGGCATTCAGCCATTGCAGGCGTGCAAGAAAATTCATGGTTTATCTATTTCAGCTAGGGCGGCGATCGATCCTGGGGGGCACTAATTGAAGCACTGGAAAAGTGCCCTTTCTACGCAAGAAAAATGCCCCCTCACGAACGTGTACTATCCCCTCTCACCTGAGGAGGACCCATTTTAGGTGTTATAGCAAGTGCCATTTCTTGTATATCTGCCAATTTTTACAAAAAATTCCCCCCACGTGTTTGCACTAGCTCTCATCTGAGAAGGACCCGTATGAGTGAGCAAGCTAGTACCCCCTTCCCTTAATTCTTGTAAGTGCCCTTTCTCGAATCAGTGCCCTTTTTTACCCAAGGGAACTGCCCCTCACCGTAACGTAATTTCTCGATCCCCTTTCACCCGCGCCAAGGACCCGTTTTAGATCGAGCAAGCCCCTTAATTTGTTAGTACACCTTTCCCGAATCGAGTGCCCCTCGATCTTTACAAGAAAGTGCCCCTTTACCTGAAAAGGACCCGTTTTATGTGTGAGCAAATGCCCCTTAATTGCCTTCTTGTAAGTGCATGCCCTTTCTCCTATCAGTGCCCCTTTAGTTACCCAAAAAAGTGCCCCCACGAACGTGCTCTGTGCCCCTTTCATACTTGGGAATTACCCGTTTTATGCCGTTTTCAAGTCCCCCTTTGCCTTCTTATAGGTGCCCTTGACCCATTTTATACGATCGAGTGCCCCTTTGAAACAAAAAAACAATGTTCCAATTTTTACATATTACTACTTATATGAAGGAAAATACTTGTAAGGAAAATTCTACGTCCCTTATTAAAGTTTCACGTGAGTGGGGTAGATGAGCAGCGGCGTACTTATAGGGGGGGGGGGGGCTTGAGAGGCTCTTGTCCCCTCCCCAAATTTTTCACGACCAAGAAAAAAAGAGAAAATGAAAAAGAGAAGGGTGAAATATGACATTATTTTCTAAATATTAGTTGTCAAAATCTATCACAAAATTGGATTTTCGTTTTTAAAAAAAATCAAAAATTTTGCTTGCTCGCTCGCAACTTCTTATAAGTTTACGTAATACAACATATCTATCCCTCTCAAAATTTTCGGCTCATTACCCCACTGTAGATAAAAAAATGTTAAGATTGTGCCTTTTTCAAAAAAAAGGTGCCTAGCTTTTTTCCCTGTGCCCGCCACTTTCAACTTTGCTCCTCCGCCCCTGATTTATTACTATTATTATTATATATATATATATATATAAACCCCTCAAAAAAGTTTGGAAATCTGTGTTTGGCCATTCATTTCTCCCAACTCCCAATCTTACGTAATGCATATATTTGATATTATTCAAAAGATCATTTAATTTTCTTTAAAATGATACCATATGATTGTTATAATCAAAACATATCAGCTAGCGCTGCGCTCTCGCATTTTGACTGGTGCTCTACGTTATGACTTATGTATACCTCTGTATTGATTCTAACAATTTATCAAAAAGTTCGGCTCGTGATTTACGCTCGTATTAATTGTTAAAAAATATATTAAACCGTGCATCCTATTCATAATGAAAAAAGTGCTTAAAATGTCCAGTTTTCAGGCCGTAATATCAACAAATTTCGAGTGCTCATTATATAGGCTTATAAGATTAATAAATAAAAAAACATTTTCAGGATTTCCTAATAACAAAATTGTCCCTTTTTTCTGAGTGGTCTGAGTGGAATATCGATAAGTTTGTTAGAATCAATATAGAGGTATACATAAGTCATAACGTAGAGCACCAGTCAAAATGCGAGAGCGCAGCGCTAGCTGATATGTTTTGAAAATCAGACCTGAAAAGGGATATTATAACTTTATGGAATACAAGAAGAGAATAGGCATACTGGATAAATCAAATAATCCGAGCGCGCCCCGCGATCTAAAATGTAAATATTCAGACCATAAAACGGACATTTTACAGAGCACTCTTTTAAACTTATTTGTAAATCAAACAAAACAATGAAAGTTCGATGTCCGAGCAGAAATATATTTTGTATATTCGACTTCAAAACTTGATATTTTAAGCTCCATATCAGCCTATTGAGCAAGATATGTATCTCATCGAACAGGCAATGCGAGCGCGAAGCGCGAGCGAAATTTCTGTATAACGACATAACAAGTTTTCCCCTAACCTTATTTTATTTACTCGTCTTCCTCCTCTTATTTATATACAGAATATAGCTATTACACAACACATTTATTCAACCCAGTTGCGTAATGAACCAAATATTTTGAGGGGGGAAGAAAAAAACCAATGTGGGAAAAATTTGTAAAAAGTCGCCAGCGTGCAAAGCGAGCTGGAAAAAAATTGCCTATTGAGATTCAATTCTAATTATGTTATAGATTTTTCCATTATATTCAGCAAATAGCACATTTTATTGTTTCCATTCATTTAATTATACGTTGTCTCCTATAATTTCCTTTATTTCCTCTTGGGTGTGGAACCAAGACCCACCCCCGCCTGTATGCCAGTGATTGAACGTGATTGAAAGGGGGGCGTTATAGAGCCATTTGAAGGTTATAAATGAATTAAGAGCCCCTACTGCGTGGGGTCTGGGGCAAAGCCCCGGTAGCTTATTTGCATAAGATTTAGCAAGCTTATAGCACAATGTTGTATGCAGTCCATCTTTCTTCCCGCTCTTTAATTTTAATCATGATCGGCAGCCCGGTCGTGTTATTATTTTTTTTCTTGTCCCTTTTCTTTGTTTTCCAATTTAGCTTTTGATTAATTACATTCTACCTTCGTTTCCCGCTATTGTTTGCCATTTTGTCATATTTCAATTTATTTCCCACCGTGCTATTGAATTACATAGGCATATTTCGGAACGATATGTTCTTTCTCAATTGTTCTTCTTTCGTACATTTTCCCGCTTTCCTTCCTTTTCCATTAAAAAAAATATTTTTTCTTCGTTTTCTTTTCAATTTTCCCTTTCCTTTTCCTCCATTCCTTTTCCCCTTTCCCTTTTTGTTTCTTTTTCTCGTTTTTCTTTTATTTTCCCGGTGAAATCCGCCAGGGGGGAGCTTGCCCCCTGCCCCCCGCCTGTTACACCACTGCGCGACCTTTAGACCCTGGCTCAGCTTGGGTTAAAAATTGACAGGGATCAATATGGAAATCAGTGGCCTGCCTATATACAGCACCGAGTAAACTACTTGTACTACCTAGTAGCAATGTTCACTCGAAATTATTGGGGGTAGATTTTTAAACACTTTTGAGGGAAATCACACGTTACAAAGTAAAAGAGTAATAACATTTGAATGTAACTTGCTGTGCTGATTTTTTTCTTATTGGAATCCTTTTGGATTTGGAATCTCATAAACCGAGTATATAGATTGGAATAATAAGATGGCCACAAATCAGTGTTCCACCATCGAACCTATGCTTATTGATCACATAGAAGGTAGGTTATTCGCTTTTATTGTTGTGATTTGTGTCAAATATATTTGCAAAATGCCTATTTTTCTTATAAACATGTATCCGAAGTTTCAAACATCCTCCTTTGACATGTTGGCCATCATTATTGCCATTTATTTTCCAACTGCCTGATGATGATTGCCCCCCCCCCCCCTCACACACAAATCATTACAACGCGACATTCGAGCTAATTTAATAGGCCTATATACTACAATCGTTAAAAATGTTTTGATTCGATTATAATTATGGTGTTCAGTGGCGTAATGAGCTAAAAAAAAATAAAATAGGGGGCAGACATGAGTAGTTTCTTTAAAAATTAATCCAATTTTGTGATAGATTTTGACATTACATTCAGAAAATTATATCATTTACCTTTTTCATATCCTTTCATTTTCTCCTTTAATTTTCTTGGTCATAAAACTTCTTTGGGTTGTACGTCTGTACGTCAGTATTCATAAATTGATTTTCTTTGCATCAGTGATATCTGATGACACAGGTCTGATAGTTATGATGTCCATCACATCCATAATTACAGTCATCCTTCTTGTTGGATTCATTGAATCTATTACCTTCGTAGCAACCAAGATACCTCATAGAGATCGTTCTATCAGTCTAATATGGATGCTCGCTATCTATCCGGTAGGTTCTTTATTGTCTTCACCGGGTTCTGTTCTCAGCAACGAAAACTTGACACATTTTAGGGCAGGTTACTTAATATTATCCAATGCACTGCACTACATAATTATAAACTTTTGAACTAAATTTAAACTTTTGAACTAAATTTATCAAATTATTGCATGAAATTGCAAAACATGCAAAAATTTGCGATATATCACAAATAGAAATAACACATTTTCATGAATGTCTTATCCGAGATTTTGCAGTGTAGGCCTCTCGGGGGGGGGGGGCACTTACATTGACGAGTGGATACCCCATGCGCGACCAAAAAAAAAACACGTAAAAAGGATGTCTTTTTTTAAGATAGGGCATGTTACGTACGTAACGTTAATAAGGGTGTCAAAAACACTAAAATAATGAAAAAATTGTATCTATTTCGCTAAGAAAGCTTACGTGTTTAGGGTCAAAGTTGCGGGGTATAAAAATTAAGACTAAAAGTTTTATAAAGTATGTACTTTTTTTCCCCAACACTACATGTACGTGTTTAGAGTCCTATTTGCGCGAGAGGTGGGGTCGTAATAATCCCATTATAGGTAAAGGTAAAACCGTCGACCGACGTCCGTGATATAACAATTAAAATATCACTGTACTTGTTTAGGGGGCAATTCAGGGAATAATTGCCAAGGGTACCGTTTTATTTCCAATACTTGTTAAGGGTAGGGTTTCACACGCCAATACTTGTTAAGGGGGTGCATTTTCAGAATATGGAAAATACTTGTTTAGGGTACTTTTCGAGACCCCATGCATGGTCGCGCATGGTATCCACTCGTCAACGGAAGTGCCCCCCCCCCCCCCCCGGGTAGGCCTACATGTCTGGAGAGCGAATATAAGAAAAAGAGATTTTTAAAATGTCGATTTGGCAGCCAGTATAGATATGAAGAGTGTAGACCGGTACTCAACCTTTTACCCCCAAATGCTTCTATAATTCAAGTTTCCCCCCATACAGTGCGTTTCAGAAAAAAGGTAATCCAAATCTAGAGGGCTGGTATTCGGATCGCATTAAATTTTGTGGAATTATTATGCATGGATGTAAAAGAGTAACTCATCAGCTTTCCATTGGTACCATATTTGTGACATTTGTGCCACGCATGACAGATGTTGAAGAAAACAGGTGCAGCCGTGCAGGTACCAATTTTTCCAAGTTTTTGAAAACTTGATGAAAGAGCAGATGCTGATGTAAATACTTTCACCAAATCCTGAGCTTGCAAAAATCTTGATTGGACCTTTTTCTTCCAAAGGACTGCAAATAGGCGAATGTACTTGCAAGTGATTAATGAGGAGATTGTACGACAGTCGTTGGACCAAATTTTGATAGGCAGGTTCGAGGAGTGTACCAGCGTCCGAGTCTTTGGTGGATTCAGGACTAGCACTCCTGTCCATCGTTCCAAAATTTTTCGAGGTAGACTCAAAGAACTCTTTGAAGTTTGGACATGAATGTGTTGCCCTTAACCATGACGTATAGAAAGGCCACCAAGATTCCCTGACCCAGCGCCTGTGATTGTTTCCTTTGAGGATACAAAAAAAACACAAGGTATTTGTAATTCCTCCTTAAGATCTTGATGATTTGCAGGGCCGAATTCGACATATTCATAGGCGGATCCAGCTTTTGGCGAAAGGGGGGGGGGGCACTGCCGAGCGGCGCACATAATTTTAATTTTTGCACTTCACCGGCGCCATAAAAGAAAATGTTGAAAAGGGGGTAAAGTCTGACCCTGTCAAATGCTCTTTTCAAAATATAGGATATCCAGTCATGCCATTTTGCATGACCACACGCAGATAATATTTCCGGGGGGGGGGGGGGGGGGGGCAAGACTCGAACATATTTTTGAAAAAAAAAACGATAGAGTAAACGGACCGAGCTCCTCAATGGGGCGATTATTTTTTTTTACAAGTGTAATAAAAGTATTTGGTGCACAACTCACATTTGCACATTTTTCATAGTTTTCATGAAATGTTAAGGGAAAAAATTGTTTTCACAACAGCTGATCGGGAATTATTGGGCAAAACGATATGTTTGCCCCCCCCCCCAATATTTTCATTGGTGGGGTGATCGCCCCCCCCCCCCAGGATCGACGCCTCTATATATACAATGATACTACATCATGAATCATTCGGAATACATCACCAATCCAGGTATATCATTCAATTTTCATGTACATGATGTATAGGCCTATATACAATATTTGGTATATATTGTGATGCTTTTCACTAAATCTAATGCAATTTGTAATGATGAGTAATTTTTATCTAATTACTTTGATGAAACTGGTTATGATGCTTATGACCTGAATTCAGAAAGAGATCCTTCAAGACAGAGCTTTGGAAATAGTTCTCCAGTTTTACAGGTATCGTTATCTTTGTTTTTAACTTCTTCCTGAGTGATCAGATGAATAATATTTAACTTAATGGAAGATGAAAATGAATCAAATTTTGTGGCGTAAACATTTAAACGTTAAAACAAAGGTATTGACAAACTGTATTTATACATTGAAAATGATACTTAGTGGTTTAAGGTCTAACGAATATACGTCTGGTTGCGTAATTATACACTCCCGGTATTAGCAACGGGTTTTAGCAAAGTTTTGGACTAAAATATCGAATCATCTTCATAAAACACTATAGTCATGATAGTAGCTGTCTTACTCTAAAGGCCATAGAGGTGGCACAATGTGGAATGTGTAAAGAAGAAAATTGACTGACGTTTTTTTATTAAAGCATTGGAAAATAAGATCAAAATTAAAAAATTTGCTCTACGCTTTTGTATGATTCTGGGATTTGGGATTCTGGAATAACAAATTAAAGATTTCATGACATCTGTGGGCAACTGCCCCGCCCCAGTCCACTCTGTAAGGGCATGCGATAAGCTTTGTTATGACCATTCAACAATAAAATGTATAACCAGGTGCCGCTGATCATTCTTGACCGGCGCCGATCTAGATTTGGTTGGCAATAGGCCCTTCTTCGTTATTCTACCGGCGCCTATTTATTGGAACCAGGGGACGCTGATTATTCTTGCCCGGCGCCGATTTAAATTTAGGTGGCGCCGGTTAAGACAAAGGCATCGCCGATTTGACTTGACCGGCGCTGATTTAGAACAAGTAGTGCTGATTATTTTTACCGACGTCACGTATGATTCAGGCAATGGCAATTCATAATCGACTGGCGCCGATTTAGAACCAGGAGGCGCCGATTATTCTTGACTGGCGCCGATTTTTAACCAGGTGGTGCTGATTATTCTTGTCCTTCGCCGATTTAGATTTAGGTGGAGCTGATTATTCTTTATCGGCGCCGGTTAAGACCCAGGCAGCGCCGATTTATAACCAGATGGCGCTGATTATTCTTGACTAGCCCCGATTTAGATATAGGTGGCGCTGATTATCCTTGATTGGCGCCGGTTAAGAACTCAGGCAGTGCCGATTTTTCTATACCGGCGCCGATTTATAACCAGACGGCGCCGATTATTCTTGCCCGGCGCCGATTTAGATTTAGGTGGAGCTGATTATTCTTGATCGGCGCCGGTTAAGACTCTGGCAGCGCCGATTTATAACCAGATGGCGCTGATTATTCTTGTCCAGTGCCGATTTCGATTTAGGTGGCGCTGATTATCCTTGATCGGCGCCGGTTAAGACTCTGGCAGTGCCGATTTTTTTCTTGACTGGCGCCGATTTATAACCAAATGGCGCTGATTATTCTTGTCCGGCGCCGATTTAGATTTAGGTGGTGCTGATTATCTTGATTGGCGCCAGTTATATGCAGGCAGCGCACTGCTGATTATTTTTAACCGGCGAAGTTGTTGGGAAAAGGGTAGTTAAAAGAAAAGATAAGGAAGATGATATGGTTGTGCTTTGCTGGGGGATAGTCTTTACTCTACTGTTGCTAATATTATATCGGTGTATAATTTTTTTAAGCGGCGCCTTTTCTTTTCTTTCCTTTATTTTTATTTTTTCAAGCAGCGCCTTTTTTTTCTTTTTTGAGGGGGGGGGCGCCCCCTGTGCCCCCCTGGATCCGCAACTGATATTAGGTGGAAGCTTTTTTGTTCCGACAATGGTAATACGAGCTGTAAGATATCCTTACTCCCTCCACGCTTCAGGTTTTGTGTGTAAAGGAGAGGAAGATATGTTGAAGGTGTGGGTGAATTATAACATTTCAATCACCATTTCAGAGAATGCCTTGACTCTTCATTCCAAAAATTACCTTTTTTTACAGTTTATTCTATCAAACGCAAAACTTTAAAAGTGGTACCTGCACCTGTTGTCTTCAACATCAATTAATTCGGTCATGAGTGGCGCAGATGGTACGAATAGGGTAACAATGGAAAGCTGATGAGTTTTTCTTTCATATCCATGCAGAATAATTCCACAAAATTAAATATGATCCGAATATAGGCCCTCTAGATTTGGATTACCTTTTTTCTGAAACGCACTGTGTTGGTCTTGTCTGTAGATCTATAGGCCTGTTTGAGATGTGAAACCAACATCATACCCACCATGTACAGATCGACTAGCGTATAGGCCTACAGAAAACATCGCTCATTATATTTATCATGATGCGATCCGGAATTGTTTTTCTCTCTGATTAACAGATATTTGCAGTGACGTCACAGATGGGTCTTTTCATCCCAAGGGCCGTGTTGATGTGTAATCTTACTGCATCCATGTAAGACGATTATCATTAGGTATTTAAGGCATCCAAATTAATCACTGGAGAAATAGAGACCAGAAATGAAGATTCATTGAGCTAAATGAGAAGCATTTCAAATCACCTCTCACAATATTTTGATGCATGCATAATATTCCGCGCCAGTGGCGTAACTACGGGGGGCACGTGCCCCCCTCCCCCCATCGGCTGGCCCCCAAAAACAACGGAAGTAAAATGAGAGAAAGAGGGAAAAGGAAAGATAAACGTAGTTGGGAAAGTAGTACAAGTTATATATTATATTATGTAATATTATATCATATTATATAAGATATATTTTTTCATAACTTTGTGAAACATAATTTGCTTAGGGCCAGTGTTCGTCATTCCTGTCGCTCGCATTGTCTGTTAAATGAGATGAATAATCCTGTTCAAGGTGTTTAAAGGGGAAGTTCATCCTGAAGAAAAGTTTGCTGTAAAAATAGCAGAAAAAGTAACAAAAAAATATTGGTGAATGTTTGAGGAAAATCCATCAAAGATTAATGAACTTATTACAATTTTAAGTTTTGGATTTGTGACGTCATAAACGAGCAGCTACCCAGGAATGGATGTAAAATGATCTATCTATTGATATACTGAATGTACAATAAAAGCATTTTCAATTTTGTGAGAAAATTACATTTTTTACCATTCGATATGTAGGAAATATGACGTCACGTAGGTCTGAATATAAAAACACCGAATTTCAGCTCGCGCTTCGCGCTCGCAACATTTGATTAGTGAGATATGTAGGCCCTATATTCATGATTACAATACTACAAAAATGTTTTCATGCGTTTAGATGTAATTCTAAAAAAAATCAGAACACGCTTGGCGCTCACATTAGATGGCTAAAGTGAAATATGTACACTCTTTATGAATTCCTGAAAACTAGTCCTTAAAACGTCCCTGTTTGAGGTCCATATACAGGGGCCGCGGAACCGGGGGGGGGGGCTGGGGGGGGGGGGCTTCAGCCCCCCCCCCGCACTTTTTTCCAAAACCGTGTACAAAAATGTAAAAATGACCATATGATTGTGATTTTTAGCATGGTCAGCCCCCCCCCCCACTTTCGGCTCAGCCCCCCCCCCCATTTGAAAACCGTTCCGCGGCCCCTGATATATACACAAATTTTAGGCTCGCACTCCGCCCTCACATTGCTTGTTTAGCAAGACGGGTACGTATTATGATTACAAACATTTGCTTATAATGTCCCTTTTTAAGGTCTGAATATCAACATTTTCAGCTCAGGCTTCGCGCTCACGTTCTTTGATTAGTGAGATACATATCATTTTCATGGCACGGTCCTTAAAATATCTCTATTAGGTCGATATACATGTACCTGGCTATCAAGCGCGCTGCACGCTCCCACTAAGTGGCTCAAATTTTTTGCTGGTGCCCCCTGTTGCACCCACAAATGTAATAACGCCCACAAATGTAATAACGCCCACAAATGTAATAACACTTTACCCACAAATGTAATAACGCCCACAAATGTAATAACACTTTACCCACAAATGTAATAATTTCACCCACAAATGTAATAATGCACTTTACCCACAAATGTAATAATTTTTGATCGCCCACAAATGTAATAATGACTTTACCCACAAATGTAATAAATTTGAAGGGATTTTTGGCGAATCCGTTCTAAACTAAAATCCTATAGTAATGCCTTCATAAAGCACAAATGTGCAAAGACTTTTTTCCAGATCCGGTTAATAAAACATTATAGTACAAGTCCAAAGTCTTTTTCCAGACCCGGTTGTTTCAAAATTATAATATACGTCCAAAGTCTTTTTTCCAGACCCGGTTAATTCAAAAATTATAATGCAAGTCCAAAGTCTTATTTCAGACCTGGTTGTTTAAAAAATTGTAATATAAATCCAAAGTCTTTTTTTCAGACCCGGTTGTTTCAATAATTATAATATAAGTCCAAAGTGTTTTTCCAGACCCGGTTGTTTCAAAAAATATAATATATGTCCAAAGTCTTTTTTTCCAGACCCGGTTGTTTCAAAAATAATAATATAAGTCCAAAGTCTTTTTTTCAGACCCGGTTGTTTAAAAAATTATAATATAAGTCCAAAGTCTTTTTCCAGACCCCGTTGTTTCAAAAATTATAATATATGTCCAAAGTCTTTTTTCTCCAGACCCGGTTGTTTCAAAAATAATAATATAGGTCCAAAGTCTTTTTCCAGACCCGGTTGTTTCAAAAATTATAATATATGTCCAAAGTCTTTTTTTCCAGACCCGGTTGTTTCAAAAATTATAATATAAGTCCAAAGCCTTTTTTTCAGACCCGGTTGTTTCAAAAATAATAATATAAGTTCAAAGTCTTTTTTCCAGACCCGGTTGTTTCAAAAAATATAATATAAGTCCAAAGTCTTTTTTTCCAGACCCGGTTGTTTCAAAAATTATAATATAAGTCCAAAGTCTTTTTTTCAGACCCGGTTGTTTCAATAATTATAATATAAGTCCAAAGTGTTTTTCCAGACCCGGTTGTTTCAAAAATAATAATATATGTCCAAAGTCTTTTTTTCCAGACCCGGTTGTTTCAAAAATAATAATATAAGTCCAAAGTCTTTTTTTCAGACCCGGTTGTTTAAAAAATTATAATATAAGTCCAAAGTCTTTTTCCAGACCCCGTTGTTTCAAAAATTATAATATATGTCCAAAGTCTTTTTTTTCCAGACCCGGTTGTTTCAAAAATGATAATATAGGTCCAAAGTCTTTTTCCAGACCCGGTTGTTTCAAAAATTATAATATATGTCCAAAGTCTTTTTTTCCAGACCCGGTTGTTTCAAAAATAATAATATAAGTCCAAAGTCTTTTTTCCAGACCCGGTTGTTTCAAAAAATATAATATATGTCCAAAGTCTTTTTTTTCCAGACCCGGTTGTTTCAAAAATAATAATATAGGTCCAAAGTCTTTTTCCAGACCCGGTTGTTTCAAAAATAATAATATAAGTCCAAAGTCTTTTTTTCAGACCCGGTTGTTTAAAAAATTATAATATAAGTCCAAAGTCTTTTTCCAGACCCCGTTGTTTCAAAAATTATAATATATGTCCAAAGTCTTTTTTTTCCAGACCCGGTTGTTTCAAAAATAATAATATAGGTCCAAAGTCTTTTTCCAGACCCGGTTGTTTCAAAAATTATAATATATGTCCAAAGTCTTTTTTTCCAGACCCGGTTGTTTCAAAAATAATAATATAGGTCCAAAGTCTTTTTCCAGACCCGGTTGTTTCAAAAATTATAATATATGTCCAAAGTCTTTTTTTCCAGACCCGGTTGTTTCAAAAATAATAATATAAGTCCAAAGTCTTTTTTCCAGACCCGGTTGTTTCAAAAAATATAATATATGTCCAAAGTCTTTTTTTCCAGACCCGGTTGTTTCAAAAATAATAATATAAGTCCAAAGTCTTTTTTCAGACCCGGTTGTTTCAAAAATCTTAATATAAGTTCAAACTAAGATACAATAATGATATTCCAGTGGAAAAAAAAATGAGAATCGAGCTTAGTCTTTTCTCAAGACCCAGTTAGTTAAAACTGGTGGAATTAATGTCTTTATTGTTGTTCCAACTTATATGGCATATATTGTGAATATATGCGCTAAGAGTAAATTGAGAATCAAGCGTAGTCTTTTCTCCAGACCCGGTTACTTAAAATTAAAACTAAACCCTATAGCACTGCGTTCATATAGCACAAAAGTGCAGTCATCTTTCCAGACCTGGATAATTAAACAATTACAATATAAGTCCAAGTCTTTTTCCAGACCCGGTTGTTTAAAAAATGTTAATATAAGTCCGAAGTCTTTTTCCAGACCTGTTTATTTCAAAAATTTTAATATAAGTCCATACTAAGATACGATAATGATATTCCAGTGGAATAAAAATGAGAATCGAGCTTAGTCTTTTCTCCAGACCCAGTTAATTAAAACTAATGGAATTAATGTCTTTGTTGTTGTTTTAACTTATACGGCGTATATTGTGAATATATGCGCTAAGGGTAAATTGAGAATCAATAGTACTCTTTCCTCCAGACCCGGCTATTCTAAAAATGAATTAAAAAACTTCAAATCTAAGACCAATTTTCCAAAGTTTCACCCAGCAAAAAAATATGTCTTTACCCCACACCCATTTAAAAAAAATAATACTACGACCAGGGGCGGAAATCTCTCCCAAAAGGTAGGGGGACAAGGGTCTGGAAAATTTGACAAGCAAAAAAAAAAGGTTATCACCCGAAAGTAAGGTCATCTCGTCCTAAAATACATGTTTTATTTCGATTTTGAATGATGAATTTCTTACCATCATAGAAGACCAGAAATAATAGGGGGAACATTTGATAGTGTGTCCCCCTACTATTTTTAGTAGGGGGGACACGTCCCCCTGTCCCCCTGGGATTTCCGCCCATGACTACGACCCCTACAAAACATTGTAATAATGCATGGGTTAAGCAAACATCCTTTCTCCAGACTTGGTTATTATTTAAAAAAAATAAAATAGTTTTTACAAATATTCTAAAACGAATATCCAATAATAAAATTACTGTGGAATAACATGAAGACCGACTGTCGAAGATCGACTTTCCTCCAGACACAATTATTTCAAGAATAAAAAATCAATAAAACCCAACCCCCAACAACGAATCTGAGAATCAACAATCCTCCAAATTAAGACCATGCATGTAGAAAAGCACATGTTTAGAGCGTTGTCTTTATTCCAGACCGAGTAATTAAAAAATGATTTTAACAATCTTAAAAACAAAAGACTTTGTCATATTCTGATTCTTGTGGAATAACCCGAGTATTATGCTTAGTCTTTCGTCTAGACTCGGTTATTTAAAAGATAAACAAATATTGAAAAAAAAATCACAGCTAAGACCAATCTTCAAAATTAAACCCACTTAAAATGCTTGGACTTAGAGTGTTTTCTTTAACAATCACACAGTTCTCTTAAAAATACAAATTAAGCGAAACATTAATCTTAAAACTTTGACCCCAGCATCTTCCAAACTATAAAACCCTTGTGATGACGCATACTTAATTTGACCAGACCTGTTTATTAAAAAAAAGAAAAAAAAATCATCCCTCTTCCAGCCTAACATCCTGTAATGAATGATGTAATTAAACATTCACTTTTTCTTCCAGGCAAAGACATTTATGATAAAAAAAAACAACATCAAAACTTAGAGCCCGGGGAGCATTTCATGAAAGGAGTTGTCTGACGTTTTATCCGACACTTACCATGGTAGCACTGCTTCTTAGCCAATCAACATCAAGGACAGTTGTCAGATCTGACAACTTGTCGGACATAAATGTTGATGAAATACTCCCCCAATCATCTTATTCATGTTGAACAGGCACAATAATAGGATTGTGTCTTAGTTATGAGGATTTCATTTATCTTATATTTTGAAAATGACAAGGTCTGGAATAAAGAAAACTCTCTCTTTTTTATTATTACTAATTTATTATTATTATTATTATTCATTTGTTATTTGAAAGATCTGGGTCTTGAGGAAAGACTACGCTATACTTCCATGTTATTCAGCATAAATAGGATCGTGGGTCTTTGTTGGCTTTTTATTATTACTAATTTATTATTATTATTATTCATTTGTTATTTGAAAGATCTGGGTCTTGAGGAAAGACTACGCTATATTTCCATGTTATTCAACATAAATAGGATCGTGGGTCTTTGCTTGCTTTTTTATTATTACTAATTTATTATTATTATTCATTTATATTTGAAAGATCTGGGTCTGGATGAAAGACTACACTATATTTCTATGTTATTCAACATTAATAAGAGAGTTGGGGTCTTTGTTACTTTTCCACCAGTTTTAATTAACTGGGTCTGGAGAAAAGACTAAGCTTGATTCTCATTTTTATACCACTCGAATATCATTATCGTATCTTAGTTTGGACTTATGTAATAATTTTTCAAACAACCGGGTCTGGAAAAAAGACTTTGGACGTATGTTATAATTTTTTAAACAACCGGGTCTGGAAGAAAGACTTTGGACTTACATTATAATTTTTTAATTAACCGGGTCTGGAATAAAGACTTTTGACGTATATTATAATTTTTGAATTAAACGAGTCTGGAAAAAGACTTTGGATGTATATTATAATTCTTGAAACAACCGGGTCTGGAGAAAAGACTTTGGACGTATATTGTAATTTTGAAACAACCGGGTCTGGAAAAAGACCTTGGACTTGTACTATAATGTTTTATTAACCGGGTCTGGAAAAAAGACTTTGCACTTTTGTGCTATATGAACGCATTACTATAGGATTTTAGTTTAGAACGGATTCGCCAAAAATCCCTTCAAATTTATTACATTTGTGGGTAAAGTCATTATTACATTTGTGGGCGATCAAAAATTATTACATTTGTGGGTAAAGTGCATTATTACATTTGTGGGTGAAATTATTACATTTGTGGGTAAAGTGTTATTACATTTGTGGGCGTTATTACATTTGTGGGTAAAGTGTTATTACATTTGTGGGCGTTATTACATTTGTGGGCGATTATTACATTTGTGGGTGTAACACCCCCCCCCCCCCCCATGCAGTGACCCACGGTACGCCACGGTTCCGCGTGGTCTTTTTAATCCATGATTTGGCGAAATGGGTGGATAATAAACACAATTTATCAATTAATGATATTATACACGTGATCGAGAGTGGAGATATGAGCACCACCCGTGACATCTTTAATTGATGCTACCCATCGTGATAGACGTCTGAAGATGGGGGATAATCTTTCTATTACTCTCCCTACCCCCCCCCCCCCCTCAAACGACCAACCAATCTTGCCTCCGCCTTCTATTTTTTTTTCTGTATACTGAATATACTAAATGATATCTTTTAAATGTCTGTCTGTATCTCTGTCTTTTTGTTTATTTACCTATCGATCTGCGATTGTCTTTTAGCTTCTTTTCGGTCAGTCTCTACCATTTTGTACAGTTGATCATTTACTATTATGGCGGCCATGATGCTACTGTGACCAAGATAAGTGAGATGCAAATACTAGGCACACTCCAACTTACCGAGTAAGATATATATGTATTTTTTAATCGCTTCATTTTTTTTTTTACAGTAATAGGGCATTTTTTATTCAAAATAAAACAAACAAATTTTACATGGCGAGGATTTTTCATTATGGTCCATGATTAAATATTATGATGATTAAAAAAAAAAGAAATTCGAATCAAATTAAAATGTACAGTTTAGATGTTAACCTCCTCCACTTTCCTTCTGCCTTTCGTCACCTTTATTTTAAGCCGTATTTTTCAAAAATCCTGATTTGGATGTAGGCCTACATGCCAATTCTATAAGTTTATATACAAACTCATGCAACGTCTGTTGTAATTTCTATAACATTATTATTAATGTCCAATAATTTTACATCTCGCTAACGATATTATCGTACAGTCTGAATTTCCTAGGAGGAATCTCTCTACAGTGCAACACCAATCCTTTGAAAATGTTAGTCAAATCAAAGTTGGTGGACCGGAACAGCATCGAAATCTCTTGACTCTGGACAACGGCATATTTGCAATTGTTCTTCCGCGGCAAATCTTCGGATGATCTGCTGTTCCAGTCCACCAACTTTTGACAAAAACCTCTCAGCTCTCCAGTGTGCTTTTTCAAAGGAGTCGATGCGTTGTAGAGAGTTTCCGCGTACTAAAAGCGAAAACTAAATTATTGTGGGCACATCCGCATCCCCCTTTTGTGCTTGTCAGAGTATTCTGAATAAAAATGTACTCCTTTGGAAAATCCCCGATCAGTCCCTGCTTAAGTATTCATTTAAAAATTGTTAAATAGGCCTTAAAGTATTTTATCACAGGAAACGATGCGTATAAAATTTGATCTTAAAACTAACTACACGGTTGAAGGAATAATACGATGGCTAAATTGACAGTTACTTCCCTGTTATTTTCTTTTTATGGAAACAGGGAGAGCTTTTATCGACTTAAAATTTGCATATATCAAATGGCTTTACTTCGCCCTGTCGTCCTGTTCATCGAGGACATCCTATGGTTGAATGAATCTTACGACACAAGTTCGGTAACGTTGCAATCTTCTGAATATAATACCTATACCTTTAATAAATGATCGGAAATCCACACTAAACCCATATACCATTATTTTCCTGACAACTTCGCCTTTGAATTTGTTTTCGGATTTATTTGCCCCTCCTAAATTCTTTCTACTATCCATGCGATAAATTCTACTATCCACAAAATAAAGGTGATGGATGTGGCTGGAAAAAAATAAAGCACATTGGCAAAATCCATACGTTAAATCCAAATTGAAATTGTTTTGAAAATTGTACGAGTTGTGGATCTATTTATGAAGTGGAATGAATTATTACCTTTGCAGAATTACTGTCGATTTTTGCCGTATGGATTTTTAAGTATTATTTCTTTGTGTTATCATAAACTGATTTATTTGATAATTAGTCGATTCATCTCTTTATATTTGTCAATTAGATATAACCAAACAACAGATTACAGAGTCTACAAACAATATTAACATAATAAAGAATATCCGGGTCGTTTCTACTGAAAATGTCTGGTCTTATTTCCTCCATTAGTCAAAACATATTCACATTGATATACACTTACTTTTCTTAACATAAAACACGAAAATTCAGTCTTAATGAAATATGAAGATTTTTTTTCAGCAAGCCTTCGTAAATAATAAACAGTTCATAATTCAAAATGATATCGATAATCCCTGTCGTCTTTGCATTGAATTCACTCTCACATAGGAGTTTAAATGCAAACTAGACACAATATTCTTTGCTGATATAATCATTATTGATGGTATATAACTATTTATATTGGTAATATTGTTTTCTATATATATGTTTTCAAAAATATTATATTTTTATCAATATATTCTGCATATTCTTCGCAACGGTAAATAGACCAGTCCAGATTAAATCATTTGGTCAGTTATCAATAAATAACTTGATACATTAATTTTTATTTCATTTATTGATTCCTGTAACTTGTTCATGAACAAATTAAAAATTAATATACTCTAAACAGAGTATCTAACAAAATATTTGATTTGTATCAAACAGATAATTGAAAAAATGCATCTCTAGTTACAAGCAAGGCAATGAACTTGTATTTTCTATAACCTATCGACATTAATGGTTGCAGGAGTTGCATAATCTTACCTTGACTGAATAACAACCCTGGAAACTCCCTTATAGGCATAAGGGGGGGGGGGGGGGTGAGATATGGTAAGCGCTTGATCCTTACATAAAAATATATAGATTTATTAAGAAATACATACATATATGCAATGAATCAATTAAGTAATGAATAATGTTGAATGAATGAGTTAAATAATAGACAGATACCAGTTACATAAATCATTAAATAAATAAGTGAATAAAATAATGAAATAATGAGTTTACTTATTTGATTTAAACTTAGATCACCATCAACGACGCATACGTCTATCTTAACCTGTTCACTCTTCTATCATCTCTGGTCGCCATCATCGCCCTGATCATTCTCTTCCTCGCATCACGAGAACATCTCAGGGCTTTCTTTATCACCATTAAATTCGTGATCGTCGGTCTCGCTATGTATTTCAGTAATATTCAGATTCTTCTCTTTGATGTGCTTACATTTACTGACGTCATCAAGTGTTCCAAGCCATTTGATTGGGAAACAAGAGGCAGTAGTAAGATTATTTATCAATTATATTGCCATTCTTCAATGGACTATTTATACCATACCCCCAAATTAAAAAGAAGAAAGTGAAAGGGCACGCGGCATTATTTTCTTCCATTTCTCCAATATATTTCTTTATAACATAATCGGTCATATATCAGCTCCATACAGATTACCATGACCAATTCAATAAATCATGTGATTGATTTAAGTGATTAGTACAGCGGTGGCGTGATGTGGCACACATTTTAATCAACTTCATTTTGTATCGAGGGTGTGAATCACTTTCTTTTTGTTGCAACCCCCGTTTTTGTTATTTTTGCTTGTCAAGTTTAAACTAGCACCCCCTGTTGAAAAATCGTTTCCAGGTCCCTACTGTCATGCTTTGGCATACAAGTATTAAAAAGATCAAATAGGCTGCATTCTACTACAATGATCTATGCAGACAGTTTTCAAAAATACATCCCTTTACTATTTGTAGACCTATTATCTTCTTACACAGGGTACTTTCAATGAGATCTTATAATATCATTTTAACATACATAATTAAAAAAAGAAGTTGAATATTCAAACTTCTTTCTTCTACTCCCTTTTTTCTATTTGAAGATAATTTTTATCTCAATCTCCTTACGATCTCACAGGTTGGCAATGTCTCTTTCTGATCGTCGAATCCGCGCTTCTCTTCCCAATCGCTCTGAAATACTTCCGTACCAGGAATGGTAACATGGTAGGTGTACTAGAAATCCCTCGTTTCAAGTTCACCAAAGCCCCTACTGATAACTTCAATCCAACATTCAACTACGAAGGATTTTACGGAGGAACCCCTCCAGCTAACCCACAGGTTGAGAGGTTAAGAACAGGAACCAATGACAGTTTACCCCTAACTAAATCAAGAAGCTCATCCTCGATCGGATTTAATTCTTACATAACCATGTGAATTAATTGATCATTGCAATTAAATATCTATCATAAAATTTATTACCTTGGTTGCAGTGGCGTACAGATGGGGGCTTGGGCCCCCCCCCCCCATTTTCACGACCAAGTAAAAGAAAGAAAAGGGGAAAAATAGATTTTTGTGATAAAAATATCAAAAAATTTTACTCGCTCGCTTCGTTTGCTCATAACTTTTTATCAATATTTCCTGATGAGCCACATCTGGCCCCTTCAAAATATTTGACTTATTACGCCACTGCTTGGTCGTAATTATATTCTTTTTATTGCTGTAATTATCATTATCATGCAAAACAACAGCAGACGTTTCATATTCATAGTAAACTAAAACAGAATGACTTTGAAAAATTACTAATTATAATATTGTGAATTTACAACAAAAATAAGCTAGGTTATTGTCCCGGTTATTGTTCACTAAGTTTGTGTATGAACTGAGACATACGAGACAACTTATGTCACCAACAATACGTTTAGATTTTAAATGCTATTTAAAAAATAAGAGAAGGTTATATACAAGGAAGATGCCTTTAATAAGTTTGGATATCAGTTGCTTAAGGCATTTTCCAAATGTCTTAATTCTTTCTGAAAGCATGATGCAACACATCTATAAAAACTTATTTAATAAATGAAATTTAAAAGAAAACATTAGTTTACCATATTTTGTTGTACATGTATTTTGAAAGTATTTCATGTTTAAGAAATGATGGTTAATATGATGTTTGTCAAACAAGAGAAAAATAATTGTATATTTGATGAATGCATCCTAGATTTTTGTGGTGGGTATTTTGACTACACTAATGAGGAAATGATGACATCACTTACTTACAAGTTCTTTTGTTTTTATAAAGTGAAATATGAAATTCTCCCCATTATAATGTTTCCTCCCTGAAATATGCATGGGATTGCGTCTTTTTGTAACCTTTTATAGTTCAATGAACAAGGATTCCTTTAATGTCAAACCTGCAAAAATTGAAATATTCTATAATAAAATACAAAATAAATAGTGAGTGTGTGACATCATCGGCTCTCTTATTTGGCTGTCAACTGTGCATATAACTATAAGAACTGTTTTGAGAAAATAAGTAATTAAATACATTTTTAATGTCATATAGCTTTCTAATCTTACATCTGATTTTGACAAATTTTGAGCATTATACCTGTTTGATTTTAATAATAATTATAATTTTAATTGAAATTTATATAGCGCTTAATAGTCAAAAGACTCTCTATGCGCTTTACAAAATATATTGAATTACTAAATTACTACAGCCGGGGTAATAATAATATACCAAGTATATTTCAGCGCCTTGAACACATAATCAATGTGGATTTGGCGCTTTATAAATACTTTATATTACTCTTCCTATTACAAATTAAATCAATACATACAAGTTACATATATAAAAACTGATAATATTTAACAACATACTATATTGAACATTAAAAACATTATTTAAGAATGAATTTTGCACTAGTTATTAAAATAATTTGTTTTCTTAGTTGGAGCTTGGCCTTTAATACTGTATTGATGACGTGGCGAAAGGGGAAAAATACCAGTGGGTAGGCTATTGATGAATGCGTTATCATCTTATTTCAAGTGCTGTTTTTGTACGATTTAATTATTTTCCTCCAGATTAAATCATTTCAATATATCTGTGTAGGTATGTAGGATTTATTCTCGAAGATTTTTTTTAATTTTTTTGGGGGAGGTCGTTGCCAACTAATGGGGGTAATCAATATAATGGGTAAACAAGAGTCATAGCGATTCGCTGTGTTCATAAGCAGGAAAATGTTCATCAAATAAAACATTGTTCAAACAGGACGATGATAAAGCATTTAGTTTGATTGTCTTACGCTCGAACGTATGTCCTATCATGGCCATTATTTTCAGTGATATCACAATAATCGTTTTATCAATCCGATTTTGACCTCACCTACATTATTCAATTAGTTCAAACGCTGGGATTGACTTTGAATTTCCATTATAGTAATGAATCAGAACCTTATATTAATACGGGAAATTTGCTTTTCACTGGTGCATTTCAAATGCAAAGTGTTTACGAAGGAATTGAAGTTTACAAATGAGATGACAAATCTAAATCAACATGTTAGCAGATACAATCAAATGTGAGAAGTGTATCATTATATTATGGAAAAAGATGGAGAGAGCGAAAGAACAGGATATGTGGAAGAGGAAGAGAGAAAGGGGGAAGAGATAAGCTGGAGACTGTTTTTTGTATGCATTTGTGTGTGTAAGGGTGAGTGTGTGTGTGTTGAAAAAAGGCGTGTGTGAGAGTGAGATGTGTATGTGTGCGTTTTTGTGAGGGAAAGTGAGCGAGAGAGGGGAGAATAAAAGAGCGATACACACAAAAAAAATTATAGGTCAAATGACTTGTTAACTTGTCCCCGAGGTGCTTAGAATGTAAAGTTTTCAGGTCGAAATATCAAAAAATTTCAGCTCGCATTTCGCGCTCACACCAATTAATTGTTTTTAACTACCATCTTGTTCATAGTTTTAAAAATAAGGTGCTTAGAATGTCCACTTTTCAGAAGGGAATATCTCAAATTTTCAGCTCGCCCTTCGCGTTCGCATCAATTAATTATTCAGTTAGAAACCAATTTGTTCATGGTTACTAAAAGTGCTTAGAATATCCAGTTCTGAAGTCGGAGTAATAAAATATTTAGCTCGCACTTCGCGCTCGCATAATTTATTAAGGAAGATATCCATCCTACTCATAATTAAGTGAACAAAATTTATTGTTTTAGGTCTATTTTTTTTTTAATTCAGCTCGCGCTTCGCGCTCGCAATTATTTTTATATTATTTTTTGTAAATTGTTAGGCACGTGCAAGTGAAAGAGAAGACTTTTGGGGGTGGGGCTTGTCAAAATTTTTGTAAACAAAATTGTCCCCCCCCCCTTGAAAATCCTGGAACTGCCCATGGGTTGGACATAGATGAGTATTGGTCGTCGGACGTCGGTAATCGGTACTGATATCTGTCGGTAATCAAGGGCCTCCACCCCCCCCCCCCTGGAAAAGGCCTAGCTATACCCCTGCTTACACATTCCTCTGGTTATTACCGTCCCCCCTTTCTATCCTATGTTCCCGATCCCTTCGTCCACCTATCTTTCTCCAATTTCAATTCCCTCAACCTTCTGACATTCCTGCCAGTGAGTGTGTGATTTTCCCCTATTATATAGTGATATATCATATATTTTCACGTTCATATTTATTTTTTTAATGAGTGAATGGATGCATCTATTTTTGTTTTAACTGTGTATATGGAAATAAAACAAATGCAAATCAATACATAAAAACAACTGATTTCAATGTCAAATACCTCTTTTATAACGTCTCCAAATGAGCAGAATTTGGAACATAATGTAAACACCTTCAAAGAGGAATAAAAAAGTATTTAAATATAAACATTGCAATCACCACTTGATTAGAAATCCAATACATTTCATTTTTGGAATGATACACACAAAAAAAGAATTAATTTCGACAATAAAGTGCAATCGCCCGATAGAAAATATCAGTGGTAGCCAGATCCCAACTGTTTTATTTGGCACCCCCTGGGTAACCTTTACCACCTTCAGTGCACTTCCAGACCTACACATCCAAACGTGTATGGGGGGGGGGGCTGCAAAATGCAGGGCAACGAGGACTGCGAGGTGCCTAAATAACCTCGTGTATTGGTAATTTTATGACCGAATGTATAATTTCTGCACGTTTCACATCATGTAAAAAGGCTAAATAATAATTGAAAAAATGTTCGCTCGCTTTGCTCGCTCGAAAATAAAAAACTGTGAAGTTGATATTTGGGCAATGATAATCAGCCCCCCCTGAAAAAGCTGTGCCTATACGTCCATGCCTACTACCACCTCACCTTACACAAAAGTTTTCGCTTGCCCCCCCCCCCCCTGACGGCGGAACGTATTTTCGTTGGGGGGGGGGGGCAAAGCCAAAAAAGGGCACTTATATGTCAAAATGGGCATTTTGGTGCAAACATGTATTTTTACCATTAGATTATCATCTGTGTGAAGAAGTTATGTGTTTTGTAGTATTTAAGTTGAGCACAGTGATTTTAAAGTGATTTCTGATTGATAAGATATATATTTAGGTTTTGTATTTCCGCGAGCGAGCAGTTTGGAAAAAAATTCAAATCTGAAGTTGTAAAACTCGCTCTTTGGTCAATTATGGCGCTATCCTTGCGAGATAATGCGAGCGCGAATGAAAAGCAATGAAAAATAAATTGAATTCCGAGCATTTTTTGTAATCATGAAAAAAATATGTGTATCACTAAAGAATTAACGCGAGCGCGAGCGGAAATTAACGTACTGACCAGAAAAGAGCCTGTAACTCATGAATATGATACATATCTCACCATTCGAATGATGAGAGCGCGATGCCCGAGCTGAAAATTTAGGATGTTCTAACCTGAAAACTGGAAATACTAAGCTTTTTTGTAATCATTAGGAACAGAGTGAGTATACCAAAATTGATGCGAGCACGAAACACGAGCCAAAAATGAGATATATTCCAACCTGAGAATTGGACATTCTATGCATCTTTGTATAAACCATGAACATATATATATATATATATACCTAATAATACCTTATATATACCTAATAATAATTGATGCAAGCGCGAAGCGCGAGCCCAAAAAATAATTGTGACTTTCTAAACCAAAATGTATTATGTTTTACTTCAAATGGGTATTTCATTTTGGAAAAAGGAGATTTGTTCCTATGGGGAATTTTTTGGGGCAAGTGCCCCCTGCCCCCCCCCCCCGGTTCCGTCGCCCCTGCTATGCAAGCTACTTAAGTGCTAATTTATCACTTCATTTTTAGAGTGTACGTAACAGTTAAAACCTGAAAGAATATAAAAATAGGCTTATATCAAAATTTACAGTATTCTAGTATATCAATCATGCAAACAAATTTAATTTCTTGAAATCAAATCTGTTTAAATTAAGACAAGATTCGGGTTGCCAAAATCAACACGTAAGAGATGTCTAAACAATTTCATTGCGTTCGGCTGGATTTGTCTTTAAAAATGTATGATTCAGTCATGGATTTGAGGAAGTTGATCAAACTGATTGATGTTTATTTACTCTATCACTATCAAAATTCCCTAATTTTCCAGTCAATCACCGTTATCTAATGATTATCCTTGAACGTTACACTCTGATTCTTTCTTATCAAATTATGGAAGGACAAAACGTGATCAAGGTGATTAAAATCACCTAAATTAATCATTGACAGCCTTGCACGTTGTATTTAGTATGATAAAATCACTTCACCACAACAAATTGCGGTTTTTCATAGCGATGTTACGATAATTACGTATTGCGATAAACGTATCAATATCCTGTTTATTAAAGAAATCTTGAAAACTTAAGAAGTCACATAATAAACTTTGAGAAATATCGTTTCCTAAAAAATTACTTGATCATCATCAGCATATTGGATTCAAACAAAAGTCATAGCAGATATGTTATTCATCACTAAATTTCGCAAATATATGTTTAGTGTGGTTAATACTCTGGAGAATTGAGATAAAGATGGCTTCCTTAGACTGTTTAGAGAACTCTAGTGGAATACCAAGCACGAGTGATTATCTTGCAGGTAAGAACAGTAAAGTACTATAAATGATGATGATTAAGATATCTGTACATTGAATGAATAAAAAAAATATATTACCAACGGCATGACGTAAATCTGTGCGGATACGTTGATACATTGGCTATAAGCAATTGTTCTGACGTGGTAATTACAACTGTTATATGAAAATAAAAGTGATCAAATGATTATAGTTTCAATTAATAAGAAAACAGTCTTCTGGTTAAATATAATACTTCACATGTATACTGAAAATTGTGTAAGATATAAATAAAACTTTATCATCATTTTTAACAAAATGCGTCTATATCATCATAATGAAATTGTGATAACTTATTTTTATTTGATTCGTCTTCTTTACCCAGGGTAGCCTGTTCAGTGATTGACACACTGTTGTCAACCAGGGCCCTGCACAAAACATAATTATATACATAAAACAATCATAAAAACACATTATATACAACACAATATGAAGTCAACATTATTACATTATAATATAATTACAATATAGAGAATGATTTGAGTAATTATCGCAAATTACGAGAAATCAAGGGGGGGGGGAGTTATACAATGCGTCCCCAAAAAAAAACGAAACTGAGATTTATCGATGATTTATCATAACTTAATCACAAATGAAATAGACAAATGACCTACCACTGTAAAGCTTAGAATCTCCTCTTTCATCTGAAATTACTTAGATTATTTCTCATTCACGCATGAGTTAGCAAAAACAATTTGAAGAGGGGATACCAAAAAGTCATTTGGCGGGCTGTATCTGGGTTTCAAAAAGAAAACCACATTTTTAAAAAGTTGAATATCTGCTCTTTAATTTGATACCTCGATTACAGAAAATAGTCAAGAAATAACAAAGTTCTGGTTATTTTAAATAAGGCTTGAATTTCAATAATTTCATAAAATTAAGAGGTTCTACAGGCTAGCGTTCAAACTCACTTGACACTCCGTTTTGTTGACGATCAGCCATGCATCTTTTGTTAACCATGCGATAGCTTCTGTGGGAAACCGGTGAAAAAACGTTTATTTAATGAAATTATGGGAATACAAGCATTGTTTCGATTGTGATTAAGGTATCAAATAAAAGAGCAGATATTGAACTTTTTAGGCATGTGATTTTCTTTTTGAAATTCAGATACCCCCCGCCAAATGAGTTTTTTGTATCCTTTCTTCAAATTGTTTTGCTCACTCATGCGTGAATGTGGAATAATTTAAGTAATATCAGATGAAAGAGGAGATTCTAAGCTTTACATTGGTAGGTCATTTGTTTATTGTATTTGTGATTAAGTTGCGATAAATCATCGCTTAATCTCGGTTTCGTTTTTTAACTTATAGGTTACATACGTTTTTATAATTGTAAACTGTTATTATTTGAGTGAAAGTACATGAGGAATTTAGAAGTTGATAAAACTTCATTGAAAGTACTTATTACATACATGATATAAGAATGTTTGTATTTAAAAAGCAAAATACGAATTGCACTAGAAGGTATTTATTATTAATCATCATTCATTAGACTTAATCATACAAATGATGAAAACGCTTTACATAAGACAGTTTTCATCAAACAGTATCCATACAAAAATGGGTTGACCCTCTTGATAATTGGTAACATGGACGTACTGCGACCCATTTCCTAATGATACGAAACCCAAATTGATAGTGAATGGCTCATTACAAACATTGCAGAACGAACCCAAGAGTATGTCTACTTATTATCAGTGTGGATTATTTCATCTTTCATAATAAGAAGACTTGATTTCCTTGAAGGAACATTAGAACTGATGTTATGTTTCTTGATGAGTTTCTTGTGTTTTCATATTCTTTTTTACTCGGGCATCGCGAATGCTCTCGGGAAGGGAAGAGTCCCATGTTGATGTATGGAGGGAGGGGGCGATTGGAATTAATTGCTTGCCCTTAATAGGTTGTTCAAAAATTACTCGTTAGAAAGCTTCAAGTGAATTGATTAACATTACTTTATTCCTTATCTTGTTATTTGATATAGTCTACAACACAATATGAAGTCAACATTATTACATTATAATATAATTACAATATAGAGAATGATTTGAGTAATCAAAAGGAACAAGTATCGGAAATTACGAGAAATCAAGGGGGGTTATATATGCATTTAAATTATATGTTACATACGTTTTTATAATTGTAAACTGTTATTATTTGAGTGAAAGTACATGAGGAATTTAGAAATCGATAAAACTTCATTGAAAGTACCTATTATATAAGAATTTTGTATTTAGAAAGCAAAATACGAATTGCACTAGAAAGTATTTATCATTAATCATCATTCATTAGACTTAATCATACAAATGATGAAAATGCTTTAAATAAGACAGTTTTCATCAAACAGTATCCAGACAAAAATGGGTTGACCCTCTTGATAATTGATAGCATGGACGTACTGCGACCCATTTCCTTAATGATACGAAACCCAAATTGATAGTGAATGGCTCATTACAAACACTGCAGAACGAACCCAAGAGTATATCTACTTATTATCAGTGTGGATTATAGTATCAGTGTGGATTATTTCATCTTTCAGAATAAGAAGACTTGATTTCCTTGAGGGAACATAAGAACTGATGTTATGTTTCTTGATGAGTTTCTTATGTTTTCATATTCTTTTTTACTCGGGCATCGCGAATGCTCTCGGGAAGGGAAGAGCCCCATGTTGATGTATGGAGGGAGGGAGCGATTGGAATTAATTGCTTGCCCTTAAAGGACAAGTCCACCTCAACAAAAACTTGATTTGAATAAAAAGAGAAAAATTCAACGAGCATAACACTGAAAATTTCATCAAAATCGGATGTAAAATAAGAAAGTTATGACATTTTAAAGTTTCGCTTCATTTCACAAAACAGTTATATGCACATCTCGGTCGGTATGCAAATGAGGGAACTGATGACATCACTCACTCACTATTTCTTTTGTATTTTATCATATGAAATATGAAATATTTTGATTTTCTCGTCATTGTCATGTGAAATGAAGTTTCATTCCTCCCTGAACACGTGGAATTCCATTATTTTAACATTTTGTGCTTCAGGCAAGGAGGTCCTAATCGTCAAATTCGTAAAAATTGAAATATTGTATAATTCAAACAATAAAAAACAAAAGAAATAGTGAGTGAGTGACATCATCGACTCTCTCATTTGGATGTAACAGGCTCGTTCATATAACTATTTTGTTAAAAATAAGCGAAACTTTGAAATGTCATAACTTTCTTAATTTACATCCGATTTTGATGAAATTTTCAGCAATGTGCTTGTCTGATTTTTCTCTATTGATTCAAATCAACATTTTTCTGAGGTAGACTTGACCTTTAATATGTTGTTCAAAAATTACTCGTTAGAAAGCTTCAAGTGAATTGATTTAACATTACTTTATTCCTTATCTTGTTATTTGATATAGTCATGGAACAGGTCAATATATATCAATACCAATCAGAGTTCAAACAACATTCTCACTGCGCCCATGCAATATCCTGCCTTGTTCACAAAATTGAAATATCATCATAACAAAGATTGACAATGATGGTTGTAGTGAAATGGTTAATTCGATTCATTTAAGGATTTCAGGAAAAATAAAATTCTTTTTCAATATGCGCTGTAAATCGCACTAGCGGTTAATAAATATGCTTAAAAAGTTCTTTCTTATTCATGAATAAATATACTCCTAAAACGATTTTTTAAATCACATCCTGATTTATTATGCCCTGTCACAATGTCAAGCAGGCTTTAATAACTATAACAGTTTAGAAAAGTTGTTTCCTTATTAAACTTTAAATTCTTATTATGATCTCACCTGTTCATCCTATCCGTTCTCTATTTTTTATTTTTTCCCTTTTTAACCTTTATAATTCAGGAATCTCGGAGAGGCCCGTCAACTTGACTTTGCTTATCGCGTGCACGTTAGTGACAGTTTTACTTGTAGCCTTTTTAATTGAATCAGCATGTTTTCTGAGTAATAAGGTCCAACTTTCATCAGTTTCCAATCATCGTATAACAACATGGTGGATGATTGCTGTCTTGCCGGTAAGTCAAACCATGTTAGTAGGTCCATGGTCAAACAATCCCGTATCAAATAAACATTCACTTGTCTCATCTCATGGAAAATCACTGTACATTTAAATGACTTTCGAATTATGTGATCAAATCATAAAACGCGTTATGATTTTTAAGCAAATAAGAAAGATAAAGTTGTAAAAATTATAAATCCCCCTATATGTTGCAATTGGTTCTTCGTAATTATTATTCATTATGCGCGTTAAGTGGAGATGTATAGAAAAATCGAAATAAAGAACTGTTCTAAAGATTCAAATCGATTCTTTTTTTAACTCCTTGAAATAGAAATTAGGTTAGAATGGAAGGAGACAAGCAGGTGTAATTTTAAAAAATTCATTTCAGTGTCGTAGATTAAATGACATTAAGGAAAACAAAATGGATTAAACCTTTCAATTTGGATCAAAGAATGAAATTTTTGGGATACATGGTTATATTCAAGTTTGTTTGCCCTTGAATTCGAAACATGAGTGAGATTCTTTGTACTTCGAAGAGAAGAGAAAACTGTGTTACAAACATTATTGGTCACAAACTTCTCTCAAACATTATAAGAGTAAATATCGCATTTCCCCATATATCACTTTATTCTGAACTTCTCGATGTATTAAGCGTTCAATATCGAAAAAGCACAAACTTTTTTCTCAAGTTATAAAATCAAATTATAATAAAGATTGTTTGAATAAATATAAAAAATACAGAAATCAGTTATCAACCGTCTTAAGGAAAGCAAAGCAAATGCATTATGAACATAAGTTTGAAGCAGACAAAAAGATTAAAAGAAAACTTGGAGTCATATCAATGAACTTTTGAATAAAAATAGTGGCTCGAATCTGAATTAAAAAATTAACAAATTAGTTGTTAACCAAGAAAATGAACCTTCCGAAATTACTTCATCTGTTGATATAGCAAATTCACTCAACAATTATTTCTCTACTATTGGGAAAAATCTAGCTGAGAAAATTGAGGAGCCAAATGTTAATTACCGAGAGTTCATGGGTCCATACATTAGTCAAACATTTTTCTTCCTGCCAATAACAAGTTCAGAAGTTAAAGAAATGTTATACACTCTTGATCAATCTAAAGCAAGTGGCTATGATGACATATCAGTTCGACCGTTGATATATGCTATGAATTGTATTTGCAAACCTCTTTCGCATATATTCAATCTATCATTTACCACAGGCATTTTTCCAGATAAATTAAAAGTTGCAAGAGTTATACCAGTATTAAAAAAGGGAGATAAAGAATTACCTGGAAATTATAGACCAATATCGATTTTACCCGCGATTAGCAAAATATTTGAAAAACTAGTGAATGCACGATTGATGAAATTTATAAAAAAGAATGAAATATTGTATAAACACCAATATGGTTTTAGAAATGGATACAGTACGACACTTTCACTGATAAATCTGATTAATTAAATTACAAGATATACTGATGAAGGAAAGGTGACAGTAGGAATATTCATCGATTTTGCTAAAGCTTTTGATACGATTAATCATTCTATTCTCATTAAGAAACTAGAACACTATGGCATTCGTGGTAAGGCAGTAGAATGGTTTAATGATTATTTACGAAACATAAAGCAATTTGTTAATTATGATGGTGTAAATTCCGAATACAGGTCGATTTCATGCGGTATTCCACAAGGATCAGTTTTGGGTCCAACTTTGTTCTTGTTGTATATAAACGATCTGGCAAACTCATTAAATTATTTCAATTTCCGTCTTTTTGCGGATGACTCAAATTTATTTCATACTTTCAATTGTAATGAACAACATATTGATTTATCAGAAATTAGTCTCAATTTAAACAATATAATAGCATGGTGCAATGCCAACAAATTGACAATCAATGTTACGAAAATCAAATATATGTTGTTTAAAAATAGACGGAAAAATATTTTGATATAAGGACAATTGTCACTGGTTGAATCAACACTATTTCTTGGTATATGTATTGACAAAAACCTTACATGGAAGAAACAGGTTGACATTGTTGCTAAGCAAAAAAATGGAATACTTTATAGATTGAGGAATTATGTAACAAAGAGAATCTTAGTTATGTTATACAACTCATTTATTTTACCACATATAAACGTATGGTCTGGAAGTATGGGGTGGGACGTGCAAAACAACCCTGAACCCTATATTATTACTTCAAAAAACGAATAGCTAGAATAATGACGTTCAACCATCATACTTATCACTCTGCTCCTTTATTTAATGATCTAAATATTCTCGATATTTTCAAACAATACCAATATTTGATAGGAGTATTTATGCACGATTTAATTAATAATCGGTTGCCGCATAGTTTTATTGATTATTTTTCATTTATAGACCATCCTTACAATACAAGAAATAGAGAAAAGCGAAATGTTAATCTTGACAAAAATAATACCAATTTGGGAAAACAATCAATTTCATTTCCTGGTCCTACTTTATGGAATCATCTGCCAAGTAATATTAGAAACACCCCCAGTTGTAAGATATTTAGCAAATCGTTAAAATTAATGCTACTGGAAGATTATAATTAATTTCGTATGGTAAAATACTGCCTGAAAACAAATAATTCTATATAAAGATTTTGTGAATAATTAAGATATTTTTTTCTTGTAAATAGTGTAAATATGTTCACTGAAAATGATCGAAATTTTCTGCAACAGTAATAAGTAGAATTAGTACTGAATTTGATGTACAATATTGAGATTTAGTTAAATTTATTGTTTGAACTATTATAATGACATTATTTGAGGTTAACCTCGATTAGCCTCTTGCTATTATGTTAACTCCAATTACCAAATGTTTTGTTTATATGTGATGTACTATTCCTTGTAATTGTACCTGACAGTGATATTTGGTAATAAATTCAATTCAATTCAATTCAATTGCGGCTCTGGCCACAGGGGGGGGGGAGGCAGAAGGGGCAAACACTCCCTATTATTTTCAAGAAAAAGGGCAAAAACAACGACGCGAAGAAGAATATAAATATTCAATTCAATTCAATTCAATTCAATTCTTCATTCCATTTCCATTCAAAACATAATACAAAGTAATATAAAGTAATACAAATCAAATACAATTTTACAAAATAAAAAGGGCATGCGGCATGTATCCCGTATAAAAAGTCCATATTTTTCAGTAGCCTGTATTCTTTCTCTCTCCAATCAAGATACCATGGTGCCATCCCAACTTTAAATAAAACGTTATTTAATCATTTTACATTGTTATTATATCTTCCATATATATATACAGGTGATGAGTTGTGTTGTTTTACCTGGAGTATACTCGCCTGTATCAGCAACTTTTTGTAACTTAGTAGCATCATTGTAAGTATACCTTGCCCTTTTGAAAATGTTGCCTGATTTTAAGATTCATATAGATTATGGATATGAAACTCTTCCTTTCTGTAAAAGTATTCATTTTGCAATCATAATCAACTAAAATAGGCATATATATATATTTTTTCAATTAATACTTATTTATCTAATCGTAATTGTACTTTGTCTTGTTCTATTAATTCATTTTTTTTCGGGTGGGGGGTGGGTTGAGAGGCCTCCTAGATTAATAAGGCTACAGTATGGAAAAGCTGAATGATTGCTTAATGGTTCATTTTATACGAAATGAAAATAGTCTTATCAAAATCTTTTTGACAGATTTCTTTATAATGGCAATTATACTTCTTTGTTTTTCATTATGACATCTATGAATATTTTTTAACATCACAATCAACGCATACAATGAGGTCCTAAGTTTTAATTAATTTGCTAAGTAAACCGTTAAAAATAACTGTTATCATTCCTATATTCGATGGGAATTCCGGGTGATCCGACCTTTCTTACTAGGATTATTACTTTATGTAAATCTACATCTAATCTGATAATCATGTTTTAGAAAATAAATATATAAACATCAAACAGCAATTTTCAAAGAAATAAATAGGCTTATACTAGATTTAAAAGCGACCATTGGTTATGTCTCATAATGGGGGGGGGGGGGGGGTCGTGGATACATGCCCCCAGCAATTACTGTGGGTTTTAAAAAAAGAGTTGTGAATTTTAGCATTTTGAATCGCTCCAGATCGCTTCCCTTATGTTGATTTTATATTGTTCTCATTATGGTATAAAGGGATTGCGAAGTTTAAGATAGGGACTTCTCCCCCATCACCATTTTGCTTTGCTTATCGATTAGTATACTCTCTCAATGATGGACTGTCCTTTAAATGAAGCTTGCGGCCAGGTCATGTTGTTTGCAATAATAATAATAATATTAATAATAACAACATCGATTGTGATTTTCTTTTCAGGTGCTATTCCTTTACAATGTTTAAATTCCTGGTCATCGTTATGAACTACTATGGAGGCTATGAGAAAATGATGTATCGTTTTTCTGCCGAGCGTTTCACCTTCCCTTTAGCAAGCACGCCACTCACATGTTGCTGTCTGTTTTTACCAGAGAAAAGATTAACAAGGTATATACCCTATATGGATATGATTATTATTTAGCTCAACAATCATAACAACAATTTACAATCATCCTTCATTTTCCTCTATTCAGTTGCACAAGTGTCTATCAGTACACGTGCTTTTAAATCAGTTTACAGAGCAGTGGTGCAAACCCTTACCCATCATACTTTCATTTTAGAACATCTCTATACCAACTACCACTTTTTTATATTTTTTTTCAAAGGTTTTTTTTAGATCTACAATTACATATATCTGAAAAATTGATATACTTGACTCATTGTTTGTCAGTGTTTTCATTGAATTGAACTTGCTTGTTTGTTTCATTGATTTTTTAAAATATTGTTTATCCATATAATTATTTTTTGTAAGGCAATGCACTAACACCAAGGGCTGGTCCATGGATTTTTAAAGGTGGCACATGATTTAATGGGAAATGTGGGGGTTCATATTGCGAGGGAGCGAAGCGACCTAGAAGAAATTTGTTTTGCTTATACTGACCCGAAATTTTGCATTTCAAGCAATGTTAGATGAACAGGATATCGTACGTAAATCACTGAACCAATAATGCGAGCGTGAAGCGCTAGCTGAGTCTTTTACCCCCGCCAAAAAAAAGAAATCAATCATAATTTTATATTCAAATTGATTTATTTCACATTCAGATTCATTTATTTTTCATCGCTTAAAAAAAAAAAAAAGATTACGCAATATGAAGCGCAAACTAAAGTATTTCAATCTATATTGAATTGAAAACGAGATAATTTAAACGCCATATATAGGTCTAATGCTTGTGAATATGATATATACCCCTCAAAAAAGTTTGGAAATCTGATTTTGGCCATTAATTTCTCCTAATTCCCAATTTTACACAATGTTTATTAGATATCATTCAAAAGATCATTTAATTTTCTTTAAAATGATATCATGCTTGTTATGATCATGCCATCACGAAAAGAGTAGGATTCAAAAACGTTGGATGAGATCTGGTTTGAAAAGCAACAAAACTAGCAGAAATAGTCATGAAGGGTCAATAAAGAACATGATTCTTTTGTCAGTGTCAACAGAGATGAAAATCCATTCAAATCAAGACAATGCTTCTTCATTTTTGATGTTTTATTGTGGTTTATGTAGTGATGGTTCTGTGAGTTAACATGGCTTGAGTCGTGGTTTGAAATACCCATGCATGTTTGTTTGTTTGTTAGTTATGTACTTGCTTGTGCAAAGGTATGATTGATTCCATGTTAATGTTGCATGAAAACAAAAGAAACCGCTGAGAAACTCACACATCAATGCGGAAAAAAAAAACAGAGACTTTCAATATTCTGTCATTTTGCAACTTTTGAATTTCGAACTTGCCCCACATTTCAAGGCACTGCACCTCCATGTGCAGGGGCCGCAGAACGGTTTTCAAAGTGGGGGGGGGGGGCTGACCATGCAAAAAATCACAATCATATGGTCATTTTTACGATTTTGTGCACGGTTTTGGAAAAAAGTGGGGGGGCCCCAGCCCCCCCCCCCCGCTTCCGCGGCCCCTGATGTGAACCATAATCATTATCATGTAGGGAATCATTTTAAAGAAATTGTTTAATGATCTATTCATTGGTATCAATTACGCATAATAATAATTCACTAAGACCGAGGAGGGATTATCGATCAAAGTCAGATTTCCAATTTTTTTTTAGGAGTTTATATCTCATTAAATGCAAAATGCGAACGTGAGAAACTCTAAACGTGGAAGGGTGGAAAGGGTTAAATCACCAATGAAAACAGGGGTGAGGAGTAACATCATTATTTTGTTGAAACGCGTGGAAATCTTGTCTCTTTTGGTACTTTTACGACCCTATCCGCCCTCTTTGTCTTTAGAGTGTACTGTATATTTTGTAAAGCTTGCTTGCTTTGATCTTTGAAGAAAAAAAACAGACCTTATACTACCTCGCAGATTACACATTATAGAAAACGTTTACCCCCCCCCCCATTATTTATCTGGATCCAATTGAGATGTTGAACGATTCCGATCAGAAGAAAATATATTTCAAGATGGAGATGACAGTACTCTGCATGTGTTAACGTTAAATACACTTTTCATCTACCTTAACTACAGGCGCAGTTTCAAATGGTTGAAAATCGCTGTCTTACAAGTGGCCATCTTCAAACCAGTTACATCATTCATTGGAGTAATCATATGGTTAGATGCTGTCTACTTAACTGATAAGGTATTTTAGTCCCGTCTTAAATTTCATTCTTTCCCGTATGAGTAGGCCTTTTCATATTTAAGTAAATATATAGAAGTATTGTGTTAAAATTCCCGATCGAAAAATGAAACAGTCAATCGAAGAAAATTAATAATTTTTATAAGAGTATCCGGCGCATGAGAGGATGTATTCCTCAATTAATTTCCAATAATTTATATGAATGGTGATTTGTACTTCATGCACATTTTCTTATGGATCACATATCTTCTTTCGAATCCATTCATGCACAATCTTTGATCAGGTCCCGATCAAGTATTTGCTTCATAAAGATCTCTTATACTTTTTGAATAATTAATTTGAGGTGTAGTGCATAGCATTTCGTACAATTTTAAAATGTTTGGCAACATACTGTCCACACAACAATTAGTTGTGACAAAAAATATTCGACTCTTTGTGGTTTTCAACCAATACTGTATAGTTTTCATCCAAAAGCATTATTGGTTTAAAACTACCAAGAATTGAATAACGTTTTAACCAATAATTATTGTGTGAACAGTGTGTTGCCCAACATTTTTAAGAGTGAAGCTGACGTATGATGAGACGCTATATAGTCTCATATAGGCCTAGTACTAGTCCCATTTATTACTGCAGGAAATCAAAGACACACATTAATTTTAGTAATAAATCAAGTCAGAATAATGTATACGGAATAACTGCAAGAGTCATTATCATTACACTTTTAAAAATGTATGCAGATTACAGACCCGATAAGTATGAAACATGCTCCTCCTGTGTTCTTCTTATACAGATGGCTTCAGATAGACCACTTGCGATTGTAAATACCACGACCATATTTTCATCAGTGATTGCAATGATGGCATTAAATATGATTTACATAGCTTCTACTAGGTTTCTTCAGCCGTTCCATGTCAGGACTAAGTTTACTTTTATCAAACTTGGTATTGTGATCTGTAACATTCAACCGGCATTACTTAGTCTAATCATGAGATTCCGATTGTTAGAATGTACCTTTCCTTTCTCTAATCAGGCAAGAGCCAATTGTAAGTATTCCTTCACTATTTATCTTCACTCCGTATTACTTCAGTCTACCCTCTCCCAAAACCCCATGTAATATTTCTTCCTTTTCAAATTATTGTGATATATTGCATGATTGATTGATTTGAATAAGCTGGAATTTTAATTTTAAGTCTTATCAATATAAGGAATTGAATAAGGTCTAAATATAACTAAAAAAGTAGCGCAAAGAACTCAAACTTTTAAGGGGGCATGCAGAGATGACTTATGGGGTAAAAATTATACAAAGTTGAGAGCGAGCGAAGCGAACGAGCAAGACAGGACTTTTAATACAAACAACGAATTTTTAGATAGATTTTTACATAATATCCAGATAAAGATTTTTCACTTTTCATTACCCTTTCTTCTTGTTTTCTCCCTTTTCTCTGAGCTGAGTCAAATAGGGGAAGGGGGACATGGGTAAAGCCCCCACCCCATCTCTACGCCAGTGAAATAAAACATGCCAGTACAACGCTTTATATAAAATAAGATTTAAAAAAATCAACACATTAATTCCATAATATTTAATGGTAGGGCTTAACTTCTCCGACCCCTTTTCCACATGGAATTGAATTGAATTAAACGGAATAGATTAAGAAAATTAAAGTTAATAGATAAACTTTTCTACCAAACGAAGACTCATTGTAGTTTTCAAGATTATAAATTCATTATCAAATTAATGTTCTTGTTCGTCTTTTTCCAGTCATGCAGTGTATACTATTCATCTTGGAAGCCGGGATCCTATTTCCATTTATCCTATACTATTATAGACGAAGCGAAGGTAATGTTGTTGGAAATGTATCATCGGCGCCCTTCATAAACATCATTTCCATCCATCCTATCGGAATAACACCTCGACGACCTGATCGCCAGTTAATTCCACGTCCGTCGATCACGAGTATCGATGTTGGTCGTACACGTGCTAAGACTGTCATTGGTTCTGGTGATATGGACATCGACTTCTGTCAGCCTGCTGAATTATCAACCATTGATGAAGAACCTGAGCAGGCAGAGACAAGGTTTGACCAATTTTCAACAAACTTTGAGAGAAAATTCACGACAAGCACGAGACATGGTCGGCGACATACAATCAGCTAATAATAGAACCAGCAAAATTATAGGAGTTACATTTCAACATCCTCAGGCTGGATAAAAGCGACAGATCTTTTCATTCGTATCATCGCCAACAGAGACTATGATGCAAATCATCATTCCCATGTTTGTCAAGGCAGAATGTATAGACGATGTCCATTGATTTTTTAGTTGGATATTTTTTTCTTTATATAAACACTTTTCATTCGTAGAATGGGCTGACATTTTTAGGATATAAACCTTGTTACTTTTTGATACCCAATTACTAAATTGTAATCTAAATGCTCAAAGGGTCAAATTTTAAGAAAAGTTAAGACATTTCAATTCAATTCAATTTTTTTTATTGTCATATTCAATTAAAAAACACAAAAATTATCATCAGACTCCTATAAAAAAGTGCATATAGGAACAAAGAATAATCAATCACAAACTATAAATACGTCAAAATAATACATGTAAATATATATATTAATAAAATAAATATACATAAATATACCATGTTTGCATGCTTGAGCACCCACAACACGAGACCAACCACATGCAGACCCACTGTATGAAACCATGGACCTATTACAAATAGGTCCATGATGAAACATAAGTGTCACCCGCAGTGGAACCATGCAGTCTTAAGGTGGGTACTCAATCATACACAGGCACTGGAAGCTATTACATGGATACATGCATAAATTGAATTGACCCCAGAGCTGCTAACCTTTAAAAAGTATATATCCAGAGCTGTCTTCATGATTGGCCGTCTTCAGACGAATTCACCACTTTCCGAGAGAAGGTGGATATGGAAATAGGTTTTAATGTTTTTTTTTTTTTTTTGGAGGGGGGGGTACAGAAAAAGCCGTTGAAAGGCGTTTCAGCGGCCACTATCTCGTGTGTTAGATTGGAATCATTGGAATTTTGAATTCTACAGGAGCATAAGAAACATTATTTATCCTTTACCAAGCTTTACACAGTCTTTAAAACAATTTGATATACAATAAATTCTCCAAGAGGTATTGTATCAAGTATCCGTCATGGTTCTTTTCAAAATTTGATCTTGAACTTTATTCCCCATTTCATGATTGTATTCTAATATTTTCCCTACGGGTTATCAGGCCTATACGGTATCCAAATTTATAAATCAGCGGTTCAGTTATGTTTCGTTGATATGTCTAAGCTAAAAAAGAAAGAAAGAAAACTCCTTTGTGACTTGTAAGGCAATATACTAAGACATAGGGACATATATTATATAGTGCAGGTTGATCACCTGAGATAAAGTGTGTATAGAGATTGCACTCGTAAAGGGACTGCCTGTTACATCTGAATGTTTCATCTAAACATATTTCTCGATGTCACAATAGCACTTTTTCACAACAACAAATTATTCATCTTATAAAGAATGTGACTCCTTTGATTTTTCTTTCTGTTTGTTAGCAAATGCAATAACTGATATCAAGAATGGGATTCTTGTTTCCAAGAAATATGATTGAAGCAGAAAAAGGCGGGCCACTCAGTACAATAACACGCATGTAACAGCCCTTTTAGGGAGCAATTTACAAAATGGGAAATGTAGTGTCAAATAGGAACCTGAAAATTACAACCTCTAATCAGTTATCTGGATGACAATATGTGATTTGATATCACCTAATAATCATTTGTAAATTTTGTGATTTACTTCAATTTGTTATATAATAAAAACAGAATCATAAAAAAGACTGTATGGTTCTGAGACTTTGAGATATCCACTTGTATTCACGTAGTTGGATTACTTATCAGATTGTCTACCACCTGAGCATTAGGGCATTTGGTCTAATAGCTACTTGATCTAATGCTCAGGCTCTATATTATGGTATAATTTCTACTTCATCTTTTCACTTTTTTTTATTTTAAAGGGGTACTCCGGGTTGAAAATATTTATATCTAAATAAATAGAGTAAAATTCACAAAGCAAAATGCTGAAAATTTCATCAAAATCTGATAAGAAATATCGAAGTTATTGAATTTTAATATTGAATCCTTTATCGAAATAGTCGTGAAGGAACATTATGAAATGTCGTCAATCTTTGTCTCAACTTTTTATGCTTTACTATGTAGCAAATAATAGCATGATGTAGTACACAATCGGTCTGTCAATTTCAAGGCCGTATATCGGGAAGGTAATAACTCACGACTTCGCATTAAATGATTTCATTCGTATGGAAGATATGAAAAATTGTACGTTGTAGCAAGCATTCTTTTCTAGATAGGTAAATTATTGTTTGCGATATGATTTTGTTCTATCATAAATTATTAACATATACGGCATAAAAGGAAAATTGTCATTATAAACATTACTAGTGATTTATGAATAAGCGATTGTTGTACGTCCTTGTAGATAATAATAGTTACATTTATATAGCGCTTCCTATGTTGGCTTCCAAGTGTTTTACATTGTAAATTATTATTACTCCGGTCTTAGTATCCAGCAGCGTTCCACACATGATGAAGTGCACCACCTCCACTCCCTTGGGAGTATCCTGGCCAGGCAACCGTTTATCGGTGCACACGTGCCAATCTAATCACATTGACATTCACATCCTACCGGGTACCCATTTAACACCTGGGTCGAGAATGGCGAAGTGTGGATTAACGCCTTGCCAAAGGACGCTTGACCGCGGTGGGATTCGAACACACGACCCTCTGATTACAAAGCGAGAGTCAGAACTGTTGCACCACGACGCTTCCACAAACGTAGATAATTATATGGCTGGATATTGCTAAGTGAATAGTACTGTCAACAAAAGTGAGTTTTCTAATCATAATGTCCGCGGCGAGTTTGTCTTGAATTAAGGAGCACTAACAAAAAGTGATACATTGGGTGATCGTGGTCTAGTGGTTATACAACCATGCAAGGTTCCGACTCTCGTCTTTCTATCGGAGGGAAGTGGGTTCGAATTGTAATTCCTTAAGCAAGAAAAAAATCCCACATTGTGCTGCCCTCCACCCAGGTGATGTGACTTAGTTTTAACTTTCGCGCCTATATGACCAATGCTAATACCACTTCAGTTTCAGGCGCGTAGCCAGGGGGGCGGTGGGGGCGGTCGCCCCCCCAAAAAAACGTCCCCAAAAAGAAAAAAAAAGAAGAGAAAAAGAGAGGAAAAAAGAAAAGCGAAGGAAGGAAAGGTAAGAAAGGTATAGCTTTGTGGGTTTTGTCTTTTTCTTTTTTCTTTTTTTCTCAAAAGAGAAACTCCTTCACTCTTGCTCTAAATTTATATGAAATTTGCTTCCGCGCTGCGCGCGGTTAAATGACAATATTGCAGTTCTCCTTTGTTTCCCCAGCCCTTTTTAAAACCCTGTTTTTCCACCTCAGCTATGTCTTTGAAATGTTCAAATGTATACATTAGGGCATGGAATTAGAGTAATAGGCCGAAGTATAAGAAGTTATCTTTATTTTCACATTGATCGCGCAACTTCTGGTCGGGTCGACTCCGGGCGAGTAAAATCTTGATATTAATTTCTCCCGTCACCTCCATATAAGCAACTTCTCCCGCTTTTTCAGCTCATTACTAAACAACCATAATTGGGGGCAAACAGGTTCCTAATTTAAAAAGAGGAAGTTATAAATTTCGTGTCGTATTAAATAAAAAACAGTTCAATATATTTTTTATCAAATTCTATTAAACTTCATGTCATTTCCCTGCACATTCATCTCCTGTCCTGTTTCGCGCCCTCAGTTTGAAATTTTGAATGACACTTAAGTTTCTTTATCATTGAAAATGAAACGCTTCAGGATAAGTCAAATAAATCATACATCATCCTTTTTTTATAGTATATAATTTCAATAAATCACAGAAGTTTCAACTTTTTGCGCACTATTTTCCTTGTAATGAAGTTCAATAATCTGAGAAAATCAATTGAATTAGAGCCGATGGGGTATTAGAGATATCTGCATTTGATGAAACGTCCGCCCTTTGAAATTTCAGAGTTTCATTGCACTGCGCGGGGAGGAATATCTTCCTCCCCGCATATACCCTTCTTCTCCTCTGTTTTGCGAGTTAAAGATATGCACTGTCGCTAAATTGTTTGTAATCAAATCTGATCTTTCCAAGGGAAGCATTCAATATAACTTATAAAATACCCTTATCTCGGGACCCTTTTCTTTAGAAAAAAAAATTGATAAAACGCTTTAGCTTCCGCGCTTCGCGCGGGGTAATTATTATTTTAATTTTCTCAATTTTATCCCTTTTTGTGCGTTCACAATCACTTTTAAAAACAAGGTTCAAAATCACAACATAGTCAACTGAATCGTAGCTGATATAGGTACTAGAGACAAGAGAGACGGCTCCTTTTCATTTTAATTTATGAAACACCGAAAGCTTTGCGCTTCGCAAGGGAGGGGGAAACTCCCCCTCCCTGCACCCACCCCCTAGGGAGCGCGCTCTGTAAGTGTTGGCATGCTTCGCGTGCATTTACCGCCCCCTCCAAAATGAAATCCTGGCTACGCGATTGTTCAGTATTAATTGATTCAAACCACTTCGTTTTGTTTAAATTGTTAAAAGTTAAATTGCATCCACAAATAAACAATAATTATTTTCAATGCAGAATTTCATACCCTTCCTTTCTGTTAATTGTATTTAAGAAATAGGAAATTAATAATTTACATAATATTATGAAGTTTAAAAAACCCCGATTCAATCATTTAGATATAAGGAAATTTGTTAAGTAAAACCTATGGAGGAAGTAAATCCCGCTACCCTAACCAGTGTTGTTTTAATTTTTTTGTTGAGCTTATACCATTCGTAATCTTCGAAATATCTGGGTAATAATATACAATATCTCTCACATCATACACCTTACATAACATAGCGAGTGTTTGTTCCTTCACACCTTGAAACATTGATTGCATAAAATAATGTTCAGAGTGCATGCTTCTTGTCTTGTTAGTGTGACAAGTTATCGAATACCTTTACAAACGAATCTTATTCTTATCAGCATTGTGTGATTATGAGATTTTAATTTCAACCTATATCGTTAACCAAAATTGATCGCTTCAGAATACATTTCAATATTTTTGCACTCCCTTCACGTTTAGGCTTGGTTTACAATCAACACAATAATGTTGATATCATCAGAAAATCCAGGGGTGTAGTAACGCATTTGTATCAGCAGTTCCTTTCGGCTTTTGACTCATACTCGATGTGAAATATAAAATGTAAAAATGATTGCTTGCTTTTTTTTCGAAAAAAAAGAAATAGGGCTTAACTCGTTCTAAGTGGCCTCGTTGCTGAAGCTTTTTTTTTTCTAACTGCGTGCAGCACTTTTCCATTAGATTTCCACATCGTTAGACGACATAATGTTCACGTTGTAGAAATTATCGATGATTCCAGTTCAGTGCTCCTTTCTCATATTGAGCGACATTCTACTGGTTTACTTTTAACACGGTCGTTGAATAAAGTCACGCCGTATATAAAAGAGAATGGCGCGGGATTAACTACCGCATTTTCAATGTTCTATCAACACTTACCGTTAGTTCATTTTGTATTCATTAAAAAAAAATTCTCCCTTATTTTTTTAACAAATGTCATTTATGGATTTTTCAAATTATACAGAATCATTTGTCACAAAGACTATGAGAATAAGAAAAATGAGAATATTTCATATTCATGTAATGAAATACACAAGAAATTGTAAGTAAGTGACGTCATCAGTCCCCTCATTTGCATACTATTACTACTACTACTACTACTACTACTGCTGCTGCTGCTGCTGCTACTGTTGTAATTAAAACAATTTTTGGTGACTTTCTTTGCGAATATTAAATTCATTGAATTTATATAGCAAATGTATCCCCTATAATTTATGTCATTTCACTCTCAGTACTTATGTTGAAAACGACTTAAAAAAATAATAACGCCAGTCGCCATCCATTCATGTTACAGAAGAGTAGGCCTCTGTCCGCTGATCACTTTTTACAGCCTACTTCTATAGACAGGAATTCTCAATCAAAATAAAGAGGACAAATTATGAGAGAGAGGAATATGTTGATATGGAGAGATGAAGAGGGGGCGAAAAATAAAAATAGAGGGGAGAGGGGGGAAGGAGAGGGGGAGAAGGAAAGGGAGATTGGGACTGGGATGGAGTAGACAGGAAAGAAATAGAGAGCATACGATAGGATGCATGACAGATCACCTCTCTTCTTCCGATATATAGGTAGTTTTCGCATTTACTACGGGGGAAACTCTTTACAACGCATCGATTCCTTTGAAAATGCAATTAAAATTACAATGAGGCTTTTGTCGAAAGTTGGTGGACTGGGACAGCAGATCATTCGAAGATTTGCACCGGACGAATAAAGGCAAATATGTCGTTGTCCAGAGTCAAGAGATTCCGATGCTGTCCCCCGTCCACCAACTTTCGACAAAAGTCAAGTTTAAGTTCAAGTTTATTTATTCAAAACCAAAAAAACATCACATCATAATCAAAATGGATATACATACAATGTAAATGAGTACATAAACATACATCAATTAGATTATAGCATAGATGAATTGGTTTTAGGACCCCTTTAAAAGCAAAGCTTGTGAGTAGGGCCCTGAAATACTTATGATTATTAACATACAACATAGGATATATACTAATCTACAAGATACAAAAGGAGAGACAAAAAATATATATATAAGGTTAAGATGCTAAAAATAGAATGGAAACTGTTACAGACACACACACACACACACACCCACACACAACCACATTCACCCACATATGCACATACTAAACATAAATTCTGAGTAGGTCATCAACTTAAACATGTTAAATGCAAATACATCAACTTAAAATACATATTGAAGGAAAATAATCATAATCTGTCAAGAAAGTAAGTTTTGGATAATCTTTTGATCATGAAAAGAGTTTTACTATTTTTTATATCAACAGGTAAATTGTTCCACTCTTTAATACATGATATATGAAAGGAGGTCAGAGTGACATTTGTTCTCGCAAATGGCTGACGAATAAGATCCTTTTGACGTGTATTATAACTATGTATTTGTGAATTCTGAAGAAATAATTTTTTTAAAGTACATTCTTGGGGCATCGATTGTAGTTTGAACATGAACAATGCACAATTGAACGACACAAGTGCACTTAGTGGTAGCATTTTCAGACGAAGAAATAACGGAGTACTTGGATGTCTATAATTAGAATTTGTTATAAGTCATATCGCCCTTTTCTGCAATACTCTCAATTTATCAAGATAAGACTTAAAAGTGTCTCAGATCAGCTCTCCATTGTGATTTAACTAGCATTTTCGAAGGAATTGATGCGTTGTCGAGGGTTTCTCCGTAGTAAATACGAAAAGTTCGGAATATTTCATTCACTAACCAAGCATTCACATCCCGCATATCGTAAGCCCGGGTCGTAAGCTATCCCATACCCTCTTCACTCTGGCCACAAACACCGCTACAGTAACGGGACTGTCCCGAGACTGTAGCGGTGTTGCCTGCAGTGTGAATTCTCGGACCCACAATAAACTACTCGGGATAAATTTTCCTCGCAATTACACCGCAACAAACTCGCAAGGCAAGCCATATATAGCAGCGGGACAACCCTACGACTGTCGCGGTGTTCCTTCAGTGTGAAGGCACACCGCTACAACACCGGAATAAACCACTCGCGATATGTTTACTATAATGTACATGGGGGCGTCGTGGTCTAGTGGTTATGATTCTCGTCTTTCAATCTGAAGGACGTGCATGGCTTCGATTCCCCGCCCTCAAGTATTTCCGGTGTATCAGAGTCGGGTCACTCATGGGGTCACAAACCTACATGTGTTTTGTTATGGAGGTAATAAAAATCACTTACTGCAGTGTCAATGGGTACATGCAAATTTATCCCGGGTCTGTGCTGGGATAACTTTTCTGCTGCTATGTGAATGCATTTATAGCGGATTTAAAGCGGTGTCACCGTCCCGTGACGGCACCGGCATAAATTTGAAAAACAGTTTGAAAAGCAGTTTGAAAAACAGTTTGTCATATCAGTCAGGGGGGGGGGGGGGACTTTTTCCAAAACCGTGTACAAAAACGTAAAAATGACCATATGATTGTGATTTTTTGCATGGTCAGCCCCCCACCCACTTTGAAAACCATTCCGCGGCCCCTGTCAGTGACCCTTCCAACACTACCAGCGGAGTAACAGGGGTCAGTGGCCAGGGGGGGGGGGGGGGGGCAAGAGCCAAAAATTTCCCGGTCATATCAATGGAACAGGCAATGGCGTCATAAGGCAAAAATGTTGAGGGGGCGATATAGCGTATCGGGCAAATATATATATGTAAATGCGAGCGAGCAAACATTTTTGACATTTTTATTGCAAAAATCCAATTTTGTGATAGATTTTGACATGATGTTAAAAAGATGATATCATATTTCACCCTCCTCTCTTTCCTTTTTTCTCTCTTCTTTTGTACGCCACGGTGAACAGGATTTTTGTTATAATTGTGAGCATCAGGGCGAAGCTCTATATGCTCGAGGGGGCCGAGTATGGCGCTTGTGGCAAGAAGTAGCTTACTATAGGTCCCGTGTGAGCGAAGCGAGCGAGATAAAAAAATCACCTTTTCATGAGAATCTAACATGAAGATAGAATTTAACGTGATATTCAGAAAAATATAAAACACTTCCCTTTCTTTCCTAATTTTTTTTTGCTTGGTTGTAGAATTTTGGGAGGCCATTGTCCAAACTCATCCATATACATGTAACAGTGCTTTATGGGTGGGGTCCAGGGCAGAGCCCCGGAACCTCTTGATATTAAAGCCATTTTAACCTTACAGATGTCCACTTATTTTAATCAAATTGCGTGTATATTTATATAGCTTTCACACAACACATAAATTCAGCGCAGTTGTGTATCGTAATCATCCAAATATTGTGAGGGGGCACACCATATAGAAAATGTGGGAAAATTTGTAAAAAGTCGCCAGCGAGCGAAGCGAGCCAGAAAGAAAAATGGCCTGTTAAAATGAAATTCTAATTATGTGATAGATTTTTACATCATAGCAAATATCATGTCATATATTTTTTTCATTCATGTCATTTCGCTGCCTCCTTTATTTTCTTTTAATTCCCCTTGGCTGCGGAACCACCCCTCCCCCGTACACCAGTGCTTCAACGCAAAGCTTAATGCAGGAAGGGTCCATATAGGGACCCGTTATACATGTAGAACCCATTAAAGGTTACAGATGAAGAGCCCCCACTGCACGGGGTCTTGACTCTTGGACAGAGCCCCCGGTAGCTTTAGAGATTTAGCAAGATTATGATAGACTTTCATATGACATGTACGACATTATGCTATGTATACCATCCATATTTCTTCCCGCTCGTTATCTTCAATCCTCGGCAGCCCGGTAGTGTACGTTATCTTGTCCCTTTTCTTTATTTTCCAATTTAGATTTTGGCTAATTCCATTCTGCCTTCATTTCCCGCTTTTGTTTGCCTTTTTGTCATCTTTAATTAATTTCCCTGTGTTACTGATCATGCTATGTATTTGTATCGGGGAGAATTGTTTTATCTGACTTGTTCTTTTTTCCTTCCTTTTCCCGTTTTCCTTTTCTTTCTTAGTTTTCTTTTCCCTTTCCCTTTCCCCCTTTCCTCTTTTTTTCTTTCCTTTCCCTTTCCCTTTCTTCCCCCTTTTTTCTTTTTCCCGTTTTTTTTCCCGGTGAGCTCCTCCAGGGGGGCAGCTTGCCCCCCCTGCCCCCCGCCGGATACGCCACTGAACACCACTATCCTCATTAAGGATCAATTTACCGTCAGCACAAAATATGGAACAAATTACTTCCATTGTCCAATACGTACGCCCTAAGCTGGGTAGAAATAATGGAGCACTTATACCCTGAAGAGATGGACATTCGTCGCCTAGAATAGATAATGAATTCATTAACAGATGACTGCTATTGTCATATGAATAACATTGTCTTCATACTTGTCTACTTTGGTCCTATGATCGTTAGTACCGCGAGAAAGGCCTGAAGCAGTTCGTGATTGGAACTTTATTTCACAGATTGTATGCGCAATTGATAACACCATGGAGGTAACACCGAATCACTTAATTCATGTAAAATCGATGACTTGTTTACCTTTGGTAATCTTAGTTCCATGTGTTTTATTTGGGAAATATCTGCATATTTTAATGTAGAGGAAAATTTGTCATTGATTGTTAACCATTTAAAATTCAATTTCCCCAATTTTCTCCATAATATTTCAGATATACGTGGCACATAACGTCTATAGATCATGACTTGTATCTCTCAATGTTATCGAGGTCCTTACGTGCGTCCGGAAGTGTCCGGATCGAATATTTCATATTAAAGAAATAGTCTCCTTCTCAGGTTTGCTGCTCCAAATATGAAGCATGTTGATTGAAAAGGCAAATGCTGAAACAGGGTATCACCCAACAAAACAAAGACCGGGAAACTGATCTGTCTTTAAGTGATCAAATATGTCTTAGTAGTCTTGGTAATACCTATTGTCACAACACATGTATGTTCTTATTTAGATGCACATAACCAGGTGACGGTTACTATCATTGGATCAAAGAAATGCTCGGATTAATCGTCCATCTCTTCATAGGTCCATGGCTTTATAGCTTTAGTTTTCGTCTAGGACTTCGTCAGAAGCGGTCTGAAAAATGCAAGGGGATACAAAATCAAAGTTTGGCTTATCTCAAATTAATACACATCAATGAATTATTAACAAGTTGAATATATTAAATAATTTTTTTTTTGGTCATTTTGCCTCCGACGAAGATTCTGCTAGGATCGAAAGCTTAGGCCCCTTTTTGACTTTCTAATTAAATAATCTCATTAGACAGATGAATGAATGAATAAATAAATTGATAAATAAATATAAATTAATTAATTGCATTAAAAGAATAATTATATAAATAGAGAGGACTTACCTGTAAATACAGACTATTGTGGCAGTAAAATAGGATGCCTACATGTATCTCGTTCTCAGTGAAATAGTCACAAATTGCAAAATGAAAACATTTAACATATTTATTCATTCATCTGTCTAATGAGATTATGGAATATATTCATCTTGAGAATAATTCATTGATGTGCATTAATTTGTGATTATAAGACAAACTTGGATATATATTGTATCCGCCTGTATTTTTCAGACCGCTTCTGACGAAGTCTTAATAGATGAAAGCTAAAGCTAAGAATGGTCTCCTGCGTCATCTTTTGAGTTGACCCTCATCTCATTATATACATATAAATGATATATATATATATATATATATATATATATATATATATATATATATAGTGTGATGATAAGTTTACTTCTACCAATCGCTGTTGAGTTGTGAATATTAAACATAATGAGATGAGGCGAGGCCAACTCAACAGATGACGCAGGACACCATTATTTGCTTTAGCTTTCGTCTTTTAATTGAGACTTCGTCAGAAGCGTCTGAAAAATATAAGGAGATACAACATCCAAGTTTGTTTTGCACATTAATGAATTATCACCAAGTTGAATATATTCCATAATGAAAAATTAATGAATGAACAGATAAATAAATTAATGAATAATAAATAATTAATTCAATTAAAATAATAATGATATAAATGAAAAAGACATACCTGTAATTACAGACTATTGTGATAGTTAAGTATGACCGTATCCTATCTCGTTCTTTAGGAAAGGGGCAAAAATTGCAAAAAGAAAACATTGGTTGCTATATAGGTGGTGAAAGCGCAAAGCGCATTGGTAATGCGCATAAAATTTATGTCACAATGAGTATGAATATTCATGATATTAGATATCGTAAGCTGGAGGATGATGACGAAACATTGGTTCTTACAAGCATAGTAATTAAATCTCTATGAAACGATATAAATTTTGAGATCAAATCGAGTAAAGATTATAAATAAAATTGTTGATAATTCGCGTAATGACCAAAAGTCTCACTTCTCGAGCTTGGGTCATCTAGAAAGCACCTAACAAATACACAACAATAAGTATAAAAAGATCATTTAATCATTTAATTAGTGACACCATGGTCACATTTGTAACATCAGTTTTGCGCTTTCACCACCTAGCAACCAATGTTTTCTTTTTGCAATTTTTGCCACTTTCCTAAAGAACGAGATAGGATACGGTCATACTTAACTATCACAATAGTCTGTAATTACAGGTATGTCTTTTTCATTTATATCATTATTATTTTAATTGAATTAATTATTTATTATTCATTAATTTATTTATCTGTTCATTCATTAATTTTTCATTATGGAATATATTCAACTTGGTGATAATTCATTAATGTGCAAAACAAACTTGGATGTTGTATCACCTTATATTTTTCAGACGCTTCTGACGAAGTCTCAATTAAAAGACGAAAGCTAAAGCAAATAATGGTGTCCTGCGTCATCTGTTGAGTTGGCCTCGCCTCATCTCATTATATATATATATATATATATATATATATATATATATATATATGAAGAGCTCACTTGCAAAAGGTACAATTTTTCATCAAATTTGATTTTTATGTCTCAATGTATAGACTTTTAGTAGCTCTATCAGATGATACCAAAGAAAAGTTGAGATTCCTATTAAAAAGTGAACTAAAATGGCAAAGAAAAATCATAAAGAAAAATCACTTTTTTTTTCAAAAGGGGTTAGGTCCATTTCAGTTTAGTTGCAAAAGGTCCACTCAGAATTTTTTTTTGGAAAAGAATATCTTAAAAAATATGAAGACAGGTAGATTTATTTTATACCCAATTATGTTCTCATGGTAGAGTATTGTGGAAATTCAGTTTCGCATAAGAATATTGCAATATGGAAGTATAAAAAAAATGATTTTCTTGGAGTGGACCTAACCCCTTTTGCAACCAATGATTTTTATGTCTCAATGTATAGACTTTTTAGTAGCTCTATAAGATGATACCAAAGAAAAGTTGAAATTCAAATGAAAACGTGAATGAAAGTGGCGAAGAAAAATCACTTTTTTAATCAAAAGAGATTGGATTAATTTCAGTTTACTTGCAAAACTAAACTCTTCATATATATATATACTGTATATATATATACTAATACATTGTGTTCATTGAATGGCTGATTCACTATATTAATAATAATCACACTGCGGACACACTATGTACTAAAAGTGTGGGGATGTTCACACTGTGTACACACTGTGAACTAACAGCTTGGGATGTTCACACTGTGGGCACATTGTGTAATAACAGTGTGGGGATGTTCACACTGTGGATACACTGTACTAAAAGTGTGGGGATGTTCACACTGTGGATACCCTGTGTACCATCAGTGCAGGGATGTTCACACTGTGGACACACTGTGAACTAACAGCTTGGGATGTTCACACTGTGGGCACATTGTGTACTAACAGTGTAGGGATGTTCATACTGGACACACTGTGTAGTAACAGTGTGGAAATATTCACACTGTTGATAAAATGTGAACTAACAGTGTGGATATGCTCACACTGTGAACTAACAGTGTGTATATGTTTACACTGTGAACTAACAGCTTGGGATGTTCACACTGTGGGCACATTGTGTACTAACAGTGTAGGGATGTTCATACTGGGCACATTGTGTAGTAACAGTGTGGGGATGTTCACACTGTATACTATCAGTTCATGATGTTCACACTATGGATACACTGTGTAATATCAGTGTAGGACATACTGTGTACTAACGGCGTTGAGATGTTCACACTGTGGATACAATGTGTACTAACAGTGTGGAGATTTTCACACTGTATACTAACAGTTTAGAGATGTTTACACTGTGGACACACTGTGTAATAACAGTGTGGAGATGTTCACACTGTGGGCACATTGTGTACTAACAATGTAGAGATGTTTACACGGTGGTCTTACGTCGTCGGGTAAATGCAACCATGAAACGATACAACCATTATTTTTTATAAAGCTTAAGGTGTTTTTTTTTTTGCACACGACTTCGACTGAGAAGAGAGGTTTGGATGCCTCGGCAAAGATTCTTCATTCGACTTCTTTCCACGGTAGCATGAACACTGTAGCTGGCGTTTATCTCCAACGTTTACCGCTAATTCACAGTCTAACCGTCCACTACAGTCGTCATTTAAGTGCATTATTTAAAAACAATTTACTGCCTCCTTGTGGACAATCACTAAAACCATTTGAAGTAACGTACCTCGTGTCTTAATCGGCTTAACATAATTATAGGCCTACATCTTTTGGATGAAGTACTGAAGAATTATAAGTGACTAACCATCTCGGGGCTTGTAAGTTTGACGCGAATCACAAATTTTCCTTGCATTACACACTGCTCGGATATGTCAAGAGTCAAGGAAAATGTTATGATGTTGAGGTGAGTGAACGACGACCTGTATTTCAAAAAATATCTTTAGAAGCTTTATTCCTTTCCATGAAGTTTGAAATACCGAAAGCATAGGGGCGCATTATATAGGGCGAAAAAAGCTCGGAGAAGGCAATTCCCACTCATGACTTTATATTCTTATGTGATTCCTGCATCCAACCGATTCTGAACCTTTTTTAGTTGTCCTAACGTTAAAGAAATGAAACTGATTTTATGACATGGAGGTGATAACTGAAAGTATGGATGTGGTAAGTGAAGGATCGTTAATCGTGAACACTAATCAATCTACTCTTCTAGAGGATGACTACGACTCCGGACCCAGTCTTAATCGAATACCATTAATATGGGGTTATAGTTTGGTTATTGTTATCACTGTCATAGGTAACCTGCTAGTGATCTTAGCCTACTGCCGCCATTCTCAGGTACGTGCCGTCCCAACCAATACACTCATCTTCAGTCTGTCAATATCTGACTTCCTAATTGGTGTCATGATATTGACCATCAATCTGCATTGGGTAGCCGAAGACTCCTGGATGTTTGGTGAGGTTGTTTGCAGACTTTGGTCAATTCTTGATTACACTGTAAGCTATATGTCAACGATAACAATCATGCTAATAAGTCTTGATCGGTTTTTATTAATGTATCAGAAGACTCGATATCGAACAGTGTGGACTCGTAAGAGAGTCACCATCATCACCCTGGTATGCTGGGCATTTAGCATCACCGTCTATGTCTGTATCGCATTCGCAATGACAGATGCAAACCTAGTGGATTTTCAAGATGAATGCGAACTAGAAATTGTGTACTTATTGCCTTTTACAATCGGTATTCTTATTTTCGAGTTTGGAATTCCACTACCAATCATCGTATTATTGAATATATCTGTATATTATCAGATTCATCAGCGATCACAGAATCTGCGAAGATACAAATCCAACCTTGGTCTGCCTTCAACCGATCCACGCAATGATCAATCACATAGTCAGATGCCAGGTATGTCGCATGCAGATCATTCTGATCTTCCTTCTGTATCCAATGTACACACAGATCGATGGGTAAAACCTTTGGTAGAAGTATTAGGCAGTCGCAGGAATCAGTCCCGTCCACTCCCTGAAGTTAATGGTCCTTCGTGCTCTGGTCTCCAGACGAATCATAATCCAGGGACTCAACGTATAGCGACATATTGCCGTCACAAGCGTTTATTCGCCAGGCACAAGAAAGCTGCTTTGACGTTGTCCATATTGGTAGGGACGTTTCTTGCGTGCTGGCTTCCATACGAGATAGTGAGCATCCTACAGGCGATGTGCGGCGAAGATGATTGCTTCTCTGAGACAACATGGGAGGTGGTAAATGGTCTACTGTGGGGTAACTCTGCACTCAATCCTATCCTCTATGGCCTTACTAACCCAACATTGAGACGGAATATGATTAACTTTGGATGTCAACAACGCTGCCGCCGTCCGAGGGTTGGACCCTCATGAAGAATAACAAAAACTGTACCAATCACTGTGATGGTATTCTGCACACTTGGACCGTTTTGGTTGTGAAACTATATTTTGTTGTATTTTGAACACATTCTTCATCTGCACTCCAACATTTCTGCTATGTCTTGAGTTTCATCAATTTATCAATTTCGATTTAAATGTTTCTAGGTTGCTACAGCTACTTTATTATTTAGGGGCCTATCATAGTCAGGTGTCCTCGTCTTTACTAGTTTATTGAAGATGGTCTGGGTGCAAGGAAAAAAAATCACTGTAAGAGATAGAACTACCAGAGGTAAAATATGTAAAACAGAGGTAAATTGGTGGAGGTGAAAGACCCACTTTTCCTCTGTCATTTCTTCCTCATTATGCCTCTGACATTTTCATCAAACTTAGAGCATTGTGTGCTCTGCTTGGTGGTTTTAGTTTGGTATTAACCAGCAACAATGATGAAGAATGATGATAAAGATGACAACGATTAATTATGGTAACAACTTATAAAGATACTTAGTGATGGTAAAGAATCGGAACACAAAGTGGTATTGTAATACCTCGGTCCCACTGTCGGGCGATCCTTTACGATCGCCACGATTGGACTTTCGTAACTGATCGCTAAAATTGTTGAACCATTCAGAACCTTTCTACGATCTACATGATTACCACGGCTGATTTAATATGATCCGATAAGATCACTACGATTACTCCACGATCAAGTACGTCGTTTGAAGCGTGGCGCAATTCGTGACAGTTGGAACTAGGTATAAACGAAGTCCATTCTGACTTGTAATAAGCAAGCGCGCCAAATATTGTATGAAATCTGACGGATTACTACACATTTTGTATTTAACAAAAATTCCAGTAAGCTCTTTTGTAATATTTTGTTTTAAAACACATTTTCTGTAAAAATCTAAAATGTATTACATGTTATGATGTTATTAGTAAAACACGTATCTATCATTACGACACGACACTATCCCCATTTATTATGAACTTTGATGTATCACTTTGGTTGACAGCAAATCACATGTAAATGGTTTTTGTAAATAGCAACCATGCACATTACACCGATTACCATCAGTTTCGACAGACTCATTTTTTTTAAATAGTCAACTAATTTTGCTTTCGTTAAATCGTAACCATGGCAACGAGGAATTAGAAAAACAGACCGAATAGATCCCCAGCACACATTGTCAAAAGGAACGTGTTTGACTGTGCATTGCAATTAATTCACATTAAATATATAGCTTAAATTTGATTAGTACCCGTATCTGACATCTGAGCTGGGCTCCATAACACAAAGAATAGCGATCAATCGCTAAATGAACTGATCAATCAATTTAGATGTTACGCGCGCATTTGGTGTAAAATGCTGTTCAGGGACCAGTGAGGTTCTTTCAAATTCGCAATCCATCGGAAACCGTTGTCATTTACATATTTGTATTACCCTATATTTTCTGAATATAGGGAAGGATAGGTATATTATTTGTATTTTGCTTGGTCTCTGTGCGCAGGTGCGTGTATTGACTTTGCATGCAGAAACGATACAAAATATGTACCTTTGTATTTTCCCCGGGGAATATGTCGCACTTAAATGCCGACGCGTACATGAATATGCAACACGCGATCTTACCGTGTTTACACGTGCATCGGCTTTTGGTTCAGAACCAATAGCCGATGCAGAATCGGCTTTTTGGTTTATCTTGCCCGCGTTTACACGCTGTCACAGCTCCCGATGCAGAATCAGCTCGCGTGGCAAAAACCTGAAATGATCCGCGCACCAACAATATACGTCATAATTAAGACAACGCTGGTTCCGCGCGCTTACAAGTACGTCACAATGGTAAAGTAACTTAAATGCGCGCCAATTATTTCCGATGCAGAATCGACTTTCTGTTTACACGTTAAAAAAAGCCGATTCTGCATCGGCTCGCGGTTCTAAAACCTACTTCTTCGGTGGTGCAAAACTGCCGATTCTGCACCGAGAGCCGATGCAAGTTAATCGCGTTTACACGTAGAAAAAAAGCCGAACCTGCATCGGCTCGCGGTTCTAAACCGCGAGCCGATGCAGCGTGTAAACACGGTAACGCAGTTGTGCGCGTCCACTTGCCATAATCTGCCAATGCGGTGATGTCTTTTATACCGCGCGCAAATATGCATTTAAGTGCGACTGTCATACTTATATCTTTGTGAACTTGAACTTCGACTTTGAACTTGAACTTTATTTGCAAATTTCTGTCGACCCCTTTCAGGGTATGAGAAATACAAAAATTATATTAAACATGTATAATACATTGTATGGGATTGTATGGAACAAAAAGATGGCATAAGAGAAAATATTTATAAAATATTGACTGGCCTTGAGGGGAACATCAAATATATTGCCCACGTAAGAACCATATTGGCCCGAGTCTTTAGACGAGGTCAATAATGGTTCTTTTAAGGGTAATATATGTGAAGTTCCCCGAAAGAAGTGCCAGTCAATATTTTTATTATCATCCAAATCAGAAACTAATAGCAAAAATCATGAAAATTGAGATATTTCTTTCAAGAATATATGGTTCTACTGTGTCATGTTTAGATCAAGGCTCTCTACTTTACCATTATGACTTACTTGTAATTCTAAGATCGCGTCCCTTGTAACGCATATCCAGCGCCCGGATCAAGTGTTGTCTTTACTATTACCGTGTTTACACTTAATCGGCTTGTGCATCGGCTTTTTCATAGCGTGTAAACGCAATTAATACCGTGTTTACACTTAATCGGCTTTTGAATCGGCTTTCTCATAGCGTGTAAACGCGAGTAACTTGCATCGGCTCGCGGTTCAGAACCGGCAATTTGCACCACCAAAGTAATAGGTTCAGAACCGCGAGCCGATGCAGAATCGGCTAATTTTAATACTAAACAGAAAGCCGATTCTGCATCGGCAATTGGCGCGTATTTCATTTACTTTACCATTAATTGTCACGTAATTGTAAGCGCACGGATCCAGCGATGTCTTTATTATGACGTATATTGTTGGTGCGCGGATCATTTCAGGTTTTTACCCCAAAAGCCGGTTCTGAACCGCGAGCCGATGCAACGTGTAAACGCAGTGCAAGATGAACCAAAAGCCGATTCTGCATCGGCTTTTGGTTCTGAACCAGAAGCCGATTAAAGGTGTTGTTTAACTTTGTGAGCAGCCGATTTATAAAATTCTCAAACCAAGATGAAACATGTGTACAAGTGCATGTATTAGAACTAATAAACCCTGAAAACAACCATTATTGAGAATGAAAAGCTAAAACTAGAAGGCAAACCCCGATTTTGTAAATAGGCGTCTTATAGACGCATAAATAGTACACATAAGTGTATGGGATGAAATTAAGATGGTGTTTTCGGTCACTTTATATTTCAATTTTTGAAGCACTAAATAATTATTTTAGAACGCAATTTTTTCTGGGCTTCATTTTTGTAACATATCACAGACACAGGTGACAAGTGTGACTTCTAGCTCAGATTTTTAAAAAGTCAAACCAATGTTAACCAATCACTTTAAGTGTAAACACGGCCTATGACGTATAATGTTGTTGCGCGGATCATTATGAAGCGCATCTCTTTCTACGCATCCTCAAATGTCAAGATGTGAGACCAGGGGGGTGTTTCACAAAGATTTAAGTATGACTTAAGTCGCACTTAAATACCGACGCGTACATGATATGCAACGCGCGATTTTATTGATAGTTACACATTAGTGCGCGTCCTCATGACACGATCTGACCAATGCGATCGAGCCTTTCATACCGTACACAATTCGGTATTTAAGTGCGACTCTATAAGTCATACTGAAATCTTTGTGAAACACCACCCAGGGAAAATACAAAGGTATATTTTGCGTAGACTCTGCATGGAAAGTCAATACGCGCATAGAGACCGAGTAAAATACAAACAATATACCTATCCCTTCCCGATATTCGGAAAATCTAGGGCAATACGGTTTTGTAAATTAGATGTCTGATACAGGTGATAATAAAAACAAAACATTGTGAAACATTTATCGTGTTTACACGCTGCATCGATTAATCATAATAATGATAATAATAATAATAGCTGGATTTATAAAGCGCGTTTTGCCTGAGGGTACAAAGCGCTGCTATTATTACCCCGGCTTTAGCTCGAGCTCACCGGCGCTCAGTGCATTCAAGAAAATAATCCTGCCGGGTACCCATTCACCTCACCTGGGTCGAGTGCAGCACAGTGCATGTGGATAAATTTCTTGCTGAAGGAAAACACGCCATGGCTAGGATTCGAACCCACGGCCCTCTGTTTGAAAGGTGAGAGTCAGAACCACTAGACCACGACGCGCCCATCCGGGCAGCGCATCTGAGGATGCTAATACCGTGTTTACACTTAATCGGCATTTGGTTCAGAACCAACAGCCGATGCAGAATCGGCTTTTGGTTTTGCGTTTACACGTTGTTACAGCTCGTGGTTCAGAACTCTGTTAGGAATGAATATTTTGTTCACTATTTTCAAAATGCTTGATAGAATTAAAAGAAACTGGTATGATATTACAAAAGATGTGAACTTAATAGCAAGATTCTCAATAAAGCTCAAAGGTCATTATGAAGTCAACAAATTTAAAGCGTGTTTTTCTCCCTTTGTGAAAAATAATTCATCTTGGTTGTTTTCAAAGTCAACACTGCTGCTATAATTGCATAATGCAGGCAAGACTGCCAGAGGTCTTCCATTATATTGTTATATGCCCTTTTTTGGGGGGGGGGTGGAGGGGTCATCTCAGAAATAAATTAGTATTAAACATTGGTGTGTTTTCCATCTACAAATACTTAAAGCCAGTGTCATAGCTGCTGGGAGGATGCTGTGCAGACCCTTCACTAGAGGATAATGGTCTAAATATGCCGCTTAAGGCCCCTCCCTATATGATTTGTGTACAAAAAGCACCTCTATAGTTCAACAGAAAATTGTATCTGTGCTAGTCTCGTGTGAAGACCCACTTGTGGATCAAAGTTTCAATAAGGGTCTGTGTCTGCATAAATGCATGATGCAATATACATTATTAACAGGTTTAAAATAGTAAATAGAAGCATTCTTACATCAAAGAAACTTTGACATTTATAGAAAAATGAAAAATAGTGTAATGCGATGTTTTATTTTTTCATGTTGAATTGATAAAAAGCTTCATTTTGTACATCATGTTCCATCATGTTGCACTTACAGTAATATAGGCCTATACAATGCATAATGTAGGTCTATATGTACAGTTTGATGAATATTCTATACTGTGGGCAATTCAAAGAATGAAGAATAGTTTTACACAAATGGAAAGTACAATGTCTGAGGACCTCAATTTATAATTTTGTATTTTAAAACACAATTGATCAGTTTTTGTGAAAAATGTAAATTCCCGAAACTTTCCATGGAAATTTGCCAAAATTTCCTAAGAGTTTCCATCCCTTTGCGACCCTATAATAATGAAGATAATTTAAACACAATCACAAAAAATTTGTATCGATTAAACAAGGCATACATTAAAAAATACGTACGTTAAAATGTGTACATATGTAATTAACACACTAAAGGTGTCTTTCTGTGGCCCCAAAATAATGTGCCTAATTAATAAGACCATTAATTTGAGTCACGTCAGACACAATACAGATGATTCAATCAATTTGTTTTGAGATTACTAGCTGTATATTACATGATAATTACATTTTTTCACCTCATGTTAAATTGATTTAACTCCGGCATGCGTATGATATAATGATGCATGCACATGCGTTCATTATGCGATCTATCGTCACTCGAATTGAGGCTCTGTTCAAATTCATCGATAGGCTGAGTGCAATGGCGTGAACACAGTCTCAACGAGAGTGGATAGGTCGCATAATGGACGAATGAACACTATGCATCATTTGGTTTATACAACGACTCTTCGAGATCGTGTTATTTGACAAAGTAGAAGCAAAAATAAAAGCAGATGGAATTAAAATCATATTTGCCTTTGTCTGACAATTAATTTTCTCTGATTATTTTCCCATGTATAAAAGCAGTTGTTTTTCATTTTTTCATGTGAAGCTCTTTGATTCATGAATCTGATCGATTGCGCACAGTCAGCCTCGTTGATGCGCTTACTTCGATGCGCGCAAACACACCCACACGTTAGACCCACAGACATACAAAATGTACGTACACACACTTGCTTAGTGGAGGGAGAGAGGTCAACCGTGCTATGGAAAAAATGCACTGTTGCCATGCAATGGAAAATAAAATTTGCATGCAGCAAAAATTGATCAAATATTGAATAGCTTTCAACCAATGAAATTACAAGAATCTTTGTATGAGATGTATATTGTATTTGGGCGCGTCGTGGTCTAGTGGTTCTGACTCTCGCCTTCCAAACAGAGGGTCGTTGGTTCGAATCCTAACCATGGCGTGTTTTCATTCAGCAAAAAAATTATTCACACTTTGCTGCACTCGACCCAGGTGAGGCGAATGGGTACCCGGCAGGATCGATTAATTCCTTGAATGCACGAGCGCTGAAAGGCAGCTCGAGCTAAAGCCGGGGTAATAACGATACGCCTCGGAATACATGTTTCTAGATAGATGACGCTATACAAATGCCTTTTATTATTATAATTATTATTATCTTTATTATTATTATCTTTGTTATTATTATTATTGTTATCTTTGTTATTGCTATTATTATCATTGTTATTATTATTATCATTATTATTTTTATTTTTATTATTAACATCATTTATTTCTTATAAAAGATATATTGAGGATACCATTGCAAGACTGGAAATAGAAAATGTCAACAAATTCATTATAAGAAAATGGTCCCCACTTGATGATCTCATTTAAAATGATTTTAATGATAATTAGGGCCGACATTAACAAGTGTTTATACTGTAATAGTTTGGATTTGATTGATCAACCACGCCATTTTGTATTTCATATCGACAACATAGCCTACTGTTCATATACTAATCATCGCTTATCATGAGTATGATCAATAATTTATCAGGTATTAAGCCAGTCTTTATTTAAGGAAAATAGGCGGAACGAACCCGTTAACGCTCCCAATTAGCTTTTTGTTGTACACATTACCATAATGATAATAGTATTGCGGGCGCAGATTCTCGTAATAATTATGTATAGGGATCATACAAAAACAGCATCGTGTATAATAGCCCATTGGCGAGTTTTGTAGTTCCCGCTTACCCTTAATTCTCCCATGACAATAAATCTCCGCACACGCTTCCCTAGAAACACCCGACATTATTGAATGCAATTATTAGGGCTTTAATCTAGGCCAGTCTACAGCACGTTTTGAGCATTCGGATCATATTGCAAATTAACGATACGCTTGGCATGCTTACTCAAAATATCAAATTTGAAAGCCTATCACGCACAACATGATATGTTTGTACTACGAGAGAGAAGAACAAAACTTTAATTTTAGAACTGATGTAAAAAGTTTGAAAAAGAAATTTTAATTGTATAAATCGATTCATTTATATATGACCATTTTTGTCTCGCCTGCAGAGCAGAGCGAGACTATAGGCGCCGCTTTTCCGACGGCGGCGGTGGCGTCAACATCAAATCTTAACCTAAGGTAAAGTTTTTGAAATGACATCATAACTTAGAAGGTATATGGACCTAGTTCATGAAACTTGGACATAAGGTTAATGAAGTATTACTGAACATCCTGCCTGAGTTTCAGGTCACATGATTAAGATCAAAGGTCATTTAGGGTCAATGAACTTAGAACATGATGGGATAATTATTTTCAAAATCTTAACCGAAGGTTAAGTTTTTGAAATGACATCATAAGTTATAAAGTATATGGACCTAGTTCATGAAACTTGGGCGAAAGTTTAATCAAGTATTATTGAACATCCTATTCGAGTTTCAGGTCACATGACCAAGGTCAAAGGTCATTTAGGGTCAATGAACTTTGGTCAAGTTGGGGGTATTTGTTGAATTACTATCATAACTTTAAAATTTATGGATCTAGTTTATGAAACTTGGACATTAGGTTAATCAAGTACCACTGAATATCCTGTGGGAGTTTCAGGTCACATGACCATGGTCAATGGTCATTTAAGGTCAATGAACTTTTGCCGTGTTGGGGGTATTTGTTAAATTGCCATCCTAACTCTGAAAGTTTATGGATCTAGCTTATAAAACTTGGACATAAGAGTAATCAAGCATCACGGAACATCCTGTACGAGTTTCAGGTCACATGACCATGGTCAAAGGTCATTAAAGGTCAATGAACTTTGGCCGTGTTGGGGGTATTTGTTGAATTACCATCCTATAACTCCGAAAGTTTATGGATCTAGTTCATAAAACTTGGGATATAAGAGTAATCAAGTATCACTGAACATCCCCTGTGAGTTTCAGGTCACAAAACCAAGGTCAAAGGTCAGTTAAGGTCAATAAACTTAAGCCATGCATGTTGGGGTAATTGTTGAATTGCCATCATAACTTTGAAAGTTTATGGATAGAGTGAATAAATATGGACAAGGGTGTAGTTGACAAGTCTTAAGTCACCGTTCAAATGTCATTTATGGTCAATGAACGTGGTATTATGTCATTATATGAACGGTGTTTTTGTGAATGATTATTTTATAGTAGTTTTCAAAGTTAGCACTGCTGCTATATTAAATCGCGTAATGCATGCAGGCGAGACTGCCAGAGGCGTTCCACTTGTTCTATACGGTACCATTCTGGCCGTGACGTCATAATCAATCTGAGTTGAAGCCGTAAGTTTTATTCAGTTTTGCCTTTCAACGAACTTAAGATCAGTTTACTTTTTTCCAACTTTCTAAATATGGAAATGCCGCTTCCGAATTACATCCAATTTGAACCACGTCTTGTGATTTTACCCTTTCGAAAGTAAATTCAAAAGCCTAGAAATCAAAATATTCTCTGCTGCGTAAAATTAATGTTAATTTCTTGTTACTTATTATTGTAACTTTTTTCTTATATTGTGAACATGTAACACCCTTTTCACTTCGCAATATATACAATATTTTACTTACTACTCTACGCCCCCTCCCCGAATGGGACAAACAAAATATGTAATAATCTGTTTAAAATTACATTAAAACAGAAAATCGTCAACGTTCATCCACAAATATTCTTAAAAGGGCATGTCTTGTGTAGGCCTTGAAAGTGCAATATTCATCCAGAATAATCACTATTGTAGGTTGACATTAATAAAAAGTAATCATGTCAGTTGGAATCCGAATTGATTATTTAAGCACATGAATTCATTAACAGCTTAAAAATCATACCCGTGTAATGTACACAGGGGCCGCGGAAGCGGGGGGGGGGGGGGGCTGAAGCCCCCCCCCACACTTTTTTCCAAAACCGTGTACAAAATCGTAAAAATGACCATAGGATTGTGATTTTTTGCATGGTCAGCCCCCCCCCCCCCACTTTGATAACCGTTCCCCTGGCCCCTGGTACATATGACATTTCACAAGAAGAATGATGGCCAGGGCGTTGTAATAATATTAATATAGAGCTGTATTGGATAATATTTTATATGTCTTTTTGTCATGTTTGATAATAGAATGAAATGTTAATATTGGAAATATTGACAAGGGAGTACGGGAAAGTTAAAAGGGGTGCTGCAAGAAAAGAAGTATTGAATAATAAACGAGGAGGTCCGATCACCAAATTGACACGAATTAACATAGATTTTTATGGTGAAACTTTGCAAGCAATACTCCATTATTTGCTGATATCAACATGCCATCATGCTGTACTCTGGACTGTTATTTTCTTTAAAGGTCAAGTCCACCCCAGAAAATTGTTGATTTCAATATATAGAGAAGAGTCAAACTAGCATAACACTGAAAATTTCATCAAAATCGGATGTAAAATAAGAAAGTTGTGACATTTTAAAATTTCGCTTATTTTTCACAAAATAATATGCACATGAGACAGACGATGATGTCCCTCACTCACATTTTTTTAATGTTTGAATTATACAATATTTCATTTTTTGCAGATTTGACAATAAGGACTAACTTGACTGAACCATATATTAATCAATGCTAATTCCACATGTTCAGGGAGGAATTAATTGTTGTTTCATTTGACAATGAGGTGAAAATTAGAATATTTCATATAATAAAATACAAAAGAAATAGTAAATAGATGACGTCATAAGTCTCCTCATTTGCATACTGATCAGGATGTGCATAATAATTGTTTTGTGAAATAAAACGAAACTTAAGAATGTAATAACTGTCTTATTTTACATTAGATTTAGATGAAATTATCAGTGATATATACTTAATTGTTGGATTTTTCTCCTTTTTATTAAAAAACAACCTTTTTGTTGGGGTGAACTTGTCCTTTAACTTCTGTTTGAATGAAGACACGAGGTCGATTGGAAAATTATTATAATGAACTTTTTTAGATAGACTTTCATGTTTAAAATCCTTATCGGTTGAATTATCAGGATTCACTCGTTAAAAAGACACATAATTAAACCACCGTTTAACATTTTATTCAACGATCTCTAATGTGGTTCGTCATACCAGCTTACATTGAATGCCAAATAGGCATAAGGCCTATAATAATGAGAAAGCAACTTGAATTTACAATTCCATTCTAATTTCATATGATTTTGCTACCCTGCACGAATCCCGTGATATGGGATTACTGCAATTCTATAATGGAGATGAATACACCTCAAAACTCTGATAAACGAGAATACAAGAAGTTGTAGGCCTAATACTCCCAATTGCGATTATGCCCATACCATATACCCCATCCCCGCCTTCAGGGAATTCTACTTAATAGTCGAGATTCATTTTGTTGTATTGCTTTCTGTTGGAATGGTGAATTAAAAAAAAAAAAAAACAACAACAAACGCCCATGATGGTGACGAATTACTGTATCATTCATTTATTCGTTTCTGAAGTCAGAATGGAAGGAGAGAATTTGTTTTTCTTGATTTTATTACCATTTGATACCAGGCATGCCAGGTAAGATCCGTGCATGTGGTGTGAGATAAGTTGCAGGGTACTAGTCAGGATGAAAGAAATTATTTCCTTTCTCTGTTTTCAAATTCCTGTTTGATATCAGGTTAGATCCGTGCATGTGGTGTTTAATAAGTTGTAGGGTAGAAACAAAATGAAAGAAACAGGACCACATCAGATATTTCTTGTACTCTTATCTTGTGACGTCACATACGAGCTGCTCTCTTACATGTACATATCTGTCATTCTTGGATGGATCACACCTCCATTAATTTGTTTCTATCAGATATTTCTCCTTAAAAAGGGAAAGGAATGTGACATTCGTGTCGTAGCAATGTAACGCAGTGGTTCAGATAGACTGTGGGGGGGGGGCGGATAGCCCAGGTGACGTCGCCACTCGGACTGCCGCAGTGAGGGTAACGGGCAGAATATATGAACATTTTTATAAGAATATTCAAAGTCAAAACAGGATCGCCACATTTGCAAATTTAGCCTGTACTCAACAGTCCATTGACATAGGATTTCAATTTAATCGGTATTATAAAGAAAACCGAAACCCTAAAATTAAGTTTCATCAAATTCGGTTATAAAATAAGGGAGTTGAGGAAGTTTGAAAAGTCTTGTACTTTCTGTGGGGATCCTCGAAATGGCAAACATGCTCCAAAATGGCTGATTTTGTGGAAAACTCGTTTATTTTGTACCGAATTTTTAGATTTTGCCCCTTATCTCTCAAATCACATCTTGCCCCCCTCCTGAGCACAATATATTTATTTCATGGACAAATATAATTCACACCATTATGTCAGAACAGTCAGATCAGTATAGGAGATATCAGAAAGACGTCATTTTTTGTGTACATACCAAATGATCAACCACTTTGTAGCACGTTTTCCAGTTTTAGGATCCCTATAGACATAGAAAGTGTTGCAAGATAAATTTCATAACTCTTATTTTACAATGTATTTTAATGAAACTTGTTTTGGATTGCTCCTCACATTTTACTCTTGCAGTAAATTGATTCTCGCCTTGGGTTTGGAACTTTTAGGTTTGATTTAATCTCTCTTAAAAATTAAGATATCTCAATAATGATGAAAATTGAAGCAATATTAATCATACGGTTATAAAAGAAAATCAATCTTTCAAAATGTGACAAGTAAGAACTACGACAGAAGAAATGATTACAAAAGTTGAAATATACACACGCGCGCGCTCCGCACACCCCCTCCCCCACCATGGACAAATAAATGGCCCCCCCCCCCCAACACACACAAACACTTCTAGATTGTGGTAAGGTCCCCTGCGCAGTTAAGTTCCCCTTGTCTACGCACACTCGTGTTTGCGTGATACTAGTAAAAGAAGATACGCGACGACCACAAACTTTACACTTGCAATACATACAATGATATTCAATTTCAATTTCAATTTATTGTCCATTAAAAAGTCATCAAAATATTTACAAAATATCATTGATACCAACAAACTAATACAAAATATAACAGGTTACAAATTACTTAATGGTCAGGACCCCTAAGAAGCAAACCTGCTTATAGCCGGGGCCCTACAAATACACAAATATCATAACCGGTAAAAAAAAGGTTATAAATAAACACACACACACACCCACACATCATCACACAATGCAAAAACACAGAAGATAGAATAGAACAGAAGATAAGACAAGATAAAAAAAATATGATATAATACAATTGCAATTACAGGGGGATTGGAGTTGTTTAAATAATTGAACAAAAATGACTTTGATAGTGACTTAAATCGTGTTGAGCTGTTTTTAATTTCATAAGTGAGAGAATACCTTTCTTTCGCCCCTATATATCTGATCGAATTACGAATAAAATTAAGTTTAGAAAAAGGAATACGTAAGTTGTTTTGATGTCTATAATAGAGTAATTATGAATTTGAGAGTTTGTTTGAAACATTCGTGAGAAATTTTCTGGAAGGGTGCCTTTGTGAAATTTAAACATAAAAGTCCAAGTTTTTAAACGAATTAACTCAAATAAAGGTAACACTCTGTGTTTAACAAAAAGCGGCGCACTTGAACAGCTTTCTTTTGTAAAATAAGCAATTTAGATAAACTTGATTTAAAGGTGTTACCCCAAATAATATTACAATAGTTAAGATGGGGAAATAATATAGAATAATAAATATTAAGTAATAAGCTGAGGGGCAAAAAATCCTTAAGTTTGTACAGAACTCCAATACATTTTAAAACGTTGTTACAAACATGATCAATGTGTTTTTTCCATTCCAAGTTTTCGTGGATAGTGACACCTAAAAAGTCAATACAGTGTTTCCTTTCAATAGCAATGCCATCAATTTTCACATAATTAATATTACAATTTTTTTCTTTTTGGAATGGAAGATGACATTTTTTTAATTTCAAGATTAAGTTGTAGTTTATTACATTTGAACCAGTCATTTAAGTTGCATAATTCAGAATTAACTGTAGAAATCAATTTAGGTAAATTAGAGTGAGAACATAAAACAGCAGTGTCGTCTGCAAACAATGAGAACTTAAACATTTTCGATGAGAAAAGAATATCATTTACATATAAAATAAACAAAAGCGGCCCCTAAACTGAACCTTGTGGAATACCGACATCAATATTCATGTGATTGGATTCAACACCATCGATACTGTTTACGATTGGATAAAGAACTGGCAAATCACTGCAGTGGCATACCACGAACCCCATAATAATTTTTTTTTCCAAAGAATGTGGTGATCGATGGTGTCAAAAGCCTTAATTGGATAAATCCATAAATACTCCACAACCAGAATCACCTCTATTTAATTCTTTTAAGATAAAATCGATAAAATTTAATATATTGAGAGATGTGCTAAAATCTTTACGGAAACCAAATTGGTCATTAATAAGAATTTTAAATCTATTTAGAAAATCATACAATCTTTTGTGCATCAGCTTTTCTAGAATTTTACTGAATACTGATAATAAAGCCACAGGCCTATAATTTTCAATATTATCCTCATTATTTTTTTATATACTGGTATTATCTTTGCAAGTTTTATACTGTCTGGCACGGTTCCTCTAATAATGATTTATTATTCATTTAAAAAAACTGACTAAAAATGGTGGAAATAACGATTTTCGGACATTTCATGTCACGGCCTCAAAAAAGCAGCCATTATCATCAAAACCCCCAAATCGTGTGTAAAGTGAAGTGTGGGCAGACATGGGACGCTATTTTTTTTTTTCAATCTGAAAATGACTGGCCGAGATTTTTTTTCCAAGAAAATCTTTTATTTCTCTTATAATTTTATAACTTGTTTGGTACCCTTACTCATTAGGATATAAGGAACCTTATCAACTTCAATTTTTGTGTGGAATAAAGAAGAATTCATGTTAAATCCCAAGTTGAATTTTTAGGTGCGCAGACATGGGCCCCCTTCATACAATTTTTTTGTTGAAAGAGTGAGAGAGAGGGGGGAACTTATTTTGTGGAAAATAGAATCCTTGCGACAAAGGCCCGTATTCTGGGGCCCGTTTCATAAAGGACTTGCAACTGTTGTAACTTTGCCATTATGGCAACTACCATTGTAACCTTGATTCTTATTGGCTGCTGAGCCCTGTTGCCATAATGGCAACTACCATGGCAACAGGGGCCTGAAGTCGGGTTTAACTTAGACCATGGTCCAACTCTATGCTAAAATTATGGGAAGGCACATGTTTCAAAATTTTGTTTACAGCGATTGCTTCTCATGTTTACTGTGCTCTTTACTAATTCTTTAATCATGTTAATGGTGAAGACAATTATTGTCATACTTATTCTTCCCAGTTAGTTAATAATGCTTCTGGAGTCAAATGAGCTGATACATTGAACCTCTTCTGTTAGAGATTTACTATGTAACAACTGGCTTTCCATAGTTAAACCACAAATTAAAAGGTTAAATTAAACCCGACTTCAGAATACGGGCCATATGTTCATGTTAGACATGAAATAGGATAAACCTCACCTGATCTAAACAGATTTCACAGGGGAGAATTTCATGATTAGCCAATGTCATTATCATTCATCAGAGCGAAACTGTAAATTATTTTTATAAATGTAGGCCTCAGTATATATCAGAGTAAAAAGAATAAACAAGCCCAATCAATATATATTTTAAAAGGGGTGGGAACTAAATATGAATGTGAGTGGACTCAACAGGATTAATTCCTTGACTGCACCAAGCGCCTGTTTAGCAACTGAAGTTGGAGCTAAAGCTGCATGGGTCTGCCATTTTAATAGTCAACTGGATTCCTGGGGTGGTATTCTGAGATTCATTTTATCTCAGATAAAATAAAATATTTTATCTCCGTTAAAATCAGTAAGATAAAATACCCTTAAAATCTCTCCGAATTGGTATTCTGAGAACAATTTTATCTTCATTTTATCTTTGCAAGACACACCTATTTTTTAATCAATATCCAATTAGAAATGCGCTTTTATAGCTCTCTCATATCACTCAACCAATGGAAATCCATTCCGCGAGGAGGTGTGGCGAAGGAGTGAGATTGCGTCAATTTATTGACTTCAATACGCTTGCACTATACGCTTGCGCGTCTTTACAGAGATTTCTTTTTAACAAAAATGGCAATACTCTCATCTTTTTTTCGAAGTCTATATCGCATCTTTTCAAGCTTCATTTCAAAGACAATATTAGTCAAGAAAAGTCTTATGAAATGATTCCTGATTTTGTACAGGAATAACTTTAAGGTGTTGTTCTCAATGAATATATAATTTTTCTTAATTTTCATGCCAACATTTGGAGTTAATTCACCTAGAAATTTTGACGAAATCAACGTCGCGGAGATAAAATAGCCCCTACCCTCTTTTAAGTTTATTTCATTTTTTCTTCAAAGTAACTTGGGCGCAAGCACATCACCCGCGTTGCAATGGCCAGATACGCGATGTGTATGTCTACGCAGCCACTGCTCTGTTGCGTATCATCATATATACGCAAGATAAAATTTATACGCAAGATAAAATTTTCAATTTTATCTGAGAGATAAAATGTCATCTCAGAATACCAATTTCATTTTAAGAGATAAAATAAAATATTTTAAAGATAAAATGACCTCAGAATACCGCCCCTGACGTGTTATAATGCTGTTTACCTAATACCATGGACCTATGAAGAGATGGACATTCATCGATTATAATAGACTCACTAGCAGGCAATTGTTATTGTCATCTGAATACCATTCTCTTCATATTTTAGTTCCTATTTTGGTTCCTATCGTCACCGTGAGGAGGGCCTGCTGAAGCAGTTTTCGATTGATATATATTTCACAAAATACGCGAATAATAAATCACTGAAATCATTGAAAATCGATGTGCAGTTCTTGTTAACATTGGAAATATTAGTACCACGTGTTTTATTTGGGGAAATGTCTGCATATTTTAATATAGAGGCAGTAATTTGTATGGAAGCTTAAAAGTGCCACCTAGGTATTCAAATAATCATCTCGTCACGTCTACATCTCCGAGGGAAAAGGATAAGATGACGAGATCTCGGATCTCGTCATGTCTACATCTTTTAGAAGAGCTGATCAGATGACAAGATCTTGGATCTCGTCATTATCTACATCTTCATTTATCTACATTTATCCACAATGTGCTGCACTCGACCCACGTGAGGTGAATGTGTACCCGGCAGGATTATTTTCTTGAATACACTGAGCGCCGGTGATGGTAGCTCGAGCTAAAGCCGGTGTAATAATAGCAGCACTTTGTATCCTCAGGCAAAAAGCGCTTTATAAATCCAGTTATTATTATTATTATCTTTTAGAAGAGATGATCAGATGGCAAGATCTTGGATCTCGTCATGTCTACATCTTGTGGGAGAGAGGATCAGATGGCAAGATCTCGGATCCAAGATCTTGCCATCTGATTATCTCTTCTAAAAGATGTAGACAATACGAGATTCAAGATCTTGCCATCTGATCATCTCTTCTTAATGATGTAGACATTACGAGATCCAAGATCTTGCCATCTGATCATCTCTTCTAAAAAAAAAGTAGACATGACGAGATGCAAGATCTTGTCATCTTTTCATCTCTCCCACGGGAAGTAGCATGACGAGATCCGAGATCTCGTCATCTTATCCTTTTCCCTAAAAGATGTAGACATTACGAGATGATTTTGAACATAAAGGATGGCACTTTTAAGCTTCCATAGTTTTGTGGTTGATTGTTTACGGGAATGTTTACCATTTTAAATTCTATGTTCCCAAGTTTCTTCATAATATTCCGGATCATAATACGTTGCACATAACGTGTATAAATCGTGTAAAAAAAAAGGGGGGGGGGGGCTGAGATCCTTATGTGTGAGCGGATCGAATATCATATTTTATATCACAAGAATTGTCTGCTTCTCGAATTTCCTGCTCTAACTATAAAGCATGTTAATTAAAAGGCATATACTGAAACAGGGCATCAGCCAACAGACATCAAGACCGGGGACGTCTTGGTAGTCATGGTAATTGCTATTATCACAACACCTGTATGTTCTCATTAAGATGCACATAGCCAGATGACGGTGACTATCATTGGATCAAAGAAATGCTCGCTCGCAGGTAAGTTCAGAATTTCAAGTCAGAAGTGTTCTCATCTTTATATAACACATATGCTAATTGACGTTCAATATACAATATCACTTGTATACATAAATTTCGAATTTCTCAGTCTTGTGCGCTTATATTATAAAAACACACGCGAGAATTTGAAATCTGTGGACACTTATATTATGGTATATTAAACTCCTAAGCATGCACTATATGCATAATATTACATAAGAAATATATGTTTCATATGAAACATATAATTTGTTTATAATTTTTGCTTGTGTTCATCATTCCTGGTGCTTGCATTGTCTCTATAATGAGATATATAATCCTGTTGTATTGAAACATGCCGTTTTCAATTCAATATAGGAAAACACCAAATATATTTCCTCGCACTTCGACTTATCATTGTTTCATATGTAGTGACATATGCTTCTTTTTCATGACTTATTAAAGTGATTACCCTCTTTTAATGTCTGAATGTAAAACATTTCCATTCCGTGCTTAGTGAATTGGTGAGATAAATTATGTCTGCTCTTCATGAATTTCTAAAACAGTCCTTAAAAGAAGTCGCTTTTCCTTTGCGCTCGCATCATTTTGGTTAGTGAAATACGAATGGTCTTAGTGAATTCTTACAAACAAGCCTTAGAATGCTCCTCTTCAGGTCTGAATTTCAAAAATTTCCAGCTCACGCTTCGCGCTCACAATATTTAATTAGTGGGAGATAGATAATGTCCATTATTACAATGAATACAGGAAGTGTAATTCTAACAAAATCAGCAGGCATTCGCATTAGATGACAATGGTGAGATATGTATGCTCTTCATGTACTACTAAAAAATAGATATCAAAATGTCCCTGTTTGGGTCAATATAAACAAAAAAATCAGCTCGTGCTTCGTGCTCGCATTGTTTGTTTAGTGAGACAGGTATATCTTCATTACAAAAATTTGCTTATAATTTACCTTTTTATACGCCCGTCCTACGGGACGTATTATGATTATCACGAGTGTATGAGTATCACGCTCGGTGTCCGTGCGTCCGTTCTTCCGCCTGTCTGTCAGTCCGTCCGTTAACTTTTCCTTGTATAAACGCGATAACTTCAGTTTAACTTCATAAAAGAACAAAAGTGGCGCACTGTTGAAGTCACACCCCACAGTAAGAATTACAATAAAAAGGCACCCAAACCAAATTAGGGTTGAATCAGCCTTTGATGATAGTCAATAATCATATTCCATCTTTTTCACGACTTCTCGTCTTGATTCCAGGGGTGGTATTCTGAAAACGTTCTTATCTTTGTTCTTATCTTTTATCTTATCTCAATGAGATAAGAAGACGCTAAAATCATTTTAAATCGGTATTCTGAAAATCTTCTTAACGCGTTCTTATCTCTGTAAGCACTGCCTCCTTCTTATCTTCAACACGCCCATTTTTAAGATATTACCAATCAAAATGCGCTTTATATTGGCAGTTTAACCAATAGAAGCGTCCCTTATGTCAAGAAAATATCATGGGCGCTGCGCGTACACTGTTTCTGGCGCATTGCGCGAAATATGTATTTTACACGCAATGACTGATTATTATTTTGAGACACGTGCACAAAATAAAGAAAGAAAGAAAGTAAAGAAAAAGAAGTAAAGAAAGCAGTTACGAATAAAGAATAAAACAGGAAGAAGGAAGAGGAAAGAAACTTGAATAAGAAAACGAAAAAGGACAAAATAAAAAGATTAAAAAGGATAAAATGAAGGACTAAAGAACCAAATAAAGTTAGAAGAACGAATGTAAGAAAGTAAAAAAGAAAAAAAGAAAAGGAAGGAATAAAAAAAATATAAAAAAGTGAAGGAAGAGAGAAAAAAGGAAAATGAAGCAAAGAAATAAAGAAAGAGAGAGACAAAGAAAGAGATAAGTGAGAGAAGATAAAAGATTAAAGGAAAATTAAAAACTAAAGAAAGATAAAAAGAAAGGTAAATTCAAAGAAGGAAAGAAAAATAAAGGGAAAATAAAAAGGCAGGAAAAATGAAGAATGAATGAAAAATAGAAAACAAAGAAAGATTAATGGAAAGAATAAAGAAAAAGATTTTTTTAATTAATAGAAGAAAGAGAAAATAAAAAACGAGCGGAATAAGAATGAGCGAGAAAAAAATAAAATAGAATAAAGAAAGAAAGAAAGAAGAAAATAGGCCTAAATAAGGCACACATTTAGTGTCATAAAGCAGAAATAAAAAGAATCAAAGAAAGAGCAAACGAACGAGTGAAACATATGAATTTGTTGTGTTCACTTAACGCGCACCGTGGCAAATCCCCTATTCCGGCGTCAAAAACTTGACAAAATAGACCAATTTTCGGCTCTTTTAACTCATATCTCAAAAACCGCTCGAGATTTTTCACGGGTTCAAACGGTTTCTTAATCTTAGACTTGTTCTACATCTCATGATATCTGTCATTTTATATTCTGATTAAAAAAACAACCGTGTTTTTTTGACTGAAAATACACAGTTTCTCGTGTTTTTGTGTGAGAGAAGCACTTTTTGCACGGTTTTGGGCTCGATCTTCTCTTACAGCGTCTGACTTTCGTATCAAAATTTCTCAGTTCAACGACTATCAGATAGACAGGTTGTAACTCTTTCTTGTGATATAAGGTTCAACCTAATTGGTTTTTTAGGTCAAACTTTACAATCCAATGAACTTGTTTTGTATTTATCACGCATAATCTACGTTAATAAATTATTGATTAGTCGCACTGCGCATTGTCTATTTTAGTATGCCTATCAACTCTTTATATTCTTTCCTCTCCTATCAAAAATTGAAAGGGGGTACAATATCCTCGTCCTAGATATAAGAAGAAGAAGAGAACATTTCCTTTTCATTACATGTAAAATCATGTCCATTCTTGAAAAAAAAATTCGTCACTTCTAGGTTAAACTTTACAATGCAATTAACTTTTTTGTTCTTATCATGCACAATATCCATTAATTGGTCGCACTGTGCTCGATTGGATTTTGGTATACGATGTTCAACCTGGCAGCAGCGCGTTTTGCGTTAGATTTGGAAATCCTCGTTCCCAGACAGGGATATGTAACATGTAAGCTTTTCATACATATAAAATTCATATTGATTGATCATTTAGCTCCGTCAATTTTCACGTTAAATCATGCTTGTCTCATTTTAAGAAGCCAAATCCAGGGATGAATAATGTGTGCATACCGGTGCATATACGTATACGTGCAGAGCATGAACGGTGTATACACCACACAATACGCCGAATACCTTTCTATGCAATAATCACGTACACACACAATGCGCGCAGTAGTAAACAACGCGTCGCTAAGACAACTGAACCTGAACTCGGGAGTACATCGAGGGAAGGAGTACAGAATCAGAGAAAATTATTCTCACTTTTTGGTCAGAAGAAAACATTTCCTTACATGTCTATATCTTAACATAAACAGAAGCTGCTCCGTTATCCTTATGTCGTACCACAGTCAATATCATAAACAAATTACAGTGATTCTATTTTGTCACAATTAATAAACTTAATTAGGGCAATTTATGCACCCCCAAGAAGTAGTGTTTACGGCCCGGCCTATCTCTACCACACAGACCACACAGACTTCGCACAGTTCGGTCAAGGCGGTACGCGTATCATTAACTGCCAAATACAGCCGACCCAAGCTGAATAAAACCTTCATATTAGGTGAACAAAATAGGGGGTAACAAATTCATATGAAAGAACCAAAAAATAAAATGAAAGAAATTATAAGAGAAAGAAAAAAAAATGAGGGGAAAAAATAAAAAAATTAAGGGAAGAAGAAAAGAAAGAAAAAAAGGAACAAATAAAATGAATAAATATAAAAGAAAAAGAATATATAAAGACGAAAGAGTGAGTGAAAGAAAGAAAAAGAATGAAGAAATAAGAAGATTACAAAAAAATAAAGTGAAGGAAGAAAAGAAAAGAAAAAAAGAAAGAAAGAGAGAAAAGGGGAAAGAAAAAAAAACTTTATAAAGAAAAAAAGGGAAAAAATCGAAAAGGGAAAATATGAAAGGAAGAAATATAAAAAATAAATAAAATAAGGCAAAAGAAAAATAAAGAAGAAGTTAAAAGATTCAAAAGAATAAAACAAAAGATAAATGAAGAATGAAAGAAAGGAAGACAGACAGATAGAAAGGAAGAAAAAGATAAAATAAATAAATTAAATAAAGAAAGGCAGAACGAAAGAAAGAAAGAAAAAAGGGAAAGACAAAGGAGACGGGCAAAATAAAGGGTGAATGAAAGAAAGGGTGGGAGGAATACTTGTTACTACGAGTGGCCATCGATTTTTAGCAAGAAAGAACGCGGACATCGTAAGATGTGATAACCCTCTAGTTATCTTAAATATTATCATAAATATCGTAAAAAGATAAGAAAGATAAAAGATAAGAACGTTTTCAGAATACCACTTATCTTTATTTTGTTCTTATCTTTTAGCGCGCTTTTGTATCATATGCGCGAATTATAAATTTACGCGCTCAGCATCGATGGAAAGCAAGATAAGAAAAAGATAAGAACAAAAGATAAGAAAAAGATAAGAACGTTTTCAGAATACCAATTTGAGAACGTGACGTAGATAAGAACAAAATTAAGATAAGAACGTTTTCAGAATACCGCCCCAGGTCACTGGCGTACCGATTGGAGGGGGAGGCTTGGGGCCATCCCATATTTTTTTCACAAGACAAACAGCTAGGAGTAAAAAAAATGGGAGGGGGACTGGAGAGTGGTGAAATACGATATCACATTCTGAATAGTACGTCATCACAAAATTTTATTTTTGTATAAAAAATGTCAATTTTTGTTCGGTCGTTTCGCTCGCTCCCAGCTTTTTTTCCCCCATTAAAATTACGCTATTTTTCCCCCCAGCCCAAGCAGGCTATTGTTAGTCGTCACAACAGATGCTTCATTAGAACATATTTTCCATCATGTTATTCATCTGGCACCTTCGTGTAAGCAGCATAAATGTGCAGTACACAATGTTAATGAACTGAAAGATGGAATCACGCTTATGATAGAATCTAATGAGGAACAAAGAATACGAATCACGATACTATTATAATGGGATAGTGCAATACTTTTCATAAATATAATGATACGAAAAATACTGTATTTTCGTATCATTGAATTTCTGAAGCACCTGCACCATCCCATTAGTAACATGCCTACCCCTTTTTCTAAATATATAAATTCATTAAATATGTCATGGATCAGAGCATTTCATGATGGACATTAATTCTTTAACCGAAGAAGTATATCAAAAATTTATCATTATAAGAATCTGTGAGTTGTATTTCAGCCAATCAAAATCAAGGAAAGTTGTTTAACAACCTGTCTGTCAACTTGTCAAATTGCAAGCGTGATAAAACGCTCCTCGTATTATTCAGAATGACGATCAGTGTGAGCAGGGGGAAGGGGGATTACATAGGCAGTGGAAGCGGGAGGGGGACGGGGGGACGCGTCCCCCTAAATTTCCCCCCCCCCCCTCCCTAAAAAAGAAAGTGAAGGAAGAAAAAAAGAAAGGAAGGAAAAAAGGAATAAGGAAAGAAAAAAAGAAAAAGAGAAAATAGGAAAGGAAAAGGATAAACGATAATAAGTGTAGGGCCTACTGAACAGCTGAAACCAAAAAATTTGAAACCTATATAGAATAGCGAAAAATTACAATTTTTACTGTGGAAAATAGTACATAAAGTTCAAAATTGTTTCTTATACGATTTTGTTAAGAAAAAAAAATTGACAAGCAAAATATTTGTTCGCACCAAAATGAAGGAGGTTTAGATCAAATCTCTCCATTATATAACTCGGGAATTTGTTTATTACCCTTCATAATGCAATATTATAAGAAATATAACGAATAGTAGTGAAAAGACTGGAAACACAAAAATATTGAAAGAAATAGATTTGCACCTGAAAATGCGCGCAACTTTCGAAGCTTACTCTCTGCGCTAGGCTAAGCTCGCATTTCCTCAGTTTTCCTTAAAAACCCTTCATTTCCCACATTCAAATTCAATTCGGTTTATTGCTTACAAATTTCACAGAATATAGGAGAAAATACATGAAATGAATAGATAGGCCTACTTGCGAATTAATAAAATATAATCAAATAAGTACTATCCAAATTATTATAGAGCACGATTGATTATTGCACTTTAGATTTATATTGTACCCAATCAACTTTTGAGTCTTACCTGAAGACTTTTCTGTTCCCCACTCCAACATTATTGCAAGAATAACTCAATTGTAGCCTTACTTGGACAGTACTTGAACCGAATGATGATCCTAAGCACTGTTTGAAGACATTGAAATTTGTGAGATATTTCTTATTTGTGAGCAAGCGCCATGAGCGCCCAGCTGAGGCGGATACAGGCGCTATACAAGAACCCATCATCATCATCATCATCAGTGATTTTTTTTTTCAATTTTATATATATATAAAAGAAAAAAACATGGTTATTGTTTTTGCCTGGTCTTATACCTTAAAAAAACATTAATGAGATTAAATTGACAATTTTAGAATGTTGATTTCAGATAAATATTTCTTTCTTATAAAATACCCTTAGAAATATCAGAATTTTGAAGCTGCCAGGGGATTTGCTCCCTAGATCCCACCCGCTCGAAAAAAAGGAAGAAGAAAAACATTAGAGCAATATAAAAAAAAAAGAAAAGAAGAAACGTGAATTAAATAAGGGGAGGGGAATAATAGGGGGAAAAAACTCGGGTCCATAAAAATCAAAATATTGCTCGCGCTTCGCGCTCACATTCCCTGTACAAGAAGATAATCTGCTCACGTAGATTTCATGGAGCTTTGAATATCTCATTTTAAAGTCAATATGCACAAATCATTTTGCTCGTGAATCGAGTTTTCTTTGCATTCTGTTCTTGCTTACAAAAATTACTGAATATAAAAAACACGTATTCTCTTCATGAATTACAGCAACAAAAAATTGAATTAAGTGTTCCCTTTCAATTCAGTAAATCACTTATTTTCATCTCGCTCCTCACACTCGCATAAAATGTTTAGTTGAATATCCATCCTTTTTACGATTACCAAAAGTGCCTAGAATGTCTAAATCTTAGGTCAGAATATCAAAAAAATTTAGCTCGCGCTTCGCACTTGTATAACATGTTTAGTTACATACCCATCCTTTTCATGATTACCAAAAGTCAGGATATAAAAATGTTTAGCTCACGCTTCGCGCTCGCATTCAATGTTTAGTTAGACATCCATCCTTTTCATGATTACCAAAAGTGCTTAGAATGTCTAAATTTTAGGTCAGAATATCAAAGTTTTCAGCTCGCGCTTCGCGCTCGCATGAATTGTTTAGATAAATACCCATCCTAGCTGTTCAGGGTCACAAAAAGTGCTTAGAATCACAAGTTTCGGGTCGGAATATCAAAAATTTTCAGCTCGTGCTTACCTAAAAATGCTTTTTAGTATACCCATCTTGTTCATGATTACTAAAAGTGCTTAGAATGTCCAAATTTTAAGTCAAAATATCTAAAAATTTGGATTGTTTAGATACATGTAGATACCCATCCTGTTGATGGTTACAAAATGTGCTTAGAATGTCCAGTTTTGGGTTTGGAATATCAAAAATTTTCAGCTCGCGCTACGTGTTCGCATAAAATGTTTAGTTAGATACCCGTCTTGCTCATGATCACCAAAAGTGTTCTAGAAATGCCAAAATCTTAGGTCAGAATATCGAAATTGTTCAGCTCGCGCTTTACGCTTGCATCAATATTGTGTAGATAGATATCCATCCTGTTCATGGTTTAAAAAAAGATAGCTAGAATGTCCAGTTTCGTGTCGGAATATAAAAAAATTTCAGCTCACGCTACCCGCTCGCATAAAATGTTTATTAGATAAACATCGTGTTTATGGTTCATGTTCATGGGGGGGGGGCGCCATTTTTCGAAAAGTATACGGGGGCACCAAAATCAGGTCGGGCCCTCGGGTGCAAAATCCTGGACACACTCCTGTCTTATCAGATATCTGATCTTGTTTGTGAGAAAAAAAATAAGATGTTCTTAAAACTTCAGACTTTAGTGGGGGCTACCCCCTGAACAAAAAATAAAAAAGTCAGGATTTAGCTACTGGGGAAAATGTGGGTGAAAGTATTGTTTTCGCCCCCCCCCCTAAATTTTGATGCCTCCGCCGCCAATGGGGGGGGGGGGTATAGCAAGCCCAATGCCCAATACTTTAGATAAACTCAGTTTTCGAGAGATCTAAATATTTTTTTTTCAAGAAAACTGAATTATTCGAGAAAAACTATGCATATCAAAATATAAACTATAAGTTTTTTAATTAATAAACTTAATTTATCACTTTGAAAAACCATGTTTATCGAGGTGATAAACAGGAACAGGTTTATCAAAGATAAGCAAAGTTTTTCAAGCGATAAGCTGTAAGTTTTTCAAGGTGATTAACTATAGGTTTTTAAAGAAACTCTGCACATCAATTGAAAATTTTGTTTTTCACTTTGAAAAATTCATTTTATCACAGGAAACCTGTGTTTATCGAGAAAAACCTTGTTTATCATAATCAATGATAAACATAGTTTTCCGCCATCATATAAACTTAAAGGACAAGTCCATCCCAACAAAAAGATAATTTGAACAAAAAGAGAAAAATCTAACAAGCTTAACACAGAAAATTCATCAAAATCGGATGTAAAATAAGAAATTTTGATATTTGAAAATTTTGTTTAATTTCACAAAACAGTTATATGCACATCCTGGTCGGTATGCAAATGATGAGACTGATGACGTCATCCATGAAAATAAGATTTTGATGAAATTTTCAGCAGTACGCTAAATATAGTTTTCTCTATTTATTCATGATGCTATTTAAATCAATTAGCATACATGATTTAATTTATGTAGGATATAATCTATTGTATGCACTGACACAGCAATGCACCTGCCTCACTGCATAACCCATTGAAAGCACTTTAATTCTTGTGTGTAAGCCACCCTCCGGCTACCAATAAATTTTTAAGTATTTACTAGCAGGGGAGAGGGTGGCCTACATAAAAGAACAAAAGTGAGACATTGTTGAAGTCACACCCCACAGTAAGAATTAAAATAAAAAGGCACCCAAACCAAATTAGGGTTGAATCAGCCTTTGATGATAGTCAATAATCATATTCCATCTTTTCTCGACTTCTTCTCGTCTTGATTCCAGGTCACTGGCGTACCGATGGGAGGGGGAGGCTTGGGGCCATCCCATAATTTTTTTCACAAGACAAATAGGATCAAAAAGGGAAAAGAAGTGGAGAGTGGTGAAATATGATATAATATTCTGAAAAGTACGTCAAAATCCATATCACAAAATTTTATTTTTGTATCAAAAAGGTAAATTTTTTGTTCGGTCGTTTCGCTCGCTTCCAACTTTTTTCTCCATGTTAAAATTACTCTACACCCCCCAGCCCCAGCAGGCTATTAGTCACTCGTCACAATAGATGCTTCATTAGAACATATTTTCCATCATATTATTCATCAGCCTCTCAAAAAAAAAACATAATTGCCAGTTGCTCTTTCTCTCAGCTGGCGCCATCGTGCAAGCGACATACAGTACACAATGTTAATGATCTGAAAGATGGAATCACGCTTATGATAGAAAGAAAACGCGTCATATAATAGTGCATTTTTTTCATAAAGTTAATGGTACGAAAAATACTGTATTTTGACTTTCTAAAACACCTGCACCATTCATTAGTAACATGCCTATCCTTTTTTTAAATAAATACTTTGAAGAATATGTCATGGATCAAGAAATACTAATATTAGTGGGAGCATTTCATGATGGACATTAATTTTTAAACCGAAGAAGTATATCCAAAATTGATAGGGATCTGTCAGTGGCTTATTATTATAATATATATGCCCTGTCAGTCAGGCGCGGATCCATGGGGGGGCCGAGGAGGCCCTTGGCCCCCCCCCTTCGGAAAAAAAAAGAAGAGAGGGAAAGAAAGGGAAAAAAGAGGGGAAGAGGGGGAAGAAGGGAAGAAAAAGAGAGAGGAAAGGGGGGAAAGAAAAGAGGAGAGGGGAGAGGGGGAAAGGAAAAGGAGAAAAAAAAAAGAGGAAGAAGGAGGAAAGAAGAGAAGAGAGAAAAAGGGGAAAAGAAGAGGGGAAAAGAGAGAGGAAGAGGGGGAAGGAAGAAGAGGAGAAAGAAGAGAGAGGAAAGGGGGAAAGAAAAGGAGAAAAAAGAGGAAGAGAAGAAAAGAAAAGGGAGGGGGAGGGAGAGGGGGAAGAAAAAAGAGGAAGAGGGGAAAAGAAAAGGAGAAAAAGGAGAGGGAGGAAAGAAGAGAAGAAAGAAAAAAAGAGAAGAAGAGGGGAAAGAAAGAGAAAAAGGAGGAAGAGGGGGAAGGAAGAGAAGAAAAAGGGAGGGGGAGGGGGAAGAGAAAAAGAGGAAGCAGGGAAAGAAGAGGGGGAAGAGAGAAGAAAAGGGAGGGGGAAAGGGGAAAGAAAAGAAGAAGAAAGAAGAGGGGGAAGAAAAGAAGGAAAAAAGGAGAAGAAGAGGGGAAGGAAAGAGAAAAAAGAGGAAGAGGGGGAAGGAAGAGAAGAAAAGGGAGGGGGAGGGGGAGAAAAAGAGAAAGAGGGGGAAGAGGGGAAAAGAGAGAGGAAGAGGGAAAAGGAAAAGGAGAAAAAGGAGAGAGAGAAAGAGGAAAGAAAGAAGAGAAGAAAAAAGAGAGAGAAAGGGGGAAAAGAAAAAAAGAAAAGGAGAGAGGAAGAGGGGGAAGGACGAGAAGAAAAAAAAGAGGAAGAGGAGGAAAGAAAATGATGTTCGAACCAAAATGGCGCCGAAATGATGTTCGAAGGAATGTCAAAATGATGTTCGAACTGGGGACCGAATTGATGTTCGAACGGGGGTGGGGGCGAATTGATGTTCGACGTAGGGGCGCCAAATTGATGTTGGAACTAGGGGGCGCCAAATTGATACTCGAGCTAGGGGGGGGGGGCGAAATGATATTCGAACTAGGGAAGGCAAATTGAGTTCGAAGGGATTTCAAAATGAACGGGGGGGGGGGGCGAATTGATGATCGACCTACATGTAGGGGCGCCGAATTGATATTCGAACTAGGGACGCCGAATTGATGTTGGACCTACATGTAGGGGCGCCGAATTGATATTTGAACTAGGAGGGCGCCGAAATGATGTTCGAAGGGATGATAAAAGGATGTTCGAACTGGGAGCGCCAAATTGATACTCGAACTGGGGGGGGGGGGAATCGATGTTCGAGCTAGGGGGCGCCAAATCGATACTCAAACTAGGGGGCATCGAATTGATGTTCGAACTACGGGGGCGCCAAATTGATACTCGAGCTAGGGGGGCGAAATGATATTCGAACTAGGGAAGGAAAATTGAGTTCGAAGGGATGCCAAAATGATGTTCGAACTGGGGGCCGAATTGATGTTCGAACGGGGGGGGGGGGCCGAATTGATGATCGACCTACATGTAGGGGCGCCGAATTGATACTCGAACTAGGGGGGCGCCGAATTGATGTTCGAACTAGGGGCACCACATTGATGTTCGACCTAGGGAGGCCAAATAGATGTTCGGCGTAGGGGCGCAAAATTTATGTTCGACATCGGGGGGCGCCGATTGAATGTTCGAACTAGGGGCGCCAAATTGATGTTCGAACTAGGAGGCGCCGAATTGCTATTCGAACTTGGGGCGCCAAATTGATGTTCGAACGAGGGGGCGCCAAATTGATGTGAGAACTAGGGGGCGCTGGAATTGTGTATGGGTATGGCTTAAAAAGAGTGCAACTAGTATAAGTTATACAAGTTGCATTCTTTTTAAGCCATATACCTAATTACATAGGTTACAAAGCACATGTTAACATCGTCACGTTCAACACCAATAACAAGCAGGCAATGAATCACCGTGTAGCTAGTTGTAGGTCGGGATAACTTGCGCTCCATAGTTATTTGGAAAGTGGAAATTGATAATAACCGTATATTCAGACCGCCTCGATCACAATACAAGAACTTGTTCAGGCCTTAAGACTATTCGTGTTTTTATTTCCGCATTCATAAATTCCGTCCCGAAGAGACTTCCGAGAAATTCTCGAAGTTCTCGAAGTTACGAGCATGCGCATTATGGTCTGGAAAGCGGGCAAGGCGCGAATTCAAACTCGCCAGTCTGCAACTCATGGCGCCCAGGCGACCACGCCCAACTACAAAGTTCTCAAGTACCATGGCCAGCAAACAATTTTCAGGTTACGAAAATCGAAAAAGAAAAGCGGAGAGGCTAAAGCAAGCTGGCTCCCTAGACAAGTACATCCGCCCAAATTTGAGAGGTAGGAACACATGGTGAAACATGAACATTCATCGATTCAGAGGCGTAACTACGGGGGACATGGGGGGACACGTGCCCCCCCCCCCAATCGGCTGACCCCCCCAAAAAAAAATCACGGGGAAAAGGAGAAAAAGAGGGAGAAAGAAAGAGAAACGTAGTGGGAAAATAGAGATTATTGTTCATTATAAGTTATATTATATCATAACTTTATGAAACATAATTTGCTCAGGGCCTATGTCTTCATTGTTCCTGGTGCTCGCATCGTCTGTTTACCGAGATGTATAATCCTGTTATACTAAAACCTCCCGTTTTCAAGTCAATATACACCAAACTGCCAAACATAATTCCTCGCACTTCGAGTCATTATTGTTTTATGTACAATAGTATGCTTCTTTTTCATGGCTACTTAAAGTGATTGCCCCATTTTAAGGTCTTAATATAAAACATTTCCTGTCCGCGCTTACGTTCGCAGTAGTGGATTGGTGAAATATGTCTGCTCTCCATGAATTCCTAGAATCAGTACTTAAAATGTCCCTTTTTCTAATCTGAATATCACAATTTTTTCAGCTCGCGCTTCGCGCTCGCATCATTTGGTTAGTGAACTACGTATGGTCTTCGTGAATTCCTACAAACAAGCCTTAAAATGCCCCTATTCAGGTCTGAATTTCCTAAATTTTCAGCTCGCGCTTCGCGCTCGCAAGATTTGATTAGTGAGATGGGTATATGTTAATCATGATTACAAGTGCTTTATGTGCATGTTTAGATGTAATTCTAACAAAATCAGCAAGCGCTTATTGGCACTCGCATTAGATGACTATGGTGAGATGTGCATACTCTTAATGAATTCCTAAAATATAGTCCTTAAAATCTTCCTGTTTGGGGGTCAATATTTACAAAAATTTCAGCTCGCGCTTCGCGCTCGCATTATTTAGCGAGACAGGTACGCATCATGATTACAAAAGATTGATTATAATGTCCACTTTTAGGTCTGAATATCAAAAATTTTAAGCTCGCGCTTCGCGCTCGCATTATTTGACCAGTGAGAGACATATCCGTTTAATGGCACTGTCCTTAAAATGTCTCTATTAGGTCAGTATACCTGGCAACTGGGCGCGCTTCGCGCGCTTACTAAGTGACTCAAATTTTTTGCTGGTGCCCCCCAATGCCGTGACCCACGGTACGCCACTGCATCGATTGATAATTTGATGTCTCATTGAGAAGTTAGAATATAGTGAATCCCCAGAAAAAACGAAACCGTAATTCGGTGAAAGTTTTTGCTGCCATAATCATAATTTTTCTTCCTGTGATGTATAAATCGAAATATATGATTTCTTTCTGTCATTTAAAGACCAGTTCAATGGTAATAAAACATGCATGACTGAGTTAGAACAATGGAAATGGTGTTACCAAATTTTCGTTTGCACGTGCAATTTTACGATTTTTCTGGCTTTTACTGCTATCTATTCAATCAAAGTTCATAACTGAAACATCCATTTCTTCTTTTTTCATAATTATGAGACCCTCTTCGTTAAATATGAATGACGCACGGTCGAGAAAAGGTTGCATGAAACATACTTGATTCCCTACCTATTCGATGAATCGTTGGAAAAGAAACATTTCACGTCAAAAAATGATCAGTTATGCCAAATTGAATATTTGTTTCCTTTGAATTATGGCTCAAAACTCATGACCAGTTGACCACCATAGTCATGAATGTATTTCGACCTTAGTGATGTCGGTATGTTATACATTGAACCCTAGGCTATGAGGATAATTGACTGACGGCTATTTTGTTATTTGGGGACTAGATCTATTTATTTAGTTCATATGGGGAGCTAAAAAATCGGCCTTAGAGCTGAGTTCCAGTGTATTTCCTACCCTGCTTTGGGGCCTTCTCATACAATAGTTGACATAGACTCTATGATATTTGACATTTACCAAAAAGAAAGACTGGCAAATTTTGTGCGGACGTCAACATTTTGTGTGTCACTCTGTGGATTTTGCTTGCCAACCGAATATACCCCCCCCCCCAAAAAAAAAAAAGAGCCGTTAATTGCCCACAAGGTCAAAACATTTCTATTGATGTATAATTACCATTACCATTACATACATAATAAAAACATGCATAAAAACATTTTGGACTTAATGATTTCACAGATTCAAGTAATCTATTTCTATAACGGCTTTTGAGGTCATTTTCCAAACGATATTGGATTCGACGTTTTCTTTGTACACTGCAAAATCATCACTACTACATGTCTATGTATTATGAATTATGTATATACCATGTTTATTTAATGTTTGTCGGAAAAATTGTAAATGTTTATACAATGTAATTATGCTTTTTTGAAAATAAGGAACCCTGTGGAAGGGAAAAAAATTGAAAAAAAAATCACCAGTTTGCAGTCAGCTAGTCGGGTAATTCCATGAATATAACAGGGGCAGGGGAAGCGGTGGTTTGGGGGCTTCAGGCCCTCCCCACTTTTGTCAAAACCATGTGCAAAAACGTAAAAATTACCATAATTTTATGAATGTGATTTTTTTGCAGCCCCCCCTCCACTTTGAAAACCGTTGCGCGGCCCCTGTAGAAACTGATGAACCGGCAGAAAGTTAACTTCATTAATTTTGTACTTTGCATGTGAACCAGTTAATGAGGGAACTCTCAATTGGTCTAGGTAAAATACTGTTAAATGAGAAGTCCCCAAAGAAAACGACCAGTCACCGACTGGTGCATATTTCTTTCACAAGCAAACTAAAAATTACTATCCCTACGGAGGGCGTCAAGTAGATCTAAAACACTAAAGAAAAATGCTTAGCACGCCGTATCAACGGCAGGTAATGTTATTTTTAAGTTAGGCCCCCACAATCCCAAATCAACTAAATTAGATCTACTTCAAGTAGGTTTCCAAAAGTTTCAAAACTCCATAAACTCTACATATAAATAAATAAATAAATGAAATAAATGAAATATTATTCACATACAACTAAATCTACATACAAGCTAAAGATCCACTGTATTTCAAGATTATGGTTAATGATTTACATAAACACAATAACGCCAAATGAATTCAAATTACTCAATACATATATTGATATAAAAATAAATATTTACATTTAGCGCATGCTTCCAATTCAAAACACTTTATAATTATATACACTACATGATAGAAAACATCTCAATGTTACTTATACCATCGAACTTGTCACATACACGGCTGTATATAGTTTATATAATACGACGTACATTTTACATATTGTATTTTTTGAAATTGAATACATCTAATGTGGGAGATTAGCTTTAATCTTACACACGCTTTGGAATATCTTATTCTAGTTTTTAATTTTGGTAAGATTTCGATGTTGATGCTCCCAACATTTTCTAAGTTCATTGACCCAGGCGGCCAGGCCTGCAGTGGCCCTAAATTACCTTTGACCATGGTCATGTTACTTTAAACAAACGTAGTCAGGATATTCCGCTATACTTTATTACCCTTGTTTCCAAGTTTCATGAACTATGACATTTCAAAAACTTAACTTTGGTTAAGATTTCAGTGTTGACGCCGTCCCCATCGTCAAAAAGAGGCGCCAATTATAGTCTCGCTCTGCTATATAGGCGAGACAAAAATTATGTTCTGTCCTAGCGACTTTCGTAACATGTTTTAGTAGGGGGCACGTATATAGGCAATTCGTCAATATTTTAATGAGTAATTCGTGAGCTTCACGAGCTGAGCACTCCATAACTCTATTCCTAACAAAAGTCGCTCTTGTTTATTAAAGGCTAAGAAACAAAATATGAATAAGAGTTGTGAATTCTTCTTGCATGAAGGGAAGCACTCTGCACTTTGACAAATGTATGAGAAGCGTCTGATTTTAACTGTTGTTTTTATATTGCTTGCAACACTTAAGCCACTAATCCCAAATGGATTGGAAAATATACTGTTAACAAGTGGAATATAATATTATATATAGGTCCTATGTTTCAATTGGACGGTGAATGGAGTACACGGCCAACAATTATATAACTTTAGCAGTAGTGAGAGTATTATTCTTTGATCTGAGCAGATTGATAAACCGATTTCAAATTACATTTTATACTGACACTGTTTACATTTTGTACTGATACTCTTGATATTTATCAGAACAAATGAGGATTTCTATTCTTAGGTGAATGTTCTCTTATTATTTCTCTATTGGAAAGCCGTTTGAGTAAAAATCGGTCTAGTAGTAAGTCACTAGTTACTAGTAAACGTTTTGCATGTTAGGTGGGTAGACATTCATACCACAACGCATACCATATTCTGAAATAGGATGTGCAGTATACCACCATGTGAACTTAATTGTATATGGATATATTAATATATATTATTTACAGAAATGTAGAAGTTTACTTGCAATATGTAAAGGAATAAATGAAACTTTCATTGTAATGGTGAAAGTTTCGGATGCGTTTTTTTTTTTAACGAATCGTCAAATACTCAAATAACTGAAATAACTCTATGGTTTATATCGTTCCTATATTTTTGTTTCAAGTAGTAATGCGTAAAAGACAGCTAGATACAGTTGATGATACGACACCTTTTCGTTTCCAACCTACAGTGGGAAATCACGTTGTATTTTTTTAAACGAATTCCACTGAAACTATTACGTGGATTTACTCAGGCCTAAACTGCATTGCTATCATTTACATTTCTTGTTACATCTTGAAATAGTTGATGTATACAAGATACATGGGACCTTGGAATTCATGTTTCACTTGTATTGTATGAAAAAGAAAAATAAGAACTTATCGTCCAAAATGATGTGAACTTAAGAGCATTGTTTTCATATTTATATAGACATTGCCAATAAAGTATATTTTTACAGCATATTTATCTTTAGTATCTTATATTTGTTTTATTTACACCGTTTACACGCATTCTGTTTCTTTTGAAAATCTATTTGGAGTATATACAATTTGAGCAAGATTATAAGATACATTTCATACATAACCTTTTGATACTTGATATGATTTTTGCAAAAGCGAAAGATCCAATGTTTGTTGAATAGGATTGACAAGACAACTCACTGTTTTGAATGGATTTCAAGCGAATAACAAAAGATTATATAATATATCCAAACACTTACAGATCTAAGTAGGCAGTGCACTCCCAATTAGTAAATGCTGAGTGCTGACTACTGAGTCTACCTCAACTCTATAATAAAAAGCATGTATATCTTTTAAAGAATATATTACCCAAAATAAAACATTAATTTTTTCTCATGCAGAATATGCAATTTAGTTATTGCACAACCTGTGTTCATACGCGGCGATACAGGGGCGTCATCCCCGTAAGATTTTTCAAGCCCTAAAACAAAAAGTAGAAAAGAAAAAAATGGGGGTACCCAGAAGAACGAAGTATGCCTATACAATGCAAGAGATGTTTCTGTGTGAAGTAACTAGACATTACCCATTCGGCAATGGGAGTCAATATTTTGGCACGATTATTACTTGACTTGAAATTAGGGCCCCCTAAGAAATCCTGGATCCGCGCCTGGCTCCCGCTCATATAATTCTAGCAGGGTCTACTCTGATGAGAAGTTAAACGAGATTGAAAGCATCAAATTGTTAAAATAGAAATCGCTCGCGCTTCGCGCTCGCATTGATTCTTTTTTAAAGTGATATTACATTTATTCATGAACACATCATTATGAAACCATTATTCAATTTCCTCTTCTTCATGTTCCTATGAAGTAAGATAATTTAACATGCATTTAAGGCACTTATGATTGCCTGGGGGGAGGGAAGGGGAGGGGCCGCCATTTTTCCGAAAAGTACACAGGGGCGCCAAAATCAGGTCGAATTTGGGCCCCCCTCCCTACGAAATCCTGGATCCGCGCCTGCTGTCAGTTGTATTTCAGCCAACCAAAATCAAGGAAAGTTTTTTAAAGGACAAGTCCACCCAACAAGAATTTATTTTGAATAAAAAGAGAAAAATCCAACAAGCATAACACTGAAAATTTCACCAAAATCGGATGCAAAATAGGAAAGTTATGACATTTTAAAGTTTCGCTAAGTTTCACAAAACAGTCACATGCACATCCTGTTCGATATGCAAATGAGGAGACTGATGACGTATTCCACTCACTATTTCTTTTGTAGTTTATTACATAAAATATGAATTATTCTAATTTTCTCCTCTTGTCAAGTGAAACAACGATTAATTCCTCCCTGAACATCAAGTTGGTCCTTAATGTCAAATAATTTTATATAAAAAATGAAATATTGTATAATTCAATCAATAAAAAACAAAAGAAATAGTGAATGAAGGACATCATCGGCTATCTCATTTACATGTCACTGATTACTGAATTGTGCATATCTCTGTTTTGTGACAAATAAGCAAAACTGTAAAATATCATAACTTTCTTATTTTAGATCGGATTTTGCTGAAATTTTCAGCGTTATGCAAGTTTCATTTTTCTCTGTTTATTCCAATCAACATTTTCCCGAGTGTACTTGACCTTCAACAATTTGTCTGACAACTTGTCAGATGGCAAATGCGATGAAACGCGCCCCTTTTCTTTTAGAATGGCGATCAGTGTGGGTGCAGGGGTATGGCAAGCCTAAATGCCCAATTATTTAGATAAACTCAGTTTTCGAGCGATCAAAATATTTTTTTCAAGAAAACTGAATCATTCGAGGAAAAATATGCATATCAAATGATAAACTATAGTTTTTTTTTTATTGATAAGCGGAGTGCTTGATTAATTTGATTTATCTCACTTTGAAAAACCATCACGGTTATCGAGGTGATAAACGGGAATTTTCGAGAAAAAAAAACAAGTTTATCAAAGATAAGCCAAGTTTTTCAAGCGATGAATTGTAAGTTTTTCAAGGTGATTAACTCTGCACATCAATTGAAAATTTTAATTTTCACTTTAAAAAATTCAATTTCTCACCGAAAACTTCTGTTTATCGAGGAAAACATTGTTTTGTATAATCATGATAAATATAAAATTTATGCCGTTATATGAACTTAAAGGACAAGTCCATCCCAACAAAGTTTAATTTGAACAAAAAGAGAAAAATCCAACAAGCCTATAACTATAACACTGAAAATTTCATCAAAATCGGATGTAAAATAAGAAATTTGTGACATTTGAAAGTTTTGTTTAATTTCACAAAACAGTTTTATGCAAATCCTGGTCGGTATGAAAATAAGGAGACTGATGACGTCATCCACTCACTATTTCTTTTGTATTTTATTAATATGAAATGTGAAATATTCTAAATTTCCATCCCAACAAAAAAGTTAATATGAACAAATAGAGAAAAATCCAACAAGCTTAACACTGAAAATTTCATCAAAATCGGATGTAAAAAAAAAATTTGTGACATTTTAAAGTTTTGTTTAATTTCACAAAACAGTTTTATGCACATCCTGGTCGGTATGAAAATGAGGCGACTGATGACGTCATCCACTCACTATTTCTTTTGTATTTTATTATATGAAATGTAAAATATTCTAAATTTCTCCTCATTGTCAAGTGAAACCGACAACGATTAATTTCTCCCTGAACATGTAGAATTAGCATTAATTAATACTTATGGTTCAGTCAAGTTGGCCGTCATTGTCAAATGTGTAAAAAAATATGAAATATTGTGTAATTTCAACAATAAAAAACAAAAGGAATAGTGAGTAAAGGACATCATCGGATCTTGTGCGTATCACTGCATTGTGAAAAATTCCAAAATGCCATAATTTTCTTATTTCACCTCCGATTTTGATGAAATTTTCAGCATTATGCTAGATTGGTTTTTCTCTATTTATTCAAATCAGCATTTTCCTGGGATGGACTTAACCTTAAATTCATGACCGAAAGGCATCGTTGACCGCTTGATAATTTAGTTTTCAACAAATCCTGTTTGTCATCTCGATAAACAGGGCTCCCCAAAGTGATGAACTTAGTCTATCTAAAAACTCTGCTTACCAAATTAATTGAAAAACTTCGTTTATGAAAAACAGAGTTTTTCGCCGATAAACTTAAAGTTTATCAACGAAACTAAGCTTATCGAGAGAAAGTATAGTATGTAATACAGAGCTTTGGCTTTGTCATTTATGTCCAGAAAACCTGAAAACATAAAAATAATACTACTATTCTAGTGATTGATACTGCAAGGAATTCATTTATGGCAATGGCTTTCTCTTTTATGAATTGTTTTCTTGTAATTAACATCAAATAAGCATAATTAACTAATTAACATACGTGTGCAACACATTGACATTTTTGTGGATCATCGTATAATTAACATAATTACCGTGATGCGCTGATGACATTTATGTGTTCTATATGCCTAAGTAGATTTCATATTTTGTCAGTTTGTTTTCATCTATCCTGGAAATATGAATAATACAGTTATTCTAAGGTTTTCTACGACGAGGAATTCATTATGACATTAATGTTTCTTTCTAAAAATAAAATCATCGTAACTTGATACCAAAATGCACTAATAAATTAATGCAATATCAATATTTCTTTGTCACTGTTTTATCTTGACCTGAAAACACCAGCAGAGTTTGATTATTCTCATTTTCAAGCTTTTTAGATATAATACAGTGACTAAGAGATCTTATATTGGACATGATATTAGCTCAATATGTTGTGCTTTTTACGGCGCACCCGTCAACTAGTGTCCTCAATGAATTCCTTGTCATAGGTAACCTTATGAGAGCTGCATACATGTTTCCAAGATATTACGGTGACAAAGAATTGTATATGTTATATTAATTGGATTATTATGCTTATTATGCTAATATTAATGATAAAGTAAAAAAAAAAGAGAGAGAACTAGTCTTATAAACGAATTCCTTGTCACGGAAAACCTATAGCCCCTATAGACCAACTTATTTATCAGGGATTAGGGGGTCATGCTATTTAGCTCATTATGCTAATTACGGTGATTACGATGATTACATTACTTAGAGATAAAAAGGTCATAAATGCATTCCTTGTCACGGGAACCCTTAGAAAAAAGCCGAAAAAAGGGTAGGGGAAGGTGGGGGCAAGTTGAGCCACCACCCCAAGGCCAGAGGTTGTGGTGGTGTCATGTATGGATGACCCATTACATAACCTTTATCCCCACCACATTGTTATCAACTTTGAAACAAAAAGTACTTTTTAAAGGGAAAATTACAAACTTCAGCCAAAAAAGTAAAAAAGGGTGTGAAATATATCAGTGCTTTTTACCCACACACGTCTTTAAATATAACAAAGACATACGAACAATATTGTTAGCCCAGGTATGGATTATCATTCTTTTCATAGTCTTTTACATGACGGATGCATAAGAAATGTGTGGATGTGAAAATATCGCATTAAGTTCAGACGGGGGTAATTTGAGCCAGCCAACATGGGGCAAGTTGAGCCATGGTAATTCTTATATGGTAATGTGTAATAAAAAAATAAAAACCCTTAAAAAGCCATTGATATGCAGGCAGAAAGGAGCAAATTCACATGACAGTATTTTTTTTATTTTTAGAGGGTGTTAGTATTTAATAGAGAATTAGCAAGTGAAAAGACTTGAAATAAAAAATTGACATGCTGGTTCTTCCCGCATACAATTTGTACATAGTTTTTGTGGCTCAACTTACCCCAGAAGGTGGCACAACTTACCCCACAGACGGGGCAAGTTGAGCCATTTGACATCGTTTTTTTTTTCAAAGGTGACAATGACTTTCAACGTGGGGGTATAAAGTTATTTATAGGTGAAAAATATTTCCTAAGAATTAAATTTAAAGGCAAGGTAGGGCCTACTTATTACTACAAGATTATTTGTCATATCAATTCTAACATGCAAAATGTAAAAAGTGTCACAACTTACCCCGGCCGCCTTCCCCTATGTGTTTTACTTATAGTCATACCTCGGTCACATTTGTTCTACGGCGGCCGTACGTCGAGTTGAAAACAGCCGTTTTAACATTTTTGTACCAGCTACAAATAGGCGGTTTCAATTAAAATTAATAAAACGGCTGTTTCGACTCGCCGTCCCTCGCCGTACGGCCGGCGTAGAGCAAATGTGACCGAGGTATTATGGATACTTCTGGATGCTTCTGAAAGCATGCAGGGCAAAGACGCAAAGACTCTATATTCAGCTCCAAATTCTGATCCTCTTTAGGTTGGCCGGATCATGTCCTGGCGGGTCAGCGTCCATTCTCGAAGCTGTGGACACTCGGTGCATTTACTAATTCATTACTTAGACTATTCCAATGTTTCCTCATTCTTATAATATGTAAAATGAATTCTTATGTTTCTCAGTTACTGACTTCGGAATGTACAATTTTTTTATCATGACCTCTGGTTTCAGAATTTGTATCATATAAAAACTATGCTATACGGGGGCCGCGGAAGCGGGGGGGGGGGGGGCTGGGTGCTTCAGCCCCCCCCCCCCACTTTTTTTTCCAAAACTGTGTTCAAAAGCGAAAAAATGACCCTAATTATGATTGTGATTTTTTGCATAGTCAGCCCCCCCCCCCACTTTTGGCTCAACCCCCCCACTTTGAAAACCGTTCCGCGGCCCCTGAATTATGCGAATTAAAACAAAATTGCCCAAGGTTGCTAGGGTGACAACCAAGATAAATTTACTTCAAAACCAACTAGATTAAAATCAACCAAACAGACTTTTAATTTCCACGGCCTATTTACTGGCGTTTACACATAGAGGTATTAGTATATATCTATGCGTTTACATTACATATTTTACACAACAACAGTCTTGTGAAATAGGACCCCAGTTTCGCTAGCCAATCAACGGGCTAGCAGTTGATATGCGTGGGATTTTCAAACTTGCAGTGTACACAAATGAAGGTCGAACTCGCAATAACTTCATCTGAAACATGACGTTTTCTTGGGAATTAGACAACGTGGATGCCTTACAATGTGTGGTAAAACGAGATCTGAAATGTTCAGGTATCAGAATTTCTAAGAAGAAGGATGTACACAAAAATCATCAAGCACAAGTAAGTCCAAATTTATAGCTCGCAAGGTCTTGCTGTGACAGGGATTGGGGATGAGGTGTGGTCCCAAGTATTGCAATCCGTGTGTGTGTGTGTGTGGACGAACGCTCGGCCCGGCCTCCTACATCACGTATCTTTGACTTTAAAAGTTTAGACTTTACAAGTCTGCGCACCTAAGTCCTAACGTCGATTTGAGTTAAGATTTAACATGAATTTTTTTTTTCACAAAATCTTTCAGTTGATAATTTTCCTTATCTTATTACTGAGGCTGAGCAGTGGCGTAACACTAACAGCATGAACAGGCGGGGGGGCAGGGGGGGGCAAGCTGCCCCCCCTGGCGGATTTCACCGGGAAAATAAAAGAAAAACGGGAAAAAGAAGAAAAGGAGAGAGAAAGAAAGGGAAAGGGGAAGGAAAGGGGAAAAGGAAAGGAGGAAAAGGAAAGGGAAAGGGAAAAGAAAACGAAGAAAAAACTCATTTTTTTTCATGGAAAAGGAAGGAAAGCGGGAAAATCTACGAAAGAAGAACATTTGAGAAAGTACAAATCATTCCGAAATAGGCCTATGTAATGCAATAACACGGTGGGAAATAAATTAAAAGATGACAAAATGGCAAATAATAGCGGGAAACGAAGATAGAATGTAATTAGGCTAATCAAAAGCTAAATTGGAAAACAAAGAAAAGGGACAAGAAAAAAAAAACATAACACGACCGGGCTGCCGATGATTGAAATTAAAGAGCGGAAAGAAAGATGAACTGCGTACAACATTGTGCTATGTATAAGCTTGCTAAATTTTATGCAAATAAGCTACCGGGGCTTTGCCCCAGACCCCACGCAGTAGGGGCTCTTCATTTATAACCTTCAATTGGCTATATAACGCCCCCCCCCCCCCCCCCCCCCGTTCAATCAATTTCAATTACTGGCATACAGGCGCGCGGGGGGTCTTGGTTCCACACCCAAGAGGAAATAAAAGAAATTATAGGAGACAACGTGTAATGAAATGAATGGAAACAATAAAATGTGTTATTTGCTGAATATAATGGAAAATCTATCACATAATTAGAATTTAATTTCAAAAGGCAATTTTTTTTTTTCAGCTCGCTTTGCACGCTGGCGACTTTTGCGCAACTGGGTTGAATAAATGTGCTGTGTAAAAGCTATATTCTGTATATGCCCGCGATTTGATTAAAATAGCGGCAATCTGCGAGGTTTAAATGGCTTTGATATCAAGAAGTTCCGGGGGCTCCGCCCCGGACCCCAACCGCATGGTTGCGTATGGAATGGTTGGGTCATGGCCCCAAAAAGTTCTACAAACAAGAACAAAAAAGGAGGAAAGAAAAGCAAAGGAAAAGTGTAGGATATGATTTTATTTACTGAATATAATGTCAAAAAATAGCTCAGAGTTAGATTCTCATGAAAAGGTGATTTTTCTCGCTCGCTTCGCTCGCTCGGGACTTATATAAAGCAGCTTTTTAGCACATGTGCTATACTGCGCCCACAGTTCACAGTGGCGTACAGACCACAAAAAAGGAATCTAAAGAGAGAAGAGTTAAATATATTATTAATTGGATATCATGTCAAAATCTATCACAAAATTGGATTTTTGTATTAAAAAGGCCAAAATTTTTGCTCGCTCGCTCGCAATAAAAAAAAAGAAGATAAATCCTGCCCGATACGCAATATCCGGCCTTCTCAAAATAGTCCCCTCATTACACAATTACGCCTGTTCATACCATGATGTGACCGGGAAATTTTTGGCTCTTGCCCCCCCTGGCCACCGACCCCTGTTACGCCGCTGAGGCTGAGCTGAGTAGTGTCTAGTGTCTTTGACTTAGTGAACCAAACTTAAACTTAAAGTTCCAAACTGTCAAACACTGACTGAAACAGATCTATCCAGTAATCAGTACTAGGCCTATCTGATTCTCTCATAAAAATTTGAGAGAAATACCGGTAGATCTATCTATGAATAATGATCTAGACCAAAACAAAGCTTCGCTTCGGTCTCTGTTACTGTTAGTGTATGATGGGGTGTCCAAACTTCGCGCACTTTTCAAAAATATTCATCAGGCTGATTTTTTTTCACAAAATATTCATAATTCATACAAAAAGAATTCAAGAAATAGTTACCACATTGACGGCAAGATCGTAAAGTATAAAATCATGGACGAAAATGTGAAGTAGGTCAAGGGCTTTCGCCGGTATCGCGATCTCAAAATTCTATTCCGATCGGCAAATGCGCGCTGTGCTGGAAAACCGTTCAGAAAAAGTGTGACCTAACTTCGCGGACCAAAGTTTTTGTGGAGATTTAAACAGAAACTCAAGCTGAAAAAGTGAAAAATTTATATCAGATTGATGGCAAAATGCTATAGAATCGGTTAGTACAATATTTAACTCACATTTTTGATGATTTATGCTTGCAAAATGGTGATATCGTGATGCTTGTTGAGAATATCAGATTTCTTCAAAACGGGCGCTAACGGCGACAAATTTGCCGATCTTTTGCCAATATTTTCATGAATACTGAACTCATCCTAAAGAAACTTACACCAAAGGGTAATTTTAGGTCGCTTTTCACGTTGGTGATGTCAGATTTTAAGGATATTGGCTAGTTTTTTAGATAATGACCGTCCGCGAAGTATGGACACGCGCGAAGTTTGGACTCACTGCCATACTGTTATGTTGGTTGTTCCGCTGAACATGTTGTTGGCTCCACTCACCAAATACAGAGTCAGAGACCAAAGTTCTAGCTCGATCTGTAGGATGGGGGGTTGGGTGTCCGGACACGTAACAGAAATGAAGCCTTGTTTTTATCTCAGGAATAAACCAAAAATATAGGTTGAATAGTTTTTTTTCACCATCAATATTTGTTCTTTATAATATTTTCTTATATTCTGTGCTAAAAAGAATTAAAGACATTGCTTGTAAACTTTTCAAAATTGAGAGTAAAAGTCATGTGTCCGGACACACAACCACTGGGTATACTACAGGGACTCAAAAGCCATATGTTTATGTATTAAGTTCGGATAAAACAGGGAAGTGAAGTTGCGCGACAGCCGAAGTAAGTCACTGTTTTTCCCCTTTTGGGTGCATTTCAGGCCAAAACAGAATAATAATCTAAGACTTTATTTTGGTACAGTTCTTTTTATATTTTTTATGAAATAAAGACAAAAATCGATGAGCCCCGTCGGGGGATTTTGCATTGTTAACCCCCTTCGGCTGCACGATAGCGAGCCGTCTGTGTACGAGGAGAAATTAAAAAAAAATTTTTTTAAAAACTCTTCGAAACAGACGGCTGCCAGCTGTCTACAGTAGATCTAGACAGCTGGCAGCCGTCTGTTTCGAGGAGTTTTTTAACATTTTTTTATTTTTCAAATTTCTCCTCGTACACAGACGGCTCGCTATCGTGCAGCCACCATTAGGGGACTTACAATGCAAAATCCCCCCGTCGGGGCTCTTCAATTTTTGTCTTTAATGAATCAAACTTTTGAAAATTAACGCGACCGAAATGCAAATTAATATTCCCTCTTGGCATTAATTGCCAAAAAACGGGGAAAATCAAGTTAAAAGGAACAAAAACAGTGACTTACCTCAGCTGTTGCGCAACTTCACTGCCCTGTTTTATCCGAACTTAATACACATAAACATATGGCCATTGAGTCCCCTGTACAGATCGCGCTAGAACTTCGGTCTCTGTATTTGGTGAGTGAAGCCAACGGAGTTCAGCTGAACAACCAACATAACAGAGACCGAAGCTTTTGGTCTACGGTAGATCTAGCCTTGAGGACTCCATGATGATGTTTTTTTAATATTTTGACATATACTTCTTCATCATGGAGCCTTGACACTCTTCCCATAGAAGGGTAATTCCTAGACAGCTGGCAGCCGTCTGTTTCGAGGAGTTTTTTAAAATTAATTCTCCTCGTACACAGACGGCTCACTATCGTGCAGCCACCATTAGGGGGTTAACAATGCAAAATCCCCCGACGGGGCTCATCGATTTTTGTCTTTATTTCATAAAAATATATAAAAAGAACTGTACCAAAATAAAGATTATTATTCTGTTTTGGCCTGAAATGCACCCAAAAGGGGAAAAAACAGTGACTTACTTCAGCTGTCGCGCAACTTCGCTTCCCTGTTTTATCCGAACTTAATAAATAAACATATGGCCATTGAGTCCCTGTACAGATCGAGCTACAACTTTGGTCTCCACAGATCGAGTGGAGCCAACGGAGTTCAGCGGAACAACCAACATAACAGAGACCGAAGCTTTTGGTAATAAGCAGAAGCGAGACCTACATTTAGACACCCGGGGCCCGTTTCTCAACACATGGACAAGTTAGTCATATCTTTATCCACCAACCACAGAGTTAGTCCCAATCTTACTAAACCTGTTTCTCGAAAGGCTTCCTAACTAGAATACCTTGATATCGATACTATCGGTAAAAAGAGCAGACGAGACGTAGCCTTAGTCACAAAATAGCATAATTTTCAAAAAGAAAAATTATGACAAAATTGCAAATATTGGGATGAATTGGGAAATAAATCTTTTCAAAATAATAGCACAGGTGAATTATGCATCATACATACTTAGACCATGAAGACTGGAGCATTCAATTGCAGAGAAAATTAAATTATGAATAATTAATTTCATGACTAAAAAATCACTTGTGGACGTTGAGATGGGTACCCCTAGGATATCCAATTCTAATAGTTTATGAAAGTAAACCATAAGGGTTTTCTTTGTAAATGATGATAATTATACGGTCTTTTACGATTCCAAACGTCATCAAAATATAGTTTAACGAAACATTTTAAATCATTGATACCGAAACATATGATAATGACAAATTATATGCATAAATTAAAGATAGAATTTATCCAACTGTTAATAGGGGTCTGAAAACAGCAAATACGAGTTCAGTTATGGATGGCCTGACGTGATAGAATCTTTATCGATTAAATTATTTTACTATTTCAAAATGAATGGTTTTGTGGCGTTATACCAACAGTTTTTATATTTTCTTTGTATTACAATTATTGAATGCATTAACCCACTTTTTTTGTGATGTAATTTCAATCTCTGTGATTGATTACGTAAGATTATAATTTTAAAATTTCTAGGCACTTTTGCATGTCATAGTCTACCCACGTGACGCCACTACGTCATTAAGAAAGAAGTTATGACGGGTTCGGAGGTGTCATAAATATTTAGTGAGGTTGTTGTACCTGATCTTGGTAAAGAGGGCTTCGTGAAACGGTTAGCGGACAAGTAATTCACTATCTCCGATTTAGTCAAGAAGTTAGACTTATGACGGTGTTGAGAAACAGGCCCCCGGATGGATTTCCCTAGGAAATCCATAGTTAGAGGGTGAAATCGGTTTGTACGGGTGAATTTTATTGATATTTACGCATTACATGTAGGCGTTTGAAGGTTACAAAAATTGGTTAATAAAAAAGTGAAAATTTTAAGGTTTCTTACCAGACCGATCTCGTGTAGATCCATCGATTTGTTTGTCAACAAAGCAAATACAATCAGTCTGACCCTTGAACCGCTTTGTTATGACGTACATTCGATTAGCGATGTTACAAAATGCCGTTTTGAAGAACAATTTATAGATACAAATTATTATTTAACAAATACTAAAATTTAATACGTGATTATAAATAATTATTATAATAATTTTTTTTTTTTTTTACAAAATGATAATTTATTGAGAAAAATCATCTTTATATGTCTCTATTTCATTTTTTGCATAATTCATGAATATTATCAATCTTTGTTCGGCCTTTATTTATCTTATTTCTCAGGTGATATTTTCTTGACGCCGATGTATAAATTAAGGAAGTTTTTTTTTCCTTCGGGCGATGGTCATTTTTCGACTTCACAAATGTGTCACATATGGCCCTCAAAACTTAAAGTTTAAACACAAGGCGATGTCGGACTAATGAGTCATAATTACTGAGTTGAATCGATTTTAAAATTGGTGTTCGATCGATGTCATCGAGCGTCGGTGCAGATTGTGCAAAATCGGTGCATCAAAAAAAAAATGACAGTGTGATCGAAGAAAAGAAATGTGGCCGTTTCGTTTGGTACACACAATCATCAAAATAAAGAGTAATGTCTAACTTAACTACTACTTACTTTATTTATATTCCCCCAAAATGAAACCTATTGTGACTGTAATTATGATGCCTAGATCTATTCGCCATTAATTTGAAGTTTATTTTGATCCTACAGTAGTTTGAGTTTTAATTACTCGTCTGTTCGTACTGAGATAATTTATGCACGTTGCACGATGAATTCATGAATGGAATTTATCATCATCGATCGCGCATGCGTACTGCTTTAATCAAACCAGATCAAAATTGATCTGAAAAGGAATATTATGACGCGATCAATGTAAAATAAACCTTGCTTATATAAGTTATGACCATAGAATATCATTTAATCGTAATATTCTAACAATAATTTGCATATAATAATTTTTATATAAATTTAGAGCTTGATGTGAAACATTTGTATTTCGTTTCCATTTTAATGACGGACATCAAAAATTCGTGATCGAGAGATGAGCTGCACTTGTCTAAAAAAATATGTCAAGATTGATTCTCAAACATCGTCTTTGCAGAAACTCTTCTCACTATCGTAATATCACCATACATGTAGAATACCATTTTACATGACAAAGCAGAGAAAATGACGTATGATATTTATTTCCATCAATATTAAGCTCGTTGTGCCCAACTCGGCAGTTGAGCGCTGATTTCATGAATGGAAAATATGTAATAAATCGCGCATGCGCATTGTGCTTCTTTTCTCGGAGCTCAGATCGGACGCATTGACAGAGCTCTCAGAGATGGAATAAAAAATAAAAATAATGAACATAACATAACTTTGCTGACAATTGACAATATTTTTAGTATGGGCTTAGAATCTTAGTAAATCATAATAATTTACATGTAACAATAATGTACATCCAATAATCATTTATATAAATTTAGAGCTCGATTTGAGACATTCATATTTATTTCAATCGCTTGCTCTGCACTTGTGTTGTGTCTAAAATTAAAAATGGATTATCAATCATATCAGGATTAATTCTCAAACATCGTCATAACTCATATTCCATAGACTTTCCTCACAATCGTAATGTCAGCATAGAATACCAATTTAAATGACAATCCAGAGAAAATTACGTATGATATTTATTTCCTTCAATTTGGAGCTCATTTTTTATCCAATTACAACTCAGGCTAGTTACACACTCTCTCAACTAGTATATAGCCCTTGTTGACCGGCAAGCACGCCTGTTGTTTCGGGAGAGGGGCGGCTAGTGTGTGGGAGTCTGGACTGTGAGTGCAGTTGACCGAGAGTCGTTCTGATCGACTGCGTGATTTATATCTTTAATATTATTTTATTTTAAGTAAATGTATTATGTTGTCATCTGCAAATGTTATTGTTTTAAATATTTTGGGAAGAATTCTGCAATGGTCCCTTTTTTTGTGATACAAAGGATCTTTGCTCTGTCATCTGCTTGTGCAGTGCTTACACTGTACCCCTCTCAAGCTCAGAGCATATCGTGGCAGTGTGCGCGTATGTGCATATCAACGAGACAGAGCAAAAAATTGACTTGATTTTCCCGCCTTCAAAATTCGATTCATCGATGTTCGATCAAATCAAAGCTGTTGAACACCGGTTTGAAAATAATCGATATGACTCAGGCTTACAACATGATTCTAGGATTTGATGAGAAATTTGGGGATTTATTTTCAGAAGCCTTTGGGGATAAAAAAAATATATTTTGGGTATTAAAAAAAATTGGGATTTTTTGTCTATTTTAGGGGAGTTTTGAAGGTTTTGTTGGAAAGCAATAAAATTTGCTATTTTTCATTAAAGGGGAATCCAACCCAAATAAAAACTTGTTTATAAGGAAAAGAAAAATCAGACAAGTTGATACATTGTAGGTGAAAGTTTGAACAATATTGGACAAACAGCAAGAAAGTTATGAATTTTTAAAAGTTGTAAATATTGGTAATCACTATACCCATAGAGACTTCAAATTGGCTGCATATGGGATGTCATAGTGATGTAAGGCAAGGACTACTCTTCCATGTACTCCAATACATATTATGGCTAAAATGTAATTTTTCCCTTAAGTTTTATTTCAAATTGTATTTTTTTTTCATGAGGACATAAAACAATATATACTACCTGGGTTATATTTAGATTACTGCCCCAGGGGAATGGGTACTTAGGAGAAAACTACAAATCCCTGATAATAAAGTACATGGCCTATGGTAAAGTTGTCCTTGCCCCTTGTCATAATTTACTTACCCAGTTGCCAATTTGAAGTCTACATAGTATTAGTGATCTCAATTTTAAAGCAGAGCTATAACTTTCTTATTGCTTGTCCGATTTCTTTAAAACTTTCACCATTCTGTTTAATTTATTTTTCTCCTTCCCAACACAAAATTTTATGGCCAAGGCTGGATTCCCCTGGAACACCCGGGTATAACCCTTGCATAGAGATATGATTACGCAAACTAGTAATATCTCTATGAACGCTAATATATACGATCTACTTTAGATAGTTAACACAGAGATTGTACATCAGTGCATGTCTTATGCAATTGAACCGATTAATTCAGTAAACTGGACTTTATAGTCGTATGCCCATTGTAGTGTTTCCAACCTAAATGGTGTTGCATCAAAACCTTAACCAAAAAAAAAATCTGCAGCAGTGTGAACAAGCACACATTACAATGTAACTAGTTAGTGGCAATAACCATGATATCAATGATCTTTTATCAAAAAAATTGTGGGATTGGGGTCCATGCAATTTTGGGATTTTTCTAGTGCCTTTTGGGGATTTTCTTCAGCTTGGACCTGGCAACACTGGAGAAAGACTACATTTTGAGGTTACCCTGCAGTGGAAGCCTGGTGGGTGTTTCATGAAGCTGTTCGTAAGTTAAGAGCGACTTAAAGAACGACTGGTGAGCCTCTCTTACGCTTTAAATAATTGCCAATGAACATTTAACGGTCAATATCATTTCCCACAAGAAAGGATCACCAGTCGTTCTTAAAGTCGCTCTTAACTTACGATCAGCTTTATGAAACACCCACCTTCAAAACAATTTTAATTGAGAAAATAGAAACAAAAGTTTCCACATCTAAAGTTACCCTGATTTTTCAGACATTTACAAACATGTACATGTAAGTGTACATGATTGTAGATGTTCCCATGTAGATTTTCCCACCCTGGCGATCAAATGGTATGGGAAGGCGGGGTAAGTTGTGACACTTTTTGCATTTTGCATGATAGAATTGATATGACTAATAATATTGTAGAAATAAGTACCTTGCCTTTAAATATGATTATTGGGAAATCTTTTTCACCTATATTCAACTTTCTACCCCCACACTGAAAGTCGTTGTGACCTTTGAAAAAAACGATGTCAAGTGGCACAACTTGCCCCATCTGTGGGGTAAGTTGTGCCACCTTTGAGGGTAAGTTGAGCCACAAAAACTATGTACAAAATGTATGCGGGAAGAACCAGCATGTCAATTTTTTATTTAAAGTCTTTTCACTTGCTAATTCTCTAAAAATACTAACATTCTCTAAAAGTAAAAGAACTGTCTTTTCTGCCTGCATATCGATGGCTTTTTAAGGTTTGATTGTGTTTTCATTTACATTACCATACGAATTACCATGGCTCAACTTGCCCCATGTTTGCTGGCTCAACTTACCCCAGTCCGAACTTAATGCGATAATTTCGCATCCACACATTTCTTTTATTTATCCATCATGTAAAAAACTGTGACAAGAATGAAGATCCATACTTGGACTGACAATGTTGTTCATATGCTTTATTATATGTAAAGAAGTGTGTGTGTAAAAAACACTTATCTATTTCACACCCTTTTTTACTTTTTTGGCTGAAATTTGTATTTTTCCCTCTAAAAAAGTACTTTTTGTTTCAAAGTTGAAAACAATGTGGTGGGGTTAAGGGTTATGTAATGGGTCATCAATACATGACACCACCATAATGTCTAACTAATTCATTATTGGCCTGGGGGCGGTGGCTCAACTTGCCCCTATGCTCAACTTACCCTGCCTTCCCCTACATGATGACATGACATTATGCATGTGCCATGTTCACACTGTAAGATGGCCAGTTGTTCAAGAATGACAGAACCAAGGGATAAAGAGGAACCATTATGTAGTATGATATGAGTGGAGCCTACAATGTTCTGAATAAAGATAAGAATTTTGATGATAATAGAGAAATATGTGGAGCTGTAGTTGGAATGGCAGTGGGAATTTCTGTGATGTAGAAACCAAGGAATGACAGAAACGGTGTGTGACAATGGTATAGAAATGGGAAGTGAAGAGAAGTATGGAGAGCAAAGTATAAAATAGACAATTAGATTAAAGTAAACATTACATGACATATAATTCAACCCTTACAATACCTTGCAAATGCACACATCGTGTACCTGATTTCTTAAAATGGAACTGATTAATTTTCTCATGTTTAATACTTTTTAATTTTTTGCAGGATGTTAATACATCTAGCCTGTTTGGCAAAGCATTACATTCCTGTCTACTTGTACAAGATGAGGAATCTCGATGCCATATTCCAAGGTGAGAAAAACATTGCAGAAAAATGTACAAAAAATACATAACTTGTATGAAGGTATTTAAAAAAAAAATGATTGTAGGAATTGATTTGGGTTGTACCTTACGATTGGTCTGCGACCAGATTTCAGAATAAAATGTAGTAGAATTTGATCTAATATTGAGACTTGGAATATCTTACTGTGTAATGTTCGAAATCATCGTACGAATACCTATGTTCAAATCTGTAACTATGCTATCATCCTTCTTAGAATAAAAGCGAAATTGATATCTAGTCGTAATGACGTCATAGCAGTCGTACAATTGGCTACAATTTGAAACTAATTTGGCCTTTACTCCAAAATAAAGGCTTGCAATTTTTCAAAATGGTTATATTAGTATTCTTTCAATTAATTTTAACCTCAAATAAATGATATGTTCCATTCACATTTTCAGAAAATGAGCAAAATGCGATTTGTTCCAAAATCGGATCGCGAACAGTCGTAAGGTGTGCGGTGGCCTTTACAGTTTGATTTTATATTGAGCTTGAATACATATGAATTTGAAGTGAAAAATATCAAGTGGATGCATTTGTTATTGTTAATATCTTCTTTTTTTCCTTTTTTTCCTTGTTCATCTAAATTTAGTGACATGGTTCAGTTTGAGCATGCTGCTATAATGATTACTGACCTATCATATATTTTCCACATGTATTTAGTTAAACTAGTTTAGCAGCATGACAAGGACCCCCCAAAAAAAAGAATACTAATTCTTATTAACTTCTGATATTCATATCTGTAATGAATGGAATATTTATTTTCAGATTTCTATTGGAGTGCACAAAGTTTCTTGATGATCATCTGGACATGGAGGGCATATTTCGCATCTCTGGTTCCAAATCTAGACAGAGAGATCTACAGGTTTATATAATCCTATTGCCGATCAGTTATAATTATACACTCCATAAGTTCATGTGTGCATATAGTGTACTTTCCAAGTGTTCCTATTAAATGGGAATGTTCCTATTTTAGGGAAAAGAAAGTTGCCATTTCCCATGAAAAAATATATGTAGTATTGAAAATGAAATTTAAGAATGTTCCTATTTCTGGAAATTTCTTAGCAGCTTGTTCTTATTTCTTGGCTTCCAGAGTAGGCAAGTATGTGTGGATTAATGGATTGAAAGTAGATGAATGACAGTGAAAAGGCACAGTTGAAACAGCTGTTTGTAAGATATGCATAACTTGTGTCCCTTTTGGTGCTAAACTGAGATAGACCCAAGTTTTCCCTGCTTGTTAGGAACAGATGTTTTAATTTTAAGAGATTGAATAATCAATTTTAGCTGATGGTAAATCATACAAATTATTGAGAATCTTTATTTCATGCAAGAATAGGTCACCAGACGCTCTTAAAGTTGTGCACAACTCACAAAAAGCCTTATAAAACATTTACCCTACAGGTATATATAGACAGCCGAAGTGAGACAAGAAATGTAGTCTCTCTGAGCAGGTGATCTTCATGGAAAGGTTCTTGTAATACAAGTTTCATTGAAGAAAATCAAGGAAACCAAACTCATTGGGAAGGCTAAGCAGGTTTGACAGTCTGTAAATGATCAGATCAGTTTAGGAGGAAAGTGGTTATAGTTATTTCCCAAACTGTATGCTAAAAAAAGTAGATGAAAGTTTCTCAAGAAATGTGTATGTCATAAGCAATACATATATAATCTTTGTAGATGAGTATATTTTGAACTTGATATAGGCTTTGGTATACAGTAACTTGCTATTTCGTGAGTATAATAATTTTCATAATTTCTGTTTTTTTTATAGAATTTCATATCTTTGCTTTAACCTGAATATCTGTTCAAGTAATTTTTTTGTTTCTTTTCATCCACCTGACCATTAGAAAAACCTAGAAAATGGATCTTGCATTCCTAATGATGCTAATCCAGCTGATGTTTGCAGTCTCTTCAAATACTTCTTCCACAACCTCCCTGAGCCACTTATATCATCTAAACTCCAGAGTGCCTTCTACAAGTGCTCACTGATTGAAGACATTGCAGAGCAGCGATGGGTCATTCTTAACATCTGCCATCTCTTGCCATCACTCAATGTTCAGACCCTGCGCTTCACTGCATTCTTCCTGCACCGTGTTGCTTCCAAGTCAGAGAAAAACCGCATGGATGTAACCAACCTTGCCAAGGTGTTCACACCCAGCTTATTTGGGTCATTTACAGCACTTGATAAGAAGAACCCAGAAAAGATGATTGGATTACAGACAAGTATGGTTAGTTTAATGATTGAGAATGCTAGGCTGATTGGTGAGGTGCCTGACTGGATGATAGAGAAGATCACAGGACATAACCAATCCAGAGAAAATCTGGATCGTCTTACATCAGAAGATGAGCTTGAAAAGAGTGATGATAATCTAGAAGAGAGTGGGAGATTGTCCAGACGACGCAGAAAGAGTGGACCATCATTCCAAGGTATATCGTATATTACGCTCTTTGTTAAAGTGCTTTGTAGTGTGTAGACCAAAATACTCCAAAGCATTTATTCTGAAAAATCATAACTCTGGGTAGAGCTTCAGCTTGATGTCAAATAACTCACAGCAAATGGGGAATATCACTCTTTTCACCATAAAATGTTTATCCCATGGTGAAAAGCGATATATATGCTAGGCAGTGTAAGTTGGTATTAAAAACAATGAAAAGTAATTGATAAGTGAAATAAAAATGTTTGTCTCACTATGTGATGCTTTTATAAAGAGCTATATAGGTACAAATTAGTCATGGTCTATAATGAATGTTTGCCATAAAACTGACTAACATTCTCCCATAATTACTGGCTTTTACCTATGATATTTTGAGATATTATAATAAATTGAATAGTAATTTTTGAGTTATTCAGTTAGTGGGTTTGGGATTTGTTTCTAGGCCTAGTGAGCATCTTATTATATTAATTCCCTCTTGTTTTTAACATTTTGATTTCACATTAACCCTAAAAGGACTGGGGGGCGCCATGATGGCCCCCCCTCGACGCTTCGCGCTATATTTCCGAAACGCAAAAAGATAGCGCCCTAAAATTGTATGACTTATTTTTTTGAAGTCTCGCGCAACTTTTGAGACCAAATTCTTGACATACGGGTATAGCATCGCGACGTCACATGACTTTTTACGAGACAATGTCATGCCGAAAATTGCTCAATTTTATTCTTTGTGTACAAAGTCTATGGGAGATGAAAATCATATAAGGGTGATTATTTTTCATTCTAATTGGTCTGCTTAATTTAGGGTTTAATTTAGTTGTTAAATGGTCTGTAATAATTTTCATTGAAAAAAACAATAAAAAACAAAAGATTAAAAAACAAGGAAATACATAAGAAATTCTAAAAACAAAGAAATACATAAGGAAAAAATGTGTTTTCACAATTTTTCTTTGTGGAAACCTTTAAATTAGATTACAGAGATGACATCTGCAAAAAAGAAGAAAATTTGAAGTGAAATTAGGTGTCAAATATGCAAATAATGTTTTTCATGAATAAATTTGCATATTTTATTAATAATAAATAAAAAAAATATTATTTTCATAATTTTTTTTATACGAGCTTGTAGTTTATGTGGTAAAGAGTGTGCGTGCCAAATTTTGGCGTGATCGTGTGAACGGCGGCCAAGATCAGAAAGGGGGGCCATCATGGAACCCCCCCCCCCCCCCCGTCCTCAATTCATCTCAAATAGCCGAGTCCTTTTAGGGTTAAAACAGATGACTTCTAAAAGGCTGTTGACATACCCCTCCTAAAATGTTTACAAGATTCTTTATTTTGTTGATTTGTTTTGCCCAAGTGGTCCCATGTTAGGGTATATGGTAGAAAGAATGCCGAAAAGAAAGAAGTAGCAAATCTTGTGATACCAGTACATGTGACAGTTCACTCCTAAAGTGTAACTTCTTCATTATGTTATTCATTCTATTTCAAAGTACTTGTTAGTGGTCTTGGACACAGCTTAGGTATTCTGAAAACAGCATCGTCAACAGAGAACATCTTATCAACAGATACACATGCAAGTGAGTATATCTTTAAGTACTTCAGCAGTTTTACCTCTTTGAAGTTGCCATATTTTGTTTGAAAAGGTGAGGATACATATACTGCAATCATTGAAAAAAATCTAACATTTGAAATGATACTCCATATCCCAGCAAGTTTTGAAAGTCTTCACATTAAAACAATGATCAGCCTGGGTATGAATGGATAGTTCTGCATCCTTTCACTTGGTCTAATGAAAAGTTTATTTTATCCAGTATGTATAGCTAACATTTTATATTGGAATTTTTGTAGCCCCTCCTAGTTGAACCTCTTGAATTTGAACCAATGGATTTTAGCCAAATAAGGAAGCCGATCTGAAAACCAAGTGGTTTTAAACCAAGCATGCATAACAATTTATTGAGTTATTCTAAATTTATTCTTATTTTAGCGGAGTCTCCCAAGATAATGAAGCGAAAAGCCAGTGAGGACCTGGGGAGTGCATTTACTTCTACTAAAAGGTAACTTTCACAGTTCAGCTTTGCCTCAAAATGTTTGTCTTACACTAAATGCTTGTATTATGTTCCATAATTTAAAATCATAAATATTGTTTACAATGATTGTCCATTAATTTGTAGATGTGCAATTTATCCTGTTACAGGAAAAATCAAATTAAATCACAAATGATATATGAAAGACCAGTAGTACAATATCTTAGTTCTCTCTTTTTTTTTTTATTCTACTTCATTTTTTAAATTATATTTCTTATTCATTTTGCTTTATTGCCTTACTTTAAAGGAAAGCTTTTTGCATAAGATGAAACCATCAAACAAAACATGGAATGAAATCACAAATTATCTTTGAAAGAGGCAAAGAGTGATACTGTTATATGTAAAACCTTAGTTTCCATCTGTGTACTGTAATTAAATGTTATTTATATTTTAACATATTTGGGTTTTTCCCCCTCTTTTTTTTACTTTTCAGGAAGGCTTTGTTGCACAAGATGACAACTGATCCTCAGTTTAGCAAACCTGGTTTACATCTTCATAGGACTCACCAAGGAACACCAAATCAACCAGCTCTTGGTGAAAGGGGTAAAATCAACTTTGACCTTGTTACTCTGAAATTACTGCATTCATCACACCATGCTCAGAAAAAGTGCATTACTGATCAATCATTTAAGTATTGTTTGTTAATTTTTTTTATCATTGGTTGGATCCCTTAGAAGACCAGTATTCAGCTGGAAAGGGTGTTCAACCAATGAGTGGAAATAAATAAACAGATAGAAAAGGAAAAAAATGTATGTTACTTACCATGGAAGAATTTCATGAAGAATTTTGTCAGCGATTTTCCTGACTAATTTACTCTCAGTCACTCGGATGCAAGGAGTTCCAGTATCTTAATGAAATGCTCCCTCCTATTGGTACTTATCATATGAATATGAATGACATATAACGCTTTAACTGTATGATCACAATGGGTTTGAACAATGTCCTTTTGTTTAATGTATCCTCTTAAAAATTGATATTACCCTCTTGTTACATTAATACAAATTTTGCATCATTCAGAAAATATTTAATGAAATTAAATTTTGATGTTCAGATCGACACTCTGATTGAATGGAGAGGAATTCAGTGAAAATTACTTCAGATATAGCTATCCCAAGTTTCTACATTAGATGTATTAATGACTTCATTGGCTTGGATCCAATTCAAAAGACAACCCAAGCCTTTAGTAGACCACTCCAAATAGAATCAGAAAAAAAATAGATTCATGAAATTTAAGAAAATTTACTAAATTGAAATCACTGAACAGTGAAGGGAAATCACTTATTATTTGGCAACCTTAAATTCACAAAATGTTAATCCTATTGTTACATAATAATGGTTTGCACACTAGCATAGAAATTTCCAACCTATTCTCAATTACCTTTACCTGAATCAATTATTCTGTGCTCATGATGTAAACATTGCGTGGACATGAGCCAACTTTGGTTGTGAATTTGAGGTATAAATGGATTGTTTGGTTGCTAGCTGGCGCTCTTCATGTTTTATTCATGCCCTCAGAACAACAGATACATCTAACTCACAATATCTTGACCAGACTTGTAATACAGTTTATTTTCATGATGTTACTAGAGTGTATTCTAGATGAAATGTATTGTCTTATTTTGTTTTTAACTCCTGAATACAGATGCTGTTACAGCAGATGGGGAGACACTGTTCAGGTATGATACACCATCCATTGTGTATGCTGATGACTCCTTTGCAGGACACACCCCTGGCAGGCTGGCTGGGAGTGAGTTCACCCATAAAGGACATTACAGGTGTCAAGGAACACCCAAGAGCAAACTCAAGAGGTTCAAGGAACTTAGTGCAAGAAAACTAAAAAGGTAAAGACAAATAATTTTAAAGGTAGATGTATATTCTTACTGATGTCCTTAATTTTCGGGGTGCTATTATGAAAGTATTAATTATTATTGACTTTGGTGATTATTATGAAGGGTTCTTTTTTTTATAAATACATGGGGATCTGGAAGTGAGGAGTGACTGAGGGAGAAAACAAAGAAACAAGTTGTGTAGGAGAATATGAAGATACATAGCATAGAAGTGGAGGCACTCAAGGGAGGGTTAGAGCAATTTCTCTAAGCGCAGATACTAAATCATGTGTGAAACCTGAATTTTTGCTTTATTGATACGATACAATACACAAACAACTTGCTAATTCAAGGCCAGACTACCATGTATAGGTCTAGAGACAATTGAATCTGTTTTGGGAACCAAAAAATTCTTTTGAATTAAGCAAAATATTAAAGCTGGGAATGAAATTTTTTGCATATCCCGGTCTGAGAAGAATTCTTGGAGTAATATCATTATATAGAGGTTTGAACTTAAAGCAGGGGTGTGAGAGTTCAGATCTGATTTCAGATTTTTTTGTTTAGATTTTCAGCTTAATTTCAGCTTATTTTTGGCCTTCCTCTGTACAAAAAGTATGGGAGCTCTTTCTGTTTCAGACTTTTTCAACACTCTTCAGCTTTTTCAGATCTTTTTATTTGTGACCACTCCTGTCATAAAGGACAAGTCCACTCCAACAAAAAGTTGATTTGAATAAAAACAGAAAATCCAACAAGCATAACACTGAAAGTTTTTAACAAAATTGGATGTAAAAGAAAAGTAAGAAAGTTATGACATTTTAAAGTTTCGCTAGATTTCAGAAAAAGGTTATATAATAATAATAATAATATAGGGTATTTATATTGCGCACATATCCACCTTGTAATTAGGTGCTCAAGGCGCTCCTATATTACCCGGCTAAGCTAGGCGTTCATAGCGCACACAGCTTTTTAAGGAATTACTTCCTACCGGTACCCATTTACCTCACCTGGGTTGAGTGCAGCACACTGTGGATCAGTTTCTTGCTGAAGGAAATTACGCCATGGCTGGGATTCGAACCCACGACCCTCTGTTTCAAAGTCCGAAGACTAATCCACTGGGCCACAACGCTCCACATATGCACATCCTGGTCGGTATGCAAAATATTGCAAATGATGGGGACTGATGATGTCGCCCACACACTATTTCTTTTGTATTGTATTATATGAAACATGAAATATACTAATTTTCTTCTCATTGTAGTGTGAAACAAAGTTTGTTTTCCTCCGTAAACGTGGAATTCCCATTGTTTTAACATTTTATGGTTCAGTCAAGTTGTTCCTCATCGGCAAATCTGTAAAAATTGAAAAATTGTTTAATTCAAACAAAAAACAAAAGAAATAGTGAGTAAGGGACATCATCGACTCTCATAAGCATATCACTGAACTGTTAGTGAAACTTTTAAATGTCATAACTTTCTTATTGTACGTTTGATCTTGATGAAATTTTCAGCGTTATGCTTGTTTGATTTTGTCTATTGATTCAAATCAACATTTTTCTGGGGTGGACTTGACCTTTAACTGTACTGGCATAAAGCATGTTTTTTCTTTTTTGCACAATTTAAACTGTAATGTCATGCTAAAGATTAATCAAAGTATTTTTATAACTATTTAAAATTGTTTTGGATATCTAATTTTTGTCTCTGTCTTTCTTTAACCTCCCATCTTTTTATCTATATCCTAGGAGATCGTTGGTAATGAATCTTGATGGAGAACCATTCTCTACCAAATCTCCAAGACCAAGCAAGGTAAGGCTTTAGTTTATCTTGGCAATTTATGCCTTTCCAAATGGAAAAGTCCACCCTGATATTAACTTCATACAGATTATAACAGAATACTGTCACTATTCAAATGGTATGTGTTATAATGTATTAATGGAATATTCTTGCAAACGTTTCGTTTATGAAGTGTACTCATCAAACCATGACAAAATGACAATCTCTAGGCCCCACAAAACAAAGATTAGAGTGCTTGATTTTAGGGTTGATTCTCTTGGTTACCTTGATCATTATGTGAAATCAAGAATACAGATCAACCATACAAACAATCTGTAAATTTATCAAAAATCAAATTTTAATTCATTAATTCATTTATTAATTCAATGCTTGAACAAACACTGACCACTATATACAGAGTGTAAAAAAGGAATTTGCATCAAATTGAAGGAAGTTGAAAAAAAATGACTTAGGATTATTGATGTGATGTTACCCTCAAAATCATGTTAGGCAACAATGAAATTGAAAAGGAATACAAATAATAGGGATTTTACTAAATTACCAGCAAAGTCCGTCATTGAATATGACGCTAAAAAAAAACAGTAAAGAATATTCCTTTTGCTAGAAGACATTGCTTATGTGGCAGCTATTGATAAAGAACATCACCTTCTATAGTTAAAATGTGTTTATAGTATTGTAAATTTCATTAGGTCAAGGAGATTTGACTGACCAAATAACATTTTCTTATTTCCTTTGTATTAAATGTCTGTTTGGTGATTAATTTTCAGACACAAGGAAACAAGAGGAAGGAAAGTAAAGATGTTGGATGGAGACTTGCAAATGCTTCACCACCAGAGGGAGGCCTAGATACCTTGAAACTCTTTGATCATCCAGTCCGACCAAGTCCCAACTTTGATGCTTCCGGAAGACCTCGCAGACATAACAAAACTCCCAGTTCCCCTGCCAGACTCTTGACTGGAGCTTCTCCTGTCCTTCACCCATCTGCAAGGCTCCACACATCAGATAGCGAGAGTGATGTGTGGGATGCCATGAAGCCTATAAGATTCTCAGCTGGGGATTCCCCAAAGGTGGTAATTGTAGATACCCAAAAAAGGGAAATTGCATCGCCTAAGGTTGTAGTGGTAGATACAAATATGATAAGTGAATCAAGCATCACTAAGGAGTATGTAAAGAAACAGCAAGAGCATGCTTCTCAGCTGATTGGTAGTAAGTTAGGGCAGGAGAGGACAAGCCCCTCCATCTATATTCCTGATAGCACCAGGCAGAAGATCAAAGCAGCTCAGATGGTCTATGCAACAAAAAGCTCAATGGAAGATGAACATTTCGCAGAAATGGCAGACCAGAAAATTTCACCTGAGGATGAAGTCCATGCTAAGGACATGACACCTTCTACAAGTCAGAAGAGTCTATCAAGTGTGCTATCTGAAATCAATGTGTGTAGCCATGAATCAGAGGTTGGTCAGTTCACATCAGAACCCAGTGAGAAACAACCTGCTACTACTTATATGGAAACAGCCATCTGTTCTCCCTGTGTTTATGAATGCGATGATGGTGCTATGATGGCCGTTGAAGATTTACCAAAAGACCATACTGATCTCCATAGTGCATCTCCTGTTGAAACGGGAAAACCACTAGATACAACTGATCACAAAAACATCCCCATAAAAGAAACACATTTTGATGATGTCCTGATGGCACATCCGGTTCAACAAGACACAAAGAATAACCGGACTGTAAAGGTATCCTTGATCGTTGAAGGGCACTCGATTGTGATGCATAGACCAGATGCTGGCAAGACTACCATGTCTAAATCTGAATCGATTGATAGTGGAAAGGGTTGTTCAATAGAAGATCTCTATGGAGCTATCACAGAAGAAAAATCAGAAATGCAGCCACCTAAGGTTCCAAATAAGCAAGACAGCCTTGATGCCGATTTAGATGAAGGAAATGAAGAGGAAGAAATGCAGAAAGAACTAGACCTCAAGCAAAGTAAAGACGTTCAAGTACCAAGCAAAGACATACAGGATCACACTGACATTGCTCATCAACAGGGAAATATGAATAGAGTGGTCATAGAGAATATTGAAGTAAACAAAGGTGAAGAAAACCTAAAAACTTGCAATGAAAATGTAAATGATATGGGGAAGGTTATGAGCTTTGGAGAAGGCCAAGTCAATAAAGACGACACATTTAAGGTGCCACTAAGCGTCAACAATACAAGTGATAGTGACCTGCAGAATTTGATAAATGCTGCCCTCAAGGCAGACATGAAGAAATCAACAACCCTGCCTGTTCATTGTGGTAAAAAAAGGAGAAAGAACTCGAGCATTGTCAAAGCTAATATTCAACTCTTTAACTCATTTTCTACAAGTAATAGTGACATTTCTGTTTGCGCCCAAGGTAGTATGAGGAAGAAAAGTGCACACAATCAGAAGGAAACGACAACAGTCTCCAAACCCCTGACACCATTGACCAAATCAACCAGTATGGACAGTGGTATATCTGAATTTCAAACTTCCAGGCATCCAATGTCAACAAGAAGCAGAGACCTGAATGAATCATTCTTGACAGCCGTTGAGACAAAAGCATCCTTAAAGAAAATCAGTTCATCTATGGAGAATATCTCAACCCCCAAAGAAGAATATTCTGCTTCAATTTCCATTGAAAGCCGCCCTATTCAGAGTTCCCAATCCATGCTTGACATCAGTACTCCAACCTCTGTCAACAGACCTCCTGTAAGACCTGTAAGGAATGTCAAATCTATGCAGAATGTTTCCATACCCAACAACAAAGAGAATCTTTCTACTCCAGCATCCATTAGAAGACGACGTCCTGTATCTCAACGTCAGAAAATGGCTTTCCAGGAGAGTGATTCTTTTGCTAAACTCAAAAAAGAGAAGGCTTTCGAGGTGGAGGAAGAAGCATCCAGTCTGCCTCTGGTTAAGCCGCTCAGAGATAACAACTCGCCACAGCTGCACAGGACCAGGAAACCAGCTCCATTAGACCCAAGACTAGCAACCCCTCTGACACCGGTTCATCTTGCACAGCATGTGAGATTGCGTACTCCAAGCAGCAGTAGAAGACCAGTCAACATCAAACACAGATCACCTGTCAAACCAGTCAAGAGACTTGTTAAATCTCCATCCCCAGCAAGATCCAAGGGCAGGCTAACACCAGAGAGGGATAACAGAACCCCAAAGAGATATCCTAGATCTCCAAGGAATCCTTTAGAGACTGCATCACCAAGTGTCAGGAGGCAGAGAAGTGCCGTTCCTGTGCATGTCCAAGATGAATGGGAACTCTAGTACAATCAGTGGTAGCTGAAATTAAAGTATACGTATTTGCATGATCATACATGTATGTCCTGTGTGTTGTAATGTAAATCACTGTTTTTCCATGCTTCATTTCTTTAATGAATACTTACAAATAGAATTATTGTCATTCCAGAAATTAAATGTGTTTGGGGCTGAGGCTCACCTTAACCTATAACATTTAATTTCTCAATATTTGAAAATGTCATGGTACTATTATCTTGATTGAAATGACCTGTATGCTAGCCGTTAATGTAGAGTACCGGTATAGAATCAAACTAAGGCTTGAGAATTACTGAATACAGCCACAGTGCTTGAATAACTACTCGACACATTGATAGATTAAGTGATTAACAGTACTAATTTATGACCTAAATTGTACATTGGTTAATGATGAATTTAATTTCCATTCTGATATCACTTCTTCATAAATACAGATGTATTTTGACACATGGTGAACATCTTTTTATGTTAAAATGTAATGACCATCATATTGTATGACTTTCAGTTTTTGAGCATCCATTGTTTCGCTAAATGTACTTTGCAGTGTTTGTGGGGTGTCTTGGGTTTTGTGATCGTTGATGGAATTGTGTAAAAAGATCATACATGTAAGTTCAAATTGCACTGTGTAGATGCTATGTTAAAAGAATCTTGAGTCTTTTTCATCTCTTGCTCACTGTTTTATGAAGATTGTGCAGTTTTGAGCCTCAGTCATGTGTCATGCTACACTCACTGTACATGTGCTTTGGAGTATTTATGGGGGTGCAGTATGATCATAATGGTTGATGGAATTAACTGTATATAAAAGTTATTTTCAAATTGCGCTTTATTGATGTTATGGAAATGTATGTTAGGTTAAAGAAAATCCAATCTTGTTCATCTTTATGCAGATAGTGCAAATACTGTATGACAGAAGGAATATAAATTTGATGTACTTTCTATGTGCCTCTTGGACCACAATGTGAATGCTATTCTAGTTTATGTATGCTTGGAAAATGCCTATCAAACTGACCTTTGACATTTTTCTTATAGCTCCAATGATTTTCATTTTTTATATATCTCATATTCAATGTATGCTATTTTCAGTAGTACTCTTGGCATCAGAAATCAGCTGTGAATTTTCATTGAAACATTCCGTGTTGAAGGAGATTATTAATTTCTTATAATCATAAAATAAAAGTGTGGCTAGTTTTTCTGTTGAGGAAATGTATTTCCTCTGGCATTCAGTAGATATGAAGTATTGTCTAATGGTTAATGATGATTGCAAAGTATTCTTGATAAGTTTGAATTACTTGTATTTAGCTTTTCATGATTGTTTGATTGGACCAGTTCCTTATCTAAGGAAATAGAATATAGATTGTGTAAAACTTTTCCGTCTTATTCAATCTTCAAGAAAGTACAGTATAATTATATATGGCTTACAATACCTGTACTTTATACACTGTACTTTTGGAGTATTGTTACTATTTTAAATAAGTACACTAGTCCCTAGTAATATTTTGATAATTGCTTTTGAATTATGATGCTTAAATTCAGAGAAAAATATGTGTACATATAAGACTTATTTTCATAAAAGATATAGTTTTATTTGATTTGATGAAAGTTCTATATTTCTAAGACATATGCTATCATGCCTATCAAGAAGCAGTGTAAATAACATGTAGGTACAATGCAATAATGAACATGTGTACAAAATAAAATGATCAGGCGTGATAAGCTTAGGTTCACTTATATGTATAACATCAGAAATCTACTAGTCTTCTTAGGTTGATTTGGGGGAACACAGAAAGCCTTTAAATACTGCACATTTGGTATGGTTCAGTCAACATGCTTTATTAAATCATTTCTGTGATTAATTTCCCTAGGGAAGCACCAACTTTTGTATTTTCCTCGTATAATGCAAAGTAACAATGTATAGTCAGTTTTTCATGGGTAAAGCTATTATATTTTGGATTTATGTTTTGAATCTTTGAAGTTTGCCATCTTTGGAATATGATTTTCAGATTGACAACAGCAAGGAATGGGAAGGTGTTGAATTAATGTATCAAGATAATCTATGATTGGCTTAAATACTGGATAGAAACTGTTAAAATACAAAATTTAATTTGTTTTGTATAAATAAATGCATTGTTTTGTGGTGAAAGAACAATGTGCCATCTCCTGTCATGTTATTTTATTTTTTGAAATACATGATGCAATTTTCAGGGCTTAATTCTTACACACTGGAAGCTCAGTGATTCATCTCATCAGTCATGTTACCATAAAACATATCAGTGAGGACATTAGTATGAGCTGCCAACACAAGGTACCTTTGAGACAGTGTTAATGTGCCCAAGGGTGTTTTGGACTGTTCCTATTTTACAGTGTGGATGAGTATACTGTCATAATGCCCCAACAAAAGGATGTGTATTTTTTTAGAAAGTAATAATCTACATCCCTGTTATTTGGTTTAAAAAAAATCATCTCAAAACCATGACTGGTCATATCACTTCAATTTATATGAGGACCATTCATACATGATATTGTATTATGACTAGTAATGGATTTGATAATGAAAATTGCATGTTTGGCAAAATATAGACCTGGTCATGGGAACATCCTTAATAATTCGATTAAGACTCACCTTATCATTCTTAATAACCAATACATGTATTCATATTTTGTTGCTGTGAATGTCAAGATTGGACAGTGTAAAAGAATGTTAAATGAATACCCACAAGTTATCTAATGTATCCTTATTTGTCCTACATGTATAAGTCGATATGTGGTTTTTTTTTAACAGTTGCATGTAGACTGCATTTGTGACAATTCCACCTCAAAACCAACAAGAAGTTGTTGGGTAAGACTCTTGTAATTAGACAAAAAATATTTATTAATTCTCTAAAAGTAAAAAATCTGGAAATTAGCTCATCTGAAAGAATAACTCAGTTTTCTCCATGCCGTAAAAATTAAGTGCAAAGTGAAGCCAAAAATCAGATCCAAGAGTTTCTTTGAGAGCATTTCTTTACAGACATTAGTTAGAAGTTTTATCGCATTTTCACAGTATGCACATGTCCAAGATTTCTAACTTTGTTTCCTCCTTATTCTTTGAAGCTCTCATCAAATTACTTCATCACATGAAAAAGTTGTTCGTGAGCCAAATTTGATAAAAATATATCCATAATTTTTTTTTAAACACTTGAGTTTTGAGGTAGAGGGTCACATTTACAGAAGTTAAGAAAGTTGAAAGGTGTGAATATGAATAGAAGTTGTTAAGGAAATATTGATAGAATTTTTATAGCTCTAATGATGAGTGTAGTGAAATGAGTTGGAATATATTAAGTTCATATGGAAAGGAATGAAGTGCAAGGGAGAGAGAAAATAGCAAAATAGTGCGAGTAAAAAAAACAACTTCAAACCTCACAAATCCCCAATTTAAAAAAGAAATATGCCATGAACACAATTATTTTGTACAGTTGCTCATAAGATAGTGAACCCCAGCACAAAATGCACCCCTTCATGCCAAGTGTTGAATGTAGAAAACAAGCCCTCAAAACAAAATTTAGTGTAGGTAATACTTTCTCGCCAAACTTCCCAATTATCTCTAAAACATGGCAGAACTAGATTTTCTGGTGGGGTTCCCCCAACTTTTGAGCACCATTGTATGTAATGGCACACTGAAATTTATTACCCCTCAAACTGGAGTTGCTGAACTCTTTTGAGGGGTTTAGTGGATGTGTGACATAAACGACTCCCTCATTGTTAAGCTAAAATAACTGAAATTTGGAAATGCCCCAACCACATTTTTAATCTTATTTTGATGAAAGAGGTGACAACCAGTCATGCATAACTACACTCGCACCAATGAAATAGACTCTAAACTGCCCAATGATCTGTTATAACATTGAAGTTTTTCGTCAATCTAGAGGTGGTTCTGCCAGTGTGATTTTTCTGGGATCCACACTGTCCCACGGTAATTAAGATTAACCAGGGGACAGGTTGATAATTTTTATGACAGAGCGTCCCCTGATCTCCAGGGGATGAGTTGGGGCTGACTACCATGCATGGCAAAGCAACCCATTGTCTCTGCCTTTCCTGTGCGCGCACTAATGACAAAAACAGCTGCACCTCATCAGAATGTGGCACTGAATGGGTACTGTTCATTGAAATGTTGCCTATCCTTCCAAAAACCCGGGAGAAGAAAGCAGGAGACAATTTTTCTGAACAAGGTGTGTAGTATTACAGATACTGTAGTTTCATGTAACATTCCCCTTGTATCATATCTCATGAACACGAAGAAGGAAATACAGACAGAAACAATTCAGGATGTATATTTTCACAAAGCACAAAGAATTTTATTGAATAATTCAGGGAGTATGAACAATCACAAAAAAATGGCTTTGGTGCTAGAACATTGTCACAATATTGAAAATACATGTACATTATATAATAATAACCAACACACGTTTACTCGCTATTGCATTAAAATATAAACTGGATACTAGCAGACATGGTCTTTTCTTGACATATGCTATATTATATAAAACATCATATCAAACTAACATATAAATTACACAGGAATTTATTGTATGACCCATGAAAGTTAAACCTTTCACTGATATTTAAAAAATGAAGGTACTTTTCAATTTAATGATTATTTTCAAAATGTAGTATAACATCTTTCTTTCACTTGAATAAAAAATGGTCTCCAAACTCCCAATTCCTATCCCATCCCTTTTCTAATTTGACTTGGATCTCCGTAAGGACTGGAAATGGTATTATAAATACTTTGATACACACTAATATCATGATAGGTAGAACGATTTCTTAAAAAAAACAAAAACAAACATAACACAAATGTACTTGTTTTGGGAATGATTCTTTGTTGACACTTTTTTTGTGCAAAACTGGTAAAAATTGAAAACCTGGGTTATCGTTTTTCACCTAAGTTTGTCAGCAACATTACTATGACTATAAAAATCAAAAATTAATATATTTTGATCTGTAATACTACTAATAAAATTAATCATACATTAGTGAATTCTAGCTGGAAATTAATGTTGATATGGAATTGTACAAGAAACAATATTTTGAGGAATATTCAATCTGCCTTGTAAGTATTAATCATACCTAACTTAGGTACACCAACCTAAGCATCACAATAAAATAAGGTTTTAAACATGTGAGAGAATGAAAAAAGAAAAAAAGCCCTGAAGTGTAGCTTTGAGAGCCTATTGTGTTACAAATTTATTAAAGAAATGTCATCAGGGCTGAATCAGCCCATTGCCTTTCTTTTTCAAGGTTGACAGAGTAAGTAAATAATGAACCCAAGTTTTCTCTGGCTTATGCAATAGGGCCCTGGAAATGAGTTAAAAAAGTTTTAAACATTTTTCAGGAACTACCAAAATTTATACCTGAATTGGTCTCTGATGTTACAGACATAGTAAAATTTCATTAACCTGTGAATTCATTTGCCATTTCAGCAAATATTCATGATTCAACAAACAGAATAACAATGCCATCAACTAAAGGACAACAAATATGTCTGGAATAGTTGGGAAAAACCACACGATGGTCACATAAAATATATACATGGATAATACAACATACAGTAATAGACTTACTATACAAGTTTCTTATCATATATCTATACATATCAATAATAAAAAGATTGAATATACTCAAAATGTCTCCAAACACTGCATCAACAACCATATCAACTACAATAATCCTTTAGAAGCACTTCAAAAAAGAGTCAGTGTCAGACTTTATTGTGCATTTTAAATTATTAAAATTTCATGATTGATATACAAGGGCAATGTGACAAGTTTACCTCCCAGAAAAAAACATGGTTTGGGCAAAGACAGCACATATTGTATTTGAAAACCCATTGGAATCCACTGCAGTAAGATATGTTGTTTAATCAGAAATTATAATGATTATAAGTCCTAATGCACAATTTTGATTGGTTGAAAATTGTGTTGAATTTGATTTTTGGAATTGTGTTTGATTGAAACACTTTATGAAACAGTCCCATTTCAAGTCCCAAGCAAGATTTCAATAAAAACCTCCAACATTATTGTCAATAAGCATTATTAATACCAAGATGCAACCGTGTGTATGTGTCATGGTATGGTTGATTAAAGAATATTATAGCATACTGGTGAAATCAGTGTAGAAGACATTTTGAAGAATTCACAATTGATTAAACTATTAGATTGGAATAACTGTAATTCATTCTAACTGTCCGAGGATGCTTAATTGTTTAAGAACCTTGGTCTGACTTGTTTCTCTGATCTCACCAGCTAAGAACATCTCATCCACAACTGAGTATACCTTGTAAAAATTAAAGACTAAATCCAGCTCACAAACATTGTGGAAATATTCATTCAAGACCTGAAAAGTGGAAGACAGAACAATAGGTGAATACTGGATTAAACTCTCAAAATGATATAAAGAAATAAGATATTGGAATTGGCTGAGATTATATTAAAAAAACACAAGGGGAGAAAGCAAGAGCTTTTGCAATGTAGTAGAATAAATATGTGGTTACTATTGCGCATATAATTTTCATTATAAATAGAAATATCAAATCAAATGCATAAAAGCTTTGACAGTAAAAATCACAAAATTACACAAAAAAATACAACTAATGTTTTACAGTATCCATAAAATAGAAATAAAAATTTAAGGGAATTATAGCTTAAATAAAACTTTGTCACAATGTATTTATAATAAATTATTCAAATCTATTCATTTTCAAATAATTCAAATATTTCCCCTTTTGAAATATGAATACAATAACTTATCAAAAATAAATTGTCTTCCATAGCATATGCAACAGCAAAAAATACATTTATAACTTGCCACCCCTCCCACATACATACACACACAGGCACAAACCAGCATACCTCCACAAAGTTGTGTATAGCTTCTAGGTAGGCTAAGTTGTTGTCTCCTACATCTACACAGATACAAAAGTATAGACCGGCGTATCTCCTGTAGACAATCTTGAAGTTACGATACTGTAATGAGAAAAGCATTCATTAATTTCATTCATTGCAATTAATTGGGTCAAATCTTCTTGATCATGCAAAACATGGTAAAATGCATGGAATCAAAAGGTTGATAGATGGACCACGGAAACTCCAACTTCCCTGGGTGGACAAAATAATAGGCAGGGACCTGGGAACGATTTTTTCAGTGGGGGTGCTGAAATCTCTCCTCAGAGGTGGGGGGGGGCAGACACAATTGAGTTTAACATAATTACACACACACACATACCACACACACACACACATATATATATATATATATAAATATACATTGGCGAAGAAGCTCAAAAAGCATTGAAGCTAGAGACGTAGCCTGGATTTCTTCAACTTTTATTAGTACAAGCTTTCGGCCATTTAGTAGGGCCTTCTTCAGGTATCTGAAGATGTAAAAGACATAATGGCTTTACAATTACCATGCATATATTTGGATTAATTTACTAAATATAGGTATATCTTAAAAGAAAATGTTTTACATCGGTAATGTTTAATTAGGATTATCCAATAGCTGTTAAAATCAATTAAGTTTACGCAGATTTTTATTACAAACATTTTTTGAAAGTATGTAGACATATTGTGTTATGTGTGCTGTATAATACATATATCCAAAAATGTATAATAATACATATATCTCAAAATAATATATATCTCAAAAGAAGTTGTATTGGTAATGCTTAATTAAGATTATCCAAAAGCTATTAAAATAGATTAAGTTTGCACATATTTTTATTACAAATATTTTATGAAAGTATATAGACATATTGTGGTGTGTGTACTGTGTGTAAAATTTTTGATATTCTGATCTGAAACTCCACACTGAATGTAAAATGGTTTGAACAGATAAAGAAAACTCAGACGAACATAAGAATAAAGATTTGATCAAAATCAGACAAGAATCACAGTTATTGCATTTTAAAGATTAGCATTATTCCCCACTTGTTCTTTTGTATTTTATTATATAAAATTAGGTTTATTCAATATTTTCCTTTCAAGAACCAAAACAGTTGAATTGACAACTGATTTAGTCCATTAGATATTCTTTGCTGCAACTTATTTCATTATAAGGGAGACATATCATTCATTCTGGTATGAAAAAATGAAACAATTTTGATTCCACAAGGAACAGCTAGGATAGTGGGGATGTGACAGCATCAGCCCACCTATTAAATATTCATGACTACATGCATATCACCATTTTCATAAAATATTGCTAAACTTTAGAATTAAATAACTTAATCGTTATCAGATTTTGATAAAATTTATTTATTATGATAAAATGTATTTGATATAAATATTTTCAGCCCGGAGTACCCCCCCCCCCAAATCAAGCTGCGTATCTGAAAAAAACACGCGTGCGCGTGTTTAGAGTTAGACTTAGTATCTGGGCATTCTAAATACATTTTTTATGATAAAAATCAATAATGCGAGCGCGAAGCGCGAGCAGAAAACATTTGATATTCCGATCTGAAAGAGGGTGAATTTAAACACTATTTCAAGTAATGTGTCGGAAAATTATGAAGTGGGGGGGGGGTTCTACAAAACGTCATTCATTTTCATTACATTTCTGTCATTTATCATACCTACCACTAGATTTCCAGGAGGTGCGCTGCCTATATATATGGAAAATAACACACGCAGCACCCCCAAATTTGAATTCAAGTCAAGATTTATCATTTTTTCTGCTGTTTTTACTAGGCCTGGGAGTAAACATCGATTGATCGAATGGTTCGAATGGTTTGCCGCCGATCGCTAATCGATTAGCAAAATTTACACTATTCGAATGTTCGGCAGGTCCAGATTAGACACTTGAAATAACTCGAATACTCAAGTAATAGTAACAAAATGACAAGATAACAATTGTTTTTAAATACTTGATACCAGTTTTAAAACTGATATAACAGATGTAATTTGTCAAAAATGAACAATGATTGTATCACATTCACAGTTAAACACCAACCTGAAAGAGGTCCGAATATTTTAATCCGACCCGGCCTTGCCCTCGATACACAATGTATGTAGGTGTAGGCCATTTTAGGCCTATATAACTCTATCACTATGGTTGCATGTCTGTGTGCTTAAAACAGAAAGTACACACACAATAGCTGACTTCAGCCGATGTGTGATTGGACATTCGATGGCCAATGAAACTTTGGGGAGACAAAGAAGAAGCCATGTGAGTTCCCATAATGGAAAGGTAATGGGATCAAAGGTTGTGACTTCAGAAATAAATTGACCCCTCCCCATCTCTATGTGTGGGTATGAGAGAGAGAGAGAGCGAGAAAGATAGCAGTGGGAACCAGAATTCTTTTCATCTTTCAAAACAATGTAATCTCCATTAGCCCCGGCCCCTCCCTCACTCACACAATCAAAATAACATTCCAACACATGCCATCACCTAATTCAAGATGTCTACTAGTCTCCCAAAACAGACCCAGTTATAGGTTCAAATGATAAACAAGTGGAATGCCTCTGGCCGTCTCACCTGCATCACGCGATTCAATATAGCAGCAGTGCTGATTTTGAAAACTACTATAACTCGCACAAGATGTTCAGTGATACTTGGTTACTCTTATTTCCACGTTTTATGAACTAGACCAATACACTTATAGAGATATGATGGCAATTCAACAAATACCCCCAACGTGGCCAAAGTTCTTTGACCTTACATGACCTTTGACCTTGATCATGTGACCTGAAACTCGCACAGGATGTTCAGTGATACTTGATTACTATTATGTCCAAGTTTTATGAACTAGACCAACACACTTTCAAATTTATGGCTGTAATTCAACAAATACCCCAATTTGGCCAAAGTTCATTGACCCTAAATGACCTTTGACCTTGATCATGTGACCTGAAACTTGCACAGGATGTTCAGTAATACTTGATTACTATTATGTCCAAGTTTCATGAATCAGATCCATAAACTTTCAAAGTTATGATGGTAATTCAACAGATACCCCCAATTCGGCCAAAGTTCATTGACCCTAAATGACCTTTGACCTTGGTCATGTGACGTGAAACTCATGCAGGATGTTCAGTGATACTTGATTAACCTTATGTATAAGTTTCATGAACTAGGTCCATATATTTTCTAAGTTATGATGACATTTCAAAAACTTAACCTTAGGTTAAGATTTTGATGTTGATTCCCCCAACATGGTCTAAGTTCATTGACCCTAAATGACCTTTGACCTTGGTCATGTGACATGAAACTCAGGCAGGATGTTCAGTAATACTTGATTAACCTTATGGCCAAGTTTCATGAACTAGGTCCATATACTTTCTAAGTTATGCTGTCATTTCAAAAACTTAACCTCAGGTTAAGATTTGGTGTTGACGCCGCCGCCGTCGCCGCCGCCGCCGCCGTCGCCGCCGCCGTCGGAAAAGCGGCGCCTATAGTCTCACTCTGCTATGCAGGTGAGACAAAAATTGTAATTTTGAGAGGTACTTCAAATGAAAAATATTTTGCAAAATATTTTTAACATCGTGGGCAGTGCCACAGGTGTTGGTTGGGGCATGGCGTGGGCAATAGATGAAATTTTTCAATAAGTAAAAGGCAAGGCACCACATGCGTGTCTGTCTCAAAGAATACTTCATGAATGAGTTGTTTACAGAGACATAAATTGGACCCAAGACTGTAGGCTGATTCATTCATATGCAGGGGTGTTGCACTTGGAGGGATGCATAATACAAGCATTGATTTAGGAAAGATTTTTAATTGGAACAATAAAGTGAAACTTTTAATCTAATTTCATAGTTTCTTTTGAAATAGAAATTTAAAGAGAAGAGGGAATAAAAGGCTTACTTTCATTTATGAGGAACAGATAATACTTTCGGAGGTCTTCGTAAGTAGGTCAACTACTGGCTTAGAAGACGTGATTCCAGACGACGAACAATCAAATGATTCAATTGTTTTTTCAGGAAATAATTGAATGGTAAAATTGACATTCGCCCGAGGCCTAATTTTTACAATAAACCTTTTTTCAGGGTGAACTTCCACTTTAAATGATATAAGTATGTGACATTTGAGATTTTACAAAGTTTGTAGACCCCCTTCATATAATGGATAATTGATTACAGATACATGGAAAAAAATTAATAACTCTGGCTTTGAGGATACTAAAAATATATATTCATAGTTTCAACATAATTTGTTACCCTAAGCTCACAACCCATACATGTATATATGTCACAAGACAAGTAATAAATATGACTTATTTTTACAATTAAAAAAATTGAGAATTCTTTGATTTTTCAAACTGTTGTGAAATAACAAATTAAAAACAAAAATAAATGAATAAAAACAAACTCAAACACAACCCCCCCCCCTACGCCCTGGTACTATAGAGCTTCATCAGATTTTGTACAATACATGTACGAAAGAAACTCAATGCTAAAACCCTGGTTTCTCTGTGAATCCTCAATATGACCTTTCTTCATTAACCTCTTGATTACTGAATTCATTAATTCAATGAAAGTATTTGTACAGGCACCAAGTTCCATAGGAAAATTCTGAAAATAAAGATGTTAAGGGCCTTTTATAAGGGGCTCTAAATAATTTGACATTTTAAGCCCATAGTCTGTCTTTTATTTCAAACAGTAGCAGTGGTCCAATCTGACCTAGAATTAAAATTACACAATTACGTCTTGCTAAAAGCTTTTTATGCACGTGATTAAGGAATTGGTCTATGTATCATTATCAAGGAATATATTTTGCAAAAACCATAAAGGTTAAATATTCATTTGACTCACTTCTACGAAGTTAGTGTGTTTAGCATCTCGGACTGTTACCAGGGCATGGACTTCTTCAATCAACTTTTGCTTCTCTTCATCATCAAATGCCATGTACCATTTGGCAAGCCTAGTCTTACCAGCACGGTTCTGAATTAAGATGAATCGAATCTGAAACAGGAAAAAAGAGTCGCAACATATCTTGATCAAGTGTTCATCGAGGATGTGCGTCTTGTAGCTTGGTGAAGAACAAAACAGAACAAGATGGCGATGTAATCATCGCGACAAGTTTCCCTGTCTTTTCATAATCAATAGATCTATTTTCCTCGTTTTTTTTTCATGAATTCATTTAAAAATGAAATCAATATCATATAAATGTCGGAAATGAAGTTGTATCCCATTTACATGATTTAGGGCTAGATAGTTTTAGAAGAAGGAAAGTAGAAATCTCGAGGGCAAAAATTTCATTTTTTTTTGCGGTACACGCACATGCACGAATGGGACGCAATCCCTGGCTCCGTGGAGAGTAAGCGCACGTTTCTCGTTAGTGAATGATTTTTACTCTCTAGGAGCCTCCTGGCTAGTGGTGAGTGAGAGAGTTGGCAGTACTCAGGAGACGAAATGGCAATTATCCGGTCAGGAGTCCTAATGCCAAACGGGTATGGTCATGTATTGTATTACCGGACACTATCATGATTCCGGACGCGCATATTACAGCGTCCGAAAACAATTTCGTACCGTAAGCAGAGCTGCCAACCTTGTGCAAGCAAAAAAAGGAATCATTATGGCCAAAAAAAGGAATTTCCAACAAAAAAAAGGAATGTGTTAAAACGAACCTTAAAACCACACGCGACAAACATCCAATGCAAAAAGTATGTATGCAGTGAACAATTAAAAAAAAGTTAATCTCTAGGCCTAGTCTGGGCTAAGTAACGGAGTGTTACAAATTGGACCCTTAGTCTTGGGCCGTTTGATATAATCTACCAACTTTAATTAAGTCAGTAGCAGGGCTTGAATTAAAAATTGAGAGGGGCAAGGCCATTTTTAAATGGGCACTTTCAGCTTGGGGCAACCGGCAAAGTGGCCTTGAATGCCCCAAAATTTCAAGGGGTATCAAGGCCATTCTAAAGGGCATGAAGGCCACTTTTATTCTAGTCAAATGGGCACCTAGGCAAATTTTTCTAAAAATGACAAGTAGCTAGGCCTTTCATTTTGTAGTGCAACCTACTCCGGCACTTATCAAAGTGAAGATCTGTCGAGAAAAAATTCTTTCAGGGGCACCAAAATCAGTTCTGGTGAACATTTTTAGGGCTCCATTTTTCTGGGGCTTTCTTTCCACTTCTAAAATAATTAATTGTTTTATGTTGAGTTTCCTGACAAAACTACCAAATTGTAGACTAAGATAAATAAAAAAAAAAGTTGACATCAATTCAGACTTCTCTTCCCAAGTAACATTGTTTTTGCCAAACAGTACCCTTTAAAATTAAAGTGTCATAAAATGGAAGTGTACATGTAACATTCCACAAATATAGAAAAATTATTCATACACAAATCAATCTAATCTAAAATTCAAATAGATCTATAGATAAGATTAAGAAGTTGAAATCATTCCACAAAAGTCCCATCGTAAATCACTTCACGATGTGCACAGCTCAGCCTCAATCACACTGCACGCACACTCAATCATCCCCAGCAGTGACAGCACTATAGAGCAGACATCTAGGCCGCCAGAACCGGGGAACAAAATCTTCCCATTTCTGCTAAACTGAATGCTAAAGTGCCGACTTTTTTAATGAATTCCAAAGGCAGTAGGACATCTCTCTAGTTTAAATCATGTGAAACTATCAATAAATGTTGAATATCACCCAGAATTATTACTTCAGGGGACAATGAAGAGCTTTCCAGGTCTTTTCAAAGCCGAATTCATCGTATTTGTTTGATACGAGTTGATGAAAATTAACCAGACAGTACCGTTATCCAAAGGGAATTGATATTAATCAATTCAAGAAAATAGCCTCAAAATTTCATTTCTTTATCACTACAATTAATTTTAAAGTATATGAAAAATATCTTTTGATGATTCAATCTTTAATATATATGATGAGTATTTTTGTAAAATTTTGCAGATGGAATAATAATTTCCCTCAAACCTCCAAATCCCCTCCATTACAAATGGACTCTTCTCTTACTACATTTGGGGAATTACCCTACCCAATTCATCGTACTCCTCGCTCTGCGCTGCAAGAACAAACGTTGGCTCCACTCACCTGAAGAGTGTTGGCCCGTGCGTAAAGACAACGTATTAGCAGTAACGTTAGATCTAACATTCGGCGGAAATCTGATTTTCGGATCGTTTTTTTGTACATAAAACATCACTTTATAGGAAAGAAATTACATGCAAATTTAAGATAAAATATATAAAATTCAGAAATATCGTATCTTAGACCGCAGTTACTGTTATTTCCTTTCAAATGATGATCAAAACATAATCATCCTCGATCATTTCGTTTGTCATCGTAAGTTGCCATCTTGGATGACGTCATCATCCTTACAGACGTATTTACCATTCGCTATACATCGCGATTCGTACCATGCATGCCGCTCGCATATTCAACTAACGTATATGTACGTGCACGCTATCAAATTATTAAAGTGCGTTGGAAAACCGGCCGGCGGGCGATTACGCACGCGCAAGTACCAGGCTCATCTCGGGCTCAACACGCACTCCACATACATACAATTATGTACACACATTATCAAAATTGTCAAAAAACGTAATTTGAAAAGAAAAACCATAATGCCGTAATTTGAATGAAAAAACGTAATGATTACGGCAAAAACGTAATGGTTGGCAGCTCTGCGTAAGGCTTCCGCAGTTCAATTTCAGAGCAAACATAGAACAACATTGCAAAAACGAGGAAAAATCAAAATTTTATCTCTAAAATGACAGAAAATGCTTAAAATATCATATAACATAGCTTTGCATTAACAACTGATATATTTTCTGATGGAACTATGAGCCTGATTTGCCGATTTTCAATCTCGTCCGCTCCTTCGGTTAAATATTTAGGTGTGGTGTATTGTGGGTGATCATCGACGGCTAGTTCTCAAGGTACCGTGCGCGAGGTTTACCGTCATTAGAGCGACAGCGCATGGATAAACTTGATGAGCGTCACAATATGAACGAGCATGATATTGGAAAATGCCACGGAACATGCAGTTAAAAAGAAAAAAAAATAGTTAGAAAACACAAATTTATTACCAACATCTGCTCACATTCGATATAAAAAAAAGCAAACAAAAACTTAGAATTTACTCATGATATGCTATATAAAGAGAAAAGATCACACCAATTCTTTCTTACATCATTTAAATCAAAGAATATCTGTACCCGTCCGGCGCGCGTCCGGAATCATGATGTTATATGTCACGCACCAAAACAATTGTTTTTCGTGGCTGTGGAGCTGGAGGGGTACCGTAAGTAACGGTCTATTAACTGCACCTTTTTCTCGGCGGGATAGAAGCAAAAGTCGGGGGTGCGGTTTATCCACGGTGACGGGTCTGAGCCAGCCAGTCGTAACCCCTCCCGAACATGTAAGACGTCTGCCAGTTCACAATACATCGAATCGTCAAATACTTGCATCGGTGGATAAATATCATAAACCAATGTTTATGATATTTATCGACCGATGCAAGTATTTGACGATTTATAATATTTTCGGCCAATGCAAGTATTTTTAAAATCTAAGTTGGCGGCTATACACGCGTGTGGTATCTAGGTATCAATAACAAAGACTTCAAGATGGCGACCATAACAGACTGGGTAAGTGAACTCTCGTGCTCTTAAATTTCTTTAAATTTCACACTATTTATTGAGAAAAAAATTAATCAAAAATATCAAATTCGGGGGTAACCCAGGGAGCCCAGGGGCTTACCGTGTATTTGACCATACTCACGGGACTAGGGTGATTTTGGTCTAAATATTTCTCCAAATGAATTGTGAAAACAGAAAGTATACAATTACCACGATTATATGGATGAAGGTCTAACGAGTGGCAGTTTCCTGACATCTGGGCACAGACTGGAACCTCAAAAAAACGAAAAGTTCTCTCCTTCTACCGGTGGCCAGGGGGGGCAAGAGCCCAAAATTTCCCGGTCATATCATGGTATGAACAGGCGTAATGGTGTAATGAGCTTTTTGATACAAAAATCCAATTTTGTTATAGATTTTGACATGATATCCAGAAAATAATATATTTTACTCTTCTCTCTTTAGATTCCATTTTTGTGGTCTGTACGCCACTGTGAACATGATTCTTTGCGGCAGTAGCGTGAAGAGTAACCAAAAAAATGTGAGGGGCGCAGTATAACACATGTGCTAAAAAGCTGCTTTTTATAAGTCCCGAGCAAGCGAAGCGAGCGAGAAAAAATCACCTTTTCATGAGAATCTAACTTTGAGCTATTTTTTCACATTAAGTTCAGTAAATTAAATCATATACTACACTTTTCCTTTGATTTTCTTTCCTCCTGTTTTTGTTCTTGTCTGTAAAAATTTTTGGGGCCATGGCCCAACCCTTCCATACGCAGTACTGTGCGGTTGGGGTCTGGGGCGGAACCCCCAGAACTTCTTGATATCAAAGCCATTTAAACCTCGCAGATTGCCGCCATTTTAATCAAATCGCGGGCATATACAGAATGTAGCTTTTACACAACACATTTATTTAACCCAGTTGCGTGATGAACCAAATGTTTTGAGGGGCAAAACTTAGCAATGTGGGAAAAATTTATAAAAAGTCGCCAGTGTGCAAAGCGAGCTGGAAAAAAATTGCCCATTGAAATTAAATTATAATTATGTGATAGATTTTTCCATTATATTCAGCAAATAACACATTTCATTGGTTCCATTAATTTCATTATATGTTGTCTCCTATAATTTATTTTATTTCCTCTTGGGTGTGGAACCAAGACCCCCCCTCCGCGCCGGTATGCCAGTGGTTATTGAACGTGGATGAACGGGGGGCGTTATATGAAGGTTATAAATGAAGAGCCCTTACTACGTGGGGTCAGGAGCAAGACCCCGGAAGCTTATTTGCATAAAATTTAGCAAGCTTATAGCACAACGTTGTATCCAGTCCATCTTTCTTTCTTCTTTTCTTGTCCCTTTTCTTTGTTTTCCAATTTAGCTTTTGACTAATTACATTCTACCTTCGTTTCCCCCTATTGTTTGCCATTTTGTCATCTTTTAATTTATTTCCCACCGTGCTTTTGCATTACATAGGCGTATTTCAGAATGATTTGTTCTCAAATGTTCTTTCGTACATTTTCCCACTTTCCTTCCTTTTCCATTAAAAAAATGTTTTTTCTTCGTTTCTTTTCCCTTTTCCCTATACCTTTCCTTTTCTTTCTCCCTCCTTTTTTTCTTTTTCCCGTTTTTATTTTATTTTCGCGATTAAATCCACCAGGGGGGCAACTTGCCCCCCCCTGCCCCCCCCCCCCCCGCCTGTTACGCCACTGCCTTCTACCCCCGTCTCGATCGGCCATTTTTGTTAAAAATCGTAACAAAATGGCCGATCGAGACTGGGGTAGAAGGAGAGAACTTTTCGTTTTTTGAGGTTCCAGTCTTTGCCCAGATGTCAGGAAACTTACCGTCATCCATATAATCGTGGTAATTGTATACTTTCTGTTTTCACAATTCATTTGGAGAAATATTTAGACCATAAATCACCCTAGTCCCGTGAGTATGGTCAAATACACGGCAAGCCCCTGGGCTCCCTGGGTTAATTCGGGGGGGGGGGGGATATTGTTTTGGCCCATTTACTTTAGTTCGGGCTCAAAACGATTTATACAATCTGTGATTTAGATCTACTGTAACCGTGGGAAATCCTAGCCTCTACAGAGAGGAATGATCCCTCGGCTAGCCAGGCGGCTTCTAGCATGTCTAGAGAGTAAAAATCATTTACTAACGTAAGGTTACTCTCATACGAAGCCAGGCAGTCCTCCCCATTCATCTGCGTGTACCGCAAGAAACCCTGAAACTTTCGCCCCCGAGATTCCTACTTTCCTTCTAAAACAAGATCTAGCTCTAAATCATGTAAATGGGATAAAACTTCATTTCCGACATTTCTACGCTCTCGTTGTTATTTTTAAAACAAGAATTCATCAAAAAAATGAAAAAATATTGTGAAAAGACGGAAGAGACTTGCCCGATGTTTACGCCGCCATCTTGTTTCTTATTGTACTTAGAGCTAGATCTTTTTAGAACTTAGATTTAGAAGAAGGAAAGTAGAAATCTCGTGGGTGAAAGTTTCAGGTTTTGGCTTCCTAGCTTTGTGTGGGTCTATGAGATAGAAGGCCTGGCTTCGTATGAGAGTAACCTTACGTTAGTAAATGATTTTTACTCTCTAGAAGCCGCCTGGCTGAGTAAGCCTACATATAGTAGATGACTTTTACTCCCCAGATCCAGAAGCCTCCAGGCTAGGTAGGCTACACAAAATCGAACGTGTGGGGCCATTTAATAAAATCGGGGAAAATAAAGTTGGCAAATACTTCAACAGAGCAATCAAATTTGGACTAAAATTAATGTAAAAATAACTTTAACCGACATCAAACAAGAAACTATGTTTTGTAATGTCCAAAACTACCACAAAAGAAGACAATTACCATTATTCTTTCTGCTCTGTCAATCGGAGGGCGTCTCGGAATCAGTCCGGAAATGGAAAGGTGATTGATTACTTTGATATGGGGTACGGTACGGTTCTGTACCATGCGAAAATGATTTTTTTTTTTTAATAATCTACATTACTAGTGTCAATATTACTCCTTAGTTTGAGAATGACAAAATCGATACATTTAGTAGTTAAGCAGTCGAAGATACCTGCTATCATCAATCAAATATATAACTTTTAAATAGATGCCTATTTTGCATTGGAAGTTTTTAACCTCTAATATAATGGACTCTTCCTATCCAATTCCCAGCCTCCGAGTTCCCCCCCCCCCCCCACGGCCCCGGCCCCCTCCCCCTTTCTGGTGTACTACCGTGCGAGCCGGTGCGAGCACTAGCGAAGCCGGGAAGCTAGTTCAAGCGCTTGGCCCCGGCGCGGCCGGTGTACCGGCGGATCCTGCGCCTGGCAGATACTGTTCTAGGCACCAAATCCGCCGGCGGATATGGTTCTCCTCCGGCGGATTCAGTACCAAGAAAGGCCACTCTCTTCGGAAGATATCGTTCTTGCGATATCCTTCATTCACATACGTCACGTGGTACGAGAAAACTAGTCAAAAAGCGGTAGATTTCATCAATTAAAGCTTGCAGAAAAATATATTCATGATATCTCTATGTGATAGAAGTGAAGAAATAAAATGCGTAATCTGAAAGGGGAAAATAACCCATTTTCTTGTTACAACTCTACGGGAATTACACCACTTCTAACACTACATGACGTCACGGTCTCGGTGCGAGGCCGGTGAAAGCATATTTACAAGAAAGTATATTTTCGAAACCTGATAATTGGAGTTATTCTTAAGCAAAATATTCAGCTGTAAGCGATGACTGCATAAAACTTGCATTTCTGTTTTTAGTTTGAATTAATAGCTTTCGATTTGACTGATTTGTCAACTTTTGGGGTTTGGTCTGGGTCTTTAAATAGTCCACATTTAGTCTTCATTCAACTTTCAATGTCTACTGCACTACTAGTATACAAAGAATTTACCCCATGATATGATAATGCTTGTAGTCTAATAACATGCATTTGTTAATTTATTTTATACCTATTAATTTATTGCAGTATGAAAAGTCCTTCTTATCACAATTTTGGGGATAAATTGGGCACAATATGCATCAATTATGATTAATACAGAGTATTAAATAAAGACAAACAATGGCAGTTTCGATAATTAAAATCAGTATTTGTATAAATTTGTATAAATAATGATCACTGCAAATGAAATTCTTGAATTACGAAATTACAATGTATTATTATTATTTCCTCCACATTTTCTCGTATATTTTTTCTATTTTTCTCTCCCTCCCCTTCCTCTTTATATTTCTCATTTTTTGTGCTATATTACCCTCGCGTATACGCCCCAGATATATTCATAATGTGCAAGAACGATATAGGAAACTGGAAAAGAGGCAAAAGGGGCGAAATGAGCAGGGACAGAAAGAAAGGCAAAAAAAATAAAGAGATGAAAACCAGGAGGAGTTAAGTAAAAGAAACAAAAGATATAAAGGAGAAATTATATTTCACTAAAGATCCCATATTGATCTTAAAATTTGATGACTGAGAGGTAAATTAGGGAGCACCAAACAGTACGTGGCGTATCTAACTTTTGTCAGGGTGATCTTCCGGTCCCCTTCAATCATCATCATCATCATCATATCACCGTCACCCTCACCTTTATCATCTTCATCTTCATACTAAAAATATTGCATGAGTTGATGTTTCGTATTTAAAAATATATATGCCAATTCTGCTTTATAAATGCATAAATTAATTTAATTAGTTTTAGTTTGGGATTGTCATTTTTCTTCAAGCAATCTGCTTATGATGACAATCCTTCTCCTGCAAATTGTGAATATCATATAATAATTTGTTAGTTAATCATTTTTGTCTGGAATAATTTTTTTAGTACACTTTATTTATGATTCATGCCAAAAATGCTAACATAATATTATGTTTATTATGTTATGGAAAATGTATTATACGAATGTTCCATGGATGCAGAAAAAACAATAAATCAAATCAAATCAAATAAATTAATTCAGATTCCTTAACATTGAAAAAAAAAGAATAAAAAAAAAAACAAATTAAAAAAAATACATGAAAATTTAAAGATAGGCCTTCAATAAACTACATAAGAAATTAATCATGTTCTGACATTCCTTTTATGTTTGTTAGAAATAAAAAAATTTTGTTTTCACCAAAAATTAGCATTCTACAAGCAATAATATGAGTTAACAGCAAAAAAAATATTTTCATACACTAATTTGAATCATTTATTTGAAATATGAAAATTTTAACTTGTTGAAATTTTTCTAAAAATTTGTAGTTTCAAAAACCTATAGGCCTATATGGGGGTGCAAATTTTCGCCAAACAGTCTGGCAAACTGACACTAAACATGGTGTGAAAAAGCACAGTTAAAGAGATCGATGCATACTGCGGACTGAAAATAGTATAAAAATTCACAAAACAAAATGATGAAAATTTCATCAAAATCTTATAATAATAAATAGCATAGTTGTATGGTGTGTCAGCTAGGTCTACGTAATACATATCGAGACATTATTTCTCCTATTAATCCTCACCCCCATCGAGCCCTTTGTCAAAAGCTGTATGGATCCGCCCCTGAATAAAAATTCACTAAAGGCGGACGAAAATCCCCCCCTGCGATCGACATTGCCGAGCCGCGCATGCGCGCGCTGCCGAGGTTGTCTGTCCAAATCAATATTACACGTATAATCAATAGAACCAAATCCGCCGAGGAACCAAATCTGCAAACATCAAGCCGCGTCAAACCCGGCGGATATGGTTCCGATTAAAAACGATATCGGCCATTAAGAACGATATCTGCCGGCGGATACGGTATCCGCCGGTGGAACCAAATCCGCCGCTACACCGGCCTCAATCGGGTAGTAGACCCAGCAAGGATCCGCTGCTCTGATCTGGTGCGTATCTTCGAGCACGTGTTTCACAGATCTATGTTGTAGTCGGCCGATCATCCATCATCAGTCATATCATGGCTGCTCCTCACATTGAAGATTCCAAAACACGCGTGCGGCTGCTTGAACATGGAGTTGACAATGTAAGTAGATTTAGGGCCTAATATTGATAATAATATACTGGTAAATATTTTTATAATGAAGCCTAACGTTAGGCCATACCGGTACTAATACTATTTTTTGGATAAGATTTTTAAAAAATCATGGTATGATTTTTGTTTCTAACGACGTTACAAATACAATACATGTTCTACTAATTTTTCAGGGAGAAAGACGCGGTATTATCTATGGCGATGTATAAGACTAAGAGGATAGATATCTTCTCTTCCAACTCATGGTGATAGCGGATGCCGCCGTGAACTTTGAAAGGTCTTATATTACCGACGGAGCTCACTAGCACTGCGTTACTCTCTTACATCGTTTATGATTAGGCCTATATACATTTTATTTTCAACCTCGTGGTGATAGCGGATGCCGCCGTGAACTTTGAAAGGTCGTATTACCGACGGAGCTCACTGCGCTACTCTCTTACCCCCTTTATAATGATATAAATCTTCTCTTCAACCTCGTGGTGATAGCGGACCCCGCCATAAACTTTTAAAGACTGTATGATGGGGGGACCTAAAGCTACGCACTTTGTTTTCAAACAATAAAAACTATCCCAATTTTAATATTTCAACAAATATCTTTCACTAATTTGTGGCAAACATTCTAAAGATCATTAAAGGAGAATGAAACTCTTGGAGCAAGTTAGCTTTTGTGAAAGCAGAAAAATCAAAGAATAAGATCAACAAAACTTTGAGAAAAATAGGACTAGCAATAAAAGAGTTATGAGCATTTGAATGTCGAGATCACTAATGCTATGGAGATCCTCCCATTGGCAATGCGACCAAGATCTGTGATGTCACACACGTACAACTCTCCCATTTGGACACTGAAAATATACCCCAAAACATCTCTTTTTGCTCATTCTAATCATATATGACAAACGATTCATCAATGATATAAACATATTGTTGAAAGTTTGAGGAAGATTGAATGAATAATAAGAAAGTTATGAGCATTTGAATATTGAGATCACTAATGCCATGTAGATCCTACCATTGGCAATGCGACCAAGATCTGTGATGTCACACACGTACAACTCCCTCATTACTTTAGTACTTATTTTACCTATATTCTCACTTTATCTATCACAAGGTGAGGTGTTCTCTTTATGAGAGGACAAGTACATAGGTTTCACAACATTATATCATTGATGAATCGTTTGTCATATGATTAGAATGAGCAAAAAGAGATGTTTTGGGGTATATTTTCAGTGTCCAAAAGGAGAGAGTTGTTCATCTGTGACATCATAGATCTTGGTCGCATTGCCAATGGGAGGATCTCCATAGCATTAGTGATCTCGACATTCAAATGCTCATAACTCTTCTATTGCTAGTCCTATTTTACTCAAACTTTTGTTGATCTTATTCTTTGATTTTTCTGCTTTCACAAAAGCTAACTGGCTCCAAGGGTTTCATTCTCCTTTAAAGACTGTACTATTGACGGAGCTTATTGAGTTACTCTCTTACATCGTTTATGATGATATACATTTTATTTTCAACCTCGTGGTGATAGCGGGTGCCGCCGTGAACTTTGAAAGGTCGTATTACCGACGGAGCTCACTGCGCTACTCTCTTACCCCCTTTATGATATCTTCTCTTCAACCTCGTGGTGATAGCGGACCCCGCCGTGAACTTCAAATTGATTTGAAAACGCTAGCTACCCAAAACATTTTAATAACATATTTCAAATCATCGTGCGTGCTTGCGTCTTCTACTTCATTTTAATTGCACTTGCGACTTTAAGATGATGCGTCGTAAGAGATCATTCCAATAATTCTAAATCGCTAGCACCTAAAAATACTTCTAAAAGATGTCCCGCCGATCATTCATTAACCTGTGATCTATGAGAAATATTTTCATTTTATTTTCCTTTGCGCCTTTGCTCGGAAGATGCGTCTTTCGTTTATCTTTCTAATAAAAATCACTCGGTTTATTTTAAAGCAATAACACCTCAAAACCCCTGGCTTTAAAACATGTTCCAAATGATCGCGCATGTTGGCGACTTCCATTCCAATGCATTCGTCTTTGTGACTTTGTCAGGAAGATGCGCGCGACCGCGAACAACATTTTGATGTATTCCTTTGTTTTTAAACATCGCCGATTCGATTTTTGATTCGATTTCGATTTTAGAAGCTTAACTGCCGATCCGATTTTCGATCTGATTTTTGATCCGATTTACAACATTACCCCTCCACAAAAAACAATTTTCGTGCGCGACGAATTACATCATGATTCCGGACGAGTAAAGATATCGTTCATTAGGCCTATATTGATGTAAGAAAGAATTTGTGCGATTTTTTCTTCATATATCATGAGTAAATTCTAAGTTTTTGTTTGCTTTTTTTATATCGAATCTGAGCAGATGTTGGTAATAAATTTGTGTATTCTAACTAGAACTAATGTTATTTTTAACTGCATGTTCCATGGCACTTTCGTGATGCTCATCAAGTTCTATCAATGCGCCGTCGCTCGTCGACGGCTCCCTTGAGAACTCCGTCGACGATCACCCACAATGCACCACACCTCAACATTTGATCGAAGGAGCTGACGTGATTGAAATTTGGCAAATCAGGCCCATATTTCGGTCAGAAAATATATCAATTGTTTATGCAAAACTATGTTATATGATGATATTTTAAGCATTTTTTGTCATTTAAATGATAAATAAGGTAAAAGTTATAATTTTTTCACCATTTTTGCAATCTTGTTTTATGTATTGCTCTGAGAAATTGATAAACTTAAAATGCTAGAATTACAATTCCTGTTCACTCATGCATCAAATTTCAATTTAGTAACTCATTAAATTTGCCTAAGAAACCAAAACGTATCTCACTCATTAATTTATCATAACTCCCTTAGCTTTGCAAGTTCCAAAGGACTAACATCTCAAAAAACTGGAAGGCTAATTCCTGCCCAAGCTCAGTCTTTCAGGAGAGAAGTGGGAGGGGGGTAGAGATGGAGAAACGGATGGCTAAATGTTATGTTGACCTTTATTCCATCAACCTACTTGAGTCCTATCTTACCCATTATTCTCCTGACTCTCATAAACATTGCTGAGATCCACATGAAGTCAAAAGTCAAAATGCTGCCTAAAAATTGCAATTCATGATTTATACTCATGCATTAAATTTCTAATTTCTGCCCAGCCTCATTTTCATAACCCTGGTTGGCTTTGCAAGTTTGCAAGGAAGTGTTCACTCAAGCATGAATAGATTTCCAACTTTTCATTGTCATTTGAAAGTTGACTTTATTGGCTTTCCATATATAAACTGGCCAGCAAAAGAAAGTACCCACTTCTTTCAAAGGCTGCACACAAAAATTCACCCCATAAAAATAAACAATTTTGTACACAGGTATGGTGCAATATCCATTAGTAATCACATACCCAACAGGAAGTGATTATCTTTATTACAAAGAAATAAAATGACATGTACAGCATCTTGGTCACTGAATCAAAAGTCACAAAATGTAACAGAATGAGCCGTCCATTCACTTTGACATATTGGTTGTTAAAAAATGTTGTCCATTCAGTAGCCATTTTTGCTTGGTGGAAAGTGCTTTTGTGTGGGACTTTTGACTCAGAGACAAAGATGCTATGCATGTCAAGTTCTTCTTTGTTATGAAGATATTCAATTGCTTATGTGAATGTGATTAGTAAGGGGTATTGTCGCACACCTGTGTACAGATATTGTATATATTTATGTCGTGAATTTTTGTGTGCGGCCTTTGACAGGGGTGGGTACTTTCTTTTGCTGTCCAGTTTATATATAAGTCTTTCCCCCAATTTGATATATTTTTTATTGGCAGCCATTTCAAAAGTGTATAGTTTTTTGGGGGGACGCACTGTAGTTAAGTTTATGAAATGTGGACATCAGGGTAATCGAGTATCACTGACAAGTCTTAGTTCACATGATCAAGGTAAAATATCATTATGGGTCAATGAACGTGATATATCATGAATAGTGTTTTTTGTGTATAATTACTTTATAAATTAAAGTAGTTTTCAAAGTCAGCACTGCTGTTATATTAAATTGCGTAATGCAGGTGAGATTGGCAGAAGTGCTCCACTTGTTTTACATAGCCGCTACTAATTACCCCTACGATCTAATGAGTTCCGGGGACCCCTTTTTTGTATGGTCAGTTCCAGAGCATAAAGCATATTTAGCAATCGTTGATCCAAGAGCCGTTCCGGAAACCCCTGTTTTAAAACCAATTTTTAGTTCCAGTGCCCCCTATTTCGACTGTGGCGCGGCACATAGGTATCATGTTATAATTTATCATCAACTAAGTACTAGAAGGAGGGACTGGAAGTCTTGACAGGCTTATCTTCTGCCATACACTGATAATGTTGCAACCCTTAACACATTTGTGACAAGGGTCAGCAAGTAAACAACATCACCAGTAATGTTTTTTTATCTTGAATAAAGACTAAAACAAAATCAATGTTTTATTTACAGAAGTCAGTAGGACATTGCAGACAAGGTTAGGGACAGTGATTTTCCGCGATCGCGGAAACAGACGGAATTCACGGAAAGGGCCTTTTTAAACGGAAAGTGGCATTTCAAACGGAAAATCATGGAAAACATATTTTTCCTCAAAATACACAGAACAGCAACAGAAATTACTCCAAAATCTCAACAAAATATGAATATTAAATGGCCACAAAACCCCAGAAAACACAATCTCACTTCGCTATAATCATGACAATTCACACATCGTGACTGCACTCGATATCACACTCGATCGTACCCAGCGCTCGTAGCCGGCCGGGCGCCGGGTTGGGCTTCACACATCGTTCGAACAACGCGGTCGTGTGTTGCTGCCCTCTACGTTCGAAGATATAACGGCACGATATCGAGGTCTTGAAATCCAAAATGGCGGATAGGCGAAAATCGTGACTGCTGAAAACGATGTCCAAAAAAACCCAAAATTATCGATGAAATTTCATTTAACCATAAAATAATGCTAATATTATGATAGGTGAGGATGTATTCATGTTAAATGTGTTTGTCAAAATATTTTGTGCACCCACATAGATCCGATTAGAACAGATTCTGTTGCGTTGTTGGTACAGTGGCAGATAAAATTTTTGACCACTGCGAGTGTTGTAATTGCTATTCAATGGGTAAACGGAATTGCTACTTTTGCTTGTACACAAAGTCTATTGGGAAATGGAATTTCCGTTTTCTGACATGCTGAAACGGAATTTAGGATTTTCTTAAACGGAAAAGGCATTTTTTTTTAAATGGAAAATAACTGTCCCTACTCTGGTGAGACACCTGCATGGCACTTGTTTGTATCGATTGCATGTTGTAAAAAAAAATAACTGCATGTAAACGAGGACTGGAATACCATTTCCCACTGGCAGAGGTTAGAGACGGTTAGATTATTGAAAAAAGATAATTGAAACCATAATTGTTTCGATTTAGATCATCAGGCTGACTGATACTAGGCCCATAGACCAACAAGTGCTAAACATCTAGGAGAGTGACCTCACATCAGCCAACAGCCAATGATTTTTACTCTCCTAATACCTCCGTGCTAGGGAGGATGTTAGTCCAAAATTTAGCCCAACCAGGTGCCTTGCAGAACCATTTAGAGATTTAAAACTTTGCTAAGGCACAGTTACCAATGTTACCCTCCAAACGCCTCCTCTCCAGCAGCTTGCAGATCATGCATGATCACCCAGCAGTAGGGGAGACCGGGGTTAGTTGGAACACGGGGTAAGTTGAAACATTGTAATTTTCTTTAACGTCTTTAAATAAATTTCTGCAATATGCCCTCAATTTATTGTCATTATCAACAGCCATCCACCATATTACAGACAACACATGTGCAACAAGCCTGGTGAAGTTAGAAAGGAATTTTTGTTTTTTGACCTTCTGAGTAATTTTTTTCTCTTTCAGAAATGTTTTATTATCTCGGAGAAGTTTATAGATCAAGTTGGCCAGTTTGGGGGTATAATAGACACTTGTACCAAGCTACAAAATGAGGTTATGAGTATGGCATGGTGAAGTCCCTTTTTTGTGCTGTAAGCTTATAAACGTCAAATGGGCCTCCGGGGTTAGTTGGAACAAAATTGAAGGGGCTAGTTGGAACATGTTCCAACTTACCCCAAACATAATTATGAATAAAAACATTGGATATGAGAAAAAAATATATAAAGTATTTCACACTCTTCTGAACATGTATTGTAGATACCATGCTTGTTTTGTTTATCAGTCAGGTCTGAGTGTGCATTTAAGGCCCATTGTAGACCCTTAATGCAATATTAACCCTTATCAAACTGGGGGGGGGGGTCAATTTAATTATGCCTGTGTGCGTGGTATCAAAATTACGCAACATTTTGTACGTGCATGACGGACCCAAAATTGCTCAAAAACGTGATTCCATGTACAAGGTCAATGCAAATTGTTTTTTTCAACCAAAAGTCATAAATGTATGATTATTTTTTACTTTTGTTGGTTCAAATAGATTTATTTTATGCTATTTATGATCGCAAAAAAGTCCCGACAAAGTTCATCGGAAAAAACAAAGGTTCTAAAAAACAAAGAAATAGAATTTATTTTAAAAAAAAAATACATAAGAATTTATATTTTTCGCAATTTTTGGTGGATATTTGTTATAAATGTGAAAATTGATACTCTCACCAAAAATTAGCATTCTACTAGCTTAATAAATAGAGTTAAAGGCAAAAACATACCAAAAAAAATTAGGGCAAATTTCATATGCTTATTTGCATAATTAATGAAAATAATATAAACAATTCATTTTTGTCTTGTAAATTTGATGCAGAAGTACATGAAATTGCTGATAGTACACTTTATTGCATGTAAAATCAAACGCACCCAAATACGCAGAATTCTACTACACAGTCTGCTTGCGTGAGTGGCTGTATAATAGAAAACATAAAGTTCAACAAATCCACACTTTAAATATTTTGAACTTGAAAAAAGTAAAGCAAATAGGCTAAAACCATGTAATATTACAGTTTTAAGTAGTTTTAGTATAATTCTTAATTGACCATGCAGTGTTCCAACTTACCCCATACCATGTTCCAACTTACCCCGATATGGGGTAAGTTGGAACGTTTGCGATGGTCTTGTTCAAGGTGGATTTTTTTCAGTAACCATAATAGAGTTAAAAATTTTATGGGGTACATTTTAAGCCCTTAGATATATGCTTCAAGCTGATATATTGATTGTTTCTTGAATAATATCTTTTGGGATTTTACAGCCATTTTTGTCAAAAATGTTCCAACTAACCCCGATCTCCCCTACTCAGTAGTAGTCAGTAGTTGGTAACGACAAGCAAAATAAGTCTTTCACACCCTCGACAGCATGCCCTAAAACATTTCACATTTTTCCTCTAGGGGTTGGAGCCTTACCCCTACTGCATCCGATACTGATTCCACTCCAGGCTACTCCAGTTTTCAATTCTGTGTCATGTCATCATCACCCTTATATTGTTTTGTGAAATTGTGCTGAATGTCACTAGCAATGCCAAGTTAAACCTTTATTGGTTGAAGGGTATTGCTTGGTTCTTCTCCCGGTTCCCTCACTTTCATTTCACCCCAATTTATATAACTTTGACACTGACTTTATTGACTTGTCCCTAACAAACTCCCATATGACCTGAAGGCTTTTATACTATAGTTGTGCAGGACATATAATCACTACATCATTAGACTATTGTTACATGTGGGTGATTCCATACGTGTCGTACGGGACATTTAGAGAACATTTGACAGTTTTTTTACAAGAAAAATAAAAAATATTCCAGTAACTAAAGGTGATCATCAAGTACTACCAGAGTGTTAGAAAAACCAAGACTTAACATGACTTGAATTCACATCCTGTATAATACAGATTTAAAATAGTGATGTGTCGTACGGACGCAGAAAAAGTTGTTTTTTCGAAACCTCAAGTTTGTACTCTAAAGTCTGTGAGTTGGACGGATAATTTTCATAGAAACTGAACTCAAATTGATATTCAATTACCCAAGAACAAACACATCTATGAAAGAAAGCAAAATAGACATTCATGAATAAATAGAGCAAATTACAATTTTCGAGAACATTGTGGCGTACGGGACACCTCTAAATTGAAGCCAAACTTTCTTACTTTATGTCTCTTTGACTTTTTCAATCACTCTATTTGGCTGATGATAATGATAGTCCTATCAAACTAAAGACATTCATTATGTTAGAAACCGCAATTGGCTGAATATTTCTGTCAATATATCATAAACAAAATAATGTGTCGTACGGGACACTTGTGTGTCGTACGGGACACTTGTGTGTCGTACGGGACACTTGTGTGTTGTACAGGCACTTGCGTGTTGTACTGGGCAGTCTGAATAAAACAATGAACTTTTATCAATTAGAAGGGGAGCATTGCCCCTAAATTCTTCATTTTTAATGAAAAGTCTTTTAATAAGTAGTCATTCAGGACAATATAATTAAGTAACCTCATTATATACAATCGGGAGCAATATGTTATCATTTTTTTAATGATGGGAAATGTACAAGGGTTCGCAGCATTTTTTCCAAGCTGAAGAACTTGAGGTTTTGTGTGAAGTTATATTTTAGTGAATTAATTGATGATTTTCAATACACTATTTAAACAATGAATGAATGAAACTGTTTGTGTAAATTATGGGGCTAAAATGTTATATTTTTTCATATAAAATGTATATATACATGATATATGTCACAACTGTCACTTATAATTCCACAAAATATTTTTTTCTATAAAGAAATGCGGTTCTACTTTTTCAAACCTTTCTGCATTTCATGAAACCATATGGTTTGTCTTATTTTCCAGATTTTTTTTTTACAACTTGAAAAAAGTAAGGAGTTTCAATACTGTATATAAAAAAAATAGTGATCATCAAGGGAAGTCCAAATAGTTGATTGATATGTAATTTTTTTTAGATCTTATAATAATTCCATGCAAGAGGAAGTCATCTTCCAGGCTAGGGCGAATCAATTATAAAAGTTTTCTTTTCATGCTCAATGACAAAGAAATTAACCTGCTCTGACCAGTGGAAATCACCAGTTTAGCTGAAGGGAAAAGAATACAGCTACATGACATCAATTAAAATGATTAGAATCACCTATTTTATGTTCTATGGAGATAAAAAGGTATTTTTTCAGTCCACTTTATGTCAAATCAATTACTTAAATTAAAATAAGCCTACTATTTACAGTTTCTGAATAAAAATCCTGCCATTAAATGCATTATATATTGTGTGTCGTACGGGACAACTTTTAATAGGACAATTATTGAAAAATGAAGGGCTGTGATTAGATCCTCATGGGATAAATCGATCACCCATGGGTCAAAGATAGAGAAACTGATTCTGTGAAATTGCATCATCAAAAATAAAATTGTAGGACAAACTTTTGCATCTTTGTGTGTCGTACGGGACATTGCCAAAAATAGGTTCGGAAAAATCAGGGCTGCCCCTATTATGGATCATGAAAATGTTGTAGATATCATTTGGAACCATCAATGATACATTGTTCCATTGACCTGCAATATTTTCAATCTTCTCGTGCTTTGCCAATAATTGTTTCAGGCAGTGTTTGTAATTGACTATTTAATTAGCAAAATTATTGAAAATTGAAAATTCCATTATTCTTCCCCAAAAAAACTAAATCTGATTTCACTTTTGGTTAAAACTCATAATTTTCATAAAATTTAGGTATCATAGTAAAATATTACACTACTTATGACTTATTGAAAGCATGTTGAAATTTATGATATTTTTGAAGTTCTAGTGTGGAATCGCCCATGTAATGAATCAGTTGTTGATTGTATGATTGGCCCATTTCACTAGTGCCATGCATCTTTGTCTTGTAGGGGTCTTCTTTAACCCTTTCCACGCGTACTTCGCACCAATGCACACTCGGTGCCGTGCGAACTTCGCATTTCACACTCAACAAACAATGCATTGTTTCCCTCCCTGAAAATAATTCAGTATAGATGGATTCATGGTCCAGCGCACAAAGAGTTAATGAGTAATAACCTAGGTCATGCCATTCATGTTTTGACCTTGGAATAGGAAATAAAAATAAAATAATTCAGACTTGACTCTGCCCTAACCTAGACTGATATTTGTCCCCACCCAGTTTTACACATACATGTTCTTTTTTAATATCACTATGTCAGACAAAAAGTTTGTTAGATTGTTCACCTTTTGAACTAAAAGTCGCATGGACCAATGTGTCAAAAGATGCACATCTATGTCTAAATTAATTTTCTACTCTCTAAAACAAGGTTCACAGTTCAAGTTTCCCTGGAAATTATGTTGGAAGTGATGATTCTTGGAGCATGGACAAATTTACCAAGGTATGATGATTATTTCATACTAAAACTAATGAGATGTGACTTTAAATTGTATGTACCTTGTATTATTATTTTTTTAAAATATAAAACCCCTATATACATTAAAACATACAAGATACTAAGTGGAGCAGGTAGAACTTTGTTTGAACTACAAATCTGTACAGAACAGTTTCACTTGAAAGGAAAACTATTAACAGCTCAAGGGAAACAATTTCATGGTCTCTATTTAGCATATCATCACAGCAGGTTTGAGTGTAAGTCTACTTTGTCTAATAATGAAATCTTTGCCAAAAATCGGATACATTTTCCGACTGTCACAATCTTCATGTTTCATTGTTCTTCTATAGTAAGCATAAAACATATTTTTACTTTTTGTTTGTTTGTTTTGTTTTGAAAATAGAACTTTCGTATCGATGTGATTAGGCTGACTAAAACTGAGCTAGAGTTTGACATGGTAGGAGTAGATCCAGCAGTAGCTAATGCATTTAGGAGGATTCTGCTTGCAGAGGTAGGTACAACAAATTCACCTTTTTTAAATAGTTTATAAAGCAGAAGGACAGTGATAAAGAAGGACATTGATATAATGAAGACGGTTGAATCATGTGTTTAAAAAATAAAAGAAGACAGAGGGTCTTTACTCTTTATAGTAGTACTTAAGAACTTTTTTTTTCAAAGATGATATCTGTTTGATATTGAATTCTTTGCAAAAATATGGTTCAGTAAGAAAACAGATCATTTAATAAAAAATAAAGTTAATTGTATATCTCAGTATAAATAATATATCTTTGTAATTATATTGTTATTATCTTTTTTATTATAATTATATTTTTTTATTTAACTCTCCTAAATCTTGATCAGGTACCAACAATGGCAGTTGAGAAGGTCTTTATTTTTAATAATACATCCATCATACAAGATGAAGTTCTCGCTCATAGATTAGGACTTATTCCTATCAAGGCTGATCCAAGAATATTTGAATACAGACAGGAAGGTAATATTGAAACCAAGTAATTGTTAATCCAAAATTCCTTCTCTTTTAGGAGGAAGTGAGGGGGTGGGTAATTTATAAGATAAGATAGATAAGATATTTTATTCATCTTTCTTTCCGAACATTTTGTTTTACATGTGTGATTTCACATTCTATAAATGCAAATCAGTTAATTATAAACCATTGTTACAGTAGAAAAAGAAACACACCAAATAACGAATTACGTATTGAACGAAAGACAAGGAGAACCCCTGAAAAAGCAGGGCTTATAGTTTTGCAGTTTCTTTTCTTTTTTTTTCATTTTCTTAGTTATTTACCGGGTTTTAAGAAAAAAAATCCCCTGGGTATTCTATTTATCATTCAAGTGTTTTTTCAATTGGTTTAGACTTCATTCATCTACTATATATGAACTCATACAAACCTTCAATGTCCAAATACAATAAAAGACGAAGATAGTTGGAAATTTTCAAAGATTTTGTTAAAGACATTAACAAGTGATAGAATTTGAACTTTTATTCCAGGAAGTAGTGCTAGTCAGTGATTTTACAGTTGACAATTAAACAGTTGATAGGAATTACAAGTGAAGAAGTTATCATATAGAGGAAATCACCTTTGACACACATGACATATATTACTTGCTTAAAAGGGGTGATATTTTGTCCACATTTGTGAAGTGATCATGGTCTTGAAGAAATGTATAATACTTGGAAAGAAAAAGATGAAACACATGGCTAGAATGAAGATCGACACCAATTTCCATATACTGCCATTCTCGAAAGGCTTCCATTTTTTTGGGGGGGGGTGGGCAATATTTTGGAATTATTACCGGTACATCTAATTTCTGGAAATCATAAAAAAATAAAAATGCATGCTTCCAAAAATTTACAATCTAATATAAGTTATGAAGTAATTTTGTTGTCCGCCAAATACTACATTTAGCGACAGCCATTTTACGTCACTGCAAAATTTGTGTTGATCTGAGATTTTGTGGTGAGATCTTAAAAGCTTAGTCCTAAAAATGTTGGTTGCAATGAGGTTAAAAGAAGTAGTTCACAATAGAAGGGTTGGGGAAGGAAGTGAAAGGGGTCACAAGATATTGGCCACAAGACGTAGGCCACAACCTGATCCTTGTTTGACCTAAGAAATAAGCCTATTAGTAGTTGGAAAACACAAGGAATACAAATCTGGGGACCATTTCAAAGAGAACTATGGTAACTTTGCCGTAATGTCAACTACCATGGTAACATGGAAGATTCTAGCCTAAGTGGCTTTCTCTATCTAGCAGGCTAGTCCTAATGCTCTATAAAATGTGAATTTTCAATGTAGGTGATGAAACAGGAAGTGAAGAAGACACAATAGAATTCCAACTGAAAGTGAAATGTACAAAGAATCCAAATGCTTCTAAAGATGCTACTGATCCTGATGAACTCTATAAGAATTCCAAAGGTTAGTAGTTTCTCATCATTTATAATAGCAATCTTCTCGTAATAATATAAGAATGATGATGATGGTGACATTTATGGTTGGCAATCATGGCAATGCTCATGGTGGGAAATAATTAATGTTGATATGTACCTATACAAAGTTTTCATGTAAGGTCCAGGATATTATTGCCAGAGGTGCAGTTGATTATATGATGACTTCAAAGTACATGTAAGATGTGAGATATACAAGAGGGAATATAAATATTTTCCATCTTCATATCTTTCATGACATATTTCAGACAAAGCAGTGCCTGTCATCTATAGAAAACCCAATAATGTACTAGGTGTATGTGTTAAGGTGATTGTTGGCATGGATTTTCATTAATTCCACAATCTCTCCCCAACTTTGTCTATTGAACATGAAAGTTTACAAGATGAAAATCACAATATACCAAACACAGAATATTTTGATGCTGGCTAGGCTATTGAATTTTTTGATGTGTCATATTTTCAAGTGTTATTTCATGTATCAAAAGAAATTTCTTTTCATATTTTACAGTAACAACTGAACATTTCAAGTGGAATCCTATAGGGAGCCAAGAGCAAACGGTAAGCTTTAATTCTTTTCCTTATTTTGTTATTCATTCTCAAGTAATATGTAAGAAATTAATGAGGTAATATGCTTGATTTCCAAGCATTCTATGAAAACCCCACAACAGTCTTCTCTATGTCTGTTGTGTCGTATAATGAATGCTAGAGAAATTATTGAATACATTCACTGGATATTCAATGTGACATGTCTATTACAATGATGTGACACAATTTCACCCCATGGACATTGACTATTTTCAGGTTAGCAAGAGTGTTTCAGTGTACCTCTTTTCTGTCTTTTTTGTTTATAAATATTTACAATCAATTTGCCTTTCCAAGTCTTTAAACATTCTACCCTTATATTGTTGAAAAACAAATTCACAGGAAGTTTATTTGATATTCTAATAAGTGAAGTAAAAGGTTCAGTTTATTATAACTCTGAGACCGTCATAATGCCCATGTTACAGCAATTTGTTGTGAAGTTTGTCCAGTAGGATATAAGATGTTTGGTTGAATGTCCCTAATAGAACCAAGAGCAGGATTTGGGGGGAATGATCTTGGATTTTTTCCCCTTTAAGTACCTAAACTGGGCAGTTAAGTTTGACTAATTCCATTGCATAAGATTTTGATAACTCAAATATGCTCTGAATTTCTTGTTTAGCATGGACCTAAAGCATTTGCACCAGTTGACAATGATATCTTGATAGCGAAGCTGAGACCAGGCCAGGAGATTGATCTTAAAATGCATTGTGTGAAAGGAGTTGGTAAAGATCATGCTAAGTTTTCTCCAGTAGGTCAGTTCACCTTTCACGTTGCATACTGTACTTGTTTAAAATACAATTAATTAGGGTTCATTCAGACACAATAAATATTAGTAAGAAAGCTCAGCAACATTTTGTGTACAAAGTCAATGGGATATGAGTGTCGGAGAATCTGAAGTTAGATCACTTATTTCTATCTTTTCTAAAGGATTTCTCAATTTTTGTCTTGCCTACATAGCAAAGCGAGACTATAGGCGCCATTTTTCTGACAGCTGCGGAGTCGTCAACAGTGAAATCTTAACCAAGGTTTTGAAATGTGGTAACCTACAAAGTATATGGACCTAGTTCATGAAACTTGTGTGCAATATTATCCCTTATTTTCAGCCATACAGTTTGTGAGTTCTATTACTGAGAATAGGACACATTGTTTCTCTGTAACAACTAATATAATCCATTCCTATCAAAGATTCATGATATTTCTCTGTGATATTACAAATATTCAATTAATACAAGTTTCATTCTAATTAATTTCAACTATTTAGAAATCCCAAATTCATCAATTTTGTTACAGACCCCATGACCAATAGACAAGGCCCTGAGTCTGCTCATTTGATGTTTTTATTATACACTGATTGACTGACCAAGGTCTTGGGATGAGTTGGGTTTTAGTTTTGGGTAAGGCATTGTTCTGTCAAACAAAGGTACCGTTATGGCCATGCAGACACGGTTTTATACAGCTAAACAACAAAACTCAACCTAATTTTTGTGTTCTAAAGAACTCTTCCTTATCAGTATTATTCAGAATGCCCTTATTATTTGGAACTATCCCTATTATTTCTCTTTGTCCGTGCAGCAACTGCCTCGTATCGTCTTATGCCCGAGATCAAATTGACCGAGAATATCATAGGAGAGAGGGCAAAGAAACTTCAACAGTGTTTTTCTCCTGGAGTAATTGAGGTAGAGAAAAGAAATGGTAAGGAAAGAAGAGAAATGTTAAACAAAATATCGACAGATAGGGACCGTTTCATTAAGCTATGCATGGCTAGATGAAATATTGGTGACCATTTAGATGCTTTTAGCATATGCAGGAGAATTTCTTATAAGCCTAATCAAATTAGAAAAATATGCAATTTTCCATTCAGAATGCTAATCTTACTCTCCAGCTTCAAAAGGAAATGGTAATTAAAGTTTCAGCACTAACCAAACTACCCCCCCCCCCCCCTTCCAATAAACATTGCTAGTTTATATAACGAATAACATTTGTTTTTTGTATTTTTTTTTTTTCTTTTTACTTTATTTATCGATTAGATTGGGTCAGCATGATGTTACATCTGGGAATGATTGAATACCAAAATATGCATAACAAACCAGACATAATTTGAAATCATTGTGAAGCAAGACATTCGATTTTAAAATGTATTGAATCAAATATTCATTAAGAGGTTAATATGATGTTATTACAGGTGTTCCTGTAGCAGTAGTAGCTTGTCCAAGGAAAGATACGTGTAGTAGAGAAGTCTTCTCACATGATGTAAGTATATTGCCTGCCCACAAACAGGAAAATGTACATCTTTTACTAAGTGTTTTCCTAACATCACTGTGAAATTGTACCTTATCCCATGTTGAACTATGAATCCTGTTTTGTTGAAAAAGGCATCATTGTAGATTTATTTTGAGTAGTAATCTGTGTGTTTGGTACGTTTCTCTGTAAAGTGAGGTGGTAAATGAGACAATTTTGTTTAAAAGTGCATAATATGTGAATTGATATATTCATTCTTTATAAAAACATCAGGGTACTGTAACACAAAGGTTAGCCATTAATCGTACTCTTGATTTTTACGATTGATTGTACATTGTAGTCAATGCAATCAATCATAGACAAATGTGTCTACGATCATTGCTAAGCATCGTGTTACGGGCCCCAGACCAAATTTTGGCACTTAATATTCCAGTCATTTGTAAAGAAATGTGTAATGTTACAAACAGCTTTTTGACTTATTCACCACTCAATGTAAGATACCAAGGCAACTGGGCAAGTATATTCTTATCATCAAGTAGTGCATTCTATGAAAACCCCACAACAGTCTTCTCTATGTCTGTTGTGTCGTATAATGAATGCTAGAGAAAGAATGAATACATTCACTGTGGATATCCAATGTGACATGTCTGTAACAATGATGTGACACAATTTCACCCCATGAACATTGACTATTTTTGCAAATTTGATTCATTACTGTTGTGTGAATATATTAAATATTATTTAGTTGTTGCTGAAAAATGTCCCTATATTCCTCCAGTTAGTTTTATGTGTGATCAGTTTGTGTGCTTCTTGCAGACGTGATGAACTGAGAACTTCTCTCTTTTCTCTCATTTACATTGTGCCTTATAGTCTAGTAAAATATTGACATCCATATATATGGTATTAATTGATACCTAGTTTGATATATACTTGCACATTTAATGCATTTTTAAAAATATTTTGGTTAGTTTATTTCACAGTAAATTAAGATATAAAATTATTTTCAACCATTTCTTGCTTCACATATTTTCAATTTCATTCCCTCAATTTAGGACCTCAAAGATTGTGTGAAGTTGAATAGAATTCGGGATCACTTCATATGTAAGTATTGCATTATTTTGATGTCCTGTTTTTATCAATTCACAAAATATATGTTTAAAAATGATTTTGAAGTTAGTAAGTGGGATAGAATCAACCTTTATAAGTTTTATTGGTCAAGAACTAAGAATAATTGTAATGGAAAAGTGGTACCTTTTGAAAGTATTTCAAATAATCATTCTCAGTTGTTAACAAAAAAATATATAATAGTGAAGACTTTATATCAAACGCATAGTAGTGTTGCTACTAGTTAGAAGAGAGAAAATAAAAAAATTTAAGGGCTTCAATCCATTACATAGCATTCTATGAAAACCCCACAACAGTCTTCTCTATGTCTGTTGTGTCGTATAATGAATGCTAGAGAAAGAATGAATACATTCCCTGTGGATATCCAATGTGACATGTCTGTAACAATGATGTGACACAATTTCACCCCATGAACATTGACTATTTTCAGGTTAGCAAGAGTAATTCTGGATCAGTGTACGTCTTTCTATATTTTACATCTATACTAATGTTTTCCATGTATTGTTACTGTATAGTCATTTAAATTTCTCTGCCTAGTTTACTCATTTCAACTTGTAAATTAACTTATAAATATGTCTTTATTGTCTCATGTTTCTGTGCATTATGACATTAAGTTACATTTAGAAATATTTGAGTAGTTCATGAATGTAACTTTTAGGAAGAATTTTGCAATGTCTTTACATTTGCAGTCCTCAAGTTTCCTCATGTACAACACAATGGGTGATAGTGAAGGCTACTGTGAAATGTGCGAATTTTGTCATCGAACCTTCCTTACGCCCCTGTTCCAGCGTTCATATCTTGCTACGATTTAGCAATCCTACAAATTACACAGGATCTGGGAAAAATAAACTATCACTGGGAGAATGTGACTTTCAAAATAATGGGTGTCGTAGCTCGAGCTAAAGCTGGGGTAATAATAGTTGCGCTTTCTATCAGGCAAAAAGCGCTGAATAGGTCCATCTATTATTATTGGGAAGGTCGGTATGGAATTTTGAATATTTCAGATTTTCATGCTTATCTTTCTGATTTGCATAAATTCCTGCTGTCACCCAGTCCTCACAGTGTTGTTGCTACACTGCTCCCAATTTCAACCGATTACTATTCCACCCTCCAAATCGTGGTAGTGGAATGGTCCCTTTGATACTCTTTAAGTTGTATGTAGTAACCGGATGGGTATTGGTATCTCTTATTTTGTATTTCAGTCTCTGTGGAGTCAACTGGAGCTCTTCTCCCTGATGAACTGGTCTCTGAGGCTATCAAGATTCTGAGAGCAAAGTGCAAGACATTCCAACAAGACCTTGATATGCTGAGTAATCAAGATACATGAACTCATCTTTGATTTGTCTAGAATATCTGACTCAAATGTTGCTGGATGAGAATGTGAACTCAATGAAGTAGAAGCTAAAGCAATAGACGGAAGCAGTCAAGCAGGACTTACTGAGGATCCAAGATACATGACACATGAACTCTCCTTGCTCAATGTAGTTATCCATCTCAATTATTGCTTGTTGAGAATATGAACTAAATGAAGTAGACTCTAAGTAAACAAAGCAAGAGAAGTGCGTAACAACAGAGACACAGACACCTAAACTCGTCTTGCTCTATCTAGAATATCTATGTCGACTGTGAGTTTGTGAGAACATGAACTCAATGAAAGGAGAATCAATGCAAATAAAGGAAGCAGGAGACACACTGAGCAACCAAGATACACAACATCTAAAAAAAAAAAAGAATACTTAGAAAGAAGTGGTATAATGCTCTGATTCTGCTCTTCTGTAATCCAAAATTACCAGAAAATATAACTTTAGTGGGTACTGTCCCCCACGAGCCTAACCTCCAACCATCATGTAATGTGGTTCTGCGAAAGTTCTGGAAAACTTTATAGTGCCTTTTGGCATCTTAACCCTAAAAGGACTGGGGGGGGGGGGCCATGATGGGCCCCCTCGACGCTTCGCGCGATATTTCCGAAACGCAAAAAGATAACGCCGCAAAATTTTATGACTTTTTTCTTTGAAGTCTCGCGCAACTTTTGAGACCAAAATCGCGACATAGGGTATAGCATCGCGACATCACATGACTTTTTACAAGGCAATGTCATGCCGAAAATGGCTCATTTTTATACTTTGTGTACAAAGTCTATGGGAGATGAAATTAATAAAAGGGTGATTGTTTTTCGTCCTAATTGGTCTGCTTGATTAATTGAGCGTTCAGTTTAGTTGTTAAATGGTCTGTATTAATTTTTATTGAAAAAAACAATGAAAAACAGAAGGTGAAAAAACAAAGAAATACATGAGAAATTCTAAAAACAAAGAAATACGTAAGGAAAAAATTGGCTTTCGCAATTTTTCGTTTTCAAAACCTTTAAATTGGATTACAAAGATGACATCTTCAGGACATTGTCAGTGATGTTTTGATATTAAATTATTTAATGTTTATCTTACAAAGTATTAAAGGAAGGTTCAATAAATCATCAACATATCTGTTGATTTTCAAATATTATATTGTGTAATGATTCTCAATCTGAATGTATGCACTGCTATGTTACTTTAATTGCATATTAAAGTCATTTTAAAAACAATTCTCATTAATTTTTTTATTAATGAAGTTTTGTATAAAAGCTGGCTGACATATTGAACAAGTAGCAAAGTGGTGGAAGTTTATGATATTAAAAAAAACTATAATTTTACAGGTAATAACATTTTATGGAGTTGGTATTTGAAATTTGAGATTTTATACATAAATTAAAGCAAGATTGAGAATATTGAAAAGGCAAGTGGTCTGGAACTTAAGTTATGCAAGACTTTACAAATGAATGGGCCAGACTACCAAATAATGTCAGGTCGAATCGTAAATATTCCCTGATGTCTTACAAATTGGGAATGAATTTTCCTCAACTTATTTAAATTTTGACAATTGATTTTGCAGTGAACGCTTGTTAATGAGAATTTAAATCTTTAAACATATTTCAAATTTTGTAATGTGAAATAACATGAAAAATTATTTCATTTAGCACAAGAATATGTTCCAGTCAATTGGAAAGTCATGTGTAAGTATGTAACAAGTTGGGTTCCATAACATGAAGGTTTGCATTAATCACTAAATGATAATTAACCTGTCGAGTTAATTGTTGCATGAGCACTTTGTTCATTGACCAGGAACCAATCAGAATGGTTCTTGATTCATTGCAAACTTTTGTTACCGAGCCTAACTACTAGGGTCATGGGACTGAAAGGTTGGATTGGAAGCAGTGATATCAGGGGAGTCGAGGCTATGATCAAAGGTGATTTAGGGGGAATTGGAGACAGTAATCAATTTCTTGCTGGTTAGATTTTGTAAATGGGCTGTTTGCCATTAATTTCCTTTGAACGTATTCAGGGTGGTGTCTCGTAAAGCTGTCTGCAAGTTATGTATGACTGGTGACCTATTCCTATACTAAACCCCTCAAAAAAATTTCTGCAACTCTAGTTTGAGCGGTACTAAAATCATTAGTAAGCCTTCGAAAGGAAAGCATGAATATTCCTTTTTACAGTCACAATCGTGTGTAATTTGTAATGCTGATGTTATCATGGAATGCGCAGACATAAATATGCAGCAATGTCAAAAATGAAATGTTGCAAAATTTGTTCGTTCCAATAGCAAATTTCCAATTGTTTCGAGGATGGACCAAGTTTGAATGATGTTGATGAATTGATACCTGGAAATATACACATTGTGTATTCTCATTTGTGCAATGGATTGAATGTGTTTGGAATAATGTTGAACCTTGTCATTTCAAAAAGTTTTAGGTTGAATTTAAAAAAAATGAGATGTTAGTTTCATTGTTACTGAATTTTTATTGGAAGCTTTCACTCCAAGCAAAACATTCACCGACGCCCGTCTGCATGGTCAAAATTCTATAGAAATCGAGACTCTGGTTAGAAAACAATGCATTTTACAACATTCCACTTTTGACTTTTCCCTATATTCAGGGTAACTGCACATTCCATGATTACATAATCACAGCAGATGGCACATCATAGTAAAGAGGAATAATTAAGCCTTTCAATGATACCAGTTTCATCTTCTGTACCTCAGTAACAAAAAATATATCATCTCCCTTGAGGTTTTATAATCAAATATTGATAACAAATCTTGTCAGAAACAAGATTTTTAATCTACAAAGTTCAGATTTCAAGTTTTGCTATTGAATGGGAATTAAAACGAGAATATGATTTGGCAGCAAAGAACAGGTCATCAGTCACTAATGATTTTATAACAGTTTTATGAAACCACATCTTGGTCTGTCCAGCGGTTGTTGCCCTAAATGAAGTTTTGGTTTTAAGCTAGCTTATCCAACACCAGTAAGTATTAGTCCAACAGGTAACATTTGCTTCTACAACATTGCTCCTCTGCTTATTTCTTTGATGATTAAGGTTGGGATTTTTAGGTTTGAAGCTTGGCTTTTGTTTGGCTTCATGCACAAATTTTTTATGAGAGTAATTGTCGGAGAAGCCAATGTCATGGAACTCATATGGTGCGCAAGCTTTCTCTGCTTCAGCACCGTCTCTCTGGAACAATTTGCCGTTGAATTGAAAAATCATACCATCACTAGAGACCTTAAACTCTAAATCGAAGTCTTATCTTTTCTAACAGTATTAGTTATTGGCACTTCGACACATCCGAACTCTCATTCTTTCTTTTCTTGTGCGCCTTTGAATAGAATATTTTTAGATAGATGGCACTATATAAATGCCTATTATTATTAACACTACTGAAAACCACTGTATTTTGAACTATGGTTTAACCTAAACTCTGGTATAAAGTTTTTGTTTAAATGTGGGTAGCCAAATGTGACAGGCATCTCTTCTTGTAGAGGTCCAAACAATGGGCATTTTGCACTTGATATATCAGTATTTCCTAAGAATGGTAAATAACATATTCTCCCATTTAAAGCATACGAAATGAATCAAATCTACACAGGTTGAATAAAGTTTTAAAAAAGCACATAATTAAACTATGGTTTAACTTAAATACCCGATTTCAAAATACAGACCATTTGGTTCATCATCATAACATACCACAACAAAAACAGGCTAAGTTGGCCTCATTTTCTTAAGAACATGACTTTTAATTCTTGTTTGTCTGCATTATACAAACAAAAACATGGAAACTTGACAATGGGATACATGGTTCTACTAGTAATGTTGCATGCACACAATCTTGGAGGTCAGTCAAACAGTATGTCAACTAGCCTTTAATATCTATCCAATTTATACCAAAAAAAAAAATCTTTTTTATTTTGTCTTTTCCAAAAACTTCACAGACTTGACACAATAGAAAGCATAAGTATAACTACAGCATGTACATAATTGCCCCACCTTGATATATGATGAGTTTTTTTTTCTTTACAAATAAATAAAACAAAAATGTAGGAAGAATGAAATACAGTATTTAATTCCCAAGATCAATACTACAATGAGTCTTTGGTTCTTATAGCCTCCTTCACTAAACTGTTTGATTTTTGCTTTCGTAATATCATATTGTACTTTAAAAATAACTGATAAATAAAATAAAATAAAATAAAATAACAGAATCAACTAAAAATTAAGTCATCAGGTCCAATGTAGCACAAACACTTCAAAGGACAAAATAGACTTCAGGGATTTCATTCTTAAATTACACTTTTACCTATAAATGGCAATTAAAAATTTTGCAATGAAATAATTTCCATTATTTTGTAATGGCCTATGATCCAAATTAACCTTGATGTAATTTTGTTAAGTAGCAGATCATGTAAAAAGAAAAGACAGGTGACTTTATATCTGTATACGTCTTGAGCACTATAAAATACTAATGAAAATTCTTGTAAAATCTTAATTTTATGATAAATTTGTGACTTGTTGGTATTTCAGCAGTTTATTTTTAAATGAAATGTTGAATACAAAGTTCTTTTTAAAAAAAATTTAAAAATTAAATACTCAATGAATAAGGACTTGAAAACAATGAAATTATAATAAATAAACTTGATAGGAGACTATCTCAAAACACACTAAACTGAACCTATTAGAATCTCCATTGCAAATGCGAGTGCAGATGGCTATTTGCAATGGATACATAGCAAATTAGCAACTGTCCATAAAGTATTACACAGTAAGTGCTCTTTATAAAAGACAAATGTACACATATATACAGTTTAAGCTTTGCAAGCATAAATAAGAATACATTATTACAAAGATAAGAAAGCATGATAAAATTCACATGAGTAACAAATAATTATCTCCAACTGGTATCCTCTCAAAATGCACATTTTTTATCATTAAAAGACAATAAATTAGATTAATAGAAAGACAATATTATCCATATCTCATTGAAAAGGGGTATGATATCCATCAATTAAAATTTTACAATTAACATAATGAATCAATATTTTAATCAGTATGAGCAAATAAAGAAACCAACTAAAATTTATTAGAATGCACCCATCCATGATCAAATATTTAAAAAAAATAACTCTAAAGAATAAAGTGAGGACTAATAATTTCGTCAGGTGGGTATAAAAACTAAATATTTTACATTTTTCTAAGTTAACTGAAATTCCTCTTGATTAAAAGCATGTGCAAGTATGGAGTAGTAAACAATAAATTGCATCAAATAATTAAATAAATATGGAAGGATTGTTGATTACTAACTTGGAAAAAGAATTTTTATTTTACCAATATCAAAGATCTAATAGATTTCAGAAAATTTTTGGTAGTACTCCAACCCATTAACAAAATGCAAATAATACAGGAATAGAAGACAGTGCTCTTCTTACTTCCATTTTCTGTCATCTGTCAAATAAAATTTTGAACATCTTCCCTTGACTGTATATGAGATAAGAGTAAAATTACTTTTTAACTCATTTTGTATATAAACATTAACAAAAAAATCATTTAAAATTGAACTTATGATTATGTCACAGATGTCAATACAATTTCAATAATAGTACTAACGTTAATAACAAAGGACAGTAGTAAGTACAAGTCAATATAAACAAATAAAGTACTGTTGTTTGATTTGGTATAGAATTTAGATTAAAGGTATTTCATCTGGAAAAGAGGTGGGGACAATAATGTATAAGTAAAAACTGCAATGGAATTTAAGAATATATTTAAAATTGATTTAAAAAAAGAGTTGAAGGAAGAAAAAGCTAACATATATTTGACTAAAATATATCAGTGGGTAATTCCTAGTACAAGAAATATTCACAGATTGTTTTTAATTTGTTCCACTAGCACCTTTAATGTTGTTTCAACACAAAAAACACTCTTCTGATATAAACATATTTGGCCCATGTGTTGCAGCATACTGAGGAGGAATATACTAACTTTTTTTTAATCTTTGTTTTGCACAGTTTGGGGGAGGGAGCTGTTTTGAAAAGAATTGCAATTAATTTGATCAACTTAACAATAAATGATTAATTTCTTTGACAAAATGATATGGATGGACAGAGTGTCTTGAATTTCATTTAATACAGGAAAAGGATAATTCAAAGCTGGTCCAAGAATATTTGGTCTGATAACATCAATTAGTATGAAAACTACAGGAAGTTGGTCAATTAAATCTTTAATGAATTATTAATTTCCCTTTGTCACAAGAACTACATAAAAATAACTAGACAATGACTTCAATGCGTTTTCACTAACCATGTGACTTCAGTTAACCAGTACATTCAATCAGTTCTCTTTGGGTGGAACTCGCATATAGACACTGGAAGCATATACTACCAAATGTTCATTTCAATGAACATATATTTCATGAATTTCATCCATATCTCATAATTTGAGAGCAGTGTCATAAGAAACCTGATATTAAAAGATACATATATTCCTACAAGGTACTTAATCTATACTACTGGCAAACAAGTGCAACTATTTACAAATATTCATTTCATATTTTTGTGCTATGACGTTATTAGCTTGTACTCTGCAGTGCATTGAGCTGTTGAATAATCCATAATATTAAAGTCACACATCAACAGGAATATTGAATACTGATTACTAAATGAGGCAGTAGTCTACTCTGTGTCATCAACTATTATTGTTTCGTCTAGATTGCAATTTACACACTCATATAAAGAAACTTTATAATAGAATCTTTCATTTACAAAATCAGAGCACTTTGGAGAACTTCCTTTATAAAGTTCTCATGCATATTTGTAAGAACCTTTGTTGTGATATCTGAAAGGTATTTCATGAAGCTCTTTGTGAGAGACAGGTGACCTGTTCTTGGTTGCTACAGCAGATTCACAATAATTTTGAGTTCTTAACCATCTACCGTAAATGCAATGTTTAATGTTTTTCTTTTGTGAGGTTTATAGGAGATTCAGTCCCACCTTCAACAAGGGAAAATTGGGAAAAAACAGGTCACCTGTCATGCTTTTAATTTGTGCATAACTTACAGTTTTCAGTTTTATGAATTGCAACATTTATACGTCACGTTAATCATCTATCAATTTTATATAACATCTCCATAACACCATATTTTAGACAAAATTCATTTACTCCCATTATTTCACTGTTAATGCTTCAAATTTTCATTTGTACCTATCTCCCATTTTGTCATACCAAAAAGTTGCATACCGCTCCTTAAGTCACATTTCCACATGTCTGCTACAAGGATCTATCAGATAAAAAAATTTGAGTTGCTCTTGGTTTTATGAATTAATAAAAAATACTGGACACGTTTACAATTATTACATAATCACAAATACAAATTAAAACACCACATGATTTTTCTACTGTATATCTTTTCCTTTTCATAGTACTTTACAATGTATGTAAAGGAGGATGGATTGCAAACATAAGACAGTTCATTTACATTTTTGCATACATCATTTCAAGTCCAATTAGTTGGTTTGCAGTCCTCACAGAACTTTTTTTCTGCTCTATCAAGCAAACAAAGTTATTAGCTTCAAGTCCTCAGACTTGGTTCACACGACTACGCACTATGTTGGTTTCTGCTTGACTATTGAGTAGCCAGCACATTGAATATTCTCAAGTTTCTTCAACTCGCTGAAAAAGATGCGCATGCAGAACACCTGGCTTCAGAGATCCTTGATGATATTGCATAACAATAACCTGTACTGTATGTAGGTAGCTATACACGGCTATCAGTTGAGATGCGTCCAAGGTGATGGGTGATCTCGGAGAAGCTATGACGATCTTTAGGACTATCAGCCCAGCATCGATGCATCATCAGCTCTATCTCCTCTGGTGTATCCGATGGCGTCTCCAGCATCAACTCACCATCTATCATGGCTCTCATCACAGCATCGTTATCCAGCTGTGAATAGGGTAACATTCCCTGACTGAATACCTCCCATACAAAGATCCCATAAGCCCAGACATCACTCTTTGCAGAGAGCTCATCCTCAAAGATGGCTTCTGCTGGCATCCAGCGGACCGGGATGAGCTTCTGGTGGTACTCATGGTACTCTGGGCGGTAGAGATCTTGACTTACAGACATGGTACAGATCTTCACCTCCATTGAAGGTGATAGAAGACAGTTACGAGCAGCTAGATCACCATGAATAAACCGATTGGCTGACAGGGTCTCCATACCTAGAGCTACTTGGTTGACTATGTCTATCTTCTGACTAAGGGTCAACGGAGGTGGTACGTTCTTGGTGCCATTCTCACCACGTGTTGCCTGCAAGAACTGCTTCAGATCACCCTGTTATCAAACAAATCATAAAAAAAATAATTAATCTACATTCAGAAAGACAAATATTAAGCAATATGACAACACATAATCTGCTTTATTCAGCACTGCCCGAGTTCATAAAGAATTATTTTTTCAGATTTGAACAATTTAAATACAACACACACAAAATTTGCTTTTTATCTATTTCCACACACTATCAATTTTGCTAGATATTAAAAAAAGCAACGATATAGACTCACCTCAATCATTCTATTAAATGAAGTATTTTGGGATCAAAGAGTTAACTACATGAACACTTGGTTAAATCTTGAAAAATTAATTATGTATCAATATAATACTCCATGCTTTTACAAAGAAGGTACTTGGTGACATCAACATACCTACACAAGTTATATAAATGTTCAGCAATAGCAATATTTTTCTTCAAAATCTCATCTTTTATGTCTTTTAAAGCATCTATAAATCCAGTTGAAAATGTCTTTTCAGTCATCCTTTCCTACAATGCACTCACCCAATCTAAATACTCTGTGATCATGAGTTGTGGTTCACTATCCCTACACACACCCAGGAGTTTCACAATGTTCTCATGATTCAGCTTGCCTAACATCTCAATCTCTCGTCTGAAATCTAACTGTAATGACTCTTCTTTGGTCTGTAGAGCTTTGACCATCACTGTAGTAGCCTCCTCACCATCTTTGATGCCTGCTGCCCTCGCTAGCGTTACCTCGCCGTAGGCTCCATGACCTGAAATCATCAGATAAATGCTTCATTATCATTCACACAATACAGTAACTATTTTGTGATCTATAATCTAGGCTTACAGAGCAATATAATGAATAACAGATGAACAATGTCATCATTAGCTTGAACATAATTCTTCATGACTTAAATCTATTGCATGTAATTGAATTAGATTAACTAATAAACATATGATTACTTACATCAGATGCTCTATAGCTGTCCATCCATTCCAAAGGTATGTTCGTGTTTTTTTTTTTTGCCCTACTCATTTCGGGGATCTTGGGCAAATAAAGAAGCTTTGTTGCACAAAGCATAAACACATGTTTTTTTTTCAATTCCCATAAAGATTTTCCTCTGTATGTTGCCTCCCTTCACCAATGGGGAATTTCTAAACATCATCTTTACAATATTGCACTCTTTCAATCTGCACGCGCATTAATTATGATTAACGTAAACAGCTCTTGGTCAAGGTACCACAATACTATTTGTCTCCTCATTGTAAAAGGTTGTCTTGTTTTAACTTCATTGTCAATTACCATGATGAAATTCTTGAATTTTGATTTTTATTGTACGAAAATGCAGGAGTTGCAGGCTGAATGCAAAGTATATGTAGCCCATTTTATATAATCATTATAATCATAATCTCATTCCAGAAAACATTTCACTTTGCTATATCCTGAACATATGACAATTCTAAAGAAATCTACCTTTTGCTCTAAATCAACTTTAGTTCAATTAACCAGCATTAAGTTTTACCTATAGTAGTGATGGTCTGCATATCATGTCTTGGGAACTGGAGTTTATCATAGCTCCCTCTTTGATGATTCTTAGATGGAGTAGGATTCAAAGCTATCTCTCCATCAGCAACCTTCCCATTCTCTCCATCATGACAATCATTTAACATCTTATTATTGGCTCCTCCTGCTACTGTCCCATTGGGTTTCTCCATGTTCTTCATCTTTCGTCTGTACCGCCGACGTCTCTGACGACACCACAGCATGAGACCAACTACTAGGAAGATGTAGGCTGCAGCACACCCGACGGCGATAGCTATGGTTCTAGTCATGACCTGAGCTGGGACTGGCTGCTGATCAGGAGGTGTACCCTCTGAAATCATAACAAACAATAAGTTAAAAGTCTTGCCCATCCCTCATAATCTCTTATTCCCAATTAGATACCTACATTGTCACAGCCTCTCCTATATTAGCAGATAGATTTGAACAAAATTAGACAAACAAAAAGACAGATCAGTAGGAAGTTTAAAATTTTTTATCCCTACACTTGTTTGCAAACTCGATTTTGATTTTGTGAAGATGCAATTTAAGAAATCAGCACCCTTAACTCTGATAAATTCAATAGATACAATTTTTTTCTGCAAATAATACCCTCCAAGTGTTATGATGTATCAGGGATTCCATGACATATGCTCCAGTGACAAGTGCTCCAATATACAAATTCAACACACAAATCAAATGACTTGATACTTCAACCCTGAATTTAATACTTTTCACTTTCCTTAACCTAACCCTAAACATAACATAAAAACCAATTGCAACCCTAACCCTATATCTTAGAAAAATTATAGCCTGGAGCAATTGTCACAGGAGCAGTGTCATGTCAACGTATCAGGCATCTCATGGGCATGACCTTTAGATTTGAGAGGACTATTAATTGGCCAAGAAAGTTTGTGAGAAAATGAAGTAATGAGAGACAGAACGACAGCATTTGTCTCACACGTACACAAATCTAAAGCTCCGTACTGACAAGACGAGGTGTAAAACAAGAACTTACTTTGAACAGATAGTGTTATCTCTGTTGTATTGAGACCCGCATCACTACCGGCAATACACTGATATCTACCAGCATCATTAGCAGAAACCTCTTGGATGATGAGGGTACCGTTAGGTAGATGAGTGAAATGATCAGGGTAATTTATGATTGGTTTACTCATCCAGGTAATTGTTGGTTCAGGGTCTCCATACGCTGTGCAGTCAATCTTCAGAGAATAGCCCTCAAATCCTATGGTGTTGTTCGGGATGATTCTGAACTTGGGTTTAACTGTTAATGGAAATAAAACAATAAGAAATTATGATTTGTCTCCCAATCTATGACATACGAGAATAAGTACTCTCAAAATTGAAAGAAGACACCAACCATAAGATATTTTTCATAGATTATGCATTTCTTGTTTACTCTTGCAAGTATTCTTGTTAAGTCTTACAAGTATTAATTGCATGTCATTGTATCTGTTTAGTCCATTACAATCCCATATATAAACATAATTCACCAATTAATATACATTACAGTTATAACCATAAGATATACATATAATGGGATTCAGATAACCAATGTCATGTAAAGAAACTTGAATATATCAACTATACTAAAAAAGTATACAAATATCTTATCTTAGAAACACTGTAACTCTGCACATGAACAGTATCAGTGATTCCTCATCTAGTCAATATAATTCAATGTTATACCTACCAACTACTTCAATTCTGACAGTGGAATTAATCCTTTCAAGACCAGTGGATGCAATACAGATGTATGTTCCAGCATCACTCGCTTGAGCTGGGTCAAATTCCAGAACTCCTAGGTTAGGTTCAGAAATGTGATCTGGCCATGATCCAATCAAACCTTTCTTGTACCAGACAATATGAGGTTGGATACTAGCCGTAGCATGGCACACTAGGCGATTGACCTCACCACGGTCTAAAGTCGTTGCAGTAATGGGGCGTGGATTGAACCTCAAAATAGCTGTAAAAATACAGACATAAACAACAGAACATGTGATTACTAAATGATGAAAAAGTATTTTAATCTGAGAATAGACAGGCAATGTTCCTTGACAATTGCTAGTTCATCCAAATATACAATCATATATAATTTCCGCTATGTTTTCAAAATGAATGCTTGGCATATTTGTTTAACGTCCTTCTTTTACAAGGAAGACTTTCTTGTACTACTACTTAAAGATATAGACCCAAGCTTAATGATCGACCGAGCTCTTGAAATACAGTTCTGACTAGTCTGAAGTCAGAATTCAAAGCTTGCTATGCTAGTACTTTGGCTATCTGATAATACAGAAAAGTTATTTTCATTGAATTTTTTTTTTTAAGGGCATTTTTTTTCCACTCCTTCAAAATGCATTTTTCATCACATTAAAAAAAAAACTTTCCCCTCCTTTATAATGTCCCCACGGTATATAAATATAAATTTTCTTAATGTGACTATGTTAAGTAAAAATGTAAAGCAATTTTTAAAGATAGTTATTTTTTATAAGATATGGTCCGGTTAAGAATATATTACCTTCAACATAGATGGTAGCAGATGCAGTTTTTATTCCTGCTACTGTTGTAGCTCTACATGTATATGTCCCATTGTGTCGAGTTGTAGCACTGTTGATTACAAGGGATCCATCATCCAGTAAATCAATACCTTGCTTCTGTAAACAAAAAATTCAAAGAGACCTTCATACATGAAATCTGGATACCAAGAGTCAATCTCATAAATTGCTTGTCTTTTGTACCTGGAGGGGTGAATTCACACTCATTCTACAGAGAACAAGACCGCTGAAAGACCTTTGAAAGACCATGAATTCTGGTTGATCTTTCAGAGGTCTCTCACTGAACCTACAATGGTCTTTGAAGTCTTACATGAGCCCTGACCAATCTTTCAGTGGTCTTTGTGGTCTTCATGGGCTCCAAAACTTTGAAACGGTTCAAAACAGTCTTACAGGAAAATGGTCTTTCAGTGGTCTTTCAGCAGTCTTTCAGCGGTCTCTCGATGAACTTTCAAAGGTCTTAATAGTCTTTCAATGATCTTTCGGCAGTCTCAAGATTTTTGCGGAGATCACTCTAAGACTCATGAGAGATCATTCAAAGATCATTCAAAGATCATTGAAAGACCAGGCAAAGTCCATGGAAAGAATTCTGAAAGATAACTTGTTGCATAAAAGATCTCTGAAAGACCATTGAAAGATCTCTATCGGACTAGTTTAAGACCAGAAAGACAAGAAATATCCATCAGTCTTTCATAGTTTTTTGAGGGGTCTTTCTGAGCCATTCCATAGAGATGACGAATTTCAGTGATCTTGAAGATCATGGTCTCCGTTCTGTGGAATGGGGGCCTATTTAGATAATAAAAAATATATCTTGCATGGAGCACCTGAAGTGCATTCTAGCAAATATCAAGTAGAAATGTTTGATATATCATATGATGTATTGATGAAATTCGTCTCACATACTAAAATAAATGAAATTGTAGATTTGTGGAAATCAATTTCATTTTCATCCAAGTGGATGTGCACATGACTGTTTTAAAAGTTACTCTAAGATGAAATATGATTATCCACATCCCTGCTTCCATTTTTGTTGAAATCACCTTCATTTCCATCTGAATGGGTATGCATATCAAATTTTAAAGAGGTACTCTTGTCTGAAAAATTAGCATTATTCACATTGCCACTTTCCTTTTTGTTTTTTATAAATTTAAATCTGAATGACTTATAAAAGAAAAATCTCCCTTGTTTTGCAAAAAAAAAGAAAACGTTACAGCAATGAGGAGGATTAGAATAGTTTACATGAAATACAATAGAAATTCAAGCAGGGAGATAACATCAGCTCGCTCAACTACATATTCATGAAAACATGGAAAAGATGGTTTAAACAAATAATACTAAAATTAAGAATGACACAACTCTATTTTTCATCCAAATTCAGTGTGTTTTAACTTCACTTGTTAATTCTTACTCTATTCATTCAAATAATTTTCAGCCTGAATTGTCCCTTTAAATTTTATCAAGGTCAAATATGACTAGAACAGCACTAAAATGGCAACAAAAGTTATTCTCCATCCTCTTACATTGTATGCAATACTTAGCAGCCTCATCATTGGATATAATTCATACTATAAATTTGACTACTTACATTTGAGATAGCTTTATTTCCAAATGTCCAGCTGATGGTTGGTGTAGGTGTCCCAGTAGCATTGCAATGAAGTGTGGCCTCTTGATTCTCTCGGATGTGGACATCCATAGGTTTGGTGGTAATCTTTGGTACAGCTGAGAAATGATTAGAATCATAACTTGTTGATTATCAAGTTTATAAAAAGTATAAATGCTGGCTATGTTTTCTTTTATTGGTTGGGTCACTTCATCTGGTCCATGGCATTTTGTTTTATTTTCACAATAAAATATTTAAAATTAAATTTTTAAGTACATTTGTGTGAGGTAAACCATATATAAAGAGTATTGGTATTTGGAGCATCTCTCTGTATGCAGGCATTATCCAACACATAAAATCCTGTATTTCAGATTATTCCTCACTTAGAGATAGACTGATAAACTGGAGTAGAGTCATTTCAGTGTGTGTGTGTTTAATGTTCTTGTATTGTAAAGATACCACACATGCATTGCCATTGGTATAGTATTCATTTTTACCAGAAAAAAAGTATTAATATGATTATTTCAAGGAATCAGTCAAATGAAATTATTGTTTCACTTTAAAAGCCAAGGCCTTCAATTAACAAATTAATCTTATGAGGTTATTGAGGTACTATAAAATGCAGTTCTAATTATGACTTCAAATTCTAACATACTTTATTTTGAATGAAACGGTAATACACTTTTCACCCCTTCAATCACACATAAATCTTTGTGGAACACCCTGTAGTATACTCACTAGCAACCATAACTTGAAGTATCTGTGTAGTTTCACCAGCCATGTTACTGGACACACATGTATAGTTGCCTTCATCAGATTTCTTGATAGGATCGAAGACGAGAAGATTTCGTTCCTCTTCCACACGTATCCTCTTGGTTTCATCTAAAGGTACCTCACGCATGCTTGGTTTCAGCCAATGTATGGATGGTGCAGGAATACCAGACTCTGTTCCTTCTGGATACAAGCAGTTTATGCTCTTTGTGTTGCCTTCTGGGATTAATTGGTCTTCGAACTCTGGTAGAGGGTTCAACGCTGAAAGAATGAGATGCCATTAAGAATTAAATTCGGAAAACATGTACAAAACTTTCACATTTTCTCATTATGTTAACATTTCTGTGATGAGATAGAGACACAAGCTAAAAAGTCCTCTCACAAATTTAAGCATCAGCAAACAAAATAATATTTCCTTTAAAAAATAAAATGAAATTGAAAACAAAATTATATAAACATATGAATAATGTTCATTGGTACATGACTACTCATTTCCATGATGTTATGTATATTCTATTATTGAATAGAAGAAAATTTGAGTATCAAATGAGAACATTGAGATATTTTTTTTATTTTTTTACATCATAGGTATTAATTGGATTCAAGTGCAAGTGTATTACTTAAATTATCCTTCTTCCAAGTATATTTCAACTTCAAAGGAAATAAAAACATTGGGCACAACTACCCAGTGCACAGCCCCCTGTGACACAAAGGGAATAGGTAAGATGAAAATCAAGATTACATAGAGTGTAAATCATTTCAGCTCAATATCTGTCCTGGATCTATCAGAGTTCATAATCCATATTTTGGGGGCATGTTTTGATCGTGTGATTGGATTTTCAATTTAATATGGCTACATGAATTATGTGACAGCTAGTTTCACCACTATAAATTCCTTTCATTTCCTTTCCTTAATTCTTCTTTCCCTCACATTGTAATTCTTCTAATAACTCAGAATAAATTTTTTGCAAATTTAATGTGTATGCTGGGGCTTTACATACAAAATATGTATTGTTTAAGGGAGGAAAAAGCCTTTAAACTTATTTTGAATTAAGTAATAATTCAATGAAAATATAATCTGCGCTCTCTTGTTCAGGTAAAAATGAAATCAAGAATGTACATCTCTGATGCAAAGCCAAAGACGTTAGAGCACATTAGAGGGATGCCATGAATGTTGTCACTAAGAGACAGCTGTTCGGAGTTTAGATATCCCAAGATGCCTTGCTGGGGTGGGTCAAGTTATTGACCTTACTGATGATAGAATAGGTTGAGCATAATGTCCTCTAGGGTTGTACATAGTTGTGGGTTGAATATCAAACAAGGGAACACTACTTTTATACATTCAATATCAAGCAAAGAAGTCAACCAGATGGTAGGAAGCTTATCTCATGTTGGTTGTATAAACAATGAAAGAGAAAGAGACAATTGTGGGAGAAAACTTCTGGGGAGATATGTACAGATAGATTGTCCCATTAGCAATTGAAATAATAGGCCAGCACTGAAGTAACTACCTCTTTTCAAACGTAATATAACTACTGGCATCATCTTTTCATTTAGCCGTAATTATCTGAATTATAATCAGTGATGTGAGAGCGAAAGAGTCCATAATGCAAAAAGGAAATAGAAAGAGAAGGGATCATGGGAAATAATAAACAAATATTCAGGAAGTATAGTGAAGAGGAAAATCAAAAGATCAAATCTTGCAAATTGAGAATTCTACAAGAAAAAAAGGTGAAATAAATCCCTGCCATTTTTCTGTTCCCAAATCTCAAAGGATATTTCACCTTGAGGGGTTTATACTAATCTTGATATGATTTGGATGTAAGGTCAATATCATGACCCCCTAGAAATAAGGGAAGGGGAAGGAGGAAGGTATTTGGATGAAGGCTTGTTTGGTTTGACACTATTGTGACCCCAAGTTCATCTACAGTGAAATCGCTACGAAATTTAATAAATACATTTTTTCCCCTTCAAAATATGATATCAATGGTCTAGATCTGAGTTTTCTGGAGTGTTTGCCAATGATCACATGTCCTACAGCCTTTCTATGGCAAAAACAACCTATGATCTGACCTCAATATCTCATCCCAGAGAACTAACCATTGACCTTTGTCCTAAATATAAATTGATTCACCTTCACCTCTTTATTGGATTGATCTACCTTGATATGGCTTTCTTATTTGAGTTCTATGGGCATGAAAATATGGTTTATCAGTGTACATACGGGGGGGGGGGGGGGGGGCACTTACATTGACGAGTGGATATCATGCGCGACCAAAAAAACACGTAAAAAAGGATGTCTTTTTCAAGATAGGGCACGTTACATACTTAACGTAATAAGGGGGTCAAAAACACTTAAATAATGAAAAAAGCGTATCTATTTTCGCTAGGAAAGCTACGTGTTTAGGGTCAAATTTGCTAGGGTACAAAAACTTAAGACTAAATGTTTTATAAAGGATGTATTTTTTGCCCCAAGAGTCAACACTACGTGTTTAGAGTACGATTTGCGCGAGATGTGGGGAGGTGGGGCTGTACTAAACCCAATGATGTAGGTAAAGGTAAACCGACGACCGACTGAAATATCGCTGTACTTGTTTAAGGGTCCAATTCAGGGGATACTTGCCAAGAGTATCGTTTTGTTTCCAATACTTGTTAAGGGTAGGGTTATACAGGCCAATACTTGTTAAGGGGTGCATTTTCAGAATATGGAAAATACGTGTTTAGGGTGCTTTTCGAGACCTCATGGTCGCGCATGGTATCCACTCGTCAATGGAAGTGCCCCCCCCCCCCCCCCCGGGTGTACATACCATATGTTTCTTAGCTGACAATAGCATGATGCTGTCGGCAAAACTAAAAAAGTGAAGTTGTGATTCCATCTATTACAGACCACTTCAAACATGAATGTAGAGCTAATATCCAACCAGCTGTCTCATTTGCCATGTAGATCTGGTTCACACCTGAATCAACAGCATTATAAGAATTTGTGGTTTGATCTATTGCTCTCTGTAATGTCAGAGAGAGATAAGTACCAGTGCAGCATTACTTGAACCCCGTTCTCATTACCGTCCTAAAACTAGTTGGAATTAGTTTAGTGGAAACTAGTTTAACATGTAATGAGAACGGTCTAAGCGGTCTTGGAAGCGATCTTCCAAACCAGTTTGTAAAACCACCTCACGATGTAGTTTTCAAGATCGCTGTCCCTCGTTAAATTGGTTTTAGCTTAAGTGAGGACACCACTGTTCTTCGGGAAGCGATCTTCGCACATTTTGAGCGCGCTAATCCACACACTGTATGGAGAATATCTATGGTGCGGTTTAAAATTTCGCGCGAAAAATGTCGCCCCCACTTTCCATAGCAACAAGGCCACTTTATGTGAAGTGGGTTTGAAAACCACTTTCGGCTGGCCAAATGGGAACGCTAGCAAAGCGATCTTCCATACTGGTTCCTTGAACCGATTTCCAGTAAATAGTTTTAGAAAGTATAATGAGAATATGTCTTGGATAGTGTGCATATCCAATTTGCACATGGAGTGAGTTGGGGAGGGGGGGTGAGGGGATGGGATGATCCTGACCACTGAGTTACCTGTATACAACTGTTGCAATGTCATATACAGATGTATGGTGACTAAACGATATTGATTGAATGGTTTAAGTACTTGAGTGAATAATTGATCACATATTCACACAATTAAATTACGTTGAATCTACATGACCCCCACCCCCCCCCCCCCCTCCAGAAAATTCACACCAGAGCTAAGGGTACAAGTGATCTTTTACTACAGATACTACCTCCTCAGTCCTTCCTGATTCACTAATTAGGAAACTTTGTGTACTTACTTGCTATAGTCAGTCTGGCACTGGCATGCGGTCGTCCATGAGGGCTGTTACATACGCACTGAAATACGCCCTCATCATCAGCTATTATATTGTCAAGACTAAGACTTCCGTTCCCTTGGATGTATGTCCTAAAAAAGATAGAGAAAATAATTGAAGTCAGAAAGAAAATTAAAATGAGGGACAAGAAGTCTACTCGGTACTGGTAGAGTAGATCTGGGCTCCGTAACACAAAGGTTTGCGATGAATTGCAAATATGAAAGAACTGCACTGATTGATACCTGGTCAGTATTTTAAACCTAATGCGCGTGTAACATTGATATTGATTGGTCAGTTCATTTAGCGATTGATCCCTAATCTTTGTGTCATGGAGCCCTGGAGGTTTTTCACAAAAAGTTCAGTATGAATTTAATAAAGTCATACAAATGCTAACCTGCACTTAGTATTCAACATGTTATCTCATTGATGAATACACAGTAGTTTGCATCTCTTGTGCGTGATCTAACAAGGGAATCTAACCAATGCAGCGATGGGTTATATACATGTACCATATGCAACAGGAAATTTAGAAGCGATTTTAGTCAACACTTAATTCTTGCGAAACACCACCAAAGTTCATGTCTTTACATTCTAGACCCTGTAAATTAGAAAACACAATGGTATTTTATGTACAAAATAATAAAATCAATTGTAAGGATTGATTTTATCTCTTTGTGTTAAGGTTACCTTGGGCCCATAACACAAAGCTAAGCGATCATCGCAGAGCCTTTTTTTAATGATTGATTGCTGACTACAATGTACAATTAATCGCTAACATTTGTGTTACGGGACCCCAATTTGGTAAAATGTCATGCAATAATAATATGATTTTGATCTATTGTCCTTTGGTCTTCATTAAACACTTTGAACTGCATTATAATGTAGAATATTTGGGTCAAACAGGCAAATGGCTTGAGCACTCTAGAAAGAAACTTCAAATAACTTTTAGGTTAATGGTATGATTATCTTACATATGACTGTTTTATATAGGTAATGAATGCTCCTAATATTGAACAAGGCAAGTTAAAGAATGACCCTGCATGGTCCTGGGAATTCTCGCTACCCCAAATAGCGATTTCGCCGAGATCCGGGAAAATCCCTGTAACGCGCATTGCATTATGGGATAGCTTTTCGGTATTACAACTTCCTGTTCGGAAGTCCAATGCAATGTTTTGCCATTCAGATCAACAGTTCCGTCACGCACAACAACACAACGTCGCTTTCGCTCGGAAAGTTTGTGATCATAACCCTCTCTTTCACGATACAGTTTAACGGCCTTTTCTGCTAAAGTCATTGATTCTGCCCGACGCTTTCTATTGCACGGTATTCCTCTGTCAGTTAAGATTTTTTTAGTTCCGAAACTGATTTTTTTTCCATTTTGTGGTCGACGAAAAATTGAACGGAATGAATGCTGAATATATTTAGCGTCTAGTCGAATACGATTGTGATGTCAGGCCGGTCGCTAAATGCAAAATTTTAAGATATTCATTTTTTGTTTACTTTTTTTATAACCAAATAAAAACATTAATAAAAATTATTTTCACGTAAAATATATATATTTTTTTTAATTATAATTCAAATGGAATCAAAACTGACCAAATTAAATAAAAAGTATTATAATTTGTACATGTAATGTTGCGCTGTTGGCATCGATTTCAGCGTGGTGGAAAACCATAGAGATATGTGTAATTAGTATACATCTCTATGTGGAAAACTCAGTATCGCGAACCTCGCGCGAGCATGACTCTGAACCGGAAGTGGTGATGACGACCCGACGGAGTGAAAATTATCTCGTCTCGCGCATTATGAGATTTTTGTTCCTATTTGGGGTAGCGAGAATTGGGGGTGCTTTAGGGGTGCTGCAAATGTTAAACATCATAGCCAGCACCCCAATGGTATGCTTAACAGTAAAAAGTTTATCCAAATCACCTTCATTTTGGGATGAGAACCTTTTTTTTTTTTGCTTTTTTTTTTTGCTTTTCAATTCTTTCTGACCAATATTACTTTAATTTTTAGCATTTCCATGGCCCTGCGACTTATGATCTTACAGGGGTTTTTTTTCCAAGCGTCTGATTACTTAGTATATGACTAGGTTGAATACTGGTACAATCTTTACACAACGTGTTTATTTATGGAAATAAATATCTAAATATTCCTTGGTCAATATTGATTTGATACTTATTTTACAACATAGTAATATTTGATGAGTAGAAGTTACTCACCCAGTTTCTGTGTCATTCATAAGGGCTAATGGAGTCTCTCCATCTTTGATAAAATACCATTCTACCGGTGGCGTTGGATCTCCACTAAACTGACAATGGAACACGATAGAGTCTCCTAGAACACGCAAAGCATCAGCGGGTGCCACCTCAACAACTGGCAAATTGGAATCTGTAGAAAACAGAAATTAACATGTCAAATGAGGAGTACAACCAAATGGGATACATTATGAAAGGAACAAAATAGGGAATCTTCTTAATCTACGTACCATCTTGATAAAGTCAATATATTCAGTTAAAGGATGAAGTTGAACCAGAGTATATCTCATCTCTGTACATACAACCAAGGATGTATAACAAATACTTAGTATGAGAATGAATGAATAATTTGAAGGTCTTAAACATTTGAGAGTCAGTAAAAAATGATAGGAGAAATATGAATGGAACTTGCATTCAAGTGTGTTTCTTTTTTTAGGTTTCATTTATATTGTTTTTTCAAAATCAAGTTTTGACTACCGGTAAATTAAAGAATGATTTGAATTCTGGTTTGCATATCCTCCTCAACACCAAAAAGGATGAAATAATGTTTTTTTTCAATTCACTAAATACGTTTATCTGTTTACGGCATTTTTAAAATATAAGATTGGCCCATTTAATCATTAAAATACTGTACAAACAAGATGTGCTTTTCAATTGAATCTATTTTTTTGATAAATATTATGTCAATGGTTGGAAAAAACATGGAGTAACTACATGTATAAAAGAAGCAGGATGAACCTGTATTTGAATCTATACACCCTCCAAAACAAGTACAAATAATAGAGGTTTATTCAACCATCATTCTTAGATATTTCAATATGGAAGGATAATGCAATCAACCACAGACAGAGTGGGTAATTATCTGTTACTTGTATTTCATAATGACAAATTTGGAAACATACATTTTATTATGAGAGAGGACAAAATGAAATTAAAGATTGAATGGTGCATGAACTCTGTGTGGAATCATTCACAGTTCAAGGTTATCACGCTCATTCAAACTAATTCAATAGAATAAAAACCCCTACTCAATTGATGAAATAAATCGAAATTGGGAAAAGGAGCCAAAGACATGGATGGTTTAAGTTACGTTGAGGATTAATTGCATGTTTAGTTTTCCTATGGACACCTAGCTAGAAGCTGTGGCCGTTGAGAGTATGAAGTAGGCCTACAGCCCCATGACTCATATATGGTGGGTTCATCTTATTCTATGAAGTGACTACTAAAAGGCATATTGGAAAGAGAAACGAGTGATAGGGAGTACATGACATGATGAAAGATTCATGGAAGTGTCATGTGAAGTGACACAAGTATGCACTATTCCACACAAATCTCGGTAAAGTTCATCAAAAATCAAAGAGGGAGGAGGGGAAGGGGAACCACAAGACTGAGTCATAAAAAATATTCAACATTTTTAAATGCCAAACCAGGAAGCTAACTTGTGTGAAATGATGTTGGAATAACATAAAAAGATGAGCATACTTCTACTGATGTATCTTGCCAAGCATATTGCCAATAATATATCATTATTTTGTGACCCATGAAAAAAACATTCGCTACCCATTACTTTATACTTAGGAAGCTATAATACGGGTAAGCATGAATAATTAAATAATCTGTACAGGTTCCCAAAATATTCATTAATGTATCATACAAGCATATATTTTGAAGCAGTTCGATTTTTGTGCAAGTCAACTGAAATTATGAGAATGGCGATAATAAAAGTTAAAGAAATGAAGAGGCGCTTTATTAGTAGAGAAGCACATCATCTAAAGCACAAAATTCACAACTGAGCAATATATTTTTTTTCACACACATTTGAGATCAAGCAATTTATTTGATTATACTAAATACAATTTCACAAGAGTTTTGAACTTAGACTAGCTTGTCTGGAGCAATCAACATTAAATTTAGAACAAAAATTGGTTTTCAAAAATTGTAAGAAGAAAAAAAATTGATTTTGTATTTGTTTTTTACACATACACACTGATTGAAAACAATTCACTTCTGTAAATATGTTCATAGCCTGGTACAGTCTGTCATTTTGAATAGGGGGATAATATTTGTCTGGCTTAATCATGCGAAATGGATAGACTTACTTAACAAGCACTCAGCAAAGAACGCAGGAGATTCAGTGTGGTACGGAGCGAACTTCCGCCCATTATCGTTACGATTGCCGTACAAAATATGACATGGCATACATAGATGCACATACTTGGTTGAGCATGACTTATCAACCAAGGCATACATTAAATGTTTGCTGCCGGTTGGGTAACCTGGACTCTAAACGCATCTTACTCCAAGCATGAGTGAGCCTTCCCTCAGGGCATCTTTCTCCTATCAATGAAGGCGTGCTGCAGCGAAAAACATCCCCACCATTGCCGCCCCGCTGCCCTTCCGATCTAGACAACTAGCATGAGAACCTAACAAGTTCTAAATCCTAAACACTCCCATTTCTATTCCCTAGGCAAATGCAAATTGATGAGGAATTGGATTAAACATGGCTGTTCAACATTCTCAGAGACTGAGACTGAAGTGTAGAACATGGTGGAAAGTGTAATAAGCTTTAAATTTGGATTGATGGGTGAGAGACTCAGGTTTCTTTTGAGCCAAGGTAGATTAAAGACCTGAGTATGGGTTCCTTATATGGCTGCTCTTACACCACAAACACATCTATTGAGGAGAGATGTCTGACTCATACTAGTGAGCTCTTTACTTCTCAGCTGCTCCATGCATGCATATACATGAGCAGTCAATATTTCCAACCTCACTATTTCACATTCATTGTTACCATTAAAACTTGTCTGCAATACTTCTTCCTCAGCAATGTTTTGCTAAAATCAATCAATCGATAAGGCAAGGGTTTAACTATAATGTTCCATCAAGCACATGACCATAAAAACAAGTAAAAGGATTCTTTTTTTATGGTTTTTAGAAGTCACTGTTTGTGAAAAAAATCAGAAAAAAAATATCTAGATCTATCTAGAGGTAGGACCTCAACATCAACAAAAAAGGTGGTGTCCCTGCCCCATCAAACCTTTCAAGTAATACAATTTGTTTCCAAGTTCAACAGAGAACTACAGAGAATTTCAAATTAAAGAATAAAGTCAATATTTCTTTCTCAGCTTACAATCAGGAATTAAACAACTCCGCATAAAATTTAACTCTTATTTTAAAACACAAAAATTGCATTCATGTAATTATTTATTCAATCATGACAGAGAACAAAACAAAAATTCAAAGATCCAAATTCTTGCAGAATCAACATTACTATTTAAGTCTTTATTTAACAAAGAGAAGATCTCAACTTAAATGATGACTGCCCTGCAATGAATTATAAGCAAATCATCCATTTCAAACCAATGCATTATCAAAAACAGTCAAAGTTCAAGCAGTCAAACTGCATCAAAACCAAAGTAAGAATCAGGCAGGAATCCAAGTTAACAAAACAAATAGTTTATTACAAAGCTTTACATTTTGTACCATGACTCTAATTTGTGTTCTTGCATGGGTTCCAAATTTGTATTCTGAATGCAATCCCATTATCCCTTTTTCTGTAAAGATAGAATCCATTTATTTTATCATGCAGAGCCACGCATTTAATTATGGATACTGTATCACCAATCGAGACATAAGCCTAATATTCGTGTCTACACACACAAAGACTCCTGCTTGTCTCAAGTAACATATAACCCAACACTAGAAATATGTTCAACAATCGTCTCAGCATTTCTGTATATGAAGTGGATTATGCAAAGGCATAATCCAAGGCAGGGGCGGATCCAGGATTTTCCAAAGGGGAGGGGGCAACAAGAAAAAACAACTTTCAAAAGGGGGGCACAATTCTGTTTTAACAGCATTTTTACATTACAAATTTTAATTGTGCCTCTCAAAAGGGGGGCACGTGCCGGCTGTGCCCCCCCCCCCCCCGATCCAGCAGTTTTCCAAGGGTTTACACTGGATACAACCACTAGAGTAAACTTATATGAGATAGATTGAAAGGGGAGACAGATGTCTAGGTAAAGCAGAAGTCAAGTATACCCAGTAAGCAATTATTTTGGGATAAATTTTCTTATGAAAGTGAACTGTTTTATTACCATCAAAGCATACTGTACTAACAAAGGCCCATATATAGTCGAGCCCAATATGAAATAATGAAACTCGCTGAAACTGGGGAAACCTACATGTAATACATTTGCTGAAAATTGCCAACATGACTTATCACATGTGGGCATGTGTAACCCATCTAGTATCAACAGATTGTTCTAATAATTTAGCTAGATGATTATAGTTGTGCACTAGATGTAATAGCATTCTTTTTAACAGCTTTGATAGAAAAGTTTATTCTAGTGCTAAAATGATATTTATCATTTTGATATTTAAAAATACAACAATATTACATGTAACAGCATAACAGAGAAAAATGAAAATTATTTCTTGAAATAAAGTAAATTGATATTAAAAAAGGGTATATGTTAGTGTATTTGTGAACAAAATAAACTTAAAGATTTAAATGGAAATTTGATCATTGCTCTCTTTGATATAATTGGAGACTTGTTTTGGAGGGTGGGAAAACATTATGTTTCAGTAACGTTTAAATATATGTGAGCAGGGAAACTGTACAGAAGTATAGCTTGGAAATTAAAACACATTCAAAGAATGATTGACTGAGAAAAAACGAAACATAAAAATGCATAGTGTCCAATATATGCCAAAAGGAAATGAAGTATTGCTTTGTTATTAGCTCTGCTGCATAGATCTCATACACAAAGGGTTTCATATCTGACACTCAATATCCATGCCAAAATACATACCAAGCATACAGGTCATTTCCATGCAAATTGGCCCCTTTTAATGGCCATTTTATCACCCAGGGACCTGCCTCTGAGATGCTGGTTGGTTCATAGAGGAGGCAGGATAAAGAACTTGAAGAATAGCCAGGAGGTAGAAGCAGGTCATTCACATCATCACACACCATAATATTCACGCTCTTATCCATTTAAAGCGACTACACTCACTCTATGGATACATGTACAATACTACAATCGTACATTAGTATTACATACTACGTTTTAAAAAAATCTGTATTTGAAGGGAAAATCCAGTCCAATATCAATGGTTTTAATAACATATATATTAAGCATATAATTTCAAACATTCTGTACATGTACCAACTTTGGGTTAACTGTAAAATTATATTACAATATCATCCCTTATCAATGACTGAGGATTGAAATCTTATTCTAGTGTTGGAATACTTCCATTTTTCTACAAAATAAAGATACACGTATTCACGTTCAAAGTACCCATCACCAAATATTATTGTGAGTTGCGATATTGAGAGCTGTCAATGAAAATATCATCCCCAGTGTATAAACAAAGATATCGGCTGGATAAGATAAGATAGAAAGAAGAATGATTCATAACATATCAATTCAGTGGATCTAATTCAATTTAACTTGACACTTCTTTTCAGTAGTTATTTGCACTACCCATAGCAACAAGCATGGAATAATCAAATGAGTTTTCATGTGGGTGGTACATATTGGATAGGACAATGTTTCATGTACATGTTCAGAAGTTACACAAGATTTCATGCACAACTGGGAAGGGTTTTTTAATGTTAAATGCTAATTTACACTCTCAATCATTTTAAATCCCATCAGCTATATAAAGTTTATATCCAACATTTGCAGATTAATTTCTTTTATATTAAAAAGCATCTGAATACCAAGTTTGATTACAAAAATTATCAGGTTGAAACGAAATTCACTTCCACCATATTAAAACAGGAAAATTTTTGGAGTATCTAATTTAACACGAGAACAGGTCACCAGTCATGCAGAGAGTTAACTTACGAATAGCTCTATATGAAACAGAAGTAATGCTTTATATTGATTGGTTATTACTGATCAATAAAACACTCAACTACATCACCAGGATCCCGTAACACAAAGGTTAGCGATTGATCGTACGCTTGATTTCACGATTGATTGTACATTGTAGTCAATGGAATCAATCGTAGAAAAATGTTCTACAATCATTGCTAAGCTTTGTGTTACGGGCCCCAGATAGTATCCATCCTAATACTCATGAGATATTAAAACTACCACAACGGTTGTGAACTAATTAGCTGGTAACACCAGTTATGACAGCTGCAACTCCATTGATTTCTTTGCACTTTGAAAAAAAGATGTATAATCTTCTCACAAATAAGCCATCAAAATCTCTAAAAAGATGGATAAGTTTATTAAGTTACCACCAAAATATAGGCCCGAAGTGACTGTGGAGGTCTAAGTTGGCCGGTATACGCTTTTAATTTTAGATTTAATAAATCTCAAAGAAATATTTCTAAATCTGGACTTTTTACCAGTCAATCTCTGGATTTGGATCTACATCTTAAGACTTCAATTCATTTCATTATAAATTCAAAAATACATCTTTAGCATTAATCATATTAATTGTACATCCAGGGTTTGACCAGTGTAGTTAAGGATTCTTCCTTGCATGGGATAGTAACCATGGGAGTACTAATCATGAGCCAAGTATGGCAACTGCAATGTATTTGATTTGTCTAATGTGACGTGACTTAATTTTAGCTTTTTTAGTGAAAACCAAACGTCTAAAATACACATTGTATTTAAATTCATCCTGGCTTTCACTGACTACAAAAAAATGCTTTCTGTTTTTTTTTCATTCTCTTTTATTCAAAATGAGTTAAAGCTAAATGAACGTAGTTGCAGTAAAACACTGATTTCGTGAGAAAGTCTGTAAAACCAAGGTAAAGTATTGATATATCATCGTGGATCTAGATCTGGTACAGTTACATGTACATAAACTGAACTTTGTGAAATCATAATATCTAGCTAAAAAACGATCACACTGAAGATCGCCAACACAGATAGGCACACGTGGGACAGTGTATTATTATTGCTGGAATAAAGACCCGACGGAAGTGACCGAATCCGCGCTTATTTTGCTTATTTCTCAGCAATTACACAATTTCTTCCAGAATCCTTTGGCACATATTTTTTATTCATACAAACAGAAACTTTGGTGATCATTATATTAAATTCTGTAAAAAGTCATTTTGAGATCGTTCCCACAACTGGAATTTATCTTTAAATCACAAAAATGCCTGCATGTACAGCTCCATGATCTTACTAACTTGTGTAAAAACACATTCCAATACTTCAAAGTGCCAAGCTAAATCACATCGTGATTCTTGCTAAAAGTAAGACAACAAATAAAGAGACTTCAAAGCACCGAGCCGCACCACAGTCAGACAGTCATATCTGATCATAATATCTGCTTATGACCTTCCAACATTCTCAGAAACATTTCATTCTTGTTCTAATCAGGTTAGCTAGCTAGCTAAAGGCTGTATCACAGACTGTACACCACAGGCAATGGAAAGATGATTCATACATTGATCACAAAACGACCATTCACGATATGAATGATGATAAATAAGCCATGCTACTTGATAATTCATACGTATTGATGTAAAACTGGTGAGAGCGGATGAGCAAAGATAAATTATAACACTTTTTTTTTTTGCTTCTCAATCTTCTATTTTAATGATGACTAATATAGAAACCTTTCAACAAAAAGTAAAAACGAAAACAGGAAAAAAATGATGATGATTTTACACGAAAGAATGGATGAATAATTCATCTCAAAGGGCTTCCTTCATACATGCCCATAAATATGCAATTTGCAGCAATTTAAGCTATTGAAATTTAAATTTTCATTTCTTATTCCTATAAATAAATTCATTATTGCTACAGTAGCAATCCTATTTCTGCTTTTTTAAAATGATATCAGTTCAACAAGAATTTTTTTTCACTGAACTTACCCACAATATTAAACTGGATATTATCTGTGCTGGGTGTGGTACCGGCTACATTGGATGCCTGGCAGGAATAAGTACCACTATCGAGGGCGGTGGCGCTCTTGATCTTCATCTTATTACCAATGAAATCAATGTTGGAACCAGCAGTAACCAGTGTTTGGTCATGGTACCAGGTGACTTCCGGTTCAGGGTTACCACTAGCCTTGCAGATGAGGGTAACCCGTACCCCTTCTTCTACCTCCTCTGGAAGACTGGGTGATTTCAGCTGTACCCGTACCTCTTCAATGATCCCTGCAATAGTAACATAGGCAAGCATGCTATTATCTTTATTTTCATGCTTCCATTAATAAGTACAGTTATGAAAGTACAATTTCATGCATTGAGTAATGACCATTGTCTCAAATGCAGGAGTGAACAAGTCATGTTCAGGTTAGTAATAGTCAACAATCACAACATACAGTGTTGGCATTCCATATGATTATGATTTTCTATAGTGAAGAGCAAGATACCACTCAAAAAAATGTACATAGAGTCTACAGGTAACAGGTATCAACTGAAATAACAGAAAACTGTTTGACTATACCAAAATTTAACTAAGAACTTTATTTTTTATTAAAAAGTCTCAGATGTTTCATGTTAGAAGCACAATGACCCAAAAGGCGGTGCTGCACCATCCCGAGTTTGCTCAATCTCGAGATTTTAGCCCGATCGGCCCACTTCGCGATTAATCTCGAGATTCAAGAAACCCCGTCTCCACCATCGCAAGAAGAGCGATTCCTGCTCGAGCGAGGCAACAAGACCGATATTACGAGCATGCACACTTTCGGATCTTGGAGTTTCAACGGCCCGCGCTTTTGAATAACTTCCCGCGATATGCAAGCAATGTACTCCTTTCACTAGCACTTTCGCCGAATTCGACCGGTGTTATGCAACAATCCTCTCAGCTCAGCGAGTGAAGAAGTGATGTATTCTTCGTTAAATATGATGGCGGAGTAGGAGGCAACGACAGAGAGAGAGAGAGGGAGAGAAGGAGGAAAGAAATGCTATTTGCTCACATTTTGCGAAGGAATAAGACAACACTGCTGTCAGTGTTGTTATTGAATATGACCATCATCGATGAGCGCCTCCCCCTTCGGTCTGGTCTCTCCCAAAATCCATTCACTGGTGGGACACCATCGTTGCTGATTAGGCAATTGATGAACGCTATTCGCGATAATATCTATTCGCATGTATAAAGTTGACTTTCGCACGTGTTTATGTTTTGACCAAGGCGGAAGTGGAACGCGAATTGCATTATGGACTGACGTCATGAATAAATTACCCCGAGTCCAATCTCGAGTGCGTCTGCACCGACGAATTAGCGGGATAATTCGTAAAATAGCGCGCTATTTTGCAAATAAACCCGAGTTGACTTGGGATTGCAATCTCGAGATTAATCCTACGAACTAGCGCGATAATTGCGTCTCCACCGCAAACTATCTCGAGATTTTTTAGATCGGGATAATTTGCCGGATCAGAAATAGCGCGCTAATTTGAAAACTCGGGATGGTGCAGACGGCCCTAAAGAGTGCTTCCAAGGATGGCAATATGGAGTTGGGTGACAGAGACTAGAGCTGTCAATGAGAATTACAGGGGAATCTTATGATGAAATTAATCTTATTTGAAAGACGAGTTTCACTGGATACCAATTGTGATTTGGACGCAGGGTAACCTGCCCCTCAAGTGTCAAACAAGCCGACAGCATAGAGGGGATAATTTGGAGGTTGTGTTTCTGTGTAAGTGAGTCACGGTATCATGCTGCTTGCGTCACTTTCACTTCATTTACCAATTTCAAAATGTTACAAACTCATTGCCTATATCAAGATTATGATTGTTTGTAATGGATCATGACAGCACCTTCCACTCACAATCAAATAAAAAGTTAACATTTGGGCTTTCATACAGAGAGAATGATTTCATACCTACAACATGAAATAAGACAAGATGAAACTGCCACATCTTAGGTGTAATTCAATCAATAATTTTATGGTGTTAGCAAAGAAAAGACTGAGTCCAACCAAAAGATTGTTAATAACATACAAATGGGATTCATTGAATTAAATCTGTATTCTGAAACGCCTATGCACAGCTTCAAATAGTACAAGAAAATAGCTAATATTCTTACTCACCTGAGTAATAAGAGCTTCAAAATTTAAAGATCATACACGGACCAAAATAGGAAGGGAATGGGATGGTTATAACATTGGTAAATTCAGAAGTAAAGATAAGGTGGAATTTTTAGGATCCAAGACTGGGATAGGGATTGTTATTTGAAGCTAACATTTGTATCAAAGAATAAAAGTAAAATATAACCAGAGAGTGGGGGTGTATGTTAAGAGATAAACAAAGGTTCTACCTGTGTAAACTTAAAAGCTACCAGATGAAGAATTTAAATCCTGACCTGGATAGAACTTGAGACTTGAGTAAGCCGCTTTGGATTAAACTTGGTATGTGAAACTATTATATTCATTTCTTGCTAAGCACAGCCTTGCTATTCAGTCCTCACAACTACAGGCCGGTATCACAAGTCTGAACTGTTATGTAGTCTGTAAGACTACTTTTACTTTATTCCACCTAAACGGGTATCCAAGGCCGAGTTTAAATTTTCAACCAACTAGGGATATCTCTGCTTTACTGACAAAAATTAAATGACATGTTTTCATTTCAATCTCAATATAGATGTTTACATATAAACTATCATATAAAGTATCAAATGCAAAGCCGTCTATATTCTTAATGTCCTTGCCTATTTCTAAGAATCTAGATTGACAAGTTTTAATATATTTCAAATTACATTCCATGAAACCCTACAGATTTACAATCCTTTGTACATAAGGTCAAATGTCAAATGGGATGGTCTCTCTTTATCATATACTTTTGGTAAGCTCTATGACATCTATCAAGCTCTATCCTGGAGATATATAAAAACTACCCATCATACCATCTCCTAATACCATGGACCTATAGTACTATCGTAATATCAAACATGTTACTACATTCCCTGGAATGCTATGAAACACACCACATTACCTGAAGGACAGTATGATTACAATTATGTCCCATGTGGACATTAAGTAGTTATCATTGCCATATTAGGGATAAATTAGAAGCAAAACATTCCTGTTGGAACATTGTCCTCATGGAAACCAAAATCAAAAGGGGGCCTCTTTTTCATTTTGTTGGGGATGTGGATACAAACACACACACAGATGAATTACAGTGGATAGAACAAGAATGACTAGGCCTACAGACAGACAAGTAGGAGTTTTATGACTCTTTCTTTGATCAAGATCAACTTAAAAACAATTGACCATGATTGAAATTAGGAGCAAAGTCCTCTCTAAGGGATAAAATAAAAGAGATGACATATCCACCAGCTATATGGTAATGCTATGACCGCATGGTTTAAGTTTAACCTCAACCTATCTCAAAGTTATTCAAATTGAGTACTTTTTAAAAAGAATCTGTCCTCTCTTCAGAATGAACTATCAGCAAAAAAAAATACTTCAACAAAATAAGGTCCTTAGTGTTTGACATAAAAAGAAAATTAATACATTTAGTTATTTTATCTTGGATATAATTTCTTCATTGCGATGCCACAGACGGTGTCAATATCAAGTCAATTTCCAAGTCAATTTCCAAGCCAATTTTATGAAAAGCTCAAGTTAATACAGCTCTGCAAATGTGAGAGAGTGAAGCCAACATGAATGTGACAAATAGCCTATACAGTATTGAAGGATATATGCAACTGAGCAATAAGTGTTCAAAATAGCAGCAGACTACCATAGGCCTATAGTCCCTTGCTGAGAGATGTCATTTCAATTGAATTAGATATGCAATCACCAAATTCACCCTTCAAATTCCCTCTCAATTGAAAATATCAAATTACTTCAAGGGCAGGGAGAAAGCTTTAGAAACCTGAATACGAAAAGGAGTATAGCCTTTGAATCAATATAGTCAGATCTACAAAGAGCAATGGCGGAAAGAAATAACAATTGAAGGTAAAATGTGTTGTCTGGAACTGAATGCAAGAAAGTAATCACCAAATCAGATGCCCAGACTATTTTGTTCTGGAATGTATTTTTCATAAAAGGTTGGAAAACAACCAAGGCAATGGAAGGCTGTAGAACATCATTTACAGCAAGAGAAAGTGACAAACAACCAAAGAATTTGATTGAATGGTCTTTTAAAGTAATTTTGATTCATATAAATGATAATTGAATGTGTGGAGTAATAGGTTAATGATAGTATACGAAGCATGGTGATATGACTGAGTGAGAACCATGACTCTATGAGCAAAGTCTCCATCCAACTCATCATCTGGTTAATGAACCAAAGAATAGTTCCACTCTGCTTGCTTCTTATAAAGTCAATCTTTATCATATCGGTTCTGTTCACACTGAAACCCCAGTAACACTCTCATAATAATTCCATGATAGTGTTAAAGTTCAGTTTCTTTGCCATAAAAGCTAGAGTAACGGGATTGCGTATTCAATTAAAATGCATTCAACATCATGTTAGCTCTGTTCATATTCATAATAAAACACCATTTGTAAATGTATTACTATACTAGTTCCACTTGAAGTGTGAAGGATATTACTTTATATAAAAATGGCATACATTCTAACATTATTGTCAGAAATAAGCATATCTTTAAAGGGATGGTCAAGGCTAAAGATATTCATATCTCAATAAATAAAGTAAAATTCACAGAGCAAAATGCTGAAAATTTGATCAAAATCGGATAACTAATAACGAAGTTATTGAATTTTAAAGATTACCATTATTCCAGTGAAACAGTTCTAGACATGTCTTCATGAATATTCATTAGGTGGGCTGATGATGTCATATCCCCACTTGTTCTTTTGTATTTTATTATATGAAATTAGGATTTTTCAAAAATTTTCTACCAAGAACTTTAATAAACAATTTGATTGACTGATTAAGTGCTTTAGTTATTTATTGCCGCAACGTATTTCATCATAATGGAGACATATCATTTACACATGTATGAAAAAATGGAACAATTATGATTTCATTTAATAAAATAAGAAAAAGGAAAGTGGGGATGTGACACCATCAGCCCAACTAATGAATATTCATGACGATGTGCATATAACTGTTTTCACAAAATATTGCTAAACTTTAAAATTCAGTAACTTTGTTGTTATCCGAATTTGATGAAATTTTCAGCAATTTTCTCTGTGAATTTTACTCTATGTATTTAGATATAAATATTTTCAGTCCGGACCATCCCTTTAAATCTGAAACCTTATATTTCATAGTCTCCTGCTGTGAGATTATAACCATACCTCACGCTCTCCTTTTGCTATATATTATTCATGTGATATCATGAAATATTTTATAATCCTATATTTTTCGGAGGCTGCAAAATGAAAGTAGATATTGCAGTCAGTCATGAGATACCCTGTGAAGAATGTGTGAAGAAAGCTACTAGCTCCATGATATAACCACATCTAGCCACACTATAACCACAATGACTATTTCAGGATATCACTCCATCAAACAACCGATGAGGTAGTCATTTCATTTTTATGAAGAAAAAAAAGATAAATTACTTTTCATGATACTACAAGGAGCACAAACATGTATCTGCAAAATATAGACCCTATGTCATTCAAGATATACTTGCTTTTCAGCAAAATTTCTTCTAAATCTAAGACTAATTGAGTTATTAAATCCATGTTATTTCATCCTGTGTATAATTACAGCAATGAATAGAAAATCAGGGGTGCTTATTGAATCAATTTCAAATTTGTTTGATCTAATTCTTATTGTGATATAAATCAATAATCCCTGGGGGTCTCTAGGCCTACAATAAGTTATTGACCTATAGATATATACCTAAGGAAGGTTGTAGATATTTTTTTAACGATTCATTAGGAAATAATAGTTGCCCTTGACGAGGGAGACAGATATGCACATAGAACAGATGATGCAAACTGAATTCTTAATGGACCGTTACATTAGTATAGACTCAGCAGACAGACTTTGCTTGGAAAGATATTAGCATGAACTTGGATGATATTATTTGATGGACATTTGCAATGATTAACAGCAAAGATAAAGAATGTCATGTTAATAATATCATCAATTTCACAGGGTTTGCCATGATAACTGTATAGTCTCCATAAGCAATTTCCTTTTCATATTGCAGCAATAATGTTAAACCAACTCCCTGGATAAACTATGTTTCGCTTGACATTGTAGGCCTTCATAATTTGGGTGTTGGAACTTGGAAGAAACATACAATCAATTGCAAAGCTACTTTGTGTCCCTAAACCTATCATATCGTCGGCGGTCATCCAAACCGTCGTATCACACATACGAGACGGTGCAAACTCATTTCAGAGAAAATCGACTTCAAAGTTTACTATGATTTTCACACTTAGTTCCCCAGCCTTACAACATATTCATTGCTAGAAAAATACATGGTTGGAAAGACCAAGACAATTGCTTGACATTGGTATCTTTATTTGTACACAAAACTAAGAATCCGAGAAAATATCGCAAAAGAGCTACATGCTTGTAACTTCGGTTTGAGCGGTTTCAATTTTCCCTGTACAAAAACGGCATAGGGAATACAACAACCCTGACCGCGATTTCAATGCATGCGGTCAGTCAAAACGTTGTACTGCTTTTCACGTGCAAAGTCAATGCAGTTCCCAGTGCCGATACAACGGTTTGGCTAACTGCGCGCATTGAAATCGCGGTCAGTCAAAACGTCGTATCGCTCTGTTACAGTACACGTTTCCAATGGGACTTGCGCATTTTATTAAAATTTGTATGGCATCGCCGTGAAAATCCTCTATCTCAGAAAATAAAATAAATAGCTGCCTAGAAATTCAGTTATGAATAGAGTAGGACTTGTACTTTCATTTTATGAAAAATCTCAAAATCGATTTTTGTTGACCAAAATTGACTGATACGATAGTTCGGATGACCGCTGACGATATGTCATGCAATTAATCAAACATTTGCAGCTGATTACTGATCTCCTTCTTGCAACAAAGTGTTAGTACAGTTAAAACAACCTATCAATTGTAAAATTGTAATGGAAATTTGCAAATTGATTGCAAAGATATTTGCATTTACATTTGATGAATGAAAATTGAATTGCAGAATCTTGAAGAAAACAAAGAGAATGAAGCTTCTGAGTGACAAAAATAAATTTGAGTAAAACCAGAAATATCACTTAACCCAAGGAGATAATCCATGCCTAGTATATGTCCTGCATGATTTCTCAAGACCAATGGGTGTGCAAAATTACATTGCTTTTAAAATTAGGAAGTAGTTCAAGATGAAATTAAGTATAATTCAATAGGCCGATATCTTTGAAATCTCCAGCACGAAACCATTAAGAGTCCCAACATTGTGGCCTTTGTTAAAGATAAATTCCAGTTGTGGGAATGATCTCAAAATGACTTTTTACATAATTTAATATAATGATCACCAAAGTGTCTGTTTGTATGAATAAAAAATATGTGCCAAAGGATTCTGGAAGAAATTGTGTAATTGCTGAGAAATAAGCAAAATAAGCGCGGATTCGGTCACTTCCGTCGGGTCTTTATTCCAGCAATAATAATACACTGTCCCACGTGTGCCTATCTGTGTTGGCGATCTTCAGTGTGATCGTTTTTTAGCTAGATATTATGATTTCACAAAGTTCAGTTTATGTAACTGTACCAGATCTTGATCCACGATGATATATCAATACTTTACCTTGGTTTTACAGACTTTCTCACGAAATCAGTGTTTAACTGAAACTACGTTCATTTAGCTTTAATGACATGACTTCCATTTCAGAAGTATTGCTTGAAACCAAGGAAGTTCAATCTGGAATATTTGTATGCCAATCCCTCATCAGCCTCTATAAACTTTTCAAATTTGGTTTACATGAGTATATTGAAGAAAATGTATATTGCTGAAGATTTAAAATTGAACCATGGAGCTACTAACAGAGCTCCATGAATAGAACAGTCAAAAGGTATAGCAACCAGATTAAGGTTTGAAGGGTGCATAAATTTCCCCTAGGACAGATATTAACCCTTGTCCCCTCTCACTGTGACCTCTGTAAGTTTACTGATTACCTTATAAGGACAAGGATCAACTGGTACTCCAGAGACAAAGCTTCTCACCTCTTAACCAGGTCAGATGAGGACAGTCTTCATAAAAGATAAACTGTGTTTATTTGATAATCAAATTAAAATTCAGTCTTTAAAACTATAAGCAATAACATGACATTTCATCACAAATCTCATTTGTTGAAGGGCCAAACATCCCCATTACCACCACAAAGATAAAGAAGACATGCATGCCTTGTCAAACCTTTTAAGCTAACCGACCAATCAACCTACAATCCCCTGTCCATCAGCCAAGCCAATCCTTTAACTCATCACCTGAAGAAAGTAGATAGCCTGTGTTTTAGAAAAGAGACAATCTGATCCATTCTACATTTTCATCAGCAGAATGACTGATTCTCATGTGGCATGGCATTCTAGGTCTATGTGTATCCCTGTTCTTGATGTCAAGTTGGCCGCAACCACAAAAATGCATCTGCTGCAATAAAAGAAGGACTTCACAGCCATTAATACAGGATCGAAGTAAGCACTTTCTTGCAGGGAGCTGATGTAAGGGGGGGGGTTGTAGTTGTCCCACTCTTGGTCCCATCATCTTTCACTTCTACATAGCTTCCCTGTCACAATCAGTAAGATTGGCTACAGAGCGGCACCCCTGAAAGCATAGCAGACCATCACATATCTCTTCCCGTCTCATAAATCATAACCCCAAACTATGACTTATATCGAGTCCAACAGCAGCTGGCCAATCTTCATAAAACCATAAAGAAGTATGTGAAATTGCAAACAAATTCTTTGAGGTTTGATTGAATTCTAACATACTTCCTCCTTGCATCCTTTGATAGTATGAACCATCCTCTGAAAGTGGATGGTATTGTGACAAGAAGTTTTCATAAGAAGTTTCAACAAAGAGCATCATCAACTAATATTCTTCTTAAAACATTTGCTTTTCTCAAAGACCTTTCCATATATTTAGTGTGTACTTCAGTATAATGAATATATTTCCCCAATTACTAAAAAATAATAGGAAGCTTTATATGACTTTAAACTAGAAGATTAATGATTTGACTAGCACATATTTTCATGATAATTTTCTACTTATAATAGAATTGGTAGTTGTAGGTCTACATGGTGACAAAATAAGATTTGTTTTATTAAAAAAACATAAGAATTTTTTTTGAAATTCTTGCAGATGGAGCCCATTCTCACTTCTACTCTCATGTTTACTAACCACTCTTAACAAGAGCACTTGAGTCATGTGATATAAGTACACATTTCCTACTTTCGAGTGTACATGGTTAGCATTTTAGAACCCGACTTCAACTCTGACTTTATGACTGCATGCACTTCATTTTACCTGGATAAGGTATACATTTATTTTAAATGTATTGATAAGTTTAAATATCTCAGATGGATGAATATATAGGTTTGGTAATAAACAAGAGGTGGCATATTAAAATTAATCTTCTTGCTCTGGTAGGAATATGATTATATAGAGAAGTTAAATATGATATCATCACAGTAAAAGATAAACTGTATTTCCACAGACCCATGCCTGGTTTAACTTGGGCTTCATGAACTAAGATTCAATTCACTCAAACTGAATGAACTAACCGTTATGGGTAGACAAAAATAAAAGCCATGGTTCATGCACAGTTGCATATCAATAATGCCTGATAGTTCCCTTTAAGCATCTATTGTTCTGGTTTCAAGTTCAGCAGGGCAGTACTAAGGCGTCCAACGAGGGCCGCTAAAAAGGGAAAAGCATGGATATTGTTGGTGCGTCTAATGCTTGCATGGCAGCGGCAAGCTTTGAACCATTAGTTACATGTAGCTTCGTCCGCCATCTGTATGATAAAACCTTCATCATTGTCTAGTTAAAAAAAAAAAACTAACAAAATTCTGTTATCCTATTTTGGCATGAAATTGGGACAAAAGATGAGTAGTGGCAACTTCCCATGCAGTAACAAATGAAATTCTGGAATGACCTCATAATATAGATTTGTATTTGCTGATCCTTGGTATTGAGTCAACATTAACGGCTGTAAAACTCTGGTAATTATCATTTTAAGCCAAAGTAGACAGACAATGACACATGCCTGGAGTCCATGTTTGAGTTGACTGACATTATGGTTTTATCTTTTTTACAACCAAAAGATTATTCATATGGTATAGTCAAGGCTCCACACTAACTTTTTTTCTTCAGTGGCCTGATCAGTCCACCAAAATCATCAATTTCATATTCTTGGTGGCCCTAAAAGCAAATTTTGTGGCCCTAAAACAATAGAAAACATTGTAATTTATCAAAACTTTGATTGCCCAACTGGGCCAGCAATTGCAGGCTTTAACAGAATTTTGTGGCCTGACTCTCATTTTTGGTTGCCCAGGGCCACCGGGCCACTGCTAATGTCGAGCCCTGGTATAGTTCTTTAGTTGAGTATAATATGATAAGGTGCACATCAAAGTAACAAAGAGTGGAATTGTTGCTTTTTAAGTTATATTGATATTGTTTATTATTATTATGAAGTCATCTTCTGACAAAGCAAAATTTACTTCTAGAATATAGTTTGATATCATCTTTGAATTTATCAATAATGTCTGTTAATTATTGTATCCACAACACATAATGACCCACATGTACATACAAAGATATGTTTTAGCTCATTTAAAACATCATTTGAAGGGTAACTTAACAGATAAATAAATGTCTAATCAATACGCCCAAATGAGTTCAAGAAATACTTCAACAATTAACATTTACTTCTTGATAATGTTCACACTTTAAACTATTAAGAGGTGTCAAAGTCAAATATTTACATATGATATCTCAGTCAAAATTGTTGTAGAATATGTTGTATCAATAATTAAATGGTATTATAATCTTATATAGCTCAATATGATACCATCAACATTGATTACTAAAGCATTAGGTAAGCTTAGAGTATAATAAAATAATATTGATCAATGAAGATCATAGGTCAAAATTATTTCTGTGATGGGCCCATGCTGTGATTAAGAACAAATAAGCAAGGTAACTGTTTGCATTCATGCCAAACATGATTTATATTAATTATACCCCCATTCCCTTTCTAAATTCATGCTTAATGCAGTCAAGTTTAAATAATTATATTTTTTTATCTCGTTTGAAATTCTAACAGTAAAATAAGCATTATTTGAGAAAAAAAATTCTCCTTAACATGTTCTAAAATTCTTGTTTTCTTGAATCAACTCTGTTGAATTCACCGCAAAAATGTATAAAATGCTATGTGTAAACATATTCCTGTATCAAGGGATGAATACAGTATATATTTTTAGTTTCAAGCAAATCCCCCCTCTCATCTCCAATTGAAATCATAAACTGTGAAAAATGCTTCTTTGATATTTCACCGACATGAATATTCCATCAATACATGCATGTAGCCAACCGAAGCAGCATGTTCTCTTTCAATATTTGTAAAGAAGACAAAGACAGACATCATGCTTAGTGAGTCATATGACCTTTTCTTGGTAAGAAAGCAAACAAGATGATCAGAATTGGACATGCTCAGGCATATTACCCGGCTGGCTTCATTAGTGATAATTGGCAAATTTTCTCTTCCAGCACACCATAGATGTAGAAGGAGTATTCTTTTTATGTATCGAACGTCTCATTCCAATCCAAATACTCAATTTGATTAGGTGAATGGAATGAAAGCAAGATTGCTTGTAAATGTGCCCTCTAGTCCTACATATATTTAATTGTGTATTTGAAATGGTGAATTTATCATGGAAAGCTACTTAATAACTAAATGCCATTTGCAGAGCTATATATCAATTTTTTTTTCCTAATACTGCATTACATACAATGTACTCCACCAATTTTGTTACAAATATGCACTCTCTCTCTTCAAAAGAATTATTTACCTTACAGGTCCTAAATCATGCAAATTAATTAATACAAAATAAACAAGAAAATTAATATGCAAATAAAAAAGAAAATATCTACTCAATTAGATAATAGTAAGTACTAAAAACATGAAACTAACAGTTGCTATATGTAAACATACCAAGGTAGACTTCATATTCAAATAATTATAATTGTGCTTTTTTCCATTTGCTCCATCTTGCATATATTATGCTGTGTCTTTTTATCTTCTATTCTAATATCAAAATGATTTTAAGGGTATGTAGCACACAGAAAAACTAACATGCCAGTTTTTAACAGTTTAAATACCTTAGTGATGAAGACAAACATATATTCATAATGAATCTTGATAATTAAGACATAATTGATAATTTCTGTAAGTTCATTAAAGCCATTATAAATAAGAGAGGTGAGTTTTGACATCAACTGCATATTTTTTCTTTCATTCAAGCTATATAAAATCCAATGTACACCAACGGTATATCTCTATCAACACAATAGTTACTCAGTTCTTGTTTTATTATATTGCATTATGCTATACTTTCTCTAGGTTAAATTTCAAAAGTCATTTCTCTTTGAATATAGATGTATATATGTATGATAATTGGAAATCTATGGAAAATGTATTGATTTATTCCTGATTTATATGATATACAGTTATAAATATTGTTGTTTATGTTATCATTGTATATATTGTAAAACAAAATGTTAATGCCAAATGAATGAAGTTTGTTAATAAATTTAAATTCATGCCACACAGCCCCCTTACCACTATATGTATGAGGCATATAGGGTATTCAAACACTTAATCATCTTCATTAATAAAACTTCAACCAGCTCCCCTTATGATTGATACTACTAATTAAAACACACACATGACCCCCATAGGTAAACACTGAATAGAATACACTATTTAAACACCTTACATATATGAGTACATGTAGTCAGCTTAATAAACAGATGTTTTTAGAGGAGTAGCAGACAGCGAAAGCAATCAAATATGATGCACACTACAGACTAATGGGACACCTTGCACATGGCTATAAAGTTAAAGAAAGGATGCACCAAGATTATCTCTCACAGACACAGATGCACAAACGAGATTCCCAGTCTCCCGGTGATCGAAGGCGGCAAGAAACGAGCGTCTTACGAGTGTCATTACTGCTATAATGGAAATTGCTTCACAACTCAATTAGAGTTGAAGCGTGTCTCTGCCAGGATATGACTGTGTCACCTTAGATAAGGGACGTTGAACAAGAACTATGATTATTGCTACAGTATATACATGTAGGTCTACACTTGTTCTATTTGAACTAACAGCATTTGAAAGTGAGCCTTATGACTACTATGGTTCATAGTTGGTTGCATAATTTGCCAAAGATACAAATTAAAACAACCAGAACTAGAAGAAGATATGTTTTAAAAAAATCACTGCTATAGCATAAAATAACATTGTTATTGTCCAGTATTCATCTATCATACTAGTAAACCATAGGTACATGTAGCAGACGTATAAACGCCACCCACCCAGAATTTAAAATTCTGTACAGCAGCCCTTTAAAGATAGTAGTCTCATTGTCTATCAACTCCTGAGCTGTGATGCCAAATCTTAAGATATCACCACAACTGTACATGTATCTATTCTAAGATTTCTGACCTGGTGATATCCTATCTGAAATTAAAAACATCCTTACTCATTACCATTGCAAACAACATAAAAGCCAGTTGTATATCATCAAATACAGTCAGTCCGCAAGCCCTGAAAAAGTAGCTTCTTTTATCCAAGTGATATTCATGACAAGAGGGTTTTTGCATAGTTAATGAGCTTGGTGCGAACCAAAACACCTCTTTTTATTCGGCCATTGCTGCTCTAAATATTGACCAAATTTCATGTTTTTGGTATCTTTGTAAAGAAGAAGAATCATTCTTTTAGGTCATGTGTTTGGATTTTTAAAAGAATGTTGTAATATAGGAAAAACTTTTGATCAAAAACATGAAACAAAATATTTTTTTTCATGCAACAAAAGTTGTTGTTTTCACACTTAATTTCTGTTTAGGCACAAATGATTTTTAAATCATGATAAAGCTGAAGATCTAAGCTTTAATGTAATATAATTTTATAAGAAGATGTATTTTAGATGGGTCAGCAGCCAGCTTTTCATAGGCCAAGTACATTTGGCAGCTCAAAAACAAGAATACTGCGCTCTGATTGGTCATAGACCACACACCCACGCAAATTCCAATGTTCCCCACACTGGGCCTCTGCAAGGTCACACTCACCATGTGGTAAATCTCTTCAAATTACCCGCGTCTGTTTGTTTTGAAAACAGTATTCAGCCAATCAGAACTCTGGATTTTATGTTACTCAGAAATTTCAGAAATCTCGTCTTGCATCTTGATGGAAATAACTGGCTGCTGACCCATCTAAAAGATGCCACATATCAAGAGTGACATTGTAAGAAAGTATAGAGTTTGAGCTTTCTGATGATATAAATAATGTTGGTGCCTAAAACACAAAATGTTGCACAATTTGCAAGTGAAAACAGAGGAAGAAAATTATGTTTGATGCATCTTTTCAGGTAAAAAATTCACTTATTTATCAAACTATTTCATTCAAAAGAAATGACCAATATAAAAGGGTAACATTTACTCTTGCCCATGGTACAAAAATAATCAATATTACTCAAGGAGAAAGTGGTTAAATTTTTTGAGAAAGAAAGTCTCACAATTCACGAGATTTTGCAGGGACATGAATTCAGCCACGAGAGGACTTGGATAAATCTTGCTCATTTGCTCATTAACACAGGGGCTTGCGGACTGACTGAATATCAACATGTGTTACGCACGTTGTTAGAAATCTTTTATCATGAAACTAGAGAGTAATGAGTAGTTCCAGAAATGTCACCATTACTTCTAATAGACTATTATGCCAGTATAATGTTACTTCTCCATCTTGAGTTGATCTACATGTACCTGAAAATTGTATGGTAGATTACATAGGCAGATTCAGAGCCCCCCCCCCCCCTATTGGCAGAGCAAAAAAAAAGAAAAAAGGGGGAAAGAAAGAAAAAAAAGAATGGAAAAGAGAGGAGGAAAAAAAAAGGAACAACATAGAGGAGAAATAAGAGTGAATAAAATAAGAAGAGCTATGAAGGCTTCATGTCATTATATGAAATATTCGCTCGCGCTTTGCGCTCGCATTGCCTATTAGGTGATTTACATACATGTATTTTGCTCAATATGGAGCTTAAAATATAAAATTTTGAAGTCAATATACAAAACATCTTTCAGCTCAAAAATCGAACTTTCATTATCTAATTTGATTTTTTTTAAGTGCTTCGTAAAAATTTCAGTTTTATGGTCTGAATATTAACAATTTCTGTGCACGCGCTCGCAAAATTTGATTTGCCAGGTACCTATTATTTTTCTGTATTCCATAAAGTTCTCAAAATGTCCCTATTCAGGTCAAATTGTCAAAATGTATCAGCTGGTGCTGCAAGCTCGCATTTTGATTGGTGAGTTATGTATATCTCAATATAAATTCTATAATAAACTACTTAAAATCCCCATTTCATGACAGTTTATCAAAAATTTAACTCATGCATCTTATTCTTAATTACAAAAGTGCTTTAAATGTCCAGTTTTCAAGCCATGATATTAACAGATTTTGCACTCTCATTAGGCTTATTGGATTGATAAATACAATATTAATTTAATAATCAAATTGTCCCTTTTTTCAGAATGGAATATCTACAAGTTTCATCTCACGCATAGGAAAAGAAATAGGAAGATAGTCATCATTTTCATATGATGACATAGTGTTCTTAGAATGTCGCGGTCCTATGTCAAAACTCAAAGTCATAATAATGAAACATATCAGCTCTTTTTTAACTGTGATCCATATCCACCGCACAATTTTCCTACAAAGTGCTTGAAATACAGAGCTTAAATTGACCCTTTTCAGATCGGAATGATTTTCATGATAAAAAGGGTATTTAGAATTCCCAGATTCTAGGTCAAAATCTGAAACAGATATGCAGCTTGTTCTCTATTTAAATCATTATCCAGTTTCAGATCACGGACAAAAATTTTCTGCTTGTGCTTTGCATTCGCATTAATGTTGGAAGATTTCCAATTACTCATCCTTTTCATGATTTACAAAACATGAATAGAGTGTCCCATTTTTAGGTTTAAATCTTGAATTTTTCCACTCTCGCATCAATAATTGTTTAGTTATATACTTATCCTTTTCACGATTACAGGAAGTGCTTAGAATTTCCATTCTTCAGGTGGAAATGTCAAAATTTTCAGCTCGGGCTTCGCGCTAATTACTTCGCGCTCACATTATTTGATTGTTGAAATGTAATGTCTTCATGGCTAACTACAAGCAGCCGTTAACAGATCCTTCTTTGATCAGATCAAAACGTATTAAAAATTTTTGTTGGCACTTCGCGCTTGCAGTTATTATTTAGTTGGATACACATCTCGTTTACGATCACAAACATTGCCCAGAATGTTTAAATTTTAGGACAAAATACATGGGAAAAAATAATAGCTTGAGCTTCGCGCTTGCACTATCTAAATAATACTTATGAGATTATCATATATTTATGTTGATTTTAAAAGAATAAAGCTTAGAAGTGACTATAAGGACCACCCATTCAAAGAAACAAAAAAAAATAAACTTCGAGCGGCCGATCAGGAAAAAAAATTCCAGGCTCCCCCCCCCCCCCCATTGGCGAAGGCTGGATCCACCCCTGGATTACCATTAACATATCTGCTAAACTGTAATAAGATATATTACCCCCCCCCCCCCGCACACACACACACACACTCTTACATGTAAAAAGTAGTCTACTGGGCAGATTGCAATACTACATTTCCTTCATCTCAATCTCTATAAATAAGTCTTCACGTACTTTTCATAATCACTTAATATCTGTATGAAATTCAATTATCCATATTGTTCATATCATGAGAAATAATGATGAATGACCATTAATGGGGGTAACAAGAGTTAAGCAAAGTCAATCAACAATAGGCTAGAATACTTTCAAACCAAAAGTTGAAAATAATATCTTCAAGGAGAGCATATAGAAATGACTAATATCTTACCAGTATACTTTTTACACCAGTTATAAATTGAATCACATCTCCAATTTCAATTTTTTTAAAACATTTTCACAGAATTATAGCCACCTCTGCGAATCATTGCTCCAATTTCCATGATAAATTGGTATGATCTTGATTTATTATATAAATTCTGAATATTTCATATCTCATGAAATATGATCCTGACACTATGAATGATATGTTGGGCCTTTTACATCACACGGGGAGCACCTTCGTCTTTTGGACTTGATTTCAGAATGTGTGAAATCTGAGAATGTCCATAGTACCTTTTCATTAGAGTGTGTTTGTAAAGGAAGACTGCTCATGGTGTGATTCTCACCATCACATCCATCCTTCATCTCACACCAAACACCTAAGATGACTCATATCTTCTACATCTTCAAAGAACAGTATCAATCCATATTCTTTCATTACACTCTAATGAAATGTCTGTGCAATACAATGGCTGTTTGATGAATTAATTTATTATAACACAGTCTGTTTAAAACATATAGTCTACATGTACAGTGTGTGTACATTCCTTTCCTCATCTTATCACATCTGCTTGTCTTGCTGAAAGGACTATTTACAACTAATATCCCCATAAGATGCCTTACACCATTAGTGATCCATATTTGTTTTATCATTACATCTATAGCATTGTCTAAAAAAATGAACTGTTTTATAAGCTAGCTCTGTAAAACCCATTGTCCCTCATAATAGGCCTTCATCTGCCTTTTTAATACTTTCAGAGAGGTATAACTCAACAACTACATGTATTACCACTCTGCTCGAGCAAAGAGAAAAAAATAGGGAAAGCAAGGGCAATTCTCCCCCAAAACTATATAGCCCTCATATACACTGTAAGTTGTAAGAGTGTTTGGATATTGCCGTTGGGTTCAATGAAAAAAGAGTAATTCGGGTTGAACAGATATGCACAATTGAAATATCCCTGTAGAAAACATTGTTTTGTCATTGCTTAAACCGCTCTGCTCTAAACCATGGACCTATGTATGGTCCATGTCTAAACTAATGATATTCTCAAATCAAGCTATTGGATATATTTAGCCTGTCCCTCTCTAAATCTGAACATCAGATCTTTACCTATTGTTCGGTGTGTACCAAGTGTGATAAAACCTGGTTGCCATGGGAATAAGCAGCCATGTAAGTGTGTACATATACATTTCCATTTTTATTGTTTCTACAGTGTTATCCTTTTCTCACACATAGATTTTACAGTACAAACATATCCAACATTTTGAACTAGGTGTATGTTTATTATTATGTGAATCATAGTTATGAATGAAAGAAATACATTAAGTTGAAATGGGGAAAAAAAGTAAAAATTTTATACAAGGCAGGTGGGGTCATGCCACATGAAGGCGACAATTTTATGTTTAGTATTCAATGACAATATGGCTCCTACATGTAGATCTTTATTCATTGATCAAGACGGTTTTCCTTCAACATTGCTTCAATATCAATGGCTTACCAATACAATGCAACCCCAAATCAAATACACATTATGTCAATAAAAGCTTCTAGCAAACAATATCTAAATTTTATCACTGGTGCTTATAGGCCAACTCCTCCAACAATTAGACTCCTACCGCAATTGTAATTCATAACTGATCTTTTTATACAGTAACAAGCTTCAATAAAATGATTTCATTGTGTTCTACATGTTTTCAAATTTGCTTCCCCCACAGAGATTTGTAAGAGGTAGATAATCTAGATATGAAGAGTTTGATGAGAAGTTGAGTCTGTTAATTCTTTCACTTTGAATTGAGTTTCTGACTTGCTGCCCCAATTCAATGGCACATATGAATGCCTTAAGGGAAAACAGCAAAAAATAAATGCAGGACTCGCAAATAAGAAAGAACAGAAACCTCACCAAAGCATAAAAAGCAAAGCATATAATTGAACCACAAAAAAATAAACTTGAATACAAGTATAACTGATAACTTATACTATATACTTAGAACTAAAGAAAAGATTTTTTGCTTTAAATTGGATATAAAACTATGGTATTTGAATATAAAATGTTAACATTACTGATTAAGCTTATAATGTTGAAAAATTTATAAAATCCCTGTGGAGGGAGAAAGATAGCTTTGAAAAAAAAAATGAAACAAATACAGTACACATGTAAATGATAAATCACCTTTAATTTTTTAAATGAATAGCAATCATGAACAAGTTCCTACATAAAATGGAATCTCAAACATACATAGTGTAAACATTTAAGTCACATTATAAGATAAAGAAAAATGTAACTTTAAGTTCAATCTATTTTTTCAGAATATACGTTTTCAGTTCTTCAAAATATATTCAAGGTCACTGCTAACTTCCAATTGAAAAATGACTTATTCTCATGTTGGCGACACAGGTAGGAAATGTACAAAATGCCGTACTTCAATTTCAGTAAGGACTTGCTTCCATCTGATGACATTTCAACAGCTCAAGTTTATACATCAATTTGAAATACTGAAATACTAGTTCTTGGAATGACTCATAGCACTAGACTTTCAAAAAATAAAAGATTTTTTCTCGTATGCAATTGGATGGACACTACATCTACATCATATCTCTCTCACTCTCTCTCCCTCTCTCCCCAGTTATAACAAAGGCTTGGGTATCAATGCGTTCATCTGCATTCACAGAATATAGGAAACATGGTATGGTGATATGTTTCAAACAGTGATAACAAAGTCAATCAAAATTTGTAAATGCAATAAGCTTTTTAAAGGGAGTCTATGACTTAAGTAGCACAGGTTACAAATGAATGTATTCCCATACCCTCTACACCTCACAAGATATATGTGAATAAGCTGGGAAAATCAAGAAAATTGAATATTTCCTTGACAAATTCCTGTGAAGAAAGAGCAATGACCCCCTTACAATGATGCCCACATCAAACCACAAACTGGTTTTAGAATAGTAATCCCCAAGCCCTATAAATGAGCCTGTGCATAGTAATCCTGTCAGAATGATACTAAACATTATAAAAGAAAAACAATCTTGAGAGAAAAACAATCGAAGAGAAGAATTTCTTTCCCCACCACACATTCACTCATGCAAGACATCTTGTCTCTGGAAGGTAGTCAATGTGTATACATATCCTGTCTTTTCTTATGCAATCACTAAATAGGTCTCCCATTGTAAACCTTATTGATTTTTCAACTCTGTTTTATGGATTGTTTAAATACTGCTGACTACATTGACACACAGTACACACTTAAAAACTTTTGAGTTTTTGACAACTGGGGCATACATTATACCAGTAGATGTGCAATGTACACTGTGTACATGTAGTTATTATTCTTTGCTTTTCTTTAAAAAAACAATTTTTAAATGCGCTAGTATAAGAAATATAAAATATTACTCCCACAATGATATAGACTGCTTTAACATTTTTGAAATTGGACAATCTTTCAATTTTTGCTAAATTCGTATAATCAGACCTACATACTAAGGCAAAAAGACTAATAAACGATGCTGGATATACCAATCCTTCACACTTGCTATGATAACCTTGTAGAATAAGTCATTCTTTGATTGATATTCATATCCATAAAAGGATTGTATCTCAACAGCATATGATAAAAAGATGTTCCTAGCTGAGGAAAGTACATGTAAAGGTCTCACTGGTTCAGGGATGCAGAGAGAGGATGGAATCTTGGTTGAGATGAGAGGAAGAAACAGGGTGCGGCATGGAAAGGATGCAATCTTGAAAGAATTTGATCCAGGTTGGGTGAATCATCCCTTTCTGTATGATAATGCAGTAAAGCCCCTGAAGACAACATGGCTACCGGGTCTTCTAAAAACACCAATAAAAGACGGCTTGACAAGCAATACTTTGTCTGGATATGATCCCTTCAAAGAACGCTCTATCATACCGCCCGATGAGTATTTCATAAATAAAAGGAATACTAAGGAACAGATCATGTTATTATTTCAAAATGATTTTAACAAAATGAAGACGAGATTTATGAATTGGAAATAAAATTTTATAATGATTTTCTTTAATTTCTAGCCAATGATAATCAATTATGTTTGGAGAAGGGGAAATACCTGGGGCTAAGGGCAATTTGATTCCAAAATTAAAAGCCCTTGTTGTAAGTTACGCCTTACAAATGATAGTCGTGAAAATATTATTTAAAGGACAAGTCCACCCCAGCAAAAAGTTGATTTGAATAAAAATAAAAAAATCCAACAAACATAACACTGAAGATTTCATCAAAATCGGATGTAAAATAAGAAAGTTATGACATTTTAAAGTTTCACCTAATTTCACAAAACAGTGATATGCACATTCTGGTCGGTATGCAAATGAGGAGACTGATGATGTCATACACTCACTATTTCTTTTGGATTCTATTATATAAAATATTCTCATTTTCCCCTCATTGTCAAGTGTAAAAACAATCTATTCCTCCCTGAACATGTGGAATTAGCATTATTTAATACTATATGGTTCAGTCAAATTGTTGAATCTGTAAAAAATGAAGTATTGTATAATTCAAACAATAAAAAACAAAAGAAATAGTGAGTGAGGGACATCATCGACTGCCTCGTTTGAGTTGTGCATATCACTGTTGTGTTAAAAATAAGCAAAACTTTGAAATGGCATAACTTTCTTCTTTTACATCTGATTGTGATGAAATTTTCAACCTTATGTTAGTTTGGTTTTTCTCTGCTTATTCAAATCAAAATTTTTCAGGGGTGGACTTGACCTTCAATTTTTCATCAAGTTTACTGGTTTCCAATAAATAAATAGGCCTATGAGACCTACCACACCAACACAAATACAAAACAATGTAACAAATTGCATCACCCAAGGTACAGGTATTGTATTTTCATTATAACTATTATCTCTTCTTTTTACAATTCAATTTTGGAATTATTAATGTGAAGGCCTACATACTTGGGGGACATGTTTGCAATCCCCCACTTTATTATTACAAAATGAATGACAGTTGAAATCATTAACTTAAAATAAATAAGTACAGCAAAAAAATAACATATGGACGACTAAAGTCCGTGTAAGTCATATTTTCTTCTCGCTTGCCTATATCAGTGTAAATAATCTATGCAATGGAGTTGTAGGTCTTGTAGATCCTGTATGTCTTTTAAAACCCTTGTGATTTTATGTGCATAATTCTGCTTATAAATCCCTCAGTAAGACTTCACCAAACTGAGACTGGCTGTTAATCCCAAACACCTACTCAGAACCATGATAATCCACTATACTCCTGATTCAAAGGCACTTGATGCTACAAAAGTAGTACAAACATATAAGAGTTGAGCAAAGATATTTGCATTGCCAAATTAGCTGTAAAATTGATAAATCACACCTCATTGGGTCATAAGTTCAAATTCTTTTTCAATTTCTTTTGGCTATACATCTCATCCACACCTCCTTATATGATGTGATTTTTATTCATTAATTATTTCTGCTTGAAGAGAAGTGTAAGCACACAATATATCTCAGGTCAGGTCAAGATCTATAGCATTTTCCCAAACTTCTATAAATCAGATGCCCGTAGACTAACATCTGCTGGAAATTTTCAAAATTGTTATCATGAAAATCTTAATTGTGATTGGCTGCTGAGCCCTGTTACCATAGTTAGTTGCTATAATGGTAAAGTTACCATAGTTGTTACTATAACAGACCCCTGTATAGCATTAAGATAAAAGTTTCTGAATGAAAAAAAAATGCTGTCTCAACAGTAATTCTTCCTTTAAAAGTGCAGTTGGTAAAATAAAATAATGAACCTCCAGTCATGAATAAGACTTGAAGTCAGAAAAGACAGTCATGAACAATCTATTGGATCCTATTCCTCCACAAGATATGAATCCTATCCCAAGACAATTTACATCCCTGTATCCTCTTTTAACAAATCATGATTGAGTTTAGAATGTAATTTAGTTGCAGAGAGAACCGTCACTCGTTCCATCTATTCTCCAAGCATGGGTGGATGGATGGATGCAAATCAACCATACACTTCAAAATGTGCGCATTACACAATTTCCTACAAATTTGAATCAATGAAATTGAAATGCGAGTGACATTGACAAATAGAAGGGAGTATTCTCTCTCTCTATCAAGACAATCAAATCATCTCCATCTTATTTTTGTGCAGCTATCCTTTCCCCCCTCAAATAGCCCCACCTTTCTCTCAATAGTTTTATTTTCTGCATTTTTAATAGACTTCAAAGAACATTTCGAATTATTTTGCAATACCCGGAAAAAATAATTACATTTGAATAAAAAGTCAGCAACTGACATTACACTTTGTGAATGAATTAGAACTAATTTCTTCTTTAATTCATTCCCAATTGTATTTTCGATCATCCAATTATTCCATTTTTTCTTTTTTTTTAAGGAAGGGGATGATATTTGTGATAGAGATGATGGATGAATATCAAATCCACTCAGTGATTATATTGTGTAGTAAATAAAAAAGAGTGTCAAGGGCAGGCATAAATATCACCTCCTTACAAATTCTGACACCAGCGGCTACTTTGCAAATTAAACAGTAATATTAAGTTAGTTTTATTTCTGTGCTTTCACTTCCATTGACGAGTGGAATGTGGATACCATGCGCGACCATGGGGTCTCATATTATGAAAATGCACCCCTTAAAAAGTATTGGCGTGTGAAACCCTACCCTTAACAAGTATTGGAAACAAAACTATTGGCAAGTATTCCCTGAATTGAACCCCTAAACAAGTACAGCGATATTTCAATTGTTACGTTACGGACGTCGGTTTTACCCTTACCTACATCATTGGGTTAAGTACAGCCCCACCTCCTACACCTCGCGCAAATCGTAATCTAAACACGTAGTGTTGACTCTTGGGGCAAAAAGTACATCCTTTATAAAAGATTTTAGTCTTAATTTTTTTATACCCTCGCAAATTTGACCCTTTTTTCATTATTTTAGCATTTCGGACACCCTTATTGCGTTACGTACGTAACGTGCCCTATCTCGAAAAAGACATCCTTTTTACGTGTTTTTTTGGTCGCGCATGGTATCCACTCGTCAATGTAAGTGCCCCCCCCCCCCCCGGATGCTTCCTACATGGACATGCTTTCAAAGTCATATGCAGTCCGACCTCTCCTATTCGGCCTCCCCTTATCCGGATCTCTCTATTATCCAGACGCACACTTCCCAATTTTTTTTTTTTTTTCAATCTAGTACGTTGGGAAATGAGATCTCACTCTTTACTCAAAATTCCTACACAAACTCACTTTGATTATATACATTTTCCAATATAGTCTACCTAGTACAACCACATTATTTATCATGAAAATATCTTACCCAATTCACTGAAAGAACATAGACAGGATAATTTTCCAGTAAATCAGGGCGCACCTCAGCCATTTTATCATGTTCTCTTTTTTTCTGGGAAAAACAACACATGTCTCACTAGCTAGCGCTTAGGCCTGTATACAGACAGCGCCATCTATCATGTTTGAGCCTACAGTCATAACAATGACTGACTTTGCGAAGCTGCGACACTCGCCGCGATGATCCAATTTTAAAACTTAGTTTCATTGATTCATTCTCTTTCTTTCGAGGTATGCTCAATTTCGATTTATTCAATTTGTATACCTCAATCATTTCGGCAGGTAAATTATCCAATGAGTTTTGGTAACCAATCGATTTCACTTCCGTTAAAAACGCCTATAATTTGCACTGGCACTGCAGTGAATACTACAATAGATTACGTGTAGCTACCATAGGGGAGGCTTTAATATTGGGTCTCCCAGATAAAATCCCTTATCCGGATTGGTGCTGGTCCCAACTTGTCTGGATAAGAGGCTGTTCTCACTATGTTCCTAAAACTAGTTTACTGGAAACTAGTTTAGTGGAAACTAGTTTAACGCGTAGGTCGAAGCGGTCTTGGAAGCGATCTTCCAAACCAGTTTGGAAAACCACCTCGCGATGTAGTTTTCAAGATCGCTTTGCCTCGTTAAACTGGTTTTAGCGTAAGTGAGGACACAACCGTTCTTCGGGAAGCGATCTTCGCACATTTTGAGCGCGCTACTCCACACGACAGGTGTAGAATGGCCATGCTGCAGTTTCGAATTTCGCGCGAAACGGGTCACCCCACTGAGAGCGTTTCCATAGCAACAAGAGCGCTTTACGTGAAGTGATTTTGAAAACCACTTTCGTGTGATCAAGTGGGAACGCTAGCAAAGCGATCTTCCAAAGTGGTTTCCTGAATCGGTTTCCAGTAAACTATTTTTAGAAAGTGTAATGAGAACGGCCTCTACGAGAGGTTGGACTGTATATCATTGCACTTTTATATATACTGATTTTTGTTCTCATTACAATGGATATGTGAAGGCTTACATAGATACCAAAGGCACACACTTAAGTTCAAGTTTGCATCATTGGAGAGTTTTAGGAGCAGTGAACGAGAACGACGTAGCAGTCGTCTGATCGTTTGAGTCAACGTCGTCGTCTGCCCTTGTTCACTACAATTGCGAATACTTTAGATTTCACTCGACTTGTACGTGTACGTACGTCCACACAGCACGATAACCAGCGGGTCATGACACGCTGCCCGTCCCGGAAGATCTGGCGTACCATCGCCTGGCGACCCGGTCGGGTGATGCGAAAGTGCAACTTGTGCACACGTGCCCTTTCACTTGCTTTGATTCCTTTTTACTAGAGTTAGGATATATATCAATATAAATTTTGGAGGTCAGAAAGCAATTCCAAATATGATAAACATAATGCATCATACAACTTACATTAATTTTGTGAAAAGTCACTAAAAACTGTGTTTTAAAAGGGAAAGGTTTATCTTCATGCTGGGCTTGAACGGTCAAAATGACGTCACTCACGTACACGTCCACTATGATTTAGGAGAACCACAAAATGGATGTGGCGAGGTTCTCGATTCTGATAGTGGACGTGTGTGAGGACCTGAGGCATATGGAACGCCAAAAAATGACGTCATGTCGTACCAGTTAACTATGTGGACGTACATTTCTAAAAGTGCTCAATGTAAAATGGATGAGTGAGATGAAGGATGAGGGAGAGATAGAGAGAGGATGGGTAAAGGATGATTCATCTTCAAACTTCTCTGGTGTATACACTACCAAGCTTACATAGATGGTTCTGCATCCATCTCAACTTCCCCCCCCCCCCCACACCTATCACTCCCCATCTCATCCCCTCTCTGTGTAGTTACCATAGTAATAAAATCTTACTTTTTTTTCTAAAGTATGCTTTGCACTCAACATCCTAAAAAGTGACATGTATGCCAAATTTTATGAACATTGGTCGAACATTGAGGAAGCAACTTGTTCCCCACAATTGACCACACAATGATTCCCATGATTCTCCAAACATGCTGTAGTAAGGCAGGATAATACTAAATTATATTAAAGACAAAAAAAACCACCTTCATGATAAATAGAATGAATGATTTTTTTAATCACAAAATAACATTTTCTTTTTAATAGGAGCATGTGTCAACTTTTGTCGCTTCCTTCTCTTTGTTCCAATTGTATTCCCTTTCATTTCCACAATTTTTACTTTCATCCTGAATATTTGCTAATTTGTCATTCTTTCTGTAGATTCACTCCCGAATGATATTCACCTCCACTCCCTCTCTGCAAGCATGAGGTAGAGCTCTTCATCATACATGAAGCCAACCTGGGGAGTTCTCCACACCACTCTTCTGCACGCATTCATGAGCTCTTTACTTGCATGAAGCAAACCCTCTGCAAGTAGTAAGGTGCATGAGCCAAGAGACTCATCAATATGGACAGAGAGTAATGTGTGAGGTCAAGAGATAAAAGCAAGTGAGCTAGCCATTCCTTTTAACTTATTATCATATACCATACCATCATGTAGGCCTCGACTTTGACTCCGCTTCATAGAACACAGAAGAATGAAATACACTGAATCGCAAAACTGACAGATATAATTGATATAATTGATAAAGATAGGAATAGAATAGTTTATATAACAGAGACAGTATCTATTAAAGAGACCAAGCCTAAATGAAAATCTTAGCCCTATTATCATATACTTTTCTAGATTTATTATTGATACCATCCTTTCACTTGATATCACAACCCACAGACCCTTTACATGGATATATATTTTTCCCTTTTGGCAATTCATTACATCCTCTGGAAAGAAGATGTAAAACTCACTGCATTTAGGCATATCCCCTTTCCTGACTTTCCATTTTTTTCTTCTTTTTTTTCTTACAGTTTAAATGAAGTATGCCCTTTAAATTTCCCTCCTAAATACTCCATGCCGAGTTTATTTGCTTTTAATACCTTGATACCATGTCCTTCATCTTGCATGCAAATATTATAAGACAAATTCACAGCACATTTCTTTGAACTGAGTATGACTCACAAAAGACGAGCCTTAAATGGTCTTCTGCTTAGAAATTGCCAAAAATACGACTTTGTATTTTTTCTGTTGTCTCTAAAAAAAAGCAGACATTACTGCAAATTGTAAATATAATCAAAGGCATTGCAACTAATTAATTTAAGCAGATATCCTTTCCTAATGATGCACATGCTGAAGATTCTATGACAGTAATGTTACTTTTGATGTCCAATTTGCAATTCATCAACATGTAACATGCAATTAACCACTCTTATATTCAATTTTTTCTCCATTATTACTATTTTAACCAAAACTTATACAAATAGCACACACCCTTTTATTATCTTCATCCATACAGTTGGTGCCACAATTAGGCCTTGTCATGATCAATACTTCCATGTATCATCTACTGCTGATAAAGAGATACACGTAGCACACCAATTCTCTATTGAGTTTAGGTTGAGATTTGTGTCCAAAGCCAATTTTATATGGACACACTTCCTTCACCCACTCATACTTCAAGTAAATCCAATAAGTAGCTTGGTGCAAGTAGCTACAAAGATAATCCAATTCTTTCCTATCCAAGCAGAAACGATTCATCTTTCCCAATAAATGTCTCTTACGTTTTTACCGTGGACTATGCCCATGATTTTAGGGCTCTGCTGCATAAATTGCTCATCAGCTCAATTCTCCTTCATGTACGTGGAACTTATTACACAGAAAATAATAGGTCTACTTGAAGATGAAATGAATCATAAACAAGAATGGAATAGGACAAGATGCATTAATCTGTAATTCTTTATATTATGCAACTGATACTGTAATACATGCTAACACCTATTTTAAAGTGTACCATTTGATAGCAACTTGTCTGTTATTCATATTTAAAGGTCAAGTCCACCCCAGGAAAATGCTGACTGGAATAAATATATCAAAATCAAAGTAGCATAGTGCTGAAAATTTCATCAAAATCAGATGTAAAATAAGAGAGTTATGACTTTTTAAAGTATTGCACATTTTTCACAAAACAGTGATACATATGCACAATTAGGTGAGTCAGTCGATGATGTCCATCACTCACTATTTCTTTTGTTTTTTATTGTTTGAATTATACAATATTTCATTTTTTATAGATTTGACAATAAGGACCAACTTGACTCACTGAACCATATAGTTAAATGCGATTCGATATAGCAGCAATGCTGACTTTGAAAACAGCTATTGAATAATTATTCACAAAAGAAAACATCTAATAAAATACTATGTCAATTGACCCAAACGACCTTTAACCATGATCATGTGATCTAAGATGTGTGCGAAACAATCATTTATACTTGATTACACTTATGTCTATGTTTCATGAACTAGATTTATAAACTTTCAAAGTTGCGATGGTAATTCAACAAATACCCCCAACATGACCTTTGGCCTTAGTTATGTAACCTGACACTTGCACAGGATGTTCAGTGATACTTGATTACTTTTATGTCCAAGTTTTATGAACTAGCTAAAAAAAATTAAAGTTATACCCATAACATGCCCAAAGTTCATTGATCCTAAATGACCTTTGACCTTGGTCATGTAGCCTGAAACTCAGGCAGGATGTTTAGTAATACTTCATTACCCTTATGTGTAAGTTTCATGAACTAGGTCCATATACTTCCTAAGTTATGATGACATTAAAAAAATTTAACCTTAGGTTAAGACTTCTATATTGATTCCCCCAACATGGTCTAAGTTCATTGACCCTAAATGGCATTTGACCTTCGTCGCAGGGGCGTCGATCCATTTTTCAGATTGGGGGGGCGAAATCATTAACGTTCCAAAGGCGCTCGATCGTACAAAACACCCACCCACACACACACACACACACACACACATACATATATATATATATATATATATATATATATATTATATATACACACACACACACACACATATATATATATATATATATATATATATGTATATATCTATATATATGTATGACTACACAGATAGTACGAGTGCCGAGAGTGAGCTCAAATTTCTTTATATTCTGAGCTGAAAACTTGATATTCTAAGCATTTTTGGTACCAATGATTAAGATTTGTATCTAAAAGAGAATAGATGCGAGCGCGAAGCGCGAGCTGAAAATTTTGATATTTCGATCTGAAAAAATGACAGTTTGCTGGACGTTTTTGATAAAGAACAAGCTATATATCCAAGAAAAGATGATTGCAAATTGAAGCAGTTCTTTTGAGGCTTAGAACTGAAAATGGGACATTTACATTCACCAATTTAATCATGAAAAGTATGGGTTTTTGCTACAGAAATGATGCGAGCGCGAAGCGCGAGCTGAAAATTTTTATATTCCAATCTGAAAAGCGGACATTTTGAGCACGATTTTAAATAAAGAACGAGTTGTGTATCTCAATCTCGCTTGCTGAACATTACAATCTTGTTTTTTTTTTAATGCATATCCGGAATTATTGGGGGGGCAAAATTATATGTTTGCCCCCCCAATATTTTCATTGGTGGGGCGATCGCCCCCCCTGCCCCCCCAGGATCGACGCCTCTGCTTCGTCGTGTGACCTGAAACCAAGGCAGGATGTTCAGTAATACTTGATTACCAAGTTTCATGAACTACATGTAGGTCCATATACTTTTTAAGTTATGATGTCATTTCAAAAACTTATCCTTAGGTTAAGAATTGATGTTGACGCCGTCGGAAAAGCGGCGCCTCGCTTTGCTTTGTAGGCGAGACAAAAATGAAATAAATAAATAAATACATAGATTAAAAAAATGAATGAATGAACGAATAAATAAATACACAAATAAATGAATGAATAAATAATTAACAAATAAAAAAGGAAGAGAAAATTGAGCAATATAGTTTAGTTTTTACATTAGTTTGTAAGGAAGGAGCTAAAAAGATAAACGAAAATGAAATGAAATAATAATAGAAAGAAGAATATGAAATAATCATTCTTTGGGGGATTCATGTTTTAAATGAAAACCAAAAACAAGTTAACTACCATGTAGAATACTAAATAAACTTCTGTTGATGTTGGTCAGCCATACAGGTATAGTAGGGACATAGCACCATATAGGCCTATACAGTGCTGAGATGCTTCTCACTCACATAAAGTCATTTCAAACCAGAAATGTTCAATTCCAAACTACATTACTGGTGACCTTTGACCTGTGTAATGCAACATTCTTCAATGATGTTGAAACTGAAAGTCTGAGGTACATCAATAAGATACCTCTGTTATCATATTTGGATGATGCTGTCCAACAGTAACTGATGATAGCGTCCATGTGTAAGGAGCTGTTCATGTTGTTCTATGAGCAAATTAATCTCAATGTCGGCTGATGTGTGTGGTTTTTCACCTGCTCGAAAGGAGACAGGGGGGGCTTACATCGGTCACCACATTGATATTAGTTATTACACAAAATAAACTGCACATCATCACTCTCAGGAAACGCCAAGGAGATGCTAAAATTACTTTGAAACAGACTTAAATATCTTTGTTAAAGATGATGGTCCAAATCAAAAGGAATTATTAATGGTAAGATATGTTTGCATCTGTATGATATGATCATTTTGTACTCCAAGAAATGAAGACCTCTTGACTTTCCACAGTAAATGAGAAGCTTATTATTCAGTCATTTGTGATCAGACTCTGGACAAAAAGCTGAAAGGCCTTATAAGGTGGATTCAGACCGCTTTGAAGTTCGTCAGTTCCAGGTATTTTGGTAATGTGAAAGCAAATTACGTGTAATATCCCCGAAAGAAAATACCTGCTAAATAGTAGGTACTTGTCAAAATTACGAGAACTTTCGCGGGGATTTTTCCAAGGTCACAGGTATTTTGGCAATGTGAAAGCAAATTACAGGAACTTATAACACAGCATGTACTAGGGCACAGGTGCCGTGGGTGGCTGCTGAGCTAGCGATTTTGAATTTCGCGCCTTGCTTGCTTATCAGACCATATACTGCGCATGTTCGTAACTTCAGGAACTTATCCCGAAGGGTATGTTCCGGGGCGAAAGTTACTGGAAGAAAGTATTCAAGCGATTTTCATCAAAGCTGATTCTCCATACATGTTTATATTAAGACATGCCTCTGCACAAACTATTAATCAGTTTGACCCTATGAAGATGTACAGGTCAACTAAATGAACATGAATAGTCATTCTAATATGATACATGTACATTCAATCGATTTTCAGCAATTCATCTTGAAAATGCATCTTTTACAGCATTCACTTGGAATTCCATTCTCTTTCTGACAAGACAGATTTTTTTAATTGCAACCAGCAAAAAAACAAACTTGTCTTTGAAAACTGTGATCCTCAGGAGGAAAATGGATGCATGGACATAACCAGACACATACCACAGCAAGAGAGAAGAAAACATGTACTTATTAGATATTGATGTCTGATCATTAGAAGACTGTGATACATGAGTGGATGAATCATTCATTATTAATAATAGTTGAAATGCTATTTGCCTACACGAACTAGAGAGGGGGGGGGGGGTATCCACATAAATGGGTTGAGTCATATCATACATGCAGCCTATATTAGATTCTTATAATCAATACATGATGTGACATACCAGACATCCATATTTCAGCCCCATTGCATTCATGTTGACAATTAATGTAACATGAATATGAAAGAGAGAAATATTGTATTACGATTCAAAGATGAAAATAATCTTTTGACAGATAAAAACTGGCCTCAAAATACAAGGGCTACTGTAGGCCCCATGTACTTTGCTAATGATTTACAAAGTTCATACAGTAATATGGGGGTTTTTCCTTAATAGGAAAAACATTACAAATTAAACTTCATGCAGCTTATGCAGTTGAAAATAAAAAGACAAAAGACTTTTCATCAAAGTAAATTAATGTTCCTTGTGAATTTTATTTGTCAAAAATACAATTTTCAAACATCAAACTTCAAATAAGCCACTTTAGATGATATGAGTACATGTCCTTTGTTAGCATTTGGCATAGCACAAACCAGCCAACCAACAAAAGACTTTGTAAAGATTGAATGAAGCATGTAATTAGAAACCAGCAATCATGGTCAACTCAATGTAACATTAGCCTTTTGGTATGACCTCATATGCACCTAGACTGACCCTGCTAACTTGACCTCATAATTGATTAATGGGTACAAACACCCCAAGGCTCAACCCATTACCTACATGCAGCTTATTTGATTGTTATCTTGATGGTACACTGCTTGTATCAGTCTAGCCCAAGTGTTCCATGTATATTAGATATTCTATCAATTTTCCTCATTTTTAACTCTTTTTTCTTTTCAAAACGTGTAAATATAATTTTTTAAAGAAATGTTATGAACAGAATCTACTGATAAATGCATAAAAATCAGAAAGTAAATAATTTTTTTCCTATCACAATTCAGATGCTTTCATCAAATTCACAATTTTGGAGGCTTATTTTAAAAGATTTATGTGCACTCTAAATAATGTATGCCAGTTCATCAAAATTTGGAGAAAAAAAATTAAATTCTGAAGTGCTTCTTTGCCTAAAAATCAAGCTCCCCCCCCCCCCCCCCAAAAAAAAAAAAACATATATTTCTTTTCATTCTCAACTTTAATCATTCTACTTCCATGAAGAGGCAGCTTAATAAAAAAAATGACTATCATACCGTGCAAAAGAAAAAATATCAATATAATATATTTTCATACACAATTTGTCATTCTGTTTTCCGATTCTCATCAATCTAAATGTTAGTTCAAGAGCACAAACTCTTTTGAATAAACATGAATCAAGAACAGCCATAACATTCTGAGATAAAAGAAAAGTAAAGTGTACAAATCATCATTGTACAGGAGCTCTAGAGACCCATTTTGAGCTGAATAGTTCAAAAGGTCACAGCCATAAAAACACCAAACAGAACTCATATCAACTCATATCAACTATTAATTTCATCTATTTTGACAGTTACAGTGAGTTTTGTCTCTGAAAAAGATTAGTATCAGTGATAATTAATGTGGTTAGGCCTATTTGCAAATGTCAGTGCAATCAGTAAAAAAGTTACTTTATTTTTTAATTAAGTTACTTTAGTTTCTACTGCACAATGAGATAAAACTGGCCTCAGTCCTTTGTATGCAAAGCACAAATGCAACTTTTGAAGGAAAAATAAATCATCTAATGTATTCCTACACATGAAGATTTAGGACACCATACAGACCAATGTATCATTGATATGAGGTAGAAGAATATCAATCATGGTACTCTTGGGTGCATCTAAGACCATCATGCATCAGTAATATGAGATACATGATGATACATGCATCAACATATGGCAAATCCTCTGGAATGTTTTTCTGGACTCCTAACTTCTTCGAATCCATCACCTACAATACATCATCTTGTATGTTTGTCTCATTGTCCGTCAGTACATTTCCATCTCTTTTTCTTAATCCCACATCAGGCAAATGTATATAACAAGGAAAAACATAGTTACATACCTAACCAATTTTTTCTTTCTTTACTTCTTCTTCTTTCACTGTTGTGTTCAAAGTGAGATGAATGGGTAGGGGTTTGTGTATGTGACTTAAGACAATAAGCCTACTACTACATGTACATGTAATTAGGCATGTTATTTGAGGGTAAAGCAATCCACTGGAGAAGATTTCTGATTTTTTTAATGTTATCTCTCATAATGTATGAGAAATGAGGTCCAAAATTAATCATACGAGTACAAATCATGTTGGAGACAAGATGTGTAAGTATGCTTAACATTTGAAAGGCAAAATGAATGACCAAATTTCATACCACTCTATCTGTTTAAGTGGCATTTTTTATTTAAAAAAAATTGTTCATCTACCGTTTTGAATAAAAGGGTGAAGCTTTGGCTCTTTTATGATAAGAGTATATAGGCCTAACCACTAGAGAAAACACATACCTCCTGATGGGAATTGTTTATTAGTAGGCCTACATCTATTCTTTCACCACCCTCATAATGCAAAACTGCAATGATGAAGATTTTTTTTTTAAATATGGGAGATCGTCATACCTGGTACCAGGCCTGGTATGGGCCCGTTGCATAAAGTTACTATCATGGTAACTTTTCCAGCCAATGGTAACTACATGTACCATGGTAATGCTGATCAACAGCCAATCAGAATCAAGGATTCCATGCAAGTATACCATAATAGCAACTTTTATGCAACGGGGCCCCGGAATATCCATACCACCGGTGATACAAAGAAGATCACTGGTTTTGATATCCAGCTTATTTGTTGTTATTGCGGCCTTTCTATTGAAGCTTTAAAATACATCTGTAAATCACATTGTACCTCATAACATTTCAGGTTACCAATAAAATGGTAAGCAGGAAGGAGGGCCAGGAATTAGGACTGGATACAAGGGGCTGGTGAACAAGTCTACTCAGACAAAGAACCAACTTTTCAACCCCTAATCAAATCTGTCTGTATGGGCTGGAGGAGAGGTTGGCTACAAACTCCATGTTTGCGCACCAAGAATGTTGAGATGGGAATAGCATATGGGAGAAAGTTCAGATAGACAGGGACAGCTAATATTTCATCATGGTTACTTTTGATGTTAGCTGCCAGGATAAGGCTTTTTGCTAATAAAAGTCCTTTTATTCTGTCTGTTGGACAGGATTTTCAACCAGGGATTTATAATAATTTCATATTCAAAAGGCATTAGCCACGCTCTACAGTGCATATCAAAAAAAAGTTTACACTTTGAAAAAGCCCTGGGGATTAAAAAATATACATGTGAGTAATTTTTTCACATATAATCTTGGGTTTGGGTCTCATCTATCCAATGAAAGCAAAAGTTTTGACAGAATGTTACACTTGAGTGAGCACTGTCCATTTTTGTAAAGCTTGCAGAAATCTGTTTGCGCAGAAATGCTCATTTTCACGCTGTGTCAAGGGAAAAGGGCGAAATCAAACTTAACCTGCGAAACATTTCTCATACATTTCCCTTGCACTTTTAGTCAATTGAAATAAAATGGATACATTCAAGCATTTTGTAACAATTTTGCCACCCAAATTGAAATTTCAACACTTAGTAACCACAACCTTTACCCTTTTTGTGCCAGCTGGATCTGAGGACATAATTGAATCTGAACAAAAGTTTATATCAGACATCACCAGCATTTTTTCACTAAGTTTTTATCATTTAAAGTGGGTTTACATTTCATTTTTCATTTGATACTTGGTTCTCCACACTTTTTCCAAGCTTGACAATGATTAACAAAATGAAAATCAAGCCTAAGCCATTTCATGTAAATCACAGCTCAGTGTAAAGCAAATACTGTCATGATGGCCTCGGTGTTTGGGGGAGTGGGGTGGGGCTCAATGTCTCTTCGAAGTGTTTTGGGCAAGGAAACAAGTTTAAAAAGGTAAAAGATATCTTCAAATCAATTTTACTAGCTAAATTCCACGTGTTCTTTATGATTAAGGTCTACTTTTATTCGCATAACTATTTCAAAGTCCTGCACAAATCATTTTTCAGTAACTTTTCAAAAGTAAGTAGTGCTCACTCAAGCAGAAATATTTTTCAACAGTTATATCGTCATTTGCTTAAATGGATCTGTACCAATGTTAAAATGTAGAAAAATATTCAGGATATTACAAATGTATAATTTTACAGGATTTTTTTTAAGTGTAAACTTTTTTTTGATACGCACTGTATAATTTCAAGTTTGTCTAATGATAAATCTTTGTCAATGGCAACAATATCTGATGTCAGTTTCATGCTAAAAAATATCTGTTTTTTAATATGAAAGAAGACATAAATACATAGGCCTATTAAACTTTGATAAAATGTGGGTTTTTTCTCCTTACCAGACATAGGCCCATTGTTAAAAACAATACAACGGCTTCCTGTGCATGCCTTTAAGAATTTATTTTAAATAGTAAAAAATCAATTTTGTGGATCCCTGATACTAAGCAATTAAAATATTTGCTGGTTTGACAAAAATGGTGCAAATATTAGCAAGATTTAGGCCTACTGTATGTGCTATTACCTTGGAATGAACATGATGATAACAAACCAAACAACCGTTTAGAGGATATCTATTATCTTGCAACATATTTTGTCATAAAAAAGTTTTTTATTTATTTTAAAAAGATAGCTGCAGGCGTATAAAAAATAGGTCATACATGTAGAAGTACGTATATATCTATTCTTACAGATATTTCATATTTCGGAATACCATGTCCATCTTCATTACTGGGTTATTCTTCCATACTGTAACTATTCCATAAATATTTGATAAGGATCTGCAAACAACAACTAGACTGGCTTCTATAATCAGAGGAGAGATGATTGCCATTCATTCCATTAGCTTTCTATCGGTTGAGATGGGGCATGAAATATTGGGCAATCACATATATACTGAGTGCTTTAACCACGCATTATGTCAGCTCAATTTGACACCCGAGATAGGGTCTGGGAAGTTCATATCTTGGCAAACATAAAAAATCAGATTGATAAGTGGAATTAACTGATTACACTTAAAATAACCATTTGTTTGCAATAGTTGTACAATGTACAATGAGGATAAGTGAAGATTTTATATAGCAGAGAGAAAAAAAATTTAAGCCTACTCATAAAACTTCTCAAATGTAATAGGCCAACAGTTTCAACTTCTATTTTTTTTTTATGTGTTTTTCTCCAAAGCAGCAGTAATCTTGTGGACATGGATGTTTGAAAAAGTGAAGTTCTAATTTCTAAAGCAACATGCCTTACATGCAGTTTGAATGTTCTTATTATTACCTTGATACTTGCCATGTAACTTAACATCCAACTAAATCTCTGTGAAAAACCTGTTTGATGATTTACACACACACAACTTCTAACAATCTCTCTCAAGATGAATGTAGCAATAACCTTTACTCGGTTAGTCAATGAATGAATAGCTTTTCAAAATATTTGAAGTTGTTGATGATAAAGAATAGTATTCTTTAAACTGTCTGAGTGTAAGAACATGAATGTCAAACAAGATGTTTCAATCATCAATCATCTTGTCTGTTTAGAGTAGTTGGTGTCTGAAAGAGTTTATATTTTCACCAATCTATTCTCCTTTCATTCACACCTCTGTGTATTGACCTGTGTATATATATCCACCTTAGAGTAATGAGTGTAAATGATTCTTGTAATTGACTGGACATGATGATTGATGACCAGGAAACAAGCCTTGACTGATGGATTTGAATCTGACAGCTGTATGGGCTATTACAACAAGAATACTCTGGCAATTCTGAGACTGGACCAAGCTACATATACCAGAGAGTCTAGGGAGTTTTAACAAAAATGGTATCAACGTCTTCTGATCATGGTATCAACTTTGTTGACTGCTCCTGTTGGCTAAAGATTGAAAGATAAATATCAGTTGTGGTAACAATCTCAAAATGAGTTCGAACAGAAACCAATAAAATTACCATCCAAGTGCTTGTATGTATAATAAAAAAATATGTGACAAATGACTGTGGTAAAAATGCGTAATTGCTGAGAAATTAGCAAAATAAGCACAGAATTCCATCAAATGTCTGGTATTTTTCGAAGCAATATTAATGCACTGTCCCACATGCTTTTCTGTTTTTAGTGATCATCAGAATTATCGGTTTTGAGCCAAGATCTCATGATTTTACAAGTAAATTTACATCGATGTCCCAGATCTAGATATATGATATGGTGACAATTAACCTTGATTTAAAAGACTTTCTCATGAAATAATTATTTGCTGCAAGTACTTTCTTTTACCTTTAAGATTTCGCTTGACGTGTACACATGACTAGTAACAGTCTACTACATGTACGGCAATATTCAAATTGAAAATAACCAAATACCAGGGTAAGCAAAATCTCAAAAAGGATGGGATAAGTTTTAGAAAGAGGCTTTTTTTTTTAATGCTTATTTTTCTTTCTCAACATAACTGACACAAAATTTTCCAAAATTTTTGTTCTAGTCCATGATTTTATTTGGTTGTTTTTCTGCTTTGTCCACAGTTGACATAACAGAGTTACAAGTACTTTAAGATTATTTCTAAAGAATTCTAAACATGAGCATGTAGCTTTGAATCAATGATAATTTGATGCATCTTTTGTAGGCTGGACATGAAATTGACGAGTCTGTGAGGGGAACGACTAGCTTTCTGATAACACAGCCACCTATCTAATACATTGGTTCCTTCCAGTAAGAATCAACAGACCGGAATGATAATTGAAATGAAAAGCCTCCTACCCAACTGGTGTAAGAAAGGTATGCATGGCAGCTCATCTCATGTTTGCTTGTCAAAGCTTTTATCTCTTCACAATCATCATTGGATTGGATCTAACTTCAAAGCATTCTCCTCAGAGATCAAACCAAAACTGTTTGGTTTAACAACTACTTATCAGCTCAACTGCCTATTAGGGAATAAGTTCTAACTTCAAGCATAGCATACATTGTACGCTACAAAGTTAAATGCTATGAACAGTAAAATGCTCGAAAATTTAAGATGGAGATATAAATCACCTTTAAACATCCATTGTATAGTGTAGGATTCTAAAATTCTATCAATTTTGGACTGTTTTGGGACACATATGCCCTGTAAATAGGTCTACAAGATGTACAGAACACTTTAGGACAGAAAAATTTGCCCTGAAGAGGATCCACCCAGCAGATACAAAGAATATCTTAGACCTTGGATTATAAACAACCATGTCAATAGGTCATCTATCATCTAGTAACAGAGTCTGACATCTTGTTTGGCCAGTTCTCATTATTTATCACATGTCTTTATCTCTCATTTTCACATCCCAGCAATCCCTTTTCACATATAGTCTATATTCAGGCATTTCAACAAAAGGCAAATTTCTTCTATCAAATTCACACCATGGAGTACCCATTTGTTCTTTCCAGTGTTTTTCTCTTTAAAGGGGGGGGGGGTGGACTGGTAATGTAACCGGTTGGCCTTTTCAGTGTGGAGAGAAATGAAATAGAGAGGCTCAAATAAACAAAGATTGTTTTACAAAAGCCTAAAATAAGTGAAAATATCATACAAATGTACACAAACTCTCCAGAGATAAATCTGTTATTTCAACTAAAAAAATAGTTGCATAAATACTAGCATTGCAAAACCAGTCAGAATGATAAAAAAATGTAATTTCCATTCATAATCTTTTCGTTGAAACATCAGAATATGATGTATCTCCATTCTGTGGTAATTAAAGGTTGCTTTGGTTTGCATTTTTTTATACTTTTTTGTTGTTTCTTATTTTTCTTCCTTTTTCGGGCGCCTTTTCTAATTTTCATATCAACAAAAATAAGTCTGAATGGGGGTGTAAGTCTGTCAACCATGAACTTGGTTCTCTGATTTGTGAGATAAGGCAGCTGCAGTGAGCTACATAAAATGGACAAACAAGATTCATCTTTACAACCCATCTGAAAGGCAAGTACTAAAGGAAGGAGAGATACGATGAGATTTTCATACCCAGCTGAAATTCTTCAAGATAAATCCTTAAATCAAAAATATCTTCCATGACAAAATGAAAAGATGTGAAGCTGTCATTTATAATAAGATACTGAAGTAGTTAGTTGAGAGTGCACATGTGAGCAGGCATTTATTTGCTAAAGTGAGGTCAGTCATAAGTAAAGTATTACCAAGCTTTCGATTGTCTGCGACTGCATCGTAGTCCTAGTTCACCGGAAGTGGTGACACCGCTAGTTCAGTATCACGTTCGTACATTGATGAAAACAGTTTCGATTATAAGTCGACGTACCCGTACCAGGCCACAGCATATACCAGCTTGATAGCGAGCGGGCCGTGGGCCGATGCTCGGCCGGAGAATCAGGCGAAGCATCACGCTACGTGGGGCGACTGTGGGTGCAACATTTGCACTCTTGCGAAAAAGCCGAAAAAAAACACAGTTGTTTGGAAATAGAACATCAATTACCTATTGGATATGTAGTGTCTGTAAACAGGACACACTAAATGTAATGGAAAAGCTGGTAACAAGCAGTAATTTGCAGTTTACCAGCCCTGCTGAATCAACGAAACTCGAATGTTGATGCGGCTTAATTCATTTTTGCTAAGCTTGGATGACGTCATCATGTACGAACTAGCACTCGTTCGAGCACTATGACACCGAACGTCAAAACCCTCAAATACGAGTCACAGATTTGGGCAGTGAACGAGAAGGCTCGTCACAGATTACTTCGCGCATGCGCAGCGCTCCCAAAATTCCTTAATCTCGTACGTCCACGTGGCTCGTCAAAGAAAACGAAAGGTCTCTATTATGATTATGACCTGTTAAAGTTTTGAGAAGAAAGTATTTTAAAAAAAGAATCCACGCTACTGTCATTTTAACAAATAATAATGCACACATAACAGTCCAAGTACCCTCTAATATGCCTGAAGCATGGTAGAACTGTTCTGGAAAGGTTCTTTGGGTCGGTAATTTTTACTAATGCCCTATTAGACTGATGTACATGTATTATTTCATTATCTCACATCCATGTAACTAAATGTACATAGTTCATATTGATACTACGCTTCATATCTACTTGAGATAGTAGCCCTAACATGAGAGAATTCAAGTCAATTTAAAAAGAACCTTGTGCTTCATATATAAAGTAAGACGCAAGGACGGATAACACACACAATGACTGTACAAGTAGCGTAGTAGACTCATTTTTCCAGAAATGTCACTATAAAAATCCAAACATTTCAATTCCAGTTTAACTTGTCAAAGGTCAGTGCTACAAATACATATAAATACTAATTCAAATTTCCCAAATTTGAAACTGAGAAATTAAACAAAACAAAATGAAGATGACAAGAAGAAGGATGGTGCACACATAGAGAGTTCAACATTTGTACAATGTTTTCATCCGTATTTAGTGCATGCTGTGTACTCATGCTGTTACTCTTGCCAAGATTCAAATGCCTGGGATGAAATTTAGTGAGAAGTTCACCTGCTGCAGCACAGTTTGAAGTTTCATGTCTCATTTCGCTCTACTTGATTTTCCTTGAAGACCCAGTTCATCTTGGCTATAACCTTCCCTGCTGCTCTGCTCTACATGTCATTAACACTCATAAGATGACAGAACATCTTCATCATCATGCTTCATTACAAGCTTTCCTGCTCTATTCATGTTTTCAATTGCACGATAATTGAGGCAGTATGCTCCTGACTGCTTCTATTTTATACTCTATAATGACCTAAATATATTCATATCCAAATTACCCTAACAATATTGTGATCAAGAGCAAATTCTAAATTAAAATAATAAAAATCATGAATCATTCAAATGTTGTTAGGAGACATAATAGATGTTTTGTAGTCTATATTAATGAATTACATGTACATGAATTTTTTTAACATAATTGAGAAGGGGAGAAGCTTATCTTGAAATACTCACATCTCATTATACCTACATGTACATGTCTTGATGAAATTTAAGAGTTTGAGATTTTGGATTTGCTTTCATTTGCAATGATGGCTAAACTTGAATGCCCAGATTCAAAATTTCAAAATACTGTTTTCCACAAATTATTTTTTCACTCATTTCCCTTATTTGTATTTTTTTTCTTCAAGATTCTAGTATTGTCATGAGCAGGAGTGTAAATACAGAAGGAATTCTCTGATGTGAAACAAGTGAAAATAAAAGCACCTTCTAAAAAAGTTCGACCCATACAATATGAGAGGGAACATCCATGTATCACGACAGGGAGGGAACGAGATGGAAACATTAATAAAGAAGTTAGCAGTCATTGAGTAAACATATGCCTGAAGATAATCATGTCAATTAAAGCAAGATATGAATTAAATTTGGTACACATGAAAAGATAGTATGTCACATCTTCCTTTCCTCACCCCACCCTCAAACATCCTCAGATTCCTCACACCAAGTAAGATAATCAATAACTAAAGAAAGCATAGCCCTGTCTCCCTCCCAGCTATTTTCTTAATCTAGAGGCAGTGAATTGTATTTTAGGTAGTAAAATAAGCCTCTTTGGACGTCATTCCTATGAAAAGTAGACATCATTCTCTTATCTTGTTTCTCACAACATAAAGTAAAGTTCCGAAATTAATCTGCGATTGCTACAGGGATGCAGACTTGGATTCAAGTAACACTGAATTATTCAGAGAAGTCCGCTCGTATTGATTTTAATTAGAGGGATCTTTGTGTTTCATCCTCTGCAATATATGGATGTTTGTGAACTTGAGGCACTGCCTCTGGATCAGTTATCAACTTGATATTGTACAAAGCTGAAGGAAGAAGCTACCTTTTCTTCTACTCCTTGTCTCACCTTTTTTCACTATTGACTTCCTTCTCTGTGCTTTGCAATAAAAGAACCAACACAATCAATCATATTTTCTCTCTTTTTTTTGCTACATATATACATTCATATTCATGTGTTTGTATATTTTCTGAATATCAGAATAATTTTCTGCATCTCAATTTGAATTTCTCTCATGAGCATTTCTCTGTTACTTTTTCCAAGCTGGCTTTTTACACTCTCATTTGTGCTTAGTCCAGTACTATTAAAGTGATGGATATTAAGACAATCTGAAGACCAATCTATATCTTTTTCTTTGGGTGTGCAAAAGTAGGCTAGCCAAAAGATAGCTTGTCCCGCAAAACACTGTTAGAAACTTTAGCAATCCTGAGCTACAGGTAAGCAATAAAAGGCAGAAGTAAATGGATGAAAACAAAACAATATGGTTACATATGTACCATTAATAGAGTCTGGTGCTGTGGAAAAAAATGGTGTAAAAAACACATTGATCACATTTTAAGAGAAACATCACCTCATAGTTCCCAGCAAGAGTCAGGTATTTTTCAACTAATTATTGTAAATGCCACTTGATGGGTAAGATATAACATGATACTCTTTGATAAATTATCAAAACAATGAGAACATTTTAGTATGTGTGCTGTACATCCTACAAAACAAATGAATTATTGGACCCCCCCCCCCCCCAAATAAATTTTGACAAACATGACCTCACAGCACTGGGCATTGTCACATCAATTTTTACTACCTGACTTGGTTTCTTTGTGGAGTACTGGATAAATAAACGATGGTTCCTTGCCAAGCATACCAGTGAGTCAGACATGAACTTGACTTAGGCTCAAATCAAGGGTCGGAGGGTGAATAAAATTGAACTGGTAAATACATACAAGACTAAGAAAATATCCAACAAGACTGTAATCACATACAATACTGTATCATGTTTGAAGAAAACAAATTATTGTCTTTCTGATGAAAGTTTTAAACATGGTCCATATAATCTGTCTTGGCAAAGCTTATTCAAAATAAATACTCCTTTGCAAAAAAATGTATATTTGACTAGGAATAGTCAGAAAACTTATCAAGCCAATGTATCTTCATTCAATATTTCACTACCTTCCGAATTTAACTCAGAATATTTAGAGAAATGCCATCAACAATATCAAGCAAAATTTAAAACTTAATTATTTAAACAGCTCTCATTTCTACTTGAAGTGATCATCATCTCGTGTCCGCTAATAAACATTTTATTTTTTATTATTATTTTTTAATAAGCTGGACAAAAGGACCCAGAAAATTCAGTTCACTGAACTTTGTCATACGACAGTGTTCCCCGAATCCTGGGACTAATTCTCTACTCCAAAGTATTCCAACTAAATCCATCAAGAGTTAATTTTCCATACAGGAAATTCTGAAACAGGCAATTACAAGTATAATCCATTTACCTCCGCCACCTGAGAAGACAACAATCTTTTGTTTTCCAAACCTTCTTATTGAGACAATTAGCGAGTGAAATTTAATTGGAAAGAATAGTAACAATAAATCAACCTTTTGTAGTATTTTTCTATTTTATCTTTTCATTTTGGGAGGAAATAGGCCTACTAATTATGAATATAAGCAGTATGCCCTTCTAAACACAATAGCAACAAACGAACCGTGCCTTTTGAAGTTTATCACATTATGGAACCTAAATTGGGTATAGTAGAGTGCTACTAGGGTCCATGGTTGCATGGAGGCAATAACATCTAGATAACAAACTTCTGGTAATCAATATAACAGCAAGAGTGTTACAGAAATGTACCTGAAAATTGTCAAAGATGATCATGGAGAAGAAAGTAGATTATTTCAATGAAATAATATGGATTTTGAAGAATATACTTACAAGTGACATTGATGACAGCTGGCTGACTTGTGATTGGTTCAGATAACGAGCTTGATTGCACTACACATTTGTAGCTGCCAGCATCTTCCCTGGATACATCACCAATCTTGAGATTGTTACTGGTGTCCATGAAGATCCTTGATGAATCTTCTACAGGGACATCATTGCGGGTCCAAGAGAAGGCCACATTCTGTGTCTGGTCTACATCACAGGATAAGATGATACTTGTGCCTTCTGGGATGGTCATGCTCTGTGGCTGATCAGTGAATTCCAGGGATTCACCACTCCTTAGCACACATACAACTATTATGAGGAAGAAAAGCAAGAGAAATGCAAATCATACTTGTTTGGTACACTTACAGATATTATGGAACATACATACATACATGTGCATGTATTCCACATAAATTTCAATTCAAACAAGTTTTTTTTACATATAATCTCTCATTCTTGTATAAATGCAATACTGCTTTGTATGATTTATCATGTTACTTGGAACCAAGCATTTGAAAGGTCAAATCATCTGCTGGCTCCCCCAAATTCTTTGTATTCAGTACAGTACATGTATATATTATTCTTTTATTTTAATATGTATTGGAAATTAATGAAATGAAATGTAACTATAAAAATGAGTGTGAATTTCTATACCAACATAAATTATGCAACATTCTGCATGGTGTACTCCAGGCATAATATCTGAATTTATAAACAATGTGAAATTCAATGAGCAAAACATTGACAATTTCATCAAAATCTGATTTTTAAAAATGAAAATAATGAATTTATTGAATTTTAAACCTTGGTTTTATTTGTGAAAACAGTTATATGCATGCCCTTATGGATATGCAATAAATGGGCAATAATTTCATGTCCCCACTTCTTTTTTTGGGGGGGGGGTCCTATCCATTTATTTGATATTTTTATATATATATTTGTACAAATGTAACAAAGTAAATTTCAGCAATGATTATCTTTTCACACAGTACATCAGTAGACAATCTTATTTTCACATTCTTGGAGGAGAATGATTGAATAGACATAATTTCAAAAAATACAAAAGAATTAGTGGGGATATGGGGTCATCTGCTTGCCCATTGCATATTCATGTGGACAATATTCATAGGTCTATTTCACCAACATAGTGCAAGACTCTGAGTTGCTATAACTTTCTAATAATTATTTGTTCAATTAGATGAAATTTCCATTGTTTTGTTTGTCTGATTGTTACTCTACATCACATGTATTGATTTAAATCTGATTTCCAGCCTAGAGTACCTCTTTAATTACATGTACACATACTCTATCAATGAAATCAAAGATACATGAAGTATTTCATAATCGTGAGAGAGAAGAAGAAGGCATGTGCCCATTTTGGGTTCTGGGATGAGTCTACTGGTTTGTAGACATTGAAGTGAATCTCTAAAATAATCCTGGATACACTTGAAACTCAGTCACTATGCATGAAACATAATCCAACAGACCATCTACAGTATACTGTCTACTGTATCTGCCTAGACTGACCCAGGCTTTTATCGTTATCTACATGTGCATGGTAAGATGTATACAAAGAAGCACTCAGCTTCTTATAAGTCAATAAGAATGAGTAATGCGACCAGTCCAAACAGTTTATATCTTGACAGATTGTGTCTTTGTCTTTGTCCTCTGACCATTAGCATTTGATCTTTATGATCAAGGTGGAGGGCTATAAATGCTATCTAGCAATAAAGACTGCAGTCTTGTATTTGAACATTTCAGTCCCCTGGCTTGCAGAAAGGCATTAGGATTTTTACATTCCTGTTGTTCAGACAAAAATGTGTTACATGTAACTCTCATGTTATGCACTTGTGTTAACGACCTAATACCATCCGCACAAGAATTAATAAACATGCCATGCACAAGCAACTTACTGCCCTTTTGCCAGTCAGGTGACACTTTTTAAAGTACAGCATACATATGCTGAAATGCTACCTTTGTTGGCTTCATTTTGGTATTTTTAAGATATGTCCACCCCCAAAAAACAATAAGTTGATTAGAATAAATGGAGAGAAAAAATATATATTACAGAATATTTCATCAAAATTGTGACACTTCAAAGTTTGTTTCTTTTCACAATACAACAATATGCACATCCTGGTTCTTTTCTATTTTATTAATCATTAAATGAAGAATAAATTTATATTTGTGGATATGACAGAAGGTTGAGGCCTCAAATATGTTTACTGTCTTTTAAATATATTCTTTGCCCCCCCCCCCCTTACGCATCCCCTTCTCAGGTCTCTTGATCTCTCACTCTCCCTCCTTCCCTCCCTCTTTCTCTCTCACTCTCTTTCCTATTGTAGCACACAATCTATCAATTCATAACAAAATAGTAAGAGTAAAATCTCATTTGTACAATCCAAAGCCTACAGACAGAGCAGTAGTCTGTGAATGGTAGGTACAAAGGGTCACAAAAGAGGCAAACCACAGAGCCTCAATCAGGTGAACAATAGGACATACTACACCCCCACAATACTAAAAACTGAACCATTCCACGGTCCACCATTCACAACACACCAGAGGTAATATGTGCCATGGAAAGGCCAATTCAGGGGAAACATTATCCTTTGTATGACATAAAAATGCTAACTTCAACAGAGACAGCAACAGTGGAAGACTAGGATGGAAGAAAAGGAAGAAATAAGCATGACCTCTTTTTTAAACATATTTTCAGCAGAGCTGGGGTGAACATTGTTAGTCTGTCGTTCTAAGGCTGTTCTGCTTGACCATTCATCTGTTGTGCTCTTTGTCGGACTGTGAGTCCTAAATAGACATGGCGGAAGAATGGACTGGGCTAGATGTTATTGATGACATAAGTGAGTATTTGTGTTGCTAATCAATGCAGCTTGGAAGTCTGGTGCAGGAATATTGGCATTTCAGAAGGAATGTTTGATCAAAGCAAGTCAAACAGTCTTTAAAAAATGAAAACCTACTGAAACAAAAACAAAACTGTGAAACACTCAAGGACTATCCATTAAAACTACAAAACAATCACAATGAATTGAATATCTTTTCTCTTGCAAGTCTACTACACACTCATCATGACATCAAGTACCGGTAGTAATTCCTTTAAGATCTGCTGAGTATTAAGGCCTATGGTGCACTGGGACAGGACTCTATAAATAAGAGCTCTTGTTGTTCAGACCAACATAGAATGATACAACATACTGTAGATAACACAGCCCACGAAAGATACATGGTGTATGTTGAAACCACTACACTCTTTTTTTATAATATAGTTTGTTCGTAATAACCAAAACATTTCAACTATCACTTTGTCATGGATGTATACATTCTAATCATCTATAGGCCTATAAAATAATAATTATAATATTTTATTGTAGGACTGTTATTTTTAAATTGGTTTTCCTCTTCAGTTATGACCAAGCTGGTAATGACATACCACACCTCTTGGATTCTTTTCCTCCCTTCAATGCTGATAGATACAGTTTTGAACATGAGAAAAACATTTCAGGATCAGAGTTAATTCAATAATGGGCTAGAAAGAAAGAAAAGGGGAAAAACATCAGGGGCCCGTTTCTCAACACCTGGACAAGTTAGTCACATCTTTATCCACCAACCACGGAGATAGTTCCAATCTTACTAAACCTGTTTCTCGAAAGGCTTCCTAACTAGAATACCTTGATATCGATACTATCAGTAAAAAGAGCAGACGAGACGTAGCCTTAGTCACAAAATAGCATATTTTTCAAAATGAAAAATTATGACAAAATTGCAAATATTGTGATGAATTGGGAAATACATCTTTTCAAAATAATAGCACATGTAAACTATGCATCATAATACTTAGACCATGAAGATTGGAGCATTCAATTGCTGTGAAAATTAAATTATGAATAAATCATTACATGACTAGAAAATCACATGTGGACGTTGAGATGGGTACCCCCGGTACATCAAATTTTAATAGTTTACGAAAGTAAACCATAACGGTTTTCTTTGTGAAATGATGATAATTATACGCCCTTCTACGATTCCAAACATCATCAAAATATAGTTTAACAAAAACAAAAATAAATCTTTGAAACTGAAACATACGATTTGTCAAATTCTATGCATAAATTAGAGATAAAATTTAACCAAATGTTAATAGGGGTCTGAAAACGACAAATACGAGTCCAGTTATGGATGGCCTGACGTGGTAGAATCTTTATCGATTAAATCATTTTACTATTTCAAACTGAATGGTTTTGTGGCGTTTTACCAATAGTTTTTATAGTTTCTTTTTATTAGAATTATCATTGAATGCATTATCCCACTTGTTTTGTGATGTAATTTCAACCTCTATGATTGATTACGTAAGATTATTGTTTTCAAATATCTAGGCACTTTTGCTTGTCATAGTCTACCCACGTGATGCCACTACGTCATTAAGAAAGAAGTTATGACAGGTTAGGTGTCATAAACGGATATTTAGTGAGGTTGTTGTACCCGATCTTGGCAAAGAGGGCATCATGAAACGGTTAGCGGACAAGTAGCTCATTATCTCTGATTTAGTCAAGAAGTTAGACTTATGACGGTGTTGAGAAACGGGCCCCAGGAATACTTTGCAGTCACAGCTTGCGTCATGGATTTGAATATACTACAAGAATCAAAATTTGCCATTTTTATGATTCTTCATACTGCAGTCTAGTGCAGTTGAGTACATGTCATGAACAGGTTTGGCAAACCTTGTCAGGAAGAGCAAACAAAAATTATTACAAGCAAGCAACAAAAAATAGGTCAAAGGTCAAAGTCCATTTGTGTAAGCCATTTCCTTTTTTCAATTTTCTAACAAGCAAAAGAAAAGGAAGAAACAAAAAAAGTCAAAGTTCAAAGCCAATTCTGATTACAAAGAAATACATGTAAACAAGATTCCCCACCCTCAGGTGCACTCCTGCTTTAGAGTGACCAAAATATTATTGAGTATAATAACAAGATTCCGATTTATTTTCATATTTGAGAAAATTTGCAATGAGCATCACCATTCTTGAGACATTTGTATATTTCATTAAAATTTAAAGGGGCCAAAGGGCACTTTTAACACTCATGACACAAATTTATTGATTACACAGAAAGCTTCAAAGATTTTATCACAAAACTAATAGCCAACTCCAAGCCAAAAATGGTTTATACCGAAAATAAACAAACATCATGATCACTTTCATTTTCGAACATTACTTTATTTTTATTCACTTGAAAAATTTGTATTAGGACCAAAATAAATGTTCATTGAAAATTGTAAAATACATTGAATCTGTTTGGGAAACATCCACACTAAGAACAGTTTTGGGACATGTACACATTTTATAAGCCTTATCAAACTGGAATACACGCAGAGAACTAAAGTTATAGGGGCTATATCACTCACACGTATTGCGAGGTTAGTATTAGTATATGGGTGAGGAGAGGCTTTATATCTACAATCATAAATAAACGGGGGAAAATTCTTCCCTTTGACAAATACATGTAGGAGAAAGATAACACAAAACCCAAAAATTATGTAGGATGGGGGGTGGGGTGTCCGGACACTTAATATTTTTGAAGCCTTCTTTTTTGTCTTTGGATTACACTAAAAATACGAATTCAATAGTTGTAATCATCTTCTGTTTTGTTCTCTATAGACTATAATATTGCCTAACATTTCGTACTAAACATTTTATGAAACTTTGCTTGTAAATTTTTCCAAATGACTTTCTAAAACTGATCGTCCGGACACACAACCTGTCCGGACACACAACAACTGGGTATAAGAGATGAAATCTTATTCTACAAACATGTACCATTGGATTTCAAAAGATTGATAATGTACATGTTCCAAAGGACAAAATAAAAATGTAATTACAGCATACTGGTACAGTCCAGACTGATAGTTTTTGTTTTTGTTGTTTGTTTTAAAGTAGACCCATATTCTTTTATTTGATTCTCCCAGTGGCTTGTAGTTGTACAATCATAAACTGACAGATAACTTAATATACATCAAATACCGATACTAGTAAAATCTCAGAAGTGTTGTAATCCTACGCTGTCCGTCATACACCCCCCCCCCCCCCCCCCGGCCCAGCACCCCTACCTACATGTAAAACATTATGACATTACTACTAGTAGTACTTAATGTAATCCAAGCATAAGTCTGAACGAAACTAGATGATCCACTGAATCATCACATAAAAAGTGACCTGCATGACCCGTGGGCATATTTTGACATAATTTGTTGCATGTAAATCCAACTTATTCATTGCGATGTCATTTTAACAAATACTTAAAATCCGATCAGATAAAATCACCGTGATGAAGTGAAAAAAAATCGACATGGAGAGTGATGGACGAGCACGGAATCGTACCCATCGACACTCTCCACCACCGAGGCAAGCCTTCTCCGCCGGCCTGGACTGGAGTAGCACTTCGCTGGCGTTCGGCAGTATTGCGCATAAAATGACAACAGACAAGGATACTCACCGAGTAGGCATTGAAATAGAAACGTCTTCATTGTTGGATCTATTCGAGATGTCTTTGGCAGAACATCAAATTATTTTAACAAACTAATAAAAAATATTCCGGGAAAATCCACATCTCATTTAAAGCGTGACAGAGTGAACATGCGACTGGTTTGAAAATGGTTCTCAGTCTGTCCTCTTCATCATGTTCACCGTACCGCGCGGCGCTTGTCATGCACCTGCTATGTGCAGGTGTCTTCGCATCCAAACCAGGCCAAACTAGCTATGTGCGCGTCCACTGGTAGTGTAGTTGTGAGTCGTTGTGTGCTTTCATCGATGCGGGTGTGATAGCCGAATTAGCCGGGTAGTCTATTGGTACCGGCGGAACTAATCGGCGGCTCCTTACCACTGTAGAGGAGAGATCAGTGCTCCTTAGTCTACAATTGTAGACCCACATCTGCAGTGTGTGTATCACAGCTGATTCAAGGAGTCTGCATAGCAGACTAGTGGGGTGTTGCAAGAAAGTTACGTTGCAATTGATTGCAAATCGACTGCAACTTTGCAGCCGATTCCGATCGACTGCAACTAGCAATCAATCGCCAATTTGCGTTGCAAGAAAAAGGCTTGCGATTGAACGCAAGTTGCAGCTGATCTGCAGACGATTTGCAGCTGTAAACAGGGTCTGCAGCACAAGACTAGCCGAAAAAGCAAAATAATGGCTTGCAACAATCCTGTTTGTGGAAGAGAGTAAGTAGAAAATATTCATTTTTCAGACAATTCTTTCTCCATTATGTATGTTTTTAGAGAATTTATATATTTTAGACCTCTGCCAGGGAAAAAATTATTTTGAAAAAAGTGAAAATAAATCTTTATCGCCGGTCGAAATTTCACCTTCAACAAATTTTCTACAGTACAATTTCAATCCCAGTCCCACACTTGACTTTTTGTGTCGGTAATGCACGGTTGTATCAACAACACGGCAGGTCATTGCCGGTGCAGTGCTGTTAAAAATCACCCAGAAGCAAGTAAATGTGTAGGCTCTAATTATGTATGAAACATCGAAAATGACCTATAAAGATTATTTTTGTTCCTATTTGAAATGATGTTTTAAGTTATATCGGTTTCAACGGCGAATAGCCATCCAGTAAATAGAAATTAAAGACTTCATCCACAAAAGAAGATTCCTCTCCATTTGTCTCTCTTTTTTAAGAGTCTGTCTAACGTTACCTCGAGCGAAGTTCGTGCAGGCCCTACTCCACTTCACTACCGCTACACTACGCTCCACCTACCCGAAATTCGAGACTGAACTCTATCTGATAATATTCCGAGTGACAAGTCAAAGGTGGGATTTTATGGGGGGAAAATATAAAATTCATGCAACATCACGATCTTTAAAAACAATTAGGCCTAACTAATATTCTTACTTACACCAAGTTTCACTTTTCCATGCTTCTATCAGTCTCAAAATTGGTGATTTAGAGCCAACATGAAGTTCCTCACACAAATAAATAATTCGCTGCCGTATCGCGCGTGCATGCAATGTTTTGAAATCGGCAGCGAATTATTTATACGTGTGAGGAACTTCATGTTGGCTCTAAATCACCCATTTTTAGACTGATACTATAGAAGCATGGAAAAGAAGTGAAACTTGGTGTAAAGTAAGAATATTAAATTCAATTGTTTTTAAAGGTTGTGATGTTGCATGAATTTTATATTTTCCCCCATAAAATCCCACCTTTGTCACTCGGAATATCAGATAGAGTTCACGGTCTCGAAGTTTGGGTAGGTGGAGCGTAGTGTAGCGGTAGTGAAGTGGAGTGGAGCCTGCACGAACTTCGCTCGAGGTAGTCTACCGTTAACCTCCCTTTTTATGACTTTCCTTGGCCTGGCCTGGGATAAAGTGAAAATTTTGCTGTTTCGACTTTTGTCTTTGGAGGATAAATTTTTTTTTTTTATTATTATTATTTTTTTATTTGGGGGGGGGGGGGGGGTTCTCCAGACTCCGTATATCTCGCCAGACAAGAAAAAGAAACAAAGGTATAGGGGGTCTACATGTATTGGGCTACTTTTCAGAATCTATTGTCCACATCTGCCACATTCTTGGGGAAGTTTTGACATTGAATAGGATGTTGCCTGCCCAGGGCTCTTTTTAAATTGCAGATTGCACAAGAGGTTCTTTGCAAGGACAGTATTTGTGTCGTTGATTTGTAATGATGTGCCGTATGAGTCACATTTTTAATATCCATCTCATATAAATATAAAAAGATATACATGTAAATACATTTATTTTTTAGATTCAATATGTAGATCTACTATGCCAGGGGGAGGTACTTAGATTTGGTTTGGACAAAGGTGTGCGGCTGTAAGTTTGAAACCCGTACCCATATTTACAGGTCATTTTGGCTAAAAAGGTACCCATTATTAGGGATTCATTACAGGGGCGGATCCAGGATTTCCAAAAGGGGGGGGGGCACATTTTCGCCTGGAAAACTTGACAAGCAAAAAAAAAAAAAAAGGTTATCGCCCGAAATGTAAGGTCATTTTGTATTTGCACCTAAGACATTGGAGTAGAATATGGACCCATATTTAAGGACATTATCTAATAATTGGGCCATGCTTAGGGATTTTCCAGCATAAAACCATACGCCATGTTTAGGGATTTCTTCAAAAAAGGCGACCCATTCCTGCGGCATATCCCCATATGCCTTATCTCGTGAGTACCCCCCCCCCCCCCTGGGCTACTATGTAGCTGACTCTTGATTTTTATGCAAGCACATGAGGTGCTATATAGATGACAGATTTTTTTTTCACTTTAAATTGTTAAATGGATGATTACGATGCTTTTCCAGGTGCTTTCAGTTAAAGGGTGTCTCAGATGGTGCATCATTATTAATATTGAATGCATAATCATGATTTTTTTTTTACATCCTTTTACATCAAGCACAATACTCGGGGGGGGGGGGGCATATGGCATATGGTCCCCCTTGACATTTTTCAGAATAAATCTGCCACTCAAAATTTTATTCCCGCACCGCTGACTGACGTTTTACTTTCAAGTCTCACACAACTTTTGATACTTAATTTGCCATTCCCAGGTACAGGGTCAGGAAATTTTGCAACATTATGTTTGTTTAAGTACATGTCAGACAAAAACATGATTACATGTAAAAAGTCAATATTCATAACTGGGTAAAAAATTTTTATTGACAATAGTAATTTAATGTCACTGATGAACTTTGTCTTGAAAATAACAATAAAAAAAAATTTAAGAAGTTAAGAAAAAATATTTAAAAAAAAACCATGAATTGAAAGGAATTTATTTTGATACCAGATTTTTTAAAGTAAAGTTGTTAGGATTGCTCTAGAAAGGAATATGTACACCAAAGTTTGGCATTCTATTACGAGCTTTTTTAGTAAATTAAAGCAAAAGGTATGATTTCATAATTTTTTAATTGCGCCGCCCATGGCTGAGGAACCATAGTGCCCCTCCCCAGGCCAGAAGTGACTTTAATCAAAACACCCTTGGACTACTATAATGATTAACACACTGGCAACTGAGCTTGTATATTAATTTCATGAGTATGTTTTATCTCTTTGCTTTTTGCTTTTAATTGCTTACTACAGTTATGACAAAGAAGTCTGGAACCTCAGAACCACCATAACTGTGTCTGCTACAATGTGTGTTCTTGCAACCAGCTGATTGATTCATTTTATCAACTCTTGAATGGTAGGTTACATGTAAACTGTATTATTATTAATAATTCACCATGATCGTAATGCGGATGGGGGTGAAATATGTACACATTGACCCAAGGATAATGCAAAATGAAAAAGGCTAACACAAATCTCTATCTTGACTGGACTTCTCAGCAATGAAGACATCCCATTGATGGGGGGAGGGGAGGGGGTGGTTGTGCTCATCCAAGATGTACTGTATGAAAGTGTGTATTTTGCTTTCATTGATTTAATTTATTGCATATTTTAATTTCCATGATTCTTTTATTTGGGGAAAAACAATCAGTTCACACTTTTTTAGATTACATCATGGCAAATTGCCAATTACTATGGTCTCAGGAGTAAGCCACTATCCCTCTATCATATCATCATTTGAATGCAAACAAGGTCCTTACCAGCAGACATAGGGGCATTTCTGCACCGATGGGTGCACAAAAATGTTTTGCTAAGGGCGTTCTTGCACTGAAAGGACAAAATTTGAACTAACCCAAGCTATGTATAGTTATGGGCTTGCATTATTTCCCATATTATTATTTGTTTATGAACAGGTTGATTATCAGAACTGAATTCAGAGATGCTCCTGTCTGTAGTAACATCATTATAAGAGTGGACTTCAGAATGAGGGCGTTGCTTGTTTAAAAACTTCACTCCATGGAGCTCTCCAAATTTATCTCAAATTAGACTGCTTCTGGAAACCAGATTTGTTCCTTCAAGCAGAGACGATTGTGGCTTTCCTGACTGGACTTCTATGGATTCTTCATGCCAACCTTAAGGACTGTGGTCTTCTGCATGAGACACATCAATTTCAAACAAGACATTCTGTGGTGAAACACTTGATGAAGATGATATGAAATTTTTATTTCATATAACTGAATCTCAGAAGTAATTCCTCGAGAGCAAGAAACATTGAAAAATGAAAATAAAAGGTCCATCAATAATGAATGTCTTGAGCAGTGTTCTTTTTTGTGCACAGATCAATGGATCTTTTCAAGTCCAAGCAGGGATGTAGTCAATGCTGACCTCGAGGCAACATTTTGCTGGCCTTGGTCCGAGTCACTGTACAGAATCTATGGGAAGTTCTCTCAAGCTGCCTCATGACTCGGAAGAATCAGCCTCGACCTCATCCCTGTATGCAAGTGTGATATATATCTACGATGCAATCTCATGATTAAAGAGAGAGAAACAAGAGAGCTTCAGATTTTGAAGTGTAGCAATCTCCTGAAATGTATGTTTTATTTGAAAATCAAACTAAAATAACTTAATTGGGCATGTTATTCATTATGATATGTATGAATGAAAGCATTTAAGCAATTTAGTGCTCTTGCAAAACATATTCTGAGGTGTATTTACTGCAAACGCTCAGAAATATTGATAAGCATTTGCCAGTGCATGAAGTGTTTTTAATAAAGAGTGGCTTTTGTGCCTATGGAGAGTTATTATTTCTTCAACATTTCTTCATACAAATTATTTCAGAAATCACAATTTGAATATTCCATGACCTCTGATAACAAGAGCAGAATATTTTTGGTTATTGACACACTTTAAAATGATATTAGGAGAGAATGTACTGAAATTGTGTGAAAATAATGGCATAATTGCTGAAGAGGCCTATAAAGATTGAAAATAACATTATTTCAAGTTTTTCTTGAAAAAAACCCATGGAAAATTGAAAATGGCATAATTTACACAAGTTTTCAAAACAAAATACAAAAAAAAAAAATTTTGCAGAATTTTTAGTACACAAGCCTATGGACAATCAATTGAACGTAAATCGAACGCAAATTTTGCGCATCCTCCAAAATCTTACATAAGTTACGTTCGATTTGCAATCAATTGCAAAGCTTGCGCTTGATCTACGTTCAATTGATCAAACGCAACTTCTTCTTGCAACAGGATTGAACGTAACTTGCGTTCAATTGCAGATTTGCGTTTAATCGGAGGACTTACGCTCAATTTTGGGAGTTGCGTTCGATTTGCGTTCAATCGCAAGTTTCTTGCAACACCCCATAGGTCTACTAGAGCTTCGCTCGCCCTTTCAGGCTGGCAGATCCCACTTCACGAGCCATTCAGAGTCTGCATAGCAGACTAGTGCTCCTTACCCGCCGATTTGTTCCGGATTTTGTTGGGTGGTGTGATCGTCATAGCCGATTTGTGTAGGTGATTTCTTCAGATCCGCTGTAAAAAAATGTATAAAATTTTGATAGGGGGTCTACATTTTACAAGCTTTGCTTTTTAGTAGGCCCTCCACTTTTTTCATTTCATTGCTACGTTTCAATCCTGTGTGTTATGCATTTTTTTCAGTGTTAAAATGATTTATTATAAATGTACTTTGATGATTGTGGAATATGAATATATCAATAAATAAATAAATAAATAAACACCCCTGGGTGTTGTGGCGTGCGCCTGTAATCCAAGCTGTGGGGAAGTTATTGATGCAGAGGGGAGGTTCGAGCCCTGGTCAAGTCGGGTTTGGTTTGGTTTATTCACGATAAAAATATATAAATATAAACAAAATATAAATTGTAAGATCAATTTATTACAACAGAGTCATAACATAAATAATGAGTATAATACAACATATAAAACTTATACATATCGTAGGGATGACTCGTTTCAGATGGGCTATTAATATAGCCCATCCGTTCTTCCCCGAGGTCCCTGGAAATAAATGATATGAATTAACATTACAATTTCTATGACTTCAAATTAATATAAAGAGATACAAAAGTTAGGGTGCATGAACTTGCAGTGCAAGCCCAGATACCCCCCCCCCCGGCCCCCCCCCCCCACCCATGAAATCGTCATTACACAGTTCTGATTTTTTTTCTATAGGATTTCTCTTTTATAGGTTGAAAAGTTGTTTCATTTTTTTATGTTAAGAGGTAGATTGTTGTATATAATTTACCATAACGATATATGAAAGTGCGCTTACAATTTTCAGTCTTTGGTTTAGACATTATAACTTGATTTCCTTTTCTTGTGGGGTACCTCAATGTCTTAAAAATCTTCTTCTTCTTTTAAGTGGGCAGGAGACGTATCATGATGACATATTTTATATTATATAATAAACAATGAGTATGGAAAGTTTGACGTTGTTGAAGAGTATTCCAGAATATCATGAATCTCTAGCACTGGCCTGTGCTCTGACAATTTTGTTTTTAAAATAATCATACCTGCACTGTTTTGCAGTTTTTGCAACATGCCCAAACAAGTTTTAGTTGCTGATGACCAGATAATGTCGGCATAATCAAAGTGTGGCATAATTACAGCCTTCTATAAAGGATTCAGAGTTGACTCATTCAAAAAAGAACTGAATCTACCAAGAAAACTAATCATCTTACTGACCTTTTTGCAAAGGTTTAAAACATGATCATTCCATTTTAACTCAGAATCAATGGTAATACCAAGATACTTTACCTGTTCGATACGGATATCGTGGATTTTTAGATTTAATTCATCGTGCTTTAATTCGAATCATATACGTTTTGTACCAATTCACATACATACTGTTTTTGTAGAATTTATTTTTAATCTATTGTGCCTCATCTTTCGGATGGTGACGTAAAAGGTCGGTCCCAGACGTAAATAATCATATATGGGGAGCGTTTCATCAAGATTTTTGTCCGACAAGTTGTCACATCTGACATCTTTCCATCTTTCTGACATCTTTGGCTGTGAGGCACTGTTACTATATGGTAACTGTCGGATAAAACAGGACTTGTCGGATAAAACGTCCGACAAGTCCTTTCATGAATCGCTCCCCCGATTGATACACGTCTGACAAAACTCAAATACACACACACACACTTGTGATATTCTAGTCGTCATTTTCAACCAATTGGCTCCTTCAAATCAACCAAATCCACAAAACAGACACAGTTACCGATTTGAGAATCATAACGGGAATTTACGAATTATTCTAACAAGTGATTAAACAATGGAGGACAGCTGTGCCTGGAGCCAAGCCCAGTGGCGTAACGGGCGGGGGCAGGGGGGCAGGCTGCCCCCACCCCCTGGCGGATTTCACCGGGAAAATTAAAAAAACGGGGAAAAAAGAAAAGGGAGGGAGAAAGAAAGGGAAGGAAAGGGAAAAATGAAAGAGAAAAAGGAAAGGGGAAAAAAGAAAAGAAAACTAAGAAAAAACATTCAAAAATGGAAAACGGGAAAAGGAACGAAAGAAGAACATGTGAGAAAGAACAACTCATTGCGAAATAGGCCTACTAGTACATTAGCATGATTAGTAAGAAAGGGAAATAAATTAAAAGATGACAAAACGGCAAACAAAAGCGGGAAATGACGGTAGAATGGAATTACCCAAATGCTAAATTTGAAAACGAAGAAAAGGGACAAGAAAAAAAAAAATTGATAACACGACCGGGCTGCCGAGGATTGAAAATAAAGAGCGGGAAGGAAGATGGACTGCTTGCAACATTATTGTAAGCTCGCTAAAATTTATACACTAACGGTCGCAATCAGGACGGAAAGACCTTAACCAAAGGCCTTAAAATCCTCCTGTTATACGTCATAATTATGTACCTACCTAGGTAAAACTTTATGCTGGCAAGAGTTATCATTAAAAAGTATCTTAATGTTGACTTTGGCTAAATCTCCAAAGCTACTGGGGGCTCTGCTCCAGACCCCACTCAGAAGGGGGTCTTCATGTAAAACCGTCAAAGGGTTCTATAACATCCCCCTGTATGGACCCTTCCTTTTTTAAGCTTTACATTCAATCACAGGGGGAGGGGGACTTGGTTCCACACCCAAGGGGAAATATAAAAAAAATGTAGGAGGCAATTTAATGAAATTAATGGACAATGAAATATATTATTTGCTGAATATAATCGAAAAATCTATTACGTATATAATTAGAATTTGTTTTTTTTTAAATCTCCTCGCTACTGCCGCATAGAGCTTCGCACACTATCATTAAAAAAAATCCTGTTCACAGTGACGAACATACCCCCCAAAAAAATGCAATAAAAATGTCAAAAAAATTAAATTCTGCCCGATACGCCATATCTGGCCCCCTCAAGATTTTTGCCTCATTACGCCATTACGCCTGTTCATACCATTATGATGACCGGGAAATTTTGGGGTTTTTTTTGGCCCCAACTCTGATTTTGGATACGCGTCTGATGATGATAATGATATTAATAATGATTATGATAATCATAATAAAAATGATAATAATAATAATGACATGTGTATCCGGTACCCTCCATTCCTCAGGTCATAAGGGATATCCTCGCACTGGACATTAAAATCACCCATATTTTTGCACACTATTCCGTCTGACAAGACCATGGACACGTGCAAAAAAAAATCCTTCTTGTATGAGACTGAATACCTCATATTTCTAAAACATTTTATCCACAGAATTATAGAATTCATCAGTTATATGATAAAAAAAATATTGAATTTCCATAAAAGGTCAAGTCCACCTCAGAATTTTTTTTATTTGAATCAAAAGAAAAAATCAGACAAGCATTGTGCTGAAAATTTCATCAAAATCGGATGTAAACTAAGAAAGTTATGACATTTTAAAGTTTTGCTTATTTTTCACAAAATAGTTACATACACAATTTAGTCACATGCAAACAAAAGAATCGATGATGTCCCTCACTCACTATTTATTTTGTTTTTTATTTCAATTTTGCAGATTTGACAATTAGGACCAACTTGACTAAACCATAAAAGGTTAAGCAATGGTAATTCAACATTTTCAGGGAGAAATAAAATTTTGTTTCACATGACAATGAGGAGGAAATTAAAATATTTCATATAATACAATACAAAAGAAATAGTGAGTGAGTGATGTCATCAGTTCCCTCATTTGCATACCGACCGGGGTGTGCATAAATTATAACTGTTTTGTGAAATTAAGCGAAACTGTCATAACTTTCTTATTTTACATCCGATTTTGATGAAATTTTCAGTGTTATGCTTGTTGGATTTTTCTCTTTTTATTCAAATCAACTTTTTGTTGGAGTTACACTAAGATACAGATTTTGAAACATTTATCAAAGTAAATAATAATACTAACTACCTTAGAAAATGTTGACAAATGTGGAACCAAACGGCAGCTCTCCTTTCGGAGCCGTTTTGGTACTGGCGTTACTAATCAGCTAGCTGTTTTATACCGCCGGTACCCGGTCCAATTCGACGATCACACATGAAGTCTGCAGGTGAGCAAGTTATGCAAGCTGGCGCTATACATTTTGGTTTGGTTTATTGTGCAATGACGAATCTTGGAGGGAAAAAAAAGTACTAGATCTAAGCCCTTTATCAAAATAATATGATACAGGAGAATCGACTAACGAACTGAAGATAAGATAGCCAACATAAGCATGATTGATAACTTTATTTCTATCAGGGTCCCTTGACATGATTCAACACTGCGTATAGGCCTATATTGGCAAACAAAATGCAAAAGATTAGAAAATAAAAATGTTCTGCGTGTTCCTTCAGCACGAGGATAGAGTCACCCGCACTCCCCATAACACAATGAATTATAATTAAGATTTTGAATCCACAACATGTAAAACAGTCTACACGGCATTTTAAGACCTGCCCAATCCCCTTTTAGGCCTATTATACTTTAATAAAAAAATTAAACAATAGAATGCAAACTCAAGAAGACGGAAGGTAAAAAAACAAATGTTATTGGCAATATCTATGTACCAACATAAAGAAAGAAAGAAAGAAAAAGAAAGAAATAAAAGGGTAAAGGGGATACAGAATATGGGAAAATAAAGGGGAAATAGACAATTTCTTTTTATATGAAGTAGTTTTTATTGACAACTTCAATTCATATACAAAATAAAATACAAGTTTGATGTCTTTACAAATTGATGAATACCTTGACAACTCATGAATTTAACAATATTTTTTTCCTTCAGTGTTATAATAAAACACAATATACATCTTCCAATACATAATTATGAATAACAATGATGATAATAACATGCATTAAGAATGAACCTTCTATACAATAAATTCAACATATTCATTTTTTTTCGAGTGCCAAATATTAACATATGAATGAGATTTTCCAAATACACAAAAATAAATCATTAATAAAACCTAAACGAATTGAAGCCATCAGCATTTTTTAAAGAACCTATCACCTCGGCCTCTTCACTCAGATAGTTTCTATCACAACAACAAACTCAGCCCTGGACCCTATACCCCCCCCCCTCCCTAAAACACCCCCATCCCCTATCCGGTGGAGAGCTGGCTCTGGGTTCCAATTAGAGATTGAAATGGATTGTAAGAGTCCCTCTCTTTGTTGCCAATTTCTTTTCTTCTCTTTGATCCCCCTAATACTATCTTTTATTTCATTCAATGAAGGATGCTTTTTTAATTCTCGGTTTTTGTAAATAAGATATTTAACTATAATCAAAACATGATTAATTAATTGATATTTACCTTTACTTCTCTCCTGCTTCCCGAGAAGAATTTCTTGCCAACTAGATTTATTTATTTCAAAATTTAAACTTCTCGCACACGTACAGATTCCAAAGTGATTTAGAAAATTCACATGTACAAAATAAATGTTCATATACGTTTCTTCTTCCTTTTCACAAAATGAGCATCAATGATATTGGTCGAAACAAGACCAAAACGGAAAAGGTGGTATGCACTGGCGTAAATCCGTGTTGATGGGTGGGGGGATGACTGAAATATTTTGGCTTTTTTTTGCAATCATGTATTAAGATATGCAAGGAATTGTCATTGATATGTCCACAGTGGCGTACCGTGGGTCACGGCATGGGGGGGGGGGCACCAGCAAAATGTTTGAATCACTGAGTGAGCGCGCTCAGTTGCCAGTTATACTGACCTAATAGAGACATTTTCTGGACAATGTCATTAAACGGATATGCATCTCACTGATCAAATAATGCGAGCGCGAAGCGCGAACTGAATTTTTTTTATATATATTCACACCTAAAAAGAGACATTATAATCAAATTTGTGTAATCATGATAGGTACCTGTCTCGCTAAACAATACGAGCGCGAAGCGCGAGCTGAAGTTTTTGTATATTTTGACCCCAAACAGCGAAATTTTGAGGAATATATTTTAGGAATCCATTAAGAGTATGCATATCTCACCATAGTCATCTAATGCGAGTGCCAAGCGCTTGCTGGTTTATAAGAATTACATATGAACACATGAAACACTTTTTGTAGTCATTGCAATCATGATTATCATACGCATCTCACTAATCAAATATTGCGAGCGCGAAGCGCGAGCTGAAAATTTAGATAATTCAGACCTAAAGTGGGGCATTCTAAGGTTTCTTTGTAGGAATTAACTAGGACCATACGTTTGTCAATATCCAAATGATGCGAGCGCGAAGCGCGAGCTGAAAATTTTTGATATTCAGATCAGAAGAAGGGACATTTTAAGGACTGCATGATTTTAGGAATTCATGAAGAGCAGACACACCAATCCACTAATGCGAACGTAATCACGGACAGGAAATGTTTCATATATACGAAGACCTTAACATGGGGCAATCACTTTTTGAGTCATGAAAAAGAAGCATATGTCACTACATAAAACTATGATAACTCAAGTGCTAGGAAATAGATTTGGTTTATATTGACTTGAAAACGGGATGTTTCAGTACAAAAGGATTATATATCTCGATAACAGACAATGCAAGCACCAGGAGCAATGAAGACGTAGGCCCTGGGCAAATTATGTTTCATGAAGTTATGATAAAAATGTTTCTTATGTAATGTAACATAACATAATCATAATATAACATTATAATGAATAATATTTTCTTCTTTCCCACTATACGCTTCTCTTCCTTTCTCCCTCTTTTCTCCTTTTCCCCGTTTTTTTTTTGGTCAGCCGATTGGGGGGGGGGCACACGTGCCCACCCCCCCCCCGTAGTTACGCCACTGTATGTCCATATGACAAATACCCCTCCAATATTATTACCTTTTTTACCCCATGATGGTTTAATGGTTTTATTAGAGATTACATTAAAAAAGAATTGACATTCCATCTTAATCCCTTCCCAAAGACCCCAACATTGATGTATTGGAAGAAACGGGAGTTTCTCTTCAATGTTATAATAAGGACATAAGTATTTCGTTTGGAAATGGTGAACTGGCTCTTTATTTGCATTTTATGATTCAATAATATTGTTTTATTTGTTAAGCGGTATTTCAGGAAGAATTTTCACCAATAAAACTATCTCTTGTGATTTTTTTTTAATTTCTTTCGTAAAAAGTGGGGGGGGGGGTGTTTGTACAGGCCATCCCCCCCCCTCCTCGAAAAGTGGGGGGATATATCCCCCCATCCCCCCCCCGGATTTACGCCAGTGGTGGTATGTATATAATATTATGCAAGAGATTATACTGAAACTACCTTAATCGACTATTCAGTGTGCAATATATTAGTCTTAAAATATATGCTTTCTATTTCCTTATTGAAAAGATCATAATCCGTATTCTAATTCTGTCGAAAATAGAGGGTTTGATTTAAATTTACAACAGCTGTTCGTATATTTCTTTTGATTTTCTTACCCAAATTGAAATCGATTCCAGAGTTATGTTTTTCATTTATTTCGATATTGTTCTTCCAACTAACGGGTAAATAGGCATGAATATGCTTGATCTTTTCAATATTATTTGCTTCTATATTCAAATTAAAATGTCTATCACATTTTAATTTACCATTATTTTCCAAAATGTGATGCAATTTATAAACCTCTTTATCGTATAGAACCTTGTCGAATATACAACTCCCTTTATATCGAATAAGCTTATTATAAAAAATCACCACTCTCCCAAACTCTGTAAAATGCCCCCATGAGCGATATCCTGGATCCACCACTGCATGACCCACCCACTGTTAGGCCTATACAGCCCTACAGGCCCATCCTCAAGTGCCAGTTGAACTCGTTGATCTGCGCAAGAACTTGGGACTCAAAATCGGTTTCAAGTTATCATTTATTTGTTCCAGCTATATTGCAGATAACCATCTGTTTCATGATTACAAAAGGTGAATTAAAAAATATTTGTCTGGGTATTCTCTCTCGCAATGTTTACTGAGATACGTTATCTTGCTCTTCATTTTAAAAACTTTTTAGGTCGGAATTTCATTTTTTTTTAATTTTATCCTGTTAATGAATCAAAAAGGTGTTTAGAAAGTCCCGTTTTTATTACACTTTAAAAGTGCCCATATAAAGTACGGCTCATTCGGTGGGCGGAATTCCAATCACTGCCCCCCCCCCCCCCCCCCCCGCTCTCGATCCACTTCCGGAATTCCCCTTGCAATTGCATAGCAACAGAGAGCACAGGTACACCGAACACTATGGCGGGGCCTGGCGATCCGATTTGTTTGTACTGGACATGTGACCAAGTAGCAGATTGGATTGCTGAACTTGGGTTCCCACAATATAAAGTAAGTCGAATTAATATATATATTTTTTTTAATACAAGGGGTACAAGGTGTAATCAATGATCCTAACTTTGGTTGGGAACTGAGTCCGAGATGTCACTGGGCTGTGCGTGGCGCGCGTGCGATGGTACGGGAGAGTTTAGGCAGCGGTGAAGGGTAGTGACCGTTTGAGACGAAGACCGAAGTTGAAGTAGCCGGGGGCCTGTTGCATGACGAGATGAGCGATACGTAGGAACGTCCTAGGACCATTCTTCCGAGATAGGAAGATTGGCGACAAATCAGCGCTTTCCGTTTCACGAAGGCAATTTTGTCTTTCAAGTCCGCGACATCGTTTGATATCGATAGTATCGGGAAAATATTTAGTCTTTATCGTCACCTGAACCTTTTATTTCGGAATGACGACTTTTCATAAAATCATATAGGCCTAGGCCCTATTTCAATAAAAGGGGATCAAATAATGTTTTATTTATTACTGATTGTAGAATTGATGTATGGAGCGTACTTTATGAGGTAAAAAGAGAAAAAACTTTCAAGATTCACAAACATAACTGGATAAAATCTAAATTTTCATTATTTCCCTTATTAGAACACGGTGTCCTTTTACTTGTTTTAGAGACACCTTTCATTGATATTTCAACGAAAGAGACCCTTGTCCGACTTAAAAATTGATTTAACTAAGTAATTTCGACTTTTTATTAGTTCAATATACTGATTTTTTATACATAGGCCTATACGGTATATATATAGGCCTAATGATGATTTTGCAACTTATGCGTTAATATGTCATCTGTTGAGGTAAAAATAGGGTTTGAATGGAGTAAACAAAATCAACAGTGTCTGATTGTATGAGACTAAAATGGAAAATATGAGAGGCTGCCTGTGAAAAATCTAATTTATTTATTTTATTTGTCAGATATAACGCAAGAAATACAAATGTGAGTATTTAGAGTATAAACATACCTCAGTTGCATGATGAGTAACCGAAGACAAGGAAAATATGAAAATTGCTGCAAACGTGTCCAAGTGGATAAAGTAGTGCTTTGAAATAACAATTAAAACATAGAAAAAGGTGTGCAATCCGCAATGGAAAAAATACTATTTACAGAAATAATGCTAAATATTACAATGATCATAAACGTTGGTCATCTTTAAAGTTGATCACTTAATTTATGGAAGCTTATATAAGAATATAGTTTAAGAATATAAAAAATATATATGTTCAACATTTCAAAGTTGAGGAGTAGAGACTACATTATTGCTTTATAACATTACATAGGGGCCGAAAGGGGCCTACACTACGATTTAAAATGCGCCTCTCCGTATGGACTTTCCATAATCTTTTCTTTAATGAACTAGCTTATGAATTATGTTCATTTGTAATAATTGTGACGGATTCGTAAGCTATAGGCCAAATCTGTATCTTAAATTCAATTAGCTATTTTGTTAATTAATGCAGACTCTTTTTTGTTTTGTTTCACTGTTTTACATCTCAATTAGTTAGCCCAAATCTGACAATTAATTTTCATTGATTAAAATTAATCTCAGCAAAAAATAATTAGGCCTATAATGAAAATGAAATAAAAATAAATGAATGATTTACCATGTTTAACATTTTAGTTTTGTATCGTGTTTTGTTTTAGCTGAAGGTTATAAACACGTTTTTTACCTTACATCATTTCTTTTAAAGAAATTTGTTTTCATGTTGTTTAATTATCTATGAGAAAGCATGAGGGGTCAGAGAGAGAGTGCAGCCCATTTCGATATTTCAAATAAAAATTAATGGAAATGGTGTGGGGATAGGACGGAGAATAAAAGAAAACATATTAAAAAAAATATTTGGGCCTAGCCTGCATTACCCCCGGACATAATGCCCGGAGAAGTCAAAATGACATGTTTTTGGTCGTCTTGCCGTGCAAAAAGACGACCTGAAATTGATGACAACAATCCCCCATATAAAAAATAACTTGGCGCCATCCCAGATAAAATGCATCAGTGTGCAACCCCCAAAAAATGTTTAAAGGTGATATGTCAGTGTGGCTTGCCGTAAACGCATTTTCTCTCAATGCCGACGGTGGCGGGCGGTGTGCAAAGAAGATCATGCCTACGTAGGACATGTCTGGAGGTGTCTTTCCAAGGACCATTCTTCGTATCGCCCAAATCGGCTTTGTGAAACAGTTGAGCGATATCTCGTTCTTACGTAGAATGGTTCTACGAAAGACCCTTTCATGCAACAGGCCCCAGGAGGCTTCTCCTAGACTAGTCCTATTCCAGTTAGAGAGTAAAAATCATTTATGGTAGTGTGGATCGTATTATAAATCGTATTATCGTTTGATAACTTTTCATGAATTCAATCTTATCAAACACATTATTGATTATTCTCATAAAATTCACCAAACTTTCACCATACCGGTACGGTACTTTGTCTTTAGTCTAAAACACAATTACCATTAATATACCCAGTGGTTGTGTGTCCGGATGGGTTGGGTGTCCGGACACATGACTTTTACTCTCAATTTTGAAAAGTTTACAAGCAATGTCTTTAATTCTTTTTAGCACAGAATATAAGAAAATATTATAAAGAACAAATATTGATGGTGAAAAAAAAAACTATTCAACCTATATTTTTGGTTTATTCCTGAGATAAAAACAAGGCTTCATTTCTGTTACGTGTCTGGACACCCAACCCCCCATCCTACCTACAAAATATAAATATGTAAAACTTTTGCCGAAATCGTTTTTCCTTTTTACGATATTAGCATCCAATCGGACCCCTCTTCGCATGTAATATTTTGGTCACTTGAAAAAGGTATCGTATTACCGAACGTGTGTTTTTTTATGGGAAATGTTGAGAAAACAACAAAATTACTGATGAGCTATTTTTACCATATTTTATTATTTTTAGAATATTAATACTTTGAAAATGTGCTTTTGACCATTTTTCATCATCTTTCTATTCAAGTTCCCTTCAAATGGAAGAATGTTGCAAAGTTTTGAGCGTATGAAATTATTTTCTGACGCTACGATGCGCGTGTTCGGTAATACAAGGTCGGTCGGTAATACTTGTTTCTCATTGTTGATCGCTAACGTTATACGGACGCGGTGTCCGTAATGTTAGCGATCAACAATGCGAAACAAGGTAGCGGTGTAAGTATTCGGGCAAGTCTTCCCCGTCTTTTCATAATATTTTTCTCATTTTTTTAATGAATTCTTGTTTAAAAATGAAATCGATAGCGTAGAAATGTCGGAAATGAAGTTGTATCCCATTTACATGATTTAGGGCTAGATCTTTTAGAAGGAAAGTAGAAGTCTCGGGGGCGAAAGTTTGAGGGTTTTTTGCGGTATGTGTAGATGAATGCAATACTAAATAGAATCCCTGGCTCCGTGGAGAGTAAGCATACGTTAGTAAATGATTTTTACTCTCTAGGTAGGAGGCTAGGGGGGGGGGGATCCAGTGTCCGGACACTTTTAATTTAATTTTGAAATCTTTTTTGTCTTTGGATTTGTAGCACGGGACCGTTTTGGGTGGGGGAGGATCTTTTACTTGACAATAACAACAACAGTGTAGCGGAAGGATTTGAAACAAAGAATCCCCACCCTGTCCGTCTACAGAGGTAGAAATTAAATAAATACTTGTAATTATTTTATTATGTAATAATCACACATCACAGAATCAAACACCATCAAACTAATGTAAATTATAAAACCCAATAAGATAAACTAACATACTCATTATATAAAGGATATATATTCCTTTAATTCTAATCTAATAAATGAATATAATATACATGATATTTACAACAATAAGAATGATGATGTAACTTCTGGTTACATACTTGTTTGAAAGAGTATGAACATATAGTTCAAATGATACTTAATAAAACTAAATTACATGTAACTGGACATTTCTTTCAAATAGTTGTTGAACAACTACTGTTAACAAGACTAACATAATTTAAGACATTGATGGTCTCAGTGCAGAAATAAATAAAATGTGGATGCCATTCATGGTCAGATGACCAGTGACCTGAGAATCAGGAATAGGAGAAGTTACATGGGAGTAAATTTATGGGGGATGTTTCCTCTCCATCTCAAATGTTGTGTATGAGTTTAATCAAAATGTGATTAATTATTTCGAATATCAAATATCAAACTTTATCTCAATACTTTTATTACTAGGATTAGTAAATCATTTTATAATAATACATCAAATTAATAATAAAATAGAATGATTTAGCACAATGATATTCAGGAAAATCTTTAATTAGATACATTAGAGTCCGCACAGTATTAACGCGGCAAGATAGGGAACTCGGCCTATCCGCTTGACCAGAATAATACTGTTCAGCTGTTTTGGATTCGCGACTTGTTTAAATTTTATAATTCGCAAAGTTCAAACTGCTCAACTATAAAACTCGCACGCTGCTAGACAATCATAAACAACAAGTGCTTCACCATGAACAATAACCAAAACTGGTTAGTAACAATTATAAGAAATTGAAACATTCAATAAGAAGTAGATTATAGAATAATATCTATCATCAGATATGTAACTAAAACTAAACTTTAAATATTATTCAATCATCGAAGGTTGATAACACAAAAAATTTGTAAAAAAAAGAATTTTGGAAAAGTAACTTAACACTAAAAAATAAATCTATAAGATCAGTTCTTAAATTATCTTATAAACTGAAATATGGAAGGATGACTTCGGATCTTACCTGAGAATCAGGAAAAAGAAAAGTTACAAGTATTAGAGTAACTTTATGGGGGATGCTTCCTCTCCATCTCAAAAGTTGTAAAGAGGATGCCTCCAGAAGTTCTATATGAAGGTATTTTCGACAATACCATTATTTTTGGGAAGGGGTGTGTATATTTATAACTTGTAATACTTGTTGATCCTTAATCATCTCTTTTAACAAACAAAAACCAGTAAACAATAAGTGCTCTCCCCTTTAGGATAGCAAAGATGGAAGAGTCCATCAACTTTTCCTCAAAATACTTCTATATCATTCACGTCATTATTTCTGAGAATAATGACCACCAGACCCTGACTCATACTCCCCAGAACTGACCACTGGCTCTCTCTTTCGCTCTCTCTCCCAGTCTGTACAGAGGTCATAAAACTCTCTGTTCTGACCATCTAGTTATGGATGTTCAATATCCATACAAGGGGGGGGGGGTAGGTATTACAAGGGTTTTATCCTTTTCACTACTATTACAAATTATGTAGCACCAAAAGGGTGCTACAGATTGCACAAAAAATATTATTCTAATTCAATATCTAGATTCTAGTGGTAACTTTTTTCAGTTTTTTTCTCTATAATTAATATTGCCCAAGTCACTTTGCACTAAAATTGATGAAACTTTGTTAACTTTTTCAAATGGCTGTTTAAAATCGATCATCTGGACACACAGCTTCTGGGTAGATCTATGTTCTTTTGGGGTCTTCCAGGGGGGTGTTTCACAAAGATTTCAGTATGACTCAAGTCACACTTAAATGCCGACATGTACATGACATGCATTGCGCGATCTTATTGATAGATACGCAGTAGTGTGGCAGCGAGTCCAAATTTCGCGGACGGTCATTATCTAAAAAACTAGCCAATATCCTTAAAATCTGACATCAACGTGAAAAGCGTCCTAGAATTACCCTTTGGTGTAAGTTTCTTTGGGATGAGTTCAGTAATCATGAAAACGTTGACAAAAGATCAGCAAATTTGTCACCGTTAGTGCCCGTTCTGAAGAAATCTGACATTCTCAACAAGCATCACTATATCATCATTTTGCAAGCAGATATAAAAAATGTGAGTTTAATGTGGTACTGACTGATTCTAAAGCATTTTGCCGTCAATCTGATATAAATATCTCACCTATTGAGCCTGAGTTTTGTTTAAATCTCCACAAAAACTTTGGTCCACGAAGTTATGTCACACTTTTTCAGAACTGATTTCCAGCGCACTCGTCTATCGGAAAATAATTTTGAGATCGCGATACCGGCAAAACCCCTTGACCTACTTCACATTTCGTCAATAATTTTATAGTTTACAATCTTGCCGTCAATTCTATTTTTTTAATTGGATTTTGATTAAAATGTAAATATTTTTAAAACTAATTTTAGCATAATGAATATTTTTTAAATGTCTGCAAAGTTTGGACACCCCATCATGCTTGTCCTCATGACACAATCTGACCAATGTGGTCAAGCCTTTCATACCATGAGCAACTCGGTATTTAAGAGCGACTTTAAGTCATACTTAAATGTTTGTGAAACACACCCAAGGTCCCTAAGATGATCACCCTATCTTGGTGGAGAAGGTGTAGCCGTAGGGGGTGGCTGCTACAACAATACTAGGTCTCATGGTTATTCTTTATCTTGAAATAGGACCTGGCAATAGTGAATTTCAACAATAAAAAAACGTGGAATGTTATTAAATAATTAATATTCACTTGGTCTGGTCTTGTGTTTTTTATATTAATCAACCATTTAAAGAAAAGTATGTATTGATGATTTGTGTGACTTGTGTGTGAAAATCATGAAAACATAAAAAGACGTCTTGATTATTATCAAGTAATCAATTACATACCAATTAAAAATAACTAAACAAGTACTGTACATGAATTATTATGGATTAACACAATAAAATAGATACTAGGAGATTCTACTATGACTACGTAGAATCTATCTAGAATATCATGAATCATGGTCTTAGGAGACTTTTGGAGTATGGATGAATTATGATTTACCTGTCATTGTACCTATGCAATGGACACAAATATGAGTAAGATCTCTGACATGAATCTTTATGATTATGTTCACCTCATTATCACAGGCCTGCTTCACAACTAATCTGATCACTGGTAGAAAGCTTATTATCGTTGATGCCTCAACTTTACCAAGGCTTGGCATTACTGACTTTGATCATATAAAGGTAAGTTTCAGGGATCAGATCTATTCAGTATACATTGACGTTGCAAGTAATGAAGGGTGATCTGAGGAAAGTTATTTACCATACATTGTACAACCAACAATTTAATAAAGAAATTGCCAAAAAGATGATATGATTACAGAATGCATACGGTAAGTTTTTAGATTTTGTGAATAATCTCATCTTTTCACAATTTTATATCAGTTTCAAAAAAATTATTACCAGATGTATGCTATTTATAAAATTATTTCACTAATAAAAATGTTTTTAAGATTCTTCCATTGTAAATTATTCTTTTTTTAAATAATTATTTCAACATTTTCTTGGGAAGCTCATCTTTAAATATCATTAATGATTCAAATCCCCCTCATCTCTTCCTCTCTCTCACTTTCTCTATCTTTGTCTCTCTCTTCTTCTATTACCCCCTCTGTAGTTCATTGCAAGGAATATTAGAGACATGCTGGGCGTAGAGGACCCATACTGGAATCGGAGTATATCATTACCTCACAGAGAACTGAAAGGCATGTACCTGGAACGCAAGAGCATTTCTGGGATGAAGGCAGACAGTCTCACACTCTCAAAGTACCAGAAAGAACTTCGTAGAATCGAGATTGAAAAGGAGCTCAAAACTCTCAAAAGTGCCCAAGTTAAGAGATAACAGGTTGATAGTGAACTACAATATTAAAATGAACCGTGGCCAGCTCTATGTAACACATGTAAATTTATTCAAGGATTAAGATGACTATTACCGCACAAATTGATAAAAGATATTTTAAAATGAAAACAATTTTGAATACGAATGTGAAATGAAAGTCACCAAGATGTTTGATGCTTATTTTTACACCAATCTTTAGTCCATGTGAGGCAAGACTCGTTTTATATATGTATAAAGTAGGTAACAACAAGTGTTTGTCTGGTTTGAATGGAAATCAGGCTTTGATTAAGTGTGACAGTGCATGATGATTGAACAAATATAAACAAATGTACAAGGAGTTTGCCCCAAATAAAGACAATTACATGTACCTTCATCATCTAATTATTTTAAATAATTATGGGGAAAATGTGAGTGGATGAAAAAGTGTGAAAGATTCTACTCTATTTTTCAATCTATTTTTAGGAATTTCCTCTTTATCAGTATTACATGTATCAATATTTTATTAAGTAGTACTCTTTCTTTTGTTTATTTTTTTTCAAATTTGAACTCAGATCATTTATGAAACTGAAACCACACTGACTTCTTTTTTGAAAGAATTGGGAATTTATGATGTGTTGTCAGCTCATTCTGCCTTATCCAAGTTTATAAATGTATTATTAAGGAAAAAAAACCTGTTGGATAAAAGTCTATTTGAAAAATTACTTCTTGATCGATGTTAATATATTTTCACAGACTCACATAGAAAAAATTAAGCACTTGTTGACAGGGTTGGGCTCAATTACATGGTAATTGATCAATTATGTAATTAATTTCATTTTTTCAAGTAATTGTAATTGTATTTGAAATTTTGAAAGAGAAAGTAATTGTAATTGAAAAAATGTAATTGACTTCAGTTACCGTCAATTACTTTTAATTACATTCAATTACTAAACAATAAACTTACTTCATTGATTTAATTTCATGACCTTTTTCATGTCAACTGCTTCAGTATCAAAGAGTGTAATAGCCAGAATCCATGCTCTTTATTTAGTTTGTTAAACATAAACCTTCATCTTGTCAGTTTCTCTGCAATTTACATATAGGTGGTGCTAGTACTGTACATGTATCCAGATCCAGAATACAAATTGATTTCATTCATGACTTTTATAGAAAGTAATTGAAATTGTAATTGACAAAACTAATTGGTAATTGTAATTGAAAAAAACGTAATTTAATGGAAAAGTTATTGTAATTGAACAATTCTTCAATTACATAATTGTTATTGAAGACAGTAATTGAGCCCAACCCTGCTTGTTGATCTTCCTATGTTCATATGAATTATGCTATCATGAGCTTGATTTGTGTATCATGACATAATGTAGTTTTTGGTGACAGTGTTTAAAGGGAATATACCATGACCACTGATATTGAATAGCATCAGCTCCAGACATGAGTTATTCAACCTGTCTAAGATTCAGGGGTGTGAGAGTTCAGATTTTTATCTGATTTCAAATTTTTTAGTTTTGATTTTCAGCTTAATTTCAGCTTATTTTTGGCTTTCCTCTGTACAAAAAGTATGGGAGCTCTTTCTATTTCAGACTTTTTCAACACTTCAGCTTTTTTCAGATCTTTTTATTTGTGATCACTCACACTCCTGAAGATTCCTTACCCACAATGCAATAATTTTTATGCCACTCTTTAGTCTTTACACCATTAATGGTCAATACCACAATTAATTTTCCAAGAAACAAAAAGATTATTGAACAAATTCCAGTTTTCTAATAATTAATGGGACAATCCTTATTAGTTATCATTATTAAACTCTACAGTTTCTGAAAGGTATGAATCAAGACTAATGTTCCCACACATTGAAACATGGGTTTTTGTGTCTTGGAAACTGTTGCTTGCCATAGATTAAGTTTTAATGAACACAACAAAGCAGCATTGCAACAAAGGTTTATATACTAAAATATCTACACATTTTCACTAATTCAGTATTACACAAGCCTTAACAACTGTGATTGAACAAAGTGTCATACATGTTTTATTAATGTGCACTGTTTGTTAGGTAACAAAAGTTTAACAACTGTCTGTAAATGTATGAGGAATTTATGATTCTAGTGCCTTTTATAAGAGAGCTGCAATTATTTGCATTTGATGAAATATAAAAAGCTTTGATTAATTGCTATGCAAATGATTTCTCCAAAATTTTAGTGCTTAAAATCAGGGGCCGCGGAACGGTTTTCAAAGTAGGGGGCTGACCATGCAAAAAATCACACAATCATATGGTCATTTTTACGTTTTTGTACATGGTTTTGGAAAAAAGTGGGGGGGGGGGGCTAAGCCCCACTTCCGCAGCCCCTGAAACTTTCAGCTCACCTGTATTAGATCTGGAAATCAAGTTTTAAATAAAGAGAGTCAAATTAAACAAGCAAAGAGTGAAAATCTCTTTGAATTGGGATGAAAATTTAGAAAAAAATTAGTGTTGGGAGTATTTTGAGTAAAGCATTGTTGCAAATGAGTGGGCTGCATATGGAATGTTTGAAATATATGTCACATAATAAGTTTGCCTTTGTACAGTACCTACCAGGAGGATTACAAAAACTATGAATTTCATCTGGAGTATTCCTTTTCTTTTCAGAAATTTTGTTGGTATTATTTGTCACTTAATTTTCATATTAACATTATACGTATAATGTGCCTCACAAATTATGTAATTTACTGTAGATTTTATACTTAATTGAACCATGCTATATTGTAATTTTTGTAAAGGTATCTATGCAATTGTTTGTTTTAAAGTTTGTCTTTATAAAAAAAAATTAAATGTACAGGGAAAAAAGAACAGCTTGTTTAGTGTTTAATGTATTGTGAGTCTTAATGTCCAGTTTCTGGCTGTTTCAAGATTTTTTTTCCACTGGGCAAGTACTGAGCATATTTTAATCACTTTTAAGAACATTTTTTTTAATTAAATATTAACTGAAGTTATCTATGTACAGTAAGTGAAAATTTTCAAAACAATACATAGGTTTTAATAATATCCTGTCAAGAAGAACCACACCTCCATGCTTGCATATTATTATGATCATTCTTGTGTATATAAAACAATGATGCTTTCTCGGTGGATAAAATTAAGCTATTAGTCTGAAAAAAAAATACAATGAATTTATTTCAAACCAAAAGCAAGTCTGTTTGTACAAATGTCACAAATGTACATTTTGGGAAAATCAGAAGTGCTCTGGAGAAGAATTCTAGATAGACGTAGGAAAACACAAGATGCCCAAAGCTCCCCCTTCCGTCCAAGTCTTTCCCTGACAAACGTTTGCCAGAATCTGGCAGTCGAGGATCAATTTATTCAGTCATCATATAATGTAATAATAAATTCACACTAATCATCAGACAACAAGATACAGCCGATCATCACATTCTGTCGCCCTCTTAATAACGAATGTTGTTTCTACTGCTATTCGTATTCCCTTTCCATCTTTGAAAATTAAATCCAGCTTGTAAAATTATACTAGATTTTCTAAACACATTATTTTAATGCAAGGGCACAAACTTGAACGAAGGCAATTCAGGATGCAACCGGGATCATCTGAAAAATGGGGGCGAGACGTAATAAAGTTATACAATCAATTTATCTCTTTTTAATACTTTTTTCCCTTCTTTCTCTCCACCTTCCTATTTTTCCTGATTTCTTTGTTTTCACTTCTTGGGAAAACAGAAACAAAGGTGAATAGGCACCCCTGCCCTTCCCAGTGCCGTCGTGCAAAGCTTGTATTAGTTTTAATGAGGAAATATTGTGTGAGCAATCATTCCCAGTACCACCATTCCACGGCAGTCAAGTACACGTTACTGCATCATCTGCGAGTGGATACCCGAGTGGATACCATGCGCGACCACGGGGTCTCGAAAAGCACCTAGCTAAACACGCATTTTCCATGTTCTGAAAATGCACCCCTTAACAAGTATTGGCGTCTGAAACCCTACCCTTAACAAGTATTGGAAACAAAACTACACTCTTGGCAAGTATTCCCTGAAATGAACCCCTAAACAAGTATATTTTATTGTTGTGTCACGGGTCCGTCGGTCGTCGGTTTTACCATGGACCTATGGTTTTACCTAATTTACACACCATTTGGTTTAGTAAGGTCCCATCTTCCTCACCTCGCGCAAATCGGGACTCTAAACACGTAGTGTTAGGGCAAAAAGGACATCCTTTATACAACATTTTAATTTTGTTTTATCATCCCCGCAAATGTGACCCTGAACACGTAGCTTTCCTAGCGAAATAGATACCCTTTTTTCATTATTTTTGTGTTTTTGACACCCTTATCACGTTACGTACGTAACGTGCCATATCTTGAAAAAGACATTATTTTTGTGTTTTTGACACCCTTATCACGTTACGTACGTAACGTGCCATATCTTGAAAAGGACATCATTTTTACGTGTTTTCTTGGTCGCGCATGGTATCCACTCGTCAATGTAAGTGCCCCCCCCCCCGGGTCTGCATGCCATTCCAAATAAATTAGCAGAATTCTTGTGAAAGTTATTTTATTTCATTTTTTCATTTTTTTCATTCTTTCTTTTTTAATCGATAGTTTTTCTAGTCCGTTTCTGAGAATTAAGTAACTTTTCACCCCCGTTCGAAGGGGTTCGAACACCCCCACGTGGCAAAAAAAGAAGAAGGAACAAATAAATATTGGGAGGGGAGTGAAAGTGCCGGGGATGTGATGTTTACGGATAAGAGATTATTACATAGATGTTAACAGATAATTATAATAGTGAAGGACAAAATAATAAAACGCGACATGAGATATTTGTCCATCAGCCGCCCCCCCCCCCTCTCTCTCTCTAAAAAAAAAAAGACTTTAAAGAAACGTCACGAACGTTAAATGGGGTACTTTCGTCCGTGCTTTCTTTTCTCTAGTCACTTAATTGTAGTACCTCCAATAATTAATGGGCCCATTTGCCTACATCACTATGACTGTTTGACAATCATCTTTATAAACACATGACTATATGTGAAATTGGAAATAAAACAAATACTGCAGTTGATGGAGTCGGGGATTCAGCGTTTGGCGGATCCGTTGCACAGATCTGTTACATCTGCACCTACAAAGTTCTCGCTATCAAATTAGTTTATGATTCAGGAGCCGGTTCCCCCGCCCCCCCCCCCCCCCACTACGGGGTCGGAGGGACCGCATACATGTTCCCAAAATGTTTGGTAAAGGGGTACTTTTTCGCGGGACAAGTCCGGCCCGCGAATTGTAAAAAAAGGGGGTGTATTTGACTTTTCACCCGGAGATTTCTTTAAAGGACAAGTCTATACCCCAACAAAAAGTTGATTTGAATAAAAAGAGAAAAAATCCAACAAACATATTACTGAAAATTTCATCAAAATCGGATGTAAAATAAGAAAAAGTCGTGACATTTTTAAATTTCACCTAATTTCACAAAATAGTAATATGCACATTTTGGTCGGTATGCAAATAAGGAGACTGATGACGTCATCCACTCACTATTTCTTTTGTATTTTATTATATGAAATATGAAATATTCGAATTTTCTCCTCAGTGTTAAGTAAAACAATGATTAATTCCTCCCTGAAAATGTGGCATTAACATTGTTAAATATTATATGTTTCGATCAGTCAAGTTGGTGTTTATTATCAAATCTGTAATAAATGAAATATTGTTTAATTCAAACAATAAAAACAAACCGAAATAGTGAGTGAAGGACATCATCGACTGTCATATTTGCATGTCACCGAGTTGTGAATATCACTGTTTTGTGAAAAATAAGTGAAACTTTAAAATGTCATTACTTTCTTATTTTACATCCGATTTTTATGACATTTTCAGTATTATGCTAGTTTGATTTTTTTCCATTTATTCAAATCAACATTTTTCTGGGGTGGACTTGATCTTTAAAAAGTTTTTTTTTTCTCTCTCTCTCTCACTTTGGACTCCTGAGAAATTTAAAATCTTTCCTAATGTATAGAGGGTTCCCACAAGCAGCCATATTCAGGGGCCGTGGAAGCGGGGGGGGGGGGGGCTGACGCCCCCCACTTTTTTACAAAACCGTGTACAAAAACGTAAAAATGACCATATGATTGTGATTTATTTGCATGGTCAGCCCCCCCCCCCCCCCACTGTGCATCATACTATGAAAATTAATTGTTTTCATGGTTTTGCTATTGTTTTGTCCTCCATCATGACATCAGGGAACCTCTATTGTGACGACAGCTTACCTGAGATGAAGGGGGGGGGGGGAGGTTGTCTGTCCTGAGGCTGTGATAGGGGGTTGAAATGAGAGTTCACCTGAGATAGGGGTGTGCATTGAGCAGTGTTCCGGATTTATATAGGGGGTCTCCAAGGCTGGAAAAGCCTGCGAAAGGGGGGGGGGTTCAGAAATTTTGGCAGACATGAGATAGGGAGGTGCTTTCAAAGAGAGGAAACAAGCATAGGCGTACCCTAAATAACACTGAGTGGGGGGGGGGGCAGTTCCGCTGGGTGTATGTTTATTCAGATCAATTATTGCCCCTCTGTCTCCCTCGGGTGAGTCTCCTTCCGATCGATATGCAAACACATCTTCTTTCCAATAAATGTGAATTTAACAGAAATAAATCACGACCTTCCATGTATGTAACCATATAAATTGCAAAAATTAATTTGATTAATCGACTTTTTTTATTCAGTGATTTTTAGTTCCTCCCATTTTAATTCATCCAAACAAAATCAAATTTGGTAAGGGAAAAATATTAACGAATCAAGATGAATTAAAGGGGTACTTCGCCATAGCTGAAAATAATATGGTTAGAACAGACAGAGAAAAGTCAGACAAACAAAACACTGCAAATTTTATCAAAATGGGACAAGGAATATGACATTTTAAAGATTTGCCTTATTTAGGTGAAACATTTCTCTGTTAATGAATGCCTTTGTAGTGACTTGACTATATCTTTTTATATATCTACATCTATATATTCTTTCCTTGTATATATTTTCATTTATATTTCAACATTCTGTATATGTATATAAATTCTTTCTTTTATTTCCAATTTCATATATTCTCACTTGTTCACGCCATGTGTATGTACTACAATACTGTACATTCACAGAGCAAGCCAACTCATTTTCTGTCCAAATCTACTTGGCAAACACATTCTTATATTGAGAAACAACCTTTCTTTTGTTCTTAGACTTGGAGCAAACATCCTTTCATTGTCCCTTGTTTATTGCAATGAACTTGCAGGTATATAACATCACTACAGAGATGCTTCCATGTTTGCTTTTCTCACAGTCTACCTCTCTCTTCTTTGTTCTTTTCAACTGCGTTTTGCCACCCTTTTTGGCGCTTATTTCTTTGTCTCACCTTTTCTGATGTTGGTAAAAACAACTTGTCTTCTCTACCACATCATCACTCTACTCTCTGCCTTCGTCCTGTCCACTCATGCTGACCATCTCATCCAGCTGCTAGTGAGGATTGAATCAAATCTTGTGGAGGATCAACTTATACTTAATTATTTCTCTACATTTTCCAATCTTATTCCTTACCGTCACTTCCACTCCTTCGAAGTCTATATTCTCTGCATATTTAATGAGCTCATTACTTCGCGAGACATTTTGTGACATCTATCCCTTTTTTCTAATCTATTTGAAATTGTGAAGTGTATATATTTCTATTCACGGATTTGTGCAATTTATCTGAGATTCTGAGCGGCTGGATCCCATTCTATCTTCTGGCGAGCAAGAATTAAGGTAGGACCTAACTTTTATATAAATATTAGGAGATCGGCTTTGCCAATTTCCTAAACTGGTGACCCCGACGTGATCCTGAATCCTTAATTTTCTTTTATCGCCCTTTATTCATTTCTCTCACTTCGCTATTCTTGCTTCTCACTTCACTATTTTTGTTTCCTTTCTACTTCTCAATTTTTTTTTCTTTACTCTACAACATGACTACTCCTAATGTTCCCTCTACTCCTGAATCTAATCTTACTCTCACCCTCTATTGCTCCGGTGAGCATTAAGCTCCCACCATTCTGGGCAAATGACCCAGAAATTTGGTTCGTTCAGGTGGAGGCCCAATTTCACACAAAGGGTATTACCGCCGAAATCACTAAATTCAATTATGTAGTTGCCTCACTACAACAAGAGGTAGCTATGGAGGTGAGGGATATCATTACTGCTATCCCGGGTGACAACCCCTATCAAAAATTAAAAGCTGCACTTGTCAAGCGAACGACCGTCTCCGAGCAGACGCGCCTCAATCGGCTGCTGTCGGGAGAGGAGCTCGGAGACAAGTCGCCGTCGCAACTCCTCCGGCGGATGCAGCAATTGATGGGGACGAGCACAATGGAGGATTCAATTTTTCGGCAATTATTTTTGCAACGCTTGCCCACCAACGTGCAGGTCATCCTAGCCGCATCAAGCGACGGGGTGAGTTTGGTGGACTTAGCGGCGCTTGCGGACAAAATTGTTGAAGTTGCCGGCCCAACTATATCCAACATTCAATCTAAGTTGGCGCCATCACAACCCCCTCCACTCCCCACGCACGAAACTAAAGTCGACCAGCTCTCTGCACAGGTGGACCAGCTCACAATGCAAGTTCGAGCATTAACCTGCTCCATGCTGGATAACCGCGAGAGAGGTCGCAGTCGACAGCGCAAGTCGAAGGACTCGATTAAGCGCCCACAATCAGTTTCGCGCAGCCCGCATCGCAGTGAACAGCATGCAGGTGCCCAGTGCTGGTATCACTGGAAATATGGGAGCAGTGCTCAAAAGTGCATTAGTCCTTGCTCTTTCTCAGCAAGACAAGCCCAGGGAAACGACCCCGCCAAGGAATAGCGGCGACTAACCCCCTTGGCAGCACCCAACCCAGTCGCCTTTTCTTTGTCAACGACAAGTACACTGGTACACGCTTTCTCGTCGACACAGGTGCTGAGGTGAGCATTTTCCCTCATTCAAAATTGGGGAAACCGGCTAGGGTTGACGCAACAAATATTCAACTACAGGCTGTAAATCGATCGCCAATCAAGACTTTCGGACAAAAGTCTTTCACACTTGATCTCGGTTTACGGCGTGTTTTCCGCTGGATATTTGTTGTGACAGACATACCTACGCCGATTTTGGGTGCCGATTTTCTTGACCAATTTGGACTGTTGGTGGATATCAAACACCGCCGATTGATAGACACCAAAACCACTCTTACAGTCCAGGGATGTGGTTCATATACTGGTACTATTAGCCCGATGTATGTTCAACATGACACATCGGAGCAATTTCACTCCATTCTCCGTCAGTATCCGGATATCACACGACCGGTTTACAAGCACTCAGAAGTGAAACATACTACCACGCATCACATCCCAACTCGAGGCCCGCCCGCGGCAGCGCGCCCTCGTCGACTTGCTCCAGATCGTCAGAGAATTGCCCAGGCAGAGTTTGAGCACATGCTTGAACTTGGCATTATCCGACAATCTGAGAGCAACTGGTCAAGTCCATTGCACATGGTTCCCAAGAAGACGCCAGGGGACTGGCGGCCTTGTGGTGATTATCGCTTGCTCAACGCTCGCACGGTCCCGGATCGATACCCTATCCCACACTTGCAAGATTTCTCTTCAACTCTTGCAGGTAAGACAATTTTTTCCAAAATTGATCTCGTTAGGGCATATCATCAGATCCCAGTCGAGCCTAGCGACATTCACAAGACTGCCGTTACCACTCCATTCGGCTTATTCGAATTCGTTCGAATGCCATTCGGCCTTAGGAATGCAGCACAAACATTCCAGCGATTGATGGACACCGTCATTCGCGGCCTCCCATTTGTCTATGTTTATCTGGATGTTATACTGGTAGCCAGTTCCTCTAAGAATGAACATGAGACACACCTCTGTCTGCTATTCGATCGCCTGCAGGAGTATGGCATCATTGTCAATCCCTCGAAATGTCAGTTTGGTGCTTCATCGCTATCTTTCCTCGGACATACGGTGGACAACACCGGAATCCGCCCTCTTAGCGACAAAGTGAAAATCATCCGTGATTTTCCTGCCCCTACGTCGCTCACCAAACTTCGAGAATTCCTGGGATTGATAAACTTCTACAGGCGATTCATTCCTCGTTGTGCAGAGGTGCTGCAACCACTGACTGATCTGTTGAAAAACAGAACAAAAAAGAACATGCCAATTGATCTTGGAGAGAAAGAGCTTCTTGCTTTCAATCATGCTAAAGATCAATTGGCTAACTCTACTGTTCTTGTGCACCCTCGCACTGATGTTCCCTTGTGCCTACTAGTCGACGCTTCTGACGTAGGAGTTGGGGGAGCTATCCAACAACGAGTAGATGGAGTTTGGCAGCCTCTGGCTTTCTTCTCTAAGAGGTTACAACCCGCTGAAACCAAATACAGCACTTTTGGTAGGGAGTTGCTTGCAGCATATCTGGGTATCAAGCACTTTCGCCATCTTCTTGAAGGTAGGTCATTTACTATCTACACTGACCACAAACCTCTTACCCATGCACTCAAATCGAAACCGGATAGGCATTCGCCACGTGAAATCCGACAACTCGATTTCATTTCTCAGTTCACTTCTGATATACAGCACATTTCAGGTAAGGAGAACACAGCAGCAGACGCCCTCTCTCGTCTGTATATTGACAGAGTTGATTCTTCCTCAATCATAGACTTTGCGGCCATCGCAAAAGATCAGGAAGATGAAACTGAGGTGAAAGACTCCTCACTTCAACTCAAGTCAATTGCTCTCCCAGGTTCTACCACTACCATTTTGTGCGATATATCAACTGGTACTGCCAGGCCTTTGGTACCAGTCAAACATAGAAGAGCTATTTTTGATTCCCTTCATGGACTTTCTCATCCAGGAATCAGAGCTACTCAAAAGCTCATTACAGAGCGCTTTGTTTGGCCTAGCATCAACGCTGATGTCAGAAAATGGGCCAAAACATGCCTCGAATGTCAAAAGTGTAAAGTACATCGGCACACCAAAGCACCACTTGGTACTTTCACTTCACCTGATGCACGCTTCTCTCATGTGCACATTGACCTCGTAGGCCCGCTTCCTTCATCAGAGGGTAACAATTACCTTCTTACTTGTGTTGATCGCTACACCAGATGGCCAGAAGCTATCCCTATCCCAGACATCACTGCGAAGACGGTAGCGCGAGCATTTGTGGCCAGATGGGTAGCAGTGTTTGGCGCACCTACTACCATCACAACAGACAGAGGTAGGCAATTTGAGTCAGCACTTTTCCTTTCACTCACCAACCTCCTTGGCACTAAACGCATCCGCACAACAGCATACCATCCTGCCGCAAATGGTTTAGTGGAGCGTTTTCACCGCCAACTTAAAGCTTCTCTCAAAGCTCATAACAAGGTCCGTTGGACCGAGTCACTCCCTTTAGTCTTGCTGGGTATACGCACAGCAATCAAGGCGGACATTGGATGCTCTGCAGCAGAACTTGTGTTTGGGACAACAGTCACTCTACCTGCACAATTTGTAGCTCCTTCACAAATTGATTCTGCCGATGACCCATCTAACTATGCCCACAGACTAAAGAGAATGATGCGGGAATTACATCCCACTCCTACTCGAGAACAGCACACTCGAACGCAGGTACATCCTGAACTGCATTCTTCATCTCACATCTTTCTAAGAGATGATGCTGTTAAAAAGCCACTGCAGCCTCCATACAGAGGACCCTTCCGAGTCATCCGTCGCACTGACAAGTATTTTACCATTGATTATAATGGTAAACATGAAAATGTCAGTGTCGACAGACTGAAACCGGCTTTCATCGAGCAGGAGGCTATCACTCCATTTCATTATCAAGATCCACCTGACCAAGTTCATCAACAATCCAACTCCACGGACTTGGCAGGGGATCCTGATGACAAGCATATGCCTCCCGAAATTCGTAAGACCCGTTCTGGTCGCCATGTCAGGTTTCCTGCCAAGTTCATTCAATTTTTCGGAGACGGTTGAAACATGTCTCAAAATTCACTAGTGTTTCCACTCCTTTTATTCTCTTGTTTTATATAGCCAAGTTCCCTTTTACTTTCCCTTGTCGATTTGTTACTACATTTCTATTCGGTACAAATCTAGGGGGGAGCTACTGTAGTGACTTGACTATATCTTTTTATATATCTACATCTATATATTCTTTCCTTGTATATATTTTCATTTATATTTCAACATTCTGTATATGTATATAAATTCTTTCTTTTATTTCCAATTTCATATATTCTCACTTGTTCACGCCATGTGTATGTACTACAATACTGTACATTCACAGAGCAAGCCAACTCATTTTCTGTCCAAATCTACTTGGCAAACACATTCTTATATTGAGAAACAACCTTTCTTTTGTTCTTAGACTTGGAGCAAACATCCTTTCATTGTCCCTTGTTTATTGCAATGAACTTGCAGGTATATAACATCACTACAGAGATGCTTCCATGTTTGCTTTTCTCACAGTCTACCTCTCTCTTCTTTGTTCTTTTCAACTGCGTTTTGCCACCCTTTTTGGCGCTTATTTCTTTGTCTCACCTTTTCTGATGTTGGTAAAAACAACTTGTCTTCTCTACCACATCATCACTCTACTCTCTGCCTTCGTCCTGTCCACTCATGCTGACCATCTCATCCAGCTGCTAGTGAGGATTGAATCAAATCTTGTGGAGGATCAACTTATACTTAATTATTTCTCTACATTTTCCAATCTTATTCCTTACCGTCACTTCCACTCCTTCGAAGTCTATATTCTCTGCATATTTAATGAGCTCATTACTTCGCGAGACATTTTGTGACATCTATCCCTTTTTTCTAATCTATTTGAAATTGTGAAGTGTATATATTTCTATTCACGGATTTGTGCAATTTATCTGAGATTCTGAGCGGCTGGATCCCATTCTATCTTCTGGCGAGCAAGAATTAAGGTAGGACCTAACTTTTATATAAATATTAGGAGATCGGCTTTGCCAATTTCCTAAACCTTCATAAATATTCAATGAGCATATTGATGATGTTATTATCCCCACTTGTTGTTTTAAGATTAAATTATATATAATATTCATGTAGGTTCCATGGTTTATTCATTTTTTTCCTCCAAGCATTAAAAATATTGGATTGACAACTGATTTAATGCATCAGATATTGATTGCTGCAACTCATAAGTTAGACATATTAATAATACACGCATGTATGAAAATATGAAATAATCCCGGGAAATGAATAATTATGAATACATGACTTAATTAGAAAAAAGGAAAGTGGGGACCTGCATCATCAAGGGCGGATCCAGGATTTTTCGAATGGGGGGGGGGGGCACATTTTCCCGAGGAAAAATTTGACATGCAAAAAAAAATCGAAAAGAAAAATTGTTTTAACCAAAAATTATAAGGGGATCTCGTCCACGAAAAAAATTAACAAGCAAAAAGAAAAAAAAAGGGTCTTCAGTTTTAAAGGGGGGGGGGGCACATTTCTGCTTTAACGGCATTTTTACATCACAAATTGTGCCTTTCAAGGGGGGGGGGGCACGGGCCAGTTCCCCCCCCCCCCCCTGGATCCGTCACTGTGCATCATCAACCCATTTTATGAATATTCATGATGATGATTAGACAGCTGGCAGCCGTCTGTTTCGAGGAGTTTTTTTATTTTTTAATTTTTTTAATTTCTCCTCGTACACAAGCCAACGGAGTTCAGCTGAACAACCAACATAACAGAGACCGGAGCTTTTGGTCTAGATGATGATGTGCACATAGATCTATATATGCCTAACTGTAAACTTTAAAATTCAATACTTTTTTTTATAGATAAGTGCGGTAGGGTCCGGACAGGGGCAGAGATCAACGGGTGGGCAGGGGCCGGGGACCGGGGGGGGGGGGGAATAGGGTTGACGTACTACGTGGCGGTGACCAACATGTCTGACACTCGCACTTCTCCCGATGGCCAAACGCCGCTAATTGACAACGATTCGCAGTCTTTAAATCATGAAAATATTCCTGATATCGTGAGGAAGAGTGGATTTGCACTCGACGATTTGTACAAATTATGTCTCACCTTCTATAAAGGTAAACTGGTGTAATTTGACATTTAACGTCTTTTTGTTGAATTTAGAGGTTGTCTTCAGTCCCATCTGTATTAATTTGTGTACCGGTACTACTACCACTACCAGCAATCACTCCTTCACAGACACAGGTCAGGACTCGGGTGCATATATATATCATAACCTTGTTCATTGAATGAGTGGTCAGGTGCACTGTCTGCAGTGTGGGTATTAGAATATTTTTTTATTTTGAATTTGGCATGTCACTTGTCAGTTTGTTGTGTATGTTATTAATATAACGTTAAACTTTTTAAAGTTTCACTTAGGGCAGGCCCACTCTCTAGGCGACACCCCAATACTTACCCGTGCTAATAAACTGGGACTCCACTCACGCGCATTTGGGCCGCCCTAGCTTAGAACTAAGCTTTGTTTTACTAAAAAATAAATCTTGTAATGATTCAATAAATGTTACTTAATAAATTAGTACTGTTAAATCGGTACTCACCGGTTCTTTTCTTGAATTTTCTGGCAATTTCCCACGCTTCTGGCTTCAATTCTGCGGCTGTTCCTGTCGCGGTAGACAGCTACATATGCAACTTTATTTATAAATAGAGCGCCCCTTACGATAGTTGTTAAGAACGCGGCCAAATTGTTAGGTTTTTTGCACTGTGTCCAAGGCGTTTTTATTTTGTTTGATTTTTATTTTTTAATAAATATTTTGTTAAATAGCGATTTTTACGTCAAATATTAAATTCATATCACAAAATATTTTTAATTGTAGAAATATATATAATATCATGCAATTATTTATTCTATATATATTTTATAATAAAATTTATAATTGTTGCGGTCTTTAAAAAAGGATAGTCGATCGATCAGGTGATGACTACTCGTATCACGTGATCTGAAAATCAGCTTCGTACCGCTTTGATCGCACTCGACGGGACCGGACTGACTGCCAAGAAAAGATCGAAAAAGGACTCAAATGTAAGTTTCCCTTTATTTTATAACATTTAGAATATGAGTAGGATTATAGTTAATGGGTAATTTTTAAATAAATGCTAAACAAATGAGGACAAAGCTTGCATTTTTCGAGTAATAATCACTAATATCATAAAAATACTTGGGTGCAGGACTTCTAACCTGTTTTTAACGCATTGTCGCCTATGAGGTCCATACATGTTAATGTTTGGACCTCATTGGTACTAGGAGTGGGCAGGCCTACAGTTTTAATTATATCGGTTATCAGACAATATCAGATTAAAAAAAATCATTCATCGTCTACTTGTACAATTGTGCAGGAGTATCAGTATGTACAGTGCTGTGGAAGATCTATTCTATGTGTGGTTAAAAAGAATCAGCGTAGTTGGATTTCTGCACCTCAGCCCACCCATGGGTTCATATCGTCTCGCGTGCGAAGAAATATCAGTCATATTGTCATGACACATTGAAAATAGATTGGGCTTTTGCCCACATAAAATATCACGCATAATCTGGTATTTCACATTCTGCTATGACAGAATCATTTAGATCCTTCCGTGACTTCTTGAAGTTTCTTTTAAAAAATATGTATATTTTCTTGATCTTTAGTGAAGATTTCACGGAGATAAAAATTGGTTGGCGTGGATATCAATTTTCTCCTAAAGAGGGCGCGCGATTTATATTCATATCAAAGACACGACAAGGGAAAGACTAGGCACCTACACTATTTTACACGCAAATCCACGCAAGGCATTACGCGAAGTCTGTGAAGTGTCCAATCTTTTCAATGTATAGACTTTGGTATACCGTATTATTGACGTTCGTTAAAGCTTGTACTGCTGGTTTCATTCCAGGCATGTGTATTTTTTTCAATTTTATTTTATTAGTCATCGTTTTAAATTAATGGCAAAAAAGTGTTATCATCGCCAATAGTAATCTTGAATTATATTTTTTAAGGTATTTCATTTATTGGTGCCCATAATTAGTAAATTAATCATAAGAATTGCACATTCAAAGAATTTAGACACAGATATAAAATTACCGAGGAGCTGAATCAAGGTAGTGAAATTTATTAGCGCCACCAACGGGCTTCCTTGTATTTCCGTAGAAGAGACAAACGAAGTCACTTGCTAGGCCGAGGTAAGCGAAATTTGCTCTTTTTATCATGAAATCATTTCAAAATCATATGTATAATTTTTTTATGTATTGCTACTTACCGGAAAGAGCCCCGGTGCGTAGCGAGAATGAGTTTCGGCAAATATTACTTCAGCAATGAAACGATGTTTGCCGACTACTTCAAATCCAGGGTCAAACACGGTCCCTTGTACGAGGTTAGTATATATACTAACCTCGTATTAGTGTGAGTGACCTCAGCCTTGAATTTGGCTACGTCTACTGAAGACAGTGAAGTGCAGTTAACCTTGTTGGCAGGCCAGCAGGGAGAGTATTCCACAGTCTGATGGCATCAAGAACAAAAGTTTTCTGATATTAAAGTAGAAATATATTGCAAATCCTAAAAATTGAGAATTATATATCAAATTAAAGGAGAAAATAGAAGAACACGATGGTGTAAATCATTTATCATGGAGACCGATGAAACTCAGTTAATTGATAGTTTAAAGTTCTCTCTCTGATTGCTTCAAACACGCTGAATTACGTCCGCGAAATTGGGGATTTTTGATGACGTGCATGAGTGTACGAGAGACGTGATTGGCTCTCCCACATCAAGCTCCACTTGCATGCAAAACCCGTTGCAATTGTAAACAATCAGCAAGGCGAGCAAGCAAGCCCTGTGTTTGTGATGGTTTGTTTACAATCGCAGCCACGTGAAGTTCATCGTTGGTGCATATCGTCTGCTGCTATTCGTTGAGTTGATTTGCCTTCAGACGTGGGAGAGCCAATCATGTCTCTCGTACACTCATGCACGTCATCGATTTTGAGTCAATTCAGAGACCGATGCGAGGCATATTTCGGAGAGACATTTTAGCGATTTTTAATTGGCGATTTCCACCTTATGTATTATTTTCGTTATTTTTGAATGACCAAATGATTATCCCCACATCATTACCTTTCCACTGATATATAATAAGGCCATATTCATAATCAATATATTTCTCCTTGAAGAAACAGTGTGTGCATGTGGGACGTGTAAGGCTTAGTATAAAAGAAAGCAGTCCTCGCGCGCATCTATTTTGGCCGCCGCATGACATTTTTTACTGTTTTAAAAAATTGGCTAAAAAGGATATCAAAAAGTGATGTTTCTCGTCCGTGCCTGCTTCCCTTTTTTGATTGCCGCATCAATTTTCTTGATATTTACTATTTTTATGGCTGCTGAAAAGCAAAAAACACACACGATTGGCTAGCGATTTGCTCTCATGTGCACAACTTCCTAAAACAATTGCAAAGTCCGATATCGCTGTAGCAGAACAAAATTCTGTTTTGGTTTTTTATTGGTAATTTTGAAGATACGGTCATAAATAAGCGAGAAAATAAAGTTTGCAAACTTGGAAAAATCACAGATTTCTTCATTTTTTTAGTGTATTTTCGGGGACCCAACTTCCTGAATCTGAACTAATTTGCCACATGCTTATGAAATATGGTGCAGATAGGGTAATATTATAATAATAAAGATAAATTTATATCAAATACATCAACTAACCACCTTTCCGAAAAATCTGCTGGAAAATAGCAACTTTTTATGACAAAAAGATCAGGAACAGCCAGGTTCTTCTTCAGTTGCCGTCAGTGCAGCTGTAGCTGAGCGTAAGAAACTGCCAGCTAATTTGCTGGCGCGTCCGCACGCTCAGGAGTAGCCGACGGCGATTGAGTGATCTTAGAAGAACCTGGCTGATCCTGATCACAAAATGGAAGAAAACTCAAGAGTTTATCTAGATTTGGATTTCGAAATAGATGATTTTTGAAGGAGAAGAGATTTATGATGAAGATTCTAGCTCTAGTGAACAACAATGCGATGTGGATAAAGGTGAATTACGGGAATACGCCGGGGATGGTGAGTCAGACGAACTTGCCGAGCCGCTACCAACTAACATGCAAATGTATTGCGCCACACCACCAAATCAATGAAAATCAAGTCCTCGACCACGTCCAGGCAGAGTCTCTTCACTCGCTCAAAAATTTGACTTCGAAATGAGACCGAAAATAATCCTTAGACCATACTTTGAAGCAAGTAAAATATAAGAAAAAAGAATATGTCCAAACCAAATAATTTCTGAATCCGAATCAACTCATGAGCAGCAGCACCGACGAAAGTGAACTTTAATTTGTTCTGTTAGATTGAATTTCAATAATTCGATCTCATTTATTCTGACAAAATTACAAAACTAGGGGAATTTTTTTTTCTTCATATAAAACATCTACAGTATCTACAGCTAGCTGCAGCGTATATAGCGCAGCACAAGTGTGCATGCACAGAGTTATGAAAACATTTCACGGGCACTGTGCCTCCATCATCGTATAAGCCTAAAACATTTTTTTACAGTGAAGGACGGCATGAAGGTAGAATTTGATTTTAATCAGTCCATTCTGTAATATATAGGCCTTGACATTTCATTGGTCAATTTACTAGGGGACCATTAAATATTCATTAGCTCTTGTATAGGCTATTCATTAGGAAGACGTTCCTCATGAATATATAATTCAGCCTCGACAAGAGGCTATCATTGTAATGGAATGTGGGAGGCCAAGGTAAAGTTAGTAAATCCAATTGTTATTTATTTAGAATTTACAATGCAACAGATTGTATGTCTCATACATGTAATGCTACTGCTCAGCAAATGCTATTATTTCCATTCGCATGACTATGTAAATTTATGTAAATCAATGTCGGTGAAAAATTGCACTGCCTACTACATGTACAATGCACGCATTGTCAATTCCCGCTCAGGGCAGTACCTTCAAAATGAAAAGTGAGTTATGTGTTCGAAGCATTCATAGAGAGAACTCTAAAACTTTCAGTTAGTTGACTTCCATCGGTCCAGTGTTGAAATTACTTTTTATTTTTAGGAAGCCATTTCAAAAAAAAATTTGAGAGCCATTCTTTTTTTTTTTCATTATTCAGTGCCTGGTTTTGCATTGCAGTTTGTCCTGCTTGTTTACAAATTCATTTAATTTTTAAAGATTGTTTATTTAATTGCCATTTATTTTTCTTAATTGTTATTAATTGTTAGATGATTATTCAATTTAATGTTGTTAATTTAATGTTTATTGTTTAAATTGTATCTCATGTATTAACTTAACTAGACGTTCTCACTTACAATTTTGTCTATCAAATTTAAAAACTTTAATACGGAAGGATGAATTTTATCTAATTTGACCAGAATTTGTACGTAGAGGAATCCTGTATTTCGTGTGGTCCGGCAGCCTTACTTGGGTATAGTTTCTGAACTCCTTCAACAGTTATTTTGATGTCATTTTTGTCTGGGACATTACTTAATCCAGAATGGAGGGGTCTCCACCGATGAAGACTGAACAAAAATATTTCCTGAATTCTGTTGCTTTCTCTAGCCTCTGAGACTATCCTTCCCTGAACTTTGAGTGGTGGAATACAAGCTACTTCTAGTGCTTTGGCCTTGATGAATTTGCAAAAGGGTTTGGGGATTTCAGTTCTCGGGCTAGTCCCAACAACATCTCTCAAATAATTATTGTATTTCTTTCTAATTCTCCCATCGCGACTTCTTCTAAACTTTCTGTAATGTTGGTCCCGTGTATAGGAGAGTCACAACCTATAAACCAATAATGCACCTATCAATTGTAAGATGCACCCCTTGACCCCCGGGAATGGTGTGTCATGGTAGGGTCATTCACCAACAAATTAGTGACGCAGGGTACCGTCATGGAAACATTTGGTCCGTCACAGTTTGAGGATTGGGGTGCGTCAATGTCAGCATTTTACCTGGGTGCGTCATGATCCCTCAGTGATACAAACGGGTATTAAAATGTTGTATAAAATCTGATCAAGATCAAATTGGATCGGCAGTTAAGCTTCTAGTTCTAAAATCGAAATTGAATCGGCGATATTTAAAAACAAAGCAATATATCAAAATGTTGTTGTCTGTCGCGCGAATCTTCCTGACAACACAAAGTCGCAAAGAATAAAATGCAATGGAATTCGCCAACATGCGCGATCGTTCGGAACATGTTTTAAAATTGTTTTGAGTGGCTAACGAGTTCAAATATATTTCATATACCTTTCGTTATGAACTCTCATTCTCCCAGGAGTAATATTAAAGATGCATTTTCTCGACAACGTTGGAAGCGTAAATAAAACATAATAGAAGTTGATAACATCTCATATTAGCGTGCAACCTTTCAAGACATATTTTAAAAAATTTTGAGGCACTAACGAGCGAATGTATATATTATATACCTTTCATTATGAACTCCTGTTCTCCCAAAAGAAATATAATTGATGCAGTATTTCAACATCTCGGAAAGGAAAATAGAAGTCACAAACATCTAAGATTAAATGATTGGGACATGTTTTTTGCTGAGGTGCTAAGGAGTTAAAATATATTTTATGTACTTTTCCGTATGAATCCTTGTTTTCTGAGAAGAAATATAAATGACGCATTTTCCCGACATCATCGGAATGGAAAAAAAAAATGAATCGGCTGCCGATCCGATGATCAGTTACAGGGTTACCTTTTATAAAAGTTCACGGCGGCCTCCGCTATCACCACGAAACATCGTCAGATAATAGCGAAATACACGTATTGCATTCATATTATAGCTCGATTATGCGCCACGCAGCACTTGCACACACAAGACATCACACTTCACATGCTTCAGAGCTATTCCGAATCTGACGTTTTACTCTGACGAAGGTGCGTCAGGGAGACAGTCATGGTTGGTCAAAATCTTGAATTGGTGCGTCACTTTTTTCTTTCTTGGCAGGGTCATTGTAAGTAAAGGTGCGTCATTGTTAAGACACACATGTGCGTCATGGTACCATAAATTCTGACTCACGTTTGACAAGTGACCCACCATTCCTGGGGGTCGAGGGGTGGGTCATACAATTGATAGGTGCATAAACTATTTGTCAAAAAGGCTGTCTGCACCAGCTTAAGTTTTCAAATTTGTGCACTATTTCTGATCCGGCAAATTATCCCGATCTGAACAATCTTGAGATTATTTGTAATGGAGACGCAATCCTCGTGATAGTTCACTGGATTAATCTCGAGATTGCAATCCCAAGTCAACTTAGGATTATTTGCAAAATAGCACGCTATTTTCAAATTATCTCGCTAATTTGCAAGTGCAGACGCACTCGGGATTACTTATTCATGGTGTCACACCATAATGCATTGATGCCTCGCTCGAGCAAGAATTGCTCTCCTTGCGCTGGTGGAGATGAGTTTCTTGAATCTCAAGATTAATCGCGAAGAGGGCAGATTGGGCTCAAATCTTGAGATTGAGCAAACTTGGGCTGGTGCAGCGCCACCTAAAGAGTAGTGTGGTCACCCAGTGTATTGCACCTGCTGTGCTGGTTCCCAGAAGTTCAATTGCCATAGTAATCAATATTGTGATTGTGGGCATTGATGGGCAGATAAAACAAGATAACCTAATAAAACTCGAAGTCTATGTTTTTGCAACAGCATCTTCAAGGCTAGATGTTCTAGGTCTAACTGAAATCATATTATTGTTATAAAAACTTTTTTTTAAATTAAAGCATGGCAGCCCATGTCTGCCATTATCTGATATGGATATAGAGTAGGCCTACCGAAGTGTGATGTCAGTTGCTATGGTGTCATCGCGGGCTAGTTCTAAACAGAGTCGCAACTGATGATCATCTGTACACATTTGTATTTGCAAATGACTTTGGCTCGTCTGAAAAATCGTCTGAAAAAATCTAAATTTTTAACTTCAATTCCGCTTTCTGATATTTTAACTAAAATTTCTGATTTTGGGGTAAATCGGTATTCAACAGCTGTATTGTGCAACTAACATATTCCACAATATTAAATGGCTGGAGCACACAGCGCTCCATTGCTAGCAACCAACGATTTCAGTCTAAAATTGCTCTCATAAGTTCACACTTTGCCACTCTCCACCCAGGTGTTGAACGGATACCCGCTACCCAGTAGGACGTGAAAATAGTTGTAGCTTGTCCAGCATTGTGTGTGCTTCATTGGCTGGCTAGAATACTCCCTAGGGAGCAAAGAATGTGCATATATGTAGAGTGCGGGAATGACTGATTGAATCCAATGTCCAGGGTAATAATAAATCTGTATTAAAATGCAAATAATATGTACAATGTATTTATTACCCAGCTCATCATTATACAGTTGGTCTTGCAGATTTAATAGCAGCATGGCACAATAACAATTTTGCCTACTTTTATTGTCTTTATTACTGGATCTACTTGAATAATAAACTTCTTTCCTGCAACAAATTTTCCAGGGGGGTGTTTTGTGAAATACATGTAAGTATTACTCAGAGTCTCATTTAAGGACGTTCCACCGTTAAGATTGTGCGCATCATACATGTAATCTGCGCATATTTTACTCTGCACTTTGACGTCACAATGGACGAATAGGTGATTAATTAGCCAGGTTGTCAGTTGATTTTCCTTTGATCTGCATTCTCACGGCATAACAGATGTTTTATTTTATGAAGCTGATTAGCTGAAAATAATCCATGGAACCATTTTTTAGAGTACGTCTACCATTTGCAGAATACTTTACTCTGCATTACTGCAAAGTATGACAGATTATGACCTCGAGTTTGAATAAACAGTAGGAGTAGTTTGAGATATTTCCTCACATAGATACAAAGCATTTGACGCAATTTTGGTGTATTAATCTCATGTTCTCCAAGAAAGTGCTGATAGTAAAAAAGCAAGCATATGAACCCCTACTTTTTAATGTTTACATCTCTTAAGTAGGCCTATACCATCCTCTACAGCTTTGCAAATTTTGGTGAAAATTAGGCCTTAACCAATATATGGAATTTCATCGCTGATCCGATGTGCCAATATTTTTCCTCCCTGTATCTGCAAATACCGATACGGTCCCATATACAGAACTAATATTACAGATACGGTAATGCAAACATTTATCAGCTACACTATCAATGCATATCATGTATTGTAGACAACTTCCCACTCAGGCCAAACAGCCCAAATTCGTGGTAAAAGTTTTTAAACGTTAAAAAAAGTACAAAAGCCAAATTGTTACATTGTTTTCTCTTAGTCAGTTGTTTCAACTTGTTTGTTATCATTTTTACTTCGTGAGGCTGGTTATTAAGACGGGAAAAATGCGAACGGCAAGTTTGAGGTACCGTACCGGTAAGGTGGTACATGGAAGGTTGCCATGACATGTTTGGGACAGTGTGTGAAAGCTTGAGGCCCCAAAATGGCATGTACATTAGTGCCAATTTGGAAATCGTACAAATGACAATAATTGTAGGGGGGGGATCTACATGTAAATTGCTTAGATAAGAATGATAAGAATATATTAAAATATCTTCGGGTCAGTAAATAAATATTATTTTTATCTGTATCTTTCATCAACTGGAAAAAAATTTGCAATCATCTCATTCATCTGTAAATTGACACACAAGTAATGGTCGGCGTACTACAGTCAGTCGATTTCAAGTTTTAACGTGCATCTTCAGAAAAGTTTGGAGACAATCGCAACTTCTGCGTAATGTTACTAGAGGTTTACAGGATATTGAACAAGTACCAAAACTATAGCCATGCTATCATTATTCATCAAATAAGGTCCACAAATTTTTATATTTAGTGAAGAAAATAGGGAGAAAACTAGGAAAAACTTGTTCACAACCAGCCACAGCACGATACACTTTGCATCGGTTACGCATTGGCCATTCATAAAAAAGATTGCAGATACCGATGTTTTGACGATGCGGCAAAATATTGGGTATTGGACGATTGTTGGGTAAGGCCTAGTGAAAATGACATTGGTTTAAAAAAAAGTGCAGCATTTTTTGTACTTCGCAAATTTGTTACAGAATTGTCAATTTTTTAAGATAGATTTTTGTGATCTTTTTGCACCATTTTGAAGAATTGAAGGAGCTGATAGCCTTAAAAAGGGGAGGCAAATAGCAATATGAATACACTCCTAAATTATGCTGTGAAATTTGATGAAATTTACATGGATTTTGACTGAGTAATAGATCTTTAAACTCAATGTAGTAAGCCCATGATATCTAAAAATGCCCAAACCTTTTGATATTCTGACCAAAAATTTGGACATTCTATTAAAGCACTATTGGTAATCCTGAACAGGATGGGTATCTAACAAATCATTTTGTAATTGTAATTGTAATTGAAGAAAGTAATTGAACCCAACCCTGACTAAGGGAAATTTACGAAGCTAAAGGCTCATTTAAATTTTCACAAATGCCAAGCAAATTTTCCTGCAGGGTGAAGTCCCTCATGAATAGCTCATCAAAGTGTTACCTCTTGATGAAATGGAATATCCCCTTATGTTTGCTGCTATAAACGAGAGTGCATATCCAGCCACACAGAAATTGCCTGTTCTCTCTATCACTTCATTAACATTTCCGTCTGTCTACTGCTACACATGACCCCTAAGCTCTCTCCATCATCCGGCTTTTCAAGTCCAGAGATATTCTATGGCTGCATCTTGCTGCTGTGCTTTTGTGATATTTGCTTACCACGGGGAAGACATTAACATTTGATGTGGATGGACACCAATTGTGAGTCTCTTATGCACCTATACTGTACATGTAGCTGTGACTAAAGAATTTCAGTGATGCTTTAGAAGTGGACTAGAATTCTATTCCAAATTTCCATGTATGTTTTTCATTCTGAGGAGCTTTGTTTACAGTGTGCATGTAATTAGGAGGCTGGAACCATCAGGAGATGATTTGAAATTAAAAGAGGAAGCATTGTTTATTATATAATTTTCAGCAGGTTCATCATCTGTTCTTTCCAATTGTATCAGCTACTGTATATATGTTCTAAATTGTGTATGATTACAGCTGTTTGCTTTGTTCAAGTTCAAAGTGAATGGTGTATCTGTCCTTGGGTAAAATTGTATTATTGTTGACAACTGTCCATTTCTGTATCTAATTTGTGTGTTTTCTTTATTGCAAGAAAACTTTAGATTAAACAATGCATTGTATACCGGTACATATTTCATACGATTTATTATGAACATAAACATTTGCATAGTTCATTCAATTTGTATAAATTTATGATATTATTCAATCTTTGAAAGCCTTGATATACTGTGCAGGTAAGCCTGCAAAATTTAAACTGTTGACATTGAAGAAGGAAGAGCAGATCCAGGTACAAAGTTAGCTTCATGGCATGACTTATGGTAGAATATCTAGTTAGCAAAACATACATATGAAGCTACAAGTAAACATTGGATATCATTCTGGATCTTCTGCCTAAAAAATGGAATGATGATGGTTTTTGCATTTTACTAGTTATACAGTGCAATGCTATTTCTAGGGCATGTCATGTCTTTGTAGTTTGATGGCTTCAGTACCAAACAGAAGAAGATAAAAAAACAATACAGAAAACAAGATATATTTGCTGGTACACAAGTTTGATTCATTTTGTTTAAAGGGTTGCATTAAATATTATCTTTTAACTATAGATATGGGTGTAGAAGACTAGAAGACAATATGACAACACAATTGCATTGAGTGTCACAGTGCATTGATATTGTACAAAAATGTACAATTAGGGTCTATATTTTATTCCTGAGATGATTTTTGTTCAGTTCCTTATAACAGTTATGTCACTCTCTGTAGTTTTGTAGACCTTTTAGACTGTCTTTAGTGTGTCATAAAGTCCATGTTGGATTATGGGGACTAGACACATAAATGTATATTTTACCCCTCATTAGAAAGCCTACATGTACTTGAGTACAGTTCTTGATTACATGAACACTGTAAATTACTCTATGTACATGAAGACAAGATAGGTGTTTATAGTGCATGTTTCAAATGAGGAAATACAATACACCAGTCATATGTCCTGAATGTTTATTTCAATGAAAAACAAATAATAAAAAAAAACACATGTAGACAAGGATCTAAAGATGTTTTAAAGAGAGAGACTGATGATAAAAATGTTAGTATTCTACAACACATTAGCCATACACATACCTTTGACCTATAATGTAAAATTTTGTTTGAAAAGAATGATATAGAAAAAGCCACAATCACAATTGTAGTTGTGTAGACATATAATATTAATCATGTATGATAATAATACCTCTTATCTACCAAGGGTAGCCACTCTTAGTTGTAAGCTGTTCTTCCATCGGGCCCTGCAAAACATAATACGTTATTATTACCCTTCTCCATTCTCATACAAGAAGGCAAAAGTTCCCATTTTAAAAGTCTTAGGAATGACTCGGTTGGGGATCGAACCCACGTCCTCCCATTCATGAGGCAGGCACTCTAACCACTGAACCACTATGTCTGATTATCACTATAGTATGTGTGTAAAAGGTCTTCAAGGCTGTTTGCTGCATTTAGTACTTATTGATTTTGTAATATAACCATTTGTTATATTCGCTTTGTGAAGTGTCATTATACATTGTATAAAATGATACATGATCTGTTAATAATTATTTTGAGATTAGTGCTTATTGTTCAGTGTACATTAAATCACAATGAACCAAAATTTGAATACCATGCATCAGCTGTTGAAAGGATTGTTAGGACAATGTCCATGAAAAGACCTTTCTCTTTTTCTTTTTCCTTCTCTCCATCCCTATCTCTCTCTCTCTCTCTTTATCTTTATGCCTGAGCAATTATACAGAGTAGAAATGAAATTGAACATGTATAAGATTTAATCTAGTTTACTCTATGAACTTAAAGTTATTCTTGAATAGTTTAAAAGGGGTTAGAATAAATGTTTGAAAATCTAAACAACTCTGTTTGAATAAATATTAGAAATTTATTTTTTTGTTCAAAATTTAAATGATAAAGTTTATTGTGATACTAGATCTCTTCATATAGTAACCCAGGTTGTACAGAGCATTTTTACTGTGTATCATTGATGAGAATAACATAAATGTTAACATTTTTAAGACAATTCACAGAGATTGTTTATTGGTCTTTGAGTGGTAGGTATGGCTTTCCAATAATTTTTAGCCCTATGGTCATATTCTTTCTTTTTTCTACATGTATAAACATTCTCTGGCCTCTTACTTGATTTAGTTTTATGAATAATTCACTCAATCCATGTTAAGTCTCCTCTTTTCCCAAACTCTCCTTCTTCAAAGCAAGGTTCTACTTAAAATAATCTGACAAAGCATTTTTTTCAACAACTTCAGCTCTTCTCACAACTTCAACTTTAATTTTTGTCTCGCCTGCATAGCAGAGCGAGACTATGTGCGCCGCTTTTCTGACAGTGGCGACGGCGGCGGCGTCAAAATTGGAATCTTAACCAAGGTTAAGTTCTTGAAATGTCCTCTTAACTTGGAAAGTATATGGACCTAGTTCATGAAACTTGGACATAAGGATAATCAAGTATTACTGAACATCAGGTCACATGACCAAGATCAAAGATACGGTAGGGTCAATGAACTTAGACCATGTTGGGGGAGTCAATATCAAAATCTTAACCAAGGTTAAGTTTTTGAAATGTTGTCATAACTTAAAAAGTATTTGGACCTAGTTAATGAAACTTGGACATAAGGGTGATAGTGTATCACTGAAGATCCTGCCTGAGTTTTAGGTCACATGACCAAGGTCAAAGGTCATTTAGGGTCAATGAACTTTGATAAAGTTGGGGTATTTGTGGAATTGTCATAACTTAAAAACTAAAAAGTTTATAGATCTAGTTCATGAAACTTGGACATAAGAGTAACCATGTATCCTTGAATATCCTGTGCGTGTTTCAGGTCACATGACCAAGATCAAAGGTCATTTAAGGTCAATGAACTTTGGCCGTGTTGGGGGTAATTGTTGAATTGGCATCAGAACTTAAAAAGTTTATGGATCTACACATGTAGTTCATGAAACATAGATATAAGGGTAATCAAGTATGAATGATTGTTTTGCACACGTCTGAGGTCACATGATCATAGTCAAAGGTTATGTTGGGTCAATGGACATAGTATTTTATTATCATATGAGCGTTTTCTTTTGTGAATAATTATTCATAAGCTGTTTTCAAAGTCAGCACTGCTGCTATATTGAATCGCGTAATGCAGGCGAGACAACCAGAGGCGTTCCACTTGTTTATATTTAAAGACTTTATTCTTTGAAAAATGTGTTTCTTGGTTTTCTTTGAATTGTTAACAATTTTTCATCTTTTTTTCTTCCACAGAATTTGAAGGGAAGGCAATCCATCTCACATACAAAGATAAGCTGAAGCTAGTTGCATATACCAAGCAAATCACTGTTGGTAAATTAGATGCCTCAAAGTTACCTCCCCCTGGATATCTAGATGTTGTTGGAAATGATAGGAGGTAATGTGTTGTGTGTAAATAGCATGTACTACTTGTATTGATGCATTATATCTCGTTATTACAAAAGCCAAATTTAATGATGACAAATACTTTCACCATATGTGAAAAAACAAGCCATCATCAATGTATTTGTAGCCTCATTAATGAGAGTCAAACTTAGTGCAGCTTTGCAATCAAAATCCAGTCTCTTACCTCAATAAAATAAAAAGCAAAAAGTAAGCACTTGAAGATTCTTTAAAATCTTGTTCAGTTCTGCAACACTTACACATAGGTAATATGCAAAAGAGAGAGCAAACAATGTCATACACCTACTTTGTATTCTCATCATCATATATTTTATTCTGTAGATGAGATAACGAAGAAACTCTTGATGGAAAATTATACATGTAATTGTAAGTTCATTAATGTAATTTTGAATGAACAATTATAGGCCAACCCCCGGGGGGGGGGGGGGGGGGCACTCGACCAAAAAAGTGGTAGGGGTGTGCCGCGGGCGAGACAAAAAACGGGGGCCTTGGAGCGGGCTTATTGCAAAAAGGAGAGTCCTCAGAACGGCCCTTCGGAACTACAAATGTTTGTGAAAACGGGAGTCCTTTGAACGGATCGCCAGCGTGTGAGTGCGTATGCATCCCTATGGAACGGGCATGCGTGCATGATGCAGCTATAGCGCGGCCTCCGCCGGGTGCGCTCGCGCAGAGGCGATGGTCGGCCAGTGCTCTGCGGCCGCTTTTCACCAAAATTGCAGCTCATTGTAGCAGATCAATGCGATCGGAACGGCGTAACGAAAAATATGCGAAGCTTTGGAGCGGATTTATTTCTTCTTTTTTCTCGATAAGAAGAAAATGCTATGCTTTGAAGCGGCTTTCTTTGTTCTTTTTCTCAATAAGACAAAAATGCTATGCCTTGGAACGGAAATTTGAGTGTAAAAATGGGGGTCCCCTCCGCGGCACATACCCACTATGCATTATATACTGAGTGCCCCCCCCCCCCCCCCCCCCCCGGGGGCCAACCCATGTCTTACATGATTATAGGAAGGGTGAAAAATCATGTCATACAGTATTCTCTATGATAAAGTACTAAAGAAATAAAAAGTGTGTGATGTGATTTCTTCCCTCATGTATGCATACTACCCATTTTTTGTCTCACCTGCGAAGCAGAGTGAGACTATAGGCGCCGCTTTTCCGACCATGGCAGCGTCAATACCAAATCTTAACCGAAGATTAAGTTTTATAAAATAAATGACTACATATTTAACTTAGAAAGTATATAGACCTAGTTCATGAAACTTGGCCATAAGGTTAATCACGTATTACTGAACATCCTACCTTAGTTTTAGGTTACATGATCAAGGTCAAAGGTCATTTAGGGTCAATGAACTTAGACTATGCTGGGGGAATCAACATCAAAATCTTAACCTAAGGTTAAGTTTTTAAAATGTCATTATAACTTAGAAAATATATGGACCTAGTTCATGAAAGGTCAATGAACTTTGGCCATGTTGCGGGTATCTGTTGAATTACCATCATAACTTTGAAAGTTTATGGATCTGATTCATGAAACTTGGACATAAGAGAGATCAAGTATCACTGAAAATCCTGTGCGAATTTCAGGTCAATGAACTTTGGCCATGTTGTAAGTTATCTGTTGAATTATCATCATAACTGAAAATTTATGGATCTGATTCATGAAACTTGGACATAAGAGTAATCACGTATCACTGAACATCTCATTCGAGTTTCAGGTGACATGACCAAAGTCAAAGGTCATTGAATTTGGCCATTTTGGAGGTAATTATTAGATTGCTGTCATAACTTTCAAAGTTTATAAACATAGTTTATAAAATGTGGATATAGGGGTAATCGAGTAGCACTGACAAGTTTCAGGTCACATGATCAAGGTCAAAGGTCATTTAGGGTCAATGAACTTTGGCCAAGTTGGGGCTATTTGTTGAATTACCATCATAACTTTAAAATTTTATGGATCTGATTCATGAAACTCGGACATACAGAAAAGTAATCAAGTATCACTGAACATCCTGTGCGAGTTTCAGGTCACAAGACCAAGGTCAATGAACTTTGGCTATGTTGGGGTATCTGTTGAATTACCATCATAACTTTGAAAGTTTATGGATCTGATTCGTGAAACTTAAACATAAGAGAGATCAAGTATCACTGAAAATCCTGTGCGAATTTCAGGTCACATGACCAAGGTCAATGAACTTTGGCCATGTTGCAGGTATCTGTTGAATTATCATCATAACTGAAAAGTTATGGATCTGATTCATGAAACTTGGACATAAGAGTAATCAAGTATCACTGAACATCTCATTTGAGTTTCAGGTGACATGACCAAAGTCAAAGGTCATTGACTTTGGCCATTTTGGAGGTAATTATTAGATTGCTGTCATAACTTTCAAAGTTTATAGATATAGTTTATAAAATGTGGATATACATGTAGGGGGGTAATCGAGTAGCACTGACAAGTCTTAGGTCGCATGATCAAGGTCAAATGTCAATTATTGTCAATGAACGCAGTATTGTATCATTATATGAATGGTGTTTTTTGTGAATAATTATTTTATAATAGTTTTCAAAGTAAGCACTGCTGCTATTTTGAATCGCACGATGCAGGTGAGACTGCCAGAGGCGCTCCACTTGTTTAGTACATAGGCCTATAGTGATGTGATTTTTAAACTTTAGAATCAAATCTGTTGAGAGGATATTCAAAATAAAACAGTAAAGACTTTAACTTAGATTTTATTATTTTCAACCATACAGTACATGTACAGTATGTTCATGATGAATCTTTGACCAAAGTTGGTCCTGAAGAAGAGACCATTTAAGAATAAGATTATCAGTCAGCATGGATATTAATACATACATCCAATTTAGAGTTTAATGAAAATGTTACATGCCTGTGGCATGTTCCAGTAATATAAAACTAGTAATCAATATTAAGAGCTAGAGTAAAAGGAATAAGAAGATGTGGGCTTTTAACTAGATGGAGGATGAAGCAAATCAGATATAATCTTTCTTAGCATGAAATATCTACAAATGACACGTTTTTTTATCATTGATATTATTACAATTTACATACTGTCTATCAATTTGTAGTGAAATATTGAACATGTCCGTGAATTTTTAAATAATTTTCTTCAGTTAAAGGTGAGGTGGATTTGGGTGTTTCATTTTACCATCAAGGCGCATTTCTAGAATATTGTGGAAACTCAGATAATTATGTTCTTGTATTATGTAGTGATCCAGGTTCAAACCAAATCGATGTAGCCTACATGTAAACCCCTCATCACAAAAATACCTGTAAATTACAAGAATATGATCATGCCTCAGAATACTTTGTGTATTTAGATGACGACTTTTGTGTAGTTTTGAACCTGCAACAGGACTCTCAAATTCCTATACTAAAGATTCAAATTATCTTGCTGTTCATCTCGGTTTCTTATGATTTGCTTTCACAAGATGGAATAATCCCTGTAAAAATTTATATATATATTTATGGACATGATAGTTTTAAAAGTACCTACATCCAACATTTTTTTTTTTTCTTTGAGGGATATAAAATATGATCTGCTTGTTTGTTTCACACTGACAAAATAATTAGTATTTCCTGATCTGGGTAGAATTGACAATCAGAAAATATCTATCAGGTGGATTCAAAGGGTATTTTTGCACCTAATGAACAAAATAATCCACCTACCAAACCAATTATCTTCCTGGCTTCAGCAGATGTCCATGAGAATAATGGATGATGTGGGTTGAATGATCATGGGGCACTAATAGCTCCATGGAATGATGGTATTGGTGTTTTGACACCAGCTCTAACACTGTATTTGAAAACCGGCTGTTGGTGATATTGACCTCTGAAAATATTTATTCTGGGTGCTTGTGTTGAAAAGAGTGATAATGATTTACTGACTGTTATCTGCACAGTTGACACTGACAGTGTGCAAGAATGTTTTGGGAGATTGTGATTTAAAATTCAATGTTGATGTTAATATTGGCATTCTGAAGCACATGAATGGAATAAAAATATCACAGTGAAATCAACTTTTTTACAGTTAACACAAGTGCAATTTATATGCGTTTTAAAGATTTGATGATGTTGGCCTTTTTTATTTCTTGATTGATTTAGAATACTAGTAGATTTTGCATGAGATTGATGTGGAATTTCTATAAAATTTAATTTTCATTGTCAAGAATTTCCTTGTAAAGTTCAAACTGTGGCCAGGGTCATTACATCTTCTCTCAATGTCAATTGATGATACAATTGCTATCATCTTTCTGAATCCAACTCAATGTTGGTCTGTAGGGGCTCAGTTCAAGTCTTTTTTCAAGCTCTCAACAAAAATATCTACTCAAAAATGTATCAACCATATTTTTCATTTGCCTGTGATTTATTTTCTCTGTTTTGGTTGTTGGATTGTACTCTTTCTATTCAAAGCATCCTGATATCAGTGCAGACTTTGTTTTCATAATCTAAGGGTAAAATATTCAATATGCTATCAGTTGGTGAAAATTAATTTGGTACTAAGAAGAAAGTAAACCCCAAAATTTGCAACCTCCATTGTGAACCCAAAATAATGTATTCTGATCTCATAATTTTTATTGTTTTATTTTTTAATTATTATTATTTGACCAATATAAAAAGAGCAAATACAATACATCAGAAAGCAATTACAATTTTACAAACATGTAAAGAAATATGGGAGTGGCAAGTGGGTCAAGGGGCGCAAAAGTGAAATTCAGCACTTGCCCAGAGGCATGTGCCCCCACACATGCCGCTCCCATGACATGAATCAAGTATATATTCTCTAATACACAAAATATTGCACATTAAAAAGCAGGAATGCAGAGGAAGGGGGCGGGGCAAAAAAATGATAGTCATTGCATTATTGAGTTGGTATCATTCTGGTCAAGAAATTGATTATTAAGAATGGCAATTGATTAATTTAGATTTTATTTAATGTGTGAAAGGCATCAAGACTGATCTTTAAATTGTCTGTGATAAGAAATAAATATCTAGATTACCCTGTTGACCATTAAAGAATTGAATACCTGTCCATATTTGATTTATGATCAATTCAGACTTCATTAAAAGCCATGATAGAGTAAGTGTGCTGTGAATGTGTGGCAATAGGATTTGATAAGGATTGTGCTACTTCTATAAAATTGAGCTTGGATTCTCGAGTTTAGCATTTCAAAGAGTTACTTCAAAAGGTCATACCTGCATGGTATTCAATTCCTAGATCTATTTTCAGTCATTTTCATTTTGGCTTTATGTTGAAATGTCATGGTTGAAGCGCTGATAAGGCAGATAAGTGATAAATTTAAGTTGCAAGCATTACAAAAACTGTTTTACCAGTTTTGTAGCATTTTCTTTTTACAGATAAGGACATGGAAAATGGCTCCTTAAAAATTACTTCACATGTCTACACAACATCAGTGCAAAAAAAATTGATTAATTGATTAATTCTTTCATTTCATTAGATAAAGAAATTTTAAAAATGAAAGTTTAAAACATAGTAATTCTTGAAGTGAATGGATTGTAGTAAATTTGGTGAAAAACACATTTTCACCCCAAAAATCCACAAAAAACTATGATAGAGAACAAATAAAAAAAGTGAATTTCTCAACACAACTCATGTTATAGACTTCCAGATTGAAGTATCATAAAACATTCTGTACAATTTTTTTTTGCACAAATATGAACAAACGCATTATTGAAAGTGCTTTGTGTGATAAAATGTTCTACATGTACAATGGTGTAGCTAATTTGGAGAATTACCTGAAAAATGCACTTGCACAGAATAGTAGCCAATATGTAATCTTGAATTAAAAAGTATAATGTTTTTTTTTTCTTCAGATTTTACTCAAGTTTGTACAAACCAATTTTGTAAAAAATTCCCAATAAACTGACTTTCTAAGTACCGGTAAATAGACTTTAAGAATCTAAATTGATATTATTTCCTTGTGTCCCTTACTCTGCAGAAAAGAATGGCAAGCATTAGGAGATTTGAGTAAAGAAGATTGTATGCTTCAGTTCTGTGAGTTGCTTGAGACTCGTTGCCCACAGCTACAGCCTTATATAGAAGCTCATCGGAGAGAGAAAGAAGAGCAAGAGAGAAAAAGGTAAATATTTGAAAAATAAAATATTGATGCAATTGACAGATGGTGACAAGCTGGCAGGAAAGATATATGTTTGTATTCACCATTGGAAGAAAATAAGACACCATTCTCACCACCATCCTAAAACTAGTTTACTAGAAACTAGTTTAACGTGTAATGAGAACGGTTGAAGCGGTCTTGGAAGCGATCTTCCAAACCAGTTTCAAAAAACCACCTAGCGATGTAGTTTTGAAGATCGCTTTGCCTCGTTACACTGGTTTTAGTGTAAGTGAGGACACAACCGTTCTTCGGGAAGCAATCTATGCACATTTTCAAGCACGCTACTCCACACACTGTGTGTGGAAAGCCTACGCTGCTGTTTCAAATTTTGCGTGAAACATGTCACCCCACTGAGAGTGTTCCATAGCAACAAGACCGCTTTACGTGAAGTGGTTTTGAAAACCACTTTTGGGTGATCAAATGGGAACACTAGCAAAGCGATCTTCCAAACTGGTTTCCTGAACCGGTTTCCAGTAAACCAGTTTTAGAAAGTATAATGAGAACGGTGTCTTACCCCTTGAGTGGATTGAGGATTGCAGTTTATCCCCAGATATCCTTGGTTGGAGAGTCTAAGGGGGTGTTGCAAGTAATATTTGCAATCAATTGCAAATATTTACTTGCAATTCTACAATTGATAGATCAATTTTGACTGTAGCAAATGAGATTACACTCCATGTTTCAAGGAGCAGATTAGCAATCAAAATCATGGATTTGTAGTTAATTGCAAGACATATTGATTTAGGGACCAAAAATAAACTTGCAATTGATTGCAAGTTTCTTGCATCATTCCATCAGAGATAGAACTTGGATGTGTGTGTTGAAGAAAACATGAAATCTGTAGATTCTTACATTCATAGCTCAGTCAATCTCACTCCTTTTATGATGTCCTACAAAATGAAAATCTCATTGGAACTGGCTACTTGTCTTTATGTGCATTGTACTTTCCCAATTCTTTGCCCTTCTAACAGTTGAAAAATGTGCTCATCCAAGATTGAATTGTCTTGTTTGTCTTGATTGAGTCTTGTATGATGTATTGTTCTTTAAAGGGAAAGTTTACCTTCATCTCAAGTTGGTTTTAAGGAAAGCATGAGATAAGTGAAAGTGTGAAACATACATAAAATTGGGGTGAAAAGTCCTCAAATATCTACAGATTTAATCTTTTTTTTTTACATCACATGCAAGTACTTTAGATATATGAAGTCCATAAATTGCGTTTTGCCTCTGATTTCTCATAATCAGGCATATTATTTCATGCTATAAAAAAAACATATTTCATCATGATGAACCATTAATAATTGCAATTGCAAATTTCTCCCAATTTTTCTTGTATTAAAACCAACTCGATGTATTTAAAAGTTATTGATAAGTTTAAATGATCAGTTGAAATATTGAATCATGTCCAGCAGTTCAGGTTGTAAATTCATCCCTATGTGTACTGCAACTATGTAGGAGGCCAGCCAGGTAAAGAAAACTATTCAGATTTCAGAAAAATCAATCTTAGAGAGAGGTCTATGGTTAAGCCTTAGTGTCAGGGACACATTAGAAGTCTTCTCACATCATTATCTGGCTTCTTGTGTTTGCATTGGAAAACATCCCTTTTATTTTTTAGATTCTTATTTTTTTCAGTTACAGTTGAATCTACGTTAGTGACCACCTATTTAGAAGGGCCTCCTATCTCTAAAGATTTGGTTTCCCCTATAATAGTTTCCCAATTATATGAAACAAGTCCACAATAACCACCTGCTCATAAAGAATGTCTGTCTTATCTCTCTTTGTGATGTCTTTACAGAGAGATTTTACTGTACATTCATCTTTTAAACAAGTTTCTTTGTCCAGTCACATGCAAACCACAAGATGTAACGAAACAATTCTCTTCTTTCCAATTCTAATATTCATCTATGTTGGTGCATAAATCTGTCCATTTTGTTCAAATTTATTTCAGAACATCAGTTATTCAATTCATTTATTTTAAATTCCGATAAAAATAAATATACAGAGAAATACAGGTATCAGTTTCTTTATCATGCAGTTCTTTTTACGTGTGTGTGTGTGGGGGGTAAATAATGTGTGTTCTTTTTGGAATAGTTGTTGTTGTGGTTGGATCTCCTGGTTTGGATTTAATCTTCATTCCGCCAGTCATAAATCTCAGCCATAGGGGCCCTTCCAGGAGTCTTGAGTGTGTGATAACACTCAGATGACATCTAGGACATGCTAAGAAAATACAACTCCACTTTGTTTGGTGAGGGATTGAATTTCACTAATTTCAGTAATTGAACGTGTTTGTGCAAGGATATGCATAAGATTTGCGGAATACATGATTAGTTTGGTGAATTCGATTTTTAATTAGGTTAAATGTGTATGCAAATGGAGGAACATGATATCGAATCAAACCAACAGAATTTTTTAGAAATGGTCTCGTGAACTTGATGAATTTTGGGTTGTACACATAAGAAAAGATATTCATTAGAGTAATAAGAAAAACTAACAATTAAGTCGTAAAATAAGTATTTAGACATTGAATATACACTTCCTATGATGTAGAAGGCTGTCTAAAATCTATGGTGTGATGTGATGATATATATTACTATACCACTTTTAATCAAATTCTCATTCCCACTGAGTGCTTATTTATGCTATTTGTGAATTGCTTGCATTTAATTCAAATAGGAAAGAGGAGGAAGAGAGGAGAAAGCGTGAAGAAGAGGAGAGAGAACAACAAAGGTTAGAAGAAGAAAGACAGAGGAGAGAAGAGGAGATAAGGCAAGCAGAAAAGCTTAAGGAAGAGCAACAAAGGTAAGTGTGATACTATCATGACAATTATTCCTGTGGTATGTTTCACAAAGCAATTTGTAAAGTTGTGTATGAATTTATGAACATTTTGGAAATATTAACTCAGTTACTAAAGACAAGTTTAAGTACAATGAACTCTGAGTGCTAAGTATATTTTGATCATGATTTAAACAGGATGGGTAGACATTAAGTCTGTAAACTTATTGAAAACCATGTGTATCCTCTCTCCAAACTGTGGTTTTGGTGCAACTTTTGTGTTATACCCATTAGATAATTCATATTCTGATGTTTCAGTTTGCATGAAATCAACACCAAAATGTGAATTTTCTTCAGCCATACAAGGGTTTTATATAGCATTAATCAGCCAATTTGATTTTAATCTTCAATAAGAAGGCTAGCCCACTGGCATACAGATGGGGGCTTTGGTGGCCATGGCCCCCCCACCCCCAAAAAAAGGAAAATTCGTGAAATTCGTGTATATTATTTTTGGAATAATATATGTCAAAACCTATGAAAAAATAGATTTTTGTATTAAAAAGGACAAAACTTTTGCTCGATCGCTCATGTGCAGCATTTTAGAAATTTCGCCCATGTCATGTCTGCCCCCCCCCAAAAAAAAAAGAAGGTTTTTGACTCATTACAATACTGGACTAAACAATAATTTCATGAATGTGATGATCAGATATACCCATGTATTCAAAATCATCACCAATATTTCTGCTTCATCTTAAAGTGAAATTGAAAAGTTAATCAGGTTTGTGTCTCACCTGCATAGCATAGACAGCGGCGTCAACATCAAATCTTAACCAAAGGTTAAGTTTTTGAAATGACAGCATAACTTAGAAACCATATAGACCTAGTTCATGAAACTTGTACATAAGGTTAATCAAGTATTACTGAACATCCTGCCTGAATTTCAGGTCACATGACCAAGGTCAAAGGTCATTTAAGGTCAATGAACTTTAGCCAAGTTGGGGGTATTTTGTTGAATTACCATCATAACTTCGAAAGTTTATGGATCTAATTCATAAAACTTGGTCATAAGAGTAATCAAGTATCACTGAACGTCCTGTGCGAGTTTCAGGTCACATGACCAAGGTCAAAGGTCATTTAAGGTCCATGAACTTTGGCCATGTTTGGGGAATTTGTTGAATTGCCATCATAACTCTGTAAGTGTATTGGTCTAGTTCATAAATCTTGGACATATGAGTAATCAAGTATCACTGAACATCCTGTGCAGTCAAGTTTCAGGTCACATGACCAAAGTCAAAGGTCAATTTACTTTGGCTATGTTGGGGGGAATTGTCGAATTACCATCATAACTCTGAAAATGTATGGATCTAGCTCATAAAACTTGGACATAAGAGTAATCATGTATCACTGAACATCTCATGCGAGTTTCAGGTCACGTGACCAAAGTCAAAGGTCATTTAAGGTCAATGAACTTTGGCCATTTTGGAGGTAATTATTAGATTGCTGTCATGACTTTCAAAGTTTATAGATGTAGTTTATAAAATTTGGATATAGGGGTAATCAAATATCACTGACAAGTCTTAGGTCGCATGATCAAGGTCAAATGTCATTTATTGTCAATGAACATAGTATTGTATCATTATATGAATTGTGTTTTTTGTGACTAATTATGTTACATTCATTTTCAAAGTCAGCACTGCTGCTATATTGAATCGCGTGATGCAGGTGAGACTGTCAGAGGCGCTCCACTTGTTTATTTATACAGATTTCTGTTGAGACTAAATAGCAATATTGAACAACAATACAGGGATACTTTATTGAAATATCATGAAAATCCTGGACTATTGAAGTTTTTTTAAATCATATTCCAGTCTAGTCAGTCATGTGTAAATGTACATGTTGTCTTTTTTTATCCCTCTGGTCATTGTATATATTACCAAAAGACACGCATGTTATGGGTAGCTCTTCTGCCATATTTTTTTTCAAAGTATTCTACTGGAGTATTAGAAGAGTTTTTTTTAAGGCAATCTCAGGCAACCACATTAACAGCTAGTCCAAACCTCAAAACCATCAATCAGATCTTATTTATTGAACAAGATAGACAAATGAGTTCCTTCCCCTCCCCACTTATAAAATGAATATTCCCTTTCAGAGAGATATGAATGAAAGATTAAATGAAGTTAGGCCTACATGTAAAGCACAAGCTAAAGCGTTAGCCGTCAAGCGTGCCTGGAAGCATGCTTCTGGGAAATGGAAGCATTTCATTATGTGATAGTGAATTAGTGATACATTATAAAAATCTTCAAAAACTCCTAAACTCTCAGAAATTGGTATCAGTAGAAAGTGAAGAAAATTTCTGTTATTTTGGTCGGTAATTTGATGAATTTTATATGTATTTAATGTTGATGAAAAATATCAATTTTTCTTTTTATAGCTTAATAATACACAAAGTGTATACACATTGACATGTACAGTACAAATGCTCTATTGTACATGTTGAGTGTTACCATGGTAACCATTATTAATATAATAAAAACAATAATTCTAATGATAAAAGTAATTGATGGTATTACTTATGTACAGACGTACAGGATGTGTGGTATAAAGGTATAATAATAAAACCCTCTGGCTGCACCTGCCCCCACAATTGATTTCCCCAAATTTGGGTGCCTTTTTTGCTTGCAGATATTCATATTTATCATCATAACTCCATTTAGGATCAATTGTATTCTGTTATTTTGGTGCCTGTCTATGCATAGATGAAAATGTGGGCAATCACATTAGTACAATTGCAAGCCTTCAAACGTACATCTTTTTTGCACATTCTTTTAAAAATACAAAATTTGTAAAGTTGCCATAGCAACACATTGAATGAGTTTTCCTTACCAAATAAATTCTCATAATTAACTCTTACTTCCATACTTTAAAATATGTATCATTTAGTGAACTTTCCTTTTTTTTCAGAATCATATTAGTACATTCTTAAAAACTTGCTGACAACTTTCCTTGATTCTGATTGGCTTAGAAGCGCTGTTACTATGGTAACTGTCTGATAAAACAGGACTTGTCAGATCAAGTCCTTTCTTGAAACGCTCCCCAGTTTTACCCGACAGTTACCATAGTAACAGTGCCTCTCAGCCAATCAGAATCAAGGAATGTCAGATCTGACAACATGTCAGACTCCCTAGAAAAGTGAAAAAATACACTTTGGAAAAGAGAAGAAACCTAGGAGCAAGCACATACTCATTTCAAAATTTATACACTATTGGTGAGGATTACATTTCTTGCTTTTTTAAATGTATATCTAAAATATCTTTTTTTTTAATGTCCATCCTAATCAACCTAATGTATGTACATTAACCTCACTATGATCTGATATCAGATGACCAAACTTACTCCTCTTGTTTGATATCTTAGGTTACAATTTAAAGAGTCTGTATATCAGCAGTTGGAACCCCAGCTTCGCCCACTAGCTGTCGAGCAACATCCACATAATCCACAACAGGTAAGTTTTAGTCTTTCATCTTCTCATATATCTGAATCTGTTTTCATCTTTTGAATCATCTTATGTACACTGCAAAAGATTTGTATTTCAATTCAATTCATTTATTCAACCATCAACAGGATAAAAACAGTACAAGATAAAATATTAACAAAGTATCAGAAAAACAAAACAATTAGATGGTTCGGAGACCCCGGAGAAGTGATGCTTATAAAAAGGGGTCACCACGATACATTAATACATTACAAATAACAAGTGTGAAGAAAAATATAATTCACATTATTTAAAACAATGATGTTTGGGTGTTTCGTGTTGGGTATGTATGTTTGGGTGTTTCTGACAAATGGTATGATCATCATCAATAGAATATATATTGGTCTTAATTTGGCTTTAAAGGGGAAATCTGCCCTGGCTGTTAGTTGGTTCATATAAAAGTTGGGTCATATTCTTAAGAACTTTTTAGGCTTTACATGAAAAATAAAATAAAATTTATTTGCAGACATCATATTTTCTACATTATGATATATGAATGAGATTACTTTTGGCTCCATTACACAACCAGGTGAAGTCATGTGGAAAATATGGGTTTAATGGAATGATTTCTCCACGTAACAAAATGAACTCTTGCAGAAATTAATTGAATCTTCATTTGATGGTAGAAATAGGAAATTTGTATGTAATCCTATTTCAGGCACGAAAGGATTTTTTTAATAGAAAAACAGCAGAATATGTATTAGAATAGATTTATATACAGTATTTCCTTTGCTCTTCTACTACAGTACATGTGTTCATTTATATTTTCATCATAAATGATTTATTTTGAATTAATGAAAGATGAAAATATAGTTGCAGCAACCAACCATTTTCATTTTGATACTCAAGTGGAATAAACATTGTCTGATCAGCCATTATTTCAAGTCTTATCAGAGAGTTACTGTAGATCTATGTTTGTGTTAATAATAAACAACGTTCTCATTCAAGGCTTTCTGATTTTCACTGTTGTGGTTGATCATGTATTTAGTGAATATGCTTGTGGAAAATGCAAAAATGGACAAAGAATATGTTTCTTGGCATGGAAGATAATTATTTCAAGGAAGCTTTACAGTAATATCACCCTTTGTTATGCATTCGTTAACGACTCTGAACATATTTGGGAAACCATGTCTGGCTATTGTTAGATTTTTCTTAAAGTTATAACAGGGGGAAATCTTTATTGAAGTATGGAGGAGTGAGCTGTGTGCTATGGTGAATGGTTGATGGTTGGAGAAGATATTTGTTCAAACAGACAGTATGTAAGCCTTATGAATAAATGTCATGTTACCATGGAGATAGACTATTCATGCAAAGGTTCTTTATGTAAGCTCTGTTTGCATTACCAAAAGGATGGGGGCTGATGCTAAATGAGGAGTGATTATGTTAAATCAGGGTTTGTTTGATGCTTATTGCAGACTGCTGGCTTAAATGCATTTTATAGATGTCATCATTAATTATTACTGTACACAAAAGTTCTTTGTGGACGTATGAAAATGTCTCATGTTCAGTCAATATGCATAGGGGCCATTCTGTTTCAATATAGATGTTTGAAACATTCTGCCCTGTCAGTGGGATTTTTTCTTTTTGCTAATATTAACAGTGCTGAGTTAATAATCGAAACCTCCATTCTTGAGAAACAATTGATATTACTCATAAGATTCACACTTCATGAGGAATGATGTTTTTTTTAAGCAAAAGTAAAAGTAAATCAAAATTCGAGCTTTTTGTCTCACCTGCATAGCAGAGTGAGACTATAGGCGCCGCTTTTCCGACGGCGACGGCGGCGGCGGCGTCAACACCAAATCTTAACCTGAGGTTAAGTTTTTGAAATGACAGCATAACTTAGAAAGTATATGGACCTAGTTCATGAAACTTGGCCATAAGGTTAATCAAGTATTACTGAACATCCTGCCTGAGTTTCATGTCACATGACCAAGGTCAAAGGTCATTTAGGGTCAATGAACTTAGACCATGTTGGGGGAATCAACATCAAAATCTTAACCTAAGGTTAAGTTTTTGAAATGTCATCATAACTTAGAAAATATATGGACCTAGTTCATGAAACTTATACATAAGGTTAATCAAGTATCACTGAACATCCTGCATGAGTTTCACATCACATGACCAAGGTCAAAGGTCATTTAGGGTCAATGAACTTTGGCCGAATTGGGGGTATCTGTTGAATTACCATCATAACTTTGAAAGTTTATGGATCTGATTCATGAAACTTGGACATAATAGTAATCAAGTATTACTGAACATCCTGTGCAAGTTTCAGGTCACATGATCAAGGTCAAAGGTCATTTAGGGTCAATGAACTTTGGCCAAATTGGGGTATTTGTTGAATTACAGCCATAAATTTGAAAGTGTGTTGGTCTAGTTCATAAAACTTGGACATAATAGTAATCAAGTATCACTGAACATCCTGTGCGAGTTTCAGGTCACATGATCAAGGTCAAAGGTCATGTAAGGTCAAAGAACTTTGGCCACGTTGGGGGTATTTGTTGAATTGCCATCATATCTCTATAAGTGTATTGGTCTAGTTCATAAAACGTGGAAATAAGAGTAACCAAGTATCACTGAACATCTTGTGCGAGTTATAGTAGTTTTCAAAATCAGCACTGCTGCTATATTGAATCGCGTGATGCAGGTGAGACGGCCAGAGGCATTCCACTTGTTCTTTCATGAAAGTGGGGGTGGGGGAATGGCAAAGTGGGGCTGGAAATGGGGTCACTGACTTGAAATCGTGATGCTATGCAATCTCGTCCAAATTCCAGCGGTTGTTCAGCCACTCTACCTCCTCCATCACCCTTGGCTCCTGTTGAGATGTGACAACTTACATTCTATTATGGGGGGGGGGGTGTATGTTGCATTATTTCATATCATGATTTTTGTTTCATTTCACTGATCCAGTATATTCAAGTTTTGGGGTTAATTAATTTCATTTATAGCAATGGCTATGTATACAGGAAGTGCCATTTTTTGTGATTGTGAACTCATGAAATCTGCTGCAAAATAGAGTAAAAAAATCAACACCTCATGTGCCTACTGTATATCGATGCAAAGTAGTCTGCAAAGTCAAGTTATTGCAAGAAAATGCTAGGTACAGGTGTAAACTGAATGGAGCTGTCTGTTTTTCTCAATTTATTGTGACAATTCCTCAAACTAGAGGTAGCATTAGACTAAGCTGGGACAATGGCATGGTTAAAACCACTGTATACATGAAGAAATGTGCCATAACAGTGTACTGGTCGCTTATGGTTGCAATAAAAGATGTCCACAAAGTCATTTAAGCTGTAGAATTTAGTCAACTGTACATTTATCAGAAACATGCTCTGAATAGATCAATCAATGCTTCATTAAATTCAGATAAAATATATGTTCTTCAATGGCTTCAGTGAATTGAGTTTTTATCATTTCATTCTTCTTGTATTATTGTTTTTGTTCCTCTGTATATATATCTATTCTGTGTGGTAAATGGTTTCTTATTAAAATTCTTGTTTGTCTTTTGTTTCCCTTTATTAGCATTTTAATCAGAACTTAATCTTGGAAAAGATAAATAACAGTTGAATCAAGTTTAGGGTATAAGTGCGGTTATAGTCCTTAGTCCACTCAATATTTGAAATGTTGGCCTAAATTCTCAAAAGTGAATTTTCATAAACCATACATGTTGTTTAAACCTCTCAGGTTTTTAAAGTGCACTATTAATGGGCTTAAATTGTCTGTGCTTGTATAATGGTATGATAATATAATTTTTTATCATAATTGATTTCTGTACTGAATGTCTGTGCTGAAACAAAGAGAAGTATAAAGAAAGGGAAGATGGTTGAAATAAACCCTTCGTGAATTTATTCCATGAATTCACTCTCTTATCAAATGGCATAAAAATATCAAATTAAGCTATGAACCAACAGTTGATATTATGTTTGATAAACTTTCGTTTCATTTGTTGTTTGTTTCAGCAACAAGTTTTCCTGCAACAACTTCAAGAGCACTATTATCAGCAGTACATGCAACAGATCCAACAAGCACAATACCAGCAACAGCAGCAACAACAATTACACAATCATACTGCCCCATCATTAACGATGGAAAACCAAACAGGTATAAACCAGGGTTTACTTCCATAGCCCAGCTCACTCTATACAACTCGTTGCAATCTGAATTTAAAAGAAATTATAAATAACAATTGATATGAGCATTCCAACCAATAAAATCTTAGTGATCAGAATAGAAAGTTCTGAATAGTCGCAGGACGACTGAAATCGAAATTCATTCTAGTTGGAGCCTCCCTGTAGGAATGATAGAAAATTCAATTCCAATTTGTAATGGCGTCATCATTGGCTGCGACTTTTGGTTTTTCTCCGACCACAGGGCTTGCCGCAAAGCAATATAATGATTTTATTATTGCTAACATTATGCCGAACTTCAAATAAATAATTTTACTTCTTGGAACTTTCACATTTAAAGGGATCGTCTAACTTTGTGAGCAGCTGATTAAAAAAATTCTCAAACTGAGTTGAAACGTGCGTATGAGTGCCTGTATTTGTCCTAAAAAACCCTGAAACAGACCACAATATAGGATGAAAAACTCTAATTTAGATACAAGTAGCAATTTATTAGCCTGATTTTGAGAACCGTCTAGTAGACGGGTTCAGCTTATGACCAGTTTTCTCCAATTCAAAAAGTCCGTTGGCTATTTTGACTGCCTTCTGTTGTGTATCTCCTATACACACACCATTAGCTGCACTGTACATTCAGTGTATACCTTGTACACACTGTATGTAGGTCATGCTGTGTTCATCTAGAATTAATGTGTTGTGGTGCACAGATTCCCTGTATACACATAGTCATTGAAACCAACTCCCAATTATTTCAAACTTTGGTTTACATCTCCAAGGTTTTAAAATTGATCCTGTAAATATAATACTTTGAAACTTTTGGGATGGTATTTTTACACTATAAGCCTAATGTTTAGCCCATTTTCAGGAATCAAAAGGAGAATTTTTTAAATCAGAACAAAGTGAAATGATCACTTTAAAGCAAAATGCGATTTATTGAAAAAAAAATTGTATTGGATTGTATAGTGTGCGACGAGCTTAAGGGAAATGGTAATCATGCTGAGGGATATCAAATTACTATTTGTATAATTTATTATAAGAAAAATGTACCTTATCACTTAAAGTATTATTAAACAGGCTATGAATTGAAGTACAACATACTTTTTTTTCACCGAATTCATTTTTATGTTAAGAACAACAACTGAAAGATTTTTCATTCTTTCTTTGTTTTTGCAGAGGGAGCACCTCCACAAGATGGGACATCTCCTAACACACTAGCACAAGATCTTAGCCACTTACAGCTGGGTGATCAAGGTGATGCTGCCCCTCCCAATGGAGATATTAATAATATTCCCCTCAACAGTGATGGTAAGAACTAATTACTACATTCATGCAATCTTACTTGAAATATCAATAGATTGAAATTCACAATTATTTAACCAAAAAAATTATAAAAATAAAGTTAAACCCAGAGATTTGATAATTTGCTTGAATGAGTGAGGAAGCCATTTAAAGTATTTATTTCTCATGATATATAAATCAACTAATCTTGATTTAGTGTGTTTGGTGGGATAGTCTAGTATGACAGTGAGAGTTAAATTGCAAGCTGATATGTTTGTCATTCATGACATTGAATATAATATCAAGTAATTCATATTGAAGGGGCAACTTTTAGACTTGGAATTTAAGAAACTTATTTAAGTGTGAACAGCAAGTGAAATTAATATCTGTAAGCATTGACCTATATGTTTTTATTGGAGCCCACATTACTTTATTACATGCATTGCAGTGTGTTGTAGGTATATTTGTGCTGATGAAGGTTTTGTGAATCTTTGCCCTAGTAATAGTATATTAAGTAGTTTTGAAGATGAGTAGCCTATTTTGCCAATGTTTACTTGCCAAATATTACGATAATTCATTATAGAAAGTCTCTCGTATAAAAACAAATTTGAAAAAAATACAAGGTAATCACTCTCTTATTGGTAAAAAGGAATGTGTGTTTAAAACTCTTTTTAGTGCAATGACTGACCGGCTGTCATTTATTGGTAGGATCAACTGCTTCTCAGTCGATCAAACCCAGTGATTTCACTAAAACTGTCAGTGAAAGTTGATTTTCATGAAATTGTACCAAGTTCTCATCAGTATTACATCAAGACGAATATGTAGTATAATCCATGTATGTAGTATAAGTATCATTTAAAATTGTTGTTTTTATGATATTTACTGATTTACAGAGGACCAATATCCAGTAATCTGCAAGGCATCATGCTGGACACGTAAAAACATCAAAGAATTCAAGAAAGAGCTTGTATCAGAGAAAGAGTCTGTAATAAAGGTTGGACACGGTGAGACTGTCACCGTCAGAGTACCTACACATCAAGAAGGAAAGTATATCTTTTGGGAGTTTGCAACAGATAGCTATGATATCGGCTTTGGTCTCTACTTTGAATGGACGGAGGCTGAGAGTAACGCAATCAGTGTCCATGTTAGTGATTCTAGCGAGGATGAAGAAGAGTTTGAAGATGAAGAAGGAGGAGGAGGTAAGATAAATCCTTCCTATTTCTGAAAAGATGGGGGATATAAAAAAATAGAGAAAATGGATTTTAATCATGTGTTTACTTGTGCTTTACTTCTAGACACATTCTTTTTATAATCAAACCCACTTTGCTTCCTTGCAATATACCACATGGAGCTAGCAAATTTTCATTTTCATTGTTAAGCCATATCACCCTGCAGTCCAGAATGTTTAGAATCCTGTAAGTAAGGATATCTTTTAATTCTGTTATCCAGTAAGCTGCAGTAGGAGCTTGAATATTTAGAGGATTTTTGCAGGATTATAATGGAATAAACTTCCAATTATAATTATATCCAAAATTTCTTTTGATAGATGAAAGAAACAATTGAAAACGTACATCTATCCAAAATATCATTTGTAGATTTTACCGGTAATTTGAAGTTATGTATCTTTGCTTTGTAAATGAAATTGCATTACATTATATTTTTTCTGGGTATATCATCTCTAAATACACTGTATTATAACCAAAAGTGTTTTCATGGCCAAAACAGATCCCATACTAGTTACTACATACCTCAACAAACCTTGAATTTAAATCGTAAAATTAAATGAGGTCTGATTGACCCATATATCCCTGATCATCTTTACTGTATTCTGCAGGTAAGAGTGATATCGAGCGTGGAACGAAGGATAGGGGGCCCCCTATGGATGAGATCATTCCAATCTACAGACGAGACTGCCACCAAGAGGTGTATGCTGGCAGTCATAAGTACCCTGGAAGGGGTATATATCTGCTTAAGTTTGACAACTCCTACTCACTCTTCAGATCTAAAGTACTCTACTATCGAGTGTATTACACCAGAGATACCCAGCCCGGTAGGACGCCCCCTGATGCAGTAGAAACCTAGATACACTATCAACACTGGTCTCTATCCTCTTGGTCTAACACACCAGTTTGTAAGACTCTATATGGTCTATCTTCATTTCTCTACAACCAGGGCACTGTAGGTTTGTGAACATTTACAAGTTGTTATTATCTGAGTGAAACTGTGCTTGTCAGCCAATCATAATCAAGGATTTCACTGAAATTGTCAAGCTCTGACAAATTAGTCAGTGCTGACAACTCCATTGAATTACCCTAGTTCATCTATTTAACATTCTGTCTAATTTCCTCTTGGCCTCAGAAATAGTTTGTCTACTATCCAGTTTGCCTAATTTAATGTAGTCTCAATGTGCTAAATTATTTTTCTTTTGGGCTATTAAGACAAAATGGTTTAGACCAAGTGATTATTAACTCAAGTGGTCTTCATGCCTTCTGGTAATTAGACCAAGTGCTCATTAGACAAAATGAAATATAGACCAAAAGGGTGTAGCCTGAATGAAGTTAACCTTTCTGGTAATTAGACCAAGTGGTTTTAGACCAAGTGTGTGTAAACTGATATACCCACGCCTAACAAACGTGTAATATGCTGGTTATGTGTATGAGATAATAACCCCATGCCACTCTAGTACACATTGTCCTGTTTTGAATGCATTGCATATAGGCCTCATCCATATTGAAACCAGGTGCATTGTCCCATATATCTGCCATATGTTGCTGTTATCAGAAGCAGTATTCGAGATCAGGTGACGGAAATATTTGTGTAGTGGATTTTAAAGGTAGTATCATTCATTGAAAACATCACAGCCAGTGGACTTATTTTTGAAAGCTTATTTGTTACAAGTAATTTCTAAAGTCAATATTAATAGTATATTGAAAGCTTAATTGTTTCAGTATGACTTTGAAATAAGATTTCTGATTTGCAGACAAGATGATGATATTTTTACACTTTCATTTTTAAAGAAAACAAAAATTACAACCCACCCCACTTCTCTGTCTCTCACTTACAATTACAACATGTGCTACAAACACCTTATCCAGACTAAGGTTATTTTGTTATAAAATGAATGATGCTCTACCTTTAAAAGAGATCTCATATGATAACGACCTGCAGATTTTGAGAGGAATTCTGATCAGTGTGACCTTCCTAGTGCAAATTTAAAGAGATTTACAGAGTTTGTATTCCCTTTCTAGCTACTGCAGCTACATGTATGTTTGGAAACAGAAGAGAGGCATGCTTTCAAGGCAGGGCAAATGGAAGGGGAGGAGAGATGATATAGTGAAATTATATAGATCTATATTTATATTTTGATTGTTGTTGATGTTGAAGTTATGTATGATTAAGTAGTGTTAGGTAAAAGGATATAAGCAATGTAACCAATTAAAACAACTGTTGATATGAAAAAATACAAAGAAACATTTTAACATTGGTTTGTAATAAATTCATTCAAAATTAAAATAGATCTTTAACAAGGACGTTTACTGAAGAGGCTTGTATACCATTGCCACTATTCACAATGGACCTATGAATTGAATAACACAATAAAGAGTTGAGAGTAGCCGGAAATTAATATAATTTTTCTTTAAATCTTTTAATACTGTCTTGTTACCAAAGTTGCCGAGAATGTTAGAAATCTAGGGTAAGGAAATTAATAATGTTTTCATCAAGATGATAGTTTTCTTTAAATCTAACGATACTGAAATAGTTATCAGTTTGTGTGAATTTTGGAGGAAGTGTAAAATTAATATGCCAAGCTGATTTGGTATGGAAAGCATCATAATTTTTACTTTTTTTTAGCCAAAATTACATGCTTAACAATCAGTTTGTGTTTTTCAATCGAGTTGATTCAAGTTCATATTTTGTAAGTTGTCAATGTCGGTTATATTCCCCTTTTTTCATGTCAGAAATGGGTGTAAAAATGTTGCTCCATAGCATGTGTTCCATATAATGCATGGCATCATTCCTATGTGTTGGCATGGAAAGTTGAATGGCTCAACTGCATTTGACAAGTAAATAAGTATTATTCTTCCTGGTGAAGGTTTAAATTGAACATTATATTGGTGCTCACCCACAATGATGGTTAGAAGCTTTCACTAGGATGTGTAATACCATCTTAGACCTGTATGCTATCATGGTAAGCATATCACTTAATGATACTTTTTACCTACAGTACATATCTAATTGATCCTCTGCTGTGTAGACATTTATATTTGTGCTTGTACTACAGGCTCTACCATAACAGTTAAATCAATGAATAAGAACAGCATTTATTTTGTTGTTAATGATTAAATGGTGTTCTTGGTTCATACATGTATATCTATATATATGTTTTAACTCATGTACTGACCTGATTGCCAGAGTAACTGAAAGGAGTTTTCTGACTTGTTTTTCAGAGCAGAGACAAATTTTGATTGCCAAAACTGAGCAGGTAAAAACTTCAAATTAATTGTTTTCGTTATTGAGTTTTTTTTCCCTTACATTCAGTTATGAAAATAACACAGAATTGTTGACAAAACGTCATTTTAAAATGCCATTGAAAATGGACTGACACATGCTTGATCATTCTTCCTTTTTTATAGCAAGTATTGGTGCAGAACTTTTAAGCTCGTATCATTCTTGAATAGTTCTAAAGCTGAAAATGTCTTTTTAACTATTTCAGAATTTAGCTTGCTCAACCAGGCAAGAACCTCAAACAAACAGCCTTTTGATTTTGCTTTTAAATTCCAAGAACAATGGTTTAGTGTATACAAGGCCATTAAAACATGTTAACAAATCATTTCCTTTTCTTGTGCTGTTTCTATAATTTGGTTTAGTTATATTCTGCACAGTGGATATTGGTTTCTTTAGCAACTTCAGTGTGATTTTTTATGAAATAACTAGGATAGTAATAACTTGCAATCAATGAAATTATAATTAAGGGTTAGCACTGAGTTATTAGTATTGCAAATGATATTTTTAAGGAATCAAGTTTTGCATTTCCCTCCTCCTTTCAAAGATATGTGAAATGAAATGATAGAAGCAAATTTTGTTTCTGAAAACATACAAAAATCAAATGAAACTCTTCACATTGCTAATATGATTTAAATTGGAGAGAAAATGTTTAAGATGTTTCTAAAGATTAATAGTGGAATTGCGCCTTTGATTTATACTCTGTATTTTGCTCTGAATTTTGTTGTTTTCATTAAAGGAAACTTGATGTTTTGTGATTATATCAGTTCAAGCTGGTCGAGTGTGTGAATCATTTGGAAATGATAATAAAAAATCTTATTACATTTTGTTAAAAACCTTCAAGAAAGTGACTATTTAGTTTCTCTGTGTACATTGGTGTACATTTGCTTTATATGCTTGAATTCCATTCACAATGATCGTACATAAGCAGTGTAAAATCAAGAATCATTATTGTAGATTTGTGCATGTAGCATAATGTTAATGCGATGTGTGCATATTCAATCAAAATTATATTCAACTATTAGTTTGTTTTATACCTGTCTTATTTATTACTTCAATCTTGCTATGGTTTCTGCTTTGATGATAAGAACATTCTTTGCTATGTAGGCCTACATTAAATTATCTTTATTGAGTCACTTCTGTCCATCTGAGCTATACAAAAAAAATACCATCAATCCTTTTCTCCCGTTTTCTCACATCAAAAATTCACAATAAACACTGAAGGAGCAAAAATCTAAAATAATCCCCAAAATATTTTCAGAATTATTTTCCACATCAGATCGTAGTCATCTTCAATGAAGGTGATCTTAGTTTTCATTTCTATGGTAATTGACCTAATGATTGATATAATGGAAAACTATTTTAGTTTAATGAAAGCATGAGCATATATTGACCATGAAAACTTGTAAAGTAATTGTCCTAAAGATATATCTTGCTACTCTATTATTAATATGTCTCTCACAACAACCATTATTGAAATCGTAAATGTGAAAGTAAGGGTACTTGAATATCCAGTCAATTTTAATTTCATTGCATTCATTCGTTCCTGTTATTCGTTCTGTCCAATCTTTTTTGTCACACCCAAAAGAGATTTGCATATATAATTTGATTTATTTGTGTCTAGTTTTCATTTCATTATTGTCTTGATATTTGTTATTTCATTTTAGTGTGTAATATTCTGGAACATGTTACATTGATCACATAGTGATAGTAACATGAATGCTAGAAAGAGAAATGCTATTGATACACCTGTAAATTGTATACATTGTATGATTAAAAGCTGGTCATTGTAAAAACATTAGCTGATTGATGCAGTCTTCTTGTGTTGGTTGATTTGCCATAGTTTGGTTCTGGGACCAGTCTAAATGGCCCGAATTCACAAAGGTGGTTTTGAAAACCCACGGTTGAGTCCATGGATTATGCAGATTTCCTGTATAAATTATACTTAATTTACAACGTATATTAAAAAATGTCCAATGCTGATGCACGCTTTTGTCACAGTGTGCCAAATTGACGCCTTTTGCCGTGGTTATCCACACTATTTTATTCATGAGTCCACTGTTTTGAATTAATGAGCCCACTCTTCAAACAGTGGACTCATGAATGCAATAGCGTATCTAACCATGGTAACGGGCGTTAATTTGGCGCACTGTGACAAAAGGACGCATCAGCATTGGACATTTTTTATACACGCGCCCGTTACATGCTAAATTAAGCGTAATTTATACAGGAAATCTACATAACCCATGGATTCAACCGTGCGCTTTCAAAACCACCTTTGTGAATTCAGGCCAATAAGTCACGACCAATTTAAATTAATCATAGCTTTGAGATTGATATCAACACCCATATCATAAGTGGAAATCAATCCTGAAAATTGTGATCAATTTGAATTAGTAACATCACTAACAGTTCTTTATAAACTGGGGAATTAGACATGTGTATATTTGTACTAATTTTGTATTTTTGTTTGAATGATATTTATATTATATTGGAGGATGGCTCAGAATGGAATACCAGAAATATTTCATGAATCGCAGATGAGTAAAATATTTCTGGTATTCCATGAAATAAAGCCATGCAATATAATTATCATCTGTCCCACCCCCCCCCCCCTCAAAAAAAAAGAGGGAGAAATTTGACTGAACAAGTCATCACTTCACTATTATGGCATCATCACCACATAAGATTAAATTTGGTTATTGACACGTAGTTCATTATGACATGGGGTCCCCTATGTGTACAATTTCTACATACATTATTTGAAAATATGATTCAATGAACTATGATACTTTCTCATTGAGGTTACAGAATAAATTTCATTAGTTCAAGGCCTACACTTGATGGTAAAAATTTTACCCCCTGCTTATTCCCACGTGTTAACAAATGACAAGCTGAGCGGATATTGTCCTACCCTCAGAGCTGGTGCCGGGATATTTTGAGGGAGGGGGGAGGGGCATGATAAAATTTACATCAATTTTTCAGTTGGATTATAAGGTACATGACCCAAAACCTCTTCTTTTTTTTATACTTTATATGTGAGTCTGTTGTCTAAAGTACAGGTATATTCTTTCCTTTTTTCCCCTCTTTTCCCTCACAAATTTGTCCCTTTGTAAATAATACATTGGTTTAAATACAAACCGTTATCTAATTATATGAAATACACAAGTAATTTCATCAAATTACTTCAGGGTATGAAAGCACTTTGTCTTTCTTCTACATCTTGCAAATATCAAATTTTCTGCAGCTTCATGAATTGGCTTTAAAATTATAATCCTGAGATTACCTGTGAAAGAACAGCAAATATAGATTATTATTTCAGTAGCGAAGATGGAAAACAAAATATTTTCAAAAACATGTAAACAGCTTAAACCAAGTATGCTGAAATGATGATTCACAAAATCCCTCCGTAGTTAATGTGATACATCATTTCAACCACACTTGATTATAGATAAGGAAATTTGACCGTTTTTCCTCTTGTTATTTATACATCTTTATTTGCTTACAATAAATGTACTCTTGGGATAAATTAATTTTCTCAAGCACTAGTTCAATAGAGTTTTTACACTAATTCAATGCAATTATTGAATGTTGTCAGGTAACACTATTTGAATATTCAGCAAAAGTCAAGCAAAATTTCAGTTTCTGGCAATTTCTTTTTTAGATTTGTATTCAAACAGTATTGTTCAACTGAATGCTGAATATATTGCTCTATTACATTCAGGGAAAAAATTAGGCTTTTAAAGAACTTGTACATTTCCAAAGTGAAAATTTAATTCTCTTTAATTTTCATTTAACATTTCAACAAGTTTCTACCCTCCAGTTCAAAATATATATGCATTTCATTTCTTTCTGCAGTTAAAATGCAAGTATCAAGTCAACATTCTTTGAATCCCCGGGGGGGGGCCACTTACATTGACGAGTGGATACCATGCGCGATCAAAAAAACACGTAAAGAGGATGTCTTTTTCAAGATAGGGCACGTTACGTACATAACGTGATAAGGGTGTCAAAAACACTAAAATAATGAAAAAAGGGTATCTATTTTCGATAGGAACGCTACGTGTTTCGGGTCAAATTTGCGAGGGTATAAAAAATCAAGACTAAAATGTCTTATAAAGGATGTATTTTTTGCCCCAAGAGTGAACACTACGTATTTAGAGTACGATTTGCGCGAGTGGGGCTGTACTAAACCCATTAATGATGTAGGTAAAGGTAAACCGACGTCCGTGACATGACAATTGATATCGCTGTACTTGTTCAAATTTAGGGAATACAGTACTTGCCAGTAGCATCGTTTTGTTTCAATTACTTGTTAAGGGTAGGTTTCACACGCCAATACTTGTTAAGGGTAGGGTTTCACATGCCAATACTTGTTAAGGGGTGCATTTTCAGAGTATGGAAAATATGTGTTTAGGGTGCTTTTTGAGGCCCCATGGTCGCGCATGGTATCCACTCGTCAATGGAAGTGGCCCCCCGGGATTGAATCAACATCTACGATACCAAGATGCACATGCTTAATAAAGAAAGAACTTACTAATGTATCATAATATCATCACTGTTGATCAACACCAACATAAATTTGATATTTCAATCTGAATTTCATATTTGCCTAAACAACCCCCCCAAAAAAAAATCAAAAAAAATCAGACTTGGTGTTCTCTTCTCAGGACATCAAACAATCTATTTCAATCTACTATTAAGTCTGCCATAGCCGACCTCCAAAAGGTTGAAATCAACCACTTCTAAGTTAAAGTTGATCATATTTTCATGGTCCTAAGAGAATGAACTTACAGCTCCCCATAAATAAAGACTGATTTCCAAACTTTAATAAGTCAAAACTTGACAATTATTAACAATCTAACAAAACAGCTACTCAATTTTATAACATATATAGGTGTATCCACATGATCCACTAGTTTCTCTAATCATGCTCCTGTCTTATAGATGATCACGTCTTGTCTGTATTAAACATTCACTTATCAACAATTTATTTATAATTCAAATTATAAAGTAATACTTTGGGAACTAAAGTAACTTTGCATTTTAATGCTGAATTTTCAAGGTATAGTTTGGTAATGAGAAATGTCATTGTAAGTAAACAGCCAAATTACAAGTCACATTTTTCAAATTTGGCAAAATATAAAGTCACCACGTTTCTATTTCAATATTTACAAAAAGAAATACCAATTCAGAAAAATAATCATAATCCATGCTGTATTTTCAATATTTACACAATGTAATGATAATAATCATACACTAATTCAAAAATCCAAATTCATAACATTCAATATCACAATTTAATGAAAAAAAAAGAAAAGCAAAGGACTAATATATTGTTACATGAATTTTCTACATAACGGTACACAAAATACTTTTTAGAGACATTACATGTAGTTCATCAAATGTGAGCTATAAAAGAGTAAAGAAATGATTTATTGCAATTGTCATCATATGATTTAACTTCATATTTTTAGTACATGTTTTGAAAATGTACATGTACATAAACTGGTACTATAGTTCACAGGTATGGCAGTGAGATTGTCATTTAATTTGTTAGGAAGGGGTTAGTGAACCTAACATCAGTGGATGTCCGTCTCATTAAAGCATCTCTTAAGTGATTTTCAAAGACAAGTTGCTCTCAGCAAATCAGATGTGAGAGTTTCAGAAGCTTATAACATTAGTCTATAAAAAAAACTTGGATGAATCATTTAATGAAATGCTCCCCTGGAGATTAACATTTTAAAGGCACATCAAAAATATCACTATAAACAGTAAAAACATATTACTGGATCTCATGAGCAATCAGTACATTGTAAATGTACAGTATATCAGTAGCCTGCTGCATAAAACTTTTGTCATGAAAAACTCTAGCAAAAAAAAAAAAAAAAAAACTCAGGCATACAAAACTATGCCATTACCACTTGACACATTGAAAAACTTGGAAAAAAAATGAATTGCAAGAGTTTTTCTTTCACACAACAGGCCCCGGTTCAAACATATTTTCATCTTTTCACAATCAATTTGGTCTTTTACCTTTTGAGCTTTCACCTACTCGTTTGTGATTGTGAAAAGATTAAAAATTGTTTGAATTGATTTCTACCAATCAGATGAATCTCTTTAAGGACAACAAGCCCCCAGGTCAAAAACAATAAAATGTACAGTGCTGAGAACTAAATGTTACCTTGTTCAAAGACAAAATAAAACTATTACCTTGTTGTGGATAAGCAAGCACGATAGCGTAGTGCCTTTGCACAAAACTTAACATTAAAAAGGTCAATCGTAACTACGGCAATGCAATACAACAGACAAATGAAATAATTTTTCTTCCACGTAAATTAACATTATGATATAGAATTACCATTGAAAGTATGTTTTAAAAAGTGGAGTCTTGAGCATTTGTGTCTCTCTTTATACGCAAGTAAAATACCTACAAATACACAGCATACATTAAATAGGTACGTAGATGGTAGGTATAGAAAGAAACATACAAAATATCAAGGGTAGCTGTTTCAATTTAAATTCCTGATAACCTTTTCAGAAAACATAGAGGAAATTTTATGAAAAGAAATGTAGAATGCCAACATTTATACTCCTCACTCCGTAAAGGTGATAATTGCCATGTAACACACATTCACACATAAATTGAGTCTGACTTTCACATTCCAAACAATTGGAAATTTCCTACCAAGGATAGATATGTACATCAATTTAAGTCTTTTCAAGGCATTTGTCTTATAATGGCCAAAATTCTATTTCTTCATCAATTAACATTTCCAGGCAACAAATAGAATGCTTGTGTTGTTGTTCATAAACAAACGCCCTTTATGTACAAACTTCTACAACATGCATTCACAAGCAAACTTTTACACTTTTTTTTCAATCCCACTCAACATATCATATTCAATCCATAAAAATATTACACATTCAGGCTTTACGAAAATGTTTACATAAAAACGGGTGAAATTCTTCAGTTTGAACACATTATTGCCATTAGTTCTAATGTGAACTCGAACTCAAATTCTTTTATATTATAAAGAACTTTCACTTGTTGAATGGTGATAATAATATATGCAAATCTTGAATATTTGAATATTAAACAAAATTTTAAAGCAATAGATCTTTAGGGCATTTGATTAATGGTATTAAAAAAGAAAGGATTGTCTTGTTAAAAGAAGTTCCTAGTTCTAACACATGAAACTAGCACAAGTCAAATAATAGTAATTATCATGGGGGGGGGTGAAAAAAAAGGTTTTCAAAAATATATTCAAATATTTAAAAAAAAATCAAATTATTCAATCAATTCACCAAAATTTAGTTTCAGTTCCATAACAGTCATTTTGTTTTGCATATAGCACATAACACATGAATCACAGTGAGATTTCAATTTCAATTGTGAATGGCCATAATGACTGAAACAATTATGCCATTTACCTTTTGAGGCTTATATATACTATATCGAGTACCAGTCACAATAATGACGGGTAAGTATTACTAACCTGGCTATGCAATTTGTATGCAGTACAACAGGAACATGATATTCCTATGCTTAATAAAGATCTCATGTAATGGGAATGGCCACCTGTGCGATTGCATGCATACAATGTACATACATGTACATGTATACATCACAAAAAAACTGATACCCTTCTGAAAAGAACTTTGTGGAAGCAAAATTGTTTTGATAGTCCCTCACTTATTATCAACAATTAAGCAAAAAAACTTGGTGGATTCCTGTAGTAAGCAGTACATGGCGCAAGCTTACTTTACAAAATATTTGACCTCTGGTTCATAAATTTTATGTTAGTTTATGCTCTGCCAGACCATATCAGTATATCAACTGAAAATCCTTGTTGCCATAAAGAGTGCATTTAAAAACAATACTTCAAGTGAACACAAAGACTTTTAGTTGGTACTGTCAGACACAGAGAATTAACATCATAATTTTGAGTTATCAGAAGAGATTCATCACAAAATACCAACATTTTGCTGAGGAGTTTACTCATCAAGATCATAAATAACTTGGTTAGAAAATTCAAAAGCACACTTTGTTTTGTGGTCTTGCATTTCTAGAGGGAGCTCATCGTTTTCATTGCTTTTCTTGTTTTCATTATTATTCATCAAATCACGGTTTTCTGGTAGTTCTGGAGTATCTCCATTAAGCTCATTGCTCTCGATAATCTCTTCAGACTCTAGACCATTTGTGAGTGGTGAAACATCATCAGGAGAACTTGGTTTAATGAGGTTCTCATTGGTGTCGGAACTCTCAACGCCATTGTTTGCTGCCAAACTTGCCTCACGGCGCGCTTTTTCTTTTCTCCTACGCCTAGAACCCTTGGATTTCTTTCCCTTTGAGCGGGGAGAGGACGGTATCTCCTGTCCTGACTCTGATTCACTGCTGGATTGTCTCATAAGGACTTGGTTTGGTTGCCAATTCCATTCTTGATCTTCATGTTCTTCATCTTCCTCAGTGCTAGCTTCTTTGTGGTTGTGGTGCAGGAGTTCAGAATCACTGAAATACTCCCAAGAATTGTCCTTGAGCTTCTCAATCATGCGCCTTGGACCAAAGAAGGGAGTTCGCCTTCCTCCTCCTTTCTTCTTGTTTCCACCTTTTTGGGTTCGTTTGGGACCATCAAGGAAGAGTTCAACCAATACTTCCTCACTGAAGCTAACTGACTTACATGCTCTTCTGCGAGGACTCCTCAAGGCACTCTTAAGACCAGATGGTATGGAGGAATCAGTTGGTGATGACTGAGGATCGCTGCGAGGTGAACTCACATCACTTTCTACCTTCTTCTCATCTGCTGCAGGTCCTAGGTCCAAGGCAGGGATGATAGACTCTTTAGATTTCATAGATGCCTTCTGACATCCATCAGAGTCACCTTTATGTTTCCCACTGTCTTGTGAACTCTTTGAGCTATCTGCAACCTCACAGGATACCTATGTAAAAAATGAAAGAGTAATAATGATAGCTTTTGCTTCAGATATAGGTATGTAACTCATCATATTTAGGAATTTAATAAGAATAATCTTCAAATAAAAGAAATATCAAAAGAACAATTATCTCTGACAGAGATTTTCTTACTTACTCGATAACTTAAGATGACGTACAGGAAAGTTGTCCTTCAAATGCAATATTAAGATCTGTTAAATTATTTGATATACTGCCGGCACCGCCAAAATAATAAGAACAACAAATTAGCTATCTATGGTGCCTGAGCAATATGATAATAAGATAGTGGTGGATAGTAACATAGTAGAAATTGATAACTCATCCTGCATAATTTCAAAACAATGACATGACCAGTCAATAGAACTACTACTGTAGACATTTAATTTTGTACTGGTAATTATTAGCAAAAAAATTTTGTTAGCTAAAATGAATTACAGGTCACATATGATAGATATCAACCAATCATTTGATAAAGAAAATATAGAGAACTTCTTCATATCCTGATTTGTGTGTTTCACAATGCATAGAAGTTCACCGTTATTGTGATGTCACTCATATACATGTGTTAATCCGGAGAGATCAGTATACCAAAATGTATGCAACACCATTCATATATCAGTGTTTCTCTTCAAAGTTAATTACTAATCTCATTTAAATACTCCAGTTTTCCTGAGATCTCACCTGAAGTTCTACTGATCATTCTTCCCTGTCATTGAGATTCATTGTTCAGTTAATATCTCTTTGTTTGTTTGTTGTTGTTGTTAGTTTTTTTTTTGTTTTTTTTTTGGGGGGGAGGATTCTTACTCATGGTCCATGCTCTCTAATACAAAAAAAAAGTGAACGACTCAAAGCCTTTTATGACAATGTACGTTGGTGGCACGTGTATTATAAAATGCACTAATTACAATGACAGATTATCATTCCCTGCAATATACATGTATACTGTAATTCTGTCATAACTATGGATTCAAATAAAAATCAAAACTAACAATATAATTATTCAAGTTATCAGCATGTTTGGGACTAAAGCTAAGAGAAGCTTTATCTAGAAAGAGTACAGTAATTATAAGTTTTCTTTAGATATGAGATTTGGCTTCACATACACTGATTTTAGCACAGACTTTAATAGTATTATTACAATGAGACAAATTTGGTATCATATAGGCTACATAATTTTAAAATGAGTGGATGCAATATTTTTCTTAAAGTAAAAAAAAGAGGTTTATTTATCTCACCAACTGCATGAAACAAACTTACACAAAAAAGATGAACTCAATTTTACTATACAAGCACTAGCTTTGAAACTAAAAAATACTACATGTATAGACTATCAGTTATTAATAAATGTTTTTACCTGAAACTGAGCCTTGACACAATGAGTCGAGAATTCTGAAACAGAGCATGGGATGGTCTCTTTACTCCTGGCTTCATCTGAAGTAACCTCCTTTAAAATATCTTCCAGACCTTCCTCTGTTACAAACTGTTTCTCCTGGACAGGTGCAAAGATAAGTAATGATATCCTTTGAATTAAAGACTGGAAGACACTTAAGAAGAACTTATAAAACCAATGCATCATCAATATACATGCTTCTACTTCCTTCTAGCATCACTAACATCCCAAAAGTAAAGAGAGCCGTCTTCAACCAACACACAATCACACTGATGATTTCAACAATTTTACACTCACTTGCACAGAGAGCTCGCTACATGCTGTAATAGTCTTCCCTAATAATGTCTGACTACTATAATAATGCAGAAACTACAAATACGAGTGTTGTAAGCAAATAGAAAAGGAACCCACTATATTTTTTTCTATTTTTTTCTTGCTACATAAAGCAATAAATACTTTCAACTTTTCAAGCATCAACAAATTTGAATGGGTACAAAGTTCAGTCTTTCATGGATCCCATTATTGTATTAAAGATCAAAAGGCTCACAAGATTTTTGTTTATGAACCTAAAATCTCATATGCTGCTGTTTTTTTTTGTTTCATTCAAGTCATTATTTTCACTTTTTGTGATTATTCATAATTACACAAAGCAAGTTGTCCATGGGGGAGGGGGGGGGGAGGTGGTTCACATAGGTTTTGTGATGTTTGTCTGACTAAAAATGACTCTTAAATTCCCCATTGCATGTAGTCTATATGGTACATCACCACATGCACTGAAGGTCAGATCACGCTCATGGGATGTGTATGCTACTGCATATTAGTCAATGAAAGTGCACATTTAATATTACCTTGTATGCGTATATGCACCTACATGTACATGTAGGCACTAAGCAAGACTTCTAGTGAGACGTTTAAGTCATCTTTGTGAACCCCCCCCCCCCCCCCCCGTGAATAAATAACAAAAAGAAGAGCACTGTATAGCATGAGAGCCATACTAAGATAAATACCATACTACCTATACCCCCTTGCTAAATAGCCATCTTTTAATCAAGACAACTATGATTTAAATAATTTTTGTACAGAAAAACTGCTATCAAATCATCGTAAATAATAATTCATTATAAAAAAGATTGAGCAATATGATGCAAGTAGTGAAGCCTTTGAAGGTGGCTGCTCTGCTGTTAGTAGTCCCACCACATCAGACCTACATCATGTATTGCCTATTTTATCAAAGATCTATAGTCTTGCAGCATCAGTTCAGCAAAGACAAAACAAGTAAAATTAAAAAACAGAGTCTGTTCAACAGACAAATCTCATAAACACTGAAAATATTATTGAATTCTCATATACAGTCAAATATAATGTTTTTATTCATGATTTGAAAAAAAAAATCGGTTAATCTAACATGGAGAAAATCATATGCATAACTTACACAGGTAATCAACGTGCCCTACATGTACATTATGTGGAGCCAAAAGAGCAAAAAAAAAAAATTTCATCCATATACATGTAGAACACAAATAAAATAGTAAAGAAATAGGGACTGTGTGACTCATTTGCATACCATCTATTTTGAAAATACTTTTTTTAACTTACTTAGTACAGCCAATTCATAATGATATGAAATTTCAGAATCACGTTTGAATTTCTGTATTTATTCATGTCAGCTTCTTGTTGAGGTAGACTTGACCATTGAAATTTTAAAAAATGCAAAAATCTGATTTTCTTTATCTTGAAAATGTTCTCGCAACATTGCAATTCATGTTTGCAACATTTTTTATAAATAAAATTTATTTGAAAAACCACTGAAGGGATAAAGATGCTGTATTAAAAAAGTTCCTATATGGTACAAATGAAAACAATACAATCTCTCTTCTTCCTTTCACTAAAGATGGATTGAAAAATTGAATCATAATGGTGGTGGTGGTGATGATGAAACGAATGATTATTGTGATGATGATAAAAAGACGTAGTAATATTAATACTACAAATAATGGTAAAAATAAAAGTATAAGAGTTAAAATAAAACACATGATTTAAAAAAAGGGTAAAAAATTTCATGAACAATAACAGATCAAGAGTTGTTTAATCTGAATTTTGTATAATGGACAAGGAATTAGGGATAAAGTTAAACTTTCATTCTTTGACCACTTTTTATTTCTTTACCAATTTTCATTAGCTGTTTTCCTCATTTGCCTATAAAACTCTGGATGAATATTCTTATTTTATAAAAGAGATTGGTATTTCCCAATTCTTCCTTTTTCATTGGTCACAAGCACAACTCACCTCGAGAGTATCTTCAGATAGACCAGCCTTAAGAGCAGACCACAAGGATCCACATCCTTCTTTCTTCTTAAACACCATTACCACATTGGCCTGAGAGACATCAGGTTTCATCTTCCCATCTAAAGTTTGCCCATCTTCACAAACTACAAGGATTGAGAATATTTCTTCAGCTGAATCTGGAGCAATTTCAGTCCTCCTGAACATTGCTTCTACTATCTTTCCTTCACTCGCCATGTTTAGTTTGAAAGACCCTACATCTATGTCTGCTTCCCTAATGATGATGGTGACATTTTCATCTGTTTGGTAGATATCACACTTAGGCAATGTGGTCTTCACTTCTAGCTCACTATGAAGCAAATCATCAGCATGGATTTCATCACTGAGAGGATGACTCGGCTCTGAATCTTCCACAACTTTAGTTACATCTCCTTCTTGGGAACCTTGAACCTCTCCCAGCGCTTCAGTAACATCAGCTCCAATAGATGGTGTGATCTTGTAATCAGATGTTCCAACATCACTCTTCCCTGGATTTGTCTCATTGGAATCTTTCACGTTTTCAGGCTTTTCATATTGATCATCATTAAAACCAGGTGAGATTCCATCAGCTTGTTTAGTTCTTTGGTTGACTGTCTCATCAATACCATTCATCACTATTTCCTGTACAAGAGGATTAGCTTCTTGGGGTACAGGTACACTAGATGGAATTTCTGCTATTACAGGGGGTAGGACTGCCAGGGTGATGATGAGACAAGTCCTGCTTTTGTCAAACTTTGCACTTCCTTTGTCTTCATCTACTGGATAAGGTAGTGGGAGATCAAGTTGGTACATGACTGGTTTCTTGCATTCCAGAAAGATGCGTTTCTCAAAGACATCTAACTGGACAGTGGCTGCAGATTTCAATAGAGGGAGCTCTACCTTCAAAATCAGCTCTTGAGGCCTGGTGCTTGGTGCCGAATCCCTGGCATAGGTGAACTGCTGCATATCAAAGTGACCACGATGAACAATCGAGTGCTTTGGTACTGTAAAGTCATCTTTCTCTACACGTTTCTCATCATTCGTCTTCCTTTCCGAATCTCTATTCCCTGATATTTTGGAGGCTGTTTTGGCAGGCTGATTGTTGGCCGTTTCCTGTTTCATTGATTTGTCATATGGGTATGAAAGTTTGAGGGCATCTAATGAATTCTCACCCTTCGGACCAGACTGATTCGGTGTCCTCAGTACAGTTGCCTGTTGTCGGCCTTTGAATTTCATTTTGGGCTTTTTCACATTATTGCGATCAAAGGTAACTTTAAATTCCCTCTCTATCCCATCCATTGCTGTATTATCCATCAACGTCCGAAATCTACTGTCTTTATTTATCATTTCAAAGCAGTCTGGGTGGAACAGGCAATCGAACACCATACACTTTTTCCCTGCATGATCATAATCATCACGACCTGGAGCTAAACTGTAAGGAAGCGCCCACTCAACTCCCATTTTTCTTGCATTCCCACTGCCCTGATAAGACTTTGAGTTTGATGCTTGAGGCTTACCGATGTTATCATTCTTACAAATATTGATGAATGCTTTCTTTTCCCCATTGATGCTTGTCTTCAACACGTATCCAGGCTTGGGATGCAAAAACTTAACATCCATGCCTCGCGACCTTTCCAACTCCGCCAATTCCTCTTCATATTTTTTCCTGTTTTCAGGATCAGAAATTTCTTGAGCATACTCGACGAATAATTTTCGAAACTCTTCATTTTTCAAAGCTTTTTCGATCCGCTGCACTTCGTCTGCAGTGACATCAAGACCTTCGAATGTGTCTTCAGAGGCCATTTCCTTTCTCTATTTTCCAAAACGCTGAGCGTAACTAATCAATCAGGTAGAATTTACAACCCTTAACCATGGGCTGCATGCGCCTAGCAGTATAAATACGTAATCCGTAGTATTTGTGTATGCATAGCGCATGCGCATGCATGCAGCGTGTGTAGTTTTGTTTACTATAATCATGCCACAACAAATCGTTGAGGGCAGCAAAGTAATATGGTTTCATCACCATTTTGGGGTCTTTTCGAGAATCTTCTCCTGAGCACTGTTTGGCGGTTTGGCATGCAATGAGGCAGGGATGATCCCCTACGCCCCCCCCCCCCGGGGGGCAGTCAATTATATTGCTGTACACACGCGTGACCAAGTAATATCCAAACACCCCCTAAACGAGTTTTTCTCTGTGTGCAAAATAACCCCCTAAACTAGTTTACGCGGTCTTAAGTTATTTACACATTTTGGCCCCTAAACAAGCAGTCGCCAAAATATGACCTCGGTGAAAAAGCTTGGGGGAAAAAAACACCCTAAACAAGTTTGGATAGTCTTTAAAAAAAGCTTTGGGGAAAAAAATACCCTAAATACGTCTGACCCCGCGATGGACCATTGACCAGTCTTTCAAAACCACCCTTTTTCTTGAAAATCTGTGTTTTTTATACCCTTAATGAGTCCACGCGCTGACCTCGTCCAAAACTGAAAAAAACACCCCTTTAAACACGTTTTTTTTTTGTCACGCGTGTGTACAGCAATATATTTGACTGCCCCCTCTCCCCGGGACGGGCCCCTCCCTACCCCTTGGACTGTTGGACAATCCGAGTTTCAAGTTTATTTTAGTTTAATCATGGACGAGTTATAGTGATAATGGACTAATGAATAAGCCATTTGAAAACAGAAGGCCCCAAAGACTAATAAAGAAATACAAATTCTATGGTCATGAATTTAAAAGAAAGAAAGAAAAAAACGAAAAGAAAAAGAGAGGAGGAAAGTTAGGAAAAATAAGAAGATTTTTGAAACTATCTCTTGTCATAAATGTTGTCCCATATCGTTGATTATTTGGTAAATTGACTTTTTTGCTGTTGCTGCATTATGCAGGGGCCGGGGAACCGGGGGGAAGAGGATGGGTGGACTTCAAAAAAGAGATGCCAAAAACAAATCAAAATCAATTAAAAAGAAAATGGAACAAATTTTCATTTTTTAGATAATCATATGCTCCGTTTTCTTTTATTGATATCTATTATTTTAACTTGTTTATGATATTCTATTACCAATCGTGATTCATGTATTCTTGAGAATAAATTGGATTTAATTATAAATGACGTAATGAGCCAAACAGTTTTTAGGGTGCATAACGTTGACATGAGGGGCAAAATAATTATCTTGAACGGTGCGAGCGAGCGAAACAACCCTACATAAATATTTCCCTTTTTAAAAATGAAAATCTCAGATTCAATATAGATTTTGACCTGCAAGCTGCAAATAATATCCCAATCCCCGCTGACTACGCCCAAAGTAGAAATAAGAAAAGTTGTTAAGGTGATAAAAAGACTTCAAAGAATAAGAGGGTTGGGATTTTTTAATCAATTTGTGACATCATAATTATACGAGCAACTTCCACATAATTCAATAAAGTTTAATTCTATAATGGAATATGGTGAATACAATTTAGAAGGGGTATAGAATGATGTGTCTGATGATATACATACCGCGAATAAAATCACTTTCAAATATTTGAGAAATTAGCAGATTGGGAAATTAATAAATTTTTATTAAAACGAACATTTTATCAAGGTGATCTTCCCCTTTAATGTATCAGGGTAGAGTTTAATAATTACACACGACTTTACACGCATGTGGTGTCTTATCTTATTCCCTTCAATATTTTAAGCTCAAACTTGAGCTGTCCTCTCAAATTGTTTGCGTGAACCAAGATCTTGTGTTATGAGTGTACCATCATTGATATTCATTTTATTATTCCTTACCTACAGTAACCCTTAACATTAAAATCGACCCCCCCCCCCGGCCTCTACTTCACCCACCACGAATGTACTAATTCCTTAAAATTGAAGTTTTAACTAAAAATTTGTATTTTTTGTCAAAAGCGCTCTCAATAATTTTGTCATCCTTTATGATGTGTTTTGTATTGTTGAGAAAATGGCTCTGTCGCTATATTCTCCCTGACCGAGTGTAAAGTTATTTAAAGGTCAAGTCCAACCCAGAGAAATGTTGATTTCAGTAAATAGAGAAAAATCAAACTAGCATAATGCTGAAAATTTCATTAAAATAGATGTAAAATAAGAAAATTATGACAATTTAAAGTTTCGCTTATTAAAAAAAATAATAACAGTGATATGCATGCACATCCCAGTGACATGCAAATGAGACAGGCGACGATGTCCCTCACTCACTATTTCTTTTGTTTTTTTTAATTGTTTGAATTTTTATACATGATATTTCATTTTTTTACATAATTATTTGACAATAAGGACCAACTTGACTGAACCATTTAGTATCAAACAATACTGATTCCACATGTTCAGGGAGCAATTAATCGTTGTTTCACTTGACAAAGAAGAGAAATTAGAATATTTCGTATAATAAAATACAAAAGAAAAAGTGAGTGGATGACGTCATCTGTCTCCTCATTTGCATACCGACCAGGGGCCCGTTTCATAAAGGACTTGCAACTGTTGTAACTTTGCCATTATGACAAGTACCATGGCAACCTTGATTTTGGTTGACTGCTGGGCCTTGTTACCATGGTAGTTGCCATAATGGCAAAGTTATAACAGTTGCAAGTCCTTTATGAAACGGGACCCATGCAGGATGTGCATAATAATTGTTTTGTGAAATTAATTGTACTTGCACAGGTGCCCTATTATATTATTTTAATGACAATATACTTAATGTATGTTTATCATTGTCTACACAATGGTCAGTTTATGATATTTTCTTTCATACCCGCCTCTTTGTTCAGTTGATATGTTCTTTTGATTGATTGATTGCATTTATTATTTTTCTTTCCAAAATTCAACTGTTTATGTTCTTGTCATTGTTTAATCTTAATATGTGGTACATTTTTCAAGATTTTTGCTTTAATTATTTCATGTAAACTTCACACCCCTATCACTCAAATTCTCACTTATGTTTTGTTTGATTACTAGTATATTTTATCATCCTATTTGCTGTACCAATGTTCTTAGTCAATTATCACCATAATCACGTATACCATATACGTTTCAATACACTCATATAGAAGGGGGGGGGGTTCGCTGAAACTTTTAATTTACATAACATTACCATAGTTATATTTATATTTTGATATACATGTACTCTTCTCGGTTTAAATTAGAATTACATCTGTGTACTACTACTCTCATCTTCATCTTCCCCCACCCTCTTTCCCTCTTCTATTGTACCTCCCTTTCCCCTTCTCTCTACACTCTGTTCACCCTTTCCTTAATCTGTCAAGTTACGTACCTAATTGTTTGTATTTTTATTTGTAAATAATATATTTATAATGTTCGATTGCTATATCATGTTATCATTTTATTGTTATATTTTGTAAATCCAATGCAATTCAGTCTAAATGGCTGCGATATGTGGATATTTTAATAAAACCTTAAAACCATTAAGCGAAACTTTAAAATGTCATAACTTTCTTATTTTACATCCGATTTTTATGAAATTTTCAGTGTTATGCTATAGCCCATAATCTATATAGGCGGAGACTGCAGTTTGTCTTTGCTGTTCATGCTGAACGCAAGCGATACGTCTGGGCCCCGTCTTACAAACAGTTACGATTGATCCGATCAATCGTAACTCTATGGAAATCCATCAGTGTCAAATTTTTTTCTACGAAAACCTTGCACAATGTCCTCTGTATGCAAAGAGAAGCGCAGTGAATTTTCAAGAAAACTATGAATGCATGAATATACATCATAGCTAGAAAATATTTTGGACAAATATGCATAATAGATGATGACGTTGCTGGCCGTCCATAGTTACGATTGATAGGATCAAACGTAACTCTTTGTAAGACGGGGCCCCGATGTGGCCCAATTTTTAGTCTTTAGTCATATCAGACGTATCGCTTGCGTTCAGCATAACACCAAAGACAATAACTGCAGCCTCCGACTAGATTATAGGCTATATAGTGTTATGCTTGTTGGATTTTGTTTTTCTCTTTATTCAAATCAACTTTTTGTTGGGGTGGACTTGTCCTTTAAAACATAGAGTTAGAAGAATAGTTTATCGTTAGAAGTGTCGATCCACACTTCGGATAAGAGAGGGTGAGAATTAAAAAAATTTGCCAAGTTATAATGAAGAATTTTGCGCGTGAAGCACGCCGAAAAATAATTGACCATATTTCTTGTTTGATAGTATTTTTATATCAAAATTAATGGTTTATAGTGCTTTCCGATGCTTTTCAAGCATATTTTGCATTGCATTATTATCATTTTCAAGTGGTCAAATTTATTTGATGGGGAGGCAAATTGAAATTTTCCCTCCCGAATATTTTCGTAGGGGCGATCGCACCCTGCCCCCAAGTGTCGACGCCTCTGTTTGAATGAATTGACTCTATTCTCTACAATACTCTATTATGTAGACCAATGACGTGCTGCGCATGGTAGCGATCTCGGTTCATGTTCTTTTGCAACTTTTCTACATGTTGCGAAAAGGCCTACATCAGGAATTCAAGCTGTTAAAGAAATGTAGATGTATACATCTACTTGGAAGTTCACAATTTTCAAGTGGTCAAATATATTTGATGGGGAGGCAAATCGAAATTTTTCCCTCCTAAATATTTTCGTAGGGGCGATCGCACCCTGCCCCCAAGTGTCGACGCCTCTGTTTGAATGAATTGACTCTATTCTCTACAATACTCTATTATGTAGACCAATGACGTGCTGCGCAGGTTAGCAAACTCGGTTCATGTTCTTTTGCAACCTTTCTACATGTTGCGAAAAGGCCTACATCAGGAATTCAAGCTGTTAAAGAAATGTAGATGTATACATCTACTTGGAAGTTCAAAATCGATAGGTTTCACTTCGAAAATTATCTCTCCGCGGTCACCACATTCTCTCTCTAAAGATTAGTGTGAAAATACTGCTCTTGAAATTAGGACTTTTTGTATTCTTTGCTAGGCTCACTCACTTATGAATAAATGAAACGCCTAGAGATGGTAACAACATTGGTCACTTTTTTAAATGCCCTGATGGGTGGTAGACATGTAGATGTTGTGAACAAAAAATATTTTCAAGCATTTTGAATATGGGGGGGGGGGGGGGGGTCGCTCGCTCCCTCGCATAATACCGTAATATGTTTTAGAGGGGCTGACAGCTTGTTGCTTAGTATATCACGTTCAGTATATGCTGCCCATTATGTGCCATTTTCATACAGTAGTATTGGATAAACAAACGTCAAAACCTTTTTCAAGCCCTCAGAACCCCCCTAAAAATAAACAGCACCTGGAGAAGGGAGGGGGTAGTAATCCATCCTCTTACCTTGACGTAGTAGACGTTCCATCGTCTGACCCCCCCCCCCCCCTCAGGATGATGTTTCATTATGTCACACAGTCACATTCACTCAACTTAATAACAGTTTTACGCATGGCTGTTGGCTGATAAACATGGAACTTATCAAATTGTTCGTCATCAATACTGCATCTTTTTATTTTATCTGTATACGCTTCTCATTCTTCTCTCTTATCTTGATCTTGGTAATTTAATTATGTCTTAATTTTGCATTTACAAAGGAATAATGTTATCATTATTACAATTTTTTTACTCTCTGATATGACACCGTGTAAGTAGCACACGGAAATGAATCTTTTTAGGATTTCTGCATGATATCCTACAAGCTATACATCATTTTCCTGCATTATTTCAAAACACTATTTGTTTAGGAGTCGGGATACCATGATTAAGACTTTTATTAATCAATTCATTATGTACAAAATTGTATATAAACCAAACTTAGTCAAAGTGAAATACCTCAAGTTTCTTAGAAATGAAAATACATACATTTCAGCCATTAGGTTATCAAATAATCAAAATCAGTCTTTGAAATTACTTCTTTTTTTTGTTAACTAAGACCAGCTATTTTTATGTAGTTTCGATACAGAACAAGACATAAACGGTGGGTATAATTGTCCTGGTATTACTAAAAGTCCTGAATAGTATAAATGTCCTGGGGAGCGTTTCATCAACATTTTCGTCCGTAAATGTTGTCAGGTCTGACAACTTTCCTTGATAATGATTGGCTGAGAGGCACTGTTACCACAGTAACTGTCGAATAAAAAAGTACTTGTCGGATAAAACATCTGACAAGTCCTTTCATGAAACGCTCCCCTGGTAGTTTGTATCCTTTCTCGCGTTATTAAAAACATTAAAAGTATAGAGATGTACAAATTGACGTCCGATAAAAATAATCCGTAGTGTGGATTCTTTACAATTTCAAATTATGAATATATATATTCGATTTTATTACGATAACACTATCAAAAATATACAATCTCAAGCAGTCCAAAGACTGAAATATGCGATTGTTTACAAACAGCATCATAACAAAAATTTAAAGTAAACATTATAAGTAAATATTCAAATACAATACACAAATTCATACAAACGAAAAAATGTATCATAAATGCATAAAAATGCAGGAAGGGAAATATACTAAAAAAGGAAAGAGGGGGTGGGGAGGGGAAAACCAGGACCCAGAAACCGACCACTAACAAGAGCCCCAAATCATTGCAAATCAACGGTAAACCCAAACCACACACACACAACTACCCTGAATCTCAGGGGGTCTCACCTGTACAAAATTACTAAAATAAAATACCAATAACCATACTACAAGCGGAGGTGTCAATAATGAAAAAAGGGGGAAATGGAAGCAAGAGATAAGTCAAAAGAAAAGGGAAAGTGAAAGGTGGGAAGAGAAAAAGAGGCAACCTTTAAAATAGAAACTCAGAATACAATACAATATATTTAACAATGATCAGTAAAGGAGGGCAAGGGCCCCAAAAAACAACAATGTAAGTTACAAAAAAGGGTAAGTATAGAGATCAAGATTGAGATTCCCTGCAAACGTACATTTCTACATTCTCATTGTATCATCACATTGTCATGCAAGAAGTGTACTCAATTATTATTGCACATGGGAGGATAAATTGCGAACTATTTTAAACGTGTGCAAGGTGTAAATCTAAACCTGAGGAGTATATAGCAACAAGTAATTCCCAAATGGAAGAAAAAAAAGAAAAAGCAGATACAAAAAAGGAAAGAAAAAAGGGGAGGGAGAGAGGGAAAGAGAACGATTCAGTAAGGAATAGACAAAATTGGAAAGAGAAAGAGAGCGGAGAAAAGGGGAGAGGAAAGAGGGGAGAAGCAAGACCACAAGGGGTGAATAATTAGATTTTTTTTAAAATCATAAAGGAAAAAGAATTTTAAAAGTAGCAGACAATTTCAAGAGAGGAGAAATAAAAAGAGAGAATAACAGAAGATTGAAGGAAAAAGAAGGAAAGATAGAAAGTAGAGAGAAACGAGGAGAGAGAGAAAAAACAGGGGAAGAATGTGGGAAAGTACTGTATATTTACAAAACACACAAGATAGAAATGGAATTAAACAAGTTTTAGGTCATTGATTGTCTTCACTGCTTAATTGAGGTAGGAATGATATTTGGTACCTAGAAGTATGGCATGGTGTGCGGCGAAGACGGTTAGAATTCCTCAACTGACGGAAATTTGGCAAGAAATCTCTACGTTGTGGAAGCATGGATGCAGCTTGTACAAAAGATCTGACTAACAACGTAAGCAACTGCAATTAAATACCAGAAACGAATGATCGGACTGAAAAATATTTAAAAAGCATGACTGACAACTATAATTTAAAGTGCATGTATTCGTTTACTATGCGCTATAGAAATGCGATACTACCATCATTTTTTGGCTAATTTGTGGAAGACCGTATTACTATCAATCATCAGTCAGGATAATTTAACTTAAACTAGCACGAATACCAATTTCGTCACAATATAGGATGAAAGCATACTTTACAGGGCATTTTACTGTAAGCTCAATTTAGTCTACCTTCTTTTTATGATGCATTTGTCTTTCCTATTATTATCAAATATTGTGGTTACTATACTTTTTATGTTGAAAAAATACGTACAGTATGTACACTGGGCCTACTAATGAAAATACGCTAAATAGAATTGTTCGATGTGCTTTTTGCGAATGAAAAAAAAAGAATTGCATTAAACGATATAAAACATCTGATGGGATATTTTAGCCACAAGGTATATAAAAAAATACGAACAATTTAAATCTAATTGTTGTGAGTATATTGTTTCTAAGCGTTTTAGGATTATGTTACAAGAGTGAGATGGTGATTTTCATGGTCTTTCAACTTTAATTTGCTTCAAAGTTTCTATAAAACAATCTTGAATGGTATGCCTCTTTAAATTCTATTTTATAAAGACTATTGAGTATACCATTCATGATGATGCCACAATACGCAAAATGATAGCAATGGTTCTACAAGAATTCCTTGCGCCATGCAGGCATTGTGCCAGCTTTTCATAGTTAATGATTTATTTCAATATTGATTGGAACTTGGACTATTTTAGATTACCATGGTAACGACCGACTTTGAATCTGCTTAAACTATTTTCCATGACAACGACTGAATGTACTTTATTATTTAAAAGAAAATCCTTCTCTTATAAAGCAAGCTCCCTATTCAATAAACTCCCATTTTCAGTTCAATCCACCAATTCTATAAATTACCAATTGGCCAAACATTTATTATAACAAAGTATCTTCTAGTATTCCTTCCTTTTTGTTTGTTTTTGTTTTCTTTTTTGTGTTCATTTTATAGATTATAACTTTTTATGTCAATTTTCACTGGTATTTATGTATATATTATCATGTTTATGGTCTATTTTATGTTTGTAAAGGGGGAGGGCTTCGTTGTAAAGCAGTTTTATAACTGAATCGAACTATCCTCCACCTTATTTTATCATATGTTATAAATAAAACATGAATAAATAAATAAATAATTATAGTCAGTGGCGTACCGTGGGTCACAGCATTGGGGGGGGGGGGGGGAACAAGCAAAAATTTTGAGTCACTTAGTGTTCGCGCGCTCAGTTGTCATGTATACTGACCTAATAGAGACATTTTAAGGAAGCACTTGTAGTCATTGTTATCATGAATAACATACGCATCTCAGTAATCAAATAATGCGGGCGCGAAGCGCGAGCTGAAAGTATTTGATATTCAGACTAAAAAAGGGACATTATAATTGAATTTTTGTAATCATGATACGTACCTGTCTCGCTAAACAATGCGAGCGCGAAGCGCGAGCCGAAATTTTTGTATATATTGACCCCGAGATCTTAAGGACTATATTTTAGGAATCCCTTAATAAACATGGGGCAATTACTTTAAGTAGTCATGCAAAAGAAGCATATGTCACTACATAAAACAATAATATATTTGGTGTATATTGACTTGAAACGGGAGGTTTTCGTACAACAGGTTTATATATCTCGTTAAACAGACAATGCGAGCACCAGGAACAATGAAGACATATAGGCCCTGAGCAAATTATGTTTCATTATGATAAAAAATGTTTCCTATGTAATATAACATGATTATAATATAATATACCATTTTAATGAATAATAATTTCTTCTTTCCCTCTACGTTCCTCTTCCTTTCTCCCTCTTTTTCTCCTTTTCCCCGTTTTTTTTTTTTTTTGGTCAGCCAATTGGGGTAGTTACGCCACTGATTATAGTGACCTAGAAAGCAGCAGATTGGGCCTTGGTGGTGATATTGGGTGCAAAACGAGAGAATTCAACGATATACTCCTTGACCAGGGCCATTGAAACACCGCCGTTGAGATGAAGTTTGACCATGTAACGGTGATTCCATGGAGGCATTGTCACTCCGATGGTCAACACTCTTTCGTTTGTACTAACTCCTTGAGACTGTGAAGATGATGACCAGCTCTTCATACAATCGTCCATCTAAATGGAAATGATGAAATTTTATCATAACTCAATTGCAACGCAAATAGATGATAGTGACGTGCATGCAAGATGAAGATAGGTCGAGGTTTGCAGGGATAGGCTGCAGTATTGAGTAGAGATTCTATACCGGACTGAATATTTTGGAGAAAGGTTGACCAGTTTCTTACAAGGTCGAAATATGCAAAGTATGACACCATCCGGGGGTCACCAGCGAATTTTATCGTAGTGTTCATGGGCGGTGGGGAGGGGCACGGGCGCAAGTGCCCCGGATGTCATTTTCTGGGGCGCAAAAAAAGGCAAAATTAAAAATTCGGGTGATGGAATGCGGGGTGCATTGACTTCATTCTCTTCTATTGCATCGGGAAGTAAATTTTCGATACAGATACGCTACTGATTGCCATATCAACAAAAATTTAATGAACAATGCTTACCCCTGCACAGCTACACAGAGCCAGACAGCAGCATGGCCGTAATCCCATGACGGTCTCGACAGACTGGACACCAACTGATGCGTTCAACAGTTCAACTCCACACTGTGGATATTGATCAATGGGATACTCTGATAATGAAGAACATCTGAAGCCTTTCCTTTAATTGTGTAACCTGAAGGTTTCTTGTCCTGACCAAGGACCACAGTTTCCAAGCTCAAACCTGAATCAATTCAAAGGTTATATACATGTATAATATTATCTAGGGGTCCAGGGACCGAGGAGCCGTGGCGGGGACTGGGGGTTTCAGCACCCTCACAATGCTTTTTTTTTTCAGTATACCATAATACAAAAACGTGAAAATGACGATAAATCTGCATGTGATTTTTTGCCTTATCAGCCCACATTTTTTTACTTAGCCCTCTTCCAAAACGGCCCCTATCACATTCTTAAAAAAAGTACGTACAAATAAAAATGCGTCAGAAAGAATCGCGTCAATTAAAGAACTCGTCATCGGGGGGGGGGGGGGGGCTCCTTGTCACAATTCTACCCTCTTTTGCATTTTGCTTCATAAAAATATAATTTATGTGAGGTTCAAATTGTCTATCCAAATTTTAGTAAAGAATGTGGCAGGACTTTAACATGTTACATTACAGACATCATTACATCTCTCATGTTACGTTTCAAAGAAACATCATAGGCCAAGTTTGTAAGCTAATATAAGGTTATAAGAATTATAGTAACATGGTAATATACAAACCTTGATAAACCTCGGCTGACAGGAGAAGAAGACGATGATTAGTAAGGAAAGCACGACCAGATGTCATGTTAGATCGAGGTGGTGATTCGGGCTCAGGATTAAAAATGACATTGTCAAAGTATATGAACTGACTTACCGGGTGACTTACTAACATCGTTTCTTCGCTGTATAAAAGACCTGGTGAAAAAAAAAAGATAACTTTGAATAACGTCTAATTTCTCTTAAAAACACTGCCCAATTATGTTTCCATTTCCACTGTGATTTAATAAAGATCATTCTCCAAGCACGCTAGCCTTGTTTTGGGCTCTCTGTGGCAATTTCCAATTTCAAATATAATATATTCATACTCAGCATTCTTTTAATTCAACGGTCATTGAATCAGATTTGTAAAACAAATTACGATTACAACAGAATCGGGGGTTTTTGTGGGTGCATGTGTTTCATTTTTGTTGTATTATGTATTAGACCTATAAATAGGCCTACCTAAAATGCTCGTCGTGTGGCTTGCTATTTGTGTCAAGTTCGTAATTAACTACAGTTCACTCTGAAAAACAAAAGTGAAAATAAAGGGAAATCGGCCTAAACGAGTATAAGAGGGGAAGAGGAAATATAAGCGCCAGGAACAGTAGAAATAACAAAAATAAGTACATGTATTTCTAAATAGCTTTGTGAAGTTTCGAAATTACAACCCTTATATGGAAGCGAATCTCGAACTCCTGTTTACGGAAGCTTAAAGGACAATAATCATACTTATCAAGTTGACATGACGACATGGGCGGAAATCCCAGGGGGACAGGGGGGACGTGTCCCCCCTACTCAAAATAGTAGGGGGACACAATATCAAATGTCCCCCCTACTATTTTTTGTCTTTTATGATGGTAAGAAATACATCATTCTAAATCGAAATAAAACATGTATTTTGGGACGAGTTGGGACGAGATGACCGTACTTTTTGGATGATAACCTTTTTTTTTGCTTTTCAAATTTTCCCGCCCCTTGTCCCCATAGGCGGATCCCGGAGGCCGAGCCCCCCCCCCCCCCCTATTGGCGGAGCAAAAAGAGAAAACAAAAGGGAAAGAAAGAAGGAAAAAGGAAAAAAAAGAGGGAAAAGAGAGGAGAAAAAGAAGAGAAGGCGACGAGTGCATAAAATAAGATGAAGGGAAGACTTGGAAAATAAAAAGACTCTTTCGTGCCACTATATAAAATTTTCGCTCGCGCTTCGCGCTCGCATTGCCTGTTAGGTGATTTACATATCTTGTTCAATATGGAGCTCAAATATCAAGTTTAGAAGTAAATATACAAAACATATTTCACCTTGGAGATCGAACTTTCATTATTGTGTGTGATTTACAAATTGATTTTTAAAAAGTGCTCTGTAAAAATGTCAGTTTTATGGTCTGAATAATTTTATCAACATTTGCTGCTTGCGCTGCGCGCTTGCAAATTTTGATTTATCAGGTACCTATTATTTTCGTGTATTCCATAAAGTTTTCAAAATATCCCTTTTCAGGTCTGATTGTCAAGACGTATCAGCTAGCGCTGCACGCTGGCATTTTGATTGGCGAGTGATATGAATGTTTCAATATTGATTATACAACAAACTACTTAAAATCCTCTTTCATGACGGTTTATCAAAAATTTTAGCTCGCGATTTGCGCTCGCATTAATGGTTAAAAATAAATCATATTAACTGATGCATCCTATTCATAATTACAAACGTGAAATTTCCAGTTTTTATGCCATAATATCATCAGATTTCGCGCCCTCTTTAGGCATTAATAAATATGATATTAATTTAATAATTAAATTGTCCCTTTTGTTTCATCTCGCACTTAGCAAGAGGAATAGGAAGATAGTCATCATTTTCATAACATGTCGTAAGGATGTCCCGGTCCTATGTCAAAACTCAAAGTAATAATAATGACAATTTTAGCTCTTTTTTTAAAGTGCAATCTATATCCACCTTACAATTTTCCTACAAAGTGCTTGAAATATAAAGCGGTAATTGACTCTTTTTTCAGATCGGAATATCAAAGTTTCATGATTTTCATGATTAAAGATGTATTTAGAATGCCTAGATTCTAGGTCTAAATATGAAACACGCGCGCGCATGTTTATTCAAATACTCAACTTGTTCTATATTTAAATCATTATCCAGTTTCAGATCACAATATCAAAATTTTTCTGCTCGCGCTTTGTGCTCGCATTATTAATGTAGGAAGACCCCCTATTACTCATCCTTTTCATGATTTACAAAACATTAATTTCAATTGATTTATTTTATTTAAACACGGTAAAAAGCCCTCGATCAGCCTATGGCTGTTTACAAAACACGAACAGAGTGGCCCATTTTTAGGTCTAAATCTCGATTTTTTTTCTGCTCGCGCTTCGCGCTCGCATCAATTGTTGAATTATATATCTATCCTGTTCACGATTACAAAAATTGATTAAAATTTTCCATTCTTTCTTTAGAAATTTTCAGCTCGCGCTTCGCGCTCGCATTTTTTTATTGTTGAAATATGTAACGCCTTCATGGCTAAGTGCAAGCAGTCCTTAACAGGTACCTTTTCAACAGGTACGTATATAAAAAATTTTTGCTCGCGCTATGCGCTCGCATGATTAATACTCATCTTGTTCATGATTTACAAAACATGAATAGAGTGTCTCGTTCAGTAAATATTATAGGACTAAATCTCGAAATTTTCCGCTCGCGCTTCGCGCTCGCATCAATTTTCTTCTTATATACCTATTCTGCTTGAGATACAAAAGTGCTTAGAATTTCCATTCTTTAGGTGAAAATGTCCACAAAAAAAACAGCTCGCGCTCGCATTATTTGATTGTTAAATGCTAACTGCACGCAGTCTTTAACAGGTATCTTTTCCATCAGTTCATTTCTGCTCGTGCTTTGCATTTGTAGTAATTATTAAGTTGCATACAGATTTTTTTCAGGATATCAAACATTGCCCAGAATGTTCAAATTTTAGGAAAAAATACATAAAATTTCAAAAAATTAGCTCGCGCTTCGCGCTCGCATCATATAAATAAGGATTATGATATTATATATGAATTTATAAGAATAAAGCTAAAAACTGACTAATGAGGACTACCCCTTAAAAGAAACAAACACAAATCATCTTCGAGCTGCCGATCGGGGAAAATATGGCTGAAACAAATTTCCGCCCCCCCTCCTATTGGCGAAGGCTGGATCCGCCCCTGTGTCCCCCTACCTTTTGGAAGAGATCTCCGCCCCTGCATGACGAGATCGGGATCTATCCATGTCTTCACCAATTGAATACCATGCAGAGCCTGGCACCTTTTACGACTTTACAATATCGTATAATTCATTCCTTTATTTCAAAACTATCTTGCCTTCTTACAGTCCACATTTAATTTTGGATCCTATTCCTAAGTTATTTACCAGCAAGGAACTGATCATAAGTCAGTCCATTCCTCATTGATGTACGACCATGTTCAGTAGAAGAAGCAATCCTTCCAGCTGCATCATGGATAGCTTCTGAGGCTTGACGATGACTCGTGTGTTTGGAAGGTAGTGAGTCGATCACTTGCTGAGAGGCAGGGTCAAATTGATACTGGGCCTGGGTCGTCTGCGGGGGGGGGGGGGGTGGAGGACATCGAAATTCAAATCAATTTGTAGAAATGGAAGGACAAATCACTCATAATAAACTCGTCAGAGATAATACACCAAAACCGCATATCGAAGAGGCAAAATAACGCAGTAAAACGCGCCCATTAACAAAACAGTGTGCTTGTGGTAAAAGTTGACTAAAAGAGAAAGTTGAACGACTATGATAATTAAAAAAATAGGAAATATAAATAGGGCCTATACATCAAGCACTTTACAAGCCATTGAATATGGCGCTAAAATCTTACATTGGTTAATGCGTCGTGTGGCTATCGTAATGACCTTTTCTATTGTGTATCTGGATTAAAATATTCCTTGTATTTATAATTAAAAACATCCAATAAAAAATCGTCACCCAAAATTTAAGGACATCACTTTCAAGGGGGGGGGGGGCACACTTGTGTTTTAACGACGTATATTCCTCTCAAAAGGGGGCACGAGCCCCCCTTGATCCTTCAATGTCTTAAATTTCATATTTACTGAACGAGAAAATGATAATGAAGATGTGGCCTACCATAGTACTCTGTAGGAGAATGGTTTCACTCAAAGAAATTGGTGTATTCATCTATCATTAATGAAACTGCAAAGGAAAATTCATAGCTTTTACATTACAGCATTTAAAAAAATCATGCAGGATATTAGGGGCATCAAAAACCTTCACATTAGATGATGGGGGGGGGGGGTGAGGGAGCATAAAATGACAAGGAGAGGAAATGGAGGAGAGAGAAAGTAATACGGTTATAGGAAAAAAATGAAATAATTTTTAGCCCACCAAAGGCCTTTTATTGAGTCATATAATTTCAAAATATACACATACAAATTATTACAAAATCAACAAATGAACTCAAACAGTTTTAAAAAACTTCACATTTCTCTTAAATAAATAAAGAATTAAATGAAGTGACATCCATTTAGGATTTAATTTATTAAACACACCCGCGATATAAAATTGATATATCTCTCATCTTCATAATACTGCATATATATTTTTTTTTGCAAACACAGGTTTTTACAATTTAAGTTTTATAGAAATATAATGTTGTTTCATTATACATACCAAACAATTCAATGCATCATTTCTTTTCTCGTCAAAAGGTACTCGGGTAGTGGTGATCCGGGAACAACTAACAAAATACAATCTGAACCTGCTCAACTACGCAAAGAAGAACAAGAATAATAGCAAAAATATCAACCAACAATGATAAATCGATGAATAAAGTAATCCGTAACGAAAGTGACCTCCGATTCTCATAAACAGTTCAATGACATATAATGAAATTATCAGTCATTTCAGTAGCTGACCAATAAGCGGAACTCATATGCTTATCAGCTCCTTTATTCATGATAATGGACTGTCTATTTTTTTGTAAGGAAGGGGCTTTCTTTGATTGTTTGATTGACCAGTTTTATACAATTCTTCAAGATTTTTTTATACTATTTCTCTTTTTGTGTGTGATATTCATGTTTACATGTAATACTTTTTTATCAATAATTATTGAGTTTGTACCCAACTCTTTATAATTTATGGTTAAATATCCGTGTAGTAATTGCAATAAACCAGTAAAGAGTAACCAAAAGGCACTTTTATGTACCTCATGTGAAAAATGGGCTCATTATAGTGTGCGAGCGGGGGATTCTAAAATCCAAATATGATGATTTAAACGAAACTTTTGAAAAACTGGCAGTGTACCGTTGCATTTTGAAACAATTTCCTTTTGGGGACCAGGAAACTATTTTGTATTTAGAAAGTTACGTTATGAATAGTTCACGTCTTCAGAAACATGGTTAAACTATGATTGTTCAAACCATTGACGCTTATAAGATTGCATTAGTAAGAAATTTTATAAAATGAGAAGAATAGATCTGAAAACCAAAGAACTTTAAGTTACGTGGCTAGAGATTAAAAGAACAAAATAATAGTAGTTCGATTTTTGTTGGTATTTTATATAGGAGGCCTTCCTCACTTAAAGCAAATGTTGAAAGAGTTTTATTGTAACTAAATTTAGAAGGGTGTTGGAAATTATTAAACCACTAAAATGTAAGCTCTTTCACCAATTACTGTTCATCTCTCCTTTCATTGACTCTGTATAATTCTCAGTTCTCACTTATAAGTTCTTAATTTCTCTTTCAGACCCAAAGACTCTTTACGCCAAGAATGTAAATCGATTATTTGTACCCAGTGCGTCTATGGTAAATTGCCGATTCGTCCACTGCCAACTGGTCCACTCACCTAATGGTCTACCTCCATTTAGTCTAATGCCATTCCGCCCATCAACATTTCGTCTAACAACCACTTGGTCCAATGCAATAACCACTGGGTCCAATCATCACTTCGTCTAATCACCATTTCGTCTATTACAATTTCGTCTAATAACCAGTTGGTCTAATATCCATTTTCTTTCATTCCTTTTGCACATTTAACACTAAAGTTTAATCAGACCAAATGGTGTATGGACTAAATGGCTATTGGACCAACTGGTTATTAGACGGAACGGCATTAGACTAAATGAAAGTATACCATGTGGTGAGTAGACTATCTGATGGTAGACCAAATGGTAGTAGACGAGTTGGCAATTGGACGAATTTGCATTAGACGAATCGGAAATAAACCACGTCTATGTTCTCTGAAGGGGCTTTCACAATCGCTCTTGTGATCGTTTGTGATTTGGTCACAATAATTATCTTGCACACAATCGCAACGGTTATGAGCAGTCGCACCACTAATTGTGAAAGGGGCAGGTGGGGAACAACAAATTAAAATAAGCAGAGCTGACATTTAGGTTAGACTTGTCAATTTATTAACAAGAGTAGACATTTAAAGCAAGAGCGGTGGAAAAAAATCATCGCAGGAAAAAATGCCCTTTCTTCAAAATGGAAAGTGCCCTTTTTCAAAATGAATACCCTTTTTGAAGTAAAACATAATACATTTTATGTTAGAAAATCACCTATTTTTTGGCTCGCGCTTGCATGAATTACTGTTTAGTAATGTACTCATTCTGTCGTTGGTTACAAAAATGCTTAGAATGTCCAGTTTTTAAGGTGGAATTTCACAAGTTTTCAGTTCGCGCTTCGCGCTCGCATTATTTGATTGGTGCCCGGATCGGTGAGATATGTATCGTATTAATCAGTCACTAAATGCAGTCCTTATCAGGTCCCTTTTCTGGTCAGTATATAAAAAATGTCAGCTCGCGCTTCGCGCTCGCTTCAATTTTTTGGTTAGATACACAACTTTTTCATGATAACAAAACTGCCTTAACAATAATTATTATAGCGTCATAATTGACCTACAAGCGAGTTTCACAACTTCAGATTTGGAAATTTTTCCAAACTGCTTGCTCGCTCGCTATGCTCTCTCACGGAAAAAATTGAGCCTAAATATATATCAAACAGAAATAACTTCAAAAAGGCTCTGCTCAACTTAATTGCTATGCAAACACACAACTACTTCACGCAGATGATAATCCCATGGTGAAAAAAATGCAAATTTTGACATATTACAAGTTCCCTTTTTTGGCTTTGTTCCCCCAAACGAAAATACGTTCCGCCGCCCCTGATTTAAAGAATAGATACAATCCAACTTCACTCGATCGAAATGAACTCCAAGACATGCCCCGAGAAAACTCTCCCCAAGTGTAAATTACCACCCTTTTTATAGAGAGCTAGATCGAGCAAAGGATCCTTGAGCTAGTTTCTATCCTTCTCCCAAGAACAATATTTGTCCTCAGCTGACGGTCAGTCAGGGGCTGCGCGCAACTGAAAGACTGTCCTTGATGTTGCATAACACGAGGGCAGACTCTTATGACGAGCGAGACCTTGGACTTAATATGCAAAACATATCTGTCATGTCCTCAGCGTGAGGTCAGACCATAGAGCTATTAAACTCTGTAATAGCTCTATGGTCAGACGAAGTCGCACGCGATATGCACGCGACTGAGATCTGTTATCGCTATAGGCGAGGCCGCACGCGACTGAAAAACTGTCCTTGTCGTTACGTTAAGGCCACCGCACACCTTACGACTGTTCGCGATCCGATTTTGGAACAAATCGCATTTTGCTCATTTTCTGAAAATGTGAATGGAACATATCATTTTATTTGAGGTTAAAATTAATTGAAAGAATACTAATATAACCATTTGAAAGATTGCAAGCTTTTATTTTTGAGTAAAGGTCAAATTAGTTTCAAATCGTAGCCAATCATACGACTGCTATGACGTCATTACGACTAGATATTGAATTCGCTTTTATTCTAAGAAGGATGATAGCTTATAGTCACACATATGAACATGGGTATTCGTATGATGATTAAGAACATTACGAAGTAAGATATTCCAAGTCTCAATATTAGCATCAAATTCTACTACATTTTATTCTGAAATCGGGTCGCAGACCAATCGTAAGGTGTGCGGTCGCCTTAAGCGAAACTTACAAAGTGTGACCTCAGCTGGGAATGCTGGGAGGACGAGGCAGAACGAGATGTAAACCCGCAACTATACAGGACTATGCGATTTACTGACAAGCTCGAGAAGGCGTTGCTCTTACTGAATACTGAGCACTGGCGGATCGGGAGGGGGGGGGGGGCAAAGCCGGCCCTAGCCCCCTATTGAGAGGCGCCATTAAAATTTGTAATGTAAAAATGCCGTTAAAAGAGAGAAAGAGAAGTGTGTCTACCTTTTGAAAGTGAAGATCTTTCAAATGTCACTATTTTGGGTTGAAACCCTTTTTTTTCTTGTCAAAATTTTTCCTCGGGAAAATGTACGTGCCCCCCCCCCCTTTGGAAAATCCTGGATCCGCCCCTGATACTGAAACTGTTGATAGTATACTACAAATACAAATTCGTGACAATATCATTATCAAATAATATAATTTTGACGGGTGATTTCAATTGCAACATGAGTGATAGAATAAAATAATTTAGGATATTTGTCGTACTTATCAGCTTAATCAGATAATTCACGAACCTACACGAGCAACACCAAACATTCGTATACAATCATCAATTTAATAATTGCCTCTAATTCGATTGAAAATGTTAAGTCGTGAGTAATCTCCATTGGTTTTAGTGACCACTGTTTGACTTTTGTAGCTCTTGTGAAAAGGAAACACACAATGTTTCATTTCAAAATAAGAAAATTTAGGTATTCTCGCAACTTTGATGAAAACAGATTTCGAGATGATTTGAAAAATCAAAATTGGAATGATTTCAATGACGAATGCATTTAGGATGCACATTTCATTTCTGTCAGAAGAAAAAGAAATGGGATAGCTTGGATTCCAAATGAATACATTAAATTGGCACGTGACCGTAAATTCTTTAAGAAAAAAATTAAGAGTGTTTACTAATGAAATTTTTTAAAGTACTATCGAAACAATTCAAATAATTTGAACAAATTCCTTTGTGTGATATGCCTCTTATAGGCTTAGCGAAGTAGTATTGGTATATTAAAATAAACTGAGACAATTCAGGTTCATTTTATCACGATTGTTATTGTCTCTTTCTGGGATATACAAAATAGGCTTAAAATATGAATCAGTGAAACTAGAACACATAAAATGCATACACACATTGCAATACTCACGTCATGCCATGTACAGCTACATACAGTATAATACTTAAATCCCAATATGGTACAGTTTTGCAAATGACTGTATATCCACTATAGGCCTACTGATATTCTGCATTATGCGTACATCGCACGCAGTGTTTCCACACATGCATCCAAAACAAATATCCCCGAAACTGAATCTCAGATTTCCCGAAATTCATGAATTCTATGCATAGACATTTCCAGGAAGTTTCAATTTTTTTTTTAAATCGGACATTGAAAAGGCGAGCAATATTTAAAGTTTACACTTTGTAAAATATTGGGTAAATATGCACCGTGAAGGTAATTATGTGTCCAACCAACATTGGGCATTTGATTGATTCTTTATTTCCATGCAAAAATTGACAATATTTCAAGGTAAAATAACAATAAACAGTCATTGCATGGAGGGGACAGTAATAAGCACAAAGGCATGAAAAAGGACGCCCCTCTTTTGGGCATTTTTATTTATCCAGTGTGATGAAAGTTTTGCCCATTCTTAAGTAATTGCTGCTTATTTTTTAACCTTACTGGACAATATGCTTCCCGCGTTGGGCCGTGTGGTCCAGTGGTTAGAGCATTGGACTCATAATCGCAAAGTTGTGAGTTCGAATCCCAACTCTGCCATTGTCTCCACTATGATAAAAAGGCCCGAGAGTGATATCTGTCGTCTATAACGTCAGCCACCATGGGCGGAAATCCCAGGGGGGACGTGTCCCCCAACTCAAAATAGTAGGGGGGACACAATATCAAATGTCCTCCCTACTATTTTTGGTCTTTTATGATGGTAGGAAAAACTTCATTCAAAATCGAAATAAAACATGTATTTTGGGACGAGATGACCTTACTTTTGGGATGAGAACCTCTTTTTTTTTTTTTTTTGCTTGTCAAATTCATTTTCGTCGAAATGACCTTAAATTTTGGGGGTGATAACCTTTTTTTATGCTTCTCAAATTTTCCAGCCCCTTGTCCCCCTACCTTTTGGGAGAAATTTCCGCCCCTGTCAGCCACTATGACTGATTAACCTAGACGTAAAATGTTTCATAGGTAATTGGTTATATACCAGCTTGGCGTTTACCAGCAAAATGCTGTCCTACCGAGTTCCTACGGGAGTTACCACAAACAGAAAACTGCCCGGAATTGGTTGGACACATAATTGCCCTCGTGTTTGTTAAAATTTTACCTTTATATTTCTTCTTTTTTTTTGCTTGTCAAATTTTTACGTGGACGAAAAGTCCTTTTTTATTATTGAAAACCTCCCTTTTATGTCATTTTTTCCTCGGTAAAATGTGCCCCCCCCCCTTGGAAAATCCTGGATCCGCACCTGAGTCTAGTGGTCCCCCACCCAAGTATTATTTGCTTTGAAAAAAGGGGTAAATGAGCAACCCAATGTTTCCCCCATACAGTTACACAGCGCAAATCCCTCTTGATTCTTTTCTTTCTTCTTTCCTTTTTATACCTCCATGTTTTTTCTTTTTCTCTCTCTTCACTACTTGAAAAATAAGGGGTGGGAGGGGGACGAAGGTCGCAACTTGCCCCTCATAAGGAGTGTGTTATTATAATAAGCCTAATTATGTATGCTTAGCGCAGTAGTACTGATACACTAAAATAAATTGTGACCATTAGGTACATTATTTGTATCACGATTGTCTTCTTCAAATTCAAAATGATCTGGGATATACAGACTAGGCCTATATTAATCAGTGAAACTGGAACATAAAATGTAAACACACATTGCAATACTCACGTTACGCCATGAACAACTACATGCAGTATAGGCCCTAATATTTAAATCCCAGTATGGTACTTTTGCAAATGAATAGGTCTTTTGTGAGATCACTTCCACTAAACTGATATTTTGCACTATGCATACATCGCACGCAGTGTTTCCACACATCCAAAACATATTTCCCCGAAGCTGAATCTCAGATTTCCTGAAATTCATGAAATCTATGCATAGAAATTTCCTGAAAGTTTCAAATTTAATTTGTTTAACAAAAATCGGACAATAACAAAGCAAGCATTTTAGTGGTTTTCCACCCCAAGTATTATTTGCTTTGAAAAGGGGGGTAATTGCGCGACCCAATGTTTCCCCCAAACCAAAGTTATACGACGCACGGCCCCATCTGATTCTTTTCTGCCTCATTTTTCACCCTTCATCTCTCTCTTTCTCTCTCTCTCTTGACTTCTTGAAAAATAGGGGGTGGTAGGGGGCCCCTGATAAGAAGTGTGCTATAGCTTAGGCCTATGCTTATCGCAGTAGTACTGATACACTGGAATAAATTGTGACCATTACATACATTTTGTCACGATTGTCTTCTAGTTCAAAATGATCTGGGAAATATAAAATAGGCCTCCATGAATCAGTGATACTAGAACATAAAAATTAATACAAATTACAAAACTCACGTCGCGCCACGAACAGCTACATGCAGAATGATATTTATGGTACAGTTTTGCAAACGGTAGGTCCTTTGTGAGACCAAATCTAATATATGCGTATATACGTCGCACTCAGTGTTTACACACATCCAAAACAAATTTCTCCGAAACTGAATCTCAAATTTCCTGTTGAATTCATAGGCATTTCCTGGGAATTTAAATTCAAATGAAATTTTGAACAAAATCGGACAATAATGCGCGCCTAAACTTGTGGTCCAAGCACTAGCGTACCTAAGGGGGGGGGGGGGGGCAGACTGCCCCCCCTGACGAGTCACAACTCATGCAGGGGACGTACCCCTGCCCCCCTGACGAGTCACAACTGATCCATTTGTAATGTAAAAATGCAATTAAAAACAGACGTGTGCCCCCTCTTTCGAACCTGAAGACTTTTTTTTTTTTTTTGCTTGTCAATTTTTTTTCGGGTAAGAAATCCTTTATTTTTGGTTGAAGACCTTCTTTTTTTCTTTTTTTTTTCCTTGTCAAATTTTTTCGAGGACGAAATATCCTCCAAAAATTTGCCCCCCCCCCCTTTGGAAAATCCTAGGTACGCCACTGGGTCCAAGTGACCAAAATCAAGGAATTTAACCTTTTTTGTTAAATTGCACATTTAAAAACAGCAGCATTATAAAATTAGAGAGCGGAGCGCGAGCAGAAAATTTTGAGCTACGTATGAGGCAAACAATAGCATGAATATTGAAACTTGCTACGTTTTTTTTTTCATTTCCCGAAAACTGTACCTGAAAATGATCCTGATTTTCCGGAATTCGGGAAATTTACTTCAAAGTGGAAACACTAATCGCACGCTTAATGTTCGTCGTTTTTTCGGTATATTGCCAATTCATCTACTGCCAACTCGTCCACTCACCACTGTCTATACCTTCAATAATTATTGATCTAAAGCCATTCCGTCCATCAACATTTCGCCTAACAACCATTTGGTCCACTTATCACTGTCTAATCACCATTTCGTCTCATTACCAGTTGGTCTAATATCCATTTTATTTTATTTTTCATTTTATTTTCAATTGGATCAATTGATAAATGGATTAAATGGATATTGGAACAACTGCTTATTAGACGACATTGTGAGTGGACGAAATAGGATTTAGACCATGTGGATAGTGGATGAACTGGTGGTAGACCTAATAACAGTATATAGATGAGTTGGTAATTGGACGAATTGGTACTATCAGACCAATAGGAAATAAATCATTTTTGTGGGGAATCCCCGTGAAACGTTCAATGTCAAATCAAGGTCATCATAAGTCATGAAACGCACTGCTTTGTAGTCCACTTTATAAAAAATACAAGACTGACTTAGATCTAGTAGGAAAATCTATCCGAATTTTATTTCAGAACCAGAAAATAAGCTCGTGGATATAAATACTATAATGTGGCTATCAAAAGAGAGTCAGTTTATATTGTTATTGGGGTTTTTAAAACAAATATTTATATCATGATAGATGCTTTAATTAATATCTGTAGCTATCGTAACCTAAGATTTTGTTCGTTTGTTTTATTTCCGAAATCACAAAAACACAATATATGCAAGTAACATACGCATTAACTTTAAAACATTGATAATAAATACGCTCGGATAGCCCAATCCAGAGCTGTTAAACATAATTATCAGCTGTGTTTTTTCATGTGGTCCAATATCATAATAATAATTAACAATGGTATGACAAAACATGTTTGTTTTATGGAGTTTATGCCTAAATAAAACAAACAAACATATACCAATAACAGAAATAACAAGAAGATAAGAAAATGGACAAAACGTAATCTAAAATAATTTCTGCTGCAGTCATATTTCATATAATTATGTCCGCACGGTGTTGTTTTTATAACGGCGCTGTAATAAAAAAATATGAATATATGCGGCAATCAAAATTATTTTATATCACTATAATGTTTTTATTTTTATCATTTTAAGTAGAAAAAGCCTTATATTATAGAAGATTTGAGAAATATAAGGCCGTTAACTGGATAGACTTATTCAATGAATTTTAAGGGACCGTGGGTCGTGAAAATGTTGCTCTTGAAATTAGGGATATCTTGCTCGTTCGCGAGGCTCACTCACGTATAAATAAATTAAACGTCTGGAGATGGTAACAACACTGTATCCTTCTGATAACCAGTCTTGCCCCCATTATCATGAAGTGAAATCACATGCCCTGATGGGTGGAATAGACATGTAGAACAAACAATATTTTCAAGCATTTTGAATATTGGGGGGGGGGGGTCGCTCGCTCCCTCGCATAATCCCGTAATATTTTTCAGACGGGCTGACAGCTGCTTGCTTAGTATTTCACGTTCAGTATGCTGCCACTGATGTGCCATTTTATTAGTATTGGATAAACCAATGTCAAAAATTATTCAAGCCCCCAGAATCCCCCCCCCCAAAAAAAAAAGAACCGCACCTGGAGAAGGGAGGCGGTATATAGTAATCCACCTCCCCTCCTCCTCCTCACCTGGCGTAAATTCCAAGGATTTTAGATAAATCCAAATCCGCTGTGGATAGTGACCATCTAAATGTTGGATTTATTTTAAATCTATAGGATTAAATTTCAAATCTCAAAATATATAAATTCAAATCTTTTAGATTCTTATTTAAATCTACAAGGGTTAAAACCAATCTAATATTCGGCTGGCCGCTATTCACAGCCGATCCGGATTTACTTTAAATCCTTGGAATTTAGAGTGTATAGTATAGTAGGAGCTGTTCAATATTCTTCTTCCATCTTCTGAACCCCCCCCCCCCCCCATTTTGTAAAGGATCAGAGTGATGTTTTATAATTATAATTTATGTTACACACATTCACTCAACTGAATAGCTTTACGCATTGCTGATAAACTTGAAACTTATCAAAATTATTCGTCATCGATACTGCATCTTTTCATTTTTCAAAATCTGTATACGCTTATAATTCTTTCCTCTTATTTTGATCGTGGTAATTAAACATTAACTTAATTTTGCATTTACAAAAAGATGCTGCTATCATTATTACAAATGTTATACAATCTAATATGACACCGTGTAAGTAACAAACGAAAATGAATCATTTTAGGGTTTCTGCATGATATCCTACAAGCTTATATACATAATTTTCCTGCATTATGTCAATTGTTTAGGAGTCGGGATACCATTATTAAGTCTTTTATTAATCAATTCATTATAAACCAAACTTAGTCAAAGTGAAATACCTCAAGTTTCTTAGAAATGAAAATACTTTACTTTCAGCTTCTAATCAGTCTTTGAAATTACTTCTTTTTCTTTTAACTATACGAACAGTTTTTTTTATTTTATTTATGTAGATTCAATACGGCCGCACAATAAATAAAAGGTGGGTATATAAATAGTACTGAATATCTAAAAGTCATGGTATCTCTCTTTTCTCTCGTAATATTAAAAAAAATCTAAAGTTCAGAGTATGTTCAAATTGACGTCACTAAACATAATCCGTAGCGTGAATTATTTACAATATCAAAATATGAAAATACCGAAACAATGATCGGACTGAACCAAAAACTCTGAATACAATGACCTCATATCAATCGAATGATCAACAAAATTACGTGGAAAAATATACAACATGACTGACAACTAATTTTAAGTGCATAATATTCGTTTACAATGTGATATAGAAATGCAATACTACCATCATTTTTTGTATTACTTAATTTGTGGGAGACTGCATGTGAATAACTTAAACTAGCACGAATACCAACTTCTTCACAATGGGATGAAAGCATATTAGGATTACTGGGTATTTAATAAGCTCAATGTAGTCTACCGCCTTTTTATGATGCGTTTTTCCTATAATATTTACAAATATTGTGGTTATGTTTCCGCACTACTTTTGTATGTTGACAAAATACTTATGTACACTAGCCTACTAATGAAAGTACGCTAAATCAGCGCTTCTCATCCTTTTGTTTTACTCGAGGACAACTTTGACTCTCAGATTTTTTCTTCGAGGCCCACCAACCAAAATTTTAAGAAAACGTCAATTTTGGTGAAAATAGTGTTTCGTGAAATTTGAACACAAAGCTCTGAAGCACATTCGAAACAAACAGTTTGAGAATTAATCTGCATTTGCAAATGTCCGGTAAATGGGCGACAATAACTACATACACAGTCAATATGCATGCACATGAGGTTCACTTCTGAACTGGATCGAAACCATGCACATGAACGTGCTTATTTAGGGATTTCACACGCTCGCATTTGCGTCATTTGAATTCTTAATTGCAATGCCAAATTGTAATGACGCTAGATTCATCTTCCGTTCACACGGCTCAGGAGGATTCTAATTCTGCGGCTTTACGTTTCGCATCGATATTGAGAGGTGTGTCTTCTTTTTGGTACCCCGCCAATGGCTAGTCTGCAGGCACAGACCCTGATTGGAACTTTGATCAACAAGTGTGCCTCCACGCAAAGACTAGCACATACAAAACTTGCTGTTCCAGAGAGCCTTCAGTACACAAGGTATGAGTAGGCTGCACATTCAGACCCTTAACTCGAGTGAAGGGTTTGCCCAGCAGACTAGTCAATGGCACTCGTGCATCGCTAAAATTGGCCAACAGAGCAGAAAATAGCGGGCGGGGTTTTTCTGCGGAAGTGGTTGAATGGTCACCGTAAGCTCCGCCCCCAGAATTACGTTTTGGAGGTCAAAGCATTCACACGGCTGGTTTCGCTCCGTAATTCTGGAATAGCGTCACTCGAAAGCACCTCGAAACCATCATTTGCATTGCGCATTTCAAATTACGCTATTTTGCATTCACACGCTCAAACTGCGTAATTCGAATTATCATTCGAATGACGCAAATGCGGGCGTGTGAATCCCCTCTATAGACCGATCGGACATAACATATTCGGACGGATCTGTATGAGATATACTATAGTTTTTCCCCTATTTTTTCTCCCTCTGGAGCTTCTCACTGCCCACTTGTAGGCCGCGGCCCAAATGGCATTAAACTATAAAGATATCCTTTAAAACAACTGATGGGCTATAGCCACAAGAAATATATACATGCAATTTGCACATACTTCTTGTAATTGTTTCCAAGCGTTTTAGAATTATGTTACGAGAGTGAAATGGTGATTTTCATGGTCTTTCAACTTTAATTTGCTTCATACTTTCTATAAAGCAATCATGAATCATGCCTCTTCAAAATTCCTGTGACACCCTTTTGCCTGACAATTGAGTATACCGTTTATGATGATTATGGTTCTACAATAATTCCTTGCGTCATGAAGGCATTGCGCCAGCTTTTCATAATTAGAGGGGAAGTTCACCCTTAGATAGTTATCAGTTTTAAGTTTTGAATTTGTGACGTCATAAACGAGCAGCTACCCCATTATCATAGTTATGATATAAAATGCATAAATCCCCAAATTTGTAATGGTTCGAGATGACTTATTGTTTGTTTTCTTTTTAGGAAAGGATGTGAAATGATTTGTCTATTAATACATTGAAGGTACAGTAAAAAAGGTTTTTATTTTTTTGAGAAAATTACATTTCTTTGATTTTTTACCATATGATATGTAAAGATCCTCGCATATGACGTCACAAATCAAATAATTGAAATTATAACTTTTTTATTCTCTGTTTTGATTTTCCTCAAACCTTCACCAATATATTTTATCTTTTCTGTTACTTTTTACAATCAACTTTTGGTCAGGGTTAACTTCCCTATATAATGACTTGTTTCAATATTGATTGGAAATTGCCATGATAATAACGACTGACTGTGAAACTGCTAAACTATTTGCCATGACAACGACTGAATGCACTTTATATAGTGACCTAGAAAGCAGCAGATTGGGCCTTGGTGGTGATATTAGGTGCAAAACGAGAGAATGCAACTATATACTCCTTGACCAGGGCCATTGGAACACCACCGTTGAGATGAAGTTTGATCATGTAACGGTGATTCCATGGAGGCATTGTCACTCCGATAGTCAACACTCTTTCGTTTGTACTAACTCCTTGAGACTGTGAAGTTGATGACCAGCTCTTCAGACAATCGTCCATCTATATAGAAATAATGAAAACAAAATATAACCGAGTTGCGAACGCAATAGCGACGTGCAAGATGAAGATTGGTCGATGTTTGTAGGTACGTATGGGCTGCAGTATTGATTAGTAGAGATTTGATACCGGACTGAATATCATTGAATGTCATTTTCTGGGGAGCAAAAAAAAAACAGTAAAAACTCTGGTATCGGAAGGGGTGCATATGCATTGACTGCATCGGGAAGTAATCTTCCAATACGCTACTGATTGTCATCTAATGAACAATCAGGGAGTATAACACTTCCCTGGAACAATGCTTACCCCTGCACAGCTACACAGAGCCAGACAGCAACATGGCCGTACTCCCATTACGGTCTCGACAGACTGGACACCAACTGATGCGTTCAACTCCACACTGTGGATATTGATCAATGGGATACTCTGATAATGCAGAATATCTGAAGCATTTCCTGTGATTGTGTAACCTGAAGGTCTCTTGTCCTGACCAGGGGTCAAAGTTGCCAAGCTCAAACCTGAATCAATTAAAAGGTTATAAATATAACTATTAAAGTAGCAACATAAACATTTTTATCATAATTGCAAGACTTAGTTGGTGTAAAAGTGTTAATTAAACATTGATTTTTGCTTATTTTAATGTGATTATTAATGCCATATAATTATTATACCAGGATGTTCCGAATTTCATACCTTGATCATGTTGAGAGTGATATAGGGGTATACATTTCAAATTTTTACTTTTTATCAAGCTTTTTATCGTGGTGGCATAGCATTTTCCATTCGCAGGTAGGCCTATACGTCTTGTTACGTACAGGTGGTGCAAGTTATCGTGATCTGGTGATTAATGGTTTTTCTCATTTTTCAAACTGCCATTAAGACAAAGCCACCTCCTTATTTGAAACTATAAATCTTGCATAACACACCGTTGCCTATATAATTCATTATAAGTTTCTTGTCAGTAGAAAATGCAGCAGGATTTTTTTTTTCATGGCAAGACGTGTTACGTTATGCCAAGATTATGTGTTCCCGTTTCCGTTTCTATTTATGGTAACTCCCGTAGGAACTCGGCAGGACAGCGTTTTGCTGGTAAACGCCAAAACTGGTATTTCCTAAGTAATTGGTTACAAATTATAACCAATTACTTAGGAAACATTTTACGTCTAAGTTAATCAGACATAATGGCTGACCTTCTAGACGACAGATATTACCCTCGGGCCTTTTTTATCAAAGTGGACAATGGACAATGATAGAGTGGGGATTCTAACTCACAACCTTGCGATTATAAGTCCAATATGCTCTAACCACACACTAAGAAATCCCGGTGCAAATGGGGTGTACGATACGTGCGTAAACCTCGTAGTACCGTACCATCGAGGTGCTCGCGGGCTCTCGCTCGCGTGCCCGGTCCGCAAGTTAGCTCTTATGCGCGAGAGTCAGTGTCTGTTGTACACTCATGTACTCTTTACGTGCACCCAAGGAGCTCCTTGGTGCACCGCACCAGCCTGTACTCCAACCAGGGGAGCGTTTCATGAAGGGACTTTGTCCGACAAGTTCTGTTTTATCCGACAATTACCATAGTAACAGTACCTCTCAGCCAATCAGATTCAAGGAAAGATGTCAGATCTCACAACTTGTCGGACAAAAATGTTGATGAAACGCTCCCCTGTACTCCGAGGAACAGGGGGGCGTTTCATGAAAGGACTTGTCGGACGCTTTATCCGACAAGTCCCATTTTATCCGACAGTTACCATAGGGACAGTGCCTCTCTGCCAATCAAAATCATGGAAAGATGTCAGATCTGACAACTTGTCGGATGAAAATATTGATGAAACGCTCCCCTGGTTCTCGGTTTTGCGCGCACACTCGGCTGGGCGTACGCACGGGATAGTACGTATATATATCGGTGAAAATAGATTCGATTAAAATCGTCTAGAACTAGACTAGGGTTATCTCACAGAACCATCACTACATAAACCACAACAAAACATAAAAATGAAGAAGCAGGGGCTTCATTTGAATGGATTTTCATCTCTATTGACACAGACAAAAGAATCATGTTCTGTATTGACCCTTCATGACTATTTCTGCTCGTTTTGCAGCTTTTCAATTCAGACCTCATCCAACACTTTTGAATCCTGCTCTTTTCGTAACGGCATGATCATAACAAGCATGGCATTATTTTAAAGAGAATTAAATGATCTTTTGAATGATATCAAATATGCATTGTGTAAAATTGGAAGTTGGGAGAAATTAATGGCCAAACTCAGATTTCCTAACTTTTTTTGCTCGTTTTGCAGCTTTTCAATTTAGACCTCACCCAATACTTTTGAATCCTGCTCTTTTCGTAACGGCATGATCATAACAAGCATGGCATCATTTTAAAGAGAATTAAATGATCTTTTGAATGATATCAAATATGCATTGTGTAAAATTGGAAGTTGGGAGAAATTAATGGCCAAACTCAGATTTCCGAACTTTTTTGAGGGGTTTATATATATATATATATATATATATATATATATATGATCCTGAACAAGATGCATAATATGTAACTAAATAATTGCTGCGAGCGTGAAGAGCAAGCAGCATTTTTTAAATCTTTTAATATACAATACGTTCTGGTCTGAAAAGGGACCTCGTAAGGACTTTTTGTAGTTTAATGCAATGAAGACAATACATATTTCAACAATCAAATAATGCGAGCGCGAAGCGCGAGCTGAATATTTTTTCTCATTCTGACCTAAAAACTGAATACTCTTGGCACTTTTTGTAAGTATGAACAGGATAGATATATAACTAAACAATTGATGCAAGCGCGAAAATAAATTGAGATTTAGAGGTAAAAATGGGACACATGTTTTGTAAATCATGATTAGGATGGGTAATTGGATATCTTCCTACATTAATAATGGGGGCGCGAAAGTGAATAATTTAAGCAAGTTTTAAATAAAGAACAATCTGCGTATCTCAATTTAGACCTGGAATCCGGGTATTCTAAATACATTTCTTTTATTATGAAAATCAATAATGGGAGTGCGAAGCGCGAGCTGAAAAAAAAAATATTCCGAACTGAAGAAGGGTCAATTTAAGCACCATTTCAAGCACTGTTTTGGGAAATTGTGAAAAGGATATGGATTGCATTTAATGGTGTGAACGCGAGGTGTGAGTTAATTCTTTAATTATTATTTTGACCTTAGACCGTGACATTTTAAGGATATTTGGCATATGAAAATGATGACTCTCTTACTATTCCTCTCCCTAAGCTTGAAATGAAACTTATCGATATTTCCATTCTGGAAAGGGGACAATTCAATTATTAGGAATTCATGGACATGTCATCTTATTTAATAATTCAATAAGCCTAATAAGAGGCCTTAAAGTCGATATTGTAAGCACTTTTGTAATTGTGAATAGGATGCTTGGGTTAATATGTTTTTAAAAGTTAATGCGAGCGCAAATCGCAAGCCGAAATATTTGATAAACTGTCATAGAGGTATACATAACTCACATGGATCTGCTTACGAAAAAAGGGTTTGTCATTTTGTTTATTCATTGGCAGAAAAGAATTTAATGTCTATATATTAAAATTCCTGCGTAAATGTACCTTAACAAAAGTTCAAATGATAGACATGATTGATGGAATCGTAATTTTGTACTGTACTAATTAATGTGAAAACCAAATTTTATGTTGTGTTTGTTCATTTGCCGATTTCTATGTAACATTACAATTTTATTTTATTTCTGCACTTCCGGAATTATTGGGGGAGGGGGGGCAAAACGGTATGCTTGCCCCACCAATATTTTGATTGGTGGGGCGATCGCCCCCCCCCCCCGGATAGATGCCTCTGCTCGCTGATAGACCTATGGTATAAAGTTGATTTGTGATCGAAGATTACCCGAAATAACAATAACTTTACCGAAGTGAAATGATTTTTAATTTTTTTGATATTTATGTGATGATAATTGTTTAACAAACACATTTGATTACCTATACTTTGGGAGAAAGAGAAAATAGAGCTACTTGAATTACAACTATCGGCAACAACTGTATCGGCTCATATCGCTAGAGGCTCCGGTCTCAGCGCTTTTCGCTGGCAGAGCGGGAAGAATCTTGACTGCAATTACAACGAGTAGAGTTCGAGTCCCAACTATAAGGTAACTAAAAAAATCGATACAGAAAGTGAATGAACCGGAACTCTCGACAATTTTTTGTTATTTTAGGTGGGGTTACATTGTGCACCCTATAAGGGGTAGACTTGTACGTCCTCTGTTATTTCCGTGCCTCTAATTCTAATATAAGGTGCAGATGGACACCCCCAAACATAGGCGGATCCAGGGGGGCCTGGCCCCCCCCCCCCCCCCCCTATTGGCGGAGCAAAAAAAGAAGAAAAAAAGGGGGAAAAGGAGGGAAAAGAGAGGAGAAAAAAGAAGAGGAAGAAGAGTGAATAAAATAAGATGAGGGGAAGACTTGGAAAATAAAGAAAAACTTTGATGCCACTATATAAAATTTTCGCTCGCGCTTCGCGCTCGCATTGCTTGTTAGGTGATTTTCATATCTTGTTCAATATGGAGTTTAAATATCAAGTTTGGAAGTCAATATACAAAACATATTTCACCTCGGAAATCGAACTTTCATTATTTTGTGCGATTTACAAATTGTTTTTAATAAGTGCTCTGTACAAATGTCAGTTTTATGGTCTGAATATTAACATTTTCTGCTCGTGCTGCGCGCTCGCAAATTTTGATTTATCAGGTACCTATTATTTTCGTGTATTCCATAAAGTTTTCAAAATATCCCTTTCCAGGTCTGATTGTCAAAACGTATCAGCTAGCGCTGCACGCTCGCATTTTGATTGTCGAGTTATGTATGTCTCAATATTGATTATACAACAAACTACTTAAAACCCCCTTTTTATGACAGTTTATCAAAAAATTTGGCTCGCGATTTGCGCTCGCATTAATGGTTAAAATATATTAACTTGATGCATCCTATTTATGATTACAAAAGTGCTTGAAATGTCCAATTTTCAGGCCATAATATCATCAGATTTCGCGCCCTAATGCATTAATAAATAAGATATTAATTTAATAATTAAACTGTCCCTTTTGTTTCATCTCTCACTTAGCAAGAGGAATAGGAAGATAGTCATCATCTTCATATGCATATCCTAAGGATGTCCCGGTCCTATGTTAAAACTCAAAGTAAAAATAATTAAAAATATCAGCTCTTTATTAAGTGCGATCCATATCCACCTCACAATTTCCCTACAAAATGCTTGAAATACTTTTTTCAGATCGGAATATCAAATAGTTTAAGCTCGCGCTTCGCGCTCGCTTTGATTTTCATGATTAAAGATACTATTTAGAATGCCTAGATTCTATGTCTAAATATGAAAGACGCGCGCGCATGTTTATTCAGATAGTCAACTTGTTCTCTATTTAAATCATTATCCAGTTTCAGATCACAATACCAAAAAATTTCTACTCGCATTGTTAATGTAGGAAGATCCCCTATTACTCATTCTTTTCATGATTTACAAAACATGAATAGAGTGTCCCGTTTTTAGGTCTAAATCTCGATTTTTTTTTTCCCGCTCGCATCAATTGTTTAGTTATATACCTATATAGAGCGGGAAGAATCTTGACTGCAATTACAACGAGTAGAGTTAGAGTCCCAACTAACATGACTAAGGTAACTAAAAAATCGATACAGAAAGTGAATGAACCGGAACTCTCGACAATTTTTTGTTATTTTAGGTGGGGTTACATTGTGCACCCTAAGGGGTAGACTTGTACGTCCTCTATTATTTCCGTGCCTCTAATTCTAATATAAGTTGCAGGTGGACACCACCAAACATCGCATCAATCGCATCAATTGTTTAGTAATATACCTATCCTGTTCACGATTACAAAAATTGATTAAAATTTTAAATTCTTTATGTAGAAATGTCAAAAAAATTGTTGAAATATGTAACGTCTTCATGGCTAAGTGCAAGCAGTCCTTAACAGGTACCTTTTCGATCACTTCAAAACGTATATAAAAACTTGAATAGAGTGCCTCGTTAAGTAGGTCTAAATCTCAAAATTTTCCGCTCGCGCTTTGCGCTCGCATCAATTTAGTTATATACCTATTCTGTTTAAGTAACAAAAAAAGTGCTTAGAATTTCCATTCCTAAGGTAAAAATGTCAAAAAATTTCAGCTCGCGCTTCGCGCTCGCATTATTTGATTTTTAAGATATGTAACGTCTTCATGGCTTATTGCAAACAGTCTTTTACAGTACCCTTTCCATTAGTTCATTTCTGCTCGCGCTTCACGTTCGTAGTAATTATTCATTTGCATATACATCTTTTTCAGGATAAAAATCATTGACCAGAATGTTCAAAATTTTAGGAAAAAATACATAAGATTTCCAAAAAATTTAGCTCGCGCTTCGCATTATATAAATAAGGATTATGGTATTATATATTTATGTTTATTCGTAACAATTAGAGCTAAGAAGTGACTATTAGGACTACCCCTTCAAAGAAACCAAAACTCCCGGCAAAAATCATCTTCGAGCAGCCGATCAGGGAAAACATGGCTGAAAAAAAAAATCCGGGCCCCCCCTATTGGCGAAGGCTGGATCCGCCCCTGCCCAAATACCCTAGGGGTGTAAAATTGGACCAGAGATCTAACGAAACATCATAGGCCAAGTTTGTAAGCTAATTTAAGGTCATAATGGTAGTAGACAAACCTTGATAAACCTCAGCTGATAGGAGAAGAAGACGATGATTAGTAAGGAAAGCACGACCAGATGTCATGTTAGATCGAGGTGGTGATTGAGGCTCAGGATTAAACATCACATAGTCAAAGTATATGAACTGACTCACTAACATTGTTTCTTCGCTGTATAAAAGACCTGGTGAAACAAAACAAAGATGACGTCGAATTTCTCTTAAAATACAGTCCAGTGATGTTTCCATATTCTAATTTAAAAAATATATATTTTCCATGCACGCTGACGTTGTTTTGGGCTCTTTTGCAATTTCCAATAAAGTCAGAGGCCTTTATTACAGAGAACAGTAAGAAAAATAAAAACAGAAAAGAACATTTAGAGCAAAATTACAAAATAACCAATACATACAGTATGGTTAATAATGATAGTGTTTAAAAAATCCATACGAAAGAATGATATTTAAAACATATCACGTCAAAATCTGTTACAAAAAAATTGATTTATGTATGTTTTAAAAAGGCCATTTTTGGGGCTCGCTAGCTTCCCTCACACACAGCATCTTTAAATTATTTTTAGACTCATCACCCCCCCCCCTGACCTCCGCCCAAATGAAAATAAAATAAAAAAATCCCTCACAAGAAAACAAAACAGCCCCCCCCCCCCAGGAAATTCAATCGACACCAATGGCTTGCCAGTGTATATATGCTAACGATGGTTTACTTTGAATTCTTTGAATTCGCGTTTTTAAAAACAGAACCGCAGAGCTGGGGGGCGTTTCATGAAAAGACTTGTCAGACGTTTTATCTGACAAATCCCAGTTTATCCGACGACAGTTACCATAGGAACAGTGCCTCTCAGCCGATCAGAATCATGGAAAGATGTCAGATCTGGCAACTTGTCGGATGAAAATATTGATGAAACACTCCCCTGGATTCCGTTTTCATTTTTTCATGACTAAAACAGAACAACGACTTATCCATGTTATGTACCTTGATTCCATGTTTTCACTAAGAAATACCAAAGCATGACACCTTTTATTCTCATCCTGAGCTTTTAGAACGACTTTACAATGTCGTATAATTCATTCGTTTATTTCAGAACTATCTTGTCTTCTTACAGTACACAATTTATTCTGGATCCTAAGTTATTTACCAGCAAGGAACTGATCATAAGTCAGTCCATTCCTCATTGATGTACGACCATGTTCAGTAGAAGAAGCAATCCTACTAGCTGCATCATTAATAGCTTCTGAGGCTTGACGATGGCTCAAGTGTTTGGAAGGTAATGAGTTGATCACCTGCTGAGAGGCAGGGTCAAAGTGATACGGGGTCGGGGTCGTCTGGCGGGGAAAATGGAGGTCATAAAAATTTACAATTGAAATTCAAATTATTTTCAGAAATGGAACGACACAATCACTCTAAATAAACAAATAGACGTCAGAGATATAGGCCAATACCGTATATTGATGAGGCAAAATAACGCATTAAAACGTGCCCATTGATGAAATGTACAGTGTGCTTGTGGTAAAAAGATAATATTATTGAACGACTATGATAATGAAAAAGGGAAATATAAATAGGACATATACATCAACAGATCAAGCACGTAAAAAACCCTTGAATATGGCACTTAAATCATTAATTGGGTGAATGCGTCTTCTGCATGACTTTCGAATATATTATAAAGGTTAAGTCAGACCCTTTTTGAATGTGTATCTGAATAAAAATATTCCTTCTACAATTCTAATATATGCACCCAATCAAATTATATATGTTTTAAAGTTTACAGATCTCTTTGTGTTCCAAATACTTTGATTTCATATTGACTGAACGAGAAAATAATAAATAATGAAGACGTAGCCTACCATAGTACCGGTCGGATTCTGCAAGAGAATGATTTCACTCGAAGATAGGGATGTATTCATCTATTATTAATGAAAATGGAAAGGAAAATTCATTAATTTTACCGTGTTGCATAGCATCAAAATAAAAAAGTATATATATCATGCAGGACATTAAGGGCATTAAAAATCTTCACACTTTAATAATAATAATAATAATAATAATAACGGTATATTTACTCAGGGTATAGTCACTTCAGTTCCGAAAACTGTTCTCCCAGCGGGCCCTGCTATTATTACTAACCCGGCTAAACTATAGGCTCCCTATTCAGGTGCACACAGCTTTTCGAGGAATTGCTTCCTGTCGGTACCCATTTACCTCACCTGGGTCGAGTGCAGCACACTGTGGATGGATTCCTTGCTGAGGAAACTACGCCATGGCTGGGATTTGAACCCACAACCCTCTGTTTCAAAGTCCGGAGACTAATCCACTGGGCCACGACGCTCCAACATTAGATGGTGCGGAACGAGGAGAGGAAACGTATAGAAGATAGAAAGGAAACCGCTGAATATACAGCGCGTCCCCCAAAAAAATGTCCCTTTCATATACGGCTGAATTATTTCAAAATTCAAAGATTATTTTCAATTACATGTGTGGTATGCGGAAGCTCATTTCATGACCTAACTTCTATTTTAAAAAATTACATTGGTTTCGCTTCAGCGGTTTTGAATATACAGCCTATTAGGTAAAAGTGGTGCTTTTCAGCCCATTCTAAGTTGACATACATGCAGCATTACTACCACTACTGTATGTTCTGCACTGCCAAGCATTATCAACCCCCTTTGATCATTGAGAATCATTCTGATCAGGGAATTCCCTGAGCTGACAGGAAATCTTCGTGATCTTACCAGACTCATCAAGTCACAACCTTTCATGTTTCAGAAGGGCAACAACAGTTGATAATGGGAGATGCACAGTGACAGAAACAACAGGTCATGTTTGTTTCATGCCTAAATCCAACAATAGTGTATTCTTGTTTTCATTACTTTTTTTATTAAGTTTATAATGAGCTCGAGTTAATTCACTGTAGCCTTTTTAATTAAAAACAACTCAATTTCTACAAGTAATATTCGCTTTCGCAAAGAGTGATACACTTGTGGTTTGTCCTTCATTTTTCAGCTTATCGGACTTATCCATCATTCATTATTGATCCCAAATCAATCACCAAACACCCTTCATTTCTTGGTTCTAACCCTTCTGCAAATGCTCAAGTTTATGATTTGATGAGCCTCGATAGATCAGGGAAATTTCCCTAGTACAGTGATAAGTGATACAGTGATTTTTATTTCTTTTACGGCCCCTTCAGGGGCATGGAAGAAATACAATAGTGTAACAACAAATATAGATATACATAAAAAAGTTAAAAGATAACAAAAGCTTAAAAAATCAGACTCTTACAACAAACAGGTGAAAGGCAAGAATCGAAAATAGAATATATGGACTAGTAACATGGCATAAAAATAGTCTGAACTACGTACATGTACATTAATTTTAAAGAGACCAATTCAACAACTGGAAGTGCATGAAAAAAGGAAAGACAACAAAATTATTTGAACTTCGACATGATGACTTTACAAAATTTTGATAGATTCTTTAAGTGCTTAATAGATTTAGCATTGAATAGCTGATTAAACTTAATGACATTAGGTCTACGGTAATAATAAGTTTTAACATACTTCTTACGCTCATCATTGAAAAACGGACGTACTAAAACATAATGAAATTCATCACCCTGAACTTCAAGGTTACACAATGGACATATTTCAAGAGGTTGATCAGATGAATAACGACATTTAGCAATTGGCTGATTATGGTTACCACATCGAAATTTACATAAAGATATTCTATCTCCTACATCCAACTTCAACAAATGTTTTTCTAAAACTGTTTCTTTTTAAAAAATTCTATAGTTGAAACACAAACGATTTCTATTAACTTCTTCATTCCAGTTTTGATAATCAATATCACGTAATCTACGTTACATAGCTAACTTAACCCGATTCAGATTTAAAAGATGGTCTTCTTCCCACAAGCTTGACATTCCACAATTGTCCAAAATACTAATTCTGGATGGTAAGGTAGGGGGCGGGCGGCGTAGGGGGTTAAAATGCAGTGCACCACTGTTGCGTAACAGGGTGTGTATTAAAAACCGCTGAAGCGAGACCAATAACATTTTCATAGAAGTTAGATTATGAAATATTTGATTGAGAATACTACCACATCTTGGAATTAATTGAGCCCTATGTCAGAGGGACATTTTTGGGGGACGCGCTGCATAGTAGGGGAAAAATTTTGAGCCCTCCAAATGCGTTTTATTAAGTCAAATAATTTCAAAATTTACAGAAGAAAAATTATTATACAATGAACTCAAACAATAACAATACTTCACAAATAAAGAATGAAATGAAATGACATTCTATTTAGTAGTAAATTTCTTAAACAAACCCGATATAGTACTGATATATCTCTCATCTTTATAATACTGATTATACATCTTTTTTCTTTACGTATGCAAAAACGTTTTCATTATTTAAATTTTGTAGAAATATATGTTGTTTCATTATACATAACAATTCAATGCATTCTTTTCTCGTCAAAACCAAAGATTATATTTTTCAAACTAAACTTGACATGCACCTGAGTACCTTCACTTATCAAATTTCTGTTTCCTTTCAATTCTTTTCCACTAATTTTACATTTATAAGAATGATGCTTTTTTTTTTATTCGAATGAAAGCCGAAATACTTGATCGACACATTTTTTCTTAACAAGTGGAGCGCCTCTGGCAGTCTCACCTGCATTACGCCATTCAATAGAGCAGCAGTGCCTTGAAAAGCAACTATTAATAGTTATTTAAGAAAAAAAAATCATATGATAATAAAATACTACGTTCATTGACCCTAGATGACCTTTGACATTGGTCATGTGACCTGAATCTCGAGCAGGATGTTCAATGATACTAGATTACTCAAATGTCTAAGTTTCATGAACTATAGATTTCTAAGTTTTCAAAGTTACATGTATGATGGCAATTCAGTAAATACCTCCAACATGCCTGGCCAAAGTTTGTTGACCCTAAATGACCTTTTACCTTGGTCAGGTGACATAAAACTTGCACTTTTTTTTCTTATATCCAAGTTTCATTAACTAGATCTATAAACTTTCAAAGTTATGATAGCAATTCAACAAATACCCCCAACATAATCTAAGTTCATTGACCCTAAATGACCTTTGACCTTGGTCATGTGACCTGGAACTCACAAAGGATGTTCAATGATACTTGATTACTCCTATGTCTAAGTTTCATGAACCAGATCCATAAACTTTTAAAGTTATGATGGAAATCATCAAATACCCCCAACATGGCCAAAGTTTGTTGACCCTAAATGACCTCTGACCTTGGTCATGTTTAAAACTCTGGCAGAGTATTTAGTGATACTTGATAACCACTATGTCCAAGTTTCATGAACTAGGCCCATATACTTTCTAAGTTATGGTGACATTTCAAAAACTGAAGATTTTGATGTTGATTTTGTTTATTACATACCCTTGAATGAAATTTAACCTAAATGGTTATATTTAATGGAATTTTTGCCTCCTTTCAATCAGCCCCCCCCCCCTTCATTCGCAACTGAAGCTCATCAAGGAATTTCTTAAGAATCACGGAAATCCAGACAGTTGGGTGGGAGAGTGGGTCTGGAGGGAAATTTTTTTTCTTGCATTTTAGTCTCAATTTTTAGAAACAGACCTAAATATATTTACTATGAAATTAAGTGGAGGTTGTCCGTAGTCTGCTCTAACGTTACAAACACTTCAGTCAAGTAAAGTGGTTCATTGCCGGATTCAGGGGGTGAAGCGGCCGCCCCATCCCCCTCTATTGACGGTGAAAAAAAAATGAAAAGAAAAGGAGAGAGGGGGAGAAGAGAAAAAGAAGAAGAAATATATTTTCAGCTCGCGCTTTGCATTCCTATATTATAAATAAATTATTGTTTATTTAGATACGCATCCTCATCATGAATACAAAAAGTAAATATAATGTCCCGTTTAAAATCGGATTATAAATCATTTTCAGCTCGCGCGCTTCGGGCTCACATTTTATTTAGTGAAATCCATAACCTCTTCACAATTTTTTTCCATTTAAATGATTAAAATGTTCCCTATTGAGAACGCATTTGTTATTGAATGAAATACACATCTTGTTATGATTTATCCCAAAAAAGTGTTAAATTGTCATTTTGTTTGATTTATTTATTTCAGGTTGGAAAACTGCATGGGGAAACACAAATTTTCTGGTCGCACTTGCATCAAGTACTTTATTAGATACCTTCACGCTTATGACTACAAAAAAATGTTCAGAATTTTCAATATTTAGTTCTAACTATTAAAAAAAATAACTCACGCTTCACGCTCGCATTATTTATTTAGGCCACATGAGGGGAGATCCCTTATCTTGTTTGTATCTAGGATAAATGTATTTAAGTCTGCATTACCTAGTTAAAATCAGGGTCTGTGCCTGCAGACTAGTGCGCCTATATCAGCATTATTTAAAGGAGAATGAAACCCTTGAAACCAGCTGAATCCATATCAAAGAGAAAAATCAAAGAAACATATTGTTGAAAGTTTGAGGAAGATTGAATGAATAATAAGAAAGTTATGAGCATTTGAATATTGAGATCACTAATGCCATGTAGTTCCTCCCATTGGCAATGCGACCAAGATCTGTGATGTCACACACGTACAACTCCCTCATTACTTTAGTACTTATTTCACTTATATTCTCACTTTTATAGAGTCTATCACAAGGTGAGGTGTTCTCTTTATGAGAGGACAAGTACAGAGGTTTCACAACATTATATCATTGATGAATCGTTTGTCATATGATTAGAATGAGCAAAAAGAGATGTTTTGGGCTATATTTTCAGTGTCCAAAAGGGGAGAGTTGTTCATCTGTGACATCATAGATCTTGGTCGTATTGCCAATGGGAGGATCTCCATAGCATTAGTGATCTCGACATTCAAATGCTCATAACTCTTCTATTGCTAGTCCTATTTTACTCAAAATTTTGTTGATCTTATTCTCTGATTTTTCTGCTTTCACAAAAGCTAACTTGCTCCAAGAGTTTCATTCTCCTTTAAAATTTGGTAGTTCAAGTTCAAGTTCAAGTTCGTCTTTATTTATCCATATCGGAAATTTGTTTTGTTCAAAACTTCAAGTCAATTAACATCAAAATACCATAAACATATAAAACAATTAATACATTTATAAGAATTATATATAGTGAAAGTGAATACCCGTTTACATAAAGGCTACAAACAAATAACATATATAAAGCCTCCATTAGACACAAGATGACAATACTTGAAATTCAGTAGAAAATAACTAATTAAATAATTAATTAATTGCAATTTATAATTTTATTCCAATAAAAATACATGTAGTATTACTGTAACACCTTAATTTAAAGAGTTACTATATCTAGTAATTAATATATTTTAAAAAATTCATTCCAATAATTAAAAGCGTGAAGTATTAACATTAATTCCAAAACGTTACTAAAAAAAGTTCTAAATGGGTTTAAAATACATGTGTGTTATTAACATTTCATTACAGTTTAAAATTTCATTCCAATAAAAAAATGAAGTATTGACATATTAAATCCTAAAAGCTACACTGTTTTGTCGGTGCCAGGTAAAAATGGCAGAGGTAATAATGGCAGAGGTAAAAATGGCAGAGGTAAAAATGGCAGAGGTAAAAATGGCAGAGGTAACAATGGCAGAGGTAACAATGGCAGAGGTAATAATGGCAGAGGTAAAATGGCAGGGGTTATATAATGGGAGAGGTAAAAATGACAGCTCTAGGTAAAATATGGCCAGTCTTAAACCCCCATGCAATGAATTGTCAAAAAGCCCCCGCATGTAAAATCCTGAAGATTTTTCCACATTTTAACATTGGTACAGATCCATTTAAGCAAATGACGATATAACTGTCGAAAAATATTTCCGCTTGAGTGAGCACCACTAACTTTTGAAAAGTTAGTGAAAAATTGGGTGCTGGTTTGTTAAAGGACAAGTCCACCCCAACAAAAAGTTGATTTGAAAAAAAGGAGAAAAATCCAACAAGCAAAACGCTGAAAATCTCATCAAAATCGGGTGTAAAATAAGAAAGTTATGACATTTTAAAGTTTCGCTTAATTTCACAAAACAGTTATATGCACATCCTGGTCGGTGTGCAAATTGGCAGACTGATGACGTCACCCACTCACTATTTCTTTTGTATTTTATTATATGAAATATGAAATATTATAATTTTCTCCTCCTTGTCAAGTGAAAGAAAGTTTATTTTCTCCCTGAACATGTGCAATTACCATTATTTTAACAGTTTATGGTTAAGTTAAGTTGGTCCTTATTGTCAAATCTGTAAAATTTGAGATATTGTATTATTCAAACAATAAAAAACAAAAGAAATAGTGAGTGATGAACATCATCGACTCTCTCATTTGCATATCGCTGAGTTGCGCATTTAACTATTTTGTGAAAAATAAGCGAAACTTAAAAATGTCATAACTTTCTTATTTTACATCCGATTTCGATGAAATTTGCAGCGTTATGTTTGTTTGATTTTTCTCTATCGATTCAAATCAACAATTTTCTGGGGTGGACTTGACCTTTAAAAAGCCGAGAAAAAAAAGTTTTCACTCCAAAAATTTGGTTAAGGGGGAAAATGACACAAAAAATTATTTCAACTAAATGAAGTTCTTTTAGGTCAGAAAAAGAATTACAACAAAAATAATAACAATTAGATAATAAACAATGTTTTTTCTTCTGTTTGAAAAATAACAGAGTATTTGTATAAAATGTCTACATTTTAGCATACCAAGCTAATTACCAAGAGGGTGCTGCTTATGGTGTACAAAATACCCAACAGTACTTCCGCTTCCAAGGGTTATGACCATCAAGACGTTTATATCATATTGGATGCAGTGGTAAAGGTTCAGGGTCTTCTTTTATGCAAAGAATCTGAACCAGACGGTCCCCCTCGATCGACCCCAAATTGGTTTACCAGTCAAAACAAGATTATTATTGATTTTCATAATCAGTTACATATTCAGTGCCAAGCCTGGGAACGCATGCTTATTGTCATTCAATTATTTAAAAAGAATAGTACAGACGACATTACAAATAAGGACATAATATTTAACGACAGTCATTCGTGAAAATTTCAACGTCTAAGCTTTCCCCGCTATGTTCTCTATGTTTTCCCCGCCCCTAACCATCTCTGTCTCTCCACCTCTCTTATGTCTACTCTTCCTCCTTTTTGCATCGGTAAACCTGGCAAACTTTAGATATAAATAAACCAGCCAGACAAAAAGGAATGTTATAAAATGATGAATGAGAATAGTGCAGTTTCATTTTGCTCCTGATAAATTGAATGAAAAAATATCTGTCGTTTGATTTCTTTTTAAAAAGCGTTCACGGTACACCTCCAACGAATTCGTAAATAGCATTGTTAGGCCGATGAAGACATAATGATGATGAAATGCCTAACCGTGACATGCACTTCTTATTTAATGTATGTACATGCGGGGGCTTTTTGACAATTCATTGCATGGGGGTTTAAGACTGGCCATATTTTACATAGAGCTGTCATTTTTACCTCTCCCATTATAACCCCTGCCATTTTACCTCTGCCATTATTACCTCTGCCATTTTTACCTCTGCCATTTTTACCTCTGCCATTTTTACCTCTGCCATTTTTACCTCTGCCATTATTACCTCTGCCATTTTTACCTCTGCCATTTTTACACCGAGCCGTTTTGTCATCAAAAAGAATTAAATTAGATGTGTGTATTCAATATTTCATTACAAGCAGTTTAGCATTTCGAAATTTCATTCCAATAAAAGCATGAAGTATTAACATAATGAATTCCTAAAATTATTGTATTGTCTCCAAAAAGATTTAAATTACATGTGTGTAATCAATATTTCATTTCATACAATTCAAAAATTTTCACTTCAATAATAAATGCAGTTATTCAAAAAGTTACTGTATTGCCTCCAAAAAGGTTTTTAAATGTGTATAATTAATATTTCATTACTACCAATTTAAAATTTCATTCCAATAATATGCATGTAGTATAATTGATATATCAATTCCTAAAAATTACTGTATTGCCTCCAAAAAGGTTTATATTAGATGTGTGTAATCAATATTTCATTCAAACAATTCAAAAATTTCATTCCAATATAAAAGCATTTAGTATAACATTAATTCAAAAAGTTACTGTGTAGAAATAATTATCAATATTTCAGTACGAACAAATTAAAATTTCATTTCAATAAAAGAAATGAATAAAATATACAGTGGCGTAACAGGCGGGGGGCAAGCTGCCCCCCTTGGTGGATTTCACCGGGAAAGTATAGTACTGCCCAAAAAGTTCTACAACCGAGAACAAAAAAGAAAAGATGAAAGGAAATGAAAGGAAGATGTAAGACATGATGTTATTTTCTGAATACCATATCAAAATCAATCTCAAACTAAAGTTAGACTCTCGTCTCATAGAAGGTAATTTTTTTTCTCGCTCGTGCACGTGCCATGCTGTGCTCCCTCTATTTGTACTTATCACACGTTGAGCTTCGCCCTAATACTCGGGGTACAATAAAAAAAAATCCTGTACATACCATGATATGACCGGGAAATTTTTGGCTCTTGCCCCCCTCCCCCCCCCCCCCCCCTGGCCACCGACCATTGTTACGCCCCTGGCTTTATAGGCCTAGAATCTTCTTATCGCAATAGTACTGATAGTATACACTAAAATAAATTGTGACCAAAGCCAAAGGGCATTAGCAACATTTTATCACGATGGTTATTCTAATTCTTCCAGAGTAAGTGCTGCCCGAAGTGATGCTTCAAGATGATGAAGTCGAAGATTATAAACGCACTGGTTGTCTTCTTTCAAGTTCAAAATGATCTGGGATATAGAAAATAGGCCTACATGAATCAGTGAAACTGGAACATACACACATTGCAATACTCACGTACGCCATGAACAGCTACACGCACAATAATATTTAAATCCCAATATGGTACAGTTTTTGCAAGATGTAGGTCCTTTGTGAGACCACATTAATATGCGTACAATGTCATGTCGCAAGTTTAATGTTCGCCACTTGCACTGTGGGGAATCCCAGCTGGGATTCCCGCGTCTATGGCAAACCGTTTGTGTAAAAACTATATAAACTCTTTTTTTCTCAGATAAACCGAGTTTATCTGAAAAACTGTGTTTATCAACTGATATAACACAGTTTTTCACAGATAAACTGAGTTTATCAACTGATAAACTAAGTTTATCAACTGATAAACTTAGTTTTTCAAGAAGAACTTAGTTCTTCTTGAGAAAAACTGTGTTTATCTGAGATAAACTGAGTTTTTCTGAAAAGAACAGTTATTTGAGAAAAACAGAGTTTATCTAATTTTTACACAAACGGCTTGCCATACGCGTCATGTGGAAATACCCAATGTCAAAGCAAGGTCAGCACATGAATTGCACATTGCTTTTTAGTGGATCCACTGTATAAAAAAATAAGATTGACTAAGATCTAGTCAGGAAAATCTATCAGAATTTTATTTCAGAACCGGGAAGTAATTTTAATGCTGATAGATGCTATAAATATGGTTATTAAAAGAATTTAAGTTCTTGGTCTTTTTTTAAATATTTATATCACGCATAATATCTGTAGCTATCGTATCCTAAGGTTTTGTTTGTTTTATTTCCGAAATTATAAAAACACAATATAACATAAACAATAACTCACAAACAACAACCATGTCCATGATAGTGTAGGCCTATATGATATGGTTGGATGGCCCGTGAGAGCTGATATAATATAAATCTGTGTTCAATCATGGGATGGGGTCTGACATAATGATAACAATATACATAAACAATTGTATAACATAGGCTATGTTATAGCATGTTTGTTTTTATGTCTACTGTATTATATGCCTATATAAAACAACCATACATACCAATAACAAATATCACAAGAAGATAATAGACTCAGTCGCATGTCTCCTCCGGTGTCCGCACGGTGTGTCGAAAAAAAGCCGTTTTACGGATTTTTATATAAACTCAGGAAGCTGGTAAAAAAAATCGTAGGCCCCCTTCGCGAAATTGCGGCTCAACAGTGGCGTAACAGGCGGGGGGCAGGGGGCAAGCTGCCCCCTGGCGGATTTCACCGGGAATTTTTTTTTTTAACGGGAAAAGGAGAAAAGGGAGGAAGAGAGAAAGGGAAACAAAGAAAGGAAAGAGGAAAAGGAAGAAGGGAAAAAAATGAAAAGAAAGGGCAAGGAAATAAATAGGGAAAATGGAAGGAAAGCGGGATAAGGAACGAAAGAAGAACATGTGACGGGAAAATGGGAGAAAGAGGCAAAAAGAAACAGGAAATGAAGGTAGATCCGAAAATCAGAAGAAAAGGGACAAGAAAAAAAGAGAAAAACTTAATAACCCGACCGAGCTGCCGAGAATTGAAAAATATATAGAACGGGAAGAAATGTGGATGGCATCTAAAATAAGCTTGCTAAATTATATGCAATAATTAATGGTCGCAATCAGGACAAAAAAAATCTTTAGCCAAGGGTTAGCCAAGGGCTAGTTATATCCCTCTATCCTAACCTAAGTAAAGCTTTCCGCGGGGCTTTGCGCTGGCTAGATTTACCGTAAAAGCCTTAAAATTAATGTTCACTTTGGGTAAATTTCCAAAGCTACTAGAATAAAATCATATTAAAAGACCAAATTTTTCTGGCTCGATTCGCTCGCTGGAGACTTTACAAATTTTTCCATATTTGCTATGTTGTGCTGCCTAAAAATATTTCGTTCATTATCAGCGATTTGATAAAAAAGTGGTCATTTGCGATTTTATTAAAGGAGAATGAAACTCTTGGAGCAAGTTAGCTTTTGTGAAAGCAGAAAAATCAGAGAATAAGATCAACAAAATTTTGAGTAAAATAGGACTAGCAATAGAAGAGTTATGAGCATTTGAATGTCGAGATCACTAATGCTATGGAGATCCTCCCATTGGCAATACGACCAAGATCTATGATGTCACAGATGAACAACTCTCCCCTTTTGGACACTGAAAATATAGCCCAAAACATCTCTTTTTGCTCATTCTAATCATATGACAAACGATTCATCAATGATATAATGTTGTGAAACCTCTGTACTTGTCCTCTCATAAAGAGAACACCTCACCTTGTGATAGACTCTATAAAAGTGAGAATATAAGTGAAATAAGTACTAAAGTAATGAGGGAGTTGTACGTGTGTGACATCACAGATCTTGGTCGCATTGCCAATGGGAGGAACTACATGGCATTAGTGATCTCAATATTCAAATGCTCATAACTTTCTTATTATTCATTCAATCTTCCTCAAACTTTCAACAATATGTTTCTTTGATTTTTCTCTTTGATATGGATTCAGCTGGTTTCAAGGGTTTCATTCTCCTTTAAATATCGCGAGGTTCCGGGGGCTCCGCTCCAGACCAGTGGCGGCACCAAGGCGGGAGGCACGGGGGGCATTTCCCCCCTGTGAGTTGCCCCCCCCAAAAAGATAAGTAGATAACTTGTTCACATCCAATGTTCAAGTCAATATTTATTAGAGTTTTCATTAATCGTTAATACACATCCTGCGTATTCATAGTTTTCATATATCAAAAACTTTTCAGCTCGTGCTACGCACTCGCATCAATTGTTTGATTAAATAGCCATCCAGTTCATAATTACAAAAAGTGCTTGGAACGTCCAAGGAAAATTAAATTTTTTTTAAATTGCATTGATTTGAATATGGAAACACACACACTAAAGTGGTCTGAATCTATATTTCTTCAGCAAAAAAATTAAAAAATGAGGTGGGACTAGAAAAGTGTGAGGAACTAGTCTATATAGAAACAGCTTATTCATTTTCCTGATTTCTCGGTTATCTGAGCGAGTTAAAGTATTTTTGCCATAAACCATATATAACTTAAAATGTGCTCTTCCTCAATTCTGATTAATTTTCAAAATTTATCTGTTTTTCTGTTATGATACACACCGATGCGATTTGTTGCCAACATGTGGAAGATTCAATTACATTTTCCTTTCTGTAGCTGTGCTTGCACAATCAAAGTTTGATGCGCAGATACATTAGCGATAGAGAATAAACCATGGATCATACTAGAACTATTTATGATTGGTTTGGTGAACATTATAGCACCAATTTGTGCAATTGTTGGAAATCGATAAATACATCTACCCTACCCCCCAAAAAAAATATCGTGATAAAATGCCGCTTTTTTACAAAGATCGTGCATACAATCGGGCATTTAAATCGATGAATATTCAAATTGAATCTGATTGGTGAATTTTACCGCTTTATTTGGACGAAAACATTTTTCGATCGGTAAGCAGTACATGATACTTTTGTATTCTTTACATTTTTATGGATACTTTATTGGTGTTGCTAGTAGTAAAATATATAATAACTAGTTCATCATCGCTTTTTTATTTTTATTTTGCAAGAATAAAAATCAAATTACACGACAATAATTTGACTTGATTAAATATTTACCCTCAATTAAAGTATTGGAAAACCCTATATCCGCATCCGGTGTCGAATATGCTAGAAAAACCGAAGCACATCTGATAATGAACATATAGTTCTCAAAGGAAATATAAAAAAATAAAACCAGAAATTAAAAATTTGAGTAAAATTGAGTACGATTTTATCTATGTTCTTGAAAAATTAGTTAAAATACAATTTTTGACTTCATAAGCCTAAAATATTGGAATTGAATGGCCGCGGATTAATATCAATTCATCCCCGCGCCAGTGCATGCAGAATGCAATTCCCATATGCATCCTCGGCGCCGCCTCGCCATATTGTGTGTCGGATCGGTCGCACATGTTCATATCCATTCATTCATTAATCACGCGAGAGTGTTTCGGTGCCGTAGACTGTCTTGACTTGTCCTGCTCCTGACGAATCTTCTAGAAGAGAATTTTCGAGAATTTGAAGAGGTAAGTTAGGTATATAAGATCTTTCTACCTGAATTCTAAGTTTATTCTACATTATTTCCTTATTCAACTCAATTGACTAAGTCAGACAAGTGAAGTTTGGATCGGGTTTACAAGGGCAGGCTTGACTGGGAGTTGAATTGAAGTTGAATGAATCTGGTCTGGATATTGTGAAACGCTTTGTGACAAAGTTTGTCTAAATTTGATTTAAGATCTGAAGAGTGGTGAGATTTATTGTGTCTTTATTGTCTAGATATGATTCTTGATCATGGTTTCAACTAGCCTAGTCTTACTCTTACTAGTCTGATCAACTTTTGATAGATCTAATCTCTAATTTCTAAAGCCAGACCTAGAATCTAGATCTGTTTCAATTTCATCAAAATTTTGCTCCTTGTCTGGCATGTCTGGGGACATTTTTTTCAAAATGAAAATTCTCTTTTAAAACTTTTTAAATAAAAGCAGTGTTTTTTTAAAATATTTATGCTGGGGGGGGGGGGGGCAGTCAAATATTTTGCTGTATACATGCGTGACCAAAAAATGCTTTTAAAGGTTTTTTTTCCAGTTTTGTACGCGGAATCTTTGCCCATGGCATACTATGTCTATAGCATAGGTCTAGCCTAGGTTAAAAATCTGTGGTAAAGTTTTTTATTCTTTCATTGCAGTCAGTTTTAATACAGATCACAAAAAACCACCATGTCAACTGAAACCAAACGTCCAGAAGAACCAATGGAAGCTGAAGAGGCAGAGACCTTTGCCTTCCAGGCAGAGATTGCTCAATTGATGAGCCTCATCATCAACACATTCTACTCAAACAAGGAGATCTTCCTTAGAGAGCTCATTTCAAATTCATCTGATGTAAGTTTGTTTCATCAATTCCAAATTGCAGCGCATGCAATAATATTGGATAGGGTAAAAGGAAAAGATGAATTTTCTTCTTAACTGAAAGGTGTGTACACTCTGGGCTCTGGCAGAAAAATATGACAATCAAAACACTGAAAATTTGATTAAATTTTGACAAAGATAATCAAAGTTAAGACAATTTTAAAAGCTTGACATTATTTTGGTGTTAAGTTCTTTGGATGTCTTCATGAATATACATTTAGCAAATTGATGTCATATCCTCACTTGATCTGTCTATACAAAATTATGTTTATTCAAATAAAAAAATTTGGACAACTGGTATTCTTGCTACAAGATTTTTATTACATGGGAGACATCATACACACATTTTCTCACATAATAACATAAGAAAATAGAAGGTGGGGCCCGGGGGGGGGGGGGGGGGGTACTTCCATTGACGAGTGGATACCATGCGCGACCATGGGGTCTTGAAAAGCACCCTAAACACGTATTTTCGTCGGTTTTACCTTTACCTACATCATTGGGTTTAGTACAGCCACACCTCGCGCAAATCATATTCTAAACACAGTGTTGACTCTTGGGGCAAAAAGTACGGTACATCCTTTATAAAACATTTTAGTCTTGATTTTTTATACTTTTTTTCAGCATGGAGTACCCCGTTTACTTGTCCCCAATGTTGGAATGTGATAAACTTAAGTTAAGGAAAGATCTAAAAGTTTTTAGATCCGATCTATTCTAAGCCCAGGATTATACAGCCTTAAAATTTCTAGATTAAAAGTTTAGTTTGACCTCAGAAGGCAATTCCCGGATAAAGTAGGCATTGTTTCAAAATTTACTTGCTTTTCCCCCAAGTTCAGAACGGTTTCATTTTGAATTTCATTTTGAAATTTTAGAGCACCCCTGCTATAATTCATATACGATCTTCAATCCAAATGTCTAGATATCCTTGGTCATAGGAGGATCTGAACCACACAGCAAATTAGTCATTTCAGAGTACAGTTCACTGACTTTTAAAGAAACTAGCTGTGTTCGTTAACTAAAAAGAATATAGAGTTCTACTTGGACTTTGCATGAGTCACCTTCCATAGATTGAATAATCACTTGTGAACACCAACTGAATTGCTGAGAAGGTATCTATTTAGAACTGGAAATATGATCAGAGATTTGTTGATCTAATACTGTAATAAAATAGAGATGTAACGATTGAAATTCCATGTGGATGCATTTGTCAAACATAGATATTTGTTATTTTTTTAACTGGGACTTACAACAAGGGATAGGTCTTACTATATCATTTTAGCCTTTAAGGAGATCAACAAACCAGAGAGCAAAATATTATCAGCTTGGTCCATGGACGGGAGGATTATTGTAACTGTACGATGTACAAACAACAAAACTATGAAAAAGCAAATCAACTCAAAGGAAGACCTTGTCAAACTTATATGAATAATTTTGCCTTAAAGGATGATAATCCTTCTACTCTTTTCACCATAGCATGAACACTCACTTTATAATATAAAGTGAAATGACTTCCAGGCCAGTGACTTACACTGCAACTCACAGTTATCATCGAAACATTTGTTATCAATCTCTTCAGTTTTTGTATTCTGTTCTATTACATTGTCTTTTTACTTTTTACATCCTAATTTGTGTACTACTACGAAATTTGCCTGTTTTACTCATATTTTGTCACCTCTTGGTTCAATTTTGCATAGTATACCGTTCGCTAGTTTTAAACATTTTGTTCATTTCAACTTTTCTATTCTAAGTGTTTATTTGTAAAATGTTTGTAAATCCCTTACCTATTGATACTGACACAATGTTACATTTACAGTATGCTGACGACAGCAACAATTCCTCTGAATCTTGTTACTATACTCCAAACCAGTTTAATAATTGTAATATCCTTAAAAATGAAGATCCTAAGAATATGTTTTCTCTTTTACACGTTAATTGTCGGAGTGTTCCAAAGAACTTTGAAAACTTATTAGTATTTCTCAATAGTATTGACCTTGAATTTACAATCATTGGCCTTTCTGAGACATGGCTCAAACCTAATTCACATATACCTCTTTATTACTTGGAGAATTATGATATGTTAACGAATAATCGAATATGTAAACAGGGAGGTGGAGTTGCAGTATATATTAATAAATCTCTAGCATATAAACAGAGACCAGACTTAACGTACATGTTTGAATCTCTAGAAACCATATTTATAGAGGTTAAACCAAACAATAACTCACGCTCTTGGTATATTATTGGTATAATTTATAGACCTCCCTCAGGAAATGTAGATGATTTTATTTGTAAAATGAATTGTATTCTGAGTATTGTCAATAACGAGCACAAAAAATGTTATTTGCTTGGTGATTACAACATAGATCTCAATGATATGAATGCTTCTCAAACCACCAAGAACTTCTCTGACTGTATTAATACCAATTCTTTAACGCCGCTAATAACTGTACCCACACGTATTACTGGTCACACTGCAACCCTCCTAGACAATATATTAACGAATGATGAAAATAACTTAATGAATGGAGTGTTTGTTTCCGATGTAAGTGACCACTTACCTGTTTTTATCATCACTGAAATCCCTTCCTCAATAGATAGTCTTAGCAATGCTTATTCTAAACGGTCAATTTCAGACACTTCCATTGCAACCTTTTACCATAAACTCTCTTCCGTCAACTGGCCTATTAATGATGATGATCCAAATAGTAGTTATGATAGATTTTTATCAATATTCCTTAAATTATACAATGAATGTTTTCCTATTATATCTGCTAAACATAAAAGCTCTTTAAATAAACCTTGGTTCAATAAACATTTAAAATGCCTGTCAAAGAAGAAACTAAAATTGTATCGTAACTACCTTAAAAACCCTTCCGATAGCAATAGAGAGAAATATAGGTCTTTGAGAAACATTTTTACTAAAGAACTACGCAAAACAAAGAAAAAATACTATGATCAGCTTTTCAAAGACACCAAAGGTAACTCATCTAAAACATGGAAAATATTGAATAATATGTTGGGTAAAACTAAAAGGTCAAATCATACTACTTTTGAAAATAATGGAATCACCCTTGAAGATGCAGAGGTTGCAACTCAATTCAATGACTATTTTATTAATGTGGCTCCTCTTTTACTATCAGAAAACATAGGATCAACTGATCATGATTATTGCCCTCCTCTACCAAAGAACCCATATTCTATATTTTTTACTCCAATTAAATACTCTGAAATAATTGACGTAACCAGCAAACTAAAGAATGGAATTAGTCCTGGATTTGACAGTGTAGATGTTTCCATTGTAAAAAAAGTAATCTTTGTCATATGCAAACCACTTTGTAAAATATTTAATTCATCTATAAATAATGGTATTGTTCCTGACCAATTAAAAATAGCAAAAATCGTACCCATATATAAGAAAGGACAAAATAATGTATATAGCAATTATAGGCCGATCTCATTATTGCCCATATTTTCAAAAATATTAGAACGATGTATGTATAACCGGATCTTAAATTTTATAAATAAACACAACATATTATATTGCAATCAATTCGGATTTAGACCACAACATTCAACTTCATCTGCCCTTATAGAATTTATTAATTATGTATCTAATGCTATTGACACCAAACAAACAACTATTAGCTTATTTCTCGATTTATCAAAAGCCTTTGACTGTCTTGACCATAAATTATTATTGTATAAACTTAACTGCTATGGAATAAGAGGTACAGCTTTAAAATGGGTTAACAGCTATCTGTCGGGGCGTAAACAATATACTACATATAAGAAGCATAATTCTGAATCTAAGATCATAATGCATGGTGTTCCTCAAGGGTCAATCTTAGGTCCCCTTCTATTTTTAATATATATAGATGATATCAGATTTACTTCAAAAAAATTGCATTTTACAATATTTGCTGATGATACAACAATTTCCTTGTCAAATGATAATGTAAATAAATTATGTGAAAATCTCAATCAAGAATTAGTTCATGTAGAAGAATGGTTAGTCAAGAATAAACTCATAATAAATATTTCTAAAACAACATCAATTATATTTTCAAATCGCCACTTCAATCCCAACGATGTTAATATATATCTCAGCAGTAAGGAAATTCTACACACATCTTATACAACATTTCTTGGCATCCAACTTGACGATAAACTCTCCTGGTCCAATCACTTTAATTATTTATGTTCGATTATTTCAAGAAATATAGGTGTAATGAATAAATTAAATTTCCTTCCCCAAAACATATTAATCAACCTTTATTATTCAATGGTTTATCCCTATTTAACTTATTGTAATGTTGTATGGGCCACCGCAGCCAACAATAACCTAAATATGTTAAGATTATTTAAATTACAGAAAAGAGCAGTAAGAATAATATGTAAGACTTCATTTAATGCTCACACCAGTGTCCTATTTAAAAGATTAAAATTCCTGAGTGTATTTGACCTTTATAAACTATCCCTTGGATCATTTATGTATTCTTGTCACAAAAAGATAATTCCTGAATCATTAAGCAGATATTTTTGTCTTAATATTGCTACCCACTCTCACCAAACTCGTAGACAATTTGATTTTCACATGCCCTCCGTCCGTACTACTTTTACCCAAAAAACTATAATGTATTCAGGTCCCAAATTATGGAACTCTCTCCCCCCTACCCTTAAAAATAGTTTATCCCTGAATAGTTTTCAACGTCAGTACAAAGAAATTATGTTAACAACGTTCGCATCCAATAACTAAGACTACATGACTATAATTTCTGTGTTTGCCTTTCTCCTACACTTATTCTCCCTAATTTCACCTGTCGATTTTCTGTGACCCTCCACATACGCTAGTCCTTTACCTTTTTTCTATCATTTTCCTCGAAAGGCAAACACTTCATTTTAACTTTATTAATGTTTGTTTTCCCTTGCATTATTTTGTCTTTGTATGTTCTATTTTGTATCCCTTCTTTTTCTTTCTTTACTGGGCTGGAACTTCTAAGATCTAACAGATCTTTAATGCCAGTCCACACTCGAAGCCTGCTCTGTACACTACTTTATTATCACTTTTGTTATTTTGTTTTGTTCTTGCCATTATGTATTTCTTATTTACCTGTATGTATGTTATTTTTATCGAGTGAAATAAATGAATTGAATTGAATTTTGATATTCCATGTTTATAGGCCTTGGACAAGATTCGCTACAAGTCTTTGACTGACCCCAGTGAGATTGAAGCCGAAAAGGATTTCTCTATCAAGATTATTCCCAACAAAGATGAGAAGACAATGACTATCATCGACACAGGTATTGGGATGACCAAGGCTGACATGATCAACAACCTTGGAACTATTGCCCGATCTGGCACCAGGAACTTCATGGAAGCCCTGCAGGTATGCGTAAAAACTAATCGCGATTATGCAGGGTTTGAATTGGTCGGAGGTCATAGCTGTAGATGACTACTCATTTGTGGTGTAATATAGAAATATGACTGAGATAGAATAGTGGCCTTGCCTCCAAAACAGATACATTTAAGGCCTGATTTGGCTCTACATTGCATAATGGTAATATGAAAAATTTAACATTTTCCATGTTTTGTGGCTGTTGGAAAGAGTAAAATACAGCTGAAAATATCACTGAAAATAATGTGTTTGATGAAATGGTACATGTGTTAAACAAACAATTTTAATATATTTTTAGAGGAACTTATGCTGAACATTTAAAAGTTATCAGGGATTATTAAGTTCTCAATGGTGAAATGAAAATGTGGATTTTTTTTGAAATTCTCATTTTAGGCAGGAGCTGATATCTCCATGATCGGTCAATTTGGTGTTGGATTCTACTCTGCATACCTTGTAGCTGAGACAGTAACTGTCTACTCAAAGAACAATGATGATGAAACTTACATGTGGCAATCTAGTGCTGGTGGCTCTTTCACTGTTCATAGAATTCCAAGTAAGTCATTTAGGTCTGCATGTGGATTATAGTTAAAGGGGTCTTTAAGCTTGAAAATTATGTTACTTGAATCAGACAGACAAAACCGACAACTGAAAATTCTTCAAATTGGACAAGGAATAAAAGTTTCATTAAGTTTTGCATTTTTATGTCACAGTTCTAATGCAGTGAGCGAAGTGATGTAATGTTGCCACTTATTCTTTTTTATTTGTTAAATGAAATAGTGTTTATTCAGATTTTTTCTCCAAGAATTTAAAAAATAGGATGAACTAATTTATTATGTAAGATAAGCTGAAACCTATATTCTTTACAAGGAGATATGTATGAAAATATGAATTATAATTATGTAACAAAAAGGAAAAGGGAGACATTACATCATCAGCCCACCTATTGCATATTCATGATGGCATGCTTGATGATGTGACAGTATTAAAAAAAAAAAAGTTTTATGATTCCATAACTATATATTTCATAAGATTTGATTAACTTTCATTGTTACGCTAGTTGAAATCTACTTTATATAAAAGTAAGGAACTATTTGTGGAAAGCCATTAAAAAAAATGCACATTGGAGGATCATATAATACAAATGATTGACAAGAAAGTTATTGAATATAGCTTTCAAAAGGTATCCTTGGAATAGTTGTTTGGACAGTTAAAAGATTACAAATGTTTGTAAATGTGGATCTTTATTTGATTAAAAATGTCCATTCATATATTTATGTGTAAATTGATTGGTTAGCAAGGAAATATTACTTCATCTGTCTTTGGATGTCTGAGATTAGAAAAAAAGTGTAGACACTGCTGGATATGCACATTCAATTATTATTTTTTCTCTTTCGTCATACAGACAGTGATGACCTGAAGAGAGGAACCAAGATTGTTCTAAGCATGAAAGAGGACCAGACAGAATATCTAGAGGAAAAGAAATTGAAAGAAATCGTCAAGAAACACAGTCAGTTCATCGGCTACCCTATTGGTCTTCAGGTACGTCTTTAAGTATTTACAGTCCGAACTCTCTTAACCAGCCTCCCCTTATCCGGACGCATACTTCCAGAGATTTTTTTTTCAAATAAGTACGTGGGGAAATGAGATTTCAATCTAGACTCAAAATTCCTATGCAAACTCACTTTGTTTAAATACATTTTCCAATATAGTCCACCTACATCCACATGTTTTATGAAAATATCTTGCCCAAATCACTAAACTTAGACAGGATAATTTTCCAGTAAATCAGGGCGCAGCGCAACTATTCTATCATGTTCTCTTTTTTTTCCGGGAAAAAAACCCACACGTCTCACTAGCTGCGGCTAGGCCTCGATACGGACAGCGCCATCTATCATTTTTGAGCCTCCAGTCATAAGAATAGCTGACTTTGCGAAGCTGCTATGCTAGCTGATCCAATTTTAAAACTTGGCTTTATCGAGTCATTCTCTTTGGAGATATGCTCGATGCATACCTCAATCATTTCAGCAGGTAAATTATTATGTCGGGGGGTGGGTTGAGTTAGCCAATTAAGACCGTAACGGAGCAAACTTTACAGATGCTACGGGACACCAGATCTGAGCTTCTTTGACTTTATTGAGGTTTGCCAAAACCAACAAAATGAAAGGAGTAACAAAACAACAACCCTGCAATGACAGAAATGAAATAAGATTATCAATAACACCATTTCAAAAACATGTCATTGGCACTTGCATCACACAATGTACATAATAGACTGCAGATATTGAATACATGGCAAAATATTGATATTGAAAGTGGGGTGTATTCATCTCTATCATTTACTGAAATGATAAAATACATGCATTCCTCAAAAACAGCTTGTAAATATTATCGTTGTAGCTATCATCTCAAAACTATTTAGTAGATATAATAAGCATATTACTCATATTTAGTCAGATGACATAAGAATGCATCATACACTGTATACATCACGATATTCTATTAAAATGAATCATTTATACACAAATAGAAGAATCCATGTAATTAATGCCTACCCAAAGTCAGAGGCTACTGGTGGTTACACACCACCTACATCACCCAGGATACCACAAAGGAGTAGCAGCTTCTACATTATTCGAAATCTCGATGAGGATCAAATGAGTCGGACCAGCTATAATTAAAGAAAGCAACAATCGTAACCATAAGATAATCATAACTCCAACTCATGATAAAATTGCTTAGAATTCCCTGAATTAATAGCTTAAAAAATATTATATTTCTCAAACAATTCTACTACTTTCAGTGTGGATAATCATTGGTAATGATATACTCACAAATATCAATGTTTTCTTTTGCACGAATAAATAATCCAATTAGTAAAAACTATGTTCATTAATTCCAAAGTTTTGATCAAGACCCAAGTACTTGATAGAGCAAGTAGCTCTATCGAACGGAGTCAAACTGCATATTTCTGTCTATTGAGCTTAACACAACCATTCTCTATTACAGTTTACTCATCTGATACTGCAATTAAAAGAGTAATTTAAGTCTACAAACAATATGTGTATGTTCAGTAAGCAAAGAAGTCATAGATCTAACCTCTTATTTCAGAACCATAATCAGAAATCATCACATCATATAATATAACGAGGTCAGCTAGAAGCATACCTTACCATGGGCGCCGCCATCTTGAAATACAATGTTTACTATAGAACGCCCTCTATGTTATCTTTCAAATAATCTACTAAAACTTTCTCTTCAATTCAACAAGTAATCCTAAATTTCTGACCTTTCAAATATCAAGTATTACTTATATTCATTATTCCCAACAATGTCTAGCACAAAAAGTAAACCAGTAAATATCCTCATAATTTGTAAGTTACAACTCATCTTTGAACTTGACCGAGATACACTTGCTTTGCCAAAGTTATGAAAGTAAAAGTGACTAAATTCAATCTTAAAACAAGTCATTCTTTTCTCATAATTTTGTCCATGATAGTATAGAAACGATATTAGTTATTAGATTAATTACATTTTACTGTAATTCTATGCAAAAATAAGATAAAACGACACTTACATCAGCCCTTTCCCAGGCCTGCTTCGATTGCAGTCCGACCTGCACCAGAACCAGGACGTGCAATAATCTACCTAACGTAAAATGCCAACAAGCAGTGGAGTCACGGAACCACCCCAAAAAATATCATTCCGCTAAGGATTTGTTAAACTTTGAAACAGCCAATATGAAAAAGATACAAGTATATATATTGTTTTCACTCAATATTACGAGAAAACAAATCCTTAAAATCCTTTAAAATACATAACAAGGATTAGAAAATAACTAGAATTATATTTTTCGAGCGTACATACATCGATCATCCTAACCCTATCCAGTGATCCGGCCGATCAAGAGAATTCTAAACACCTGTGCGAAAATAATATGCAAATTAGGCACATTCTTCTCAAGCAACCTAAATGAAAATTCCACTTTCCGACAATTATAAAAGGTTGCTTAGTCTAGTACACTATTTATCATGATGATATGAGTTTAGGGCTATTAAAGTCATAGGTCATACGTCTGAAGATCTTGTCTTGGCAAGAACTAAATACCATTTGAGGTATCATCTTCAGACTTGGTTCATTTTTGCATATTGGAGTTGCGATAAGATTGTTGGTCCATGGGTGTCAAAGGTTGCATGAGTCGGTCACTGAATACAATCAAAATAAAGTTTTTGCAATAATTAAAAAAAAGTAACTTATATCAACTTTAAGCTTGGCTCATGTTTGTACAGTTGCATGTATGGGAGCAGATATTAAATACAATATTTGGTGATCACAAGGACAAAGGCCACAAGGTCATTCTTCTGATAATTGAACAATTTGACAGATATGAGGTCACATTTTATTATTGGTCAATAATAAAGAGAATAATTGTTGATTGCTCCTTTAGGTACTTCTTAAAAAGAAATTGAAATCGACAAAGCTGAAGGCATTATTGATGATGGTTAAAGCATGGACCTATTACGAATGGACATTCAACGAGAGCATTTTATGGCCATCACCTGTTTCCAGCTGTCAAAATTGCTGTCTCACAGTTAACGTTCTCTTTGCACTTTTTTTACGACGAGCGCCCGGGGCGGTCGTTTACTCAATACTCAATCCTTTCACGGCCATTGACAGTCACCGCCCGATCTCTGGCCCTCTTTCGACCAGATGCGGTCATGTAAGCTCGATTGCTGCGATCAGGGAAAGTCCCTGCATTACCTATAATGCAATGCGCAATTTATTTCCGGTTTTCAATATATTATTTCACGCTGCCAATACTGTGCAATTGTCGTCTGATCATCACAAAAAATCCTATTAAATTTCGCCAATCCTCTGGAATTTTACGCCCAAATGAAAATCAACTTCTGACCGAAGGTAAGCGCTACTATCGCCATCAATACTGTCCAAAAAAGATGCATTTTTAACGTTTTTCAGCACATTTCTCCGTCAAATTTCAACTGCTTTTTTGCCGTAGATATACTGATCTGAAGGTGATGTCAATGCATTTCATGTGCGGTTGTTTGCGATGTATGTAAAAAAATACGTTTATGCACGCCTGTTTTCTTGTTCCTGCAATCATTTTCATAGCGCTAACGTTCGCTGCTGTGCGTTGCTTTTGATAAAGTGAACGAACAACATCGCAATGGGTAGGAGCAGCGTACAATTGATTTCCGCTGTCCATCAGTGCGAGCGTGTTTTACGACCGGCTTGATGGGCGTCAGCTGCCAGCGCTCTGTTAATAAAAGGATTAGCGGTGAAGGTCTTCGGCCGAAAGGAGGGGATTCGTTGAATGTCCATTTGTGATAGGTCCATGGTTAAAGACAGACGTGAAAACAATATACCTGTTATATTATTGATCATGTAATTCCATAGTGTTCAATTTAGTAAAAAGTTAAGATGGGCAAAATATTTAACAACGCAATGTCTTTCTTGTCTGAACAATAGGTGGAAAAGGAACGTGAAAAGGAGATCAGTGATGATGAAGAAGAAGAAGAAGAAAAGAAAGAAGAGGAAGAGAACAAGGAAAGTGAAGACGAGCCTAAGATTGAAGATCTGGGTGATGATGGTGATGAAAAGAAGAAAGATGAGAAGAAGAAGAAGAAGATTAAGGAGAAGTACACTGAAGATGAAATCTTGAACAAGACCAAACCCATCTGGACTAGGAACCCTGATGACATCAGTCAAGAAGAGTATGGTGAATTCTATAAATCACTCACCAATGATTGGGAAGACCATTTAGCTGTCAAGGTACGAGTTTCACATATTTTTGAAATTTCAGCCTTTTATTTTGGAGCATCACCTACACAAGAAAACAAAATATCTGTCCATGGAACTTGGCTCAATTAAAACTTTTTTTACTATTCACCATAAAAAAGGTGAACAGTGAAAATTGCTGATTTTGTGGAATTTCATTGCATGATGGGATTTGAAACATTTTTCATAAAATGAGATATAATTCAATATAGTTATATACAATGTACTGTGATTTCAACTACACAAATATCCCTGAATATTTTGGGCTGTGGACTGGTGTTCACCATGGAAGCTACCATTGATAACTAATTTACCAACATGTTTGATAGTAAGATGTATGGAAGAAGATCCATGTCTTTATAAAATAGGATGACCAAGTTTATACTTCCAGCACTTATGCACCATGTCATAATTGTTATTCTTGGTACATGACTTGTCTGTTGTGTATCAGGCTCTGATGATCATGTTGACTACTGGTGGTGCTCTAATGGAAGTAGATTAAGAAAAGAATTCCTGTACCTCTACCATGATCATGTCATGTTACAGGCTTATCAAGACTATCTTTTCTGCACCAGCTTGTGCTTACCACATACTGAACCTCTTTCTTAATGTTCAAGGACTGTGGTGCATGATCTGGAAGCAACATATTTAGTTTATCTTTGATATGATTGATCCATACAGTAAGACTGCTCTGTTGAATTTGATTAATGATGGATTAATCTTAACCATATTCCCCTTGGTACTTCATGCCTTGCAATCCCAACAATATGATTTTTTTTTTTGATGATTGATAGATTTAATGATTTGATAAACCTCGATGCATTGTAAATTGTACTAATTTTGTGTTCATTTTCCTTAATAGCACTTCTCTGTTGAAGGACAGCTTGAGTTCCGAGCTCTTCTCTTCATTCCTAAGCGTGCTCCATTTGACATGTTTGAAAACAAGAAAAAGAGGAACAACATCAAGCTCTATGTCAGGAGGGTATTCATTATGGAAAACTGTGAAGAGCTCATCCCTGAATACCTCAGTAAGTTCCTTCTCTTATATCAGAAAACCAGTAAATATGTTTTGTGAGAAAAACTTCTCTACTCAAAAGTTTGCATAGAAATTTTAGTAGAACTGTATAATTTTGTATATTTCTAATCAGAGAATTTGTTTAAGCTGCATTATGAATCGTCTTTGAAAAAGGGCCATTTTCCCCCAATTTGTTAAAAAAAAGTTTCCTTATTCCCCCTCCCCCTTACAGATTTCGTCAAGGGTGTTGTGGATTCTGAGGATCTTCCTCTTAATATTTCTCGCGAGATGCTCCAGCAGAGCAAGATCTTGAAGGTGATCAGGAAGAACATTGTCAAGAAGTGCATGGAACTCTTCCTTGAACTCTCTGAGGACAAGGAAAATTACAATAAGCTGTATGAACAATTCTCCAAGAATCTCAAGGTAACTTAACTATTTAAACTCCAATTAGAAGCAATAAAGATCATCTTTTATAATACCGACCTGTTTTCCCCTCGCCAAACCTAAAAAGGAACCATCATTCTGTGAGTCTGAACCAATACTAACAATGCAGTATTTTCATAGGACAGTCCATTACAATTGGAATTAACAAAAGAATGTGGTGGTACATATTAAAAATAGAAAAGAATGGGAATGTTATGCTGTAGTGTCTATACTTGATTATAAAACAGGAATTCTAGGCTTATACATCTTTCTTGTTATACTTCTATAATTGTATTACTTTTATTTAATTTTGTTGTAAATTTAATATTTGTTTGGTTGTAGCTTGGAATCCATGAGGACTCACAGAACCGAAGCAAGATCGCCGACTTCCTCAGATACTACACTTCACATTCTGGTGATGACTTGACAACTCTCAAGGACTATGTCTCTAGAATGAAGGAAAACCAAACACAAATCTACTACATAACAGGTAAATAAAGGGAATCAGTAATTTTTTGTATTTTAACCTTAATACTTTTTTTTGGGGGGGGGGGGTGGGGCCATAATGGCCCTCACCCCTCGACACTTTTTTTGACATAAATCTGCAAATTTCTTTTAGACTGCCGCTTGCCGACCTTTTTACTCTTTAACCCTATCTAGGCTGGCGTATTTTGGGATCTCGGCCATTGATCGCGCCAACAATTTGCACGCAGGTTGTCTGAGACATAATCTACAAAATTGTACAGTCAGTTGGCAAGCCCTGAAAAAAAAGCTTCTTTTATCCAAGTGATATTCATGACTAGAGGGTTTTTGCATAGTTAATTAGCTTGGTGCGAACCAAAACACCTCTTTTTATTCGGCCATTGCTGCTCTAAATATTGACCAAATTTCATGTTTTTGGTATCTTTGTAAAGAAGAAGAATCATTCTTTCAGGTCATGTGTTTGGATTTTTAAAAGGATGTTGTAATATAGGGAAAACTTTTGATCTAAAACATGAAACAAAATAATTTTTTCATGCAACAAAAGTTGTTGTTTTCACACTTAATTTCTGTTTGAGCACAAATGATTTTTAGATCATGATAAAGCTGAATATCTAAGCTTTAATATGATATAATTTTTATAAAAAGATGTATTTTAGATGGGTCAGCAGCCAGCTTTTCAAAGGCCAAGTACATTTAGCAGCTCAAAAACAAGAATACTGCGCTTTGATTGGTCATAGAGACCACACACCCACGCAAATTCCAATGTTCCCCTCACTTGGCCTCTGCAAGGTCACACTTGAATGTTGAAAACATTATTCAGCCAATCAGAACTCTGGATTTTATGTTACTCAGAAATTTCAGAAATCTCGTCTTGCATCTTGATGGAAAAAGCTGGCTGCTGACCCATCTAAAAGATGCCACATATCAAGAGTGACATTGCAAGAAAGTACAGAGTTTGAGCTTTCTGATGATATAATTATAAATAATGTTGGTGCCTAAAACACAAAATGTTGCACAATTTGCAAGTGAAAACAGAGGAAGAAAATTCTGTTTGATGCATCTTTTCAGGTAAAAAATTCACTTACTTATCAAAATATTTCATTCAAAAGAAATGACCAATATAAAAGAGTAACATTTACTCTTGCCCATGGTACAAAAATAATCAATATTACCCAAGGAGAAAGTGGTTAAATTCTTTGAGAAAGAAAGTCTCACAATTCACGAGATTTTGCAGGGACATGAATTCAGCCACGAGAGGACTTGGATAAATCTTGCTCATTAACACAGGGGCTTGCCGACTGACTGTATAGTAATTTATTTCATGCAAATTGGTATAAAGTGATTATGCTAATTTATGTAGGATGCAAAATCATACTTTTTCCTCTAACTTCCTAAATTTTGCTTCAAATGTTCTAATTTTTGGCGTAGAAACTCTTTGTGATGTTCTTATCAAATGCACATGAAAGAATTGCGATATCAGATCAATTTCCTATGTATATTGTGTTTTGCAATGTCTTGTATATTTCTTTGTTTTTGGAGCTTTTGTTTTCATTGTTTTTTCAATGAACTTTTTTGGGGACTCTTGAGATCATAAATAGCATAAAATAAATCCATTTAGACCAGCAAAACTAAAAATAATCATACATTTATGATTTTTGCCTTTTTTTTCAGCTGAAACATTGCTATTTCTGAATTCTTATAAGCTTGACAGTTTTCAATTTCATAAGTTTTTGTCTCGCCTGCATAGCAGAGCGAGACTATAGGCGCCGCTTTTCCGACGGCGGCGGTGGCGTCGTCAACATTGAAATCTTAACCAAGGTTAAGTTTTTAAAATGTCATCATAACTTAGAAAGTATATGGACCTAGTTCATGAAACTTGGACAGAAGGGTAATCAAGTATTACTGAACATCCTGCCTGAGTTTCAGGTCACATGACAAAGGTCATTTAGGGTCAATGAACTTACACCATGTTGGGGAATCAATATCGAAATCTTAACCAAGGTTAAGTTTTTGAAATGTCATAACTTCAAAAGTATATTGACCTAGTTCATAAAACTTAGACATAAGGGTAATAGTGTATCACTGAATATCCTGCCTTAGTATCACGTCACATGATTAAGGTCAATCGTCACTTAGGGTCAACAAACTTTGGCCATGTTGGGGTTATTTGAGGAATTTTCATCATAAACGTTAAAAGTTTATGGATCTAGTTCATGAAACTTGGACATAAGAGCAACCATGTATCCCTGAATATCATGTGCGAGTGTCAGGTCACATGACCAAGGTCAAAGGTCACTAAGGGTCAACGAACTTTGGCCATATTGGGGGTATTTGATGAATTGTCATCACAACTTTGAAATTTTATGGATCTAGTTCATGAAACTTGGACATGAGAGCAATCTAGTATCCTCGAACATCCTGTGCTAATTTCAGGTCACATGACCAAGGTCAAAGGTCATTTAGGGTCAACAAACTTTGGTAATGTTGGGGGTATTTGTGGAATTGTCATAACTTTAAAAGTCTATGGATTTAGTTCATGAAACTTGGACATAAGAGCAGCAGTGTCTCCCTGAATACCCTGTGTGTTTCACGAAAATGGCCAAGGTCACTTAAAGGTCAACGAACTCTGGCTGTTTTGGGAATATGTGTTGAATTGGCATCATAACTTCGGAAGTTTATGGAACTTGCTCATGAAACATCGACGTAAGGGTAATCAAGCATGAATGATAGTTTTGCACAATCCTTAGGTCACATGATCATGGTCAAAGGTCATTTTGGGTCAATGGACATAATGTTTTATTATCTTATTAATGTTTTCTTCTGTGAATAATTATTCTTTAGCTGTTTTTCAAAGGAAGCACTGCTGCTATATCGAATTGCGTAATGCAGGCGAGACTGCCAGAGGCGTTCTACTTGTTTCTTACAAGTAATTACATATTGCTTTGCTGTGTTCGCTCTCCTTGAGTTACATTGCCCCCTTTTTTTTGCATGGATAGGTGAATCAAAGGACAAGGTTGCCCATTCAGCATTTGTAGAACGTGTGAAGAAGCGTGGGTTTGAGGTTCTTTACATGACTGAGCCTATTGATGAATACTGTGTACAGCAGCTGAAGGAATACGATGGAAAGACCCTAGTCTCTGTCACAAAAGAAGGCCTGGAACTGCCGGAGGATGAAGAAGAAAAGAAGAAGAGGGAAGAGGCAAAGGCAAAGTTTGAGAACCTCTGCAAAGTCGTCAAAGAAATCCTTGACAAGAAGGTTGAGAAGGTATGTAGTTTTGCTTTTTTTTCTCTTCAAAACTGTCAAAATGAGATCCCGTAACACTGAAAAAAATATTCAAAGGAATGTATAAACTATAATGACAGATTCTTGCTGAAAGAGTTATGCTTTCTAACTCATGCATGAGCACATCTCTGTACAAAAGAATAAAATGAAATTACCCAGTTGTGCAAAGCAGAGATCAAAGGTCCAACCAAGGTGTTCATGCGGGCAGTTGTTAGTTACGTTGATAATGGAAGCTCTTCATCTTTGGTATAAGAAATGATAACGAGAGACATGTTAAGTAAAACATAAATGGCACCTTTCCTCATTAGGATATCTTGTTATTCAATCTCGTGATCACAACCTCGATTTGTGTAGGATGAAGTAATGATAAGGTATTGATCTCCTTTTTGTACAGGTTGTTGTGTCAAATCGTCTAGTCTCATCTCCTTGCTGTATTGTTACCGGTCAATATGGATGGACTGCTAACATGGAGCGTATCATGAAGGCACAGGCACTCCGTGATACAAGTACTATGGGTTACATGGCAGCCAAGAAACATCTTGAAATCAACCCAGAACATCCTATCATTGATACACTCAGACAGAAAGCTGATGCTGATAAGAACGATAAGTCAGTGAAGGACTTGGTGATGCTTCTTTATGAAACCTCCCTCATGGCATCCGGATTCTCATTGGAAGAGCCTCAGACCCATGCATCACGCATCTACAGGATGATCAAACTTGGTCTTGGTAAGTTGTATATTCCATCTCTTGTAATGTGCTAGTGTACATTACTTGCCCAGATACAATTTAACAAAAAAGGGAGAGACCTGCGGTCAAAGTGATTAACTTTGCTTTTTCGCCTCTCATGCGCAGATGACTTTTGACAAATAATAATAAAAAAACTCTACCCAAGCAACAGGCAGATGTAGAATTCCTCAAGTCAGGCAATGTTTAGACCATATTATACAAGACTTATTTATCCTTCATATATGTTGAAACCGATTTTGATGTGTAGAGTCGCCTGTATTTCACAATGCAGGTCATTTATTTGTACATTCTGTATATTTGTTTACTGAACAGTTTGCTTCACTATGTTTTGCTATCACTAAAGTTCATCTACGAGTCACATATTCTTTATAAATTTTTTAACCCTAACCAGACTGGGCATAATAGTTGAGGATGCAATCTGCAACGCTGTATGTTTTTTTTCTTTTCCAAAGTCAGATTTTTTTAATATGAATTAATTATGCTAATTTATGCGTAAATCATAGTTTTTGCTCTAATTCACTGTAAAAATTTCAGAGTGCTAATTTCACAATTACAAGTGAAAAAATCCTGGTTTGAAAATGAATTTCTTATTTATTTGTTTTCCGACCTTTTGTTTTTCTTTTCTTTTTTTTGCCAAATTTATAGCAGGACCTTTTTGAAGCTTAAAGGTATTATTTAACTTTGTGAGCAGCCGATTTAAAAAATTCTCAAATCAAGATGAAACATGTGTACAAGTGCATGTATTAGAACTAATAAACCCTGAAAACAACCATTATTGAGAATGAAAAGCTATAACTACAAGGCAAACCCCGATTTTGTAAATAAGCGTCTTATAGACGCCTAAATAGTACACATAAGTGTATGGGATGAAATTAAGATGGTGTTTTTCGGTCACTTTATATTTCAATTTTTGAAGCACTAAATAATTATTTTCGAACGCAATTTTTTTCTGGGCTTCATTTTTGTAACATATCACAGACACAGGTGACAAGTGTGACCTTCTAGCTCAGATTTTTTAAAGTCAAATCAATGTTAGCCAATCACTTTAATTATGCTGAAATCAATTAATTTCAGCTGATGAAAGTAAAAATAATCATAACTTTATGAATAAGGTGAGAAAATCTAATTCACATTGACTTTGTACACTAAATCAGGTTTTGAAGCAATTTAGGGTCTGACATGCACTTAGTTGTGTAATTTTATAACCGCATAGCTAAGTGTAATGAATTTGGTCTCAGAAGATGCCCAAGACTTCAATGTGGAAAGTCAGTGGGTAGCGCGGCCGAAATTTTCGAGCAGCAGAATGGTCACAGAAAATATTGAGGGGGGGGGTTGATTAAACCTGACTCAGCGCCTTTAGGATTAACATTTTTTATGGTTTAATTTTGTTTTTTACATGTGCCAGAAGTTAGGAAAAAAGAAACTTTCACGTGTGTCCTCTTCAAGGGGTGGGGGGGGGATATTCTAGGTAAATGTATAAATGTAGGTACAATGTATGATTCTAAGGCCTTTAGCTTATGAAATGTTTTGTCTTTGGTGCAGGAATTGATGAGGATGATGTACCTGAGGAAACAGCTGATGAAGACATGCCACCATTGGAAGGAGATGATGATGATGCATCCAGGATGGAAGAAGTTGATTAAAAACTGAACTGAACATTATACCATCTTAGAATGCGAGAACATGACTAATGTGATTAGGAACATTCTGCGAACTTTGTCATAATGATCCTGTGATATGGACTGTGGGGGCGCAGGAAGTCTCTCCAAGTATTTCTAAGAAAGACAGGAAGGGTGCAAGGAACTTCTGATCTTGGGAGCCATTAGCATGGTCACTATGTGAATTGCAGTAATCCAGGTAGCAAATCAACATTCACATGTCTGCACCCCAATAATACTCTACTTCAATCTGTTCTTTCTCCCCCACAAGATCCTTCATAAAGTGAAAGTATTTCAATTTGATTCATAATTACCCTACTCTTTGGAATCGAACTCTTGCTTAATTCATGTTACGTAAATTGTTACAATCTTTAAATGGAACATTTTCTAAAAAGTCTCTACCACTTTCACTGTAATTTTACTCCATTTTGAAGTCAAAATTAAAAATATTTAATATACATGTATCAAGTTAAAGTATTCTGGGTAAACCATTTCATTGCGACGGTTACATATACTTACGAATCATTTTCCAGTGATCATTACCAAATAAATAATACCCATCCTGAACTATACGTAGCATTTCCATATACTGCTTTAACATTTTAAGAGATAGCAATGTGGATGTCTAGCATTTTGCCCCACCTAGGTAAAGCTTCAATATTAAGCATTGTATAGTCTTTAGTAAATGCAGTATTCAGAGTTAAATATGTCTGTGCTTGTATCGTCTTTCTTGGAATTACCTGTAAACTGATGAAAAGCTTCAAAAGGTGATTAGTGGTATGCAGGTACATGTATTTATATTTAAAAAGGTTGCCTGATCTAATCAGACAAGTTTCCTAATGGGGTATGGTACTAGGGCTGCACAATATGACGATATAAAAACTAAATGTCTTAACAATATTGTATCCACATTCAGTCACATCTTGAATCACACCAAAAAAAGTCTTCATTTTTCTAGACAAAAAGAAATCTTAATTGGAATGCTGCAAATATCATTCCTCACCAAAGAAAATGAACATTTGATGTTTATGCATGGCTTGGGAGACAGTATATCACCATACATTGTGATAATTGACACTCAAATATATAATATCATACAGCCCTTAAAATACCAACAGGTGCAATATTGGTATGGAGAATATGATTGAAGCTATGTTGGTTTTCATCAGATCATTAATGTGCAAGGTGGTTTGTGGTTAATATTATAGCATTAATTATGTTAATAGAGTTTGTTCAAACTTTTCTAACGTAGCAATATCGCTTTTGCCAATTTTCTTGATTTAGTTCCATATTCACTATTTAATCCATTTTATTGCACCAGACCCGAGTTGCTTGTTGGTAATCTAGCGTGAAATCAAGAATGTTGATACATATGTAAATCTGTTTCGTGTATTTTTTGTTTTGTACCATGAAAATAAAGTTATCCTTCAATTTATTCATGCATCATTCACATTATTATGCTGCAATAGTATTGTACTGTGACATGTGTGGGGGTGGCTCACTGCCATTGCAAGGTAAGGTGGCCTTTACACAAAAGTAAGTGAAGTATTTTTTATGGCCAAGTGATGTATGTTTCTACAGGAGAAGGGGCATCAAAATTGCCAAAATCGAGAAAAAAGGGTATGTATTTACTTCCAACAGCAATATATTTGTAAAGGGTATGTGTTTTACATTCACATGAAAAAACCAAATATTTTGAGTCAGTATTAGTATTTAGGGCATAAATTAGAAAACTACTTCTTCAGGATATTCAAGATTAAAATGAACTTATTGCAGTGTCACCTATCCAGGGGTAATTATGCAAGACATGGCATAATAGACAGTTCTTGTAAAGCGCACATCACATTTTGACTCAAACGTCTCCATGCACTTCCAAAGGACTTCTTACCCTGGCTTTATCTTGGTGGCTGTAATTGATATAGGATAGGTAGTGAGAGTGTGTGTTCAAACATGGACCTACTACTAGGTCCATGGTTCAAAGGAGAGAGGGTGGTTATGAAGAAGAGAGATGGACAAATAGAGTCGGTAAGTGAAGGAAAATGAAGGATGTGAAACAAGATTGAGAATAAAAACCAAGTGATAAATAGATTGCATTTTATACATTATGTAATTTCTTGCAAATTTATGAGAGATATACCCATTTGCTCAGCTATTGAAATTAAAGGGTTTTTTAGATGGAGTAAGTAAATGAAGTGTGAATGAGCTCAGTAATTGAAACATTTTTGATATTGGAATACATAGCCTCTTGCTGTGGCTGGCAATTTTATTTGTTAGTAATGGGTCACAAGTTTTTTTGTTTTATTTTTAGATTATTCTTTGGGCCTGATGTTGCCATCATGAAATGATGAAAAATGGTCCATGGCTAGTCTGCTGTGCAAACCCTTCACTCAAGTTAAGGGTCTGAATTGCAGCCTACTCGTGCCTTGTGTACTGAAGGCCTGAATTGAAACGGCAAGTTTTGTATGTGCTAGTCTTTGCATGGAGACACATTTGTTTCAATCGGGGTCTGTGCCTGCAGACTAGTCTATGACTGCCACTTAACATGACATTAGTAATTGGGTGGAATGGGTAGTCAAACCAATCATAACCAGGGGCCGAAGCCACTTGTTCCTAGGATTGAAACAGGGTTTACCCCTTCACAGCCTGTATGGAAGCAAGCTAGGGTTGTCATCCCCATAAGGAGCCTGGTCAGCTAGAAACCAAGCTAGACAAGCTTGCAACCTTGACTTCTATTTTAAAGGACAAGTCCACCCCAACAAAAAGTTGATTTTAATAAAAAGATAAATCAAACAAGCATAACACTGAAAATTTCATCAAAATCGGATGTAAAATAAGAAAGTTATATTTTAAAGTTTCGCTTAATTTCACAAAACAGTTATACGCACATCCTGGTCAGTATGCAAATGAGGAGACTGATGTCATCCACTCACTATTTCTTTTGTATTTTATTATATGAAATATTCTAATTTTCTCATTGTCACATGAAACAATGATTAATTCCTGGCTGAACATGTGGAATTAGCATTGTTTAATACTATATGGTCCAGTCGACTTGGTCCTTATTGTCAAATCTATAAAAAAATGAAATATTGTATAATTCAAACAATAAAAAACAAGAAATAGTGAGTGATGGAGATCATCAACTGACTCATTTGCATGACACTGAATTGTGCATATCACTGTTTTGTGAAAAATAAGCGAAACTTCAAAATGCCATAACTTTCTTATTTTACATCTGATTTTGATGAATTTTTCATCGTTATGCTAGTTTGATTTTTCTCTATTTATTCAAATCAACATTTTGCCGGGTTGGACTTGACCTTTAACTATTGGCAAGGTTATTTGGAAACAAAAAAAAATGCCTTTAAGGGGAAGTTCATCCTGGAGTAAGGCAAATTAAAAAAAAGGATGAAGAATTTGCACAAAAAATTATCAAAGATTTACACTCGTGGATTATTAAAGTTCTGGTTTTTTTTGTGATGTCACACTTGAGCTGCTTCCCTCTTGGTCATGTGATACAAATTTTCATAAATGTAATTTTAAAGAAAATTGAGAATGACTAATTCATTCCTTATATCACTGTTATATATTAGAATTCTAAGAGCAATTACATTCATTTTATTTAGTTATTTTCTCTTTAAGGATATTCATAGCATCACTGGCGTAAATCCGTGTTGATGGGTGGGGGGATGACTAAAATATTTTTGCATTTTTTTTGCAATCATGTTTTTAGATATGCAAGGAATTGTCATTAATATGTCCACAGTGGCGCACCGTGGGTCACGGCATTGGGGGGTACCAGCAAAATGTTTGAATCACTGAGTGAGTGCGCGTGAAGCGCGCTCAGTTGCCAGTTGACCTAATAGAGACAATGTCATTAAACGGATATGTATCTCACTGATCAACTAATGCGAGCGTGAAGCGCGAGCTGAATTTTTTTTATATTCACACCTAAAAAGGGACATTATAATCAAATTTGTGTAATCATGATAGGTACCTGTTTCGCTAACAATGCAAGCGCGAAGCGCGAGCTGAAAATTTAGATAATTCAGACCTGAAGTGGGGCATTCTTAGGTTTCTTTGTAGGAATTAACTAGGACCATACGTATTTCATTAACCAAATGATGCGAGCGCGAAGCGCGAGCTGAAATTTTTCGATATTCAGATCAGAAGGGACATTTTAAGGACTGATTTTAGGAATTCATGAAGAGCAGACATATCTCACCGATCCACTAATGCGAACGTAATCACGGACAGGAAATGTTTCATATATACGAAGACCTTAACATGGGGCAATCACTTTTGAGTCATGAAAAAGAAGCATATGTCACTACATAAAACAATGATAACTATTCAATTTCAATTCAATTTAATATGTCTGCTCTTCATGAATTCCTAAAATCAGTCCTTAATATGTCCCTTCTTCTGATCTGAATATCAAAAATTCAATTTCAATTCAATTTATTCAGTGCTGGGAAATATATTTGGTTTATATTGACTTGAAAACGGGATGTTTTAGTAAAACAGGATTATATATCTCGTTAAACAGACGATGCGAGCACCAGGAACAATGAAGACGTAGGCCCTGGGCAAATTATGTTTCATAAAGTTATGATAAAAATGTTTCTTATGTAATGTAACATAACATAATTATAATATAATATAACATTATAATGAATAATATTTTCTTTTTTCCCACAACGTTTCTCTTCCTTTCTCCCTCTTTTCTCATTTTCCCCCTTTCCCCGTTTTTTTTTGTCAGCCGATGGGGGGGATGTGCCCCCCATGTCCCCCGTAGTTACGTCACTGTATGTCCATATGGCAAATACCCCTCCAATATTTTTTTACCCCATGATGGTTTAATGGTTTTATTAGAGATTACATTTAACAATTTTTGACATTCCATCTTAATCCCTTCCCAAAGACCCCAACGGGGGTTTCTCTTCAATGTTATAAAGGACATAAGTATTTCGTTTGGAAATGGTGAACTGGCTCTTTATTTGCATTTTATGATTCAACAATATTGTTTTATTTGTTAAGCGGTATTTTAGGAAGAATTTTCACCAATAAAACAATTGCCTCTTGTGATTTTTTTTCATTTCTTTCGTAAAAAGTGGGGGGATGTTTGTACAGGCCATCCCCCCCTCCTCGAAAAGTCGGGGGGGGGGATATATCCCCCCATCCCCCCGGGATTTACGCCAGTGCATAGCATAGAATGATTAAGAATATTCCAGAATGTCCTAGTAAAAAATATCAGATCAGAACTCAAGAGTTTCACGCAAGACTTTATGTCAGAGCAGGGTTTATTTCCACCTGGAATATCTATCTTCTGCGGAATTATTTGCACGCCATCAATGTGTTTGCAGTTACTTTGAAAGAGGAATTCTCAGTTCTCGAGATCATCAACCCGTTTCAATGAACGCTTTTCAACCCATGGATTGCTGAAATTGACTGTTAATCATCAACATCGTCTTCACAGACATTTCAACTCGTTACAGTGACTCTTGTTATTCATCGCGCTTCAACATCAGTTGAAGGGCCTGATGAGCTTATGACGTGGCGTCCGTCCACAATTTCAAAATGCTTCTTCGCCATTTCAAGTCCGAGTTCAATTCTGTTTGCTTTATATGATAGCACTAGGTGGGGGATTCAAAACTTCTACACAGAATTTTGAAATTAATAAAATATGCTAATTTATGCGCATTTTTCAAAATTCACAAAAAATGCTTCTTCATTTGTTGACCGATTTTGAATTTTTTGCTTCCATCTGGTAGAGATTCATGAGGTTCACCAAACTTCTACACAGAATTTTGAAATTTTGACTAGAACAATTTTTATGCTAATTTATGCAAAATGATTTATGCATATTTTTAAAAATGCACATAAAATGCTTCTTCTTTATTTGTTGACCGATTTTCATTTTTTTTCTTCCATCTGGTAGAGCTTCATGAGGTTCACCAAACTTCTACACAGAATTTTTAAATTTGGAGTAGAAAATTATTTATGCTAATTTATGCGAAATTCATAAATCACAAAAAATGCCTCTTCTTTATTTGTTGACTGAATTTCAAAATGCTTCAACTTCGTCATTTCAAGTCTGATTTCAATTCTGTTTGCTTTATATGATAGCATTAGGTGGGGGATTCAAAACTTCTACACAAAATTTTGAAACTCATTAAATATGCTAATTTATGCGTTATTTTCAAAATTCACATAAAATGCTTCTTTAACTGTTGACCGATTTTGATTTTTTTTCTTTCATCTGGTAGAACTTCTTTAGGTTCACCAAACTTGTACACAGAATTTTGAAATATTCAGTAAAAAATTATTTATGCTAAATATGCAAAATTTATTCATAAATCACAGAAAATGCCTCTTCTTCTTTATTTGTAGACCGATTTTGATTTTTTTCTTCCATCTGGTAGAGCTGCATGAAGTTCACCAAACCTGTACACAAAATTTAGAAATTTTGTCTAAAAATCATTTATGCTAATTCATGCAAAATTTATTCATTTATTCACAAAAAATAAATTTCTTCTTCATTTGTTGATCAATTTCAATTTTGTTTGCTTTATATGATAGCTCGAGGTGGTGATACAAAATTTCAACACAGAATTTTGAAACTCATTCAATATGCTAATTTATTCATATATTTTCAAAACTCACAAAAAATACTTTTTTTATTTGTTGATTGATTTTGATTATTTTTGTTCCATCTGAGAGCTACATGAGGTTCACCAAGGTTCTACACAGAGTTAAGAAATTTTGACTAGAAAATTATTTATATGAAATTTATTCATAGATCACAAAAATGCTTCTATGTCATTTCTTCATCAATTTCAATTCTATATCAATTTATGTCACCAATATAATACAGTGTCAACTGGGCTGAAATTAAAATTGTGTTAAATTTCGTTGCGAGATGCCGGATGTGCTAGTTTTAATTCTATGATGGACTTTCGCTTAACCTTTACTCCTTTTTTGTGTGTGAAAAACTATGGGGGCAATCACCCCCCCCCCTCCAAAATGACACTGCCCCTGCCAATAATGAATGCCATATCACACTTTAATTATTTGAGTCGTATTTATTTATTACACTTTTACAGTCAGCTATAGGAAAGAAAAATATTAATGGACAATAAAAGTAATGAACAATCAAGGTAAATACACTTGCACATTGCAATGGACGGAATACATTCATATCAAAATATCTTGATTGAAATATACTTGCACTAAAATATATGTTATAATTCTCAGCTATTTGAGTGATAATATATTTCATTAATTTAATATTTAAGAAATAATGAACTTCAAAACAAGGAATCTATTATATGTAATTTTCATGATACTATTGCAGAAATGATTGTAATATACATTGTAAAAAGTATATAAATTAAAAGAAGAGGTATACTGCATTTTTATCTAGTGTATAATCACCAATACCTGATAGTTTTGGGTGAAATGGAAGTCATTTATTCTCTAAAAGGGACAGGTTTGCTTTAAGTTCACCATGTCTAACAGCCCCTATTATTATGAGCATGTGTATGAGCACGAGAGCAAGGTCTACCAGAAGAATTCTTATTGGTAATGGTGGTGCGCTATTGACACCCGAATGATTCTATCAATTTTATATTGTAAATACCTTGATATATATGACACTGGTAAGGTGATGTTGGTTTTTTTAACCCTATGCAAAGTCACCTGCCTTTAAGGCTTTCAATATGACCGCTTATAAGGTGATGTTGATTTTTTGATACTGGACAAAGTCACCTTCTGCCTATAAGGTTGTCCGTGAAATACATTTGTCATAAGTTCCCCATGTAGAAACACCCATTTACATGTAGGCTTTCAAGTACCAGTCTATTACCCATGTGATTGTAAAGTAAGACACACAAACACCAAAATGAGGCGGAGAAAACCTTTTTTTTTAACATAATATAAATAATCACTCAATATAGACATGTACATATGTAAACATATTTTGTACAAGATTGACAAAAATATAAATACATTCCTGCTTGAAATTGGACAGGAAAGCTCTTTCCTCTAGCAAAGACTGAAAAAATCAATATTTCTTCTCACTTCTTCAAGGTGAATACAAATATATGTGTAAAAAAAATTGTTGCTTTTGCATAGATCCCCCCCCCCCTCGCACACACACTCTTTCTCTCTCCCTCTCTACATATTTTTGTCTCTCTGTCACTATACAGTGATACAATTTGAAAGACTTGGAATTTTAAACCTTAGCTTGGCATTAATACCTATGTCAAAGAGTCCAGTTATTCTTGAACTGAATTGTTGGATATATGATGTAGATCAGCTGTCTTGCCTTGGTGATTTACTGTCAGAGTTTCTCAAATACCTCATTAGATGCATCCTTAATCTCTGGCTCAACATGTTGAGGAAACAGGGGATCGATAGCAGTAGTTATCATACCAGCAATTAACTTTGGTAACAGCCTCCTACAAATAGAAATGAAATATGAAATCAAGATCTGCTACAACAATGTCCCTGATATCACAAGGTCCTTAATATTCTTTTGCTTTTTTTTTCTAAATAATGGTATATTCCTGATATCTCAAGGTTAATCTGATGTCAATTAATCCTATTAATTTAATTAGTAAGAAATCAACCCCTTGTGCAGGGGCTTATCAACGGTTCAGGTCATATTCCTTGAAGAAAACCTTATATTTATCTTTATCAGACAATTATACCATATCAGATTGCAAAGAATGGGATACCAGAAATATTCCACAAGTTAGGCCATTGTTGTATAAATATTAGATGAGTGCAATGTTTGTACAGTGATGAGTGTAATATTTCTGGTATCCAATGAAGAATAGCCAGTCAATAAATCATCACCTTTAACTTTAATAATCATTATTCATTAGACCATGCAACACAGTACTGTACAGCAAGCCTATGGGGACTTCTGATACTGCACAGGTCAATCAAGCACCTAGATCAAAATACCTGTTTTAATGCACCATGGAAGCACCCTTTATAAATACATGTAATAATAACAATAATAAACAGTATCCACATGAAAATCTGATTCTAAAGACTTTTAAGCAAACTAGTATAATTTTTAGAGCTATAAGTCAAAATAAAACATAATCAAATAATGAATGTTGACTCACTGGGCACAAGCAGGGGCACTGTTAACCTCTAGAAGCCATACTCTTAGGTCACTATCCAGCATAAAATCAAATCCATACAACTGAAAACTATGGTATGATAGACCAATGGTAGATAACTCCTTCAAGAAAATAAATCATGACAATAATTCTTTTAATAATCGTTCAAGCCACACCCACTTAATTGTCTTAAATTGAGACAAAGACAAAAACATCCTTTTGAACAATGAATAGTAAGTACCAGTAATTTGATACACACGTCGGTATAAAAAATGAGTTTTTAATAAGGGTTTTTTGCTCATATTTGCCAGAAATTAAACGGTGAGAAAGGAAGTAAATGCATTTAACTTTGTACCACCTGCAATGTACATAAAAATGAAATAAAAGGTGCTTTTCCATAGAGCTTACACATGACTTTATGAATGAATGTACAAATTGCTGCAACAAGTTCCTTGTCAAATGAAATGAGACACCCACATTTTTTTAAATTGTGTTTAAAGTAGGACTGAATTTCCTATGAAACAAATAAATTTCTCGAATCATACCTTTCATTTCAATGTTTTAATAAAAAAACTTCAACCAAGATCATATTTCAACTTTTACTGATGTGAATTAACGTATTACTGTAAACCAATCATCTTGAATCAAGATCATGTTTCGGTTGTTTGCCAAGTCATGTGCAACTTTGCAAAAAGATTTGTGAAACTGCATAAGGTCTTATCAACAATGGTCAATGTATTAGGTAGTCACTTATAGTCAATGACTCGACTAATATTCCATGACTCATTTACAGTGAGAATTTTCGGTCTCCCCGAGTCAGAACATGAAATGGGTGAGAAAAAAATTTCCATTTAATTTGACCATTGATGAGTTATAACCCGAGTCAGAACACCAGAATGACTTACCTCTTTTACTGATAGACAGCATGTTTTCACAATATGTCTGATTTGAGGTAGAATCTTGTCTTCTAAGCTCACATTCCAATGTTCTTGTAGAATTCTATAGAACAGGATCATAATTTACAATGTAAAAAAGAATAAAATCTGCAACAAAAGTTAATATAAGTATGTTACCAGGGCTCCACACTAACCTGTTTTTTCTACTGGTCCGACCTGATCATGTCGGACCAGTACATACCCAGTTTTTCCTCTTTTTACTGGACCGAACCTAAAATTGACTGGTCCCAAAAAATGAAGAAAAATATAAAAAAGAATTGAGTTTATTTTGCTGTCTTTTATGGCTTATTGTTACCCCCCCCCCCAAAAAAAAAAAACCACCCCAGTACACACACACAACATAATTCATGTATCATGAGAGCCAACTTGAGACGCCAGAACCATTTTTATAATTTACAAAAGAGAAGAAAATATATTTTGAATATAATCTTACTGTTCATGTCGGACCAGTCAATCTGGCTTTTTCTGAAAAGTTACTGGCCCAACAGCAATTTTTGCCGGTCTGGGACCGTCGGACCAGTGCCAGTGTCGTGCGCTGATGTAACAGACAAATTAACAACACATAGAGGGTTTTTATTCCATGGATGTGTAATGGTTACAACCAACAATCTAAAGATGAAGCTGATGAAATACTTATCTTATTTCTATATGGGTTCAATTCCCCTCCAAGATATAAGTTTGGGATGAGATACATCTTTTAATGCCAAATATTTGTTTAAAAAAATAAATTTGTTTTTATTGAAAAAAAGCATGAAAAATCACATTATTTACAAGTAATTATTGCATGATTTTTTTTGTGCCAATTTCATATATTTCAATTTTGGCATCACTGTATGTACCATTAAATAAGGACAAGAGAAGGTACAGCTCATTTGTGACATAGAGAGATGATGATGTTCAATATCCATAACTCATCCAACTATGGATCCATGCATACAATGGATTCAATTTACATACCTATCAAATGCATCAAAGAACATCTCATTTCCTTCTTCAAACTTTCCAAAGTCCTTGGAGTGGGCTTCCTACAAACAGAAGATATCAAAACAGCTGATTAAGACTAAGACCCCATTTACATATAAAAGTGAAGGCGGTACGCCTCACGCCGCCTTGAATGTATGTAAACACACAAGTGGACTGACGCCGCCTCGATTTTGGACCACCTCTGTTTGGAGGTGGTTTGAAGTTGCCTTTGAGGCGGCATGAAGGCGCCTTCTTGTATGTGTAAAGACAAAGCAGACTAAGGTCGGCTTTTGGGAGTCACGTGATCATTGGCTTGCGCAATAGTTGGGATACGTCATCGATCTAGCTTTATTGTATTACTCAGTACCTCAGTATCGCACGCTTTCAAGTGGCCCTGCCGCTGGCCGCCGAACAGTATGTGTAAATGGGGTTTTGTCAAAGCGGCGTCAAGCCGACATTTCTGCTATGTGTAAACACACTTTCGTAAATTTTTGGAGGCGGCTTGATGCCGGCATGAGGCAGACTCAATTAAACCAGCCCATGTGTAAATAGGGTGTTAGGATGATTAAGCTGCACATCCAAAATATTGCAGACATTCAATTTCCACCAGCTGATGCCAACAATTGTCAATTATTTCAAAATCATTTGTGAATACTTAGTTGTTATAAATTGAATGAAAAAGTGTTTTTATTTCAAATCATTTGGTTCAATTTTGTTTTGCTTAAGGATTCATCCCACCATGGCTTCGCTAATCCATGGTGAGATTCAAACACCCAACCCCTGATTGCAAGGGGAGAGTTAAAACTGATACTCTAGTTTTTCCACAAACAAAGATCATATCCTGAAATTTTCAGTCTATCCTTGCTTGAGAAGTGGTTTTATAAAGATGCAGTTATTTTCATTTTGATCGAGCACCCGACCAAAATAAACTCTCCTGTAGAATCACAATATTCATCCAATAAAACACATATTATATTCTCCACAACTGTTCTCTTTTTGGGGGGAGCATACACATTCATCTTGAAATGAATTCGAAAGGGGACAGCCTAACAGCAGACCTGCCAACCTCTGGGAATGAAAAATTGTATTCTGTGATAAAAAACTGTATTTTCCCCAAAAAAGTGTATTTCATAATAAAATGTGTGGCGCACTTGCTCATCGCGGCGCTCAAGCTGCATGCAAGCTAAAATGCGCACTGCTCTTGCAGATGAAAAAAAAAAAAACATTGAAACATGTGTATATCTCACCCTGGTTTTAAGCAAAATGAAATTACATTGATCTAATAACCATATTTGTGTAAGTTTTATGAAATAGAGATGATTTTTCTCAATAAATTACGATTTTTTTTTTACAAAAACATATTTTTTAAAGAAAAAATGTACTGCCGTATTTTGGTTGCGAAAACGTACTAAATACGCCAAAAACGTACTGGTTGGCAGGTCTGTAATGTTCAGGCATTTTTAAGGGGATTTACCAAGACCTAACATAGGTCTTTATTTTCAAGCTATGAACAAGTTTTTATCCATACCTGAATACAATGATTGGTGAGATGAGATACATGATTAGACAGGTCGTCTGCTTCATATGGTTCAGCACATGTTCTCAACACACCTTCTCTCATCAGATATATGTCATATTGATGATCTACTAACACCCAACATCTGAAGTGTAAATCAGAAATATAAAGAGTTAGAATACATATCCTTTCTCTATTACTAGTCATGATATATGTGATAATAATGATAAAGATGATTTCAAACCGTTCAAATAATTTTTGAATTCATGATGACTATTACCATTAAAATAACTAAAAATGGGAAAAATTTACATTGGTGTATGAATCATATATATCACGTTACCTGATGTCAAACTTTCTGTTGCCTGGTAACAGAAGAGGATTCTCAATGTACTTCTGAACAACATGAGAATGAGGACGGGAGTCCACAAATGAGAGAAGTTCATCCGATTTATTGGATATTAAAATACCCTCTCCTAGATCAGAGAAAAATGGATAAAACTAATTTGCAGGCCCTACATACTCAAAATAAATAGGAATGGGGAAATATAATTAAAACATACAAAATAGGAACAAAAATGAATAGAATTGAATTGGAGCAGCTACAACACAAGGACTACAATTTTTTATGGTTGGTATTCCATTTTGTTAGGTTAATCTAACTGTTCAAGAAGAATTAAAGTAACAATGAAGAATGAAAGAGATTTATCAAAAAGAGCATTAAAATTCTTACCATCTCAAACAAGGAGATATGGAACGGTTTTGAAAGTGGGGGAGCTGAGCTCAAAGTGGGAGGGGGGTCTGACCATGTAAAAAAATCTCAATCAGATGGTAATGTTCACATTTTTGTCCATGATTATTGAAAAAAGTAATCCCAGCCCTACCCCCCCCCCCCCCTTGTCCAATATCAAAGATGACAAAAACTTGGTATATTCATTTATCATTCTAATTCTCTGCTGCTAGTCCTTGACATAGCAATTCATCATTCTGACCAGTAAAACAAAAATCACCAAAAGGAAAAAATATGAGTATGCATGCATAAATGCCGATTATGACTTTCTGATAAAACAATCACTATGTACTGTTGAACTGAACTGAATTTATTACCAAATAATGTCAAAATACATTGATACAGGGTAAATTGTCATATAAACTTCATTGGTAAGAGGACTCCACAGAAATATCATTCTGTTGCAGCCCTTCAAATAATCATTAAAAATAGATGTATTTAAAATTGAAACCTTTGAGTCCAGCTGTAGATTTTGCAATCCAAACATCTCCCCTGCCTGTTTCTTGCTTTCTTTCATGAGATCTTTTCAGTTCTTCTCTTTGATCAGGCTTTGATATCTGAAATGGTTTCTTTAAAGTGTCTGCATCCCTTTGCTGTGGCCTGATGATGTAGGTTTCTGGTGACCATAGTGATATATCTTCTCCTGTAGATTCCTGCCAACTCGTCAAAGCAGTTACAAGAGCAGCCTTCCTGCTTATTTTTCCTGATCCTCTGTAACAGTTTACTAGTTGCAGAATTCCATCATGGCCTATGTGCACAGAACAAGGGGAGGCAACAAGTGGATTCTAGAAATTGGCTCAATTTCAAAATAGCAGATCTGATTAATGGTCGTTGTCTGAAACCATGGTTTATGATTTCGCATTAAATTTTGCTTAATTTAGTGTACACATAAAAGGAAAAGAGTCCATTAATGAATGCATAATGAGGGGCTAAGTCACAATTGTTACTAAAATGACTGCATTTTTATACAGATCTAAATTAATAAACAAGTGGAGCGCCTCTGGCAGTCTCAACTGCATTACGCGATTCAATATAGCAGCAGTGCTGACTTTGAAAACTACTATAAAATAAAATTATTTCCCCCAAAACAACATTAATATAATGATACAATACTACGTACATTGACCCTAAATGACATTTGACCTTGATCATGTGACCTAAGACTAGCTAGTGATACTTGATAACCCCTATGTCCACATTTCATAAAGTATATCCATAAACTTTGAAAGTTATGACAGCAATTTAATAATTACCTCCAACATGGCCAAGTTCATTGACCTAAATGACTTTTGACCTTGGTCATGTGACCTGAAACTCGCACAGGATGTTCAGTGATACTTGATTACTCTTATGTCCAAGTTTTATAAATTATATCCATAAACTTTCAAAGTTATGATGGAAATTCAACAAATACCCCAAACTTGTCCAAAGTTCATTGACCCTAAATGACCTCTGACCTGGGTACCATTGAAACCAATTGGCCATTCTTCACGATGAAACCAATTGGTATTAAATTGTTGTTGTTGTTCATTGTGGGACGTTTCCACACCCGATGTGACCTCCTCGGTATTAAATTGGCCCCCATTGAAACCAATTGACTACCGGTATTGGTCCCTATTGAAACCAATAGCCAATTGGTCTCAATTGAAAACCATTTGTCAATTGGTTTCAACTGACACCAATTGGAACTTCTAATTGGCACAAGCAAAATCAGTGGAACAATATTATATTGGTAGGAAATTAAGAAATTCTACCAATCATGCTAATGCAGAAGCATACTATCTGTGTGCATAAATATCAATGTAAAGGGCAAAGATACTACAAGTAGTATGCAAATCATTTATTCCATCTGCGGCAGTAAAGAGCGCTGCTATATGCTTGTAGCTTCACGTATTCCCATTTGGTGTGGTTTGGTTATGTCGCAGTCACATTTCCCCTACAGCGGCCGTACGGCGAGTCGAAACAGCCATTGTAACATTTTTTGTACCTGCTAGATATAGGTGGTTTGAATAAAAATGACTGTTTTCGACTCGCCATACAGCCACTGTAGGGGAAATATGACTGCAGCATTATGGTTATTGTGTTTCAATTCGAATTTTGTCCTGTCTACTAGCTCCTCCAGCTCTACCTCAGGAGATGGTTCGTGTAGTGGAGCCTACACGAACCATCGCCTGAGGTACTCCAGCTCCAGTTTGGAGGAATGATTTTGATTGGTTGACTCTACTTGATTTGAATATATTTAAATCATTATATGATCCCAAGTTTAGCTGAGGCAAAGTAGCCCATACATTAAAGCAGTGCACTACCAGACTTCTTCGGTTTCTGTTCGATTCATTTTGCATCTTCTTCTAGTTTCACTTATTTCCATTTGGTTTGATGATTGATTGATTTGAGCTACAACTTTGAACTTATTTTTTGCTGGAACGACGAGTTGGTGGTGTTTACTAAATGCCATCAGAGGCCATTCGTTTGCGGAAGAGTTTGCCGTCTTTCAGGGAGAAACATGGGTATTGCCAGAGGAGTCGACGCATTTGGGGCTCAAAATCAGCATTCTCCTTGGTTTTGGGTTTAATGTCATGTTCCAGGAAATATTTCAGCATTGAAATGTTTCTGTCCTCATTCTGACATTCACTTACTTGGTGGTTGAGATTATCAAGGTCCATTGGCGCAGACACACGAGAAGGCTCTGTCTGTTTTGTCTTGTTGCACATCGTAGCAGCAACATCGGTTGGATGTAATCGGGCAAATGTGGACAACAATGCCTGAAGTTGGGTAACATTGCCTTGAAGATGTTGAAGGGCTCGTTCCAAACAATCTATACGTGATAGCAAGGCATTAGTGTCCAAAGAATCGTTGCGTGACATGATGGAATCACTGCTAATTGTTATGATGGCAAAAATATGTTCAGACCGAAAGGATGGAAGAGTCTCTTATTGGTGTGAAGAGAGCTTTCAAGCTGAAGAAAGAGGCAGTAGCAGATAAATGTTATTCGGGTTACAGTTCAAAGGATTGCGGTTTCACTTCGACCAGGTACTGTAGGTTTATGTACTCGGAAACTAAACAGGTCGTCACTCACCAGGTAAGTTGAGCAGAACAACGATTGGCTATTTGATAGCACCGGGTAGACCAAAAGGGACAGACGAGGTATATAAAGTTAATTCCCAAAGCAGATGATAAAGGATTAGCTTGCAGACAAAACTGAATCATAGAACCAAGGAAAGTTAAAAACGGCGTGAAGATGTCATCCCACCGCTGCTTCCAGTTGTAAGGGTGTAAAATTATAAAGTTATTTTAGGAGTAGAAAATAATATAAGTTCAATTAGCTCAAATCAATCAATCATCAAAACAAAGGGGAAATAATTAAGTGAGGCTAGAAGAAGACGCAAAATGAATTGAACAGAAACCGAAGAAGTCTGGAAGTGCACTGCTTTAAACTCTGGGCTACTTTGCCTCAGCTAATCATGGAATCACATAATAATTTACATACATGTATATTCAAATCAAGTAGAGTCAACCAATCAAAATAAAATGAATGGAAGGATCAAACTTCAATGCAGGTGAGGGATGGAGTGAGTGAATTAACACCTGAAGAGAGAATAGAGAATGAATGACAAGAGAGAATCAGAGGCAAAGAAAAGCATCCCAGGGGGGGGGAGGGCCTGGGGGCACTTCCATTGACGAGTGGATACCATGCGCGACCATGGGGTCTCGAAAAGTACCCTAAACAAGTATATTCCATATTCTGAAAATGCACCCCTTAAAAAACAAAGCAATACCCTAGACAAGTATTATCTGAATTGAACCCCTAAACAAGTACAGCAATATTTTAATTGTTTATGTCATGGACTTTGGTCGTCGATTTTACCTTTACCTACATCATTGGGTGGCCCCATCTCCCACACCTTGCGCAAATCGGACTCTATAAACAAGTGGTGTTGACTGTTGGGGCAAAAAAAATACATTCTTTATAAAAACATTTGTCTTTTAGTTTTATTTACCCTCGCAAATTTGACCCTAAAGTTTAGGGTCAAATAAACACATAGCTTTCCTAGCGAAGTAGACACCCTTGTAACATGCCTTGTCTTTAAAAAGACATCCCTTTTAAGCTTTTTTTAGTCGTGCATATGGTATCCACCCCCACCCCGAAAGGCATTCAGAGTAGAATGAATGAATTATATATATATATGCACAACTGAATATATTAATCTTAAATAACCCGAGTTCAGACTGCAGGGGCAGTGCTTAAAAGAAATGCAAATAAACTCAAGTCTAGATGGAATAGAAATGCAAGACAGCTGAACTGAAGAAAACAACAAGTTAAATAGGAAAATTACAAATAACCATCTTGCAGTATGCAGTACACTATCCTACGGCCTACCAGTACCAAGACAAGTACAAAGTTCATTCTTTAAAAAAAAAATCTACGTTTTATTGATAATTTTAACCCAGCCAGAGAAAAGCGCTGTTACATCAGAATCCTCCGAGACTACTACAAAAAATATTTAATTTGTAATAGATATACATTACTTGATCTAAACTTAAAGTTAAACCAAATTTAAATATAACTATAAGCCTACCTAATCTTCCAAATGGAAACTTCAATGTGTTCCTCTCTCCAATGATCAGATTTGCCTTGACGGTGTCGCCTGTCTTTTGAGTCCAATTAGATCGTCTTGAAATGGTTTCAACTAATGCCTGATATACACTACTTTTGTTGTCTCGAACAGTATATGAATACATTGCTAATTAACTGATTGATATGACCTCGACCATGTCTATGGATATCACCAACTGAACTAGTCCAGTGGCACTGCGGTAACTAACACTGCCCAACATGTTGCATGCGCGTACGTGCATGCTTCGCCGGAGCGGCCCGCGAGCAAGGTAAGTGATAGAGGGGGTCCCCCTTATATATTAAAAGCACCTGAACTAGAGATGTGGCATGGCGGCTGTACGGCAAGTGCAGAGTGTTTCGCAACTTTGCTCAGTCATAACTCGAAGTAAGTTTTTGAAGATCTCATTTAAACTCTAATTTGAATGGTCTATGTTATTTGGGAAATGTTTATCAATGAGTTATGACGAAATCCTGTTGAATACACGACCTGGCCCGAATGATTATTTATAAATTAGGCCCAGGCTAAGCTATGGCCATGATTCATTTCCCACGTGTTGATATCCATGTCATGTTCATAATTGCAATATCTTGAAGTTGAAGTCATTGTGTGGAAGTGCATTCGTGCGTACAATTACTACAAAGTCAATTAAAAAGTACTCATCCAATGTGCAAGGTTAGGATAAAACTTTGTCCTTACCCTTGGCCCTATGTGAAATTAAAAAAAAAAAAAATTTCCTCGTGTCAGAGGTTTTTTATTCATTCAATAGCCAAATTAACATGTACAGTATTATTTACTATATTAACCGTATCAGACATCTGGAGCAGGGCAACTTTGAAACATTGTTGCCTGCTTAAGACTGGGATCAAATGGCCGGTCAATATAATTCCAATCGTTTATCCACGGGCCCAATTTATTGCCTGCTCAGGAAAGTCAATGAGAAAATGCGTGGAAATGTAGCAGGCAATAAAAGGCAGCGCTAATATCCGGGTATTCTACACGTTTTTGCACGCGTCCTTGAACTGCGCAGTGCTATACGTCATAATGGTAGTCAAGTTAAGACAACGCTGGATACTGCGTCCCTAGGCCAGGGACGCGTCATTTCAATTACGTCACAATGGTAAAGTTCAGAGGCCCAGTCTGCTCAACATGATAAACTAGATTCTCATTCTAAAAATGAAAAATATATAAATTTTAACGATTTTTGCTCTAGATGTCTGATTTGGTTAATAATAGCAATATTGACTGGCCTGGGGGCGAAAGGACATATATCGCCCTCACTAAATTGATATCACCCTCGTCTACGACTCAGGCGATATATGTCGTATCGCCCCGAGGCCAGTCAATATTGCTTTATTAACACTTAGAGACAACATCCGAGATGTCGTCTAAAAGAATTTCATATTTAAAAAAATGCCATATAGAATTATTGTTGTATGGTTTACCTTGAAAATAATTAATCATATACATCAAATAGATTGCATATTGAGCATACACAAGGACTGTATTTATATATGTTGCTTGTTCATGTGTGAAATCAAAACCAACTATTAATAATTTTTCGTTTAATATAATTTTTTCTTTAAACATTAAATTAATCAAATCCACAATACGTTTCCAGAAAAGCTTTACGCTTGGGCATTCTAAAACAACATGAACAAAAGATTCTGTTGTTTTACAGAAAATACATAAGTTGTCTGTTACGATTTTCCACCTCCACAAGTTGTATCTAAACGGTAAAATCCTATGAAGAGTTTTGAAGTTGAGTTGCTTTATTTTATTGTTTTTCAATGTCTTAAACTTAAATTTCAATGTGTCTTTCCAGTCAAAATCAATTGCAAGGTTCAATTTACCTTCCCAGAATGTTAAAGCAGCCGGTTCTCTTTTCTTAAATTCACACAATAAACTATAGAAATTGCGAGACTTCATTGATCGTAGTCTAATAAAATCAAGCGTTCTAATTTCGAATACGTCGCTTCCGTATTGTGAATTTGTTTCATCGTTATCTGCATAACTTATGCAGAGATGCCAACCGTTACGGATTCGCCGTATTTGTTCCGATTTTATTCCTCCGATTACGGTGTTACGGCAACAATAAAAAGGTTACGGAAAAAACAACTACAATACATGTGTATTGTGTATTGCTTTGCTGTGCATGTGTATATATGCGTGTATTGTGCATGTATATGCGTGTATTGTGTATACATGTATCGTGCATGCAGCGTGTGTGTGGCCAGTTTCTCTACTATAATTTATAAACGCGCGCACTGCCTACTACGTTCATTGAGTTATGCTTTTATCAAGGCTTTCTGATTAGAATTATCGATATCCTTGCCAATCAATGCGAGCGAAAAGTTCCGAACGCACGCACATAGACAAGCACAAATCAGCGGCACGAATCGCGGTATAATAGCGACTGGTAAATACGACTGTAAAGATGATGATGTCATCCAAGATGGCAACTTACGATGACCAACGAAGGAATCGAGGATGACTAAGTTTTGATCATCATTTGAAAGGAATTAGCGGTAACTGCGGTCTAAGGTACGATGTTTCTGAATTTTATATATTTTCTCGTAAGTTTGGATGTAATTATTTTTTCATAATGTGACATTTGATGTACCAAAAACGATCCGAAAATCGGGTTTCCGCCGAATGTTAGATCTAACGTTACTGCTGCATGCTGATACGGAACTCAGGGAGCTCCGGCCCGAAAAGCGGGCCGGAGCTCCTTGGGTTACGTACGTATCAGCTAGCCCAGAGCTCCCTGGGTTAGCTGATACGTTGTCTTAATGTACGGGCCAACAACTCTTCAGTCTATGTATTGGTGAGTGGAGCCAACGCGGTTCAGCTGAACAACCAAAATACAGAGACTGAAGCTTTTGGTCTAGCGTTCTATGAGAAACACACAACTAACTACCGTCAGTTTTTCAAACCTAATTGACTTCAAAGTCATCAATCACAACAAGGTAAGAAGCCACTTGGTCCTCCCCCCCCCCCCCCCTTCCCCTAAATTTGAGGTGGGGGCAGACCCCCCCTCCTATTTTTTTTTTTTTTTTTTTTTTTTTTTTTTTTTTTTTGCTTGTCCAATTTTTTACCTGTGACATGTGTCCATCCCAAAATTAAAGGTGGACCCCCCTAAATTTTTTTTTCTTGGACACTGTCTCGGCCCGAGATGAGTTTCAGTATTTTTGGAGGACACCTAGTGGCATCCCTGTATAAACGATGCTACTTCGCGGGATGTTCCTGAGAAACTCCCATTTGTTCCTGACAAATATGTTAAATGTTCCTGACAACCATCCCTTTAGGTTGGCATCTCTGCTTATGTCTAGAATTCTTTCGATCCAAGTTTTTGGTATCGCATTTTTCAGTTTCGAATACATAAAGTCAATCAACAAAGAATTTGAGCCAAGCACTCGACAAATATGTTCTCTTGGCTGAAATCGTCCATTTTCTACAATGTCATTAATTGTTATAATGCCTTTTTCAAACCATTTTTAAAAAAATAAAGGTTTTCTATCATGTGTGATATTACTATTGTACCACAAAACTTGATTTTTAACATTTACAATATCTGGAAACTGAATATATTTCAGTTCACTCCAAGTTATGAGACAGTCTATATAAAAGTCGGGTACCTTTTGTTTTACGCACAACTTCAACATATCTTTACTGAAACAATTTGTTTTCAAAAGTAATAAAAAAGGACATATTTTTTCAATCCAATATCTAAACATAAACTTCCACGGTACATCATTATCATTTTCAAAGAATCTACTCAACCATGATAAATGTAAGGATTGGAATTTAGATTTCAAATCTATCATTCTCAGTCCTCCCCTTATAATATCATTAATCAAGACTGCTGCTCTCTTGACTTTTTCTTGTTTTGAATTCCATAAAAAATTATACATCAGTTTATTGAGATCAACAACTAGTTTCTGGGGGATGGGTAATACAGAGGCAACGTAAACAAATTGAGAAATTACTAATGATTTAAGAATCAAAACTTTACCATAGTAAGTTAAATTTCTCATTTTCCAAAAACTTAAAATTGATTTAATTTTTTGAAGTTTCTTAAACCAGTTCAGTCGTTCAGACTCTTTTTTATCACTTGTTAGATACATTCCTAAGTACTTGACAGGTTCATCATTTCATTTAATACCTTCAATGAATGCATGTTGTTGTTGCATAGTGACATCATTTGTTTTCATCACATTTAGGCTTGGCCCAGCAAAGAAACCAAAAAGTTTTACTTCTTCAAGACATAAGTTGGCAGATTGAATGTTATTTAAAAAGAGAACAGTGTCACCTGCAAGTTGAGATATATCTTAAATTCTTTTGAAATACCAGTTTCAGTAGATACTACAGTGATACCACTGATATCAATATTCTGCTTTATTTTTAATGCCATAATTTCAACAACAAGAATAAACAATAAAGCTGACAGAGGGCAACCCTGTCTAATTCCTCTTTTTATTTCAATTTTTTTCTAAATCCAACCATTACTCATGACACTCCCTCCCACATTTGCATAGAGGACCTTAATCCATGTAATAAAAGATTCTTTAAATTTAAGTTTGTATAATATTTAAAATAGAAACTGATGGGTTACCGTATCGAAAGCTTCTCGAAAATCAAGAAAAAATGTGAAATAGGAATGGCAATGAATCTATACAAAGACAACTGGCAGCCGTCTGTTTCAAGGAGTTTTTTAACATTTTTTTTTTATTTCTCCTCGTACACCGACGGCCCGCGATTGTGTTGTAACCCAGGGAGCTCGGGCCCGCAAAGTGGGCCGGAGCCCAGGACTCATCCGTGCAATACGAGGCAGACATACACTCCAAAATGGGGTAGAATGGGGTCGCAATAGCACTCCAAATAAAAGGGGAAAAAATAAATTATGCACTTATGGATGAAGGTCTATCAGGACACAGAATCCTGACTTCAAGGCACAAACTGGATCTGGACCCTCAAAAAAAGGAAAAGTTCTGTCTCATTCGTTCTCGTGTCAAAATTGAACGTGACAAAACTTCCCCTTAAAAGGGGAAGTTCATCCTGATGATCAAGGTGTTTATATTGAAAGTAAAATATATTAGAAATACATTAATAATTTATTTCTAATATTTTCTCCTTTCAATATAAACACCTTGATCATCAGGATGAACTTCCTCTTCTAAGTATAAAAATAAGACTCCTTTCTATCAGTTTGTTTTTTAGAAGATCTATCAATCAAAAGGAGATTGTGATCATTTGTTCCTTCATGAAATTGCCTGGGTGGGCCACTTCCATTGATGAGTGGATACCATGCGCGACCATGGGGTCTCAAAAAGCACCCTAAACACGTATTTTTCATATTCTGAAAATGCACCCCTTAACAAGTATTGGCGTCTGAAACCCTACCCTTATCAAGTATTGGAAACAAAATGATACTCTTGGCAAGTATTCCCTGAAATGAACCCCTAAACAAGTACAGCGATATTTCATTGTTATGTCACGGGTCCGTCGGTTGTACCTTTACACACCATTTGGTTTAGTAGGCCTACGGCTCCACCTTCCACACCTCGTGCAAATCGGACCCTAAACATGTAGTGTTGGGGCAAAAAGGACATCCTTTATAAAACATTTTAATTTTGTTTTATCATCCCCGAAAATTTGACCTTAAACACATACCTTTCATAGCAAAATAGATACCCTTTTTTCATTATTTTTGTGTTTTTGACACCCTTATCACGTTACGTGCCCTATCTTGAAAAAGACATCCTTTTTACGTGTTTTTTGGGTCACGCATGGTATCCACTCGTCAATGTAAGTGGCCCCCCCGGGTGAAATTGCCATCTAGTCCTGATTTACAATCTGCTTAGACCTACACAATTTGGTATATCACATCTATTTGATAGAAGAAAATAAATATTAAGGCCAAGTTACAAAATACATTGTCAAATGAATTGAATGATGATGTTGTGCATATGATGTGCTGCCAATATTTATTTTCACTAAGTTGAAAATTTGAATGTTATTATTTTTCTAATGATTTCTTACACTGTATGTAATAAGTCCTGGGTTTCATTTGTCCAATGTCTTCATGCCCATATTATTTGATGCATTTTCCTATCTACTTCTAGGATTAGTGATAAGTCCTAATGTAACCAGCCAGATCAGATTGCTTTCATCATCACAATGTCAACCAAGAGGTGATCAAATGTTAGATGCCCCACAGCATTTCATGATCCAGAAGAGATACACAAGCTGGTACAATACTTGTAAGTTCTTTATGCTTTCATGATTAATCTCATCTTGGTTTAGCTGTATGTTGTGGCGATACATATCTGAAATTGCTTGACTTGAATATGGATAAGTCAACAGTGTTTAGAAGTAATTTACTTTGTTTGATTTATTTTAGTAACTGCTGATCAGCTATGGAAAGGAATGTTAGCAACTACTGGTAAAGCAGCAAGGAAGGCAAGAGGCAAGAGACCTGCAAAACGAATGAAGAAGGATCTTAACAAAGGACAAATATTTGGAGAGGGTACGTATTTGTTTTTTTTTTAGAATACTGTATAAGATCAAATTTTCATGTTTTATTTAATCTTTTGCTAAATTTTTCTAGTGTTTGCTTTCTCATGGATACTTTATAAGATGACATTTCAGGTGTGGTGTTATATTTACTAAGATTTGCTTTTGTAGTGCAACATTGGTGAAAATATCAACTTCAAAATCAATGTCAACAAGTTATCTAATAAGGACTGACATAATAGTATTACAATTGTAGTGTGCACAAGGCACTTCCTCCTCAATGGAAATCTTCAATTGTTATTTGTCAGTGTGAAAACTGTTTCTTTTTTATCAAACATGGTTTGTCTCAAATTGATTTTGGAGTATTTTTTAATTTTGTAAAAATGTATAAATTTCAATAAAAAATTGTGCTGTTCTGCAAATCGGCAAATGCAGGAAGAGCTCAGATTGCTTGGCCAGGTTTGAATGCACCTATAGTTCAAGGAAAAGAAGTCTTAACAATCAAGAAGAAACAACCTGATCCAGAGAAGGAAGAACGATTACGTCTGATCAGAGAGCAATGGGACAAGAAAAAGAAACGTAGTGTACCACCAGAAGAAAGAGGTTGGACTTCCAAGAGCTGGGGTGGACGAACATTAGGATCTCCTGACCCTATCCCAGGAGGTATGTATGTACATGTAATGATGTTACACAAATAATGCACATCATCAAGAGGACATAAGTGAGAATTACATGCTTGTGGTACCTTTGATACAGTTCTAAAATGCTTGGGGCATAGTCAAGTTTATTTGGATCGTTTCAAATGTTCCAAAACTGGGTAATATTATACTGATGCCTAAGTAAAATAAGTTAGATTTTTTTAAATAAGATTGTGTTGTGAATCTGTATTTATTTGGTTATTATGCTCATCTCAAACCAATGATTTACTATAGTACTTTACTATTAAATTACCACTCATCAGTGGTCTGATTAAAATTTACATACTCAGCAGAATGTGTGCATAGCCAATAATTTGGATCCACTTCATCATTACTCAACTTATTTTACTAACAGTCCATGGGAAGAAATTGAAATCTTCATCTAGACCAGTGCACCTCAACCCTCTTAACCTCAAGATCCACATTGACTCTTGTATTTTTTTTTTCTTAAAAATGATTTCTAGGCTCACCTCACAGTTTTATTGAGAAAAGTGATATTAAAGCCGATGACAAAAACAAAATAGATTAAAATATTTTGTCATTGTTTGATCTACAACTTAACCCCACATGTCTCATGTCATGTAAGGAAAGAAAATGATTTGAAATATTTAATACTTGCTTACTTGTATTGCAGAGAATTTTGAAGGCTTTGATTCTCGTGTGATCCATGTGAGGAGAGTATTCAATATGACAGGTTCAGTTGGTAGAAAGAGGTCAATGTCAGCTCTGGTTGTTGTTGGCAATGGAAATGGAGCAATAGGTAAGAATTGTTTGCATCTTATCAAATTCTCAAGGATCATTCATGTACATGAAAGAGATAGTAAGTACCGGTATTTATTGGTTATTGGTATAAGATGGCTTCCGAATGCTTTTTGAAATGCCCACTGGCTAGTTCAGTGATCAAAGTCATGAATGTATCCTATATACTTCCTATTGACAATCACAACCACTAGGTTTTTCAGAGTTGTCTCACATTTTAGAAGATATTCACATTATGCTGCAGAAGTTCAGGAGCTTAGATCCATAGTATATGAATGACATTAACAAAGTTTTATTTACACATGGTTAGAAGCGCTGGTAGACATCGTGTTTGATTATATTGAAAATTGCAAGAAGGTTGCTTTTTGTATTTTTTTTTACAGGTTATGCCCTTGGTAAGGCACCTGGTGTGATAGCTGCTCTGAGGAAGGCTAAAAACAAAGCTGCAACAAATCTACACTACATTGAACGACATGATAACCACACAAGTAAGTATAGAGAGATAAATTTGTTACGTGTTGCTGTTGTTTCTTTTAACTTTCAGAGACAATGTGATGATCATGTGAAGAGTTATCACAATTTTAAAACCATACTCATTTACAGCATACTTTTCAATTATCCATGATAACTTACTTTTTAGCCTACCAGAATGAGTGGCATAATGTACATTGTTGTTATTCTATGAAAAGGTTCCTATATTCAACCTAAAACTTAAATAAGCATCGGTTTTAGTCAGCAGTCAATTTGCTAGTATGGGTTCATATACGAATGGTGCATTACACCACACCAAAGGACAGAATCCAACACATACATTTCTTACAACAAAAAAATCAAAGATTTAGGTTGATCATAGCCAACTATTTTCAGATCAAGAAAGCTAGCTGGGAGTGTTTTGTTAATTAACATCACCTGATGTCAGTTTTTAATGTAGACATAGGAGCCCTTGAAAACAACACACTAATGAATGACTTGACCTAACCAATTTTCCATCTGTTACCATAACTTGTTTATAATGATTCTGGTCAGTAGTGGCGGCAGTAGTAAATCCAAAGTTTTTAATCTTTGAGGTTTTTTTTTTTTATATAAACATGGGTGGTGGTTTGCTTTACCTCTCACTTCCTCCCTATTGCCTTATTCTGTGCCCCTTCCATCCTCAACCCAATTTTCCTAATCAACTCCACTTGCTTCGTCAATATTTCTGTTGATCACCCCTATCCTATGAGCAACCCATCTCGTTCACAAAATCATGTATGAAGTACATGTTTACCTTTGGCAGGATGCTGGTTATCTTATTTTGAATAAAAAAGGCATCAAGCGCTAAGTCAAAGTCACTCATGAACTTCTGCACCAATAAATATAATATCTTCATCACTTTAATGAATGCTTGTTTGTTCTTTTCTTTCCAGTCTATCATGATATAGAGACAAATTTTGAAGTTACCAGAATTCGAATGAGGAAGCAGAACAAAGGTATGTCACTTTTTTACAAGAGAATAATTCAAGTTTAGTGCACCTTTATATGTTTGCATCTATAGATTAAAGAAAAAAATCAACTGAAACAGGGAATTTCTCCTTCATCACTTTTAACAGTCAATTTCTTATATAAAACAGTTTAGAATGTAGAGCACATCAATAATTAGATTTACAAGTAAGTGTAGTAAAGTAAATTGCAAAAGAAAATCAAGATAACAGTGTCATTGGTACTATCAAAATTGGTTGTCGAATTGATGAAGTTTATTTCTTAATGTTAGAAAAATTGAACAGGATTTTGAAGAAGAAAAAAGGAATATTAACAAATTTCAGGAAAATTGTTATGTTGGCTTGGTAAATATTGAATTTCCATTTTGATCATTAAAGTTCATCTATGTTCATCAAGTTTTCTTTGTGTGTTGTGAAAAAAAGTTTAATGTTTTCTTAGTTTCCATTTCATGTATTTTTTTTCGTTCAGGATATGGGTTGAGGTGTCATCGTGTTATCAAGGAGATCTGTAGATTAGCTGGAATTAAGGATCTTTATGCCAGAGTGTATGGTTCTACTAATCCTATTAATCTAACTAGAGCTGCTATTAATGGTTTAATTAACCAGGTATGTATTATTATTGATATACATTATTGTAAACCTCAAAACCATTCTGAATTCTGAGGAAAGAATCTGAATTTAACGATTCCAAGCATTGTTTCCATATAATTCATGTTACCCCCTCACATTTTATATTTTTTTGAATGCCTGAAATGTAGCCACACCTCTATGTACCTATCTGAATCATGTGGATATTTTTTAAAAGAATACAGCACCATAAAATATAAGTATAATTTTCCAATGAAACTTAGAATACAAAATGAATGTGGGTGTAGGGTCATTACTGCTTTTGTACCAGTGATGACTTGTGTTAGGATGAATTCTATGATTCTACCTTGTGTACTACATTATCATTGTCTACTCATTATTTCAAAAGATTTGCAATGTTCTCATTTATTGTCCTGTCCATACCAAACTTCTTTTCACCTTCTTCTTGATATTTATGCCTCTTTCAGAACCAAATTCATGATAAGGTTAGACTCAACTCCTTATTCAATCAATCCATCCTCTCTTTTTATTCCCCTGTAAAGGAGACCCATCAGCAGATAGCAGACAGGAAAGGCCTTCATGTTGTTGAGATGCGTCCAGAGCGTGGATGCCTCCCTATTGTAGTAGCATCACCAAAGAACAAGGAAACAAGAACAGATGTAGATGAAGAGCCTTGGGATAAAGAGCTACCTCTAGAATGGAAAGAGGAAAAACCTAGGAAATTCGAAAGCAAATTCGTTCGAGAAGGAACCATGATATTCTAGGGGATTCCACCCAAGTTTTTGCTTTATTGTCGGCGGAGGACATGGATATTTTCAGTTTGGTTTTTAGCCCAAATCATGAAGGTGACTTTATTCAAGACTGGCAAGTATAGAGAGATAGTTTGGTGATGAACAGCAGTCATGTCATCCATTGAAGCTCAAAATGAAATCAAATGCATATGATGGAGGAACAATTAATATAATGGAATTGTAAGAAATATAATGGACAATTTACTACATAAAATGACTAGGAGATGGTCACTGTATGCACGTTATACTGGTGTTTATTTTTGTCATATTCAAGTTTAGAACCCACTGAGCCATACAAAAAGCAAATATAATCTCATGATGAATAGATTTATCATTATTTTGGCATCAAGTATTTTGAGAGTCTGCAGTCCTCAAACGTACCCAACGAATGTAAAAAATGCTTAAAACTATTCAATCTGTTGTCTTATAATTCTTGAATCTGTAACTTTCATAAGAGCAGAAAATCAGACAATTAATAAGAAAGAAAATACATGTAATGTAAATTCAATTGTAAGATACTTGACCACCATTATCCAATGTATTAGCATTGTGCCATGCTCCACAGGAGTGACAAGTCATTAAAATTGTATTACGTATCACCACTAAACTTTTGTAAGACTGAAACTTTAAATGATACTTGATTATAATTAACATTATTGACCCTTTATCACAGCTTAAAGGGAAGTTCACCCTGAAGAAAAGTTTGTTGTAAAATAGCAGAAAAAATAATAAATAATATTAATCCACTAAAGATTAAGAAAGTTATTAGAATTTAAAGTTTTGGATTTGTGACGTCATAAACAAGCAGCTGCCCCATATGTTACGTAATATAAATGCATAGATTTCAATTTTTTATTGGTTCACGATGACTTATTGATGTTTTCTTCTTAGAAACCAGTGTGAAATGATTTGTCTATTGATATACTGAAGGTACAGTAAAAACCACTTTTCATTGTCTGAGAAATTCCCATTTCATTGATTTTTTACCTTACTATATGGAGGAAAGCTACACGCATATGACGTCACAAAACAAATGATTAAAATTCTAATTACTTTTATATTCTTTGATGGATTTTTCTCAAACCTTCGGCAATATTTTTCTGCTATTTTTACAATAAACTTTTTGTCAGGGTGAACTTCCCCTTTAAGACAGGCCTTACAAGTTGGATGATAACAGCAGTGTGCCATTACTGAACTAAGTTATTATGGGGGATGAATTGTCCTGGGGAAATTCTTAACTTCATATCTGTAGATAATTACTCTCTTTAAAAGGATGATAGTACATTGAATTGTAATGAAAATTAAATATTTAATGCTCATCTTGATCAGATGTTGTAGTGAATGGTGGTGTTCTTTTGTTTTGTTGGGGTTTTTTTAATTGGTACGAACCATTGACCTTGGTGTACTTTCCCTTCTACTTTTAAAAGAGATTCAGTATCATTTAGTCATTGATGGTCCTATTTCATAGAATTAAGGTAACTGATGACAGTCACTGAAATGGTAGCATTTGATTGGCTGGTGGAAAAATTTTCATATGAAATTTTCAATTTATTGATAAGATTCATTAGAACACGACCCTGTTTAGTGATGAATTGTGTGGAAGGGAAGAATCCTTGATTTCTGAAAATATGATCTTGTAATGATTCAAATTCACATGAGGCTTAAACCCCACCAAGGTGCTAAAAGCACACATGCACACTGTATGTTCCAATTTCATAAAAGTTGTTTGTGCGCACTTGTGCAATTTGTAAGTTTATTTGTGAGCCCTTCAAAAAAAATAGGGATTTGTTTTCCCTCATTTAGATTTATTATGTGAATATGGGCCTTCAGGCTTTAATATTACAATCATTGAATTGTTTCTCTGACTCCCCTGTTTCAACAAATTAATTGTAACCAGGAAATTAACATCAGGGTGAACTACCAGACAAGAGGAAATCTATGCAATTAAATTTCTGCACCAAATAAAGTCTTAAACAATCATGTGATAATATTATATTATACATGACAGTACCATCTCAATGAGAACTTGTATGTTATATGGTATTGTACAACGCCTACTTAGCTTGTTGTACGCGAGCAAATGGGAGGCTGAATGTCAAACATTCGTACCGTTGCACTGCGTTGCACACACGACGTACCATCCAAAATGTACCGTTGCACGGCTTTAGGAAGTGACGTCACAATACGATTCAATTCATTGCGCTCGGTGAAAATGCAGGTGCAATACGCGTATAGCCTGCTGGCTAAATGCGCAATGCTGCCGCATGCCCGAGGTGTTCGCTTGTGGGATTTTGCTTTTCGCTTTCCATATTTTTGCTCCCTTTTCATAGATTACTGCAGGAAAAACTCATTGTTTTTTCATAAATTCGCTAAACTCCGAGGCGTTGTACAACACAAATAGCGAATATTCTTATTCGTGCAATGGTGCGAGATTTCGCATTCGGTGAAAGAAAACACTCTATTCAACTCGGCTAACGCCTCGTTGAATAGAGCATCTTTCTTTCACCTCATGCGAAATCTCGCACCATCGCACTCATGCCTATTCGCTATTTGTATACTGTAGGAAGACAATTGGGCACTGCAGGAAACTTACATTCAACGACGAGTCCCAAAATCATTAAATCAAAGGACTTGAGCTTGATGAGAAATTGAAACTAATTAGGGCCTCATGAAACTTTGTTTATAAAGATCTGATAATCCTGGTAGATAATATTCCTGGACAAGTTTTATTTAAAAAAAAAAGAAAGATTTTCTTTGAGAAGCTTAGTCCCAGCCAGTCATATGTGAGAATATTATTATTTTATAGAAGTACAAATCTCACTGGAAACTTCATGAATTGCTCCCCAGGTCCCAGCCCTTTGTATTTGTCTTTCTGCCCTGATTTAAAATATTTGTTTTCAGCTTCAGTTTATATCTCAATTCTCACAACTGAAATTACTTGTATGTAATACATGGCAATTTTAATGGCCACAAGGACCCAAACATTACTTTGACAGTTTGACTGTGTGTATACATTAAAATACTTTCAGTCACAGAAGTTTATTATAACACTACTATATGAGAGGTGGATTTACCTGAATAATAAAATTCAAAATCATGCACTGAAATGCAGTAAAAACTTTTTAGAACTGTAATGCATGTAAATTAGAGCTCCACGATGGAGTTTTGATGGATCAACGGTCACGATGTCTTTCTTTAAATGAGAATATCTAAAACCCTGGACTATCTAACAGCAGCAGACAAATTGAATATTTCACCAAAATGGACAAGGAATAAAATCACAAAGATGATATAAACTTAAATTTACCAACATGCAATAAATGAAATGCCATAGTGATTTTGGAGCTTAATTCACAAATACTCTATATAACTTATTATTTACTGCATGTCCAGCTTCTTATAAAGAATAAATAATTGGCCATTTATTTTTTAATTTCACACTAACATTTATTTTTTTCCATTTCGCAAATTTTTGTAAACATAAATGAATACAAAATCAATTCATCATAAATATAAATACATCCAAATTATGTTTATAGAAGGCATAGGTCCCTGAAAGCAAAAGCTCGTGGCAGAATACAAAGACATACTGTATACACAGTAATAAATAAATACAAAGAATATAATTTTATGTAATGGTGTTCAAGATTTTTATTTAAAGGTATGAAAAGAGGCAAATGAAGTTTCTTTTAGATCAGTCTTATGGGCAGGAGTACATTGGCAATTTAAGTTCTCCATACAGTCATTTTTGCAATTTTGGATCTATGTAATCATAACCCATCTTTCAAATTACAAATTTTGTCTCCCCTTCATAAGCAAGACGTAAGTGCTAAGCAGCAGCAAAACTTCAACAAATCGGATTATTAAAAAAAAAACTATTCCATGAAAATTGGGTGTAGGATTATCAACATAAATAACCTTACAGTTTAACTTAAAATGTTGAATCTTTAACATTTTGAGTTCCTATGATGTGTAGTGTGAACAAGAGGTGACTATAATAAAGTATCACTGATATAATGTGACAAAAATTGCTGATCCTTATTTAAATTCAAAGGTCATTTGAGGTTAAAACATTTGTACATTTGGGTCTTGCCAATTACAATTAATACTACACCAACTTTAATTATTTTCACTTCTTTCCAATTCCTTGAAATTTATATCATAAATCAGGCGTGGTGTCTTCCAGGTCTAACTTTGAATTCAAATGTCATTTTAAACATACTTTAAAAGAAATAATTGCAGATTGCAATGAAATTAAAACTCGGTTAAGGATAATAAAATTAAAAATCATTTGTCACAAAGTCAAGGATCTGCTAATGGCATAATGCAGGCACGGTCAATGACATAGCTGTTCTTTTTGTTCAAATTAAAGTTTATGATACATACTTCAATAGAAAGTTATTTTTTGTCAAAACTGATTAGACATTGGCATACATGTAGTTCACTTAAGCTGCAGACACGATTTCCTCCTGCACATATATACTTGGAACAAACTGACTATATAGGACAGAGATGATCCCTGTATTAAGCCTTTGGGCTTGTTTAGACAAACCTCAGCAAAATTGTGTGTATGAAGTCATCAGGATTCAATGCAACCAAAATGTTGCAAAGGCAGACGTTTTATTTGTTTTGTAACTGCAAATAGCTGCTGATCAAAGCAAATCTTCGATGTTAATGCAACATAATTTTTTTTCTGTACATAGTTACGTGGACAAGCTTGTGAAATTCATATCCAGGACTCATAATGATGTGAGTACCTAGCTAGTTGTGAGTTTGTTCATGCATCTCTGGACAATATTTTTTATATATATATTTTGGCTGTATGGGATCAGAAAAAAAATCAGTTGGTTGAGTTAAAGCAACATTTACCCAGTATCCCTGATAACCCATTAATTAAGGATAAATCAAGCATCAGATCCACTTCAGAATGTTGAGCTCTCAACCTAGAAGGAAATATCCGTCTGTTCTGGGGAAACATTTGTCACTACTGAGATTTCTTAGCTTCCTTCACTGGAGGTCCATTAGAGCCAGGCATAGTCTTGGTGGAACAACTGTCAAAGTGAGACTGAACCTTTTCAACCTTCTCAACTGATGTTGCAACAATCCTCTTGACAATCTTCCTTTACAAATAATCTTAATTGATGCATCATCATCTTTTGTTCTTCTTCATCAACTTTGATACATTGGCTTTTATTGCTGGCCACAAGAGAGAGAAGTTTTTGCTGTACCATTGCTTGTTGTAGTCTTTGAATGAATGCTGATTTTCTTTCAGAAATTGTTGATAAAACTCTGCCATCTCCTCAGCACTCAGAACTTGCTTTACACCTGGAATCCAAATATCATAATACATAATACCAATTTACCGGTATTCTACATTATCAGAATTGGTTAATATACAATTCAGATTAGAAGCCATATAATACCACATATTCTAACAACTTACATATGTAAATATGGGGAAGATCAGTAATTTAATTAAAGGAAAATGAAACTCTTGGAGCAAGTTAGCTTTTGTGAAAGCAGAAAAATCAAAGAATAAGATCAACAAAAGTTATATAGGACTAGCAATAGAAGAGTTATGAGCATTTGAATGTCGAGATCACTAATGCTATGGAGATCCTCCCATTGGCAATGCGACCAAGATCTATGATGTCACAGATGAACAACTCTCCCCTTTTGGACACTGAAAATATACCCCAAAACATCTCTTTATGCTCATTCTAATCATATGACAAATGATTCATCAATGATATAATGTTGTGAAACCTCTTTACTTGTCCTCTCATAAAGAGAACACCTCACCTTGTGATAGACTCTATAAAAGTGAGAATATAAGTGAAATAAGTACTAAAGTAATTGAAGGAGTTGTACGTGTGTGACATCACAGATCTTGGTCGCATTGCCAATGGGAGGTTCTACATGGCATTAGTGATCTCAATATTCAAATGCTCATAACTTTCTTATTATTCATTCAATCTTCCTCAAACTTTCAACAATATGTTTCTTTGATTTTTCTCTTTGATATGGATTCAGCTGGTTTCAAGGGTTTCATTCTCCTTTAACATATAAAAGTGTATGTATTTGGTTACTACCCAGGGGAAACTGGAAAACTGTTTGTCACCCAAATTGAGTTTAATATTTGCTTATATTGGTACATTCTTTGAACTAAATTTGCCAAATGTTTACATACTATTCATGCTCTTAAGAATGTAATTTTGAGTAAAAATGGAATAAATAGCATACCAGATATTACAGCCTCATTACCCGAAGAGTCTTTTATCTCTTTCTGCTTATTACCAAGACGTTCCTGGACAAATTGCTCTTTGGCCTGTCAAAAAAAAGGAAAAAAGAAAGAAAGAAACAGATACAGAGTGTGAAAGGGACAAAAAAGGTCACAAACCATGGGGTCATGATGGGGAAGTCAAGTCTTACAGAATTGGCAAAATAATTTATATAGACTTGTGAATTTAAACATACTAAAAGAAAATTATTGGGAATTGTTTTTTTTTTTTCATTGTTAATTTATCAAATACATCTTACAAGAGTTATTACTAAAATTGAATTAGAATATATGTACTAGTAACAATCAACTATGTTTTCTCCTAGTACACAGCCTCTCATATTCATTTGTTTTCCTAGCTTGGAGGACGTATCCAAAATCTTCCAATCACAAATAATCTCCTTACAAAATTTAAATTACCTTGATGAATATTTCATTTTGCTTTGACCAGAACTGATGGTTCCATTCATACGTGGCTGTTCTCATGACTCTGTAATCTCTTTCTGAATCGGTTTCCTGTTCAGGCTGAGCAAGTATAATCAATCTGAGATTAGATTTCTTATCAGCTGGGCCAATCCAATCATGACTTGGGAATGACGGAAGAGGCATAGGTGGCGGATCTTCTTCCAAAGCTTCCCCTGATGAAGGATCTGCTTTACTTCGTTCCTGCATCATTCATAGATTAAAAGAAAAATAGTGATAATAATCATATACTAGTTAGTATTATTACATGTAGACTCAAGTAGGGTCAATTGAAAGTATGACCCTGGCCATGCATGAGACTCTTCCCGAGTTAGAATGAGGAAAGGGCCAGAAATAATAAAAAAAAAATTGAAATATTTAATCTTTTGAAATTTAAGGAATTTAGGTTGCTTATGAAGCAATTAACACAGGCAAGGTAGTTGTAGATTGAATACTTGTTCCGCCATTATATGCACGATTCCAACAAAACAAATACACTGGGCTCGGCTTGGGGCCGGGCATGCACTAACTTACTTAGTCTGGAACTCATGACCCGTCTCCTGTGTGACCATTTGTTACAAATCATGGCTTATTCTCGGTGATCATTCAATTTCAATACCAGAAATGGCTCTTGTGACTTGTGTGGTTCAAACAACATAAATACATGGCCGGGAAGCTTGAAAATAATTTCCAGTTAGAAACACTTGTAGAATGAAATGCTTGTCAAAGTTGTTTGGCGTTTTATCCAAGTCCCATTTTATCCGACATATTTAGGAACAGTAACAGTGCCTCTCAGCCAATCTCAAGGACAGCTTGTCAGACAAAAATGTTAATGAAACACTATCTGATGAACCCTTTCCTACTACAGGCTACACTACAGTACATGAGAAATGTGTTTTTAACTGTCTTAACTTATTAGAGTAGACCTAAGTTAGAGTTCTGGGTGAGGCTGAAAAAGTGAAAACATGTCATGATTGGCATCGGCATACAGTTCAATACTAAACATGCTAAATACTGATCAGCAGTCTCTTTGAGTCTAACACTACTACGGGGGGGGGGGGGGGGGGGCACTTCCATTGATGAGTGGATACCATGCGTAACCAAAAATCACGTAAAAGGGATCTGTTTTTCAAGATAGGTCACGTAACGTACGTAACGTAATACGGGTGTCAAAAACACTAGAATGAAAAAAGGCCAAGGGTATATATTTTGCTAGGAAAAACTGTGTTTACAGTCCCATTTGTGAGGGTATGAAAAGTAAAAAAAAGGTAAAGCTGATGTCCGTGATCATGTCCATGGCATAAGCCCTAACAATTAAGACTTGTTTAGGGGGTCAATTCAGGAAATACTTGCCAAGGCTAAGGTACCGTTTTGTTTCCAATACTTGTTAAGGGTAGGGTTTCACACGCCAATACTTGTTAAGGGGTGCATTTTCAGAACATGGAAAATGCTTGTTTAATAAGGGTGCTTTTCGAAACCCCATGGTTAAGCATGGTATCCACTCGTCAATTGCAAATATTCTGTTGCAAGTTTACAATTGATAGATCAATTTCAACTGTAGCAAATCCGATTACAATTACACTGCTTGTTTAAACAGATAAGAAATCAATTGCAAGTCACAATCAATTTCACATCTTATGATTCATTTAGTGACCAAAAATATAGGTCTAATTGCAATTGATCGCAAGTTTCTTGCAACGCCCAATAACATTAGTATCTATGCGTTAGATCGACTGTGATTGTGAATGTGAGGGGAGTGTGAGACTGAGAGCTGAGTGAGACTTAACCCAGGACTCGTCCGTGTAATACTAGTCAAACATACTCTCCAAAATGGGGTAGAATGGGGTCGCAATAGCACTCCAAATAAAAGGGGGAAAAATAAATTGGATGCACTTAACCTCGAATATATCTGGATGAAGGTCTATCGTGACACAGAATCCCGACATCGAGGCACAAACTAACCCTCAAAAAAAGGAAAAGTTCTGTCTCGTTCATTCTCCTTCTGTCAAAATTGAAAACAAAATGGCAGATCGATACCAAAACGAACGCGACATAGTCATAGACGTCTAACTTTTCCTTTTTTTGAAATTTGAGGGTCCAGTTTGTGCCTCGATGTCAGGATTTTGTGTCACGATAGACCTTAATCCATATAATCGAGGTAAGTGCATGTTTTTATTTTTTCCCCTTTTATTTGGAGTGCTATTGCGACCCCATTCTACCCCATTTTGGAGAGTATATGTTTGACTAGTATGGACGAGTCCTGGGGTGGTATTCTGAACATTGTCTTTTCTCCATATTTTATCTTTTCTCAGAGATATGACAAAATAGGTATTCTGGTGGATGTCAAAACTTTTGTCACAAAAATTGTCATAAATTTTGTCTCTTCTCTTTAGCGCGCACCAAAAATATGCAGCTTTAAATACGTGTAATCCTTTTACACAAGCAAAAGATATGACAAAAGTTATGACAGGGGGGAAGCAGTCATAGATTTTGTCATATCTTTTAGTACCAAATATCTTGATACCCTGGCCTGCCGACTGAATGTCAAGCATATAATATTATTTAGATTAGATTGTGGTATTAATTTTGAAAATTGTCATGGATGAGTTAGGCCCTACATATTATTAAATCTTCCTTTTTTTTCTCTGTTGTCCTTCTTTGTCTATTTCTCTTCTAAAATCCTTCACAGCTCCCCTGTCTCTCTTTGTAATTATAAGCACATCAATATATGCATAGTTGAGCGATGCCAGCAACTGTATTGGGGATACGCCCTACCTGCCACGAGACATTCCTATTGGCTAGAAGTGCTCCCACTGGGAACTAACGTCTTTCTTTAACAATGATTTTGATTGGTTTGCTTCCGAAAAGATGGGCGGGAACTTAGACTCTTAGAGAGATATGACAGGGAAAAGACAATGTTCAGAATACCGATTTGTTACAATCATAGCGCGGTGTCACATCTCGGAGAGAAATGACAAAATTTATGAGAAAAGTTATGACAGTGTTCCTGGGGCCGATTGCACGAAAGGGTCTTTCCAAGGACCGTCTTTCGTGTCGCCAATATTTTATGATACGCTATAACCGGGGTGTTTCTGAAATATATGATAAAAGATAAGATTCGTTAGCTTGCTTTAAATCAAATTTTAAACAATTTCATGATATATCACATCATTTTATGGCTTACCTTTAGAATCCAATGTCATGAATCGATTACAAAAATCTCTAGATTTTAAAACGAGAAAACAACGGATACGACGTACCGGTACTTGTTAACTTTTTTAGAAATTACGTTTTTGAGATAAAAGCGGATACATGGATACTAAGATACGTGGATACACATGGATACGAGGATACGTGGATACTGGGATACGTGGATACTACTACCGTACTGATAAATGGATACATGGATACGAAGATACGTGGATACGCGGATACTACTACCGTACTGATAACTGGATACATGGATACGAGGATACGTGGATACGCGGATACGTGGATACTACTACCGTACTGATAACTGGATACATGGATACGAAGATACGCGGATACGTGGATACGAGGATACGGGCAGCTGGGATAATGTTTGTGGATACGGGGGAGGGGGTACAGGGGAGTATCCAGCTTTCGCCAAAGGGGGGGGGGGGTGGAAGGAGGGAGAGTCGTGGGGGTATGTTATACAGGGGAGGATCCATGCACCTTTCGCGAAAAGGGGGAAAAGAAGGGAGAATCAGAAAATATTTTCATCCACATTTCAGTCGGTCGATCTGTCGTTAACTAAAAGTAGAATTTTGTTGGTTTATATTCTTTTCTTAATTGGTTTAACATGGCCCAGTGCAGTACGTGTCTCAGTCATCTTATTTTAAAAAAAATCATTTTCAAGACAATACAGGCATATAGCTCATTTTTTTGTCATTGTTTAAACACTTTTCCTTTTCCTTTACGTTGTTTTTCTCCTTTCTTTTCTTCTTTTTTTTTAAATATATTTTTCTTTTCTCTTTTATATTCTTCCTTTCTTGTCCATTCTATTTTTGTTTCTTTTTTAATTAAAAAAAAATTGTACAGGCCTACCTATTTTTTTTTAAATCAAATTCTTGTGATTTTCACAGTAAATTATAAGACAGAAAACTGGACTTTTGGTTCGTATGATTAAAATAATATATACATGTATATACCCTTCTTTTTAGAATTGTAGAGCAATATTTTTGCTGTTTTTTCTCTATAAATCTAGAGATTATGATGAATATGACATGGATTCTGAATGTTTAGGAGGATAAATATGAAGCGATTCGTATATAGGCATAGCTCATTTTCTGTCCTTGTTTGAACCCCGCGGGGGGGGGGGGGCACTTACATTGACGAGTGGATACCATGCGCGACAAAAAAAAAACACGTAAAAAGGATGTCTTTTTCACGATAGGGCACGTTATGTACGTAACGTGATAAGGGTGTCAAAAACACAAAAATAATGAAAAAAGGGTATCTATTTCGCTAGAAAAATTACGCGTTTAGGGTCGAATTCGCGGGGATGATAAAACAAAATTAAAATGTAAAAGTTTCCAGCTCGCGCTGCGCACTCGCATTGTTTGATTTGTGAGATACCTATCCTCTTTGGAAATTCTTTCCAAAATTTGTCAAAATGCTCCTTTATCATGTCAATATACAAAAAATTAAGCTCGTGCTTCGCGCTCACATTTAATTGTTTGAGACACACAGCTTGTTTTTTTAAGGCGGTTTTCCACTAGGGCGCGGACAAGACCAGGAAGGGTTGCGGAAGCTACTTTTGTCATTTCGGCATGCTGTCCGCAACCAAATTCCGTAAAAGATTATGCAAATGATCTTGTCCTAGGACACGACCAGGACTGTCTGCGTATTGTCGTAGGACATTCCTGGAACTGTCCTGGGACAAGATTATCTAAATCAATTTGTCGGCGTTCGGCGCGGACAGCATGCAGATCGTATTAGGACAGAACCGGAGACATTTAGGACAACGTCACGAGTGGTAAATTTAAGGACGAGGACAATAAGAATAATTTTCGGACAAATTGCGAATACTCCAAGAAAATTATCGTTCATATATATTTTTTTAATGAATTTAGGGGTGTTATTTGGGGTTTGGGGTGCGGTTTTTTTAAAAGAAACATTGATTTTCTTATTAAATCCGATTTAGGAACAGGCGAGAATGAAGTAATTCGTCATGAAAGTACGCTAAAAAAAAAAAAATCGACTACAAAGACGATGTAGGGTTTTCTTTTATTTCAAATCAAATTGCATACATTGGTGGAAATCCCTGGGGGACAGGGAGACGCTTCCCCTCACTTTTTGGAATTTGATATCAAATGCCCCCCCCCCCCACTTTTTGGAACGAGCAAACAAGAAAAAATGGAAAGAGAGGAAAAAGAAGAGAAAAGAGAATAGAAAATGAAGAGCGAAAATAAGAGCCTGTAAGACGAGTGAATAAAATAAGATGAGGGGGGGGGAGGGATTTCATGTCACTATTTTAAATTTTCGCTCGCTTTGTGCTCACATTGCCTAATCTATGATATACATAACTTGCTCAATAGGATTATATTGAGCTTAAAATATCAAGTTTTGAAGTAAATATATGAAATATTTCTCGGACACTGAGTTTTCAGTTTGTTTGATTTACAAATATATTTTATAGTTTTCTGTAAAATGACTATATTTTATGGTCTAAATATCGACATTTTCCGCTCGCGCTGCGCACTAGCATTATTTAATTCGTCAAGTAACTATTCTCTTCGTGTATTCCATATTTTTTTGAAAAATATCCCTTTTTAGGCTTATCTGATTCTGAATAGTATCAGCTAAAGCTGCGCACTTGCATTTTCATTGGGGAGTAATGTATACCTATATCAATTGTAACAAATTATTTTAAATTCCTCTTTCTTGACAGTTTATCAAAATTTTCGGCTTGCAATTTGCGCTCGCATTATTTTTAAAGTATTCTTTAAAGTATATTAACCCATGCATCCTTTTCATGATTACAAAATATCCAGTTTTTTTACCTTGATATTAATTTCGCGACCTCATTGGGCTTATTAGATTAATAAGTAAGATAATAATATTTTCATTATTTCCTAATAATCATTGTCCGGTTTTTTTTTCAGAACGGAATATCGACAAGTTTCATCTCTCGACAAAAACAAAAATGTCCTTAAAATTTCCCGGTCGCAACTGGAAATATATGTATTGATAAAAATATCAACTTGCGCTTTGACTCGCATCATTTATTAAGCACGATCCATATCCAATTCGTAATTGCGCTTAAATTAACTTTTTTTTGGGGATCGGAAAATCAAATATCTTTAGCTCGCGGATCGCGCTCTTATTATTGATATTATGATAAAGAATGTAATTAGAATGTCCAGATTCTAGGTTTGAACCTAAACACACGCACGCATATTTATTTAGATACGAATCTTGTTCCAGTTTCAGATCAGATTATCAAATTATTAATGCAGGAATGTTATCCATTTATCCACTTATCCATCCTTTTCATGATTTACAAAACGTGAGATGTCGAATTTCGTTTCGGCTCGCGCTTCGCGATCACATCAAGTGTATAGTCATACCCCTATCCTGTTCGTGATTTTAAAAGGTGCTTAGAATGCCCTGTATATAGCTGGGAATGTAAGAAATATTCAGCTCGCGCTTTGCGCTCACATTATTTGATTGTTGAAATATGTAGGCTAAAAACAATTGTGTTTGTCGGTGTAATAGTTTTCACTTTTTGAAAGCAGATTTTGTGCATTTTATACATGACAATAAATTATCTCGGATCTAAGGTAACTTTAAAAAGACTGCATATGTTAATAGCAAAGTCGAGGCTCCCTTTATAACATTACTTTCTAATAGTTTTTTCCACAAATTAATACTACAAAAGAGGAAGAAAACGGGAAGTTAGGATGCAAATTGCATTCGACAGGCACATGCAGACCAAGGGGCGAGGTGGTCTTGCTTACCCCTTTAAAAAAAGTACAAACAGAAGAAATATAAGTAAAATGGAAAGGGAAACTTAAAAAATGATATGGTGGAAAAGAAAAACAAAGGGGGAATGTCGTGCTAATACGGCCCTCCTCTCCCTGCTGCTGGCTTATCCCTCCCAGTATTACAGAGATATACAAACAGCACAAAAGAAATAGGAATTACAGGGGCCGCGGAACCGGGGGGGGGGGGGCTTCAGCCCCCTCCCCCACTTTTGGCTCAGCCCCCCCCCCCATTTTGAAAACCGTTCCGCGGCCCCTGGATAAACAAAGGAGATGAATGAAATGAGGTGAAATAGAATCAAGTAGGAAAAAAAATCGCGATAATGAACAGAAAATAATTGGCCAAGATTGTGAATGTGTAAGATTAGAAATATCAGTTTTAATTTTTGGACGAACTTGTGAATCCAGTGTCTAATCGCCTTTGCCTCCTCTTGTACCAATTAAAATATAGACTAAAAAAGAAAATGTAAATGGGCAATTCCAGGAGGCCGAATGCGATCTCTACGCCCTATATTGGCTGCGTAAAAAGGAAAAATGGAATAAATGCAAAGAAGAGTGGAAAAGAAGAAAAAGAGTGAAGAAATTTACAGACGGGAAGATATCAGTGTTTCAGCTAGGTCAATTTGTTAAAATTATTGGTTCATTTCGCTCTTCATGCTTTTAATACTTTAATTAAGAAGATTGTGCACGCTATTCATTTTTACGAAAAATACTTAGGTCTTTTCGTCCTTGATGTTTGAAAGAAGTTCGCGCTCATATTTTATGTTTATGAGAAACATGTTCTGTGCACGACTTTTTCAGGAAGGCCTTTTTTTTAAGAGTCGTGGCGTATAGTGGTTCTGACTCCCGCCTTGTAAACGGAGAGTCGTGTGTTCGATTCTCACCGCGGTCTATATACCGTCCTTTGGTAAGACGTATTGCCGGCACACCTTGCCACTCTCGACCCAGGTGCTAAATGGGTACCCGGTTGGATGCGAAAGTTATTGTATGCTTGAATTTGCAAGCGCCATTTCGAGGCTGCGATGAATGCAAGGAATGCTTCCCAAGATGTGGAAATTGTGCACTTTTCATGCGGGATTGAAATGAATCATGGGACAATAATATGCTGTAAATCGTTTTGAGCCGTTCTGAGAAAAGCGATATTTATAAACATGCTATCATTTATTATTATTTCTTATTAATAAAATATCATTCACGATCAAACAAAGTGCTTAAAATGCATTAGGAATATAAACTTGAATTTCTGTTTTTTCTTATATTCCTTTTTCACATTTTTTTCTCTTTTTTTATTTCATCTTTCTTTCCTCGTCTCATGCCGGTCTCACGTTCATGCCGGTCATTAACTTCAATAGATTACGTAATCACTATTAAATCTTAATCCCTCCTTTCAAGAATTTGGGGTATTAATCTTACACGGTATCCCTATAGTCTCAAAGGCATTCACAGGTGGTTCTTTATCAATGAACTGAAGGAATTCTGAAGTGACATTTTTTAACATAATTAAATCGAATTACATGTGTTGTGCAAGCACGTCATATTTCAAAATTTCCAATTGTTGAAAATAAGCGTATCTTTAAATGTCATAACTTTCTTATTTTATATTCGATTTTGATCGCAATAGGCCCTATAACATATTTTAAATCGCGCTTCGCACTCGAATCAGTAATATTGTTTAGTCAGATATAACATTCCTGTTCACCATTTCAAAAAACGCTAAGAAAGTCATGTCTTTTCATAAACCGGTCAACTTATTCAATTTTTAACTAGGTCTAAATTCATAAAATATTCATTAAAAAAAAAAAATCATTTTTTATAAAAATTTAGATATAGAAAGAATCATATAGGACTAATACTTATCCGTATTTATAATCAGAACGAGACATTCACATTACAACCCACCAATTAAAGTTTAATCCAATTTATGCTTAAAACGAGATATTATATCATAGGCGTCATTGCATGCCGATGTTCTGTTACAATTGCAGTTCTCCATGCTCTCTTGATAGTCTTCTGGATGTATAAGTAGGAAGATAATTTTTGAAAAGAAGTAAATTATATGCCAATAATGCAATATATCATTAACAAAACTTTGTATTGCACTCCCTTACTTCATATTCCTATTTTTCTTCATTCTCCTCCTCCGTCTTCTCCTTTTATCCTATTTTCCCCCTTCTGTAATTCCTCTTCTATTTCTCTTCATCAAGTTCACTCTTTCTATAATTTTTGAAAAGAAGTAAATTATATGCCAATAATTATAAATAGAACGAGTCATATGAGATAATTTATAATCAGAACGAGACATTCACATAACAAGACATAGGAATGAAATTAATTTCTTTAAAAAAAGGATTGTGATATTGGCCCTATGATGTGTCTCGTTGCAATTACCAACAGGAGTGAGTGAAATTAATTGTCGAATTGTAACCAATGTTTTGAAATTGATTGGTCATTTTAATATAACCAAAACGTATATCGTTCTTATTATCCCCTTACTTAACTATTTTGTTGTTCTCTGTTGCTCGTGTCTTATTACTTATCACTGAGTTGTACATGATTGTAATTGTTTTGCGAAATATAAGCGAAAAACTTCCAAATGTCATAACTTTCTTATTTTACATACGTTTTTTGATGAAATTGGCTTGTTTCTTATTTCTCTATTGATTCAAATCAATAACTTTTTGGGTAGACTTGACCTTTAAGCTGCATATTCGTACATGTTATTATATTAGCCTTCTTTTATGTTGACTGAAAAATCTATAATAATCCAAATAGTTTATTTATATTTTGTTTACTGAAATCAACTTAATTAAATAAAATCAATCCTAAAAAGGATTAAGATTAATTGGTCAAAATGTAATCATATGGGCTTAGGGAATTGATATATATGTCTCGTTATAATTATAAAGAGAGCAGCCAATTTTTAACGATTCACTGATGAAAGTAGCCTTTTCTATCTTTTCTCTCAAGAAAAATACAGATTAAAAGTGACGATGTCAATTATCTGAAAATAAGGTAATTAGGGTCTGTGATGCTTCGTTCTAAAAGTACACTTAGTATCATGCACTTCTTCATGTGTTTTCCATGTTCCAGAGTATCAAAAACTCCTTGATGTTCTTATCCAAGTATCTATGTATCTAAGTTTTCATGTAGGCATGTGCCCGTAGCCGCGTATCCAAGTATCCATGTAACCAAAGGTATCTAAGATCCCCGTATCCACGTATCCGCGTATCCACGTATCCAAGTATCCAAGTCTCCAATAGTATCCAAGTATCCACGTATCCGCGTATCCACGTATCCAAGTATCCAAGTATCCAATAGTATCAAAGTATCCACGTATCCACGTATCCGCGTATCCACGTATCCACGTATCCAAGTATCCAATAGTATCCAAGTATCCACGTATCCACGTATCCGCGTATCCACGTATCCAAGTATCCAAGTATCCATGCAACAGTATCCAAGTATCCACGTATCCACGTATCCGCGTATCCACGTATCCACGTATCCAAGTATCCAAGTATCCAAGTCTCCAATAGTATCCAAGTATCCACGTATCCACGTATCCGCGTATCCACGTATCCACGTATCCAAGTATCCAAGTATCCAATAGTATCCGCGTATCCACGTATCCGCGTATCCACGTATCCAAGTATCCAAGTATCCAACAGTATCCAAGTATCCACGTATCCAAGTATCCAATAGTATCCAAGTATCCACGTATCGGCGTATCCACGTATCCAAGTATCCAAGTATCCAATAGTATCCAAGTATCCACGTATCCATGTATTCATATCCATACATGTTTTAATATAATAGTATCCAAGTATTCTGTATCCATATATAGATATCAACGTATATCATTCCTTAAACAACATCATCAACATAATTATATACCATTGCACGGGCTTGTTATAATCACTCGGGTCGCGTTCGCGTTCGAAATCACTCGGGTCGCGTTCGAAATCACTCGGGTTTTGGATTTTTAGCGATTTTTTTTATTTCGATGCGATTTTTTTTTCTAACGGTGTCTTCAATGGGACAAACACGCTGGGAAAATAAAATGAAATTCAAATTCTAGTTTCGTTTTAAGCCGGCAAGTGCCTTAAATAAAAGGCACTCGCCTACTGCTTAACATAACAAACAAGCAAATCAGCCATGTGGCTCAACTATCCTAGAATACATCCAGACTTCTACTGTTTTTATACGAGGACTCCGAGTCGGAACTTGCCATATCTGCCACATCGATATTACATCGTCATTCCCATGTACGGACATGTATGCCTGCATGCAATGGCCCCAAGGCAGGACCCGGCCACGGTCGGACACGGCGTGCATCGGTAGCATGGAGCAAGGTAACGTGAGTCCAGCCGAGTTAGATCCCACGTTACAGTGCCAGTCAGTCTGCAGCTCGTCCGAAAGTATTTTATTCAGCGGTATGCATAGCCAGCCATCCGTGGTTTAATGCATATATATACGTAATTAGACCAAAAGCTTCGGTCTCCAGTCTGTAATGTTCGTTGTTCCGCTGAACTCCATTAGCTCCACTCACCAATACAGAGACCGAAGTTCTAGCTCGATCTGTACAGGGACTCAATGGCCATATGTTTATGCATTAAGTTCCAATAAAACGGGGAAGTGAAGTTGCGCGACAGCCGAAGCAATTAGTTACTGTTTTTCCCCTTTTAAGTTTATTTTCTCTTTTTTTGGTGCATTTTAGGACAAAACGGAATAATAATATTTATTTGATACAGTTCTTTCCATATATTTTTATGAAATAAAGACAAAAATCGATGAGCGCCGTCTGGGGGATTTTGCATTGTTAACCCCGTCATGATGGTTGCACCATAGCGAGCCGTCTGTGTACGAGGAGAAATAAAAATGTTAAAAAACTCGAAACAGACGGCTGCCAGCTGTCTAATACGTAATGAGCTTTGAGGACGATCTTTCCGATAGGCGTTTTAAAATTCTGCTCTTAACTATTGTCCATTTCTCATAAAATTTGTCCTATTTTATAGATAAAATGGCCATATCATGTTTTAAGTAACTGGAGAGTAACTGGAGACCTAAAAAATTCCCTACCTAAATTCTCGAAACATTGCATTAGGTGATGTGCTTAATTGATCTTCTTTGTGCTCGCGTGCCAAACGTATACGTTGAGCTGAACGGGGATCAGTCTCTCTCTCTGTCTCTCCTACCTTTCCGAAATTAAAACGGTCCTTCGATCGGACATAGTTATTTAGACGCAGGACAAATAACGCTCTGACAACCAAACTAACTTTTCGTCAGCATCAGTAAAAATGTGAATGGGCTTTTAAAAACTAATACTAAAACTGATCTAAAATTGATCTTAGATCGATTTTGAAATTGATTTTGGAAATCGATTTAAAATTAATTTTAAATTTTAAAATCGTAATTGTACCTGTTCTAATTAACCGATTTTAAAATCGGCTCCCGATTTTACCCGATTTTGCCACAATCGGCGCGATCACCTGCCAATCTTCGATCATGCCCCTTGAAGGAAAAATCGGATATAAAATATCGGCGTAGATCTAGTTACAGTGCGTGATCGTTCAGAACATATATACATAAGATTTTTTTGAGGTGCTAGCTATTTAGAGGTCGCATTAATCAGGGAGAAGGACGCAGTATTATCTCTGACGATGTTTACGAGGATAGATATCTTCTCTTCAACCTCGTGGTGATAGCGGACGCCGCCGTGAAATTTTAAAGGTCGTATTATCGACGGACATCACTGCACTACTCTCTTACCTCCTTTATGATGATAGACACTTCTCTTCAACCTCGTGGTGATAGCGGACCCCGCTTCTTTTATATTTGTTCTTGGTTATCAAAAGTTAATTTCTGAAGATAGTAATAAATTGATTTGAAAACGTTACCTCCCCACAGCATTTTAATAACATGTTCCGAATCATCGCGCGTGCTTGCGACTTCTATTACATTTTAATTGCACTTGCGCCTTTAAGATGATGCATTTTATTTAAGGCATTTGCTGGCTGAAAACGAAACTAGAATTTCAATTTCATTTTATTTGCCCAGCGTGTTTGTCCCATTGAAGACACCGTTAGAAAAAAAAATCGCATCGAAATAAAAAAAAAATCGCCAAAAATCCAAAACCCGAGTGATTTCGAACGCGACCCGAGTGATTTCGAACGCGAACGCGACCCGAGTGATTATAATAAGCCATTGCACGTGTCCTCGATCACGCGCCCCCTCTTTGATCCCTTCATATATATCATCCCTTTTTAAGTCCTCTGATTATTATATCACCTGCCATTACTTCACTCTCTCCTACTACATCCACCACATTGGACAAGTCGTGTACTCCCTCTACGGGGCCATCCCCCCTCCCCCATCTGCCCCCTCCCCCCATCCTTTATCCATCTCCCGATCCGATTCCTGCTTGTCGCCGGGGACTCTTAATTCACTCACGAACGTAGAGGGCGACAAAACTGATATCGCACCACACCGGCAGCAGCAATTAGTAGGTAATTGCTCTTTTGTAATCGATTCATGACATTGGATTCTAAAGGTACTCCCATTTTATAAACAAATATTTTAACGGACGAATGAAATATGTTTGCAAATAATTTATTCAAAATGTGTTTCACATGGCGCATCATAAAAGATGGGCGACACGAAAGACGGTCCTTGCAAATTGTTGTTGTTGTTAGTTAGTTGTTGTTGTTGTTGTTCGTTTTGGGCCTTGCAAAGACCCTTTCGTGCAATCGGCCCCAGAATACCACCCCTGGGGCCGATTGCACGAAAGGGTCTTTCCAAGGACCGTCTTTCGTGTCGCCCATCTTTTATGGTGCGCTATAAGCACTTGTTCACTGCAACCACCCTGCCTGTGGGGAATCTACAGGTTGGACTATGGCATGCCAATTCTGTACAGAGCACACACTTTAAAAAATCATTAAAATATCACTTTTGTGACCAAAATTACTAATTTCCATACAGTTGCAATTTATTTTTCATTAGTAACTTGGGAATAATTTTTGTTTTCACTACAGCGCTCAAAAACTTGAATTTTGGGCATATTTTTGTGTACGCCCTCTATTGGTGGAAAATAATATGGCAAGAAAATTTTCATTTTTTATCTCTATTTTTAATTAAGAAAAAAATAATTTAAAGAATCAAATTTACTTAAGGGCCAAGTTGTATGACAAAAAGGTGTAATGGAAACTGTCAGTTTAAAAAAATCAATCATTTGTTCCAAATAAAAAGAGAAAATAAGCCAAACATTGCCATCCTTATTTTGCCACACATGGAGATATAACTGAGAACAAGGTTATATCCACTTGTTCACTGCAACCATCCTACCTGTGGGGAATCTACAGGTAGGACTATGGCATGCCAAAGCTGTACAGAGCCACACTTTAAAAAATCATTAAAATATCACTTTTGTGACCAAAATTAACAATTTCCATACAGTTGCAATTTATTTTTTAATAGTAACTTGGGAATAATTTTTGTATTCACTAAAGCGCTCAAAAACTTGAATTTTTGGCATATTTTTGTGTACGCCCTCTATTGGTAGAAAGTTATATGGCAAGAAAATTTTCATTTTTTAATCTCTATTTTTAATTATGAAAAAAATAATTTAAAGAATCAAATTTACTTAAGGGCCAAGTTGTATGACGAATAAGTGTAATGGAAACTGTCAGTGTAAAAAAATCAAGCATTTGTCCCAAAGAAAAAGATAAAATAAGCCAAACATTGCCACCCTTATTTTGCCACACATGGAGATATAACTGAGAACAAGGTTATATCATAACCTTGTTCATTGAATGAGTGGTTATATCATAACCTTGTTCATTGAATGAGTGGCTATAAGCGGGGTGTTTCTGAAATTTATGATAAACAAATAAAATTCGTAAGCTTGCTTTTAAATCAAATTTTATACAATTTTATGAGATATCACATCATTTTATAAACAAATATTTTGTTTATTTTAACGGACAAATAAAATATATTTGCAGATAATTTATTTGAAATGCGTTTTACATGGCGTATCATAAAAGATGGGCGACACGAAAGACGTTCCTTGGAAAGACCCTTTCGTGCAATCGGCCCCTGGACTCCGGACCGCGAAGCGGGCCGGAGCTCCCCGGTTTAATTAGTGGGTTACCGGTTACTAAAATAAAGAGTCTAACTCTAACTCTAACTTCTAAGCGAGATTGACTAAATCGGGAAAATGGGTTGAATTCTACTTACCATTTTCACGCAAGATAGGCGAGTACTTCTGCAGAATAGCCGGTAGTTTGGGTAAAATATCCATGGGCGTAATTTGTGAAGCATTGTTATTACTTTTATTTTCTAAAAATGACAAATAAGTGAAATATATCAAGACTTTAATATAGACCCATGACCATGTTCCGGTCGCTACACCGGCCTTCTTTCTCGATCTCTTCAAGGCCTTTAGATAGTCTCACTCGAAGTCAGAGAGGAGTTTGAGTTTTTGGTTCATCGAACTCATTGTTCCCACGATACAAATTTCGATATTCCTGTAAAAAATCAATAACCATAATTTATAACCATTTATATAATACATCAATTCACCATGCCATGATTGTGATATGGAGCTTTGATAAATTGATAAATTTTAACAACTCGAGTCTATTGTGTTAAGTCTGTAAAGGTAAACTAAACTCTTAAAAAGTTCGTTGACCTCATATCATAGAGGCTAGCGCTAGGCCGGCATTGCGTAACTCCGAGTTTACGTTGTGGTCGGCCGTGGAATTTTGCATGATGAGCAATGATCGAGAGAGAAGTGGAGCAGTGTTTACTTTTTATTTGAATTAAACTATTTCACGTGTAGAGTTTCATGTGGATTTGTAAGCTACAAAAATATATCGATCAAATAACAGTTATACACAACAATTTATAAGAACAATGCGTTTCCGGGGTGACACAACTTCTAGTTCTACGAGCAAAATCCACACCAGTGAAGATGTGACCGGTAAGCGAGGCGTGGACGAGACAAAATCAGTCGGGGAAGCGTCGGCTTGCAAGAAAACGGAAAGACGGCGGTGAGTAGCAAATAAATGTCTATGGAGCTGCCCTGGGGCCTGTTGCATGATGAGATGGGGCCTGTTGCATGACGAGATGAGCGATACGTAGGAACGTCCTAGGACCATTCTTCCGAGAATGGAAGATTGGCGACAAATCAGCGCTTTCCGTTTCACGAAGGCAATTTTGTCTTCCAAGTCCGCAACATCGTTTGATATCGATAGTATCGAAAAAATATTTAGTCTTCATCATCACCTGAACCTTTTATTTCGGAATGACGACTTTTCATAAAATCATATGGCCTTATCGTGAAATTTGTCACCTCTAGCTCTTCTCGTGTGTGTCGGTGTGTGTGCGCTCGTTGTGTACAAAGTCAATGGGAGTGGAAAGATGTCACCACCGCTGACGAAATAAACGGCAGTGAATGGACTGGTGACATAAACCACGATAATGCCAATCATATATTTTAATAAATGGAGATCAAATAATGTTTTATTCATTACTGATTGTAGAATTGATGTATGGATGGAGCTTACTTTATGAGGTATAAGGAGAAAAAAATTTAAAGATTAAAAACAAAAAACTGGATAAAATCACTCTAGGCGACACCGCAATACTTACCCGTGTTAATAAAGTGGGACTCCGCTCACGCGCGTTTGGGCCTCCCTAGCTTAGAACTAAGCACTAATATCACCTTAAAAACTAAATCTACAAGGTATGTATAATCTATTTACAACTTTAATAATGTTTAATCGGTACTCACCGGTTCTTTTGATGTATTTTCTCAAGAATTCCCACGGATTTGTCTCAAATCTCGCGACAAACCACGTCGCCATAGACAGCTGCATATTCTTTTTTATTTATAAATAAAGCGCCCCTACGATAGTTGTTAACAACGCGGCCAAATCGTTAGGTTTTTTGCACTGTGTCCAAGGCTTTTTTATTAGGTGGTCTGTCTATGACAGATCACCTTTTATGTTTGTCCGAATTTTCTTTCTTTATTATTTATTAGGTGGTCTGTCTATGACAGATCACCTCTTATGTTTGTCCGAATTTTCTTTCTTTCTTTATTTCTTATTTTTATTTCCTCCATTTCTTGTGGACAGCAAATCTCAGAAAGTTCATATTCAATAATCATCAAAATATCAGCACATATCAACATCAATAAGACCTCAATTCTGCAAGAATCTTAATGTCATGACGTCATCATGACGTCATCTAGACGCCATTTTGTAAAATCACATTATCAATCATATCTCCATTATCAATTATCAAAAATAAATCAAATTCACATGACATAAACTTCAGATCAAGGGTCATCAGGTCATGTCATCAAAGGTCACCTGAAGGTCACGACGCGCGCGTACGCGCGCGTCAAAATTTTAAAATGCTAAAAATCACTTTTTGACCAAAACAGAGTACGTTTTAGGTCATTTTAAGCATTTCAAAAAATTGCGCGCGCAAACGTATGCGCGCGCGTTTCCGCGCGTAACGCCTTGAATGCAACTCAGAAACACCGTTTTTTTTATTTCATTGCATTGATCATATAATTTTGAGCAATTTGATACCTTGATCAACCTTCTACGACCATTAATAAGGTAATTAACACCCGTTAAAGTTTGCAGCACGTGTGCGCGCGAGCTCTCACTATAGGCCATATATGGGCAAAAACATGCCTATAGAAAATCCGCTGTAGCTCTTCAGAACGCGTGGGGACCCCCAATTTTTTTTTCATATTTTGATAGAGTATGAACTAGAGATATAATTTCATGTCTCATTTGACCCTCAATTATATTATGACGTCATCAAAATGGCGTCGGAAGTCAAAAAATCCATTTTGCCTATTATGACGTCATTATAATTATGCAAATCTTGCTCTAACTCCGTGAATATCGGTCTATTTTCACCCAATTTTTGATATGTTGTAGCTTAGTTCTTACTCTTTCTGAGTTATTGCCTTTATTTTTCATTTTGATAGACAAATCATCCTCAAAAATTGCAAATAATAATGGCATGTCATTTTTACTCATTTTGCGTGTAATCTCTATGGGACATGACTTTTTCTCAAAACTAGATTCTACATTCTTCTATTTCGTAAGCCATATCTCCAATTTTTGTTGCTAGTTATCCCTGAGCTTTTAGTATGTTGTAGCTGAGATTCTAAGCTTTCGGTTGCGTTTCCTTCATTTTCCGATCAGATGTCGGGATCATGCCCGTAATTCACTTGCAAGATTGGATTTGAGATTCTGGTGTTTTGCTTACGTGTTAAGTCTATGGGAAATATTCTAGCTCAATCGGTTAGGCGTCAGACTTACTTCTCATTCCATCATGCAGGCAGGGGTTCGAGTCCGCGGGTGAACATGATTTTTTTTTTTTTTTTTTTTTTTTTAGCTATCTTGCCCACGATCAATTATAAGAATTCTAACAAATAATAGCTAAAATATTGCAAAATAAAACAGATTATAATTACTTTTTTATATCATATCTATTTATCTGTCTGTCTATCTACCTACATGACATATCTATCTCTCTGTCTAATATATATCTTTCTGTTTGAATACGTCCCTCTCTCTCTATCTATCCATATGTCTGTCTGTCTATCTACCTACATTGTATATCTATCTGTCTGTTTATCTCTCTCTCTCTCTCTCTGTCTAATATATATGTATCTATCTGTTTAGATATGTCTATCTATCTATATATATGTCTGTCTATCTATCTGTCTATCTATCTATCTGTCTGTCTCTCTTTCTATCTATATGTTTATATATGTTTTATTAATATAACCACCAATCATCTCTCTATCTATCTATATATCTATATATCTATCAATCTATCTCTCTATCTATAAGTCTGTCTCTCTATCTATCTATATGTCTGTCTCTCTATCTATATGTCTGTCTCTCTATATCTATCTATATATGTCTATGTTTTATTAATACAACCACCTATAATTTATCTCTCCATCCATCACTCCATCCATCTAATATAATTATCTTTCTTGTATGTATCTGTTTGATTATGTAAATCTGTTTGTCTATCTATTTTTCAATCTAATATCTGTTTAAATATTTTTTTCCTGTTTATCTATCTATACGACAGACCACCTAATTCGTCCGCATGACGAATTAAAATCTAGTTATTTCTTATTTTTATTTCCTCCATTTCTTGTGGACAGCAAATCTCAGAAAGTTCATATTCAATAATCATCAAAATATCACCACATATCAACATCATTAAGACCTCAATTCTGCAAGAATCTTAATGTCATGACGTCATCATGACGTCATCTAGACGCCATTTTGTAAAATCACATTATCAATCATATCTCCATTATCAATTATCAAAAATAAATCAAATTCACATGACATAAACTTCAGATCAAGGGTCATCAGGTCATGTCATCAAAGGTCACCTGAAGGTCACGACGCGCGCGTACGCGTGCGTCAAAATTTTAAAATGCTAAAAATCACTTTTTGACCAAAACAGAGTACGTTTTAGGTCATTTTAAGCATTTCAAAAAATTGCGCGCGCAAACGTATGCGCGCGCGTTTCCGCGCGTAACGCCTCAATGCAACTCAGAAACACCGTTTTTTTATTTCATTGCATTGATCATATAATTTTGAGCAATTTGATACCTTGATCAACCTTCTACGACCATTAATAAGGAAATTAACACCCGTTAAAGTTTGCAGCACGTGTGCGCGCGAGCTCTCACTATAGGCCATATATGGGCAAAAATATGCCTATAGAAAATCCGCTGTAGCTCTTCAGAACGCATGGGGACCCCCAATTTTTTTTTCATATTTTGATAGAGTATGAACTAGAGATATAATTTCATGTCTCATTTGACCCTCAATTATATTATGACGTCATCAAAATGGCGTCGGAAGTCAAAAAAATCCATTTTGCCTATTATGACGTCATTATAATTATGCAAATCTTGCTCTAACTCCGTGAATATTGGTCAATTTTCACCCAATTTTTGATATGTTGTAGCTTAGTTCTTACTCTTTCTGAGTTATTGCCTTTATTTTTCATTTTGATAAACAAATCATCCTCAAAAATTGCAAATAATAATGGCATGTCATTTTTACTCATTTTGCGTGTAATCTCTATGGGACATGACTTTTTCTCAAAACTAGATTCTACATTCTTCTATTTCGTAAGCCATATCTCCAATTTTTGTTGCTAGTTATCCCTGAGCTTTTAGTATGTTGTAGCTGAGATTCTAAGCTTTCGGTTGCGTTCCCTTCATTTTCCGATCAGATGTCGGGATCATGCCCGTAATTCACTGGCAAGATTGGATTTGAGATTCTTGTGTTTTGCTTACGTGTTAAGTCTATGGGAAATATTCTAGCTCAATCGGTTAGGCGTCAGACTTACTTCTCATTCCATCATGCAGGCAGGGGTTCGAGTCCGCGGGTGAACATGATTTTTTTTTTTTTTTTTTTTTTTTTAGCTATCTTGCCCACGATCAATTATAAGAATTCTAACAAATAATAGCTAAAATATTGCAAAATAAAACAGATTATAATTACTTTTTTATATCATATCTATTTATCTGTCTGTCTATCTACCTACATGACATATCTATCTCTCTGTCTAATATATATCTTTCTGTTTGAATACGTCCCTCTCTCTCTATCTATCCATATGTCTGTCTGTCTATCTACCTACATTGTATATCTATCTGTCTGTTTATCTCTCTCTCTCTCTCTCTGTCTAATATATATGTATCTATCTGTTTAGATATGTCTATCTATCTATCCATCCATCTGCCTGTCTCTATCTATCTATCTATCTATATATCTATCTATCTATCTGTCTGTCTGTCTCTCTATCTATCTATCTATCTGTCTATCTATCTATCTATCTATCTATATGTCTGTCTCTCTATTCATCTATATGTCTGTCTCTCTATCTATCTCTGTCTCGATCTCTATCAATCTATATGTCTGTCTCTGTATCTATCTATATGTCTATCTATCTATCTATCTATCTATCTATCTATCTATATATCCATCTATATGTCTGTCTCTCTATCTATCTATATTTCTGTCTCTCTGTCTATCTATATGTTTGTCTATCTATATGTCTGTCTATCTATCCATGAAGCTATCACGAGAAGGAGAACCATCTTCCAATTTCTCTCTTAATCCTTTGTTATCGCTTCCTTCGGGCGAAGGAACGATATCTAACATCAATTGGCGAGCCGCCAGGCGAAAGTTAGAGCCCGCTTACATAACGCGATAGGACCACGCAGCATGAAGCTATTACGAGATAGCTCGTAATAGCTTCATGATATGTCTGTCTCTCTATCTATATATATGTCTGTCTATCTATCTGTCTATCTATCTATCTGTCTGTCTCTCTTTCTATCTATATGTTTATATATGTTTTATTAATATAACCACCAATCATCTCTCTATCTATCTATATATCTATATATCTATCAATCTATCTCTCTATCTATAAGTCTGTCTCTCTATCTATCTATATGTCTGTCTCTCTATCTATATGTCTGTCTCTCTATATCTATCTATATATGTCTATGTTTTATTAATATAACCACCTATAATTTATCTCTCCATCCATCACTCCATCCATCTAATATAATTATCTTTCTTGTATGTATCTGTTTGATTATGTAAATCTGTTTGTCTATCTATTTTTCAATCTAATATCTGTTTAAATATTTTTTTCCTGTTTATCTATCTATACGACAGACCACCTAATTCGTCCGCATGACGAATTAAAATCTAGTTTATTCTTATTTCTTATTTTTATTTCCTCCATTTCTTGTGGACAGCAAATCTCAGAAAGTTCATATTCAATAATCATCAAAATATCACCACATATCAACATCAATAAGACCTCAATTCTGCAAGAATCTTAATGTCATGACGTCATCATGACGTCATCTAGACGCCATTTTGTAAAATCACATTATCAATCATATCTCCATTATCAATTATCAAAAATAAATCAAATTCACATGACATAAACTTCAGATCAAGGGTCATCAGGTCATGTCATCAAAGGTCACCTGAAGGTCACGACGCGCGCGTACGCGCGCGTCAAAATTTTAAAATGCTAAAAATCACTTTTTGACCAAAACAGAGTACGTTTTAGGTCATTTTAAGCATTTCAAAAAATTGCGCGCGCAAACGTATGCGCGCGCGTTTCCGCGCGTAACGCCTTGAATGCAACTCAGAAACACCGTTTTTTTTATTTCATTGCATTGATCATATAATTTTGAGCAATTTGATACCTTGATCAACCTTCTACGACCATTAATAAGGAAATTAACACCCGTTAAAGTTTGCAGCACGTGTGCGCGCGAGCTCTCACTATAGGCCATATATGGGCAAAAACATGCCTATAGAAAATCCGCTGTAGCTCTTCAGAACGCATGGGGACCCCCAATTTTTTTTTCATATTTTGATAGAGTATGAACTAGAGATATAATTTCATGTCTCATTTGACCCTCAATTATATTATGACGTCATCAAAATGGCGTCGGAATTCAAAAAATCCATTTTGCCTATTATGACGTCATTATAATTATGCAAATCTTGCTCTAACTCCGTGAATATTGGTCAATTTTCACCCAATTTTTGATATGTTGTAGCTTAGTTCTTACTCTTTCTGAGTTATTGCCTTTATTTTTCATTTTGATAGACAAATCATCCTCAAAAATTGCAAATAATAATGGCATGTCATTTTTACTCATTTTGCGTGTAATCTCTATGGGACATGACTTTTTCTCAAAACTAGATTCTACATTCTTCTATTTCGTAAGCCATATCTCCAATTTTTGTTGCTAGTTATCCCTGAGCTTTTAGTATGTTGTAGCTGAGATTCTAAGCTTTCGGTTGCGTTTCCTTCATTTTCCGATCAGATGTCGGGATCATGCCCGTAATTCACTTGCAAGATTGGATTTGAGATTCTGGTGTTTTGCTTACGTGTTAAGTCTATGGGAAATATTCTAGCTCAATCGGTTAGGCGTCAGACTTATTTCTCATTCCATCATGCAGGCAGGGGTTCGAGTCCGCGGGTGAACATGATTTTTTTTTTTTTTTTTTTTTTTTAGCTATCTTGCCCACGATCAATTATAAGAATTCTAACAAATAATAGCTAAAATATTGCAAAATAAAACAGATTATAATTACTTTTTTATATCATATCTATTTATCTGTCTGTCTATCTACCTACATGACATATCTATCTCTCTGTCTAATATATATCTTTCTGTTTGAATACGTCCCTCTCTCTCTATCTATCCATATGTCTGTCTGTCTATCTACCTACATTGTATATCTATCTGTCTGTTTATCTCTCTCTCTCTCTCTCTGTCTAATATATATGTATCTATCTGTTTAGATATGTCTATCTATCTATCCATCCATCTGCCTGTCTCTATCTATCTATCTATCTATATATCTATCTATCTATCTGTCTGTCTGTCTCTCTATCTATCTATCTATCTGTCTATCTATCTATCTATCTATCTATATGTCTGTCTCTCTATTCATCTATATGTCTGTCTCTCTATCTATCTCTGTCTCGATCTCTATCAATCTATATGTCTGTCTCTGTATCTATCTATATGTCTATCTATCTATCTATCTATCTATCTATCTATCTATCTATCTATCTATCTATATATCTATCTATATGTCTGTCTCTCTATCTATCTATATTTCTGATTCTCTGTCTATCTATATGTTTGTCTATCTATATGTCTGTCTATCTATCCATGAAGCTATCACGAGAAGGAGAACCATCTTCCAATTTCTCTCTTAATCCTTTGTTATCGCTTCCTTCGGGCGAAGGAACGATATCTAACATCAATTGGCGAGCCGCCAGGCGAAAGTTAGAGCCCGCTTACATAACGCGATAGGACCACGCAGCATGAAGCTATTACGAGATAGCTCGTAATAGCTTCATGATATGTCTGTCTCTCTATCTATATATATGTCTGTCTATCTATCTGTCTATCTATCTATCTGTCTGTCTCTCTTTCTATCTATATGTTTATATATGTTTTATTAATATAACCACCAATCATCTCTCTATCTATCTATATATCTATATATCTATCAATCTATCTCTCTATCTATAAGTCTGTCTCTCTATCTATCTATATGTCTGTCTCTCTATCTATATGTCTGTCTCTCTATATCTATCTATATATGTCTATGTTTTATTAATATAACCACCTATAATTTATCTCTCCATCCATCACTCCATCCATCTAATATAATTATCTTTCTTGTATGTATCTGTTTGATTATGTAAATCTGTTTGTCTATCTATTTTTCAATCTAATATCTGTTTAAATATTTTTTTCCTGTTTATCTATCTATACGACAGACCACCTAATTCGTCCGCATGACGAATTAAAATCTAGTTTATTCTTATTTCTTATTTTTATTTCCTCCATTTCTTGTGGACAGCAAATCTCAGAAAGTTCATATTCAATAATCATCAAAATATCACCACATATCAACATCAATAAGACCTCAATTCTGCAAGAATCTTAATGTCATGACGTCATCATGACGTCATCTAGACGCCATTTTGTAAAATCACATTATCAATCATATCTCCATTATCAATTATCAAAAATAAATCAAATTCACATGACATAAACTTCAGATCAAGGGTCATCAGGTCATGTCATCAAAGGTCACCTGAAGGTCACGACGCGCGCGTCAAAATTTTAAAATGCTAAAAATCACTTTTTGACCAAAACAGAGTACGTTTTAGGTCATTTTAAGCATTTCAAAAAATTGCGCGCGCAAACGTATGCGCGCGCGTTTCCGCGCGTAACGCCTTGAATGCAACTCAGAAACACCGTTTTTTTTATTTCATTGCATTGATCATATAATTTTGAGCAATTTGATACCTTGATCAACCTTCTACGACCATTAATAAGGAAATTAACACCCGTTAAAGTTTGCAGCACGTGTGCGCGCGAGCTCTCACTATAGGCCATATATGGGCAAAAACATGCCTATAGAAAATCCGCTGTAGCTCTTCAGAACGCATGGGGACCCCCAATTTTTTTTTCATATTTTGATAGAGTATGAACTAGAGATATAATTTCATGTCTCATTTGACCCTCAATTATATTATGACGTCATCAAAATGGCGTCGGAATTCAAAAAATCCATTTTGCCTATTATGACGTCATTATAATTATGCAAATCTTGCTCTAACTCCGTGAATATTGGTCAATTTTCACCCAATTTTTGATATGTTGTAGCTTAGTTCTTACTCTTTCTGAGTTATTGCCTTTATTTTTCATTTTGATAGACAAATCATCCTCAAAAATTGCAAATAATAATGGCATGTCATTTTTACTCATTTTGCGTGTAATCTCTATGGGACATGACTTTTTCTCAAAACTAGATTCTACATTCTTCTATTTCGTAAGCCATATCTCCAATTTTTGTCGCTAGTTATCCCTGAGCTTTTAGTATGTTGTAGCTGAGATTCTAAGCTTTCGGTTGCGTTTCCTTCATTTTCCGATCAGATGTCGGGATCATGCCCGTAATTCACTTGCAAGATTGGATTTGAGATTCTGGTGTTTTGCTTACGTGTTAAGTCTATGGGAAATATTCTAGCTCAATCGGTTAGGCGTCAGACTTATTTCTCATTCCATCATGCAGGCAGGGGTTTGAGTCCGCGGGTGAACATGATTTTTTTTTTTTTTTTTTTTTTTTAGCTATCTTGCCCACGATCAATTATAAGAATTCTAACAAATAATAGCTAAAATATTGCAAAATAAAACAGATTATAATTACTTTTTTATATCATATCTATTTATCTGTCTGTCTATCTACCTACATGACATATCTATCTCTCTGTCTAATATATATCTTTCTGTTTGAATACGTCCCTCTCTCTCTATCTATCCATATGTCTGTCTGTCTATCTACCTACATTGTATATCTATCTGTCTGTTTATCTCTCTCTCTCTCTCTCTGTCTAATATATATGTATCTATCTGTTTAGATATGTCTATCTATCTATCCATCCATCTGCCTGTCTCTATCTATCTATCTATCTATATATCTATCTATCTATCTGTCTGTCTGTCTCTCTATCTATCTATCTATCTGTCTATCTATCTATCTATCTATCTATATGTCTGTCTCTCTATTCATCTATATGTCTGTCTCTCTATCTATCTCTGTCTCGATCTCTATCAATCTATATGTCTGTCTCTGTATCTATCTATATGTCTATCTATCTATCTATCTATCTATCTATCTATCTATATATCTATCTATATGTCTGTCTCTCTATCTATCTATATTTCTGTCTCTCTGTCTATCTATATGTTTGTCTATCTATATGTCTGTCTATCTATCCATGAAGCTATCACGAGAAGGAGAACCATCTTCCAATTTCTCTCTTAATCCTTTGTTATCGCTTCCTTCGGGCGAAGGAACGATATCTAACATCAATTGGCGAGCCGCCAGGCGAAAGTTAGAGCCCGCTTACATAACGCGATAGGACCACGCAGCATGAAGCTATTACGAGATAGCTCGTAATAGCTTCATGATATGTCTGTCTCTCTATCTATATATATGTCTGTCTATCTATCTGTCTATCTATCTATCTGTCTGTCTCTCTTTCTATCTATATGTTTATATATGTTTTATTAATATAACCACCAATCATCTCTCTATCTATCTATATATCTATATATCTATCAATCTATCTCTCTATCTATAAGTCTGTCTCTCTATCTATCTATATGTCTGTCTCTCTATCTATATGTCTGTCTCTCCATATCTATCTATATATGTCTATGTTTTATTAATATAACCACCTATAATTTATCTCTCCATCCATCACTCCATCCATCTAATATAATTATCTTTCTTGTATGTATCTGTTTGATTATGTAAATCTGTTTGTCTATCTATTTTTCAATCTAATATCTGTTTAAATATTTTTTTCCTGTTTATCTATCTATACGACAGACCACCTAATTCGTCCGCATGACGAATTAAAATCTAGTTTATTATTTCTTATTTTTATTTCCTCCATTTCTTGTGGACAGCAAATCTCAGAAAGTTCATATTCAATAATCATCAAAATATCACCACATATCAACATCAATAAGACCTCAATTCTGCAAGAATCTTAATGTCATGACGTCATCATGACGTCATCTAGACGCCATTTTGTAAAATCACATTATCAATCATATCTCCATTATCAATTATCAAAAATAAATCAAATTCACATGACATAAACTTCAGATCAAGGGTCATCAGGTCATGTCATCAAAGGTCACCTGAAGGTCACGACGCGCGCGTACGCGCGCGTCAAAATTTTAAAATGCTAAAAATCACTTTTTGACCAAAACAGAGTACGTTTTAGGTCATTTTAAGCATTTCAAAAAATTGCGCGCGCGTTTCCGCGCGTAACGCCTTGAATGCAACTCAGAAACACCGTTTTTTTTATTTCATTGCATTGATCATATAATTTTGAGCAATTTGATACCTTGATCAACCTTCTACGACCATTAATAAGGAAATTAACACCCGTTAAAGTTTGCAGCACGTGTGCGCGCGAGCTCTCACTATAGGCCATATATGGGCAAAAACATGCCTATAGAAAATCCGCTGTAGCTCTTCAGAACGCATGGGGACCCCCAATTTTTTTTTCATATTTTGATAGAGTATGAACTAGAGATATAATTTCATGTCTCATTTGACCCTCAATTATATTATGACGTCATCAAAATGGCGTCGGAATTCAAAAAATCCATTTTGCCTATTATGACGTCATTATAATTATGCAAATCTTGCTCTAACTCCGTGAATATTGGTCAATTTTCACCCAATTTTTGATATGTTGTAGCTTAGTTCTTACTCTTTCTGAGTTATTGCCTTTATTTTTCATTTTGATAGACAAATCATCCTCAAAAATTGCAAATAATAATGGCATGTCATTTTTACTCATTTTGCGTGTAATCTCTATGGGACATGACTTTTTCTCAAAACTAGATTCTACATTCTTCTATTTCGTAAGCCATATCTCCAATTTTTGTTGCTAGTTATCCCTGAGCTTTTAGTATGTTGTAGCTGAGATTCTAAGCTTTCGGTTGCGTTTCCTTCATTTTCCGATCAGATGTCGGGATCATGCCCGTAATTCACTTGCAAGATTGGATTTGAGATTCTGGTGTTTTGCTTACGTGTTAAGTCTATGGGAAATATTCTAGCTCAATCGGTTAGGCGTCAGACTTACTTCTCATTCCATCATGCAGGCAGGGGTTCGAGTCCGCGGGTGAACATGATTTTTTTTTTTTTTTTTTTTTTTTTAGCTATCTTGCCCACGATCAATTATAAGAATTCTAACAAATAATAGCTAAAATATTGCAAAATAAAACAGATTATAATTACTTTTTTATATCATATCTATTTATCTGTCTGTCTATCTACCTACATGACATATCTATCTCTCTGTCTAATATATATCTTTCTGTTTGAATACGTCCCTCTCTCTCTATCTATCCATATGTCTGTCTGTCTATCTACCTACATTGTATATCTATCTGTCTGTTTATCTCTCTCTCTCTCTCTCTGTCTAATATATATGTATCTATCTGTTTAGATATGTCTATCTATCTATCCATCCATCTGCCTGTCTCTATCTATCTATCTATCTATATATCTATCTATCTATCTGTCTGTCTGTCTCTCTATCTATCTATCTATCTGTCTATCTATCTATCTATCTATATGTCTGTCTCTCTATTCATCTATATGTCTGTCTCTCTATCTATCTCTGTCTCGATCTCTATCAATCTATATGTCTGTCTCTGTATCTATCTATATGTCTATCTATCTATCTATCTATCTATCTATCTATCTATCTATCTATATATCTATCTATATGTCTGTCTCTCTATCTATCTATATTTCTGATTCTCTGTCTATCTATATGTTTGTCTATCTATATGTCTGTCTATCTATCCATGAAGCTATCACGAGAAGGAGAACCATCTTCCAATTTCTCTCTTAATCCTTTGTTATCGCTTCCTTCGGGCGAAGGAACGATATCTAACATCAATTGGCGAGCCGCCAGGCGAAAGTTAGAGCCCGCTTACATAACGCGATAGGACCACGCAGCATGAAGCTATTACGAGATAGCTCGTAATAGCTTCATGATATGTCTGTCTCTCTATCTATATATATGTCTGTCTATCTATCTGTCTATCTATCTATCTGTCTGTCTCTCTTTCTATCTATATCTTTATATATGTTTTATTAATATAACCACCAATCATCTCTCTATCTATCTATATATCTATATATCTATCAATCTATCTCTCTATCTATAAGTCTGTCTCTCTATCTATCTATATGTCTGTCTCTCTATCTATATGTCTGTCTCTCCATATCTATCTATATATGTCTATGTTTTATTAATATAACCACCTATAATTATCTCTCCATCCATCACTCCATCCATCTAATATAATTATCTTTCTTGTATGTATCTGTTTGATTATGTAAATCTGTTTGTCTATCTATTTTTCAATCTAATATCTGTTTAAATATTTTTTTCCTGTTTATCTATCTATACGACAGACCACCTAATTCGTCCGCATGACGAATTAAAATCTAGTTTTGTTTGATTTTTTATTTTTTAATAAATATTTTGTTCAATAGCGATTTTTACGTCAAATATTAAATTTATATCACAAAATATTTTTTAATTGTAGAAATATACATAATATTATGCAATAATTTATTCTATATATATTTTATAATAAAATTTATAATTGTTGCGGTCTTTAAAAAAGGATAGTCGATTGATCAGGTGATGACCACACGTATCACGTGATCTGAAAATCAGCTTCATACCGCTTTGATCGCACTCGACGGTGACCGGACTGACTGCCAAAAAAAGATCGAAAAATGACTCAAATGTAAGTTTCCCTTTATTTTATTAAATTCAAATTAGGAATAGGAATATATTTAATGGGCAATCTTTTAATAAATGATAAACAAACGAGGACAAAACTCATATTTTGGGAGTAATATCATACTTGGGTGCAGGAAACAGTACGGTTAGAAGTTCTAACCTGTTTTTAACGCATTGTCGCCTATGAGGTCCATACATGCTAATGTTTGGACCTCATTGGTACTAGGAGTGGATAAAATCGACATTTTCATTATTTCCCTTATTTAGAACACATCCTTTTAGAGACACCTTTCATTGATATTTTAACGAAAGAGACCCTTGTCCGACTTAAAAATTGAATTAACTAAGCAATTTTGACATTGTATTAGTTCAATATTCTGATTTTTTTTATAGAATACTTATTTATAATGATATAATTTCGCAAATTATGTGTTAAATGTTATTTCTTGAGGTAAAAATAGGGTTTGAATGGAGTAAACAAAATCAATGTGTCTGATTGCTGTTTGAGACTAAAGAGGAAAATATGAGAGGCTGCGTGTGAAAAATCTAATTTATTGATTTTATTTGTCAGATATCACGCAAGAAATACAAATGTGAGTGTTTAGAGTATAAATAAATTTTCATGATGACTAATCGAAGACAAGCAACATATGAAAATTTCTGCAAACATGTCCAAGTGGGTAAAGTAGTGCTTTGCAATAATAAAACACAGAAAAATGTGTGAAATCAATCCGCAATGGGAAAAAAAATACAACAATGCTAAAAATTACAACGATCATCATAATATATAAGAACATAAGTCATAAGCTTTAAGAATATGAAAAATATATATGTTCAACATTTTGGGGTTAAGGAGTCGAGACTACATTATTGCTTTAACATGACATAGGGGCCGATAGGGCCTACCCTACGATTTATTGGTACAATTAACTTATCTTCATTTGTAATGATTGTGATGGATTTGTAAGCTATTAGGCCTAAACTATATCTTAAATTCAATAAGCTATTTTGTTACTGCAGATTTTTTTTGTTTCATTCATCATCTCAAGTTAGCACAAATTCATCAAATAATTTTCAGTGATTAATATTAATTTCAGCAAAAACATAGTAATTGTCATTATGAAAATGAAATAAAAATAAATAAATGATTTAGCATGTTTAGTAACATCTTAGTTTTGCATCGTGTTTTTTTTTTTTTGGCTGAACGTAATAAACATGTTTTTTACCATTCATAATTTCTTCTTTTTTTTAATTGTTTTCATGTTGTTTATCTAATGAGATTGCCACCCATTTCAATATTTCAAGTTTAATTGAAAAAAACTGGAAAAGGGGTGGGGAAAAGACAGGAGGGAGAATAAAAGAAAACATAGTAAAACAAATTATTTGGGTCTAGATTACCCCGGAGAAGTTAAAATGACATCCGTTTTGGGTCGTCTTGCCATGCAAGATGACCTGAAATACCCCATATAAAAAAATAACTTGGCGCCATCCCATATAAAATGCATCAGAGTGCACTCGAATGACCCCCCAAAAATGTTTAAAGGTGATATGTCAGTGTGGCTTGCCATAAACGCACATTCTCTCAATGCTGACGGTGGCGGGCGGTGTGCAAAGAAGATCTTGCCTACGTAGGACATGTCTGGAGGTGTCTTTCCAAGGACTATTCTTCGTATCGCCCAAATCGGCTTTGTGAAACAGTTGAGCGATATCTCGTTTTTACGTAGAACGGTTCTACGAAAGACCCTTTCATGCAACAGGCCCCAGCAGCCGCTGAAGGCCGAAGCTTTGCGGCGGACCCGGGGGGGGGGGGGCAGTCAAATGTATTGCTGTACACACGCGTGGCCAAATTATTTCCAAACACCCCCTAAACGAGTTTTTCTCTGTGTGCAAAATGGTAATTTGGTATACCGCCAATATGTAACGGTACCGTGCAAAATAAGGTGCACCCCCACTAAAATTGAAAATATAAAACCATGGGCATAATCCAGTTAGTACACTACCTTGCAATACGTGTGAGTGGGCATAATCGTGATATAGTCCCCAAGCAAATCCAAAAATGGGGATTATTAGAATCACACCTACCAGAACACATGAAAATCACATCCTTTCTCCAGAACACAGTCTACAACTCTCGTGTAGCTATTTTGCTTGCGAAATATGAAACACACTGTATACATACTTGGGTTCTCTCCCTATTATTATTAATATACTCTTGATACAGTCCCCACTCTACGGGAAATCAAGTTTGATTTTCACGGCGGTGGGGACAGTTTCAACAATATAGATATACTAGTGATGCAGTCCCCTCGCTATTGGATACACAGTTCACTTTGCACGCAGTGGGGACAGTTCCAACAGTATAGCTATTATAATACTCGTGATACAATCCCCACGCTATGGGATACACATTTCGTTTGGCACGCAGTGGGGATAGCTCCAACCATGGAGCTTTTAATAGCTCCATGCTCCAACAGTTTATTATACTCGTGATACCGTCCCCTCACAACATAAAATCGTGCTCGTTCGACAAGGGGATGGGGACAGTTTCCCAGTGCCAAGGAAGACTCATTCAAACCTTCGGGTATTATTACCATTATCATTATTATTATTATTGTCATCATTATATTATCATTATTATCATACCATAGTCATCATTATTATTGTTATTATTATTGTCAATATTATTATTATCAATATTATTATTATCATTAATATTATTATCATTATTATTATTACTATCATTATTATTCTTTATTATTGAAGTTGTTATTATTATTATCCTTTATTATTATTATCATTACTGTTTTTATTGTCTCACCTGCATAGCAGAGTGAGACTATAGGCGCCGCTTTTCCGACGGCGGCAGCGTCAACACCAAATCTTAACCGAAGGTTAAGTTTTTTAAATGACAGCATAACTTAAAAAGTATATGGACCTAGTTCATGAAACTTGGCCATAAGGTTAATCAAGTATTACTGAACATCCTGCATGAGTTTCACGTCACATGACCAAGGTCAAAGGTCATTTAGGGTCAATGAACTTAGACAATGTTGGGGGAATCAACATCAAAATCTTAACCTAAGGTTAAGTTTTTGAAATTTCATTATAACTTAGAAAATATATGGACCTATTTCATGAAACTTGCACATAAGGTTAATCAAGTATCACTGAACATCCTGCATGAGTTTCACGTCACATGACCAAGGTCAAAGGTCATTTAGGGTCAATGAACTTTGGCCGAATTGGGGGTATTCGTTGAATTACCATCATAACTTTGAAAGTATATTGGTCTAGTTCATATAACTTGGACATAAGAGTAATCAAGTATCACTGAACATCCTGTGCAAGTTTTAGGTCACATGTTCAAGGTCAAAGGTCATGTAAGGTCAATGAACTTTTGCCATGTTGGGGGTATTTGTTGAATTACCATCATATCTCTGTAAGTGTATTGGTCTAGTTCATAAAACGTTGACATAAGAGTAACCAAGTATCACTGAACATCTTGTGCGAGTTATAGTAGTTTTCAAAGTCAGCACTGCTGCTATATTGAATCGCGTGATGCAGGTGAGACCGCCATAGGCATTCCACTTGTTATCATTATTGTCAATTTTATTTTGTTATTATTATTATTATCATTATCATTATTATCAGTATTATTATTACTATCATCGTCATATATCATTATTATTCTTTATTATTGATGTTGTTATTTTTGAAAGAGTCAACCCCCAAAACATTAAAGTAATCAATACAAATATGTGACAGAAATGAAAAGTAAAGTAATGATAACAACAATAATGATAATGATTGGGTAATAATGATGATAATAAAGAATAGTAACAATGATATTGATAGTTAATTATAATTATAAAAATAATAATAAAGGTTAATAATAATATTAAGGGTAATAATAGAGTATAATAACAATAATAATTATTATTATAAAAGTAATAAATAAAAGATAAATTATGTTTTAAAAAATCATGATAACAATAATAAGTAAAAATAAATAATACTAACAAAAATAATGTCTGCTCACCCATTGACTTTTACACATGATTTGGGGACGTTACATGAAAATGTAATTTAATATTATTCCAGAATTCTTAGTTGGACTTTTTAAATGAATATCTGTCTAAGTATTGAAGGTGTATGATTTGTAGTCGTTGAGGGTTTTTCACTGCAAAGAAATCGGTGAACACGTCCCACTGGGATTAGAATTGCAAAGATGTGCATGTGTGTAGACAAGGGGCACTAGCTATGCAGACGTACTTGGACACCCAGAGTTGTATCTCCAGACAAGTCAGCAGTTTCAGGAACTTTGTAATCAATATTTCATTAATCGACTGTTTCAAAGTAATATCAGTCAATATTGTAAAGCAAAAATAATTAGAGAATCCAGATCAAAAGATGTTTTATCTGCTGAAGTGTCCGGACATCAGACACCGCATCCTATAAATAATACTTTTCATACAATATATCATATCAAACAATAATTTCTTAAAATTCATCAATACTTCCAGTTCTAGCCTCTAGCTACCATTTAATCCACCATACCAAGAAATTAAACTTTCTTGTATTTTTTTAGTTACAATTATAGAATCTGGCTGAGCAAGCTCACTGCAAGGAAAAATAATAATTCAAAGTGAAAACTTCCCTTCTTCCATAAACAATATTTACAAGCGCAGGGATGTTCATTTCCTTATTCCATTTTCACCTTCCTTGCTAAAAAAATTTCAATGAATAAATAAGTGGTAGAGGAGAAAAAAAAAAACCTCTTTTAAATGGTAAGTTAAGGTATCTCTTAGTAGAGCATTGTGGCCCAGTAGATTATTCTCCAGAATTTGAAATAAAGGGTTGTGTCATTGTGTGTTCAAATCCCAGTCACGGCATGGTTTCCTTCAGCAAGAAATTGATTTGCATTGCATTGTGCTGAATTTAATCCAGGTGTGGTAGCCTATGGTGGTACCTGGCAGAAATTTATTCTGTGAAGAACACTGAAACACATTATTATGCTGCATTGTTTTAAATTGCTTAGTAAGTGTTAAGCACTAAACAAGAATAATTTGTGACCACTTAGTGTAAATTTTTCATCATCCAAATTCCAAAAATATACTGTAGATATATTGATATATACTGTATTTTATACCTCTCTTGCTGAATTTGTTTGCTTCCATATCCTGAGACCTGAGTCTAAGTATACTAGTGAGCAAAGCGAGCAATCTATAACTTTCGGATTTTCTTCCTTTTCACTGATTTTACTTACTTTTAGAAAGAGAGCTATTATATGGAGTTGGACATGGAAGCTATGTTTGCTGAATTCCATTTTGTTCTACACAATCTTCCCAGTTCTTGTTTATTTCATCCCTGACTTTGCTTCCCAACTTATTTTCCTCAATTACCGTGAGTAAAATCATTTTAATATAGTCGTTATGTAGATGACACCGGATATCATTTTAATAGTTTTAATTTAGTCATTCTTAATGGAAGTTCAAACATCTCCTCTGTATCAAGATAATAATAATTATCATAAGCATGATTATTTATTAATGAAACTTTCAAAAATTAATGAAACTATTGAGTAAGAATGATGTGAATTTTATAAGCAATTGTGTTTTTAACAATTTCTAAATGCAAACTGTACAACATTGAGTATGATTATCTAACCAGTTGATGTGTGTACATGTAGTACTGTTATACAATAAATATCAAGTTTTGAGTAGTGTTCTCTGTCTTTAATGCTGAGGGTTTGGGTCTGAACCTTCTTGTTCTTTTTTTTTCCTTTTCCGTATGGGCAAGGTATTGCAGACGTGTATTAACTTATTTTCTCTTTATCTCGGTACAAATGCTATTTACTTTCAGAGTCTCAGATAAGGTTTGCAGTTAGAAAATAATAACTGGTTCATGTTTTGTTAAAGTGTTTCTTATTCTATGGACAGAATCAAATATTTGTCTTTAGAGTCTTATCTGTGATGATAATATTGGATCCAGCTTGAACAAATATATGGGTTAATTAAAATGATTGGATATTCTGTGTTAATCAAGTTATGGTTTTGTCATTAAGGACATATACAAGTATTATTTGTATGAAGACTTCAGTGTTAGGATGTAAGTTTGATTGTATTTTCACAGTATAAAACAAAATGCACAATTAAAGAAAATTAAATTGTTTATAAATGTATTGGGGCTCTTTTCTACCATCCAAGTCTGTTTTTTTAAATACTTTGGAGAGAATGGCCATTAAGCCCCTAACAGTATCCTTGTATATATCAATATAGTGATGAGTGTTAGAAACAAAGAATAATTTATTTGTTTTAAATTTATGCTCTTCTACAACAAGAATGTGAGTAATTGAGCATCACATCCATACTTTGTACATTTTGAAGTTTTCAAAAGGTTTTGCACATATTTTTTTAAACAGTCAAGTGTCCTGTATTCAGAGACTACCATGCTCCTGAGGTATATGGATTGAAAGGAGCAAGGAATGTATATCTACCTTCTACCAATGGAGTTCAGCTTGGAGTGTGGTAAGACTTTCATTCAAGTATAGTCTTGTTCCAGGGCAATTCCTAATAAGCAATATGTTATTCATGAATATTACCATTTATTATGTGGTCAATGTATATCTACCTTCTACCAGTCAGACCGCAGGTCCCTATGCTAATGAGCAAAAAGGCCAGATTCATCCAAATCATCTCGTGGCTGAATCCTCCTCCTTGCAAAATCTCGTGATTCGTGAGATTTTCTTTCTCTAAGAATTTACCTGTTTTAACCTCAAGTTAAATGAAATATTATTGCACCATCAGATAGAGTAAATGTTACTCTTTCATATTGGTCATTTATTTTGTATACAATATTTCGTTAAAAAAGTAAACTTCTGGCCTGAAAATGTGCCTCAAAACTGAATTTTCTTCCTCTGTTTTCTTTTGCAAATTGTGCAAAACTTTTTATTTTGAGCCTCAATGATATCAATATCACCATAAAGCTGAACTTCTGTACTTTCTCACAATGCCACTCTTGATATGCGGCACCTTTTAATCGGGTCAAGATCACACTTTTCCCACCAAGGTACAAGACGAGATTTCTGAAATTTTGTGCTTGCATGAAATCCAGAGTTCTGATTGGCTGGATAAGGTTCACAGAACAACAGGCGCGGGGTATTTGAGGAGATTACCACATGGGAAGTATGACCTTCCCATGAACACAGGCACTGGAACCGTTGGAATTTGCCACTGTGTGGTCTCTTTGACCAATCAGAGTGCAGTATTCTGGTTTTCAAGCTGCTTTATGTACTTGGCAAATGAAAAGTGTGATCTTGACCCGATTAAACCAATTCTTATTTTGAAACCTATATCATTTTAAAGCATACATATTCAGCTTTATCATGATCTAAAAATCATTTGGGCTCAAACAAAAATAAAGTGTGAAAATAGCAGCTTTTGTCAGGTGAAAATAATTATTTTGTAGCATATTTTAGATCAAAATTTTAACCTATATTACAAAATCTTTGAATAAATTCAAACACATGACCTGAAAGAATGATTCTTCTTCTCTACAATGACACCAAATTCATGAAATTTGATGCACAATTAGAGCAGCAATGACCGAATGAAAAGAGGTGTTTTGGTCCGCATCAGGCTCATTAAATATGCAAAACATCTCAAGTCATGAATATCACTTGGATGAAAGAAGCCACTTTCTTGGGACCTGCCGTCTGACTGCTACCAATGGAGTTCAGCTTGGAGTGTGGTAAGACTTTCATTCAAGTATAGTCTTGTTCCACGGCAATTCCTAATAAGCAATGTTATTCATGAATATTACCATTTATTATGTGGTCAATGTATATCTACCTTCTACCAATGGAGTTCAGCTTGGAGTGTGCAGTGTGGTAAGACTTTCATTCAAGTATAGTCTTGTTCCAGGGCAATTCCTGATAATCAATGTTATTCATGAATATTACAATTTGTTATAATATTATTATTATTTTCACTTGAATGCTTTCCTCATTTCTATGGCTTTTAACCATGGTAACAGAATTACCAGAAAATCAAACCATTTTCATAAAACAAAAATATCTTGTGATATTTAATAGTTCATTTTACTTAATGATAGTCCCATACTTTGTTTAGTCCAATGTTTGGGTATTCTGGACTATGAGTTTGATTAAAATTATTTGAATATGAAGTGAGCCTGAGGTGCCCGTTGTTGTCATGTGGCATTGCTCACCATCTTGCGATATTGCTAATAGCAATTATTGGGAGCAGACATCTAAATGTACCGTCACAATTAAAAATGAAATTATACTGGCGTAATAAAATTCAAGGAAGGGTTATATCAGAGATGTGTAATATTCAACTTTACACAATGCTTGTATTCATGGAAATCTCAGAAATGAAAGGTCAGATTGCGTTTGGATGTAAATAGAATTATTGAAATGTCTTCATAATGGATAAGCAAATAATATTGCACATTGCAGGGAGCAAACAAACTACACTTGTATGCATAATCAGGGAAAGGAAAGTCAAAGAATTTGTACTTGTTCAAAGTCAGTTAAACCTCATGTTAGAATAAAGAATAGAGGGAACAATACCAAGAGGGAGATGCAAAATTAAGTGGAAAGAAAATATCAAGAATTGAAGTGGAATGAAAGCAAAAGACCAGAATGGTAAAAGATTTTGTTTTAAGAGTCAAATGGAAAAATTTAAAATCATGCTCTAAATCAGAAGATATTTAGGAAAAGTAGATGGCCTTAAGAATTGACTTTAGTTAAATCATAAAGGCAATCGTAGCAATTTTTTCTTTGAAGACATTTGTTGCAGGTTAAGAAAAAGAAAAGCTTTCCCAAACAAAAACAATGATATTTTCGTTAAAAATTGAATAAGATTACATAGATGTAATAAGTAATCAAATTTTTACAAGGAATTTTGCAGATCGTATATTACCTTTGAAAATTATTTCATTTGACAAAAATGATTTAATTGTTATTGTTCATACTCTCACAAGCTCTTTCCTCAATATTCAGATTGCAAACCATGAATTTGAATTATGTATAATCTTCTTTTTAAGTTTTGAGTATTTGTACCAATGGGAATAAAATTTCTTAGTCAATCAAACTTTATGTTTTCTCTTTAGGCAAATGCTTCCTACTTCTGTAAGACCTGCCAGAGAAGATGATGAAATATCAGCAGAGTTCTTTGATAAAGCATTAAGAGACCATAGACCAGTAATTATGTACTGCCATGGAAATTCAGGTTCAAGGTAATAATTTCAACTCCAAAACATAACCTGAAGTAAGATTTGATATCAGAAAATAACCATTGATAATAATTCTCAAAGGATTAAACACATTATCCAAATAATATATCGAGTTATTTTGTCACTCTTTCTTCTCTTTCTCTTTCATTTTCTCACCCTTTCTTGATCTCTCTCTTGTTGCTTTTCTTTCTCATTCTTTTTTCCTATGTCTGGTTTTCAGTATCATTTTCGTTTGCTCAGTTTGTATAACTGGATCAAATCAAAATCACTATTCAAAGACAAAAAAATACATATTATTGTTTCTTTCTTTTTATTATACAGAGCAAATCCACACCGAGTAGAATTGTATAAATTATTGATTAGACTGGGATTCCATGTCGTAGCTGTAGACTACCGAGGTTTGTAAAATTTTCTTACATTATTATTAATGTTGGGAATCAAAATTAGACATCTTTTAAAAATGTATGGCATGAATTTATTAATGTCTGTGTAAGGTTATTTTCTGCACATGATTATATCTAAATATGGCATTTTGTGTGAAAGAAATTATTATGTAATTTTTGTTATTTTCTCTTATGAAGTGGTATCATTAATTTGTATTTTCTAGAAGATTTTCCTCTACATACCGGTATTCCAAAAAATATTGCATTTTCAAAAATCTTTGTTTGTGAAATCAAGCAAGAAATTAACCAATGACCATATTATTATTTTTTTTTAGGATATGGAGATTCATCAAGTCATACCACTCCGGATGGTATTCATGATGATGTAAGAACAGTGTATAGATGGCTGAGAGAAAGGACAGGGGATTCCCCTTTCTACATCTGGGGACATTCCCTTGGAACAGGGTAATGTTCTTTGGGCTTAATATTCAACATCTTGTTAGGTGATCTGTCGATCGCCAGATCAACTATTAATTTCGTACGCATTTTCTTTCATTTTTTTTATTTTTCCGCCCTTTTCTTGTTAGCGTAAAATCTCAAAATCTACATCTTCAATTTTCATCAAAATATCATCAGTTATGAGGACTTATCATGTCATGTGTATGAAACAAGTTTAAGGTCAAAAGGTTATCGTGACGTCATCTAGACGCCATTTTGTAAAATCACATTATCAATCATATCTTCATTATCAATTATCAAAAATCAACAATATTTACATCACATTAACTTCAGGTCAAGAATCAACTGTCCATGTCATCAAAGGTCATGTAAAGGTCACGACGCGCGTGTCAAAATTTTTAAATGCTCAAAATTACTTTTTGACCAAAGTGGAGTATGGTTCAGGTCATTTTAAGCATTTCAAAAATGTGCACGCGTGCACGGTTACGCGTGTGTTCTCGTGCGTAACGGCACTATACAACAAAGGATCGCCATTTTTTTCATATCAATGGATTGATAATATAATTCTGAGTAATTTGATACCTTGATCAACCTTCTAGGACAAGAAATAACGGAATTAGCCTCCATCAAAGTTTACAGCACGCGCGCGCGTTCTAACCATAGACAATATATGTGCAAAAACATGCCTATACAAAATTCATTACAGCTCTTCAGGAAGTCCGTTGACCCCCAATTTTTTTTTCATATTCGAATAGAGTATGGATGGGAGATATGATTTCATGCCACATTTGACCCTAAATTTTATCAATGTCATCAAAATAGCGTTGGAACTAAAAATGTTCACTTTGCTATTTATGACGTCATCATAGTTACGCAAATTTGACTCTAACTCCGTAAATATTGGTAAATTTTCGCTCAGTTTTTTATATGTTGTAGCTGAGGACATACTTTTTCTAATGTGATGGCTATATTTACATTTAAAGGAACATATCATCCTGAAAAATGGCAAGTTATAGAGGCATGTCATTTTTGCTCATTTTGTGTGCAATCTCTATGGGAAATGACTTTTTCTTAAAAACTTGATTTTACATTCCTCTATTTCGCGAGCCATATCTCCATTTCTTTTTTTTTCGGTTTTCTCTGAGCTTGGAGTATGTTGTAGCTGAGATTCTAAGCTATCGCAAGTGTGGTCTCCATTTTCCGATCAGATGCCGAGATCATGCCCGTATTTCTCTTGCAAAATTGGATTTGAGATCCTCTTAATTTGCTTATGTGTAAAGTCTATGGGAAATAATGTAGCTCAATTGGTATTAGGTATCAGACTTGCGTCTCCAGGGTCCACGGTTCGAGCCCAGGGGTGAACATGAGAATTTTTGTTTCTTTTTGTTTCTTTTCAACATTTCACAAATGGTCCTTTATGACCATTACAAGGTATATAATTTTAAATATTGCACAATAAAATAGTTTAAAACCCTTTTAATATAACATGTACCATGTGTATCACCTACACCTATTTCACAAAACTTCTCATTTCCCATTTTTCAAGAGTATTCAACTTGTTCTTTTCGTAATAAAAGTTTAGTTTTCAATATGATCATCGTATTGATCTCAATAAACATGGTGATTGTATTCGTGATCATGAAAATCAGAGACAGATCACCTAATTCGTCCTCATGACGAATTAAAATTCTAGTTCACATTTAAAGTCAAATAGATGAATAATTTCAATCTATTGCAGTTGCAGGTCAACGATTTAGTAAATTCTCAACTGAAATAAACTTGCTTTTATTGATGTAAATATTCAGCTGTGTTCAAAACATTTTTCTGTTCTTTTATGTTTATACATACGTTATGTGTGCTCAAGATAAGAATAATAGTTTGCCCAAGAATAGAATATTCTTGAGACAAATGTCACTGTAAATGCCTATACATGTACACATATATTTGTAGATTTTGTATGTTGATTGTATGATGAGTTTTGATAGTCAGCATTTAATTCCACTTTTATTTGTTCTCTTTCTTTCAGAATATCCACAGTATTCACTTCAAAAATATGCAGAGAAGGTGAGTGTGAACAGTACTATAGAAAATCTTCTTTGTTGAACCCTGTAACATGAATGATATACTTAATTTTGCAATCTATTTTATTGTCAGATTTTGACAAATCATTTAAATGTAGAATCATTTGATTTTGCATAAAGTTTAATGCATAAAATCACTATACTCTACACTCGACTGAAACATATTATAGTCATCCTGTGTGTAATGAGTAATACATTATATTTCTTATTTGATAGAGGGATGTCCTACAGGTCTAGTCTTAGAAGCACCATTCAACAACCTTCTAGATGAGGTCATGAGACATCCATTTGGAATGGTAAAGAACTCTATCTAATTGATCCAGCTATGGGACATATTCATGAATTGTGAGATTATTAGTAAGATGATATCATAGAGAGGTGGAGGGTGAGATGAAAGGAGAGGAGAGAGTGATGAAGAGAATGCCGGGGAGGGAGAAAGACAGGAGATGAAAATAGAATATATGATATATCATGTAAACAATATTTGTCTTAATTTATATATCTGGAACATTCCTCCATACAACTTAGGTTACTTTGATCTAGCTTTTAATTCTATGGCTCCATATTTTCAGAGTAGCGTATTACAGACTTTCACATAGATGGATATATAAAAGAGAAATGTGAGATAACATGTAGCTGTATATTTGTCTTCTTTTATAGCCATGGAACATTCTTCCATACAGCAGAGGTTACTTTGATCAAGCTTTTAATTCTACAGCTCCATACTTTCAGAGTGACGTTAAGTAAGTTCCCACTACCCTCCTATATCCTATGATACAGAAATAATCATGATAATGGTACTAAGAGAACAACCTCAAATATACAACTTCATATTCATCTGCTCACATCGGTATAAATTTGACCACAAGTACATGTATAATACAGTTCCTTCATAGGGAAAAATTATCAATTTTTTCTCGCCTGCATAGCAGAGCAAGACTAGGCGCCTCTTTTCCAATGACGGCGTCAACATCAAATCTTAACCTAAGATTAAGTTTTTGAAATGACATCATAACTTAGAAACTATATGGACCCAGTTCATCAAACTTGGACATAAGGATAATCAAGTATTACTGAACGTCCTGCCCTGGTTTCAGGCTACATGTCCAAGGTCAAAGGTCATTTAGGGTCAATGAACTTTGGCCATGTTAGGGGTATTTGTTGAATTATCATCGTAACTTTTAAATGTTATGGATCTAGTTCATAAATCTATAGACATAAGGGTAATCAAGTATAAATGATTGTTTTGCACACATCTTAGATCACATGATCATGGTCAAAGGTCATTTTGGGTCAATGGACATAGTATTATCATATCATATATTTATCATTATCATATGAATGTTTTCTTTGTGAATAATTATTCAATAGCTGTTTTCAAAGTCAGCACTGTTGCTATATCGAATCGCATAATGCAGGCGAGACTGCCAGAGGCGTTCCACTTGTTCACTTAATGCACCCCTGAGATGATGTGAAAGAAAGATGCTCATAAAGAGATAGTGTAATCAATTAATCTCTGTTATCTGATGAAATGAAATACAAGTCCTGGAATCCAGTCTTTCTTTTCTATATCGCTGTAATCTCATTAAAGCTGCAGTCAAGTTTTCTGGAACAAAATTCTTCTAATTTCAAAGATGAGTGATGACTGATTTAGAAGCCAGCAAGTTAGGATGCTATTGCTGGTGAAAACAATACCATAACAATATTCTTTTGTATTTTTCTAAATAAATCATAGAAAATTTGATTATATTTTGTATTCAGCATAGAGCATGTGACATGTCCTATTCTTATTCTCCATGCTGAAGATGACTGGATTGTACCACATGACCTAGGAAGGAAGGTAAACTTTATCATATTTATCATACAATATTGGGAGGTGCTGGGATACAAAATTAGTCTTCTTGTGAAAGATCTATATAATGCATCTGTCATTGTAAAATTAATAAATAAATTATATTTATGTAAATGCAGGAAAGGGATTAGGGGGTTTGCAACACGTATTCATGCATAGCCTATCAGTATGTAACATTGTATAGAAATACCCTTTATTTGTATTGTTATTTAGACATAGAAATCAGTCATATTTGATTAACTACCAACATGTTGGTTTTTTTTCTGCCTAGCTTTATGACATAGCTGTTGAGAAAAGACCAGCATCAGCAGATCCAATCCAAATGGTTTCATTTCATAGTGAAGAGGGCTGTGGACATAAAAATATTGCTTATTCATCGAAGCTACCATCTATTTTGAGGTAATTCATATAGAAATATAATGTGTTCAATTAACAAAGAACACAATCTGTGATATTCTCATAGCATTGATGAAGTTAACCAAAGGTTAACTAAACTGAGGCCAAGGTTTACTCAACTGAGACCATACTTTAATCGAGTGCAAGTCATCAGCTCATTTACCAACTACAGATTTCCTCTAAAGTAAAGTTTCTTGAAAAGTAATTTTGGTATGTAATGAGAAGAAAAAAGATTGTATGAATATAAATGAATTAAGCCGAATTCTCAGGCGTATTAAATTTCTAATAAATATTATAAAGCAGGATGAAATCTTTCCATAGAAGTGTGGACTAAATGCCTGATTAGTCTAGTTGATTTTATGATTAGAATGCATGGACCAACCAATAGTCCATATTCCCTGGTTTAACTTAACAATGGTTTATTGATTTTTTTAAACTATGGGTTGCCAAACAATACATGAATTTCCATAACTACATGTATGTTATCAATTTATCACCTTATTTGGCATTCAAAACATTACAATCTATCTTGAAATGATGAATATGATAGTTTTCTTTGCCTTTAAAACATGAGTATGATCCCAGTTAACTCACAAGAAGCATACTGTGTAAATCAGTAATTTGATTCTTCAAACTCTCCTATAGCGTCACATCATTTAGCCTAGCCTTAGACTTGGGTAGAGTAAAAAAATAACTTTAACTCTTCAGTGTATGTTGAGAAAGCAAAGCCATAGTGATTTTTGTTGGAAATTGAATAAAAATGTACGTGTATGTATTATTTTGTTGAATTTGATGATACTTGATTCATGCAAAAGTGAAGATATGTCTACATTTCTTTAAAAGTTAAAGGATAAATGACAAAATAGTAATAGAAAAAATAGAATTTATCGCATACAGGTATTTAAGTTTATTTCCATAGTTAAGTCCATCTCTGTGTACATAAACTGACATTCCATTCTTTCCTGTTAATTCTGAATAAAAAAAAAAAATTTGATTTTAACCATTTTTGTCGTGAATGTGCAGTCAATTGACAAAATCCTTCCAATACCTGAAAGTTGTGTGAACATATATGTATAAGTTGTATTTTTAGAATATCCATCTGAAGTCTCTTATTGTAATATTTAATGGGAAGAAGTTTTTGAATAGTGAAATATTAAAATACTGTAACAATTCTATTTTGCTTCCTGTTTATGACCATTTCTATTTCCTTGTTAGCTGTAAACAAGATAATTTTGTCATTTAGAAATTGTGTAAACATATTGATTTAGAATTTTCTTTCCTGGGACTGTTTCACAAGGAATTAAGTTTGACCTTCAATAAGTCACGACTAAGCCAATTAAGTCATTTTGCACCAAATTGCTCATTGTTACTGTATCAAGTTTATAATCTCATTCATGCTCCCTGACCAATTAATGATGTGATGCATTATATTATACTACATGTAACTTTGATTTTAAGTCACACTTGCAAAATATTTTACTGTAAACTTTTAAATGTATTTCATTTTTAATGCTTACTTTAGGATAGTTTTAATAAATTTTAAGTTATCCATATTCAAATCTCATCTTGACTTTGATTTTATTCCATTATAATAATATAGTTCTCTCTCTCGTTCTTTCTTTTTTTCTTTGTCTCCCTCTCTCTTTCATTCTCTTATGCTCTCATCAGTGATTTCATCAAATGAGGAACCAAAGGTTGTCAATGAAACCCAGTAGCTTCCAAGCCATATGTGTGTGCAGCTGTTTTTTTTTAATATTCTTTGTGGTGCTTCAACTTTTAATTATGTGATTTTAGTTTCTGACTATTACCTCCTACGGTGTAGATAAGATTTCTGAGTATTACCTCCTGCTATTACCTCCTACGGTGTAGATAAGATTTCTGAGTACCTCTTGTTGCCATGTCACCTCATGTAAACAGGGTTGATTTCATTCATTAACATCGTTCTGATGAAGACAATCAAACACTCTTGGTATTCAGCTCCATAACATAAAGATTGCTGTGGGGTTGATTTCAATATTGATTGCATTGATTATTGTGTATGAATGATCAATAATAAAATCTCTCCCATAACAATTCACTAAGCTTTATGTTATGAGATAAAAGCAGATATGCTATGTTTACTTACATTTCTTCTGAACATTTGAAAAGATATTTCATGATTTGATGGAGGCAGAAGCTATAAAATTAGATAATTTCTATCCCTTTAGTGGCAGACAACATTGACTTGAGTCTGTTGAAGTAATTTAAATGAATCAATGGCTTATCCAAGCCAGTGGTTACTAAAAGAATAGACATTTGAACAACAACAGTGATTTGAATACACAAAAGTAATTTAAATTGATCAGCGCAATGGCTTATCCAAGCCAGGGCTAATTAATAAAATAATAGACATTTGAATAACTACAGAGAAATTATATAAGCTGACGTTATTAGTTCCTTTGATATCAAGTTAAAATAATGATACTGCAGGCATCTACTCTATTGCTTTGGAATACACATAATAATGCTTCAATATTGATAGTGATGTTTTAATGATTTTGAATACATCTCCTTATTATATAAGTACTCTTATTTGAATTTTTTTCTTCTTGTTTTGTAGTTTGTGATGTGCCATGTATTCCTGATTATGGTGCCAATGGAGTGTATTTGATGCTTGTTCATATGAGGTATATGATTAGACAAATCATATATTTCTGTATTAATAATGAAGGAAATCAAATTATGCAGCTAATCATAGTTAAGAATTACAGTAGCTCATAATAGTTAAATGAAAATCCCTAGCAAATTGATTCATGAAATTTTCAGCTACTTGGCACTCATTTCGAGCTGGAAAGAATTATACTGTATAATAACATTTTGTAATCACATTGTCTTAGAGCAAAGAAAGAACATATTTATTGATTGAAGCAAAAAAAAACATTGTTCTGAAATCATGATTTTGTTTAGTATACTATTAATGAAAAAATCTATATTTACTGCAATTGGCAATAGTTTTAATGAGTCAAAGTTGCAATATCTCATGTATTTATTCGAGTATTCTAAAAACTTTATCCGTTGTAGAATAGCCTTGATACACATAATTGTGTATGCATAGTTTATTATGATTCAAATCTGTCAATAAATAGTGTGATACAGAGTATTAGTCTGAAAGGTCTCATTTATTATTCATTTGCCAAAATTTTCTGACAAATTGAAAAGGGCCAGGTTTCTAATTCTATTGCACAGTTGGCGGAATATCTCATTCATACTGTTAGTTCTTCTAAGTACCAAGTATTACTGTATATGTGTAGACTACACAACCTCACTGCTTACTGAAATAACTGTTAATTATGAATTATGCACAATGTCCAGTTTCAAACAGTTACCGACCTTTATTTTTTTTAATTAATTAAATAAGTAAATGGCGATGCATTTTTTAAATCGTAGAATAGTTCTTTTAAAGATTTACCCGTTTTTCCATCTTTTTTTATGAGAAAGAGATATCTGTATCCCAACAGAGTTTGTGATGATTTTATCATAATATTTGGGCAAAAAAAGAATGAATCTAAAGGGATAGATACTGTTTGTGCAGTGCATATTTTGTGTAAGTTGTTTCGAGTAATGTGTAACTTTTACCTCAAATATGATTTTTTTTTTTTGTGCTGTTGATATTTTTAGTACTGATCATGCATGGGTGATCTTGATAAGGAAAGGTAAACAAGAATAGTGCATATTGATATAGTACCCTGCTATATTGATTCATAATAGTAATAGTGGTAGTGGTAGTGGTAGTAGTAGTAGTAGTAGTAGTTTACACATTTGTCATCTTGTGTATGATTTTTGTTAAAAAGAAAAAGGGTGATTTTTTTCACAAAGCAATTTGTCAGTGGTTTTCCCAACTTTATTCAGCCAATCAGAATTAAGAATTTCAGTAGCACATAACAGTTTAGTGAAAATCACTGGCAAATTGCTTGATGAAACTCACTTACTTGGCACTCATTTCGAGCTGATATTCATCAATAACAAAGAAATAATAATTTTGATGTAGCACAAAAATTTTGTCGTAAGTCCTGATTTTGTTATGACACTATTCCATGGCTGGTCATGGCCTTAATTTGTTAGACCAGGGTTCCGTAACACAAAGGTCTGCAATCAATCGCGAAATACCAATGACCAATCAAGATCTTTGTTGCATGCACACTCTTTTTAAAATACTGACTGGGAGCCTATCAGTGCGGTTCTTTCATACTTGCAATTCATTGCAAACCTTTGTGTTACGGAGCCCAGGGCGGCTCTGTAACACAAAGATCAGTCGCTAAATGAACTGACCTGTCAAGATCAATTTTACATGCGTATTTGGCGCAAATTACCGACCAGGAACCAATCAGAAGTGTTCTCTCATATTTGCTATTCATCGCTAAGCTTTGTGTTATTGGGCCCTCAGCGGCGCCCTGACGTGGGCGCCTTACCACGTACACGAGTAATGGTAGTTTAAGAGGTAAGACTGAGACAGTGATAGATGTAGAATTCTGCTTACCATTTTCATGCAACATAGGCGAGCACTTCTACAGAGTAGGCGGTAGTTTTAGTAAAATATCCAGGGGTGTTGTTTGTGAAGCATTATTATTATTGTTTTCTAAAAATGAATAACAAAATAAGTAAAATATCATGACTTTTCTTAATTATTAACTCGTTACAAATATTGAACAGTCATCACTCACTTTCAGAAGTTTCTTTTGTTTTTTCTTTCATTAAACTCAATGTTCTCATGATACAAAATTTCATATTCCTGGCAAAAAAACAATAACCGTAATTTAATTTATATAGTACATCGGTTCATTTTGCCAATGTGCAGTCATATGGGACTTTGATAAATAGATTAATTTTAATGGATAACTATTGGTACTGAGTCTGTAAATGTAAACTAAACTCTTTAAAAGTTTGTTGACTTCATAGAGAAAATGTCTAAACGTGGTTGTTCCTCCTTGAATTTCTGTCTGACTGAGATTGAGAGCAAAGGTATGTTTACTTTTTATTTGAATTACATCTTTTTCTGAGTAGAGTTTCATGTTGATTTGGAAGCTACAAAAATCTATCGATCAAATAACAGTACTTATATACAACATTGTATAAGACAATGCGTTTCCGAGGTGACACAACTTCTACAAGCAAAATCCACACAAGTGGAGATGTGACCTGTAAGCGAGGCGTGGACGAGACAAAATTAGCCGGGGAAGCGTCGGCTTGCAAGAAAAAGGAGAGATGGGGGTGAGTAGCAATTAGATCTGCTAACCCATGGCCATGTCACACTAATGTGAGGTTCGTTTACAGATGAATGTGGCCAAGGAGCTGCTGCCGCTGAGCTCATCTTGGTTGATCTACAGCATGACCTGAAGCAGACCCTATGAAGGGAGCCTTATGTCTGAGCACCTAACATAAAATTTTAATTGAATTTCTTCTAAATTCCACCAAATTTCCATATGATAATGTTCCTTATATTCTAATGAGCAAGTATGCCAAAAATCTCATAAAATTTGTGATAATGTCAATGATTTTCTTGGAAAAAGCCTTGGCCATTCTTTTTCAGATTGAACAAAAAAAAAGTGGTGTCCTATGTCTGTCCACATAATTTGGAGATTTTGATTGAAAGGGTGGATTTTGAGGATGTTACATGAAATGCCTGAAATTTCCATTATTCCAGCATTTTGAATTGAAATTTCTTAATGAATATCTCTCTATGTGTTGAAGATGTAAAGTTTATAGTTGTAGGTCTTCTTTTATTAGAATTGGTAGATACGCATATATGTGAAAACAAGGGGCACTGTGCAGGGTTGGGGCATCCATAGTTGTATGTCCGGACAAAACAGCAGTTTCAGGAACTTTGCAATCAATATTTCATTAATCAACCAAAATTAAGATCGGACAATATTACAAAGCAAAATTAGAAAATCAAGAGCAAAAGATGTTTTATCTGCATAATTGTCCAGACATCAGAATCCCATTCTATGACTAATACTTTTCATACAATAAATCATATCAAACAATATTTTCTTGAAATTCATCATACTTCCTCAGCCACCATTAAATCTGCCATAACAAGACAATAAATAAACTTTCTTGTATTTTGTTTAGTTACAATTATAGAATCTGGCTAAGCAAGAAAAGTGAAAACTTCCCTTCTTCCATAAACAGTATTTACAAGCACAGGGATGTTTATTTCCTTATTCCATTTGTTTCACCTTTCTTGCTACATTCATTTGGCTTTACAAATTTGTCAATGAATGAATGAGAGAAGAAAAATAAGCACTCTCTTTTAAATGCTTGGTTGAAGTGTCTTATTTCTTGAGCATTGTAGCCCAGTGGATTAGTCTTCAGACTTTGAAACAGAGGGTTGTGGATTCAAATAACGACGTCCATCAGCAAGAAATCGATTCACATTGCATTATGCTGCATTGTGCAGGTGAGGTACCTTGCATAAATTTATTCTGTGAAGTACACTAAAACGCATTATGCTGTATTATTTGTAGATCACTTAGAAGTAAGCACTATACAAAGAAGTGTACTATGTGGTATTAGGGTAATTTCTTCATCATCCAAAAATATATGGATATTGATATTATTTTTTTTACCTCTCTTGCTTAATTTGCTTTTAATATATCCTGAGACCTGAATCTAAGTATACTAGTGAGCACAGCGAGCATTCTATCAGCCCTTTCACACGGTAAACAAAATTGTAATTTGAATGATGATTCCAGTGAAAAATAAGGCTAATGAAAATTTTTTAGCACATGTGAAACCAAACTAGAATCACGAACGCTAATCACAATCACAAATTCTACTCCGGTGGTGAATTGCAGCTAAGTTTCACTCAAATTACAGTACGAATTTTCCATGTGAAAGGTCTGATGATTCTAAAGACGAATTGCAATCATTACAATTATGATTCAAGATTCACGTGTGAAAAGGCCCTTAATAACTTTCAGACTTTCTTCCTTTTTTTACTGATTATTTTACTTTTAGAAAGAGGGCTATTATATGGAGTTGGACATGGAAGCTATGTTTGCTGAATATCATTTTGTTCTACACAATCTTCCCAATTCTTGTTTATTTCATCCCTGACTTTGCTTTCCAACTTATTTTCCTCAATTATCGTGAGTAAAATCACTTTCATGTAGTCTTTATTTACATGACTACAGAATATCAGTTTAATAGTTTTAACTTGAGTCATTCTTAATTAAAGTTAAAACATCTCTTCTGTATTAAGATACAAATTATCATAAGCATGATCAGAGTTATAGATGATGTAGATTTTATAAGCAATTGTGTTTTTAACCATTTCTAAATGCAAACTGTACAACATTGAGTATGATTATCTAACCAGTTGATGTGTGTAGTACTGGTATACAATAAATATCAAGTCTTGAGCAGTGTTCTCCGTCTTTAATGCTGAGGGTTTAGATTTGAACTTTCTTGTTCTTTTTGTTCTTTTCTTTTCTCTTCCATATGACTGGGAAAGATATTGCAGATGTGTATTACCTTTATTTGCTTTTTATTCCGGTACAAACGTTATTTGCTTTCAGATAAGGTTTGCAATTAGAAAAAAATAAAAATTACTGGTTCCGGTTTTGTGTGAGTAGCTTCTTATTCTAGGGACAGAATTTAATATTTGTATTTAGACTCTTATCTGATGATAATATTGGGTCCAGATTGAACAAATAAATTGTTTGATTAAAAGTACTGGATTTAAAAAAAATGTTAATCTAGTTATGGTTAATTGCGTCAAGGACATACGTGTATCAAGATTTTAGTGTTAGATGTAAATTTAATTGTTTTCACAGTATAATTTTAAAAAATGCAAAATTAAAGATAATTATTTTTTTATAAATGTATTGGGCTTCTTTTGTATCCTCTAAGGGCTATTTTTTATACTTTGGGGATGAATGGCCATTAAGCCCCTAACAGTATTTTTGTATGTCTTGAGAGTGTTATAGAAACCAATAATAATTAGTTGTTTTAAATTCATGCTATTCTACAACAAGAATGTGAGGAAATGATCATCACATCCATACTTTGTACATTTTGAAGTTTTCAAAAGGTTTTGCACATATTTTTTTTCAAACAGTCAAGTGTCCTGTATTCAGAGACTACCATGCTCCTGAGGTATATGGATTGAAAGGAGCAAGGAATGTATATTTACCTTCTACCAATGGAGTTCAGCTTGGAGTGTGGTAAGACTTTCATTCAAGTATAGTCTTGTTCCAGGGCAATTCCTAATTATAAAGCAATGTTATTCATGAATATTACCATTTATTATGTGGTCAATGTATATCTATCTACCTTCTACCAATGGAGTTCAGCTTGGAGTGTGGTAAGATGTTGTTGTTGTTGTTTTAGCTTATACGGCGTGTATCATTCATTAGTGAATATTTGCGCCAGACTTTCATTCAAGTATAGTCTTGTTCCAGGGCAATTCCTAATAAGCAATGTTATTCATGAATATTACCATTTGTTATATAGTCAATATTTTGTCTACTCTTTTGTCCCAACAATCTTTTACATACATTCATAATATGTGGTATCTAACAATAGTCACATGTACTTGAAAATTAGCCATTTTCACAGAACAAAAGTGTCTTATGTTTATGATATTAAATGCTCATTATACTTATGTCACAGTATGACTCTCGAGTAAACACTTTGATGAATCAAATGTTTAGGGTATTCTTGGCTATCGGTTTGATTAGAATTATTTGAATATGAAATGAGATGCATTCTGATTTTTTCATGCGAAATCACTCACCATTTTGTGGTTATACCAGACCTGCCAACCAGTACGTTCTTGGCGTATTTAGTACGTTTTTGCAACCAAAATACGGCAGTACGTTTGTTCTTTAAAAAATACGTTTTTGTTTTAAAAAATATATATATATATATTTTTTTTTAACAAAGTCGTAATTTATTGAGAAAAATCATCTCTATATGTCTCTATTTCATAAAACTTACACAAATATGGTTATTAGATCAATGTAATTTCAGGTAACTTGTTTTTTTTTTCAATCATTTTGTTAAAACCAGGGTGAGATATACACGTTTCAATGTTTGTTTTTTTTCATCTGCAAGAGCAGTGCGCATTTTAGCTTGCATGCAGCTTGAGCGCTGCGATGAGCAAGTGCGCCACGCATTTCATTATGAAATACACGTTTTTGGGGAAAAATACAGTTTTTTTTTATCACAGCATACAGTTTTTCATTCCCAGAGGTTGGCAGGTCTGTTATACAATTAAGAATTATTGGGAGCAGACATTTAATGTTCCATCGCTTAATAAATAATGAAGTATACATAAAATTCAAGAGAGGTTTACAATCAGGGATGTGTAATGTTTCCATCACTATTCAACTTTTGCACAGAGATTTTAATCGGGATATTTCAGAAATGCAAGCGCAAATGTCATTTAGGTTAATAATGTGTGAATATTAAAGTGATTAGTTGAGTTTTCTGGATGTGAATGTTTTTTATTTTGATACATTGATTAATAAACATTGTATATATGAGTTGCAGTTCAAAACAATAATTTAAAAGTCTCATACTTTGGTAATATAGTAGTGGCGTGATGAGCCAAAAATTTTGAGGAGACTTGATATGGCATACCTTGTAAAAATTTATTTTAAAATACGAGCAAGCGAAGCGAGCGAGTAAAAATTTTGACATTTTCACTACAAAAATCTAATTTTGTGATAGATTTTTATATAATATTCAGAAAATGTCATATTTCACCCTTCACTCTTTCCTTCTTTTTTTTCTTAGTTGTAAAAAAAGTCGGGAAGCCCCTCCCCCTTCCCATGTGGACACCACTGCTAATAAGAAGTTACTGAGCAAGTCAATATCTATATTTATCTGGAACAACATATCACATATAAATTGTCCAATGTTGATGTGAAGTAGAAATAACAAGAAGAGTTAGCAATAGCATAGAACACATTTCTGTTAAAGGAGAATGAAACCTTTGGAACAAGGTAGCTTGTGTGAAAACAGAAAAATCAAAGAAACAGGTCAACAAAAGTTTGAGAAAAATCGGACAAATAATGAGAAAGTTATGAGCATTTTAATATTGCGATCACTAATGCTATGGAGATCCTCATATTGGCAATGCGATAAAGATGTGTGATGTCACTTGTGAACAACTCTCCCCATTACTTTAGTATATATTTCAGTTAAACTGCCTCTTTTATCACATCTATCAGTAGATCATGTGTTCTTTCTATAGGAGGGCATGTAATACAGATATTTAAAGAATACATCATGGATAAAGAGTTTGTATCACCATAAGAAAAAGCAAAAAGATACATTTTGGGTGTATTTTATAGTCCATAAAAGGGAAAGTTGTTCACATGTGACATCACACATCCTTGTCACATTGCCAATGGGAGGATCTCCATAGCATTAGTGATTGCAATATTCAAATGCTCATAACTTTCTCATTATTTGTCTGATTTTTCTCAAACTTTCTTTGTTCTTATTCTTTGATTTTTCTGTTTCGACATAAGCCTACTTGTTCCAAAGGTTTTTATCTTAGATAAGAAGGTGAACTTTGCATTTATGATATTATTGGTAAGCAGTTGTGCAATTGTTTGAATGGATTAAAATTGATTTAAGTTAAATCATATTATAAAAGTGATAGTAGCAATTGTTTTTTTATACAAAAATTAGAAATAAGCTCTCCCCTTACAAAAATAAGGATAGTGACATTTCAAATGAATCAGAAGAAAAAACTTTTTGAATGAGTACAAAGGAATCATGCAGGGTGTTTATATCACCTTTGAAAATTATTTCATTTGACAATTTTTATCATCATTTAGATTAATCCAGCAAACCATAAATTTGAATCATAAACATTTTCTCTATAATATTTGATACTTGTACAATGGGAATAAAATCTCTTAAAATCAAACTGTATATGTTTTGTTTTTAGGCAAATTCTTCCAACTTCTGTAAGACCTGCCAGAGAAGATGATGAAATATCAGCAGAGTTCTTTGATAAAGCATTAAGAGACCATAGACCAGTGATTATGTACTGCCATGGCATTTCAGGTTCAAGGTACTAATAACCAAAAGTAAAATTCAAAGTTAAAAATATACATTGATTATTGGGAATTATTTTCTCAAGATTGATCAAATGATACAAATAAAGTATTGGTTTTTTTTTTCTCTCTCCCTCCTATACCTCTCTCCTTAATCTATACCTCTTTCTCTCACCTCTCTTTGTCTTGCCTGCATAGCAGAGCGAGACTATAGGCGCCACTTTTCAGATATGGTGGTGTCAACATTGAAATCTTATCATTACTAAATATCCTGCCTGAGTTTCAGGTCACATGACTGAGATCAAAGGTCATTAAGGGTCAATGAACTTGGACTATGTTGGGGGAATCAACATCGAAATCTTAACCTAAGGTTAAGGTTTTGAAATGTCATCATAACTTAGAAAGTATTTGAACCTAGTTCATGAAACTTGGACATAGGGGTAATGAAGTATTACTGAAATCCTGCCTAAGTTTGGGGTCACATGACCAAGGTCAAAGGTCATTAGGGTCAATGAACTTTGGCCATGTTAGGGGTATTTGTTGAATTACCATCATAACTTTGAACGTTTTATGGATGTACATGTAGTTCATAAAACTTGGACATAAGAGTAATCAAGCATCACTGAACATCCTGTGCAAGTTTCAGGTCACATGACCAAGTTCAAATATCACTGAACTTTGGCCATGTTGGGAGATAATTGTTGAATTGCCATCATAACTCTATGGATATAGTTCATGAAATGTGGACATAGAGGTAGTAATCATCTTGCACAAGTCTTGGGTCACATGATCAAGGTCAAATGACATATTGGGTGGATGGTCGTATCATTTTTATTACTTATAAGTGGTGTTTTTTGTAAATAATTATTTTATAGTCATTTTCAAAGTCGGCACTGCTGCTATATTGCATCGTGTAATGCCGGCGAGACTGCCAGAGGCACTCCACTTGTTTTTTTTCCTTTTCTCTTTCTATCTCTGGTTTTCAATATCATTTTCATTTGTTCAGTTTACTTGTTACTGGATCAAATTAAAATCATTATTCAAAGAGGAAAAAATGAATAGTAAAACAAATGCTTTTCTTGTTTTGTTATTTTACAGAGCAAATCCACACCAAGTAGAATTGTATAAATTATTGATAAGACTTGGATTCCATGTTGTTGCTGTAGACTACCGAGGTCTGTACAATTAGATTATTTTTCTTTCATTTTTAGCTCATCCTGCCTGAAATGCCAAATGAGCTTATGCCGTGGCGTGGCGTCCGTTGTCTGGCGTCTGTCGTCCGTCCACAATTTCTAAGTGCTACTTCTTCGCCATTTTAAGTCCAATTTCAATTCTGTTTGCTTTATATGATAGCACTAGGTGGGGGATTCAAAACTTCTACACAGAATTTTGAAATTCATTAAATATGCTAATTTATGCACATTTTTCAAAATTCACAAAAAATGCTTCTTTATTTGTTGACCGATTTTGAATTTTTTGCTTCCATCTGGTAGAGTTTCATGAGGTTCACCAAACTTCTACACAGAATTTTGAAATTTTGACCAGAACAATTTTTATACTAATTTATGCGAAATTAATTTATGCATATTTTTACAAATTCACATAAAATGCTTTTTCTTCTTTAATTGTTGACCGATTTTGATTTTTTTTTTTCTTCCATCTGGTAGAACTTCATGAGGTTCACCAAACTTCTACACAGAATTTTGAAATTTTGTCTGGAAAATTATTTATGCTAACTTATGCAAAATTTATTCAGAAATCACAGAAAATGCCTCTTCATTTGTTGACAGATTTTGATTTTTTTTCTTCCATCTGGTAGAGCTGCATGAGGTTCACCAAACTTGTACACAAAATTTTGAAATTTTGTCTGGAAAATTATTTATGCTAATTTATGCAAAATTTATTCATAAATCACAAAAAAAAAAAAAATCTTCATTTGTTGATCAATTTCAATTTTGTTTGCTTTATATAATAGCTCGAGGTGGTGATACAAAATTTCAACACAGAATTTTGAAATTCATTAAATATGCTAATTTATTCATGTATTTTCAAAACTCACAAAAATTACTTATTTATTTGTTGATTGATTTTGTTTATTTTTGTTCCATCTGAGAGCTGCATGAGGTTCACCAAGGTTCTACACAGAGTTAAGAAATTTTGACTAGAAAGTTATTTATGCTTAATTTATATGAAAATTATTCATAGATCACAAAAAATGCTTCTATGTCATTTCTTCATCAATTTCAATTCTATATTATCAATTTATGTCACCAATATAATTCACTACAGTGTCAACTGGGCTGAAATAAAAATTGTGTTAAATTTCGTTGCGAGATGCCGGACGAGCTCCACATCATTGATGTGCTAGTTTTTTTTAATCATTCATTTGAGAATCTGAAAAAAACCATCTTTTTAAAATGTCTGGCATGACAGGAATTTGGCTGTCTGTGTAAAAGATGTTTTTCTACACATGATTATATCCAAATAAGGCATTTTTGTTTGCCTGCATAGCAGAGTGAGACTACAACAAAGTATAGGTGCCACTTTTCCGACGGCGGCAGCGTCAACACTGAAATCTTAGCCTAAGGTTAAGTTTTTGAAATGACATCATATTTAGAAAGTATATGGACCTTAGGAAAATCAAGTATTACTGAACATCCTGCCTGAATTTCAGGTTGCATGTCCAAGTTCAAAGGTCATTTACAGTCAATGAACTTAGACCATGTTGGGTGAGTCAACATTGAAATCTTAACCCAAGGTTAAGTTTTTCAAATGCCATCATAACTTAGAAAGCCTATGGACCTAGTTCATGAAACTTTGACATAACAGTAATGAAGTATTACTGAACATCCTGCTTGAGTTTCAGGTCACATGTCTAAGGTCAAATGTCATGTAGGGTCATTGAACTTAGGCCATATTGGGGGTATTTGTTGAATTAACATAATAACTTTCAAAGGTTATGGATCTTTTTTATGAAATGTGGACATAGAGGTAATCAAGTAACACTGATCATCTTGCACAGGTCACATGATCAAGTTCAGTTGTCATTTAGGTCAATTAACGTAGTATTTTTATTATTTTATGATTTTTTTTTTTTTTTAATAATTATTGTATAGTCGTTTTCAAAGTCAGCACTGCTGCCATATTGAATCACGTAATGCAGGCGAGACTGCCAGAGCCGCAACACTTTTTTAATTTCTCTTATCAAGTTTATGACTTAAATTTCTGTTTTCCAGAAGATTTTCTTATACATATTTTCAAAATTTGTGCAATATCAATAAGCTCTGCTTGTTGTGAAACAAAGCAAGAAATGAGCCAATGACCATATTTTTTTTTTAAGGATATGGAGATTCATCAAGTTATACAACTCCGGATGGTATTCATGATGATGTAAGAACAGTGTATAGATGGCTGAGAGAAAGGACAGGGGATTCCCCTTTCTACATCTGGGGACATTCCATTGGAGCCGGGTAAGGTTCTTTGAACTCAATATTCAACCTGTTGTTCACAGCTAACTCAAATGAATGAATTAATTCCATTCTATTGCAGTTGCAGGTCAACGATTTAGTAAATTCTCAACTGAAATAACTTACTTTTATTGATGTAAATATTCAGCTGTGTTCAAAACATTTCTCTGTTCTTTTATGTTTATACATACGTTATGTGTGCTCAAGATAAGAATAATAGTTTGCCCAAGAATAGAATATTCTTGAGACAAATGTCACTGTAAATGCCTATACATGTACACATATATTTGTAGATTTTGTATGTTGATTGTATGATGAGTTTTGATTTTCAGCATTTAATTCCACTTTTATTTGTTCTCTTTCTTTCAGAATATCCACAGTATTCACTTCAAAAATATGCAGAGAAGGTGAGTGTGAACAGTACTATAGAAAATCTACTTTGTTGAACCCTGTAACATGAATGATATACTTAATTTTGCAATCTATTTTATTGTCAGATTTTGACAAACCATTTAAATATAAAATCATTTTATTTTGCATAAAGTTTAATGCATAAAATCACTATACTCTACACTCGACTGAAACATATAGTCATCCTGTGTGTAAATGAGTAATACATTATATTTCTTATTTGATAGAGGGATGTCCTACAGGTCTAGTCTTAGAAGCACCATTCAACAACCTTCTAGATGAGGTCATGAGACATCCATTTGGAATGGTAAATAACTCTATCTAATTGATCCAGCTATGGGACATATTCATGAATTGTGAGATTATTAGTAAGATGATATCATAGAGAGGTGGAGGGTGAGATGAAAGGAGAGGAGAGAGTGATGAAGAGAATGCCGGGGAGGGAGAAAGACAGGAGATGAAAATAGAATATATGATATATCATGTAAACAATATTTGTCTTAATTTATATATCTGGAACATTCCTCCATACAACTTAGGTTACTTTGATCTAGCTTTTAATTCTATGGCTCCATATTTTCAGTGTAGCGTATTACAGACTTTCACATAGATGGATATATAAAAGAGAATTGTGTGATAACATGTAGCTGTATATTTGTCTTCTTTTATAGCCATGGAACATTCTTCCATACAGCAGAGGTTACTTTGATCAAGCTTTTAATTCTACAGCTCCATACTTTCAGAGTGACGTTAAGTAAGTTCCCACTACCCTCCTTCTATATCCTATGATACAGAAATAATCATGACAATGGAGTACAACCTCAAATATACAACTACATATTCATCCGCTCACATCGGTATAAATTTGACCACATACCAGTATGAAGTACATGTATAATACAATTCCTTCATAGGGAAAGATTATCATTTTTGTCTCGCCTGCATAGCAGAGCAAGACTATTATATAGGCGCCACTTTTCAGACGGCAGCGTCAACATCAAATCTTAACCTAAGATTAAGTTTTTGAAATGACATCATAACTTAGAAACTATATGGACCCAGTTCATGAAACTTGGACATAATGGTAATCAAGTATTACTGAACATCCTGCCTTAGTTTCAGGCCACATGACCAAGGTCAAAGGTCATTTAGGGTCAATGAACTTTGGCCATGTTAGGGGTATTTGTTGAATTACCATCGTAACTTTGAAATGTTAGGGGAAGGCGGGTTAAGTTGTGACACCTTTTGCTTTTTGCATGTTAGAATTGATATGATTAATAATCTTGTAGAAATAAGTACCTTGCCTTAAAATTTAATTCTTCTGAAATATTTTTCACCTATATATAACTTTCTACCCCCACACTGAAAGTAATTTTCACCTTTGAAAAAAGTGATGTCAAATGGCTCAACTTGCCCCATCTGTTGGGTAAGTTGAGCCACATTCTGGGGTAAGTTGAGCCACACAAAATTTGTACAAAATGTATGGAGGAAGAACCAGCATGTCAATTTTTTATTTAAAGTCTTTTCACTTGCTTATTCTCTATAAATAGTAACATCCTCTAAAAGGAATAGAACAGACATGTAAATTTGCTCCTTTCTGCCTGCATATCAATGGCTTTTTAAGGTTTGTTTGTTTTTTATATGCATTACCATAAGAATTACCATGGCTCAACTTGCCCCATGTTGGCTGGCTCAACTTCAGTCCGAACTTAATACGACAATTTTGAATCCACACCTTTCTTATGCATCCATCATGTAAAAGACTATGACAAGAATTAAGATCATACCTGGACTAACAATGTTGTTCTTATGTCTTTATTATATCTAAAGACGTGTGTGTGTAGAAAGCACTTATCTATTTCATTCCCTTTTTTACTTTTTTGGCTGAAATTTGTATTTTTCCCTCTAAAAAAGTACTTTTGTTTCAAAGTTGAAAACAATGTGGTGGGTTTAGGGGTTATGCAATGGGTCATCAATACATGACACCACCACAATGTCTGACTCATTCATTATTGGCCTGGGGCTGGTGGCTCAACTTGCCCCTATGCTCAACTTAACCCGCCTTCCCCTATGGATCTAGTTCATAAATCTATAGACATAAGGGTAATCAAGTATAAATGATTGTTTTACACACATCTTAGATCACATGATCATGGTCAAAGGTCATTTTGGGTCAATGGACATAGTATTATCATATCATATAATTATCATTATAATATGAATGTTTTCTTTTGTGAATAATTATTCAATAGCTATTTTCAAAGTCAGCACTGTTGCTATATCGAATCGCGTAATGCAGGCGAGACTTCCAGAGGTGTTCCACTTGTTCACCTTATGCACCCATGAGATGATGTGAAAGAAAGATGCTCAAAAAGAGATAGTGTAATCCATCAAATCTCTGTTATCTGAGGAAATGAAATACAAGTCCTGGAATCCAGTCTTTCTTTATATATTGCTGTAATCTCATTAAAGCTTCAGTCAAGTTTTCTGGAACAATTTTATTAAGTTTATGTTTAAAATGTAAAATTCTTCTAATTTCAAAGATGAGTGATGACTGATTTAGAAGCCAGCAAGTTAGGATGCTATTGCTGGTGAAAATAATACCATAACAATATTCTTTTGTATTTTTCTTAAATAAATCATAGAAAATTTGATTATATTTTGTATTCAGCATAGAGCATGTGACATGTCCTATTCTTATTCTCCATGCTGAAGATGACTGGATTGTACCACATGACCTAGGAAGGAAGGTAAACTTTATCATATTTATCATACAATATTGGGAGGTGCTGAGATACAAAATTAGTCTTCTTGTGAAAGATCTATATTATGCCTCTGTCATTGTAAAATTAATAAATAAATTATATTTATGTAAATGCAGGAAAGGAATTAGGGGGTTTGCAACACGTATTCATGCATAGCCTATCAGTATGTAACATTGTATAGAAATACCCTTTATTTGTATTGTTATTTAGACATAGAAATCAGTCATATTTGATTAACTACCAACATGTTTTTTTTCTGCCTAGCTTTATGACATAGCTGTTGAAAGAAGACCAGCCTCAGCCGATCCAATCCAAATGGTTTCATTTCATAGTGAAGAGGGCTGTGGACATAAAAACATTGCTTATTCATCGAAGCTACCATCTATTTTGAGGTAATTCATATAGAAATATAATGTGTTCAATTAACAAAGAACACAATCTGTGATATTCTCATAGCATTGATGAAGTTAACCAAAGGTTAACTAAACTGAGGCCAAGGATTACTCAACTGAGACCATACTTTAATCGAGTGCAAGTCATCAGCTCATTTACCAACTACAGATTTCCTCTAAAGTAAAGTTTCTTGAAAAGTAGTTCTGGTATGTAATGAGAAGAAAAAAGATTGTATGAATATAAATGAATTAAACTGAGTTCCCAGGTATATTAAATTTCTAATAAATATTATCAAGCAGGATGAAATCTTTCCATAGAAGTGTGGACTAAATGCCTGATTAGTCTAGTTGATTTTAAGATTAGAATGGACCAACCAATAGTCCATATTCCCTGGTTTAACTTAAACAATGGTTTATTGATTTTTTTTAACTATGGGTTGCCAAACAATACATGAATTTCCATAACTACATGTATGTTATCAATTTATCACCTTATTTGGCATTCAAAACATTACAATCTATCTTGAAATGATGAATATGATAGTTTTCTTTGCCTTTAAAACATGAGTATGATCCCAGTTAACTCACAAGCATACTGTGTAAATAAGTAATTTGATTCTTCAAACTCTCCTATAGCATCACATCATTTTAGCCTAGCCTTAGACTAAGGTAGAGTTACAAAATAACTTTAACACTTCACTTTATTTTGAGAAAGCAAAGCCAAAGTAATTTTGTTGGAAATTGAATAAAAATGTACATGTATGTATTATTTTATTGAATTTGATAATACATCATTTATGCAAAAGTGAACATATGTCTACATTTCTTTAAAAGTTAGAGGATAAATGACAAAATGGTAATAGAAAAAATAGAATTTATTGCATACAGATATTTAAGTTTATTTCCATATTTCAGTCCATCTGATCTCTGTGTACATAGACTGCAGTTTCCATTCTTTCCTGTTAATTCTGAATAAAAATACATTTTTAGATTTTAACCATTTTTGTTGTGAATGTGCCGTCGATGGTCAAGATCCATCCAATACCTGAAAGTTGTGTGAACATATATGTATAAGTTGTATTTTTAGAATATCCAAAGTCTCTTATTGTAATATTTAATGGGAAGTAGGTTTTGAATAGTACAAAATCTGTTCAAATGCATTTGAAATATTAGAATACTGTAACAATTCTATTTTGCTTCCTGTTTATGACCATTTCTATTTCCTTGTTAGCTGTAAACAAGTTGATTTTGTTATTTAGAAATTGTGTAAACATATTGATTTAGAATTTTCTTTCCTGGGACTGTTTCACAAGGAATTAAGTTTGACCTTCAATAAGTCACGACTAAGCCAATTAAGTAATGATTTTGCACCAAATTGCTTATTGTATCAAGTTTATGATCTCATTCATGCTCCCTGACCAATGAATGATGTGATGCATTATATTATACTACATGCAACTTTGATTTTAAGTCACACTTGCAAAATATTTTACTGTAAACTTTTGAATATATTTCATTTTTAATGCTTACTTTAGGATTTAGTAAATTTTAAGTTATCCATATTCAAATCTCATCTTGACTTTGATTTTATTCCATTATAATAATATAGTTCTCTCTCTCTGTCTTTATTTTCTTCTTTGTCTCACTCTCTGTCTTTCTTTCTCTTATGCTCTCATCAGTGATTTCATCAAATGAGGAACCAGAGGTTGTCAATGAAACCCAGTAGCTTCCAAGCCATATGTGTGTGCAGCTGTTTTTTTAATATTCTTTGTGGTGCTTCAACTTTTAAATATGTGATTTTAGTTTCTGACTATTACCTCCTACGGTGTAGATAAGATATCTAAGTACCTCTTGTTGCCATGTCACCTCATGTAAACAGGGTTGATTTCATTCATTAACATCGGTCTGATGTAGACAACCAAACACTCTTGGTATTCAGCTCCATAACATAAAGATTGCTGTGGGGTTGATTTCAATATTGATTTCATTGATTATTGTGTATGAATGATCAATAATAAAATCTCTCCCATAACAATTCACTAAGCTTTATGTTATGAGGACCCAGATAAAAGTAGATATGCTTAGTAGACTTGTTAAGAGGTTGTACGCTGCATTTTTTAGTACAAATGTCCCACTTGGCACAAATGTTCTTTGAGTCAAAATAAAAAGATTTATCCAAAGAGACACGCTGTATCTATGCAAATAAGCAAGTAATTTGCATAAATTTGCATATTATGTCGATATAGTAAAAACAAGTATTTCAGAATATATATTTAACCAGAACTGCCCTAAAATTGGAAATAAAGAGTTAGGGTAAGAAAGGGAAGAAAATTGTCATAAAATAATTGGGATATCCTTGTTTATTATTACCTAATTTACATTAATTATGCAAATTATAATTTAAAACAGAGTATTTTTCCATGAATCCTGAATTGTTTTATAAATAACAGCAATTAATACACAATGTCAACATTCTACATGAAAGAGAATATATTAGCGAAAACATCTATATGCTTCATGACAGTATTAGTGTCTTAATTTGCTTAGAAAGAGGGCAAATATGTCAAAATGTATGACGTGATATTGCGCTAAAACGAGACCAAAACAAGCTCTATGTCACAGTCACACTCACGAATCGAACAATAAAGCGATCAATGGTACGTCATTCGAAATAACACAATCCCAACACAATAGCTTCCATCGGCTTCTCGCATCGCTTTTGTTGGTGTGTCTGCCACACCGTAATCTATGATACATATGGACAAAATGCATTTCGGTATCGGTAAAACACTATTAATTTTGTTTTATTTGTTTCTAATTTGTTTCTCTTGGAAAATTTACAGGAGACATTGCTTAGCAGGTTACTGCTTTAATGAAACTCTGGCACATGAATCATGACGAATGTATCCTACCTCAATCCATATTTTAACTTTATTAAAATATATATCTTTTGGAGACCCCGAAGTGGCAAAACTGCATCCCCCTGGCATTCCCGCCACTTTATAAAACCAGTTTGACTTGTTTAATCGACTTGGAAAAGACAGACAGTTCTCCTCTTGAAAAAAAAAAACATAGAAGGCATCGTTTTATATCTCATAAAATAGGTTCGTGTACATGACGGTGGCCCGTCGAAGTTGCCCAACCCTTTATTTTGTTTTGACAATATATATTTAGAATATCGTCTAAATGAAGCCCTCATCTGGAAAGGGCACTTATTAAAGGCAGCATCTACATTATATAGAGGAGGCCCTGGCACTGGGAAGAAGGGGCTGAAGCTTGTTAAATTTCTTGGGACCAAAATTGTACATTGAACCTTTTTTGCTTTTCAAATTTACATCAAGAAATTTAACAAGCAAATAAACAAAATGGATTGCACTAAAAAATTATGTTTTTTTGGTAACGTTTCTTTTTTTTCGTTTTGTCACATCTGCCGGAATTCCAGGGGATGCTGTCTATGGAGAATAACACACGCAGCACACCCCCCCCCCTTCCGGAAAATCTTGCGGGTGCTTCAGCCCCGCTTCCAAGTACCAGGGCCTCCTCTATATAATGTAGATGCTGCCTTTAATAAGTGCCCTTTTCCAGATGAGGGCTTCATTTAGACGATATTCTAAATATATCTTGTCAAAACAAAATAAAGGGTTGGGCAACTTCGACAGGCCACCGTCATGTACAAGAACTTATTTTATGCGATATAAAACAATGCCTTCTATGTTTTTTTTTTCAAGAGGAGAAAGTAAAGAGGCTTCACTGTGTGTAGTAGAAATGTATCTTTCTTCCGAATGGGCTCTAAAAATATTTAAATTTAACATAGAGTGGAATCAAAAAAGGGGTTTGAGTATTTTAGAGCTTACGTGTGGCTTTTCTTCAATGTACCACATCTCTTCTACATGTCAATTGTAGATTATTTTCTCCTCAATCTATTTCAAGATATCAATACAAACAAAAGTAATCTTTTAAGAGTTCTAAAGACAATAAACTATTTTTGAATACATAGAACCAAAAGGGAAAGTGTATCCTAGGCATGCTCCTGTTGGGTTATAGCCTTTACTGTGCTAGAGCATTATTACAAACTGCAGAACAACAACAATAATAATAATAATATTAATAATAATAATAATATTAATATAGATAAATATGAAATGAAGATATAAAAGTTGCTTTATTATACCAAAAACGCAATTTGCCTTGCCGGTGGCTTTAAAACACGATATTTTTTATTTAGTGTCGAAATACAAAGAGGGGATGGGGTAAATTGGGAGGGCTCCCGTGGACATAGGCTTAAATAAACAAAAAAAAACTATCTTCAGGAAACATGTTAACTGATGTCTCATACATCTGTCTTTTCCATGTCGATAATACAAGTCAAACTGGTTTTGTAAAGTAGCGGGAATGCCGCGGGGAATGCAGTTTTGCCACTTCGGGGTCTCCAAAAGATATATATTTTAACAAAGTTAAAATATGGATTGAGGTGGGGGTACATTCGTCATGATTCATGTGCCAGAGCTTCATTAAAGCAGTAACCTGCAAAGCAATGTCTCCTGTAAATTTTCCAAGAGAAACAAATAAAACTAAATTAATAGTGTTTTACCGATACCGAAATGCATTTTGCCCATATATACCATAGATTACGGTGTGGCGGACACATCAACAAAAGCGATACGAGAAGCCGATGGAAGCTATTGTGTTGGGATTGTGTTATTTCGAATGACGTACCATTGATCGCTTTATTGTTCGATTCGTGAGTGTGACTGTGACATAGAGCTTGTTTTGGTCTCGTTTTAGCGCAATATCACGTCATACATTTTGACATATTTGCCCTCTTTATAAGCAAATTAAGACACTAATATTGTCATGAAGCATATCGATGTTTTCGCTAATATATTCTCTTTCATGTAGAATGTTGACATTGTGTATTAATTGCTGTTATTTATAAAACAGTTCAGGATTCATGAAAAAATTACTGTGTTATAAATTATAATTTGCATAATTCATGTAAATTAGGTAATAATTAACAAGGATATCCCAATCATTTTATGTCAATTTTCTTCTCTTTCTTACCCTAAGTCTTTATTTCCAATTTTAGGGCAGTTCTGGTTAAATATATATTCTCAAATACTTGTTTTCACTATATCGACCTATTATGCAAATTTATGCAAATTACTTGCTTATTTGCATAGATGCAGCGTGTCTCTTTGGATGAATCCTTTTCTTTTGACTCAATGAACATTTGTGCCAAGTGGGACATTTGTACTAAAAAATGCAGCGTTCACCCCTTTTTTTGCAGTTAACAAGTCTACTAGCTATGTTTACTTACATTTCATCTGAACATTTGAAAAGATATTTCATGATTTGATGGAGGTAGAAGCTATAAAATTAGATAATATCTATCCCTTTAGTGGCAGACAACAGTGATTTGAATCTGTTGAAGTAATGTAAATGAATCAATGGCTTATCCAAGTCAGGGCATATTAATAAAATAATAGACATTTGAACGATAACAGAGTAATTAGATAAGCTGACAATATTGGTTCCTTAGATATCACAGTAAAATAGAAGATATTGCAGGCATCTACAGTATTGCATTGGAATGCACATAATGCTTTTAGTGATAGTGATGTTTTAATGATTTTGAATACATCTCCTTAGGCTTATATAAGAATTCTATTTTTACTTTGGAATTTTCCTTTTTTGTTTTTATAGTTTGTGATGTGCAAATTTTTACTAATTGTGGTGCTAATGGAGTGTATGTGTTACTAGTTCGTAAGCGGTATCTGAATCCACAAATTATTTATTTCTGTATTAAAAAGGAAGAAAATCATATCAAGTGTATATGATATAGATAAAATGTAGATGAAATAATAGATAATATATTGAACATTTCTGACAAATTCAAAAGGGCAAGGTTTCTATTGCACATTTGGTAGAATGTTTCATTCATACTGTTAGTTCTAACTATCAAGTATGATATGTGTAGACTACACAACCTCACTGCTTTACTAAAATAACTTATTTATGCATGATGCACAATGTCCAGTTTCAAACAGATTCCGACTTTTTTTTATTAAGTAGATAAGTAAATGGCGATGCATTTTTTTCAATCATAATATAGTTCTTTCAAACATACTTTTTTTTTCATCTTCAGTGATGAGAATGGAATATCTGTATTCCCAAGAGATTATGTGAAAAGTTCATCATTTTAGGAGGAGTATCTTTGATATTTGAGCAAATATAAAAGGGATAAAAGGATAGATGTGTTTTGGCCGTGCATCTTTTTAGTAAGCTGTTTCTATTAATATGTCACTTTTGATCAAAATATGAAGAAAAAAAAAAAATTCATCTGCCGTGTCCTAGGTGGACATTAAGGTGTGTGTTATTTTTCACACTGATCATGCATGAGTGAACTTGATAAGTAAAGGGAAAGAAGAGTAGTGCTGCATAATGATATATAATAATAGCACCCTGTTATAATGATTTGTAATAGTAGAGGTAGTAGTAGTAGTAGTAGTTGTTGTAGTAGTAGTAGTAGTAGTAGTAGTAGTAGTAGTAGTAACAGTAGTAGTAACATTAGTAGTAGTAGTAGTAGTAGTAGTAGTGGTAAAAGTAGTATAGCACTAGTAGTAGTAGTAGTAGTAGTAGTAGTAGCAGCAGTAGTAGTAGGTGTAGTAGTATTGTAATAAGTAGTGGTAACAGCAGCAGTAGGATACAGATGGGGGGGGCGATTGCCCCCCCCCCCATCAAAAAAATAAAAATTCACGATACAAGAAGAAAAAAAAGGAAAGAGAAAGGTAAAATCTGGTATTATTTTCTGAATATAATGTCAAAATCTATCATATTATTAGATTTTTGTAATAACACTGTTGAAATTTTTACTCACTTACTTCACTCACAACTTTCATAGATTTTACGTGATAAGCGATATCTAGCCCCCTCAAAACTTTTGGCTCATTATGCCACTGAGTAGTAGTAATAGTTCTAATAGTGGAAGTAGACACATTTGTCATCCTGTACTAGTATATGATTCAGTTTTGTTTTTTTTTAGGTAGATTTTTTCACAAAGCAACATGTTATTGGTTTTTCCAATTTTATTCAGCCAATCAGAGTTAAGAATTACAGTAGTTCATAATGAAAATCACTTGCAAATCGCTTGATGAAACACCTACTTGGCACTCGTTTCGAGCTGGAAAGTATACTGTATAACAGTATTTTGTAATAATATTGTTTAAGAGCAAAGAAAGAATATATTTATTGATTGTCGCAAAGAAAAATGGTTCTGAAATCATGAATTTGTTTATGATAATTATGATACTATCATTGAAAAAGATATATATTTACTGCAATTGACAATACATGTAGTTTGAATGAGTCAAAGTTGCAATATCTATTTATGTAAGTATTCTAAAAACTTTAACCTTTGTAGAGTAGCCTTGATACACATTATTGTGTATGCATAGTTTATTATGATTCAAATGTCAATAAATAGTGTGATACAGAGTATTAGTCTGAAAGATCTCATTTATTATTTATCTGCCGTTGAGTTATGTTTGTTGACTGAGCAGTAAAATGTAGAGGTGTTATGGCTCAGTGGATAAGTCTCCGGACTTTGAACCACAAGGTCTGGGGTTCAAATCCCACCGCAGCACTCGCGTCCTTTGGCAAGGCGTTTATCTACATTTGCCACTCTTCACCCAGGTGTAGTAAATGGGTACCTGGTAGGAAGGAATTCCTTGAATGCTCGATGCGCCCGATCAGGGTAGCCGTGCTAAAGCCGGGGTAATAGTATGCAGTTTATTATTTATACACTTAAGGGAAAGTTCACTCTTCTGATACGTTTGTTGTAATAAAAGCAGAAAAGTAAGAGAAAAATATTGATGAAGGTGTGATCAAAGAAGAAGAGAGTTATGAATTTTTAAATTTCATATGCAAGCAGCTTCTCCGTGTATCTTGTTATATAAATTCAAATATCTTAATAGGAGTATGATAAAAAAAAAATTCTTATATAAGGGGACATGAAATATTGTATTTGATGTCCACTGCCCCAAAAAAATAAGTTTGAATTTTGTAAGAAAGTGCCATTTTGGGGAATTTATATCACACAACATATGGAGGAGCTGCTCGTTTGTGACATAAACTAAAAACTTTTCATGACACCATTTTTCTTCGACGGATTTTCATCACAAATTCAGCAGTATTTTCATCTATTTTCTGCTTTTATTAAAACCAACTTATCAGGTTAAAAAAAAGTTATCATCGGGTTAAACTTCCCCAATAATCTCAGTAAGTCAACATGAGAAATGGAGGTACATGCACTATAATCATTTATTGGCATAGCGCCCCCATTCAGCACACGGTTGTAACGTGTCGATGTCCAAGCAATAAAGAAGGAGAATAACTCATTTGATTTTCGTCAACAAGATAACCCATATCGTGACCCGCCTTCGTTTAAAAAACTAACTATATTATAAATTGGTTCTCAATCCTACATTATCAAGACTTTATACAAGACAGCAGCAACATTATTGACAAGGAAAGATCTTCACTTGAATTGTAAAGTGATTGTAATTAGTTGCTTTATCTGGACAAGAAGGCAATTTCAAGATCTTTAATCGATATTTCATAAATTGACATTCGTATTCGTAGAAATGAACATATGCAATATTTTGCGCTTAGTAATTGGGCTATTTAATGCATAAATTTCGTGAAATCACAAGGCACAAGATGATGTCTGCTCGGGCTCCTATACCCCCCCCCCCCCCCTCTAATTAATATCCAGTGGCGAACCAGGGGTCGGTGGCCAGGGGGGGGGGGGGGCAAGAGCGAAAAATTTCCCGGGATTTTTATGATTGTGCCCGAGCATTAGGGCGAAGCAGCTCAATGCGTGATAAGTACCAAAAAAAAGAGGGGGGACAGCATGGCGCGCGCGGCAAAAAGTTGCGAGCGAAGCAAGCGAGAAAATAAAATCACCTTTTCATGGGAATCTAACTTTAAGATTGATTTTGACAAGGTATTCAGAAAATAATATATCTTACATCTTCCTTTCCTTTCATCTTTTCTTTTTTGTTCTTAGTTGTAGAACTTTTGGGGGCCAGTGCTATGCGGATTGGGTCCAGGGCCATCATTTTTAACCTAAGGGGAGGCAAAAGAACATTTGGAGGGCAACACAATTTTTTATGCCTATTTCACAAAATGAGCGAGAAGCTTGAGCTATTTTTTTTTCAATGTAGGCATATGATAATAAAGATATATGATAAGATTCGTTGTATTATATCAAATTTATTTGGTTTATACAAAATGAATCCTTGCAAAATCATACATTTCTAAAAGTTATACCTTATTATGTTTCCTTTTCCAGTGAAAGGGCTAATTTAAGAAACTGAAGATAAACGCACAACCCTTTCCTCTGTTATATCACTGTTCATCATACACCATGCTATAATGTGATAACCAACTATATTAATGTTCACCAAGAAATTATGATTTACTGTAGCTTTAACAAAAATGGGAAACATGTTTAGAATGTAGACCGCTAAATCTTTGAAAGCTGGGAGCTACAACTAAAAATTTCTTATGAACTTTTCAGTAGTTTTCCGTTTTTCTCTTTACATGATTTTCATTCTTGTACATATTGTATTTTTTTTTTATATTGGTGAGAAAATAAATGAATTGAATTTGAAAAAAGAAATCTGCCTCAGTTCTGACTCCATCAGAATAGATTGGTCCCAGAATAAAACAATTTCATAACTTTTAAGAATACAGGAGAAAATAACGTGAGTTGTTCTCATATCTTCCTTTCTAAATGTATATTTCACTGGCTTCCGAATAGCTGGATCGATACATGTGGGTATTTTCAAGAGCTGTAAGGAAGTGGGTTATTGAAAATGATTATGCTCTGTTACAACTTACCGTAATATTGGGCCTCATTTGAATAATGGAATATCGATTTTCTTCAAAAGAACACAACCTTATACCTTCGGCATTTGGTTGAAGAACTTAAGCAAGTTCATGGAGACGCGTTATTAAACTAAACTATATATATATTTAAATTGTGAAAGAAATGAATGAAGAGAACAATGGTATATATATATATATAAAATACAAACTTTTTTGTGTGCATGTTTTCATCCAATATACTGCTGTCACCCAAGTCAAACGAATGTGCCAAGCCTCAAAACAAATATCGTCTACTATTGCCATAACATGTTGCATGCATAGTCTACCAATATAAGTTGTGTGCATATTGAGGCATATCCGATACTTTAACATCTAAGAAAGATTCCATATAATTATATAGGCCTATTGTTATGAATTTCACTGCAATTGCTGTTACGTGGAAACGAAACTCCCCTAACGATAAAATTATTGTATTGTGTATATTTGATGATATATGATTTGCCTTTCCAACTCAAGTTCTCACCATACATATTCTACATATAGTCCTCTACATTGATAGTAGCATTGTAATTTTCACGCTTCTTGTTATATTACGACTTCAAATGAATACACCCGCAATCACCACCATTGTTCATCTATTCAAACGATGCACTCCCATCTTTTGTGTATATAACATCAATAGACCGGGTTAATGAACTCAAACACAATAGCACACAAACGTCATTGCATAAGGATAACAAGTCCTGATTGATCGCTTCTTAGGAGTAGGAAGAAAGAGGAGAAAGAGAGATGGCAATTGACTTTAAGACCTTCCATTGGAAATATTGATACAAAACTTTCAGGTTTTCACTTTTGAAGTTCAATGAGCTCTCACACATGGTTTTCAACATTTTGTGTTTTTTTTTCTTCGATTTTTCTCAAAAAATCTTTATAAGAAGTAACAACATCATAATAACCAGCAACTATACGTTATCCTTGATCATAACAGTTACTGAACTCTTTAGTTTAGGATTAACTTTATAAGAAAGGAGATTATACCCTACCTTTCCTATCAACATAAACTCAATGGCCCTTTCTTTTCAAAATTCACAAAAGGGATTTAAAGTTTAGAACTTGAAGTTTACCCTTTGATAATCCAGGTTAATTTGTATATCCCTCCAATTAACTCGTATTCAATGTGTAAAAACCGCACTAAGAAAATAGGATTACATCCTTTGAACTTTCCATTCTTTGGAAGAGATTTTTGTCGTCAAACTCTTTTGGATGTACGGTGTGTAAACGTGCATTTTAGTTGATTCGCAACACAAGGTCCATATATATATTAGGCACTTCAAATTATAAGGTTAACGTCATGTATAGGCTTCCAGATACACTTATACAGGTCAACCTTCATACATCAGATTTTCAGATAATCATTACTTGGATATTAATTGCAACAACAGATTTCATCATTATCATTCTGCAGCGTCTTTCCTTTGAAGGTTGCGAGGGGGGCATAATATCCCCATGTCGTTTTTTAAATTTCCATGGAGACTTTTTTAAACACAATTATTTTTTTTTGGGGGGAGGGGTATCATTCAGACGGAGAATTTATGACACTATGTTACATCACCTCCATTTATATAACTTTGACATTGAATGGAACGTCAAAATCAAGCAAATCATGCATGTATACTAAATGAATTATCCGATAAAAATGACGATTGTGACATTTATCCTTCTTCTTTTCGTCACCAATAACATTATTCATCAGGAAATATACGTATTTTTTATCTCTTTTTTTGTGTGTGTTCAATGTTAGATCAAATGTTGGCCGTGACGAATAAGTTGTTTAATAAGAAAACAACCAGTGAGATAAACGAGAGTTTTATGAAGTTTTAAATAAAAGTTTCAAATAGCCATAACATTCATTAAAAACAACACCTACACCCAGTGGCGTAACTACGGGGGGGGGGGCATGGGAAGGCACGTGCCCCCCCCCCAATCGGCTGATCAAAAAAAAGGGGGGAAGGAGAAAAAGAGGGAGAAAAATAGAGAAACGTAGTAGGAAAGAAGACATTATTATTCATTATAATGTTATATTATAATTATGTTATGTTACATTACATAACAGACATTTTTATAATAACTTTATGAAACATAATTTGCTCAGGGCCTATGTCTTCATTGTTCCTGGTGCTCGCATTAATATACACCAAATATATTTCCTCGCACTTCGAGTTATTGTTTAATGTAGTGACATATGCTTCTTTTTCATGACTCCTTAAAGTGATTGCCCCATGTTAAGGTCTTTAAAAAAAAATTTCCTGTCCGTGATTACGTTCGCATTAGTGGATTGGTGAGATATGTCTGCCCTCCATGAATTCCTAAAATCAGTCCTTAAAATGTCCCTTTTTCTCATCTGAATATCAAAAATTTTCGGCTCGCGCTTCGCGCTCGCATCAATTGGTTAGTGAAATACGTATGGTCTGAATTCCTACAAGCAAGCCTTAGAATGCTCCCACTTCTGGTCTGAATTATCTAAATTTTCAGATCGCGCTTCGCGCTCGCATTATTTGGCCAGTGAGATACATATATCCGTTCAATGGCATTGTCCTTAAAATCAGTGTCTCTATTAGGTCAGTATACCTGGCAACTGAGAGCGCTTCGCGCGCTCACTAAGTGACTCAAAAATTTTGCTGGTGCCCCCCCCAATGCCTTGACCCACGGTACGCCACTGCCTACACCCCACTCCTCCTCCTGATGGTTCCCGCCTTTCTTTAAATCTGTCCCCTTTGTTATATAGGCTTCTGTATTATTACCGGTGTATGCATGAGTTTTTATCAGTTCCGCTTTATAGATGTCCTCTCACATTTCCAATCAAAGTGTAATGTGACTATGGGTAAAATACTCCGCCTTCTCAATCAATTGTATCGACTAGCTCAAATAGGGTCAATGCTCGGTGTGAGAAAGCAGATTGCTGTTGTTGATTCGGTCCAATCCGTCTGACTTTATACGAATACCTCAAAAAGTTTTTTTTTGTTTAAATCGTAAAGAAAGTATTATTAGTATATCATTAGAGGAATATATTCCCTTTAATCAATTTCATACCATTATGCGGTATAATTTATGTTCAGGTTTGGATAATCGGGAAGTATTCTTCACTGTGATGTAAATATAATTTGTGCCAGAGTAGGGCCAAAGGCATGGCAGCAATATAAATGAATCCAAATTTCAATGTATTCATATCGTTTTGCATATTAATACAGTTACGATCAATTGCACAATTTCTTTTATATGTTAAAAGGCTCAGATCCCGACTCAACACAAATGACAGTATCATCTATCAACACCTATGCCTATAGGCCTATATAGCTATATACATTACAGGGGCGATACGACAGGGGAGACCTCATAACTCAAAAGAAGATTTGTTTTTTTCAAAGACAGGGCAAAAATATAGATAAAGACAACTGAAAAGGGAGTACTGCATCGATCTTTTTCTTTTAGTGAAACTGAGCGTCGTTGAGTTGTACAGTACTCCATATAGAGCAACATTACACAGAGTACGACATGCCATATTATGCCCATCTCTACTTTATGCAACTCTATCAAATTCTGATAATAATGTTAGCTTTATACCACAGTTCCTATACATTTTCGGAATACGTGTAATGGCCTTTGATTGATTTCCATATTATAGAGATTTATATATTTGATGATAATTTTGTATCATACGTTCCTTGATTTTGATACGTAGATTTGAGTTGTAGTAAAGTTCCGTGGATGGTCTAACTACATTTAACTCCCAATGAAACCACGTATATAGGTGATCCCCTTTAAGTAGCTCCATGATCTCACATAATATTTAGGCAGTGCATTTGTAGAGAAAATAAAAGGCGCCTGGCGACTTGGACCAAGGTTCCGACTTGGGGCTCTTTTTTTTAGCGCGTTAAATATATCCCATCTATGGTCCCATAAAGAGTGTTCACGGTTTGTAAGCATAATGACAGCATGAAACTTCCTTAAGCTCTTAAGAAAGTTATTTAGGCTGAATGAACAATCAATATTCTGACGACTGTCAAGGACCGTCTGTAGTAAATAGGGATGCTGCATATATTTTCTCATAGGCTATATAGGCCTACGGTAATATATATGATTTGTTCTAAACACAATATAGTCAACATATGAGATTAATACTTTTCTTGTGAAATTATAATCAACGTAAATGTTTATTCAACCCTGAATCAAAGTGAAAATGTTCAAATAAAAAAAAAATGAAAATTCTTATTTTAGTCACAGCTCACGACCCTTTCAAACGTTGATTTAGCATTTCATGTTGTTTGTATGTTTTATCGAAATAAACTAGCATGATTTCATAATTACAAAATTGGAATGATTCAAAATAAAGTACAAAAATATGATTACATAAAAAGTCACACGGCTGGCAGAAGGGCGCACACAATAAATCCCATCTATAACCTTTAAAATATCAACTTATTTCAGGCCAAACTTAAATGAATAAAGGGATGAAATGGAACATGCTTAGTAAATTTGTTCTGAAATAAGTTGATATTTTATAGGTTAGATGGAATTTATAGTGTGTGCGCCCTTATGCTTGGTGAGAAATTTGCGTCCGGCTTCTGCCAGCCGTGCGACGATAACAATGAAAAATGAAAGGCATATAAAATATAAACAAAAGTATATTACTGAAATTTTATCTGCCTTTATTTTTAAATTAGGATTTTAAAAAAGTGGCATAATTTAGCAATTTCACCCGGAATGACGCAGATAGAGATTGATACAATGTACAAAACTATATATTACAACAGGGTCTACATGTGAATTATAATTTAAAGAGTTCAGTACCCTTTGAGACATTCAAATCAGGCAAGTTTGGAAATTGTGTTTGTTCATGAATGATGATGTTTTGAATGGTATTCATATAACGAAATGACATTTCTAGACCATTAAGCACGAAAAGAAATGCGCAAAGATCGCTTGATTTACATTTGGATTTATTCATTTAATTCTTTTTGGAATCATTTAAGAGTGAAAAGACACATACATGACTGTAATACAATTATTATATAGCTTATGAGCAAAACTTGGGGTGGAGACAGGAAGAAGAAAAGGGAAATGATTGCGGTAGATTTACCAAAGAGTTAACCATAGCAACGTAAACAGTACCGTTATAATAACAACAGAAATGTAAACAAAACATTCAATCAAATAATTAGTTTTCACGATTCAAAGAATAATGGTTACAGTGATTTGCGATTACGTCACGACTCTGAATATTGCCTTGCTTATACCTTACAATCTTCATCATCAGTGAGCTTATAATCGCTTTATAAGATCAGGGGCTTAAAACAGTCATTAGATTCGACGAAATGACAAAAATCCTTCAAAATTACCCGATTGATGACGTTACAGGCGACAGACAGATATATCTTCTTATAACGTCAATGTTCAATCTCATAATCATTACCTATTAAAGATGGTCCAGTGAAAATGCAACAAACAACATTTATTTCTATAATATAATGGGGAAATGGTGTCGATGTATTGCCTATTTTATTGGACTGATCTAATACTATAGGACCAATACAGAAGATAAAAACGTGACACTTTTGAGGTGCTTTTTTACATACGGACACTAACCTATATCCCTATTTTATACTTCAACAAAGTAATTATCATCGATCGTCGATCACTGCAGCCATCTGTCATGTTTGTATTGGAGTGGACTTACAATTCACATTCAAAGGTGTTTTGGGTGAATCTAATTAGCCCGACTTTATTTGTATCGGTATTTGGAGTAAGCTATTAATTTGCCATCGACCTGTGCAAGATCAAAGAAAACAAGATATCAGCTTCGATTGAAACAAGATATATATAATGCATGAGAATCGGGGCAGCGGAACTGGGGGTCATGGGGGGCACTTCCCCCCCAAAAAAATCCCCGTATATAGGAAAAAATTCCCTTTTTCAAAATGGAAAATTACTCTTTTTTATTTCAAAATGAAATACCCTTTTTGAAGTAAAACATAATACATTTTAGGTAAAAAAAAAAAATCACAATTTTTTCGGCTTGCGCTTCGCGCTCGCATCAATCATCGTTTATTAATGTACTTATTCTGTTCCTGGTTACAAAATATGCTTAGAATGTCCAGTTTTCAGGATAGAATATCACAAATTTTCAGCTAGCGCTTCGCACTCGCATTATTCGCTTGGTGAGATATTTCTCCTATTCATGAGTCACTAAATGCAGTTTTTCACAGGTTCTTTTTCTGGTAAGTACAAAAGCTGATCGGAATTTTTACTTTTCGTGTCTGATTACATGAAATGTCCAAAAGTTTGAACTCGTAATTCGCGCTCGCAACATCTCACAGGGATGCCCTTTAACAGTACTCATGCAGCGCATTGACCAAAAGTGAGTTTTACAACTTCACATTTGATTTATTTTCAAAACTGCTCGCTCGCAGAAATATGAAACCGAAATTTATATCTTTATCAATCAGAAATCACTTTAAAAAAACCTTTGCTCAACTTATTTGATACAAAACACACAGATGATAATCTAATGGTGAAAATATCATTTTGCACCAAAATGCCCATTTTGACATAAGTGCGCCTTTTTTTGCTTTGCCCCCCCCCCAAAAAAAAAAAAAAAAAACGAAGGTACGTTCCGCCGCCCCTGCATGAGAATATCCCAAACAAAATTTGTGGTATTTCAGACAATGAAACTGATATTGAGAATATACCTACGCATGGCTGATAGTTTGCTTTCAGTATGAAACATGGAGTAGGCCCAATCATGTGAAACAACATTCAATACTCACTATGCAACTACATGTACATGGACTTAATTCTTTGCAGTCAAATTGTATTTTATTTGCACCATTACCTGTCCCCATTAATCAACATCTTTTTATAAAGAACACTGCAGCAGTGATAAATAATGCACCAATTTTAATTCGAACATGTCGAATGGGGCTGACTATTGGCTTATGTCATGTATAATAAGTGAATTTTCCTTGAGAGCGTGTACCTGCATGGTAGATCCATGTTGAGAGCAATTCTAGTTTATATTTCTGTATCCTTTTCCAATTGTGTTTTTTGTGTCACAGGTCTGGCCATCCCTTCTGCCATCCCAGATGATAAAATCGATACCCTTCGTGTTCTTATCTGCGATAATTGATCCTAACCTCGGATTCGCGTGGGTTCGTCTTATCTCGATGAAGAACGCGTCAGACCCGCCTTGCCCTCAGGGCTTGTTTTCAATGAATGTTTTGATGCCATCTAGGGGGTATGTATCGTTTCTGTCAGAAAAAAGAAAGAAAAGGTATATCGATGTCCTTTAAACTTTTTGAAAACACGTGGTCATGCCTTCTTGGGGAGAGGGAGAGAATGAGAGATAGAGAGAGAGGGAGAGAAGGGAGGGGAGAGAGAGTGGGGATGTAGGTCACACGGGCCTAACTACAATTGGCAGGCCAAAGATATTCACTCGAGCCAACCCATTGCTAAATTTTGAAATTTGATATTGCTGATTGACAAAAATGAATGAATATGATTGACAATCTAACACTGATTCTAGGGAGGGTACCTACTGAACTTCCTTTTTCCAAATTGGAAAGATATATCACTACTTTGGAACTATTTTTTTTACTGGCGGAAGAATTAGGGCCATTTTACTCTCTCAAGTGATGAATTTGATCCTGTCAGGTGTAGTCTTCATAAATGCCGATTTATTTTTAAGATGAGCCGGTCGAGGTACCCTTTTCTGGTCAGATATGGAATCTCAGACATATATCCTGTCCACTGGTAGTAAACATTCAACCCTCGAATTTCCTCCTTATTTTTTATGAATTTTTTAAAGTGCCACTTTAACACACGAGCCTATGGGAAATGAATTAGGCCTGTGATACTTGTAGGTGTGTGTGTGTGAGGGAGGGAGAGCAGAGAGGGTGGAAGGGGTGGTAGAAATTGTTTTTTCTTTTCAATTCTTAAGAGATCTTGAACATATTATTTTATGATAGTCAGCAGTGGCGTACATATAGGGGGGGGGCTCTTGCCCCCCCCCCCCCCTCAGAAAAAAACATCACAACGAACGAAAAAAGAGAGGGAGTGAAAATTATATTATTTTCTGAATATCATATCAATATCTATACGCTCTTCAAAATGTTAGGCAACATACTGTCCACACAACAATTAGTTAAAACTTTATCCATTTCAGGGTAGTTTTAAACTAATGATGTGTGCTTTGGGTGAAAACTAAAAAAGTATTGGTTGAAAACTACCCAGAAGTGGATAATTTTTTAACCAATTGTTGTGTGGACAGTATGTTGCCCAACATTTTAAGAGTGTATTACGAAATTGGATGTTTGTGATAAAAATGATGACATTTTTGCTCCCTCCTTCGCTTTCTTGCAACTTTTTACAAATTTTGCCCAATAATCCACACCTGGCCCTCTCAAAATTGTTGGCTCAGTACGCAGCTGATAGTCAGATTTGATATAAGGTAAACATGCTCCCTCAAATTCATAATCAAATCAGCCTGTCTTTTCATCAACGTTGCCATAGCCCTGTTATTCTGAATAAAGTGAAATTACTTTATCTCTTTACCTTTGTCATCATAATAAATAGAAACACAAAATGGTTATCTCTGAATTAATTGTCTCTTAAATTTCTTATATAATTTCAAACTTATAATGTGCATCCGTTTGAAATGAAATCATTTTGAAATGTGAAATTTTTGTTCGTGAGGGGGGGGGGGGGGGGTCACCAAACATTCAAAACTTTGTTCCTATAACAATTTGAAGATAATCTAACTTTTTTAGACGATGGATGTATAAAACACTGCTGGGATGGAGGGCCACAATTAAAAGAAGACGAAGGGTAATAATACTTAGATTCTGTATTGTAAAGGAGAAGAAAGAGTAAAAGAGTTTAACATGTCTTAGGGTTGTTTGCATATCAATAATAAATGAATATCGACAGGTATAGCTAGTGTGCAACAAAATCGGTTTTGCAACTTTACATGCTATCTGCTCTCATTGAGCGAAACATGCACAGACACTCAGCAACTCTTTTACAGTTTTAATCTATAGGTTTTAATTTGTTTTTATTCATTTAGTATGATTTCATCAATATTATGTAATTTTGTTTGTATCATGTATTTCATTGATTTGATTCATATAATTTTGTTAGCACAATTATTTTGTCTCGGCATCCAATGTCCCTTTCTCTAACCGGTTATAACGCCCCCATGCGGTGAGATAGGAAGTTCCCAAGTTTTTCAAAGATTCGAAGTTCCCTCCAAAGCTATTGTGAATCCCCTAGTGATATGAACGATTTAATATATATATTTATTCATTCATTTAAATCATTCAGTTATTTATTGATATTTTTTTTTGTTGGGGGGGGGGGGGGGTTATAATCGTGCAGGACCGAGCGGCTACTGAAGTAGTTAACATCCCAAACTATCAAGGACGGTGCCATGGTATTTTGACAGGGGGGGGGGGGGCGTAATGATTAATGATGGCAAAATTTTCTCCAAATGGATAACTTTCGTTTGTTCTTTTTTAAATTCTTCTTTCCTCTTTTTGATCATTTTCTCATAGTTCTATTTCACTACTTGAAATATCACTGTGTTTTGAAACAGGTAGGCCTATATACACTCATAGCAACCTCATCGGACTTCAAGAAAGGAAAACATTCAATAAGATAGTATTTTTTTTTTTACGTCGATGTACACTTTACTTACTGAAAAGTAGGTTTGTGTGTGTGGGGGGGGGGGCTGAAATCGTCCCCATCGCCCTCATGATGAAGCTTGGACCTCGGACAACATCGCAGTCATTTGCACTTTAATAGTTGGCCTTTGATTTTAGCCGACTTGAGGTGACACCCGTGCACCCAACCCTTCTATTATGGCAAGGAGCTTCAGCTCCTTGGTTATGGGAACAAGTGGAAAGACGACCAATCGCAGCGGGCGATCCACGCTACGTCACTACCTTACTACTTTAGCGAGCGTACATATATACGCGTACGGTACGACGTGACGTACGGTACGACCCGATATCGATCAGCTGTTAGAGTGCAGTGATCATTTGGAGAAGCACCAGCGACAGAGCAGTACATCGCTTTAACTAGGAATTGAGTGACTTGGATATTTCATGGAATATTTCAATAGTTAAATTAAACAGATCCGAGACACGTAAGGCCGAGGTACCAGTTCGAGCTAGCTGACAACTCAAAAACTACGGCCATCAATTCTGGGACTGATTCCAAATTTAACTTTCGACAGAGACAGTGTGCATTACTCTTCTATTCTAATTTTCTATCGACTATCGTGGAAAAGTCCAACTCCAAAAAGTTTATGTCAGAGATCGACGACGCCTAACATTGATTTACAAAAATTGTTTTCATTAATGTTTGGATTACAAAGAAGACACTTCTCATTCCACATGTCGAAGTCTCGATGGTGCTAGCTGGTTTTTCAAAGGAATACCGGGACGTTGGCTCTTTACACGACCAAGTAGGACAGAACGAGGAAGTTGCCGCAATGCCACCGAATGTTCAACCCAGAGCTTCGGCTACACACCCACCGAGCGCACCGAGTAGTTTAGTAATGCGGGCCGATTCGGATGAAGATCTTATTCAGTGTGATACCAAACTCAAATGTGTTCTTGTTGGGGATGGGGCAGTTGGAAAGACAAGTCTTGTTGTGAGCTACACAACAAATGGGTATCCAGTACAGTATGTTCCTACAGCATTTGATAACTATTCAGGTAATTCATCATCAGTACTTGAGATGGCATTTGCAGCCAATATTCCATGCTGGAGTGGAAATGTAGAATGGAAATTGGAGAATCCATTTCAATTTTATATCTTCTATGAAAATGGTCAGCACCGGGGGGGGGGGGGGCAGTCAAATATTGCTGTAACGTTACACATGTGTGACCAAAAATAAAAGACTTTTTTAAACTGACTGGTCAATGGTCAATCACGGGGCCAAACATTTTTTTTTTTTTTTTAAGCCATTTTTTTTAAAGACTAGCCAAACGTGTTTAGGGTATGTTTTTTCCCCAAGCTTTTTCTCCGGGGATTTTTCCTAGTTTCTGAGAAGTGTTTGGGCCTGAGGCAAAACTTGTTAAGGGGTTATTCTGCACACAGAGAAAAACTCGTTTAGGTGTTTGGAAATATTTTGGTCATGTGTACAGCAATACATTTGACAACTGGCTCCCCCCTTCCCCCCCCCCCCCAGGTCAGCATCTCTAACTTTCAATCAAATGTCTTTATGCTAGTATATAAGTCAGCTCAGAGGATCATACTTGTACATGTAGTCAGTAGTTCCCCATGATATGGAAAAGCTAGTCTACTATGAGTTCATCTTTGTGGAGTGGTTCTGGCAGTTCTCAGAGTTCTATAACTTTGAAACTTGCAATATTCAATTATCTGTGTATATCTGATCTGTGTTGTCATTTTCAAAATTTCAAGTGGAGTGTAGGCCTATAGTATCTCTTTGTGTTAATATTTTTATTCAAGTATTTTTCAATTTGAATTGACTTGAGTATAGATCCACGACAGTACAATACTTAAATGCTCAAATTTAATTCTCAGTTTCAGGTTCAATTGAGAAAATTGCATTGAATGTTTTGTTTCACTCTGTATTTTGTCTAGAAATAAATTAATGTTCATAAAAAGTAAGTTATTAAGTCATGTTTGTGAATATGGTCCTTGCAAAAACTGGTAACCAAGGAAGCATATTAAATTACGAGTGGCAACACTTACCTGTATGACTGTACAATAGAACAATGAAGATCAGCGATACAGGCAGATGGCAAGCAGACTAAGCAATCGAACATATCCTTTGTGCCCACTATTGATTTCTATAAATCCTCTTTTTTGGTGTTGGGACATGCAGTATGGTTGTACCATATGGTCTCACATGTAGTCTCATGTATGTACAACCAGTATCTATCATGGAACTAAGAAGAGCTGCTGATATAACAATGTACAGTAGCATTACCATTGTCTCATCTGTTTGTCAAATTTTCAATGATTGTTAGTTTCAATTTGCTTCAGAACTCTTACTTAACTTTGGAACTGAAATTTTACATTTTCAAATCCCCACCTTTCCTTTTTTTAAAGTGGAAAAGTTAGAGAATCCATGATAATCTTATATATAAATTTAAAACAAAATTAATGTTACTCTGAATCTTAAGGAAGATGGAGGATCTATTCAAAATAATTCAATTGAAACATGGGTATTTGTTTGTGTGCTTGTAAATGTAGGTGTGGGAACCTTTCAAGGTAGAGCATGATTCACTCTTCTATAGACTAGAACACTAAGATGCTTAAATGGCATCATTGTATTATTAGGAATATGGATAAGAGCACAAGAAAAGGGGAGCCTCCTTTGGGGTTCTTTTGTTAGGACCAGGCTTTTCACCATGATACAATATGGGTGTAGTGAATGACTCTAAACCCTTCCGGTTATGTTTTGTTGACTGTCACAGTGAGCCTGTGTGTGTGTTGAGAAAAGTCTTTGCCCCTTCACTGTTACACTGAAGAGAGGGCAATGAACTGAAGGAGCATTAACAGAAACAAGAGTAATAATCCTTGTCTTCTTCCATTGTTGTTGATAATCTTCCTATCTCCAAAAAAGCACTGCTCTGTACATTCAATTTATTTCTCCTTTCCCTTTTTTTTCAGTTGTCATAAGAGTTGATGAAAAACCAATCAAACTTCAAATATGTGATACTGCTGGGCAGGTAAGTCGATGATATTCATATATAAAAATAAATTCAGTTTAATGTTTCATATTTCATGAAATAGTTTTCTTCTTTCTAAAAACATTTTACATCCATGTAATATCATTATCAACATCTATTTTAAACTGTATTTCTAAAAAACAACTTTTTCATATCTTTATGGTCTGGATTTTGCCCATAATATATGGCTTACAATAAGGTTTATACACAGTTAATTGGATATATGTACCATGTAGGCCCTTCTTGTATTTACTTTGAATGAATCATCAACGGGCTAAGACCACTCATGGCTACACAAGTGTGAGATTCACATTGTGCAATACTGCATTGTACAATTACATCATGCATATTTACATACATGTACTTGTACAACTGTACCACATACATAATGTTGAATTGAAACAAATAAAATGATATTAAAAGATAAGAAAAAAATTATTCAAAACGATTGTGAGGGGTTTAAAAAGAGAACAAATATACAACTATGCAATTATACAGTTAGTTTGCAATTCACTTGCCTCCAGTTTGTGCTGTTTTGCCTAAAAACAAAACAAAGTTGTCCCTACACATACATCAGGGACCAGTAGTGCCAAATTCTCTTGGTTCTTTGATCTGGAAAAGTTTGTACATGTACCTTGTACTTTTTTGTAGGAAGGAGTCTTACAATAAATGTGGACAAAGAAAAACGTTGCAGATTCTGTTTATATCTTTTGCTTTACTCTTTGCTTGACTGGATCTTTAGTGTTCAAGTTTAGCCAAATAAATAGACCCAACAGTGGTGGCCTAATCAGATCATGGCGCCATGGCTTCAATACCCTGCTGTGTGCAAAACTCTATACCGCCCATGTTTAGACAAGTTTTTGTTAGCCTTAGCTCATGCTGCTGAGTTTGTAAGCGTGAAGAAGCTGGCATGGCACGATTCAAGTACAAAGACTGGAATAATATCTCACATGTATTGTGCCCAAACCCAGGTGAAATATTGGGTGCCACCATGGCAGAATGGAGGTGAAATGTTTGCCCAGTCATTCAGGAGCTTGTGAAATGTTTTGACTGTACGGTTCCTGTTTTGGTTGCAATGGTGTTTAGAAAATCCTTGGACTAGGAAGTGTAATGTTTCATTGCTATATGTGATAGGAATGTTCAGCGATGGAATGTTCTCAATCATGTACAAATATTGAACAATGAAGGTGCATGCTTTGAACCTCCCACACTTTTGAGAAGAAATGTTATAGGAATAAAATGGGTAGGTCTACAGCTACACAATACAACATACTGACCTGATTTACATTACAGTTGTGTGTTCTAATCACACATTTTTTTAAAATATGAAACAACTCCTGAAATAATATTTTCATTAAAATCACAAGCTTTTGTGTGACCTATTCAGTTCAGAATATAAATGAAACTTGTTGGTCTCTAATGATAGTTTATAAATGCGTTCACCTCCCTGGTTGAATCTATTTTCCCCCTGGTTGAGTCCCTGACTGAACAAGAAAATCAGATATCTTTCCAGAATCCACTGATGTGAGAAAAATAAATACCTTAGCTAGGATTTAGACATTTGTTGGCCACAACAAGAATAAGTTTTGAAAACCCTTCCTACCATCAATTACATGATTACACTGTAGGCCTAAAAAATCGTAATAGAATGAGTTTTTACCTTTTCGCTGAACAAGAAAATTGGCCTCTCTTTCAAAGAGCAATTTGCAAGTCAGTTAAATCTTTTCAATGATACTGCACTCTCACTCTGTATGGGATACAATACTACACCATAAATGAGGATATACCAAATTCTGGTGCAAAGTTAAACTGCAAATTATAGTTGTCTCCAGAATTTTCTAAATACTACTAAATACTAATGTATATGCTTATTCTAAAGATATAGCGGTGTGCTACTCTTTTTTTGTTGGTCGTTTACCACTACTTTATTGTTCTCATGCATAAATTTTATATGTTTTATGAATGATCAAGTATTTTGAATGCAATGGAGGTGAATAGCGAGAATACTGAATAGAAGGAAGTGTACAGTATTGTAAGAATTTAATGCCTGGGGTGTCACTTTAGTTTACCAATATAAAATATTTGTTTGAAAAATTGTGAAGTGAATATTATTTGATAATGTTTGATTGCCTGCAGGTAATTCCAATAGTTCCATTTAGATCATAAAATAAAAAAACTCATGAGTTGGACTTGAAATTACAGAAAGATGAATCATGAAACCACAGCGCAGAGGCATGCTGCACAAAATCATGCAGAAATAGCGCATTGAGCCCAGACTGAGATTTTCAAGTTAGGATGATAGATCGTGTTTGGAACATTATCTTTGAATTATTCCCAAGCATTTCTGGGGAGGGAATTCCATCTCTTTTGTAAATCTTTACAATGTTTATTTAAGACTAAACTAATCCATTCACTAAACTTCCCAGGCCCATTCATCATTCAGTATATTCCCCTCCTTCTATTCATGGGCATGATTATTTATAGTTAATGAGATGCAAACTCAATACACCTAACATACCTCCCTAAAGAGTGCATTTTATTTTGCACAATGGCAATATCCTTTGAACAAATTCAAGGGGTGTACATGTCAGCCCCCTAGCCCTCAAAGGACTGGAGTTTATTGTATTGAGAAAGAGAGAAACAGGTTATGAACCCTGGAATCCTACACCATACTTTCCCAGTACCCATGCCCTACTGAGCTGAGTAAGGTACCACGACCATGTCTGGATACTGGAATGACCAAGTTTTATATTACAACACCCGGGTTTCATAATTTGGGGGAAGCACTGACCTCTGTACTTGGTAATGGTACATATAGATGTACACACTAGCTGTAAGTCAGTGACATTGACATGTGATTGAAAATCATTTGAATATAATTATTCTAAAGAATCGTTTATATTCATGAATTACAAATGCATATGTTCTTCAATAAGATTCATACACAGCAATCCTGAACACTATATATACAATTATAAGGTTATGTAGGGTTCAGTAATATAATAGGGGACACTTATCACCAATGATATTGGTTCCTGTTTTGTGGTTTAGGATGCAATGTTGTGGTTTGCATCCTTTACCCCATGTACTGACAAGAGCAGCAAAGGTGGTGATGAATAGTTAGCTACACTCTACCATGTCAAATGAAAACAAATATTTGCAAGCCAAGTTGTAGAAGATGCCCTTTCACGTCCATTGTCCATAGAGTGTGGTACAAAATATGGAATATAGAACACACAGACTGTAACCTTGACTTGCGGTGGATCTGACAATATACATTGTATTCCTGAGCGGAAGTTATTCAAAATTTATTTGATATAATGAAAGAGAATAAAAGACAAGATATAAGAACTAAGGAAAATCAGTGAATTGCATAACTTGCTTTTCATATTTTCAGGTGCAGTATTAAACACACAAGTTGGACAAGGACTTCCAAAGTATATTTCAAAGCTTATGTTCAACCTTTTTTAATAGGCTAATGGGTAAACAGTAAACATAATATGCATTTAATATGTACATAAAACTAAGGCTGTTTATATTCTTACAAGTAATGATTTACAATGTACATGTACAGGAAGGATCCTTTTCGATTTAAATGTGTGAAAACATGTAGGCGCTTGGAGTGAGAGATCAGCAGTGTGAAGATTCAAAATATGCACCAGAAAACTTAGTAATGGTATAAAATTGCTACAGCAACAAGTCCTGCAAAATTGATATTGAGTGCAGTGCTGAATCATTCATGTACTTTGCTCGGTCTTGGAAAATCTATTGAACTACGCCTACGCAAAAATAGGTAAACAGTACAAGCTGAGACTACATGTATGTATACTCACCAACCTTTTTGTTCGCCATACCTGGCAAGAACTTAAGATTTATTCATTCTTCTGCATATGTTTCATTATGTACTCAAACAGAACCCTTGTTTGAATAGTCACTTTGATGCCAAATTATTAATTTTCTTCCTTTGTAAACCTGTTGGCTGATGAAGAAATATGGTGTTTGGCCCAAGAACTAAAAAAAAAAAGAATTATTGTTTGGCACATTTTGCATTACATTTCATTTATTTATTTATTATTTTATTTAAAAACAGGGAAGCCCATTCAACAATGTGTTGGTCTCCCATGGGGCCCTGTGACAAGGTACATGTACCAGTGGCAAAGAAAAATAATGCACTGTACAGTGTAAAGGAAATATCTCTAATATCATTGCCCTCTTGTCTGGTCTACATGTACATGTATTGTAGGTATCCCAATATAAGAATTGATGTGGTATCCACACACCAGATCGTTTGCACGGACGATGGTGTTAGAGACTGATAGAATGAAAGTGATTCACAATGACCATACAAATTGATGTTGACATAAATGGTTGTGTCCTACATGTGCTTGCTTGAAGAACAAGTACCGTAGGTATATAATGAAAGTGAACAAGCAATTCTAGAAGTCTGCAATGGTTCTACACTTATCGGATTTTCTGGATTTGAGCTTGCAGTGCTGGCTGCATGGGATTATTTTACCATTATCTGAAATTTAATCAGATTTGATTGGCAATTTTTAAAAAAAATTTTAAATACTTATTTGTGAAGGCACACAGTTAATTTCTTATGAAGTTTTTATACACATCAATGAAATTGGTTTGATGTATACCAGCAGCAAATTTATTACAATAGTACAGTTTAAATCTCAAAGGAATTGGCAGTTAAAGATTATCTGTTTTCAATTAAAATGGTATCTCCCGTCATTGAACCTGTAAAAGTTATAGCCCTAAAGTGATTCCTGCAAATTCAAATACCTATTTCTGACAGTGACAATACCGTAAGTTCCGGAGTCCATGCCACCAAACATTAGAACTTTATAAAACACTTCAATTTGTAGCAATAGGATCTTACTATATAACTCAGTTAATGGTTAACCCAGTGTTAAGTGGATTTGTGATCTATGAAAGGGGGTAACCACTAACCAGTGGATTGTTAGACAATATGATGACACATTCACTGGCTCAATCCATCAGAATATGCCTAATACATGTACTCACTGCTGGTTAAAAACCACTTCTCCTATTAAAACACTTGCTATCTGCTCATACTCTGTGACCACAATCCTTTTATAAAATATCCTGTTTTCAACTCCCTCATCCTTCTTACACCCTTCTAGAAAAACAGATTACCCTACATGTATTCATTTCCAATCCTAATCCTTCTATTTCAACAGACTCCTGTTAATGAATTTGTTAGAATTCGGGTACTTTTTGGATTAACCACTCTGATTAATCCCATTTTATGTTCCCATTAACCATATAAAGTCCCCAGATACTCTCTCTCTCTGCATTATTTTTAGACTACATGGTTGAGAAATTCATAATAACCTGTCTATCAGCTTCTGAGGAAAGTTATTTGAAATATAATCAAGGTGATTGAATAAAAGATGTTGAGAAGAAAATGAAACAATATTTGGACCCAATTTCTTGGCCCTGTATGTCTTTTGAAGACACATAAATTGGCCGTGTTGTACTACATTGTAATTGTGTGCACATTTCAATTCAACTTTGGTGAACTCTAAATAGGATAAACAATTAATAAGGGTTGCTTCCATGATTAGATTTCTACACCAGAATTTGAACATAGCTCTTTAATTCAAGCATGCAGTTATCATATAGGGGGTTTCAATATAATGCAGGACTTTCACCTTTTTAGCATTTAATGCAATCTGAGCAATTGTTAATCATATGAACATGTGAAGTGGGTGTGTAATTTTACAATGACAGGTAGCCTACACATATAATTGCCATATAAAACTTTATAATCCATCTGCATCATGGAATCAAAGGGTCATGTGTTTTATGTTATTATCATTGACAGGATGTCATAGGCATAGTAATAAATTTCATTCATACAATACATTCATCATCGCCAGGTATCGATCAAAATCAATTTGGAACGTAGCTTATTGATGTTGGATTATATCAATTGAAGGTATATAGTTGATATGTCCTTGGTTGGTTGAATTGAAGCATCAGGATGCATTGATCCTTGCCATGGTTGACTCTATCTCAGCATTTTAGTGCAGATCAACTCCTACCTAGCTATATAATTGTAGTGTGCAGACAGTACTGTATTCTGACTTTTTAAAGATTATTCGAACCAAGGCTATTGAGGTCCGGTTGAACAATGAGCGTTTAAAATAATATAATAGAATATGGTACAAATGTCAGAACACCTCTCTGCACACATGTAATTCAAACCATACACATGTATAAGGCTACTGGTATGTGATGGTACAGATGTAAATGTAAATAGAGGAATATAGGTTAAGTTCCAGGCAACATGGTACAGCTGTCACATGTTTGTAATATAGCTGACAAGTCTTTATGTCATATTCAAAATTTCAATATACATATAGGTTGGGATAGGTGAGATTCAGCAGAGTTTTGTTGTATTGTTTTCAATGAATAGTAGTCCTCAGCATGTTTTGCTCAGTTGGTGGGCTAGACATACGTTTGTTTGAAAACCATAGATCATATAGATACAAACAATTCTAGTGAATATCCAGTGCAGAAAAAATGTCTACATTGATGATTGCTGCAGAAAATTGTCTGCATTGCTGATCACTGACATGCAGAACTGCAACATGTGCACAGTAGATGCATAGACACACATATTCATATGAATTAATATCAGCATTTAGATTCCAGGAAATGATAAAACTTCATCGATTGAAAGGTGGCAAATGATTTCAATAAATTTTCACTGATTAAATCTATATGGGCCCTACATTAAGTACATAACTTACTCAAAACTAAACAAAGTCTTCACTTGTTATTCAAATCATTTTTAAATGTTAGTTTTAACAAAATATTTGATGTATTATCAGATAAAGTTTGAGTGAATTGTATCTATAATATATATATAATTTATGTTTTCTTTGTTCATTTTTTGTCGTTTCAGGATGACTTTGATTCTCTGAGGCCCCTGTGCTATCCTCAAACAGACGTCTTCCTGCTGTGCTTCAGCGTTGTCTCACCCACCTCATTCCATAACGTCTTGGAGAAATGGCTACCAGAGCTCAGACGTCACAACCCAAAGACTCCTATCCTGCTGATTGGAACACAGTGTGATCTCCGTACAGATGTTAACATTCTCATAGACCTTTCAAAACATCAGGAACGTCCCATCTGTGAAGAGGAGGCATCTATGCGCGCAAGTCGTATCAATGCTGTGGGTTATATTGAATGCTCTGCACTTACCCAGCACAATCTCAAGGAAGTTTTTGATGCTGTAATATTAACTGGACTAGAGTACACTAAACCACCTAAATCATCAAAAAGCCTGAGACGGAGATTGAGTCGAAAAGAAAAAATCCCACCTCCACCCAAGAGAGCACAGGACACAAAACCTAAAAAGAAAGGAACGATCTGGAAAAAGCTCTGTTGTATCCCAACATGAGACCTGTTGTGAGTGTCCTGTTTCAATGGAACATTCAAGACTGTTCATTACAGAAAAACGAACATGCCAAAGCCGTAACTCATTCTGCAATTGTTAATGTGAATGTTTGATGCTAATTTAATATATTTGTCATCATGCTGTGCAGATGGATACGCGGCCGATTTTCTTTATTGATGTTGCAATATGTAAAGCACTAAAATTGTGTTTTAATAACAGAAATGTAGCAAAGTACAGTTGTTTGCTTCCCCTGCTGTATGCCTCTGTGGTTAGTCCAAAACATTTTGTTGTAAATGACTGCTGCTTGTTCATCAGTACCTGGGAAAATCTGGTTCTGTCTCAACATTGGTATGATTTTGAAAAACTTGTGAGACCACAACAAAGAGTACTATTACTACATGTTTTCATGAATTAAATGGTCTAAGTTTTTATTGTTTTGGCTTTCTCTATATATGTTTCGGCAAGAATGCCATGTTCTTTTTAATATCATCAGTTTTACTGAAATAATTACTCATACATGTACTCTATATTTTAAGTTGCCTTTACAGTCTGATTTTGATGGTCTACGGCCCTGTTCCATAAAGAAATGTAATCAATATTCTAGCTTTTTTCCCATGGTTTTCATTGACATAAAATTACTCAAATTAATTATTTTTTTTACAGGGAACCAGAGCACCACATACATGTATATGCTCAAACATCAATACAAACAATTACTGTAATTTTTAAAATCAAACTGTAGCAACTGGTGAGAAACTATATGATGTTAATAATAATCTGAATTCCTAATTCAGGAAACACTGTCACACTGTTCACACATGTATTTGTTTTTTTTTATTTTAATTGATATGTTACGTTTCTTGCTCTGTTGTATATATTTAAGAGATTATTTGAAATTATATATCTTTATAAAGAGGACCACATGTTTGCATAAATCATCTTAAATAAAAAATAAAAAAACAATTCAGATGCTCAGATTGAGTAATACACTGTATGTTATTGCTTTCAAATATTAGTGTAACTGAGCAAACTTCTGCGTCATGGCATTGATGTTACATGTACATGTACTTCTAGTCAAATGAGGAATTTTACTAGTAACATTAGTATGTACTTCCTAATATATAGAAAATTTTGATATGCTTTTGATATGAGGTAAATACCAGTGAAGCTTCAACAGTGAATTGAATTATATAATACCAAAAAATATTAAGTGTAATATACCAAAATTTTAATTATCAAGTTTATAATACCATAATGTGGAGCGTTGTGGCCCAGTGGATAAGTCTCCGGACTTTGAAACAGAGGGTCGTGGGTTCGAATCCCAGCCATGGCGTAATTTCCTTCAGCAAGAAATTTATCCACACTGTGCTGCACTCAACCCAGGTGAGGTGAATGGGTACCTGGCAGGAATTTATTCCTTGAAATGCGTGTGCGCTGTATTCTTAGTAATTACGGCTGCCAAGCTACAGCTGGGGTAATAATATCCAAGTCCTTTGGAAGCGCATAGAGACATTATTCATAATTGTGATATGCGCTATACAAGAACGGTTTATTATTATTATTATTATTATAATTTTTTTCCCCATTTGGCACAATCAGAATAACTAAACTTGGATTATGAAATAATCAGTCTGTAATGATTTCAATTTTTGTTCTTCATCATCTACATATATGTAAAATTGTCCACCACCATAAAGTTTCAAGGATGGTTGTTCATTTTGGTGTTGCTATTCGAGTGTAGTTTGATTTTTAAACCGATTGAATTAAGATCTTCAATACACTTATTTTGAGCTCAAATTAGGATTTAATCACTTCCCATGCTCTCAGATATTCAGTTAAATCATAAAATTTCTCCGGGCAAGATATTGGTGATGAGCTCATTCCTTCTACAATCATTCAAACCAGCACACAAGGTTACACAACAATCTTTCCTTTATTTCTCTAGTGATTGTAGACAATAGCCCCCCCCCCCCTACCTGGATGGGGGCATTGTTCACATTGTTGGTATTTCAACATCAAACTATGGAGGCTTGAGGTTTTCCTTTTTCCATAGCCACCCACCATTTATAGGTTTTATGCATTTGTAGACCACCCAGATAAAACATAGAGCTCATGGTTAAAACAAAAAATGAACTTCTGAATTAGGAACTAGGAAAAGAAAAAATATCTGAAATTATCCTATCTGTCTCTCCTTTCCAAAGAAACTTGATCCCATATTTCCTGTCACATTTTGATAAATATACTTTGAGATTAAGTTTGTTTGAACCAGTGACAGTGAGTAATAGTTTTTGCACAATAGTAAATAAGGAACATGGCATATACTTTACATGCATGTTCTCTCCCCCTCCCTAACAGGACTTCTGAAGGTTGATGTTGGTATCATTGTTCTGTTAAGACTACAGAGCGTTTTTATTGACTATCAAATAAAACTGAATTGGATTTATTGCATCTCTGTCTCCGCATGTCTGTACTTGATGTTTACAAGGTATACACTCATTGTGTTTTGTGTGAGAGATCCCTCTATTATTCTCATGGCATTGTTTCCTTTCAGGCCTGGGATGAGCCTTTCATTCATATGGGAGGACGCCTTCTTTTGAAGTGATACAGGCAATCTCTTTGAAAAGAACAATTGGGAAAAAGAAGTGAAGATTACAAAGATTGATAGATGGGATTCATTCAGGACCAGTATTGTTTGCCCAGAGTAGTCATACCCTCTTCGCAAATATAGAGTATTATCACATTTTGTATGATACAGATGCCTGTGTTTCCCATTCAAGATTGGTATCCAAATATGATGCCTTGCTTTAGCATTGTACTATCAACATACATTGCTATGATACATTTGTTTGAAGTGGGTATGGCATATGAGTTAAAGTTACCTGGGAGTTGACAATGGTCTGGCCTATATTACCAGCCAACTTTTGAATTGGTTTTAATAATGCTCGTGCGTGATAAAGGAAGCGAAACAGAAACAAGAAGCAAAGAGTTTGGATGATCAAAAGAGAAAAGAAAGAGAGGGGGGGTAAAAAAAAAAGGAGGGGGCAAGATTGAAAGAGTGAGAGACTAAAGACGATCATGTTAAAAGTGAAAAATATATTTTTGAGAAGTAAATACTAAAATTTGGATAGATGATTAATAATCTGACTTTCCTCACACGAAAAAAAACACCTTGCAGTTTGGATGAGATATTTCCAAACTTGCTTGATTGTTTTGTTATTTTGGATGGGATATAAAGAACTAAAAAAACATCAATCTGATGCAGAATAAAAATAAAAATGAAATGAGAAATAACCATATTATTTTATCGATTTTTCTTCATTCATTGGTGGCCATTACCTGAACCCAATAAAAACTGACAAGATAAATAGCAAATAACAAGGCAAGCATGTCTACATGGCCATTTCAATTGAGTTCCATTCAAATCATACACCAGTAAATTGATATGTAGTTACGAAAAGGGTTCAAACGATTTAAACTTGTTTTTCTCTGAAGAATAATGCAAGATTGAAATGTATATTTTTATTTCAATTTGTAAGGAAGTGCTAGAGGGTAACTCAGACATGAAATAGCTTTTACACAATAATATATCATTTTAGATGTTATCTCAAAAGGGAAACATTTGTAAGATAAGTAATGATACAGATGACGGAAAATATTCAGGCATCGCATCAATCAGTCAAAGTCAAATCATGCTGAGTTATAATTTGAATTATGCCTATGGGACACCAATATACTTGGTGTAACGAAATTGCTTACAGTGCATGTGTATTTAATATTATGAATATTATCTTTTGTGTGTGTGTGTATATATATATATATACACAACAAAAAAAGTAAGTCCCCCCTTAAACAAACATCAATAATTTCCGAACCAATGCGAGTTTTTAATATATTTTTACATGAGCCTGTAGGTAATTTTATAAGCTACCCTCTGAGTAAACGTTATGGACGTATTTCACTTCATGCTTCAGTGAGCACCGTCAGAAGGCAAAAATGTCACTTTTCAAAAGTCACAAGCCAAATATCATGACTTTGATTCCATTTTATTGGAACTAATTCCACATTCTCATCATAAAAAATAGTCAGAAGGCTTGTAAAAGGTACTCTCTAAAAGACGATACAACTTTTTTGGCTAAATTTCACGGTTGAATAAACACAAGTCCAAATTTGCTATAATTGGATTTTTTACACATTTATATCAATAAAAATGATAGAATATGATGACAGTTATTTTTGGAAGAGTTTCTTCAACAATATTCATCGTTTCACGGTTCAATGAACATTTATTGAAAACAAAAAATATGATTTTCAAATATAATTGGCAAGTATTGGTTCATTTTGGGAACTGAAAATTATCTTTTCTCAACTTTTTCGTTATGTTCATGACCAATTAAAATGCTTCAATGATTCAAAGGAGTTTAATTAAATATCCACGCTTGAATGAACATGTGGAATGCGATTAGCTCTTTTTTACGTTATTGGAAAAAATGCAATTTGTTACTATGGATATCTGTCACAAACCTCCTTGCATAGTTCATTTGATTTGATTTTTATGAAAATCCCGATGTTTAATGCATCATTGAGCACACAATATTCGAAAATTATGCAAATGAGAAGAAAGTTCAAGGCCTTGGCCCCACTCTGTGTAGTATCGAATGGTTATTTTGGTGTGCGCGCCTTTTGGATAGTGTTACTCTGAAGCCATGTACGAAGTTTCATGAAATAACTATTGGCAGAAGTAACAAAAACCGTCCATGAAACAAACCCTCATTTCATATTTGTTAAAATGTTGACTTCGTCTCTCATAGACTTGTGTACATTATGGGTGCACATGTTTAAGAATAAGTAACCCCTTATTCAATATGGTGGAACTTTTTTTCACGGCTGTCTTTAGCAATGTCATTTGGCAGTAATGTTTATCAACCTATGGGCAGAATTCTGTGCAAAAATGAAATCGATTTGTGTATTTATGGATGAGTGAGCACGCATCAAAGTGGGAAAATTGGTATTTTCAATGTCACAGACTCATTTTAAAGGGTAATAAAGTGAATATTGGGGGCAAATTCGGTTTCAAATAAGACTTTAATTGCTATTGTTTTTATCATCCATCATTTCTATCACCACACACTCTCCGAACTTTAAACATTTTCATGGTTGAGCGACCACATTCGAAAACTTAGGAATGAATACTCTTTATACTGCATAAATGTATTCTTTTCCTAACAATTTCTCATGATCAGTTTAATTTATGGACAAATCAGTGGTGGGTCCAGAATTTTAAAATGGGGGAGGGGCCTATAATCGGGGGAGCCACCAACATTTTCAAATTCTAACATGATCTAACAAGTTGCAGAGGATACTACCATAAACCCCTATGATGATACGTCACAATACAGGGGCCGGGGAAGGGTTTTCAAAGTGGGGGGGGGGGGGGGGCTGACCATGCAAAAAATCACAATCGTATGGTTATTTTTACATTTTTTACATGCTTTTGGAAAAATGTGGGGGGGGGGGGGGACTGAAGCTCCCCGCCCAGCCCCCCCCCCCCCCGCTTCCGCGGCCCCTGCAATACATTGTGCTCACTCAACCATGAACATTGATATCAAAATTGTGTGTGGAGTGGCTAAATGATGGATAGTAAAACAGCATAATACCATAAAATTCACCTAAAGACAACATTTGCCCAACTTTGTATTTGCACAATCTGAAAAACGACTCTTGTGACTTTCAAAAATGGTCATTTTTAATTCAATCTTTAATTACTCATGCATGACTCAACCGATCAATCTTATTTTTCCCCAGGAGTTGCTTAATGAGTGTAGAAAACCACCTACGGAATATCATATCTCAAAATAATTCCGTTCAAAAGTTACAGCAATTTGATTTAGGGGAGACTTACTTTTTTTGTTGTGTATATATATATATATATATATATATATAATTCTCAGGGAAAATGAGGGAGAGAGAGAGAGGGAGATAGAGAAAGGGAGGAGAATAGGAGAGAGAATAAGGGGAAGATTAAAAATTAAGATGGCCTAGAGAAATGACCAAACACCAGTTGACTATCATCAAGATTAATCAATCTACATTTGACAGCATCTTTTGAATCTTTGTCTATTCCTTCTATGTTCTTATTCTTATAAACCTCTTTTCATTGATTCCTTTCTCTTCTCTTGAATAGGATTTTAACACACAATTCCATTGAAGACTTACTAGAGGTATAAAGGCTACAAAGCTTCTAACATGGTCAACAAATACAGAACAGAAGAGAACAAAACCTGGATATTATTATTGTCAATAATATACACGAATTGGGGGTGTATTGGAAATAAAAGAAGAAAAAATAAGTAGGAGCTGAGATACATCTTTCGAACGATGGTAAATAAGTAACATGACATGATTAATAGCGATAGAATATTCTTTTTATGTATTCTGCATTGTACTGCAAAATGAAATCATAGATGAAAAGGAAAGCATGAGACCAGAAAAGGAAGAATAAAGGGCATAACCCAGAATATGAAGAAAAAAAATGTTTGAAAAGAGCCTCTAAAATTGCATGCTTTTTGGTACCAAAAAAATTAACTTGGCTTGAACAGAACCCTTAACAGAACTTGTTATTTTTCCCCTGGCTACAAAGAAAGTAACAAAAGTATAATTTACTAACAAATAGTAAATGATTTTCTTTATGAATGTCCCATTTCATGTCCACGTGTGAGCTCCTTTTTTTTCTCAATATCTTTTTTCAAACCAGTTTTGCAGAAAGAAATATATTGTGAATGTCTCTGGAAGTGATATGGTTGACTGGTAGTGGTATATAAAGAGAAAAATTTGCATTCATTGACAAGCTAAGATTGAGCCTGAATAATACTCCTTTAAGAAGGTATAAGAAAATAAAAAATAGAAAGAGCTCAATAGAGGCTTAACCATACATAAAAGGAACAATAGTACACAGACAAGGTAGAAGCCCTCAGACAATTTGCACTTTGAAAACTGCCAGAATTTATTTTGTAGTTGATCTATAGGCCTATATAATCCAAGAAAGGGAGGTAGAGGGTATATAAACCGAGTATGGACTAGAGATTGATCAGGATTGGAGATGAGTGAAAAGACTCTTCCTCATCGCCATCTAATCCTTCAAGTGTAGGATAATGACAGAAGCAATACCACACAGGATGAAAAGAGGATCTAGGCTTATTGTGAAGATTCATCAGGAATGGACAATGGTCTTCTTTTATGAACATTTAACTTCAGCTACCTTTTTTTTTTATATTCAACAATTTGTACCTCCCTTTTGAAGGTAGGTCTTCCATTACACAGTAATTTGACAAGGGAAGGTTTCACAGATGATTTGTATTATCATACCAAAACCTTTATATCATACTTATTCAACACATTCTCTTAAAACAAATGACAATAATCTACAATGACTAATCAAAGTCAGACTTAATCCCTTATTTTTCTACCCTTATCCTACTTAATATTCTTGCACAATCCACCCACCCCTAGCCTTAATATTTTCTTCTTATCTATTGCTACACACAAGATAACACAAACACTATATCATTCTTATTGAATGTCTCTGACTTGTTTACTTGTCAAATAGTTTAAGTTCTGTATCTTATCATATTTTGCTTAGCACCTTAATCCATTGGGAGATATCTAAAGATAGAATTGTTCATCAACCAGGGTACATAATACATTGTTTCCTGACCAACTGCACTCTATATTGATCACGCTGATCATCTCTAAGGGGTCATGGAGCTATAGTTGTATTTGACATCATGGAAAATACCACAAACATAGCATACAATGAAGATTGTCAATAAAAGTGAACCTATTACTTTTTCATGATAATATTATTAATTTAATATCAACGAATGCTGTATATCAATTGACATAAGTGCAAAAAGTAGTCAAGCAAGTAAGAAGTAAAGAAAAAGAATTTGGAAATTGACATTCAGTCTCTAAATAATATCTTCCAAGACTAGCCTTTGTTTGATGAGAGTGCATCTAGAGTTCAAGTAATAAAATTATTCTTTGACTTTGAAGGAAAACAAACCTTCTCATCTTGAAGATTTTGACAATAAAGAATAGATAAATAGGATGTACAATTGTGTATCTTTATTCATGCATGCCTTTAGGGGGATCTGGTCAAACCCCTCCTTAAAGCTGCTTACTGGACCTACTCTTTGGATGGATTTAGCTTGTTCTTCTTTTCTCCGCCCAACTCTTATCTGCTCTGTTTGCAACTGATATGCTCATTCTGATACCTATGAAGAGCATAATATACATATATTTGTGTGTTCAATGTGTTGACATAGTTACAAAGGCTCTGAGATATATTCCAGCTTGTCAGTCCTTATTCATTGGGTTTGAACAAGAGTTGCAGAAGTTAAACCTTAAACAGAGACATTTCAAAAGAACAAATGGGATGGAAGAGGCAAAAAGAGTGAGAGGGAGAGTGAGAGAGGGGGAGGGGTAGAAGAGAGGGGAAGAGGGAGAGATGAGAGGGTAGGCCGGGTTAAGAAAATATATAATTAAGGAACCTTATTAATGATAATGATAACACGAATATGATAAATTCTCATAATTGGTGAAACCCCATATGGTTTGATAACTATACAGATGACTTGAAGAGCTTTGGATACAGAAAGGGGTGGCGCCATCCATGATGTGACCTTGAAGATTGATGTGTTGATACTACTACCTAACCTATCCTTTAATGGATGCGCAATTTCAAGTATTGATTATCATGTGTATATAACAGATTTACACATGGGTCTCAAGGTGAATGTATTTCCTCATGGTTTCACCCCATACTCTCCCGTTCACACTATATACCTTCTGTCTTTTAGAGGAAGGATTTGTAGATCTTTAGAATCAACAGTGGTTTGCTGGCTGCATGATCCAGACTGATCAAACAAAACCCATTCACATAACATTAGGTGGTGTTCTAATTGATATTCAGGGTGGAGCATGGGTGTGGAGATGCTCATCCTTTTATCAAGAACAATTCATTTTAGGTGCTTTAAATGTTTCTTTGTTGGCTCTAGTCATGCTGATTGCAGTAAAGACTGTGACAAATATACTTTACTCTACCAAGGTGTGGTGCCGATGAATTCACATATTATATTTATATATGAAATGAAGTTTCTATATTCATAAATCAACTAGGATCATGTATATGAAGATGGGATAAGAGGTGCAGTTATACCTTCTAAAAGAAAATTAACAGTATAGTACTTGTAGTACATCCATATTATAATGCCAACAATGCCATATTCTTGATTCATCAGATTTGTGTTCTTCTATCAACAATCATTTATACTTATTTTAACAAATGCTAACTAATTTTTTTTTACAAGGGACAGGCCATACGGATGCCATTGAATTACCATTGTCAGCTTCTTACGTGAAAGTACGATTCAGTGCTACTTTATTTAGATGGACCACCTCATCCTTTTAGGGGTATTGCAAGATCATGCAATCAATATCACCTAAATTTGAGACCAAAAAAGCAATCAAAGTCTTGTAATCAATTCCCAAAAATGAAACAGTTGATTGATCAACTGTCAATGTGTGATTGATATCTGCAATAGGCTATCGATAGGTTCCTTGAAACATCCATTAAGATGGTGAATGAGGATGTAAGCTGAGAGACGATGATGATTGATAAGCATCTTATACTGTAGTGGATGAGAGATGAGGTATTGATGGCAAGCAAATGGTTGGAACATGGAATTGTCTAAAGTACACCCATGGTTATGATTGTCAGAAGATGAAATTTGTAATGACTGTAAAAGTGTTTCCCAAAAGATGTAGAGTATCATGATGTAAGCTGTGAATATGATTTTCTTGTATAAGAATGAATATCAAATAACTTATGTTGGTGTGGTTTCAAAACATGACGGTGTTGGTAGGACTTCATCAGTGGTGGTGTTAGTGTTACCATGGATTGCCTGAGAAAGATGATACCCTTGATGATTCCAGTTTTCAAGTGTCAAGGGTAAATGCAAATTTTGGAAGATGGATGGAAATAGAGAAGAGAGAGAGAATATAGGGTAGATAAGATGTAGAGCAATTGGTATAACTTAATAATTTGAAGAAATATTTTTTGAAAAATGAAGAAAAGCAGAGTCGACTCAATTTGATATCAAGCAGGCAAAAATCATGTCAAGCTGAAATCATGAGAGGAGGTGCTAATTGATTGGTCAACATCGAGGGCGACAGATAAAACAAATCAAGCAAATCAGTGTCAACATCCCAGTGTTATATCCTCATCTTATTTGCCCCTCACATACACCACTCTTCCCTTTGATATCAACCGATACACATATCACATCTTTGCACCATCTTGCTCTAGCTGGAATGGGACAGAAAGCCGACTCAGAAGAATGTTATTGAATCCTTTTATTATTTTAGATACCTGTCTTCTTCAAGATGTATTTTCATTAGTCAAGTTTGAATTATATATTTCTTTTAATTCTGCATAATTTTCAAAAAATCTTTCTGAAACTTTGAAAATTAGACAATGATAAAAATGAAAAAGCTGACAATAATGAAATAAAGGAGAGTGAAAATGTAAAACTTTATAAAGAGGAAATTCTTAACAAGTGAAGCCCAACACTGTGATTGATAACTTTCTTATCTTCAATTACCTGGATGTTTAAAATAAGGTAGACAAAAATCAATTTATTTTCATTACAAAAGACTTAACCTTCATGATTCACATGTTGAGATATGACACACAATACACTGATTGAAAATGGTGACAGAAGATAATGGAAAACGGTGACAAATGAAGTATAATACACCACTTACATCAAACAATGAGTATGATGTATAGTGTTTATAGGTATACCCTTGTCTAACATGTGGTTTATTATAAGTGCTCCCCCTTTGGATTGATTCCTATTCTTTTCTCACCCATTCTATCATACGTCTCTTTAAAGATGTCTCCTTTTCCCTATCCTTCCATCATTGGTATTACTTGAATCACCTCATTGACCAAGCATCCACTTTTATTGTCATATAAAGCATAGGAGAGATAGAATGCCCTCTTCCTCTTCTCTCCTTCCCCCTCTTTCTTCCTCAGCAGCATCAGAAAGAACATATCCCAGTGCAAATTTACCTAAATAGGACCCCAATTTCTCAGCCCGAACAATAGAGGGGTGTGCTAAACCATAAGAAGGCCAGACACCCAACACAGGACAACTAGTAAGAAGGGGTGAAAATGGAGTAACTATGAAACCCATTAAGTATTCAATTCATTGTTACCAGTGTAAGCAATGCAAACAATTGGGTCATAGGGTGAGTTAGTTTGCTTCCTTCCTACCTTCTTTCACTCTTACCCTTTACTCACTCTTTTCCTCTCCGCCTTTAACCCAAATTTTAAGAAATTGTTCAGAGCTGAGATGATGTGTTGTAATTTACTTCTGAGTACATGATGAGATCATATCCACAACTTTTTGCCTCCGCTCAGAGTAAGTCATGATACCTAGCAAAAATTAAAAAAAAAATATAAATAAATGAAAATGTCACTGCTCAATGCACCATAAGATTATCAGAAAATTAAATGAAATTAAAATCCAACACAACGTATTAAAACACACGGGTAGATTCCTGAATGAAATAAAAAATTAACCAAAGAATAATCAACTGATTCTGATTATTATGAATATGATACAATCAGATGATTATCAATTTTCCAGTTTACATTTTTCTTCCACTGACAAAATGAACATTAAAAAAATATGTATTTCTAACATGTTGCAGACCAAACAAGATTGGAATACAATTGATTCTACACGGATCAAAGTGGATTAAGCCAGGATTATAGAAAATGTAAAAAGATATTATAAACTGACTTAATCAAAATTAACTCAGAACACGTACAAACAAGATTGAGGTTTTTATGCCCTTGAATGTCACAGTTCTAATAACACACAAAATGTGATGCTAAGCTAGGATAAGCATGATGGATTAAACTTTTTATGCATTTGATATAACAATGCACGACACTTCCTCAATCTAATTTTCTCTCCTCTCTCCCTCTCTGAAGGGGGGGGGGGGGATTCTCCAACACTTTACCTAACAGCAATGCAACATTCTATTTCTTTGTTGCAATTAATGTACATGAGAAAGTATCACAAACTTTCAAATCTCAGTACATGCAGCCAATGATGTGACTCTCATTTCTTTTCAATACGACATACAGTTTTCAAAAGTAATTTCAGAAAAACCCATCAAAACCATCAACACTCTATATGTAAATAACATAACCTCAATGAAATACATCAACATCAATCCAATATCAGTCATATGGTCTAATGTTATTTCTTGTCTATATTTCCAACACTCCACTTTCAGGTAAATCTGATAGCTCTAAGGAATAAAAAGTACAGTCAACTCTTGTTGTTGCTTGGTAGCAAGCGATCAGGATTTTGTGCAACCAATGAAGTGTTTCATCATTCACATAGAAAAGAGTTAAACTCCATGACTCGTTTAATGAAAATCCTTGACAGTGATATGCACTCAATTACATGGGTATTAAAAAGAAGCAAATTTATATTCGACACATGAAAAATTATCTCATGTCAGTTTTAAATATAAGAAATAATTGACAAAAACGTACTAAACATTTTATTGATAAACGCTTTTTGACACTTTATTCCACTGGCATACAGGCAGGGGAGGCTTGTCCCCTCCCCCCAAAAGGGGTTCCATGACCATGAAATACAAAAAAAGAAAAAAGAGAAAAATGGTATGGTATATTTCCAGAACATTATGTCATATGTTATATTATAGGGGCATGGACAAGTGCCCGTGCCCCCTAAGCCCCCATCTGTACAGCAGTGATGATTATGGTGATTTTAATAATGATGGTGCTGGTGATGGTTGGGATGATGATGGTTAGAGTAGTGATGGTGGAAATGGTGGTGGTGTTAGCCAATAGTTGTAGTGGAGGTGTTGATTAGTTGTCAAATTTATTACATTTATGATGGCAGGTACATGTGAGCATTGCCAATGTCAGTCACTAGCTCTGCCAACCCCCTTCACTACAGTCATGTATATGTAGCAAATTGTAGAGAAAAGGGAGAGTTATATGTACATCCTGGGGCTCGTTTCATAAAGAACTTGCAACTGTTGAAACTTTGCCATTATGGCAACTACCATTGTAACAGGGCTCGTCAGCCGATCAGAATCAAGGTTACCATGGTAGTTGCCATAATGGCAAAGTTACCAGGGTTGCAAGTCCTTTATGAAACAGGGCCCCTGGCCTGTATTTTAATGAAATTTGTGACAATTTTTGAAAGCCCATACACCACTGTAAAATACATCAAAGCTAATATTGGCATACATGAATTGCCATGACTTACACAACTTATTTGAGGGCAAACAAATCTAAGATGGAAGGTTTTGATGTAAACCTTAGTGCTACAAATAAAAAAACTTATGGGCATGTGATAGATGTGAAGAGCATGACCTAGATTGAACATGGTTGGTGGCATGGCCCCTTGATAAGACTGTCATAAATACCTGTAGATTTTTTTTATGAAGGAAGCTCATAAAGGGGCAAATATTTATGATAGAAAAGCATAAATCAGGACATTAAAAACTTGGCATATTCCTGTCACTGATAAGGTAACAAGTGTGAGGCAAAGTAAAGATGATGCACTTTATTTGAGGAAAAAGTAAAAGGGTATGGGGGAAAAAAGAGACAGGGAAAAGGAAAGGAGAAAAACTGTAAAAGAGAGGGGAAGAGAAACTAGGGGGTGGGGGTATGGAGATATTAAGAAAAACTCTGAGTGCAAAAGGAAATAATCAATCAAGCACAGAAGGAGGTAGAAACATAATAAAGATATAAAAAGAACCAATTGTAAGGGAATTCAATAGAAACAAGATAAAGAGAAGGAATGGGACAGATTTAAGTTTAGAGAAAAAATAGAAGAGCTAGGAATTCAAATGCATTTCCATTTAATTTGACTGACTTTTCATCTGAAGTGTTTTGGGGTTACCCAGGAAGAATACTGAAAGAAAAAACACTCAAATGGGTAATTTAGCTCTCTTCATTTTTTCTCAAGCATCTCTAGCTTGAGCAAACAATTTTTCTCGGACAAAGAAAACAATTCTACCAAAATAATAGTTCTACTTTTCAAACGAGTTAAAAAGCAGCTTTAACTGTGCAGATCACTTCCAGCAGGAAACAATTGAGATACAAATACAATCCTCCTTAGCTGTTAGCCTTAGGATACTAGGAGAATTAAAGATTTTTAAGCTTCATAACAATAGAAGTTAAAACTTGGAAATTGGTGTCAATTTCAAATTTTCTCACAGATAATCCAAAATAAACCCTTTTACAGAAGATCTACAATTCAGCATGTAAGAACAATAACCTCAAACATAGAAGGAAGCCATGCAATATATGTTCCCAAGTTTAGCCTAGTGGGGGTAATTTGTGAAACAATAATAAAATAAGTCAAGCAGCAAGCAAGTATATTTATTCTTGAAGAGAGGAATTTTAGAATGGATTTTTGCTGAGATGGTAAGTAGATCCTGAGGGAAAGATACTCAATTGATTTTTTTAAAGCAAAGAGAAACAGAAGGCAATCAATATGGGATAGAGAAAAGTCAGGCATGAAAATTTGAAAACTCCAAGAAAACAGGTCAATGGAAAAGAGTCAAGGGCTTCACTACAAGGATGAAAAGTACTTTTTAGGGTCAATGGTTATCATCTATGTTGAATAAAATCTATGACACTGAATGTTAACATCACAGAATGTCACTATTCTATAGACAATGGCATACTTTATCTTGGAATACTGAACCAAAGTATCTTGCTTCAGGAGCATGCTCTCTCATGTATGTAATGGTAAAAAATATTGACTCCATAGTGGATTGAAACAGGTCTATTAAGTTAAATACAATCAAAGTATATCAATAAGATTTTGGAGAGAAAAATATAATAACCTAATGCAGATGGACTGTGAATATAGTTCATCATTAGAGATAGAGACATGTACTGATTTTCAGAAGCATATAGAGTCTACAATTTCTTTAATTATTGTTAAAATTGTTTAAAAGGACACCCCATACCCATATTATATGCAACAAAATACAGAAGACAGTTGAATCATTTCAACTTTTACTAATGTTGAACCATTTATTGCTAAAGTGGTGAAACATGCATGATAGTCTTTATATGCAGATGGTCTTTATGAACAGGTACCAGTAATATATATTTCAATAGGAAATGATATTCATGGGAAAGCAATCTTGTGGTCTTAATAGACAAATAGTCCTAATATACTTGAACATCGGTCACTTAGATTGTAAGACACAATCATAAAATACTTTAAAAACATATAACAGTGACATTATCAGAAAGAAGTGTAAATATATGTTTTGGTTCATTACCCTGGCAACCAAAATAATTATTTCAAAATGGTAACCTTTCCAATCTTTCATTCAGACCCAACCGCTATTCATCTTGAGGACTCCAGGATCTGTAACTGTATATGTGGACTTGAATCCTTTACTGATATACAATAACTGATGAAGTTCATGGATTGTCCCTCTGCCAATTTAAAAAGTTCTTTAGAATTAACCAGGATCTGAACATTCTAATTGGAAGATCTTTCAACTTTGGCAGAATGACTCTGTAAAGGAGGGGAATATAAAAAGGCACTGTTTAAACACTTGAAGACCCTTCATCATCATCATAACCCTTTTATAGGACACCAATATCATTGCCTGATGACAAGACTGAATGAAAACAACATTCAATTTGATGGTACATCTTCCCTTTAATTGGTAATCATGAAGTAATATCAATTTTCTTTCAATATCGCACAACAATCTCACCCTTTACTAGGTATTGAGAGTCCCAGAGCCTCATTAGCTATGACTGATTTCCTGCACAATAAATGAAAGTATTATCAAGTCCACAGAAAATGTAAATGCAACAATGCAACAAAGCAATCAATATCGGATCATAATTATTGACTGTTACACTCAATTCTCAAAATAATGGCATACATGAATGGATTGGTGGTACCAAAATCAATAAATCAACAACGACTCAAACAAAACACCATACAAACCCCATTGAATAAGGTACAGGTATTTCCACATTTACCCAAATTCATCAAAAGAAATAAATTGTGAAAAGAAGGGGTCTCCATACGCCCTCATGCCTATACAAGATTCCAAATAATATAAAACCACAAATGGAGCATGAAAATGGCTTCTGGTAACTATTATGATGATCAGGATTTCTGTAAGAGAGTAGGTGGAGGATCCACTTTTAGTACAGAATATAATACTTAATTCTGCATGGCATCCCTTTTGTCTGGTGATTTTTTTTAAACCCCTTTTTAGATCCCTTCAGTTTTGTGCTCTCTCATCAGTAAATCATGCATTAACAAATTTACATCTCATAGAAACCAACTCTTCATATCATGGATAGTCAGCATATCTATATAGGACCATACTTAAACCATGGACCTACTAGTTAAACCATCCTTACATCCAATAAAAACCTCTTTTTATTGAAGTTCTGTTGCATCAAATTCTTCCATAATCTTTGCTGCTCTAATGTTGACTCACGATTTTTTTTAACTTTTTGAAAGGATGATCTTTTATACACAGTAAAAAAAGCATGTTGTTCAAGCCCGTCACTCTAACAACAAGTTGTTTTAACTTTTTTGTAATTGTTTCAACTTTTTTAAACAACTGGTTTAAAAAGTTTAACTAATGGTTTAAAAAGTTTAAAAATAGTTGTAATAGTGATGTGCTTAAAATTTTAAACAGCGTCTTTACAGTGTATGTTTTGCATTTTACATCTGCTAAATTACTTTAACTGTTCTCTTCCAATGTGTGGGAATTTTTCTACATTGTTCCGAAACAATATGATGTGCTATATTGACGCATGAAGACAAACTCTTGCATAGTATTTTATACAAATGGAATAAACAAAACAGCTGGTGATTAATAAAAAATAAATAAATGGAACAAATTCTTGTATCTAATGATATATGCATAGTATGTATTCAATGTCAGAATGCAGGGTATTCCTTCTCAAAACCAGCTTATGAACTTAGGACAAATACTAAAAAGGTCTTTTGAGCATATAGAAAGACCTGAGCACAATAAGGTTTCAGTAAGCTTTAGTATATAAAGTGATTTAATGTTATAAGATTGGGGTTGGATATCCAGACACCTTAGAAAAATGAAGCTGCTATTACAGGCTGATTTCACATAATCTATACATAAAAATGTGAAATTTTTATCTCTGTAATATTGTCCAACATTACATATATTGTATCTTCATGATCTTAAAACAATATGCAGGGACTCTGGCACAAGAAGCTACTTCTGTGTTTTAGTTTTAGTGTTGGGCATACGTGGTACGTCAGCATTGAACAAAACTTAAAGGTCAAGTCCACCCCAGAAAAATGTTGATTTGAATAGAGAAAAATCAAAATAGCAAAACACTGACAATTTCATCAAAATCGGATGTAAAATATGTAAGTTATGACATTTTTAAGTTTTGCTTATTTTTCACAAAACAGTGATATGCACAACTCAAATGAGACAGTCAATGATGTCCCTCACTCACTTTTTCTTTTGTTTTATATTGTTTGAATTATACAATATCTCTTTTTTTTAGATTTGACAATAAGGACCAACTTGACTGAATCATATAGTATTAAACAATGCTCATTCCTCATGTTCAGGGAGGAATTAATCGTTGTTTCACTCAACAATGAGGAGAAAAATAAAATATTCCCTATGTCATATAATAAAATACAAAAGAAATAGTGAGTGGATGATGTCATCAGTCTCCTCATTTGCATACCCACCAGGATGTGCAAACTATTTTGTGAAATTAAGCAAAACTTTAAAAATGTCATAAATTTCTTATTTTACATCCAATTTTGATGAAATTTTCAGTGTTATGCTTGTTGGATTTTTCTCTTTTCATTCAAATCAACTTCTTGTTGGGGTGGACTTGTCCTTTAAAATGAAACTGGTCCTGCATGAGATGAACCAAACATGATGTAATTGAACTTTCAAGAATAAAGTTTGGACCATTTTTGTAAGCTCATATCAGTTGGGCTATATGTAGGGTAGTCAATATGAAAAGGTGCTTTTAACACCAACACGACATTAAACATGAAATCTCCCTAATGCTTTTCAAGGTTTCTGTGTTTCACTTACAAAGTGTAAATGATTAATAAAAATATACCTTCATGATAAAAAACAAAGTGTTTTTCCCTCTCCACCATATTGACAATATAGCACAAGACAATAACTGGTGTCAATCATTTTATGTGATAACTATCTAATTAAGCACATGAAGCTTTTTTATTTTTGATAATACATACATTCCTTTTAACTTGTATAGCTTCTTAAGAATGCAGAACATATCATATCAAGATCAGTTTACTGATGATCAATCAAGTATTCCCATCAAGGTTGATTGCATAGGGCTACACCCACAGTTTATTAGATGGTTTAAAGGGCAATCAAATAGTTACCCAATTGACATATATCATCAAATAATCACTGATTCCTCCAGAAAATTTGATACAAATATATATTTATGATTGTAATTAATATATGTGTCAAAAATTAAGCATTTTACAAATACATCTTTATTAAAGCAGAACATACAGGAAGCGTGTATGAAATATTGATGATGATGATATAATTGAAAGGACATTAGGTCTATAATTTAATTGCTAGAATCAAATCTTTTTTCTCTGACTATTTTTTTATAAAGTTCAACATTGACACTTTGAAATACATCTATAGATACATTTACTTTTCTGGATCAAAAATAATATATTACTACTATGATTATCAATCAATGCAGTCAAGGTCTTTAATTTCCCTGTCGGTTAAGAGATATTGAAGTGTTTTATCACCTGCCAATTTGACACAGAAAACAGATTTTAAGAGCTACAAAAATAAATAACAATATTAATGGTATAGTTGAGTTGACAAGTTCAAGGCAGCAGAGTCAGAAATTACGCACCCTCTTAACCAATCTCCTCTAAAAATATGCACAATAATACTGTATTGGACTTTCTTTCCTTCTTGGTCAATGAATTAATTAATTAAGAATAATCAGTATACATACCTTCATCTATACTTGAATAACTTTTTAATAACTAAAGTAAAAAAAAAAGAAGTCTTGAGAATAGTGAACAGATGAAGTTCAATAATAAAATACAAGTTTGTTATATCAAGGAACTAGAAACAAGATGCATAATTTTGATAAATTGCAATAACTGATGAAGTATAAAAAAAATCCCCATAAATGTCAATAATATCATAAAGAAATATATTACATGATATGAATGGAAAAGGAGAAAATTACAAACTTTATCATTTATAATTTAGACTTCTAGCTGGAGCTAAGCAATTTACTGCAAGGATGGCGCAACAGGGGGGGGGGGGGGGCAGGGGTGATTGATTTTTCAAGTAGTGAAAAAGAAAGGCCTGGGTCATGGTACTATAACTCTGCATTACCCCTGTTACTGAGTTTAGAGAAAAATATATAATATCATTTTTAAGTTTGAAGCTTGAACCATAAATGACAATGTCAAAAGACTTGAAATGTAAAGAAATTAATTGTGACCCATTTCTGTTTGCCTTATATTTCATTTTGTTTAATTTGTTTAATTCTTTAAATTTGAAGCTTGAACCATGAATGACAATGTCAAAAGACTTGAAATGCAAAGAAATTAATTGTAAACCATTTCTGTTTGCCCCATATTTCATTTTATTTATACGTAGTATTTCATTATATGAGAAACAATGGTAAATAGTTATCAAACTTTTATCACCATAACTGATCTTGATGTTTACTGATCGTTATCAGCACGGAGGGGGTGGTTCTACTCTCTCACCTTGAAAGAACACAAAACCTGAATGAATTTTTAATCTGAACTTGATCAAATTAATCAATGAATTTTCAGATGAACACATTCACTTCACCTTTACAGAGAATAGAGTTGAAATGATCAGGAGAGTGATAACGTACACACTAAATGATTAGATATTGATGGATGTTACTTACTGGGTTTAATCGTTCTGATCAATTCTTGATGAAAAGCAATTTTGATATTGTTTGTGAGCATGGATGAACTCTTGATGAACCACTTCAGTGAAAGACAAGCACAAAGATCTACCCAGTTGGTCGTTGCATTCGTTCATTCTCTTTGGCCCTCGATGCGCATGGTCTATAGTGCTGATCCTTTCAAAGACATTACCATGGACCTACTACTCTAGGTCCATGATCTTACAAAGCACTTTTAAATCTACCATTTGTAAAAATACTTGCATTTTGAAAATCTGGAAACATCTGTGGTGTGAAATGTATAAAAGATTGTCAAATGTCGCAAAGAATATAATATCATCTTCCTTCACTATAATATACATGGATACAAATATTATTTTGGTGTTATGGACTTCTACTTATCCTTGTATTAGTATTCATTTTAGCACTACTTGGCTATATTCAACCCATCTCAAAGTTGGAAACTTTCACATTCCTTCCAGCTGTTCTTTCATCTTCTCTGGTTGGTTGCCATAGAGATAAAAGATTATTTTGTCTCATTCACTGATAGAGCCATTAAACTTCACTTTCATACAGGTTACTTTACTTGCGGAATCTGTGAACATGAATGAGAAAATGATAAAACAATAAAAACATAGGAAAAAATACAACAATTTTAAACCAATCAGCATACACAAATTAATTTTGCAAATTGGGATATAGAAAGTAGCATATCTATTGGGGTCTGCTCACTATGCTGTATACTTGGTTACAAAATGAAAAGGGTTATACTGTAACATATGTTATGTGAACAAATATATAAACCGTAGAAAATAGAGGAGAGAATTTCACTGAATACTTTTTAGTGCTCAGCAGACCGTTTTATCAGGAAAGTGGTAGTTTCATTGTTTATCAGAGAAGTGGGAGCTTTATTGCTCAGATCAGTAGAATTATCCCATTGATTCATCAAAAGTAGGAGTACTTTCTTTCTGGGAAAAAGTGGTATAAATAACGTTCAACCGGATAGAGATTACTAGTCAGGAAAATGTTTCATAAAACTAATCACAAAGTTACGAAAGACTACCAAGTGCAGTGCTTAATCATTGGCATCACTTTTATTATTTTTTTGTACTGATGATTTTCAAAGTAGGCTTATAATAGTTTCGTAATGATCATAAATATTGGAAACTAAATGCACTCACTGACTACATGTGTTAGTAATAAGCCTATGTAAGTATTGATCAACATCATAATATCAATTGATGCTAATGTGATTAAAATGAATATTTCACAACAGAAATAGACAAGAGGGAGAAAGAAATAGAGAATGTGTGGGGGGATAGAGAGGGATGGAGAAGAGGGGGGGGGGGGGGCTAGCTGACATAAGCTGATGCAACCAAAGAGTAACAACCCTCCACTTTGCAAGGATTCCATGCACACTTTATTATCATCAAATTGAAATCATAAAAAAGAATGAAAAATGAAATGCTGAACACAAATAATAGCTGTTTTACATGTTGTTAATGTCATGTATAATGAATACAGTCTTTATGTTGGTACCACTGTGGATATCACGATACTGATATTCTTGTAATGAAGAGGAGCTGCTTACTTAGAGATCCTAATTGGCTAATTAGCTAATATTGAACAAACAACAGATGGTAATTGAAGAGAAATTAAGAAGACAAAGTTGGGTTATAAATCCAGGAGAGGAATATCCCATTTCTTGTTAATGATCTGTTTGTATAACATGGTTAGGGTAATAGGTCCATGGGGCAATGAACCCCACTGTCTAATAATCATGAAAAAGTTACTTTTAAAGATATTGATACATTGTAAGTAGAAAAAAAAAGAGATGTAGAGTACGTTTTTCATGACCAGACAAAAAAAAACCCAGGGATACAAGTACTGAAATTACCAAACATTATCTGTTGGGTATAGTGTTTGTAAGTTTTATCTGTTTATGACAAAATACAAATCTCGAACAATGCCAAATAATGATTCTCTATCAATATCAATCACATGCATATACACAACTATTATTCTTGGCACATAATTTGAGGACAATTATATTTCCTTTTTTTCATTGATGTGAGAAATCAGAAAATCAAAGAGACCATTAATTTCAGTTAAAAATATTCAATGAATTTGCAATGTCTCTCTCAATCTTGTCCTGCTTGCAAAGAGTTTTGAAATCATTTGCAAACTAGAAACATCAATTCTGCTTACTCGTCAGTCTTTTGAATGAATTTTGCATGCAATAATGATTTTGATTGGCCAATGTAAGAATTGTCATTGATTGCTGATTTAATGTTTGATGCCCAGGTTCTTCCATGAATCTGTTCTATTCAACCTTGCCATTCTGTACATTGTTTGACTGGTCTCGCTCTCATTCCAGTCACTATTCAGAAAAAGAAAGGCCAACTTAAAATGTTTGCATCATATACAGATCTAACAAATGCGGTTGAGGAATGCTTGAACCAAATAAATTCAACTCTGACCATATCAACCATAAAAAATGGTCAACTATTTCATGATAATGACGAGGTTATATGACATTATAACTCAATGTCATATCCTGATATGAGTCATGGTATTAGGTTATCTTTCACAATTTATGGACATCACTATATGAATATCATTTCTATATACTCACTGAAGTGATTCTATAAAGAACAAGCAATATCCCATTTTCTCATTATTATGTCATGTTAGGGCCTATTCAAAATTCAAAGACAAGAATCTAGTGAATTTCATGAGAAAGTAAAAAGAAAAAGATATTGTTTTATCCTGCATACTAAATTACTTTGATTAGTCAACAGATCACTACTATGATTTTCCAATCATAAAAATCATCTGAAATCAAAGTGTACAATAAAGCCTGATGCCAGCCCAGAGGATTCCGATATCCCCCCCAAAAAATATGAATGGGGAAGGGGTGGAGTCTACTGACTGTCTCAATATACTAAAATTTTAAGGAAAACAATTCAATGTTCATAAATTCATAATACTGCAGATGATTTGAAAGAAACCCATGTTCAAGCAACTGATTCAACAAACAAAGTTTTGAAAAAAACTTTGAAAAGGAACATGGGAACCAACAGCTGTTATAGCGAGTGAGTTTCATGAGGAGTTTCATTGTTTTGAGTTGAATGACTTCAGAATGAGGTCACACAACTCCTTGGTATAATTCAATTGACGACTTTATCTATGGTCTATGGACCCATACTTCATATCACTGCAGAAAAGGATTTCACTTGGAGAAGGAAGACATAGAAGGAAGAAAAGATGGTATGACAGAACAAAAAATAATCAGCATCAATACAACATGATAAGGGATTATTAAAGTGCAAGTGGGGGGAACACAATGAAATACTATGATCGAAATAAAGAAAAAAACAGAGCTAAAAAGAAAGTGACAATTTCAAAACAAAGAAAATGTTAACCTTGCAATAGATTGTTGCATGTTTGATCAAACTGATAATTACTATACTCAGGAGTCAGAACACACCCAAGAAGTTTATTTGCTAGTTATATCTAATCTTGGCAATGCATAAAATTCACATTAATATCATTGATAGCTGTAGATAGGGGGTAGGATAATGCATATCACAAAGCGATAGGCCTGTTTTTTTATATTTATATTGATAATAAACACTTCATCTGCATGGTAATAATGGCTATACAAGAGCAAGATATGATGCTTGACAATTCTGTTGGGAACTAAGACAGCTCTTCAAGCAATTTGTTTGATTACAAATCATTCCAGCTGATTTCATGAACACCAAACAGACAAAAATCAATAACAAACCCCACCACCGCAGTGCAAGGAAGCCATTATCAATGATAAATTGTGTGGTTAGCATTGCTGAAAGGAACAGGCCATGCTTCAACAATTGCAAAAATTGAATTTGATCAAGAAATTACACAGATATCGCTGGGTTGTAATTTGTGTTCTTTTCAGGTGCGTCATCGAAGCGGTTCTGTTAATGATGGGGGATGGCGTCACGAAGACCGGTCTAGTCCCGTCATGTCCAGTCAGCTGAGTAAGATGAAACACACTGGTGAGTTCCACCAAGCAGAATAGAGGAAAGGGATTATAATAAGGGGGAAACCAATCTGGCATTGAATGGATGAAGAACACCATTTGTAAATGGTGGGAAACACCTATAGGGGAATTATCTCAAATCAATCATGAAATAACAAAACAAGATTGATGAATTTCCATTTTTAAAATTATTATCATTGTCTGATGTTGAATAGAACAAATATGATAATCATATCAACTGTGTAAGGAGGAGATCAGAGTTCAGTATCCTTCAGAACCCGGCTGAGAAGACATTTGTCAAAATTAGAGTGCAGAGAACAACTATTACACTGACCTTTTAATAACTCTTTGAAAACTAAATCACCAAAAAATAATTAATAAAAATCATATGCATATTCATTGTTCTTTGAAGGGCTTTCTGATCAATATCCTTTTTTTATTCAATATTATTTTTAAGGGTTTTAGCATCAGAGGAAACCCAGAATGCATTGATATCATGCTAAATATTAAAATGTAATAATATATTAGGGTCCACCAAGAAAATTAAATGCATGATACCAGAACCCTAATAAACAAGCCAATGTTAACACATAGATATGCTTTTCACATTGCATTTTCTGATCCCCATACTATCCTTAACCCCGGACTATCCTTAACCCCATACTATCTTCTTTTGGATTCACACTGTCTTTCTTAACCCCATACTATCTGCTTAGCCGGGGTTAACGCCTTAACCCCGGACTATCCCACAGCTCATGAATATTGATGATTTTACCATACAGAGCGTGATTAACGTGCAATTTCGACTTCTGTGATTGGTTATTGCTTAGCCCCACTTTTCCTTAGCCCAGTTTCGTTTCACACTGCATCTCTTAGCACCGCAATTGTGGTGCTAGCACCACAATAAGCCGGCTAACCCTGCTTTTTTGCAGGGCCAGATAGTACCGTACTATTTACCGTGCTAGCCCACTTTGCTAAAACGTAGTGTGAAAACGAAGTGGGCTAAGCTTAACCCCGGGAAATTGGTAGGGCTAAGGCCCCTTAGCCCTACCAATTTCCCAGGGTTAAGGAAAAAAGTACAGTGTGAAAAGCATATTAGAGACTTTGTAAAAAACAACAACTGTATTTAACCCATTGAATATATTCATGATAAGGTTTGTAATAGTACAATAGCCTACGCTTTATCCGTATCAAATTCTGCCATTCTGTAGACTCATGCCCTCATGCACAAAAAAGTTAAGACTATCTTCCCAAAACCTGTTTTCTTTGAAAGAAACAGAATTCATGACGATTATTGGCAAACTGCGCCACCTATAATATAACCTAGCATCACACACCGAGTGTTTTGATGTACTGGCCAGTCCAATCACTGATACCTTGAGTTCAAATTATATTTCATATGACTAGAATGACAGGTGATAAACAAGAACATGAGAGACAGACTTCTCGCAAAACATGTAATAAATGTTAAATTAAAAAATTGACAGAGAAATAAGAAAAAAAAAATGGGTTGAGATCCACTTTGATATGTTAAAAAACAGGAAGGGAATGAATAGTGATAAAAGCAATTAATGGGGGGGGGGGTCTGATGGTATGGTGAATTGAATGGAAAGTGAAATAGGGGGAATTCAGACATGAGTGTAAGAAAGAACTTACAGGAAATAATTCCACATCTTCTTTTTGGAGACTGGCATCCAAGCTAACATCAGCAAAACAGATTACTCAGAAGTCATATAGGAATGATAGGTATATCGAAATGAGAGTTCAAGAATTCTTCTAATCCTTAACCTTGAATTGAGATAGATCTTTCTACCTCAATTCTTATCATTCAGGCCTAATTATAAACAACTTTCTCAAGAAGTCTTCTTCTATTACAGTATAAACCTTGAAATACCTGGCAGCTCAAATAAACAGTTCCAACTAAAAAATCTGAACACAGGTGAACTGACAAAATTAATTGACAATCAAATTATCCAACCAGGGGTTGGGATGCAGAAGTTCAAGAAAATAAACAATTACTGCTCCTGTTATTGTTCAGTTTTATGTTGCTCTTTTACTTTGCTGTTGGATGATTTTTACCTTTTTCCTCCACACATCCAAGACAGCACTGTGGAATTTGAGGACGTAGTTTTTCTTTTGGGAAAACGTCTTCTCCTCCACATCTTCACTATTTCAATACCCCCCCAGAAAAAAAAGAAAAGATGAACAATTGACATCTTCACGTAAAGATCATTCCCCTACCCTGGAAAAAATATCCAGGGGCTAAGCGCAATTTCCAATGATAAAATAGACCTTGTCAGTTGTAAACGAGCACTTGGAAATTGCATTTTGCTTCAACGCAAATATGCGATTTGAAATGCACAATTAGGAAAAATATCCTCATTATCTGCCAAGCCCCCTACAAGCATCCAAGCAAGAATATTCTGCGGCTGGTAAATGAAGAAAAATGATAAACATGACAAGAGTCTAAGATAGTTGGGGTGACATCCAAGATCCAATTTCAGGAAGAGATTGGCCTGCTGAACTCTGATGGGTTCCACCCATTCATGATTTCTCCCACAGTGATCTCAATCTCATCATCATAACTCTGATTTATAACATAGTTGAACTTGAAAAAGACTTGCCTAGCTCTCACGTTAGTCTTGGGTTTCAGCTAAGATTCTTGATTTTCACTGCAGCAGCCTGATTGTCTCTCATGGAAGGGTATACAGTAGATCTGGGAAGTGTTTTCACAGAGTAGTTTGTCTGTGATTTACATTGGAAACTATCATAAGTTACTGAAATCCTTGCACCTAATTGGCTGACAGAATTTCTTTTTATTGAAAACGAATGAAAAGACATTCCTTGAAATGCACCCCCTAAAACCAAACTTAGAGCCTGTTCAGACCGGCAGAGATAGCGCGATCTAGCGCGCACTAGATCGCGCTATCTCTGCGGTGTGGAAGGTACAACGTTGTTTCGGTCCGCCCAACAGCGAGCCACGGCGAGCCAAAACGGCGTGCCACTGGAGCACCTCTTGGGGGTGGTCCACGAGAGATAGCGCGGTCTAGCGCGCGCTAGATCGCGCTATCTCTGCCGGTGTGAACCCGAGCTACGATAGCACGCCGGAAGTCATCGTTCTACACGCGGGGAATTTTATACTCATTCACGTCCACAAACACAGTTAAAATACAAGTGTCTAGAATCTAGATTAATAGAAATACATGCACAATGTATACAACGCCATGAAATAAACGTAGGCCGGCTAGCATAATAGGCACAGCGATATCGAGCTCTCAACTAACTAGTACGGGTTCGTAATAGCGCGCGAAATCTTTGACCGCTCTGACCTCATGACGTCACGCGTCATGGCAACAGGACCTCTCAAAAAAGGGGGTGCTACGATAGACCGCGCTATCTCACTGCGGTGTGAATCCGGCGAATGCCAATGGGCGGACCGTGGATCGCGCTACGATAGCGCGATCCACGGTCCGCCCACGGTCCCCCCTTGCGGTGTGAACAGCCTCTTAGACAAAAACAACTTTCCATGTTGGAAAATTTGAATACTTACAAAATGGATTCTATGTGTAATATTATATGAAGTTTCATCCTCTAATGATAATAGGAATTTATAGAGAATCCGTAATTCCACAATTTCTCTGTTCACAAATAGGGTCTCCTGTGTTGTTGCAAAAAAAGTTAGAAGCCTGAACATCTGAATATAAGGATCATATTCACAAATTTTAAGAGCGTAGGTCATAAATGACAACTATAAAAGAAAATTGCATATGGCAAAGGTGAAAAAGCGTTCAGGCATTTTATAGGGTATATCTCCTCACAATGCAATTTGCATCAAAAAGTTAGATGACAATATGGTAAAGAAAGATATAGTATTGAGTGATACTAATAACAAGTGATGGGTGAAATATCAAAGGATTACATCTTAATAAAGAGTTATCAAAAAGATTCATCTTCATAAAATATCTATCATCCATACATGCATGAATTTTTCTTTCTTTCCTGCAAATAGTGCCATCTGTTAGAAGGTCATATGTATTGAGGTTGACCTTAACTTGAAGCTGATCTGCAAATATAAATTGCCAAGGTAGATGAGATTAACATGGTTTCAAAATGTGTAGACAGAGCTCCCAATCTAACTTTTTTTTTAGATATGATTCTTTTATCTGTATTGAGCATTAACTCAGGATAGCAAAATTGAAAAAGAATGCATGAATTGTAATTGGCAAAGGAGGCAAAAATTGCATTCATGATCTCAACGCAATGTTCTCCACCCCCCCCCCCCACAAAATAAAAACATGTGGGAATTCCCAGTTGCATGTGGTGACAACATTTCACTGCAAGATAGCAACATATAGGAATATTGGAACCCAGGGCAAACAGTAAAACTGCACTCCTTGCAATGTTTTAAACCGGTGGCAATAGCTGACATCACACCCCAAATAAACTTTTGGCATCTGAGGCTTCTTCAGTTGTTCATCAGAATGCAATTTCTAGTCTTTATTTTCTTGTCCTCTTCTTATTTTTCTTCCCTTTCTTTCTTTTTGGGCTCCTGGAAGTGGCACCAGGTCCACATGTACCATTGCCCCTAGATACACAACATGGATCAGAATATTCTCAAGGAACATGCTCAACTGTTACTACGCATGCTTTCTTTGTGAAACTTGTAGATCACTTGTCCTGTATAATGCTCTTTTTGGGGTATCACTTTCAGCCAATTTGACATAAATTAGACAAATTACTCCATTAATAATCCTATATGATAACAAATCAAGATCTTTCACTGTCACACCTTCTTTATACTACTACATCACAGCTAGCAATAACAAATATATTTCTTTTAAGAGCACAGAAACATTAGATTAATGGCAGTACTATCATACACAAAATATTTCTCTTCAGCAAAATTCAAACTGAGAACAAATTTGCACTCTTGATAACTCTATCTGACAAATTGCACCCATCCATTATTGATCAAATATCGGTCATTTAGGGGGTAAATAGCCATTGGTCTTTGGTGTTTGGAAGAATTCATGGGAGATAGTCTGATACCAATCAACAATCAACAAGCATTAATTACTACTCCAAAACAGAAACAGGGTTTCTTTGTCAAGGTGTGGTTGAGGGTTTTCAATATTTAATTTCAAAATGAAACTAAGGATTCATATGTGCATGGGTAATTAATATCCAAGGAAAATTTTTTGTTAAAAAAATCTGCTTGCATTGCTTTAAATGAAAATAAATAAGTTATATAAAACCATTAACTAATGATATTGGAGAGAAATGGAGGTCAACTATAAGGAGCAGAAAACTGTGTTTATAGGCCTATAATATAGATTAAAAAAACACACAGAACAAATTATAAACTGTTAAAACAAAATATTGCATAATAAATAAAATAAATTAAACAAATTAATCATACAGTATCACTTAAAAGTTCATGTTTACTGCCTCCAAATCATATTCATTCACAGATTATATTTTATGAAATAAAGCAAACGTTTGCAAATTCCCCAGGACCATCTTGGTAGGAATGTTCATCCCGCCCATCCATTTGGACAAGGTCTGAAGCAATTAAACCCAGTAGATAAACATTGTTTCACATACCTGAGCTCAAAGACATACAAACACCCACACACGGTGAAGGAATTAATATCACCTTTATTCACTCAGGTTGCAGATAAAATCATAGCTGACTCAGAAATACAGTCTGCATTCCAATTATTATCAAAGAATCTCTTGTATTCCTCATTATCACACCTCACTAGTATTTAGCTACCCTTGGAAAAATCTCACTTAACATTTTAATTTTCATAAAAAGAATGCTAATTCTCAATATTTATAACTGACTAAAGGATTACATTTGAAGTAAATATGTGTTATTAGGCATAGGGTTATGACACATATCATTTGGGAAAGGTTTGCGATGGATAACTTTCTTTTAACAAAGCAGGGGCCGCGGAACGGTTTTCAAAGTGGGGGGCTGAGCCAAAAGTGGGGGGGGGGGGCTGACCATGCCAAAAATCACAATCATATGGTTATTTTTACGTTTTTGTACACGGTTTTTGAAAAAAGTGGGGGGGGGGGGCTGAAGCTCCCCAGCCCCCCCCCCCCCCCGCTTCCGCGGCCCCTGCAAAGGCCAATATCATAAAAAATAATAACAATAAAGTATCAAAGAATGCAACAATGATAACATGGCTAATTAGATTAGAGAATTGTAAGCTAAATTTATTAACTTTTAGATTTTAGATTAGAGTTAAAAAAAACCTTGACAACATCCAGCATGATCATTTCAATGATTTAACACTTTACAATAAGACTTTATATTGTAGACTAATGGGAAATGGAACTTTTATAAATCTTCAAGTACATGTCAGTGGGTGGGAGAAAACATATGATGAACACTTGCACGCATTCTACACTCCCACACAAATACCTTGCGTGACTACCAGACGTAAATACTCATCGGGAGGTGAATTAAGCAGACAGATTATCTGTGGGAATATGACATCTCTCCTACAAATAATTCTCCTCCCCATGTTTCCTTTTCATCAGATCATCAATATCATTTAATCGTCATAGTAACCCAGCAGGAGTGTCCATGTCAACATCCAAATATAAAAAGAACTGACCTGCATACTTTGTCTGACTATGACAAACTCTTTGTATTTTGCAAAGTTTTGCTTTCGTTGTGAACCAACAATCCTATAAAAGGTTTTCAGTTTCAGTTGCTGAATGATGTCATGAAGAGGATAAATTGAATTGTATCAATTAAGTTCTCGGATGAGTTCCTGGGGATTTGATTGAAATCTAACTCTGTAAACTTATCTTGAAAATGGAAAGTTTCTTATTCCTCACGGTTTAAAAAGCTGAAATCAGAGAAGGAAACAATTCAGAGCGGGGTTATCATGAATATCAGCATTCTAAATAGGGCTGTCAACCAACCTGAAAAGCATGGCAATATTTTGCCAAATTTGGCCATACTTTATCAGATAAAATGCATGCTACTTTGTAAAAATACATCCACAGTGTTCAAGAAAGTCATATTGGTCTGTTTCAACTTCACAACTTTGTGATTCATTTCCCCCTTAAAATTAATCCATAACAAACAAAACAAGCATTCCCATGTAAAAATCATTGCAAATTCAGATTTATCATGAAAAATTTCTAATGTGAGCAGAGGACCATATAACGTGTCTATGATTTCTTTTGATGGAATGTTCCATTCAAGTGTGAAAAATGAAATAAAAAAAACCCACGCTCCTGCTGTTCTCAATTCAAAGTGAAGGATTTATGAAGTTCAAGTATGAGTTCAAGTCTGTAGTATACTTTCATAACACATAACCCTTCCAATCCAACATTACCTAAAGATCCTTATACTAAAAAAACACCAAATAATTATTGGGCATCTGTGATACTCCAAGTTTTCACTTTCACAGAGCTAGAGCTTGACTATCAACTCTTGACTGAAAAAAAAAATTGTATAGAATGCTGAGTATCATAGATCATGGATAACAACAAAAACCTGCTGGATTCTAGTCCAATTTCACTGCTTTCACACATCATCATACAATAAAACAATCAATCATTTTCTTCACAGATTGCATTGTCTGTTTTTATTCATAAAGCGGTCAAATGTGAAGGAATTTCGAAACATGAGGTATCACCATTTGAAGAGCTTAATTCCAAAAGGAGCTATATCCAATCATAGAATTTGTTCTCACATTCATTCTTGTTGAAAATGAGAACTGAACTAAATAATGTCATGAAATGAGGGAGGGAAAGGAGGGGGGAGGGAGGACAGTTTGTTATACCGGTGTACACACTATGAGCGACCAGAAAAGATTTCGTATTGAATTTTTTAGGATGAGTGTGAAACATGCCTACACACTCAGGGTTTTAGAAGTGGTGAAAATAAAAAATAGGTTATGTCTCTGGGATCAAATTATGAAAATGCTCATGCTTCAAAGTACATCAATTTGAAGTTAGCACATCCCTATTACCCATAGGTAGGTCTGGATTTTTCATGTGACAGAGAATGTCATGATATGAATGATTCATCTCTTCTTAGGGGTTACACATGTTAAAGAATTTGTACCCAATACTATTTGACTAATCAATAAAATGTGTAGTTTAAGATCTAGTGGTTTATTCATAGATGAGCGACCACCCAGTTTGATGTAAATAACTCAATTTTCATCAACGGTTGATTTAGTTCCTTTTAGAACTGGACTCCTCCATCTCTGAGCCTCCAATTTACAAGGACGATATAGCTCCTGAAGATTAAGATCAGTATGTGAGATGTCTGTATGATACTGGGATGTTATGACATTTTTCATGCATCATTTGGAGTTCACAACAAATATCAGTGATATTGTCTGATCTAATCAGTATATCTAATGGTTCCAGTCAGGCAATTAGAGGAGACAACTTTAAAAGCAACATAGAAACAAATGATGCAGTAAGGAGCATAAATGAAATGAAATGGTGGTATAAATATATAGTCATCTGAAAGGAATTAGTAATATCATGATCAAATAGTTTAGGAAAAAGAATTAAAAAAAACTACAATGCAAAGATGAAAATAAAGACAACTACACAACATCAAATAATTCAATGGTATACAATATTTTTAAAGCTAAAACATCAAAGTACCTATTCATCTTCTGACATGATTTTGGAGTTATTTTTTCCTACAATAGGTGGTTTCAAACCGCCTCGATCACAAGAATCCCCCTTAAATTACGAGAACTTTTTTAGGCTGAAAAATACCCATTAATTATTCCTGCATTCACACCGCCCTGAAACATACCCTTCGGGATAAGTTCCTGAAGTTACGAGCATGCGCAGTATGGTCTGATAAGCAGCAAGGCGCGAAATTCAAAATCACTAGCCCAGCAGCAACCCATGCACGGCGCCGCACCCAACGACACGCTGGGCTAAAAGTTCCCGTAATTTGCTTTCAGACCGCCAAAATACCCACGACCTTGGAAAAATCCCCGCGAAAGTTCTCGTAATTTCGCCAAGTACCTACTATTTATCAGGTATTTTCTTTCGGGGATATTATTCGCGTAGTTTGCTTTCACACCGCCAAAATACCTGGTATTTTTGATCGGGGTAAATTTCCCGATCAGAGAATACCTGGAACTGGCAAACTTCGAGGCGGTCTGAAACCACCTATAGATGCACTCTTCAAGAAAATTCATGATAACCTCATGTATACCATCTGTCTGGAGCAAGAAGGGCATAAATCATTTGCTTTATCAAAATATAATGTCCTTTTGGCTCTTAAGTTAACAGATAAGACATGCATTCATGTTTCGTTTCATTGATATCTGGTAAATGATGTAAGTTTTTATCTATTCTCTTACTGCAATCTTGATGTCTGACATCCAAGTATCATACAAAACTCCAAAGGAAGTAAGAATAAAAAGAGTTAATTGAAAATGTATATATTAATTTGTCAGCATTACTTTAGAATATATCGACCTACAAATATATTTTCACATCATCAACCTGTATGATATTGCATTGTAGAATTTTTTTTTTCATATAGAAGCAAGCTAACATGTGATGTGATAGTAAAGTGGAATTATTGTTTGCTGATACATGAACCCATCTGTCATCATTGGATTGTGTATGGCTATGATGTGGGTGGATAGCATTGTCAAAATGAGAATAACAGAGTGTCTTACAAGTCTGCTATAATACTCCTCCATCAGCATAAAACCAAGGAGCTTCCAAGCTCCTTGATAAAACTATCTGTTGGAGTCTAAAGTCTCTAGAATCTCGTCAATATCCCAGGAACATTATCAACATTTCACTTGCTATTCTCAGTAGAACCTTTACATATTATGATGGATATTCATATGGTCTTAAGTAAACAAATATAGACATCATAAAACAATATTCCCTTCTATATAGGGTACAACAATTGAGATTAGTTGAGGAATATTTGCAACTATTTACTAATCACAATAACTTGACAAAAATACTTATTTTCATTCTCAACACAATATTTCTTTCATCAATATATCAATCAAATAATTTTTCTATCAGAATCTACGACTCAAATATAATTGTTATTTGCTCCCATCAGCATATATGCTATCTCCAGCCCTGTAACATAACATTTATAATCTTTATAATCTTTGTCAAAATTAAATCAAGGTGAAAATCAAACACTCGGTCAATACAAATTCAGTGTAGTCGTCCAAATTCATGAGTAATTCGCCACCCATCAAAGGGAAATAAAACAGTGACTACATATTGAGTCAGAGTAAAACAGCTCAGGTAATCCTAAAATAAAACGCCCACAGATGAATAAAATAAATTGACCAATGAACCATACACCCATAGAAACATTCCTTAGAATACATGCAATCTACAGACATTGAACACCAAAAATCACTTCAATTTGCTTTCTCTTCATAGTGAGTACTGGCAAGTGAACTACAAATGCACTTTGAATAATTCTTAGGTAAAAATGGGAAAATATATTATTTTGCCTCTGGTCAATAAACAGGATTATTGGGCTTTAGGGCTAAGAAAACAGACATCTTCATTCTATTTCAAGTAGGCCATGTATTTGTGTATGAGGAGGACTTGCTAATAGGATGACTCAGTTATGAAGAGTATCTGTAGGTGTGGCGTTGCATGATGATTTGAACCTAATCAGGCGAAATGTTGAACACAATTGCCACAATTCACCTAATTAGTGAATGTGACTCAGCTTAGTCGTTTGCCATGGAAACCCTCCTCATCTTACCAACGGCCGGGAATGAAAAACTTTGAGAGAACTAAATATTAGTGAATCCATCATGCACATGAACATTAAAATAATTACCACAGATGTAGATAATGCAAGACCTATACTATCGCTTCTAATATAATCTGGATGTAGCTATCTTTTCAGAGGTAAAGCTGAGGAAAGAAAGGTATATTGATGAGCAAGTCATGCTATATTATCTCATTGCCTGAAATTAAAAGGTGCTTATGTTCAGGTGTTCCATATCATCTGAAATATTTGTACAGAAGGAACGGAAGTAAACTTGTCTATTAAAAAAAAAAACCAAACAATTATCAAATTCATCCCATAGCGGAGATGAAGAAATAGATGAACTTATCAAATTTTCTCTTTGAACTAAAGACATAATCACATCAATAGTAATAAATGTTTTAGGGCCAAGAGCACATGTCAGATGTAATGAACTTGAAAAGGCAGGATTACTTCATATAGATCAAAGATCTGAACAATTAGTATTACACTACGTGCATAAGATATTATAGTTGGATACATTAGATCATTATATAGCAAATAATTTCACCCGTGTATCAAATATTCATAGGTACGATACTCGAAATAGTAATGTTAATTTTGTATTACCAAAACGTGAAGGACATATAGGGAACACTTTTCATTTTAATGGCATCCAATATCAAGTAAAAGCAGTTAAAAATTTTCCTCACTTTAAGATTGCATTAAAAAAGCACCTAAAACTGGAATCTACTCGAGAACAGTATTACCCGAAAAATGACACATTTTGTACAGTTGGTTTTTAGTATTGTAGATAATGTAGGGTATGATAAAACATATTTCTTGTTTTATATTTGGTAGATAATTGTTTGCTTAAGGTATTTGCAAATTACTTGATGGATATGTATATTTTTTTACCATATTCCAGTACTTGTCATAGTAATGTATGTTTAATGTTTTATACTAACAATTATAGGACCCCATTGGAAATAAGCCTTTCGGCTTTCATGGGCTATCCTGTCAAGGTATTCTTCAATTTCATTGTAATCACCTGTGATATTCTTGAGGAATAAAATCAATCAATCAATCAATCAATAGGATATCAATAGTTTAAAGCTCATCACAAAATCTTTGAGGCTTACTTTTCACTTCTCTATATCATCTCTATCTATCTACCTACTACATTTGTATTATAGATATTATGGATATGTGTGAATACAATGAATAGATGAATAAACAAGTAAATAAATATATGAATAAATAAACTAATGTATAAATGAATGAATGAATGAATAAAAGATATTAGAACTATATAGTGAGAAGCAAATCTGGTCAATAAACAGGATTATTGGGCTTTAGGGCTAAGAAAACAGACATCTTCATTCTATTTCAAGTAGGCCATGTATTTGTGTATGAGGAGGACTTGCTAATAGGATGACTCAGTTATGAAGAGTATCTGTAGGTGTGGCGTTGCATGATGATTTGAACCTAATCAGGCGAAATGTTGAACACAATTGCCACAATTCACCTAATTAGTGAATGTGACTCAGCTTAGTCGTTTGCCATGGAAACCCTCCTCATCTTACCAACGGCCGGGAATGAAAAACTTTGAGAGAACTAAATATTAGTGAATCCATCATGCACATGAACATTAAAATAATTACCACAGATGTAGATAATGCAAGACCTATACTATCGCTTCTAATATAATCTGGATGTAGCTATCTTTTCAGAGGTAAAGCTGAGGAAAGAAAGGTATATTGATGAGCAAGTCATGCTATATTATCTCATTGCCTGAAATTAAAAGGTGCTTATGTTCAGGTGTTCCATATCATCTGAAATATTTGTACAGAAGGAACGGAAGTAAACTTGTCTATTAAAAAAAAAAACCAAACAATTATCAAATTCATCCCATAGCGGAGATGAAGAAATAGATGAACTTATCAAATTTTCTCTTTGAACTAAAGACATAATCACATCAATAGTAATAAATGTTTTAGGGCCAAGAGCACATGTCAGATGTAATGAACTTGAAAAGGCAGGATTACTTCATATAGATCAAAGATCTGAACAATTAGTATTACACTACGTGCATAAGATATTATAGTTGGATACATTAGATCATTATATAGCAAATAATTTCACCCGTGTATCAAATATTCATAGGTACGATACTCGAAATAGTAATGTTAATTTTGTATTACCAAAACGTGAAGGACATATAGGGAACACTTTTCATTTTAATGGCATCCAATATCAAGTAAAAGCAGTTAAAAATTTTCCTCACTTTAAGATTGCATTAAAAAAGCACCTAAAACTGGAATCTACTCGAGAACAGTATTACCCGAAAAATGACACATTTTGTACAGTTGGTTTTTAGTATTGTAGATAATGTAGGGTATGATAAAACATATTTCTTGTTTTATATTTGGTAGATAATTGTTTGCTTAAGGTATTTGCAAATTACTTGATGGATATGTATATTTTTTTACCATATTCCAGTACTTGTCATAGTAATGTATGTTTAATGTTTTATACTAACAATTATAGGACCCCATTGGAAATAAGCCTTTCGGCTTTCATGGGCTATCCTGTCAAGGTATTCTTCAATTTCATTGTAATCACCTGTGATATTCTTGAGGAATAAAATCAATCAATCAATCAATCAATAGGATATCAATAGTTTAAAGCTCATCACAAAATCTTTGAGGCTTACTTTTCACTTCTCTATATCATCTCTATCTATCTACCTACTACATTTGTATTATAGATATTATGGATATGTGTGAATACAATGAATAGATGAATAAACAAGTAAATAAATATATGAATAAATAAACTAATGTATAAATGAATGAATGAATGAATAAAAGATATTAGAACTATATAGTGAGAAGCAAATTTAAATCAGGAAATGAAATAAATATTCCATGGATAATCAAGACGTTATAGACATGACTTTTAGTTCTTATATTATGAAACCTTACCTTTAATCAAGCCCTGATTGTTAATACAAGCATGATATTGAGCAAAGCAGACAGAGATTAATCAGGTCTCGCTTGAATCCTATGGTATCTACTAATTACTACCGATGTTGATCTTGTGACCTTACACGCACAGTCACATCTCATTAATATCAACTATTGTTTGCACTTCATTGCATTATTCTCTGTCTAATACAGTATAATAGGTGCTGGTGGAGGAGGACATGTGTTGATACAGAGTATGATTGCTATGTAAGATTTATTTGTTGATTTATGATACAATAGGTACCAATATATAATCACATACATTAATACAGAGTATGACTGCTTTGCAAGATAATAAGTCTTATTAGTTTTGCTGATTTATTTGTCTATTAAGTGTCGATACAAGGATTACAAGTATATAAATTGATAAAAGATTTCTATTGTGCATGGTATATTTTGGTCTGATTGATTATTCTGAGATGTGATAGTGGGTTTACAAACACATACATTGATATATTGCAGTTTTATCAATATGATTATGCATGATACATGTATATATGGGAGTCTATTATTTTCTGTTCATGTGTAGATAGTAGTATGTTAAATGACTTGAAGTATGATTATTCATAGGGATTACCGTGTACCTTGTATAAACTGCCAATATCTCTGGATTTATTGTGATAGTCAGATTTGCACTAATTTGCAAACTATCCTCACTTATTATCTTCATCCTCTTTACAAAGGCCTATTTGTAAGTCTGTATATTAAGATAAAAACTTCTGCACAATCACAGAATGTTGGATTATATCAGAAAAATAACTAATATACCACCCACAAGTGAGGATAATCCAGTTAATTACCAATTGTAAATCCACCAAACAATCTATTGAGGTGATGAACTACACAGGACAAGGTATCGTTAATGACCACAAATGACATCTTTACATAGCAACCAATTCCTTAGTTACCATACCACAGTCTGGAGATGGGTAAAGGAGTCAATACTACTCAATTGTTTTCAAAACAGCACCAGGGCAACATCAGACTTGGGTATAATGAAGAAATTTCCTCATTAAGACTTAATGTGAAGTAGGTGACAGAAATAGCTCATTAATGACACTTCAAGATTGAGTTGGGACTAAATAAACTTTGATCGTTGTAAGCAATTTACAAATGGAGTTTTATCATATCAAGAGGATAATAGGATCACATCTCGTTTAATGAGCAAGCAGTTCTAATCTTAGCTCATGAATCATGAACACAAGAATATTCTGTGTATAAAAGCGAAAGTCTGGTTGTGGAAAAGATATGAAATAATAATCATGCACTTAGATAAATTTTAAAAAAATTAATAAGAGCTTTATGAATATTGAACTATTATTTTCAAATCTGTTGGATTTTATTTCCACTGCCATAGATTGTACTCCAAACGTCATAATATGATTGAAAACAGCTAAAACTTTTGGGCAAAAAAAAAACTTTTATGTAGTCCTACATGCAATTCCACATGTCAAGCATTTGACTCTGGGCAGAATTGAATAAACCTTTTATCGTCATGATTTTGTTGATTCAAATTCATTCTGTGATGCATTATAATAAAAATCCCAGTCACTTTGAGGCATATCTCAATCTCAGAACCACAACTAAATGTGAGTTGGTAACTGTTCCCATTTTTCTTTCTTCAGTCCAACATGAATGTAACATGTCACATTACTATCTATCTCTCCAGTGTCCAGATCTCTTTTCACTCCCAAAACGTTAATCTGTCTCTTCATTGTACATACACATCCGAATGTGTCTCGCTTCTTTTCTTCTCATATTCTTAATACCTTTCAATGACTTCTGTGACCCCATCCCTTCCTTTTCTATGACGATTGTATGAAACCTCATGAAAGCTTAACTACTGAATAAGTCTTCGCCCACGTCTGTCTCTCTCCATCCTAGTCTCTGTCTTCTATCACTAAATATCAAGAGACATTAGTAAGCGGCTTACTAATGTTCTACTTATCATGGCTTGTGAAGATTATTCATTTTGTCCGAGGATTTAAAAAATAAGGGGGAAGATAAGGCAGCTTGAGGGGCATACATCTATAGTGACTCAGATTAAATGAAACAGAGAAAACACTATATTTAAATTAGTCATAGCCCTGAAAAGAAAGACAGAAAATCAAGGATAAAGGCAGCTCTCTGGGCAGCTCTAAAATGAAGAGCGGCATGAAGACAGTTCTATAATGATGTAATTGATAAAGATATTGATATTTTTATCAATTCATGTCTTACACACCCGTGTGGACAGTGGAAATGAATTATAAAGTGGGTACCTCAATATTTCAATGCAGTCTCACATACTTGCAATGAGCATACTTTAGTTTCTCACCATGCAATTAAAAGCTCAATGTGAATTTGGAAAGGTAGGTCCATGGTTTGTTAGATGATTATTCTATTCATTACCAATAATCAATGCATGATCAAAGATTATTCAAACTGTAAATTATACTAACTGCTCTCTCATGGCTTACATGAAGGTGCATATATTTGAATGTGGAGTAAGGTAAAAATTGAAGTTTTGATTCGTCCAAAGGTTAACCAGGTGATCAAAAAACAAACAAGATAATTATAACTCCATTCAAACATAAGCTCTTTTTTTTGCTCTTAATTACCACTCGTATTCATCTTGCAACTTCAAATTAATATATCATCCAATATTTTAAAACACTGCCCTGATAGCAAACCAAAATAAGTAGGGTATGATTCTAAAGAGTAGTAAATAATCTTTTTATGGGGCCAAGCATCACTGATTATTCCCCACAGAGAAGTGGGCAATCTTTAGATTTACCAACACTTCATTAAGACTTCAAGAATAGATGGTATCAAATAAGAGCACTTGACACAACTATCTTTCAGATTATAAGACATGTACCGTGTTTACACTTAATCGGCATTTGAATCGGCTCGCGGTTCTGAACCGCGAGCCGATGCAGCATCGGCTTTTTCATAGTGTGTAAACGCGAGTAACTTGAATCGGCTCGCGGTTCAGAACCGGCAATTTGCACCACCAAAGTAGTAGGTTCTGAACCGCGAGCCGATGCAGAATCGGCTTTTTTACTACGTGTAAACAGAAAGCCGATTCTGCACCGGCAATTTGTGCGCATTTCAATTACTTTACCATTGTGACGTAATTGTTAGCGCACTGATCCAGCGTTGTCTTTATTATGACGTATATTGTAGGTATGCGTATCATTTCAAGTTTTTGCATCGGCTCGCGGTTCTGAACCGTGAGCTGTAACAACGTGTAAACGCAATCCAAATGCCGATTCTGCATCGGCAATTGGTTCAGAACCAATTGCCGATTAAGTGTAAACACGGTAATGGTTGTAGAGAGAAGGATTACAAAGAATGTATCTAAAAAAGATCTGAAACAAACATGACAACAGGAAGAGGAATCAGTCTAGACTATTAATGAGCTGTAGGGTGATTAGAAGATTCAGGAAATCACAAGTCTTTTACACAATTTAATCTGATAAAGACAATATTCATTAAGTCACATTTTAGGATAAAAAGCTATAATGGAATAGATTAAAACTGTGGAAAAGGGTATCTGAATGCTCTTATCTAACTTGTGCATCATTTGTTATACATGGACAAATCACAACACTAATATATTATCTAAATATGCATGCAGTGGTTAAAAAAAGATCAAGATTCCAACATCTTCAAAACAGGAAATAAAAAACTGTACCTTTAAGAAGATTAAAGCATCAATCCGGAAATCTTCTTTTTTTCAAGAGGGATAATACCTGTCAAAAATAAATGGTCCAGAGCGGAACAATAGTCGCTGGACTATTCATCCAGACCTGAAAGACAACCATTCATATATGGTTCAGAATTCACGTGAGACTCGGGGTGCCTGGCAAAACTATCTTAAAGACACCATTATTAGACCAAAAATATTCAACTGCATGAATTCCATTTTTCGACCTGATGTGGATGTTCTGATGTCCTAGCAGGGAGTACATTTCATTGCTCAAGAAGGATTTTTTTTTCATCTATGGACAGTATAATACCATTCTTTTGAAATTAGTACAAGGTATGAAAGACTGAAATTATAATTTGATTAGATACATAGGATCTGATAAGCTAAATGGACAAAAATTATATTATTCTAACAATTGGAATAAAAATTAACAGTGTAAAAACAGTGTCCACTGTCTGGCAATCACCAAACATGTGCCCCTTTTAAGTTGATACTGATTTTTTCCTTGGTTGTTCATCAGGGTTGCCAATATTCTGTACATTTGGAATTAAAAAATGAATAAATAATTTTAGTGGTGCGCTCACCTTTATCCTTTTTCTTTCTCATAGTTCAATGGTACAAGAATTTGGATGCTGTAACTGATTCTTGGTGGATCAATCAATATTGATGCACAGTCCTGCTACTGAATTGTACTGTAAAAGATTTCATTTGTATTGCCTTTTTTTCTTGTTCAAAATTTTCTTCTGTCTTTCTTCACAAAACAAAATAATTGTATATGTGACAGTATCTGCATAACTGTTTTATTTTGTTTACAAGTGTCAGACATCTGTTTTCTTGACAGACACTCAAAGAACATTTGAACATTTACAACCATCAATAGCACCCAAAACACAGAGTAGACAAGATTTAATCCCTGGAAGTAGAGTTCGTTGAAGAATTTGAACTAAATCATATCATAAAAATGATGTAATGTGATGTGGATACAATAAGGATGAAATCAAATGAGAGATTTAAACTTTGTTGGTGAGGGATGATGATCTTTAATTATAGGATGACATGCTTGTCTGCCTACCAATCCATTGTAATCCTTCTAATTCTGTGAAAAAGATGGCTTTAGAAGAAAGGATAATCTGGTCTGTCTCTGGATTGACACTACTTCTGTTCCAAATGACAGGGTGGCCTTTTCTTCTTATAGAACAGAATGAAGGCCATTAAAGGTATCACAGATGTACCAAACATCTCAAGATGATAAAATGGGTGTGGAAATCTTGTCAAAACCAATGTATCTGCAGTCATTTGCTAATGCAGTATCAACTATATGGGATTGCAGTGTCACTTTTGTAAAGATTTCCCATAGACATAAAAAAAAAAGAATATTAAAAATAAGATGAAATTAAGGGGACCAATGTTTACTATCACTATATAGGAAATATATCTGACATTTCATATCTGACTAGAAAAGGGTATGTTGACCAGGTTTTTTTTTTTAATAAATCAACTTGTATGAAAACATCTTAGGTCAAGATCTCATTTATCACCTGAAATGGCAAAAATAGCCTTATTTCTTCCACCAGTCAAATAGTTCCAAAAGTTAAGTGATATTTCTTTCCCATTTCGGCAATGCCTTTCCTATAGAATCAGTGTTAGATGGTGAATCATATGCATTACAACTTTGTCAATCAGATATATTAAATTTGAAATCTTAGGAATCTTTAGTTGCCTGCATGTTGTAATTAGGCGTGTGAAACCTACAATGAAAATGAAAAAACATCATCAGTGCTTAGATACAAAAGAGAATATATGATAAATTGGAAGGTGAAAATATGAAAGGAAAATGATATCAGCCAATACTTCATTCTGGTGAAATTTTAGGCTATAACCTCTGAACATCTGACCTAAAAAGAAAAATTTCACCCAGACAAAATATTTTTGAATAAAGGCAGAAAAATGAGAGAAATTATAAGTGAAGATTTGGTGAAAATCAACCAAAGAAGAATAAGAGAGAACTGAATTTTCAAAGTTTTTATTTTGATGTCACATGTGAGCAGTTTTCCCATGTATGATATGTCACATATATGTCATAAAGTCAATATTATATGCTCTTTCTTGTTTTGTCTTTCTTCCCCTTCTCCTCCCCATTGTTCCCTGAACAGACTTTAAATTACTAACTGATTATGATCTTATTCAACTGAATAGTTCCACAAAGTGCATTCTCCTTTTTATTTTTTACTCCTTATATGAATCCAATCAGTGTATATACATGTTTTTATAGATCTATTGCGACGTTGTCTTAATGCAATGTGTATTTTTATACTGAATTCCTTCAATATTTTTACGCTCTTAAATCCTCTTAAAATTGTATGAGAGAACCAAAATATTGTGTTATATGACAGTTTACAATCATTGTATATTAATTTTACTAGTACTTAGTCATTCGCTCCTTGCGAAAACTTATTTCAATAATATGATAGCAGCCTAATTCATTCAATTCATTCATTTTATACAATATTTCGTGTAAATTCTTGCCAAACTATTGAATTTTATAATCTTTTCCTATTAGTGACAGGATATATCATATCACTTTTATTATTTTGTTTGATTTACAGTATATGTTATGCTTCTTTCATATGTGTATTTTATTGTATATGGACCCCATGGAAGAACAGTATTGTCATGTTGACAAAACTGAATATGGGCTATCCATCCGTTTTTTTTGTTTTTTTTATACGGAAAATAAATACTACACTAAACTATACACAAATTCATAAATTGACACTTATTAATGTTTCATGATCAATGAAACTATTGTTTGATAGATGAATGTTTGATAAAAATAATGTGTTTGCTGATATATGGAATTAATGCCCATGAAAAATGATTTCAAACATTCTGACATAAAAAAGCAAATTATAGAATTCATACAGGGGGTGCTTTCCACAAATGATGTCAAAGTAAAACGTTAGATATGCATAACTGCTATTTCTTGGTGGATTTTTGCCAAATCTAGATCAATACATTTCTCTAATTTTGACTTCCCCTTAAAGATTAACATCATCAAACCAGGCAAATGCAGTATGATCTCCATGAGTAAACAGTTCATTTTTCATCCACATCTGATAATTGGGTATTTCATAGATATTGACACACTTCCCTGGATTTCTTTGAACCAAAGTTTCTTTACAAAGACTCTTTCTCTCCTTGAAAATGGAGACACTTCTGGTATACAATTACAGTTATTCTATCATTATGTAACAACATAGATATCAATGAAAAGGCCTGTCATGGGAGGTCATCCATAGTTCACTGAAAGCAAAGAATATCACTGCCATTTGGAAAAGATAATTAGTCAATAAATGTCATCTAGACTCAATTAACTCCGTCTCTTTTTACTAGAAACCTTATAGAATTTGATAATGCATTACCCTCAATTAATTCCTATCATTTGTAAATAGCGTTAAAATGAATCGGTTCAGGATCATTTTTTTTAAGGAGCTAATGACAATTTACACTTGAGCACTCTGCAAAGTACGAACGAGTGCTCTAATAAGTTGCATTTTTATCATTTATCACTATCTTATGCAGATTTTTTGAAATACCTTTGACAACCCCCTGCACCTCCTCCCTCCCCTGTTGCCACAGCATTCTGTACACATAAAGTTTGCTATTAGGATGACAACTATAGTACTTAAAACAGGAAAAGCAACTGATCTAATTCTCTGAAAAAGGATTGGAAATTGACTAATGAAAAACATTTACAGAGTATACTTATTGGATACATAAAGATGAAAGAAAAAGGGCAGCACTGTCACAACATCATCAGACTAAAACATTGACATAGAATTGTAGCAGACTTAATCTTCCGGGCAAACAATCTTAAAGGGAAAAGGATACTTGACCACTTTGTACCCAGACAAATGTACAGCTAGAAGTTAATAACCTTTACTTCAAAGAAGAGGCGCTTGATAAATATTTTCTTCCTTTTCCAAAACATTGTCTTGGATGCTAAGACTCATCTTCAGTGTTGCCCCTAGCAAAAAAAAAAGATGAGATAGAATATGTCTCTGGTGAGATGAATTTTCTTAAGAATGAATGTGTCTTGAGGTTGATGAAGGTGTCTTATATTCTTAAAACAAAATTAAAGGTTAAGCCCAATCTCATGATACTAATAACAAAGAGAGGAAGAAAAGGATGAGAAATAATTCTTCTATGTAAAAAGAACAAATATTTTTTTACCCCCGATAGAAACATTTGTTTTTCACAATAAAAGTACTTCAATTTAATGCATATATGTCTAATATGTTTATTAGCAGCTATGGTTATACATATAGCCACTAGCAGTTCAGTGAGTTGCCCAAGTTACTAGTAGTAGAATGTCTGCCTCCTGAACTAGAAATTGTTGGTTAAATCCACGCCAAGCAATTCCCAAGATATACAAACTTGAGTCATTCTACATCCGAAACAAGTGCTTGGCCATAAAAGACCAACCAATAAAAACTGAAGAAGCAAATCCTCATAGATATGACTTAGTATCATTTCAAATCATGTTGAGCCTGTATATTGGACTTATAGAAATTGAAGACACCAGGGTAGAGGATTCCACTCCGACCACAGCATCTTTCACAGATTTGACTCTCTCCACCCAGGGGTTAAATACATACACCGTTCAGCATTCAACACTGCACTGGATTACTCCCCAGGAAGTAGAGAACGTGTAGTATCCATTACATACCTGCATGTCTGATATCATGAATGGAGTAACCACTAACACATCTTCATACCTCTCAGAGACATCAAACTCAGTGATAATACTAGAGAAATATCATACAATACTTTCTGGCTTTGTTAAATTTAAAGCAATTTCAATCCAAACAAAACACAGCACTTGAGTAGCAAGAATACAATTCTGAGAACAGAGAATGATTACGAGAGAGAGAGATCAAGAGTGCAAAACTACCACTTAATGTAAATAATATGATCCATGAAGTACTCTTTAGTTGGAGGAACAAAAAGTGTGGTGCCTGGATGTTTATATTGAAAAGAAAGAAAAAGATGGCACATTCAAAATATAATCTGATAGCTCGGTTTTGTTATCAATTATGGAAAATATAACCAATATTAACCTTCACTGAAACTCAACTTGTGATTGACTTAAGAGGCGGAGCTGGTTAGTGTATTAGTCAGAACAAAATATCAGTGAAACCTTCTTATTCAATGATTTTTCAAGAACTCTAATGATTGAGAATAGACAGAATTCATTGAATCCTGAAATGGTCGCCTAATATAGCTGTAGTAATACCAATGGCATTGAAATGATTTCAACGGGCATTAATAGATATAAAAAATATTCAATATCATTATCTTTGGTATAATTCTTTTCTTAACAAACTTCTATAAAGTTACCATGATCTGCATGAACCATTAAGTATTAATGAGGTTAAACACAAAAGAAAACATCCCCCACGTTGAAATATAACTTGTATACAATAGATGAAATTGATTGAAGTCAGATCCCCAATAGCATGGCTACAACTACTGGTATCACGTTCCATGGTCAAAATCATGTAAACATATCAATTCCCCCGGATTATCACACCCCATACGCAGAGAAACATCAAAGTGATACAATAAAAACCATTCTAAATTCCCTACGAGTGAGTAATGAAAATGAATAAAGTAACAAATCAAGTGTTATCAATAATGGAATTTCTCTACATTTTGTCAACAACAATGCCCTGGCAATTAATCTCAACAATAAACATCCACAAAGAGAAACAAATTTTTATTCCATGTTTAACACAGAATGAATTCTTATATAGCTATAGGATTGTTTGAACAGTGCAGATTAAATCCTTTCTCTCTATTTGTCTCTCAAAATGACCAAGGACACTCGATTCTTATTACAAGATGAAAGGAGGCCGATATACTTCACTATTACAAAGGCAACTCAAATCTCTCTGGTAGTGGTGTATCTGCAGGGGGGGGGTGGTGTAAGGGGCCATAGGGCACTACTTTCAAGAGTGTACACAACCTAACACAAAATTTAAAAGAAAACAAAATGAGATAAAAAATCAAGAATTTAATCTGATAACAAATATCATGACCTTATGCAAATAAGCCACTGGCTTGAAAGTGTACAATTTTATTCAATACACGAGGGAAGGCCAGGGGCAAATTGTCTGCACTTAGCCCCACTTCTCACAGCAACAATTATTTGGTTGCCTTAAAATATTTACATTATAAAGACTTGTGGAATAAAGACAACAACAAGCAGCACTCATTCAATATAGGTTTTCTTTTTTACTAATTATGTCTCCTAATTATTTATAGGCAAATATTATGCTTTTCACACTGCACTTTTTCCCCTTAACCCCAGAAAATTGGTGGGGCTAAGGGGGGGGGGGGTTTTAGCAAAGTGGGCTAGCACAGTAAATAGTACGGTACTATCTGGCCCTGCAAAAAAGCAGGGTTAGCCAGCTTATTGTGGTGCTAGCACCACAATTGCGGTGCTAAGAGATGCAGTGTGAAACGAAACAGGGCTAAGGAAAAGTGGGGCTAAGCATTAGCCAATCACAGTAGTCGAAATTGCACGTTAATCGCGCTCTGTATGGTAAAATCATCACTATTAATGAGCTGTGTGATTGCCCAGGGTTAAGGCGTTAACACCGGCTAAGCAAATAGTATGGGGTTAAGAAAGACAGTGTGAATCGAAAAAAGATAGTATGGGGTTAAGGATAGTCCCGGGTTAAGGATAGTATGGGGTTAAGGAAATGCAGTGTGAAAAGCATATTAATGAGAGAGAGAGAGGGGGGGGGGGCGGCAGGGGGTAGTCAAAGAGTTTTGAAATCATAACAGCTTAAATATGCCGATTAAAACACTTAGAAGATATAAATAAAATGTCCTGAATTCATTTAAGATTAATATCTAGTATAACCTATTATCAGTATGGTGAATGCAAAAGAAAAAATAACAAAAGCTGTAAATTAGTTAGTGTAGTAGGTTTCACGGTACACCATGTATCTTGGGCAAGTGTTGGTCCAGTAAAGGACCACCCAATCTTTACGTTTCTACAAGTGTGTTCTTGTCGTCCTCAGAAACCTACTACACTATTCTTCTTTGCCATGGAAATCTTGGTAATAGTAATAGTAGGTAACTGTAAATTAGTTATTTAGAAACATTTTTTCAACCATTATAGATTCTGAAAAGATGCTTATTTTATCAATATATCATGTGAGAACAGTAATTAAAAATATAATTAAAGAAATGTTCTAGCAGGTTACTCTCATGCCAGTTTCTTTTATAATTTAGACTAATGAGGCAAATATTGCACTCTGTAAACATGCATGATATAGCTTTCATTGACTAATGTGAAAAACAGACTAATTTTGCTGCTAAAAATAAAGAGTGCTCTTTTGGAATTTAGATTAGTTGGCAGAACTTGATGTAATATTAGTGCTACGTCCAATTCTCGTTGCCTTTAGCCTTACCTGTGTAGTAATTGAAATCAATAGGAAAGATGTATAACAATCAACATGTTTGTCATATAAGCCATTCATGTGAATATGAGTTATAGCTTTGTTATGAGGTATAGTTGGAGAACATAAGCAAATATCATAGGACTGAAAATAGTACTATAATATTACATAAGATATATTTTTTTTCATAACTCTATGTGTTCATAATTTTTTGTGCTCGCATTGAGATATATAATCCTGTTGTACTAAAATATCCTGTTTTCAAGTCAATATACACCAAATATATTTCCTTGCACTTCGAGTTATTGTTTTATGTAGTGACATATGCTTCACTTTCATGACTTAAAGTGCTTGCCCCCTTAAGGCCTGAATATAAAATATTTCCAGTCCGTGCTAACGTTCGCATTAGTGGATTGGGGAGATATGTCTGCTCTTCATGAATTCTTAAAAACAGTCCTTAAAAAGTCACCTTTTCTGGTCTGAATATCAAAAATTTTCAGCTCGCGCTTTGCCCTCACAATATTTGATCAGTGAGATACATATCCGTTTAATGGCACAGTCCTTAAAATTTCTCCATTAGGTCAGTATATCTGGCTATACTTAGTGACTAAAAAAAATTGCTTGTTCCCCCCATGCCATGACCCACGGTACGCCACTGCGACCATTGCATCTAGAGGATTCTGCCTTCTAACTCATTCTATACCACTTCATAGTGAAAGTTCAAAGTCAGTATTTCAATATGATTTCAATTTTTTTTCAACAGTTAATTCTTTTAACAGCTGAATCGATTTCCTTGTAAAATTATGAAAATCTATTGTCATCTGGAAATACATTAAATTACATCTAAAGTCTTCTTGATGTTACTTGGGAACTGGGCCCTGTTGTATGAAATAACTATCATGGTCACATCCAATGGTATCATGGTAACAACAGCCAATCACAAGCAAGGATTCTGGGGAAGGTATACCATTGGATGACCGATACTGTTTGACTTTTATGGTCCTGTTCCACTGCACATGATCAGTGAAGAAATACCACTTGCCATTACTTTCAAATTGTAACATGACATAAAGAAACACAAGAGGCTAAAAGAGAGAAATAAAAGTCGACAAAATAGCAGACCTTGCTCCAACTTCCAAAACCCTCAACCTTGGTTGCCATGTTACATTACCAATTTGTATATCATCATTATCAGTGCCCCTCTCAATGCATACGTACTCGTCCTCGCCTACCTAGCAATGCCATTGACCCGTTTAGGGGTAGAGTGATATCTGCCACCCCCTTCATCATCGGCACAACAACGGAAATAGGATCAGTGGAACCATTATTACAATTAAACAACTGTCACATTGACCACTAGAGATTCTGCAGATAGTTAGAATGCCAGTACAAGGATTCTGAGGAACACTTATTAAGCTATGGTCATATCTATATCACATGTGCTATTGTCATTGACTGATGTCCCTCGGTGGATACACATGTTCGGAACACCAGGATGGCTGGTGGAAGCGGTGGAATGAAACACGTGAGGGATTTCCCTCGCACCTCCGGATCACCGGTTGAGAATTTGAAAAGATTTAAAAGTTGTCAAGAAGATAAAGTAGTATTGATTTTCAAGAGTTCTTTACTCCCATGGTATTTTCTATGAAAGCAAATGTGTTTCTTCTTTCTACAGAGGTGGCACTTACCTGCATTAGTCATTTGCAATGCTGGATAGATTTCTGATGACTTCCTATCGACAGAAACGAAAAGATTTAAAAATACTTAAGAATAAATCAGAGAATCACACATAAGAAGGGGGGGGGGTCTTACCTTAAGAAAAACAAGCTGATGGAAGTGAAAGGAAGAGATAAAGCAAGAAGCAATAGTGATAGGCATGGAACAAAGTAAAATAAGGTTATAGGAGAAAAGTTTGAAAGTGGGTATAGAAAGGTAAATGGGAGAGGGAGGAGGTGAAAATTAAAGAGAGAGAGAGAGGTGGAGAGAGAAAGAAAGAGACATAGAGACTAAGAAACATGGCTAGAAAGACTCCAAGAGAATGAAAATAAGTGAAAAAGAGATGGCGTGCTATCTACAGTAGATAGTAATATAGTCGAAGAATCAGGTCATAATTTCCTGTAATGTACTTCATTACATTCTAGACACCTAAACAGCAGTAACTTCCAGATCAAATATCAAGACATAAAAATCAGCACAACATGTAATGGAAGTGAGGAACAGAAAAGAGAATGATTTCCATTGCACTATGTATTCTACAAAATTTTCATTTCCTTGCTCAAAGTGGTATGAATCTTCTATCAATCAATAAAACAGATGTCAATCAGATCCTTTTGGACATCTGACATCTTATTCCATTCTAATTTTCAAAACAAATTTTAAGAAATTGCACTTCAAGTTTGTTTCTTTTTTTTCTTCAAATAACAAAGTTTGATTCATTTCCACCTAAATGAACAGAAAAGATAAAAAACTTTATAGTTTGTTCTTTCAGGAGAAAAATAAGAAAATATATCCTCCTATCCAAACAACTGAATCATAGACTACATTCAAAATGGAGCAAGACTGACTATATAAGTACTTTTGATGGAATAATTATTAAGTAAGAAACACTGCAAGCATTCGATGTTATGGCTCCTCATAAAAAGCAAATACATTTAATAATCAACAATCAATTAATTTTATTTTTAGGATGATTTGAATACTGGTGGATATATCTTTCTGCACCCTATATCTCTGATTATTCCTATTTGATTGTGTAGGCTCACACTTAAAATAACTTTATCAGTGGTACTCCTTCATTTACTAACTCTCCCGCCACTAGAGAATGGTTACCTACCCTTTGGACAAGACAAGGAAAAGGACAAGAGAGAGATAATTAGGTATACGACCTTTATCAGAGAGTCCACTAGGCAAGTGATGAAATATATCTACTATTACCTAATTCATGAAATCTTGATAGTATAAAGAACTCATTAACTTTTGCTTAAGGGTTTTTCTATTAAGGCTTGGTCTTTGGTGTCTAATTGTCATTGTCATGTGGATGCATGCTATGATAGGAAATCTTGAAGAAAACCTATACCCTTGACTCATAATCTTGTATGACGCATGCAAAATGACGTACGCCTGACATAAATGATTCCACAAAGTACTTCAGAAATAAATGTTACGAGCTTTAATGGTTTCCTATTTTTTGTGGGGGGGGGGGTGTTTAGCAGTGATAACTAATCTACAAGATGCTTCTGAAAATGGAAACCCAACTATCATATATTTTTTTATGGAAAGTAAGAAAATCAGTCACATTAAGATTATAAGTACAAATATAAGCATTTGAATGACACCTTAGTTAACTTTCTAGGACCTTAAATAATTGTTAAATGCAAAATGCATGCTATACAATAAGGACACATTCAATATCAACATCAATAAAAGAAATAAGATTATAAAAAAAAATCAGCAGTTGTTATTGTTTCATAATTTAGCTAAGTACCTTCAGCATGAAAAAGAGAATTAAAGAAGCTTTATTGATAAAAATTGTTGACAATTATTATTCATTGTTGTAGGCATACACTCACAATCTGTATATTAAATGTAAAGTGAAGTGAATTATCTGCTATTTGCACTACTTATATTGATGTCCAGTAATACATTGTTCTAGAAACCTAATCAAGATCTCATTTAAATGCTGATAAGTTGTACTTACTTAATGTTTTTCATTAATAGATATGAAATTGGGGGTTTCTTTTTTTTAATACACCTTGTGCAACAAATTTGAAGATGTTACACAAGCAAGGAGAGGATATGTAAATGCCTAATACATCTGATATTGGTTGCTTGCGTCTTACACACATGTTGATGAATGTGAATCATGTCTCCTAAATGAGAAGGAAAAAAATCCTTTGAAGAAAACCTACTCCTTACTAATTATCTTGTTTGCTACATGTTAAATGGACTAGGCTGTGTCCGATATTGATAAGTCCAAAAAACATTTTAAAGCTGTTTGCATTTTAACTTTTCCTTTTTTTCTTCAAAAATGAGCAGTAATTATAATATAAAAAAATCTTCAAGGGCCCCGTCAATAGAAATTACTACTATGGTAACTTCCATACGAGAATCAATGGTTTTTATTGCTTATTGAGCATTGTTACCATGGTATTTATTGGTATTTTTAAACTAGGACATGAACTCTGATTTTAAAACTGCTATTAAAAGGGGTGAATAGGGCCTGGTATACATGGCTCAATTCAATATTGTACAATTAACCTTCAGAAGAAAAGGAAAGTATGTGTGATGGTAAGGTCAAGGAGAAGGCAGTTCGTGTTGGTGCAAGAATGCCCTTAGCCCAAAAAAAGTTGCGCACCGCAGCGGTGCAGAAACACCCTTACACAATGCACTTATGCATGCTGCTATGGGCATTTCTGCACCAACACAGCAAGGTGTCCTGGGCACACTTGTTGTCACGGTTGGGAATTAATCACTGAAAATCTAATAAGATTTGTTAGAGAGTCAAAATGGGATCACAGGATAACTCGTATCTCTACATAACTCAGAATCATGTGGTTCTTGTAACTTAGAGAGAAACAGATGCATTAATCATGTTTTCTTTAAAAAAAATTCTAATGCAATGAATTCAGCATACAGGTACACAAAGGAATCCCAATGCAAGACACTGAGTTGGTCAACTGCCCAAAAGATGTGGCACACACTTTTGGTAAAGTGCCTAATTTACATCTAAAAGTTCCCCCCCCCCTATCTTAAGAAATAGCCCTTGTAGTAAGCCCTGAAAGGGCAATTAAGACATTTCTTTTTTTAACACCTTAGAACCACTATCAGTGATAGGGAAATTTCAAGGGCAGCAAGCCTTTTGAGGTGGACAATCACATTCATCACCTTGGGTAAATGTAAGCATGCTCTGTTATGAGACTTAATGTGAAAGTGATATGACAGTGTCAATAATTATGGATATATGATGATAGAGACTGGAATGATAAACTATACTAGAATAGCAATATCAATCACCATGACATCTTTAATGTTATGATCCGCTTTTGTTGTATGCAAGGTAAAAACAAACATAATAGGGTATTTACAAAGCCTGTATTACTAATTCATACAGACATCAAGCAATAATGAAAATGAAATGAACGATTGTTAATGGCCTGGAAGAAATTTCATAAAAAAGTTGAAAGGTCAAAGATACCTTAAACCACCAGTAGAAAATAAGACAATAAAATGTTTATGACTTTTAAAATTTCATGATCTATGAAATATTCAAAGCCTGAGAAAGGATATATGGAGTTTTCAATATATCTGTCTACAACCAGCAAATATATAATGACACAAAATTCATAAGGACCATGGACTGAAAACAACTATAAAATAGCTACAACAAATGAAAACATATCACCTAACTATCAGCAATGGATAATGTGAAAGTGAAAAGTTCAGGAAGTGTAAATGAACTATTGCTTTAATTGGACACCTGACAAGGTATTTACCCAGAAATCTTCATCGAATACTTCACGTCCAGTGTTGTAGAGTCATAAATAAAGGTAGTACCAAATATTTTCAAAACCTGCGAACCTTGATATAGCTTTAGGTGATTAGTTAAAAAACATCACTAAAATATGAACATTGTGTTTTTTCTAAAATGAATACTACCACTTTTTGTTTAGAGAAAGAGAAACTGAAAATATTTATGGCAGTATTCACTAAAGAGGGGATCATATCATAATTGTTATAAATATTGGCATTGGACATGGATTATGCTTATATGGTTTAGTATGAGAAAGTGAACAAGCACTACCATGGAAGGATGAGAGAGATACTCAACATTCTTTAACAGTTGGTGATACACGGTGGGTGGGGAATATGATCTGGAATGTTATTTCAATGTCACTACTAGCATCACTAATAGAACATTACTATATCTACACTTTGATAACTACCAGAAACAGTAGGACTGTAATGGTCAGAAAATATGTGTCTATAAGAGGCCGTTCTCATTAAGCTTTCTAAAACTAGTTTACTGGAAACTGATTCAGGAAACCACTTTGGAAGATCGCTTTGCTAGCGTTCCCACTTGATCACACGAAAGTGGTTTTCAAAATCACTTCACGTAAAGCGCTCTTGTTGCTATGGAAACGCTCTCAGTGGGGTGACATGTTTCGCGCGAAATTTGAAACCGCAGCATAGGCATTCTACACCTGTCGTGTGGAGTAGCGTGCTCAAAATGTGCGAAGATCGCTTCCCGAAGAACGGTTGTGTCCTCACTTACGCTTAAACCAGTTTAACGAGGCAAAGCGATCTTGAAAACTACATCGCGAGGTGGTTTTCCAAACTGGTTTGGAAGATCGCTTCCAAGACCGCTTCGACCGTTTTCACTACGGGTTAAACTAGTTTCCACTAAACTAGTTTTAGGAACGTAGTGAGAACAGCCTCTAAGACTGTCAGGACCTGACATCAGTCATTTCAAGGTTGGGCCTATAGCCGCTAGCATCCATGACAGTAATAACCCCATTACCTACTTTTTGTGACATCAATTATATTATAATGTTAATGTATAGCTCTTAATGGCTTTAACTGATTCAGACCTTATATAACAAAATGGAAATGAATATACATGTAATTATATCTGAAGCATATACAACATGATAAAAAGAACATGTAGGATTTTGGGTGTCATTTCAAGCGCAACTATAGGTGATGTATTTTTGTATGAAAAATAAAGTACATGCACAAAAATAAAGTATTTTTACATGGTTTACAATTAAGTCAATGTAAGGAAATGACTTGAAGTCCAAGATGATTAAGGTAATGATGATGACAATGGTGATGGCATTTGCATAATGGTAGTGAAAACCATGATGATGATGATGATGCTGGTCATGCTGATGACGATGATGATTATTAATATGAAGATGATGACGTTGTCAATAACAGCACTAATTACCCAATAAATTATGATAAAGACATCAACATCATATGAGACAAGAGCCTTTCTGTCTTTCACAAAAGCTAATTGATGAGATGACTTTTTAAACGAGTTCGAACAACACAAGGAAGGAATGAAGTTAATGAATGTTGCCCATGTCATGACCCACAAATCAAGGTCCTCCACAGTGCATGGGTCATTAAAATCCTATGATCATTAACTCGTAGAGAGGGAGGGAAATTGAGGGGAGAGAGAGAGAGAGAGACATGCAGTGAAAGAGAGGCAGACAGTCAGAAAAGAACTTACATATATATGCTATACATATATTTGTTCCTTGGGGTTTCTAAAAAAATGTGATTTACAACCCTCACATGATTACTTTGTTTTCAGCTGGTAGTAAAATGATTTGTTATGATGACGCAATAAAAATAATTAAATTTTGATAGCGAATGATCAGTACAAATCAACGGCCTTTCTTTGAAGATGAACAGGTCATGGAGATATCTCTATGAGATATGAATGTATTAAAAAAAGGCCTGGAACATTGCATGCTGTCCAGTTAGGTTCAATGGAACCTGGCATTCCCTGTGGTAATCATATACGAATTAGAAGATCAAGATAAGATATATATGTTTAACAATTAAAAAATGGAACAACATGGTAAAAAATTACTGAAAATCTGATATAATGGTAGAATTCACAGTTAATTTATCATTGTAGATTTGCTAAATTAATAATAATAATAATGTCATATTTTACTCAGGGTAGCCACTTCTGTTCCGAAAACTGTTCCCCTAGCAGGCCCTGCTTAACATGATTATGTTTTTATTACCCGGCTTTAGCACGGCTACCTTGATCGGGCGCTCAAGCATTTGAGGAACTCTTCTGACTGGGTACCCATTCACCTCACCTGGGTCGAGTGCAGCACAATGTGGGAAAATTTCTTGCTGAAGGAAAACACGCCATGGCTGGGAATTGAACCCTCGTCCCTCAGATTGAAAGACAAGAGTCTTAACTACTAGACCATGATGTCCCCACACATAATCCTTCTCTTTATAAATACAATCTGTACTGCGACTGTACACTAAATACTTCTCTTTATAAATACAATCTGTACCGCGACTGTACACTAGAATACTTCTCTTTATAAATACAATCTGTACCGCGACTGTACACTATAATACTTCTCTTTTTAAATACAATCTGTACCACAACTGGCAGGTAAGTTTCATAATTGTAATAAAATTAAAATACGGGAGACCAATCAAGTGGATGATGGTTTGGAAATCTACAACTTCTGTAATAACAAAAGAAAAAAAATGCCAGTGCAGAAGGAAAGTGAGCATTTTACTATAAGACAACCATCTATAAATTATAAAATTAGTTTTAGAATAAATATGCTTGAATTTGAATCTATATGGTGGTGTTTGATTCCTTAACCTCTGATAAAGATAGAACTAAGCACAAATGATATAAGATGGTATACCACGATCAGAGAGAGATGTAGGTTCATTAAGCTATTCAACAGACCCCCTGGGGAGAAACTTAATATGAAGATGTCTGATCTTATTAAGGAGGAGAGCAGATGTCACAAAGATTGCTGTCAAAATATAGAAACCAAGGCAGTCAGAAAATAATGAACCATATACCTTAATGATCATCATACACATAGAATGTACACACACATAGGACTCTTTTAGAAATATCAGTCCTGGTAATCTCTATTTCTTCAACAGATATGCTGAGATGATAATTGAAAGGCTACCTTAGAAGGATGTATACTCTTAATCACGTTCAGATCTTATTTTGCATTTCTAAATGTCCTGAGATTATTTTAATGCAACCATACTGTATACAGGATAATACCATCAATTTCAAAGAAAGGCAACATGCTTATTAAATAAAGTCTATATAAAAGGATAACCAACTACACAGACTGACAGGAAACATAAAAAATGAAAATGAAAGAAAATAAATATAAAATGTAGGCTCTTTAATAGATGTGCAAAATGCGTAGTGAAGCATGATCTAAAAAATCAGTTCCCAGCAGTCCTGGTAATCTCTATTTCTTCAACAGATATGCTGAGATGATAATTGAAAGGCTACCTTAGAAGGATGTATACTCTTAATCACGTTCAGATCTTATTTTGCATTTCTAAATGTCCTGAGATTATTTTAATGCAACCATACTGTATACAGGATAATACCATCAATTTCAAAGAAAGGCAACATGCTTATTAAATAAAGTCTATATAAAAGGATAACCAACTACACAGACTGACAGGAAACATAAAAAATGAAAATGAAAGAAAGTAAATACAAAATGTAGGCTCTTTAATAGATGTGCAAAATGCGTAGTGAAGCATGATCTAAAAAATCAGTTCCCAGCAAGATTTGAGTCCACATGCCCTATATTCTTTTGTTTACTGAATTCAACAAAAATGAGAAGATACTTCAGATAAGTTGTGTACTTACAGACTTGTTGTTTTCCCAGGCTGCCTGACATTTACACTGATTCATGTAATAAAAATTCAATTGACCTTGTTGCTCTACAAGTTCTACAACACATGAGGTCAATTTTGTTACATTTCCCATTTCCTTCACTATGACAATACCATTCTAGTCTATCCTCAAGCCATTTTACATGCCTTATCTAGGCATTTCCTGTGATATCTCTTGGAAACTTCATTTGAGGACTCAGCCCTAGCTAGGACAGATTGATGTTCTGAGAAATCAATTCAACAATTAATTGTTAATTTACTCCTTATTGTTATCATTTCAATACATGTTTTCAGAGAATTCGGATCTAAAGAAAAGAATTTCTGAGGAGCTGAGGTATCAAGGCACCAAGCAGGCACCAAGTGCCATCCAATGTTAGATTTCATGAAATCCTTGGTTTTTATCGGGGGGGGGGGGGGGGCACTCACATATATTGGTGGTACGAGGACGCGCCGCTTTGATGACCCCCTTTCAGACCTCATTAATTTTCAGTTCTCTCGATACTCCGAATGACAAAAGATCCGTTCATAAGCCACCCTGCCCCGCTTGGAAGACCCCCGTTATGAAACATCTCAGTTCCCTTGCCCTGCCAAAATTGTCCAGCGCGAGCACCACATACGAGAGCTGCACGCACGGATTCACAACTCCCTCTTCTAGCAGCTCTATGCACTGCTAGCGCCCATATATACATGCACAGCGCTAGCGTGCAAAGTACCTACTGTACCACGACCCCATTCCGTAGACCCTGTTTTTCACACCGCCCAGTATATACCGGTATTTAGTTTCCAAGATCCCGTATTTTATCTTTGTGGTCAGTTCATTAGACCCCCATTCAGGGTTTCGTGAGGCACACCCCCCATCAAGATATAATTTGTGTGCCCCCCTCCCCCAGGTTTTTATTGGCTGTTTTACCATCATAGCAACCATTGGAGGGCAAAGCTCAGACAATGGTAACTTCTATACACCTGAACCTTGTAAAGAAACATGTTGAATCTCAAATCTTTGGATTTTAAATTCCAACGTTGTAATACAATCAGTCACATTTGGGCTAGCTCTGAACAACATGATCCCATTAGAATTGTGACCCTACAGATTCCTGATTAAATGTAAAACTGATGTCAGATTAACATTTGTTCCATCAATCAATCTAGAAAAAAAAACAGTTTGAAACATCTCAAACTTGTAACATGTATGATGAAATGATACTGTATTCAACCTGATTTTCACCATAAAAGAAAATTCTTTGACATTGGTTAATGTTTCAAGATGCAGGTGGGCTGAAAATCACTTTCCCTCTCAGTTGTATTCAAATTCGCATAAATTCAGAGTGTAGGACATATCATGACATCAAGATCTTGACAATATAAAGGGTTTGATCAAAATACATCAAACGTTGACAAAAAGTTTGACAGTAACATACTCAATGGTTCCTTTCAATAGGGAGGACATTTTAAAGAAAGATTTGACATTATTTTGATGTATAGTACGGAGCCTTTAAAGTGCCATCGACTTGACTACTTGGCGAGATACTTTATACGGCCATGTCGACATAATAACCTTATTATGTCGACATGGCGAGATACGTTATCTCGCCAAGTCGACTTATAAAAAGATATATGTCAACATGGCGAGATACGTTATCTTGCCAAGTTGACTTATAAAAAGTTATATGTCAACATGGCGAGATATTTTATCTTGCCAAGTCGACTTATAAAAAGATATATGTCAACTTGGCGAGATATTTGGACTCTCGCCGGGCCTTGGACACTTCATATCTTGCCATGTCGACATATAATGTTTTATAAGTCGACTTGGCAAGATTAAATATCTCGCTATGTTGACATAAAACGTTTTATAAGTCAGCTTGGCAAGATACCGTATCTCGCCATGTTGACATATAACTTTTTATAAGTCAACTTGGCAAGATAACGTATCTCGCCATGTTGACATATAACCTTTTATAAGTCAACTAGGCAAGATAACGTATCTCGCCATGTCGACATGGCAAGATAAAGTATCTCGCCAAGTCGTCAAATCGATGGCACTTTAAAGGCTCCGTAGTAAAGGCTTAATTCTTACTTTATTCACATGTTTCATCATACAATGATATTGTTTGGACATTGATTACACATTCATGACACTAAGCCAAGCATCAGCTGTTATAATACATAGGTAAAAAGAAGTTCATTAGAGAGTAAAAATAAACTAGGATAGCAGGTGGGTGTTTCATAAAGCTGTTCGTAAGTTAAGAGCGACTGGTGTACCTTTCTTACGCGCTGAGTAATCACCAATGAACATATAATTTACAAGAAAGGATCACCAATCGTTCTTAAAGTCGCTCTTAACTTACGAACAGCTTTATGAAACACCGCCCAGTATGCATATCTACCATCAACTCAATCTGAAAAAAAAAAAATTATCAATACAGATGTTGTCTTTAAAAAATATTCTGTTTATATTTCTTATTGTCTGTCTTTTCCCCCTTAATCATCTCCAGGAGCCCATCATGTCTCGCATCGCCCACTCTTTTCATTGTTTGTCTCTTTGTCTATACCATCCCTCCTCTATCCAGTATCTATGGAAGGCCCGCACAGTGAGATACAAATTGACAAATTTCACGCTGTCCCTTGAAACAGGTGTGCCAATGAGGACAAACAAGATTCAATCAATATGGTTTTATTCTGTCTGCATTGCAGGGCATGCTACAACACAAACTGAAAATATAATCCACAAGATTGGAATTTATAGAGGTATGTAGGTAGGGTAATGATACATATAGCTACAAAAGAGGAATGAAATGGGAGTGAGAAGAGAGACAGAGAGACAGAAGGTAGAAGAAAGAAGGAGACAGGGTAGATGTAGAGAAGGTAGTTGGAAAAGTATTTGGAATACGGATTAAAAGAGTGACAAGAATGTGAGGAAAAGAGAATAAGAGAGAAAGGAAATTGTTTGAAATGTAGAAAAAATACTTGAATAGCAAGAATAGTTCAGAAGAAGACTACCTGTATATGGAGAAAAAAAAAGAAAAGGAAGGGTGTATACAATAAGTAATGGGAATATAACTGAAAGTCAAAGCCAACAAAGGAATAAATTCACAGAAGTTCATTGGCAGTGGGATTGGTAAGTAGCTAAAAAATGAGACAAATTTAAACTTAATTTGCTTTCATATTTATAATTTCATATAAAATGACACAATATATCATAATCAAAGATTTAATGACAATAATAGCGGCTAGCCCCTTTAAGGGCTGTTTTATGGGGTCCAAATGTACAATAGATATAACAGAATGGGTTTAATCAAAATACATCTACAAAGCTTAAGAAAATAAAGTAATCAAATTTATTTAAATATCCTCCAAGACCTACTGACCCTTAGAAATGTGAGCGCGAGCCTATACTCTTCAGCCACCCAGCTGACCATAACGCAGTTTTTAGAGTTGAAAAAAAAATGAGGGGAAGAGGAGAGGGGGAAGACAAGCATCATTTTTCGAAATCTGTATAAAACTCTATACCAGTCTCATGAATAAGATTTGTATGTGTTCATTCTTTGATACAAATAATCAAGTATATCACAAGTAGTAGTTGACAGCCAAATGGAAAACTGTATGCAACCTTGTAAACAAACGTTTTGAATTACATATTCGAACAATTTTTGTACTATAAATAGTAGAACACATTGATTTGCTGTAATAACGTGGAGGTCCTGTTGCATTATCCAGAGAGGGAAACATATCATGATCCGTGGAAATAGAGAAAGAAATCAATACAAATTGAGATTTTGAAAGAACGTCAGAATTCTACAAGGTCATGGTAAGTCTGTCACTTTACAGTGTAATGAGGTGCATGACATAGCCTATCTATCCCTGTATCTTTATACAAGTAGCGCTTCAGTTAAATATTAAAATGAAAGTCAAACTATTTTTTTTTAAATCTCAAAAGAAGATAGACAGTACATATTCTTAGCAATCAGCTGGGAGTTTACCATTATTCACCATTTTCCAGGGGAGGGGGTCCTTCTTTTTGGTGTATATATCCATATTATTCAACATACAGAACATATTTTTTGGGTATCTTTCATAAAACATAGAAAGATACATACACAAACCAATACATTAAAAAAAAAGAAGTTTATTTCTGCTCATACAGTATATGCATGTTGTTTTACAACTCTAATGTGACCCCTGAAAAAAGCTAAATGAAAGTGAATATCTAGATTTTGGTATATATATAATTCAATATAGTTGAAGTAGAAGAGTAGACAGTGTAGTTGCTTCATTCCACTCCGGTCACATAAGGCTAGAGCAGAGTTCAGCTATGACTAGTTTTGACATGAACTCACATAGGGATACTAAAAATAGTGCTAGGAAATGAAACACATGAGATGACTGCTCAAACATTAATGTCATCATGAAACTAAAACAAAGAATTTATGTCATGCGAATTCAAATGACTCACTTTTCATCTACTTTGCTCCATCCAGGCACACACTCCACCTACATCTATCTCATTCCTTTGATTCTCATTCTCATGTTTTGAATTTTCTCACTCTCTCTAAAGAAGTGAATTAAGAGTGATCATGGAGAGACCTTAATATACATCCTAATATCACCAGAGTTACTCTAAAAGCAAGTGAAAAACAAAAGAAAATGATCACTCAAAATTGACATTCGATTCACTCTTTAAAGAGTGAAAAACGTTTTATCAATCTTGGACTCTTTTCCTTTCAGAAAGAAAAGACAGTAAGATTTTCTATACTTATTTTCATATAAAACCTTCTGATTTACCCAAGCTTCCTTTCCCATTTGAAGTTCATCTGAGTAGTGAGTTGCTCTTTGATGTTTCTTTTAGCGAACATGTATACAAATAAATCATGCTTGTTTCTATGAGGTTGAAAAGGAATCTTATAAAAATATTTTTATTTTGTTTTACAACTTAGTATAATGTTAAATATACCTCTCTCTCTATCCTCCGCCCCTCTTTCTTTTCTTATGCAAATAAAAATTCTAACCGACAGACGATTACAATCCTGTGTTTTGATGATAGAAAATGGTTTACCTAGCTGACAATATTAATGACTATGGTTTAAGAAAACTACCTGCATGAATTCACCCAAGGCTCTAAACATGTGCTGGTATAATAAAAGAGAATGGGTGATGTGAAGGAATATTCATTATATATATTCACAACACAGAACACAATATTCAAATTATACACCATAATTATTATGGCCCCATAGGCCCTACATTGAAGACTATGTATCTTCAATTACATAATAAAAAGCAATATAACCAGCAAAAGCATAAAATTATTATTATGAGTTCCGATACCAGCCAATAGGTTTTGCTGACTTTTTCTAGAAAAATTGTTATGAGTATTCGCTTCTTGAAAGATTTATTTGCATTTCCCTGACATTAATATTTTTCAAAGAATGCTTTATAAAAGACACATATACTGCACCCTTTCTGCTTCCTCCCTTCTTCAAATAACAATAATTAGTGATTGTAGATATCATTCATACAAATATGTACTCATATCAAACATCTATGTACTGATCTAATCTCATGCAACCAATGGTGCATCCCTATCATCTCATCATCTGTAAGAAAGATCAACTTTAGCTCTGAAATCTATACCAATTTGGGCATGATAATAGATGCATTGAAATGTCAAGGCTGGGGTGAAGGGGAGGTCACACATGATAGCTCACATACATGAATAGTTATTCTCTATATGAATAATGAGACAGAAGTAATGTCACTCTTTGTTGGATGTTTTCAGAGGATGGTGTTATTTTTGGATGCTTTTCTCCCACCAGCTGTGATGATATTATCATTTCCCATGCATTTACAAAGACAAAATACATACAGAAAGCTGGGATTTCAAAGCTTATTATATTGAGTCCTTGTTCTGAAAGATCAATCAATGTATGTGAACAAGCATAACAAAAGGAACAAGCTTGAAAACAAGGCCCTACCTGAGAACATATGTAGAGGTTTTGACATGATTTATTTGATGATAAAATAGTGACAACCTATGTTTGATTCATATGTTAAGGTAGAATAAGTGTTGATACACATACATCAAAAGTGGACTGAAGCCGGCATCAGAGGTGGCTTATTTTATTTGTTTCATTCCCTTTTTATTATTGCCAAACTGAAGCCGGCTCAGACCAAGTCCACCTTTGGATGTGGTTTAGAGGTGGAGTCACACTGGCTTCAGTCCTGCAATTGGTATGTGTATCACCCCCAAGTGGTCTCAGGCCGGCTTGACCACTGAACTAGAAATAGCTGACAACAGTTTTAGCTAATGAACTGCACACAAGGAGCAATTGAACAGTGTAAAATGTTGACATGAAAAGTCAGGTAACTCCTGCTACATGAATAGGTGATGTGCAGCAGGCTTGGGTGTAGATGTACAATTGCAGCCCTTGGACCAAGTGTATCAGGGGGATAATGATCTTGAAGTGGCTTCAAATTGCAGGGGTGAAGGCGGATCCAAAGCCGGCTTAAAAAAATCAAAATTGTTTTTCTTAACATCCTGAATATGTTTACATCTACTTTGGATATCAAGGTAGGCAATCTTGATCTTTCTACTCTCTTCTAGGAATGTTGAGCTAAAAAATCACCCTATATTTAAGGGAAAAAAATAGATTTCTTACCTGCTTGAATGCCTTTATACCTAGCAGGTATACCTACCTTCATCTAAATAGGAATATACAACACCCTCCCCATCAGCATACTCTTCAGATGATCTCAAATGAGGTACATGTGTTTTTAACAATCAAATAATGACTGCAAATTAGTTAATTTATTTCATCTGTCAATTCCAGTGCAACAAGAGTTGAATTCTAAATGAGGAACATGAATGATTGCTATGACAGAGTCCCACTCTCTATGAGTATTTTATAGACTGGAATGTTGATTCCATTGCCAGGATACTAAGAGTTCAGAACCAACAGACTGATACAAAGCCTTTTCTCTTCAGCTATGAATAGAGAATAAAATCTCCAATGCTACCAGTTTTTCTCAATTTAGATAATTTTGTACAATTTCATTAGAAAAAAGGAGAGATTGACATCACTGTCAGCATTATCATCATCACTTTCATCATCATCATGATCATGATCATCATCACCATCATCATCATCATCATCATCATCATCACTTTCATCATCACCATCATCATCATCATCATCACCATCATCATCATCATCACTTTCATCATCATCATCATCATCATCATCACTTTCATCATCATCATCATCACCATCATCATCATCATCACTTTCATCATCATCATCATCATCACTGTCATCATGATCATCATCACTATCTACTATCTGCATCATCGTCATCATCAACATAATTTTAAACATCATCATCATTACTACCAGCAGCGGCCTCATGGTCACCATCATCACTACCAAAAATCATAACCATCATTATCATCATTTTCATTATCATCATCATCATCATCATCATCAGCATAACTACCAGTAGCAGCAACATCATGGTCACCATCACCACTACCAACTAGCATCATTATCATAATAATCAGGAGCAGCACGGTCACCATCATCAAAATTTCAACGTCATTAACATCATCATTTTTACCATTGTCATAAATCACCATCACCACCATCATCTTCATCACAAACAAAAGCAGCATCATGGACCATGAAGAATTACCCAAACATCATCCTCATCGTAACTATCATCATCATCATCATCATCATCATCATCATCATCATCATCATCATCATCATCATCAATCAATCATCATTGTCACTACAAGTAGCAGTGGCATGGTCACCATCAACAACATTTCAACATCAGCATCATGATTGTAAACATTGTCATTGTTGTCTGTGTACGTAGTGCAAATGCAATGATATCAAGCATGATGACCCTAAATTTCTAAATGTTCAAAGTACCCTGTGCATCTTGAGAATGATTAATTACTGCTATCAAAGAAAGAAGCCCAAGATATTTCGATGGATTGATTTGTTCTTCAAGTAATGTATCCCAGGAGATCATTTAAGCATGAAGGCATCTCAAGATGAAGATGAAATACTCACTTGTGATATGAATACTTTGAATTATTCTTAAAGGACAAGTCCACTCCAACAAAAAGTTGATTCAAATAAAAAGAGAAAAATCAAACAAGCATAACACTGAAAATTTCATCAAAATCAGATGTAAAATAAGAAAGTTATGACATCTTAAAGTTTCGCTTAATTTTACAAAACAGTTATATTCACACCCTTCTCAGTATGCAAATAAGGACACTGATGACATATTGACTCACTATTTCTTTTATATTTTATTGTATGAAATATTATAATTTTCTCCCTGTTGTCCTGTTAAATAACGATTAATTCCTCCCTGAATATGTGGAATTAATATTGTTTAATGCCATATGGTTCAATCAAGTTGGCTCTTATTGTCAAATCTGTAAGAAATGAAATATTGCATAATTCAAACAATAAAAAAATCAATCTTCAACAATAGGCCTGCAGGAAGCCCTATATAGGAAGCAAAACAATAAAACATGTTCCCATCAGAGGGAGATAGCATCATATCATTCACTATGACTCCATGAGGTGAGTGTGATTGACAACAATTGGGTTAGTCCTTGTTATATGGTAGATTCATAGGTAACTTAATTGGCTACATAATATCACATATCTCCTGGGGATGATCTGACCAATGCTGTGATGATTTGCATATCACATGCAACTAAAAATTGAAGACTTTTTGTGAAAGAGCTCCCTGATCATCGGGGGCCCGTATCACAAAGCTTTAGTGATTCATTGTACATTTGATTTCAACGGTTGATTGCACATAGTGATAAATGTAATCAAGTATAAAGATCAACCCTACAATTAATTGCTTAGCTTTGTGCTATAGTGCCCTATCAAGGATTATTTTGAAGATGCAGGTTTGTTGCAATGAGTCAAAGTCATTTTACTTTTCAAACTCCAAAGGCTGAATCAGATTATGTACTGTAGCTTATTCAAACCTTGGCATGCCTAGCAAACTGGAACTTAACTGTGCTAGACTCCTGTCAAGACCCACTTGTTAAACAAAGACCCAATTAGGGTTTGTGCCTGTAGACTAGGTGAGGAATATGCCACCCTAGCAAAAAGTACAATTGGTACAGAAATATCAAAGAGCAGGAAGAACAGGTAGACTGTGATATGCTTGAAAATAATACTAAAAAAATAATAATACAAGTCATTAAAAGTGGTATAAAAATTATTTACGGAAAACTAGAAATAGTCCAAAAGAAATTATATTTGGTGAATATCATAATTGAGATATTATATTCTATCAATAATAATCTGATGATTAGTCTATTCTTGCCTTGAAATAAAACAAGAAGACAACATTTTATGCATGATTGATGAGTTCTACTGAAGGATTCCCTTGTGATATATGAAGTGAAAAACATTTTACTGAAGTGATGTATGACATGGCATCCCTCTTTCTTTCATCCTATAACTCATGCTATATAAAGCTTTGCTCTCTTTCTAAGAACAAATAACACCATCAATCATACAATGACACAATAACAAAGAAGAACACTTACTGTTTAAGAATGTTAAAATAATTTGTAACTTGAAACCATGAGAGCAAATGCATTTGTCTACACATCCATTAAATTTAAAAAATGTAAATATGTTGGCAGAAGAAAAAGACATTTTAGTGATATATCCCATTTTCTTTCATCTACAGGGCCTACTACCAAAATTCCTTAATTTTTTTTAAAATCTACCAATACCTACATGAGAGAAATTCATTCCTTCTATATGACTTAATCTTTCATAAAACTGCATACTCTGACTTTTTCTGCAGATATCTTATTTAGATTTTCAACTTCACAGAATAGATTTCAGTCAATCTCTGGAACTTTCATAACTGCCAACATTCAATAAGAATAAGATTCTTTTCACATTTGCCATTTCCATGAATAACATTTCATCCCTCCCTCCCCAAATCAAATAACTGCCATAATTCAAAAAGAAAAAAAAGGAAATTATAGCTGGGTATCACACACTTCCTGTTTCAATTCAATAAAAACAAACAAAAGAAATTGTTTACATTCAAATCTCAAAGCATTTTTCTTCAATTTCTAATCGTCCATCTGTCTTGTGCGAGCTAGTCTCATATTTCACTTGAGAAATCCTATTTCACACCCTTGGTATGATATAGAGGGTCTTCACATCCAATGCAATTATGAGATGACAAACTGACAATAGGCACGTGTGATATGGAGTGTGTTACAGGCAAACATTCAAACCTTTTAGTTTGTTCACTAAATTTGATGCTGATAATGAAGGGAGAGGCATGAATGTCCACAGGCCGGGTCTAACCAGAGAGCATGCAAGGGAGATTTCATACACATGGATATCATCAAGATATTAAATCTTGATTCTTTTTAGCAGCTGTGATGTTCACATGATCTTAATCTTATAATGTAGATCACACAATGTGTAGAGAGAGACTGTGTGCATGATGAGACTTCTTCAAGCAAAGTAGACTGTAGGAAATTATAAAACAAAATTAAGAGCCATCGTGAATGCTATAACTGATGAACAGAATCACATCTACACAATTAAGATACTAAAGAAAAAAAATCATTCTCAAATTTTTTCAGACTTAACCAAGTCAAAACTGATGATAAAAATATATTTTCTAATTTCAAAATACTGAGGACCTCCAATACTTGTGAATACAAACTAGGGTGCTTTTCTACGGAGCTTGAATCTCATGGTGACATTGAGTCACACTTCGGTTTAGCTATTGTTGTACTACCCCAATATAAGCATAACTAATGTATAACAGGCTCTCAGCTCTCATATCCAAAATAGCAAAGACTTGGATTTTCTAGATGACTAATTCATGCATGGAATGGGAAGGATGCCTGCAATCCAGACTTTCAATATTCCAAAGATGGCCAAAGGGTCGTAGGGAGCAGAAATGGGGGCGCGTGACAAATGTGTAGACAGAACACCTTGGAGGTATAGGTGCAAACAAAGATCCGTATGTAACTTGATTCCTCCTGCAATGTCGTTGAAACAGCTGAAGTTGAAATCTAGGTGAGATGGAACGAAGGCACAGCTACAAACTTGAATGGACAACTGCCACAAGCCCATCTGATCATGGACCTACTGGAAAGATGGAAAGGAAAAGGGAGCATGCAAATACGAGAGAGAAATAGGATAAAGTATTTATTTTTTTTAATGTAAATTTATAAAATGTTACAAAAAGTGTTGTTTAAAAAGTTCTTTTTTAATGAAGGTAAGAAAGAGAGGAGAACAGTGCAATTACTGAAATAGCAACGAGTAGAAAACTAAAAATCACAGATGAAAATATACATACACAGAACATGGTAGAGATGGGCATACATACATGGATGGCAGATCACTTGATAAGACCTATACAAGACTTGGACAGGCATGTCATTTATGTTAATATGCCAAAGTTGAGAGTAAAAGCAATATCATTTGAATCTCTGTAAAATAAATATATACACAATTTATTCTTTTTATCTTTTTTACTATCATTATGAAGAACAATTTTCCCCGAAATTTTGTTTATCCTATAAGATAATTTTTTAACATAAAGATTATGTACAACATCTTATTTTTCCTGCTAAGACACATTTTCTGAGTAAACTTTGCCAAATAAAAACCTGTACTGACCTCACAGAAACATTGTTAGCACTAACAGTACGCTTACAGACACCCTGTTATAATTGGTAATGTGACAGCGATGCCTAATGTAACAATAATGCATTATTTACACATTTGAATAAATGTTTTTACTTAACTATCCCAAAGATGTGACTGGGCTTACTGTTAATGCTCTGTTAGGCTAACAACATTTCTGTGCAGTTTGCACTGATGTATATGAAGATAAGTTCATGACACTTCTGTAAGAGGGGAGTTTATAACACCATTATCTCAGTGATTCTTATGTATACTTCAGGCAAAGTTCAAATTTATTTTTTTGGGGAGGTTGGGGATTGTTGTCAAGGTCATTTTAGCATTGGACTTGGCTCAGCATGAACCACTATCTGATTGACATACTTTTCATTTGCATGTCAGACACGTGCCAAGGGGGCTCCCATGTCGTCCACTATCAATGCATATCTCGGCAGGAGAGCAAGGCTTTTGGGCCTTAATGGATCACTGGACGAAAATGAGGTTTTCCACTCTTGGTCTTGCTTTCTTTCACCTTTCCCTCCATTATGAAATGAGCTGATGAGATGTGGTGATAGGATGCCTTGGAAGGGAGAGGGGAAGTGAATTACGTTGATGGCAGTTGATCTACATAACAATAATGAATGCAGGAGCAATGCATGAATAGCCGATCCCTAGTATAACTTCTAAAATAAGAATCAAGTCAAGTATTGAGGTCATCTAAATTTCTTTTTATTATTTTATTTTCTGATAAAATCATCAAAGTCTTAGAACTGGGGTCATCATATGTATGTTTTTTCATCATTCTCTTTTAAGTCATAACAATTCTTTTCAAACAGATTAAATACCTTGAAACTGAACAAGTTCAATTGTTCCTGCAAGGGATTGAACCCCCTGGTTTTCAAGTGTCTAGTTGACCCTCTCCACCACTATGCCACATGAGTAAAAAGAGGAGAAGGGGAGAGAAAGAGAGAGGGGAGACATATGAGAGATGGAGAGAGAGAGAGAGAGAGAGAGACAGACAGACAGAAACAAATGACAGTGTAATTTCACTGAGAGCTCCACTCATCTTTTGTAACTGCAAGTAGCAAGAGCAAATCTCCATTACCTATTCAAACTGTCATGCCATTGACCAAATCACGTTAATGTGTATTTCTGGATGAATAGGTTAATATGTATCCACCATCTTCACTCACAATCATCCACTCTGGACAGCCAATCCATGCCATGTCACATTAGAGGAGTGATTACTACGATACCATCAAGCAAACAACAATTTTATGCTTCATCTAAACTGTTAAATTGCTTCAGATTGCCAATATCGCTCCACCTTAAAATTCAGACTTCCACACTAATAGAGACACATTAAAAATTTTTGTAAATCTATTTTTTCACATTGACCTTTTTCTCTTCTCTGTCTCTATTTCTCATTCTCATGCACTTGAGAAATTCAGACCAAACATATAGTGAAAAAGAAATATGAGTTCATGAAAATATCTGAGAGAAGACATTTCATGAGAAAGAAATTAAATATTTTACAAATGATGCCCAAAAGGTGAGTTTGCCAATATCACTTACTTAACAAATAATTTAATCTAATTTCATTTATGAAATTATGTTCAATGAATTAATATTGATATAGATCTATTTTGTTTATTTTAAATGTTGTTATTTACATACCACTGCCTTTTACACTTTTGAATAAATCCTCCTGATCCAGACTGTATTTGTCACTGTTATTGAATTAGAAAGGTCAAAATTTTATAAATGCACTTGCTTTAATATCATTAAACCTTCCCTCAAATTCAATTTCAAAGGTATAATGAGACTGAATATTATTATTAACGGCTAAATGACTCAATTACCGGACAGATATTCTAAAATGCATGCACAAGAGAGCGAGGTAGATTAGACCATATGTCATACTATATGCTATGTCTTCCAATGGATAAAAAACTTTCTCTTACAACTGAATAAAAGCTTCTTTCCAAGTTTTCTTCAGTTTCTTTCTATCTCAATTAATCAGCCATCTAAAATATCATTCCCATATTTTAATTTCCATGTTACCATTATCCACTGATTCTCGTGACATAAAACAGTATTCAAGAATAGAATACTTTGCATCATTCATACATTGAAACTATTAACTTGAATTACTTGATGATTTATGTTCATTTATTGTTGGTTTTATGATGCAACGAGGGCTAAATGATGACAATGATGCTCCAGCGTCACTTCATTTACTCCTGGCGCAAGTCCGTAATCTGTGGAGCACACCACAACGGTTCAACATAATACCCTCTAATAACAGTATCGTACCTAATTTCAACCACAATCCATGGTGGAATAAAGGGAATGGGGAAAAACGACTAAATAATATGAAATAGCCCTGCGGCCGTCTCATATTACAGGAAACCAGTGCTAGGTTTCAATGGCTTAATATTACTTGATAATGAGAAGGTGAATAGGTTTGCATGCTTAACAGGATTACTGACATGCATATGGGATGACTCATAGAGGTGCAAATTGGAAGAAAATCATATCAACCTGATCCCCATTCATAATTTTTCATAAATGTAATTTCATAAAATGTTGATGAAGACTTTTTCTCTTCAGAAAGTCTCAGTTTGGTTTTTAATTCAGCAAAATTGGACAGGCCAGCCATCTGCAGAGAAAGCTAAGATGCTTAGAAAAAACATGACAGCTTGTGACAATACAATAGGGTAAATGAACTTTTAAAAGTTTACTGATGAATGGGGGCTTATGAAGGCTAATACACTGCAAGAGAAATGAAGTGATACTGAATGTAGTGATATAGGAGAGATAAATTGGAAGAGAAGGTAAAGAGGAAGACTGGGGGGGGGGGAGAAAGAACATGAAATGTTAAAATAGGATCAATGAAGGGGCAGAAAGAGAGAGAGAGAGGGGGTATAGACAGAGGGCACAAAAAGGGAGGTGTGGGGAGAGACAGAGGGAGAAAGAGAGAGAGGGAGGGGGATGAAATGAAACAAAGATTTTTATTTATACAGACAGACATGATCACAAAATATGTAACAAAAAATGAGTTGGCAAAAGACAAATCTGAAAGACATACTTTTAAGTCCAAAATATGGAAGTGAAATCCATAGGGGCCAATCATGGCAATCCCCTGACATTACAAAGGAATGAGATCATTTTGAGTCTATCTCTACAATATGAATTTTTGATCAGATGCAATTCAATTCTGTACCAGTGATGAGCAGATTGTTATTTTGACAAGAAAATTACTCAAAATTCAGGGACAGGAAATCCAACAATGGTACAGTCGGCTACAATCAAAGGTTCAAACTTCTCCAAGATGAAATTTCAATTACAGCAATAATGCTTTGTAGCTTACAAGTCAGCATGGTTTAAATAGTACAAAATATGCTTGAAGAGGGGATTGTACTTTGATGGAATTTGAGAGAGTAACAACTAAGACCAAACATATAAACAATATTTTTTGTCAAAGGAAAGAATTTTGTTGCTGTTTGTAATAGATGTTGGAAGGAGGGGGATGAGGAAACATCTCATCTGATCGAGAGGAATGACAAATAAATTTCCCTGAAAAGCAAGGGAAATGACGTACATGGAAATATGTCAAGTAAGATGAGGTCTCAATGGGATCAAAACTCCAAACATGGAATAGAAACTTGGAGTATGACTCATTCTTTTAAGAGCATCAATCAAAAATTGTCAAAGATACTCTAGATCAGAAACCCCTTTCATACCCTAAATACATATGACCCCGTGATTGACCATTGACCAGTCTTTCAAAACCACAATTTTTTTGGAAAATCTGTGTTTTTGATACCCCTAACGAGTGCACGCACAGCCCGCGTCCAAAACTGAAAAAACACGCCTTTAAACGAGTTTTTTGTCACGCATGTGTACAGCAATATATTTGACTGACCCCCGGGCCCTTTCCTACCTCAACTTGATATAGAAAAGAAAACTGTTTTTATAAAGTTTAACAATATCTAACAAGGGTATAAGACAATTGATGCCCTATAAACCTTAAAAAAGGAAAGGGAATATGATTGAATTCTTAGCATTATAATCTTTTTAGTTTATGTCTGCTGTTAATATACATAATTTGTTTTTTTATGATTGCCACATCAATTTCATTTACGGTTGTCTCAAAATGGTCTTATTTCAAACTACTCTAAATGGAATAAATAGTTTTTGTTGTTAAAAATAATTATTGAAATGATTATATTCTAGCTAATTTTACAAGTTTGAAGTATATTTGATATTTTGTTAGCATATATGATTCAACAATATGTACCATTCATCACATAATCATGACTTTGCTAAGTATCAAAACATGTTTACATCTAGGAGTGATATATTATGGTGCTTGTTAGATGACATCATCAGGTCATTAAAGGAGAATGAAACTCTTGGAGCAAGTTAGCTTTTGTGAAAGCAGAAAAATCAAATAATAAGATCAACAAAACTTTGAGTAAAATAGGACTAGCAATAAAAGAGTTATGAGCATTTGAATGTCGAGATCACTAATGCTATGGAGATCCCCCCATTGGCAATGCGACCAAGATCTGTGATGTCACACGCGTACAACTCTCCCATTTGGACACTGAAAATATACCCCAAAACATCTCTTTTTGCTCATTCTAATCATATGACAAACGATTCATCAATGATATAATGTTGTGAAACCTCTGTACTTGTCATCTCATAAAGAGAACACCTCACCTTGTGATAGACTCTATAAAAATGAGAATATAAGTGAAATAAGTACTAAAGTAATGAGGGAGTTGTACGTTTGTTATATCACAGATCTTGGTCGCATTGCCGATAGGAGGATCTACATGGCACTAGTGATCTCAATATTCAAATGCTCATAACTTTCTTATTATTCATTCAATCTTCCTCAAACTTTGAACAATATGTTTCTTTGATTTTTCTCTTTGATATGGATTCAGCTGGTTTCAAGGGTTTCATTCTCCTTTAAGATGATAATACAATACTTGTATTTTAGTTCTTAGCAACAAAAGCGCATGTTAAAAAAAAATCACCACAAAATGAAATGAATGTCTATTTATGGGTCCATACTGATAATTGTATGCAAATCAAGTGGCAGGCATCCATACCTAGATAAGATGAATAAGGGCATCGTAACTCATTTGAAGGGAAACATGATATCTAGATTGAAAAAAGGGAAAAACTTCATCATAAAGCAAAAACAAACTCCAGATTTTTTTATATATAACCATGATTTAAGCTTAAGCTCCTTTCAATCTAGATTTTATTGAAATATATAACAATTGTATTTTGTCCTTAACAACCAAAGCAAATACATCATAACATGTTTACATCTACTAGTGATATCAGTATGGTGCTGGGTTAGATGACATTATTAGGTTATTGAAGTAATCATAATACAATACACACTTGCATTTTGATCTTAACACCAAATCAAGCATTTTAGAAAATTCACCACAAAATTAAGTGAATAAATTCTGCATACAGGACTACAAATTGAGGATTGTATGCAAATCATGAAGCATGCATCAACATCTAGTATTTTTTTAACGTAAAACAAGAAATAACTCCTGATCTTTTTCTTGTGGAGTGATAATATATGTTCATCTAAACAAAGAAAAGCATCATGACCTAAATAAGGAGAAAAAAACCCAATCAATAAAAACTTGGTGTTAATAAATTGACGTATGTTGGGTATTCAATTTGAATATATCTATGGATCATATAACCATGAATAAGGGGGAAATAGAATCAATTATTTCAAAGAGCAAGTAAGGGTTCATGTCAAAATCTTTACTTTTCTGAGCATCAACCAAACTTTCATACATCAATTTGACTAAAAATGAAGGTTTCCCTCAAGTACACTAGATTTCTAAAATGGATAAAGCCTCATCTTAGAGTTCTATTTCTGAACCCTTTCATCGTCCTTTCATGGTTACTCATTAGGCGCAATGATATATATATATTTCTTTACTGTATTTTCCTACTTTCAATAAGATTGCTCCAAAATCAATTCATAAAAAATGTCTTTTCTGTAAAATAATTGTGGCAAATAGACTGGAATTGCAAGAGACCAACTGAAAAATAGTGAATACTAGGTTATCTCAGGTGCTTGCCTTACTGCAGCCAGGTACCACAAATGTTGAAGCAGAACCACGAAAATGACCAATATTGAGGTTAAATATTCAAAGATATCTATTAGCTTAATAAAAGCAAATTGATAAGAACTGTGAATTGTATACTCTGTATATGATTATGAGTCATTTTCCTTCTTTGATTAATCACAATAGACCAAAAGTTAGCTTACAGTTATCCTACATGTCAATCAATCCAAATCTCTTTCATTTATAATTGATTTAAAACAAACATTGACAAAATGTGAGTCATTAAAGGACAGTGATAGCAGTACTAGAATGATTATGATTACCAGGTCATAAATGACTGATTATGGAAAACAAGTAGATTAAAACTAATCGGTTTTGTAGAGGCATACAACAGTTTCAGGTGGTCCATCAATCCCCCCTCAAAAACAGAAGATTTTTAGATTCTTATTTGAAATCACAAACCTGAACACATATCTGGAAGGTTTTACTCATTTATAACACTGGCACAGAGGTACGCCCACACATAAGTACACACAAATGGCATGAGTATACTTGAGTCACATTATAAGTAAACAATGCCTCGCGGAGCAAACATTAATAATCCAGCATCAATTCTTGAATTATAGACAAAACACTAGAATTTGATCAGCATGAATTGTCCTTAATGTTTGTTTTCTTTCCCTTCTTTCTTCAAGACTTGATAAAAATCCTACAAACATAGTGCTTTACTGAACCACAATCACTGGTATTAGGGTATACACAGCTTGCAAAATAACATGTTTTTTCAACTTGAATCAAATTGAAATGAATTTATCATCATCATACACAACCAAATGTAGGCATTAAAAATTTTAATGACTCATATTTCAGAGAAAATATGTAATATACAGGAAGCACCATCTTCCGATATTTACCAGTTACCCACTTAACTTCTCATTATGAAATAACCAGAATGTATTAAAAATGAGTAAGACTTGACTGAATGTGCATTGTAACAGAGAACCAGATGGGACTATTTTTCTATTTCTTTCTTTATATTTTTTTACTGTGCCATAATACTTTTGTAATAATGCTTTCGTAGACCATGGTTATTTATCCAAAACCTTTTGATCTGGTAACATTAACAATGAGCTTACAGCATAAAGACCTCATTGTCCTGGGGCTATTTATCTTCCTGTTTCCTTAGTCTTTGATCCCTTTGAACATGGCATTCATTCAAACCTATTCATGTTGCAAACTAAGGTAACATTGAGGCAATACAGATTACAATCAATGTTTTGGAAGCTAAGGTGTCTCTGAAGGTGTCAAAGTCCTAGAATTGAGATCCATTCACCTCATTGTGTTTCAGTCTAGTTTCTTATCAAAAGATTTACTTAATATTTCCTCTGAAGGCTTCAGATATCATTCATGGTTTCAGGTCAAAGATAAATCACATCAAACAAACCTGGTCTTGTCCCTTCAAGTAATAACTTAAAGTTTATGAGAAAGCAGAATAGCAAATGACTTATGTTGAACAAAATGGCTATTTCTTTAGAAATATTGTAGCTTGTGGAAAATCCTCTTTTATTCATCCTTTTGCCTAAAGCGGAGATATTTTCACAACAAAAACTTTACATTGTGAAAAAGGCTGCCAATATTCACATTCACCTTCTTGGTATAGATTTTCTTGGAAAATAATGTTATCTCTCATCAATCCTTTTTATTAAATTCTCATCTTACATTTAACCTTCTGATAAAAAAAAATTACTTGGAAAACCATTTGATTATTTTACAGAATCAAACTAAGGAATTGGTTAATTCTGATAAAAAAATTACTTGGAGAACCATTTGATTATTTTACAGAATCAAACTAATGAATTGGTTAAATGTATCAAAATTTGTTTTGCTTTAAAGCTGCTTATTTCTTTATGAACTTGTTTGTCAATTCATGTGACATCATATCTCAAAGACATTAAGTATAGTTAGGATACAGATATTGAATTTGACATTAATTTTGGTAGAATATCCAAGGTTGACCTCATTTTCATTCAACAAAAGTTACTCTTCCCACACACTTCTGGCACTTTTGTTGTTACTATCCTGTTGAATGTGCTGATCTTTTAAAAGATAGTAGGAATCTATCCTTGATTGATTTGCTCTGATAGGGGAGATAAGTCTGAACATTTCTGCTAGCTTAAATAACCATCCTGTATGTGTGGGTTCTAGAGGCCTAGAGGAATAAGGGTTGTACCTTCTTGGATGATATCATCCAGAAGGAAGTGGTTTTCACACCTACACGATCAAGAAAAATATAATATATTTTTCAAGTCTGATAATTACTCTGAAAATTCATACCTAACTGAATAGTGGTGGCAGAACCTTCTGGGGGTGGAGGGGGCATTTTTATGAAAGTAGTCAGCACTGACCATGTAAGTGAAATCCTTGGTGTTGATTGGCTGAGAAGCACCGTTCTTTGACTGTTCCTATGGTAACTATCAGAGAATGACAACATGTCAGAGCTTACATGAAATGGTACCCAGATCAGACAAAGATGTTCAAGGACAAGACACATAACAGGTTGCCCCTCTAATCTTTTGTGTGCTCAGAACATTCTGGTAGTCACCATGCCTGCTTTAAATGAAGTTTCACATAGTTTATTGGCTTTTGCAACAAGACTTTCTCTAAAGCAGAATGCACTTTCTTTAGGCTTTTGCACCTCACCTCTCTTTAATCATTTCCATACTGAAGTTTGAAAAGTACATACCATATAAATCTGTGATGCCATACTAATCAAGTATGGGGGGATGACACAGTAGATCATCCCCCGAACAATAGCTTCACCGCTCAGATTCACACCAGTGGTACATATTTGATTTGTATGATATTTCATTTTGGGGATATTACAAGAACTTTACTTTCACACTGGTAAAATACAAGGTACTTTCCAATCATGTTGGAATCAGGAAATACCATCAGGTATTTCTTTCCTGATCATCAGGTGTGAATAAGCAGAGTGAATCCAATGACCTAGTTATCAAGGTTTGTACAATCCTCACCGGAACCCACCTCTCACCTCATCTAATCCTGAACCACACTCCTAAATCTCATCTCTAAACACCTGAGCAGAGAGAGTTCCTCCAGGTATTATCATGGATTCAGGCTTCACCATGGTAACTCCTCCATCCTTTAACATCAATCCCAAAACATCCAGTACAGGGTCTGCTTTAGACATGGTCCATGGTTTGATGTATTGGTTGTCTATGGCAAAATGTACACCCTCAATAAGTATTTTCAACTTCAATAATATTTCATGAAGTTTTCTTTTAAAGTTTTCCTTTCTCCATATCAAAGTTATACCAATGATGGCCCCTACCAGTGCCACTGTTGATATTTTACAGTTGTAGTTCATATATTTAGTAATACAGCTATGGAAGCAGTTTGCTTTGTTTTTGAAATATGACTACATGTAGATGTGTTGTGGTGTTTTGGACAGGAGGGTGAGGACCTTTGGCAAGACAATGATCTACATATGACACACTCAACCCAGGTATTGTCCACAGACCTTTAGTGGTTCCATTTGGTGATGTGAAATGGAATGGTTTTAGGGCCTATATACAGTGAAAGTGACAAATCTATAAAAAAGAAAAATATATCATATTTATACTTACACATGAAATGACTTAAGCCTAGGTTCATGCCGATCTGTGTTCAAAAATAGAAAGAAAATAGAAGAAAAATATTGTTTGAGTATTCAGCCCTTGAAAAAAAAAAAAAAAACTGTCATAGACTTAGTCCTACCACCTCGAAAAAAAAAAGAGTCATATTAATTGCTCACAAAATGTATAAGGAGATGACTTAAAACCACCAACTTAGCATCTGCAATGTCATTGTTTGGCAAAACTTCCTTGTTCAAATACAAAGATGAAACAAATGGTGATTTATACATTACAAAAAGTGAAACAAGTAATGTGGAAAAGAAAATGACTTCAGTTCTGGTCTTCCAATCACTCCCAAAAGTCTGCCCAGGCTACTTTCAATTTGATTAAGAACATAATAAGTTTGACACATTAATCATCACCCACGCTTTGTTCCCACAACATCTCATATTTAGAGAAAGGTATCCATGACCTATGGTATCTCGAAACCTTGCAGACTGAAAGAAAAATAAGAATGAAATGAAAGTTCAAATCCATGAGCGATATTCCCGAGAGAGAACAGTCATGTAGATTAGGTTTGGTGCTAAATTTAGTGGTAACAAAGAAAAAGTTTAACTCTTGATTTATGTTGTATCATCTATGAAATTGTGCACAGCATCTGGTACAATATTATGTACAAACAGACTAGAATGTTACATATAAATTTAAACCCAAGTCATGTAACATAAAGGAATAGGCCTATCAATAATCAATATTTATAATCAATTGTACATTCTTTGGGGAAAGGTTTGCCATAGACAAATAGTAAAAATTAATTGTACAAATGGTTGTGTCGTTCCTGATACAGGGTCTTTACATATATTTGGTGATAGGTTATAAATGTAAAGCTACGATCATTCAAGCATTTATGTGTTATCAATTTCATTTAAACACTGATTTTGGTTTTAAAAAATTGGTGTTCTCTTAATTACTATTATCATTCATTTATTTATTTAAATATTCATTTATTTATTAATTTGTTCGTTCATTTATTCATGCATTAATTTGTTCATTCATTCATTCATGCGTTCATTCATTCATTCATTCCTTCAATTCATTCATTCAATTCATTCATGTTATTCATTTGACTAAACTATACTATAAAATTTTACTTTTACATGGAGTAGAAAAAAGCAAAATCGGTAGTACTACATGCTGGTCAGGAGTGGATAAAAGCATAATGCAAAGTTGTTCGGAAACATGTCACCACCACATAAAACCTTCAGCCTCATTTCTAAAGCTGCATAGGTGACAAAATGATGGATACTTCTGTGATGTTGCTATTCTATCACAAAGACATGAACCTTCAAAAGAAAAAAACACCTCAGACTTGATGCAATCCACAGGCTTCTGTCTTCCATCATACCCTCATCCCACCGCAAATCCATCATCCATCATCTCATTCTCACCACAATACCAACTATACCATATGAATGAAAGCTTATACATTTTCGTGCCAACAATACAATCACAACAAAAGAAAGTTGCTAAAAAAAGCCCTGCAATTGAAAAGAGGAAAAGGACATTACTTATGATTTTGACAGATTACATTAGCACCATTCCACGGTTTTCATTGAAAATGAAACTTTTCCAAGAAAGATATGATCTGTCACTCCTATGACCCCTTATCCCCAACAGGTCAAGTTTATTCACTACAGAAAAACTCTTGAACAGTAAATCTTTCCCACACCACACATATCACATTTATTTCATTTTAACTGTGATAGAATCATACTTTGTTTTTAAGAAAAAAGACAGAAGAGAGGTATAGATTATTTGTATGAATCCCAAGAGCAATTTAATAATAATGTTACTAATATTATAAAAAAAACAGTTTAAAAATTTACACTCTAATGAGTATACTTTCCGATCAGTTTGATAATTTGATTTCTATTTCTATATCTAAATAACTATCTAAATGTTGAGTAAAAAAATTATCGTTTTCAATATGTCTGAGCCATGGATGACATACCATTCGCAAACACCTACACAAAGTTTATTGAACACACTTATAAAGATCTGAATTTTCAGCCTTTTGTTGCTAAATAGGAATGTGTTTCATAGCTTGGTGAAAATAGCCCCGCAAGCTGAATGTGGAGCTCTTCTAATACTCATTTGTTGATTAGAATGCAATTAGGGTCTGAGTCAGCACACAAGTTTAAAACTGAGAAATTGTTTTTCTTTATGTCAGATATCATGTGGAATAATGAAAACCAATATCACTTTCATAATTTACTTCTTTGTAGGACGTCAATATGAAAACTGAAAAGAACTAAAACTTTTTTGAAATTTAACTGCAATGTTTGAAAAGGGTATTGTTAGTTATCTGAACAAGGATGTGGAGAAACCATATTAGGTCAGCGACAAAATATGAAGGTAGGTGGGACTTTCCTCCAGGGAATGAAGAAAACATGAATCAAGCCTCAGAGAAATACTCATCATTCCATGTTTATGAGTAATGTTTATCAATCATAACAATAACATGATTTTCATCTTAAAAATGAATGAAATATGCCTGGATCCCCAAGACTTCCAGACCTTCAACTATTCCCTGAAAAGAGGACATGCTACTCGTATGGCTGTCACTAACCTCATGGAATCCTTTATGAATGGTTACACCGTGAAATATGATAGGCCCTATATGTTTATAATACCAGCATCTTAATTAATGTTTTGTGAAAGAATATACAATCTATGTTAGAAAATATGAAGATGAAAACATCCCAGAAAACAAAATGACCTGAATACAAAATGAACCATGCTATTCCTATAGAAAAAAGTGTAATGCTTGCTGTTACAGGTTAATTTATCTTTTTGAACTAAATTCAAACTAATTTCATATAGGGCCTATAGCCTTGGCACTTAGTTCAGAAAAACCAATCAGTCAGCATATGCAAAACATTATTAACATTACTTCAATACTGTAAACTTTATAGTAGTTGCGTTTATAACAATCACAATAAATAGTGAAACCTTTCTAATGAAAAAATAAAGTTCACATCTTAGGATGACTTTTGACATTATTTCACCTTATTTCACAGATTATTTTCAGAACATGATGCACAGCCTATTAGTTTTGTTACAATATAAAATGGAAGAGACATATGAGCAGATAGTTACAACCTGTCCATGGTTACAACCATGGTCAATAGCAATGACAGCATCATACATATCCGTGGGAACAAGAACTTGATACAAGACAGAACAAACACATCCATTACATATCAATATCAACATTGGTAAGATTCCATGAATGAAAGAGCATAACACCTAAGAGGGGGGGGGGGGGGCTTTCCAATGATGAGGACGACCAGAGAGTCTCTGTTGATATACAAGAGGACCCATGCACTTGTCAGGAGGGTTATGTGTGGGGTGAAGTGTTCTTGGAATGTGCTACATACTCAAGGATGTTGTCAAGATAAATAGAAGAAACATACCAGAGGTGCTTGATGGTAGGTATCCCTTGGAACATTGAAAGGGATTGATGAGATGTATATTATAATCATATACAGGTGGATAGATGAGGTAAGTGAACTTCAAACAACAGAACTGAAAGGAGGGAGGAGTACAAGATGGCAAAAAATATGTGAGAAGGGGGGGGGGGGTGCGCAGGACAAGGCAAATATCTTTGTCAAATATATAAGTTGCTTCAACAGATATACCAGCATCAACATCCAGTTAGAAGACATTGGGCAAGAAATGACAATTATCAGACAATGGTAATTCCTTCTTTCTTGGCAAGTTCTGGGAACTGTACTAGCCTCATAATTCAAGGTGAAGGAATACCATGGATTTATTGCATGACTCTTTGGCCAAATTCATTTGCATTTTCCTAATGTACTCTATGACTGACCTGAGTACTCCGACGAAGATTCTGCTAGGATCGAAAGCTTAGGCCCCTTTTTGACTTTCTACTTTTAAAGAGAAATTCCAGTATTTGCAGTAAACACTGATTTCATGAGAAAGTCTGTAAAACAAGGCTTAATTGTCAGTATATCATCGAGGATCTAGATCTGGTACAGTTACATAAACTGAACTTTGTGAAATCTTGAAATCTACGCTGAAAAATGTTCACACTGAAGATCACCAACACAGATAGGCACACGTGGGACAGTGTATTATTATTGCTAAAATAAAGACCCGACGGAAGTGACCGAATCCGCGCTTATTTTGCTTATTTCTCAGCAATTACACAATTTCTTCCAGAATCCTTTGGCACATATTTTTTATTCATACAAACAGACACTTAGGTGGTCATTATATTAGATTCTGTAAAAAGTCATTTTTAGATCGTTACCAAAACTGGAATTTATCTTTAATCATTAGAGGATGAGGATGTATCAAAGACCAGTGTTATAACAGTTTTAAACCCTATGGTTAAAAATGAGGGAGTGGCTAAACTCAACGATGAAGTGTCATATTCCATTATAAAGTTGGGCTACACACCTGTCAAGGATGAATGGTGTCACACTTCACTCTAATTCTGGTTATACACCCCAAATGTAGGGACGATAGCTTATTTTAACACTACTACCAATCTAGGTAAACTACAAATGGATGAAAAGTGTCCTCTTTTACTACCAGTTTTAGCTACAAACTATGGTCAGAATGACAGGTATCATACTCTAGTCTACTACCAGTCAAACGATTGTTCTCCAAGTCTGGTAAAATCCTCAATATTAGGGGTAAAGGGATTCACACTCTATTTCCATTCACGCTACATCCCTATTCCCTATATTCGGGATGATGGGGTGTCTGAAACTCTGGATACACCCCTGCTAGAGAGGGGTGCCATACCCTTACTACCGATACGGCTATCCTTTCATAATAGGGGTGATGGCCAAGTGTCAGACTCCAGACACCAGCAAGTCTAATGATGCATCTTCTTCCTAATTCAAGGTTGCCCTTTTGGCTGTAAAGCATCTCAGCTTGATTTGAGATGATGATAGATTGCTCACAACAACTGGCATCACCAATAATGATACAGAGAAATGCATCCCTTTACTGCGTATAATCAAGGATGGTTATGGAACCCTTGCCAGACAGATTCTAGGAATTATGGGAGGTTGGAATGAAGGATACCATATTGAGGTTTATGTATTGTTTAATGTCAAAGAGTATATGAGTTCTACAGACTAGTAGGAAATACAGAAGTTAAAGTTTGTTTTTTTCAAGACGATTCAAATTCAATTTCCTTTTCTTGAGATTTGCAGTTCCAAACACGATGAGAATTACATAAGATTAAATGTGTTTTTTTCTTTGAAGTTATGTCAGATAATCAATTTTTATTTTTGCAAATCTTCTAAAAATTCCACCCCTCTCCCTTATAAAGGAATATTGTGTCCAAACTCTAATTTGTCCTCTCTGTTGCCTCCTACTCATTTTCCCTTGTTTGTTCTCATACCATCTCTCCTCACTCTCTTGCTCTTGTAGGCCTACTTCTTTCTGTATTTCATTTACCAGCACACTCAGCAGCATGAGTTGAGGGCAAAATTGCTTTTGTTTCTGTTTCTCAGACCACACGCTCTCTTACCCCAGGATGAAATGATGCAGGCATATAGTGACAAACTTCAGAAACTCAAGTAAGTGATATCATGGAGTAGGATCCATGGTGATATTGAGAAGTGTGGAATAATATTCTTGACCTAAACTAGTATAAGTTGATTCTCCCTTGGGTCATGGTCATGTAACAGAGTAGAAGGACCTGTTGACTGCTTAACTGTCCATATCTACAGGAGAGAGAGAGAGAGAGAGAGAGGGGGGGGAGGGAGGGGGGGGGGGGGGTTCGATATGTCAACATCATCGAACCATCGAGGCAAGGCAAGAAAGGAAAAATGATTGGGCCAGCCATATATGAATTTCTATAAACGAATTTCTATAAACGATGACCCTTTGTAGTCAGGATTATATTGCAAGAATTTAAACAAGAGTGTCGCTAAGGCGAGCACATAAAGGCGAGCACATAATACGCCCAACTCTAACACGGAGAATGTAGTTATTGGTCAAGCAAGAAGTGGAAGGTGGCGACTGTACCTTTGACCTTCTGACCTCAAAATCAATAGAATTCCTGGGATCTATGCTAGTATCATACACACCAAAATATATGAGCCTAGGTTAAGTTAAACTAAAGTTATCGCGTTAACAAGGACTTCAGAAGGGTAAGATGAAAACATGTCCCTGTGATCTTGGCCTCTGACCTTTTGACCTCAAAATCAATAGGCTTCCTGGGATCCATGCTAGTAGTATCATACACACCAAATTATATGAGTCTAGGTTAAGTTAGACTGAAGTTATCGCGTTTACAAGGACTGCAGAAGGGTAAGATGAAAGCATGTCACTGTGACCTTGACCTTTGACCTTTTGACCTCAAAATAAAAAAAACTTCCTGGGATTCATGCTAGTATCATACACAACAAATTATAAGAGCCTAGGTTAAGTCAAACTGAAGTTATCGCATTTACAAGGAAAAGTTAAGACGGACAGATGGACGGACAGACGGATGGACACCGAGCGTGATACCATAATACATCCCGTCTAGGATGGGCTAATAAAAATGGGTGAGACTGGTAACATCATGAAGGAGTATTATCTACAAGTACATAGAAATAGAGAGCAAGAAAGGATAGGTGATAACATTTGAAACAGAAAGATGCTAGTGAAACAATGATGTTTATGATGATTAATTTTTAGTTTCATTGCATTTATGGGCAATCTAAACTGTATGCTTTTAGTATATCAGCCCCTCCCCCTTGAAATTGCAAATTATCATGGCTACTTTTCAATTTGATGGAAAACCATAGAAGGCAATCTATAATGCATCATCAGTGGTGAAAGAAATTGCTGCCAGCACATGACATCCAAAGAGAGCTTATGCTATAATGCTTGGGGCTGATATCTGACTTCTTAATCATACCTGACAAAGGCTTAAGGACCCATATCTGAATCAACTTAATTGATTATGAATGACTATATCCATTCATAACTTCTTCTGCTCACTGCTCAATGACCAGTCAGTGATCAATCATTGCATTCATCAGTACCAAATTAAACACACAAAAATATTCTGAACTTTCAAAAATTAATTCTGTTAAAATGTCAGCTATTTGCATTCAAAGGCTTTAAAAGAACATCCCAGAATAAGAAAAGACAAGGGAGATAAATTATCTTAAAATTAAAATAGAATGATTTGGAGTAAACTGAACTTATATTCTTTGAATGAAAAGCTTATTTAATTGTATTTATCAACATGGTTGATACAGCATGGTGGCTAAGCAAATCTGAAAGCTGAATTACCATGTAACAGCCTAAATATGAAAAAAAAAACTACGATATAAACTATTAATAAAGCAGACATTATATCAACTGTGATTTGGGTCTGATAAAGATCAGGGCCTATTCAATTCTACTTCCTCCTTGATCAATTACTGCCAAAAGATTCCAGACAAAATAAAACAAAAATAACCTGAAATCAAGCATTGTTGGCTGTAGACTGTCTAATAGCTCTTTCTGGTTCACCCATCTCACTAATACATACTGTGGTATTGATACACAAAAGAAGAAACCTTTCAAGTCTGGTCAGTACTACTGGCCGATATATGAACTCCCTTGAACCTATCCACCATGAGGTATGAAAATATGATGCTAATCGGATCAGAGGTAGACTTCAAAGGGTTCCTCCTGCAAAACTATCACCCTACTCCAATACCCATTCTACAAAAGCTATCAAACATGAAATGCCCCTATTTTTTAACAATTTTTAAGGGGGGGGGGTGTCTGATTAAGAAAGGTTAAATTGTAAAGCATGACCTGGGATATCATAGTATAGGCATAAACTGTATAATCAGTTATAATACTGAATGTAGGCATTCTTTGAGAAATTTTCATCCTAGTTTCTTCGGGCATAAATTGTTACTTGGTCTATACAAATAGTCCGAAAAATTGCTTTACTGAGGGCAGCCACAAAGGAATTGTCTTGTGTTGACTCAAGGTCTGTGCCATTTAGAGGTCTTGATTGCATTCAAGAGAGGTATCTTTTGAGACTTTGACTGATTATTAGCACATTGTTCACCCCTAGGTTACTGATCAAATATGGTTTTCATCTTGATCTAGATCTGGTTTTATTGTCAACTATCAGGAAGTGCCCCTGCTGACCAGCTGACCACAAAACATATTTGAGAAGTGACCATAACCATACCAGAGGCCTTTTGGTCAGAAATATCTGGATTTTTGTTTGTGGCATTGAGTGGTGATAGTGTTGGTGGTGGTTGTGAATGTGGTCTATATATTTCCTTCTCCTCCGGAGCATAGTTTATTTTCAATATTGGACCTTTCGCTCTTTTCATTCATAATAATTTTTCTTCATTATTTTCCAAATACCCTATGCAAAATCACAAATGAAGTAAAAAATGAAATCCCTTGACGCATTTGATTTCAAATCTATTGACACTAAAACTCTAATTGCTTTTCAGTTAAACATAACATAAGCAAAAATATTTTCCCCATTCTCTACTATAATTGTCCAGTCCTTTATATCATACAAATCTCCATCACTTGCAAAGCTACTGATGCCCCATCCTCTTCTTGCAAGTGTAACAATCTCCAGGCACTGACCACAACTGACCTACATTCTGACCAATGAAAACAAGTTCACTGAATCTGAAGTAGATGGAGGATGGATAGTGAGCAGACATGTTCCCAGGGAAGACAGATGGAGGAGAGAAACAGGTGATTTAACAGTGATGGCTAGAGAGAAAGAGAGAGAGAGACAAACGGACAAGCAAAAACATACAAGGGATTTACATTAGTATTCAAGGGGAAGAGACAGTATCCCTTTATTATCATCCTTATGGGCTGACCATTTGCTTGATTTGGAACTATTTCCATGCAGGGCGTGGCCGTAAACTCCATCTGCAGAAAAATATGCATACGGTCATGCCCCACTAAAACATGTAACATACTCTGTGCATGCAAATATTCAATTAAAACAGCTGTGTCCCATTACTTATTCACCCAAGGATCACTCTTTCCTCTGAGAGATTGAGAGAAGAGAACGTTCTCTGCAGTTTAGATCATATGATTTGAGGGATATTCTCTTCCCCTCTGATAATAGTGTGAATACAGTTTGAGAAAGAAAGGAGAGCGAGAGAGACAGAAATAGAGAGAGAGAGAGAGATGGAGAGAAGAGTGAGAGAGAGAGAGGAAGAGAAGAGGGTAGACAAGAGAGGGGGGAGGAGGCAGAGAATGAGGTCAATGCAATAATAATCAAAGATGTGTGTACTTGGAAGCCCTGAAGGCAACCTTCCTATTGAAAGCTTCCCCCATCTGAAGGGGGTCACTTCAGGTCACCTTCCTTCTGTTGTCTGGTCAACTTTGCATCTTGACCTACCAGACAGGGCTATGTGCTGAATATTATTAGCACAAGATGATTATCAATGAAGGTTAGATATATAAGGGTAACATCAGGTCATTGAAAATACATGGGGCAGAGGCAGCGGAACATAAGGCTCGGACAAAGTGGAGGGGCACCTTTTGTCTGCCAAACAATAGGTGCCCCTCCACTTTCATTGTATGAGCCCGATGTTCCGCCGCCTCTGACATGGGGTGTAGACTAATTAAAAAAAAGACAATTATAATTCAAAGTGATTTTTGAATGGGAAATGAATTATTTGTTTTTAATTCAAATTGATCACTTCTGAGCAAAATATTAAAAGATACTGTTTGTCATATATTGTCTGTCATTGGAACATTTTCTATTTGGACTCCTGGGGTGGTATTCTGAAAACGTTCTTATCTTTGTTCTTATCTTTGTTCTTATCTCATTGAGATAAGAAGACGCTAAAATCATTGCAAATCGGTATTCTGAAAATCTTCTTAACGCGTTCTTATCTCTGTAAGGACTGCCTCCTTCTTATCTTCAACACGCCAATTTTTAAGATATTACCAATCAAAATGCGCTTTATATTGGCAGTTTAACCAATAGAAGCGTTCCTTATGTCAAGAGAATATCATGGGCACTGCGCGTACACTTTTTCTGGCGCATTGCGCGAAATAGGCATTTTATACGCAACAACGACTGATTATTATTTCGAGACACGTGCACAAAATAAAGAAAGAAAGTAAAGAAAAAGGTAAAGAAAGCAATTACGAATAAATAATAAAACAGGAAGAAAGACAGTAAGTAGGTAGGTAAGTAAGAAGACAGAGAAGGGTCAGAATGAAGCAGAAATTAAAAAAATAAAAGGAACAGAGCGGAAAACAATGAAAGAAAGAAAAGGTAAACGAAAGAAAGCAAGCAAAAAAAAAAAACTTAAAAGAAAATTTAAAAATCTAAAGAAATAAAAAAGGAAAGAATACAAGAAAGAAGAAGGAGGAATGAATAGAATGATAATCAGTGATAAAAAGAGGAATAAAAAATTGAAGGAAAATAAAGAAGGAAAAGGAAAGAAACTTGAAGAATAAAGAAAAAGATTTTTAAAACTTAATATAAAAAAGAGTAAAGAACAAACGAAATAAGAATGAGCGAAAAAATAGACTAAAGAAAGAAATAAATAAAGAAAAAAGATAGTAGGCCTAAATGAGGCACACATTTAGTGTGATAAAGCAGAAATAACAAAAAATGAAAGAAAGAGCAAACGAACGAGCGAATAAAAAGAACCAAAAAATAAAATGAAAGAAATTAGAAGAGAAAGAAAACAGATAAGAATGAGGGTAAAATAAAAAAAAAATTGATATAAGAATGAAGGAAAGAAAGAAAAAGAATGAAGAAATAAAAAGATTGCAAAAAATAAAGTGAAGGGAGAAAGGAAAAGAAAGAAAGAGAGAAAAGGAAAAGAAAGAAAGAGAGAAAAGGGGAAAGAAAAAAGGAAGAAAAGTAAAGAATAAATAAAATAACGCAAAAACTAAGGAAGAAGTTAAAAGATTTAAATGAAGAATGAGAGAAAGGAAGAAAGACAAACAGAAAAAATAAAGAAAAAGAGAAAATAAATAAATGAAATAAAGAAAGACAGAACGAAAGGAAGAATGAAGAAAGAAAGAAAGAAACAAAGAAAGAAAGAAAGACAAAAAAGAAAGAAAGAAAAAAGGGATAGAAAAAAGAGACGGGCAAAATAAAGGGTGAATGAAAGAAAGGGTGGGAGGAATACTTGTTACTTCCAGTGGCCATCGATTTTTAGCAAGAAAGAATGCGGACATCGTAAGATGTGATAACCCTCTAGCTATCTTAAATATTATCATAAATATCGTAAAAAGATACGAAATATAAAAGATAAGAACGTTTTCAGAATACCACTTATCTTTATTTTGTTCTTATCTTTTAGCGCGCCTTTGTATCATATGCGCGAATTATAAATTTACGCGCTCAGCATCGATGGAAAGCAAGATAAGAAAAAGATAAGAACAAAAGATAAGAAAAAGATAAGAACGTTTTCAGAATACCAATTTGAGAACGTGACGTAGATAAGAACAAAATTAAGATAAGAACGTTTTCAGAATACCGCCCCTGGTAGAATACATGTCCAACTTGTTGCAGATATAAATTCGATCACAAGTAGGAATGCTAAAATAGCTGAACGATGGAATCATGCACCAGGCATTGTTGAAAGATGACATTCACACTCAAGATTTCTTGCTTTCAAATGCATGAACAAATTATTTTTTTCCTTTGTATTACTGCAATGAAGGCAATATTTGCACACAGATAATCATACTTGTTATTTTGATATCTTATTTTTAGCAATGGTAGTCTTTATAGTAAAAATTTAGCCACAATGCACAAATGAGATTATCAAGAAATCACTTTGAAAATATTATGTTAAAAAATATCATTAACAATTAAACTATATTATGATGAAATTTGGTTTCTAAGTTACCATGTAATAATATTGATGGTAAAAATGTATGCCTATATTAAACTAAAACTTCGATTTGAATAAAAAAATTGAAATACCTCCTCCTGGTAAAAAAAAAGAAAAATAGAAAAATCTCCCCTTAAACTTCAAGGAGTAAAAGGGGGTCAAGAATGGATGATGATGATAATGAAAGAGGGGGGGGGGGGCGGGGGGCACATGGAAAGATTTACTGTACAGCCTCCCATACAGCTGTGTTTGGGTGTATCGGGGTTCAGATAGGGTCATGTCCCTGGTGTAATGTTGTTGCATAGTGATTAAGAGCTGAAAGCACAACTGTCAATATTATTGTTGGTCATTTCATACTCTCTAACTGAGCTAAAAATATGATTCTGGGTCGAGTTACCTTTAAGGCATCAACTTTCACTGAAGATTTGAATGGGTCTGAGGAGAGAGGGAGGACTGAGAGAGACAGATAAACTGAGGAGGTAAAGGGAGAGAGGAGTCAAACACAGAACGACATATAGGGGGAGATGAAAGAGGAAGAGAGTGAGACAGACAGAGATACACAGAAAGAGAGAAAGAGAGAGAGAGAGGGGGGGGGGAAGACTACATGAAAAACATTAGATATAAAGTTAGAATATAAACAGACATCTGATATTTTCTTTCTGTAAAGATTTGAAGAAAAAATGGAAACGGGAAGAGAACCATAACAAAAGGATATAGGGGAAAATTAAGATAGATGTAGCAGTAAGATGACACACATAAAAAAGGATATAAAAATATACATCAATGGTCAAAAAATAAAAATAAAGGAAAAGCTTCAACACTGAATATTAGGAATATCAATGACATAAATTTTGTTGTTTTGCAGAAAATTAGAGATTACTCCAACATATCTTTTGCTACCAGGCTTGCATTCATACCTGTACCTGTTTATATCTCTAAATTATTTTTTCAGGTGTGTGTGTGTGTGTGTGGGAGGGGGTTCTTCCATAAGTGGCTTTGTAAGACTATGTGGTAACAGGGTGAGTGCCCCCACATGTTCAACACAGCTAACTTTTAACCATCTTCTTACTGTTGAATATCTCTATAATCTTTCCATCCCCAATCTTCTCTCCTCACACCCCCTAGTACAAAATCTCACACAGACAGTCATGGTCATATTATTGATTATAAATTCAATATCCATATCAAATTCAAGGTTATGAGGCACAATTCCCAACATGTAAACAAATTATAGTTAATTTCCATTTCATTGAATAGCGTGAATGAAAAAAAAATAAAAGAACCGGATCTGGTCAAATAACATCAACACAAGTCAAGAATAAGAGTTGCCTCTGATTTATACCGACAAAGAAGCCACACAATTTAATTCATACAATTCTAATTGCATAATTTCCAGAATGGGACAATTTTCACTGAATTCTATGGTTAATTTTAAACCAACAAAGGGATATTTGCATGGCACACCACATCAAAATGGTGTACTGACCCTCTCTGTTTTTATAAAGGATATCAAATGGTGGTTACAAGGTTGAGCAGTTTCAGCAACATGTGGGGGCTAATTACCAGGAAAGAAATTCATATATTATCCCCTTTCTAATCTTCTATTTATATTCCAATTACTGTTTCACAATTCCATATATCAACATATCCTGTAATAATTACTCACTTTATATTAGATCTGCAAATAATTCCACCCTACTAAGTTCAGGAAGTTTCATTCTTTTATATTATAACATTTTCTGGCCCACATGGACTGGGAGGTATACAACATTAATTTTGTACTACATTTCAAGTGATGCATAAAATGCAAAAACAGTCACAATACACTGATAAATGGAAATATCCTTACAATACAAGTACCTATCATAATGAGAATTGTGTGAATAGGAATTATGCATTACAAATTGATGAAATAGACCACAAATTTGAGATAATTGACATATCAAAAGCAGCGGCTCAAGTTGTAAGGTTTCTAAAAGGACAAGACGGAAACACAAGTCACTCTTTCTTTCTTTTCATTGAAAAGGAAAGCACAAGGGAATACTAATTCAATTTCTGACTAAACTTTGATCAAGAGTGTTTTTTTCCAAAATACTTTCGGCAAACAAAGAGTGTAAAAGAAATACCTACATCTCATGTGTTGTAATCTTACATCTAGTAATAGACCTATGAGAAAATATAACTTTATCTGTTATTATTTGGTATATCAAAGAAACAACTTTTAAAATCATTTCTGTATACTAGTATATAATACACACCTAGGAGTCTGTAAGAGTCAAATTATATCTGTATTTTTAGTTTAAACACATGGGTTAAATTAAAGCTGCATAATGCAAGCAGAGATATCTGATATCAATCTTTGGCTAAATTGTCTCTGAAATTAAAGAATCTGATAACTGTTCTCAGGTAAATAAACAATGTTGAAAATAATCATTATAGTCAATTGTCTGATCCTATGTATCTTTTTCAAATATTGGGTGAATTCCACAACATTGGGATAATAGCAATGGTTCTGTTTCCCCTTCTTCTTCTCTTTGCAGAGTACATAGTCATAATAATTTCTGGTAAAAAAGGGAATAAAATGACACATCTTATAGAAGCTGAAGCCACTGGTTTTGGAAAGCTTCATTGATAAAGGAATAATATTAACAAAGGTGTAATCTGAAGCACCTTGTAGTAAGATGGTATACCACAAAAGCCTCTTGTGGTGGCCCAGTGGTTTGTATGGATTAGCTCTGAATAGACGATGATGATTCAATCTTTATTGGCAGATGGAAACAGTTTGGGGGCTGGAAATAATGAAAAGTCTGCTGTGCAGAACACAAGGTTATGGATGACTGATGGTTTCTGGTAATGTGTATACTACAGAAAAACTGAGGTTGGTGGGCCATCAAAAACTTTGTAATCAGCTAGTGATCGGAATCATAATTAAAATGAATTCATATAACTGTGTTTTGAAAGCCATTGTTTGTTTTTGTGTGTGTCATGATAAACCTTCAGTCCATAGAAATTATGAATCTTTTATGCGATTTCAAAGAAAGTGATGGAATCATTCAGCAGTTACTGTAACACAAGTTGGTAAACAAATCAAATATTGAGGAAATAGATATAAACCAGGAATGTCCATTCATTAAAATCTTTGCCCACCCCCCCCCCCCCCATCTCCATCACACACAATCTGCACTCTAAAATAAAGAAATGAAGAAACAAATGCAGATTAATAAGCAACAACATTATTATCATTGTCCATGTATTTCATCAAGGAGAAAGGATTTAATGAATTTCTAAAAATATCAGTAATTTTCACGATATATAATAGTTTTAAACATTACAGTTGTATAATTTACAAAGCAAGACAATAGAGAACAATGCCATCCGAAAAAAGTAACAGATTTCTGTGAAGTCATAAAACTAGAACGCTCTGAATTGACAGATAATAAAATGACCAAATTTGGACAAATTGTTTTTGAATCCATCATTTTGAGGATTGGTGGTAAATACTGTCAGTAGATTGTGGTTATGTATCATACATCCATGTAAATAGTTGTCTGCTTACTTCATCTTTTCATGGGTGACCTCATGTATGTTTGGGGTTTTCCTCAGAATACAATTACATTCAAAAGGGGTGTTTTTCAACAATAGTGGGCGGATGCACCAGTAATCCAGAATTATTTGGTGAAATTAGCCATTCTAGTAGACAGTGTGTTTTAAGAAGAAACTGTATTATTTCTTATCATTTAAAAAAAACGCATCTCCTTCTTAAGAAATCGAATAGGAAGGGGATTACAGCAGAGATAATTAGAGGATAAAAGTGGTCAAGAATTAACAGCTTCTGTGCTCTTATGTGGTTTAATAATCCTACTTGTGATGAGTCAAACAATAACATGGGTGGGATTCGATGCTGGTTAGGTTGGTTTGGGGTTTCTATCAGTGTATGATGTAATATTTGCTCTCAAGTGTTCCTCTTTATCTAATTCTCTGAATATTCATGATACATAGACCTACAAGTATATAGGCCTACATAATATGTGGAGAAAAGATATGAGAAGTAAGAAATACATTAAAACTAAAAAGTTTTTCTAAGAATCGTTCTTCCTTCTTTGTCTACACCGTAACAGGGCAATGGTAACCAGTACAGTGAGTATAGCTATATATAAAGCTATAGGCTATAGTATATGGATACATGAATATAAAGACAAAGCTGAGATGAGATAGGGGTAAGGCAGGGATAGAATTAGAAAGACAAAGAAATAGTGTGATAGAGAAATAGAGAGAGAGAGAGAGAGTATATTATACGAAAGAGAGAGAGAGAAAGGTGGAGAAAAAATAAAGAAAGAGGGGATGTATAGGGACAGAAATGGAAAGAAAGACAAACAAAAGGGTAAAAACTGTTGGAAAAAAGAAAGTGGGTTAGTGGAACTGGAGATTATTGGGTAGCCACTATCCTTCAAACTATAACCATAAAGGTGAAAACCATATGATACAAAGAAAAGGGGAGTATACTGGTATATTGGAATGTCTCAAGCAGTTGCAAATTGAGGCATACTCAGAGAAGCATACAGATTCCCCACAATAACAAGGTAATACATCTTTATCATCTGACTTATAAACCACTGGACCACCCTGATATAGATAAGTTAGGATGAGTCATCTTTTGTTTGGGCTTTCCTTTGCCCCCATTTCCAAGTCAAAGACATAAATAGAGGGAGAAAATGAGCAGGTAGTCAAAGTAGCCAAACACCATTAGTCAGGATCCAGAAAGTAACGAAGCATGGAGGAAGATGATAACACCATCACTGAAACTCAAATAATTACATGGACCATTAGCATCCAACCTCAAGGGGTATAGGGGGAGGGGGTCAATCTGGATTTATGTGTTTATTGATAATGACCTCTGACCTTTCATCTATGTCTGACCTCTGATGAGGTCATTGAAATACCACACACAGGTTCAGTCTTATTGATTGACTGTCAACTCAAAGAGCAAGAAAAATATTACCACTTCCAATGATATTCTGCATAAGCCTGGTTTAAAAAGGGGGATTAGCGCACAAACTAAAACACACAAAAAGAGTATCTCCTCCCCTATTCCAAATTGCCATAACTTTGTTATAAAAGTGGTATTAGCAAAATAATTTAGGACTGTTCCTACACTAATTGACCAATTTCTATATGATCTTTTTTTACCATCAATTCATGCATGAATGAGTATGTCTAAAGCTATACCTTCCACTTTAACCCATTTCTCCCTGAACAATAAAACAATTTATAGGGCTTGAATTAATTCATTTTAAGAGAAATAAAATATACCTTCATCATTATTAAATGAACTTCAATATAGTTCAAGTCCGAAAAAACATACAGGTCATACATGTACACATATATGGAATCCTTTAATAAAAATTGTCTAGGTGTAAAAATGATTAACAATCACAATGAGAGGGGAAAAGGTAATAGATCCCTCAATACTTCACCTAAAGCAGTAAGTCTAAAACAAATCATATTTTATCTTCCAAACACCAGAGGTAACTCTTTATATACATGTATATATTTCTTTATTCCCCATGTCATATCCATGATTCATCTTGACCACAGTAAGTACCAAGTGATATGAATCAGTTGAAATGATGGATTGTCCGACAGTGACTTCAACACATCAACTAAGATACAAAGAATGCAATTAATCATGTGGTTGGACTTGTAAAAAAAAGACTTAAGTGACAGATATGTAATCAATCACCAAAATATACTGCACTACAAAGAGACCTACATGGAAGTGGATGATGATAAAGGAATCATGCTGTCTGAGGCTTTTGCAAAGAAATCATACTTGGGAATAATATCAGATCCTTTTAGCACCTTGTATAATTAGCAGCTGACATTGGAAGTTGATCGAATCATTTATATCACAAAGACAAATATTTTCAAAATTATTATCATATGTTGTACTAAAGAACATTGATCAAATTCATTCTATTTTTTGTTATTTTGCCTTCCCCATCCCCCCCCCCCCTCATTTACAGAAAAGAGAGCCTCTTCAATAAAACAAACAAAAGATAATTATAAAAGTAAATAAATAAAATGTGTCATTTCCATGGAATTTTCAGTGGAATAAACAATATTCTGTGATTTCCTCATAAAACAGAACAATTCATGGAAGTTATTGTAGTGGGAGAGTAGGCAGTTCATATTCAACAAGTGTACTTTGACAGCTATAATGAAAATTACCACAATTGATGCAAGATCATGAATTTCAAACACAGGCAGGTGACATTATCTGGGAGAAAATTGGTTTGAAATAGCTTAATAATAATAATAATATACATTTACTGAAGGTGAAATATATGTATTTTCATAATAGTGATATCAAGGTTGATGACAACTCTAGTCATAATTATTACAAAATAAGTCTACCCAAAATTAGACATGAGAAAGTAATGCAAAGAAAAAAAAATCCCTTTTCATTGCACAATACCAAACATGCAAAGTCCCTGGGCCATGACTCATTGACAGTAAACATATCATATTCACATGGCAAACACATGAGCATAACATTTAAAGAGATTGAAGTCATGCACAATCAATATATGGCCAATACATATATCTAGGGTGTTAACATATGAAGGCGATGTGGGAGGGATTTCTATATTGTACTCACTCCTGATTCTAATGTATCATCATGCAGAACAATGGTGTGAAAAAGATATATGCATTATTTATGCAAACAATGGATGGATGAGATAAAAGGGGAAAAATAATAATTTAATGAATTCATTTCTAGTGAATGATTGATTGATATCAATCAACTCTAACCCCAACTCTTCAGACAAAGTGTGTCAATATCTTGATACAGTGATACAAGATATACTAAATCAACATACCCAATTTCAATAAATTATTAAACTAAAGTTTCAACAACTTATGAGGAATATATTTTCAATTCAATGTTCATTTCAAATAGAACACAAGTTTATATGTGTACCATGGAAATGTTTGTAGACATTTATACAATTAGTAAATTTTTAAATAAGTTTTTATTAGAACAATGCAATACCCTATAGTGTTTGGCCTTATTATTTTGATTGTATAGGTACTCAATTAATTGTTAATTGTTTAAAAGATATAATGTAAGCTTGCCTGGTATATCAATCTGCGATATTAAAAGGAACCACTTTATATTACTATATAGGTGTAGGTTACACCAATTTACGATTGGGAAAGCTTCTATTACATTGTCTTCTTTAATTAACCTAATTGGCTATCATTTGACCCATTACCAAATTTAAGTACCAAACATGGCTGAGCACTTCATTATTGTTCTTTAAATGGGATTAAAAACATATTTCAAACTATCACATGAATAAGAATGCTTATCTCAGTGATTTAAAAATGCACTGTTCGGGTTTACAGTTTAAAGACCTTCATCTGCTTCATTTATGAGGTATCAAACATATTAACATCAAGAGAGACAGAGGGATTATTAAAGGTCAAGTCCACCTCAGAAAAATGTTGATTTGAATCAATAGAGAAAAATCAGACAAGCACAATGCTGAAAATTTCATCAAAATCGGATGTAAAATAAGAAATTTATGACATTTGAAAATTTCGCTTATTTCTAACAAAATAGTTATATGAACGAGCCAGTTGCATCCAGATGAGAGAGTCGATGATGTCACTCACTCACTATTTCTTTTGTTTTTTATTGTTTGAATTATACAATATTTCAATTTTTACGAATGTGATGATTAGGACCTCCTTGCCTGAAGCACAAAATGTTAAAATAATGGCATTCCATGTGTTCAGGGAGGAATGAAACTTCATTTCACATGACAATGACGAGAAAATAGAAATATTTCATATTTCATATAATAAAATACAAAAGAAATAGTGAGTGAGTGATGTCATCAGTTCCTCATTTGCGTACCGACCGAGCTGTGAATATAACTCTTTTGTGAAATGAAGCGAAACTTTAATATGCCATAACTTTCTTATTTTACATCCGATTTTGATGAAATTTTCAGTGTTATACTTGTTGAATTTTTCTCTTTTTATTCAAATCAAGTTTTTGTTGGGGTGGACTTGTCCTTTAAGTTTAGCTTATTGAGGCGATGTTGACACATATAAAATAAGGGAGGTTTTGAATGAAACACAAATTGAAATTTAAATCGTCAAGTTCTGGATTATTGGTGAAATTAAGGAGCACAAACATTTTGATTATGTCGCAGCAGGCGGATTTTCATACTCAAGAGCATTAGACATCCTATGTGTTTTGTATTCAATTTTAAAACTGATTATTAGAAATCATAATGGTAGACTTATATTGGGATTAATAAATTAGATAAAGTAGGTATTTTTAAAACATTCCTGAATACTTTTCATCAGAAGCATTTGTTGCTATCAAATAATATTTTAAAAATGATGGTGCATTCCAAATAACAATTATGTAAGCCTTGCAATGAACCATAAAATGACTTATCAAAGTCCATAAAATAAGGAGTAAAACAAAAAGAATTCAAAATATAAAAATTTAACTCACATCTTTGTTTTTATTAAAATGATAAATGTTTCAATCTATAAAAATGCAAAATGTGGAAACAAATACACATTTTTGTAATATTGTTGATTTTCAAACTATTTTTCTGTTTTTAATGGATGGTTTATAAGCTCTTATCAATTATCTACTTTGATGTAATCAAAAAAATATTAAATGCATTGATTGTAAAGCCTAAATGAGAAATCTCATTTTTATACTTCATAATTTTACCTATCCACTGTAAAAGATTACTTGGAGATCCAATCTCATTCCCATAGAGTTATCGTGGTTAAAATAGGATTCTCTATAAATGTACATGTAAACATATCAATATCTCCTCTACATCCTTCACTTTTAAAACAATGAAATATCCATAGCAACTGTGAAAATCAAGATTTTTTGTTTAAATTTTCATACGACTATCATAACAAATATATTAATAAGCATGCACAGACAGAGATGTTTTCCCATTTACAGTCTAAGTAAAAAAACCCACAAAAAACACTCAAATTTGAGATAAATGTGTATTTAATTACTTCTTTAATGCATTCTTCAAAGCACATGGATTAAATAAGATGAATATTTCTGTCACACTGCCATCCGACTTTTTAAAACTTGTTATTATTATGTGAAAAGAAAATGTTCACTAATGTATTTAGTTCTGATCTAAAAACAAGTTATTCAATCTCAGACTGCAGACTTCTCGATGGCAAGAATCAAATTACAATAGTCATATATATACAGGTACCCACATGACAGCTTGGATCTGGGCCAAATTTGAAAATCTGCAACTAATAGAAAATCCCCTTGTATTGTCAATTTTGTCTGGGAAATTTCTCTATCCAAGACTTGATGAAATCTGATTTATTCAACCTTGAATGTATAAACATGATTTGTTCTTGATTTCAATGAAGTTAAGCTGCCAATACCTTTTGGCAAAATGTTTACAAATTCTTTTGAAATAGTCAGAGTAATTTGTAGTAGTAGTTACTGGATTCAATCATGAATCTACCACCAGATATGATGAGAATTATGAGGCTGAATAAACACTGAAGATTCACTTAACATAATATATTTATTTTGGTCAAAATTTCTATGGCTTACCACTTCCCCCTCAAAAAAAAATGTTTTAAGGCACTGTTGAGAGAAACAGAAATTTGTTGATGAGCATTATCAAAAGCATTTTAAACAATCCAAGGTGTCATATTACACTTAAATAACACAATGTGATCGATGTCTACCAACCAAATATCATTCTTTTTTTTTTCAGGGGGGTGTTTCTTACCTATACCATTAACAATATTGATTATGTTTTATCTTATTTTCCTTTGGGTATATTGTTGATTTATTCCAACTCTCAATGAATGAATTTAGTTTGGAAGCAGGGATCGAAGCCACATCAATATATTTCAGATATGTAAATGAAAATTGGAAGAGTTGAGGGCAGGCATTAAACACACCTTTTAACACTGTGTGTGATTTTGAAATCAAGGTGAATATGAAACCAGAGCAGCATGTATATTGCATCTTTCAAAATTAGAAATAAAATATTTCAAGGTTTTTCTTGGCATTATGCCATCTAGGGATGGAAGTTTCCTTTTTACCAACTAAAAGGTACAATTCTATTTGTCAGTCTGTCACATGAAATAAAAATAAACATACAGTTTAAATTGCTTGTTCTCTTATGAACAAGCTCTTTTATGCAATCAAACCAACAGCATAAAAAAGGACAAAATTTATTTTGAATAGGAAGGGTGAAATACCAAAATCAAACTGGGTGCAGCCTCAAATATACTCAAGAACAAGAAGAAATAATGGGTCTTAAATGAAAATATAACTTTCAAGAAGTTCAATAAACATATTTAGAAAAGGAAGGATAACATGAATTGTTGATGATTTGGACATAAATGAAACATGAAATAAAAAAACTGAGAGGGAAATTGTAGCTTTAAAGTCAAGAACACCCACTTCACATGACACAACAGTCCAATCTTTACATTCCCTGTAGTACCTCTATATCAAATATTGATCAATGTGACTGTTTAAATAGCAGAGTGCAGGCCTCCGGTCTCTCATGAAATTAAAATGATTTCCCTCTTGCCTCTGAAAAACCATTACAGAATCTGAAATTCAAGTTGTATCTCTTTTTCTTTGGGTATTTTTTAAGCAATGGCTAGTCCTAATGGCTAGCATTTAATTTATGAATTTCATTTTGCCGGCTTTTTGGAAGAGACTCAGAAAACTTATATCTGATCAATGATATCAAATGACATCCCCAAAGTTCATGAGAAATACATCTATGTCTCTCTTCAAAGAAATATATTCTTCCTAAGAATTGCAGTCACATTATGATGTGAACTTAAAAACTCCTCTTCATTCGCATCCAATTTTCAAATACTTTGATCAAACCTGCCCCATGAGGGGTGAAATCTATCTCCTTAATAGCGGTGATATATAGAAAGGACACCACATCAAATATTCTAATTGCTCCTAAAAGAGCACTCAAGTACCAGGCCCTAGGGATCTGAGATGAGATCCAGTCTGGATGTTTGTAAGATCCTGTTTACAAAGAAGAAATATATAGAACAGACCATGAAACATCAAGTGCATATATATAACATGATATTCCCCTCTCGGCTACAAATGAGCACATTACATCTTCTCAGATACTGTAGTCAGGTTAATAAAGAAGTAATATCTCACACCAATCATCTTCTATGTTGGTATTTTGAATCAATTTCAAACCACTTTGATGTCAAAGTCACATCAAAAGCAATATGAATTTTACAAAAATAATAAACATCAACAATCTGAACTGCAAGGGATAATAACCAAGCATGAAGTATAAACGACTTCACTGCAAATGAAACAAAAAAATATCTTTGAAAATTGGATTGTTAATTGCTTAACATCTAATGAAGATTACATAAAATGTTAATAAACAAAATGTCACAATGATCCAATGCATGTATAATGAAAAAAATTACTTCAATGTTTATTCAGAAAAAACAACTTTTAAATGAATAATATGCCTACATATTTGATACAATACCTTAAGTTACCAAAAATAACAAGTTCTAACATACAACTTCAATCATTGAGTGCATAATATGGTGACAACCAAGTAAAATGCTGACATCACAAATCAAGGATGTGAAACAGGTCCATATGAATGGTGCCATCTTGAAGGCACTTATTCAGCTGTCTCTATACCCTCCCCAAAACCTTGACTCTCTGTCACTCTTCCATGACAATGTTATGAGCGACCTTTGAACTTCAAGTCACATGGGGAATGAGGGTGGGGTGACCATGAACTGTCCACACCTTATAAATCAAGCATCTGATCATCATTCATGGGTACTTCTGACAGCTTTTATTGATTTCCTCATATCTCTTTATAAAAGACTTTTTCATTGGATGACATGTGTGAAGACAGCATCATGTGCAATAAATTATTCAAACCTTCTCCTTAAAAAAAACATTTTATTCTTATCTTCAATATGTACAATTATTTAAAAAAGTTTACAACGAAACTTCATCCTTCTTTCAATTCCCTTTTCATGATATAATCAGTAATAAATAACTCTTTTTCAAAGTAATATCACAATTCAGAAAGACATGAGAAATTTATTTTAAAAATCATGAAAAAGGACCTACCAGAACTATTTAATATGTTGGCAAATGTAATGATAAATATCCCGGAGTAGGCCTAATTGTTTTTTTTTATGAGTAGCACTATAATTCAAATTGCTTCATGTCCACTAGCTGCTATGAGAATTTGTATTGGAGATGAGTCAGGATGTGTGTAGGGGTCTTGAAATGGCTCTGTAACTTTCTCTTCAGGGGGGGGGGGGGTTGAGGAACTGCTTTTTCACTCTATAAAGGCCTATATCAACTTTTTTTTGTGTGTATATATGTCTGTGAATGTGTGTTATGAGAATACAAAAAGGAACCCCATCCTCTTAAAATCATTTGACTCCTAACTGTGTAAGCCTACAACCTTCACATGTAGTCCAATAAATCCAATGACCATGACATGACATAGCAAGTGAACAAGTTTACATAAAAAATCCTGAATATTAACAGGTGAAAGTTCAAACTGATAAGAAAAAAAAATGCGATAATTTCCAAACCTTTTTTCCATGAAGATTACTGCATTGTGATTGACCTTTCACAGACACCTTAACTTGTAAATCTTGAGTTCCCTGTTTTGGTCGGTGCCCTTTGAGGGATAAAACAAAAGGTTGCTGGGAGGGCAAAGAGTGACCAAGAGCTCAATGGTCTTATCTCCTATAATATTAATATTATACAATTTAGAAAGATAATCAAATATGATTAATGCAGACCAACATTGAGGTCATCACTCTCTTTCAAAATATAAAAATCTATAATCCTATTATTGGAAGGCAGACACAGGCTGGAAATGAACACAAAATGTATGGTCTATACTATTTTTTTTTCCTTTCAAGTTCAATGACTGGACATACTACCTTATGTCTGTCACAAGGTGCATGAACCTATGAAAGTATGAAATTCAGACTAACACTTGTTGATAATCTCTATATTTGCTACAATGGTTGATAATCTATGGTAAATGAGATTATAAGCGGACATGGATCAAAGACTCTCACAACGGATTTCACATCTATTCCCTCCATATGGGAAACAATTATGAGAACTTCCCATACAGTAGAGTCAAAATGACTAGGGAAGTTAACGGGAATAGTTTTCCATGGCTTCTATAATAAAAAAGAATTTGAATATGATTATTGATAATCATGGTCAACCGAATGATCTTAATCCTGATAATTTACTCCCAATGCATCACAATTATTGCATACATTCAAATATCAATTTTGTGGATCCACTTCCCCTGTCATCTTTGATATTGCATATTCTCACAAATCAATTATTATCTCAGTGGTAATGTGGTGCTATTGAAATTTGGTAACTTGTGTTCAATTCTCACTTGGCGTGCTATGCATTTGTGGCTTTATGCCAGGTCCTCCAGTCCTCTGGTTGGTTGGATGCTTTGGTATAACCTTCTAACATTCAGGCAATTATTATATTCTTTAATTCTTGAACAAAAATACAAAAGTTGCTGAATTCAAGTGGTAAACACTGAGGTATTAAGGTATAATATGTCTACCATCGTGTACATAGTCAACATTATGATACTTTTCAACTATTAATAAACAAAGACTCTAGTTTCACAGTTAACTGCTACAATTTCTCTAATATAGGCTTTTCGTTCAAATTTCAAATGTCATTTTTCTCTGTTATTCTTCTGGTAGTAATATTGTGAGCAATTTGGTCAAATCAATAATAAAAACTATGACTCAGAACCATCCTGATTTTTAACAAACAACAGCTTACAGTATTTATCCCAATAAACTTGTCACAATGTAATATTCTGGTTATTCTGGTTATATGAAATATTTGTCGGGATGGTGAGAAAAAAACATTTACCCTGACCCTAACTTTAATAAAAAAAATATATGAATCTGGGGGCTCATCCGAATAAAAACTACGGCTTCAATCATTAAGGCATATATAGTTTGTAACAAGGGGTTTTATAGTTGTGAGGACATCAACAGTTGCAAAATTGATGTCTATTTGGCAGGGTCATAACCATTTTATATATCATCTAGGGAAAAGTGGAAACCTATCAGGGTTTTATCTGATGGATGGCCTGTTTGCATTGACAAAGAATGGGTGACCGCCCTCCATAAAAACAGCTGTCAGATACCTAGTCTGTTCAGCTTTACTTTGAATTTGACCTTTTTTTACTGGAGGGGGGGGGGGTATATTCTCTAAGGATTCCAGGACTATACTTTATTCAAGAGAGAAGGGCTATCTAAAAAAGAAAAGTAAAACGCTACAAAATACAACCAGAGGGTGCTATGACTCCAAGCCAAGGAGCTGCATTGGAAGTCAGTTTTCAAAACAAAAAGTAGAAAACTACATCAGTGTAACCATTTGGTAAATAAATGATTGAAATTCAATCATCAATAAAATAGAAACAATAAAAAGTAATTAATTGCAGTAAAAGCAGCAAAAAGAACAATGGTTTTGATAATTCTTTTGAGGAGTTTTATCTAAATACCCACTGCAGGAGAGCATCTCCATGGTGACCCCTCCAATCATTCATCTTGTTCCAAATCCCTTTTCTCTTATGGAAAGGAACCCATCTGGGGTATCACCCCAAACATATTTGATGGATGAGACATCAAATGACAATTGAAAAGAAAGGAAGGAAACTCTTGTATAAAACCATGTGTGTTGACCTGATAAGAAGTTTCTGACACCTTTGTCTCAAATATTTTTGCCAGGACTTCAACCTTTGGAGGCAATACCCTGAGCTGGTCTGAAGCAAGCTCAAAGAATTACTGAGAGGATTGGAAACATTTTTTACCAAAATAAAATCCTCAAGGAAAAATGGGAAGAATGAAGGTGATAGTCCTCATTTCATCCCTTAACTTAAAAATGTACAGCAATTAACAAAATGTTATATCACCCCCACCCCCTAAAGAATTCACAGCTTATTAGTATTAACTTTTCAAAAGTAAAGTGTTTTAAGAGTTAAATCAGAATGGTATGAAAGATGCATAATTCACAGCTGAAATACTAAAACAGATGAAGAAAAAGAAAAACAATGACAGATTACTAAAAGCTGAGAAAATGAGAAATATGGAACTCAACCCAGGGATCAGTTTGTACCAATTTATGGGCTCTTGAAAGCTAGACCTAGATAGAGTCTTCTCCAGAGAGTAGGTATTATTATAATTCATAGCTCACCAGAGACCAGCAATTTAGCTCACTCTGACTTCAACTTAGCAATGACCCATATACTAAGGTCATTGTACATTGTGTATAATAGATCATGAGGTAAAGTGTGCCTAAATATTTGATCTCAAGTCACTATCACAAAACACAACTTTATACATCAGGTCAAGATAAAATCTAGACTCGTATTTTGATCAAATTTTATTCTAAGTACACTTAAACACATTTTTGGATGAAAAAACTTAATTGAGATCTACATTTTGATTAAAATGCAGTCTCTATAGGCCTAAACTCTTCAGTAAGTTATAAATGTAAAATGCAAAAAAAAAATTGTAACACCAATTCTCCTGGGGAAACCTGAACATCTAAAATCACATGCAGAAAATTTGTTGAACTACAATGGAGCCAGAATCATCATTACTAAAACATCATTAATAAAAAGTGATATAAAACTTTAAGGATGCTTTTACATCAAATAGAAGCACACACACAAGGTTTAAGGACATATAATTTTACAGATGATAATCAAATAAAGACGACCATCTTGAGAAGTTTGGATGGATAGTATTTCATGATCACAAAGGTCGTCATTTCAACAAACTCGGAAGTAATCAAGTAATCGCTGAAAACCAGTGAGGAAGGATCGAATTCAAGTTCTATGGTAATGTCATTATCAGATAGATGATTGAATATACGTATGTTAGCAGGTCAAGAACAAAAGTTCTCCTTGGAATTACTTTTCCAGATTTTTTCCCTCAAGATTTTGGTTTGATGTAAATGAAAAGAGCTTTAAGAAAAATAAATTGCACTGATATAATGTGTATTAATGGGTGAATGTGCAATATATTCTGAAAGATCTTTCTATGGATTAATTAAAAAACAAAAATGATTTTATTATGTCATCAGAAGATGCACTTGGGAAAGATTGAAAAGAAAATAGTTATTCCACCTGTAAATCTAACAGTAATAAAAGTTTGGAAACATACTACCTCTGATGCTTATTCAAGAAGTATAACCCCAATGAAATCACTGGCTTAATCTGTTACAAAAATAGCCATTTAAACCACTTGTAACAACTCTGCAATTAGTCATTAATCTGTTCCCTTTTTAAAAGTGATTATCACCTTTTCATGTTAACTTATACGTAGTCCTATAGATGTTTTCATGCATACAAAAAGATGTAAGTGAACCAACATTTATCATATGTGAGCCAATTGCACAGACCCTACATTCTTTCACACTGAGCATGGAAAATTGTTGTTACCAACTGCAAAATGAACCTGACACCAGCTTGAATTACCTCACATAAAAATAACCTGTTCATGTTACTATAGGCGGTTTCAAACCGCCTCGATCACAAGAATCCCCGTTAAATTACGAGAACATTTTTAGGCTAAAAAATACCCATTAATTATTCCTGCATTCACACCGCCCCAAAACATACCCTTCGGGATAAATTCCTGAAGTTAGGAGCATGCGCAGTATGGTCTAATAAGCAGGCAAGGCGCGAGATTCAAAACCACTAGCCCAGCAGCCACCCACGGTGCCTGCGCCCAACAACACGCTGGGCTTAAAGTTCCCGTAAATTGCTTTCACATTGCCAAAATACCTGCGACCTTGGAAAATCCCCGCGAAAGTTCTCGTAATTTCGCCAAGTACCTACTATTTAGCGGGTATTTTCTTTCGGGGAAATTACGCGTAGTTTGCTTTCACATTACCAAAATACCTGGTATTTTCTGATCGGGGTAAATTTCCCGATCAGAGAATACCTGGAACTGACGAACTTCGAGGCGGTCTGAAACCACCTAAAGATTCTCAAGCCATGGTTGGTTGACCTATTTCTCTTATTGATGCTAAATACCAACACAAGGTAACTCGTGCATGAACTTGTTTCTATCACCAATGTTTTTCAGATTGTGATGCCACATCAGTAATATTCTGAATATACTGTACATCAACATTTCCTGTTACTACTTACCTCAAGCAATGTTCTGATGTTCGTGCAGGCTCCACTCCACTTCACTACCGCTACACTACGCTCCACCTACCCGAACATCAAGCCCGTGAACTCGCTCTGATATTCCGAGTGAAAAAGGTGGGATTTTATGGGGGGAAAATATAAAATTCATGCAACATCACGATCTTTCAAAAAAAAATTAAAACTAATATTCTTCCTTTACACAAAGTTTCCCCTCCTTAACATGCTTCTATCAGTCTCAAAATTGGTGATTTAAAGCCAACATAAAGTTCCTCACACGTATAAATAATTCGCTGCCGATTTCAAAATGCGATGTTCTGAAATCGGCAACGAAAGCGCGAATAATTAATACGGTACGTGTGAGGAACTCTATGTTGGCTCTAAATCACCTATTTTCAGACTGATAGAAGCATGGAAAAGAAGTGAAACTTTGTGTAAAGTAAGAATATTAGTTTTAATTGTTTTTAAAGATCGTGATATTGCATGAATTTTATATCTTCCCCCCATAAAATCCCACCTTTGTCACTTGGAATATCAGAGCGAGTTCACAGGCTCGATGTTCGGGTAGGTGGAGCATGGTTTAGCGGTAGTGAAGTGGAGTGGAGCCTGCACGAACATCGCTTGAGGTAGTTACTAACTTACTACCAGTGTGTTGGCTCAGTTGGTAGAGCGTCCACCTCACAACTGGGAGGTCGGGAGTTCAAACCCCAGCCGCGTCAAACTAAAAAGACGTTAAAAGATGGGAGTTGCTGCTACCCTTTTTGGCGCTCAACGATTCAAAGGATAGAGCTACGTTGATCTGCACTGCACAGTGGCTGCCGGGCCTACGATCAATTGGGCAAAACAAATTTTCGGAGTATTTCTGTTTCAGATACATTTATTTCGAATAACTAAATTATTGATTTAAAGAATTCATGAAATCAAAAAATCTTGAGGAAAACATCAAAAGGATTTTTAATAGACAATTGCTTCTCCTGTGATGTAGTCTGTGATACTATAGTATAAGGGGGTGCACATATATACTTGCAGTAAAAAAAATAATCCCTTACCCTATCTCCCCAATCCCCTCTCCATCTCTTTCAAGCTCCAGGTCTTCTTCTCTTTCTTGACCTTGCTCCCATTGTCTTTCAATTCTCTCACTCTTTTGTACTCTTTCATCTAGTTCCCAAATCATTAAAAACATTGTTCATTCCCATGCAAATCTTCCATTTCTCTAACTACGATTAGTACTTCAAAATGATCTATGGTACAGCAGAGAGACAGTAACAACAAATCATGCCCAGAATCCCTTCCTTATTTTGGTTCCCTGTGTTCTAAAATCAATTCCAAAGAAACTTATCAATTTAGATTCATAAGGATGTTTAATCTATATGAAAATCATCTGGATCCCATAACAAGCACTATATTCCTCAGCATGAAAACATGATCTACTTTCTATTTTGAACTCTGGTAACGAACCAAACAGAAAGATGATTCAAAAGGACGAATCCCAAAGTAAACTCAGCATGAATGCTCTCTTCAGGTTTTAGTTAGCATTGATCTTGGTGAACTTGAATATTACTGGTTTGGAATTCATGTGGGTATGAGAAAAGTGAGATCGAGCACGTATCTTATGACGTCAAAATAAAATGGACAATTGCTGCCATGTAGGAGGCATGCTTCTTCTTATCCCTCTTATTGTTTTTCCTTTAGAATAGAAATGTGCAGAATTGCAACTTGCTCAACAATCTAAATCACACTTTCTTTTGTCTGAAACCAGCTGTTCTTTAAATTATGAGACAATAGTTTGACTTAGAGACATTTATACACTCCAAAACAGACCTTTCAGAAGCCCCAAATAAGTCAAATAGGTGTAAAAACACATTTAAAAATGTTGTCATTAATTTCCAGTTTGATGGAATTCATGGTTTGAAAGCCATTTAATCTTTCACTTTTTGCGAAGCCCTACTTAGATCAAATGAAAAGAAAAAATATGATACAGTTTGAGTGCATTGTAATCATTCATTACTAATTCCCAAGAATTGATTTTAAATTGTTTGAACTTTAAGGGAGGTTGAAAAGTCAATAATTCTCATATTCACTGGCAGGAAATCACTTCCAAAATATTGATTTGGAAGACACAAAACCTTGTATCTTGGTTTATTCTACCTCCATTTCCTGAGTGAACAATCAGTTTGATGCACACAGACCCTGCAAACAATACCCTTCGGTGATTAGATTGATAAGATTCAATCACACACAATCTAGTGCAATGATTTGTGAATAATCCTTTTGAATCGCATATTACGACTGTTTGCGTGCCCCCATACCTACATGCCCCGGCCTAAAAGGTCCATAAAATGGGAGCAGGGAAGCATGATCACCTGGTTGGGAAACAGAATTGATAAAAAGATGAATTGAACTTGTTAGATGGGTTTTTCATTCTTCATCTTTGATTGAACTTCGGGTAGAGGTAAAGTGGATTTGGTGCGTTAACGAATATACAGGACAATAATCATTGAGGACAATGGATGAAATGAGAGGTAAGTAGAATGAAACGGAACCACGCATGAAGTGTCTCCATGGACATATCAAGATACCGAGTGTCTGGTAGTGACCCCTATCTGACCTTGGACTTGTTTGCCATGGATTGAGGGAAACACAGTGGCTGACTGGACGGGCTGCTGGTAGGTCTGGTCTTAAAGGGTGATATCAAGTAATATCTCATTTATACATAAATATTGCTGCATATTAAAGCAAAAAGAGATCGTGAGGTAAACAAATACAACAACCAGAGAACAAATACACTTCCATGCAACAACCATATGACAATTCTACACGGCCTTTAATATATGCCTATTATTTGCACAGTTATTGATGGACATAGATAAGGGGGAAAAAATGAAATATTTAGGCCAACTAGTTTAATAATGGCTTTCATAATCTATCCTTAAGAAAAGAGCCTGTCATAACATGAAATAACAAATCAGAGGCATGTGATATTTATTGGGAATGTGTTTGGTTCTGGAAATTAAGACCACCCAAACTTGATAATTAAGCATGAATGTTCTTGCCATCTTCTGGAGTTTATTGAATAATCCCATCCAATTGTCAAAATTTCCTGAGAGAGTTTCAGAGCACTGAATAATCCATTTTACTTGAACACTCCCCCATACGGCCCACAATCTGAGGAAAATAAACAGTTTTAGAAGAGGACCTCACGTTCAACCCTAAACGATTCCATATCTCTTCATGTACAATGAACCTGGTAACCATAGCAACAAACATAGCACCATAGCATGTATGCATTCTGATTGGCCAAGAAGAAGGGAGTGAGCAAACATTTGAAAATAAACTTCCGATCCATCCATGCTATCGTGGAGGTTAAGATCAAAACAAATGATGAAATATGGTTGTGGGAGTTTTATAGCATTGTCTGGGTTTGCCAGTTAAAGTCGCAATGCAAAATAAATCAAGTAGGTTGGATTAAAGCGTTGATATTCTGGTCATGTTTGAAATTGATTTAAAGGAGTCAGGGGCTCAAAAGCTACCAAGTGAAAGATTTATTTCACACTTGAACCAATCAAGTTACTAAATCATTGCATCAACACTTGCATTCCTATAACAAGAGAATTTCTTACCTATTCAGCAAACCAGAAAATGTTCAAGATTAGTTAGAATCACAGGTAACAATCCAGACAAACCATCAAGAGTCATGATGTCAAAGTATCTGTTTTTATACAGATATTTCAGTGTAAAGTGGACAGCAATTTCCTTGATTTCATTGATTCAAACCATGTAGATATCCATATTCAAATCAACTCAAACTTAGGTGACTAAAAAAATCAAGAGAACTGTAGGATCATCATGAAGGAAACATTACATCAAGCATACCGTTATATTATACATAATAAATATGCAAACTGTGCAAATCTACAACTCTTGACACAAATTTAAATAATTTAACTCGTCAAGATAGGTCTTTAATGACTACCATGTGACTAACACCTGATTCTACTTTAAATCTTATTAATTTTATTCTTCAATATAACCAATGTCAATTTACACAGTATATCATCCCATCTATCAAGATAAACATGAGGCTGGTTTAAACCACACCTTAAGTGTATCTTCACACTTCTCATCTCTTTACAATAAAATATGATAGGGAGTGAATTGAGATTTAAAGGTGAGAAACCAAGTTTTGTTTCGTATCAGAATTTCTGTTACACTCAATCATTAGAAGTAATTAAAAAAGTGGTTTATAAAAGAATGAGAGGTAATTGGTACTCCTTTTCTCTTTCTCTCTCTCACTCTCTCTCAATCACTCGCTCACTTCCTCTCGCTCTCTTTAAAATAGAATATACATTCAGACTTTGATGAGGGATTTTAGAAAAGTCTGAAGAGAAATGGGGAAAATGTGCATTTTCACTTACTTGTGAGTAATAAAAAAACCTATATGGCTGGAAAATGCTACTAAAGTTTCTGTCATGTATAGTATACCAGAGTTTCCTTTTGTATAGTAAGTTTTTACTTGAATACGTTATCAAAGACATGTGTTTCCTTCTTCCTATAAAGTTGATTTCTATGCTGAAGTGAAATATATCAAGTAAGGATATTATTGATAATATACTTTTTTATGGACAAGCAAACTAAAGCTATGAACATGTGATCTGTGAAAACAGACAATGGGGCCTTGAAAACAAATATGTTGACTTTTCATTTTCAAATCTGAAGAAATAGAGCAAACAATCATTCAGACAATACCAAAGTCCAAGAAAATCAAACTCTTTTGAGTTCAAAAAGTAATCATACACAGGATCTTTGAATGGGAAGGTAGGGGCAACTTGAACTGAAGGAGATTGTGAAGTGCAATGTACAAAGTATGATTATCATTAAAATACTCTTGATGATTGCATGATGGGCCTACAAGCACTTCTTCCTCTCCTACTCGACCACCACCACCACCACTACTCCTATTTTTTATCTTTCATAGGAACAAAAATCCAACAAAATCTTTTTAAATCTTTCTTATGTCACATCCATAAAAGGAATAAACAATGCATGTATATATAAACAAACATTGCTAAATCCATATTTATACAAATTCATGTTGTTGTTGTGGTTGAGTTGTGAAGAAAGGAATTGTGTCATGGGGGAGGCCACAATCTTACTTTTTTCCTTGACTGTATCAAGTATTATCTCTTTTAGACTCAATCCCTTTCATTTAATCAAATTTTGACCAATCTAAATGTCAAGGCTGTTTTCCAACTAGACGCAATTCACAAGGTCCATTTGGAACACAAATAGGAGATAAACTTGACACTGAAATGGCGCCATGTATTTAGTTTGAAAAGCGGCTCAGGGCAAAGCACGACTGGTACACAAAAGGTGACAATGGTGCGTGAAGAATCAGAGAGTTGTGAATGGAGTCGGAAGCACGTTTATCAGAGTCAGGGTTTAACAGAAGATTGGATGAAATATGGACATTAAAGAAACAACACAAGAAAAAAGGTGGATTTCTCTAAAGAGGGGTAATGTGCAAGGGAGAGAGAATGCTAGACTCTTCCAGTAATCTACATACCAAACTAACGAAACTGAAATCTTAAATCCTATTTCAAGTTTTAGTAAATCCCTTAAAAGTGTGTGCTTCTATCAAAATTGATTACTAGATTGAATGTGTATGACATAAAAGGGTTATGATGAGGAGGATATAAAAAAAGCTTTCTTCATTGGATTAAACAACTATTTTCATCTGATGCTGTATCAAAATAATATATGCATATTTGTTTTCTTTTAGATACCAGTTCAAACTTGATATCAAGGGACAGGTCTTCAGTTATGGTTCTTGATTTGTCCATCATAACTAAGGAAAAATAGGCATGGAAGATACTGTCTTCTGAAGATTTATAGATATTCAATTTTCCAATTTTTTGGGGGGATTTTTGTAATAAAAAATGTCAAACTTTGCGCTTGCTCGCTCGCAACTTTTTGATAAATTTTGCCTGATATGCCACATCTGGCCCCTTCAAAATTTTTGGCTCATAATGTTTCTGGGCTACATATTCCCAAATGAACACATCATGAAAGAACTGAGTGATTCTGTTAACTGCTCTTAAATACCCAATCAAACCGATTTACCATTCTAATTTTGTGGTAACATTTTCCTTTATTTGTTATATAATGACTTTTGGAAATAAAACTGCATACAATTGCCCATTTCATGAGTTACTTTAAAATGATATCTCTATAATCAATGTGTACTCCTATTACAATTCATGTTTCAGGGACCTGCTATTAGAAATGATCACAATATCCATCATGTACACAAACTGAATTGAAGTGAATAAAAATCAAATTATATGAATCTTACTCACTCTTTAATAGTATCTAGGAAAATAATTTTCAGGTATTTTCAGATCAATTAATATCACAATTGTTTTAAAAAACTATTTTTTTTAAGATATTCATTTTGAATATTATTTTTTTAATTTCAGTACCCACAGAAGTCTCAATGTTTTCATTACCACTATGAAGAACAAAACCAACAGAGAATCTGAAGCATTATTTGTTCTGATATTCTCTCTTGAATTCCAAAGGAAAGGTAAAAGTGCTCTCGACCACAAAAATGACCCCCTCAAACAGGCTATGTCAAACAACTTCTTGACCCTTTATCCTGTACTTTCGAGTGCTACCGATGTTCTGAGGAAAGATAGAATGGAACAGAGAGAGAGAAACATACACAGATAGACAAAGAGAAAGAAATAATGAGGAGACAGAAATAGAAGAGATAGAAAGGGAGAGGGAGGAATAGAGACTGACTCAAAAAGAAAAAAGAAAGAGAAAGAGAGTTGAAAACAGAAGAAGAACTCCAAGGGCATAACTTATTCTTTAATACACCCTTCTGCCATGGAGTGCAAATATCCCACTTTTTATAGCAAACATGAGAATCTAGATTGAGAGATGCCTTTTTTAGCCCTTGTTTCCGGTACATGTCAACAAGTTGGAAGCTGAATACACACATGCTTCAGACACTGCTTGAGGTGTGAATACCAATGCAGTCTTCTTTACTCTAAGAAATAAAAGAAAGAATTGTCAGAAACCGTTTAATGGTGCCAGAGAACATAATAAAAATAACAACAAAAAAGAGACAGCAATGGAGATAGTTGGAACTACAAATACTTGATATAAGAGTAATTCAAACATAAAATTGAGCATGCTGGTGACCAGTGTTTCTCAACTATACGACCATAGTAAGCTCCATGATCACATGACCATAGATTTTAGTTGTTGGCAGAGCCGCAAAACTGTGCCTTGGTTTTGAACAAAAGTGAGACATACAAGATCTCATGTGAATATAGAAATCAAGGCCCTCCACTGTAAAACAATTTAAACCCCAAATTGTACACTTTTTAAGCAATGGAGGGATTTAAAAAGTTGTAATTATACTTTCTAGTTCTCCCAAAAAGAAATGCAACTGCATCACCTAACCAGTATATGAGATTTGATAACATACTAGGCTGGTGTATAAGACTAGTAGTGATGATGAAAGTGAGTGAGTCTACAGCTGTGCTTACAGCTGCAGGTGGGCTTTAGCCATAGAATCACGGAACCATCCTCTTGGTAGACCCTACCGGATGTTTTGGCTTTGGTTTCGATGGATGATGGACGGATGTTTGGTCGAAAGCAAGGAGTCACATAGTACAAATCACATCATTAGGGCCGTCTGCACCATCCCGAGTTTTCAAATTAGCGCGCTATTTCTGATCTGGCAAAATATCCCGATCTGAACAATCTCGAGATTATTTGCAATGGAGACGCAATTATCGCGCTAGTTCGTAGGATTAATCTCGAGATTGCAATCCCAAGTCAACTTGGGATTATTTGCAAAATAGCGCGCTATTTCACGAATTATCGCGCTGATTCGTAGGTGCAGACGCACTCGGGATTATTTATTCACGGCGTCAGAACATAATGCATCGATGCCTCGCTCGAGCAAGAATCGCTCTTCTTGGGATGGTGGAGACAGGTTTTTTTTAATCTCGAGATTAATCGCGAAGAGGGCCGATCAGGCTAAGATCTCGAGATTGAGCAAACTCGGGATGGTGCAGCACCACCTATTGGCATAAAGAATCATAGTCGGTACATTATAAAGTGTGAATAAAGATCTTTGGCTCACTTGTGGAGTGATGCCAAGTAAATATCTCAAAACTTGCAAAAGTAGATCAACAAAAAAGGGAGATCAATTCGCTGATCATTCACCAATCATAATTTCAGTAATGATGCCCTTTATTTGTTATCATCCTTCAAAATTTCTTCTTCTCAAGATTCTACAAATTACTTTAAGTAAAAAAAGTCTAAATAACATACTTTAAATAGCTTTTGGCAAAATGCAAATTTATGAGAGCCTTGCCCAACAAGGCTATTTATGAAGACTGGATTTCTTATCAAAAACAAGCTAACAGGATAACAGCTAACAACAATGTCAGATGTTTACGGTAGATGCATAACAAAATTTATTGCACTAATCTCTGATACAATTCATCAACTATTTCTGATCACATTCGTACGCTAGTCTGATACTCTCTTCTTTCAGGGTTCCATGCAGTATAGTGTGTGGTCTGCTTGAGGCTACACTGGCTACTAACAGGGCTTTAATCTTATATCAAAATGCAAATCCTTTACCAGGAGGTACACATGAATAAAATATGAAGCTTGGATCAAAGATGGTCCAGAGACCTGTGAAAGTAGGGCAGTCAATTTAAGCATATCACAGCCTAGTTATGCTGCTATAAAGGCCCATTTAATATTCAGACCCTGGAATAACATTTATAAGTGGTTTATAAAACATTAATGGCATACATATCAAGTATTCCACCCTAGATTGTGCAGTTCGATTGACACTCCTCATCAGATTGCTGTTACCTACACTGATTGCTTGCATAAAGCATGGACAATATCATCTAAAAATTATTAAAACATCACAAACTTTAAAATGCAAGAGAGGAAGTGTGTGTGTGTGTGTGTGTGTGTGTGGGGGGGAAGGTGTTGTTTGAATGTGTGCAAGCTCATATTTCCCGTATTTTCAAAAAATGACACATACGGTCCAAATTAAGATGCAACAAATTTTGAAATATAATACATGTATCATTATTAGTGACACACATATCTCATTTGTATAAAAGTAACTATGAACGTAACAGGACATACATGTACATGTACTTACCCACGGGGATCTCCTCTTCTACGCAGTGATCTATAATGAAAAAAAATATTCAATTAAGATTATATTATTCAACTTTTACCCCCCCCCCTCAAAAAAAAAATGAGTAAGAGTATACAGATAATTACATAGATTATGTTCTGAGAAACTCACTACTGAAAATATTGATGACTAAAAATGAGATAACAACCCAAACTTGGTAACAATTCAGGGTTAAGAATTGTCATAAACATACACATTCTTACAAAATATCACACTCAATCTAAACTTTGAAAATGTTATTGTTATCATTATTCATTTGGCCATAAAAACATACAAAGTTTACAATGTAAATACAAAAATACAATTTGAATACATGTAATAACATACAAATAAGTAAAAAAAATGAAAGAAAAGAAGAGAGTAAAAAATTGTTTTCTATGGGCAAGGGCTTGCAAAAGTAAAATTCAGTACTAATGCTCACTCAGAGGCATGCAATCCCTCAGAGATTGAGAAAATGTTGCACATAACCGGTCTCTACAATTAATTAAATTTCAATTAAAACACATCCAACCAAAATTGTTGACAATCACATGGCAAGTAGGCCTAAGTAAAGCTAGGCATGGTAAAAGAAAGAGGGAGATTAGAATTAACAACTTTGTAAGAATTACAATTAAACTCAAAGTTGCAACTGATCTTAACCAATCATGACTCTCTGTGTGAAGGGACTTTTAATTTTCTAGAAATGTTTAAATTCCCTTTAAGGAAGCTTGTAGTCAAATTTGATTTGTTGATAGATGTGCCACAGTGATGAAAGAAAAATGAGAAAGGTAGCTGTTTCCATGGTGATTGACCTCAGTTCAAGTTCAACAGGCTCTTGAGTGACAGCAGTCTGACATTGATTGGGTTTTCTTATTTGTCTAGGAAAAACAAACAGAATGACAGACTAAAAACTTATTCTTTCACCAATTTATAGGTACCAATTTCACTTTTTAGTTACATTTTGTCTATTTCTAGATCTCTCTCTCTCTCTCTCTCTCTGTATCTCTCTATCTGTCCATGTCTGTCTCATCCCCCTCTCCTTCTCTCTGTCTGCCTCTAGGTGGTTTCAAACCGCCTCGATCACAAGAATCCCCGTTAAATTACGAGAACTTTTTTAGGCTGAAAAATACCCATTAATTATTCCTGCATTCACACCGCCCTGAAACATACCCTTCGGGATAAGTTCCTGAAGTTAAGAGCATGCGCATTATGGTCTGATAAGCAGCAAGGCGCGAAATTCAAAATCACTAGCCCAGCAGCAACCCATGCACGGCGCCGCACCCAACGACACGCTGGGCTAAAAGTTCCCGTAATTTGCTTTCAGACCGCCAAAATACCCACGACCTTGGAAAAATCCCCGCGTAATTTCGCCAAGTACCTACTATTTATCGGGTATTTTCTTTCGGGGATATTACGCGTAGTTTGCTTTCACACCGCCAAAATACCTGGTATTTTCTGATCGGGGTAAATTTCCCGATCAGAGAATACCTGGAACTGGCGAACTTCGAGGCGGTCTGAAACCACCTTCTGTCTCTTTTAGTCTGTATCCTTCTCCCTTCCTTGCAATAACGCTTCTTTTCTTTTTTTGTATAAACATTTCTTCTTTTGTGTTCGTTAATCAATTTTAGCGTTTTTCCTTTTAATTTCTTATCATCTATGTCCCATGCAAACTTTGCTTTGTATCGTGAGCACTCAGATTATCCTTGACTTTCAAACTCAGCATGGGCCCAAGAAGCTGTTTATTTTCATTTCCTAATGGGCCAATTTAGACAAATTTTCAATCCAAAACATGCCAACATTAAGGAATTCTTAATATCAATTTAATTCACATCTGTTCCACACACTTATGAAAACAGCGGGCTAAAACAACCACACATGGTCTTATCATGGTATTTAGAAGTACCCCCTCCCACCTTAGTCATCGATTTCTATTCATTTTGTTCTTTGATTTATGTTAATATTCTATTGGTTGATAAAAGTCTTAAAGTTTATTCCTGTGATATTCTGAATTATATTTTCAATTTTAGTGCAATCAAATCTGAATAGAAAATAGAAATACATGCATCACTGAAAACAATACCCTTAGTGTTACCATGATAATTAATTACTAACAACAGAAAATGATACAACTTGCAGCACATCTTCACTGCAAGACCAATGTGTTTTTCAAAGTCTCACGAGCTTTGGGGAAAAAATTGAGGAAGTAGAATAATTTGCAACCGAACAACCACCTGACTGTCAACTAATTCCATAAACAAATTAAACTGTATCCCATTTTAAACGAGTTCAAAATCATAGTTTCTCTGTCAAAAGACAAGCTACATGTATATATAATTGATAGCTGGTCAATTAAGCAGGTTTAATTATAATCTCATGTACCATAATAATTTGATAATGAATCAATGCGAGTGCAAGGTATGAATTTATGGAAAAGACAACTGATAACATAGACTGTCTAGCATAGACAGAGACACTGGTTTCATGTTACAATATAAACATGATATTCCTTGAGGATATGAAACACTTCATCACATCATGGAATCTTCTTCAGCAAACATCCAGCTAAAGTACAAGCTATAAGGTCAAACTCATATCATTTCCTTCAGAGGTTCCATCCCAAACATCTTGATATCCTACCCAAGCTAAGGAAAACTGTTTGAGGGAGAGATACTCCTCATATTACACCTCTAATTTACTGCCATACTTCAAGTTCAGCTGCTTCATATCACACTTCCCCTCTGCTTCTCTGCATATCCAGGGGCAGATGCAGGATTACAGGACAGAGAGGGGTGAGACACATCTGCCTCAGTAACAAAAATCTCAGATGATAGAGCTGATTTTTTTAGAATGGATTATTTTGATTATTTATGTAAATAAAAAATAAAAAATCAGTTGTATGATTAATTGGTAATCTGAGAAAGTTTACTGATTCAAAGGATGCTTTGGAAGTACATAGAGACATTAACTAATATGATAAACCATATACAAGAAGATGGCAAATGTTATTGTGGTCTGGTAAAATTTGTCAGTTTGAAAAAAAAAAAACTTTTTCATTATTTATTTTTCCTGATGCCTCATTGGTCTCATCTTTGGTCAAAAGGGGACACATTCCCCCCCTTCACTCATAGAAAGCATGATTATGTGAAACCCCTTTAAAACATCACTAATATTAATTTCTGGTGAACAACAATATGCAAAGTACATGTAGTCCTACAGTAATCAATATTTAAAAATTCCAATAAATTGCCTTGCATTTTTTTGTGAAATTTAATGACAACTATCCAGATTGAGAGTAATCAAATTACAATTCCACATTTCCTAGTAGGGTTTACTGGGCTTAGATAAAACCCCTAAAACCTATAACATGGTTGGTGACTGTGAGAACAAAATTGCACATTCACTGACTGCAAGGCAACTAGCAAATTTACTGGCAATTTCTCTCCAAATTGAATATATAAGCATCGTGAAGTCTGTCGCTACATTTAGCTCTCTACTGAGTGCCAGGCTTGACACATGGGAAATTGGATTGTTAGAAAGTAAAAAGAGAGCCTCAATTTGTTCCCACTCATCTCCTATAAACTTGTGAAACAGAGAATTGAAGAGAGAAAATGAGAAAGGGAAATGTCCTTTTTATCCAATAATGATTCTTCCTAGGAATCTTCTTGGTTCGATGAAGTAAGCGATGCGTTCCCAGGGTATTGTGATATACCCCCCCCCCCCACTTAAAAAAAGACACCACCTCAAAGAAACCAAAGAAAGACTTGATAGTATAAAGCCTGTAAGCTGTACTTTGCATGGATTTATTCCGATATTGTCTTTTTGGGGACCAAATTATATTTTGAGCACAAAAAGCACCTCGAGAAATATTCTCATAATAAATGCTTCTTTGAGAGTCATTACACATAACACAATCTCTTTTGTCTGATGTTTTTGAACAATTTATTTGAAAAATTATATATCAGCATGCAGGAAAATAATAGAAATATCATGAACTCCCAAACTTTAAAGCAAAAAAAATATGTAAGCAATATCTTCCTATCTTCATCTGATGTGAAACGAGCATAATACACTTTAATTATTTTCTTTAACAAGATATCAAATTATCATAATTATTTTAGAGTGTTTCCAAGATATCCTAGATAAACAATTATTATTTAGACTATCAATTTTGAGTTCATTATTTGATCATATCCAGGATACCATTTGCTGCTCATATAAGCTTTATCCTGACCTGAAAGTCAACCTTTCATCCCATCTACCATCCTGTCAATTAATGTACAAATTTTCTGGCACATAATTCCATTTTAAGATCAGAAAAATGATTTAAAAAAATTACACTCGTATATCATTTCGTTTTCACATGCATAAATCAAAGTTGATTTCTGCGGTGTTGCATTGCTTAAAGCCTAAACAAATCAATTGAACAACATGTGTAAAACATGATCTTTGTTCAAACTATAAAACAAAAAGCTAGTATAAATGTGAGATGCATTTTAAAGTTCACGCTTCATACAAGACTTACCTAAATGGCCAGTATTATTCTTAAGCCTGCAATCAAACTTATAATTTTGAATTATCTATGGTAAATATCTAACATCTCTAGATATCAAATCCCCAATTTAACATTATGAAAATCAATGTTACAGGAAAAGAATTTTACATAAACATAACAGTCTTTGCCATTTGCCCAGATCATTTGTTCTCACATTCTACTTAACTTATTAAGTGCTTACACACTTGATTCATTCACTTCTTATCATATTCTTGACTACATGTATGATCATGCAACAGCTGAAATCACTGAATGTAAACTGAATTTCACCTTTTGATTTGTAATTCATGTCACATCTTAAGATAAGAGTGAATAATCTGCCAAGAGTCTATAGTTTACACTTCCAAACCCATTTCCCTTACAATCATTGATTGATTGATTGATTGATTTTATTTCTCATGATAAAAAACAATACAAAATATATACATTCAAAATATAAAACGTTAATAATTGAATTACATATATAGAAATCAGGTACATGAATTTGAGATTATAAAAAACTTATAGGAGAAATATGGGAAAAACCAAAAAGCTACAAGGAGCTTGAAAGGGGTTATTCCCAATTAAAGAATACGATTGCAGAAATACATATACATAACTTGATAATATAACATACAAATAAAGCATAAATAAACTTAACTGTAACTTGCCCAGATAACTCCTAAACACCCCCCCCCCCCTTACATGAACAAAATCGACCTATCTTCCAACTAATATGTAGATAAAATGTGGTATTTTAATTTTCTTTTGAATGCCGATAAAAACGAGTATTGCTTGATCTCGGTGGGAAGTGAATGCCAGACGTCGGGGCCCCTGTGTCTTATTGATTTAGATGTTAACAAAGTTCGCGGATTTATTAAATGGTAATTTTCTGAGCCTCTTGTGTTATACGAATGAATTTGGTAATTACATATGAACATAGAATTGAATTGGGAAGGCAATATCTTATTTTTCAATCTAAACATGAAAAGTGCTGTCTGGATGGTATTTATATCCGCAACTTTTAGTAATCCAAGCTCTTTAAAAATTGGGTCGGTGTGGGCTAGATAATGAGACCCTGTACACAACCTCATGGACATTTTAACATCTTGATATGACACATATCATTCAGGTTCATTGTCCAAGATGTAAACATCATTAAAAAAGGAATTGAATTGATAAATACATCAAGATGACAATCATTACTAAAATACAAAGCAATATATCAAGGTTTTAAAGCTTCTGTTGCCTCTTCTGAGTTACTTTGAAAAAAAAAAATCATATATGAAGATTATGGAGAGGGCAATTAATCAACTGATGTTTCTTCTAACTATGAAGCAAGATATAATTATTCTATGTTGATCAGTAATGAATAAACTTGGAAGTGTTGGTAAATTGTACAGATGTAACATGACCTGAGTATTGTTATCACAGCATCAGGTGGTAGACTACCTTCTGTGGATGACTCATATCATTGTATATGCACATTATGGATGATGTGTAAATCAGGTGATACATTAGTATTAAGATCTAGATCAAGAGTGAAGAATGTGAGGCCTATGTAAGGAGGCAAACTGACCAGGAAGAGGGGGGTCATTCTATATGACGACATCCCCATCATGCAGTAGAGGGTGAAGGGTAACCAATTTTTCATTATGACATGGTGCAATTTGTGGTGTAAACTTTGGGTTAAAGAAAAAAACTCCAAGTCCCCTTCTATTCCCCAAAATGATATATATTACTAACAAATATTAACAGGTTAATGTGCATCTCCACTTACTCTATCTTGCCCTGGATTTTTATAATTGTAGCTATTAAGAATCTAACAATAAATCTTATATGTAATTATGATATATTTGAAACCCTAAGATATCATATCTCATATGTATCTACTATAGCAGGAATTAAAGAATTACAAAGGATTAAACTCCAGATGTAAGAAGAAGATCGAATCTAATAGTTAAAATTTTATATTTTCTACTTACAGTATTTCTATTTGGTTTCCTTTGATTGAAAATTTAATATTACATTCATTCAGACTTAATGGATAGTTGCTTAACTAATCCAAATAAGAGGATTAGAGTGATAAAATACTTGAATTCCCACTATAAATGAGTAATGATTCCATACACTTAACCAAATAATGTTGACTCACTAGTTCTTAGAATAAAATGCACTTTAATTAGAGTCTTTGAGCTCCATTACTGATGGGTTAGCCCTTGAATTGTACCTTAGGTGCTGCCTGTTGTAGCCTCTCATCTCAATAACTAATTCCCCTCCATCTTATACCTATTCCGGACAGTTATTAGCTTCGTCCGTTGGGTAGACTGTGGTTTCTAACATTAATACAGATGGAATTGGATTCTGAGTTTATTTCCCTAGTGATCAGGGTAAATTGAGTAGAGACTACTTTCATTCATGCAAGCATTAATACTTGATAAGGAATACGATCATGAAGCTCTCTCTTTGCCTATAAATGTCTTCACATGTTTAACTCTTCTACAACTTTATTTTTTTCTTATAATTCAAATGCTCTCCACAAACTTTTTCTACTGATTTTATCATTTTAAAAGACACCTCAAAATTATTCTGATTTCATAAGTCTATACATCCATTCTTAAATAAACCCAAATATTTGCTCATATCATTGATTAAATGTGGAAAATTGTTAAAACCTTATATGAAAAACAAGTGTATGAAAACTTTGACAAGGCAGTGCAAACAATAGCCAAATGGAGGTGTATACCAAAAGATTCCAATTTCAAAGGTGAATTTGTGTAAAATAGCAACATTGAACTTGGCAAAAGTGGGCAATGAAAGAACTTATATTCCTTGGAACTTTATAGTGGACTGCTGTTTAAAAAAAATCTGTCACTTTGGAGTACACCACTTGAGAGTTATGATAGGGTAATTGGCCTGACATCTACTGTTACATTATGAACTACAGGGCACTCTCTACACTGACAGTATTATGACATTTTGTTATAAAAATATTAATAAACAGTTTTTTAGAATAACTTTAAATGTAACAATATAACTTTATGCTTCATTCATAAAATCAACAGATAATACAAATAATAGATTACTTTGATAATTTTTTGTTCATTTAAAAAGACATACTGTATGTATAAAACAATTTCTTGCAATGATGTTTTAGAAAAGCATATTTCTCTCAATTCGCAGGTTCCCAATAGAGTTTTCTCTGAAGTGCTTACATAATGAACTTATCTCAACTCCCAAGGAGAGTTGAAAAGTGTAATATGATATACCATGCATCAAGTGATTGCATTAAAGATGATGCTAGCCTTCGTAGCTAGGGTAAAGTTGTCATCCCCTAATGCTGCTGGGGGCCCAACTTGTTTATTCCACTGCCTACAACTTCTTCATCTCAAGAGCATGTAAGTTTACTACTTGGTGATTTCTACAACACAGTGCAGTGGACTGAGGAGCACCAGCAACTGATTAAGGAATCAACATGGTTTGAACTTAACCCACTAGATACCATGTGACGGCAATTTATGCACTAAAGGCTATTTGACATCGCAACATTTTATATGGCAAAGACTATCATTTTCACCTTGAGAGGAAAAGTTCAAGTGGGAAGCCCATCTTGGCATAAAATGAAAGTATAAAAAGGAGAGAAACATACCTACAATGGTAAGGGAAAAATCCATCAAATGGTGATTTAAAGCTTTAATTTTCTGATGTACATGCAAGCAGCCATTAAAATGCAAGGATGACACGAGGTCATGGGAATTGTCAGTGACTTTCACTCTCAGAATTATCCCTAGTCAATCATATGCAATGATTACAGTAGCTTATATCAGCTGAAGGTGATTATTGTTGTTTTCAAGCCAATCAGATGCAATATTTAGTAGCTTATAGCAGCTGAAGGTGATTATTGTTGTTTTCAAGCCAATCAGATGCAATGATTACAGTAACTTATAGCAGCTGAAGGTGATTATTGTCATTTTCAAGCCAATCAGATGCAATGATTACAGTAGCTTATATCAGCTGAAGGTGATTATTGTCGTTTTCAAGCCAATCTGATTCAATATTTAGTAGCTTATAACAGTTGTCACTGATGAACTGACTGCTATCAGTAGTAGATATGAAAGCACCCTGGCTGCAGACTGTGTTGTGTCTTTTAAAAACAGTTCTAAAATGCTCAAAGATCACTGGCGGATACAGGGGGGGGGGGGGCAAATGTAAAAATGCTGTTAAAACAGAAGTGTGCCCCTCCCCCTTTTCAAAGTGAGGACCTTTTTTTTGGGGGGGAGGTTGTCAATTTTTTTCTTGGACGAAATGTCCTAATTTTTTTGTTGAAAACCTTTTCTTTTTTTTGCTTGTCAAATTTTTCCTCAGATAAATGTGCCCCCCCCCCTTGGAGAATCCTGTCAAAGTTCAAATTATTACGAGTGTACTTCTAAATGTTTCATAATGAGCTAGGGATAGTTGAGGAATTGAAGTGAGAAATGATGGGAAATATTAAATACTACATGTATACACTATTATAGAAAATGATAATCAAATTGAAATTGATTACAATTTCAGGCAAAGCAAATCCAGTAGAATAGACTTGGAAATGGAAAAAGAAGCACTCGCTGAGAGAAAGAGTGGGGGGTCAACAAATCATGTTCATAGCAACCTGAGCATTTTGTAATTAATCAGAGAAGAGGTAGAGAGAAAAAAGACAGAAATGTTGTGAGAAAGATAGAAACAGAGAAAAGGGAAATGATGGTGTGTGTGTTTCTGTTACAAGACAGGCAGTAAAATGAAAAAAAGAAAAAAGGAAAAAGATAAAAAGTAAGGGAGAGAGGGAGGAATATGCAGAGAGAGAGAGAGAGAGTGCGTGAGTAGGTGTAAGATCAGAGCTCTTAGGAAATGAAACTGACAGGAGGCAAAAATAAAAAGAAATATCACTTTGGTCATCTCCAATTTCACAACAATTTCACCCTCTGGTGCTTCTTGTAATCAGTGCATCTTTACCTATCAAATCACCCACTTGCCATTCCTAATCAAAGCAGTGGCGGATTCAGCTGGATCGGATACAATCCCATGTCAGGGCCGGCATTGTTTGTGAACAATAGTCTGCCCCCTCCAAAAAATTACTATCTAAGCCGACTGGATTCCAGCCAGCAAGGCGTGTGAAACCTACTTTGAAATTGTGATCTATCTCCTCAGTTTTATTTAGAGCTACAAGCATATACAAAATTTAGATGTTGTCTCCACAAAGCAAGAGGAAAAAAAGATTTAATAGCAAAATCTGCTGGTTGTCCAGTAAGCTGATACATTCCTGGTATAAAGCAAGCAGGAAGTTATTTAAAGCAACAAGCGCAAACCATATTTCACCCCCGTCCCCTTCTTCCCGAAACAAAGCTCTTGCTCTCCAATCAAGAGAGAAAGAATAAATGTACATTCTGAGTTGACATCTTTAATAAGCCATCCATGATCTCCATACCCCATACCCTGGGGCACTGAAAGCAATCTACCAATTACCAAATGCATCATGACTCTCTCTCCCTTGAGATGCAATCCAATTGTATTCAAAAACGATGTCAAAGAATGAAAGTCTCTTTCCTCATAGAACATAGTACTTCTCTTCTGCTCATGAAACAGAAATTCAAGTATGCCAAACTTGTCAACAGCCTGGAGGAAGAAGAATTTTGAATGGTAGGTTATGCTAATAAGAAATATCTAAGGTGGTGTTGCAAGAAAATATCTGCAATCAATCGCAAACTTCAGTTGCAATTTTACAAGTGATGGATCAATTTTAACTAAAGCAAATCAATTTAAACTTGTAAATACCAGGAGTAGACCTGAGATCAATTTGCAATTAATTGCATGACTTATGATTGATGTTCAGACCTAAAATTGATTGCAATCAATTGTAAGTTTCTTGCATCACTCCATATGACTAAACCTGGTTTACAGCTATGATCTTACATATTTTTCTTGACACAATCTGATTGGCCTGCTTTTAATCAAGCATGTAGGTAAAGATTAAATCATAATTGATGCAATTATTGATGAAATAGGGAATGTGGTGGACTTATGGAATTAGCATGGAGAATTTTACATAACAGAGAATGTATCCATCAGATTAGGTCGTGCTTCAGCAATGTTCTTACAGGACTGCTTCTTTAAAATAATTATGTGAAAATCTGAATATTCTACCACAATTATATTTTTCCTCCTTGAATTGATCTTGGAGCCCCATTATATCAAGCTTCTAATTATGATATCTGCGATGAAAATCATGATTTTAATTGGTTGTTGGGCATTGTTGCCATGGTGACTACCATTGATGGAAAAGGGACTATAACAATAACTTTTAAAAATATGAAGTTACGGTCTGAGGTGCATGTCTGCATGTGTGGGAGAGTGTGTGTGCATGTGGGGGTGTTTATCCTAGCAATTTCTTTTCATAATCATAAAAAAATAATCACTATATTGCACACTTACCAAACAATAGCTGACATTCAATGACTGACAGATGAAAATATTCTGAAATCCAGGATATAAAACAAACGTTTTATCACATTTCAACTCTCAATACAACTGCTAAATCTCATTTTACAAATAAATACAACCTCATCATGCAAGATGTCAATCATCCTCCATCATCATCTCCTAACACCCATAACAGTCTGTCTGGTACAGAGTCAGTTGTCCATATGTACATATTAACAGCAGATGTGACTTTACAGTCTGCTAAAAAGAAATTTTGATTTCTAGAGTTACTAATCACAGTGATTCATTCTTCAGGAGGCAAATCTAGGGTTAGTCCAATCCTCACATCAAATTTCCCACACATTTGAAAGGAAATTATTCCATCATGCATGAAGCTTCTTAACTACATCTCACACGGTTGTCATGGAGAGTATCGAAAGAGCTTTGCCTGTCTTCTTGAGTTTCAGACCATCAAGCGACGTAGAATTTGTACAATATGTCTCTTTTTTAGAGCCTGGAAATAGATTGGATGGTTTATTGCGGTGAGCCACCTATCTACAAAATGTATTTTTCCCCTTTCTTTTGATATTTTAAAGGTAAAAACCTCACATCTTTTCTCCTTCATATTTGTTTTAACTACTGGTTGTTCATTCGCGCTGCTTCTGTGTGTCCATCTCTCTCTCTCTCTCTTTCTTTCTATTCAATCTCTCTTTCATTCTAATTTCTGACACACATTGTTCATGAACATTGAATATACATTTCCCAAAGAAATTATTCAAACCATCCAAGATATAATATACACTGATACCTACATAAAGATTCAAATTATGAAAACCTTCCTGACACTTTATAATCTTTTTCTTTGACAAATATTTTCACTTTTGAAACAGACTGGATTTATAATGTCTTTATCATAAAGTAAACTGTAAAAATAGTATATAAAACAAGTCTATTTGACAAAATGTACTTTCTTGGTAATTATATTCATGGTTATAAAAATCAGTATAAGAAATACAGCAATATAAAAAAGGTATTTATGTAATAATGTTTACATTCTATAAATCATCCAAAATGAACACAATATTTATACTTTTACAGGATAAATTAGAGGTTCTCAAGGACATCATTATATTGAATATCCACTGCATACATGGATACATTGCTTAATATGTAGAATTGTACAAGTAAAATGCAAATAATCATGTACAATTTTGCCTCATCTCAGGAGTTTATAGTATTATTTGAAACAAAGTATTCTCAATAATGCACGCTTTCTAAAATCTCAAACTACTTCTGATACTAATGCATGTGGATATAAGTCGATTATAAGCCAAGCGAGCCATTAAATGGATTTTCTCTCCAAAAATTTCATAGTTGGCGCTGCCTTACTGAAACTAATGAGTCAGCCCATTGAGGTACTGTCATCACAAACGATGCAGGTCAGTGGAAAGTAAATTTCTCCCTCAGGCTTACTTTGATCAAATATGTAAGACAATAGTCAAATATGCCCAAGCATGCTTGGGGAAATATTAAAGTGGAAATTGCTGCTTTTTTAAAGACACAACTACTGAGAAGTCAATTGTCAATATTGTATGCTAGTTTTTATATTCTAAAATTAAGGGTTGTTGCTATGAACTTAGCAAAACCTTTCAGATTTTTATTAAATGCTGATGGACGAGAACTCTGCTGATTTATTACTTACTATATGATTTCTGTCCTTATGTAACTTTCCTACTTTTAGCTATCTGAAGTTGGCTTATTTAACGGTATATCACCAATCCATTTAACATTTCTTTCAGCTTCCTTTTCTCCCTTCTCCTCTCCACAGGTTCAATCCTAAATAGATTAAAACAATTGCTATTGTACAACGCCTACTTAGCTTGTTGTACGCGAGCAAATGGGAGGCTGAATGTCAAACATTCGTACCGTTGCACAAAAGACGTACCATCCAAAATGTACCGTCCAAAATGTACCGTTGCACGGCTTTAGGAGGTGACGTCACAATACGATTCAATTAATTGCGCTCAGTAAAAATGCAGGTGCAATACGCGTATAGCCTGCTGGCTAAATGCGCAATGCATGTCCGAGGTGTTCGCTTGTGGGATTTTGCTTTTCGCTTTTCATATTTTTGCTCCCTTTTCATAGATTACTACAGGAAAAACTCTTTGTTTTTTCATAAATTCGCTAAACTCCGAGGCGTTGTACAACACAAATAGCGAATATTCTTATTCGTGCAATGGTGCGAGATTTCGCATTCGGTGAAAGAAAGAAACACTCTATTCAACTCGGCTAACGCCTCGTTGAATAGAGCATCTTTCTTTCACCTCATGCGAAATCTCGCACCATCGCACTCATGCCTATTCGCTATTTGTATATTACCGTCATCAGTTTCCTCAAATCACCATCCCCCTCCCTCTTAATCATCATTAGCAGTAGCCTACATTTGTCTAATGTCTTTATCATTATCATTATCAATATCTTCGCACACAATGACAATGTTCCTAATTCTATTAAAAATAAAAATCTCTTGTATTCCCCCTCCTTTTCTTCCTTCTCCAACGTTCATTGATATGATCATTCTGGATCAACATGATTATGTTTATCATCAATCACAATGTGAATTTCATCACTATCATCTTTATAATCATGACCTTCACAATCAATATCAGCCTCATCATCATCACTATAATCATCATCACCGTTGTTATCTAGGCAGTGGTCATCAGAACTACCAACACCACCACCATCATCATCATCATTGTTATAATCACCATCACTATCACAACGATTGCCATCATCATCATCATCAATCAATCTTAGACAAATCGAAATATGCATGGATCCCCATAAGGCAAAGCGAGGTCTGTGAAAGCCTGTATGGCACTGCACCTTTAACATCAACACACTTCTCTTGCTCCCCTGAGCACCCCTTGCCCTTATCCTTGATTCTTTGTCTAAGAATGGAGGGAATCCCAGAGCACTCACTTCAAAATGGCTTCAGAAATTCTTACAAAGGCTTGATTTAGAACCTTCGTATCAAATCTTAGATTACCATCGCAAGAGTGAGAGACAAGTATTCTCACATAGAGAAGCCTAACTATAAAATAGCAAATCAATTCTGAGAAGATCTTATAATAAGATATTGCATTGTACGTGTTTTTCCATTTAAAAGACTTGAAAATAATATGTCCCTTTTCTTTCTATTGTATAAATTTAGGATTGTCTCTAAATTCCTCCTTCGGTAAGTTCTTAGCCTGTTAAATATGATAGTCAATACAATATTTCTAATTTATTTATATCTATTCTTTAAACTTTTTATTTTCTCATATAGAGCGAGAGAGCGTATTTGGCTCAGTCAGTAAAGCGTCTGCCAAAGATCGTGGGTTCGAGTCCACCCCGGGCGGATGACTGAAGCCAGTGCGTTGTGTGTAAACGTCTCTCCCCTGTTTCATAGATGCAGGCTATGTTACAGTGGAAAACACTCTGTCCCTTGGATAGGATGTTAAATGGAGGCCCCATGTAGAGGAGAATCATCATCTTTGCACGTTAAAAACCCACTGCACTATTCGAATAAGAGTAGGGGGAAACCCCGGTGTAGTGGTCCACCTGCATTCCCCCAACCAGTTATCGGGAGAGACCTGCGGGTCACAGTTCTGTGTGCGCGCCCTTTTAGGCGACCCAGATTGGCTTGCTCCTCCAATGCGCCTTTGAATGTCTTTGACAGATATATGGCACTATACAAATGCTGTGCATCATCATCATATAGTTTTGCCTCCTTTCTTTTACAACTCTTTTCTCTATCCCCCTTTTAACTAAATAGCTGCCCTTGCAAGCTTAAATAATTTATTTTTCAATAAAGGTAATCATGACCCTTTCCCTTTACACTACTCTCCCATTGGTTATGATTTAGTTAATTCTGGACCTCGTTTTACAAAGAGTTGCAATTGATCCAATCAACCACAACTATGGAAAGCCAGCAACGTCAACATATAAAATGCATATTCATTCAAAATATTGTGTAGAGATGTTATATATTTTCTTGAATGTTCTGTATGCTTCTCTTTGTTTACAAAGGACATTGTGCAAATTTCCTGTAGAAAAAATTATGACATTGTTGGATTTCCATATAGTTGAGGTTGATCAGATCAATCGTAACTCTTCGTAAGACAGGGCCCTGAAATATCTTATATGAAAAAAAAAAAAAAAAAAAACACAAATTCAATCAATGGAATGTGAATGAAAATAAAATAATCGATTTCAAATAAAGATAAAAAAGAATTTATTATTTACATCTGTACATATTATAAGATTGCATATGTAATGTGTTTTACCATGTGATATGTTGTATCATCTACATTTATTGAGATAATCCAAAAAATACATAATTTTCACACACATATTCATATCCTTATACTTTTTGTACAAATTTCAAATTAACTAGCCATATTCATTGAAGAAAATAAGTTGATTAATATATCAAAATGTGTTTGAAACAGTGTCAATATTTATTTTAGTTCTATTTTTTCTCTCATGATCAGATCAGATAAATATTGTTAGTTTAGAAATATTCATATGCCGGATATTGGGTAGATGTACCAAATATTATTGATCTTGTATTTGTAAGTATCTTAATTTTACCATAAATTAAATCAAGTACCAAGTACATGTAATACAATAACATTGCTGTAAAAGTTTTTTATGTAAAGACAAAGGTGGAATGTAAAATAAAAAATTGAATTGTATATTAATATACATACTAAAGAGAAGAGTCTAATAAGGTGATCTCCATTCCTGTTTGAAAATAGCACACATGGTTTTGTTCTGTATTATTTATTTCAATAATTTATTTTGTATGATCCAGTGAAAGAAATGCTTTTTTAGGGAACTTTGTGGTATGTGATGCTTTTATTCAGTTAGAAAGTCATACATATTAATTTATTTCTAGTTTATAAATCCAATGGATTTATATTCAAACTGGTACACATTCTAAAATATTATTGTTATTACATCTGGAAATCTAGTGGTCTTTTATGAGCCATAGTTGAAGGGCATACTTCAAAGTTATTAACAAATTTCTTTAACCCAAAGCCTTATTTAAAAAAAAAATAATATTTGGTTTGCATGTTTATAGAATAATAAGTTTGTTTAGAGTTCAATAAAGTAATGCATTACACTCTAGACCTAATATATATATTGCTTCAGAGCAAACTTATTAAACACTGGTCTATTTTATGGTACAGTACCTACAAGCTCGCATTAATAAACCAGTTTATGGTAATTTACTCTTCTGATACTCTACTTGGGTATATTGCAAGGGAAAGGCTTAATGTCACATGATACAAGACAAAAAAATAATAATCAAACATAATCAAACCTTATATTGAACAAAATAAATCAAGTATCATCCTAGATGATCTTCACATTGACATCTTGAGATGAATCATGTCCTTAGTCATATTTCCTTCATTAAACAAAGCCTCTTTGTCTATTATAGATAGTGTCTTATCAAAAATGTATTATGACTGAATATTTCACACTGCATGAAGAAAGAAAATAAGTCCTTACATTAATGCAGCTTGTTTTTGTCATTTTTTTCCTGCAATCATTTGTAATTATAGATGCCTTTAGAGACCCCTCATATTAACTGCATTGCTACATGTATGGCATTAATAATAAGTATTGACATCTTTCCATCTTGCTTTTAATCACTTGTTTAAATTATTGTGAATGTATCATCATATTAACTGCGTTGTTACGGAATTAATAATGAATATTGTCATCTTTCCATCTTGCTTTTAATCACTCATTTCAACGATTGTGACTGTATCATTGTTTGTTATTGTAAACTGACAAAAATGAGAAATACAATTTTTCAAAACAAATACCACAATCACAATAAAATCAACAATGAAAATTACAACAAAAATGATTACTGCAACAAGAACAATAACAAACATTAACAAAAATAATAAGGGTAACTGTAATAAAGTTAATTACAACATACTAGCTTCAATTATCAATGGCATATCATGCCACGGTTTGCATTGGTTTACTAATAACTCTGTCCTGATCTGAACTCCAAACAAGAGTTCATAGCTTGTGATTACAAACATTATATCAAGTGGAGCACCTCTGGCAGTCTCACCTGCATTACACAATTCAATATAGCAACAGTGCTGACTTTGAAAACTACTATAAAATAAGTATTCACAAAAAAACATTCATATAATGATATAATACTATGTTCATAGACCCTAAATGACATTTGACCTTGATCATGTGACCTAAGACTTGTAAGTGATACTTGATTACCCCTATGTCCATATTTCATAATGTACATCCATAAAATTTCAGTTATGATGGCAATTCAACAATTACCCCTAACATGGCCAAAATTCATTGACCATAAATGACCTATGACTTTGGTCATTTGACCTGAAACCCGCACAGGATGTTCAGTGATACTTGATTACTCTTATGTCCAAGTTTCATGAACAAGGTCCATAAACTTTCAGAATTATGATGGTAATTCAACAAATACCCCCAACATGGTCAAAGTTCATCAACCTTAAATGACATTTGACCTTGGCATGTAACCTGAAACTCACACAAGATGTTCAGTGATACTTGATTACTCTTTATGTCCAAGTTTTATGAACTAGATCCATAAAATTTTAAAGTTATATTTGTAATTCAACAAATACCCCCAACTTGGCCTAAGTTCATTGACCCTATATGACCTTTGTCCTTGGTTTTGTGACCTGAAACTCAGGCAGGATGTTCAGCAATACCTGATTAACCTTATGTCTAAGTTTCATGAACTAGGACCATATACTTTCTAAGTTATGATGTCATTTAAAAAACTTAGCCTTTGGTTAAGATTTGATGTTGACACCGCCGCCACCGTCGGAAAAGCGGCGTCTATTGTCTCGCTCTGCTATACAGGCGAGACAAACACTATATAGATAAATATTTACTATAACTTACAAATGTTTCAAAACTAAGTTCATAAGGTACTATTACATTACATCCCAAAAAAATAATTGCCAAGGGAATGCATGCATTATCAAAACATAAAAAAATGAAGTAAAATAAATAAACTGCTTATATCCCTACTCCTTACCACTACGTCATGACATCCCATCTCTCTCTGTATCCATCTTCTTGTTTCTTTGCTCTAGTATAGCCCTCTCTGCTGCTTGTAGGATTACTGACCTATCCTCTGGCAAGGCATCATATGTCGTATAACCACTTGAGTTGGTAGTATCTGGACATCTGTAGAGCAGTAATAACTTCTTCAGATCCTGCGGGAATACATTCAAAATAATTAATCAAAACACAAAATTTTTTACATTATATCTGAAATCAACTCTAACTTTGATAACCATTGCAACTTCAAAGAAGTCAACAATTGATTGATTAAAGTCAGTTACAGCATTCCAGGTTGTTGTTTAAAAATTATAGAAAACATTAGGCTTTTGCTTTTTTTTAAATATACATTATGTATTATGCATCGTATACTATGCAGCTTTACAATCGCTAAATTGGGGTGCCCCATGGAAGTGCAATTGCCAGGAACCATTTTGTTCCATATGGGACAAGTTGCCAACAGCAAATGTGATGACAAAGTCACTTTATCATCTCAATGAATATCCTAAGGGTGAAAAAGTTTCTTCAGAATTCAACAGTTGAATTAAGCCTACAAAACACTATTTCTATTATCTCATGGGATTTTTTTAAATATCACATATGTATTCTGATTAATATGACAAATTTGTGACATGAATTTCACAATACCAGTAGGTAATTGCATGATGAATATCATCACTGTTCTTAAATCTATTTGAGTACATTAAAATACATGCTTCCAAGTCTTACAAACAACATACTTCATTTCGAAGGCCAACTGTGCTCTTGATCAGCTTCAGTTTAGCTGTTGTTTCTCGTATTGTTTCACCGTCTCCCTGTCCGTTGGTGAACATGAAATTGGCAACATGGTGGACTGCAACCAGGTGCATCATGGGAGACCAGGATTGTCGAACCTTGCCCTGGACCAAGCTCTGGAAGTACATATTGATCAGAGCTGGGTCTCGCTCGGGTGGATCAAGAAAGTGGCGGATTGGAATGAGACACTGTTTGAGAAGAAATGAATGGACAGAAATCAAATGCATATCAAGTCTACTAAGCAATACTTGTGTAGAATGTGAACAAATACTATGTAATCATACGGTCAGTATAGCTTGTATTATACCTAACATTCACAGCTTCCTACAATTATACTAATTAACCACAAAATAAAAAAGCGAAAGACAACTTATCATACACATTTCATTTTCTGCTAATTCCATGATGAAATGTTGTACAGTCAACTTATATTCTATATGCATTTATTCCATGCATCAAAACATTACCAAATGTTCATTATTATGTGAAAACTTAGGAGACAATGGATAAAACAAACAGAACAGCTGATATAAATCATCAAAAATTATTTCATACCAGAAAAAGAATATAAACTGAGTGCAAGTAAATTACCTTTGATGGTTGGATTGGTAAGGTGCGTAGTAGATCAATGTGATCAAACCAGAGTGTCTTGCGGAAGTGAATACTAAACTTCTGCTGTAGTGGTAGCAGAACATACTGAGCAAAGAGATCATCACCAAAGGATACAGCTTCATATTGGGCAAGTACGGCATTGAATCTTGAGAATAAAGAAATTTAAAAATATATTATTTAGCTTTTTCCAGATTCAATTTTTACGTAGATGATATTCTTAACATGAGTCAAATTTTTTATGACCACAGAAATATATTCAACTTAGGAGAAATTTGAATTATAAGAGGGAAATACCACATGTTTTACATAACCCAGTCAACAAATTTGCTCCAAATAATTTAAGGACTCTACTACCCAAAGGTCAAGATGCAAGGTTGAATGGGATTGTAATTGAATCTTGGCCAATACCCTACAGAAAAACAAATGATCTGCATCAATCGTCAAAAATGCATTGGAAATATACAAGCTATTAATTCATACAGTACACATTGTGCTGCACTCAACCCTGGTGGGTGTTTCATAAAGCTGTTCGTAAGTTAAGAGCGACTTTAAGAACGACTGGTGATCCTTTCTTGTGATAAATAGCATATTGAATTGGCGATGGTTTAGCGCGTAAGAAGGGTTCACCAGTCGTTCTTAAAGTCGCTCTTAACTTACGAACAGCTTTATGAAATGGCCACCAAGTGAGGTACCTAGCAGGATTAATTTTTTAAATGCACCGAACACATTGAGATGGTAGCTTTAGCTAAAGCTGGGAAAATACTAGTTGCACTTTGTATCCTCTGGAAAATAATCTATACAAATCCAGCTATTACTATATAATCATTACATAATTACAATTGGAATCAAGCTTTAAATTGTATTTTTTTCTCATGTGTTTTGAAGACATGACCATATGCAAGCTTTGTTTCAAACACAACTTTGATAAGGCATGACTGAAGGGAATCACATAAGGACATGACTTACAGATCATTGAAAGATGCTAGACCAGGAATCTTTTGATCGAAGTCCATGTCCTTTATATAATCTTGGTTTGTGTAGATCTTCAGAAGAGCGGTCAAGTAATGGTGGACTGATGGTTCCATGAACAAGTCACTGGCTGAAAAGACAAAGAACATTTTCTTCCTAAAGTAATAAGTTTTTGTATTCCCTATTTTCTTTATTTGCTACATTTATTATTTCTAAAAAAAAGTGTTCTTATGATTCTATTTTCTATGTTCTTCTATTCTTTACAAGATTCTCTTTCCTAATTATTGAACTAGCAACATTTACAAACAAACTATGATGCTATTTTAACCTATCAATATCACATAAGGTTTCCCAAAGACAGAATTGGAATACATTTTCTGAGGGAACAAAACTAAAAAAGAAAATGCCACAGTGATAAATACATATATATTTCCACCATAAAGTTCAAGCAATGTCTTGTACTTCTTACCAGTGAGGAAGATGCAGTAGAGTCTTGCAATCTTGGCTGCCAGTGGGATTGACCTCAAGGTCAAAGGTCGCCATGTCTCCAGTATGAAAACCCATCCTAGTGTATCAGTTAAAGCAGCCATGATGTAGGGAGGTAGTGACTTCACAGACTTTCCTTTCATCTCACTATAAGGTGAGAGAATGTGTTATCAAGTCATTATTCATTTTCAATGTCCACCGAGAATGAAATTTGGTAAGTATTGTTATAATATATTTGAGTAGAAAAGACAGTTTGATGATTTCAAAACAAACATGCAATTAAAATGAACTATAAAACATCAAACAATCTCAACTCATACAACCAGTGAGACAATTTTAAATTCCAGGGGAGCGTTTCATGAAAAGACTTATTGGATGTTTGATGAAATGCAAGCCTTATTATTACATTTGGTATTCACTCTCACAACTTAATGTTTCTATATGTGTAATACTGATCCAGAGCTTAAGATTCTGACATACACTCTAAACACAAGAGACCTTTGACACAAAACAATTAATTCTATCATTGTGACTATCAATGATGATGAAACTTACGCTTTTTGTGCTTCTGAGAAGAGCTGAACCAGAGGTAAGAAAGGCCAGTCGATTGGTAGAACAGGTCCAAGTAGGGGAGGTAGAGTGAGACTAGTCACTTCCTGAGGTCTACCTGAACACCTAGCTCTATACAAGATAAAAAACAAAGGTAAGAAAGTCACAGTTATTGTTAGAACTTGTACAAGAAGAAAGTAGATTGATATTAGTCACCAGAGATTAAAACCTGTCAAGTAATATCTTACCTTGATTTAGCCAAGGATGGCTGTTCTTTGCCAAAGTAGACCATGTAGAGGTTCCTGATACTGCTTAACCTCTGATAGGCCTCCTGTAGAAGCTCTCCTTTACTCTTATCACGCTCCTTGAGAGGCGGTTCCTTGTCTGAAAATGTCAGGAATTCAGCAAGATCAGACGCCATGGGATCTCCTACATTTCCCTCTCTGAAAAAAATTATCACCACAACCAAATCAAAATCCAACTGTTTTTCATACCAAAAAGCTAATATGATCATTAATTCAATCTATATTTCATTGCAAATAAAAGCCATGCTTCAAAGAAACATTGAAGGGAAATTGGATGATGAACTTCTTATATAGTTTTAAAATGCACTTGTAAAAAGGAAACATTTATGCCCCCATTGTATTTCCTTTTTTTTCTAAAAGTATGACAGAAAGTGATATTAAAAAAAATAAGATGAGTCACTTAGAAACAGTATACTAAAAGAAATATACATGTATATTCAAAGGTAATATTGCTGAAGATAAAATCAACTCACTTTCATCCAGGAGAGTACATTTTGCACTAGCCTTTCTGCTCAAATTATATTTTGACAAACTTTCATTTTCATAAAGAACATTTGGCCAATAGTACGGCATGATCACATTATATGTCAATTTAAATAATGAAATTAATGCAGGACTGGCCAACACACTTACAATAATGGCATTGATAGAGAAACTATGAAATGACTTACGCAAGGAACTCTGTACTGAAGAGACTAATTGATAAGAGATCATGTGCAAAGTGTTCATAACCAGGATGGAGTCTTGCTAATAGCTTCATAGCAGCACTGTGGTACAACTGACTATGATGCTTACAGGAATCGACTTGCTGAACCTTGAAAATGATAGCAAGCATATAAATATTACTAAATACTGAGCAAAGAATCATGCCATCACACTGATAGGTTTCATATTCTTACAAAATTAAAGATATTACTTGAATGTCTATTTTAGTTATTGACAAAGACTTTCTGTCATCATCTGTTTGTATATTTGTTGTATTACATTTTTACTACAATCTGTTTTTTTAATAAGCTATCTCTCTCTCCCCCCGTTCCAACCTCAGGATTTTTTACCCATGTTAAACATTGTTCAATTTCAAGTTTAATTCTAATCATAGAAAGAAATCAAGGAGATTTGAACAGACTGGGCATCTAACACTTACCACACACTGGAATATTTTGATGAGAAAGTACACAGCTGTATGTTCATGAATAGCAAAATGTTCAGCAAGACCAAGGCTACCACACACAACATCTCCACAAAAGTTCTCTAAGTAGGGCAAGACATAGCAACTCAGTACAATAGGTTCAAACTTGGATGCAACACCTTTGTGTATTTTGATCATCTGGTATGTGAATCTAAAGAGGGCTGTACCATAGCCTAACGTTGATGTCTTTCGCACACAAGGAGGTGTGTCATCACTGGAATCATCTCTTTGGCATGAGAAGCTGGGTAGAGCACGCGTTGAGCATCTCTTGAGGTGTGTAGGTTCATACCTCAGTGAAGAGTGTGTTCTGTGCAGGTAAATGCAAAGTAATATTGAAATTGTTGCACCTAAAATGTTATTACAAAAGCTTTCTACAGTGGAAGTAATAGTGACAGTGCAAGTGTGCCTGCGTGTATGCAATGCACAAGTAAAAGAAATAAGACTTAGCATTTTCATAGGTAATTACCTGTTTTTCTGCTATGATCATGTCACTAACCTTCATATGCTAATGTTGTTCTAGTCTCACAAATCTACTGATATACTACTATTCGATTGGTCAAGATTACATTTCTGATAGATTTCTATCACTTGTTTGTTTCCAAAGTAATTTTAATAAGATAGCTGAAAAATTGATTTGAACTTACTGTAGATTGTGAACTGCTGAGTAAAAAGAGGTAGACTCCATGTATGGAAGCAGCAAACTATCAACAAATGATTCAATCTGACTTAATGAGCTCACTGGATTGTAGGAAGCCTGTGGTAAATATATACATATAAAGAACACAAATGGATTGTGAGAGAAAGGACTTGAAGTATAGAAAGAGCATGCTTTCAACATATGTTACAATGTGATTCAACGAGTTCTCGGAATTGATGGAAGTCTGTGGTAACATACAAGGCCTGTGGTAACAGCATACATACACAACAAATGAGACATTTTCAGAGGAAAAAAAATTATTAATCATGAGAATTTTTTTTGTAATGTTTTTCAGTAACTTATTATCTGTAATAAAATATTATACTGTATTGCATAAATTAGGGAACATATTTTTAGGGGCCACATGGCCTTATTTTAGTTTTCATGGGTTTATTTTCAACTAGGTAATTTGGTATTTATTATCCTTTTTTAAATTGAAAGGCATTGTAGTGACATTCTTTAACTTCTTTAGATACATTTTACGTGTATTAATCTGTATCTAATTGTATGCAATTCTTTTCAATTGTAATGATCTGAAATGAAATGAACATAAATTATGAAGAAAAAAAATCAAATATCAAGTACTCAATTTGATGTAAAATCATAATAAAATTCTACCATTCACTTTGTCTGGGAGACTCAGTTTATGTTACTGACAAGTCATGCATTATAATTGATAAAACATTTGCCTACCTGTTGAGTGTAGTTTGAGTAGAATGTTGCTAAGAAGTCCATGGCACTACCAGCCAATGAACATGCTTCTGGATATAACACCTCAGTACATCCAGTCATCTCAACTAACCAACGATGAATACATGTCTCGAGGGGTGTGGCCAATCCAGTCACATGACTCCAATCAATGGGTGGTGGGCTGATTGCTTCGCTAGACGCCTCTGTATTTGTGCCATCATTTCTGAATATTACAAGAATAAGTATCTAAGACATGAAATGTAGATAATAAGTACGGTTTGGTTTGATGTACACCATAAACCTCTATTTTAGATGTTAGCACATAAAACACTCATGACTTATCTCCTCATTACTTATTTACTTTGTGAAATTTATGTTCCTATAGATATGGATATAGAGGTGGAAAGATATGGGGCTGCCAATTATTTCTCATATATGTTCTCTTTCAAATAATGATCCCCCCTCCCTATAAAATAATCCTGGTTGGAGAATGATTTTGGATCATAAGAGAAAATTCAATACTTGTAAGAAGAGAACATTTAGATAACCCTTCCTTTGAAACAGGAGTTCATGAGGGATATTGTTGTGAAAGACAAAAATGAAATAATAACATATTAAATGAAAGTTGTTTTACAGATATAAAATCACACAGGAATTTGAGAAAAGTCAGGAATTGTTATTTAAAACCATGAAATCTATCACCAAAACATCAAACTTTCAATTAATTTTGCCTCCAGATCATCAACAGCCCATTCAAAATGATTTAATTTCAAAACAACATACATCTCACCTCATTGCAAATTTTCCCTGAAGCTCTGTTGCTGTTCCTGCAACCCGCACCACTCCCTCCAGCAGTGAGATCAATGCAGTTGCTCTAATAAGCTGCAACCTGTGTACCATACATGTAGTCTTCTCTACAGTGGATGGCAGAGGGAGGACTGATAGTCTTTGGAAGAGTTGAAGCTGATGCATCAGTAGAGGATACAACTCTCTAGAAAGGAAGTACAACAAATAATTCTGGGTATTTTTTTCTAATTTCTCTTTTATCACATACATGAAACATTCTTATTAAATACTATGCTTTCTGGAAAAAGTTAAATTGTTAAAGAAATCTTTTCATGAGAGCAGAGGTATTCATTTCCTTGTATGCCATGAAGAAATATTGGCCCGGTGGTAGAGTGCCCATCAAGTGTTACATACAGCAAGTTCAAATTCTACTGGTTCAGGGGTTTACTCCTGCATTTCTTTTGATTGGATGTATGAGATCAATGTTTTCAGAAATTAATTAAATACACAAATCATTCGGCTGTATCACAAAAAATGTCTTTTCATGGATAAAAAAACAACATTAAACCATATTCTAGAGGTAGAATATTCCATTTAAATAATTCAATTCATTTATTTCCATATTCAAATTGTACAATATAAAAACATGATAAAAAATAAAAACAAGAATTAATTAAAAATGACAAAATACAAAAAATACCAGTACCAAAAGCTACAAAAAATACAAAAAAACAACCAAAGAAGCAGAACATAATATGTAATCTGAATACGGAGGAATTGCCAAAAAGCCAAACACGCTTATCGGGGGCAATCCCAGAATAAGAGTAAAAAAATACATTTATATCATGAGATACAGGGAGTGCGAGACAGGCAGAAATTTGAGAGAGGGGGATTGGAAAGAAAAGGGAGAGAGATAGGAAAAAAGATGAGAATAGAGAATTGATATGAAAAAAAAAGAAGATTATGAAGAAAAGATAAACATGCTAAGTATATTAAATATCTACACGCAGTATATAAGCCTTGTATTTACGTTTAAATGTTAACAAAGTCGGACATAATTTAAGTTCATCTGGAATATTATTCCAGCATTTAGAACCAATGAAAGCAATGGTAGTTTTTGAAAAATTAAGTTTTAAGATCAGTAAACGTAAATCCCCTGTTGCCATAGTACTATATGAATGTATTGCACTATTCTTAGTAAAAAGATCATTAAAACTCATAGGCAGTATACCTTTGAAATAAGAATACATAAATATGGCAACTTGTTGGTGATTAATTTGAAAAACTTTTAAAACATATATTTTGTAAACCTAACCCTAAGACCCCCACCAAAAATGATAGGCATCTTCGCTTCACCTTCTAATATTGCTTCTGTGTGCCAACTGTTATGACTGGAAAACGGGAAAAATGCAGAAGTTACAGGTTTTACCAAATTTTCCACAAAAATATGGTTACCATGGCAACCATGTTTCCACCCACTCCAAAATCATTAGGCGGCTTTGCTTTACCATAATGGACCTTCATGACAAATTTGAAGATAATTGGAAAAGAAAGCAGCCAGTAGAGGACTCACAAGGAAATCTGCTATTTCCACAAAAACTCGTTACCATGGCAATGATGTCTCCGCCCACACCAAAATCAATAGGCGGCTTTGCTTAATGGACCTTCATGCCACATTTTGAAGATGATCGGAGAAGAAATGCAGCTGGTAAAGCACTCACAAGGAAATCTCTGCTATTTCCACAAAAACTCTTGTTACCATGGCAACGATGTCTCCGCCCACGGCGGACGTGGCGGCAGCGGCGCTACGAGGCTAAATCCATAGTATCCTCCGAACTCTGTTCGGGGGATACAATCAAATGAAACCAAGGTCATTATCCAATGCTCCTACCTGTAAGCATCACATCCAAAACCATATCTGATGCAAGCTGACCATGCTCTTAAGCTCTCAATACTTAGATGATACGCCTCTCCTACATTGAGATTCATATCGGTAGGCTCCATGGAGAAATATCGGGTGATAATCGTCAACAGTGGGTACTTGGATAGCTAGATAATGAGAATAAAGGATAATAATGAAAATTCACACTGAGATTGTACAAAACATGTGCATCAAATAATACAGAATGAGGAAATTTTTAATATCAATTTGAATAGAGATACAAGATAAATTTGGAAATAAACAAATATAGAGTAAAGAGACGAGGATGAGTGCATAGGTTTTAACAATTCTTTAAAAGGTTAAAACATTCTAGTTTGAATGATTGATGAATAAAATATAAAACAGACAATTGTCTTTTTTTTTTACCTTTTACATTTACATCAATTTAATTCTATGGTAATCACAAGTAGAAAAAATATACCCATTACATGTCAATTATTTATGATAATACCTAATATATTACAAACAAGTGTACAGCAATTAAATTGATACACTCACCAGCATTGCTGCAATGTTTCTACTACTGAGGCACAACACTCTGATGAGTTTCATGGCAAGCATCGTAGGGTGACCATATAAATCTGATACTGGATCCTCTGTCGCCAAAATCATACAAACATCAGAGTCAGTTTGTGGTAACCATGACAGGTCAGATTGCATCTGTCAACTTTAATTTATTGAATAATTGGCTAATTCTAAGACATTTTTCAGACCATACTATGCAAAACATTTTTTTATTTACCTCAATTCAGTACTATTTCTCCAAAATAGAACAAATTTCTGTGTTTCAAGAAATTCAACTTTGGGAGAGTTACCTTATCCAACATGTATTCATGAAAATAGGTTTTTTTTATACGACACGTTTTGCTACTCAAAGTAAAGGATCATTAGCTTTCATATTTTGTAGTGAGATCACATTTATATCATAAGGAGAAGCATGAGTATAGCAATAAAGATAATGATTATGCTATTCTGCTTTGACATAGTGCATGATACATCAGGATGTCTTGAAGTGCTATAAGCAGTTTACAGATATATGAGGTTAAGCAAGGGTGTATTGAAAATGACTTTACCACAAAGAGAACTGACCTTGTTTCTGCCATGAACTAGTGGGTAAGAATTCTCTAAAGATTGTGTTCATCAGACGAGGGCATTTGATGATTTCTAGAGCCGATTCAGTGGAGTGCCTTGCAACTCTGATCAGGAAAGCTAGAATATTTAAGATGACAGGTGGTGTAGGCTTGACCACCTCTAAGATGTAACGCAAACGAGGTAACACAGACATCTTCAATAGACCCTACAAATGAAATCAATAGGCTTGACATTAATAGGGATACACAATGTATTGTATATTTGAATGCTCAATTTTAACCAATTTTACATGAAAAAATGCTCAAGTGTGCATAACAGTTACATGCAAGGAAAAAAAGTAAAGTATCAAGAATGGATGAAGTAAACATTTATGAGCTCTTCCTTTCTTCCTTTCAAGAGCAAAGAAAATGTCTGGGTTTAATGGATTTCCCACACTGATTTGAGATAATTTGAAGGAGTTTTATTATTTCCAAAACTTATTAACACTTGAGATTTCTCTACTTTAACATAAGAATTATATTATTACAAACCCAATATAATTATTTATTGATGTTTTAGTGCAATACTGTATATCAGATTTTACATGCCTGGACAATACATTTCATCAATTTATAGTTTAAGTAAATTCAGAGATAAAACTTACCTTAATAGCATCTTGACTTGCAATGTGTTCATCTGGTTTGTTCTGTTTTTGCTCTTCCTCCTCTTCTTCCTCTTCATCATCATCCATATCCTCCTCCTCCTCCTCATCATCTGGTGCATCTTTTCTTGGTAACATTGGAGGTACACTGTATCCTAGATGCCATGAGAAGGTTTTATCAAGGGCCTCCTGCAATCAAAGAATTATATTCATGAATCAGGCATGGTATTCTGAGGTCCATTTTATCTCAGATAAAATAAAATATTTTAAAATATATATATTTTAAAGATAAAATGACCTCAGAATACAGCCCCATGGTATTTAGGTTAGGAACTAATCAAAATTAAAGAGTAACTGCTCGAAATTACAATAATTGTAACGTTTCCATAAGTAACTTTCATGAAAACCTGAATTTTTATTGTCGATGAACTCTGTTGCTATGGAAGCTACCAAAACTGCGCTTACTCTTATCATCCTATTTACAAAAGAGGCCAAAGATACAAAAGAAATAATTATAAGATGAGCACTACTCATAGACTTATGACACTACTCACACTATCATTCTGAAATGCCTTTACAGACAATTCTCATATCTGAAAAGAGAATATTGCAGACCTTTCCTATCATATCATCAAAATGAACATAAAACAGATCTAGCATACAACAGATGAAAATGAGGAACATCAGAATGTTTGTTCTAGTTTTAATGCAATCATTTGTAAGATTTACCAAATACCTGATCTACACATCCAATGACAAAATTCAACTACAAAACTACAGAACTCATTGTAGACTGAAAAAATCCATAATACACTCCATTACAACCTTCTGCCTGTGATGTACAATATTGTTCATGATACGTTTTCATGTCAATGTAGCATGGAAAAATAACCTCTTAAACCAGGAATTGCATTTTATCATTCATCCTGTTTAGATTATCAACCTCATAACCAGAAATTGTGATATTATTCATCCTGTTTAGATTATCAACCTCATAACCAGAAATTGTGATATCATTCATCCTGTTTACTAACCTCATCACCAGGTTGTATAAGAAGAGCAGCCAGAGCCTCAATCCCTGCTGAGTGAACGCCTTCATTAGAATCATCTAAGGACCATCTCAATAGGAAGAGAACACCAGCTTTCAGGAGTCTAGAGATCAGAGGACTTCTTAACTGACCATTGAGACAGTCTGCTCTATACTGTAATAATAAATTTATAATAGCATTTATGAGGCGCAGATTATCTAGTTGCCTATTCAATGGCGCACTATATATTACCCCGGCTGTAGCTCCAGCTGCAAAAGGCGCTTAGTGCATTCAAGGAATTAATCCTGCCAGGTACCCATTCACCTCAATTTTTTTGCTGAAGGAAAACATGCCACAGATGGGATTTGAACCCATGATTGGGAGACAAGAGTAGTAACCACTAGACCACGATGCCCCCACTGTATAACATGAATATGAAGATGACCATTGATCTAATGACAGTTCTACTAACCAAACACAACTGTTTAATATTTGTGAGATCAAAGGGCTTTTTAACTGACCACTGAGACAGTCACCATAGTCATAATAATCTTACCCTTACTTTCATTTGTTTTACCATCACAGGGTTTCATAGGTAAAAAGAGTCATATTTTTTCTTTCTTTTCATTTATACAATCAGATTAAATGAACATATTTACATACGGTAATAGTAATAAAACCAAACTGGGTTCAGCCTGTAATCATACTTCTAATGAATTTTGTGTCATTTTGTGAAATACTTAGCTTTGTAATGAATACAATCTGAATCAACTTAAAGTGACTACTTTCTACAATATCCATCCTCAGTTAAAACTTACATTGTAGATGAGTCTTGCAAGTGTTTGTAATGCTAGTACTCTCTGCTGTGTGACTGCACTTCTAGACAATGTGAATAACTCCTCTAGTGTATAACCAGGTACCTACAAAGAAAGTCAAGGGTCAGTTGCATGAAACTTGCATTTTGATTCAACTCCTAAAATTCAAATAAAGTTCCTTGATGCACACTGCTAACTGATTGAAAATCAGATGAATTTTCGCAAGGTGTTCAAACACAAGTTTTATACAAAAGACCCTAATTTAACAAAAAACACACACAAAATCATATATTTAACTTAATATCACTTAATTTAGGGGGGTATGGCAGAAACTGACAATAAAGAAAATGTAAAGGAGACATTCAGTGGGAAGTTATTGACACACAACACAGGCTACTACTATGAAATAGTGATTGATTATTAATATATTTCATTTAAATATGAAAAGCTAGCAGACATGTTTCTATTTTCCTAAATTACATAAAGCAAATTGACCAAGGTCAGATGTCACTCAATAGCACTGCACAATGCAACAAATTGAAAACCTGTATATAATGAAAAGTTTATGACAGAATTAAAGTCCAATCTACCTCTTGTTCTTCTCCATGGTGAAACAGACCTTCTCTGACCAACACAGGAGCATCTCTAGCCACTAAATGACCATTGAAATCAAATCTAGCTTGTGAACCAGTCTTAGACTTGGCAGATGGTTTGGGTAAATCATCCATCCATTGTAATTTATCATCCTCTCTTTTCTTCATGTTCATCCATTCACTCTTCACATCTATTGGTACTGTATATGATGAATAAGATGGATTTATTTCTAAGTGAGATTAGATATGACAGATGATTGATAAACAGACGTGAGAGGCAGCCAGCACATTTATCTGAAACAACTATGAAACAATGCTTGCAAATCTCTTTTTTTTTATTCTCATTTAATCCTAATAAAATTAAAAGCATGAAATAATTATTAAGTTAATATGAGATAATGTAAATTCATGAGAAATACAAAAAAATATCACTTAAATTGATTTTTCACTCACCTTTCATATTTCTATCTTCTGTAGTTGAAGAGATTTCAACAGATCCTTTCTCAAAGCCATTTTTATTTTCTGACAAATCTTCTGCATCACCTTTCTTCATATCTGTATCCATCTCTTCACCTGCTCCGATGCTGTGCTATATTCAGTAAGATGCAGTAAGAATTTCATGCAACACATTAAAAAAAATATAAATGGCAAAATCAAAACTAATGCAATAGCATTACATACTGTCATTTAAATTAGTTGGGCTTTTTTAGGGGGGTGCAGTGCAATCGATTAAACAAGATGGACTCACTCTAACAACCTACAATATCACATTCACACAAATGAAATTGAATCCATACCAATCGATAGTCTGTTATTCAAAATGAAGTAATAGCTTTAATCTGTCTGGTAACTGGTAACGGTTTCATTTCCATCTCTGTCCTTTTTACTCCACCCCATGTCAGCTATGTCATTTCCTTTATATACCTTCTTATTCAAAATTTAGCAACAAATGCATCAGACCAATGTGATATCAGAGATACAGTTTATGCAACTTAAAGGGATCGTTTAACTTTGTGAGCAGCTGATTAAAAAAATTCTCAAACTGAGTTGAAACGTGCGTATGAGTGCCTGTATTTGTCCTCAAAAACCCTGAAACAGACCACAATATAGGATGAAAAACTCTAATTTAGATACAAGTAGCAATTTATTAGCCTGATTTTGAGAACCGTTTAGTAGACGGGTTCAGCTTATGACCAGTTTTCTCAAATTCAAAAAGTCCGTTGGCTATTTTGACTGCCTTCTGTTGTGTGTATCTCCTATACACACACTATTAGCTGCACTGTACATTCAGTATATACCTTGTACACACCGTATGTAGGTCATGCTGTGTTCATCTAGAATTAATGTGTTGTGGTGCACAGATTCCCTGTATACACATAGTCATTGAAACCAACTCCCAATTATTTTCAAACTTTGGTTTACATCTCCAAGGTTTTAAAATTGATCCTGTAAATATAATACTTTCAAACTTTTAGGATGGTATTTTTACACTATAAGCCTAATGTTTAGCCCATTTTCAGAAACCAAAAGGATAATTTTTTAAACCAGAACAAAGTGAAATTATCACTTTAATGATATTGTATGCTTTCTAATGCAGGATGAATTCCAGGATATGAAATCAATTGCCCACACACAGAGCAAATTTACAAAAATAATAGAGTAAAAATTACCTGTGTTGATAAAGACATGACAGGTTTGCTAACTGGTGGAAAACCGTGATGGCTACCATTTTTATGTTGAACAGTTCCAGTTTTTCTTGCTTGTAAGAAGGCCACTAGACTTGGATCTATGGAAAGGGGAATACATTCAGATATCTTCACAGTCCATACTCATCACCTGATAGATTTTACAATTAATTATATATTTGAAGAACCATACCAATAACTCAACACACAAATGCCTTTTTCAATTTCTAAAATTAATTAGATCTTTATATTACAAATAACTGATATTAAAACAATGTGGCATGAACATAATCCACCAGAATTTCCTTTAAAAATTATGATGAACTCTTTTAACAAAATAATGCAATATGACTCCATAAACCATAATTTCTGTCTTTCTAACCTAACATTGCTTTTAGTTTTGCTTGCTCCTGTAGAATTTCTTCCTCTGACATGGCAGCCATCTTGGATTGGTTTTCACTCTGGATATCCTGAGTGGTTTGCATGGCAACATCCTGCGGAACATTCTCACCCATCAGACCACTACCTTCTAATATTCCACTATATGACCCTGATGATAATGGTCCTGTCCCAGATAATGATTTCCCTATTGATTGCGATGATTGTGATGACTCTGAAGGATATGAATGAAAACAGACCTTGAAAGTTAACTTAGTTTTAAACCATTGCCTACAGGAATCAGGGGAACCCAACTCAAGTCTATGGGAATAATATCTGGGGGCCGTTTCATAAAGCTGTTCGTAAGTTAAGAGCGACTTTAAGAACAACTGGTGATCCTTTCTTTTGGTAAATGATATTCACCATTAAATGTTCATTGGTGATTATTTAGCTCATAAGAAAGGTTTACCAGTCGTTTTTAAAGACGCTCTTAACTTACGAACAGCTTTATGGAACACCCACCAGTACTCAATGAAGTAGCTAAGTACACAGCTAATATTAATCACTTTCAGGGTTTCTTTACAATTCAATTTTATCAGCTGATATGAATGCCATCTTCTGGTATATGTAGTTATAGTTGTTGGGTTTTTTTTGCTGTAAGGAAAATGAAATTAAGTGCCAAATTAGAAGACTGATTCACACATGGTTTGAACTGTAGATGCATCAGTATCTTAAAGGGATGGTCCGGGCTTAAAATATTTATATCTTAATACATAGAGTAGATTTCACTGAGCAAAATGCCGAAAATTTCATCAAAATCGGATAACAAGTAATAAAGTTATTGAAGTTTAAAGTTTAGCAATATTTTGCGAGAACAGTCGTCATGAATATTCATTAGGTGGGCTGATGATGTCACATCTCCACTTTCTGTTTTCTTATGTTATTACATACAATCATAATTTGTTTATTATTCCATACTTGTGTGATTAATATGTTTCCCTTATAATGAAATAAGTTGCAGCACTAAATATCTAATGCACTAAATCAGTTGTCAATCAAATTTTTCTATTTTTTGGAGGAAAAAATTTGAATAAACCTAATTTCATATAATAAAATACAAAAGAACAAGTGGAGATGTGACATCATCGGCCCACCTAATGAATATTCATGATGACTGTTTTCAGAAAATATTGCTAAACTTTAAAATTCAATAACTTTGTTATTTGTTATCCAATTTCAATGAAATTTTCAGCATTTTGCTCAGTGAATTCTACTCTATTTATTAAGCTTTAAATACTTTCAGCCCGGACCATCCCTTTAATATGTTAGTAATATCAAGAAATAATTTTGAACTTGTTTTCAGAGTTTGTCTGAATGAGTTTGACAAATAACACTTTCAAAGGCATACTTACCATCTATTTCCATTGCATCATGTACATCTCTTTGTAGTTGATGAGTCACAGCTTTAGGAGGTGGTCCTAATGTAACACCAAAGTCTACAGGAGGTGTAGAATCAAATTGTTGTGCAAAGAGACTTCGCTTCTTACCCGTCTTTAGTCCACTTGCCTGAAGAAAAAAAAATCACATTGAAACCTCATTTAAACCCTAAATCTGCTCCATTTACTCCAGGAATGACAGGATTTGGAAGGAAAGTGATAATATACAAGTTTAAACATCAAATTTTCATCCTACCAATACAAAGCAATAGAAAATAAATGAATCAGTTTCTAAGAGCATAAGAGGGATAGATCAGATTTAAATTGGTAGTAAATTGATTTACCTGTATTGGTGCTTGTGATCTATGAAGAGCTGTTGGAAAGGCTTTGTTTGTTGGCTGAGGAAGAAATACTGGTTTTTCTCTAATATCTTGTTCCTGAGTAAGATCAAATATAGTGACACCATCATAAATCAATGCTATATAATTAGTGATGATTTTACAGCACTTGATTTGAATTAGAAATCCTGTTCTAATTTTCTTCATGATTTGTTTTTAAATTAAATGATTAATAGGTTACAAAGCGAAGTTCAAATCTAGTTAATTGTAGTAATACCATTATCACTCACATAGTATAAATTTTCTGTTACAAAATAAGGAATCAATGCAAGAGTAAATATTAATCATAAAGATGTTTTTGTGTGTGTAGACTAAACAGTACAAGTTTAATCTATAGAAATTTCCAACTTTATATAGAATGTTCTTATCACCTCTATTCAACAAAGAAAATAGCACACACAGATTAAAATGCTTTAGATAACTTACCCGTATCTTGGATAATACTGCTGTTATGTGAGTATCATGCCCTAGATAAACCCATAAAACACAATAGGGATAGAATAATGATTAGCACTGACATTAAAGTTCACAGAATACTTACTTTCTAAATATAATTTATGAATAACCAAAGGCCATAATTTTTTCCCCTTTTTTTCTACACATGACAAACCAATGTAATTTTATACAATTGTCACCCATGTTTGAAGTAAAATCCAAATGAACACTCCAGGAGTAGAGAATAAATTCTGACACTTTTTATTTCTTTAACAACAAGGCAAAAGCGATTTTGTGTCTCGCCCACTTATGAAAATAACCAGAAATATCATGATATGCGAGGGCACACAACAGAATTGTATCAAAACTTCATTGTGAAATGACTGGGATAGAATAACACTGTCATAAGAGCCTTGCACCTAAACTTTAACGTTGACCTGAAAATGACCTTTGACCTTACCATGTGACCTCCCACTGCAGCAAAACATGCAGGTCGCCTAAGTACATCTACCATCCAAGTTTTGTTGAAAAGTGACTTACGGTTGCGGAGTTAGGTGTCATAAGAGTCTTGCATGTAAACTTTAACATTGACCTGAAAATGACCTTTGACCTAACCATGTGACCTCCGACTGCAGCATCACATGCAGGTCCCCAAAGTCCATCTACCATCCAAGTTTGGTTGAAAAGTGACTTACGGTTGCGGAGTTAGGTGTCATAAGAGAGTCTTGCATGTAAACTTTAACGTTGACCTGAAAATGACCTTTGACCTTACCATGTGACCTCCGACTGAAGCATAACATGCAGGTCCCCCAAGTCCATCTACCATCCAAGTTTGGTTGAAAAGCGACTTACGGTTGTGGAGTTATGTGTCATTAGGTTTGTGACGGACAGACGACGGACGACAGACGACATTTGGATCCCTAAGTCTCGCCTTCACCTCTGGTGGGCGAGACAAAAATGGGAACAGATGTATTCCTTACAAATAAACTTATCAAATGCAAATGTTTCTGTATATGAAAAATAATTTTCAAACCCTGAGCCTCAGCAAAGTGTACACCATTCAGATGTATGGGGAGGGTTTAGTGTTGGTTAGGCAAGTGGAATTTTGGCATCTTGATGTATAACCGCATACCTTTGGCACAGAAGTGCACAAAATACTTTTATTCCCTTTTTTATATTTGTTTTGACATTCTTCAAATGTAGTTGACTGTTTTCAACTCAAGGCATAATGCACAATTCATGGTTTTTTTTTTTTTTTTTTTTAAACATTAAGAAGAGTGATTTGTCTAACCATGGCTGAATGAGACTATCATTCAGACTGACCTTAAATCTCCATCTTTCACAATGCCTCTCCTCTTCTCATTATCAAAATTCTATAAACACAAATTCATATAAAAAAAACTACTAACTGTCCATTGCAGCTTCTGGATCATCATCATTATCAAGGTCAAATGTCACTCTCTGTCCAGGTAGGTGGCTTTGGGCTGCAGCCTGCAATAATAATTATTACAAATTGCACAGAATATTATCAATCTAGAGTGTATAACATAAATCAAAATTTGTCAAAAAGAACAAAAACATAAGAGAAACTTAATACTTAATGGAACTCAATGTGATAAGTTTATGATCTAAATCATGATGTATATCTATAATTTGGCAGTTCAATAAAAATTTATTTCACAGAATGAAAAAAGAAATACATTTCATATTTAAAGTATTTACATGAGAAAGTTTCTAAACAGAAACTGAAAAAATAGTTTCTTGAATTAGAATATGTACTGATGTAATTGCAATGCATCAATTTTGAAGACAGTTAAATGTTTTTAATTCTCGCTCACATGTGAAGATGGGTCCTGTCTGGTTTTGAACTTTGACCTCTTCTGTGGACGTGAAGATAGTGCTTGCTCTGCTTCAAGGAGGTTTGTTGGTAACCCTTGGGAATAACAATAATAATAAGAATTATGGCTAAGGTGAGAGAATGTTTGCAATAAAAATTAGAATTGCAACTTAAAAGTTATACCTGGCATACCTGAAAAAAAGAAAAAAAAAAATCTACAATAGTGAATAGGGCATAAGATTAAATCAAGGCAGAAAACTGGAAATAAATATGAATAAATATGAAATAAGAAAAGATAAATACATAAACAATTAATTACACAAAACAAATGAATAAACAACAAAAATGAATGCTTAGAGAAATAATAGAGCTGCATGTATTGCATGATATTGCAACAATTATCACTTTTTTTTAAATATCAGTCAAAGGCAAAATTTTAAAAAGTATAGATTTAAAATTCACTGGAATGTTAGGGGGAGTTGGTAATACATGACATTTGATTTTATGATGCTTCACTTTTAATACACTCTGGTGATGATATGTGAGTTAGATTAGAGAAGTCTTAATAATTAATGGGCTGCTGAACTGTTATTTGACCTTGCTTTCACGTCTCAAACAAATTATTTTTTCACTATATTGTAATTTGTAAGAGGTGATATCTTATAAATTTTAATACAATATTTTGAGATCATCAATCATCATATCACCCAAGCTCAAATAAAAAAAAAAAAGATAAAAAAATAGGATTACGCAAATAAAATATGGACAGTTGACAGGGCTATTTTATGTACCAGTAATTTCTTTCAAGGAACATGACTAGGGTGAACAATTGTTATTTTACTGTGGACTTGCTGGACACAATTGGTTTCAGGTTTAGTCATACCTGGTAAAGTGACAACATCTTTTTTGACAGTTGATCCAACAGTAGATGCAGAGGAACCAGTGTTTGATCCAGAACCCGGTGCCTTGCGCTTATCTGCTTTCTTGATGGTCACTGATGGCTTTGTTTTCTCTTTAACAAATTGGGCTTGAAGGCGTAGAAGATCTTCCTCAGTTTCTCCTGCGCTTGGCCTATGACTCATCTTTGAAGATATCTCTTGTTCAATTTGTTTTCTTGATGAACAAATAAGAGAATTGTTGATCTGTAAAGCATCTTATACTGAATAGTATTTTCTTATCATCAAATAATATTTGTATATAAAGGGGATGTAGACTTAGATCTAGGACATCATTTGGGTGTGAAAACGACCAACTACAAACAACATCTAAACTCTATTATTTTTCATCAAGGGCCACAACAATTGTGAAATACAGGTGATAAGGCCGCATCTATCCCGCTATCAATTATGCAGCTTTCCTGCAGTCTTCAATGCCTTTTGTTTTGTCCATGGTGACTGTGATGATATAAATTTTGAAATGAAAAGCTGCTAGCAGGAATTTTGCGGGAAAGACGCAGTCTGGATTCTGACAAGGTTCCTAAAGCAGACAAATAAGATAACTATGATCGTCTTCATTATAGAACATAATCATGCTGGCCAATCATTTTATTGGATAAAGACAAAGATATAGTGCAATACTATACTAGATTGCAAACTGCAGATTGTAAATACATTTATAAATTTCTAATGAGTCAAAATGAATACTGTTTTTCTTGGTTGACATTGGCATAATCCATGATTGGAGATATATCAGTTCACAATTCACGTAATGCACATACAGTATACAGGGTTGTGAGTTCATGGCCGGGCAATGTACAAGACCGGCATTATTTTTCTACTCTGTTAAATCCCTAGGGTAAAGTGCCCAAATATTGGATGAAAATGAAAAATAGACGCAATTTACGATAATTGTCCTCTTCTCTTAAAAAACTTCAAATAGTATTGCGTCTATTTCCGCAAGTAATGCGCCCTTGAAGAGTTCACAAATGCTTCCGGAATCGCTACGTAGATGTCGTAGAGAAGAGAACAATTACCGTAAATAGCTTCAAATAGTATTGCGTCTATTTCTGCAAGTAATGCACCCTTGAAGAGAATGCTTCCGGAATCACTACGATGTCATAGAGAAGAGGACAATTATCGTAAATAACTTCAAATAGTATTGCGTCTATTTCCGCAAGTAATACTAAAATTTAATACGTGATTATAAATAATTAGTAGTATATACTAATATACTAATTATTTATAATCACGTATTAAATTTTAGTATTTGTGAAATAATAATTTTTATCTATAAATTGTTCTTCAAAACGGCATCGCTAACCACATGTACGTCATACGTATTAAGCGGATCAAGGGTTGACCCTAAAAGTATTTGCTTTGTGTACATTTGGATCGAGGGATCTACACGACATCGGTCTGGTAAGAAACCTTTATTTTTTAACATTTTAATTGACAATTTTTCAAACCTTCCTACGCCTAATGCGTAGGAAGGTGTAGAGATTAATAAAATCACAACCATTTACGTGACTTTTAATAAAAGAGATGGATTTCCTAGGGAAATCCATCTTTGTTTACATGTGTCTCTTATACATATATGGGAGGGGATTCATGACTCCAATGATGAAGAAGTATATTTGTTGTCAAACTCGATCAAAGGATTAAAAAAAAAAAACATCATCATGCCTTTTCATGGAGTCCTCAACCAAGTCAGATCAAGACTAGAAAAAATCATAGAAAAATCTGAAGTGAACGGACCGGGAGTCTCAACAATCTTTTATTTTTGGTGGGGGGGGGGGGGCGCATATGATATGGAACTCTTTCCCAAATTCACCTATTGACTTTTTGGACAAATATCTACAGCACTAATCAGGGGCCCGTTTCTCAACACCGTCATAAGTCTAACTTCTTGACTAAATCGGAGATAGTGAGCTACTTGTCCGCTAACCGAGTCATTTTTTGTTTGCTCCGGCCGTCGCGCCGATGCGCTATGCACGCACCGCATGCACAGACGGTATGCGCTGGCCGGGTGAGCGTTGCACAAGCAGATGATGGAGCAAATTTCGTTTGTATTTTCCATCATCACAAAACACAAAAAAGGCCGGGTACCAATGCAGAATTCTTCCCAAAATATCTCTAACAATGATATTTGCAGATGACAACATATAAGTTTAAAATGAAACAATATTAAAGACATGAATCACGCAGAGTCGATCCGAATGATTTTCGGTCAACTAGCACTCGCAGTCCAGACTCGCACACACCAGCCCCGTCCCAAGCCCGGCCCCATACACTCACTCTCCCGAAACGACAGGCGTGCTTGCCAGCGCCAGCAAACAAGTGCGACCAGCGGAGAGCGCTGTAACTTGCCTGAGATCCAAAATGAGCTCCAAATAAATTGATGGTAATAAATACGTAATTTTCTGTGGATGGTCATTTGAATTGGTATTCAATGCTGATATAACGATTGTGAGGAAATATTGTGGAATATGAGTTATGACAATGTTCGAGAATTAATCCTGATAATCCATTTATTTTAGAGTCAGACACAATAGCATGCGATCGAAATAAATACGAATGTCTCGGATCGAGCTCTAAATTCATATAAATTATTGTTGGTCTTTGGATGTTAAATAATTACGATTTAATAAGATTTTATGGCCATACTAAAAATAATGACAATGTCAGCAAAGTATGTTATGTTCATATGGAAGAATTAATAGTATTATACTGGCAGTATCTTTATTTTTATTCCATCTCTGGACGACGTCTCCGAGCTCCGAGAAAAGAAGCACAATGCGCATGCGCGTTCGATGACGTATGACATATTTTCCATTCATGAAATCAGAGCCCAAAGTTGGGCACAAACTAGCTTCAAATTGATGGGTAAAAATATCAAACACAATTTTCTCTGTTTTGTCATGTAAAATGTTATTATATGGTGATATTACGATCTTGAAAAGAGTTTCTGCATGTTGACAATGTTCGAGAATCAATCCTGACGTGATAATTATTTTTTTAGACAAGTGCACTCACTCAAGTCGATAGTCATGTGACGTCCGTGAATTGAAAATTGATACGAAATACAAACGTTTCACATCAAGCTCTAAATTCATATTAATGATTATCATATGCGAATTATTGTTAATTATTACGATTAAATCGTGTTCTAAGGTCATGATATTAATATTGTTCATGAAAGCAAGATTTATTTTACGTTGATCGCGCCAATTTTCCAGCCATTTTCTGGTTTGATTAAAGCACAGTACTGCGCATGCACGATCGATGGCGATGACTTTCATTCATGAATTCATCGTGCATAAATTATCTCGGCACGAGCAGACGAGTAAGACTCGAACTATGATCGAAATAAACTTCAAATTAATGGTGAATAGGCATCATAATTACACAATGGGTTTCATTTTGAGGGCAATATAAATCAAGTAAGTAGTAGTCAAGTTGGACATTACTGTTATTTTGATTTTTGATGATTGATTGTGTGAACCAAATGAATCGGCCGGCCGACGTATTTTATTTTTTATTTTTTCGATGCACCGATTTTGCAAAATCTGCACCGGCGCTCGATGACATCGATCGAACACCAATTTTAAAATCGATTCGACTCGGGCTTAATGGTAATACAAAGAAACTATAAAAACTGTTGGTAAACGCCACAAAACCATTCATTTAGAAATAGTAAAATGATTTAATCGATAAAGATTCTACCACGTCAGGCCATCCATAACTGAACTCGTATTTGTTGTTTTCAGACCCTATTAACAGTTGGATGAATTCTATCTCTAATTTATGCATATAATTTGTCCAATATCGTATCTTTCAGTATCAATGATTAAAAATGTTTCGTTAAACTATATTTTGATGACGTTTTGGAATCGTAAAAGTCCGTATAATTATCATCATTTTACAAAGAAAACCGTTATGGTTTACTTTCGCAAACTATTAAAATTGGGTCTCCAGGGGGTACCCATCTCAACGTCCACAAGTGATTTTTTAATTTTAGTCATGAAATGAATTATTCATAATTTGATTTTCTCTGCAATTGTATGCTCCAGTCTTCATGGTCTAAGTATGCATGATGCATAATTCACCTGTGCTATTATTTTGAACATATTTATTTCCCAATTCATCATAATATTTGCAATTTTTTCATAATTTTTCTTTTTGAAAATTATGCTATTTTGCGACTAAAAACTAAGCTAAGGCTACGTCTCGTCTGCTCTTTTTACCGATAGTATCGATATCAAGAAGGTATTCTACTTCTCTAGTTAGGAAGCCTTTCGAGAAACAGGTTTATATAGTAAGATTGGAACTAACTCCGTGGTCAGGTGGTTGGTGGATAAAGATATGACTAACTAGTAACTTGTCCATGTGTTGAGAAACGGGCCCCTGGGGCCCGTTTCTCAACACATGGACAAGTTAGTCTTATCTTTATCCACCAACCACGGAGTTAATTCCAATCTTACTAAACCTGTTTCTCGAAAGGCTTCCTAACTTAGCATACCTTGATATCGATATTATCGTTAAAAAGAGCAGACGAGACGTAGCCTTAGTCACAAAATAGCATAATTTTTGAAAAGCAAAAATGTGATAAAACTGCAATTATTGTGATTAATTTGGAAATACATCTAATAAAAATAATAGCAGAGGCAAAATATGAACCATGCATACTTAAACCATGAAGACTTGAGCATCTAATTGCTGAGAAAATCAAATTATGAATATATCATTTCATGACTAAAAAATCACATGGGGACAATGAGATGGGTATCCCCGGGATAGTAAATTTTGATAGTTTACGAAAGTAAACCACAATTGTTATGTTTGTAAAATAATGATAATTATACGTTTATTTATGGTTCCAAACATCATCAAAATATAGTTTAAATTAATTTTTTTAAATTTTTTTACATACCGAAACACACGATTTGACAAATTCTTTGCATAAATTAGAGATAGAATTTATCAAAAATGTTGATAAGTGTTTGAAAACGACGAATACGAGTCCAGTTATGGATGACCTGCCGTGGTAGAATCTTTATCGATTCAATTACTTTACTATTTTAAAATGAGTGGTTTTGTTGCGTTTTACCAACAGTTTTGATAGTTTCTGTGCATAACAATTACTATTGAATGATCTATCACACCTGTTTTGCAATGTAATTTCAACTTCTATGAATGATTACGTAAGATTACAATTTTCAAATTTCGAGGCAATTTTGCATGTCATAGTCTACCCACGTGATGCCACTACGTCATTAAGAAAGAAGTTATGACAGGTTCGGAGGTGTCATAAATATTTAGTGAGGTTGTTGTACCCGATCTTGGTAAAGAGGGCTTCGTGAAACGGTTAGCGGACAAGTAGCTCACTATCTCCGATTTAGTCAAGAAGTTAGACTTATGTTGTTGAGAAACGGGCCCCTGGTGCCGGGCGTTGCCTACCCTACCTACGGCCTATGGCTATGCCGGCCGGCCGCGCCAGCTAGCCTACGGCTACGCTAGCTAACTTCGGCCGCTAACTACGGCGCGCTACGAAAGCTGTGCGTACATGTATTTACATACAGTACCGTATGGGTACTAGTATTCAACCCGGCATAATTCGAAGATTTTGACATATTCCCCAAAATATTTAGAAATAGGGAATTTATCTTAATTTCATACCTTTGTTATTTCCAGGGTAATCTGTTGTCGATATTTTCTTTGTCAAGCTGTCGACTGTGCGCGCGGAGGATCGAATTATGCGGCGATGGCCTTTTGCACTGAATGGTACTAGTATTCAACCTAGTGAGGATTGATAGCAAATCTCAAAAGGGTTTAGATTGCTAAATTAGATCTAGATCTATGTAAGTCTCTGGCTTTGATTAATTCCCTGTTTGGTCTCATCTCAAATGGTCTAGTCCATAGTCGGATGGGACAAGGGCAGATTGAGAGACAGGGCCATCTTTCATCGCTAGGTTGAATACTAGTACCGACGGGTTGAATATTAGTACCAAAAACCGTCGCCGTATAATTCGATCGCCCGCGCACATAGTCAACTGGTTGAAGAAAAAAATAACGGAAAAAGAATAACCAGCATTTGCTCTTGGAAATAAAACGGGTCTGAAATTCAGGTAAATTCTATATTTCTATATATTTGAGGAAACTCTCCAAACGGGTTGAATACTAGTGCCCTTACGGTACATGGATAGAAAGGTGTGGGACAATGCAAGAAAATGAATGACCAAACTTCTTAGTTTACTGCACGGATAAAACAAGTTCAAACAAACTTCGAAACTTATTATTTTAAACTTGGCTTAAATTAAGCACCACGGCCCACCACAAACCAAATTGAATGTTAAGAATCCATGTAAAGGTAAATCTTACTTGCTTTTTCAAAATGACCGGCGGCAGAGTCAGAGTGGATTTTCTTTCGTTTTAGATCGGCCATATGAATATTCAAATTTTCATCTTGCGCATGCGCATTTCCAATTAGTTGTCACAGCAACCTGTATCAACAACGTAATTTTTTGGCAGGTAAGTAACAGAAATATTGTTAAAATATGAGACGTCCATTCTTATTATCAACTAGATTTCATTATTATTTAAGAGCGATGTGTGTTCATCTCCAGTCATAATATTGTGTGAGCAGGAAGAAAAAGAACATAAAAGTGGACCGTAGTATTTGTCTGCTTCGGACGAAATGCGGATACGGTACTGGATGAACCTCCACACAATCAAAAACTCCGCCGCCGCTGCGCTGGGGGGCTTGAGTGTCGTTGTGCGCTCTGTCCACCTCGGGCTGGTGGTGGTATGACTATGAAACTGAAAAAGCCGAAGGGGGGGGGGGGGGGGTCTACGCACCTAACTAAAACTTGAACTGAAGATTAAACATCGATTTCTTTAAAATTCTACAAAAATTGAAGTTGATATTGTATACCCAGTTGTTGTGTGTCCGGACGATCAATTTTAGAAAGTCATTTGGAAAAATTTACAAGCGAAGTTTCATCAATTTTTAGTACAAAATGTTAGGAAATATTAATAGAGAACAAAATAGAAGATGATTACAACGATTGAATTCGTATTTTTAGTGTAATCCAAAGAAAAAAAAGAAGGCTTCAAAAATATAAAGTGTCCGGACACCCGACCCCCCAAACTACCTTTATAATGTTTATTCTAATCTTCTTTCCTCCAAAGTGTCTCTCCTTTTCATTTTCAGATTGAAAAAAAAAGGTTCCTCTGGGCCGGCTCCGGCCATGGCATATATACTAGCCTAGGCTATCTGCGCACCCATTTTCACTTGGGGGGGGGGGGGGAGGTTGCATGAGGCCATGAGATGCCGTGGTCTAAGGCACCTGGCGCAGGAAAGTCTGGAGTTCAATCCCCTGGCCCTGCCACAGCATGCACTAGTGCTCTTTTAATTTTATCCTGCATTCAAATAAATGTTAGATAAAAATTATTTAAGCATTAACTAGGTGTGCACTAGACAGCTGGCAGCCGTCTGTTTCGAGGCGTTTTTTAACATTATTTTGTTTAAATTTCTCCTTGTACACAGACCGCTCGCTATCGTGCAGCCACCATTAGATGATTAACAATGCAAAATCCCCCCGACGGGGCACATCGATTTTTGTCTTTATTTCATAAAAATATACAAAAAGAACTGTACCAAAATAAAGATTATTATTCCATTTTGGCCTGAAATGCACCAACATGGGGAAAAATAAACTTAAAAGGGGAAAAAACAGTGACTTACTTCGGCTGTCGCGCAACTTCACTTCCCTGTTTTATCCGAACTTAATACATAAACATATGACCATTGAGTCCCCTGTACAGATCGCGCTAGAACTTCAGTCTCTGTATTTGGTGAGTGGAGCCAACGGAGTTCAGCGGAACAACCAACATAACAGAGACCGAAGCTTTTGGTCTAGGTGTGCACTTGTTTAAAAAAATAACAATAATAACATGAAATAGCTAAGATTCAATATTATTTCACAATTTTGACCTATTTTTAATGAATATCTGATTATGTTTTGCAGGTATAGATCTAAACTTTGTGGACGTTGTGTGTCTTTGACTTTGACTATGTAATTTACGCAGATATGCATATGGACAGACAAACATAAACAAGGGGCACTGTCAGACTTGGGGTACCATGCTGTAAATGATAAGGGTGGCTGATGGAAGTGTAGAAAATAGAATGCGTAATCTGTTAAGTGGGAAAATCACTCCTTTTTTTTTCTATTACAAACTTATGGAATCACATCGCTACTATCACATGATGTCACGTGTTTTAGGCCAGGGCAATTCCATAAAATGATCAACCTTTTTGTACATCCCACCCCCATTTTTCTCAAGTCTTACTTCACTTCATAAGCTGACCAAGTTATGGTCCTTTGAGAACTTTACAGACTGTCAAAAGATCAAGAAATCAGAGACAGACAATTTAATTAAGGTCTCGGGGGTCGGACGTACATATTTTATGAAATTTCCCGCCAGTGAAAGACACAAAGAAGCTTATTTTTTGAAGCCCAGTATATGGGGTTTTTCTTAACCTAAATAAGCAGCTGGTAAGGATAGATCTTTCATTGCTGTGTTCAGTAGCTTTTCAGCTTTTGATTGGAATATGATTAGGAAATTTCACTATTTGGGTCAAGTCTAGGTCTTTAAAAGAGGACTTCAGATAAAACAAGCCCAGGCTATAATTTTTAATCCTTTGTTTTCTTTTTTTATTTCTTCATTTCAGATTGTTTTTATATGACGACAACAACAACATTGTCATAATGACAACAGAACCACCTCTCTCAGATCAGCCGTCCTCAGCAGGGGGGAAAGGAGATGCAAATGCAAATAATAATGCTACAAGCAATGTCAATAACAATGCTAATAGTGCAAAGAGGGGAGGGAGGAGTGCAAAGCGGTCTATACCATCACCCATTACTAGTGCTAAGACTAATCCGGCAGCTGACAATCGTAATATGAGACGCATTATTGCAGAGGATCCTGATTGGTCACTGGCCACTGTACCTCTCCTGACAGAGCTTTGTGTAACACATATTGTTACTAATTTTGCAGGTACTTACGCAAGTCAACATTGCATCGCTTACTTTTGCTCTCAAGCACCTTGTATGTAAAACAAATTTTAGTATTCATTGTAGCAGTATAGCTGGGCTGGATCCAGGGTTGAATTATTGAGGGAGCACAGAATTAGTTAGAATTTTCTGACAAGCAAGGAGTTCTCACTTCAAAAGAGGACATTATCGAGTTGAATTAAAATATATGTCAAGCAAAGAAAAAAGGTGTTTATGCAGTTGCTCCCTGAAAACGCTGACAATTAAAAATAATAAGTATACATGTACAGTGTAGGTCATCACATTAAAAATGGCTGACAATTCTCATGAAAAAGGAAGGCACAATGCCAATTTGAGGCAAAAGGGAGAAGCATGTACCCACTATCCCACCTGATCCATCTTGAGTAGTAATATCGTATAGTAGTATTGCTTTCAATTGTTTGTTTTGTACATACCCCATACATGTATTTAACTTTCTGTTCTTTATTTTGGAACTTTTCACTGACCATTCTACAAATTCCTATAATGAAAGGCAAATTTCAGTACCCCAGTGTTGAAGTTAGCTTCGGTTATGATGTCTTTTTAAATGTAATATGGAACCACTCTTATGCTTTGATGTTTGTTTGTGATTTACACTTCTTTTTTTTTTACATTGTGCTCTCACAGAACACCCGAAGCTGGATGAACTACTCCCCAAGTACAAATCCAAAGTCCTTGAAAAGATTTCTGTGGATCTTCCACTCAAAGTAGTAGCTCATCTTGTATCAGATGAAGGCTATTGGCAGAGAAGATGCAAAGCTGGTAAGGAAGTCTGTGATGTATCAAAGTATGGTGACAGCTGGAAACGCATGTTCTTTGAAACACACTTGGAGAACATCATTGAACACTTTGTGCCAGAGACATCTGACATGGCATTAGTAGATAATACATTGCCTCTCTGCGCTCCTTATGTGAAGAGACTCCATATCAAGCAGCTGCTGCCTCCGGTCAAAGAAGAACCAACTAAGATCATGGATGACATCTCTGAGACTGGAAGTGATGCTGGTCTTGATGGACCTGTCATGGATCACTTTGAGTTTTCTACCACTCTTGCAAAGCTTCCTCACCTTGAAGAGTTTAGTGTGACGTACGGAGTAAGGGATTGTGGGATGAACTTTGAGTGGAATCTCTTCCAGTTTACTGCAAGGGATTGCATGCTCCTCTCCAAGTGCATCAAGAAATGCAGTCAGCTCAAGAAGTTCCAGCTCCATAGAAGCAAGGTAGATGATGACAAAGCTAGGGTTCTCATTGCCCACATCCTAGACCATCCATCATTACAAGAGCTTGACCTCTCACACAATATCATCAGTGATCATGGAGCCAGGGCCATAGGTAAATTCTTGAATGGACACTGCAAATTGACCAAGCTGGATCTATCAAACAATCGGATAAGGTCTTCAGGGGCAGGTGCTATTGGGCATGCTCTTGGAAAGAATGAAACATTGAAGGAGCTGGACCTAAGGCTAAACAGGATGGGAGATGAAGGTATGACCATAATACTGTCTTAATCCGTTTTTGGTTCAGGGAAACAAGCTTATATTGGATTTATGTAAAAATGAAATGGAATGACAAGAGAAGAAAATTTAAGTTTCGAGAGTAGTAGAACAATTTAAAATAAGATAAGCATTGATTTTCATTTGAAACCAATGTCTTGGGAATGACAAGGTGAAATTGATGAGTAATGCTGCACAATATAACACTCTCCCATTATGCTCCCACGGCATTTGTTTCAATATTTCCCAGCCTTAATTCCCCTAAAATTCACGCCTCAAAATCAGTGATATCTTCAATATATTTTTAAGGTAACATATCAAATAATGGTAAAGCCTGATATCGAATACTGCACTTGTTTAAAAGATTAAGTATTTAAGCAATGTTGTGCAGCACTACTATGAACTAGTAAATATTAACATCAAATTAAGACATGCAAGTCTGTTACCTTGATATATTAAAACTGATTTACAGATCCATACAAAGTGTAAATCAAGATTTTAATCACCTGTAAATGTAATAATTGTTGTATCATAATTTTGTATGATAGGTGGACAAGCAATCTGCAGAGCTGTGATGAAGAATACCACTCTTGAAACTATCAACATTGGTAGTAATGAATTGAGTGAACCAACAGCTGCTTCATTGGCTCAAGTTCTCATCAATAATGATACTCTTGTCAATATCAATGTATCCTGTAATAGACTTGGTCAGGTTAGTCTTTGTGCTATATCCATTTTTTTTTATTTCAAGGTCTAACTTTTTGATCAGTTGAGAAATGTCTAGATAACCAATACATCAAGATATATTGTTTTACTACATTTATTTTAAATAGATTTGGGTTTGCCACAATGTATATGCAATATATGCCTTAAAGTTTTATATTGAAAAAAAAAATCCCCTTCTCGACATGTGTGAAAATGCTATTGATTTCCATTTTTATCAGATTGTTAGAAAGCATGTTGTGGACAAAGTTTAGCATACCGAATATCAAAACTTGGCCCAAATTCACAAAGGCGTCAATATGGCGCACTGTGACAAAAGAGCGCATCAGCATTGGACATTTTTTTTAATATATGTAGTAAATAAGTACACTTTGTACAGAAAATCTGCATAAACCATGGGTTCAACCGATGGTTTTGAAAACCACCTTTGTGAATATTGGCCGTTATGTTTTGGATGAAGGACATGTATAATAATGATTATAATACCACTGAGCTTACAAAACGCATATCAATGCCGAATTTTTCCTTTGTGCGCTCTAAAAGGAAAAGTCAAGTCAAGAAAAATAAATTGTTGCCAATTGATATGCTAACTCCTAGTGTAGAATATACTGAGCAAAACAATCATTTTGATAAATCTCTTGCTGAAGATTACAATTACAATGAGTGTTCTATTCCAATGTATATTAGATATTGGTACTTGAATTTCTTTGTCATTATTTCATCATTATTCATTTTAATTCATTAAAAACTTCTATCTTCTTGTTACATTCCTATTTTAGGATGGAGGAAAGCAAGTTCAGGAAGGAATGGAGGAGAATGCTATAGTGAGAGACCTTGATCTTAGATTGACTGAAGTTGGTCAGGAGAGTGAATACTGTATTAATCAGATACTCAAGAAGAACCAAGAGACATTCCGCATGCAACAACTTAAGATCAAAGAAAAGGAGAAACAAGATAAAGCTTCTGTAGATAGATGAATTCATTGTAGAGCATTGATTGCACACCTTATCAAAATTATTTTCCCGTTGTAAGATTAGATCCCAATGTATTAATAACATACTAAGGTTTCATTATTAAAGTTAATATTTTTGTTTTGTAAACTAATTATCCTTTTCTGCTTCATAAAAAGGTATCTTCTGTCACCAAATATGTCCTGAGTTGTAAGAAATAAGATTGTGAACTTTTTTCAAAAACGTTTTTCAAAATTTATATAATTGAAATTACATTTTGGCACAGTGAAATAGTGTAATGAATTACAATGAAGTACCTAGATAGACTACTCCACATTCAATTTGTTATAAAGCTCTGTTAATGCTATTAACAACCCCCATGACAGTCTCTGTTTTTATAGAAGTGGAATACAAAGCCATGCTACTATGCTAATGATAAATGTGTAAATGTATCCTCATAGAAAATATATACTAGTGTTCTCCAGACAAGATCCTGTGAAATATTTTTTTGTCCAGTCTTTTAGTACTGGGTTGATCTGTGTCTAGGAGGCAAAAGGTGAATTTTTCCTGGTTCTTCGATCTTTGATTGACTTTTATTCCAAGTCCTTTACTGTTTTGTTTTTAAATTTCATTCCACATTCAAGAAGGAAAAGAGTAGTGAAATAGTGCTAACTGTGGTATTGACTAGTGACTAAGTCTTGTCAGTTAGCAAATAAGGATTATTTCTATTAAACTTTTTTTTTTGAAAGCTCAATCACAAAAAGGTCAAAATGGATGACAAATTTATTTTCAAGAGGAAAAGAGGTATAAATAGGTAAAAAAAATTCTTGTTACATCATGATATGGTAGATATATAAGATAAAAGCAAAACCATTACAAGTACTTTAGTTTTATCATACCCATTATTTCATTATGTTACAATATTCCAAGTAAAATTCTTATTTAAATAAAAAAAGAAAAAGAAATTAACTTTGAAAAAATTCATGGACTGATAACAGAAGATTCTTGTTCATTTGATGAGATTGAGAAGTTTAATTGAGATTTAAAGTAATACTCATGTGGTATTATTTATATTTAAAGTGAATCAATTGGGCCCTGTAATATAAAGTGTTAATTTTGGAAGAGTCATGGTGCAGTGGTTCTGACTCTAGCCTTGTAATCAAGAGGGCCATGTGTTCAAATCCCACTGTGGCCTAGGGTCTTCTGGCAAGGCATCAATCCACACTTTGCCACTCTCCACCCAGGTGATAAATGAGTGCCTGGTATGATTTGGAAACCTATGTAGTATGCTTAGCAAATAAATCTCGGAACTCTTGTTGGAATGCTCCCCAGCGAAAGTGCATACATTGTGTGCAGGCATGCCAGGATCTGATGACCAAGTAATAATAATGTAAAGTGCTTGGAAACATTATGTATTATGCGCTATATAAATTAACTATTATAATTATTAATTGAATTGTTCATGTAAGTGTAATTTTCAGTCCATGACAACACATGTACGAAAAGTTACAATTGTTAATATGAATGTGTGCGTTACAAGTCCCTAGACCATCAGTGTAATGACTCCCCTTCTCTGTCTCTCTATCTCTCTCCAAAAAAAAGTGAGTGGGGTCAAGGATTTGTGTACTATTTTGGGAAAAAATTCAGAGAGCATGCCCCCAATACAAATGTTTAAAGTCAAGCCCTCATTAAAAAATGATTTCAGTCATAGCTTATCAAAACTCAGTATCTGGTGAGGTATCTGATGTATTTTACCATCTTTTTTGAGGAACCTTAAAAGTCTTTGCCGCATTTTCTAGCAAATGTTTGTATAGTCTTATACAGTAGCTGTGAAAATAAAAAGGAAAGACATGGCATTGACTTTGCCAAGGTGCCTACACATACTCTTTTGCGTATATGTGAATTGTAAATAGATATCTGATTCTATTTCTTTTTAAATAAAGATATGAAACTTAAAGACATGTATATATTTTTGTATGTGACCTTCTGTTTGGATGTGTTTTTACATTTATTTATACATTTAAGGCTTATCTCTTTAAGTGCTAGATTCAAATTCTCATTTCACATAATGCATAAAGTATGCATATTATTTTGTACACAAACAGTACAACTGACAGTTTCTTTTCCAGCACAATTTTACATTTATTTTCAAGAGTGCTCGAAGCATGATACTGACCAAAATCCCATTCAATATATATCAGTGATATTATAGATATTACACATCGCTGTAGACATCAATGGACAAAAGAAATGTTTATCATTAGATAGCAGCTACACAAACGTGAACACTCCTTTTAATCATTTACTGTCATTAATATAACATTAATGCGTTACATACCACTTTTATGTTTGGTTTTCTATCAATGTAATCAAAATGCTATTTGATAATTTTTGTATGAAAATTCGTACCACTTAGGTTAATCTTTATATTTGGATGGATAGCTTATAACATCATAAATACATAGGCTACTTCACCACATTATTGCAATTTGCTATTTCAGGCTTGACCTTACATTACAAGAAATGTGCAGCTATATTTAACACATAGCAATCATTAATACAATCCATTAAATCATGTATAACATTACTTTAAAAAACTTTCCTTTTACATCAAATTTCAAATAAAAGCAATTCTTTTGTTTCGTTATATTTCTTTATGGATTTTATCTGAAATATTTCATGTTATTACAATACATGTAATTGAAAATTCAAGTTGTTCATACAAAATTTAGGCCAAATCAACTCAACAAGATGGATAAAAAGACAACACTTGGTAAAGTACTGTTTAAGGAAAGAGTAAACATGAAAATTAAATTATGTGAAAATTATTCAATCATTATTTTGACCCAACATAGAATTTGTTTGGGAAGGGGTATCATTTAAGTTTCTTTTATTCAATAAACCCCAAATCATCTGAAATGAGATTAAATACTTTTTGCAATACTTAATTACTTTGTAAAAATAAACCTTCAATGAATTGTTTTTTAAAATAAATACAAAAGGCATGATTAGAAACTTGGCAATACTTATTTAACAATATTAGTACTCTTTTTTTTTCTTCAAATTATTATTTTATTATCAAATCTTTTCATAAAGATTTGGTGACAATATCCATACAGTATGTAAAGAAAATATAATAATTTCTATTGAGAACCACATGAGCATTAATTCTGTATGAAAGTATATATTGGGCAAATTGATTCAATGAGTTTATACTGCTCATGTGAAGAACACAATTCATGAATGTTAGCAATTAATGAAATTCACACCATTACAATAAGAGATTTATTATTTGGTTTTAAATACCAATATAAACTTTAGATTGGGCCCCCTGTAATAATTTACTTGGATGATACATGCTCCAAACATTTTTTAAGTTCCAAAAATGAAATGAGTTATATTGATAAATTCCAAAACTCTTTTCAATGACATATCTTTTCAATTACATATCAAATATAAAGAAATAACTACAGTCATCTGAAATACTGCTGGTTTGTCATCAGTAACATAAATGGAAGTTCCTTTCAAATACATGTATGTAACAAACAATGGTTAAGTGACCTGATCAAACATCTAATCATGAATTTTACAATGGGTAACTTGTCGCAACTACAGTAATGAGAAGTATACATGTAGATACAAAATAAATAATTCATGCCCATTTTTGAAGTCATTAATACTGAGAAAACAAAATAAACTTTGTTACAAATAAATAGAAGATTTACAGACTGATCCTGAAAGTAACAAGGAAGCTGGGCAGAACAGCACCATATTTAGCATTGATACGCTGCTATATAGTAATGAATATTTGGCAACATTTTATAATATTGTAAACTACACATACCTTCCCAAGTCAAAAGTATTGCAATATAGTAAAGTTTGTCTTTGAAAGAAAAAAGACTATTTGTTAAAAGTGATGTTTTGCCTAAACTGAATCATAAAGCTTTTTAAACTGAAGGGGTGTAAATATTGCCTACTATCTATTTCTACTCAACTCATGTATAAAAACATTGATAAAACAGCTGATCTATCAATCTGAAGAGCAATGTCAATGAGGAGAAGGGGAAGGGGGGGGGGTTCTTGGCTCAGATGTGAATTTGATGATCCCCTGGTTAGGTGCAGGAGATAAAGCAAAACAAAGTCTGTCTGATAATAGGTTAGTCTGAGGTCAGGATCTTTCTTGATGTTATCCCACAGGTTCTACAATGAATCGTTCTTGTACAAGGTCTCTAAAATAATTTTATCATTACCATCAAATTAGCATCTAACTAAGGAGATCACCTCCTCCTTCTATAAGGTGTGATTCATCAACCTTGCTCTAAAATCAATTGTTTTAACAATAATTTATGCAGTTAGCTATTTAAATTGAAAGTTAAAAAAAAAATACTATCCAAGTACAAATAGTTTGGTTAGGACTTAGGAACCTACAAACATGTATAGGATTGAAATGATCAGGTTATTTAGATACAAAGACACATTTGTCCATTCTTTAAAGACAAAGTTAAGATATTGCAATACTGCGAGAGAGGGATTTCATACATTATAATTCCCAATCATGTTGAGTCAAGATCACATGAGAGCTTGGAAATAATCAAATTCACATAATCATGTAAATAACAAATATTAGAATTTGCACTGTGAAACAAATATGAAAATAAATACAATGGCAGTCATGAAAACAATATTAATTTGACGATCCACATTAAAATACTATGATGTCCTGTATTACGATGATGAATGATGTTGGTGCTCTAACCAAGTATATATGTACATGTGAGTTTACTTTAATGCCCCAAACAAATCTACTTTGTTCATTTTTTTTCATGGCAGGCAACCATTTTTTCCTGAATTTCTGCATCTTTATGAAGAATTTATATTTACCACACATCAGGTGACATCATGAATGAAAATAATTTGAAATCATAAGTGTTCTGTTATGCGAAATCATCACAATAACTTCTACAGTAGGCCTGAGACACTGGGAGGCAGCGTAGCTCAGTCGGTTAGAGCGCATGTTTCGGATAAGATCGTAGATCTCAACGTGAGGGGTTCGAGTCCCGCTCATGCCGAAACGTGTCTGACAAAAAAATCTGATGCTATAACTTTGTGTGTTAGCGTGCCTCACCACTGTATTCAGTGCAGGTGTGAATGCAGTTGGAAAACACTCCGTCCATCGGAAAGGACGCAAATGTTGGTCCCGTGTATAGGAGAGTCACAACCTATGCACGTTAAAACCAATACACTATTCGTCAAAGAGTAGGGTGTTCACCCGGTGTATTGCACCTGCCGATCCCGGAAAAATTCAGGTCAAGTCAATCTTGACGTTCATATGCCATAATAATCATTGTAATGATTGTGGGCATTAACGGAAAGACAAAGACAAGTATGTACATTATTAAAACTACCATTACGTCTTACCCCCGTTTGGGAACGGACCGCAGTTCAAATTGCAAACTGCGGTATTTCACCCCATTTTGCATTTGAAAATCTAAAACATCATTTCCAAGCCCTGGGGGTCGTTTTATAAAGCTGTTCGTAAGTTAAGAGCGACTTTAACAACGACTGGTGATCATCACCAATGGTTTGTACCATTTACCGCAAGACATAATCACCAGTCGCTCGATCTTAACTTACGAACAGCTTTATGAAACACCCGCCTGATCAACCCCGCTTGGCCAGGTAATCCCCACAGGCCAGATTATGAGCGTTGAGCCAAGGACGAAATGATAAACAACAGCTGTGCTATTACGTAAGTCTTCTCTGCCTGTAGAAGGACCTTCGGAATTAAATTATTGTATTCGATATTTAATCACGTTTTCAAAGGCATATTGTATTCAGAAATTCAATGCTAGCCCATTTTCAATTTCGAACGAAGAAAATCAACCTCGAAATAAGGAAAGTAAGTGAATGAAAAATGGCGACATGTTTTCCCGGACCGCACTCGGGCTGTTGTGTTATTTTCGGACCGAGGTCAAGAAACAGGTGTTTTGATTCTTACATTGCATGCCTGGGGCAGTAGGGTTTTCGTACTTGGAGAAGAGAATTCATTGAGAAAATCTGGGGTATAGTGTTATCAAACAGAGGTTTTCGTCATGCAAAGAAAAAAAAAGGGATCATGGTCAGGATATATCTTATGATTTCAACAATAGTAGTCACACAGAGCATGAAAATAATAAAATGTTTTCTTTGACATCAATTGTGCCATCTAACCCTGGCAAAAATATGTTTCCAGCAATTTCCCATTTTCATTCAAATTGATTCAAGGAAATTGAGAGCAATTTTTTATGCAATGACTTAATTATCTCTTCCATAGAAGGGGTGGTTGGTCATAAACTGCATTCAGTTTCACACAGTGGCGTGCAATGGGTCACAGTATTGTGGGGGCACCAGCAAAAATTTCGAGTCACTTAGGGAGCGCGCAAAGCGCGCTCAGTTGCCAGGTATACTGACCTAATAGAGACATTTTAAGGACATGCAGTGCCATTAAACGGATATGTATCTCACTGATTAAATAATGCGCGCGCGAAGCGCGAGCTGAAAAGTTTTGATATTCAGACCTAAAAAGGGACATAAGCAAATTTTGTGTAATCATGATACGTACCTGTCTCGCTAAACAAACAATGCGAGCATGAAGCGAGAGTTGAAATTTTTGTATATATTGACCCCAAACTGACATTTTAAGGACTATAGTTTAGGAATCCATTAAGAGTATACATATCTCAGCATAGTCATCTAATGCAAGTGCCATCCTTTGCTGATTTTGTTAGAATTACATCTAAACACATTTAGCACTTTTTGTAGTCATTGTAATTATGATTATCATATGCATCTCACTAATCAGATACTACGAGCGCGAAGCGCGAGCTGAAAAATTAGGAAATTCAGACCTGAAGAGGGGCATTCTAAGGCTTGTTTGCAGGAATTCACTAAGACCGTACACATTTCACTAGCCAAATGATGCGAGCGCGAAGCACAGGCTGAAAATTTTTGATATTGAGATTAGAAAAATTGACATTTTAAGAACTGATTTTAGGAATTCATGAAGAGCAGACATCTCACCAATCAACGAATGCGAATGTTAGCACAGACAGGAAATGTTTTATATTAAGACCTTAAAATAGGGCAATCACTTTAAGTAGGCATGAAAAATGAAACAATAATAACTCGAATTGTGAGGAAATATATTTGGTGTACAGTATATTGATTTGAAAACGGGAGGTTTTAGTACAACAGGATTATATCAGGGGTGTGAGTGGTCACAAATAAAAAGATCTGAAAAAAGCTGAAGAGTGTTGAAAAAGTCTGAAAAAGAAAGAGCTCCCATACTTTTTGCACAGAGGAAAGCCAAAAATAAGCTAAAATTAAGCTGACAATAAAAAAAAAAAAAAATTGAAATCAGATAAAAATCTGAACTCTCACAACCCTGTTATATATCTCGTTAAACAGTCTATGCGAGCACCAGGGACAATAAAGACATAGGCCCTGAGCAATTAATGTTTCATAAAGTTATGAAAAATGCTTCTTATGTAATATAACAAAATATAATATAACATTATAATGAACAATAATTTCTTCTTTCCCCACTACGTTTCTCTTCCTTCTCCCTCTTTTTCTCCTTTCCCCGTTTTTTTTTTTTTGAGGGGGCCAGCCGATTGGGGGGGGCATGTGCCCCCCATAGTTACGCCACTGGTTTCACAAATGCATTTTGAATGACTCCTACAATAGCTGATAGGACAATATCTGAATTCTAGCAATATTAAGGCAGAATAAGTTACATGTATAATATAAACATGTGTTAACAGAAAGTTGCACACAAAATATTCTTTTTATAGGAAATATAATGTAAAAGTGCTAGTAAACATACAAATTGAAAAATCATGATTGGTTGAACAGTTTATACTTCTCCAATACTCTACACATTTTCCCTTTAGCACATAGACAAATAGATTGCATAGAAAAGGGTTTAATTGCACTAAGGGTCGAAATACATTGATACTGTAATTCTACAGCAGTTCTACCAGTATACATACTAGAGCTGCAAACTCACCGACCAGTACTATTCAACAACTGACATTCTGTGGTTAACTAATTACCAGTACTTTTTTTTAGACCCAAACTCCCAAGCATTTTTTTTCTATAGGGTCATTAAGCCCCTACACTGACAATATAAAATGAATGAATGTTGGTACATCACTAAAGATCAAGTCCTACCCAAGAAATAAAGAAAATGAAGAGTGAAAATTCATCAAAATCAAATGCATAGTTAAAAAGTTATGAAATTTAGAGTTTTGCTTATTTAAAAAAAAATAATGGTAACCAAAACATTAGTGATATGCCAATGAGAGGGCAAATGATACCACACTCTCACGACTTCTTCTATTAAACATTGTGATGTAGATTTACAATTAAAATCCTCTTGATTGAATCACCATAGGTTTACAACACAGCCGTGCAGTAAGTATACATCTTGATTGTTTAGAGATGAATAAATTCATTTTTTACAATTATAAGGAGGAAAATAAAATAAAATAACACAATAATAGTGAGTGGGTGACACAATCATTTCCTTTATTTACATACCACATTGTGTTGCACATATGACTGCTTTGGGAAATTAAGCTTAACTCTACAATATAATAACTTTCTTATTTTACAATCCAATTTGATCTTTTCAGCTTTTTATTCAATTTTTTTTCTATTTATTCAAATCAACTTGCTGTTGAGATGGACTTGACCTCTAAAATCATATCAATCTCATTCAACTGAAAAAGTCATATATTCCTCGGGGGGGGGGGGGGGGGGGGCACTTACATTGACGAGTGGATACCATGCACGACCAAAAAAACATGTAAAAAGGATGTCTTTTTCAAGATAGGGCACGTTACGTACGTAACGTAATAAGGGTGTCAAAAACACTAAAATAATGAAAAAAGGGTAGGCCTATCTATTTCGCTAGGAAAGCGACGTGTTTAGGGTCAGATTTGCGAGGGTATAAAAAATTAAGACTAAAATGCTTTATAAAGGATGTACTTTTTGCCCCAACAGTCAACACTACGTGTTTAGAGTACGATTTGCGCGAGGTGTGGGAGGTGGGGCCGTACTAGTATTAGTACTATACTAAACCCAATGATGTAGGTAAAGGTAAAACCGACAACCAATGTCCGTGACATAACAATTACTTGTTTAGGGGTTCAATTCAGGGAATTCTTGCCAAGAGTATCGTTTTGTTTCTAATACTTGTTATTTGTTAAGGGTAGGGTTTCACACGCCAATACTTGTTAAGGGGTGCATTTTCAGAATATAGAAAATACGTGTTTAGGGTGCTTTTCGAGACCCCATGGTCGCGCATAGTATCCACTCAACAGTGGAAGTGGCCCCTCGGGATATTCCTACAGTTACATCCTGTTTAGTTGAGCAGATGGGCATACTTGTAATTATCTTGAGCACTGGTAATATGAGACAGAACCCCTGTTAAACACTTTTTAAATAAATATTTTTAAAAAATCAGAATTCACACAATTTGATACAAACCATAAAACAATAGAGCATGTATACATCAGTTGTTATGTATGCTAAACAAAAATCTGTTAAATTACTCAGCCACCATGCAGCTTCATAAACTCTGCACAAACTAGCTAGGTGATGGGAGATGTGCATTGGAACACATGTATGATGAAGCAGTGCACAATAAACGATCTGTTCACAACTCTCACACAAGATGTACTGGCAATAGTAACACTGCATGGCAATTAGTTTTAAGCTATATCTGACATGGCAACGAGTGAGACGGCCCTTTCACTTCATCTCGGGACCTCTCACTAGACATAGACCTTACAAAGGAACAGGAGGAGGCCTTTAAAATCAAGATGTTGGATCAAAAGAAGGGTATTTAAGCTTGATTCTGCTGCTCTTCCTCAACCAGCTCTTTACGATCTTCTGGGTTCCGTGTTGACTTACACGTCTTGGCAATATAAAGGAATCCTGCGATGAATAGCATAATACCTGCATATTTCAAGACATAAAACAAAAAAAAGGGTCATATCAAATAAAGAATTGCTCAGTTAATGTAGGCACTTAATGGGCTTCGACAGCTGTCTGAAGTGTACTACATGAAGTATTTCTAAGGTTCCATACATAGTTTTATCTAGATTGTTGTAATCAGTCAGATGGTTGCAATGTATTGTATGTGTACTCCATATATGATCTAGTAGATAACTGGGCTTTTCAATGTAAACTACAGTTTGGACATGTTTTAGTGAATATGTTCATGTTTTAGTGCATATTATGTAATCACCAAAAAGACAATAAAAGGCTGCTCTACCAAGCCTCACACTGCACATTGCACATGCGAGAATGGAATTGCATACAAATGTTTGGCCTAAAACAGTTTAAATGATTAAAATATTTAAACTGTTATGGCTTTACATATATATAGCATGAATGTTTTCATGTGAGTGCATAATTCTTTGCAGTGGATCTTTTCTTTCTAAAAAAACACTTATTCGACATCAAGGTATACTGGTGTAGATACATGATCTATCATGTCAACACCCCCTCCTCCACTTTACTGTGCATTTAATGTTAATAATTGAACATTTGACCAAATCTTAGGAATAATGAAAAATAAACTGAAAACTAAGTTTATTGAAAATGACTAAATGCGTAAATTTTCTGTCAGAATCATTTTGCATATATCTATGAGCATTACAGCAACTGGAATTTATATTTAGCCTGTTGAAGAACTTGCAGTAACCCAAATTTGATATACAGAAAACCTACTTTACTCTGATATACTGCAAATCCTGCAATTTACTTCTTTAAACAGTATTATACAAATACATTGCATACATGTACATGTATGTACTTTTTCCACTTTATAAAAAATAGCACAAGTCTCCTTAGCCTCCAAGATCATGAAGTTATATACTGAAAATAAACAGTCAAACAACATCAACAAAGCTGCAATTCATCAACTTCTGGTTCTAGTTTTGTTAGGGTGGCAGGCTGGCTTGTTTTGCCTTTCTAGCTGCCTCCTGATTCTTTATGAGTATCATTTGTTTCCAATATATTTTTTCCAGATTATGATGAATATTTTGTTTTCTGATTTCCTGGTCATATGTGTTAACTTCTAATTTACTCTGTTTTGTATATTATTTTTACCAATTATCTTAACCTTTTCTTGTTGCAAGTGAATCTTTCCAGGAAGTGACAATAACAATTTGCCAAGCCAAAAGTGTTTTTTTATTAATTATTAAATAACATTTAACTGTTGCCAGAAAATATTTTATGAAATGACAATGAAAATCTTTTTTTCTTTCTCTTATTGTAGAATAAAGTAGTGTGATTTAATTGTGTGCTATTTCAATTTACTGTTGGCTGGCAATATTCCAAATCAATGATTCATGTGTAACATTACAAACATCATTGTGAAACACCTACATCAACTTGTCCCAGATGTCCTTTCAGCTGCATGATGTTAAAGAAAAAAATATTCTCTTCAACCAACTCTACTCCTACATGTAGCCAATGTATTTTTCCTTCATACAGTTGTAATATAATTATTATTAAAAAAAATTATTGAATTTCCATTCTTATTTGAAGGGGTGGATGGAGGAGATACACCCCAGTTATATATGAATTCAAATTCATATATTTTCACATCTCTGAAAAAAACAAACGAGATATGGTTTATTAGTATAAAAACAATCAAATGATTCCAATATATGAGTAACATGAGTAAATAATGACAATTGCAAAATTTGGACAAGCAATAATCCTTTTGACTATATCATGAACTACACATGCCACTGGAAAAAAATTGAAACATACTTCAATTAAAATTGAAAAAAACTTGAAAACACTTTTCATGATAACATATACATGTACAAATTTTTACAACTATTGTGATAGACGTCTATTTTATTTCGATAGATTAATAATCCTCAGAATTGCAATTATAAAAGACTAAAGAGCATGCTGGCTGTATTTATAGATCTGCATATTATTTGCTGGTATTTTTCTTAATAATGTTATGATAGTGGTGCAAAACACATGATACACATCATGTGGCTGCTTTGTAAAGGTTGAATAAATTATATTACAACAAGACTCGTAGTCCATCACACCAGTACATGAATATCAAGTACATAATGCTTGGCTTCAGTGTTTATGTTACATGTAGCTTCTTAACATATCAAAGGTCCAAGCATTTGCCAAAAGAAATAAGAAAAAACCCAACATTGATATAATACACAACAAATATATGGAATTATATTTTTATGAATTATTCAAACATAAATAGAAATTAATGTATAAGGAAATAAATTAGAATTAATAAACGGACAAAAGATCTATATGAAATGTATACAATTACCATAATATACTCACTAATGATATTCATTAAAAAATTTAGCACTTCAAGATGGTGGGTGTGACCGAGAAAACTTGATAAAAAGGGGTGGACAGTATTCCTTATTCCTTAACAATAATATAGAAAGTAGTTCAATTGAAACAAACGACTTCATTGCTTTACAGAGACTTAGAACCTAAAATACATTTACACATCACATTCACAAAATGATAATTTATTCACTTTTTATAGAATAGCAGTTGTATGCATTTTTGTTGCCAGTTTGTATTGTTGGTAGGTTGATTGGTATATAATATGTGCATCTGCAGTGTGTTTTCTTACACCCAACCTTAGTTCAGATGGGTCAGTGATAATGACTAGAAACTGGGTCAGGAAATTAGTATGTCTTGGTCATTAGTCCCCTAGATCACAAAGTTAAAATAAAGAAGTAGCAGAGGAAATTGAAATAGAAGATCTTTTTTTTGTCCCATTCCCATCCTCCTCTTCCTCTTTATTAATTTTCTTGAATATGACCACAAGTGAGGGTTATTTTACTTTGTGGTAATGGTCATGTGTGTACTGGTATCCCTTTGTGTGGTAGTGTCTCTACTGCCCCCCCCCCCACTCTATCTCTCTTTCTCTCTGTCTTATTATTATTTTTTTTTCTCTCTTTCAGATCAATGCTAACTGATATCCAAGAGGTATGTTTTCAAACATAAAATGTCTAAGAATCCAAATGTTATATTTTTGTGCCATTTTTCTTCTTCTTCTTTTTATAGCAGGATGATTTGTATCATTATGTTACGCATGATACCCTATTTAAAGTCTGCACATACTTCCATATTAAAAAAATAATTAATGGGGTATGATCTAATTTTGCAGAGACATTTAGCACACTAATTACATAAATATATTAATACTTAAGAATGTATCATTGTATGCATCTATTCCACATTTATAAAGACATCAAAACAATTACTATCTATACATGTAGCTCTTAATTTGTGCTGGTATGTCATTGTATAAACTCATACTTGGGTTTCTACTCTATTAATAAGCAAGCGTTTCAGCTTGATATTCATGACATACATATGTACCAGTACTTTATTCACTGCAAATAACCGACATTACAAATCTTTTTGTATTTTGAACTGGGCGTTATGGCGTGCACCTATAATCCAAGCTACATTGGGGAAGTTACAAATTTATTCAGACATTTGAGGTTCAAGCCTTGGTCACGTTGAAGGTCAATTCCTGACGTAAATAAACATGTTCGATTGAAAAATTCAATCACACACATTGATTGAATCAATCGTTCATAAAATAGCATTTGGGATTAAAGTAGAAAAAAAAATGTTATTCTTACCACAAAGCAAACGAAGGTCAACACCAAAAGGTATGAAACAGAAGATTCCTCCAACGACATAAACCAATCCTCTTTTCCAGGTGTCAATAAACCATATGGCTTTGATACATTTACCACATCGTTGTCTGTCAAGGCAATAATAAGACACATTATTAAAATCAATTAATCTACGAACAATAAAATTAAAGAGATTAGTACAGATCAGAATTTAATTGGTATTCCTTCCTACTTCTAAATTTTTAGGCAATTTGCCTGCCCTCTGGGGTCGTAATCTGGAAATTGTCTGAAGACAAATATTCTTGTATCTTCCAGAGTTAGAATAAAATCAGTATTCCGAAAATTCTTGTATCTTTTCTTGTAACTTTTCTTGTGACTTTCACTGAGCATGCATGATTTCAGAGCAAAATAAGTGTAAAACTAAAAATGGCACATAAATCTCTCTTTGTATTCAAGATAACATATAAAGATAGAAGGTATTCTGAAAATCTTTTCTTTTCATTGTCAACTTCCTTGGAATATAAAATAAAATTTACAAGAGGCAGGAGGCTATTGTAACCTAATGATGCATGCGATATTTCTCGGTCAACAATAATAATTTCCTGCTACATCCTGCAAGAACATTTTGTTTTACAAAAGGAGACATCCCAAAGATATTACAGAGATGGATTTGCAGACTTTTCAGCAATTTAATAATCTCATAATTTTGAAATGATAAATGATTTCAAAGAAAATATGCCTGTGAGAACAGCCACATGTATTTTTAGCACAAGCGTCAAGAGGTGCAAGGCAAATTACACCTCATGTCAATAATGCACTAGATGTGTTTACAGCTCTAGGAGATGCTTCTATCGGTTGGCTGAAGCATATAACAACTTAAATTATTGGTTGATGATAACATATTGGGCATGTCAGAGATAAAATAGGGGATGTCCAAACAGAGATAAGACAATTTTCATAACACCAATTTAAGACAGTTTTAGTAAGCTGTTATCTTGCTGAGTTATAAGAAATGTTACAAGAAAATTTAAGACATTTTCAGAATACCACCCCTGACTAATTCAAAACAAATTTTAGGACTCTAAGATAATGTAAGATTTTGAACACACATATCATTGTTAGTTTTGAAATAATGATGCATTGTATAACTTTCTTCTTTCCTTGCATAATATTGGAAAAAATGTGTACTATTCTTGTACCATTTATCCAGTCTGCTAATACCTACAGTGAAATGTTTTGACTGAAACCAATGCATCATTAATTAAATTAATATAAATAACTTCATTTGAATAAAAAATAAATAAGATATTGTCTTTAGTTTTCCTTTAAAACTTTAAAGTTACTTTGATTTTGTAACTTGTTTAAAAACGTTAGTAATGATTTGTAAAAAGGTTACATACCTGCAACAAGTAGTGTAAGTGAAAAGAGTCATTATTTCCAATAGCAGAACAATGCCACCTGCAACCCTAGATAAAATAAAAGGTAAAATACAATATAAACATGACACAGGTATTCTTCCCTTTATGAGTTTATCATTTCAAGTTCCAAAAACCTATTTCAAAATTGATTTGCTGGATGCATTCATTCAATTGGTCAACCTCTAACTCTTGGGGAACAACTCAACCATACATGTAGTCCATAAATCAATAAATCATTGCATTATTAATCATTAAACAAATATTTTTCTTTAAGAGTATATGGTTGGTAATGTCCCTGGTTCACTGAATTACAGTTGGATTTACCATAAATGGACTTTCATAAAGGACTTAAGATTATGCAAGGTATTGACAAGAGACTAAGGTAAATTGAAGGGTCTTCTTTATTTTCTTTTCATCATAAACTAAAGACATTTTAAGTATAATGAAATATGACCCAGCATACTAGCAAAATTAAGATAACCCCACTTCACAGAAAAAAGTTGACAGCACAGGTGGGTGTTTCATAAAGCTGTTCGTAAGTTAAGAGCGACTTTAAGTACGACTGGTGATCCTTTCTTGTGGTAAATGGTATATTGCATTGGCGATGGTTTAGCTCATAAGAAAGGATCACCAGTCGTTCTTAAAGTCACTCTTAACTTAAACAGCTTTATGAAACGGCACCCCGGCCTCATCCTAGCTCTTTACATACCTGGGACTTTTTGCTTTTGTCCCATGCAATTGTTCACTTTTTAGTTACCTAAAGTTCACTTTAATTTTAGGTACCTAAAGTTACAAATAATCATCTCAAATTGACATTTGAAAATGAAATTGAAAATGAAAATAAATTGACATAGTTTGTTTTTATTTTCAATTTCTAATAGAGCTTATACTTACAGGAGATAGACCCAAATCCAAAATTTGGCAGCAGAGTTGACCACAAAATAAATTCCTACTCCAAGGAGCGCTGTAGTTATAAAAGAAACAAAATTTCTTGGGTTTCATCTTCTATTCAAGTTTAATCATCAGAATGCATGCAATTGTATATCTCTGTGAAAAATTAATATAAAAATCTTTTACTATTAAACTCATTCCATAATTGCACAATCCTGGTACAGTGTTCGTGAATTCAATGTTAAACTGACATAATCTTGGTGGTTTTTTTTTCTTAATTCAAATGCACATGACTGCATGTAGAATGAAGATCTAGTGCATAAAAAAATTAGGGTCTACTTTTTCTTTAATCAACTACTTTGCACATAGATCTATTGTATATCTTAGATCCATCTGCTGTGTAATATGACAAGTGGATGTATATATTACGATTTGACATGAAAAGTCCTGGCAGTATACTCAGAAGGAACTTCAATCTTCAACTGCCATTATAAGTACAATAATTGGGGCGATTTAGGGATGTCAATGGAAAGAAAAGACAATATTTCTAACCTTGGCTTTATTCACTGCAAAGCAAAAGGCCAAATTATATGGTAGGGGGTCCTAAAGCTACGCGGGTCCTAAAGCTACGCACCACTCCAATGCGCATGCAATTTCAATTGCAAAATGTGCACTCTCCTGTGTGCACCTGTGACTGCAGTGTGATGAATGATTCCTACATGTAGTTGTTTTTTTTTTCTACAGAGGCTGCAATAAATCACTAAATACCGGTACAGAGAAAACCAGCAACTATTTGGAATTTTGGAGTTATATTCACTTTGATTTCATATTCCCCTATAAGAATATATGAACATTATTTAGAAAAAATTTAGGCTCAGGAAATACTTATTCTTTGCATGATTATAAATTGAGTGTGTAGCTTTTTAGGACCCCTTCTATATCGGGCGTAGCCAGGCGGCTTCTAGAGAGTAAAAATCATTTACTAACGTAAGGTTACTCTCATACGAAGCCAGGCCTTCTATCTCATAGACCCACCCAGAGCCAGCCAAAACCTGAAACTTTCACCCCCGAGATTTCTACTTTCCTTCTAAAAGATCTAGCTCTAAATCATGTACATGGGATAAAACTTGATTTCCGACATTTCTACGCTCTCGTTGTTACGCGACGCTCACGTCCGTAACATTGGGGAAGTACAATAAGAAACAAGATGGCGGCGTAAACATCGAGCAAGTCTCTTCCGTCTTTTCACAATATTTTTTCATTTTTTTGATGAATTCTTGTTTTAAAAATAACAACGAGAGCGTAGAAATGTCGGAAATTAAGTTTTATCCCATGTACATGATTTAGAGCTAGATCTTTTAGAAGGAAAGTAGAACTAGAAATCTCGGGGGTGAAAGTTTCAGGTTTTGGCTGGCTCTATGTGGGTCTATGAGATAGAAGGCCTGGCTTCGTATGATGAGAGTAACCTTACGTTAGTAAATGATTTTTACTCTCTAGAAGCCGCCTGGCTAATCGGGCGGCGAAGCGAAATCAAGAGGTGTTTGGAAATTTTCGTATTAGTGACTTTTGTGATATTTCTTCATGGTTAATATTAAAATTGGCATAGTTTTTATCGTTTGTAAACAAAGTGGGTAGCTTTAGGTCCCCCATCATAAATTTTAATTTAAGCCATTGTCCTTTATGACTCTGAGACAAGGGCTTCACTCATAAGCAGCAGGCCTATTAGTACCTTTAAGAGAAACCATTTCAAAATATTTCCTGATATAATACAAATTGAATTACATTTACAATTTCAATATCACTGCTGGCAATTTTAACTCGAATCACACAGCCACACACAACATCAGAACCAGAATCGATCATTCAACAACACAATCAATTTTGCATTCATCGTTTATTGACCATGGACTTCATCATAGAGGTAGAAATAAACATGTTTTGACTTTGTCTTGTTACAAAGAAATCACAGATCTAAATACTCACCAATTGCAGTCATTAATGCCCAAACATTAGAAGCACATGCTGGATGGCAACCAAACAGTTGAGATCTTACAGATCGACTCGTTCTAACCGTTATTCTGTGATCATCCGCCATCTTTTGCTCTTGTTTCTTCCACAAGTCGCTCACTACACTCTTGATCTCAACACATGCAATGCAGGGAACTTGAATTGAGCGAGCGGAACCGTACGATGTTCACCTCGCTGAACTATCCCGTCTCGTTTGTTAATGAGCCCAATGACGTGTGCGTGCTCTTTCAATCATAATAAACTTTGGGGCTATCATGTGACATGTACAGCTATTACATGAAGGCAACGACAACTCGACCCAAAACGAACCTTATTTTCCGGCCTTGGAACTGTTCCTTGTATTGTTTGTTGTATGTGAGTCATTAATGACAAAAGCAGGGTCAACGGCATTTCCAAGCGTGCCAAGGGGATTATAACAGCCTAAAGGGGGCGGGGCAAGGGTGTGGCCAGTCGAAGTGGTGTGTTGCTCCTTTTATTTGTTTACATCACATGACAAAGGATCGGGAACAAAATGAAACATAGCAAAACAAAATCATTGACCTTCAAACGGAACCAATATTACACAACAATCTCAATGAAGACTAAATCTGAATGTTGTAAGTCTAATTGTTTCATTTTGAAATATACATCGGGGCGTAGGATTTTTTTTTTCAAACTTCATGACTGAGCATATGTACTGAAATATCTCTGTTGACTCTCCAAAAGTCAGTCCATTCATTAAATCATGACGGACAACAAATAAATATTGTTATATACCAACTGTGTACTCTGCTAATGTAGGCTAATTAGTTTACTTCTGGCTTGTGACAGCAATATGAAAATGCAGCTGCAGTGAGGCTTCCTCAATAATTAAGTAGTCTGTGTAGAACATCCCTTTTCCTCAATGTTTTTTTTTTAATTATCAAGGATTTTTTTACCTGAATGAAATACTGTATAACCAATTGTATCAAATGTACTTGTCATTTATTTAATTTATTTGAACAATGAATACAACGTTAAGAAACACTTTCCACATTAATTCAGGTCTTACATTTTTTAAATTATGTTAATTCTGAGTGTGTGAGTATAGGATATAGGGAGTAGGATATGTTTTATGCACATCCTGGTCGAGTGGTCAGTATGCAAATGAGGACTGATGACATCATCCACTCTTTCTTTTGTATTTTATCATCTGAAATATTTTAACATTCTCCTCATTGTCTCGTGAAACAAAGATTAATTCCTGCCTGAATATGTGGAATTAGTATTATTTTAATACTATATGGTTCAGTCAAGTTGGCAGTTATTATCAAATCTGTACAAATTTGAATTATTTATATTTGAACAATAAAAACCAAAAAAAAAAAAAAAGAGTGAAGAACATCGACTGTCTCATTGCATGTCACTGAGTTGTGCAGTTAACTGTTTTGTGAAAAATAAGCAAAACTTTAAAATGTCATAACTTTCTATTTTACAACTGATTTTGATGAAAGTTTCAGCATCATGCTAGTTCGATTTTTCTCTATTCATTCAAATCAACATTTTTCTGGGGTGGACTTGACCTTTAAAGAACACCTAATGTATGTAAAGCATTTCATTTATTGTTATGACTGTTATCAAGAAGTTTTAATTTCTGACATTCCCTTTTATCTTATTCCGCCCTCTAGCAGCCATTTATAAGATATTTTTTTTTGGGGGGAGGGAGGAAAGGGGGGGGGCAAGTGTATGTAAAATATCTTAAGAGAAGTTACCAAGCTGGCCCCGAGGGCATTTATTTTTCATTTTGAAACTGGAAATCTGTTGCATATTTATATGAATTTTTGCACCATAAGGTAGGTTTTATAATTTCTAAAAGGAGGGAGCAAGAAGGCCCCCTCCCTTCTTGTAAATGACTTTGCACCCTATAATATATCTATACTATTTGACAAACAAATAATAATGAATAACATTACACAAGTAAATTCCATTACAGTTTCAGCAAAAATTTTATTGTTAATTTACTAGATATCCCTATTTCAATTAGGTCATCAAATAGCATCACAAAAATTACAGGTTTACAATCTTTGGATTGCAACAATTCAGAATCAAGGTTATGTTTTCATGACTTTGGTCAATAAACTTTCAAGGTGTTGTGCTTCTGATCAAATTTGTTGACGAAATTTTCTAAAGTTTCTTTGCTGACCATTTCTTATTTGGTCACAAATTTCATCACTTCAACAATTGGTGGTATGTAAAAAAGACAAAAATAGTAATTGGCAGTACAGTAGAAATAACTCTTATATTTCATTCAACTGTGAGAACATATTGCACATCATCCCATAATCATTCTAAATTCATTCACAAACAAAATGATCACCAAAATCAAATTTCAAATCAAAATATTGAGAGAGAGGGAGAGATAATAAATAATATTTATATTGCGCCATCTATTTAGATATAATCTATTCAGAGGAGCACTATAAAATTATTACCACAGCTAAATATTGAGCTGATGCTTCCAGCTCTCAGTGTATTCAAAGGAATTCATCCTGTAATTAATGAGAACAGGGTAATAAAAATCAATATACTGCTGAATCAAAATGACAACAAACCTACCACAGAGAGGCTCTACATGTAGTCTTCATGATAGACATATGCAGTGGGGTGAAACCAACTACACAGTGTTATAGAAACCAAAATACACAGGCCAACATTAAAATCCTATAAATCAAGTAGTAAACCTTGGATGTTTGTGTCTGAAATTGTTTCTCTGTTTACTTAAAGAAAAATAACAAACATAACATACATAATTCTGAGAAAGAGCAAATTAAAAATGGAATGAAGTCAGTGAACACACTGTTGTTTAAATCCATTTAAGATTCTCTGTAATATTCAATAAAATTTGGGCAATGTTATCAACATTAGGGAAATATTCAAACTAAGGATACTTCACATTGCATATATATTAACAAATCTAATACAATTCGAATGAAAAAGTATGTGTATTAATTAGAAAACATGAAAGTGTACTCTTTGCCTTATTTCTAAATTGGAAATGTGAAATATCTAAAATACAAAGTAGATCATTTATATTTTCTTCAAATTGCTGACAAGAACATACTCATCACACATTTTAATACCTCATAGTCAGTCACAGAGAATAAGTAAATAATGTGTTTTTTTTAATACTCATGTACTTTGATTTTGAAATAATCTTGTTTCCTGAAATTTTTGTTTTAATTAAAACCAACATATATCAGTATTAAATAGCAGGTCCAAAACATGTTAATATTTAGAAGCACATTTTTTTTGGGCATCTTTCCCAGAGTGTAATAGTTTACAATACAAAATTCAGTGCAGAATGCAGAGAGCAAGGTGAAAATATATATATATACATATTCTCATTTTAAGTACATGGCAGATTACAGATCCATCTTTAATTATCCCTTACAAACGCAAATTACACACAGCTGACACCCATTTTTCTTATCCCACAGCAGAAAAAAACCACTATAATCCTTAAACAGATGAGTATTCATTGAAGAAAATCCTGATGTATTATTTTGACATTTTAATGTTTATTTAAGATATTATTGCTCAATTTTTTTATTCTGTCAAAGAGCATCAAAGAATACTCTCAATTGATATGAATCCCTTAAATATGAGTGTACGGATATCTGAAACTCAATGAAAATTTGGAAATACTTGTACTTTGTCAATTCCCCCCCCCCCAAAAAAAAAAAAAACAACAACAACAACAAACAAACATTGAAAAATGTTGGCAATAAAATAAATTTACAAGTTCGCATCTCTGATAAGAATTTATTTGGTCCTTTGCTTTCTTTTTTACACCCTTTATGCGTTTTTCTTCAGCTTAAACCACAATAATGTCCATAAAGACTATAGGGTCCATGAGACAAATCCAAAGTACTGATCTCAAAATAAAAGAAATAAGGGTTTTCAGTTACATGTTCATAACATTCTTTCTTGGTATTCTAATTTGATTCAAGTCATTAACTTGTACAAATGTCCACTATGTCTTTCATCCCATCAACATGACTATTCCTCTATCAGGAACTAATGAGGTCAAATCAATCCAGTTCTTGGAATGAGGTGTCCAGAAGATCCAAGGCAATGGAAGTGCACAGATAGTCCTTGTGTTTACTCCAGGAGATTGACGACAATGGGCAATAGTAATGAGGCCCATCACTTCAATTGATTGGAGGTAATATCTGTTTGGTCAAAAAATTTGCACTCTATGCCATAAAAGATGAAAGGATTTGGATTAGAACAATCACTTCAGTTATCTAAAGGCATCCATGAACCATAGTTATGTCAATATGACTAATCTCCATCTTGAGCTAAACGTGAGGCAAGGCTTGGTCCCTTGGATGAGAACAACCACTTCAGTTTGTAAAAAGCATGCATAAGATTGAATGGAATGGACCTTCATTGGGTGACTGTTCTCTATCTTGAGCTAAACGTGAGGCAAGGCTTGGTCCCTTGGATGAGAACAACCACTTCAGTTTGTAAAAAGCATGCATAAGATTGAATGGAATGGACCTTCATTGGGTGACTGTTCTCTATCTTGAGCTTGGAACAAGGCAATGATTGATCTCTTGGATGAGAACAATCACTTGAGTTCTTGAAAGGAGTCAAATAGATTGAAGGCTACCTCTGTCATGTCAAAAGGACTATGTTCTCCACCAGGAGCCAAGAAGGAGGCAAGGATCCCTTTCTGTTTGTTTGACTGAAGAAACTCTGAGATCACCTGCCATCTCTCCTGCAAGTTTAAAAAGAGTGAAAACAACTAATTAAATATATTGGGATGAACTTAGTTTAAAAATGTATTATATTACAAAAAATACAGAATACATACCTCGAACATCAGGAGAGTTACTCGATGATTCAAAACAGTACCAGTTCTACCTCATTGGCAACTGGAATATGTTGTATAGAATTAACCTACGTTTCATAGGATGTTAACACACATTTAGATTGTGGCATAGGGGGCAGTGGTGATGGTTCCTATCTAATGTATGACAAAGAAGCATATACAGCATAAATCCCAACTTTTCAAATTATATAGTCTACATCAATTTCTTAAAACATCATGTACAGAACAGATAAGAGAGTCCAGGGGGTAATAAGGAGTAGAACACTCTCACAATGTTCTAAATAGCCCTTGAAAATTGCAACAAAAAAAAGCAAATTGATATTAGGTTCAATACGGCAAGGTTTAATTTGGGACAAATAGAAATATACAAAGCAGCTCCTATTCAGAAAATATATTATTTCACCCCCCCCAAAAAAACACTGTATATTCTGTTTAGAGTAATCAAATTACTTACGATGTCTCTTTCTTCATCAGCCCATTTATAAGGAGGTAATGATGGTAGTCTCATAATAGGATACACTGAATCCATGAAGGTTGTCATGAATAGCTCCTTCATCTGCTCTGGATTCTTCTGTAACAACAAACAAAATCATATTTAGTTTCAGTTGTGTTAGGAAGACTTTTGGCATTATTTCATCCATATCTAAGTCATTTCTAAAGTTTACTCACACAATCGCTTACTAATTCTGTTGATATGCTAAATAGTGGTTTAAAAATGTAATATATATATATTGTTACAATAGCCTCCATTCCATGCAGCTGTTTGAAAACTCCATTCAGAATCATCTATGCATGTAGACACTCACAGCATATTCTGTTGTGGATGCATAAACAATAAAGTGAAATACAGCTAGATAGTGATAGGTATAGATGTAATCAGAGGAAATGTTTTACCTTGTCAATCTTCTTGTTCTTTAGTTTCTTGTCTGCCCAGCAACTCTGCCAGAAAACATATCAGAATATGTGAAATATATAATGTGTGAAGTAGCCATCATCATTTCACTCCATTCATAACTTGCTCAATAATATAAAAAAATTGTCACAGATCTATTTCAGTACTACAAACATAAGATATATCAATGTTACACTTCTTTAATTTCTTTTTCTCCTTTTTTCATCATCATTTTGCATTATATTTTTCCAGGAGAAATTTCATTCAGATAATGAGTCATAGGGGAGACTTGTGATCTGTGGAGCTGTATTCAAATTGAGTCCTGCTACTGAGGATTTTGCAGGGAGGGATTCTTTCTGAAAGAGTAAAGAATGCCTATTTTTGTTATTTTGTAATTAAAAGAACTGTTTATTATTTTGCATAAATAAATTGATGACTTACCCTTAATGCATCCATGATGTCAGGATATTTTGTGGCTTCAGGAAAATTCGCCAGCACTGGGTCATGAATCAGATCTGAATATTTAAAAAAAAGTTGAATATAAAGAAAAAATATCCCGAGTCTGATACTTAAAGCTCATCCAACACTACACGATAAGTCTGTGACCTGACTTTGGATATAGTAGATGCAGAAAGTGATATAAAAAAAATTTCATGACAAATCAAACAAACCAATTTCTAAATACTATATGATAAATGACATCAAAAGTTATAGAAAACCCCACTTGATGGTATAAAAGTGAAAGTGATAACAGTCTTCTAATCTGCTATGAATTGAAGTCACTCCAAACTTAGGTTCACAGTGAAGCAATATTTCAATGTAAGTCTTCTAATATTCATTCTGAACCTTCATTCTGAAGAAGAGAATTTGTATTAAATGCAATATGCCAGTTTGAAATCACTTTGTATACAGCTTGTAATGTGCATTCAGTGAGCTTATATGACTCCATAATAACACAAAATAGTTCAAAGGAGATGGATTAAGGTAAACAAACTAAAAATCAATGTTCTGATGAAGAACTGTACCTGCATTCTGGAGATCTATCCTATCCCGAAGGACCTCTACAGCTTGAAGATTACGGAATATACTGAGAAATGGAAGGTAGCTGAGAGAGCTGACAATCGTTTCTGGTAACATGCTGTAAACGAAAGATCCATTTTATCATCATATTACACGGTAGATTACAACCATAACATGCTGAATATTAGATTGCATGTAATATAACGCAAGTAAAAAAAATTTGAATGAAGTATCACAAGAGTTTTAAACAAATCAAATTTATTCATCTTTAATTATGATCTTTTAGAACACCTTAGTTTAACCCTAAAATGCCCGGGGGGGGGGGGGGGGGGGGGAATCCGCCCCCTCGTCATTTTTCGCGATAAATCCGCCGCGCGAAAATTTTCAACCGCGCCACTCACTGACTTTGCTTTCAAATCTCGCACAACTTTTGAGACCAAATTTGCGATGCCCGGGTACGTGGTTACAAATTACGCAACATTATTTAAGTGCATGTCAGACCCCAAAACTGCTCAAAAACGTGAATTCGTGTACAAATCCAATGCAAATTGTGTATTTAGCCAAAATTCATAAATGTATCATTATTTCAACTTTTACTGATTAAACTTAATTAAATTTGTCTTGTTTATGATCAGAGTTAAGTCTGCAACAATTTCCTTCGAAAAAACAATAAACAGTAAAAAAACAAAGAAATACATAAGAAATAAAAAAACACAATAAAACACATAAGAAAAAATTTGCGATACCAAATTTTTTAAAAATTACATTTGACCGGGATCCTACAAAGTCTGTGAATAAAAAATTAGCAGTTTTGGGGCGGTATGATAGTTGATTAGAGCAAATGTTTTATTTCATGCATAAATTAGCATAATTAATTCATGAAATTAAAAATCTTATTATTTCAAAAAAATTAACCATATAGCCTTGTAGATTTTATTGCACACTACCACCATGCAAATTTTTGCAGCACTCGCGCGATCAAAGGCCAAGATCTCAGGGGGGGCGGAATCCGCCTTCCTCGGCTGTGAGATGGGTCTTAAAGGAGAATGAAACTCTTGGAGCAAGTTAGCTTTTGTGAAAGCAGAAAAATCAAAGAATAAGATCAACAAAACTTTGAGTAAAATAGGACTAGCAATAAAAGAGTTATGAGCATTTGAATGTCGAGATCACTAATGCTATGGAGATCCTCCCATTGGCAATGCGACCAAGATCTGTGATGTCACACACGTACAACTATCCCATTTGGACACCGAAAATATACCCCAAAACATCTCTTTTTGCTCATTCTAATCATATGACAAACGATTCATCAATGATATAATGTTGTGAAACCTCTGTACTTGTCATCTCATAAAGAGAACACCTCACCTTGTGATAGAGACTCTATAAAAGTGAGAATATAAGTGAAATAAGTACTAAAGTAATGAGGGAGTTGTACGTGTGTGATATCACAGATCTTGGTCACATTGCCGTTGGGAGGATCTACATGGCACTAGTGATCTCAATATTCGAATGCTCATAACTTTCTTATTATTCATTCAATCTTCCTCAAACTTTCAACAATATGTTTCTTTGATTTTTCTCTTTGATATGGATTCAGCTGGTTTCAAGGGTTTCATTCTCCTTTAATAACCCGGCACTTTCAGGGTTAACATCTTTAAAAAATATAGCAAAAAAATAAGAATGATAATGGTTACACATTCTTGAGTTGACACCCAAAAGGATTTAAATCACTTAGTTTCAACTACAATAGATTCACAAGAGTTCCTTGATCATATCCTGCTACTTAAAAATTTATGTTTCACAAATTTCACAAAGCTGACTGAATATTACAACACAGCTACAATCTTCCATTAAAATAAAATAAAATAGAAAAATATTCCTGCATACCTTCAAATGAACAAAGAGAAGAATAAAAATAATATGTTACTGAACTCACTCTAATAGAGGCTTCTGTTCTTTGGTTGGTGTGATGAATTTAATCTGAAGTCTTGGTTGCTTGTTTGCAGACATCATTGAACGGAATTTACTTGAGCTGCCTAAAGATTTTAAGAAAGAGATTTAATTTGATGTAAATAAAATCTTGCTTAACTTGAAACCCAACCTTGGTTACTGTAACTTAACTAGGTCTTGTTTAATCTGATTAAATCTGATTGATGATATACCTTTTTATTGCTTATTTTTCACAAATCAATTCAATGCTATAATGCTTTTTAATCTTTGTTGAATAAATGTTATCTTTCTTTTTAGAGATACAAATTACTTATATCATAGTCAAGGACTGTATTTTATTTAAAAAATACAAAAATGAGTTATATTAAAAATTAATGATATTCAATTTCTTTTTCAGCCAAATTAATTTCAACTCATCCCCCCGCCTTATTAAGTACATTCAGGCGCTTAAAAGACTTTTAATTTAAACTAAGAGTTTGATAATTAAGATTTGAAGGGATTGCACAAATGGAATATTAAATTAACAGAACACAGCAAAGAAGTTAAGTTAAATTTTAGTGAAAAGTATCTAAGTGAATTTAACAGAATATCCCATGGAAATTCAAGAACTGTTACAAAAATACCATATGTCACATTTACGTTTCTTCCAAGTTTGAAATATTCAAATAACCATGAAAGCTGAAACATAAAATTTGAAGAGGTGATATGTGCAATCTAGTGCAAAAGGTGTCAGAAACTGAACACACATTAAAAAAAAGAATTACTTTTTTAGCATTAATTTTTTGTCTCCCTTTAAAAAATTAATAAGTCTATAAAAAAGGAATAAAAAAAGATTAACAATAACTGGATTTCTTTGGATTAAGTCACTCAACTGCCTTAATTACTCTTTAGGCTTGTAAAGAAATGGCATGATGAAAATGAAAGACTGCAAAATGCAATGGAAGTTTGTTTTTCAAAATGGAACGTGACATGTAAACAAGTGGAATGCCTATGGCAGTCTCGCCTGCATTGCGCGATTCAATATAGCAACAGTGCTGACTTTGAAAACAGCTATTGAATAATTATTCACAAAAGAAAACACTCATATGATAATAAAATACTATGTCCATTGACCCAACATGACCTTTGACAATCATGTGACCTAAGACATGTGCAAAACATACTTCAAAACACTAATGTTTATGTTTCATGAACTACATTCATATTTATTTTGATCGCATGCTCTTGTCTTGTGTTTAAAATATAAAAAAGTGGATTATCATACCAGGATTAATTCTCGAACATCGTCATAACTCATATTCCACAATCTTTCCTCACAATTGTTATATCAGCATTGAATACCAATTCAAATGACCATCCAGAGAAAATTACGTACATGTATTTATTCCCATCAATTTGGAGCTCATTTTGGATCCAACTACACAATCTCAGGCAAGTTACAGTGCTCCCGCTGGTTGCACTTGTTTGCTGGCGCTGGCATCAAGCACGCCTGTCGTTTCGGGAGAGTGAGTGTACGGGGCTGTGGGCGGGGCTGGTGTGTGCGAGTCTGGACCGCGAATGCTAGTTGACCGAAAATCGTTCGGATCGACTCTGCGTGATTCATGTCTTTGATATTGTTTCATTTTAAACTTAGATGTTGTCATCTGCAAATATTGTTGATGATATTTTTGGAAGAATTCTGCATTGGTCCCCGGCTTTTTTTGTTTTGTGATCATGGAAAATACAAACGAACTTTGCTCTGTCATCTGCTTGTGCAACACTCACCCGGCCAGTGCATGCAATGCGTGCATAGCGCATCGACGCGACTGCCGGAGCAAAAAAGAATTGACTTGATTCTCCCCACCGCGCCTTCAAAATTTGATGCATCGATGTTCGATCGAATTAAAGCTGTCGAACAACGGTTTTCATAATAATCGATATGACTCAGGCTTAATACATGGTTACTCCTATGTCCAAGTTTCATGAAATAGATCCATAAAATTTTTAAGTTATGATGACAATTCCACAAATACCCCCAACATTATCGAAGTTTGTTGACCCTAAATGACCTTTAACCTTGGTCATGTGACCTGAAACTCGCACAGGTTGTTCAGGAATACTTAATTGCTCTTATGTCTCAGTTTCAAGAACTAGATCCATAAAATTTCAAAGTTACAATTACAATTACACAAATACCCTCAACATGGTCAAAGTTCGTTGACCTAAAGTGACCTTTGACCTTGGTCATATGACCTGAAACTCAGGCAAGATCTTCAGTAATACAATATTACCCTTATCTCCAAGTTTCATGAACTAAGTCCATATACTTTTAAGTTATGATGAAATTTCAAAAACTTAAAGGACAAGTCCACCCCAACAAAAAATTGATTTGAATTAAAAAATAAAAATCGAACAAGCATAACACTGAAAATTTCGTCAAAATCGGATGTAAAATAAGAAAGTTATGACATTTTAAAGTTTCCCTTAAATTCACAAAACAGTTATATGCACATACTAGTTGATATGCAAATGAGGAGACTGATGACGTCATCCACTCATTTTTTCTTTTGTATTTTATTACATGAAATATTAAATATTCTTAGTTTCTCCTCATTGTCAAGTGAAACAGTGATTAATTCCTCCCTCAACATATGGAATTAGCATTGTTTAATACTATATAATTCAGTCAAGTCGGTCCCTATGGTCAAATCTGTAAAAAATGAAATATTGTATAATTCAAATAATAAAAAAAAAAATATATATTGAGTGATGGACATCATCGACTGACTCATTTGCATGTCACTGAGTTGTGCATATCACTGTTTTGTGAAAAATAAGCAAAACTTTAAAATGCCATAACTTTCTTATTTTACATCCGATTTTGATGAAATTTCCAGTGTTATGCTCATTTGATTTTTCTCTATTTATTTAAATCAACATTTTGCTGGGGTGGACTTGACCTTTAACCTTGGTTAAGATTTCAATGTTGATGACACCGCCGCTATCAGAAAAGCGGCGCCTATAGTCTCGCTCTGCTATGCAGGCAAGACAAAAACAGGTGTTAACTAAACTTGAAAGTGTGAAAATAGCAAGATACTGGACCTGAAAAAATCAATGAAATATAAAACCAACTGACATAAAACATGACATTTAGATTTCACTCGATTCAATTCAAACATTAACTTTGTGATTTAACAATGCTCAAGATCTTTCTCCAAAAGAAATCTTATATGTTCCAACTTTACGTTCTTTCTCTATAGGTACTTTTAGTTTTGTCTCCCAAGCTATTGTTCAATCTCACTTGAATTTCATCAAACAAAACAACAATTACAATGTGTTCTTCTTTAATTTCAAACCCAGAAAATTAAAAACCAACCAAATAGATACCTGTTTATTCCAAAACATTAAAAAGGATTGAAGATCAGAAACCAAGGCCCAACACAGGGTATTTTGATCACATTGATAAACAATCTCTAAATACCTGTTGAACTTGTTGAATCTTCTAATTGTTTGGAATGTAGATAATATGTTTAATTAATAATTTTAAAGAAAGCAATGTTAGATTGAATCAAAAAATAAGGATGATCTGTCTTTTTTCTCTGAACAATCCTTACCTTCAGCCTCTTCACAGAAACAAATGTAAACAATGAAAAACGTAGATAGAAATTTCAAAACTGATCAGTCATCACATTAAAAAAATAAATAATAAATGTCATAACTAACCCGGCAAAAATTAACCTGTGAAATTTTATAATTTTATTTACTTGATTTGTGGAAAGCACTAATTAGTTCATAGATATACATGTTGCTTTTCACAGGCTTTCCACATCTTAAACTAAAAACTAAAATGGTATAATCTCAAATTAATCAACAGTGAATCTTGTAAGGTTCTAGTAAAAATAATACAAACCATGATCCTTAAAAATCAATGAAACAAGTCTGGGTCATGTAACAAAGAGAGACAAGTAATCGTATTATCAATTGTAATTGATCAATGAGATTTGCCAGACCTAATCATGTCTACCATAAGATTAATTGTATCTCTCATGTAACATAGCACTGGTATTTTAATTAAACATAGAAGTTATTAATACCACAGTTTTATTGGACACTTTGCTGATAAATATCTAATCTTAGCTTCAGACTTTCATGAACTGCTGACTTACCGGTAATCTTTAGTTCCATTAAGAGAATGTAGGGGTGTTTTACTGCTCTGTTATGATTAGTACCCAGGATCTAAACTGATTCTTCTTTTTTAACCTAATTTCATATTTTGACGCAAGAATATATTTCAAATGAGAAATAACTTGCTGATGTTAATATTTTCATCTTAACACATTTTGATAAATTCCTTCTAATTTATTTTAAAAATCATTAGAAAGAAATGAGGAAAAAGTTACACACTTTATTCCCATTTTAATGTATTTTCAATTAAAGACACTGAATAGTGACTTACTTCTCCTACTGATGGAGGGGTCAACTTCTACTTCCTGTTCATAGGGTGTCCCACCTTGCACTTGAAGGTCATACATTCTGAAATTGTAAAAATATGCATGCATCAATCCTCAGTCACATAAAACATATTCTTGATAATATCTATTCAAAGTATTTCTTCAAGGTGTTATATGGACAAGGAAAGGGCCAAATATAAGAATGATTTAACTCAAAATGAATAATAAAGTATTTAATCTGGTTTTGACATCAAGAACAGGGTTGACTGGATTTAAAAAGTATTCAAATAAATGTCTAGCTTTATTAAAACCAAAAAAAAGACTATATATAATATGATTAAACTGTGGCATTCCACACTCCAGTCTTAATGAAACACCTCTAGGATAAGATATAATCTGACTTACTTATTAACTATTGGTGCTCCAGTTGATGTATCATAGAGTGGTACATTGACCCATCCACAGCTCAATTCTCCTTTCTCTCCAGTTTTCTACATTGAGAGACAATGTAATGCAAAATGAATATCAAATCATCACATATAGGCCCATATTCTGAACTCAGGTTTAAATTAAACCCTGATTAAAGTTGTAGTTTAACTATGGAGATCCAATTAGGGCACAAATCTCTCTTAGTTTATTTTCAATTTATTAACTCTTCTGACACTAAAATCATTTACAACTTTTCTAGAATGATACCTGAAATATTTTCTTTATTATGAAAGCAAAGGGAATCAAAATAGTAAATATAAGAAATATACAATATAAGCAGAATTGTTTAGTTTTTGGCTCCCCATAATTTTAGACCAGACTTAGACCATGGTTTAAGTTAAACCTGACTTCACAATATGGACCATAGTATCTAAGTTATCTACCATATTAAACATAGCTCACAGTTCCTGAACTATATTGCAACTTAACTATTACACAATTCATTTTCTAGAAAGCATCACACATTGAACCGAGTTCACATCTAAATATTATGTATTAAGGCTCTCTGTGTTTTACGGACTTACCGGTCTGACATACGAAAGACACAGTTCAAATAGAAGACCTGCAAATTGAAAATGGAGAAAAAAAATATATATAAGGTTTAAACATTACAGAGTAAAGCAACAATGGTTTTACAAATTTTTAGAAGAGTACACAATGGCAGACAACTAGACTCTGTAGATTCTACACCGTCTATTACAATTGGAATACAATATCGTTGAATGATATAAATGAAGATTTGTTATACAAGCTATGATTGAATATTTCACTTTCATTAATTTTTTTTCTTCAAGAGAACTGGATAGTATCTCAATCATACTCACACATGTGTATAATATCTTACATTTAAGCGTAATAGAAAATATCACTCTATTTACCTATATTTTCTTCAGTATGAGATGACCTTATGAAACAATCTCCATCTAATATACTAGGTAGTAGGGATGTAACCTGCAGTTAAGTAATGAAAAGATGGTAAAAAGATAGAACTAATGTATCAACAAAACAAGAAAGAATATTAAGATAAAACTGTCTTAGATGATCAACTTTACTAGTGGACTGACGAAAAAAATGTAGCTTATGTGTGATGTCTTCAATGATCACTTAAAACTTTTTATTAAATTTATGGAAGATGGATGGGAATGTAATGGATTTTCACACATTTTGATACATTCAATCAAAATGATTGCACTCCACTGAATATTGAACATAACTTGGTAGAAGATATGGACACTAACCATCCAATTCAATCTCAAATCAATCAGTTCTACAAATGATACACTTACAAAAATACAGTCAATATACTATTAGAACATGTACAAAATCTGTAAATATAATCTTCCCACTCCAAATATAAGGATGATTCATTTCATTAATTACCTTTGGTGAGAACCTCCATGTCTTAGGATCATTTTTGTTCCATGTGGCTTGTATGGTGTGGATGTTACTGAGAATCTATAAAGAAATACAAGCATTGAACGAGAACAGAATAAACACAAGACTTATATAAATTTAAAGCAATCACTGCCAGTGTCTTGATGCATTTAATCTTCTTAATCTCAAATAATACACTAATATAGAGCAGAATGTAAAAAATATGCATAATAATTTAAATATCCAAATTACAAAACAAGAATATATGTGACAATAGTGAAATGCGTACTGATTCATATATATTATGATATGATGCATGCACAAAGCCTAATACATTTTAATGGCTTTGTTGATGTCATTTCTCAATTAATTTAAAAAGTTTGTTAGTGAATCGTGTTGTATTTGATGTATTCAATTTATTTTTCATCTCAACAGAAATAATATTTTAATTTACATTACCTTGTCCCCATTAAAGAAACAGATTCTGACATGCCGACTTCGGATTTCAATTCCTGAAATAAGAAAAAAAAAATGATGCCAGGACACATTATCACATCAATCAAGAATCTCATATTTTTAGGAGAAGCAGTACCATGAAATTTTAATGATAATTAGTATTACAGAATGAAAAAAATGAAAGCAATATAAATTCATCTGACTTTAACCACTAATCTACAGACAAAAAAAGGTCAGCACTTTGCCCGAATTCAAACGAATTTTTCAAAAAGGATGTCATCATCAATAAGATCCCCAAATAACAGTTATCATGGCAACATGGATCATAAGCCAATCAATTCCTATCTATTATCGACACAATTTGGATTAATCTCAGTTTGAGTATGATTTGACTTCATCGCAATGCTTTATGAGCCAAACTCATGGTCTCTGTTATAAGAGAGATATACTGGAAAAGTAATATACAATGAGTGATACTCTCATGACTTACATGGTAAGTCCAAACTAATTTTTTTTTAAGTTTTAACCCATACCGGTACTCCTATGAAATGCTATCTTTCATCTGCCTTATCACATCTTGGTATTATTATTTTTTAAATAATTCTTGTTATTTTCTTTTTCATCCCATTTTCATGGCTATTTTAGATAACTCTTCACTGCAGAATCTGTCCCTGATGACTGGGTTGGCAACAAATACTTGTAAAAGTGTGGTCTAATTTAATTTACCGTACTAAAAACATCACCACATCAATCCCTTAAAGGAGAATGAAACTCTTGGAGCAAGTTAGCTTTTGTGAAAGCAGAAAAATCAAAGAATAAGATCAACAACAGTTTGAGTAAAATAGGACTAGCAATAGAAGAGTTATGAGCATTTGAATGTCGAGATCACTAATGCTATGGAGATCCTCCCATTGGCAATGCGACCAAGATCTATGATGTCACAGATGAACAACTCTCCCCTTTTGGACACTGAAAATATACCCCAAAACATCTCTTTTTGCTCATTCTAATCATATGACAAACGAATCATCAATGATATAATGTTGTGAAACCTCTGTACTTGTCCTCTCATAAAGAGAACACCTCACCTTGTGATAGAATCTATAAAAGTGAGAATATAAGTGAAATAAGTACTAAAGTAATGAGGGAGTTGTACGTGTGTGACATCACAGATCTTGGTCGCATTGCCAATTGGAGGATCTACATGGCATTAGTGATCTCAATATTCAAATGCTCATAACTTTCTTATTATTCATTCAATCTTCCTCAAACTTTCAACAATACGTTTCTTTGATTTTTCTCTTTGATATGGATTCAGCTGGTTTCAAGGGTTTCATTCTCCTTTAATGAGATTATATCAGAATTAAAGATGACTGACTGACCTACACCACAAGCAGGCATATTACGGACCATGAGGATGGTCAGGATCTTCTGAAGACGGACTGTCTTAGCTCGTATCTGGTTCTCATGGGGAGACCAGTTCAGGTCCTGGAACCCTAGACAAGACTCTGTGAAGCGAGGCTTTAGGAAGTTGCACAGAGTGTAGGCATCTGCAGGATAAAGATTAACACACCATTGATTTTTATCAATCAGATCATAATAAAGAAAAAGTGAAATAATCAGTCATACTCAAAACTAATAAACTAAGATAAGGCTAACCTGACAGAACATATCTAAAATCAGAAATTGTACATTGGATAAAAATGGCCATCTGACAAAGCTACACAGAAGTTACCAAAAAGTAAACTTAGGAATTACATAATGGCCATTTAAAAACATCTGAAGATTAAAAAAAAAACTGTCATCTGTTATTCTTTTCTGAGTTTCAAGAAAACAACCTCCTTACACTTACCATCATAACAATTATTTCTGGGAACCATATACAGGATTAAAGTGCTCAGATGGACTAAATAATATAATTTGTTATCAATTTTGAGTATTTGTTATTGAAAATAGGTTTGATGAAACCAGGGCCTTTTATGCAAGACAAACAAACCTGACTTCAGATGTCTAGCAGTAGTAGAAGGTCTGAATCCAGCTGGTATAGCACCCATTGCTGCTAATACATCAGTAACTCCAGTCTGTTGAATGACAAAATTCAATACACTATCATATTGGTCTAAATTATGCATAGGATACTCTAAAGACAGCAAACTTTCACAAGAAACCATTTGCAGTACATAATTCATCATTGACATTATCAAATTGATTGAAAGCAACAACAACCCCCAAAATAATTTAAATGAATAAATTTCAGAAGTGTAATCATTTCCTTGAATCTTATTTATGAATTCATTCCAGCTATTCTGCAACACCTATTACAGAAAAGAATAGCTCTAAATTTGTTATAGGCTGAAAACTAATCGCATATATTCACAGATTTATCTCACTGTTTTTTAGTTTACATAATATATAAATGTTCACATACCTCAGTAACTGACTTTCTAAGACCTCTCCATAGCTCTTTACCACTGTATCACAAAAAAGCAAATACTATGATTTACCCACAATAATAATGATAATATACCCAATACTATTAGAAGCAAGAATGCTAAATATTGAATTAAATGTTCATTCAGGGTTTCCTGCACCGCTCTGATCTCGTAATATATTGAATCATTTTTCCAGTTTCTCTTAAAAGACCACTTTTCATGATGAAAAAAACACATAAAATGAAAATGATATGGTGTTTATTTTTTTAGATATTAACTTAACAAGTAACTCAGTGTTAATATCTTTTAAATCTGAAAATAAGCCTCCATATGAGTAAATTTTAAACCCCTATCAATGGATAGGCAGAATATCTGAGTACCAATAATAGGTAGAGGATTTGATTTGCTCTTGACCCTCAATGCATAATCTACAAGTACATGTAATTATTCTACATATAACAAAGGCAAAAAGCTCCATGAATGGTGTGCAGCAAAGCAACATGTGCAAAGCCACACAATATAAGTGCACGTTTTGAACCAAATAAAGAGGTAAAATAAAGACAAAATCACATTCCTTTCTCCGGAGTGCACACTTTAAGTGGTGCCATACACTGTGATGAAAAACATATTGCATTATAAGAGAAATTGAATACCCTTTACATGCCAACTAGTAGGAGGTGAAAAAGGTGACAAAATTTTTGAAAATCTTGAATCTGATAAATACTCCATGATTTGATATAAAAAGGATCTCAAATGAGTAGCCTGATCTGACAAATAATGAAAATTGATACTTATGCAGTGGACCTTCAATAATAGCAAAGCAAGTGACTTTGGTAAAGGGATGGGGGATTGGGGGGGGGGGTTTGCTTGTGGGTGTGGGTATATTTTCATGCTATGTATTTCTAATCAATGTGTATGAAATAAACACAAAAATTTTGTAGGACAAAAAAAAACGAGGGAAGGTGGGGGTGGGACTGAATGATATGTAGATTCTTAAAATGACCAAACTTGATTCTCACCTTCCTTTGCCTATTATATTTTTTTTCTTCAAATAAATTAATCAAAGCTAATCCAAAACATGCACCAGTTATCTAAACAAAATTAGACCTCCGTCTCCTAAATAAACAAGTGGAATGCCTCTGGCCGTCTCACCTGCATCACGCGATTCAATATAGCAGCAGTGCTGATTTTGAAAACTACTATAACTCGCACAAGATGTTCAGTGATACTTGGTTACTCTTATTTCCACGTTTTATGAACTAGACCAATACACTTATAGAGATATGATGGCAATTCAACAAATACCCCCAACGTGGCCAAAGATCTTTGACCTTACATGACCTTTGACCTTGATCATGTGACCTGAAACTCGCACAGGATGTTCAGTGATACTTGATTACTATTACAGTATGTCCAAGTTTTATGAACTAGACCAACACACTTTCAAATTTATGGCTGTAATTCAACAAATACCCCAATTTGGCCAAAGTTCATTGACCCTAAATGACCTTTGACCTTGATCATGTGACCTGAAACTTGCACAGGATGTTCAGTAATACTTGATTACTATTATGTCCAAGTTTCATGAATCAGATCCATAAACTTTCAAAGTTATGATGGTAATTCAACAGATACCCCCAATTCGGCCAAAGTTCATTGACCCTAAATGACCTTTGACCTTGGTCATGTGATGTGAAACTAAAGCAGGATGTTCAGTGACACTTGATTAACCTTATGTATAAGTTTCATGAACTAGGTCCATATATTTTCTAAGTTATGATGACATTTCAAAAACTTAACCTTAGGTTAAGATTTTGATGTTGATTCCCCCAACATGGTCTAAGTTCATTGACCCTAAATGACCTTTGACCTTGGTCATGTGACATGAAACTCAGGCAGGATGTTCAGTAATACTTGATTAACCTTATGGCCAAGTTTCATGAACTAGGTCCATATACTTTCTAAGTTATGCTGTCATTTCAAAAACTTAACCTCAGGTTAAGATTTGGTGTTGACGCCGCCGCCGCCGTCGCCGCCGCCGTCGCCGTCGGAAAAGCGGCGCCTATAGTCTCACTCTGCTATGCAGGTGAGACAAAAACCAACGTCAATCAACCACCTTATGTTAGACCTACCACAATTCTATCCTCTAGCTATAATAAAGTTAAATAGCTTTTTTGGTAACATGAGCTATGCCTCATGCATGTAGACAAAAAAAGCATGCATGATCTTCTAAAATTAAGAATTATTTTTCTTGGGGAAATTTCATTTTTACTTTGATGCATGAATTTTATTTTCAAGTGTGGGGGATAAACCTTATATTTTAAAACATATAAGCATGTAGAATTTCTCACAATCAATACCATTACCTTAATGAAAATCTTGATTTTGAATATCTGTTGAAAATTGTTACCAAGATTATCACTGAGAGCAGAATTTACAGAATATGTCATTAATAATTACAAAAGACCTTGGTCATCATATTAGTTGTTTTGCAGCATCACAAAGTATAATCTTATGAGAATAAAGGAGAATTATAAAAATTTCTATCCATCTTTCACAGAGTGAGAAAGGATTGAGATGTGTATGTTGTACACACATTCCCATACATAGCAATATGTGTTAGTGATGACAGGATAGCAATGGGGGTACAAGCAGCATGAAAAGCTGTAATCTACCCAACAGACATGATGCATCATTCCAAGAAAGATCAAACTTTTATACCTCTCATTCAATTCATCCTGCTGTCCACTCTCTGAAGAAAATGTTAATTATATTTTATAAAATATTAATGCAACAATATGGGAAAATATCAATAAAGGTTAATAATAACAGGAGATTACACCTAGTATAGCATTTGTATGAATCAGTGTTCATCATAGTTTCTCTTAAAAACAAACTAAGGCATAAATGATTGCGAATCAAACCAGTAGTATTAATTAATTTATTGTTTACTGGATTGTAAAATCCAATTTCTGTGACTAAGGGCACTTTGCAAGAAAAGGGAGATGCTTTTAAATATGATTCAAATTAACAAAAGACGATCCAAAATGCATGCTCCTGATTGGTTGAAAATCAAGTTGTCTTTGATTTTGGAGTAGCATTCAAATGCATCCTTTTGTGCAAATGGGTCTTATGTAGAAAATACTTTTCCTATTAATTTGTGATGATCGCAGCATTGAGAACACTATTCATTTAAATGCAAACAAGGTGTTCTTATCTAACAACTCTCACAATACCATGAGCATGGTAAAAGACTACTTTCGAATATCATTTACCCATTATTCTTTTAATTTCCTCAATAAAATCTACACAATGGTGTGCTCATTTCTAGCAATAATTTGCTCTAAGAAAATGCATCTTTATTTATTCATTTTTTTTTGTCTTTAGACAAAAAGAATCAGTAAACATTAATATCAATGTGTATTGCAAATGTAATCCACACATATACAAATTCCTTGGGAATAAACGGTTGAAAAATAATGGGTGGATCAAATGGGCTCTGGCATAATGAGAGTTGTGTATAACAAGTGTAATGTGTCTTTTATCAAAATCAATCAGTGAAATACTGTAACATTATGTATTTCATGATTGAAATCTATCATATACCTCCTTGGTGAGACAGTCTCTGATGGTTCTGTAAAACCAAAAATTGTACAAAGTTATAAAATAACAAATATAATGAAAATATTCCTGATACTATTAATGGTACAATTAAAATCATTTGCAAGAAATACTAATTAAACACACACCAAAATATATGTTGCCTCTCATCAAAATCTACAACCATTAAACATCTATCATACTTCTTATAATGTTGTTTCATTCACATCTTAATACAACCATATACAATTTGTATCCTAATCAATTCATATTCAACTTAATATTCAAAAATAACATTTCTCTCCGAAGGCTAAGCATTATCAACATTAAGACATTTATAAATGATATAATACAATGGAGGTGACAAATTTGAAAGCAAAGCTTTAGCAAGTGCACTGTAATTATATCAACCTACAGGGTGAACTTGGATGTTTAAAACATAGGAAATAGAATCTCACAATAAGGGCACACATGCACAAGGATTGTGAAATGTTCAATTGTTCATCCCTGAATGAGGGTTGGAAGATAACATGGTCATAGTATAAAAATCAAATAGCACTGGGATAGGGAAATGAATAACATACCATCAACCTCAGGTGATTGCACGTCTCTGTAGTCATTGTGCTCTTTCTTCAGCTAAAAACAAATCATATAAAACAAATAGGGAGCATTGGTCTTATGAAGAAGAGATTACACAGTACACAAATGAACGTAATCTCAAGGCATTCATTGGATGTATTGTATTCATATAATTGGAGCAATTCACAAAAGAACTCATGCTTCTGACTAAAAACATTATGATTTGAATAAAACCCCACTGAATAAGAATCAATCACAATTCAAAGGGAAAACTTTTTTTTAATGTTTAGGCAGATCAATAAAACCATTTTCAGTTTTACAAAATAGTTAGAAGGATGGAAGAAGGAGTTGCAGTTTACAGAGATTACAACAGTGAGAACAAATCTAAGAGAGATGTCTATTTGACATTGCCATCTTACCTTGAGGTATGTACTTGGTACCAGACCTTTATTACCCTCTTCATCTTCAGCCATCCACCAACCATCCTCTCTGATCATAAACAAACAAAGCAAACATTCAGAGTGACAGCTAAACATAAAACATAGAGCTGATGTTTCACAAAATTCAAACAAGCGACGATTTCGTCATGAGCGGACGTGTTCACTGAGGAGCTCTTAACGGCCGACAAGATCGTGAATTTTGTTCGAAATACCGTGCATGTTTGGTGTATAAACTGTTTCAAATCCATGCCTTTGCCTATTTGAACTATCACCACCAATCGACCAATCTGTTGCTCGTCGACTTGCTTTTTTTGTTAATTATTTATATGAGTTACTATATTGGATATAATACCACTACCCCGCGATGACGACTCGTAGTTCGAAGCTACAAGCCGAAGAACTCTCGAATAGTATCAAAGAGGAACTGAACAAAGCCCTGGGGAGTGATACTTTCATGAGAAAATTGGTGAGTGAACTTAAAACAACTTTGATTAATGAGATTACACCCTTGATCACTGAGAAAGTTACAGATAGTCTATGTGAGTACATTGAATTTGAAACGGAGGCAAGAGACACTCGCATCATTGCCTTGGAATCAAAGATACAATCGTTGTTAGACCAACATGATGAGTCTGAACAGTACTCGCGCAGAAATTGTCTGATTTTCAACGGATTAAAGGAGAAAGAGAACGAAAACACTGATGAAACCATCGTCAAACTCTGTGCAGATAAGCTTAATGTTGTGCTAGAATCAAGTGAAATAGATAGAAGCCATAGATTGGGTCAGAGTAAAGAAAACAGAGAGGGGAATAATTGTGAAGTTCACAAACTATCATGTACGAGACAAAATCTACAAAAATTTGAGAAAATTGCGTAATCTACAGGATGAGGCAATCTATATTCATGACAGTCTCACAAGGAAACGAACTGATCTGTTCTGGAAGGTGAAAACCCATTACAAGGACTGTACGGAGGCGATATGGACCCAAGATGGCCGCATACTTGCCATATCCAAGCACACGAAAAAGCGAGTCACCATTACAAAGGAAAGCGACTTGCAGAAATTGAGAAAACCTTGAATTCTTCACCATTGATTTGATGTTTCTTATAAGAAAGACCCAATCTTGTCCATTGAATTCCTTATTCTCAATTAATCTCATAAGAAAGACCAAGTTTTGTGTATTAACCCTAAGCTGAGCCGTACAGAACTGCTCTATTATGGAATCATGCCCCTCCTCTTGTGTTCGAGGAAAGCATTTCAATTGGCCCGAAGTACGCCAATGAATATTGGAGCCACTCCCTGTCAAGACGTAATCCTTTTATTGACAGCTCAACTACTGATGCATGTCTCAATGAAGAGGGAAAGCTCGACCTTTCGCTGATGAAGCAAACAACAATAGAGACTTCCAACCTTTTGTCGCAGCTCTCTATTTATTTTTAAGCAGGATTAGCGCTTGAACTGAAAGCCAGGACTCCTATATTGTTCACACGGTTTATTCATCCAGCGTGCATTGCAAAATAATTAGACACAGTCTGTATTTTTCCCTGTTACCTCACTGACTTTAAATTTCTGGAATTTTCGAACTTATTATTTTTTTTCTTGGATAAATCCCCCCATAGTCATCTACTCATCTTATATGTGACTGTATCATAGGCTACCCTAAATGGAGTTCAGTATCTACAAATAAAGCGATTGCCGATGATTCAGATTGCCGATATTATCAGTGCTGTTAACTTAATGGAGACAACTTTCATCAAGTAGTGCCTAGATTGACATTACTACAAGGCAAAATACTAGATGGAAATATCCTTTATAAAATACAAACTTCTAGTTTCCTTACCTAACATTGAGGATAGTAAGAATAGCACCTCTCTTAAAGTTAAGATCATCATCCTCTTCACCATCAAAATCACAAACAGCTTCAAATAAATCCATCTGCAATTAAAAAAACAACATAAATATTGATCATTACATTTACACCATCAGTGTTTGTTTATATTACTGTCTCAACCTCAGGGAATAATCTTTCAGAATATTTGCCAGAGATGTGACTGCAATCCTCAAGACATCTTTGAACCACTTACATGTAGATCCATCCACTACAAGCTCAGTATAATATATTAACCTATAGAATTAGAATTGGTTGATTGATTTATCACATTTATTTCAATAGGATACACATTTACAGTAGATAAATGATATTTCATGTTTGAAATGTAATCGTGAGTGAAATGGATATCCGAATACATGTATTGACGAACTTGATTCCAGAGGTGGATCCAGCCAGATTACACACAACATTTTGGACAGGCCCAGAATAGTACACAACAACACGGCCTGCAAGATGGTCTTCTATCTAACTCAGGCTAGATTTGCCACCACTTAATTTGTACAGCTGAGCATCAAAATATTGACTTAATTTATCATACAGAAATGAATTTAAAAAAAGAAAGAATGGGATTTTTATCATCAGACTCACCCCTTCATCAGGAGGTTTGAAACTCTCCTCTTCAGATTCTTCATCAAATAATTCTTCTTCCTCTTCTTCATCATCATCTAGTTCTTCTTCCTCCTCTTCCTCCTCCTCATCTTCTTCTTCTTCAACTTCTTCACTATCTTCTTCCTCTTCACTTTCAACTTTTTTAGGTTTCTTGCCCTTCACCACCACTTCTTCCTCTTCTGATTCTTCCCTGTAGGGGGAAAGCATCAACTTAAAATAACATTTGATTAACTTAAAAATATCCCTAATTCCTGCAGCCAGTTGATAGATATTTGGTTATGGAAATATTTGAATGATATAGACACACCTTCATAGATAAGGACTTAGTCAATTGTGATAGTCATCTAATAAGGTCAACACATACTTCAAAAGGTAAGTCATTATCAAAGTACAAGAGAGAAATTTTATGAGAAACAAAGAAGAGATGGTTTCTGTTTCTCCTTTCCAAGATTCCTTTACAATCGGTATGGTGTTCATTATTAAACTCAATGGGTCAAATGCTTGCATAAATTCAAAGCTGTATCTAATGGAGTACAGAAAAGTGCAAATTCCATTGCATTTACACATTTTACCAAGTTCAGCTGTCTAAACATCCTCAAAATTAAAGTACATGAAATGGGAATTACGTGAATAATTTTGTGATCATAGTGGAGTTCTGAACTGAGTCTTCAATAATCTAATAGGTCATATGCTCGATGTCAGATACTGATAGAATATTTAGTGTATCTATTTATTTCAAAGTACAGATAAATTTGCCTCTATCTCGTAGGACCCCAGAAATCTGTAAGACTTATTAAAAACTTGACTAAAAAGACGTATAACAATTTTTGACTAAGGCGAACATCAAAAACGTATCTTGTGACTTTTAATCTTATTTATAAACACAACTTTGATAAGAATACACTTATAGTCTCAAACTTCCATTCATTGGACTGAATTATCTTATCCTCATTAAGTAAAAACACTTTATAAGGAGACTTACTCTTCTTCCTCCTCCTCCTCCTCCTCTTCCTCATCTTCATACTCATCTTCTTCTTCACCCTCCTCTTCATATTCCTCTTCTTCTTCCTCTTCCTGTACTCTTACTTGCTTTTTGTCTTCTGTTTAAAAACAAATAATAAAATAACACATTTTATGCAAAGTATAAATTCAAACCGTTAATAAAAGCTCAATATTTTCTAGTTTTGCTTAGACAAATTAATTCAAATTAGTGGATTGCAGTACTGATATACTATTTTTGTAGATGATAATTTGATATAATGTCAAGGAATGCACTCATTGTATCTTGGGTTTACAAAGTAAATATTGAAATTTAAAAGTTACATACTATGCACTTAAGTAAAAAAGATAAATAATCTACACTTTTCACTGCACTACAAGTTTAAAACAAATATTTTCAAATTTTGCATTCCTTTAATAATATAGTGGAAGATCTACTGCCAAGGAAAGCTCCTTATATAACTTTATGTTAAAAATATGAAGAAAAAATAATCTGAGCTGTTCTGACTTATATTTGTGCATATTCACAAATAATTATTTCTATGTGGATGAGTATGATTAGGTAAAATCAAGTTTATTTCATATCATTTAGATGATTCCTTGCATCTTTGTGATTAATTGTTAGGTACCACATTATAAACATTTCCAAATTGCTTTTGGAAATGATAAATATAAGTCAAGTTCAATTCCAGCCTGCAAAATGAGATGTAATAATTAAATGAATTGTACTACAAACCTTTCTTCTTTATCTTATTATCCTTTTCATTATCCTTCTTGATTTGCCTGTAATATTGATAGAAGAATCAAATAATTACATCATGTACTGCTTATTCAGGTGTAAGGATTTCATCAAAACATTATCATTAAAAATTAGGTTTTGGACAAGGATGAATGACACTTCACATCCTTTTTGAAAACTTTACACTTAATTGACATTAATATTTTAAATACCAAGTGATAGTTGTAAGAGTTAAAATATTATATACCGGTACTTAAACAATTTTCTACCAGAGTATACTGATTCAATGCAATTTAAGATTTAAAGTTCACTTGCTTTAATTAATCATGATTTCATTTTTCAATGAAATCATAATATTGATTACTGAAGATATAAAAAGTATATGCAGATACAAAATGAATTGGTATAAATATTTGTTTGTGCTTTGTAATGAATGATTTATGTTATAGACATACCATCACAAGAAAATGTCCTAGATCGGTAAGCAGAGTAAATGTGGAAATCATTGCCTAGCATAAGCACTTTTTTAATGAATTTATATCCAATGAATAAAAATAAATAATTACTAATCTAAACAGAAAATCTATTTGCCTGCTGTATATATATCAAGAAAGCAGACTAATAATAAGCATTAAAATAAATAAGTAATAAATTAATAGGATATAAGACTATTGAACAAGCAAAAGAATCTTTCCGTATATGTAAAAGTTGCTAAATGACAAATAATTAACAAATTATCCAGAATATTCTAAAATATGTTAAAATTCATCAAACTTAATAAAATCAGGTTAAAATGAAAAAAAAAACAATTAGGAATGTGAAAAACCTTCAAAAGCATCAGACTCACACAGACAAGAAATGATATATTAAAACTACAGTATTAAGTGTGCTTTATGAAAATTGTTATCAATGATTTTGAGTAAAATATTTTTGTGTCCCATTTTATTTGTTTTTTTGCTCCTCCTTCGCTTGTGCGCCATCAGCATCTCTAACAAGATTAATTTAACTTTTTCCTTTTCCAGGCAACCTGGACTTGTTCTGTAAACATCCCTTTTCACTTTGTAATTGTATATTCTCTTCTCTTGTAAATTGATTGTAAACTGTTTTTGTTAAAATGCCGAATAAAATAATAATAATAATAATATCATGGCACCTTGTGAATTGCATTTATTATTATTATTATAAGAAATGACTTGTAACTTCTGATCAGAATCTACAAATTAGTGTGATAGAAATGTATAACATCCAAACAGATCTTTCTACTCAGGTAACTACTGATACTGGTCCCTGGAAACATTATCAGAATACAGATACCAGCTGTATAATGCTAAATAATTGAAGTTAACGATCAGAGTAGATACAAATTAAATATCAATCCAAATCATCAATACATTAACAAAAAACACAGAAAAGAAAATTCAACACCAATAATAGTGAAAAATAAAAAGAGAGAAAGACAGAAGTTAATATCACAGACTATGAAGGACTAGTGAATCATCAAACAATGCCTCTATAGGTAACAAACATTTGAAACAGATTCAAGAAAGCAACATGTCTGCCAAGAAAAAAAAGAAAATCATTACATAAATTATTCAAATGCCTGAAAGAACATTATAAAGGGAAAATGGAATTCAAATGAACAGCAATTGAAACACTGACTGAAAGCAAGAAAATGTTGTGATTGGAAAAGATTTAGTAATACAATCATATTGCAAAAAAAATGAAATCACTTATTCTAATTTACGCAGTATATAATGACTTTTAAGCTTGTTTTTTATTTTTCAACATATCATCCTATGCAAGGCAATATGAAATGAAATGAATAATAATTTAAATTCCAACCTCATGTCAACTTCTCTAACTTCCATTTTGCTGAAACTTAAAAGACAAGTGACAAACAAATGTATAAATTAATGTTGACAAGTTGCAACTTATATTGCTCAGCTTAATACAAGTATTTGGAATAGAAATTGAATAATCTATCCCCTCTCCCAAAATAAAGATTAAAAATAAATCAATAGATGATAATGACAAAAATACTTTCCCCATTTTGTTATACAGTTGTATCACCTGCTAAAAGAACATGAATACATGTAAGCAAAGGACCAACTGCTTTATATCAACACAATATCCAAGGGACATGGTAGTAAGGATTAATTCCTTACCAAAGGACACCAGCACATCAACTTGGTTTCAAAAGAAGCTCAATAACTAACCATACTACAGCTGAAATATTGAATCTCCATATGCCAAAATATTTTCTTTAAAAAAACAACTGTAAAGGATGATTTTATTGTGCATCAGTTTTGAAACCCCTTCCATAAAGAAATGACACATTTTCTTTTCAGTGGGATTTACAATTTACGAAAGATTTTCTTGGGGGAAGAAGATGTTTGAGTCTATGATGAAAATACTGTGAAAAGATAAGTTATCATCACAAAATATGTTTGCAATACATGAACACATTGTTATTTGGAAACCCTTATGCTTCTGACATCAGGGAGTTGTGAAATAATAGTAAAGTGCATCCAACACCATTTACATAAATTAGTTGGGTTAAAACACAGCACACACAATTGAAACAGATACCTCCACTAAAATTTAATTAGATATATATTGACAAGGAAACAAAATAGGTGCAATAAGTAGATTAATGGAAACATCATACATGTAGAAAATTATGCTTAAAAGAAATACAACCTCTGAAAGGTATTTAATCAAGCATTTGCATTGCTTTCAAACAGGTGTATTTATAAGCACAATATCGACTGCTATAATTATACAGCTATCAATTGTTGTAATAATAATGTTAAAACAATTGTTATGATTATAATTTCATGTAATCATCATGTCAACAAAAATATACATGTCAACTTCATGTATTTCAGTTAAAAAATAATAGAGGCAATAAATAATGTGTGAATTGATTCTGCACTCATTAGTATTAATTATCCAGAAGACCTTTCTATGTCTTGTATGCATATGTTGCACAGCAAAAATGATTGCAATAAAAAATTACTAACAATACTTTCAGGTTGGTGCAATTTTAGAAAATGAAAATGTATGCAAATGTTTGATCATCTTGTTACAACCGGACAGTGGTTTGTATTAAATGTGATGGAAGAGTTGAATATATGTTAGAAGAAATAGGCAACATCAAGATTTTGATTCACCATCACCGTAAAACAGCACATCAACTACATTGAAAACATGAATAACCTTTGAGGTGACTTGTCTTTGCGGAATAAGCTCCATCCTTTCTTCTTGTCCTGTGTAGGCTCAACTTTCTTTTGTTTGACTTGTTCATCCTCCTCCTCTTCCTCTTCCTCTCCTTCCTCCTCAAGATCTTCAAGTCCCTCTTCTTCCTCCTCTTCATCTTCTTCCTCCTCCTCCTCCATGTCCTCTTCTGATCTTTCTCCTTCTTCACTATCCATTCCATCCACCACATCTTCATCATCGTCACCATCGCCATCATCATCACTTCCATCTTCGACAATTTCTTGCTTAGACGTATCTGTTTTTGGTTTCTTTGAGTCTCGACTGAATAATTTAGCTCCAAAGCCTCTTTTAGTAGGTGAGTCAGGTCGTTTATCCTCATCTTTTTCCTTTTTAGCATCACCATCTTCCCCTTTTTTGCTCTTTGCTGATTTTGCAGCTATTTCCTTTTCTTTCTTCTTTCTTTTCTCTTCCTGTTCTTTTTCCTTCTGCTCTTTCTTTTCCTTTTCTTTTCTTTCCTTTTCTAATTTCTCCTTTTCTTTTTTCTCCTTCTTTTCTTGTTCTTTACGTTCTCTTTCCTTTTCCTTTTCTTTTTCCTTTTCTGACTTTTCTTTTCCCTTTTTTTCTTTGTCTTTCTTGTCTTTTTTATCTTTATCTTTTTTGTCTTTGTCTTTCTTGTCTTTTTTGTCTTTCTCTGGATCATCATCACCTTTATCAGTCTTGGAACGTCGGAATACACTTAATCGTTTTAACTTTGTCTTCTTTGCATCATCTTCTTTTTCGTCATCTTCATCATTTTCCTCCTCTGGATTGCTAGTTTCCATCTTGCTTTCTTCTTCTCCTTCACCATCATTTTCCTCATCTTCTTCGTCATTGTCATCATCATCATCATCGTCATCATCGCTATCATTGTCAGCCCATCCAGTTGATGGCTTGTTTCCCTGTCTTTCACTAGCTTCGTCTTTACCTTTCATATTGCTACATCAGAAAACATCAATTTTGACGTTTATTTGTTGTGTATTATTCATGGGAGAAAAGAACTAGAAGAAATTAGAAGGGAATTAAAAGGTTAACGCTAAAATGCTAAATGCAAATGAACTTTCATAAACAGGGTAACGCATACCGGGTCACAAAAATTTATTACTTTACATCTGCTGGAATAGAGGACTTCCTATATTTTGTCATTGTATGTACAGGCTGACTTGTACACCCTTAAACTCAAAAATTTCCAACAAACATCATGTAGCAAGCAAAACATAAAAGCCTAAAAGTCTAAAGGAAAATTATTTGAGCCCACAAGAAAAACTAACATCAACAGTAATAACCACCATAAACCATATGAACAAATGTCACTATTTTATACTGATTTCAAATAATTTATTTTCAAATTATAAAACACATGTTCTTATAATCTATGGGAAGGCTTCCTTTCTAAATCAATCAAAATGATTGATTTATACTTTCATTTTAGAATGTGAAAGTCCTTGCCCCTTTATTTATCAATGTTTAAAGATATTCAAGTATATTTAACAAATATTTCCAAAATCATCCTATCACCAACTTAAAAAATAAACCTTAAGATAACCTTACACCTCCAGTAAAAATTCACCAGAAATCACTTTTATGATTCTTGTGTTGCTTTCATGTGCAGTAAGACAAACCTTGGTCATGTTGGAAATGAAAAAGTATTCAAAATAAATCTGCTGCAAGTTTTTCAGCTTCTAGTGATACAGCATATCGAAACAAGCTGCATTATATGTTACATTAATACAATCAATAACATTTCACAATATGCCATACACATTTTACAAATCTGAAATAATTTACCTAGTTTTTTTTCTTTCATTTTTTCACCAATGCATGTATCCTACATTTGAAGGATTTAAACCAGTTTTATTAGGTCAGCTTTGTATTACTAATCTGATATTCTCATTACATCTATCATTTAATATACATGTATAAAAAAAAAACTTTCATGGCCTCATTTCAATATGTTAGATTTGAACTTGTTTGTTGATTATTCATAACAAATATTGATTACATTTTAAAAACTACAAACACATCACTTACTTGAAATAAGATTGCTCCACTTCATCAGGCTCCAGTTTATTACCTATTTTCCCCAACCTCACCTAATATCAAATACAAACATACACATCATCCAAACAGATGATCAGGTAAGATTACAGTTCTTCTTAATAATCTGCCAACAATTAAGTGATATACTGTAACTCTTCTTTAGAGTTATCTGTAGCAGAATTGAATATTAAACAAAATAGAGCTCTACACATTTATTCATTCGTTCAAAATATTTTTAAAATCTAAGTTTGACTACAATATAAATTGTATTGTATTGCTTCATGGAAGATGAGAGTCATATCTTAAGTTTAATAGAGAACATGAGAAAACAAGTGCATCAATTTATAACATTGATTTCATTCAGAATCAAGCTCACTGAGCAGAAGTCACTTGATAATTGTTTCATGATGAATAAATATTTAAATATATCTCACCTCAAGTGCATGCATACGGTCCGACTCATCACATCTAACCTCATCAAAATTGGGTATAACTGTTGGCTCTTTACCCTTCAGAAATAAAAAATACACAGTAATAAATAGTAATAATAATGATTATGATGGTGAATATAGTGATGAAGATAAATAATCATTAATAAACAATGATAATGAAGAAAATAATAGGTCTAACCATAATGCGACCTTTAAATAACAATCATAATGTCTTTCATGTCATGTACCCTACATTTCAGACATTTTCTGTTCATTATCACCATCTTCATTAATTAAAGTATTTGTAATAGTCATATAGTGTCAGTAGAGGTAGATCTATTTTTAGGGGAAAGGGGGGGGGCATGGGCCACAGTGGGACACTCTGCATCAAAAAGATTATAATCTAGTCTTATGATGAAGCCCTGAATGATTGATTTTTAAATTAATGCTTTGGGGTTTTGTACAAAAATATAAACAAACTACATGTAAAACTTATGAGTTGAAAACATTATTTTATTGGTTTTTAGTTTTTACAAACTCTTTTTTCATTCTCGATGATGTATGTACATGTATACAGATAGATGTTATGAGATAGAATGTGCCCATCTTTACGTAAGGTACCCCATTCTTACACAAATTCTTGTATCTCCTTTCAAGCTTACCTTGGATAAATTTGAAAGCTTTTTTTCAAGTGCTTTGCATTTTTTCCTCAAGGTTCCACATCTGCGTAAAAAAAAACAAGGGTGAGAATTTATAGAACATCAATTGTCATTCCTGAACAGAATATGCTACACTCACTTTTTTGACAAAAAATTACTGACTGTATGCCTGACAATGAAGACCAATAGAAAATCATATTAACCCCCCCCCCCCTTTAAAACTAAAGGGCCCAATGTTTTACAAATATGAATGATACTATGATTTTAATCAAAACGTGCAAGTGATAGAGCTCTATGATGAAATACAGGCATAACACACAACTGTATGTTAGGCCAAACACTATTGAATTTTATTCATTTATTTTGACAATGACCTAACTATTTTGGACAATCCACATGTAGACCTACCGTTCAAATAATTTCTTCATTCTGGAAGTTCTGTCCTTAAGAGTTGAATCATCCAAAACTAATGCACATTCTTCCATGTACGCATCAATCTATACAAATATAAACACACATAAAAGGAATTCATAGAAAAAAATGTTAACCATGAAAAAGAATTGGTTATATCATTGAATATATACCCAGCAATCCTAAAATAGGAATGAAGCCTATTTAACAAAATATATAGAGTAATAACATGCATGCAAAAGCTGACCTTCCTGGACCTAGTGGGGGTTTCACAAAGTTGTTCGTAAGTTAAGGGTGACTTAAGATGACTGACTGGTGAACCTTTCCTATGCGCTAAATAATCACCAACGAACATTTGATGTTGAATATCATTCACCACAAGAAAGGATCACCAGTCGTTCTTAAAGTCACTCTTAAAGGTCAAGTCCACCTCAGAAAAATGTTGATTTGAATCAATAGAGAAAAATCAGGCAAGCATAATGCTGAAAATTTCATCAAAATCGGATGTAAAATAAGAAAGTTATGACATTTTAAAGTTTCGCTTATTTTTCACAAAATAGTTATATGAACGAGTCAGTTACATGCAAATGAGAGAGACGATGATGTCGCTCACTCACTATTTCTTTTGTTTTTTATTGTTTGAATTATACAATATTTCAAGTTTTACAGGTTTGACAATGAGGACAAACTGAACTGAACTTGACTGAACCATAAAATGTTAAACAATGGTAATTCCACATGTTCAGGGAGAAATAAAACTTTGTTTCACAGGACAATGGGGAGAAAATTATAATATTTTGTATTTCATATAATAAAAAACAAAAGAAATAGTGAGTGAGTGATGTCATCAGTTCCCTCATTTGCATACCAACTAAGATGTGCATATAACTGTTTTGTGAAATGAAGCGAAACTTTAAAATGTCATAACTTTCTTAGTTTAAATCCGATTTTGATGAAATTTTATCGTTATGCTTGTTGGATTTTTCTCTTTTTATTCAAGTCAAGTGTTTGTTTGGGTGGACTTGTCCTTTAACTTACCAACAGCTTTATCAGTATAGGCAGAGGTCCAAAAATTGGGATTGTCCCAGAAAAAAAAGGATATCCTCATAAACCAAGACGAATCATGTCTTGATAAATTGAGATTGTCCTTGTTTATAGGGACAGTTTTTTTTTCCCCCTGCGGGACATAGATGGCAATTACCAAGATATAGCGTGGGAGTGCTAAAAATAGATTCAGTGAATTAAAATAGACTTCATCACATTTCAACCATGGGAAGCATCCTAGAAAACACATTAGGCATTTAAAAAACATTTTTTTTTTACATTCATAGAATCATAGCATCCCACACTCATTCTATGAACAAGGTTATGATACAACCTTGTTCTCTGTTACTACTCCCTGTGTGGTGAAATAAGGTTGGCAATGTTTGGCATATTTTCTCTTTTTCTTTGGGACAAATGCTTGATTTTTTTACACTGGGCAGTTTCAAGCAAAAGTGGACATTTTCCAAAAATTTATATTGGCCCTATTTCAAATCTGGATCAAATCTTTCTATCAAAACTCATATGGAATTTCATAAATATACAAAAGGGGAACATAAATAGCTACAATTTTTTTCTTACGCATCTCCTTATAGGAGAATCCAAACCATACAAGAACTTCTATACATGGGACTTCATATATTGTTTTTTACTTAATTTCAATTAAAAAAAAAATTATGCTTGTTTTGTAAAATTTTCTTTTGGATAATCTAAAGGTCATCATCTTACATCGTATCAAACAAACATTTAAAATTATAAGTTCATTTTGCGTTGCCCGTGAGTGGATATTTCTGATGTCACTCCGTAACTGGGTATGGGTTTACGTTTTAAGTCGTAATTAATGAAATAATACACAAATTTTTTAATGTAATGTGCACAGCATATTAAAGCTAGAACATAGAATCCAATCAATAAATCAAAATTATGACAGCAATTGAAAATTCTAGAAGTTTGAGCAATATGTTTTCTCCTCAAATATACATGTCCATTTTTGCGTCACTCCGTAACCGTGGAACTGCCCCACTGTCAGTTTCCATTACAGCTATTCATCATATAACTTGGCTCACAAGTAAATTTGATTCTTTAAATTATTTTTTCTTAATTAAAAATATAGATTGAAAAATGACAATTGTCTTGCCATATTACTATCCACTAATAGAGGGCGTACACGATACACAAAAATATGCCCAAAATTCAAGTTTTTGAGCGCTCTGGTGATTACAAAAATTACTCCCAAGTTAGGGGAGACCGGGGTTAGTTGGAACATTTTTGACAAAAATGGCTGTAAAATCCAAATAGATTTTATTTGAGAAACATCAATATATCAGCTTGATTGATTGATTGATTGATAAAAAATTAACGACACTATCAACACATGCATATCATATAAGTGTCAGACAGTTAATCTGGAAAGGTTACTATAATACAGTACAAATTACCCTAATGCAACTTTACAAAGGAACAGGATTATAAATTAGTAATTATCAGTAATAAATTAATACGTTAACTACTTCCCCGGGATAACTTCCCTACTCTTTACGAAAAGAGGAGTAGGTTTTTTAACGTGCAAATGGTGTGACTCTCCTTTACACGGGACCGACGGCTTAGAGTCTCCTCCGAAAGACTAGACAATTGGAATAAAATACCTCGCCCAAGGGTATACCTGTTGTGATTGGGATTCGAACAGTTTCCCACCTAAAATCTAATAAAAAGATTGATCTCCTTTAGGAAATTTACAATACATAATCGTGAAATATCTCTAAATAATGTCTTAAGGACGTTCCACAGTTAAAGTGAAATCCATGTCATTTTCACCAAACTTTGCACATAAATACCTTAGAACCTTAATATTCGAAATACGCAAAAATTAACATAGGTCCACGTGCTTGATTTTTTGCTGTAGAGCTTCAAAGTTCACCCAAATTGATGTTCTTAACCCTTTGCGTGCGACGGGCTTCCACAGAAGCCCAGCGAGTCGTTCACTTAGCTACGACGGGCTTCTACAGAAGCCGATATTTGTTTGGTTTAATTCGATGAAGTTTTTCAGCTTTTTCGTAATTGTTATGTACTAAAACCTTTCCCACTATTTCCTTTATAAACCTATTTCGACAATCAAATGAAAAAAATACACAGCTACGTGGAGAAAAATCCCTAAAATAGGAAATCGTTTCAACTTTACCCGAATTTTTCTTTGGAGTCAGACGGGGAGGATAAATTTTGTGACGTGCACGTACGCGCGCGCACACTAGGCCTGATCACGTGATTTGTTTTGATCACGTGATTTGATCCATATCGTTGTTTTGAAAGATAAGCTAAAATCATTTCTGGAAGATCGTCACGTAATAACCTACGCGTTTATTCACGATTTTCGTCTTATTTGTTTCATCAAGACGATATCACTCTAGATAGAATGATATCTCCTTGGTTTCATCGATCGATTGTATTTTCAGAAAAACAAAAAGCTTGTAATGTCTTTTTAGTACTTTGAGCTGATCGCGGTGCACTTTTGAACTTTTTCCCTCCCCATCATCCCTCATTATTTTTCTCTACTTTTCTAAAAAAAGAAGAGAAAAGAAAGCAGTTTAGCACACCATTTATCTTATGCTCTTTTCAAAAGGGAAACGTCCATGTAGTTCATGATATCGGCACTACCGAAACAAAAGAATGTCTGGGCGGCAACTCAAACAAATTCCTTCCGAAAAGAGCAGGATACAGATGGTCAACGCCCCGAACAAAAGGAAGATTAGCGTTTATCGGCAAGATTACCTATTGAATGCCCTTCGTACTTAGCAATACAACAAGTTTTTATAAATACTTTTCCGACCAACATACTTTATCTAAAAAAAAGAAAACAAAATTGTCTCAATTACCAACAAAACAGGTGCTTATGACATCGGTCAGTGATCCATTTTGCATAAAAGCGCTTCCCCTGGGTGATGATGCATATGAGGATGAAAGAAGAATCATTTAGGGAAATTATAGAAAAAAAATGTTTATATGTCACGGTGAACGAGAGAGAATGAGAGACAGAGACGGCTAATAAAAATATATTATTTAATTCATGTCAATATACAGAATGAATTTATAATAGGTTAGGTTCTAAAAGCTCTTTATCTTATTCTCCTTTTTTCTCCCAGATGATTTTTTTTGCATTGAAAAGTTGACGGAAACATTATCACTTCAAATTATAAAACCAACAATGAACTAAGTTCCCTCGCCTGAAATGGAGGAAATAGAATGATATATGATGAGAAATTACGTTAAGGCACCCACTATAAAGAAAACGCGTTTGTCTGGCGTGTCACCAGACAGAACCCGCTCAATCCTACAAACTTTTATTCATGTGTGACCTACACCCCCCCCCCAAAAAAAAAGGTTGATACCGACCCAAATTTTATTGATTTTCCTACTTTTTCGCGAATTTCTTTTTTTTACCGGCGAATTGCGTGGTAGAAAAGATTTCATATAGAAAAAAATTGTTTCCTTTACTGCAAACATTTGGGGCGCTTACCCTGGTTAGCATATAAACCAAAATATCTGATTTTTAAAATAAAAAACAGGGGCCGCTGAGCGCTTTGATAATGGATGGGTTGAGCTGAATGTGGGAGGGAGTGGACTTGCCAAAAAATCACAAATTTATAGAGACTTCGGATTTTTTTTGTACATGTTTGCTGAAAGGGGTGAGGACTGAAACTTCCTACCAACTCCGCAGCCTCTGTACTATTAGATAGAGACAAAAATGAATTCTAACTATTAGGAATGTTTTTTTTTTATTTATTACTTTGTTTTCGGTTGTGAAACCAATGAGACAAATTGAAAATAGAACAAAACGAAAGAACAAATAAAAAAAAAACTTTTATTGCGTAGGCTATAATTTATTCAAGAAAAAAATACTTTCTCTTAATTTCAGTAATTGCTAGCATGGCTCTTTTTGAGGGAATAGTAAGATAAAGAAAGAAACGTAGAAAGTGACAAGAAGAGAGTTGGGAGGTATGATTTTTTACTCATAATTTTAGTCACTTTTATTCGATTTAACTCTTTGAAATAATTTCAGGATATTACAAATCGAATACCGGTGCGCAAAGCTCAGGAACAAAATTATTTTATTACTATAATAGCTGCGTGGAAAATCGAATTAAATGAGACATTTGATTTATGAAAAAAATATAAAAAAAGAAAATTACTTTTAGTGAAAGATTGAGGTCTCTGTCTTGCCATAACCCTAAGCCCCAAGTTCACAAAAAATAGTTTAGTTGTGCATTTTCATACGATGATGATCATCATCGTATTGTATTTTGCGAAGATATCTACCCACGTTATCAATATAGAAAATGGAAGATGATACAGAATTTATTATGAAATGACAGTAACAATAGTAATTTTAAAAGGTTTTCGGGACATTATTTGAGAAACTGGGGGAAAACCCCCCAAAAATTTCGACATAATGACCACGATGCAATAGGACGAGAGGCCCATCTCCGATACAAGTTGGTAAAAACGAGGCATTCTCTCGGAAGCGTTTCCGATGAAGAGAGAGGGAGAGAGAGGGGAGGGAGACGTTAGATGTAATGTAAAATGACAGGTACTGAGAAGGAAAAATCAGAGAGAAAGGATTGGGGGGATGGGGGCGGGTATATACCTCGTAATCCAAATCGGGAAGACGGAAGACGATATGTACAGATATAATTTAAATGAGAAGAACTCAGAGAAAAAAGGTGTAGAAGGGAGGGGCATAGAAAGACGATAGATATAAGGGAATGAAAGCGGTAGATAATACATTCAGTTTATAGGTTAGAAACCAGAGAAAGGGAAAACGAAGAAATCCCTTATTGGTACCGTTTTATAAATACATTATAAATGTACATTTTATATTGACAAATGCGCAAAAATTAAACACATTTACCATCCGCCAGTCAAATAGGAGGATTTCAGTAGCTTTTAAGTGTTATTGAAAATTAGTAAACAAATTTTATATAAAACGGGCCCCTGGTAATTTTTTGAACCCCCACCCCCTCCCGCTTTCCCTCGTTCTCTCATCCGATATTGCTCTTATTTTTGTCTTCTATTTCAAAGGAAACAAACAGAAAATAAAGGAATTTAGAACACCGTCTATCCTCCGCTCTTTTGAAAATGAAAACGTCCATGCAGTTCTTGGTCTCGGCAGTCCCCAAACAAAAGAAATTCATGGCGGACACTCAAACAAATTCCTTATAAAAAGAGCAGGGGACAAATAGCCAACACCCTGGATAAAGGAAGATTAGTGTATTTCGTCAGGATAATATTTAGCAATACAAAAAGTTCTTAGGAATACTGCTTTTCATATTAGGACAGCAACATTAAAAAAGTAAATGATTACTCAATTTATATTGACAACACATGCAGGCGCTTAAAACATGGCAAGAACATTTTCTTCTTGAGCATGACAGTGCTTTCTTCACAAAAAAAACACAATTTCCCCTGGGTGATGATACACATAGGGATGGAAGAAGATGCAAGTGAGATTAAAAAAAGAATAGAAAATGCAAATCGAGATACATCTATAGGAGAATAATAAAACGACAGAAAGGATGGAAGGGAAAAAAGAGGAAATAGACCAAAAAGGTATAATGTAAACCATAATGTGCGCTTTTGCTATTGCATAAATATTTACTTAAAAAGAATTATAGAATACTAGTCCCCCACCTCAATTTGTAATTCACGCCATTTTATAGAATGAATTTGTCATGTTAGGTTTTGGAAGCTCTTCATCTCATTCTCTCCTTCTCTCCCATGTGAAAATTTTTGCACTGAAAATTCGACAAAGCATAATCAGTTCAAACGCTAAAACTAACAATGAACTAAAAGTTTCCTCGCCGGAAATTGATGAAATAGAATGATAATTTACGTTGAGGCATCCACCTGAAAAAAACCATGTTTGTTTGACGTGTCCCGACAAACCCCTCTCAATCTTGCACCTACCCCCCCCCCTAAAAATGTTATTAATTTTTTCGCCAGTTTCTTTTTTTTTTTTTTTGTCTTTTGTTTTTCTGCCGAATAGCGTAGCAGAAAAGGATCCATTTAAAGAAAAAAAAAAGACAGGTTGACCTTATATTTTTTACGGCAAACATACTATTGGGGCGCTTACCCTGGTGAGCTTCAAAACTCAAATATTTAAAAAAAAATGGATAAATAAAAGGGACCGCTAAGCGTTTTTTATAATGGAGGGGTTGAGCTGAATGTGCGAGGGAGTGATCGGCCCCTAAAAATCATAAATTTATGGACTTCGCGTTTTTGTATACGTTTGCTGAATGGGGAGGGGGGGGTGGACTGACGCCTCCTACCGACTCCAACGCATCTGTATTTAATTGAACGATTAAAAAGATAGAGACAAAACGGGATACAAATCTTTCTTTATTTATTACTTTTGTTTTCGGTTGTGAAAAAATCCAGAACGGTTAAAAACGAATAAAATGAAAGAACAAAATAAAACACTTTTAAATTAAAAGCATCTGAATTAAATTTAGATGCTACCATTTCAGTAGATAAAAATAATTTACTTTTTCTCATTGTGACAAAGAGTAATCGGTAGCATGGTTATTTTGGAGGGAAAAGGGAGATAGAAAAATGAAACGTAGAACGAGACAAGGAGAGCGTTTGGAGGTATGATTTCAGATCCACTATTTGAGTCATATTTACCCCCTTCGCTCTTTGAAATTGCAACAGGAAAACAAATCGAAGACAGGTATGCAATCTTCAGGAACAAAATTATTTTTTTATTACAAACTATAATTCATGAAAAGAAGAAGCCAAAGGCGATTTTTAGTGAAACATTGAGGCCACCGTCTTGTAGCCCAGAAGCCAAAAATCACAAAATAGTTTCGGACTTTCGTTGCGCAGCATCATCATCGTACTTGCAAGGGAATATTCACCCTTTTTTATTCATTCTGGAAAATGAGGTATTTGGTATGCTGTGATTTTACCCCAAACGGATTATCGTCGTAATTATACACTTTGCAAATGATCTGTATACAAGGGGGTAAAGAGACCATTCATGAGTAGCGTGACAATAGACAATGAAAAAAGCACCAGAGCAGACAACAAAGCGGTATCGATCGAACCCGACTCGTCCGCGCGTGCTGATTGCCCTTACGCATTTTTGTACACACTGCCTATTGACTTGGGAAAAAGCGAAGATTTGACAAAAAAACACGACTTTTTCCTCATAAATTTCTTAACTATTCTGTTGATTTGAGAAGCGAGACCTTTAATTCTAGAAAGAAAAATGTCTGACCTTTCATCTTTACATTTACTAAAAATCCTGAAAATACTTCAGTTTGTCGCAATTAGCAATAGATTAGGAAAACACCGCCACAGATCCATATACCAGCAATGTACAAAAACAGCTCCGCCGCAGGGAGAGGTATCCGGTTTCGCGGGCCCGCACGCAAAGGGTTAAGTACTGCGCATTCAAAAGAATTTGGCATTTTTAGACCTCTCAAGAATACTACAATGAGTTTAAACCTCTATTACTCAGTCAAAATACATGAAAAATTCATCAAATTTCGCAAGAGAGTTAATAATTGTATCGTTAGATTGGAGAATCTATTTATGGTGCTATTTGTTTGCAACTTTAAGTCTAACAGCACAGTCAGTTCTTAAAATTGGCCTAAAAGATAACAAAAACCAAATCTCAAAAATGTAAAATTTCAATAACAGACTACAAAAGTACAATAAATGCTGCACTTTATTCAAAATCCATGTCATTTTCACCAAAATTTGCAAAGTTGTAGAGGAAGGTATACCTAAGAGGTACAAACATTAAAAAATAGGGGTTCATGTGCTTGTTTTCAAACTATCAGCATTTTTATTAGTGCAAATGTGCTTTTTAAAACACCAAAAATACGCCAAATGCTTTGTATCTATGTGAAGAAAAATCAAAACCACTCTACTATTTATTCAAACTCGGGGTCATATTCGTGATTCTTGGCAGTACTGCAGAGTAAAGTATTTTGAAATTGTAGAGATATTTTTAAATAATCCATGGAATAATTCCAGTTATTTAGCTTCATAAAATAACGCATCGGATCTGCAATTAGGGTGCAGATGATAAGAAAAATCAGCTCATACCCACAGCTAATTAATCACCTGTTCATCCATTGTGACGTCAGCGCGCAGAGTGTTAGATATGCGCAGATCATAATGCGCACAAACATAACTATGGAACGTCCTTAAGGTCAGGAACATCATAAAAGTTAGTACGAATATGTGCAAAATCAGCACATTCAATGAGGATGTGTTTAACTGTAAGTGTACAATTACATGATATACATTGAGGTGGATTTTCTTATATCAGCTTGAAGCATATATCTAAGGGCTTCAGATGTACCCCATAAATTTTTTAACTCTATGATGGTTTCTGAAAAATCCACCTTGAACAAGACCATCGCAAGCGTTCAGTTGGAACATGGTATGGGGCAAGTTGGAACACTGCATGGTAAATTAAGAATTATACTTAAACTACTTACAACCGTAATATTACATGGTTTTAGCATATTTACTTTATTTTTGTCAAGTTCAAAATATTAAAAGTGGATTTGTTGAACTTAATGTTTTCTATTATACAGCCACTCACGCAAGCCAACTGTGTAGTAGAATTCCGCTTATTAATGTGTGTTTGATTTTACATGCAATTAAGTGTACTATCAGCAATTTCATGTACTTCTGCATTAAATTTACATTACAAAAATAATTGTTTATATTTTTTCATTAATTAATTATACAAATAAGCATATGAAATTTGCCCTAAATTTGTTTTTTTTAATGTTTCTGCCTTTAACTCTATTTATCAATCTAGTAGAATGCTAATTTTTGGTGAGAGTATCAATTTTTACCTTTATAACAAATATCCACAAAAAATTTAATTTCTTTTGTATTTTTTGTTTTTTTAATCTGTATTTCTTTGTTTTTCTGAACCTTTGTTTTTTATTGTTTTTTCCGATGAACTTTGTCTGGGACTCTTTTGCGATCATAAATAGCATAAAATAAATCCATTTGAACCAACAAAAGTAAAAATAATCATACATTTATGATTTTTGGTTGAAAAACACAATTTGCATTGACCTTGTACATGGAATCAAGTTTTTGAGCAATTTTAATGGTTTCAAATTATCTTCTTCACTCGCATTGAAAGTCAAGGTAAGAAAATATACGATGAGTTACGCATTTGAAATCATCAAAACATAAGACGGGAAAGAAAAACGATCTTAAGCGACACCATAGTAAAATCGCCATCGTTGTCAGAACGGAACTTTACTCCATTCACGGACGGTCATGCTCCAAAACTGATATAAGGTCATGTTTCAAAACTGATATAAAAACAATGGTTTTCGGCGGGAATATATTACCGAAGAAGATTAATTGATATTGGTGATTATATTGGCGACTAAAACTTATAAATTTTGTTGGTGAGTCTTACTAAATTTAATGAGTTGTTGTGACAGGAAAGTGGTGAATCAGTGTCCACGGATACCCGAACCCGAAAAATGAAAACCGTTATCCGTCCACGCGGGCGGAAACTGTTCGGATATCCGTTTGGTGGCAGCACTACTTATTAAGGGGTGCATTTTCAGAATATGGAAAATATTTTTAATTAGGGTGCTTTTCGAGACCCCATGGTCGCGCATGGACTTATCCCCTTGCCTAACCCAGGGAGCTCCGGGCCGGAGCCCAGGACTCATCCCTGTAATACTAGTCAAACATATATTCTCCAAAATGGGGTAAAATGTGGTCGCAATAGCACTCCAAATAAAAGGGGAAAAAATAAATTATGCACTTACCTCGATTATATGGATGAAGGTCTATCGTGACACACTAATCCTGACATCGAGGCACAAACTGGACCCTCAAAAAATGGAAAAGTTAGACGTCTATGTCGCATACGTTTTGGTATCGATCGGCCATTTTGTTTTCAATTTGACAGAAGGAGAACGAACGAGACAGAACTTTTCTTTATGATATTTATCGACAGAAGCAAGTATTTTACGATTCATGATATTTATCGGCTGGTGCAAGTATTTTTTAAATCTAAGTTGGCAGCTATACACGCGTGTGGTATCGTCTTGCACAGCAAGATGACCCAAAACGGTTGTCATTTTAACTTCTCCGGGGTATAGGCCCAAATAATTATTTTGATATATTTTCTTTTATTTTCTCACATTTTCTCCCTCTTTTCCCCAACCATTTTCCAGTTTTTTCCAACCAAACTTGAAATATCGAAATGGGCGGCAATCTCTCTGACCCCTCATGCCTTATCATAAACATGAAAAAAAAAATTAAGAAATTATGTATATGGTAAAGAAAACATTTTTATAACGTTCAGCAAAAAAAGTAAGATGTTACTAATCATGCTCAATCATTTATTTTTTTTGCTGAGATTTTACTCAATGAAAATTGTTTGATTTATGCTAACTTGAGATAATGAATGAAACAAAAAAAAATAGCTCATTGAATTTAAAATAAAGATTAGGCTTATAGCTTAGGTTAGCTTACGAATCCATCACAATCATTAAAAATGAAGATAAGTTCATTGTACCTATAAAAAAAAAGGTTATGTAAAGTCCATATTAAAGAAAAGGCGCATTTTAAATCGTAGGCCCTATATATGTCATCATGGTCATGTTAAAGCAATAATGTACATCTCAACTCCTTAACTTTTCACATGCAGCCTCTCATATTTTCCTTTTTAGTCTAATACAATCAGACACGTTGATTTTGTTTACTCCATTCAAACCCTATTTTTACCTCAACAAATAACATTTAAAGCATATAATTTGCAAAATTATCACTTTAAATAAGTATTCTATACAAATTCAGAATATTGAACTAATACATTGTCGAAATTACTTAGTTACTTCAATTTTTATGTCGGACAAGGGTCTCTTTCATTGAAATATCAATGAAAGGTATCTCTAAAAGGGCACCATGTTCTAGATAAGGGAAAAAATGAAAAGTTCAATTTTATCCAGTTATGTTTATGAATCTTTAAAGTTTTTTTCTCGTTTTACCTCATAAAGTAAGCTCGATACATCAATTCTACAATCAGTAATAAATAAAAACATATTTGATCTCCATTTATTGAAATATATGATTTTATGAAAAGCCGTCATTCTGAAATAAAAGGTTCAGGTGATGGTAAAGACTAAATATTTTTCCGATGCTATCGATATCAAACGATGTCGCGGATTTGAAAGACAAAATTGCCTTCGTGAAACGGAAAGCGCTGATTTGTCGCCAATCTTCCTATTTTGGAAGAATGGTCCTAGGACGTTCCTACGTATCGCTCATCTCGTCATGCAACAGGCCCATGGTATCCCGTCCCAGGCTTCATGGAGAGTAAGCCTACGTACAGTAGATACTTTTACTCTCCAGAGCCTCCAGGCTACTCCGGCCCTAGACCAAAAGCTTCAATCTCTGTATTTTGGTTGTTCCGCTGAACTACGTTGGCTCCACTCACCAATACATAGACTGAAGAGCTTGGAGGCCCATACGTACAGCCAACGTATAAGTGAACTAACTTTTTATAGGTCGCGATTTAAAACTGTTAAGCGAAATTTACAGTTTCATGGTTTCCATTATCAGGGAAAGATAAATAACTTAAGTAATTGCGTACCTTGGACCGGAGTTATTGAAAAAAAATTCCTCTGGATGATTGAGAAATCTTTCATCTAAGAGTAAGACATTTTCACCTAAGCTGATGATTTTTCTTGCAAGTCGCCATCTTGAATGACGTCATTATCCTTAATTTTATTTACTTTTTAATGTCTTGATATATTCGAATGTCTGCTACCTGTGATTGTAGCGGTTTAGCTCGCATATGGAGCAGATCGTATAATATCGAAAGCAATATCGATATCACATTCTTAAATTGTTGACGCCCTCTCAGTTCGTTGGTAAATATCTCATATTTTGGCTGCCATTTTGGGGATGATTCTCGAGACCAAGAAAAGCAAACATTGGTAAATTACCATTTTCATACCTTTTGATCTATTTTTGCATATGTCGTTATTTGTAGTTAATCAAGATAGTTAGGTAGTTTCTAAATCCTTAGTCTAGACTGTAATTAAAAAAAAAGTGTCAATTCGATTTAAAAAAGAATAGGCCTAACTTTGTAATTTTGTTACAACTTACACTACAGTCTACACTACAGACAGTAGGCCTACCGTATTGCACTCATCCTACGAACGAGGTTATAATATAACCTCGTTCTCGTGTGTATACACTAGCATGGCCAAAAAAAGCATAGACTATTTTCCTCCTCTTCCCTCACCCAAACATCATGACCTTATCGAACTAGATCAAGTGTGATACTTGACATAAATTTATATAAAAAATATGATCTAATTGCTGAAAATAATATGAAAAATGACTAAAAACTCACCGATTTTTCCACCTCCGGTGACCGTCACTACTCTTGGTTCGTTCAATGGTGTTTGATCGTGACAAATCGAAAAAGAAAAAAATATCACGAAGCCACAGAGGTTCATCCACCCGGATGGATGAAACACTACTCGTGATGCATTCTGGTAAACATGTCTCGATAGCCTCGACAGATTGGCAATTTTGTTTCGTCTAGATAAACATGTTTAAAGAATAAAAAAGTCCAAAAACTCCAAATGGCTATTTTGGGGGGCTTATCTATAATATTTCTAGTACTGTATCCAGAGCATCATTTGTCCGTTTTCCTCTTCCCTTACCCTTTCTTTCTTTTTTCTTTTGAGCGTAAATTAATTCTTTAGATTTTTTATTTCTTACTTTTTTCTCAGTCTTTGTTCTTTGGTTTTTTTTTTCTTTATTTCTTAAGGGGAACTCTCCCCTCCTCATGAAATTTAAGGGGTATTGAATGTGTACCCCCCCCCCCTCCGCCGCCTGTGACAACAATAATTCTTGTGTAAAAAAAAATAGTGAACAAAATATTGAGTGTCAGGCTGTGGCCTACCCAGGATTTTCCAAAGGGGGGGGCAAAGTCGTCCGCCAAAAAATTTGGAAAAAAAAAAAAAAAAAAAAAAAAAAAAAGGTCTTCAAGTTCAAAAGAGGGGGCCACTTGTGGCTCGTCACAGGGATCAGTTGTGACTCGTCAGGGGGGCAGGGGTACGTCCCTTGCATGAGTTGTGACTCGTCAGGGGGTGCAGTGTGCCCTCCCTGCCCCTTAGGTACGTTAGTGGTGTCAGGTGAGAAAAAGACTACAGTCCCTGGATCGCGGAGCTTCCTATTAATGCTTCACCGGAAACAGGTAGGAGCTTATTGTAACCAGCTCTGTGGTTGCCACTGTTCAGTGGCTAGCTTTCTTTTATTCAGCACAAGAGGGCGTGCTGAAATACTTACGTAGGAGACTATGGACCAGACGAGAATAAGGAAAAATTTCCTTATGATTTTACCCGATTTAGAAAGAAATCTTCAATTGAAGGACGATATTTGACTCATTGGGCATTGGAATCCTGTTTAAGTAGAACCAAAATCTGCATTTGGGTCAACACAAGAATTGGTAAGTCAGACTCTTTTACTTCGCGCATTCCTACATAGAAATGACAGTGTTAGCGGCACTGGTCTCAGATCAGTCCCACCCCGTACATTTTTCTGTATGGCGAATGGTCGGGGTGAACCAGTGCCGTATTGTAGGCCTACTTGAGTTTGATTCTTTAATTTTTTTAAATTGAAGTCTGGACAGTTAATCGGCGAATTGGCGGAAGTGATAACACATGCGAGCTCACACTAACGAACTACCGTCGGTGAATGGGGATTATAGTGAAATGTCAGAAATTGTCAAGGAAATCCCCAGAAACGACGGTTATTCCTGTCTGATCCGGCCCGCTTCGCGGGCCGGAGCTATCTGATTACTGGCATGGCAGGCCTTCGAACGCTGCGGCGGCGGAGACTGAGCTGAAGTCTGAGACTGAGTTCCACTCGGTCAGTATGATTTTCAAGTTCAACTTACCTCCTTTTTCAATGTATCTCCTTCCCTCTGAAGGGTCCGAAGAGGACTTTTCTCTTTCGGCATCATTCACGTAGTCCGGTCCAAGGTAAAAAATCGAAATCATGAGTCCTTATGACCTTCAGAAAATCTTAACTTTAGCGTTATTACTACTTTTAGTAATAGTATCTCTATGGATTTTGGATTCAAATTGTGGTAGGCACTTATGATCCAAGTTTGAAAGGAGACTCGTAAAATGACGTCAGTCTCGCCGATGAATATTCATTAGATCGTGGTCGTGCGTGTTCAATACACACTGCGTGCAGGCATGCAGATAGTTATATTACATAGGTTATGTAGATTCGAATCAGTGATAGGTCAATACGCCATCACGTGACCATAGCTGCGAGGATCGCATTTGTTATATTCTAGGTTTTGACGTCACCTCAGGGAATATACTGCATTGTATTTTCAATTGCGGCGTTATATTCACTAAGGTGACGTCACTGGCTGCATACAAGTTGCGTAACAAGGTAGTTTATTTATTGTACGCGCTAATGTTAACGCATCGATTGCATGAAGAACGCGCTTGATGTATTAAAAAAATATATATATTATGACGTAGATGGATCAGAGCTGTATCAAGAATTTCGGGTTTGAGCCAGATGATGAATGCAATTTCTGATGGCGAATCCACATAGACTATATAATATAACAGATATTGCCTGGTCTATCGTTTTAATAAATAACATTTCAACTCCCCTCCGAAGCTATATTTTTCCCTCGGGATAATATTTTCCCTCAGCGCTGCGCGCTTCGGGCAAAATATAATCCCTTGGGGAAAATATAACTCCGTCGGGGAGAGGAAATGTTATATTCAAACTCTAGGTAGGCAATATCTGTATAATATACTGTATGCGAGGAACTTTGGCTCCAGAGACAAGTTGTCAAATAACGTGTGTGTGTGTGCGTGTGTGTACCATCGGCTGGTAGTATGCCATGCTGTCTAAGACTTCAAACGCGTCGGAGAGAGTGCATGGCAATTCGGTAAAACGAAGTCTCCGATATAAAGAGATAATAAAATAACACTATGTACAGTACGCCCGGGGGGGCCACTTACATTGACGAGTGGATCGATACCATGCGCGACCAAAAAAACACGTAAAAGGGATGTCTTTTTCAAGAGAGGGCACGTTACGTACCCAGGACCAAAATCCAATTGAAACCAGTTGGATTTCCAACTGGTTTCAATTGGTTTCAATTGGTTTCAACTGGTTTCAATTGGTTTTAACTGGAATTTAACAATTTCCAGTTGAAACCAATTGAAACCAGTTGGGCAACTGGAAATCCTAACTGGATCCAGTTGGGTAACTGGAAATGACTTCCAATTGGGAATGATTTCTAACTGGAACCAGTTGAGTAACTGGAAATCCCAACTGGAACCAGTTGGGCAACTGGAAATCCTAACTGGAACCAGTTGGGTAACTGGAAATGACTTCCAATTGGAAAGGATTTCTTACTGGAACCAGTTGAGTAACTGGAAATCCCAACTGGAACCAGTTGGGCAACTGGAAATCCTAACTGGAACCAGTTGGGTAACTGGAAATGACTTCCAATTGGAAATGATTTCTAACTGGAACCAGTTGGGCAACTGGAAATCCTAACTGGAACCAGTTGGGTAACTGGAAATGACTTCCAACTGGAAATGATTTCTAACTGGAACCAGTTGAGTAACTGGAAATCCCGACTGGAACCAGTTGGGCAACTGGAAATCCTAACTGGAACCAGTTGGGTAACTGGAAATGACTTCCAATTGGAAATGATTTCTTACTGGAACCAGTTGAGTAACTGGAAATCCCAACTGGAACCAGTTGGGCAACTGGAAATCCTAACTGGAACCAGTTGGGTAACTGGAAATGACTTCCAATTGGAAATGATTTCTAACTGGAACCAGTTGGGCAACTGGAAATCCTAACTGGAACCAGTTGGGTAACTGGAAATGACTTCCAACTGGAAATGATTTCTAACTGGAACCAGTTGGGTAACTGGAAATCCTAATTTGAACCATTCAGTTGTGTAACTGGAAATCCTAACTGGTACCAATTGGGTAACTGAGATGACTTCTAACTGGAAAGATGGGTAACTGGAAATGAATTCTAATTGGAACCAGTTGGGTAACTGGAAATATTTCCAATTGGTTCCAATTGGAAATTTTCCAGTTACCCAACTGGATCCAATTGAAACCAGTTAATTTGCATATTATTTGCCAGTGTGCACAGATTAATGTTTTATGAGATTAATCATCATTAACAATGTATCTATTTAATTCTTTACAATTTCAAGTACCACACTTTTTAAAGATTAGTATTTAGAATACTTAGCAGTGAAAACCATGTTCATAAATGTTATAGATTATAATTAAAACAGATTAAAGGATAATTAGTACACCACTAACTGTTACCAAATTACATCAAATAAAAGTACATATATTTGAAGATCTTCCATATAAATATATATACATGAAAGTCTGTATTTTATCAATGCCCTTTACATTGGTATTAATAGACATATAACACTGCTTCTGTGTTGGCATGAGAAATAGTTACTGCAAATGCTAATTAATTTGTAACTAATTAAGTTCGTTCCAACTGGAAGTTCCAATTGGATCCAGTTGGAAACCAATTGGTTTCAACTGGTTCCAGTTGAAACCAGTTGCCTCCAATTGGTTTCAACTGGAACCAATTGAAACCAGTTGCCTCCAATTGGATTCAATTGGTTTTAATAGGGAAATTGGAACAACTGGAACCAATTGACAACAATTGCCAACTGGTTCCAGTTGCCCAATTGGTTTTAACTGGAACCAATTGGCAACAGGTTTTCAATTGGTTTTTAACTGGAACCAATTGGCAACTGGTTTTCAATTGGAACCAGTTGTTCCAATTTCCCTATTGAAACCAGTTGGCCAACTGGTTTCAATTGGTTTTGCCCTAATTGGTTTTAACTGGATTTTGGTCCTGGGTACGTAACGTGATAAGGGTGTCAAAAACACAAAAATATTGAAAAAAGGGTATCTATATATTTCCAGTACGTACGTTGAGAGGCAAATGTCAGATCAGGGGAGGCAGGAGTACAATCAGGTTTTTTTAAAGGGAAGAATAGTGTAGAATAAAACGTATTATATATAGCCAAATGATCTAGGTGAGGGAAGTGAACAATGATGTTTTTTAAAAAAAAGAGAATGAATAATATACCTTACCTGAATATTATGGTGAAGCCAATTTAAAAGGAGGTGAGGCAAGTTTTAATGGAGGTTTTTAAAAAGAATAAACTGTACTACAAATTATGGTGAAGCCAATTTAAAAGGATGTGAGGCAAGTTTCAATGGAGGATTTTAAAAAGAATAAACTGTATATGGTGAAGCCAATTTAAAAGGAGGTGAGGCAAGTTTCAATGGAGGTTTTTAAAAAGAATAAACTGTATATGGTGAAGCCAATTTAAAAGGAGGTGAGGCAAGTTTCAATGGAGGTTTTTAAAAAGAATAAACTGTATATGGTGAAGCCAATTTAAAAGGAGGTGAGGCAAGTTTCAATGGAGGTTTTTAAAAAGAATAAACTGTATTATGGTGAAGCCAATTTAAAAGGAGGTGATGCAAGTTTTAATGGAGGTTTTTAAAAAGAATAAACTGTATTATGGTGAAGCCAGTTTAAAAGGAGGTGAGGCAAGTTTCAATGGAGGTTTTTAAAAAAGAATAAACTGTACTACAAATTTAAAAGGAGGCGACGCAAGTTTCAATAGAGGTTTTTAAAAAGAATAAACTGTACTACAAATTATGGTGAAGCCAATTCAAAAGGAGGTGAGGCAAGTTTCAATGGAGGTTTTTAAAAAGAATAAACTGTATTATGGTGAAGCCAGTTTAAAAGGAGGTGAGGCAAGTTTCAATGGAGGTTTTTAAAAAGAATAAACTGTATTATGGTGAAGCCAGTTTAAAAGGAGGTGAGGCAAGTTTCAATGGAGGTTTTTAAAAAGAATAAACTGTACTACAAATTTAAAAGGAGGCGACGCAAGTTTCAATAGAGGTTTTTAAAAAGAATAAACTAGTACTACAAATTATGGTGAAGCCAATTTAAAAGGAGGTGAGGCAAGTTTTAATGGAGGTTTTTAAAAAGAATAAACTGTATTATGGTGAAGCCAATTTAAAAGGAGGTGACGAGGCAAGTTTTAATGGAGGTTTTTAAAAAGAATAAACTGTATTATGGTGAAGCCAGTTTAAAAGGAGGTGAGGCAAGTTTCAATGGAGGTTTTTAAAAAAGAATAAACTGTACTACAAATTTAAAAGGAGGCGACGCAAGTTTCAATAGAGGTTTTTAAAAAGAATAAACTGTATTACAAATTATGGTGAAGCCAATTTAAAAGGAGGTGAGGTAATTAGTTAATGGAGGTTTTTAAAAAGAATAAACTGTATTACAAGTTATGGTGAAGGCAATTTGAGAGGAGGTGAGGCATGTCTACATGCAATGATTTTTTTTAAAGAATGATAAGTGTAGAATATAATTCAAATGATGAAGCCATCTTGAGAGGTGCATGAGGCAAGTCTTCAATGAGGTTTCTAAAAACAATGAATAGTGAAGAGAAAGATCGCAATTGCTTTTAATAATCCACAAAATTGTGTAGTTATTTATTTCATGCAAATTGCTATTAATTGATTATGCTCATTTGTGCATAATTAGTATACTATACCTATTCCTCTAACTCCCTAAATAAAGCTCCAAATGTTCTAATTTTTTGTTTAGAAACTATTGTGGTGTTCTTCGATAATGTATTTCTTGTGCATGTTTTTACCTTTGTATTGCATTATTTTTTTTCAACGATGCTCGGACTCTCGTAACAGCATAAAATAAATCAGTTTAGTTCAACAAAACTAAAAACAATTAGGCATTCATGAATTTTGGTTGAAAACGCATATTCCATTGACGTGGTACACAAATATCACAATTTTGAGCCATTTTTGTCTGATATGCACTTACAAATTGTTTGGTAATTTTCAGAACCCAGTACCGGGCTTCGCAAAACTGGTCTCAAAACATGCAAAAGACTTTTTTTTTAAATCGCAGAGCTCAGAGCCCCCCCCCCCCCCCCCCTGCGTAAATAGGTTAAGTTTGCATTAATTTTGAACTTTTCCATTCCCAAATACGTAATATCCCCTCCCCAAAAATGCAATTGTCACTGAAATGGAATATACATAATATATTTTTTAATAAGCCATATTTGCAAAATAATCATCATGTCATCCTTTGTCAACAAGAAATCTGTACATGTCCTCTGGAAGAAAATAATACCTCGGCCGCCTATTAAATTCTAAGTTTTTATTTTGTAAGTATTTTACTTAGCAATTTGGCTGGCTTATCAAAATGCTTAAACTTGTATGCAGATCAGATCTCAGAATTTACCTTATCCAAATTGAACTAAATACTAATACCCATTGTGATTGTAGGTGCCTTTCTTAAACTACACGTGGAAATTCTTAATTGCTTAGTTCGAACACGCTAATTGAAGACTCAAACAACGGCTTTACAGTTACTTGTCTGTTTATTCCTTCTTCAACTTCTTCCGTAATAATGACGACACATAAATCAACAACTTGACATCAAATACGGCCTTGTAATGAAGTTTCTAGGTCGACATAACCAACGACCAGCGAAGAAACCTTTAACCAGCATCAACTGTCAACAACCAGTACTTCAACAATTGCACGACGATTGAGCGGTAATTGAGCGGTAATTGAGCGATTGAGCGGTTCGCTGAATAAACAAATAAACATATAAACACAGTGTTAATATTCATTTGCCAACAGTAACATAATTCAAACATGACTGAATAACTTGTAAATAACTTTTTATATACCCACAGGGAATAAGTCTCAATGATACTAATGCAATATACAACGGTCAAGGATATTAACGTGATTAAAGGAAACCTCAATAATTGATCATATTATTTGAGTTGAATAATTGTTGTTTGGTAAACAATAATAAATTGGTAATCAATAACTGTAATCAATATCAGATTAAATCTGAATATGTGCAATATAAACTCATTATCTTGTTGGCCTAATAATTGTAATTATAGTTAATAAACATCTTCATCCCTTTAATGCCCTTATTATCTTAAAGCAAATAATACTGAAATTAATATAGGCAAACAGAAAATATGTAACAGATACTTACTAATAACTGGTTAAATAATAATAAACCATGATGAATCATAATATATGTGATTCCTAAACTAAACCAAACAGTACTTAGATATGTTTATAATAACATAATATAGTAATAGAGTAATAACATAATGATCTCATGCCTAAGCTAGGAGACCCTACCACCCTACACAATATATAACACCAGTTGACTACTTACAACTAAATGAAGTGAGCATTATATATCACTCTCAGAAAATAAATGCAATATAATCTTCTTGTGTAATCAAATTAAGAATAAGTTCATGTGAACATAATAGCACACAATAATACGAAGCATACTGATCTTCATAACATATTAATAATAATTAAATCTGACTGAACACCAATCACTTTCTATCGGTCTGTGTATACAAGTATACATTATGAAGTAATGCTCGATAGAGAGCAAAATGCCAAATTCCATCACTCAAATTTGAGCCAAAATTACATAAATGTGAATGACTTATGAAACCCAGTATTATGATATAATTGACAGCACATATATAAACTTTGATAATAATGCAATTTAAACTTACCAACTGTTTGCAATCCTGGGGAATTTCACAATTTACAGGAATAAATATAATTTCTTGACTATCTTCTTCTGAATCTTTGCAACTTCTGAATCTTACTTTCTTTGTTCTATACTTTGGGTGATGCTTCACCCACATGACTCATCTTCTCCTGGACTTCTTGGAATCAAGGAGCACAATAAGCAATGCGCTGTGTACAATCTTGCATTGACATTTTTTACTTTCTTTTTCCACTGACTCTGTATACAAGATACATGCATGTAAACAGTACATAATAATGGCAAATATACCCAATTATATTCATGCCGCTACAGTGATGTTATAAATTTTGAGCCAAATAGTGCCAAATGTGTGAATGTATTTCTGTGCGTATCATTTTTGTATATGTAGACTTAAGTCTAGTAGATGGCTGACTTACATTTAAGCAAAATATTTAGCCAAAAAAAAATGCAATTGAATACCAAAGATGGATAAGTATTTTACTTTTGCAAAATACTGAGTAAAATATACTTGAAATTGTGGCTTTAAGAGTAGCATTGAATACCGGCCCTGTTCCTCATCATCATTATCATCCCACTACCACACCAGTTTCTGCAGCACAAACTTTAACTTTCATAGGTTGAGTCCATTTCAAAGCCAACACTCTCACTTTAACTTTTTTCTCTTATAACATGACGTCCACACACTGCCAATCACATCCTTACAACACCAACTGTCAGAGGACAACAGAACTGCAGTTACCATAGCATTACCCCCAAAACACCACTCAATTTTGAATTGATCCAAGTGAAATATGACTGTGTTGCACAAAAAAAAAGCTATGTAGTCATAGTAGATTTTATTGACTTGTACATTCATAAGGCTATGCATATATTTTGAGTAATTGTTGTGTTGTCTTCAGTGATAGTTGGTACCCACTGTGCTTATGGCCAACTTTGGTAAAGGCATACATTGAATAAACTTTTATGTACTGAAAATGATGACAGAATATATTCTAAAAAAATAACATTACAAATGCATGACAGGTAATACAACATATTTCAACATGAACTATTTCACAATTTGCCAACATGACAATAAAAACTAACCTTAAAAAATAGTAGAAGCTGATGTTGGATGGAAAAGAATATTTTTGTCATACAGCTTGAAAGACATTACATATGTATGCCTCACCTCCTTTTAAATTGGCTTCACCATAATTTGTAGTACAGTTAATTCTTTTTTTAAAACCTCCATTGAAACTTGCCTCACCTCCTTTTAAATTGGCTTCACCATAATACAGTTTATTCTTTTTAAATACCTCCATTGAGGCTTGCCTCACCTCCTTTTAAATTGGCTTCACCATAATTTGTAGTACAGTTTATTCTTTTTAAAAACCTCCATTGAAACTTGCCTCACCTCCTTTCAAATTTGTAGTACAGTTTATTCTTTTTAAAAACCTCAATTGAAACTTGCCTCACCTCCTTTCAAATTTGTAGTACAGTTTATTATTTTTAAAAATCTCCATTAAAACTTGCCTCACCTCCTTTTAAATTGGCTTCACCATAATTTGTAGTACAGTTTATTCTTTTTTTAAAACCTCCATTGAAACTTGCCTCACCTCCTTTTGAATTGGCTTCACCATAATTTGTAGTACAGTTTATTCTTTTTTAAAAACCTCCATTGAAACTTGCCTCGCCTCCTTTTAAATTGGCTTCACCATAATACAGTTTATTCTTTTTAAAAACCTCCATTAAAACTTGCCTCACCTCCTTTTAAATTGGCTTCACCATAATTTGTAGTACAGTTTATTCTTTTTTAAAAACCTCCATTGAAACTTGCCTCGCCTCCTTTTAAATTTGTAGTACAGTTTATTCTTTTTAAAAACCTCAATTAATTTGCCTCACCTCCTTTTAAATTGGCTTCACCATAATTTGTAGTATATTCTTTTTTAAAAACCTCCATTGAAACTTGCCTCGCCTCCTTTTAAATTTGTAGTACATGCAGTTTATTCTTTTTAAAAACCTCAATTGAAACTTGCCTCACCTCCTTTTAAATTGGCTTCACCATAATTTGTAGTACAGTTTATTCTTTTTAAAAACCTCCATTGAAACTTGCCTCACCTCCTTTTAAATTGGCTTCACCATAATACAGTTTATTCTTTTTAAAAACCTCCATTAAAACTTGCCTCACCTCCTTTTAAATTGGCTTCACCATAATACAGTTAATATTCTTTTTAAAAACCTCCATTAAAACTTGCCTCGCCTCCTTTTAAATTTGTAGTACAGTTTATTCTTTTTAAAAACCTCAATTGAAACTTGCCTCACCTCCTTTTAAATTGGCTTCACCATAATTTGTAGTCCAGTTTATTCTTTTTAAAAACCTCCATTGAAACTTGCCTCACCTCCTTTTAAATTGGCTTCACCATAATACAGTTTATTCTTTTTAAAAACCTCCATTAAAACTTGCCTCACCTCCTTTTAAATTGGCTTCACCATAATACAGTTTATTCTTTTTAAAAACCTCCATTGAAACTTGCCTCACCTCCTTTTAAATTGGCTTCACCATAATACAGTTTATTCTTTTTAAAAACCTCCATTAAAACTTGCCTCACCTCCTTTTAAATTGGCTTCACCATAATACAGTTTATTCTTTTTAAAAACCTCCATTGAAACTTGCCTCACCTCCTTTTGAATTGGCTTCACCATAATTTGTAGTACAGTTTATTCTATTTTAAAAACCTCCATTGAAACTTGCCTCGCCTCCTTTTAAATTTGTACGTAGTACAGTTTATTCTTTTTAAAAACCTCAATTGAAACTTGCCTCACCTCCTTTTAAATTGGCTTCACCATAATTTGTAGTACAGTTTATTCTTTTTAAAAACCTCCATTGAAACTTGCCTCACCTCCTTTTAAATTGGCTTCACCATAATACAGTTTATTCTTTTTAAAAACCTCCATTAAAACTTGCCTCACCTCCTTTTAAATTGGCTTCACCATAATACAGTTTATTCTTTTTTAAAACCTCCATTGAAACTTGTCTCACCTCCTTTTAAATTGGCTTCACCATAATATTCAGGTAAGGTATATTCATTCTTTTTTTTTTAAACATATCATTGTTCACTTCCCTCACCTAGATCATTTGGCTATATATATAATACCTTTTATTCTACACTATTCTTCCCTTTAAAAAAACCTGATTGTACTCCTAGCTGCCTCCCTGATCTGACATTTGCCTCTCAACGTACTGGAAATAGATACCCTTTTTTCAATATTTTTGTGTTTTTGACACCCTTATCACGTTACGTACGTAACGTACGTGCCCTCTCTTGAAAAAGACATCCTTTTTACGTGTTTTTTTGGTCGCGCATGGTATCCACTCGTCAATGTAAGTGGCCCCCCCGGGCGTACTGTACATAGTGTTATTTTATTATCTCTTTATATCGGAAACTTCGTTTTACCGAATTGCCATGCACTCTCTCCGACGCGTTTGAAGTCTTAGACAGCATGGCATACTACCAGCCGATGGTACACACACGCACACACACACACGTTATTTGACAACTTGTCTCTGGAGCCAAAGTTCCTCGCATATAACTATCTGCATGCCTGCACGCAGTGTGTATTGAACACGCACGACCACGATCTAATGAATATTCATCGGCGAGACTGACGTCATTTTACGAGTCTCCTTTCAAACTTGGATCATAAGTGCCTACCTCAAATTGTTTACCAAGAATTGGTATTTCCAACGGACGGTGTCTTCAAATTTTTAAAAGAAAAAGAAGAGCGAGTATACCGGTGCGGTATCATGACACTACGATACAGGGTCGAGCGTCCAGCATGGGTTTTTTTGTTTTTTTAATTTTTAAAATCTTAATCGTGCGTTATGGTTTTTTTCGCTATATATGTTAGCACCAATAGAACTTAATTGTATACCGATATATAATTGGATATTTTCTTTGATCAGGGCAATTGTATCGATTTTGGTTCTGTGAGACTGTATTCCCTGGCATACAGATGGCGGTGGAGGGGAGTCTTATTGTGCGTATCCCCAAGTTCCACTCCAAGGGGGGGGGGGGTAAAAAGGAGGGGTAGAATAAAGAAATAAGAGAGAAGAATGGTTAGATAATGTTTTTCTGAATATATATATATAAATCTCTTTTCACTGTCTTTAAAATTCATTTTAAAGGTCAACATTTGCTCAAACCATGTTGTCCCTTCAATATTTTAGGCTCATATGACTATGCATAAATTGATTCTCTTGTATTTGTGGTTGCTTTAAAATTTAGTGCATTTTCAAAATAATTTTGCTTGAATTACATGTAGGATGAGCATAGCGACATATAGCTCTTAATTTACTAATAATCTCGCAGTTAATACACTTCAAAATTCTACTTTTTGATAAAACAATGAGAATTGCAGTTACATATATTGCAACCAGGAGTGTTTTTTTAAGGTTTTGTCGGACATTTTATCCAACAGTTACCATAGGACCTATGCTTCTCAGCCAATCATAATCAAGGAAAGAAATCAGATCTGACAACTTGTCAGACAAAAATGTTGATGAAACACTCCCCAGATCTTCTTTTCATGGCTCTTCCTAATCCTTTTCTTCATTCCTTTTTTTAATTCTAAAAAGAGTGTGCCTCCTCCAGCACCATCCATTCGTTAATAGCAGTTTTAAAAGTACCTCAAGATATCCCTTCATATTTCTATTCTTTTCCCTAATCTATCCAGGATCCTCCCCTTCCTCTAATCTTTCTTTCTTTTTCAAAATCAGTTATCTTCTGACCCCAGATGACTCCCATCATTCCACCCCCTCTCTGTCTGTCTATTTCTCTCTCTCCCCCTCCTAAACATTATCTCTCCCTCTCTCTTTCTTTTCTCCCAACCTTCCTAATCTGGGTCTGTTAATTTCTTTACTGCCCTATTTCTTCCCCTCTCCCAATCTTCTAACTCTATCTACATTAGAGGTTATTTTCTCATTCCACATCCATTCCTTCTCTCCCTCCCTTTCCCTCTTGCACACCCACACACACACTTCCTCTCTCTCCCCCTCTAGTCATCCCCCACTCCCCTCTTCTCTCTCTCTCTCTCTCTGAACATTACTGACAAAAACCAAACTTTAACATTAATATAATTGTGTAAAAGAGCTGTAATTATATTACAGTTTTTTTTCTTTTCAGCAAATATTTCAAAAAAAATAAATTAGTACAATTCAAAAGAAAAATAGAATGTATAATACCAGTACACAATTTACATTTAAAAATATCAGTCTGGAAAATGCCAAGAAAGAGACTATAAAGTCATGCTTCCTATGTACTTTAAAAAAAGTAGGCAATGTCTGATATCATGAAGAGTACATTACAGATCTAACTACATTTATAAAATACAGTGTAATGAAATAAAATCCAATCCTCACTGCTCTTAAAAAGAGACAAAACATTATATATTTTGGCATAATACTGTAAGGTAACATACTATTCATAGCTCCTTCCTCCTCCTCATCACTTCTCTCTTTTGCTCTCTCTCTCTCTCTCTCTCTCTCTCTTATGTCTATCTCAGACTATGCAATTATATCAAAGGCAGAGAGAGTTCTTTCAGCACTGTAAGCACATACTCTATAATAAAAAACATTAATCATAATATACCACTGTAGCAAAAATACTTGAGTCTACCAATTATTCTGTAATGCCCCTTGGCTTTCAATATTACAACCTTTATCTAAGCATGGACCTAGGTCCATGATCTAAGGCTGGCAGGGAATGTGTAGGCAAATTGGTTCCCATTTACATCTGTGTACATTGGCAGTGGTAGTGGGGGCTGTAATTTTAACCTTAAGACATTGGAGTGTGAATCTATCAAATAATAAACTTTGCAATAAATCAACACATATTGACAGATTTGAAACATAAAAAAAAGTACTGTAAGTTTCTACTACATGTAATAAATACACAAAATATCAAAAGGATAAAGAACTACAAAAGCAGGAAATAAATACTTAGTCAAATATAAATCATGTTTCTATTGCCTGACCAGATTAAAGAGTGATTAAACATTGCATGTATAGCATAGATATTCTATATTTGAAATACAGCAATAATCACTGACCATACATAACAACATGTAGTTTGACATCTGATTTTAAATCATTCAATACAGGCATAATTGTCGTTTTTTCTAATGTTGGTATTTAACCTCTTAGAGCTGTGTAATTTTTATTTCAAAGGCTGTACCATACTCACACATAATCTGATGCCTTGCTATATCTGATGCACAATTATAGGCATCTCAAAAACAAATTGAAAAAAGTCACTACTATTAACCCTGATAAGACGGGGATGGGGGCTGAATCAGCCCCTCCTCGAAATTTTTGCGATAAATCCGCCGCGCAAATTTTTTTGACCGCGTCGCTTAATGACTTTTTACTTTCAAGTCTCGCACAATTTTTGAGACCAAAATTGCGGCCCCCGGGAACACGGTTCCATAAGGACACAACATTACGTAAGTGCACGCAGACCCAAAATTGCAAAAAAATGTGAATTTGTGTACAAATGCATATGAATGTATCATTATTTTTCCTTTCACTGATTAAAATCAACTAATTTCATCTTGTTAATGGTCAAAATAAAGTCTCCATCAAATTCTATTGAAAAAACAATGAAAAACAAAAAGTAAAAAAAACCAGAGAAATACATAAGAAATTTAGAAGTCGGTTTAAAGTGTTTAATAAAAAAAAAATCTATATCCCAAAATCAACATGCAAAATACACACTCTGCCTTGAAAATTGCCCTCATCTAAATCTGAGCTGAGTGTGTATACATGACAATAAAAATTCAAAATGGACAGTGTAAATAAATTACATCTACATGTAAAACCTCAATGTATGAAAAAATTATCATAATTCAAAGGGCATAGAGAAGCAATTTCATAAAAAACACACACTAACATTTTATATTCTTCTGATCCTCAAAATGTTGACAAAGGCAATGCAGGATTCTGTAAATGTGCAGCATGTTTTATAAGACCCTGAATTCACATAGACATTATTTATGTGAATATACTCCAGCTCTTTGATCCAGTTTCAAGGCAAACATTTTCCCCCCAAAACTGCTATACATGTAGCATACATGTTTGGTCTAAAATTATTAGATGGGCTTGTTCTTTATCAATGCTAGACCTTTTTTGTCAAAATTTCATTTGGTGTGACTGGTACTTGGTCTAATTGCCAGAAGGTCTAAAGACCACAAAATCAATTTATAACTTGGGCTCAATTATCATTTGGTCCACTTACCACTTACGTTAGGTATAATGACCATTTCATCCTAAGCAGAATGAAATTAAACCCCAGTATATTAGATCAAGTGGGACTAGTCAAACTGGATATCAGAATGACTGGTTATTATCCAAAGGAAATTAGACATAATTTCAAATAGACAAAACAAGTTAGACCACAATACATTGATGTAATATTTACTTAGAAAAAATGTTTATAGCACAAGTAAGTATGTAACCTAATATACACAGTGTCCTGTTGTTTCCATTAATGTTCAATCTCTTGTGGTAGTGGTTTGACAAGATGACAGACAATTAAAGATTTTCTCTGTTTGATGGGGTTATAATGTATGGAAGGCATTACAAACATTTCTAGAAACAACCAACCTGGAAACAACAGCAGACTGGTTAGCTCAGCCCTTAAGAAGAATTGCACAGAATATAGGTTTTAATCAAGTTTACATTTCAAGCATTTAAATAAGTCATACGGATGATAGCAAATTATTCCTATCATAATTTCTTCAGATGTTCCCAATGTTTTCTCAATAGCTCCAGGGTTGCACCAAGTGCCCAGCTGACACGGAAGCCATCAATTGCATTTGTCATCTACCAATAGAGGAAATAGAAAAGGAAGATTATTATTCTTAGATTAGTTTGAAAAGGAAATTGATTACAAACACCCATTTAATACCTGTAAAGGCATGCTCTCTAACTGAAATGATATATCTTGTAAGAAGATTCATAAAGTATCAACATTTCTTATGCTACAGGTGTAACGCAAAATGAAAGCATAAGTAAAGTATGAATGAGAAAAAAATAAAGAATATAACAATTAAAATATGATCATAACATATTTTACATGAAAATGTACTTTGATCAGATACCCAATCAAAATGAAATATCTGCATATTTTTTCATATAAAAACCCTTTTTTTTTCAAGCATGGAACAAGATGAATATTTCAGGATATAACATTTGTGTGAAGCTTTCTGATATTGATTCACTAATGAGATGAGTGGACAAAGAGTACATTGTGCAGAAAAATAAAACCATAACTGTTAAAGGGAAACAGACATAAATAGAAATATTAATTCAAATTTTCACAAAGAATCAATGGTTGAAAAGTTCTGTACACTAGTTAACTTCATCATTATTGTAAATATGAAAAATTGAAGTAGAAAATAAAACAATCGAATTGGATTGAATTGGCACTACGCTTTTGCAAATATTTGGATGTTTGATGATACTAAAGTAGAATTCGAATTAATGGCCCTTTGCTAAAGCTTTAGATCTAGGCTTTAAACACATTTATGTAACTATTGTAGATGTACATGTAGGCCCATATGGGCCAGTCTACCAATACAAAGGCACCACACCACCATGAATATTTATAAGCCAATAAAGCTTAAAGAAAATACAATGACTCTATCAAGAGTCAATAGTGTTGACCACACATACCAGCATTAAATGTAATAAACCAAAGAAGATTAAAGATATGCAGGTACTATGATCACAAAATATAAAAAAGCATTTTTTGAAACAGCAAAGCAGAATTTGTGTAAATAATAGCAATGACCATAAATTACATCACTAATTGGAACTTACAGAAGAATATTTAGAAAAAGGATAAGATATTTTAATCCTATGCAAGTGAGTTTTTTTTTTCAGGTGATGATTTAGACTTACCAATAACTGAACATCATCCCTGAATTTATATCCATGTGATAATACTGAGCTGAGGTATACAAGGTCCATACAATGAAATGGCTTGTCAGTATATAGTGAATGGTTTAAACACACTGGTGAGACAAGAAGGAAATAGAAACAAAATCAATACTTATTCACAACACTTCATTCACTCTACTGATAATCAAAATTGTTCAATCTAGCTTGTACGCTTTCTTGTGATATGTAGAATCATCATCTTTGTACAAATGTTTGATAGGTATTAAGTTTGACAACATATCTGTAAGAAAGAATGTTATGTATGTTTAGTGTACTGACAGCTGGACACATATATGTTTGTCTTCAGGTCACAATCACTCCTTTGCCTATGACCCTGTGCAAAAATAGAATCACTACACAAATTATCACTAATGCCATGAGAATAGAGCTTTAGTACATTGATTTAATTTTATCCTACTTACCATTTATTGCAGCTTCCCTATAGTCTTTCACTAGCATTGTTCCTCCTTCCTTCCAATCTTTTAAGAAAAAAATAATACAACCAAAATATGATTTACTAATCTAATAACATCAAACTAGTCATCTAGGTAATAAATTTTCAACATCAAAATGATGAACAAAAAATAAATATTGAGATACAAATGGAAAATCTTATACTCAATTCTAATATCAGATTACATCCTACAAAATAAACCAATACTTAAAGCTTCTGTGCCCAAGCAGGTTGAAAAACTTTCAGAACAATTGTGCTTAGAAAATTTATTACCCTCGGTTTCATTTGTCATTTTTATATTCCTTATACCATGAGAGTAAAATAATGCATGATGCCATCATCCTAATAAGAATCAAGGTTGTTAATTTGAAGTCAAAAATGTATTTATTCTATTAGTCATATGTACATATGGTTAGTGCAATTTTAATCTTTTTTAATGTGTTTAATAGTCTTAATTGATCAGCTTTTATTCTTTGAATTGGCAACATCAGTATTATTTTTCAAGTTTAATATCATTTTCACCTTAAAATATCTGTATTCAAAATTAATAAGGGTTGATAGATAAAGAAATAAGAATGTCTTTGAAAGTTAGGAATTTGCCAATTTGTGTAGAAAAAAGACAATCTTGATTTCAAATTTTGATGCATTTTCTTTTTTACAGCATTAAGCCAAACAATATTGATTCAATAGAAGTTAAAAGGCTCAGTATAATATCCCCTCCATCTTCTAATGTATTCTGTATGATTTTAAGGTTGGTCTAACTTCATTCAAGACAGCACATTGTCACGGAAGCTGCGTTCTAGACTCGATGGCAAGCGGGCCTGTATGTTCCTAATACATGATCCAATAAGGTGAACGGTTTGAATGGTCATACCAGGCCAAAAATAATGTAGTCTGGTTGACAGATTTCATTATCAGGCGCTACCTTTGAATTATATTTGAAAAATTATATTTGGGAAATACTACTTCTACAAATACTGAGGCTTCAACTTACCAACTTTTTCAATCTCTGCAGCTCTCTCCCAGAAGTAAGACAAGGCATAAAAGGAAGAGCTTTCTTGCATTTCTGTTGGTACTATGACAGCATCTTCTATAAAGGCTTTAACCACACTCAAACAGTTGTCATATATATTTTCAGAATGTATATTTGATGATGATACTGAGTACATATTGCCTCCAAAGTCCCATGTCCCTGATGTGAATGGAGGAAGACATGCACTGGTAAACTCTTCTGAGCCTGCTGATGACATAAAGAAAAGAAGAGACAGAGAATCAGACATCAGTAAATGATCAAATAGAAATATTGTGCAATACAAATATTACTAGTTAAATTGATTAACTGAAGAACAAATCAATCAAGATGAAATTCAGCTACCTAATATCATCTCCAGGTTCACTATACATGTTTATTTATTATTATGATTAATCATTAAACTGCTGAAGTATGCTCCCATCTGATCTCTAACTCCCCCCCCCCCTCCTTCTTCTGTCTCTCTAGTAATGTGGGCTCCTTTGAATATTATATGCTCACCAGAAAGTTGATCAGTATCACTTGATCCTACAAAGATTGGGTTTTCCTTCTCTCGTTTTAATATTTCCAGTCTTGCAGCTTTTAGTCCAAGACCTAAGAAACTGAAATAAGAAGAAGTTACACATGAATAAACAACAAGTTTCATACACATGAAAGCATTCTCTCTCAATCAATATACACACACATGTATTTTCTGGATTATTGTTTTTAAGCTCATAAATTGTAAATCAAGCAGCTAGATAGCTGGAAATTAATAAGCAATTTCAGTAAAATAAAATTTGAAAACAAAATTGGAGGAAAAAAATCCTAGGATGATCCTAATTCCTTTCAAAATGCATACACCTCTCACACATTGAAATAGAATGTATTGAGATCAAACCAACCTCTTTGTGTAGAGTTTATATTGATGATGAAGGAATGGGTATGTCTTGATGTTGGTATTATGAATTTCATGAGATAATGTTTCTTCGTTCCGAGGTAAGAAGGTGACTTGTGTAGAGCCTCCTCCCATATCCAGTGTGCCTCTTGTTTCTGGGGTTGAACTTATCAGTGCACCTGAAAGATGGAAAAAAAAGACATTAAAGGATGATTCAATATTTCATAATGCCTATTGATACATGTAATTTCTCAAAGGGTTATACATTCTGAAACTTCAAGGGGTAAAATACATTTACCTCTGATCTTAACTACTTAACTTCATACATTTAACATTGCTTAAGTAATTAGACCTTAGTCCTATTTAATGAAAAGATAGGAGATCTATTAGAAGAATGACTTCTTAAACTAAGAGGCAGAGAGTTCCAGATTGTAAGAGCCACAACTGGAAAAATATATCCAACTGTAATGGACAATAACCCATGTACTGGATTAGTGAACAAACTTTTGGATTAATAAATTCCACTAAATAATGGATCCAAGACTTTCCAACCCAAATGCAAATTGCCATTAGTAAGCCAGAAAATACAATTGCAGTGAATGACTTCTGGTGTTACATACTAACATTGTCGGTGATGCCATAAGACGAGTTTATGAAACTTTAAAATATAATATCAAATCTACACTTCTTTTTACATTGCTTTACACTTTCTTCAGAAGTAGGAACTAGGAAGTAACCTTGTTGAGTTCTCTTTCCTCATTTTGCACAAGCACATGAGCTTTGCTGCCTTCTACACGGGAACATCATACACGAGTGTGATATGGAGAACTGAAGACTGTTTTTCAGTTTTTGCTGATTTCAGTTCAGTTCAATTTAGTCAAATTAATTGATTTCCAATTAAAATGATATGATAACAATTCATAAAAATCCACAACATGTGAGCAAATATAAACCACATTGTAATTATAAAAAGTCTTTCACATGTGTTTTACATTAAACAATAAAGGGAAAAGGGAAGTTATAAAAACACAATAAGATAAATTAGTCAACATATCTTCCCCTTAGAAACCTTTAAAAGGAGTTTGACAAAACATAACTGACATAGTATAAAAGAAATGAAATACTTATTTGCCCACAATTTGTAAGCTATGCTCAAAGTTCTGTGTACTGAAAATACTACATGTACTTAAAAACCTGTAGTCTCAATAAGTATCAGTATTCCTTGAATGCTTGAGCGCCTGTAGGCAGCACGGCTTACGCTTGGTTAATAACAATAACATACTGTAATGCGCAGTTATGTATATAGAAATTGCACAATATAAATGTACAATTATTATTATCATAACTTCTGACTGAGCACAAAAATATAATATTACTCAAACAAAATCTATCTGGATTACACATGACATGTGAAGTGCTTTAATGGAGTACCATTAATCAATGATTTGTACCCATGTACTGCAAAAAAAAAATTTAAACATCAGTTTCATTTCATCAAAATCGGATAAAAAATAACAAAGTTATTGAATTTTAAAGTTTAGCAATATTTTGTGAAAACAGTTGTCATGAATGTTCATTAGGTGGGCTGATGATGTCACATCCCCACTTGTTCTTTTGTATTTTATTACATTGTATATGAAATTAGGTTTATTCAATTTTTTTTTATTCAAGAACTAGAAAAATTGGATTGACAACTGATTTAGTGCATTAGATATTTATTGCTGCAACTTATTTCATTATAAGGGAAACATATTATTCACACAAGTATGAAATAATGAAAAAATTTTGATTTTATGTAATAACATAAGAAAACGGAAAGTGGGGATATGACATCAGCCCACCTAATGAATATTCATGACGACTGTTTTCACAAAATATTGCTTAACTTTAAACTGCAATAACTTTATTATTTGTTATCTGATTTCGATAAAATTGTCAGCATTTTGCTCAGTGAATTCTACTCTATGTATTAAGATATAAATATTTTCAGCCTGGACCATCCCTTTAAACATTTGAAGCCATCAATATTTCAATGAAAAATACTAATGTAGAAAATTGATTATTGACGCCAAATGGTTAATGAACAGCCCAAAGCAGTCAGTCAAATATTTGCATAAGTATTCTACAGATCAGACTGTTGTAACGATGTGTTATCAATACAGAGCAAAATGTGAAGTACTTACGATTGAGAAAATTGACGGTGACCCACATAAAAATACCCTCATCTGTTCCATTCATAATATCTACAGTGGTTTCTGGAGTTTCTACATGAAATGAAGACCTCTTGAACATTGCATAAACCTATATACAATAGAAAGTAAAAGTAGCAAATGGTTCAATAATAACAAGGCTGAATAAAAATAAATCAATGGAAACAATCTTACCATAGAAGAATATATATGACATCCTATTCCATCCATTATAAAAAAAAAATGATATTACATCCATTGTAAATTGATTTTTCAAAGAATTTGAAGGCATAAATATGTAATGAAGCAAGGAGATAGTTAGTCATTTATTCTAACCGTACCATCATTTTCAAAGGGAGAGAAAATTTCACTTTTAGACATCAAAAGAATATTGTAACACTCACATTATCAGCTATAAAATACCAACAGTAAATAATGCATTTTTTTTCAGTTTTAATTCAAAGACCCAAGATTAATGATTCATATATAACTCTACATGCAGCTATAAAAATCTCAAAACACTCAGTCACATCAAACCATACCCATACCAGGCAGATAGATACATTGGGGGTGGAGGGGGCTCAGGATAATCATCTAACACAATAGCCCTTGTACGTTGCAAAGACACCAAGTAAATACTGCTACTACATTCAATGCAGAATGTCATATTTGGCACAAACAGAATTAAGAAATATAGATGCCATTTAGAATATTATACATATGTTTCATGACATGAACACTCATTGACATAGTCATTTGTATTTACCGAATACATTGTAGATAATTTGTATAATCTTCCCTTTCCTACTATGCTATTTATTTTTAATATTGCAGTGTTTCATTCCTTAACATAAATGTAACAAATTATTAAATACTTACTTCATTTAGAAGAGCTTTAGCCTTCCTCTCTGGAATAAGTCTAAGACCAGCTGTCGCTTTCAAGGCAACTGGAGTTGTTGACCAATGACTAAATGGAATTGATCGTAATGCTACATCCAAAAGTACTTTAATCGAGGCTGCTCCCTAAAATAATAAAAATCAAGATTATAAGATTGAGGATTGGCCATAACTATTTTAAACCAAAGCTAATTACTCTTTAAATACACAAATAAAAAACAAGTAAAAGGCCTCTGGCAATCTTGCCTGTACATATGTACTTCGCAATTCCATATAGCACCGGTAGTACTGACTTTGAAAACAACCCACCACTCATACTAAGTGCATGGACCCTAATTGACCTTTGACCTTAATTATGAGACCGGACACTAGTGCAAAATGATAAGTGATACTTGATTATCATTATATCTAAGTATCATACAATAGGTCCAATACTTTCAATGTTATGATATCATTTCAAAACTTCAGGCAAAGTGGAGAGGTGCAATTATCAGCTGATTTTGTTTTGAGTTGACCTTGAAAATGCTCGAAGTTAACAAGAGGGTTTCCTGAAACCGCTAAGAGAGTGTCGCAGCAAAACTGAAATAATTTTTGTAAATGACCATGAATCTGAGTGATGTTTATGTTTTTGGAAAGAAGAATGATTACTTCGACTGTTTATTTAGTTAGTTTTTTCATTTGTGGAGTAACAATGCAAAAAATATGTCAAAAACTCTCCATGAAAAAAATGAAAAAAGTAGTTGAAAAATTCGCTTAAATTTCACATTGTTAGGTCTTCGGCATAAACAAAACTGAGATATGTCAGAAATAGTCGATTTGACAGTCCCATAGGCTCAGTACACCAACCTAGAATTATGTGCTTTCCGATGAAGTTTTTTTCTTGAATCATGTTCCTATGGGGTCCTCGAACATGTTCAGCTTGGTTGCCCAAACGGCAACTTTGGGCAATTTTGCTAATTTGCATAAATCCAAAATGGCCGCCAGATACCAACTTAAAAAGCTAACTTTTGAACCCCTTGCAGGAAAATGATGAGGAATACCTCTTTTTAGGGGTTTTGGTGTGTATAGAATCCATTTCTATTATAATTTTTGCCATATAAGGTCATCTTCAGGTCAAATTCAAGATGGCCGCCAGACGCCATCTTGAAAAATTAAATTTGAACCCCTTGCCCCAGAATGATGAGTAAAACCTCTTTTCAGAGGTGTTGGGGTGTGTAGAATCCATTGATGTTATAACTTTTACAATATAGAATTATCTTCAGCATGTTCAGGTCTAATTCAAGATGGCCGCCAGATGTCATCTTGAAAACTTGGGCTTATGACCACTTATCCCTGACTGTAAATATATAACAGCTCATTATAAAATGTTTCAGTGGTGTGTAGAATTTTTCTCAAATAAGTTAGAGCAAGCTCGAGAAGTTTTCACTCGTCCTCAATGTATTCAGGGACATCATCTTCCTTGTTGCCTTTACCATCCTGATCTAAACGAGGCTAAAAAAACCTCTCCCTTGACATTCTCCATCTCGACTCTTTTATTATTTCCTCATGGTGCCCCTCCCTTAGATCTGGTCATACCTAATTCCCAAGGACGTTACATATGGAAAAAGAAGAGTGTTCTTTTTGACTTGTACAAAGGCATCTCTGCCAAGGATCATAAGAGAATGCGAAGGGCTGGTGAAGTTACTATAGACTATAAGTTATCCATCACCAGTAATCTGCCTATGAGAGATGTCATCATGAAGAGCACGAACAACAAATGGAGGATGCCAAGCGTGTTGAGTACCTTCAGTCTAGGCATGGACCTATAGGTCCATGGTCTAGGGTAGCATACCACATTGGAGGCACTAGATGGTGGTGTTTGCTCATGAGGTAGATATCACCATGATCTTGCAGCAAGCTGTGGTCAGAATGTGATTTGTGTGCTTATAGCGATGACAACGACCATTTTTGTCCTGCTTGGTCTATTGGGTTTACAAGGCAGAGCTATAGTGCAAGGTACAAATGGAGCGGTGAGGTGGTATAGTACTGGATATCAATTCAACCTGTGTTGACCTGGGACCAAAATGTTTGCATGTTCATGCCTTCAGTGCATGGATGCGACACGAAATCATGCATACGGCAAAGGCAAGATAAATGCACTAAACAAACTACTAATTGCCAGGGGTTGTCCAGGTTTGGCTAATATACTTGGAAAGGTGGAGTCAGCTCGCTTCGCCATCTTCATCAAGAAGAGAAAGAATCCTAAAGTAATGGCCCTGCTTCCAACATCTCATAACCTGTTGCTGCAGGCGCTTTGAGCTCATTTGATAGCTGTAGATCTGTACCAGCCCCTTGATCATGTTGATGAGCCGGCGGATATAGCTCACTTTGGATGGGAGATCTGAGATAAAATCCCCGTTCCTGTCATTTCTCAATGTGACCCTACTCCGCCTGAACTAATCAATGTAATTCGCTGTCAGTGTACGTCACAGGCTAAGAAATGCAGCACTGAGATATGTAGATGCCACAAAGAGCATTTGTCCTGTACGACATTCTATAACAGTTCTGGTAAAGTGGAATGCTGCAATACATACACTGTCAGTCACAATGTCAAAGCTGGAAATGACGAAAGTGTGGAGATGGAGGATGTCGAGGAAGAGGTTTTAAGCCTTGTTAGATCAGGATGGTGAAGACCCCGAGGATGAGGATGTCCCTGAATACCTTCAGGGCGAGTTGGATTAAGAATGATCAAGTTATACCTTGGTCACACTTGCTCTACGGCAGCCGTAAGGCGAGTCGAAAACAGCCATTTAAACATTTTTTGTACCAACTACATATAGGCGGTACAAATATACAACTTCGCGACAGATGTTCGACAAATTGTGAGACACCAACAAATATAAAGTGAAAAGGAAGTGTTTACAGCTGCTTAAACCCTTCCAAAGAGTCCTATCAGTCTCCGAAAAGTTGTTTCAGAAATTATATTTCGAGCCTGGGCCTGTCAGCCATCGTACTATACATTATAGGCCATTTACCCTGATTCAGCCGACCATCTATTGAAAAAAGAGAAAAAACTTACGGAAATGAATTCTACACACCACCTAAACCTCTTATTATGAGCTGTTATATAGTACTTTGGGATAAAGTGATTCAAAAGCTCAAGTTTCCAAGATGACATCTGGTGGCCATCTTGCATTAGACATGAAGATGATCCTATATTATTAACATAAATGGATTCTACACACCCCCCAAACCCTATAAAGAGGTATTGATCATCATTCTGGGGCAAAGGGTTCAAAGTTAATTTCTCAAGATGATGTCAACCTGGCAGCCATCATGGATTTAACCTGAAGATGACCTTATATTGCAAAAAAGATATAAGAATTGATTCTTCACACCCCAAAACCCCTAAAAAGAGGTATAACTGATCATCCTGGGGCAAAGTGTTCAGATTTAATTTTTCAAGATGGCGTCTGGTGGCCATCTTTGATTTAGCCTGAAGATAACTTTATATGGCATAAATGATAATAGATTCTACGCATTCCAGAACCCCTAAAAAGAGGTATTCCTCAATCCTCATCATCCTGTGGCAAGGGATTAAACAGTTAAGTTTTTAAGATGGTATATGGCAGCCATTTTGGATTTATGCAAATTAGCAAAGTTGCCGTTTGGGCAACCAAGCTGAATTTGTTCTAGGACCCCATGTGAACACAAATCAAGAAAAAAACTTCATCGGAAAGAACATTTCTAGGTTCGAAAAATGTCAAATCGACTAAAAGTATCTTCTTATAAACACAGGATATGGATATGTCTGGAAATAATCCAACTCCTTGCGATTTTCAACCCGATGAATTTGTTTTCACGCCCAGTCAGCCCACTGAAAACGATGACGTCATTACCCAACTTCAGTCCCATATACACACTTTTTTGTTTGTTTGAAGACGGGGAAGCAGTCACTGGCAGTGCTACAGTGCAGTGAAGCTGCCATGACGTAGCGTGCGAAATCCCTATAATGTATTGGACAAATTAACAAGAATTTGGCTTTGCAGCGTACATGTAGGTATAAGCAAGTTGACCAGTGAAATGTAGCTTTTCGTAAGCTTCATTTCATCACTGATCACAGTAATCTTATGTCGATTAAGTAAAAGACATACTAAAACAAGAAAAAAAGGGAAACTTCTATGCCTACCTTACTTTCGTCTAGCTCAGTAAGTACGGTTCAAATGCATGTAAACACTTAGACCCGGGCGTACCGTAACAGAAAGGCTAGTGATTGCTTGCAGGGCTGAGTCCCATAGCTAATTGGAACAGTTTAATTGTGTATGATTAGCAGGGTGCTACATAACTTTTTAGAAGCACTTGCCCAGTCGGGCAAGTGAATTTCTAAATAGTTGGAAAATACTTGCCCGAAAATACATTTCACTTGCCCCAAAAAAAATCCTTCAAAATAATATTTTACCGCTTCAAAAGAAAGTACTACGGTTTTATATACCATTGCCCCTTTCCTCTCTTTTAAACGTGAATTATTGTACCTTGTAATATTTTTTTCAAAGTTATTTTAGTTCCTATGACCGAAATTGGTATCAATATGCCATTTGATTAATATTCCCTCTCATATATTTTCATGCGCTTTTGTATATGACCGTGACACAAAATAAAAAGGGAAATCACTGAAAATAACTAAAGAAGAAAGAAGGAAGGATAGGAAGGAAGGAAGGAAGGAAGGAAGGAAGAAAAAAATTGGAAAAACAGAAAGGAAGGAAGGAAATAGCAAAAAGGAAAGAATAAGGAAAAAGAGAAGGAAAGAAGAAAATAGATAAAGAAAGAAAGGATGAAACTTTTGTGGAAGGAAAGAATGAAATGACGAGAGAATTACAAAGAAAGAACAAAAAGAAAAAGGAGAGGAAGGGAGCAGGAAGCAAAGAAAAATTAGAGGAAAGAAAAAATGAAGAAATAAAAAAAAAGAAGGAAAGTACATGTAAGAAAATGAAGAAAAGAAAGAAAAATGGACAGAGAGAGAAAAAAAAATCAGGAAAGAAAGCTAGGAAAGATTGAAAAAAAAGATAGATGGAACAAAAAAAGGCAAGCAGGAAAGGTAGAAGAAAGGATGAAGAAAGGATAGAAAAGAAAGAAAGAAAGAAAGAAAGGAAGGAAGGAAGGTAGCAAGTATGGGAAGAATAAGAAAGAAAGCTCAAATTTGAAACAATACAAAAAATGCACAATCATCTAACAAAAATCTTGCTGATATTTGTTTAAAATATATTTTAAAAATTGTTGGAAAAATAAATGTTTTAGAAATGAATAAAATTCACAGAGAAACATTGACAAACTTAAAAATCAAATGAATCATCGCGGCAACGTGGACTTGCACGCATTTTCTTTCCACTACACTGATCACAACAACACTCAAAACAACGGCTGAAACTAGTTATGAAAACTCAATAACTTGCTCCTCTGATCACATCACCAAATCAGTAATCTGAGAATCCAAATAAGTATAAAAATTTCTCGCCGATTTCGTGATTATTTTGTCGGAAAAACTATTTATCATGTGAGCTTGTTGACTTTGATTCGGAGTTTGATCGGGGATAGTGTGCACAGCAGCATGGAGATCCATGCATGCCTGCCACACAGGCGGGAGGCCGGGCGCACCAGCCACATGTATGTATGCTGACTGTGTGTGTGTGTTTTTGTGTGTAGATCACCAAAAATTCGCAAACTGGCTTGCAATTTGAAATGAGGGAAGTTGTTAACTTTGTTTTTTTCTCTCTCTCGTCTGTATTTTTGCGTGTGAAGTATGGGGAAACTTTGTAAAATTTCATTTCCCAGTGAGAATTCCGCTTGCTCGATTCGGGCAAGTAGTTTTTGTCTTTACTTCAAAACACTTGCCCGACTCTAACTTTTACTTGCCCCGGGCAATCGGGCAAGCGCTTATGTCGCACCCTGATTAGCGATATGATCAATTCTAACGCCATGTGTTATAGGGCTCGCATTATGGTGCGCGCGGGAATAGGATTCGCTGGTATCAATGACTCTGTTATTTTGTGTCAGAACCCCATTTTCATACAGTGATTTCTCAAAAAATAAGTCTTCGGCACAGCGAAAACTTGGCATGCGAATCTATATATATATATATATATATCTCATGAATATGCATAGCGAATCTCACGAATATTCAATGCAGGGTATAGATATGTCTGGAAAAAGTTTGTGAGCAAGTTCTGGAGACAACGAAAATGAAAGTGAGCCAGAAATTAAAACTACATGTATTTGATTGTTTGAGATCATTTTTACAGGATAGAATATTATCATTTTGGAAAAGTCCTGCAAATTTGAGGAAATTTCGTTAACATACGGCGAAAATAAAAGCAAGTGAATTTTTCATGAAAAAATGAAATCCGTCTCCACGTGCATGGACAACAGTTAAAAATTCAAAACAAATCAGGCCTTTTGGCCGAGTTAATTGCACCCGTCCCCGCTGGGCCTGACTTAACCTTGGTTGAGATTGATTGTTGATACCACAGCAAAGTAATAAAATCATTGATCCTAAATGACCTTGGGCATGTGACCTGAAACTAATGCAAGATGATCCGTGATACTTGGTAGTGCTTTAATACTGATGAAATAAATATGGCCTGATATTTACCTTCTTCTACAATGATAACTTATGAAAAAAAATATTGTGACAGAAGTATCAGATTATAAAACTGTACTATACCTCTGCTGGATTATCTGCATACTGTGCAAGGGGGAGGTTTGTAAAGTTGAAAACTTCAGATAATAGGATTGGTGGAATTCCTGAAATAAGATAAGGAGAATATTCCAACATGATTGATACTTTAGATGTTTGATAAAAATCCAAAGTTGATTTTGAGAGATATGGAAAAACAGAAAGGTGAATTTACAAGGGGAAAAAATGAATGGTGAATATAAGAAAAACAGAATAGTGATAGAAAAGAACAAGAAATAAGAAAGATATGACTGTCTGGCAAATATAAATCCCATAAATTGGCAAGTAGTGAGTAGCTTGTGACAAGTATCTCTCAATTTGTTAACTTAATTACATAGTCTTCTTCCTTCTAAGAACCTTTGCACTTTAGAGAGGCATTCAAATTACCTCATTAATTGCATTATTTGCACGTTGTTTCCATGAAGGAACTTCCTCATTTTTTTCCATTCAGGTCATGATATAGTTGCAGTTGATTGACACAGTACAGAAAAAAGGTCATCTGTGACTATGCTATTTTCCAGGGTTAAAGGCTGAATAAATGCATATCCATGAGCTTAAAATGATAATATAGGATATTCTAGAACTTTACTTGTAATTTCTAAACAATTAGTTAGTTGTTTTTTTCCTTCTAATCATTGATGAACTTTCTTTCAAAATAATTTACCCTTGGGGGTTTCTTGGAAGTGGAAGACATGAACCCTAGAACCAGTACTGCCTGCATCAAACATGACACCATAGTAATCATCTTTCTGCTGGATCTCATATAAATCATCATCATCACTCCTCCATGGTGTATCTTTGTTACTCATAAAATCATAGATAGATTCCTGAGGCACAACTAAATCTGAAGATGACGTATGCTTCCTGGTCAGATACAAGAGTGAGATTGATAGTATGGTGACGGATACAACCATGATCTTACAGGACATCCGCTGCATCATGTCGAGGACCATTGATGATTGAATTCTCAGGAGAGTCAAAGATCATTTGTAGCATCCTCACTGAGAAGTTGCTCAGCCAGCATATAGCATTTGGTTACATCACTGATGAACTCCTGTAAATACATGAAAAGAACACGTTGATCAGCATATGATTTTTATATTGCAATACCGGCATAACCTGTGACATACTTTTTAGTCTACAGTCTTGCCTTAAATTTGATAGCTATTAGATCTACGGGTACTTGATTGGTTTTATATGAAATATAAATATTTTGTGAATGAATTTTACCCGACTGATTATCTTTGATATCTGTGCTAAGTTTGGACACCCATCATACAATTGATTCATAGCAATGAGATGTACTGGAAAGTGTTCTCTCAACTTGACAAGTAAATTTTTAGAAATAATATTATGGATCGTTGATGAAAAGGAACTTATTACAGATGGCAAATTCCGTTTGAGATTGTATAAGACTAAGTACAACGATCAACTGAGCTGGCCTCCGAAGAACTGATGTAAATGTGTTTATTCAATCTACATGTATGGAGTTAAAAGAAAAAAAAGGGAAAAAACATCCTCAGTTTCATGACCATAAATGTATCTTTGAATGTTATGTGGTTTACATAACTTCCGAAATTATCATGAACCAAATACATATTTGAATCTACAGTCTGAAATAAATTGTTTATGAAAGATCTGAAGTCTTTGCTTTTACTTTCATGATGCCATGTTTGCATTGATTTCTTGACAAATATAGTGAATATTGCTAGTAATAATAATCTTCCATGTCTTAACAAGTGTCTTCCTTGTTTAACATATAAAGTTTTAGTATAAGTTCTCTCAATCTGTGAACTCCAAATATCCTACTTGTGACATCATTAGTAAACAAGCACCTCAAATATAACAATGGTTAAAATTGTATATCAAATGTCTACTGTAAACATGAGCTAACTGGCATCAATTATTTGTTTAAAGATAATGCATATTTGTTGCATTTAAAATCTGCCAAAAACAAGTCTAAACTTTTGAAAGAAGACTAATATTTGCATTTTCCTATTTTTTACTTTCTCTTTTCAAACCTCGGAAAGAGAGGTCTGTTGACAGGCATCACATTTTTTTGGTTGGGTATGGGGGGGCCTAGGCAGTGCTTGTTTTTTTTATTAGCAATCACGCACATGCTGAGAAGCCCATTCAAATTACTGAACCAGGTTGGCCAGAAAATACTATTCAAACAATCAATGATTTGTGACGAGCCGCCTTTCACAATCTCATACAAAGTGCCTTAAAGCAGCGCTGATCCATAATGCATCAAATTTTATAACCACAAAAATAAGACAGATTAATCAGCCGTAAATATTCATATCTGAATGGTACGCGCCTTAAAACCCAAGATAACAACAACTATTTCAGCGCAAATATTCACTGCTGAATGATACGCGCCGTATAAGCTAAAACAACAACAACAACTATCTGTGCAGTTTGCACAAGTTTATAAAAAATAAAACATTCCAATGTTAGTTCGTAATTTAGCCTATCCTTTTTCGGATTGGAAAATCCTTTACTTTCACAAAACCTTACTTTTGGTTTATAAAACAATGTCTGTTAAATCAACTATTTCATAGTATATTTCTCATAAATTCTAGACCTAGAAATTGAGCAAGAACACACATGTTTTATCTTCATTATTCATATTAACTCCTGCTTTTAAACTGCAATCTCACTATTATAAATTAAGCATGGGAATTTTGTTTGTTATGCTCATGCATACTCTTCATCAAACACATAATACCTGAAAATTTTCATTGTATTTTTATTCCTCATTTTCTATTCAAAGACAAATTACTTCTATGTTGTTTGTGATTTACAGACAAGTTTAAAACAAATACATTATCTTGCATTCTTGCTTCTGTTTATCATTTTACATGTACCTAAACCTTTAGTTTCATAAACTAAATGTGCAAATTCAGAATAGAAAGTGTATCTTATAACTTTTGCACTTTCAATCTTTTTTGTCTTATGCCAATACCGCACTAAAAAGAAAATACAAGCATTGAACCTAGCCGCTTGCATTGATGCTTTATACATGCATTAAAATTTTCACTTGACTCTTACACTTTCCATTCTAATTTTCACATTTGTACAATACATATATTGGTCCTGTTTATCTCATACTTAACTTACTTTCTTGATGGAAAATACCATGACTCAGAAAATCAGAAATGAACCCTCACCCTCACGGGGTCATTTGCCTGAAAAAAACTGTATCGAAACTGCATAAAACATGTCTGCTGCACATGTAGATTACTGCCTAATCTTAACAACCTAATTTTACGGTCAACGTAAATTTCTATGGTATCTTCAAATTAGGCCCGTTTCGGGTACACGTGTACATGCCCGGTCAAGTCAGTGCACGTGTACTGAATTCCATGACCGTGTACACGGTAGCATATGTATAAAACTTGCGTGGGAGTTGTATAAACAAGTGAACAATTATTTAATTTAACACAATTCTATTATCATGGTCACATCCTCACATTACTTCCAATTTATCAGATGCTGCACAAGTTTTAATCACTAACGTTCCAGTTTTTTTTTATAAATATAAATGGAATGTATCCCCTAGATAATTTCTATTAAAGCATCGATTATCATGGTTTAAATATTAACCCCGGTCACAGAAAGATATAATTATTGTGGTAATGACTAGTATCATGATGATCATCATCACTTTCTGCGTTTGGTGTCTTAAAGGAGAATGAAACTTTTGGAGCAAGTTAGCTTTTGTGAAAGCAGAAAAATCAAAGAATAAGATCAACAAAAGTTTATAGGACTAGCAATAGAAGAGTTATGAGCATTTGAATGTTGAGATCACTAATGCTATGGAGATCCTCCATTGGCAATGCGACCAAAATCTATGATGTCACAGATGAACAACTCTCCCCTTTTGGACACTGAAAGTATATACCCCAAAACATCTCTTTTTGCTCATTCTAATCATATGACAAACGATTCATCAATGTTATAATGTTGTGAAACCTCTGTACTTGTCCTCTCATAAAGAGAACACATCACCTTGTGATAGACTCTATAAAAGTGAGAATATAAGTGAAATAAGTACTAAAGTAATGAGGGAGTTGTACGTGTGTGACATCACAGATTTTGGTCGCATTGCCAATGGGAGGAACTACATGGCATTAGTGATCTCAATATTCAAATGCTCATAAATTTCTTATTATTCATTCAATCTTCCTCAAACTTTCAACAATATGTTTCTTTGATTTTTCTCTTTGATATGGATTCAGCTGGTTTCAAGGGTTTCATTCTCCTTTAAGCTTTTCATTCAATCACTGGCGTACAGGCGTGGGGGGGGGTCTTGGTTCCACACCCAAGGGGAAATTAAAAAAAATTATAGGAGACAAAGTAATGAAATGAATGGAAACAATGAAATGTGTTCTTTGCTGAATATTATGGAAAAATCTATCACATAAATAATTAGAATTTAATTTCAATAGGCAATTAATTTTTTTTCCAGCTCGATTTGATCGCTGGCGACTTTTTACAAATTTTCCCACATCGCTATGTTTTGCCCCCTCAAAATATTTCTTTCATTACGCAACTGGGTTGAATAAATGTGTTGTGTAAAGCTATATCCTGTATATACCCCGATTTGAATAAAAATAGCGGCAATCTGCGAGGTTTAAATGGCTTTGATATCAAGAAGTTCCGGGGGCTCTGCCAAGGACCCCAACCGCATAGCACTGCCTTAGATGAGTATAGAAGGGTTGGGCCATGGCCCCCAAAAGTTCTGCAACCAAGATAAAAAAGGAGGAAAGAAAATCAAAGGAAAAGTGGAGGACTATGATTTTATTTACTGAATATAATGTCAAAAAATATCTCAGTTAGTTTCTCATGAAAAGGTGATTTTTTTCTTGCTCGCTTCGCACGCTCGGGATTTATATTAAGCAGCTTTTTAGCACATGTGCCATACTGCGCCCCTGTTTTTTTTTTTCTCTCTTCACGCTATTGCCGAAAAAAATCCTGTTCACAGTGGCGTACAGACCACAAAAAAAGGAATGGAAGGAGAGAAGATTGAAATATATTCTCTGGATATCATGTCAAAATCTATCACAAAATTGAATTTTGTATTAAAAAAATTTTTGCTCGCTCGCTCGCAACATTAAAAAAAAAATTCTGCCCGATACGCAATATCTGGCCCTATCAAAATCGTCGCCTCATTACACCATTAAACCTGTTCATACCATGATAATGACCCACTCACACTAGTACGAGGTTTGTATGCTATATGACCATGAAAATTTTGGCTCTTGCCCCCCCTGGCCACCAACCCCTGTTACACCGCTGCCTGGGACGCGGGCAGCATGCACAAAGTTTACATACAATGAAGTGATGTTATGCTTGATAAAAAGCTATGAGCTTTTTGCTGCGCCTTTATAGTACTTAAATACTAAACTTGACTTATATTTCCCCAAAATTAAACCTAGGGGAGATCGGGGTTAGTTGGAACACGGGGTAAGTTGAAACATTGTAATTTTCTTTAACGCCTGTAAAATAAATTTATGCAATACTGCCCTCAATTAATTGCTATTAATCAATAATATAAGTGTTTCAACTTACCCTGCGTTCAAAACTAACCCCGATCTCCCCTATTGTGAAATTATGATGCCTATTCACCATTAATTTGAAGTTTATTTTGATCCTAGTTCAAGTCTCACTCGTTTGTTCGTGCTGAGATAATTTATGCACAATGAATTCACAGGCCTTACATTTCGTCATTTTTAGGGCAAGGCCAGTTTGGCCTTTAAATACCTCATATTTTTTAGGGCACCAAGGCCACTACAAAGGGCACCACGGCCAAAATCTTTTTCCAAGAAGGGCATCAAAGGCCATTTTTTTTCGGTATCCTTTTTTTAAGATGTCAAATGTACTTAATCTTGTACAGGGTGCTACATAACCTTTTTTATTTCTAAATACTGTAGTTGGAAAATACTTGCTCGAATATATATTTTACTTGCACCCTCAAAAATATTTCAAAACAAGATTTTACCGTTTAAAGGAAAGAAGTGCTGTTCTATGGACATGTACCATTGCCTTTTTCCTCTCTTTTTAACATGAACTGATATACCTTGTATTTGTAAAATTGTGGTTTTTTTTCAAGGTGATTTTATCTTGACCGAAATTAGTGTGTTGATATGCCATTTGAATCTCTCAGATATTTTCATGTAATAAATAAGGGAATCACTGAAAGTAATCATAAAAGAAGAAAAAAAGAAATGAAGAAAGAACAAAAAACATAAAGAAAGGAAAAAAAAGAAAGGAAAAAAAAAGAAAGAAAAGGAAAGGAAGGGATGGTGAACAAATGGTTGAAATAAAGAATGAAGGATAGAAAAGAGATGAATGGAGAGGAAAGAAAGAAAAAATGAAGGGGGGAAATGAAGTAAAGAAAATGAAGGAAAAAAGAAAAACAGTGAAAAGAAAGTTAGAATAAAAGAAGGATGAAAGAAATAATAAAGGAAAGAAAAAAAAGGTTTCCTTCATTCTCTGAAATAAATAAAAAAAAGAAAAAAGGAGAGAAAGAGAAAGGAAGGGGTGATGAATGAATGTTTGAAAGAAAAAAAGGAGAAAAAAGGAGAAAAAAGAAAAAAAAAACGGAGGATGAACGAATAAAGGAAAGAAAAATGTTTCCTTCATTCTTTGAGAAAAAGAAAGAAAAACAGGAAGAAAGGAAGGAAGGGAATAGCAACAAGGAAAAAAAAAGAAAATAAAGCATGAAATAAAGGATGAAAGAGAGGGAGGAGAGAATGAAAAAAGAAAGAAAATAATGGAAGGAGAGAAAGAACAAAAGGAAAGGGAAAAGGAAGCAAAGAAAATTTTAAGAAAAGAAAGAATGAAGGAAATTAAAAAAAATGAAATTAAAAAAAGAAGGAAAGTAAGAGAAAGAAGGAAAAAAAGAAAAGAAAGTAAAAAAACAATGAGGGACATGTAAAAGAAAGAAAGAATGAAGAAAATAAATGAAATTTAAAAAAGAAGGAAAGTTAGAGAAAGAATGAAAAAAGGAAAAGAATGTAAAAAAACAATGAGGGACATGTAAAGAAAGAAAGAATGAAGAAAATAAATGAACACAGAAAAATAAGGAAGGAAAGCTAGGAAATAATAAGAAATAAAGATAGATGGAATGAAGCAAAGAGAGAGTGAAAGCAAGAAAAGAATGAAAGTAGGAAAGAAGAAAGAGGGAATGACAGAAAGAATGAAAATAAAAAAGAAGAGGAAGGGGGCAAAAAAATTAAGGAAAGAAAGAAGAAAGGAAATAAAAGAAGGAAATTAAGAAAAGGAAGGAAGGAAAGAACAAAAAACGAACAGAGAGAGAAAGGATCAGGAAAGAAAGCTAGGAAAGATTTGAAATAAGATAGAACCAAAAAAGGCAAGCAGAAAGGATAGAAGGATGAAGAAAAAAGGATAGAAAAGAAAGAACTAGCACATCAATGATGTGGAGCTCATCCGGCATCTCCCTACTAAATTTTAACACAATTTTAATTTCAGCCCAGTTGACATTGTAGTGAATTATATTGGTGACATAAATTGAGGATATAGAATTGAAATTGATGAAGAAATGACATAGAAGCATTTTTTGTGATCTATGAATCAGTTTCATATAAATTAAGCATAAATAATTTTCTAGTCAAAATTTCTTAAATCTGTGTAGAACCTTGGTGAAGCTCATGTGGCTCTCGGATGGAACACAAATAATCAAATCAATCAACAAATAAATAATTATTTTTGTGAGTTTTAAAAATATATGAATAAATTAGCATATTTAATGAGGTTCAAAATTCTGTGTTGAAATTTTGTATCACCACCTCGAGCTATCATATAAAGCAAACAAAATTGAAATTGATCAACAAATGAAGAAAAAACATTTTTTGTGATTTATGAATAAATTTTGCATAAATTAGCATAAATAATTTTCGAGACAAAATTTCAAAATTCTGTGTAGAAGTTTGGTAAACCTCATGAAGCTCTACCAATTGGAAGAAAAAAAATCAAAATCAGTCAACAAATTCAGAAGAAGCATTTTATGTGAATTTTTAAAAATATGCATAAATTTCACATAAATTAGCATAAAAATTGTTTTACTCAGTGGTTAAAATTCTGTGTACAAGTTTGGTGGACCTCATACAGCTCTACCAGATGGAAGAAAAAAAAAGAAAATCGGTCAACAAATAAAGAAGAGGCATTTTCTGTGATTTATGAATAAATTTCGCATAAATTAGCATAAATAATTTTCTACTGAAAATTTCAAAATTCTGTGTAGAAGTTTGGTGAACCTCATGAAGTTCTACCAGATGGAAGAAAAAAAAAATCAAAATCGGTCAACAATTAAAGAAGAAGCATTTTATGTGAATTTTTAAAAATACGCATAAATTAGCATATTTAAAGATTTTCAAAATTCTGTGTAGAAGTTTTGAATCCCCAACCTAATGCTATCATATAAAGCAAACAGAATTGAAATCAGACTTGAAATGATGAAGAAGAAGCCTTTTGAAATTCAGTCAACAAATAAAGAAGAGGCATTTTTGTGATTTATGAATTTCGCATTAATTAGCATAAATATTTTTCTACTCCAAATTTAAAAATTCTATGTAGACGTTTGGTGAACCTCATCAAGCTATACCAGATGGAAGCAAAAAATTCAAAATCGGTCAACAAATAAAGAAGAAGAAGCATTTTTTATGAATTTTGAAAAATCTGCATAAATTAGCATATTTAATGAATTTCAAAATTGGTCAACAAATAAAGAAGAAGAAGCATTTTTTATGAATTTTGAAAAATCTGCATAAATTAGCATATTTAATGAATTTCAAAATTCTGTGTAGAAGCTTTGAATCCCCCACCTAGTGCTATCATATAAAGCAAACAGAATTGAAATCGGACTTGAAATGGCGAAGAAGAAGCATTTTGAAATTGTGGACGGATGACAGACGATGGACGCCACAGCATAAGCTCATCTGGCCCTTCGGGCCGGATGAGCTAAAAATGAAAGAAAGAAATAAAGAAACAAATGAAGAAATTAAAGAGGAAAAAAAAAATCAAATTTCAAGCAAACAAAACAAATGTAATCATCTAACAAAAATCTTACTGATACTAGTATTTGTTTTTTTATTGTAATATATTAAAAAATTGTTAGAAAACTAAAATGTTTTAGAAACTAATAAAATTTCAAAGTGAAACATTGTCAAACTTAAAAATTGGGTGAAACATCGCGGCTTCACACGTACACAGGCTAGTCATCTCTCTTCCCATTGTCGTGTTCGCACCGATAACAAGAAGACTCAAAACAAAAGCTGAAACAACTAGACCGATCTAGTAATGAAAACTCAATAACTTGCTCCTCCATAACATTACCAAATCATTAATCTGAGAATCCATATACATGTAATTATAAAAAATTCCTGCCGATTTTGTTGGAAAAACTGTTAATCATGTGAGATTGTTCACTTTGATTCAGAGTTTGCAAATCTCCGACGATCATGCATGGCTGCCACAAATACCACACAGGCAGGCAGGCCAGGCCACGTGCAGCAGCTAGTACATGTACACTGTATGCTGACTTTGCGTGTGTGTCTGTGTGTAGATCAAATGTAGATCACTTTGCCATAATAATCAACACTTTGATTGTGGGCATCAATGGAAAGACAAGACAAGATCAAAGAAAATCACGGTAAATGGCTTGCAGTTTGAATTGAGGCAAGTTGTTTATTAACTTTGTTTTTTCTCTCTCTCTTCTGTATTTTTGCTTGTGAAATATGGGAGAACTTTGTAAACTTTAATCTTACACTGAGAAAGCTAGGACATGACCAGTTTTGAAAAAAGGGCACATCGGCCAGTTACAAAAAAAGGGCACAGCCTTTTTGGCCGTGAATTGATCATTTTTTGTTAAAATAGGGGCATCGACGGCCTGGCGATTAATTTATGCCCTGATATTGAGACCACAATAACAATAATGAGATAATCATAATAGACAATTGAATTCAATCTGTCTTTATTTTTCTTGTCTAAAAATTCTTGAGATTATTTTAATTCTCTTTCTTTGATTTTGAATTATATTCATTGAAAATTTAATTTCTAATGTTCAAGCAAAAGAAATCCATATCAAGTCATGTTTACCCTGTGCATAAACCTACCACAGGACAATTACCCCTGAAATAGGGTTAGGTGTAGATTTTTTGATAGGGGTAGTGTAGTTGTCTTGGGGGGGGTAATTGTCTGGGGGCAGGGGGGGTTAATTGTCCGGGGGGAATCGTCCAGGGGTAGTCGAAATCATTGCAAAAAAAGCTTTCAAAAGATTTAAATAAAGAGCTTGTACATTCCCCATTAGCTATGTATTATAAGTGTGCCATGCCCAAAACATAGAAAATAATAAGATTTAATACGCAATCGTCTTTTGTCCACTAAAAGCCCTGTTTTTGTATCACAAAGATGACAATAACTCAACTTCTAGAAGATGGAATTTGAAAATTCAAACAGTTTTGTGAATCGTAGATATTGAGCCTCATTGTGAGCATAAAAAACATGCTGGAACAGCCTTTCCTAATTTTCACCTGAAGTGCCAATTGATACCTAAATTACTTCAAAGACAAAGGGCTAAAAAACAGAAGACTTGGGTTCAAAATGGTCACAAAAATCGGTTCTGTATTCCATTGACTTTACATCAAGACCATGGCCACAAATTTGGATGAATATGCGCGACTTGAACTGGAATAACTTTATAATTTCTTGATGGTATCATTTGAAAGGTCTTTTTTATTTTTAAGACTAGGCCTATATTAAGAGCTTTAACTCAAGTTTAAAATGATGACCAAATTTATTGATATTTGATGATTTTCATTTTTTTTGTCACATACCTACAAGTACAACATGACTACATTGTTAGAACGATACAGTATAGCTATAACTTAAGGCCTTGCAACACCTTCTTTAGTCTAAAGTTTCGTTGTATTGTAAATATAAATAAGGCCTCATTTGTTTTTGACTGCGTCCCGATCCCCAGTGGATCCTAGGCTAGAGTTTCGTTCCCCCGCCCTCGGCGGCTAGCACTGCATACGGTACGGTACCACTGCAGTGCGGCGGCTGACGGCTGCAAGTGCAAGCAACTGAAGCAAGGACCCTTCGCCTTGGCTTCGGAGACGGAGTATAACAGCGGCAGAGCAGAGTAATATAATACCGATAGATCCCCAAAATCCTGTCAAAGCCAATGTCCCGGAACATCGACAGAGTGCTTACCTAAAATTTCTGGCCTAAGAAGCTTGTACTTAAGTTCTGGTGAATTCCGAACTGGCTGAGGTATCACAGGCCTAACTCATTCCCCATAGACTCGTGTGTTAAATTGGCATTTTAAAAAATTCATAAAAAATAAGGGTGAAATTCGGGGGTCGAATGTTTACTACCAGTGGATAGGATTTTTATCTGGCAATCCATATCTGACCAGAAAAGGGTCCCTCGACCGGCTCATTTTAAAAATAAATTGGCGTGTTTGAAGACACCGTCGGGGGGAGCAGATTCATCACCTCAAACAGCAAAATAGCCCTAATCCTTCCGCCAGTCAAAATATAGTCCAAAGTTGGTGATATTTCTTCCCAATTTGGGAAAAGGAAGTTCAATAATTACCAAAAATAGAATCAGTGTTAGATGGACAATCATATGCATACACTTTGTTAATCAGCCATATCAAAATTTAAAAAATAGCAATGGGTTGGCTCGAATGAATATCTATGGCCTGCCTCTAGTGATTAGGCCCGTGAAGCCTGTATTGTATGGCCCATGAAGGTTTCTTTTTAATTTACCTTCCTGGCTTTTCTTTAACATCTGTACACTCACTTTATCACAAAGAAATGCATGAAATATACAGATGTGTTATGTAATGACCAATTTTAATGTTACTCCTAATGTCTAGTGCCCTATGGATTTACACACATCCTACCTGCCTATATGTAGCTCAACAATGGATGCAATGTAGGGCCCAAATCCTATAATGTAAAATGTAGATATAAATAGTGTGCATATCTGGATTCAAGATCTGCCCACATACCAGATTCACATGAGTTAAATTAGATAACAATAAAAATAAATGAGAATCAACATACAAGCATACTATACATTCACATCTTCCTATGACAAGGGCCCAAGCCAAGGGATGTAAGAGAGAGAGACAGGGAGAGAGGGGGTTAGATGGCTTGTATTCTAAATGGATGGGGGCTAGTCTGGCTAGAAGTCAGTAAAAGTTGAACAAGATAGCAGTAGCACTCATTCTCAGCCCCCCCCCCCCAACATACTAACTATGCTTTTCTCTACCCCCCCCCCCACCTCCCTATTGAATCCACCACTCTTCAGCCAAATTCTAAAGTTTTCTCTTCTCCTTCCCTTCCCTTCCCCATGAACCAATTTCACAAGTGCAATTGATGCAAGGCCTATCTAATGTGTACTATATCTTGTGATGGGTGCTATGCAGGATTTACATCAGCGCTCGTCGGTATACGAAAACACACGACAACATGAATCACAGAGACAAATACACAGCCTACATGGCCTAGCCTAGGTACACAAACACAGAGTTACTAATCACAATTTGTTACCTGTTATACCCCCTATGTAGCCTTGTATATAGCCATGAAGTTCAGTTTTGGACCTCTTGATGATTGAAACATGTATACTAGTGAAAGCAATCTGCTACTGAAGAGTTTGGGCCCCTTTTGGGCAGGTATTTCATCAACTAGGGAATTTCCTTGTAATAGGCTATGGTCACAATGCTATAGGTATCACAGGCCTAACTCATTCCCCATAGACTCGTGTGTTAAATTGGCATTTTAAAAAATTCATAAAAAATAAGGGTGAAATTCGGGGGTCGAATGTTTACTACCAGTGGATAGGATTTTTATCTGGCAATCCATATCTGACCAGAAAAGGGTCCCTCGACCGGCTCATTTTAAAAATAAATTGGCGTGTTTGAAGACACCGTCGGGGGGAGCAGATTCATCACCTCAAACAGCAAAATAGCCCTAATCCTTCCGCCAGTCAAAATATAGTCCAAAGTTGGTGATATTTCTTCCCAATTTGGGAAAAGGAAGTTCAATAATTACCAAAAATAGAATCAGTGTTAGATGGACAATCATATGCATACACTTCAAAGCCAATGTCCCGGAACATCGACAGAGTGCTTACCTAAAATTTCTGGCCTAAGAAGCTTGTACTTAAGTTCTGGTGAATTCCGAACTGGCTGAAGTCTGCGACCGGGGTTTCGGTTGGTTAACGTCAACGAACGTAGAGGGCAGCAACACACAAGCGTGTTGCTATAAGGAAGGTCAACTCGATACGCGCATGCAGCTGAGCTGCGCGCGTATTTTATTGTTCATGCCAACGAAATCAAATGCCGATCCAATACAACAACAAATTAGTAGCGATCAAAAAACGAATATGAAAGAATATGACTACAACAATATCAAAGATAACTTAAAAAATATGTTGAGGAATATACATACATATAAAAACATACTTTGATATTTAAAACTTTACAAATATAAGTTTCAAGAAACTAAAATCATTACCAAATCGGTGATTGTTGTTATCAGCGATTTCACCAGACGGCTGTATTAGGTGATTTGCGTCGAGACGATTTTGTGACCACTCGCAAAGCATTTCGGGATTGAATATAACCACCTTATTTTCTCTGAGCTCTTCGCTGAACCCATCATCACAGTGCAGCTGCAGCGCAGCGCGCAGCCAATGCAATGCATCCGATGCATGGGTTGTTTTTTCGCCGTCCATGCCATGGTCTCGGACTCAGAGTTGAAATTTAGACCCGGATTTCGGGGATACAGCGCCTTTATTTCAGATTTATAGACTTAAAAGTCAAATGACATTTAAAATTTGAAATCTAACCTTGAACAATCATCGTTGATAAACATCAGCCCTGAAGCCATTACACTTCAAATCAGGCCAGGCAAATTATACGTCATTGTCTAAGTTGCTAGATCTATGACGAGTCGCCTGAAGCCCCAGCGCATCATCAAGTCACTAGCTAGCTGCGCGACCGGCCCAGACTCGGCGCACCCAGGCCAGAAAAATGACCTCGATTATTACGGTGGTTGTCTATGCATTTATTAGTGGTGCAGCGAAATTCAGCAGAAGAAAATAAGAGATATGAGGTATCCTCGTCACAGGCTTAATATTCCAAAATGAGGAAAAATGTCAAAATCATGATTATTTAAGCTAAATATTTTCTTTAAAAATGAAAGTAATATTTTTAATATTTATACCCAGAATAACCGATCTAATAATTGTTCATTAAAAAATATTTGAAATTAACAAATGAAAAAAAATCAACTCGACAAATTTCCCAAAACCCCACCTTATTTTTTAAAGTGGTCACAAAATTCGAGCGGAGTTGACCTTCCTTAGAGCAACACGCTTGTGTGTTGCTGCCCTCTACGTTCGTTGGTTAACGTCAACGAACGTAGAGGGCAGCAACACACAAGCGTGTTGCTATAAGGAAGGTCAACTCGATACGCGCATGCAGCTGAGCTGCGCGCGTATCGAGTTGTTCATGCCAACGAAATCAAATGCCGATCAAATACAACAACAAATCAGTAGCGATCAAAAAACGAATATGAAAGAATATGACTACAACAATATCAAAGATAACTTAAAAATATGTTGAGGAATATACATACATATAAAAACATACTTTGATATTTAAAACTTTACAAATATAAGTTTCAGGAAACTAAAATCATTACCAAATCGGTGATTGTTGTTATCAGCGATTTCACCAGACGGCTGTATTAGGTGATTTGCGTCGAGACGATTTTGTGACCACTCGCAAAGCATTTCGGGATTGAATATAACCACCTTATTTTCTCTGAGCTCTTCGCTGAACCCATCATCACAGTGCAGCTGCAGCGCAGCGCGCAGCCAATGCAATGCATCCGATGCATGGGTTGTTTTTTCGCCGTCCATGCCATGGTCTCGGACTCAGAGTTGAAATTTAGACCCGGATTTCGGGGATACAGCGCCTTTATTTCAGATTTATAGACTTAAAAGTCAAATGACATTTAAAATTTGAAATCTAACCTTGAACAATCATCGTTGATAAACATCAGCCCTGAAGCCATTTCACCTCAAATTAGGCCAGGCAAATTAGACGTCATTGTCTAAGTTGCTAGATCTATGACGAGTCGCCTGAAGCCCCAGCGCATCATCAACGTCACTAGCTAGCTGCGCGACCGGGCCAGACTCGGCGCACCCAGGCCAGAAAAATGACCTCGATTATTACGGTGGTTGTCTATGCATTTATTAGTGGTGCAGCGAAATTCAGCAGAAGAAAATAAGAGATATGAGGTATCCTCGTTACAGGCTTAATATTCGAAAATGAGGAAAAATTTCAAAATCATGATTATTTAAGCTAAATATTTTCTTTAAAAATAAAAGTAATATTTTTAATATTTATACCCAGAATAACCGATCTAATAATTGTTCATTAAAAAATATTTGAAATTAACAAATGAAAAAAAATCAACTCGACAAATTTCCCAAAACCCCACCTTATTTTTTAAAGTGGTCACAAAATTCGAGCGGAGTTGACCTTCCTTAGAGCAACACGCTTGTGTGTTGCTGCCCTCTACGTTCGTTGGTTAACGTTTAATTGCGTCCACGTACAATAACTTGTGTTGATCGTAGAGGGCGTCAACATACATATAGCCGTTGTTGTTGTTGTTGTTATTTTAAATAGGCAAACTAGTCAGTTTTGACTATTGTTGCCTTGTAAATTTGCTTTCCCTTTTTTTTTCAAATAGAATAATTTCTTTTTTCAAAAAGAATAATTTCCAGCCGACAAGGCCCTGGCCCTATATAGGTGCCACGAGCCTAATTACATCAGGAGGGCTAAAGATATTCGTTCGACCCAACCCATTCGAATTTTTGTCAATTTGATATTGCTGATTGACAAAAATGTATGAATGTGATTCAAAATCTAACACTGATTCTAGAAATGGTAACTACTGAACTTACTTCGCCCAAATTGGGAAGATAGATAAGTGATTTGGAACTATTTTTTGACTGGCGTAATAATTAGGGCTATTTTACTGTTTCAGTTGATGAATTCGATCGATTCATAGTTATCTTCATAAATGGCAATTTATTTTTAAAATGAGCTGGCTACGTTACCCTTACCTGGTCAGATTTGGAATGTCAGATATATATCCTATCCATTGGTAGTAAACATTCCACCCTCTAATTTCACATTTATTTTTTATGAATTTTTCAAAAGTGCCATTTTAACACACAAGTCTATGGGGAATGTTTTACGCGCGTGACACCTATAGCCGACTATCATTGGAGCCAAATTTAGATTGATTGATTGATTGATTGATCGGATGGATGGATGGATCATGGATGGCCCGGATGGATCATGATGGATTGATTGATTGATTGATTGATTGATTGATTGATTGATTGATTGATTGATTGATTGGATGGATGGATGGATGGATGGATGGATGGATGGATGGATGGATGGATGGATGGATGGATGGATGGATGGATGGATGGCCCGGATGGATGGATTGATCATGATAGATTGATTGATTGATTGATTGATTGATTGTTTGATTGTTTGATTGAGTGAGTGAGTGAGTGATATATGTGTAAATGGTATAATATCCAGGGGAAAATAGAAACATGAATAATATATAAAATCGTATTATTAATGACTAACAATTAAGCAAAACAATGAAGCAAAGACTATTGCAGAAGAAGAAAAAAGAATCAGGGGTAAAAATGAGGCATAATCAAAATAATGCAATATGGAAAGATGGAAGACGAGGAGGGTGGGATACTCATAACGCTATACCGCATAGACCTTCGCCCTCAATGATCGCGCGCAATCATTTTAAGCAAGTGGAACGCCTCTTGCAGTCTCGCCTAACGACTCACAACAAACACCATTCATATGATAATAAATTACAATGTTCAATGACCATAAATGACATTTGACCTTGATCATGTGATCTAGACTGTTAATAATAATTGGAACAACGCAGAATACTATGTGAATTTGCACAGTAGTTGTTTAAACAAGTTTTTAAAATCTCAAATAACCATGCTTAAATTATTGATAATTGAATATTTGAATTTAGGCTTTGTTGTTTAAGATTTTAAACACTTTTTAAAATGTTCAAACAACTACTGTGCAATTCACATATTAAACAGCGTTGTTTAAATAATCTTTAACAGTGTTTGTGCAAGACGTACTTGATTACAGCTAAAGCCGGGGTAATAATAATAGCAGGGCCCGCTGGGAGAACAGTTTTCGGAACTGAAGCGGCTTCCCTGGGTAAATATACCTGTATTATTATTATTATTATTATTACCCCTATGTCCACATTTTTCATATATAGGGCCATAAACTTTCAAAGTTATGATGCCAATTAAAAAAATACCCTCAACATGGCAAAGTTCTTTGACCTTAAATGACATTTGACCTTGGTCACATGACCTGAAACTCAAGCAGGATGTTCACAACTTGATTACTCTTATGTCAAGGTTTCATGAACCCATATGCTTTTTGAGTTATGATGACATTTCGAAAACTTAAAGGTCAAGTCGACCCCAGAATATTGTTGATTTGAATAAATAGAGAAAAATCAAACTAGCATAACGCTGAAAATTTCATCAAAATCGGATTTAAAATAAGAAAGTTATGACATCTTAAAGTTTTACTTATTTTTCACAAACGAGTGATATGCACAACTCAGCAGGCGCGGATCCAAGATTTCGTGGGGAGGGGGGCCCAAATTTGACCTAATTTTTATCGCCCATGTGTACTTTTCGAAAAATGGCGCCCCCTCCCTCCCGGCCAGGCTAACTTAAAAGCCTTAAATTTATTTTGAATTATCTTATTACATAATCACATTTAAAAAAAAGGCAATTAAAGACCACTTTTGTAATGTGTTCTTGAAAAAAAAATCCATGAATATATAATTTAATATCAATGGGAGCGCGAAGCGCGAGCGATTTTTGGGGGTCTCAATTTGGTTTAACTTCTTACCAGAGTAGGCCCTACTAGAATATTGTGTGAACGGGAGCTGTAGTTTCTTTACTAGTTGTTTCCCTCTTGGGAATAATGCAATATTTTGAAAATAACATTATATTTCACCATAATCCCTTTCCTTTTCTCTCATTTTTTGTTGGTCGTGATTTTATTTTATTTTTTTTTTTTTGGGGGGGGCAAAACGCCCATGTCCTAACAGTCATTTCCTAGCTTTACTTTATAAGCAACATTAATGTGCAATAATCTCATAAGCCCTATGCGAGATAAAAAAATAATTAAATTTCATGTATTTTGACCTGAAAATTGAACATTCTGGGCAATGTTTGTGAACCTGAACAAGATGCGTATGTAATTAGATAATCACAACGAGCGCGAAGCGCGAGCAGAAATTTTTAATGTGCGTTCTTGCCTGGTCGAAAAGGGACCTGTTAAGGGCGTTTTGAATTAGCCATTAAGACGATACATATTTCAACGATTAAATATTGCGAGCGCGAAGCGCGAGAGTGAACATTTTTGATATTCCAACCTAAAAAATTAGATTTCAAACCCCCAACGGGACACTCGATTCATGTTTTGTCACTCATGAAAAATGATGGGTAGTTTTTTGTATCTTCCTACATTAATAATGCGAGCGCAAAGCGCGAGCAGAAAATTTTTGATATTCTGATCTGAAACTGGATAATTTTAGCACGTTTTTAATAAGATCAAGATGCGTATCTCAATAAACATGCGTGCACGTATTTTAGAGTTAGACAGAATCTTGGCATTCTGAATACATTTAATTTTTCATCATGAAAATCAATAATGCGAGCGCGGATCGCGAGCTGGAAATAATATTTGAAATTCCGATATGAAATGGGTCAATTTAAGCAATATTTAAAGCACTGTGTATATAGGGGAATTGTGAAGTGGATGTGGAAAGCACTTAATAAATGATGCGAGCGAAGCGCGAGCTGATATTTTATTATTATTTGAACTAGGATCGAGACATTTTAGGCCTAAGGACATTTTGTCATTATATAAAAATGATGCCTATCTTCTATTCCTCTTCCTAAAACTTGTCGATATGTTTTTCTGAAAAAGGGACGATTTAGTTATGAATTCATAAAAAAATTTATTGCATATTTATTAATCTAATAAGCCTAATGAGTGCGTGAAATTTGTTGACAGTGCATGAGGCCTGAAAAACTGGATATTTTATATTTTTTGTAATCATGAACAGCATTCATGTGTTGAAACATTTATAGCAAATAATGCGAGCGCAAATTGCGATCCGAAATTTTCAAATGGGGGGAATTCAAGTAGTTTGTTATAGAATATATAGGTACAGTGGCGTACCGTGGGTCACGGCATGGGGGGGGGGGCACTACCACAAATTTGGTGTCACTTAGGGAGCGCGCTCTGTTGCCAGGTATGCTGACCTAATAGAGAAATTTTAAGGACATGCAATGCCATTAAACGGATAAGTATCTCACTGATTAAATAATGCGAGCGCGAAGCCCGAGCTGAACATTTTTGATATTCAGACCTAAAAGGGACATTATAAGCAAATTTTTTGTAATCGTGATACGAACCTGTCTCGCTAAACCAACAATGCGAGCGCGAAGCGCGAGCTGAAATTTTTGTATATATTGACCCCAAACAGGGACATTTTAAGGACTATATTTTAGGTATCCATTAAGAGTATAAATATCTCAGCATAGTCATCTAATGATAGTGGCATCCTTTGCTGATTTTGTTAGAATTACATTCAAACATATGAAGCACTTTTTGTAGTCATTGTAATCATGATTATCATACGCATCTCACTAATCAAAAACTGCGAGCGCGAAGCGCGAGCTGAAAATTTATGAAATTCAGACCTGAAGAGGGGCATTCTAAGGCTTGTTTGTAGGAATTCACTAAGTCCTTACGTATTTCACTAACCAAATGATGCGAGCGCGAAGCGTGAGCTAAAAATTTCAAGATATTCAGATCAGAAAAATTGACATTTAAAGGATTGATTTTAGGAATTCATGAAGAGCAGACATCTCACAAATCAATTAATGCGAACGTTAGCACGGACAGGAAATGTTTTATATTGAGACCTTAAAATTGGGCAATCACTTTAAAGGGGAATGAAACCTTTGGAATAAGTAGGCTTGTGTCGAAACAGAAAAATCAAAGAATAAGAACAAAGAAAGTTTGAGAAAAATCGGATAAATAATAAGAACGTTATGAGCATTTGAATATTGCAATCACTAGTGCTATGGAGATCCATCATTGGCAATGCGACAAGGATGTGTGATGTCACAAGTGAACAACTTTCCCTTTGATGGACTATAAAATACCCTCAAAATGTCTCTTTCTGCTTTTTCTTGTGGTGATACAAACTTTTAACCATGATGTATTCTTTAAAAATCTGTATTACATGCCCTCCTATAGAAAGAACACATGATCTACTGATAGATGTGATAAAAGCGGCAATTTAAGTGAAATATATACTTAAAAAATGGGGAGAGTTGTTCACAAGTGACATCACACATCTTTGTCGCATTGCTAATTTGAGGATCTCCATAGCATTAGTGATCACAATATTCAAATGCTCATAACTTTCTCATTATTTGTCTGATTTTTCTTAAACTTTCGTTAATCTGTTTCTTTGATTTTTCTGTTTTCACATAAGCTATCTTGTTCCAAAGTTTTCATTCTCCTTAAAGTAGTCATGAAAAAAAAGCAAATGTCACTACATAAAGCAATAATAACTCGAATTGCGAGGAAATATATTTGGTGCATATTGATTTGAAAACGGGAGGTTTTAGTACAACAGGATTATACATCTCGTTAAACAGTCTATGCGAGCACCAGGAACAATGAAGACATAGGCCCTGAGCAAACTGTTTCATAAAGTCATGAAAAAAAATGCTTCTTATGTAACATGATTATGATATAATATAACATTATAATAAACAATAATTTCTTCTTTCCCCATTACGTTTCTCTTTCTTTCTCCCTCTTTTTCTCCTTTTCCCCGTTTTTTTTTTTTTTTTTTTTTTTTTTTTTGGGGGGGGGGCAGCCGATGGGGGGGGGGGGGGCACGTGCCCACCATGCCCCCTGGTAGTTATGCCACTGTATAGGTATACAGAACTCACCAATCAAAATGCGAGCGCACAGCGCTAGCTCATAGGCCTTCAATTTTGACAATCGAGACACCTGAAAAGGAATATTTTGAGAATCTTATTTGAAATACACAAAGATAATAGGTAGGCCTACAACATTTTAAAGTTTCGCTTAATTTCACAAACCAGTTGTATTCACATCCTTGTCGGTATGCAAATGAGGAGACCGATGACATCACTCACTCACTACTTCATTTTGTATTTTAGTATATGAAATATGAAGTATTCTATTTTTCTCCGTTGTCGTGTGAAACAACGATTAATTCCTCCCTGAACATGAGCAATTAGCATTGTTTAATACTAAATGGTTCAATCAAGTTGGTCCATATTGTAAAATCTGTAAAAAATGAAATATTGTATAATTCTAACAATAAAAAACAAAGGAATTAGTGAGTGAGGGACATCATCGACTGTCTCATTTGCATGTCACTGAGTTGTGCATATCACTGTTTTTTTTTAAATAAGCAAAAAAAAAAATTTTAAATGTCATAATTTTTTTATTTTACATCCGATTTTGAGGAAATTTTCAGCATAATGCTTGTTTGATTTTTCTCTTTTTATTCAAATCAACATTTTTTTGGGGGGATGGACTCGTCCCTTAAGAAATGAATGCGAGCGCGAAGCGCTAGCTGAAAATTTTTTAATGATGAAATGAAAAGGACATTTTCAGTTGTTGGATTAGAATATAAAATATTTTCAGCTTGTGCTTCTCGTTCGCATAAAAAAAACTGTGAGGTCGGGATGCGTATATTGAGATCCATTAACAGAAAAAACAATATGTATTACAAACTTAGAGCAAATCCTACTCCAAAACGTCATGAGAAATATATTAGATATAAAAATACATTAACAAGAATTTTACGGATCGAGAAGAGGAAATATTATTGTAATCAGTTTGAAAAAAAAAGGTCCAACATAAAAGAAACATGGGGTATAATAAATAATGCTTTGAATAGGAGGAGTCTTATTAAAGATATAACCCAAATTCGTGAGGGAAATAAAGTTTTAGATGAGAATGAATCAATATCCAATCACTTTAATGAATACTTTGCAAACATCGGACCAAATTTGGCTAAGAAAATTCCTAACATTGAAAAAAGTTTTCATAAATTTTTGAAGAACAAAAATCAGAATTCAATATTTTTTAACCCAACCAATTCATCAGAAATTTTACGAATTGTAAAAAATATGAAAGATAAGCGAAGTATGGGACATGATGAAGTTAGTAATTTCTTGCTGAAACATATCATAAATGAAATTACTGAACCTCTAGAGCACATTTTTAATTTATCTATAAGTCAAGGTGTTGTACCGGATACAATGAAAATCGCTAAAGTTATTCCGATATTGAAAAAAGGTGATCCTTTAGACTCCAATAATTATAGGCCAATATCACTGCTATCGTCAATTTCCAAAGTGTTAGAAAAACTTATTTTTGATCGTACTATGTCGTTCCTTGTAAGTAATAATGTTTTCGCAGATTCGCAATTTGGTTTCAGACAAAAACATTCCACGATACATGCAATTTTACAATTCATTAATCATGTTGCTTCCGCTAACGATGATCATTGTCATACACTTGGAATATTTTTGGACCTCTCCAAGGCCTTCGATACCATTGACCATCAAATATTACTGCATAAACTCTTTCACTATGGTATTCGTGGAAAGGCCTTGGAGTGGTTTAGAAGCTATCTCATAGGAAGGTCTCAGTTCGTTTCTATTAAGGGTGTTAATTCGTCTTTTAAACAGCTACTTTGTGGTGTCCCTCAGGGATCTATCCTTGGACCTTTACTTTTTATTTTGTATATGAATGACTTTCAAAACTCTTCTCGAGTCTTGTCATTTACTTTATTCGCTGATGATTCTTCCGTTTTCTTTTCCCATAAAAATCCCAATATCCTATTAGAAACAGTTAATATTGAACTTAGACTTGTTGCAGAATGGATATGCGCAAATAAACTTTCCCTTAACATAAATAAAACTCAATGTATGTTTTTCAGTAATTATATCTCACAGTTACCCGGTAATGTTTACATTAATAATACTGTTATAAATATAGTTGATTCGTTAAAATTTCTTGGTCTTATCATTGACAATAAACTTTCTTGGAAAGAGCATAATTTGAATTTAAGTAAAACGCTTGCGAGGAATGTTGGGGTAATCAATAAACTAAAATCGTCATTTCCTGTTCATATTTTAAAAGGTTTGTACTCAACACTTATCCTACCTTACCTGAACTACGGTATACTTGCATGGGGTAATTCGTTTAATTACCAACTGGATAAATTGTTAATTCTTCAAAAACGGGTATTGCGAATAATTTGCCATTCTGACAGGTTAAGTCATACAAACATTTTATTTTTCAACAATAAAGTATTAAAGGTGCATGATTTATATAATTTCTTTTTAGGGTGTTTCATGTTTCAATTGAACTCAAATGCTCTTCCTCATGCTTTTACATCACTATTCCAAAAGAATCAACATTTGCATACTTACCCTACCCGACAGTCGTCATTCTTTCACTTGCATAGGTTGAGAACAGTACTTAGGAAAAGAACGATAGTATATACTGGTCCAGTTTATTGGAATTCCTTGGATATGACACTTAAGCAACAACAAAATTATAATATTTTCAAACATCACTTGAAAGCAAAGCTTCTTCTTCGATATAATGAAACAAACTGAAATTGCTATTTATTGGCATGCTCTATTGCATTTTTGTCCACAGAGCTTATTATCCAGAATTTTCTTAAATTCTGTTGGATGGCAGCTGCTTACTTTATTTCTTTTGTTTTTTTATTTCTTCGTTTCTTTCTTTCTTTGTTTTTTGTCACGTCTCTGTGTTGTGTTGTTTTTGTGGGTGTAATTTAATTGATAAAATGTTGTCACGTGTATTATTACTAAGTAGTAATGTCAAATGTAATGTATAAAAAAGGGAACCTTATCTACAAGCATTCTGCTTCCAAGGTTTCCTCCACTTTTCCGTTTTTTATGTACTTAAACATGTATTAATATGTAGTGATTAAGAATGCTTGCTATCTATACTTATATAGTCTACGTGTGTAATGGTTGCTCAGCTTATATAGTTATGTCAGTTAAGTTTTGTAACATAACGGATTTGTGGAAATAAAACCTAAATGAAAAAAAATATAACTAAACAGTGATGCGAGCGCGAAGCGCGAGCTCAATTTTTTTATATACTGACTTAAGAAGGACTCTTTTAAGGTATAATTCCTATTCTAAAAGTTTTTCCTTTTTCTCTTCGTCTTTTTTTTCTTTTTCTTTCCTTTTTTTGCGCCACCATGGGGGGGGGGGGGCAAAAACTTTGCCCCCTGGATCGGCCTATGTATATTGACTTGAAAAACACTAACATTTTAAGGACTTATGTACATGTGATCGATGGAGAGGATACACACCTCACTAATCAAATATTGCGAGCGCGTAGCGCCAGCTGAATTTGATATTAACCCCTTTTCTGACCCTGAACAAGATACCTATCTCGCCAAACAAACTTCAAACTCGAGCACATTGATTTTGTCTTTTATCGTAAAAACGGGATATTTTAAATGAGCCGCATTAATGTAACCTTTTTGGGCAGGAAATTAATTTCACTATAAACAGGCAATACGAGCAATGTTGCGCCCCCGGTCGAACATGAATTTGCATGGAGCCCCCTAATTTCAAGGTCAATTTGGCGTCCTCGGTTGAACATGAATTTGGCGCCATGTGAAATATCACTTTGCCCTCCCCCTTCTGAAACATGTATTTGTCGCCTTATGGTCAAACATCAAATTAGCGCTCCCCTAGTTCGAACATCAATTTGGCGCCCCCCTCGTTCGAACATCAATTTGGCGCCCCAAGTTCGAATAGCGATTCGGCGCCCCCTAGTTCGAACATCAATTTGGCGCCCCTAGTTCGAACATTCAATCGGCGCCCCCCGATGTCGAACATAAATTTTGCGCCCCTACGTCGAACATCAATTCGGCGCAACCCCCCCCCTCCTACGTCGAACATCTATTTGGCCTCCCTAGGTCGAACATCAGTTTGGCGCCCCCAGTTGGAACATCAAATTGGCGCCCCTAGTTCGAACATCAATTCGGCGCCCCCCCCCCCCTAGTTCGAGTATCAATTCAGCGCCCCTACATGAAGGTCGATCATCAATTCGACCCCCAGTTCGAACATCATTTTGGCATCCCTTCGAACTCAATTTGGCTTCCCTAGTTCGAATATCATTTCGCCCCCCTAGCTCGAGTATCAATTTGGCGCCCCCCTAGTTCGAACATCGATTCGGCGCCCCCCTAGTTTGAGTATCAGTTTGGCGCTTCCAGTTCGAACATCATTTCAACATCCCTTCGAACATCATTTCGGCGCCCCCCTAGTTCGAACATCGATTCGGTGCCCCCCTAGTTTGAGTATCAGTTTGGCGCCCCCTAGCTCGAACATCGATTCGCCCCCCCCCTAGTTCGAGTATCAATTTGGCGCCCCCAGTTCGAACATCATTTTAACATCCCTTCGAACATCATTTTGGCGCCCTTCTAGATCAAATATCAATTCGGCGCCCCTACATGTATAGGTCCAACATCAATTTGGCGCCCCTAGTTCGAATATCATTTCGGCCCCCCCCCCCTAGCTCGAGTATCAATTTGGCGCCCCCTAGTTCGAACATCAATTTGGCGCCCCCTAGTTCGAACATCAATTTGGCGCCTCTACGTCGAACATCAATTCGCCCCCCCCCCCCCCGTTCGAACATCACTTCGGCCTCCAGTTCGAACATCATTTCGGCGCCCTTTTGGTTCGAACATCATTTTCTTTCCTCCTCTTCCTCTTTTTTCTTCTCGTCCTTCCCCCTCTTCCTCTCCCCTTTTCTTTCCCCCCGTTCTCTCTCTTTTTTCTTCTCTTCTTTCTTCCCTCTTCCTCTTTCTCCTTTTCCTTTTCCCCTCTTCCTCTCTCTTTTCCCCCTCTTCTTTCCCCTCTTCCTCTTTTTTCTCCCCCTCCCTTTTTTTCTCTTCCTTCCCCCTCTTCCTCTTTTTTCTCTTTCTTTCCCCTCTTCTTCTCCTTTTTTCTTCTTTTCTTTCCCCGCTTATTTTTTCTTCTTTTCTTTTCCCTCTCTTTTTTCTTCTCTTCTTTCCTCCCTCTTCCTCTCTCTCCTTTTCTTTTCCCCTCTTCCTCTTTTTTCTTCCCCCTCTCTCTCTCCCCCTCCCTTTTCTTATCTTCCTCTTTTTTCTCCTTTCCTTTCCTCTTTTTTCTCTCTCTCCTTTTCTTCTCTTCCTTTCCCCTCTTCCCCTCTCCTTCTTTTTTTCTCCTTTTCCTTTCCCTCTCTTTTCCTTCTCTTTCTTTCCCCTTTTCCTCTCCCTTTTCCTTCCCTTCCTTCCCCCTCTTCCCTTTTTCTTCTTTTCTTTCCCCCTTTCCTCTCTCTTTTTTCTCCTCTTCTTCCTTCCCCCTCTTCCTCTCTCTTTTCCCCTTTCCTCCTTCTTCCTCTCTCTTTTTTTCTCCTTTTCCTTTCCCTCTCTCCTTTCCTCTTTTCTTTCCCCACTTTTCCTCTCTCTTTTTTTCTTCCCTTCTTCCCCCTCTTCCTCTTTTTTCTCCCCCTCCCTTTTTTCTCTTCCTTCCCCCTCTTCCTCTCTCTTCTCTTTCTTTCCCCTCTTCTTCTCCTTTTTTCTTCTTTTCTTTCCCCGCTTCTTTTTTCTCCTTTTCTTTTCCCCTCTTCCTCTTTTTTCTTCCCCCTCTCCCTCCCCCTCCCTTTTCTTCTCTTCCTCTTTTTTCTCCTTTCCTTTCCTCTTTTTTCTCTCTCTCTTTTTCTTCTCTGGCTTCCTTTCTCCTCTTCCCCTCTCCTTCGTTTTTTCTCCTTTTCCTTTCCCTCTCTTTTCCGTCTCTTTCTTTCCCCTTTTCCTCTCCCTTTTCCTTCCCTTCCTTCCCCCTCTTCCCTTTTTCTTCTTTTCTTTCCCCCTTTCCTCTCTCTTTTTTCTCCTCTTCTTCCTTCCCCCTCTTCCTCTCTCTTTTCTCCTTTCTCTCTCTTCTCTTCTTTCCTCCTTCTTCCTCTCTCTTTTTTTCTCCTTTTCCTTTCCCTCTCTCCTTTCCTCTTTTCTTTCCCCACTTTCCTCTCTCTTTTTTCTTCCCTTCTTCCCCCTCTTCATCTTTTTTCTCTTTCTTTCCCCTCTTCTTCTCCTTTTTTCTTCTTTTCTTTCCCCGCTTCTTTTTTCTTCTTTTCTTTTCCCTCTCTTTTTTCTTCTCTTCTTTCCTCCCTCTTCCTCTCTCTCCTTTTTCTCCTTTTCTTTTCCCCTCTTCCTCTTTTTTCTTCCCCCTCTCCCTCCCCCTCCCTTTTTTTCTCTTCCTCTTTTTTCTCCTTTCCTTTCCTCTTTTTTCTCTCTCTCTTTTTCTTCTCTTTCTTTCTCCTCTTCCCCTCTCCTTCTTTTTTTCTCCTTTACCTTTCCCTCTCTTTTTCTTCTTTTCTTTCCCCCTTTCCTCTCTTTTTTTTCTCCTCTTCTTCCTTCCCCCTCTTCCTCTCTCTTTTCCCCTTTCTCTCTCTTCTCTTCTTTCCTCCTTCTTCCTCTCTCTTTTTTTCTCCTTTTCCTTTCCCACTCTCCTTTCCCCGTTTCCTCTCTTTTTTTTCTCCTCTTCTTCCTTCCCCCTCTTCCTCTCTCTTTTCCCCTTTCTCTCTCTTCTCTTCTTTCCTCCTTCTTCCTCTCTCTTTTTTTCTCCTTTTCCTTTCCCTCTCTCCTTTCCTATTTTCTTTCCCCCGTTTTCCTCTATCTTTTTTCTTCCCTTCTTCCCCCTCTTCCTTTCTTCTTTTTCTTCTTTTCTTTCCCCTCTTCCCCTCTTTCTTTCCCTCTCTTCTTTTTTTTTTGCCGAAGGGGGGGGGGGGGGCAAGGCCCCCTCGGCCCCCCCCCATGGATCCGCGCCTATAACTCAGTGGCATGCAAATGAGACAGACGATGATATCCCTCACTCACTATTTCTTTTTTTTGTGCTTTTTATTGTTTTAATTATACAATATTTCTTTTTTATATAGATTCGACAATAATTAGGACCAGCTAGGCTGAACCACAATGCTAATTCCATATGTTCAGGGTGGAATTAATCATTGTTTCACTTGACAATGAGAAAATGACAAAATTAGAATCATAATTTCATACAATAAAATACAAAAGAAATAGTGATTGGATGACATCATCAGTCTCCTCGTTTGCAAGCCGACCAGGATTTGCATAATGTGAAACTTTTTTTTATTTACATCCGATTTTGATGAAATTTTCAGTGTTATATGCTTGTTGAATTTTTCTCTTTTTATTCAAATCAATGTTTTGTTGGGGTGGACTTCTCTCTTAATAGCTCCATGGTTAGTAAGATTTCAATGTTGATTCCCCCAACGTGCGTGGTCTAAGTTCATTGACCCTAAATGACCTTCGATCCGTTGGTCATGTGACCTGAAACTTAAACAGGGTAATACTTGATTACAGGCCAAGTTTCTAAGTTATGTGTCATACTTTCTAAGTCATGATGACCGTTTCAAAAACTTTACCTTTGGTTAAGTTTTCAATGTTGACGACGCCGTCGTCGCACAGTGGGCCAGAATGAGGTGAAAGTGCGCCAAAATTATATTCCGTGTTATATTTTTATTTTACCAAGTTCATTAGGGGTAATTTTGGCCGTAGAATCGACTGAACATAATTTAAAGCCGTTATGACGTCACTTTGATAACAAATTTTGATTGGCTCCTTAAAACCTATCTGTAAAAAGACAAATTACGCTAAACAATGTGCAGTATATAAACTTTGTGTTATGTGTTTCTTTAAGATTGACCAGAGTGAATGTTGGTTTATGATTCTCACATGCCTAAAAAGTGTGTATGAGATCCTGAAAATAATTTGATGGCAACAAAATGATCATTAGATTAAAATAAATACTTAAATATCTGAAAAAATATTAACCGTGCTTTATCAAGCAGTATAGACTTGGGTAAAACGCAGAGTATATAACACCACGAATATTTTACTATGAGGAGGGTTTTTGGCTGAAATTATTCTACAACTAACTTTTATCTCTGGAAGAGGGGCGGGTAGCCCTTATATGCGTTATCAACTTTTATTTTCTTTGCATTATGCCCGGAATTCATGTCATTTTCATGGAATGGAAGGGGAATCGTCCTCGACGTGCAAAAATGAACGGCAATGTACACCCCACACGGTGCGCTGCGATGACCGCGCGGTATAAAAATGACAGTTTTTTAACAGGTTTTGGGGGTGTTGTGTCAAGTAAAATCGGCTCTAACATGAAAACGGGCAAAAACGGGCAGCTAAATTTGGTATCGACTTCAAGCTTAGATATTTGGCAAAATGATGATGATAGAATTTAAACGGAAATCCACGGAAATACAAACGTTTCTAATGTAAATACAAAAAACATGGATTATTAGCCTATTTCGAGGAATAATTATCCTATTAACCTCCTGAACAGAGGCGTCGATCCTGGGGGGGGGGGGCAGGGGGGGGCGATCGCCCCACCAATGAAAATATTGGGGGGACAAACATATCATTTTGCCCCCCCAATAATTCCGGATATGCATTTAAAAAAAAACAAGATTGTAATGTTCAGCAAGCGAGATTGAGATACACAACTCGTTCTTTATTTAAAATCGTGCTCAAAATGTCCGCTTTTCAGATTGGAATATAAAAATTTTCAGCTCGCGCTTCGCGCTCGCATCATTTCTGTAGCAAAAACCCATACTTTTCATGATTAAATTGGTGAATGTAAATGTCCCATTTTCAGTTCTAAGCCTCAAAAGAACTGCTTCAATTTGCAATCATCTTTTCTTGGATATATAGCTTGTTCTTTATAAAAAAAACGTCCAGTAAACTGTCATTTTTTCAGATCGAAATATCAAAATTTTCAGCTCGCGCTTCGCGCTCGCATCTTTTCTCTTTTAGATACAAATCTTAATCATTGGTACCAAAAATGCTTAGAATATCAAGTTTTCAGCTCAGAATATAAAGAAATTTGAGCTCACTCTCGGCACTCATACTATCTGTGTAGTGAGATACGTGTCTGTGTCTCATGAGTCATACATATATATAGATATATACATATATATATATATATATATATATATATATATATGTGTGTGTGTGTGTGTGTGTGTGTGTGTGTATATATAATATATATATATATATATGTATGTGTGCGTGTGTGTGTGTGTGTGTGTGTGTGTGGCACTGGCGTAAATCCCGGGGGGGATGGGGGGGATATATCCCCCCCACTTTTCGAGGAGGGGGGGATGGCCTGTACAAACATCCCCCCACTTTTTACGAAAGAAATGAAAAAAAATTACAAGAGATAATTGTTTTATTGGTGAAAATTCTTCCTGAAATACCGCTTAAAAATAAAACAATATTATTGAATCATAAAATGCAAATAAAGAGCCAGTTCACCATTTCCAATCGAAATACTTATGTCCTTATTATAACATTGAAGAGAAACTCCAGTTTCTTCCAATTAATTAATGTCGGGGTCTATGGGAAGGGATCAAGATGGAATGTCAATTCTTTTTTAATGTAATCTCTAATTAAACCATTAAACCATCATGGGGTAAAAAAGATAATAATATTGGAGGGTTATTTGCCATATGGACATACAGTGGCGTAACTACGGGGGGGGGGGGCACATGCCCCCCCCCCCCCCCCATCGGCTGACCAAAAAAAAAACGGGGAAAGGGGAAAAGGAGAAAAGAGGGAGAAAGGAAGAGAAGCGTATAGTGGGAAAGAAGAAAATATTATTAATTATAATGTTATATTATAATTATGTAATGTTACATTACATAAGAAACGTTTTTATCATAACTTCATGAAACATAATTTGCCCAGGGCCTGGTGCTTGCATTGTCTGTTAACGAGATGTATAGTCCTGTTGTACTGAAACATCCCGTTTTCAAGTCAATATAAACCAAATATATTTCCTAGCACTTGAGTAATCATTGTTTTATGAAGTGACATATGCTTCTTTTTCATGACTCAAAAAGTGATTGCCCCATGTTAAGGTCTTCGTATATATGAAACATTTTACTGTCCGTGATTACGTTCGCATTAGTGGATTGGTGAGATATGTATGCTCTTCATGAATTCCTAAAATCAGTCCTTAAAATGTCCTTTCTTCTGATCTGAATATCAAAAATTTTCAGCTCGCGCTTCGCGCTCGCATCATTTGGATATTGAAATACGTATGGTCCTAGTTAATTCCCACAAAGAAACCTTAGAATGCCCCACTTCAGGTCTGAATTATCTAAATTTTCAGCTCGCGCTTCGCGCTCGCAATATTTAATTAGGGAGATGCGTATGATAATCATGATTGCAATGACTACAACAAGTGTTTCATGTGTTCAGATGTAATTCTTATAAAGCAGCAAGCGCTTGGCACTCGCATTAGATGACTATGGTGAGATATGCATACTCTTAATGGATTCCTAAAATATATTCCTCAAAATCTCGCTGTTTGGGGTCAAAATATACGAAAACTTCAGCTCGCGCTTCGCGCTCGTATTGTTTAGCGAGACGGTACCTATCATGATTACACAAATTTGATTATAATGTCTCTTTTTAGGTGTTGATATTAAAAAAATTCAGCTCGCGCTTCGCGCTCGCATTATTTGATCAGTGAGATGCATATCCGTTTTATGACATTGTCCAGAAAATGTCTCTATTAGGCAGGCGCGGATCCATGGGGGGGGGCCGAGGGGGCCTTGGCCCCCCCCCCCCTTAGGCTAAAAAAAAAGAGAGGGAAAGAAAGAGAAAAAAGAGGGGAAGAGGGGAAAGAAAAGAAGAAAAAGAAGAAAGGAAGAGGGGGGAGAAGGGAAGAAAAGAGAGAGAGAAAGAGGGGGGAAAGAAAAGAGGAAAGATCGAGAGAGGGAGAGGGGGAAAGGAAAAGGAGAAAAAAAGAGAGAGGAAGAAGGAGGAAAGAAGAGAAGAGAGAGAAAGGGGAAAAGAAGAGGGGAAAAGAGAGAGGAAGAGGAGAAAAAAGAGAGAGGAAAGGGGGAAAGAAAACAAGAAAAAGGGAAGAGGGGGAAGGAAGGGAAGGAAAAGGGAGAGGAAAAGGGGAAAGAAAGAGAAGGAAAAAGAGAGGGAAAGGAAAAGGAGAAAAAAGTGAGAGAGGGGAAGGGGGGAAGGAAGAGAAGAAAAAGAGAGAGAGGAAAAAGAGGAAAGAAAAGGAGAAAAAAAGAGGAAGAGAAGAAAAGGGAGGGAGAGGGGGAAGACAAAAGAGAGAGAGAGGAAAAGAAAAGGAGAGAGAGGAAGAGGGAGGAAAGAAGAGAAAAAAAAGAGAGGGGAAAGAAAAGAAGAAAAAAGAAGAGGGGAAATAAAAGAAAAAAAGGAGAAGAGGGGAAAGAAAGAAAAAAAAAGAAGAAGAGGGGGAAGGAAGAGAAGAAAAGGCAGGGGGAGGGGGGAGAAAAAAGAGGAAGAGGGGAAAGAAGAAGGGGGAAAAGAGAGGGGAAAAGGAAAAGGAGAAAAAAGGAGAAAGAGGAAGAGGGAAGAAAGAAGAGAAGAAAAAAGAGAGAGAACGGGGGGAAAGAAAAGAAGAAAAGGGGAAAGAAAGAGGGGAAGGACGAGAAGAAAAAAAGAGGAAGAGGAGGAAAGAAAATGATGTTCGAACCAAAAGGGCGCCGAAATGATGTTTGAAGGGATGTTAAAATGATGTTCGAACTGGGGGCGCCAGATTTATACTCGAACAAGGGGGGAGGGGGCCGAATCGATGTTCGAACTAGGGGGGCGCCAAATTGATACTCAAACTAGGGGGGCTCAGAATTGATGTTGGAACTAGGGGGCGCCAAATTGATACTCGAACTATGGGGCGCCAAATTGATGTTGGACCTATATGTAGGGGCGCCGAATTGATATTCGATCTAGGAGGGCGCCAAAATGATGTTCGAAGGGATGTTAAAATGATGTTCGAATTGGGGGCGCCAAATAGATATTCGAACTAGGGGGGGGGCGAATCGATGTTCGAGCTAGGGGGCGCCAAACTGATACTCAAACTAGGGGGACGCCGAATTGATACTCGAACTAGGGGGGGGGGCGCCGAACAGCGGCGTAACAGGGGTCGGTGGCCAGGGGGGGGGCAAGAGCCAAAAATTTCCCGGTCATATATCATGGAACGGGCAATGGCGTCATTAGGCAAAAAGTTTGAGGGGGCGATATGGCGTATCGGGCAAATATATATATATATATAAGCGAGCGAGCGAAGCGAGCGAGCAAAAATATTTGACATTTTTATTGCAAAAATCAAATTTTGTGATAGATTTTGACATAATGTTAAAAAGATATCATAGGTCACCCTCCTCTCTTGCCGTTTTTCTCTCTTTTTTGTACGCCACGTTGAACAGGATTTTTGTTATGATTGTGAGCATCAGGGTGAAGCTCTATATGCTCGAGGGGGCCGAGTATGGCGCTTGTGGCAAGAAGTAGCTTAATATAGGTCCCGAGCGAGCGAAGCGAGCGAGATAAAAAAATCACCTTTTCATGAGAATCTAACATGAAGATAGATTTTAACGTGATATTCAGAAAAATATAATACACTTTCCTTTCTTTCCTCATTTTTTTTGTTTGGTTGTAGAACTTTTGGGGGCCATGGTCCAAACTCATCCATATAACAGTGCTTTATGGGTGGGGTCCAGGGCAGAGCCCCGGAACCTCTTGATATCAAAGCCATTTTAAACCTTACAGATGGCCACTTATTTTAATCAAGTTGCGTGTATATTTATATAGCTTTCACACAACACATAAATTCAATGCAGTTGTGTACTATCGTAATCATCCAAATATTGTGAGGGGGACACCATAGCAAATGTGGGAAAATTTGTAAAAAGTCGTCAGCGAGCGAAGCGAGCCAGAAAAAATGGCCTGTTAAAATGAAATTTTAATTATGTGATCGATTTTTACATCATTATAGCAAATATCATGTCATATATATTTTTTTCATTCATGTCATTTCGCTGCCTCCTTTATTTTCTTTTATTTCCCCTTGGCAGTGGAACCACCCCCCGGTACGCCGGTGCTTCAACGTAAAGCTTAATGCAGGAAGGGTCCATATAGGGGCCCGTTATAGAACCCATTAAAGGTTACAGATGAAGAGCCCCCACTGCACGGGGTCTTGACTCTTGGACAGAGCCTTTGGAGATTTAGCAAGATTATTTTATGATAGACTTTCATACGACATTATGCTATATTCCATCCATTTTTCTTCCCGCTCGTTATCTCAATCCTCGTCAGCCCGGTAGTGTACGATATCTTGTCCCTATTCTTTATTTTCCAATTTAGATTTTGGCTAATTCCATTCTGCCTTTATTTCCCGCTTTTGTTTGCCTTTTTGTCATCTTTAATTTATTTCCCTGTCTTACTAATTATGCTAATGTATTTGTATATCGGGGAGAATTGTTCTTTCTCACTTGTTCTTCTTTCCTTCCTTTTCCCGTTATCTTTCCGTTTTCCCTTTTTGGTGTTTTTTCTTAGCTTTCTTTTCCCTTTTCCTTTCCCTTTCCTTGCCCTTTTTTTCTTTCCTTTCCCTTTCCCTTTCTTCCCCCCTTTTTTTTCCCGTTTTTTTTTATTTTCCCGGTGAGCTCCGCCGGGGGGGCAGCTTGCCCCCTGCCCCCCCCCCCCCGCCTGTTACGCCACTGGCGCCGAATTGATGTTTGAACTAGGGGGCGCCGAATTGATATTCGAACTAGGGAAGCCAAATTGAGTTCGAAGGGATGCCAAATTTATGTTCGACCTAGGGAGGCCAAATAGATGTTCGACGTAGGGGGGATGCGCCGAATTGATGTTTGACGTAGGGGCGCAAAACTTATGTTCGACATCGGGGGGCGCCGATTGAATGTTCGAACTATAGGGCGCCAAATTGATGTTCGAACTAGGGGGCGCCGAATTGCTATTCGAACTTGGGGCGCCAAATTGATGTTCGAACGAGGGGGGCGCCAAATTGATGTTAGAACTAGGCGGCGCCAAAATGACGTTCGAACTATGGGGCGCCGAATTGATGTTTGAAGAAGGGGGACGGGGCGAATTAATTTTCGAACTAGATGGGGGGCGCCAAATTGATGTTTGAACTGGGAGGGGCGCCAAATTGATGTTCGAACTAGGGGAGCGTCGAATTGATGTTCAAACTAGGGGAGCGCTAATTTGATGTTTGACCATAAGGCGACATATACATGTTTCAGAAGGTGGAGGGCAAATTGATATTTCACATGGCGCCAAATTCATGTTCAACCGAGGGCGCCAAATTGACCTTGAACTTAGGGGGCTCCATGCAAATTCATGTTCGACCGGGGGCGCAACATTGCTCGTATTGCCTGTTTATAGTGAAATTTATTTCCTGCCCAAAAAGGTTACATTAATGCGGCTGATTTAAAATATCCCGTTTTTACGATAATAGAAAAAAATCAATGTGCTCGAGTTTGAAGTTTGTTTGGCGAGATAGCTATCCTGTTCAGGGTCAGAAAAGGGGTTAATATCAAATTCAGCTGGCGCTACGCGTTCGCAATATTTGATTAGTGAGGTGTGTATCCTCTCCATCGATCACACGTACATAAGTCCTTAAAATGTTTAAAAAAAATAGGAATTATACCTTAAAAGAGTCCTTCTTAAGTCAGTATATAAAAAAAATTTGCTCGCGCTTCGCGCTCGCATCACTGTTTAGTTATATACGCATCCCGACCTCACAGTTTTTTTATGCGAACGAGAAGCACAAGCTGAAAATATTTTATATTCTAATCCAACAACTGAAAATGTCCTTTTCATTTCATCATTAAAAAAGTTTTCAACTAGCGCTTCGCGCTCGCATTCATTTCTTAAAGGACAAGTCCATCCACCCCAAAAAATGTTGATTTGAATAAATAGAGAAAAATCTAACAAGCATGCTGAAAATTTCATCAAAACCGGATGTAAAATGAAAAAATTATGACATTTCTAAATTTTTTTTTGCTTATTTTAAAAAAAACAGTGATATGCACAACTCAGTGACATGCAAATGAGACAGTCGATGATGTCCCTCACTCACTAATTCCTTTGTTTTTTTATTGTTAGAATTATACAATTTTTCATTTTTTACAGATTTTACAATATGGACCAACTTGATTGAACCATTTAGTATTAAACAATGCTAATTGCTCATGTTCAGGGAGGAATTAATCGTTGTTTCACACGACAACGGAGAAAAATTGAATATTTCATATTTCATATACTAAAATACAAAATGAAGTAGTGGGTGAGTGATGTCATCAGTCTCCTCATTTGCATACCGACAAGGATGTGATTATAACTGGTTTGTGAAATCAAGCGAAACTTTAAAATGTTGTAGGCCTACCTATTATCTTTGTGTATTTCATATAAGATTCTCAAAATATTCCTTTTCAGGTGTCTCGATTGTCAAAAATGAAGGCCTATGAGCTAGCGCTGTGCGCTCGCATTTTGATTGGTGAGTTCTGTATACCTATACAGTGGCGTAACTACCAGGGGGCATGGTGGGCACGTGCCCCCCCCCCCCTTCAATCGGCTGCCCCCCCCCCCCAAAAAAAAAAAAAAAAAAAAAAAAAAAAAAAAAAACGGGGAAAAGGAGAAAAAGAGGGAGAAAGGAAGAGAAACGTAATGGGGAAAGAAAAATTATTGTTTATTATAATGTTATATTATATCATAATTATGATACATAAGAAGCATTTTTTTTCTTGACTTTATGAAACAGTTTGCTCAGGGCCTATGTCTTCATTGTTCCTGGTGCTCGCATAGACTGTTTAACGAGATGTATAATCCTGTTGTACTAAAACCTCCCGTTTTCAAATCAATATACACCAAATATATTTCCTCGCAATTCGAGTTATTATTGTTTTATGTAGTGACATTTGCTTTTTTTTCATGATTACTTAAAGGAGAATGAAAACTTTGGAACAAGATAGCTTGTGTGAAAACAGAAAAATCAAAGAAACAGATTAACGAAAGTTTGAGAAAAATCAGACAAAGTTATGAGCATTTGAATATTGTGATCACTAATGCTATGGAGATCCTCAAATTAGCAATGCGACAAAGATGTGTGATGTCACTTGTGAACAACTCTCCCCATTTCTTTAGTATATATTTCACTTAAATTGCCGCTTTTATCACATCTATCAGTAGATCATGTGTTCTTTTTATAGGAGGGCATGTAATACAGATTTTTAAAGAATACATCATGGTTAAAAATTTGTATCACCACAAGAAAAAGCAGAAGCAGACATTTTGAGGGTATTCTATAGACCATCAAAGGGAAAGTTGTTCACATGTGACATCACACATCCTTGTCGCATTGCCAATAGGAGGATCTCCATAGCACTAGTGATTGCAATATTCAAATGCTCATAACTTTCTTATTATTTATCCGATTTTTCTCAAACTTTCTTTGTTCTTATTCTTTGATTTTTCTGTTTCGACACAAGCCTACTTATTCCAAAGGTTTCATTCCCCTTTAAAGTGATTGCCCAATTTTAAGGTCTTAATATAAAACATTTCCTGTTCGTGCTAACGTTCGCATTAGTTGATCGGTGAGATGTCTGCTCTTCATGAATTCCTAAAATCATTCCTTAAAATGTCAATTTTTTTTATCTGAATATCAAAAATTTTAGCTCGCGCTTCGCGCTCGCATCATTTGGTTAGTGAAATACGTAAGGACTTAGTGAATTCCTACAAACAAGCCTTAGAATGCCCCTTTTCAGGTCTGAATTTCATAAATGTTCAGCTCGCGCTTCGCGCTCGCAGTATTTGATTAGTGAGATGCGTATGATAATCATGATTACAATGACTACAAAAAGTGCTTCATATGTTTAGATGTAATTCTAACAAAATCAGCAAAGGATGCCACTATCATTAGATGACTATGCTGAGATATTTATACTCTAAAATGGATACCTAAAATATAGTCCTTAAAATGTCCCTGTTTGGGGTCAATATACAAAAATTTCAGCTCGCGCTTCGCGCTCGCATTGTTTGTTTAGCGAGACAGGTACGTATCACGATTACAAAAAATTTGCTTATAATGTCTCTTTTAGGTCTGAATATCAAAAATTTTCAGCTCGCGCTTCGCGCTCGCATTATTTAATCAGTGAGATACTTATCCGTTTAATGGCATTGCATGTCTTTAAAATTTCTCTATTCGGTCAGCATACCTGGCAACTGAGCGCGCTCCCTAAGTGACACCAAATTTGTGGTGGTGCCCCCCATGTCGTGACCCACGGTACGCCACTGTACCTATATATTCTATAACAAACTACTTGAATTCCCCCCATTAAAAAATTTCGGATCGCGATTTGCGCTCGCATTATTTGCTATAAATGTATCAACCCATGAATGCTGTTCATGATTAAAAAATATATAAAATATCCAGTTTTTCAGGCCTCATGCACTGTCAACAAATTTCACGCACTCATTAGGCTTATTAGATTAATAAATATGAAATAGATTTTTTATGAATTCATAACTAAATCGTCCCTTTTTCAGAAAAATATATCGACAAGTTTTAGGAAGAGGAATAGAAGATAGGCATCATTTTTATATAATGACAAAATGTCCTTAGGCCTAAAATGTCTCGATCCTAGTTTAAAATAATAATAAAATATCAGCTCGCGCTTCGCTCGCATCATTTATTAAGTGCTTTCCACATCCACTTCACAATTCCCCTATGTACACAGTGCTTTAAATATTGCTTAAATTGACCCATTTCATAACGGAATTTCAAATATTATTTCCAGCTCGCGATCCGCGCTCGCATTATTGATTTTCATGATGAAAAACGAAATGTATTCAGAATGCCCAGATTCTGTCTAACTCTAAAACACGTGCACGCATGTTTATTGAGATACGCATCTTGATCTTATTAAAAACGTGCTAAAATTATCCAGTTTCAGATCAGAATATCAAAAATTTTCTGCTCGCGCTTTGCGCTCGCATTATTAATGTAGGAAGATACAAAAAAATACCCATCATTTTTCATGAGTGACAAAACATGAATCGAGTGTCCCGTTGGGGGTTTAAAATCCAATTTTTTAGGTTGGAATATAAAAAAATTTCAGCTCGCGCTTCGCGCTCGCATTATTTAATCGTTGAAATATGAATCGTCTTAATGGCTAATTCAAAACTTCCTTAACAGGTCCCTTTTCGACCAGGCCAGAACGCACATTAAAAATTTCTGCTCGCGCTTCGCGCTCGTAGTAATTATCTAGTTACATACGCATCTTGTTCAGGTTCACAAACATTGCCCAGAATGTTCAATTTTCAGGTCAAAATACATGAAATTTAATTTTTTTTTTTGTCTCGCATAGGGCTTATGAGATTATTGCACATTAATGTTGTTTATAAAGTTAAGTTAGGAAATGACTGTTAGGACATGGGTGTTTTGCCCCCCCCCCCAAAAAAAAAAAAAAAAAAAAATCACGACCAAGAAAAAAAAGAGAGAAAAGGAAAGGGATTATGGTGAAATATAATGTTATTTTCCAAATATTATGTCAAATATATAGCGCTTCGCGTTATCATTATTTATTTAGGCCTTGTGAGATACCTCGATGTGTTTTTAAGAATAAAATTTCGGAATTTCTTTAACTTTTACCCCCCCCCCATTTTATTTTTATTTTTTTATCTTGGTGCCCTCTACAAAAGTTCAACAAGCCCCCCCCCCCGTGCAACCCTGCTGAATAAATCACAGCTTCGTCACTGATGAGGAGATTGAGTCGATTGCTTCGAGATTGCATTATTCCCAAGAGGTTATCATTTATATTATTGAAGGCTATTCTAAACAACTAGTAAAGAAACTACAGCTCCCTTTCACACAATATTCTAGTAGGGCCTACTCTGGTGAGAAGTTAAACCAAATTGAGACCCCCAAAAATCGCTCGCGCTTCGCGCTCGCATTGATATTACATTATATATTCATGGATTTTTTTTTCAAGAACACATTAAAAAAATGGTCTTTAATTGCCTTTTTTTTTAAATGTGATTATGTAATAAGATAACTCAAAATACATTTAAGGCATTTAAGTTAAATTTAAGTTAGCCTGGCCGGGAGGGAGGGGGCGCCATTTTTCGAAAAGTACACATGGGCGCCAAAAATCAGGTCAAATTTGGGCCCCCCTCCCCACTAAATCTTGGATCCGCGCCTGCTATTAGGTCAGTATAACTGGCAACTGAGTGCGCTCACTCAGTGATTCAAACATTTTGCTGGTGCCCCCCTCCCCAATGCCGTGACCCACGGTACGCCACTGTGGACATATCAATGAAAATTCCTTGCATATCTAAAAACGTGATTGCAAAAAAAAAACCAAAATATTTCAGTCATCCCCCCCACCCATCAACACGGATTTACGCCAGTGGTGTGTGGGTGGGTGTTTTGTACGATCGAGCGCCTTTGGAACGTTAATGATTTCGCCCCCCCCCCCAATCTGAAAAATGGATCGACGCCCCTGCTCCTGAAATGTGTCTTTTTTCTACTTTGAACCCTTTCACACGAAAAAAATATATATCAGGATTATGTGGGTGACATTTCAGATTCCTACAATAAAAACCTCTTGTGAAATGACTTGTTTTTCAACTAAGTTGTCATATACGCGGCATTTCGCAAAATGTCGCATTTTACGATTTTAGGTAGGAAATTAACAACCTTTATGCAAATTCCCGAATGAAATATTTTGCTGAAGTATTCTTCAAAGTGTTGTCTTTCAGCTGGGCAGGACAAAAATTAAAAATCTGAAATTGCCCAAAATGACTTTTGGCGCACTTTTGTTTCGCCCCGGCCCACTGTGCGTCGCACAGTGGGCCAGAATGAGTTGAAAGTGCGCCAAAATTATATTCCGTGTTAAATTTTTACTTTAACATGTTGGTTAAGGGTAATTTTGGTCGTGGAATCGACTGAACATAATTTAAAGCCGATATGACATCACCCTTATATCAAATTTTGATTGGCTACTCAAAACCTATCTGTGAAAAGACAAATTTCGCTAAAAAATGTGTAGTATATAAACTTTGTGTTATGTGTTACTTCAAGGTTAACCAGAGTGAATGTTGGTTTATGCTTCTCACATGCCTAAAAAGTGTGTATGAGATCCTGAAAATAATTTTATGGCATCAAAATGATCATTAGATTTGAAAAAAATACTTTAAAATCTGAAAAATGTTAAGGGTGCTTTATAAAACTGTGGAGGGTTTTGGGCTAAAATTATTCTACGAGTAACTTTTATCTCTGGAAGAGGGGTGGGTAGCCTTTATATGCGTTATCAACCATCATTTTGTTTACATTATACCCGGAATTCATGTCATTTTTATGAAATGGAAGGGGAATCGTCCTCGCCGTGCAAAAATGAACGGCAATGTACACCCCGTACGATGCGCTGCGATGACTGCGCGGTATAAAAATGACCGTTTTGGGGGTGATATGTCAAGTAAAATTGGCTCTAACATAAAAAACGGGCAAAAACGGGCAGCTAAATTTGGTATCGACTTAAAGCTTAGACGTCGGGGAAAATGATGCTGATAGAATTTAGACGGAAATCCACGGAAATACAAACGTTTCTTATGTAAATGCAAAAAACATGGATTATCAGCCTATTTCGAGGAATAATTATCCTATAAACCTCCTGAAAGGTGTCTTTTATCTACTTAGAACCCGTTCACACGAAAAAATAATATATCAGGATTATGTGGGAGCCACTTCAGTTTTCTTTATAAAAAATTACCTGTGAAATGGCCTGTTTTTCAACTAGGTTGTCATTTACGCGGCATTTCGCAAAATGTCACATTTTACAAATTGAGGTAGGAAATTAACAACCTATATGCAAATTCCGGAAAGAAATATTTTGCTGAAGTATTCTTCAAAGTGTTGTCTTTCAGCTGGGCATGACAAAAATTAAAAATCTGAAATTGCCCAAAATAACTTTTGGCGCACTTTCGTTTCGCCCCGGCCCACTGTGCGTCGTCTGTTCACAGACCACGAAAAAAAAAAGAGAAAAGGAAAGAGAGACGGGCGAAATATGATATTTTCTTAATATTTTGTCAAAAAAATCTATCACAAAATTAGATTTTTATAATAAAAATTTCGAAATTTTGCTCGCTCGCTCGACACTTGTTAAAAAAAAAAAAATTTTGCCTGAAATGCCATATCTGGCCCCTTCAAAAAATTTTCCTTACTACGCCACTGCCTGTTCATATCATATTATGAGCAGGAAATTTTTGTAGTTCTTAATTGGCCACCGACCCTTTACGGTTTGACCCCTTGTTATGCTCAGCTTTCGGAAAAAGGACTTTATAGAATTGTCAAATTATATCCAAAGTGTATATAGTTTCACATATTTATATTAAAAATCAATGCTTTGTAAAACACAAAATATTCCAAGCAATATATTTTCAACACCAATTATTATTCAGTTTTCCCTGCATGGAACATCACCCTCAAACAGCTAGTGCTTCTGTAACTTCAATAAACTGATTGCCTGCTTCCGTGCTAATGTTATAAACCACTTTCAGGGACGGATCCAGGATTTTCCAAAGGGGGGGGGGGGCAAATAATTTTTCTGAGGAAAATTTTGACAGGCCCCCCCCCCAAAAAAAAAAAAGGTTTTCAACCACAAATTAAGGATATTTCGTACCCGAAAAAAAAGGGTCTTCAATGTCAAAAGAGGGGCACATCTCGAATTCAATGGCATTTTTACATTACAAATTTTACATTTTCTTCTCAAAAGGGGGGGGGGCACGTGCCCCCTGTGTCCTCCCTCCCTCCCCCCCCCCCCCTGGATCCGCGCCTGACTTCTTTCAATGAGCTGAGCTAGCGTTCGCGCCGGCCCGCATCCCGGTCGCTCACTCTGGCTCCGACGCCAAATTTTGAATCTTTTGGCACCAGTCACCTCCCCTTTTACCGCTGACTTTCAATCATTTACGCCACCTCTCGTTAAAAATTAATACACATCACTATTTCGAAGCTGGTCGCCGGTGATGCTATGTACGGTGAAATTGGGTAAACTTTGGGGTAAACCGTGTTCCTGCGAGCTAGCTGACTAGCTATCGTTGCTGCATTATACAGCCAGCTCACAGCCGCAGCGAAGACTCGACTGTTTACTTCTATTAGGACCTGTCGAATTTGGAGTCCTACAACGATTTATGATTATATTTTTTTGTGGACAAGTGTATAAGGGTACTGTGGTATCTGTCGTCTTATACTTTGGAATCATTCACATCAACAAATTTCGGTAAGATTAAGGAGAAATTTAGTAAAATAGAGGATCATTTTACAGGTGTTTCGTATATAGGTCTTACTCTTAGCACTCAATAGCAGCAGTGCAGTCACGGCATGCCAGTGGTGGTACTGCACTGGTAGTATGCGACGCCTGGCTAATGCCGGGGTGTTATATTTGGAAGCGGAGTAAATGGGAACTGAGAGAGAGAGAGCACTCGTTTAATGTTTCTATGCCGAAGGAACGGCAGAGGGTGTGTTTTAATACTGAAGCTGAGTGCGAGTTAGACCAAAAGCTTCAGTCTCTGTATTTTGGTTGTTCATCAACGTAATCATATAATCATCCATCAACATAGACAGCTGGCAGCCGTCTGTTTCGAGGAGTTTTTTAACATTTTTTTATTTTTTTTATTTCTCCTCGTACACAGACGGCTCGCTATCGTGCAGCCACCATTAGGGGACTTGCAATGCAAAATCCCCCCGTCGGGGCTCTTCAATTTTTGTCTTTAATGAATAAAATTTTTGAAAATTAACGCGACCAAAATGCAAATTAATATTCCCTCTTGGCATTAATTGCCAAAAAACAGAGAAAAATCAAGTTAAAAGGAACAAAAACAGTGACTTACCTCGGCTGTCGCGCAAATTCACTTCCCCGTTTTATCCGCTCTTAAGTACATAAACATATGGCCATTGAGTCCCCTGTACAGATCGCGCTAGAACTTCGGTCTCTGTATTTGGTGAGTGAAGCCAACGGAGTTCAGCTGAACAACCAACATAACAGAGACTGAAGCTTTTGGTCTACCATCAACATAACTATCATCATTAATATCATTCATCATGTTCATCATTCATTATCATCATTGTCAACATAATCATCGTCATCCTCATCATCATTCATCTACATCAGCATAATCATCATCATTACCATCATCATCATCCATCTCTTAATCATTATCATCATCGTTTTCATCATTATCATTGTCATCATCGTTATCATTGTTGTGATGATCCTCCTCATCATTCATCTACATCAACTTCATCATTGATCATCATCATCATCATCATCATTGATCATCATCATCGTCATCATCATCATTCATCACTTAATAATAATCATTATCGGATCATCCTCATCATTCATCTACATCAACATAATCGTCATCATCATCACTTAATCATCATCATCATCACTACCGTAATTATCACCATCATAATCATCATCCATCAACATAACCATCATTATCATCATCATTGTCATCATCATCATTTTCATCGTTCATCAAAATAATCATTGCTGTCATTGTCATTTTACGTCAGCAAAACTCAGCTTCATCATCATTGTGATTGTATTATATAATTGATTATTGATTTACAACTTGATGTTTTGTTTAAGTCCATTAAGCAGCTACTGAACTGAACTTTTTTCCTGAAAATCTTGTGTTATCTGTTCTCTAATTACCTAAGTCTACTTTCATCATTGTTCACTTCTAGTTTTTTATCTTCCTTACCATGATGATGGTGATGACGATAATGGTGATCATCATCGTCAGCAGCAGCAACATCAATGGAAGTAGGACAGATGTACAATGTAGAAGTGATATTAGTTGAGATAAAATGGTTAACCGTAATTGGCATGTGTTGTGTGTTAATTTTCTACTTCTGTTTCTGTTGAAGTAACCCCTGTAGGAACTTTGCAAAACAGCTTTCTGCCAGATCAATGCCAAGTTGGTGTAGGAAACATTTTACCTCTATTAAAGTTCTGTCATAAAGACTGACCTTAAATAGACAACCGAAATTACCTTCTGGCCTTTTTAATGAGTTAATGGCCGAGCTGGCATTGGAACACACAACCTTTCAATCATGAGTCCAATACTCTAACCACAAGACCTCATGACGCTTAAGGGCAATTCCATAAAATATGTACATCCGACCCCCTACATTTGGACCTTCATGAAATTTTCTGTCTCTGATTTCTTGTTCCGTTGACAGTCTGTAATGTTTTCAAAGGACCATGACTCGACGAGCTTATGAAGTGAAGTAAGACTTGAGAAAAATGGAGGTTGGATGTACAAAAAGGTTGATTATTTTATGGAATTGCCCTTAAATGTAATTCTTCATATCAAGAAATGGGACAGAAAACAGATGCCTACACGTACAGTATATTGCTGGCTATTGATTTGACCGTCCCTTTATGTTATTACAAAGGTATCCATTTATATTTATTAGCATTGATCTTGTTTAGAAAACAAACTCTAGACTTAATTAAATAATACTCTAGCTTAATGAAACTTTAGCTTGCAAAGATTTTGAAAAAAAAAATGAAAAAGCTATCATTTTTTATGCTTATGAGAAATGATATCTGTAGGTCTACTTTTGCAATAAAATGTACCTAATCTTTAATAGCTTATACAAGGAAAACCATTTGCAATTAATTGTTAAACTGCCCCAAAATATACATTGTGAGAAATATAAAAATCATCCAAATGCAAAGTGTATTTTGAATGTTGTGTTAAATGTTAAGAAAGCAATTGAATATAGCAGAACCCATGAAAAACAGTATTTTCTACCACATTATCAAGGACATCGCTTTATAGTTTATATTCCTCATTTAGTCCCCATTATGCACTTTTGGTTTCAAATATAAAATGTAATTTTTTGTTTTTACTATTTTTCTGTTTGTACTATAGAGCATTTTTTGAGAAGCATTAAGTTCAAACATGCCTCTTTCCATGAAAATTTGAAAAATATTTGACAGATTTTCATAGTTTTGGTGTGAAGTCCGCATACTGTACATCAGAATGAATTACAGGTCATGATCAAATTCAGAATCCACAGATCAAAGGACATAACCAATTTTTAAAAAATGGGCAGTGTCTTTGCCCCAAATTCATTTTGTAGTATACATTTTACACAAAAAAAAAGAGCCAGAATGAAGCAGAATCATTAACAATTACAGTTTCTTTTATTTTATTTTCATTTCTAAAAAAACAAAATTACATATCAATTATTTATCCACAACTCACAAGATATTGATATTGTACAACAATACTCCATTGTATCCTACAGTTTTCATTTAAATATTAAATAGGCCACTACATTGCTCTCAGATTTAGCCATTTCATTGCTTTACTGTTGGTGGAAATGAGGTTTACTTCATAAAATATTTGCTTTGTTGTATATAGCCCTATTATCAGTCTTTTGTATCAACACTTTATAATGAAACAATAATATTAAATCAATTTAATAGTAGTAGGAGATTAGGTTGGTATGTGTCTTAAAAGAAAGTTGAGGCATTCTTATCTTATGGACAAACATGTAAGACATGTCTAGTCTAGATTTCTGTTTGTCAGTTTCATCTATGAGAAATAAAAAAGAAAAATGGATTTAGGCCTAATTTGAAAGAACAGTAAAATGTTAAGTATGGAACAATCAAAATTAAAGGGCAAGCCCACCCCAACAAAAGGTTGATTTGAATGAAAAGAGAAAAATCCCACAAGCATAACACTAAAATTTCATCAAAATCGGATGTAAAATAAGAAAGTTATTACATTTTTAAGTTTCGCTTAATTTCACAAAATAGTCATATGCACATCCTAGTCAGTATGCAAATGAGGAGACTGATGTTGCTTCTACTCACTATTTCTTTTGTATTTTTATTATATGAAACATGAAATATTCTAATTCTCTCTTCATTTTAATGTGAAACAAAGATTAATTCCTCCCTGAACATGTGGAATTAGCATTGTTTTAATACTATATGGTTCGGCCAAGTTGGTCTTTATTTTGTCAAATCTGTAAAAATGAAATATTGTATAGTTCAAACAAGAAAAAACAAAAGAAATAGTGAGGAACATCATCGACTCTCATTTCCATGTCACTGAGTTGTGCATATAACTGAAAAATGATAAATGAGCAAAACTTAAAAATGTCATAACTTTCTTATTTTACATCTGATTTTGATGAAATTGTCAGCGTTATGCTACTTTGATTTTTCTCTGTTTTCAACGTTTTTCTGGGATGGACTTGACCTATAAGAATCAAAGCTGTAAAACCTATTTGTACATATTCTGCTCTAGAATTGTGATTCTTCCTTTAAAATGTCTCCTGAATAATAAAAATAGGGGAAGAGGTCAAGGTTCAACAATCGTCTGAGGTTTACAAGAAAGCAGGTCTGCTAACAACCGCATTTATTTCTTCCTTTTTTACCATGTTTTTTCTTCCCCTCCACGCACCTGAATCGCATTTTACTTTGTCATGCTACGATGCATGGTTCAGTAGGCATAAATGCACCCTCTGGAATGTCATCAATGTGGGGTTCTATTATTCAGGGTACACAAAGGCTGTGATTCAATCCTCATACTGGGCCTGTTCATTTGCATTACAATCGAAGCTTGCCCCACTCCCATTGTGGAGTAATACTGGCAATATTTCGCACTAGAAATTTTGTGGTACCGGCACCGCTTTCATCATTTATTACTATAGTTTATCATTACAATGTTTTCATAGAATTTGATGATTCAATGCAAGAAAGCAATTCTCCTTAAATGAAAATTCTATCTGTATTTTGAATATTGCTCTTGCATGGTTCTTTGAAACTTGGTAGAAAACCCTTAAAAAATCCTTAGATTATTGCTGTGACAATGACAGCTGCATGTAGACTCATTCAATCCCAGACCAAAGTCTGTATTAAACACTCTTGTTATGTTAAACAGGGCTCAAGCAGATTACTTTGATGTTTGCAATGATAATCACAATACAAATAAAGTATTTATTTATACAACTTTTCATAAAACATTTGATTTCAGATTTCTTGAGCATACAAGTAGAAGGTCCTACAATAACTATCTAAAATGGACATACAAATATAAAAGGTTAATCTAAAATTTGGGTTATATGGTATGTACTGGTATACATACCCTAAAGGTCACATTCCTAAGGGGTCACTTATGATCCGACAATATTTGTAGGTCTTATTTGATGGTCAGTTACCGTGGACTTTCAAGTTCAAAACCTTGTGGTGAAGTGAAATCACAAGGACTAGCTAACAGATTTTAGCCAACAAGGCCTTGTCATTTCAGAATGTCAGATATTATATCATGTGAGAAAAGCAATTCTTTGTAAGATTAGATTATTTGTTTCTTTTAAGTTTATATTATAATCCATACTTTAGGAATGATGTTTACAGACCTTGCTAATGCACATATTTGTGAAATGGATAAGGACACACTATGGGTCACCAACTGTGAAAATTTCCTGCTTTTTGGTCAAAGGATTTATTTGATTTTGGCACCTGACTATATTTGTGTAGCAGAAGTAGAATGTACTTTTTCTAACCTTTACAAATGATAATCAGGTCCTATATATCACCTATATTGTTTCTTGGTTTGTGTATTTATTTCCAACTTGGTTGTTTAATTTTCGTGCTTCTTTCTTCAAAGCTATACAAAGTTTATTTAGGAATATAATTCAGTATGAAATATCAGACACCGGAGACAAACAAAGTTAACAAAAGATGAACTTTCTTCTTCTTCTTAATTTTCTTTTTTACTACATGTACACCTTGTCAGAGCAGATGAACTGACATTTTCAACCAAGTGAAAGGGGGAAATGTTATTCTTTATTTATTATATTATTTAGGTTTATGTTGCCAACTTCATGATCTTAAAATAGATCATTTGTGTGTTCGAGGTTTTCACCCTAATGTGACTATAAAGAGTGTGCACCCAAATACAAAATGCATGTATTTTTAAAACAAATTTGTCTGTCACGTTATCTTATTCCCGATCTGTTTAATGAACCAAATAATGCATATCATGTAGATACAATAGTTGAAATCAGGATTGTGCATAAGAACACTGATGTTTAAAACAATGAAGGCTTTTGTAAAGCATTAGTTGTGGGAATGACATTTTTGCCCTCATGAACTCTGTCAACCTTGAATTTCTTTGTTGGTCTACCCTCTCCTTGTATCTTCCACGAAGTAGAACCCATTATCTATCAGGTGTGAATGTCATGAATACTCTTTGGTCTTCAAAAATAGCAAGTAGCGATAACTCTTGACAGTACAATTGATTACTGGAATATTTTTGCAGAACTTTAGGAACGTACGATGTAGCATTGTTGTCTTATGGAATGACTATCTCACTTAAATTCATTGGTGAAATGTAATCAGTACTCATTCAAATATAATATTTGGTTTATGATAGATTTGATTCAAGTTGATTGATGAGTTTGAATAATGATGGTTGAATAAAGCACTAAGATTGGCAACCTGTACTTTTGAATGTATTGCTTAATCTTTTACTAGTATGAGGAATATCACTGAACCTGCAGGTACAGGCTGAGTTGAATTTAAAAAGTGTATTAACGTTAAAACAAACATTCATTTTTTCATATGGTTTTCTTGTGTGGGTGTTCTCTTTCAAATTCAGAATCAGAATGGCTGCTCATATTTTGAAATTAAAAACATAGATCCTCCTTAATTACAGCTTTGTGGGAAGGCTTATAATGTATCATCTTTGTCCACAAACAATGTAGGCCTACATGGCTCTGTATGCTTTGGTTGTACGATTGAGCTATCCAGATAAACCACCCACTTCTCTTCGTTTGAGATGCTTTGAATTCTCCAAACATTTTTCATCCCGAGATCCCAAGAACTCGGCATGGTTCCATGGATTGAAATTCCATTTGAAAAAGAGTTGCATCTTCCAATAACTTCTCCGGATAATAACCGTTCTTTGAGATACATGTAGTGTTCAACACCCACCAATAGAATACTGGCACTGGTCTGACGGTCGCAGACCAATAAAAATTGCTGTAGGGCCACTAACTTTTCAGAAATAGCCCGATTTGCTCGTCCGACATGACAAATTAAAAATATATCAAACTGATGCAACTGACATTTTCTCCTCTTTTGTAAATAAGATAAATGGCTCTCCATTATTGAGAAATTATGGCTTTCATGAATTACATACATGTGTGTTGTGTTTGTGTGTGTGTACAGTGTACTGTTAGATTGTAATTGTTGAATGGGCTTTTTCTTTTGGGGCAATAAAAGCAATCACAGACAGCAAAATAAACTCAGTTTTTCCTCATTTTTTTATTTATTTTTTGGACCAGTAAATTTTATGTTAGGACCAGTAAAAAATAGGTAAACGGGGTATCTACTGGTCAGACATGAACAGGTTGGACCAGTAGAAAAAAGGGTTAGTGTGGAGCCCTGGAATATTCTATGAAAATTTAATAAGTTACAGTTCCTTAGACCAGCATATACATGTACAGGAACAGGTCTTGTTGAGTGGTAATAAAGTACATGTATAAGTTGATATCGAAATGACTAAAGGAGTTCATTATGATTTTTTGAAAAAGTGAAACCAGGGAACTATGGAAGTGTAATAGAATTATTTCAAAGGGTACTCTCCAGGCTGAAAATAATATGATTTGAAATCAGACAAACAAAACTCTGAAGTATTTGATCAAAATTACAAGGAATAACAAAGTTATGGCATTTCAAAGATTTGCATTATTCCGGTGAAACAGTTCTATACATGACTTCAGGAATATTCAATGAGCAAACTGATGATTTCATATCTCCACTTGTTCTTTTGTATTTTATTATATGATATTCAGTTTATTCAATTTTTTCTTCCAAGAGCTAAAAATTGGATTGACAACTTATAGTGCATTAGATAGGCTATTCATTGCTGCATTTTTATACTTCATATTATCATTCACACATGTACATGTATGAACAAAATGAAGCAATTATGATTTCATGTAATAACATTAGAAAAAGGAAAGTGGGGATGTGACATAATCAGCCCACCTAATGGATATTTATGACGTGCATATAACTGGTGTCATAATATATTGCTAAACTTTAAAATTTAATAACTTTGCTCATTGTTTATATAAGATTTTGATGAAATTTTCAGCGTTTTGCTCTGTGAATTTTACTCTATTTATAGATATGAATACATGTAATTTCATCCTGGAGTACCCCTTTAAAAGGAGATGAATCTTACATGTAGGCTAGCTGCTTTTCTTTGACTCTGCTGATGGGGTATGACCCAAGCCACCAATAAGTTACGTTTAGCTGCTTGGCCTATTTAACTTTACTCATCATGTAGGTTAAAAATGATGGAGTACCATCTCACTCATTTCCTTTAAATCCATTTTTGTTGCCGCAGGGATGAAATATGTCAGGCATGTATATGTTTCAGATTGTAGACAAAAGTTTCCTACCTAACTACAGACTACATGTATATAGTTGGTAAGATAAAATAGAAAATGTGTTTTTGTCTGATTACTTTTTGGTGCCTGTGGTCCGATATTATGATCAGACACATTGCTAACTTTTAAGGGGGAAAGCAAAAATAAATGTTGCAATATTTATTGAAATTAGATTTGAAATTACTTGACTAGCTGCATGTGGCTGCAATTGTGACACATAACATCACAAATAGATAAATTCCTTCAACTAAATCTTTTTGTTTTGTAATGTGGAAGTGATGGAAATTTGTACAAAATTTTATATGAAAAATGTCTTTGAGGGTTCTTTACATTTTAAACTGTTACATGTATACAATATTTTGTCCCATTTCAGGCTATAATTAGGCTTTAAGATACATGTACATGTAGGGCCTGTCATGTTTTAAAAATACAATTCACACAGTTATATATTGTTAATTTTTTGTTTTGTTTAAACTTTAAGGCTTCAGAAACTTTCCACTGTTGTAGTATGGCTTGTTGCATGCAACCTAAGCAGAATGTTAAGCATTCCTATCAATGCTCTTCAGAAATACATGTAGGTCACACTTCCCTGATAGTACTTTACAGGTACAGACTGTACATGTATTTGGGTATTTGTGTACATTTAAAATTTACTGAATATATTCATTTCAAGATGTTTACTTTGAATATACACCATTATTTTGTGTCTACATAACATACATACATGTACATACTATGGTTGTTAGTGAACTCTAAAGTGTAGGTACTTATGAACCAGATGATCCAGGCTTTCAGACCTGATTACAAAATCCATTTTTTTTTTCTTAATGTGGGATTATTAAGTCCCTTGTAAAATTTTTATATTGAGCCCCAAAATACTTCACATTCTTCTTTCTGTTTGGGATTTGGAATTGGATTTTGTACCAGCAGTGGTTTTTGGTTTCAACAAAATTCTAGTAGGTCTTGGCTCATTGCCATCCAAGCCAAGATAATTCAATGTATTTGTACAAGTTGAAAGGGAAGTTTTTGGATGTAAAAAGTCTATAAAATATTGGATAATGAGTTGATGGTTCATCAGTATCTAAATTAAAGGTTCAACCATGGACCCTACTAAATAGGGTCCATGGTTGAAGTAACTTCAAGCCAAAAGTTGTCACATGAAGCAATTGAGGTCTATTCCCATATCTTCACAGAGCTATAAAACATTGTGAAACAATTGAGTGTGCTGAAAATTGCTAACACAGGTACACTGTACAATTGGCACATCGATTGTAGCTTGAAAATACACTTGCCTAGTCTAATGATGTAATTGCCTCATTAATTATGCCTATCATTCAATATTCTCAATGTACATGTAGGCCTAAGTGTGATCCTTGAAACTCTGTTTTAATTTCTTCTTGGGAGTAAAATGATTTCAAAATAGTATGCAATATGAAAATTCCAGAAAAATTGTATATTTTGTACATTAAAAAATAGATAAAATCCTGATTGAAATAATAGATTTCTTTGAGTTAGAATGGAATCTGTAGATGTTACATGTACAATCAAGTTCATATTATGCTATTTTCTAAATTATTTAGAAAGTCAAAAAGGGGCCTAAGCTTTCGATCCTAGCAGAATCTTCATCGGAGGCAAAATGATTATTTGTCACATCATAATCCTCTCAAGAAAGTTCTTGAACATCTACAACCTGCAATGTATATGTTGGCTTTACATAACATAGATAGATAGATTTTTAAATTCTCCCATGTAGGCTTACTTATGCCAATTAAATCAAGGATATATCAACACAGATATCTCCTTGCTTGAATCATTGCTACATTCTTTGCTAGTGATCCAATGATCATACAGATTTTGGCATCTTGTTCGCAAGATTACCACAAACAAATACATGTAGGCCTGCGTGGCTTCTTGACTTCTTATTCTGGTGGGAGTGTAAGATTTCGCTTTGTCAAGATGATCCCTGTGCGGTTACTATGGCAATTTGACATTCCTTTGTTGATTGGCCCAGTTAGATTGGAGGGTCAGAGATGGAGAGAGAGCCGAAAGAGAGATGGAGAAGGAATGAATGGATGGCAGGTGGCTTCCACAACCAGATTGGAGCTTTCTCTGAAGATGAACGAGACAAGAATTTGAGTGGAATGGACATTCTGAAGAAGCGAAAGGCTCAGAGATGCGTGGTAGTACTGTAGTTTGCATTTATAAAATAAACTTTGACCTGTGTGTATGTATGTAAACCCCATTTTATAGGCACTAATCTACGTAATCTGGTATGGATTTACATGATCTGATAAATTATAGGATTTAGGTTGCATAATTTTCTTTTTGACAATTCAGCTTGCATGCAGTAACATAATAAGATTCCATGTGAAATTGTTTGATTTCTGCGTAATATACTGATTAAATTAGCTCGATAAATTCAACCATAGTTTTACATTCGATATTGTTGTTAGCTCAGAGGTTGTCTTTTGTCAATGGTTAGCCTGAAGCAATAGAGAAAGAATTAATGACACATAAAGGCACAGTAAAATAAGATTGGAGTCAGTTTTTAACCAATTCATGGCTCATAAACACATTGCCTCCTGACAGCCAACAATTTGTACAGTATTAAAATGCAACAAACCGAACCATACTTGACAAAAAGGAATCTTTTAAGCTTGGATGCATTTGAATTGGAAGTACTGTACTGTCCTGGGCAAACGGCTTTCATTCCTTTTTTAGTCTTCTATGTGTCGTTCTACAATTCTTATTCCCGCCAAACTCACAAATTCTTTGTAATCTCTATAAGGATCCCCACTCATCCAAAACAGTATCTCTACCTAGATTTAAAAGAAAATCTTCATCAAATGCACATGTCGTGACTGGGGTATGGAGTTATTTATTTGCCGTTTATTTTTCTTCACTGTAAAGGGGATAGGAAATTTTGAACAGTAGGGCAATACATTGCATTTCACTATTTCATGTTACAAAATAATCAAAAAGCAAAAGCATGAAATATAAAAAAAATTGCAAGGTTTTGCAAATTATTTTGATCAGGTCCAATGTATTCTGGAAAATTTGTCAAAATTAATGTATGGATGGAAAATATTAATGAAAATCAGATAACCTTATGTTCTGTTGACTCTAAACTTCAAGGTGTCCCTGCAATTTTCATAACATATGTAGGGGCCTAATACTAAGAAGGAGAAAGATATTTATAAAATGGATAGAAATCCCCAGGAATCAATGGTAATCATTTGTTACATGAATATTTTCAGTTAAGTTTTAAAGTTGGCTGTAATACACGTATGCACCAGAATTCCCTGAAGATTTAAGATTCATTCCTCAAATTATTCCATATCCAGAACAGTATTCCTATATAGATACATTTGTAATCATTATGACCATCATTTAATGGAAATCTGTTCAATTTTTGCTTCCATAAACCAGGGATCATAATAATTGTGCACTTCAGGGTGAATAGGATAATCATTTCACAATTAGAAATTTAAAATTAAAATATGTAGATGAAATATGTTCAGGTTTGTAGTGTTCATCAAGTGACAGTGAAATTTCTATATTATAATTCTTTATAGATGTGCAAAGTTTTCCAGGTGGACGACATTGATTTAGGACATCTATTCTCTTCAGTGTAGATCATATCACTCAATTCTATTTATCTTTCAAGTCATTGGTAAATATAAGAAGAACTCCAGAGAAATTCACCCTATGGCAGTTATGTTTCTGTGTCAACAGGTTTTCTTGAAAAAAACGTATCACATACATGTTATCATAATATCCTCAATACATTCATTGATGTACATGTAGGCCTACTGTTTTTTTTTTAAACACAAATTTGATGTGCTTGAGAACCATTTTCAGCCAAATTATTGATGAACAAGCTTGTCTAGCAGGTCTATAACCTGGTCATAGGCTTCATGCTCAAATGTATGAAGATGATCAAGAGACATAATTCACTTGGTAATGACTCACTTGCCCTTGATTGACCTACAATTACATGGAATGTACACGTACCTTAAAAATCAAACATGAAATGAGGAAGAGATTAAAATTTATATCAGTTCATAGAGGTCAGCGCTTAGAATTGCCCCCTCCCCTAGACCATGCCTAGACAATGCAAAAGTCAGTTGCTTGAATAGAGCATGAACAAAGGAGTTCCTATTGATTGTGGTTTCCGCAGACTGGGTGGTGCCTAAATTTGTTCTTGAATTTTGCCATTCAGGCTATTTTTAAGATGAAAGAATACTATTTTTAAACCCCTAGAGTTAGTGCGGTATCTCTAAAGAAGAATTTTGATATAAAGAAAAAACAATGTGTATGTGTGGTCAGGTTTTTGCTATTTTTAATTCTGATTGCTCATCTATTCATAACAAAACTCTGAGGCAATGTTTGGTACTGATGACAGTGCCCATAAATTATTTCTTTCCTTAGGCATCACTTTATATGGTGTCTTGATGATATTCCATTTTATTTTAAAAAGAAATTGTGATATGCATGTATGCCCAGGATTTCTATTGTAAGTCTACCTACATGTATCAGATCATTTCTACAATATCAGTGGTTGAAATTTATTGAAATGCAAGGCATAGCCATAGGACTTGCTTTAATTATATAAATTCTTTTTTTTTTCTAATATTTTATTTTAGATTGAGCTGAGATGAACCAGTAACCACCAGATCCTTGAATGCACCACGATTCTTTCACTTTCCTAAATCTGATCATAACTGAAAGAGTGTTTGCCATCTTGCACCAACCTGTCAGGATAGGATCTGAGGGGATCAAGGGCCACGCTTACTTTCCCCATAGTGCAGGACCAGACAAGAACACTGATTCTCCTTTGAAGGGTTGAGGGCTGGGAGGCTGGGGGTCTCCTATGCCTAGTCATGCCCATCTGGGGAGGGGGCTCTGGGGGCATGGCATCTGGAGTGGCTGCTATAGGAAGCATCAGAGGACTTCACCATGCTGCTAGTACCCAGAAGTGTGTTTGTGTCAAGCTCTGGGATGGAGAATTACAACTCAATGTGGAGGTGGGTGCCTTTAGTGATCTCTGTCAGAATTTCTGTATCCTGCATCTAGTAGTTCTAAAAACCTTTCCCATGTTAAAACCAAATTGTATTTAATTCTCCCAGAGATCAGGGTGAAACATAATATTTTTTGCGTCCTGGTGAGTTTCCATCGAAGAGAAAAAAAGAAATGCAATATTAATACTATAATAGTCTGGTATTTTTCTTTTTGTGTCATAAGTTAGGTTGGTTTAAATGAAACGTGACCCTGGGAAGCTTGGGACCAAAATAACCATTTTGTAGTGGAACCCTTTTTTTTCTTGTAAAATTATTTTGGGCACCAAAATGACCTCATTTTTTAGAGAAACCCTTTTTTTCAGCACCCCTTGTAAAAATTGTTCCGAGGGCCCTGAAACAAAAGCAGATAAATGAGAGTTCAAACATAGCAATTCATTACAGACATTAGAGTTTTGAGAGACTTAGAACTCTTAGTTTTTGTAAGCTACTCTGCCAAATAGGTATGTCCTGTAGGCCTACATATAGGCCTTTCATACTTCCGTGAAAATAATATTATTTCTATTGTAAAAATGAAAATTTGTAGAATTTATGATACACATTGGGGAGCACCTGGCAAGTAACATCATAAAATAAAAACTGAAATTATGTCCTTTGATCTGTAATCTCACAAACATTCTGCTTTTTCAAAAACCACCCTAACATTGAGGCCTACATTGTAGTTAAAAAATTCCTTCATGTCTTTAATAGAAAGCTTGGAAGTAATTGTGTAGGCCTGCTGCATGAAATCAGCAAAAGTATGCCAAGAGAATTCTGTCTATCAATCATATTTCCTACACTGTCAAAAAAGTTCAAACACGCATGTTACTGTTTTTTGGTATGCAGCAAGGTCAAGCGAGAATGACCACAGATCAAAAGAAATAAATGAAGAGCAGATGGTGTTAAATCTGTTAAGGTATCCATCATACAAGGCAAAGGGATCCAAGAATGCCATCTCATGCAGCCCAGTTCGCACTTATTTTTGTAGTATAATTTTCATGAGGTTGATGTAGCTGATTTATTCATTTAGGCCATAAAGGATAGTAGGATACCCTTGAATTGCAGATCTGCAGCTTGTCAAGAAGCTCCTTGTACATGTAGGTCAAGTCTACCCAACAAAAAAAATTTGTGATGGTTGCTCACTATTTCATTTGTATGATATGAGATATCGAATACACATCTCAATTATTCAATTCTTAAAATAGTTCCTGATCGCACCATAATAGAAATGTCTACAGAGTCTCTGAGCATCTCTGGCCCAGGAGCTGACACAAGAGAATATGAACAGGGCTTACTTTCTGCAGATCATGCCCTCGGATGCCCTATTGATTGACCTCAATCATTGGCAATTGATATGTTTTTTCTAGGTCCTGTCCTTTTTCAAATTTTACATTTTGATTCATAATATAATGAGATGTGTCCTCTAGAAAGGTGACCATTGCCCTGAAAAATGAAAATTAAGATCTGTACAAATATTGGAACATACATGTAGGCCTACAAATATGTAACTCTCACACACCTGAACAAGATAGCATGGTTATCCACATGACTCTTGCATGCCTGTACAAATGATGCACATTTGTCTTGCCCGAAATCTCACACTGTACAAATCCCATCGACCTGAGAGAAATTCATGTGACAGTTATGCCAATTTGAAAAGTAGGCGTAAAGTTTCTTTTGCAGATGTTATCATGTTGCAAACTTATACACCTACTTTGCTTTTTATCAAGCTGCTAAATGCTCAGTATTTTCTCATTTTCTGATCAGTAGATGACCATTTTTTTTTGTGATCAGGTCATCAGGTGATTCAGGCCATATTGAAAACACCTTGTGAGATTTATTTCCTGTATGAAATTATAATGTTTATAGTTAAAGGGATACTCCAGGCTGAAGATATTCATATCTCAATTATTAGAGTAAAATTCACAGAGCAAAATACTGAAAATTTGATCAAAATCGGATAACAAATAACAAAGTTATTGAATTTTAAAGATTTGCATTATTCTGGTGAAACAGTTCTATGCATGTCTTCATGAATATTCAATGAGCAAACTGATGATGTCATATGATATCCCCACTTGTTCTTCTGTATTTTATTATATGAAATTAGGTTTTTCTATGAAATTTTCAGCATTTTGCTCTGTGAATTTTTCTCTATTTGTTTTGATATAAATATCTTCAGCCCAGAGTATCCCTTTAAATCGCATACAGCTTGTGATTGATATAACTTTAAGCCATGCATGGTTCATGTAATCATTATGCTGTGTCATGAAGCTACTGAATGAACTGCAAAAGAAACCTTCATGTAGGGTATAAACTATACATAGGCCTACACGTGAAGCTTCATACCAAATTACATATTATTTTTCTTGATATGTATTTTCACTTTCCTTTTACCATAGATTCCCTTCAAGGTATGTCTACTCTACTTTCTCCAAAGAGGAGTAACTATTTGCTTTCTCTCTGCATGTAGGCCTACTTATGTACATTTTTTTTCACCAAGGTATCAAAATTGGTTGACCCCATCATAAATCCATCTAGATTTCTGGCATGAGGAGCAAATATTTGACCCCCTAATATTGGAAGATTCTCCCTCACATTCCAGGTTATCCCCCACAGGGAATGGAAAGAAAGGGGCCTATTCCTTACTCTATTATATTTGTTGTAATTTTGTGTGATTTCGTGTGAGTGGCCTATTTATTTATGAAACAATTTATGTTCTTTTCATATTTTTTTACAGTCCTATCAAAGATACTTTGTGATTTAGACATTTACTTTCTTTTGGGAGGGTTTAAGGTCGTGGCCGTCAAAGTTATTGGTAAATAGGAATTTTCTGTCATAGTTGATTGTTGTGAACTACAGTTGAATCTTGAGATCAGAGCATAAGACTAATCCAGATTCACGGGGAAGAAAGTAGGGAATTAGGTCAGTGAATTTGTGGATGTAGTATTTGGCATAACATCTTAATAAAACAATTATGGTCGTCTTGCCTCTTGGGAAAAGTAAAAGCTGAAATGCCATGGCTTTATTGATGGATTGTGCAATGTTCGCTGCCATCGGATTAACTAGTTATTCCAGAGAGCGCCCATTGCAAATAAAAAAGAGACTTTTATTTATTGTGAGGGGGGATTTTCAGAATATGCCTAGGAAGGATTTATAGTTATAATCCAGCATTCCTGCATTCTAAATATACCTGTAGGACAGTCTGAAAAGCATGGACATTGAATAAAAGGAGATTAGCTGAAGGAAAATAGTGCATATTTGCATTCATAAAGCACAATTCCATGTTACATATGATGTAATATATTTTTTCTTTAATTTTTCTTTTCTTTTCTTCTGAGAAGTAAGAAAAAATCTGGCAAATAGAATAGACTATCATGAAAAATTATTCCACTGAGAAATCATGTCCTATCATAAAAGTTCGATTGATTTTCAGATCTTGAATATCAATTCTTTTTAACGAGATTGGCAATTTAGGCAGCATTCCATCGTTTATTTCTAATGGAAAGATCAATGCAGTTCACGGCAAAATATCAAGAGATGAAAAATAGTGAAAGAATAACTGGAGCTCGATCCTAATTAGATTGGAAAGAGGAAATAGACATTAGAGTCCTGTGTAGTGTATATTTTTTTGCTGTGACAAGTACTTCAATTTTTTCCTGAGGAGACCTACATTCTGATCAATTTTCGGCCATTACAATCACAGCAGGAATCACCTGGAATCGTTGAGGATTACAAAGTGTGGGCTACACCAAGTTCATTGGCTGGCTTGAGGTATCAACATGTCATAAATGCAGTAATCTGGTCACTTGTTGAATTGTGTTTGGATGTGTAGGAATTAAAATAAAAGTTTTTAAAAAAATTTACATCATTTTTGCATTCCTATGTAGATTTGAAATGTGTGATGACATGTTCTGTCTTTAATGCTAAATGTACCATATAGAGGCTGCAATGTATATTCCCTGATCTCTTTGGCCAAAGTGTATAATAGGTTTAGGCCTATGCCTCCAATGTGTTTAAGCTATTCAAATCACATGTTTATTTTGCTGAAAATCTGGAAACTTCAGACACTGACAAAAACTCTCTTGTAAAAAGATATATGTACATCGTAGGGCTTTATATAAAAAAAATCTTCCACTAAACCTTTATTTTCATAAACATGTTCATAGTGTTTTGTGATCAGCTTCCAGGCAGGATATTGGCAAGTTTATTATTGCATTTCCATTCACATGCAGGAAATTAAATGTCTTGGGGTTGTTTAGTCGTTAAATTTGAAGAAAAAAAAACAGCAATAATATTGAGGGTATGCACTCTTGATATGATATATATGTACATTAATTTTTACACATGTGTGGGCAATAAATAAAATATATGATTACAAGTGTCAAGCAGTCCTTATTTTCAAATATGATTATTTGCATTGGCAAATGCCAAAAAGCTACTATCTATCCATTTTCCACTCCAAATTTCAACCCCTAAAAACCAACAACCGTTGATTTTCATAGTATTATGAAACTTGTTAATTATCATGTTCGTTGAAATGACTGTATCCATTGAGCCCTTGAGATTGACAATTGAGTTGGCTTTATGTTCTTTTTCTTTACAGGGAAAGGCCAAAGTGCAAGATTTGTATGACCAAGTGTGCTTTATGCTGTCAATAAAGGAAGCTCACCTATTTGGATTGACAATTTTACGAGGTACGTGGAATTTCTTTACTCTTCTTTAATACATGTCTAATTTATTTGACTAAAGACCTTGTCCTGCATTTACGGTAGCTTCAAATTTATAATAGATCTCAGATTTGCAATATTGATTTGAGTATGATTTTTTTCTTGATTTATGTTAGTATTGTTTGTTACAGTCAGATAGTAACACTATCCATATTTTTTTTTAAATTTACATTACAATCATGCATATGATGCTATACGGGATGCTACCTGGGAACAGCAATTCATTTTAGGTTTGTACACAATATCAAGCAATTAGAGTGTCAGATACACTACACAAATATACAGTCATGATTCAATAATACCACCATATGTTTAAAAATAGTACATCATGAATAGTTGTCAGGCTTGAATTTAAAAAAAAGTCTTATCAGAATATGCTGACTTGTCTCAAATTGTCTCAGTGATGTGAAATTGAATAAACGTCATGTTTGAATTCTTTTGACAGAGATATCATAATTGTCATATTTAGACAACGATAATTTATTGATAATATATTGAATAAGGCCCTGAAAATCATTTGAGAAGAGAAGACATTTTATACTTGATATAATCTACATTTGACTTTGGTTGTAGTTTGATAGAATTGTGAGAAATATAAATTCCCTTTGATTGTTTGTTTATTTCACAGAAAATGGAGAATATGAATTTTTAGATCTGAAGACTAAGATTTCAAAGTATGCGCCAAAGGGATGGAAGTCTGACTCTAATGATGTAAGTTTGATGAGATATATCATATTCTTTAAATTGGAGGCAGGATAAAATGCAAATAAATGATTTGATAAATCTAATACCCACATGTCTCTTCATTTTTAAATGTGGCCTATAGAGGACTCCATCAATGCTGAACATTAAATATATATATATTTTTTTACTTTTGACATGTATCCCCCTATGTGTCATGTTATAATCCATCACTGTGATTATCCATTGGCACTCCATATTATTCTGGTGTATTGATTATGTTTGCAAACAACCTATCACTATAAATGACAATTTTAAATAGTAAGATTGTGAGCGATCTATGGAAGTTAATAAAGTTTGAGCTTTTCTTTCATCAAGATTGTAAGATGTGAATGGATTACTGAAATTGGGCACATATTTGTGTATGGGTGAAATTAGGGGGTTTACAGGAGAGGACTGTTGAATAGTTATGTCTTTGTGTTGTTGATGCTAAATTTAAATTTCCCAGCTAAGCAAGTTAAAATTAAGCGCATTGAGTAATAGTTTAAAGAAGAGTGATTGCCCAAGCTAGCAAAGAAAGGCTGAAAATTGGATTGGCAGAGAGGAGTGATTACCTGCATTTACCAGGATTGGTCTGGGAATGAATGAAGATGGTATAATGAGAGACGGTAGATATTTGTCAGAGAGGGAAAAGTAAGTGACTTGATGAAAAAGGGAAAGTAAAAATCATAACGGAAGGAAAGTAGAATTGTGAGCTGTATTGGAGTTAGGTAAAGTTAATTAAGTATTTCCAGAAGTCGAACGAAGCACTATAATCAATCTAGTATGAGCAATATTTATGTAATCATAATTCACAATCATGTTTAAGTAGATATAGATCCAATACTTCTCATTGCTTTATACATTGTGGGCTCCAGACTCAGAAATAAAGAGCAAAAACCAAGTTGTCTCACTGAACAATTATTTGAAAAAGTCTTTGAAGGAAAGAGAATGGTCATCATGTCATCACTGTAATGCTAAGCTTCCTATTTTGTTAGAATTATTTTTGTGATCATTGCCATATATCTGAACTTTATTATTATTTCATAAGCTCTAATGGATATTGTGCTAAAATTATAATTATGTCAATTTATCTGTTTTAATTTAAAAGCATGAGTTTAAGTAGAAATAAGTAGAAATTTCAGTAGAAATTCCACCCATGATTTCTGGAGAATGGGTACAATGTAACAACCACTGATGACCTAAACTTGTGTATTAGCACTAGACTAGGGCCCCTACCTTTCAGGTGTGCAATCTCAGAGTAATTTATAATACATGAATTTGTAGGCAAAGATGTCTCTTATCGGTTTTTCAATTGGGAAGTGTGATTCTAGTATTTAGAAAAGCACTAATTTCTAATCTAGGCCTACCCTGCATGCTTTGAATTTGATGAGGAAAAACAAGATCAGAATCTTAGTTTTGCCTTTGTCTTTCTACTGACAAACTCAAAACAAGAAAATTCAGAAAATCGTTTTTGAAGACAAACCAAAACTTTATTTGACATTTAACCTTTCTAATTATGAGATTAGTTTTATTTTGTTGTTATTCATTCTTTTTATTTTTTTCTCTTTCCTTGGTTTATCATTAGAGTGTGAATGGAGCCATGCTTAAAAGGAATGTACTTAATGACCAACAAACCTTAACAAAGATCTGTCAATCAATAGCACATACCATAGTGATGATGTCACAATAGTGCCCCATCCCCCTTCTATCCAATTATAAATAACCAAAGAGTAGTCTGGGGTCTAGTCTCAGTAGTATACAAATAGAAGAGATCTCCCATGATAATTTCTTATACTTTTTATCAAAAAAATCATTTTAGAAATGTGTCAAATTAAACAGATACATTTTATTTTTTAAATCTGTATTGTAGGCCTGTATTGGTTCAGGTAAATGTTACCTACTAGTTTATCAAGGAATTTTTTATGAATCCCGATTGTATTTTTAGAACCAAATTCTTGACTTCAGTTTTCAAAATAAGAAAATGAAATCATTTTACAAATAATGAAGTTATGTGTTATAACTTGATTATTGTACTACAAGATGGAAAAGGGGCGTTTTCATGAAAATGACCAACTGGAACTCTTTTGTATTGGAAAAAGACTACATGTACCCGTTCAATAGAACATATAAACAACTGGCTACCTGTTATGGCTTTAGAAGCATTCCACAAAAGCATGTTATGTACTTTTCCCCTAAAGCTATTCTTTGTTAGCATTGTGATACCATTGTGTGAGTTTGCTTGTAAATTGCCCAAGCACTCTGTATTGTTCCCCATTGGATGCCATTCCTAGACTATTTCTATGCAATAAAAGAATGGTTAGTTCATTAGGGCTTGAAAGAAACATTTTATTTTGAAAAATTAGTTGTTAGAGATAATAACTCACATTTGACAAGATGATGAGTGTGGTTTTAATGATAATTTAGTACAAAACATGTTGTTAACTGATAGGAAATAATGGGTTTTTTATCATAGAATATAACATTTTTGTAAAATGTGGTTGGCAGGCCAGTGGTCCATTGGATATCTTGCACTCAAATTGTTTATTTTTTGTTCAGCATAATATCAAATTCTTCATAACCTTGCACAAGTATGATGAAGAAGGAAGGGCATTTTTAATGAGTCAAAGATTTTCCTTTCATTTTGCATATAATAGTTCATTGGGAAAGACAAGGGTTATACTTTCATTTATTTATTTTACGGTTAAGTTCTTTTATGTCTTTTAGTTTGAAGTTTGACAATCATGCAGTGGTCTTTTAAGTGGAAATGTATTTAATAATAGTTGGAGGTTACTAAAGTATTAAATGAAGGAGTTTACGTTCATGTGACATATCACACACCCGTGCCAAAACAGTTGATAGTCTTGCTCCACCCACCTGCAAACTGCTAAAGAAAGCAGCCATTTCTATTATATCTTCTCAATGCCAGTGTTAGTATTCCTGATTAGAGAGATGTGATTAAGGGTGCGTTTATCCGCCACTTTTTTACCCTATAATCATGATTCCAATCATGATTCAAATCACGATTCTGCAGAATCACGATTGCGTTTAGTCGAAATTGAATATAATCATGATTAGAATCACAAACATGAACTACGAAAAAAAGGGCGTTTGGAAAGACGTTTCTGCAGAATCACGTACGAAAATGTTCGGATAAACGATATCGTGATTTGAATCATGATTATATGACGTCATTGTGTCGAGCTATTTCCGGTTCTTGCCAAGGCGCGCGCCCCACGTTGTCACATCACATGTACGTCGCCGACCTCCAATTAAGTGTCCAACGTTGACCTATACTTCCTGGGTCAAACTGCGCACTGTGATGCGCACTGGATCGGTCCGAATCCGAGGAGAAACAGCGTTGGAACGAAGGTCGTCTAAACCCTGATTCTGTAGTAATTGTGATTCATGTTTGTGATTTGAATCATGATTCCAATCATGATTCAAATCACGATTCTGGCTTGAGGTCGGATAAACGCAGCCTAAGAGCCCTTTGTAACCTTAATACACCATGGAATGTTGAAACCAAACAACTGTCTTCCAAGATGTTTTCTTGTCAGCAAACCACAAATCTTCTCAATGATGTCCAAGTTGTTCCTTTGAATGACCTTGCCCCTGCAAGTTACAAACCCATTTAAGCAATGATCAATTAGTAAGAGATTATCTTAGGATATTGACTTTTCTCATTAGGTGGTTTCAGACCGCCTCGAAGTTCGCCAGTTCCAGGTATTCTCTGATCGGGAAATTTACCCCGATCAGAAAATACCAGGTATTTTGGCGATGTGAAAGCAAACTACACGTTATCCCCGAAAGAAAATACCCGATAAATAGTAGGTACTTGGCGAAATTACGAGAACTTTCGCGGGGATTTTTCCAAGGTCGTGGGTATTTTGGCGGTCTGAAAGCAAATTACGGGAACTTTAAGCCCTGCGTGTCGTTGGGTGCGGCGCCGTGGGTGGCTGCTGGGCTAGTGATTTTGAATCTCGCGCCTTGCTTGCTTATCAGACCATACTGCGCATGCTCGTAACTTCAGGAACTACTTCAGGAACTTATCCCGAAGGGTATGTTTCAGGGCGGTGTGAATGCAGGAATAATTAATGGGTATTTTTCAGCCTAAAAAAGTTCTCGTAATTTAACGGGGATTCTTGTGATCGAGGCGGTTTGAAACCACCTATTGTAAATGAAGTTGAAGAACTTTGTTGTCAGGTTCAGCATTAGACACCATTCTCATTACGCTTTCTATTACTAGCTTACTGGAAACCGGTTCAGAAAACCAGTTAGAAGATCGCTTTGCTAGCGTTCCCATTTCATCACATGAAAGTGGTTTTTAAAATCACTTCATGTTAAGTGATCTTGTTATGGAAACACTCTCAGTGGGGTGACACATTTCGCGCGAAATTCTAAACTGCAGCGTAGGCATTCTACACCTGTCGTGCGGAGTAGCGCACTCAAAATTTGCGAAGATCGCTTCCCGAAGAACGGTTGTGTCCTCACGCTAAAACCAGTTTAACGAGGCAAATCGATCTTGAAAACTACATTGCGAGGTACCTAGTTTATAAACCTGTTTGGAAGATCGCTTTGACCGTTCTCATTACATGTTAAACTGGTTTCCACTAAACTAGTTTCCAGTAAACTAGTTTTAGGAAGGTAGTGAGAATGGTGTCTTGGAGAATATGCAATCTCCAAACAGCCCTCTCACGTCCCTGCTGCAAACAAGTTGTAACTTGTGTTTTTTAGGGTTAAAGAGAAATGCCAGTATTTGCAGTAAACACTGATTTCATGAGAAAGTCTGTAAAACCAGGCTTAATTGTCAGTATATCATCGAGGATCTAGATCTGGTACAGTTAAATAAACTGACCTTTGTGAAATCTTGAAATCTACGCTGAAAAATGTTCACACTGAAGATCACCAACACAGATAGGCACACGTGGGACAGTGTATTATTATTGCTGAAATAAAGACCCGACGGAAGTGACCGAATCCGCGCTTATTTTGCTTATTTCTCAGCAATTACACAATTTCTTCCAGAATCCTTTGGCACATATTTTTTATTCATACAAACAGACACTTGGGTGGTCATTATATTAGATTCTGTAAAAAGTCATTTTGAGATCGTTACCAAAACTGGAATTTATCTTTAAACCTTCACATTAGTTTTAGGAGAGTATTTTAAGGTTGTGCAGGGTGCTACATAAGCACTTGCCTGATTGCCCAGGGCAAGTAAAAGTTAGAGTCGGGCAAGTGTTTTGAAGTAAAGACCTTAACTACTTGCCCAAATTAGGCAAGCAAAATTCTCACAGTAGAATGACCAAAATTAGGGTTGATATGATATATTGACCCTAATTTTGGTCATGGCAGGCAAGATAAAATCACTTTGGAAAAAGAAATGCAATAACAGTAGGTGGTTTCAGACCGCCTCGAAGTTCGTCAGTTCCAGGTATTTTGGTAATGTGAAAGCAAACTACGCGTAATTTCCCCGAAAGAAAATACCCGCTAAATAGTAGGTACTTGGCGAAATTACGAGAACTTTCGCGGGGATTTTTCCAAGGTCGCAGGTATTTTGGCAATGTGAAAGCAATTTACGGGAACTTTTAGCCCAGCGTGTCATGGGGCGCGGGCGCCGTGGGTGGCTGCTGGGCTAGTGGTTTTGAATCTCGCGCCTTGCCTGCTTATTAGACCATACTGCGCATGCTCCTAACTTCAGGAATTTATCCTGAAGGGTATGTTTCGGGGCGGTGTGAATGCAGGAATAATTAATGGGTATTTTTTAGCCTAAAAATGTTCTCGTAATTTAACAGTTCATGTCAAAAGAGAGAAAAAGGTCGTAGAGGCTGTTCTCACTACGTTCCTTAAACTAGTTTACTGGAAACTAGTTTAGTGGAAACTAGTTTGACACGTAGTGAGAACGGTCAAAGCGGTCTTGGAAGCGATCTCCCAAACCAGTTTGGAAAACCACCTTGCGATGTAGTTTTCAAGATCGCTTTGCCTCGTTAAACTGGTTTTAGCGTAAGTGAGGACACAACCGTTCTTCGGGAAGCGATCTTTGCACATTTTGAGCGCGCTACTCCACACGACAGGTGTAGAATGCCTATGCTGCGGTTTCGGATTTCGCGCGAAACGTGTCACCCCACTGAGAGCGTTTCCATAGCAACAAGAGCGCTTTACGTGAAGTGATTTTGAAAACCACTTTCGTGTGATCAAGTGGGAACGCTAGCAAAGCGATCTTCCAAAGTGGTTTCCTGAATCGGTTTCCAGTAAACTAGTTTAAGAAAGTGTAATGAGAACGGCCTCAATGGCTTATAAAACTGCAAAACTTTCTTTTGGAAAGGTAATTTTTTTTTTCAATGATTTTTTCGGGCAAGTGAAATAGATTTTTGAGCAAGTATATTCCAACTATTAAAAAATTTATTTGCCCGACCAGGCAAGTGCTTCTAAAAAGTTATGTAGCACCCTGTCGTGTTTATGCTTCTACTTTTCAGGCCAGAATCAGCATTCTCATACGTGATTAGTCCAAAACGTGGTTGCGTCCATGCTTACTTTCATTTAAACAATGTTTCAGAAAGCCGATCGTAAACTTACAAAAAGTATAAACAGGTTACAAGACGTGATCATAAACGTGTTTAAATGATGTCATTTGGTACATGCTTCCGGTGAGATGAAAATCCACGGGAAAATACAGTCGCATGTTTCCCAACAGGGACCTTACCTCCACGGAATTACCTCTCATCTTCCTGGTTCTAATAATGACCAATGTACATGATTGCATGTATGATTATGTACTATCACTATTACTATTCCTCTAATTTTTCACCACGATGAATGTTGAGAGATTTGTAAAAAAACCTGGAACATGAGTTATGATGAGGAGACATCGCTGAGCCGAAAGCCCCAGTAGCATAAACAAATAGATGTCTTATTATTTTCTTATGTATACTTTAATATTCTTAATTTTATCTTACTATTATTCTCACCATGGTGAAATTCTATAACTATGTCAAGTAGCTCCATGCAATTACATAAAGATCGAAAATTGTCCGAAGTTAAAATAATAGTCTACCATAACAACACTCGAAAAAAAAACCTTTGAAACAGGGCACGCCCAATATGACCTCACCTGCTTAACGAAAATTACGATGCAAAGCCAGCTGCAGTACGTTCTAAAACGCTGATTCTGTCTATACAATGGAAGCATAAGCACACCCTAATTTCATCTGTGATTGTACTCTTTTTTTTTTTATTGTAACAAGCAAAGAAAATTATTAATTTGTTATTAATATGTTGATATGATACTAAAATCTGTGGGGCTTTTTTAGTCTAGAGGCCATTCAGACCAACTTTGTTTTTGTGATTTGATTTCTTTGCACAATTTTTTTTCACTAAGCTCTTAGTGGCAAAATTCATATTTCTCCTTGTTTGCACTAATTTTCTCACCCTTCTCTAGCCTAATTAACCTATATACCATACATGTATTAGCCTAAAATCTAGGCGGAGGCTGCAGTTATTGTCTTTGCTGTTAAGCTGAACGCAAGTGATACGTCTGATCTGGCAAAGACTACACATTGTGGATGCGAATCAACAAATGCGTAGTCTTTGCCAGATCAACACTTGCGTACCAACTTTGTTCTTGCTGTTAAAGTTGAATTAAGAAGACGATTCCAAATATTGAGATATTTACATTAATAGCAACCTTACAACCCCCCAAACACTAATAGGTGATTCGACCCCTCATTTTCTTTTTTCAAAATAGTGAATTTGAACGATTTATCCCTACCCATTTTCACTGAGTTCGCTCCTGCAATGCCTACCGAGACGGGTGTTCTTTGAGTGTGACGTCACCGGGGGGTATTCGGTCCCGGTGTAGTAAACAAGGCACTATGCACGTACTCCTTCATATGGAATAACTGCAGTTGAAGTTGTATCTGCGAGCCATAGAACTTGCAAAGAGGAAATGATTAAAATATTTGTGGCCGTACTATTATTCCAAATATGTGAATTCCCTCAGAATGATACCATAGACCCTAAAGGAATAATTTCAAGGTGAATAATATGAAATTTGATCGAGATCTTCTCACCAGTCGATAACGTAGCAGACGTGTTATTATGACATATTTATCCGCGTGTGACGCGGCTCTTGCAAAAAAACACAGTTGGTTGCGGAATTGCTTTGTGCCGACCGGCCGCCCGCTCCGGCGCAGCTAGCTGTCGAGCTACCGTACCGTTCTTGTTGTCTTCAACCATAGAGATGTATACTAATTACTATATATCTTTCTGTCTTCAACTCACTTCCGAATTGCGTTTGTATGTGTGACGGTGACCCCTAGCGTAATTAAATATAGAAAACAACTCAGAAGGCCGAGAAAGAATACTATACGTTTGGTTCAAGATTGTTATGTGGAATGAGCTATGAGTGGAAATGATCCAGAGGATATAAAAGTGGAGTCAAAGACAGAAGAAAAGAAGAAAAAACGCCAGGGGATCGCTGCACGGCCATGAACTAAGTCGACATACCAGACCATAACAGTACACTCAATGCCTGGGTGTTGTGTGTACTATACTAGTATTATGCGTTCAGCGCGCGCTGAGCTAGCCGCTGGAATTACTTTCCAGCTACTCACTTGATTGAACATCGTGATAAATTAAATGAGAAATAGTGAAAATATCATTCAATAACTCACTGTTTGCTATCTTACATCATGATTGAAGAGTTCATGGTGGTTATTCATACTGTTTTTTATACAGGGAAAGTAAAGATTTGTACATATCAGTCCTATTTGTTTGATTTGAGTTGCTTTGAAAAAAAATTGTAAAATATCTTTCTCTCTCTGCATAGCATTTCTGTATGACATTCAGGCACCTCTTATACTAAATTCCCCCCGGTGACGTCACACTCCGAGTGACTTTTCTGTACACTCGTCTCTCGGGCTCTGACAGGTGGCTAATTTCATAGACTTTCAAAGCAAAATATCGAGAAGGCAGAGGATTATTGTGACATGCTATGTGTTTGAACAACTTATATATACTATATATTGTATGTAGAACCTATATTTATGGAAACTCACCCCCTTCTTAATTCAACTTTAAGCTCTACAAAGACAATAACTGCAGCCTCCGCCTAGATTATAGGCTATACATGTATCTGCTAAGGAACACATTTTGTTTATTGTAATCACCTTCCCAAAATAAAAATGCTGCATTGGTTGTAAGTGCTCATGTCCAGAGTCGACTCAAACAAACTGTTTACTCTCCTTATTATTTCTTCAGAAACACTGAATTCTGGGTTGGTCAGTTGGGTGTAAAACATTCCTCTCAGTTTTTGTTTGACTCAAGTCTGTGGTCAATGTTAATCAATGGCAATTGTTTGTGAGCAGAGCAGCTGGTGATACTGATAACAATATTCAAGTTGTCTGTTGGTGAAAAAAAACTATTTACTTGGAGTTTACTATATTTTTTGTTGCTTATTACTCATTTATCATTTATTCAGTGCAATATTACAGTAAATTGCACAGAATATCACTGCATTTTCTATCTGTATTCCATTCCAGTTAAAGGGATGGTCCAGGCTGGAGATCTATTAATATCTCAATAAATAGAGTAAAATTCACAGAGCAAAATGCTGAAAATATGATCAAAATCGTATAACAAATAACAAAGTTATTGAATTTTACAGATTTGCATTATTCTGGTGAAACAGTTCTAGGCATGTCTTCATGAATATTCACTAGGTGGGCTGATGATGTCATATCCCCACTTGTTCTTTTGTATTTTATTAAATGAAATTATGTTTATTCAAAATTTTCTACCAAGAACTAAAACAATTGGATTGACAACTGATTAAGTGCATCAGTTATTCATTGTCGCAACTTATTTCATCATAATGGAGACATATCATTTACACATGTATGAAAAAATGAAACAATTATGATTTCATGTAAATTACATAAGAAAAAGGAAAGTGGGGATATGACATCATCAGCCCACCTAATGAATATTTATGACGATGTGCATATAACTGTTTTCACAAAATATTGATAAACTTTAAAATCAATAACTTTGTTATTTGTCATCCAATTTTGATGAAATTTTCAGCATTTTGCTCTATTTATTTAGATATAAATATTTTCCGCCTGAACCATCCCTTTAAGTTTGTATTTTGTGGTTAAATTGTCTTCACTTGATTTTATATCTCAATTCTTTGAAAATAAATGATGTTTCAGGGTTCAGTCCTGGCTTGGTATTTTCTGATATTAATGTAGTCAGTTTGAAATTATCATTGAAAATTGGTGTAGTAATGGTTCGATTTTGTCCATCAATCTCTACGGACCATGATCTGAGAAGAGTTTTTTTTTAGTAGGCCTACGGGCTTGGACTGCTATTCATGCCATTTGAAAAGTAGTTGAAGCTCATTATATTCCTACATTACATTACAATGTGCACTAATTTCCTAAATTGATAGGCATCGTGATAGTTTCTCCCAAGTCTAATGGATACATTCATCTCTTAGAAATTTTCCAATTTCCCTAATGAATCAGCACTAATCCTGACATGATTGTGTGGCCCAGTTTTGCGTTCTTCATTTTCTCCAAATGAGGACAACTATATGCCCTAGTGTATTTGAAGTCATAATACTTGTAATAAACACATGCTTATCAATTACATGTAATTTGCAACTTGTGACTTTTTAATCGCTAGAGGGTATTCATTTGTCTCGCAATCTACTATGGTCAACAAGGAAATTTGTGATCACTCTCGCAAAAAGTGTTCACTAGCTTTCTAGGAAATTCGTGATCACTCTCGCAAAAAGTTTTCACTAGCTTACAAGTTCACGAATTTCCTTGTTGACCATAGTAGATTGCGAGACAAATGAATACCCTCTAGCGATTATTTCAGTCCGCAATAATGAACCTATTTAGTATTGTGACTTATTGTCACTTGATAATCAGGCTTTACATTATGTGAGCCTAGAAATTTCATTTGCTAAAGATATAGCATATCATCCAAGGAAAAAATTTCACCTTGCATTTCTCTGTATGAATTTAGTCATTATGTATACTGAGGTCATGTGATGATAGGGAATAAAATACCATCTTCTTCATTTAATGAAAATATAGATCTTTCAAGTTTCAAAATGTTGCAAATTGACTGGCATCACAACAACAAGGAGAATGATATGATTTACTGATTTTATTTTGTTTTGCTATTGCTTGCAAATCTTGATCTATTGATTTTGTTTTTACTTCACAAAGTTCATTATTAATAATCGTGTACTCAAAGTTCTTAAAGGTAATTCATGATTATTCAAGTAGGCCTAATGTTTTGTTTTTCAGTGGTTTGCAATTCTGTTCATAATCCAAGAGCACATACATTACAGTTGTTCCATGTTGTTTGGAAATGACTCCACAGTCATTTGGTAAATTTTACACACATTTCTCACATTGAATCATATTTCAACCTACTATTTCATTTATGTTTGATTAGTTGTATTCTCAACTTTCTTTTTTTATTTGATTTCTTTGATGATTCAGGGACGTGACAAGGCTGGAAAACCTCTTCTTTCTTTTTACCTCAAAGTGCAATTATATGTGGAACATGTATCCTTATTGAAGTAAGTATGACTATGTGGACTCCTTTCTGATCTGTAGCACTAATTTGTATTCTGTTGTGAACCTTTTATAAAGATGTAATGTAGGCCTACATGCTAAATATTAATTTTTGATAATTTTATGTGTAGAACATTGCTCAAATTTCAAAGTATATAAATTGTTATTGTTGCACATATGAAAACACCACCAGAATTTTGAAAGAGAATGCCTCACAGTTTTTACACGCGTAAGTATATAAAATTCCCATGATCATCTTTTAGCCGATATATTAGTATATTACAGTGGTTTCTCATGCATTTACAATCTTTTGGAGGAAGAAATGCCAATTCTGGTATAAAAGCATCATATATTTTACCTCAATGTAACTTTTGGTAATTAAAGAGAGTTTTATTTTTAAAAATGCATGGCATTCAAGTACTTATGTCAGGTCTGATTTGCTTCATAGATAATTCATACAATTCAAACAGTTTTTGGCTAGACTGTTAGAAATTCCCCTGTCACTCTGAATGTATGTACTCCTGACATTTATTATTAATCCTCAGTTGGCGAGAGAACATGTTACACCACATTACATTTTTCCTGATGGAAAGGTTATTCCAGCAGGGCACCAAATGTGTCACCTTTGACCCTTTCCTCTCAACATTCCTCTCTTGATTACTCCATGGTAGTTTTACTTTTCAAGGGTGCCGCGCATGAATTCCAAGCCACATAAATCTCTCTATATCCAATTTAGCCTTGCTAAATCAATCTAATATCTTGCCTATATTGTGGTATTTCATTCTCCTAAGAGCTTCCTATGTTTATGTTCTTTGATATTCATGTGAACGAATGTTGTCCTGGACTCTGACATCGACTCAGAATGAAAAAGCACCCTGTGTTTATGATCAAACTCAATTCTTCTGTGTCATGTCAAGTAGTTTTTTTTACATTTGGAATATTCAACATTTTCTCATAACATAAAAAAAGATTGAAATTATTTTTTTACTTTAATTAGTTATGTCATGGACCTATTACGAATGGACATTCAACGAATCCCCTCCTTTGACACAGAGACCGTCGCCGCTAATCCTTTTATAAACAGAGCGCTGGCAGCTGACACCCATCAAGCCGGTCGTAAAACATGCTCTCACTGATTGACAGCGGAAATCAATTGTACGCTGCTCCTACCCATTGCGATGTTGTTCGTTCACTTTATCAAAAGCAACGCACAGCAGCGAACGTTAGCGCTATGAAAATGATAGCAGAAACAAGAAAACAGGCGTGCATAAACGTATTTTTTACGTACATCGCTAACAACCGGAAATGAAATGCATTGACATCACCTTGCAGATCCGTATATCTACGGCGAAAAAGCAGTTGAAATTCGACGAAAAAATCTGCGGAAAAACGTTAAAATCTCAGCTTTTTCGGACAGTATCGATGTCGATAGTAGCGCTTACCTTCGGTCAGAAGTTGATTTTCATTTGGGCATAAAATTCCACAGGATTGATGAAATTTAACGGGATTTTTTTTGATGGACAGACGACAATCGCACATTATAGAGAGCCTAAAATAATGTACTGAAAAACCGGATATGAATTGCGCATTGCATTCTAGGTAATGTAAGGACTTTCCCTATTGGCAATCGGGGCTACAACATGACCGTCTTTGGTCGAAAGAGGGCCAGTGATCGATCGGTGACGATCATCGGGCGAAAGGAGCTTGTGTAAACAATCACCCCGGGCGGTCGTTGTAAAAACCGCGTAAAGAGAAAGTTAAGGGTTAGACAGCAATTTTGACAGCTGGAAACAGGTGGTGGTCATAAAATGCTCTCGTTTAATGTCCATTCGTAATAGGTCCATGGTTATGTAGGCCTGTTTGTAACTTTAAAAGAGTAAACATTGTGTTCCCCCCTCCAAAAAACACCTATCTCATCTTTCATCTGCATTTTTTTTTATAATAAAGAAGTTTGTTTGATGCATTTGTTTTATTATCTTCAGTATGAACATGATGATGGTGATGATGACAATGAAGACAACACTTGAGAAGTCTGTATCTTTGAATAGGCCTTTATCAAAACATATAAAAACAGATAAATTGTGAATGTGAGTCATATCATCATCACTATGTAGAGGATTGATACCAAGATAATATTGTTTCTATGGTTTTCTTTCTTTCCATCATAGGGATGATGTGACACGTTACCATTACTATCTACAGCTGAAACAAAATGTACTCCAGGCTCCAGTTCTTTGTCGTGAGGAGGCGTGTTTTGTACTAGCATCCTATGCTCTCCAAGCAGACATGGGAAACTTTGATGAAACGGAACACGCTGGAAGATACTTTGAACCAGCAAACTACTTCCCAGAATGGGTGAGAAGGGAGAAAGTAATCAGGGAGTTAGGGGATTATTCAAGATGGTTTTTAGAGATTATCTGAAAATAGAGGAACTCCGAAATAGAGGCATTGTATTGTATAGTATTTGGAATTGGGATGGAGGCGCAAACCAAATGGCTTCGCAGTGTTTCTTTATCTCTGTCTGCATGCTATAAACTGTGATGCTGGGGACATGAAGTGCTGAGACTATCAGTTTAACAATACATGAAGCATTCATTTACAGTTTCAAGCTTCAATGTCTTCTTATTATTGGTAAAAGCAAGATTATAGGAAATAACAAAATAAAACTTAAATAACTTTTGTGAAAGTATTTTTAAAATTTGAAGAGTGTCAAAAGGACCGTTATGCTTCGGTAGGTCTTTTTTTCTTTGGGAATGTATGAATTTTACAGTGACATCTTACTTTTATTTAAATAAATAATGGAATCTTTAAATAACACTGTTATCATCAGTGAGTTGAAAATCCTTTGTATTTTGTGATATTTCAGGTGATAAAAAGAAGAGGAGAGAATTATATCATCAAACATGTTCCCTCAATGCATAGAGATCAGAAGGGTACAGCACCAGCCCTTGCACAGAAAGCATTTGTTAGAGAAGCAGCTACTACTCCAGAACATAATATGCACTTCTACAGACTCAAGAAGGTAAGTCCAATACTAAGGATTCTTATGCTTTTTCTTGTAAGACTTCACAACTTGTATTTTCCTCTTTCTGTAACTAAGAATCTCTCTTGGTTTCCTGACTTTATAGAGAGATTGAAGTGAACAAAAGTTGAGTAAGTTGTGGAAGCATTTTTCTTTGATATCAGATAATCCTATTCTGAGGGTTCTGTTACATCATATATCACCATATGTTAACAATGGAACAGTTTGATAAATGTGTTATATTTAGTGACACAGCAACAGCTGGTTGTACTTTCATTATTTTGAGTTATATTGAAACATAGACATTGAAATCCTATGGATGCTTGATGGTGGAACATATTTACTTGGAAGTCAAGCATGATATTGATTTCTTGCTTGTTTTCAAATTCCAGTAGCTTATCATTCAAGTCACCTTGAAAAAAATGTTCAGACAGTGAATTGAAGCTATTCAGAAGTATTGTTCATTTTCTTCATATCTTTGGTATATATTATTTTCTTTCTTAATCTGGAAAAATAGTTGATGTTTTCAGCATTTAATAGTGCTCAAGGTAACACGGCACAGTTCTAGTTCAGTTGAAAGATGACTTTGTCCATTATACTGGGCAAGATATGGATTACAAACTGATATTGGTATGATTTTCAAGCCAATCTAAGTTAATCTTTAAAAGTATTTTTTTTCCTCTGATATGATTTCAGCATAACTTTGTCATCTTTCATTCTTTGCATCATCAGACTTCTTATTGTCTGTAATGATGATGGTCATTTATGTATCCCATTATTTCCATTTAATAGTAGAGCAATGATCATAATACGAGTAGGCCCACTGTCTATTCTGCATTGTGCTTTATGATGGTATATGGCATTATGCATCATAGTTGTATTGGTATTTTGATATACACTCATTAGAAGGAAGTGAAGAAGACCTAGTAAGGCATTTATTCACTTATCAATGAAAAAAAAGTACATTGCACCAGATCCCCTTATTCTGAGATCAGCTACTCTATTCATACATTTGCTGGGCCGTGTCAAATCTATTCGCGTGCACTTCACCCACAAGTTATGGAACTCAAAAAGGATGAATAAAAATGTTGAGAAAGAAGGAAAAAATGAGGGAAAGACAAAATGTATAGATAACCACCTGCCATGCAGAGATGAATAAGAAATATTTATGCTCAGTTGCCTCAACAAGCTTGGAAATATTCGTTATTGTACCATAAATATGTGGTACAGTAAAGCTTTATCTCTGCATGGATGAGTTTCAATCGAGGGAGCTAGACACGCTTGTTCACTCAAGCACATAGTGGTCATACCTTCTCTAAATGAAACATATGAAATTAGTCACAGGTAAATATGAAGGAAAAAATGACAATGGGATTTAATTAGGGTTTTAAATGAAATTAGGGGAAATAGGAGTTTTGTATTTGACAAGTGCATGAATATTGTTTACGCAAACAAGTAGAGAAAACCACATCAATCACCTAAGATGTGACAGGTGTGTTGTTGTGGAGTCCAAGGAGTAGCTTGGACCATGAAAAATTAATGTGTTTTGATGGTAGTGTGCTTGAGCACATGTGGTTGGTGTTTGTGACCACACATTGGATTGAAGTATTCTAGGAATGTAAAGTGTAGGTCCCTCAGATGATTACAGTGTACTTGTATGATGACCCTCGGTTCAATAGCAATGAACCAAGCAGAGAACAAAGTGAACCGGTTGTAAATCAAACTTCTTGTTTAGAGGCTCCTGTAGATCCTCTCTCCAGGCTTACATTTTTTGTTTCACAGTTCGAAGATTGATTTTCAAAGCTGCATTGTTCACTGGAAGTGCTATGTTAAAGTGCTTGTGTTATCTGATATTTGTGATTTCCATTAAAACCGAAAATGTTGAAGCTTGGTCCATGGTTAGATATTTGGTTAAAAATTCTGCAAGATATTATTGGGGTTGTTTATTGGGAGAGGTGAATAGAGCATGAAAGAAATCTCTCCCAAACAACTTAAATGCTTTGTAATGTATATCAATAAGCTTATGTTTTGCATGTTGGTCTGACTTTTTACTTTCATGTATGTGTGTATAAAATAATGAAATAAATCTAACTTGGATTGTAGGTTGAATAACAATTGTTGATTATTCCTACCCCTTGAGAAAGTAATAATATTTAATCATTCTCAATGATATGAAAATTGTGTCAAGATGAGATGACATAAACATGTATTTTAAATTTTCAATAATTTTCAGGTAGTGTTGATTTTATTTGTTCATATGATATTTGGTCATATTTATTATTTATTTGTTTGTTTATTTATTCACTTTGTATATCAGTGTTGTTGCTTTCCAAACTGAATAGTAAATTTTTGGGACAAGACAACTAAATGACCTTGAGATTTTAATTCAACAGAATATTTCTAAAGACTAATAAAAATAACCTGGAGTTAAAATGATTTTAGTCCCTGAAATCCTAGTGAGCATGGTAACATTTAACAGAAGTGACCTTGGGTTTCATTTCAGGAGACCTCCAGGAATTCAATCTTTGCAAGACTTAGGAAAAGAATGGAAGTATATATATACTGAAGGAAACCATACAGCTGAGCACGCTTGTGAAGGATTTTCTAAGATTAGAGATAGGGGGTATGAGTTCCAAGAAGTTTCATGATTTGGAAAATCATGAAAATAAAGAAGAAAACTTGAAATGGCATTAATCATTTGTGGAGTGACATACTCTATGTTTGAAGGGGCTGCATTTTGAAAATGATGGTGGTACAGTGGTACAGTAGTACAGTGGTAGGCCTATATCATTATTTATGACACTGCACTATAGGCCTACATGGTTATTATTATTTTTTTTTTTTTGCTTGGTTTCAATGGTTTAGCAAAAATACATATCTCATGGTTAGTCTTGTATGATGAATTTGTTTTACATCAGTAAAGCATGACATTAGATCTCCTTGACTGCTGCTGTTATTTTTGGGCAGTTATATATATATTTTTAAAGAGCTTTTTTTTCTCTTTTATTACTTACATTCTTGGAAAGTTCTGCTCTATCCTCTTCTTGCTTTTGTTAAATTGTTTCAAGAGTTTCATGCTATTTTCTCCTGATATGATGTTTATCAACAATTTCAGTTTATCAAATTTTTCAGTGAGTGCTCTTTATTTGTAGGACACAATACTAATGAAAATCTATGCTCCTGCCTCAAAAAGATTTAAATGAGTATAATCTGTTTCTGATTGCTCAGGCTGCTGCAATTCTTGCAATCTGAACTACTTACTTAGTACTTTTAGATTTTTTTGTGAAGATATACAAGAAATATCAGGATTTACACTTTGCCACTTTTTACCCAGAAGAAGGGTGAAGATGTCAGTGTTATTGGGCATATTGGCTAAGCAATTGAAGTGACTTGACGATTCCTCTTTGCTGGAATTTGTTTTAATAGTCTTTTGATTCATGAAAATCGACAGACGGTACCTGTCTCCTGTCTACATGATTTCATTCATTATTAAGCTTTATTATTGACTATAGATAGCCTTGTAAAAAAATTGACATTGTGATTTATTCCATGCTTCTGTGATCGCTTGAACTTTCTATCACTTGAGACTTTAGAAATGAATATCTAGGAAAATAGTAGAAATTAGTACTAATGAAGCAAAACCACAGACTTTTAGGGAATTTTAGTCTGTTATAGTCTTGAGGAAGGTTATCTTTTTATAAAGGGTTCAATAGTGTTTTAGGATGTGTCTTTGTGTTGAGTAAAATAATCCCTGTCTACACACCTCTGTGTGCAATCTGAATTTTCAAAACCCACAAAACCCCCTTCTCTATCTCTCTCTGGGTTTATCTGTTTTTCTCTTCTCATTCCTGTTTCTCTCTCTCCCCCTCCTCTATCCCCATATCCATATTTCTCTTTTTCTACAGTCTCTCTTCCTCCTCTCTCTAATGATCAGTTCAAGTTCCTCAGTTAATTTGAATCTTCTTGGACTGATTAAATTCAACTAACCAGAGACTAACCCAACGAAAATAAACAAACCACTTAATAACCAAAGAGATCAAGTGGTCTTTTTCTGATTTATGTGGTTTTTCTTGAATCTTGGGATTAATTTTGATGACTTGTCGGTTGATGTGGCTAGAAATCAAATCTTAAGATTGATCTATTTCTTGCTGATGAAGAACCATCTAATATCACTTGTATGTTTGCTTGATACTTTCGGTTCCATGCGACTTTGTCTTTCTTTTGGCACTTCAAGGGTTGCAATCTGCATTGTGTATATAACTTTATTGCATTCTTGGAGCCTGATGGGTGTGACCTGTAAGACTACTTGGCTCTCATATATGCAATCTCCATAATAATAATAATCCACTTTTATATAGTGCTTAATACATTGGAACGTCTCTTTGACGTCGGAACGTCGCTTTACAGATGTACCCCGGTCATCGGATCCTCATTCTTGGGAGCATTCCAACAAGTGTTGCAAGACTCAATTGCTAGGCATACATACTACATAGGCCTTACAAATAAACTTTTCATTTTTTCTGTAGTAGTAACACAACATATATTTCACAACTGTCAATGCAGAACACTGAATATATACTATATACGGATACTTAGTAACAGCATTATATTTTTTTTCACAGTTGTTTGCCTGAACTTAAATGTAATTTAGAATGTGAATGGTATAGTATACTGAATTTACCGTAAATTGTGAGATTTTCTTTCAGAATTTTCTGCTGTATAAGTTCACAGTTGCCAAAATACATTATTGAATATGACTATCATTGTACTACACTGCTACAAAGGAAACTAATGGAGCAGTCATATGTTTTTGTTTTTTTTCTTTCAGACCAAGACAGAACAAACTCCATCAATATGGCTTGGTGTGTGCACAAAAGGCATCCATTTATATGAGGTATTGGAGGAAATGAAATGTATTAGCTCTCTATATGGGAAAGTATAATATTATTCTATCAACACAAAATAAAGAGAATATGCAATCATATTTGGATCAACTTTTATGGTATTGCTTGAATACAAACTAAGACGAGAAAATGTTTGAACACTTCCTCGTTATGAGTGGCTTTATATTTGTTGTTTCTGGTCATAATATAATTCTTAATGTAGCATGAAATGATCAAGATTTCCTGTATTCCAATAAGCCATCATGTGAGAAATTCTTCTTCACCATTTTGTGGATAAGGTCTATTTATTTCAGTGCAATTAACACTATATCCATTGTTGGGTAAGAAATGAAATGTGTAGCTATAAACCTTTTAAATCAACCACATCATTTTTGTTAGGGGTGTTAATTGGCGTTTAGATGTTATGGAATTAACATTTCTCGTTGAATATCCAATTGTGCTTTAAAGAGCTTCCATGCATGTTATCCACAGTACTCTTATAACCAACAATGGAAAGCAGTATAACCAATTCTCTTTCTTGAATATTGAAAGTTATTTAAAAGTGTTTCTTTTTTATGTTTAGGATTCTACAGATGGAAAGTACCTTTTATGTGAATACCCTTGGGTTGACATCAAGAGATTGATATTCCAGGTAAATATATCATTACATTTTCTCAATTTCAGTTCATTCCCGAATTCATATATCAACATGGTGATATATTTTGTGTTTTTACAGATTTAAGGTGTTAAATGTTACTGCATACTGTATGATTCTTACAGTACATGTTTTATAAATTAGAATATTCTTGTATCCAATTGCATGATACTACTTTGTGTAATCTTCAGGCTTATGGTAAAGTAGAAACATGTTTGAATATGTTCTGTCTATTTTCAGATTTTTATCTTCAAAAGTTGATTGAGTAGTAGTTAAATTTACCAATAAGAAGTGGACTATCAAAGTACAAGTTGTCCATGTACTCAGGGTATCATTTCGGAAACTTTAGAGTCGTATTTATTCTTCTTTATCACAGAAAAAGAAGTTTGAGCTTCTTGTGGAGGGAGTATCAGATGGAAGGAAAATCACATACTACACATGCACTGAAGCAAAGTAAGTTATTGTATCACCATTCTTAAATTAAACCCTTATTAAAATTTAACCTCATAGTCTTCAGAATTCCTTAATATTTATGACAATTTAAACACTTTGCCATCTGCATTTTCTATATGATATGTTTTGTAGTTTGAGTCATCACTTATGTTTTGAAAGAAATATTCTCTGACAATGATATCAGTTTGAAATGGCCAAGATAGAATGTCCTGTAAACAATAACTTTTAATTATGAATGTGCTTTATATATTTTTTTATATTATGTTCAATTTCTTTATACTTTGAAGTACATTTGTTAAGATAATTTGTAATATTTCAATTTTTATTTATTCATAGGTCCAAACATTTATTGAGGCTATGCAAGCTGACCCATTCATTCCAGATGCAAACACAGTCATTGGTAGATCGAGCGCGTATCAGAGAAAGTGCTTCAGGTAAGTGCTCTCAGGAATTTCGTTGATCAGTTTGAACTCTCCCCCCCCCCCTTTTTTCCTCTTTCTTTCCCTTATTTCCCCCTTTCTCCTTCCCTTCCTTTCTATTTTTAAAATTTTCTTTAACTGCTATGTTTTAATGACAATGTTATACTCTGCATTCTCTTTTATTAAAATGCTTATAATAGCAGGAAAGAAAAAATTGACTAACTTAATTTTAATCTTTAAGTGATCTTTCTCTTTAAATCTTTCTTGAAATTTAAATCATTTAATTTTAATTTTATTCAAGTTCATCGATCCCAGTATGACTTTACTTTTGCAGCAATCAGAATTTCTATATTTTACATTTCTTGCCCTGTCCTGCTCCCTGGAAGATACAATGTATTTGTATTAAAATATAATTCTTAAAATCTATAATAGCAAATCAGGGCCCCATTTCATATAAAGTTTCTATGATAGCAACTCTTACTTGAATGTCACCTTTCATGGAAGAGCCAATCAAGAAACAGAATTTTCACTGTCGTCATGGTATTTTACATTCCATCAGGACTTGCTATCATAGCAACTTTTTAGGTGTGTGTTCTAGTAAGGCTCAGGGACCGCAGAACGGTTTTCAAAGTGGGGGGGAGGGGGCTGACCATGCAAAAAATCACAATCATATGGTAATTTTTACGTTGTTGTACACGGTTTTGGAAAAAAGTGGCCCCTGAGGTTACTGAATGTACCAAGTGTTACAAGTAAATTTATCATGGTATCTTTCTGTTTGATTTAACCCACAGAGAAGAAACGATACCGTGAATCGTACATTAGTGGTGACATCTCCTGGTCAGATGTAGATAGCTCTATGACAACCACATCTCATAGTGAGATGTCTACCACCAAGGTTGACCAAAGGATGTCTGTAATCAGTAATGTGAGCTCTGTAGCAACCTCTGGTATCGTATCAGATGAGAGGTCACCGGTTGAGAAGACAATGAGTGAAGGTTTGAACCATTCCATTTGATCTATGTACCAAGGTCAAGAAGGGTCACGTGATGTAGAACATGCAGATTGATGTACTCAATAAATATTAACTTGTATTTATAAAAAAAATCAGAATATGACATTTTTTTGTGTGTTTTTTTAAGCGAGGTAATGAAAGACCACTTGCTGCTCAAAACCATTCCCTTGATCGACATGGCAGTATCAAGATTCTATGACTTGATATAAAAAATGCAGATTTGTGTACTGCCACTCAGTAATTAATTGGTATAAAATGAGAAATTTGACATTTGTATGTGGATCTTGACAGTGACGTAATAAAATATCACTTGCTGAATGAAATCCATTTGATATGTTTGTATTATAAATAGACCAGTATCATTTTAGAATGAAATCATGAAAACTTAATATAGTATGAAATTGTGTATGTTTTATTAATTGTGTGAAAATGTTATATCAAGATAACTGTAAACTTTCATGCAGTGATAATTTCATTTTTTATCTTTTCCTTTTAGATGATGACATGTCGTCACCATATAAAATAATTGAGATTCCTTTATCAACAATGACCCATATCCCACAACTCGAATCCCACCAAACACTACAACCTTCTACTTCAAGAGAGGACATGCTGCTATACTCTGGTGAGTCTTGTCTCCTACAAAAATAAATTATAATTCTTTACAATTATACCAATGATAATACTGTTCTTGTATTGTATCATATTATGAGCAAACATTTCTGTGTGTATTTACAGGACTATGATTGATATAAGCTGGTTTGTAGCCAACATCAGAATCCAATGTGGCACCAAGACTAATTAATCTTAGATTAGTAGCTTAGACTGCCAAATTAATTTTGCATAATTCTTGTTTCACATTAAGGCATATATCCTACCAGGGCTTCACCCTACATCCTTTTGCAGCTAGAGCCCAGAATAAGAATTTTTGTTACCCTCTGGTTGAAAGGCAAGAATCAAAATCATGTTGCCACCACGCTTCCATTTGAGATTACAAATTGTTTATAATAAAGGATTTTGAAAATGGAATCTGGGCATAAACACCCGATTAACATTCATTCATGATTATGTTTTGTTGACTTGTTTTGATGCAGATGGTGTATCAAAGCGTCATTCTGCAGCTATGTCTGATGCATCCAGTCACAAGGAACACAATGCAACTCATTCATCTTCCTCTAGTGAACCTGGTAAACCAGTGGTGGTACATCAAGACGCTACTGGCATGCTTAGTGAATCGGAATGGGCATCAGATGATGAGGTAATGCAAGATGAAGATTACCAAATTTCTAGGATGGTGTGGCTTCATAATTGTATTGGAAATGATTAATTGCTGAAGTTGACAGGAGCTTAAGGGTAAAGGGATGAAGAGGAAATAAGTTAGATATGAGATTAATGTGAGATCATATGAATCTCATTCTCTCCTTTTTTTTTACATTCTGAAGTGTAATTGCCATATTCAATAAAAGCATGCTTGATTTAGGATGGATCAAGAAAGAATAAAGATCTGTGTGCAGCAGCATGTTGCTGCGTTTTTTAATAATGGCTGATGCAAATAGTGTCCTGCATTTTGTGCTCTTAACAAAGTGAAACATTGAAACAAATCTTAAATTGTGATGTGTTTTTTACTATTGATACCTGTGCAGGCAGAGGACGATGATGAAGATGAGAGGAGATATCACAAGAAGCACAGTCGATCCAGCAACCATCATCAACTCATAGACACAAGGAAAATCAGAGCAGAAATTGCTGACAAGGATGTAACTGCTCCTTTACTGAGTGCGCTATGCAATGATCGCTCACTCTTGATGATGCAACAAGAACAAAGCAATACAACTCATGAAGACAATTCATTGGGAAGCAACGACTTGAGTCGAACATCTAGTAGTCGCGGCTCTGGCTCCGTCCATGAGAAGAGCTATCATGAAGATTTGAACACATCCTTGACTACTCTTGTAAGTCATAGCTCAATAGACTCAGACATGCATAGCTCTGTTGTGGAGAGACTCAATGCAAAGTCCTGCTCCATGATCAACACAATGAGCTCCTTGGGATACTCGCAAGGAAACCTCTCCAAACATCAAACGTTATCAACCTTGAACAATCTAGCAGATATGGACATCACGCTCATGGACAGTACACCTTTTGATGTCAGGTTAAGCTTTGACTCGGCCAGTGAAGGCAGGGTCAAATGTCAAACACTGCCGTCCAAGATGAATGCCAGTGAGCAAATGCTGCTTCTTGGTGCAAGTGTCAACTCAGTTCAACGTGATGAATCTGTCTCATACTCTGCCCCTAATCTTTCACCTGGTGCTAAAGTTCCTATTGCCAGTCATTAAGGAAGGTCATTGAACTTTCAGTGAGGACAAGCCTACATGACATTTACCGAGAACCTTCTTTAATTGATAGGTCAGAGACCTTTTATTAATAGGTTTGTAAGATGTTTCTACAAACTTGCTGCATCTACAATAGGATATCCTAAATTGAGGCTGTCTTTATATAAACAATGCAAACACATTTTGGGTATTATGATATTTGCGCATGTTGTAACTCAGCTACTCGTATGATTTATGTTTTATTTGTTTCATTTTTGTCATTTTAAGTAATATCAATCACTTAAAACTCATTTTTGTTGATTAATAGATACAAAAGAATTAAGATTTAAGATTTAACCAACTCAAAGTAGTCTTAGAAGTGTCCTGTAGATAATTTGTAAATTACTTTTAAAGAAAACATTGAACTAACAGGCAATATTTGTTACTCTTCCTAGTACACAAATTTGAAACACTTGTTTGACTATGTGGTATGATATCTTGTATTGTCATTTGTGATTTTGTGTTGTCTGTTTATGTCATTCAGTTTATGTGTTTTTACTAAATCTTAGATTCCAATTTATTTTCCAATTTGATCTTTTTCACTGAATGTATTGTTAAACAATTCTTAAAATTTTGTATTCAGTATTTTTTTTTGCGTATACATCTGTAAATGAATTTAAGACTACATATCTCATCAATGTGGGCATTTATACTTCTTGTACATCCATTTGGAACAATTTATTTATCTGGCCAAGCTATCCCTACATTCTATTCTGAAAATGGATTTTAGGCAAAAATTTAAATAAAACCACTGAACATTGTCAAATTCACACAATATGTATGTGATGCAATCAGAAGACAATGTAGTTGACAATATTAAGTAAGATTGCTAAAGAGACTTCTTATAAAAGAAGAACTTCTTATAAACTATTTCTGAATAACAGGGGCCACAGAACCGAATGTGAAACGTGAAAATTGCCATCAATTTGTGATTTCATGCGTGTTCACCTCCCCCCCCCACACACACAAGTATGGTTCAGCCCCCACTTTCAAAACTATTCCGCAGCTCCTGTATTAACTGTATTATCCATTCAATAAGATCACCATATTTTATATAGATTCTTCTATTTTTGCGTACTTGCCTTGCTAATTTTCCCCTCCATTAAAAAAAAATCAAATGTCAATCCAAGTGTACAAACAAGTTTTTGTTTTCAGTTAACCTGATATTATCTTTTAGTGATTTATTTTTACCATGCAATAAAATAATTGTTCTTCTATGGTTCATAACAATGTGTCATCTACTGATTTAAAGATATCTGAGAAATTGCAAGTGAATTTGGACTGAATTGAATCAAATATAGTTTTTCTCCTCTCTAAATATTCTTGATATATATCCATTTTACTTCAATTTTATGAGGCTGTATTAAATTGATTATAGAGTATACCATACTTATTTTGATCATTTTGATTTTCCTTAATTGAAAATATAATTGTCATACAGGATATAAAAGAAAGTGATCCATATGAAAGTAATACATACTCCTATATTGTTTCATATTGCAGTTTCATGTGTTGTTCAGAAATAAAGAGGTACCAGTATCATTAGAAGAAGTAGTACATTTTCTTGGAAGTATGATTGCATTTCAACAATCAAGACAACCTTTAAATTTAATATCAAGAAAACAATCATGTTTGATATAAAATCTTAATTGATCACTTCAATTCTCTTATTCTCTTTCTTTCTTTTTTGTGGTTGCTTTTTATCCATTGTCAATAAGTTTCAAATGCAGAGTGTACAGGTTTTATGTATTATCAGTATTCGATAATGGTTTTATGTATGAATTGATCAGACTGTATTTAGAATGAATATTGATGAATGCAAAAAGAAAGAAGATTTCCAATGTTATAGTCGGGTAGAATCTTCTCTTTCAAGTACAATCTTTGAAAGTTATTTTTTTTCAAATAAGTAAATTAATTATACAAATACATAATTGCATTTGTAGTTTATGCACAAGTTATATAAGACAAAAAATATAGAATGGCCGATAGTATTGAAAATTATGAATGCTTTAACAGTACAATGATTTGTAGGGGGCCTTCCAAGTTCTAAGTCCAAAGATTGTGAGATGACTTTCAATATTTGCTACATCATGCAAAAATGGTTAGACATCTCATGATACTGAAAATCAGGAATTTATTATATCAGTATTCTCCAATAAATTTTAAGATAGAAAGTCTGATATTTGCATACCATGATTCTAAAAAAAAGAAATATAAAATATCATCACTCATGAAGGAGGGAATTTCAAAATTAAGAATGAACTTGGATAGGCCACAGTGATTATTATAGTGATAATGATGATCCACGGCATTTGTATCGCACCATATTTCTGTTAAAAAACAATCGTAGTGAGCACAGATGTCCTGCAAAAATTAGAAAAAGTCACCCTCAATTCACTCCTAAAAAATCCACCATTTTACTCACTATTACAGTTGATCGTTGTATATGAGGCTGTGTGCAATTTGATTTTAAGTTAATATTCCTCTTACAAATCAGCATACCTTAAAGCCTTCTCATCTGAACATGTCAGTCGAGGCCTTCCTCTGGAAAGCCAGTAAAAAATAAACTTTTGGTAGGTGTCGGCAAAATTATGACAGTGGTTAGGATTCTACCACTATCTGTGAATTAATGTACAAGGCCTTTGATATCTTTATTTCCACGTGAGTTCTTAGGCATGCACTGTAATGAGCCTTGAACTGATAACAAATTCATAAAATCAAGAAACGTTACAATTTGAATTATGTTTTTCCTATAAGGGTGCTAATTTTGATAAAAGAGCTTAGTGTCTTATATGCCTTTATGTAGGTAATCATGTTACTCAAATTGGTAGTTCAACTTTTAATCTGAACCTGACAAATCAAAGTCTTGAACAAATAATAAATGTATGTTTTACATTTTGAATGAGAGTTGTGCTGCATCATTATGCCTGTTCATCCATAGAATGAATACAAACATTTGTGAATATTTTAAATAAAAGGGGCTCTATCTTTTAATATATATCAATGATATAAAGAGTGCATAGTGATCATAAGGCCATGTTAATATGTGATGTGAGAAGGCTTAGTGACAAAGTTTGATAGCATTGATGTATAAAAGTTATGGGTAAATTATGTATGAAGTGAAATATTGCAGAGGCATTTTAGGGGACTGCAAAGTACAGACCTGCCAACCAGTACGTTTTAGCCGTATTTAGTACGTTTTTGCAACCAAAATACGGCATTACGTTTTTTCTTTGAAAAATATGGGTTTTTTTTTTGTTTTTTTTTACTAAATCGTAATTTTTTGAGAAAAATAATCTCTATATGTCTCTATTTCATAAAATGTACACAAATATGGCTATTAGATCAATGTAATTTCAGGTAACTTGTTTTTTTTTCAATCATTTTGTTAAAACCAAGGTGAAGATATACACATGTTATAATGTTTTTTTTTCATCTGCAAGAGCAGTGCGCATTTTAGCTTGCATGCAGCTTGAGCGCCGCGATGAGTGAGTGCACCAAGCATTTTATTATGAAATACACTTTTTTATCGCAGAATACAGTTTTTCATTCCCAGAGGTTGGCAGGTCTGCATAATTATCTCACACGGTAAAAATACAAATTTTTTGGTCAAAATACTGATTTTGGGGGATAAGAATACTGAAAATGCAATATACAACTTGGCAGCTCTGAAAATAGAAGTTTGTACAATTGAAGTGATAAGTTCTGATATCATACTCATGACATAGTATGGCATTGTGAAGTCATGACTTTGTTCTTGCAACTGTGTATAAAACTCTTTCGATCTAGTGTTGACACGTACAGTGCATGACCAGTGACTCTGCCTCATGTTTGAACACTATAATAAAAAAAATCACTATGCTGGGTTTTGATGCACTTATATGAACCATTTGAAATTAATTTATCCCCTTAGTACTTTCTCATTCAGGGGTCATGAAAATAATGCTGCAGTGGTTTCTACAATGTGATCATTGCAGAAAACAAAGATATATCATGCATGGTAGTTCTTAGAATTATTTCTTTGTAATTTATGTGAAAATGGGTATTTATTTTGATACATCACGCCCAAGTAACTCTATTTCTAGTGTTCCATAAAAGTACCTTTAGACCATTTCAGCATTTATGTGGGATGAAAATTATTTGAGTTTTTTTTATTATGAGGCTGTTCAGTTCATTCTCAGGTATCTATTGAACTCAGATTGAAATCAGATGAATATGTTTCTTTTCCCCTCTCTCTTTATAACATTAAACTATGCAAAGGCATTCAGTTGAAAAACAATGAAAATATTTATTATATATACACACGCACACCATGAGAGAGGGAGCTTTGACAGGAGTTAAGAAAAATAGTTATTCTATTCTTTTGCAAGGTAGTTGTATGTTAAGTCAGACAAACTTTAAATCAATTCTAGGTAGTCGATAAGATAATATTCTACTATGAATCTTGTAAGGGCAGTACAAGTGGACTGGTGGTGTAAACTATCCTTGGAAAGGGGTATGCATTGCTGACTATTGGGGAAGGGTATTATTACCATATTTGAATTGATACTTTTTGTAGGGGGGGGGGGTAGGAATGTAAGAGTCTTGGGTTGTTAACTTTTTTTATGGGATTGTTCCATTTTAACCCCCCTTATGAAGATATTTACATTCTTATTAGTGGTAATAGTAAATGTAAAAAAATAATGAAATTACAGATAAAAAATATTAACTATCAAATTAAAAAGCGATACTGATACTCTTAAATTTCTGTGTTCATTGTGTCTCCTAAAAATCTATTTTTCATGAAGATTGTTACCATATTAACAGTCTGGTGTTTCGCAGCAAATCAAAGCCATGAATTTCACTGAAATGGTAAAAATTGACCATTTAGTTGGGACTGGCTGAAAGCTTTCATGAAATGGTGCCCAGAAATTTGCTTGTTTCTTGAAGGATGTCTAGCATAATTTAAACAAACACAAAAATATTTAAACACAGTCATGGTAATGGTTTTATTCATCCATCATGGTTGATTACCTGATTAATAATTTGCATTGAATCAAAATGTGCCTGAACTTTATAAGTTGACACAATGTAGTTATCACCTTGACTAGTTATACTGATAAGTATATGTTGTCACAGATATGAAATCAAAATGAGTTAAATTGTGATTTTATTTTTACTTTTTTTAACCTCTGTTTTCTTGTTTGTATATTTTGTATTCTGGTTAATTCAGATTATTTCAAAAATGTAAATTTAATTACAATAAACTTCTTGATCACTTTGTATTCTGATTTTGTATTCAAAACATGATATTATAGAATTCTGTTTGATCTCAAGCAAAAAGAATATTCATGGATTTTTCTGTCTTGATATTATTTTAACATTAGTAGTACTTATTTACTCTAATGCCCCAAATTGTTGTGATTATTATTTTCCTTTTCAGATTATCAAAGAGTTGCAGCTGTGCTGCTCCATCATTAAATGATATACTATGATGTATTTTCAGTCCTGTGTATATGCAATATTGGTAATATGACTAATTTTAGATATAGAAGTAAATATGATATGTTTTATGCCTGTATCAAAGTTTAAAGAAATGAGAATGAATTATGATACAAATTTGATGCAGAAGGTTCCAGAAAGTATTATTATGGCAACAGTACTCTGATTGTCATTCATAGATTAAAGGAAAGTACATACAGGGTGTCATGTCAAATGTATTGAAGAAGGGTTATTTTTCATATAAAAACTAGTTATAAGTAAGTTGCATTATAGTATTTTACATAATATGTTAATGTCTATTGATATCTAGTATGAAAAAATGTCTAGGTTAGCACATCTTACCACAACTAAGCAATATCTCATTTGATTTAATTTAAATGAGATTTTTATTAAAGTTTAGAATTGCATTCAATTCTCTGTACAAATGGATGTTATCTCAGGATGTTATGTTTTAGTGAGTTTAAAGAAGTAGGCAAAAAATGCTTGTATTTCAGGATGCTAAAAGCTTTTTATACCAAAGGTACACTGTATTTTTTTTTCTGTCCTTACATGTCAAGTGTTATATTTGTATTTGTAAACAACCAAGTATGTTCCTACAAAATAGGTAACACAAAAAAAAAAAAAAAATGATGGGGGAGGGGGTGTCATGTACCTGAAAGACCAATATGAGTATTTTTATGGATTTAGGTGGGCAATCGTACATTTTCTACAATTTTTCTTTTGTTCTGAGTATATGTTTTTTAATGTATTTATGTTCATGTATTTGTTTCTGTTTTGATTTTGACTGATTATCATGTATTATTGTATTCTTATATACTAAAAAAAATCTGATCCCATTGTGAAACCTATTATAATAATAATGATAATAATATTGTATTGCTTCTTAAGCATTGTATGTATGTTTAAGAGAATTAACTTGAATACCGAAATAAAATGTGAATGCATATATGAAAACGAAGATTTTATTTGTTTTTAATCATGATTATTGTACTGAATTGATTGAAAAGCAGTTGGGGAAGAGTGGAGTTTGAAAGAGAGAGGGGGGAGTGAGAGAATGAAAGAGAGAGGGAGAGAGAGGGGGAGAGTTGGGGTGTTAAATTGGAGATGTACTTAATGTAAATCAGTAATGAAAGAGGCTGAATGAAAATATGAGACTGAATGATGGGTGCATTATGATATGTGGAAAAGATTTAAAGATTAAATATGATATATATCATCTGACACAATGCTCTTTAGATCTACTGTGTAGGGCCTAGAGTCATTTCACATAAGCTTTCCATCTAACATTTTTAATTGTATCATATCTTTGTGACAGCTTTGAATGATTTATTGTTTCGATGAGATAAAAAATGTACTTACCTCAATTTAAAGGAAAATAGATATAGCAATAAGTTAAGTTCTGAAATAATGAGGTGGTGGTGGGGGGTCAGCCCTCCCATTGATGCTGGAACGTGTAGGATATGAGCTAAATCCAGTATGTAAAGTGGAAATAGGGCGACCGAAAAGTTTTGACCCTAATAATAGAAAAAAAGATTAGTCAAATGCACACTTTGCCCCAATCATGATGGCGGACGCCATTCATTTCAGAACACTAATCAGGGCAGTATGCACCCTGGGGTGCTATTTGTCCGAAAACTTTGACAAGCAAAAAAAAAACGATCATCAGCCTAACATGATGCTGGATCCCCCCAAAAAGAAGAAGGTTATTGAAGTCATTTTGCGCTGTTCTCTTTATCACAAAATGTTGTGGGGTGCGCCTGAAACTTTTCGACCCCCCCCCCTTAATAAAGGGTCTATTTTATTTTTGTCGTGTATGATGAGCCAAAGTCTGTGCTGTGATGTGCAAACCTCTAGCTAGAGGAACGTTGTCTGAATATATATGCAGCCTCATTAAGTAGTTCCCTGTCAATGACTTAGGTACAGAAGGCCCAGTCAGAATTTCCTGTCTAAAAAAACACCATTTTTTAAATAGCTACTTTTATGTTTCGTAGCAAGTTTAATTTGTTCTAGTCTTGTGTGAAGAGTGAAAATAAACTTTTGTTGATTAAAGTTTCAATCAGGGACTGTGCCTGCAGACTAATGAGCCAATACTTTCGACTCGACAACGCCAACGGTCACGCCACAGAGCAGTGCCGTGGCCGTTCCCTGCGTGCTAGTCCTATAGGCTAGCAGGTCTCGCCGCTCGATACGTCTCGCGACGCGACGCGACAGGGCCGGCCGCCGCCGCACCCACCACCCAATTCGTGTGCACAGCAGCAGCGCAGGCATGCAGCACGCAAGATAAGCTTCCGAAAGCTAAGAGGACAAGATCTAACCTTAGTTACATGTACGGTACTTTCATAGTTGTCGGTAAGTTTAAGAAGGAGTACAAATCGATTGATTTTCTGTCAGTAATCTACTTCGTACGGTATTTGTCATGTTTGTAACCAACTGAGATTTCTTAGTCTTAGTTAGACTTAACGTTAGTTAGAAAGCTTCAGTCTCTGAGTCTGACTGTATTTAGGTTGTTCCGCTGAATACTACGTTGGCTCCACTCATCAATACGGTACATGTACGTACGGTACGTGTGCATGTGAAAGGGGATTATATTATAGTGAAATGTCAGAAATTGTTAAGGAAATCCCCAGAAACGACGGTTATTCCTGTCTTAGTCTTAGTCTATTACTATATTAGAGAGTGAGACTGTCAGTGTGTGATGATGTGAGAATCATGACAGAATGTTGTTCCTGGTGATGTATTGATACTATTCAGTCTATTGTACTTGTACTTTTGTAGGCCTAGTTAATAATATTAATATATTATAAACTGAGATTTTGTGAGAACCTAACCTGTTTATTATTATTAAGTTATTGTCATGATTGTTATTGTTAACGTTACTGTTACTGTTGAAATGATGCTGCTGGTGTTGGGATACCTCGGCCTCAGGCGAGGGTTCGTATAGGCTCCACTACACTTCACTACCGCTAGGAGTGGACGCTAGCGGTAGTGAAGTGTAGTCGATTGACCTCGCCCTCGGCAAATGAAATATGTCATATCTATTTCCGGCAGTTCGTGTTGTTGGTGTTGAATGTTATCTGCTGAACCGAGCAAATTACAGCAGCTGGTGTTGACGATCGACTATGTATAATTTCCCCATTCACCAACACCAACCCCCAGAGATTGGGAAAATCGTGATTTCAAGTTCAGTGTTTTTTGTTGATGTTCTGATGCTCACGAACAGGCGCCGAATATGATGAAACATTCCCATAAAATTAGCTTTTACTGTAGTTAAGATGAGTGCAAATCATTAGCTCATAATCATATATGGCAGTGAGTCTAAACTTTGAGTATGTCCATACTTCGCGGACGGTCATATCTAAAAAGTAGCCAATATTCTTTAAACATTACATCGTCAACGTGAAAAGTGACCTAAAATTTTCCCTTGGCTTAAGTTTCTTTAGGATGAGTTCAGTATTTATGAAAATATTGACAAAAGATTGGCAAATTTGTCTAATGTTGTAACCCGCAAGTGAAAACCCGAACCGTACCGTCCCGTATAATCCAATAATTTGCAAGCGGGACCCGCTGACCCGCCGGGTTTTAACCCGCAAGTCAATTTATCTTTGAAAAATGAAAAATATTATTTCTGCAATCCCCACACAGGCTCAAATCAGGAAAATATATGCCAACTACTAACCTAGCCTAGAGTGAATTTACGTACAATTTCGCCTTTTATTCCGGAGAGAAAATGTTTTTGGGGGTGACTTTGTACCACGAAATGGGTCCGCTCTGATCTCGAAATTGAAAGCATTACGCAATTAACTCTTCTGATTGGAGCCGCAGCTCAGCGCGCGCTAGCTAGCTAGCCCAGGCTGCCCAGCACAGATCGGCAATGTTGTTTTTCAGTCCAGGTCGGTCGACACGGCGACTCACAACAATCATAATTACAATATTCAATTCTATGGGACCTCGTCTATAAAGTAATCAAAATTGAAAAAAATACCAGGATAATGATACAGTCAATTTTTTCTTCTTGCATATCTCCATATTATTTCCTTCTGTTTTTGTATTTCTTCAAATTTTTTGTTAACTAATACAAACGTGCACGAGGGCACCCATGAACTTACGTAAACAGCCCGTGTTACTAGTGCTTAGCTAGCTTAGCTAGCTAGGCTTTTATTTATTTTTTATCTCTCTCGATCGATTGGTCAAGAGAGAGGTATTTGCAAGAAACTTGCAATCCATTGCAATCCAATTTTACATCTTCAGAAATCTTAAAGACTTTCCATCAATTGTACATCGGAAAAATTAAGAGATCTGGGCATTCAGGGTGCGGGGGCTTCAGTTTTCATCAGAAAATGTATGAAATAACGAAAAGGAGGGTTAGTTAGCCACTAGACTAGACCAGCTTAGCATGTCTTTTAAAAAGGGCAGCTAAAACTCTGACCTGACGGCACGCTCTATCAGGTCATGACCTAATTTGGTAATCCAATAAACAAACAACTGTCTCACTGCCGTGCACCGCAAATCCATCGAGCTCAAACAGCGAGCGTTGCCGTGGAAACAGGCTCGACTCGCCCCACTCCAAGTCATAAAACATTTCTTTCTCTGCCACGTGGCCTATCACTCGCTCCTTGCCAGACATGATTACGAAATGTATTCTGGCTTCTGTTTACATTCTCCGTAAACATCCCCTCCCCTCTCTCTCTCTATCTCGCCCTCTCTCTCTCTCCCCTCTCCCAGTCGTAAAACATTCCTTTCTCTGACTGCGCTGCACTGGCGCTCCTTTGAAAGAGCAACTCGATGTATTATGTCGAACCATGGAGCTATAATAGCTCTATGGTCGAACTGTCTCAGTCCTGTTCACTGTTCACAAGACAAAAATACGCCGGCATTTTTTTAAAGGAAATATCTACGTCTCTAAAAGAATCCGCCACGTAAGAAGCACATGATCCTAACTCGATTTTCATTGTTAATGTTTTTATTATGCGTCGTTACTTCTCCCTTTTTTTCGTATGACGGTCTGTGGGTTTGAGAATGAACTCGGCCCGCAACCCGCGATCGGGGGCATACCGGCAGGTTAACCCGTACCGCAACGGGTGCGGGTTACAACATTAAATTTGTCACTGTTAGTGTTAGCGCCCGTTCCAAAGAAATCTAAATTTCTCAACAAGCATCACGATATCATCATTTTGCAAGCATATATCATAAAAAATGTGGGTTAGATCAAGATGTGGTACTGACCGATTCTATAGCATTTTGCCGTCAATCTGATATAAATATCTCTCCTTTTGAGTTTGAGTTTTTGTTTAAATCGCCAAAAAAATTTGGTCCGTGAAGTGAGGTCACACTTTTTCAGAACAGATTTCCAACACAGCGTGCATTTGTTGATCGGAATAGAATTTTGAGATCGCGATAACGGCAAACCTCTTGAGCTACTTCACTTTTTCCTTTATACCGCATCTACTGGAAAAATACAGTTGTGTCTGCAGTCAAGTTTCCACGTCTATCTTGTACTGTACGTTGTCTTCCTAGCTTGGATAAATTGCTATTTGTGCTTTGCTGTGCCAATGCAGTGACTAATATTCCCATGCGTGAACATACTGCCATGCAGACCAAAACTTGTCTAGTTTTGTTTTGAAATGATTGACTGTTGATGCTGTGACTACTTCAGCAGGCAAAGAATTTCAGTCGCTCACCACTCTAACACTGAAGGTGTTTTGCCTCACACTCAACCTACTCCTTTTCAGAAAAAGCTTGTAAGGATGGCGATGGGTTGCTTGAGTGGTAGCTGATGTGAAGAACAAGTCTCTATTCACATCATCAATGCCGTGGATTATCTTATAGACTTGAATCATGTCACCTCTTCACAGTCTGTACTTGATGGAAGGTAATTTAATTGCACGTAGCCTTCTGCCATAGTCCATTTCCTTCAGGGTTGGTACTAGCTTGTTGCTCGTCGCTAGACTTTCTCAATAGCCTTCAGGTCAGAAGTATATATTGGATACCATATTCCATTCGCATATTCCAGAATTGGTCTCACAAGTGACTTATAACCTCTTGATGTTGTCTTTGTCTCTATGCACAAAGGTTCGTCGAATCGTAGCAAGCACACGGTTTGCTTTCAAGACTGCGCTGGCTACTTGGGAGTGGAATTTCAGTTGAGAGTCCATGATGACTCCCAAGTCTCTTTCCTCCGACACTCTTCCAGCACATCTCCATTTAGATGATACTGATGACGGGAATTCTGATGACCTAGATGGAGGGATCTGCACGTTGCTGTATTGAACTGAAGCTGCCACTTCTTGGACCACTCAGCTATTAAGTTGTCTAAGTCAGCTTGTAGCCTGTCACAGTCATCCTCCATTCTGATCTCTCTGAAAAGTTTGGTGTCGTCAGCGTATATCTCTACTATACTGCTTGCTACCTCAGGCAGATCGTTGATAAATACAACAGACACTGTCGGTTCGAGGACACTACCTTGAGGCACTCCACTTCTAACAGGTAACCACTGTGAAGTTTTTCCATTCATGACGACTCTCTGCCTCCGATGGGTCAAGAAGCTGTAAAGCCATTTCCCCAGACCACCTGTTATGCCATACGATCTGAGTTTGTTCATCAGTCGTTCATGGGGCATAGAATCAAAAGCTTTACAGAAATCAAGGTAGATACAATCAACTTCACGTCCTTCATCAAGAGAGCCAGTCCACAATTCCATGCCTCTTTCCATGACCAGCTCTTAATTGCAGCGCAGTAGAATATATATGGACATAGTTTCTGCGCTATATAAATCAGTATATATTATTATGACTTCAAGCAGTTGTGTGACACAAAACCTTCCCGGAAGAAATCCATGTTGTGCATCGCACAATAAATCATTCTGAATCAATTGTTTGACAATGGCGTCACGCACAAAAGATTCCATGATCTTTCCAATAACTGAAGTCAAACTTATTGGTCTGTAGTTTTCAACAGCATCCTTCTTTCCTTTGTAATGTATTAGTGTGATATTTGCATCTTTCCATGACTGTGGAAGATAACCTTCTTTCAGGGACTTTCTGAAGATAAGTGCAACAGGTATGCAAATCGTTCCAGCAGTTTCTTTGAGAACTCTTCGGTGAAATCCATCAGGCCCAGCTGATTTTGAACACTTCAGTAATTTCAGCTTGTTCTTCACAGTACTTGTGGTAATGTCCAAATCAGTTAAGAGATTACCTTTATGTCTGTGTACCAAAGTTGGGATCTGCTGCACACTTTCATCTGTAAATACACTGTTGAAAAAAAGGTTAAAGAGTTCAGCTTTGTCCTCATCATTCTCAGTAGTGATTCCTTCTTGATTTTTCATGACCCCAAAATTAGCTCTGCATTTTTGTGAGCTATTTGCATATCTCCAAAAGGCTTTGGGTTTGACTTGATATTGTCGGCAATGTCCTTTTCAAATTTCCTGCGAAGATTCCTTGTCATCTTTCGAAGTTTAATGGCTTCTCTTGATCGCAGATAGTCTACATCATCACCACTAGCTATGACAAGATCTATGTTTCTTCTTTTGTTGTCTGAGAGCTTCTTTTGTCATCCAGGCTTTCTTCTTTAGTCTAACCCCTGTGGTCTTAGGGATGTGGCGGTCTATTGCTGCTTGATAGATGATTGAGAAGAAGTTCCACGACTCATCTACATTCATGGACTCCAGTTCACTATATCAATCTATGTCAACGATGGTATCATTTATTGCCTGGTATCTTTTATGGTATCAATACATCCTCTTTTCTCAATGTTTGTGCTGCGTACAAGTTTACATCAATAAGGATACACTGATGATTGCTTAAACCTAGGCCAGGCAGGTAAGATATATTTCCAATCATTCCTTCCTCATTGGTGATCAATTTTTTGTCAATAATTATATAGTTTACGATCTTGTCGTCAATTTGATAAATATTATTATTTGAATTGGTTATAGGCGCCGCTTTTCCGACAGCGACGGCGGCGGCGTCAACATCAAATCTTAACCTAAGGTTAAGTTTTTGAAATGACATCATAACTTAGAAAGTATATGGACCTATTTCATGAAACTTGGACATAAGGTTAATCAAGTATTATTAAACATCCTGCCTGAGTTTCAGGTCACATGACTAAGGTCAAAGGTCATTTAGGGTCAATGAACTTAGACCATGTTGGGAGAATTATTTTCAAAATCTTAACCGAAGGTTAAGTTTTTGATATGACATCATAACTTAGAAAGTATATGGACCTAGTTCATGAAACTTGGGCATAAGGTTAATCAAGTAGTAGTGAACATCCTGCTCGAGTTTCAGGTCACATGACCAAGGTCAAAGGTCATTTAGGGTCAATGAACTTTGGTCAAGTTGGGGGTATTTGTTGAATTACCATTCTAACTCTGAAGTTTATTGATCTATTTCATAAAACTTGGGATATAAGAGTAATCAAGTATCACTGAACATCCCCTGTGAGTTTCAGGTCACAAAACCAAGGTCAAAGGTCAGTTAAGGTTAATAAACTTTGGCCATGTTGGGGTAATTGTTGAATTGCCATCATAACTTAGAAAGTTTATGGATAGAGTGAATGAAATGTGGACATGGGTGTAGTTGACAAGTCTTAAGTCACCGTTCAAATGTCATCTATGGTCAATGAACGTGGTATTATGTCATTATATGAATGGTGTTTTTGTGAATGATTATCTTACAGTAGTTTTCAAAGTTAGCACTGCTGCTATATTAAATCGCGTAATGCAGGCGAGACTGCCAGAGGCGTTCCACTTGTTTGAAAAATTAAATGTGAATATTTTTTGAACGGATTTTAACCTAATGAATATTTTTTTTTAATGTCTGCAAAGTTTGGACACCCTATCATAGAAATTTTCTTTCGGATTCTTGCAGTGATTTTAGCCTTTGCATTCTGTACGATAAGATTTTGGTGCAATTTCTCCCCGATTTTACTTTTGTCGTCGACACTTTCTCGCGTGAAGTTGAGATGTTCAGCAGCGCTTCGCAGAGTCATGATGTCATAGGCTATCCTCTGAACCCAGCTCGGTTCAGCAGCCTTTTCTGCTCTCAACACCAACACTGAACACCGAATTTGAACTCACCAAATCGGTGAATGTATGGTGTCAAATCTGATGTTGGTGTTGAGACAACATCAACACCAGCCACAACACTGTAGATCTAGACCTCTACTTGAAATGAGGCTGGTGTTGATGCCTTGATGGGATTAACCCTGGAAAATATGACTTGGATCTCAATCTATTTCTGGCAGTTCGTGACTTGTGTTTAGCGCTGGTGTTGAATGTCGTCTGCTGAATCGAGCATTACAGCTGGTGTTGATAATCTGCATGTACAGTAATTTGCCCATTCAACAGCACCAACCCCCGGCCAGGGATTAGGAAAAATTGTTATTTATAGTTCGTGTTGGTGTTGATGAACTGAAATTCACTAAGAGGATGAAATATCCCTGTTAAAAAGTGTTAAATAAGCATTAGCAGGTCAGGTGAGAGCAAATAATTAGAGCTATGAACATTAGTATTTTTCTTTCTGATACTTTAAGTTATTTTGACCTAAAGTTGGCTTTGCATTCTGCACGATGAGATTTTACAGAAATTTCTCCCGTACTTCACTTCACTCAAGACTATTCGCTTAAAGTTGAGATGATCAGCAGTGCAGAGGCGTGATGTTGTGAGCTTTCGATAATGCAGACAGTTTCGTTCTTCTGAACCCAGCTCATTGTTGGAGTTCAGTTCAGCAGTCTTTGCACACTCTCAACACCAGCACCTAACACTGTACTTGAAATCATCCAATGTTCCTGGTACCGTACGTAACAAAGGCTCTAGCCTAGGCCTAGACATTTGTTTTTGTGTTTGTGTCTGTGACATGTTTGACTGTGGCTGACAATTTAAGCTGAAGCATGGCATAGGTTGGAATCTAACCCAGGAATAACCTGTTTCTGGGGATTTATTTAACAATATCTTACATTTTACTATCATCCCTACTAGTGAAGTTAGTGTAGCTAATGTAGTTCTACGACTGGTTACATCCAATGCATGGTTCTTGGTCAAAAGAATGTTAAGATATGAATTATGATAAATGATGTAAACTGGAATTTGTTCTTGTGTTGTTGAATGCTGTTTGTTAAAGCCTCAATACCATTGCTTTGCCTTTGGGCACAGCGCATGACAGAAGCTAACTTTGTTGATGGGATTTTTAGGGAATCAGGGTTTCATAATCGACCTCATATAGGTCAAACTTTAAATAGGCATTTCAGAGGATTTTTAGATCTTGTGATAATAGCTTTGCAATTGATGCCATTGGAAAGAGGAACTCTTCCAGATCTCAGAACACTTTGAATTTTGAAAATTGACCCAACGAGTCATTAGTTATGCCCAATTATGTTTCGGTAATGGGACATAATATTTGACCAAAGGTCAAAGGTCATTCTTATGTTTTACTTTGTTGTGAGAATGGCACCATGAAAAACCTGACATAATATTTTCAAACTTGTGTTATTCCAAAGTTTTTTGCATTACAGCTATGAAACCTGGCAGGATGTTAGTAGATATATTATATTTTGCTTTGATGTATTTTTTGCATGGTTAAGGTCATTGATAATAAATTTATGAAATATTAAATCATAATTTTTGCATATTTTTCTATATTTTTGCCTTTCTGGTCAATTAAAGTGGAAATGTTTAGTTGAATATGCTGTGTAATGCTATTAAAAAGTACGAAAATATTTTTTTGACCACTACCTGGAATATCAGAAGTGTTATTACCTTGAACTTGACCTTGAAATATGAAATCATAATTTTTATCACATTTTCCCTCTACAGTGCGTCCCAAAAAAAAATATACACTTTTGAAATGGCTGCCAAATAAAAAATATATCACTTTGGGGGGAAAGACTTGCCTATTATGGAAGCCAATAAAGTAAACTTTCAAATGACACCAAAATGTTGGAAAACTATTCATGCTTGAACCACTGAAACAAAGGATATGAAAATTAGGCTGGGCTGGAATGAGCCTTCCAATTTCTGTCAGTTTTTGAGAGGCAAATCCTTTGGAACTTGCAAAGTTAAAGGGGAATCCAACCTTGGCCATAAAATGTTGTGTTGGGAAGGAGAAAATTAAATTAAACAGAATGGTGAAAGTCTGAAAGAAATCGGACAAGCAATAAGAAAGTTATAGCTGCTTTAAAATTGAGATCACTAATACTATGTAGATTTCAAATTGGCAACTGGGTAAGTAAATTATGACAAGGGGCAAGGACAACTTTCCAATTGGCAATGTACTTTATTATCAGGGATTTGTCGTTTTCTCCTAAGTACCCATTCCCCTGGGGCAGTAATCTAGATATAACCCAGGTAGAATATTGTTTTATGTCCTCATGAAAGAAAAATATAATTTGAAATAAAGCTTTTGGGAAAAATTACATTTTAGCCATAATATGTGTTGGAGTACATGGAAGAGTAGTCCTTGCCTTACATCACTATGACATCCCATATGCGGCCAATTTGAAGTCTCCATGGGTCCGGGGAGGGGGGGGGGCACTCGACCAAAAAAGTAGTAGGGATGTGCCGCGGGCAAGACAAAAAACGGGGGCCTTGGAGCGGGCTAATTGTAAAAAGGAGGGTCCTCGGAACGGGCTTCGGAACTATAAATGTTTGTGAAAACGGGGGTCCTTGGAACGGGTCGCCTGCATGTGAGTGCGTATTCATCCCCATGGAACAGGCATACGTGCATGCAGCTAGCCTGGCGGCCCGGGTGCGCTAGCGCAGAGGCGATAGTCAGACAGATCTCGGCGGCGGCTTTTCACCAAAGTTGTAGCAGATCAATGCGACCGGAACGGCGTAACGGAAAATATGCGAAGCTTTGGAGCGGATTTCTTTCTTCTTTTTTTCAAGATAAGAAGAAAATGATATGCTTTTGAGCGGCTTTCTTTTTTTTCTCAATGATATGCCTTGGAACGGAAATTCGAGTGTAAAAATGGGGGTCCTCTCCGCGGCACATACCCACTATGTATTATATACTGAGTGCCCCCCCCCCCCCCCCGGGCCATGGGTATAGTGATTACCAATATTTACAACTTTTAAAAAATTCATAACTTTCTTGCTGTTTGTCCAATATTGTTCAAACTTTCACCTATCAACTTGTCTGATTTTTCTTTTCCTTACAAAAACAAGTTTTTATTTGGGTTGGATTCCCGTTTAAGGGCATTGTGATAAATTAATGATCAACCAAGACCAGTTTTGGTTGTTTACCAGGTAAGCAAGTTTCATAAATTATTAAATTGAACTTTAATGCATGAGTGAACACAAATTTTTTGGGCAGCATTTCAACATTATCATGTGGATCTCAGCAATGTGTTTATGGGAGTCGGGAGAATAGGGGGTGAGATAAGACTTAAGTGGGAGAAGTAGGTTGATGGAATAAGGGTCAACAGAACATTTAGCCCCCCCCCCCTTCCTCCCTCTCTCCCACCCTCCCCTTCTGTTGAGTGACTGATTGTTATTGTCATGTACGCGTAAAGTCCAGAGCAGAATGTTGATTTAATGATAAATTCTGAATTCGGGCATCAACTTTTTCCTTTCATTCATAAATCAACAATTTATCAATGAATCGACTATTTCAATGTGCAATGTGATCAATCAAACATTCAGTTTTTCAATAAATTATTTCATAAATCATCATAATCAGTCAATTTCTTGGTAATCATTCAATGAAAAAAAATTACTATCAGCCACCGGTCACTTCACTGGCATTAAAGTTTTTGAATAGGCTTCAATCCAGGAAGTGAGACAGAGACAGGGGGAGCCGGGGAAATGGAGGTGGAGGGGGGGAGGGTACATATGACTTTTATTTGTAAAAGGACAAAAAGAAGAGGAATGCCCTTTTAACCAAGTCTTACCATATCTCGCCCTCTTGCTTGAAACAGGTACCATCACATTACTCTGACTCTCACAATCACACTGCTTAGGTCCACAAGATGAATAGGCTACACTAAAATTACAATTCCTGTTCACTCATGCATTAAATTTCAATTTTCAATTCAATTTGCCTAAGAAACAAAAACTTATCTCATTCATTAATTTAGCAAAACACCCTTAGCTTTGCAAGTTCCAAATGACTAACCACTCAAAAAACTGTTAGGCTAATTCCTGCCCAGCCTAGCCGCGAGTTTAGTCTCTCAGGAGGAGAGAAGGGGGATAGAGATGGAGGGAGGGGTTGCTAAATGTTCTGTGACCTTTATCCCATCAACGTACTTCACCTACTTAAGTCCTATCTTACCCCCTATTCTCCTGACTCTCATGAACACATTGCTGAGATCTACATGATAAAGTCAAAATGCTGCACTAAAAATTGCAATTCATGATCACTCATGCATTAAATTTCAATTTAATAACACATGAAATTTTCTCAAACAACAAACTGTCTCAATTAATCAATCTCAATTAATGTCAATTAATCATTAATTCATCACAAAACCCTCAACTTTGCAAGTTCCAAACAAAAAAACCTGAAAGAAAGTGGAAGGCTTATTCCAGCCCAGCCTAATTTTCATGCCCTTTGTTTCAGTGGGCAGTGCTCGCTCAAGCATGAAAAGTTTTCCAACTTTTTGGTGTCATTTGAAAGTTGACTTTATTTGCTTTCTATATATATAAGTCTTTCCCCCCAAAGTGATATATTTTTTATTTGGCAGCCATTTCAAAAGTGTATAGTTTTTTGGGGGGACGCACTGTATAGAGTCAGTTCAACAGGAATTTTAATGCAGATTGAGCTTTATTATGTCATTTATTAGTAGAAGCACATATATTTTTTAACCATTGGCATTGGTGGGAAATTCATGTTATAACCTTGAACAATTATGAAATATGAAATCATAATTTCATCACATTTGTCCCTTTAGTGTCAATTATACCAGAATTTTAATGCAGATTGAGCTTTATTATGTCATTTGGCAGTAATAGTAAGCACATGAATTTTTAACAATTTTTTTGTGTGGAAAATTCACATGCGTTACGGTGAACTTGATTTATGAAATATGAAATCATATATATTCTTGCTGTAAATGTAGTTTCCAACTTTCTTTCCCTATTTGATATCAATATTCAGTTGATATAAAGGGAAGTTTGATAACCTTGGAATTACTTTATTTCATTTTCAAAGACATTCATTAAATGATTGATCGACATTGTTATGAATATGATTATGAATAATATGATTATTCTCCTGTTTGAATTTGCCCCCCCCCCCCTTCTCCCCGACCCAACAAGGCCATGTCAGTCTAATAATGCAATATTTTCATATCATAGCCTTTAAGGAGCCATTGAATTCCACAAAAAAAGAAAATAATTGATAAATTCTCACTTTTATTGACAAGACTGTACTCTTCCGAAGATGTCTATTACAGCCCCACTCGTAGATTTTTGTGTTGTAAAAATATGGTGTGTTCGTTTCGGACGACATTATGAAATGTGAAATGTTCTTAAGTGTTTTTTTAGTTAGATCTAGAGGGTCACACGCACATTTTCACTCACATTTTCCCATAGTTTATATGCAGATCAGCGTTATTAAAAAAATAAATACACTCGGTAAAGTGTCAAAGATGGTAATTTTATTGATTAAAGACGGTCGATCTTGTTTAATTGCAACAGAATTGAGCATGATCCAAGGGGTGTTACGAAATCTCACTGTGGCACGATACCATTCGTCATAGGGAACAATGTATTCCAACAGTGAAATTCATTTTCAATAGATGATTTTAATGATCATTTGAACTCTTTATCGATCTTATAATTCTGTGACATCGTATTAGATTATTTTTCAATAATTTTCAAACGTGTTAGATAAAGATAATTACGTAAAAATCGTGACCCTCCAATTTTCCACCCCTCTTGATCAGTGGACGAATCCACTCGGAATATGATGATGACGTCATTATCGACTGGGGGTTCTGCCTCTGCTCGCTCGGACCGAGTAAGAAAGCGTTAAAAAAAATGACTGGGAAATCATGTTACTCTGCCGAGCATGGGAATAACTATTTTTCAATAAAAAATTGAGAAACTTCATAAATAGCAACAAATATATATGATAATACTACGTACCAAAAAATAGCAAATTCCATTGACACCTTCCGGGGGTGCCAGCTGAAGATATTCTCTCAACCATTTCACTTCTAAGACAGTGATGGACATGGCTATTTTTGGGGTATGTTAATTTTTCATGTTTTTTTCATCAGTTCTTTAAAAATTATGAGGAGGTTGACCAATCAGAACGATGCCCTAAGCCATTTGAAAACAATGCGTCACAAGTACGTCTTTCTCAGTTCATTCACAAATCGCGTGCCAAAAGCAAACCGCTCGTGAGTTTGTACAAAGTAAATGAGCTCCCATTGACTGTGCGTGGAGAGCGATCGCAGTCAACGAGAAATGTCACGTGACTGAAGTCCCTACTTTAAATAACTTGGTTAAATAAAAAGACCTAATAATTAAACTTTAAAGGTATTTTTTAAGATGATCATTGGTATAACATTAAAGTTATCAATCAAGAATTGAATCAAGAATTAGATTTAGGTAATAGCACATGTGACTAGACCGTACTGATCCGACTAGATCGTACTGAATTTGTTTGTGCTTGAAGTTGAACACTTGTTTGTGTTTTATTTTTCCAGATTGTTTCTGATTGGTCACTCAGCAATATCAGCGAGCAATGGAATGCGTTAGGTGATAACTACACAACCACCATTATTCAGTAATCATGGCAAATGCTGTAGTGAGATACCTAAAAGCTGTGACTGTTGAGCCTGTCCTCTTCCTCTTTATGTTTGGATTCTTCATCCAAGGTCCGGTCCTTCAGCTCCTCATTATACAGAAGGTGTGTCGTCTATCACACGATAGCAGTGTCTGCAGCAATAAAACAGCATTTGCTGAGATCGAGAATGATGTAGAGAGTGACTCCACGAAATGGATCCTCTATTTCAATATAGCTTCCATGGTACCAGGTGCCATCATGGCCACAATATTTGGGCCCCTTAGTGACAAGTTAGGTCGAAAGATCATCATGACGCTACCTTCCATTGGCACAACAATTGCAGCTATCAACTTCATCCTCAACTCGTTCTACATAGATTGGCCAGTGGAGACCTTACTACTGAGTGGCGTTGCAATGGGAATAACTGGTAATCTAGGAACATTTTTTGTCTCTGTAGTTAGCTATATAACAGATATTACAGACCCATCATCGCGTATGAAGCGTCTTGGTCTTTTAGAAGCAATGGTCTATATTGGAGGTACTTTGGGACTTGTTATAGGAGGTACAATGACAGAACGCTTAGGGTTTGCACCAGTCTTCTTCCTGTACCTCTTATTACATGTAACTATTCTCTTGTACATTGCAATACATTTAAAGGAATCATTACCAAAGCATGAAAGAGACTTGAAACAAAATGGTTCTGCAGGAATAGGAGCTAAGCCTCCCAACAAGGCAGTACAGTGCTGCAGCTATGTTGTGGACAGTTTTAAGAGAGCTATGTCTGTCATATTCCTGAAGCGAAAGGGCTCGAGGAGAAAGCACTTGATACTTAACGTGATGATCTCCATCACAGGAGTGATTGCTCAGTCTGGTGAGTACAATTCTTGTGTCAGGATATTGCTTCTTAATATTAATCAAATTCATTCACAAATGTGTTGATGGTTTTAAAGCTCATTTTATCATTAAAGCCTTTTGGATTATTCATTGACTGAGTATAACTGACAAAAAATGTAGTGAACAGAAATTAAGAAAAACCTAGCATTCAAGTTTATAAAAAGCAAGCCACAAAATAGACCAAGAAAAAAAAAGCCTATTGAAATTGCCAAGGCAATAGATATAATTAGAATTGGACAGTGAGTTCGGAATAAAAACTCATTGTAGAATAATCCAGACTTGCTTGAACTATGTTTCTTATGTAATATGTTTCATCCATGTAAAGGCCTTGACTAATTAATTTGAATAACTTCATACAAATTGTTATTATATTAGGTGACATGGATCTGACCATCTTATATACCAAGCATTCCCCTCTCAGCTGGCCCCCATCCACAGTGGGTGTATACCTTGCCCTTAGGACCGCCTTAAAGGGTGTGGCTCTCATCTTGGTAGTCCCTATCATAGCGAAGGTGACCAATCATAGCACACCAGACAGGGATATGATGTGGGCAGAGCTGGGTATATTATCTACCATCGCTGGTTACACCACCATGGCTGTAGCTAAGACCACTGGAGTGATGATGTCAGGTATTAAAATCCATCTTATCATTTACTAGTGAATAACCTCTCTGTTGAATTTACATAATGTGGTGCCAACCAAGACGAATTTCAATTTATGGACAATAAAAATACTTATATACTTATACATTGGGCTGCTTTTGCACATTCTGAGTTACTTTTTAACACTATGACCCATATTCTGAACTTTGGTTTGAAGAAAAATACCAGTTGTGGTAAAGATCTCAAAATGAATTCGAACAGAATCCAATAAATTAATAAAATCACCTCCCAAGTGTTATGTATAAATAAAAAATATGTGCCAAATGGCTCTAGAAAAATGTGTAATTGCTGAGAAATGAGCAAAATAAGCACGGAATTCCATAGAATGTCAGGTATTATTCGAAGCAATATTAATACACTGCCCACATGCTTTTTGTGTTAGTGATCATCAGAATTATCGGTCTTTGAAGATCAGTTTATTTCAATGTACCAAAACTAAGGTAGATTAATGAGATTTTGGTGGCATTTAACCTTGATTTTAAAGACTTTCTCATGAAATGATTGTCTGCTGCAACTACTTTCTTTTACCTTTCATTCAATCTCTGGTCTAAACCTGTGGTTTAAGTATGGAAAGCCAAATGTGACACAAACATGTTTGATTCATCAGCTCATTTGTATTCAGGTCATTCACAACTGTCTTGGAATAATAACTAAGTTAATTTTCTTCATTATTGTAGCATGGTGACAGAGCTCAGTGAACATCAGAAACTGTTGTTAATGAAAATTTTGACATTTTTGCCTTCCCATAATTATTGTAGCACAGAGTTAGAGTTAGTCCATGGTCTTAGTTAAACTGGACTTCAGAATAAAGGCTATAGGCCCGTATTCTGGAGACGGGTTCAAATTAAACCTTGGTTTAAAGTTTTGGTTTAACTATTGAGAGCCAATTGGGGCACAAATCCCTAACAATACACATCCAATTTATTAACTCAAATGAAACTCAAATTATCTGGGAATGATAACTGAAGTATACTGAGGTATTTTTGTTCAATATAAAATCAGAAGGAAACAAAATAATAAACATAAGAAATATACAATATGAAAAGAATTTTTGAATTTCTGGCTCCCATAATTTTAGCACAGAGTTAGACCATGGTCTAAGTTAAACCTGACTATGAGTATAATGTTATGATGATATTCATCAAAACTGAAATACGGCATTGTCCAATTCTCTTTTAATAAGGTCATACATGTATTACCTTACACTGTGTACATTTACCATTACTTAACTGTGATATGAGAGTTAACCAGTGGTCATGTCCTGCCACTATAATCCTCCAAAACATGGATGGTGGTTAATATTTCAACTCCAATTTGATTGAAGGCACTTTATTATTGAAACCAACTTAATCTTGAACCAATTTTACACCCCCCCCCCAAAAAAAAAAAAAAATGTGTACCAGTCTCTAAATCTGGCAATAATCATGGGATACAGCCTAAAAACACCTAGCGAGAAGTACCAGATAATGACCGATCATCCTTCAAGCTACTATAAGAAAAAAATTGATATTTTGGAAAGACAATCAGATTCACATGCAATATCTCCTATGTGCAGCAGTTTAAAATAACTTCAAATTCTTTACAAAAATAGTCTGCTGTGTGTAGATAAAGGACTTCAGTGCACCTCTATGGAATGAGGATTTAATTAATGTTCATATTATCATTTAGTTATATCAGTCTTTTTAAAGTGCATTGTCTTTGATTTGATTCAGTTTCTGTGATTGGTTGTCTGTTTGGTCTGACAAGAGCAGTACAGGGATCGATAGCAACAAGACTTGTAGAGTCAACAGAGTTTGGTAAGTAAACAAAACGCTCAATATGGACTTTAGATGGTTGAAATATACATTGTTAATATGCATTTGTCAACAGGGATAACGTACTAATGCATAATCAAACAAATTCATGAGAACATTCAATACCAAATTCATCATAAGAAATGGCCAGGGGCAAGGGAAGGATACAATAGTTTGAAAGGCCCCAAATGATCCAGATAGCACTTGCAAATTGGGATAGGCCCCCAAAATGGCTGTTCTCAATATAAGATTATGTAATTCTAAAATGATCAGAAGTACAAAAGATAGCCCCCAATCAAAAGAAATGTCAACATCTTACCTATTCCATTTCTAGTTGATGTTTCATGGAGCTAATTAAAAGTTAGACATGATCTCACAATGACTGAGTCTCAATAATATTCTATGATGCTTTTCACTATGTCAGAAAAAAGACAAATTATACACATGAAAACATCCATTGAGATGAAACATCTTCAAGTATGGTAAATATATTCAAAGAGAATGATTTAATTTTTTTCCCCAAAAAATTATCTACAGTTCCCAGGAGTGTTGTGACTGTGTATTTCTCTTTATTTATTTTGATTAGGTGCTATGTTTGCCTGTTCATCTCTGGTAGAAGCTTCAATGCTCCTGACTGGTTCATTACTCTTCAACAGTCTCTACAGAGCTACAATTGATTTCTGGCCAGGATTCTCATTCCTAGTTATGGCTCTTCTATCTTTAATCAGTCTTGTCTTTGCCATGTAAGTATACATGTTATGGCTTGATACTAACAGATGTTCAGGCCTTGAGGGATAGTAGAACATTCAGATTCTACAACCCTGTAATTAGTGCAGTCATTTAAAGTTCAACATGAAGAGTGTACATGCTATGGTAAAAGGAAATATAGATATTAGAGTCATTGACTGTGATGGAGATCTGCTCTCAGAAATTCCATGCACATTGTACATATTTTTAGAATACATACAAACATAAGACTTCATTTCAGTCCAAAATAACCAGGTGCATTCACATGTGTGGTATGAAACCAGCAATTAATATTGTGGTGAGCCATTGAAGTGCACTTGTATTTGACTGATTCCTGATATTTATAAGTATATCTAACAGTGGTCATTTTGCCTCCGACGAAGATTCTGCTAGGATCGAAAGCTTAGGCCCCTTTTTGACTTTCTAATTTACTCCATTGGCTCTCTTTTATTAGATAAGCAGTTTTCAGCAGCTTCTTTTTGCCAGTATTTTTATAGCTTAGGTTTGCAAATTTTTCACTTGATGTTTCTTGTCTTGCTTAATGTAAAATGCCTTTCCATTGGATGCTTACAAATCCACGATGAAGGGGGGGGGGGGGGGGTGGCATGCACTCACTCACACACCCTCACCCATACACAAGAAAAGAAGTTTTTTTAGTTACTTTTATCCATTTCACATGGGCAGTTTGGAAATAAAACAATTGTTTTTTATGAAACCAATGATTTCATATGTTTGAATTAGTGCATGGAGCTGATGTTATTTTATAAGTAAAGCTTTATTTCCTCAGTATTTCCTGCAAAAGTCATACACATCTTATTATTCTGTAGGCTCTTGGCTTCCTACTTTGGATATTCAAAGCCCATATGCGGCGTCTAGGGAAATTTCTTAACCTGTTATAACTCTGGAAAAAACTAGTATCTTGGTGGTCATAAACTTTGTTAATGATTACCCTTGATATGTTTTTACATGAACAAGACGGATAAACCACAATTACTTGTATACATGAAGGAGTAATAGGTTTTAGTGTTTGCATAACTGGTTTGTCTCAACCTTTAATTACACCCTGACAGATGGGTTTGGTGAAAGATCACCTATTCGTTGCTGTAACATCACTTAAAGATTAATAATCACTTGTTTCTATTGTACTGTCAAATGATTTTATAGGTGGGTTCTAAACTGTCATGCAAAATTTTTATAAAGGGGAAAATGTTTCTTTTAATATCACCATGTCACCCTTCAGAAATTGAAATCTGTTAATAATGAACATTGAAATGAATTTATATCATGAATTTCCAGAATTTTGTAAGCATACTAGGGTACTTTTTTAATCATTCAATATGTTTGTAAATTAATGATGACGTTATATGATTTCTGAAATTTTATTACTAAAACATTTATTGCACATATATCTTTTCTAAGAATGCTTTTGGTAAGTAATTTTTTTTTCTTAAATAATTACTGCTACATAAGTGTGCAATTAAGGATGTATCTATTTGCAAGAAAATAGCAGTTATGTAATGATGATACTAATATTAGCAATGATGATTCCTGTGTTGCAATATTACAAAACTGCATTATATTGCTGGTATCTAGTTTGTTTGAATTGTAAAATTTATGTTTAATGTGTGTAACAAGTATGTCATTCTAACATTATGTATTTATCCTTTTTATAGTTTTTCTTCATTAATATCTTTTTCTGTTATCACTCATTCAGATATCTGCAATATGATATGAAGAAGGATTGGTCAGAAGAGTACCAAGAAAAAGGTCAAAGTTATTTCATTTCGTTGTGTCGGTGCAGGAACGTCCTTAGCACCACACTTTTGCGCATTGCATGCACACAGAAATGCCCTTAATAGTTTGCATAAGGGTATTTCATTAATCATCAGACAACATATCATACTCTCTTCTATGTGAGGTGCGTGGAAGTGTGGTGCGAAGGGCGTTCATGCACTGACACAACGATTTGTTCTATTTTGCTCTGTTATGTTTATTCCAAAGGGTATCAAAAGCATTGTTATGAAAGTATTGATCTGTATTTTAAAAATTGTGGATTTATTATCTAAACATCAGCGGACATACAAGTTCCTTATTACAAAATACTAGGAAATATCAATTTATAGTAATGAATAGAAAGAGTATTTTATTTTTATTATCCATGGTAAGATAGGGCTGGTTTTCATTGAAAATTTATTTTACACATTTATTCTCACTTGTTTATGATTGTGAACTTAAATTAATCTTAGCTGTCATGTAAATTCCATTGCTCAACCAAGAAGATGTAATGGTGATAAGAAACAGTATTACAACTGTGGGTTCAGGAAATTACTCTTCTGACTAGATAAGATATCCATATTCTTTCCTTATTAGTTTAGCTATAGACACAAGACAATTGAATTGCCAAATTGTAATTTTTTGGAAATTATCTGATATGATTGAAAATGGCTGACGAGTCTATTTCGTATGCCATATTCCAGTTATTCTTCAATCTCAGAGATTCCTTGGATTTATGAAACATCCTAACATCCTTAACTGCTAGGAAATAAGACTTGCGATGTTATACATGTAGTTATATAATGGTTTTAGATAAGTTTGTTTTCAAGTTATGACTTTAGGATTGTAATTCTTAACCCTTTGTCTTACTGTATTTCAATAGGAGATGGTGTGGTAAAACTTCTGAATAATGAAGAGACAGATGAAGAAGATGAGATTGAGATCATAAGCCTATCAGACTTACAGAAGACCAGAGCTGGGATGGCACATAGACACGTAGAAACAGACGTATAACCCTGTGTGTACAGATGATTATAATAACTCGGGATCATGAAGGATATATTTGAAGTCTTCTCAAGTTTTTTTATAGAGATTTGTAACCATGCTTTGCACTTACAAACTAGGAATAGACCAACACGAGGTAGGAGGATCTGATGATGTAAAAAGCAACATATGACTCAGCTCCTATTATGAAGTTGATATTGTTTTTTTATATTTATACAATGACTATGGAAATACATGAGCTGAATCGAGAAATTTGTGTTAAAAGTTGTAAAGTGTAAATTCAAAAGAATATGTGAATGTTCCGATTTTAAAATTAAATTTTAATTATTCTTTTGTTTTCAGACTTGGTACAAATGTAGGTATTGCCTGTTAGAGCTATAAAATTGTTGATCTTTGTAGAACTACCCTTCTATATAATACAAAGGAATTACCAGTATTACATTGATTTGTTTTGATAATTAATATTTGGATCAATTCTGTATGTACCGCCAGTCCAGACCAATAGCCCCTTCTTTGTTGAGAAATAGGCAATATCATTTGGCCAACCTTCATTGTGAGTTATTTGATATTTTAATCTGTAAGTAATAATAGATAATAATCCTACTAGTATTGTATTCCCATTGAAACAGTTTCCTTTTTCATATTTGCGTCAGTGTCTACTGATAACAGCATTGTACAACATCACAGTTGATGTCTTTTATCAGAGTAAACATTCCATATTTGCATGCCATTTTTGAAATTTCTTTTAATAGCTTCCATCTCAATACCATTCCAATAATGTGCCATGGAATTGAACTAAAAAAAAAGATTTGAAAAATAGGGAGTGGAAAGAATTCAATGAATTTTAATTACATGATGTGCAGGTTAATATAATTTATGCATGGTATTTGTTGTGAGTTATTTGCCATTTCTTCCAATATTAGTTTAAGAGAAGTGAGTAGCATGGAAGTTTTGTTCCAAGCTTGCATTCATCCGTCCAAGTTTACTTTTTGCAACTCTTTGAGCTTCATTGAACAACATCGGTGAGAAATAAAATAAAAGTACTAAAGAACTACTTATGCTGTATGCAAACTGTCAGATATTAACATCCATCACATACATTCTGTCAAGTTCACAGAACAAGTGGATAAATTTTGAATAAAATATGAAAATTGTTTTGAGACATAATAAAGCTGACACTCAACTGTATTGGGAATGGTGTGAAATTCAATGTTTACGCTTGTATATTGGCAGATAGTACCAGGTTAATGTACTCTTTTTGTTTTAAGTATTGAATCATGGTTTGCTGATGTTAATGATATTTATTGGAAAGAAAATTTGATATATTTGCTTGTTGACCTTGCCTTCAGTAGCTTTTTTAGTTTTGATTTTGATTTCCTGTCTTGGATATTTGATAAGCAAGATTTATCCGCTCATGCTGAAAAGCAATCGGGCTATTTACAAGTTACTTCATAGCTTATAGCAATAGTGGTAATTTTATATTTGCCAATAGCCCTGAGAAGTGTTTAAAAGATATTTTTGTAAATTGTTTCTATTGGCCTTTGGCCATTTTAAAATTGAACATTTTGAGAAAAATCACATTGCGATACACATAAAGAGTCATTATCAACTTAATTTGTTTTCGAAATAGCATATAGCAGTTCATTCCTTTGTTGACTTGTATTTTTAATGAGGTGGAAGGGTGCTTATATGAAATAATTAAATACTTTGTGAATTTATCAATATCGGGTACCTGGATCGCTCTCCTGATTGCCCTTATATATTTTCTTTTTAAAAAAATACACCTTTGGGCAATTCCATAAAATACGTATGTCCGCCCCCTATATGTGGGGACCTTCATGAAATTTTCTGGTTCTCTTGACAGTCTGTAATGTTCTTAAAGGACCATGATTTGGTCAGTGTATAGAGTGAAGTAAGACTTGAAAAAAATGGGGGTCGGACATTAAATAAGGTTGATCATTTTATGGAATAGCCCCTTTTTAAAATTCATCTATTGCTGTTAAAGTTGGTAGTGCAATAGGTGTTATTGTGTCAATTCGTTATGAGGTTCATTTGATTAACTTTTCCCATTTTTTCGAAACATTTTACTCCTATATACAGTGCGTATCAAAAAAAAGTTTACACTTAGAAAAAATCCTGTAAAATTATACATTTGTAATATCCAGAAGATTTTTCCACATTTTAACATTGGTACAGATCCATTTAAGGAAATGACGATATAACTGTCGAAATATATTTCCGCTTGAGTGAGCACCACATACTTTTAAAAAGTTAGTGAAAAATGATTTGCGCAGAACTTTGAAATAGTTATGCGAATAAAAGTAGACCTTAATCACAAAGAACACGTGGTATTTAGCTAGCAAAATTGATTTGAAGATATCTTTTACCTTTTTTAACTTGTTTCCTTGTCCAAAACACTTCGAAGAGTGCATTGCGCCCCACAACACTCCCCCACACACCGAGGCCATCGTGACGATATTTGCTTTACACTGAGCTGTGATTTACATGAAATGGCTTAGGCTTGATTTTTATTTTGTTAATCATTGTCAAGCTTGGAAAAAGTGTGGAGAAACAAGTATTAAATGAAAAATTAAATGTAAACCCACTTTAAATGATAAAAACTTAGTGCTTTTGTTCAGATTTAGTTATGTCCTCAGATCCAACTGGCACGAAAAGAGTAAAGGTTGTGCTTACTAAGTGTTGAAATTTCAATTTGGGTGGCAAAATCGTTACAAAATGCTTGAATGTATCCGTTTTATTTCAATTGACTAAAAGTGCAAGGAAAATGTATGAGAAATGTTTTGCAGGGTAAGTTTGATTCGCCCTTTCCCCTTGACACAGCGTGAAAACGAGCATTTCTGCACAAACAGATTTCTGCGAGCTTTACAAAAATGGACAGTGCTCACTCAAGTGTAGCATTCTGTCAAAACTTTTACTTTCATTGGATAGATGAGACCCAAATCCAAGAATATATGTGAAAAAATTACCCACATGTTGTATATTTTTCAATTCCCAGGGCTTTTTCAAAGTGTAAACTTTTTTTTGATATGCACTGTATATATCTGAGGATCGAGTTGCATGAAAATATATTCTGCAATAATTCAATATTTTGTCTTTATATCTAACAGTATTTATGATGCTGCATGTGTCTGGTATGACTTGTCCATTTCTATTCCTGCATGCCCATATGATAAGAGTAACATCTGAAAAAAATGTGTGTGAGTTGGTAGGTGAAATTTTCAACGATAAATGTCACATTTTCCAAAGAGGTATCCTTCCACCATTCATGCTATGGCATAAGGGTGTGTGATGTCTTTACTAAAGTCAAAGGTTGATATAATGATACTCGTGAATTATCAAGAATACTTCCATGCAAGCCAGATTCATAGGCCTGTATTCTGAAGTTGGGTTTAAAGTTGTGGTTAAGTATGGATAGCCAGTTGTTACATAAATCACTAACAATAGAGATATATTTCAGCTCATTTTGCTCTTAAATCATTCATAATTGTCTAGGAAGTATAAATAGACGATTGTCTTCACCATCGATGAATCAGGAAAGAGCACAGTAAACATAAGAAACATACAACTTAGTAAAAATTTTGACCTTTTTGGCTTCCCATAATTTTAGCACAGAGTTAGACCATGGTCTTAAGTTAAACCTGACTTCAGAATACGGGCCATAGTGTATTATGTTGTTTTATATTCTCTCAAGAAGTGTGTGTATATAAAGTATATCAGTATCTATTTTCTTATTTTTTAATTGTATATCTTGAATATAAACAAAACAAGACAAATTACTTTTTGGTTTATCATAAAACCAAGTATATCATTCCTTGCTTTGATGGTAAGTTGTGTGTTTCATAATACATGCACCACCACTCAATTAGGCTTGTTGATCTTTAAATTTTTCCTAAGAAATAAGATAGCATGGGCCTCAAAGTGAAAATTTATACATTTAAGACATACAATGAATCTTAAGCACAGGAAAGAATATAAAGGATTTATCAGAAACAATGAATTTTGAGCACAGGAAAGAATATAAAGGATTTATCAGAAACAATGAATTTTGAGCACAGGAAAGAATATAAAGGATTTATCTGAAGTATTAGTGAGATCCAAGGAAAACTGGTATTTTTATGAAATTTGTAATCACTTTGAAAGAGAAACAAAGACACAGTGATAAGTGCATGATGTTGAGAGTATTCTTGTCAACCAATCTCTAATGATTAATGAGGGAATTCCATTCCAAGACATCTAAATACCTACCCAATATCCACACATTTTACCAAACATGAACCTGTGCTGCAAACCTAACCCTATAGCGTAATCTTACTTGTGCACATGTATTATGAAACACACATGTTGGTTTGATCTGTAGGCCTACCTATTATTAATGAATTGCAAATCATCTGAAATGTCTATGTATCCGTAAAATGAAACTTATTAGAATGATTATTTAGCTGGAAATGTAGTGAAAAGCAGATTATGGACATCAGATTAATTAGGCCAATTGCAGTAGTGCTGACCAATGGCTGTATAAGGCATCAATGATTTCTTCTATTCTACAACTGTAATAGTGGGTACATTGTTTGAGATGGGAAACTCGGTTCATATGATTCAGAAATATGAATCAAACTGCATTATGAAAAACTCTAGTGAAATTGGGCATTGGATAAGAAGCAATATTTTTACGATAAATTTGTAATTTGTTTTTAATCATCAAAATAAACTATTTAAGGTTTGCCTTTTAATGATTAATAATCTTCATCTGTAGATGAATTGAGAAATATGTTTTCCTAGGCTACTTGTAAGTTGTTACAGAACTTTCATGAGGTTATCAATTGGAGTGATTGGGCACAGCAATATTCTCTCATGGCAATGAGAATACAAAGTAATTAGATTTGTACTACATGTACATGTTCCTATAAGAAATGTTTGAGTTTTATTCAATTATCTAATTATTGAATAAAATTATTTACTTTTAGGTCAATGAAGTTCTTAGATTTTGTTCAGTGAAAATTTCAATGATTTTATTACAATAAAGGTTTCACTGTAAATTTTAAAAGAACACATTTGAATAAGTTATTGTTATATTTTAGGAAATTAATATCTCACAATTGTTTTAACTCAGATTCATTTTGACATTACTAATATTTAATAGAATCTTTTGTAATGTTCTTGGCCTTTTTCTATGTGCCATAATAGTATAGGGTTACCCTTTTTGATTGTTTTTCATAGGATAAATTCACAGCATGTACTTCATCATAAAACACTTGATTACTCATGAATAATCATAATTTGACACAAGCTCTTTAATGAGTTCATTTTGTAATGTTGTTGATATCTGAAATCATGTATTTGAAGGGGAGGTACACCCTGAAGTCTAGTCATTCTTGGTAAAAGCAGAAAATTATTGAATCTCTTGTGAAATAAAGACTTATTTACTTTTTTACATATATTTAATCATCACCTGCGAGCAGCTCCCCATATCATATACTATAAAGTGACATTTTGTTAGAAAAAAATATTTTACCTGTGCATTAAATATCACATTCTTTTTTTATTTTGATATGTTCCCTTATTTTTCTGCTTTTATTCAAACCTTCTTGATGTCAGAGTGAACTTCCCCTATAAGATTGAATAAAGTAGGCAAGATGCAGATATTGTGATAATATATGTCTCTTTATTTCTTGATTTGCAGCATGTAATAAAGAGATAGATTCATAGATCAGGAATTTATAAAGTAAATATGGAAATTCTGGTATCATTTTTTTCAGTTTATGGAATTTCAGAATCTTGTATTCACTTGAAATATAAAATGTGGGTGGACTGCAGTTTGGGACTAATCGAATTCTGGATTTAAAGGGGAATCCAGCCTTGGCCATAAAATGTTGTGTTGGGAAGGAGAAAAATAAATTAAACAGAATGGCGAAAGTTTGAAAGAAATCGGACAAGCAATAAGAAAGTTATATAGCTGCTCTTAAATTGATCACTAATAGTATGTAGATTTCAAATTGGCAACTGGGTAAGTAAATTATGACAAGGGCAAGGACAACTTTCCCATAGGCCATGTACTTTATTATCAGGGATTTGTGGTTTTCTCCTAAGTACCCCTTCCCCTGGGGCAGTAATCTAAATATAATCCAGGTAGTATATTGTTTTATGTCCTCATGAAAGAAAAATATAATTTGAAATAAAACTTTTGGGAAAAATGACATTTTAGCCATAATATGTATTGGAGTACATGGAAGAGTAGTCCTTGCCTTACATCTCTATGACATCCCACATGTGGCCAATTTGAAGTCTCCATGGGTATAGTGATTACCAATATTTACAACTTAAAAAATCATAACTTTCTTGTTTGTCCTATATTGTTCAAACTTTCACCTATCAACTTGTCTGATTTTTCTTTTTCTTATAAAAACAATTTTTTATTTGGGTTGGATTCCCCTTTAAAGATTATTTTTAAATCTAAAAAAAATTGAATTTAAATCCTCTGAGATTTATAACTGAAATAAAATCCAGAATTCCGTTTGTCCCTAACTACAATCCACCTCGATTTTGTTTTCAATCTGTGCAATTTCGTATTATAGAAATCTCCTTCAAGATAATCACAAAGTAAAAAAAAAGTATTTTAAACATGTCTTTAATAAGTAGAAAAAAAATGATTTGGGCCCATAGATGCCATCGGAGGCAAAATGTTATATCAATCATGTAAGTGACACAAGTTAATGCGGAATATGATGATAACGCTCATGATGTGTTATAAAACCCAACATGAAAATTGTGTGATCATAGAAACAAGGCAAACGCCAAGCGTTGTCTCGCCTGCATATTGCAGTCCTGAAGAGACTGCATGTCAAAACTATGCTATATGACATCTGAGGCTGTCGGCAGTTTAGGGGGTGAATTGTGGTATTGACAGTTTACATATGCATTCATGGTATAGGCCTACTTTATCCCTAGAAAATCAGACAACACTAAGAATGCTGTTAATACTATGAAGCTATAATTATTTCCATGCAAGTAAGGAAATTAATGTTAGTGAAAAAGAATGTAATTAATAATAATGTGAGTAAAATTGTAAAATTAAATTAATTATTAAGGTGTTAAGGCAAACTTATTGTTTGAAAAAATGGAGGAAAGATTGTGCATGAAAGATAAATATAAAAACTTAATGTGTGTGATTTTTAGCCATCTTGCCTTCATTTTAGCAGTAGGGTTTTCTAAATTGATCTGTGTGCATATGATCAGTAAATGATGCAAGAGTGAAGTACTACAAGATAAAATAAGCAATAGGGTATGAGTAGGAAGTTTAAAAGAGTGCAGTTTTTTTATAAGCACATTTTGATTAAAGGCTATGATAGATGTGAGGGCAAAATGTCCTGTACCTTCAAGAGATGGACCTCTGTTACAAGTTTGGCGATCCCACCTCGAAGCTATAGAAAGTTATTGTGTGTACAACACAGCACAGTGCCAGTCATGGAAAGTTCATTGACCTTTGACCTTAATCAAATTCAACTCACATTCGAACTTGACCTGCACCTTCAAAAGATGGACCCCTTGTATGAATTTGGCAATCCTACCTCGAAGATATAGAAAGTTATTGTGTGTACAGCACAGCACAGTGCCAGTTATGGAAAGTTCATTGACCTTTGACCCTTGACCTTATTCAAATTTGACTCATATTCGAACTTGACCTGTGCCGTCAGGAGATGGACCTCTGTTATGAATTTGGCGATCTCACTTCGAAGCTTTAGAAAGTAATTGTGTGTACAACACAGCACAGTGCCAGTCATGGAAAGTTCATTGACCTTTGACCCTTGACCTTATTCAAATTTGACTCATATTCGAACTTGACCTGTGCCTTCAGGAGATGGACCTCTGTTATGAATTTGGCGATCTCACTTCAAAGCTTTAGAAAGTTATTGTGTGTACAACACAGCACAGTGCCAGTCATGGAAAGTTCATTGACCTTTGACCTTATTCAAATTCGACTCATATTCGAACTTGACCTGTGCCTTCAGGAGATGGACCTCTGGTATGAATTTGGTGATCCTACCTCGAAGCTATAGAAAGTTATTGGGTGTACAACATAGCACAGTGCCAGTCATGGAAAGTTCATTGACCTTTGACCTTTGACCTTAATCAAATTCGACTCATATTCGAACTTGACCTGTGCCTTCAAGAGATGGACCTATGGTATGAATTTGGTGATCCTACCTCGAAGCTGTAGAAAGTTATTGGGTGTACAACATAGCACAGTGCCAGTCATGGAAAGTTCATTGACCTTTGACCTTAATCAAATTCGACTCATATTCGAACTTGACCTGTGCCTTCAAGAGATGGACCTCTGGTATGAATTTGGTGATCCTACCTCGAAGCTATAGAAAGTTATTGGGTGTACAACACAATTGTTGACGACGACGACGCCGACGACGCCGGAAATAGTGATACCTATGTCTCGCTCCGCTACGCAGGCGAGACAAAAACGAGAAACTTGGAAAGAGAAGAATGAAATGAAGTAAAGGAAGGAGCATAAAGGAGAATAAAAAGAAGGCAGAGAAGTAATGAATGGAGAGGATGGAAAGAGAGGAGGGAAATAGAAAAATCACAGAAAGGATTGAGCGACGGACAGAGATGTGAGAGAGAAAAATTACAAAGTTTGCGATGGGGGGGGGGGGTAATGGTAATTGGTAAGTCTTCTATTTTTTAATTGAGTACAAGCCTTTTGGTAAGGGGAACCTGAACGTTTTCTAGAGGTGATATTCCTCAGATTTAGTGTCAAAATGTTAGTTTGCATAATACACACATTAACAGAAACGCTTTATGAAATGACTTGCCGGATTTGTCATTCGATAAATTCTGTTTTATCTGACAATTACCATAGTAACACCCAGACACCTGTGCTTCTCAGCTCATCAAAATCAAGGAAATGTAAGATGTGACTTTTCAATTTCCGTTTAAAAGTACTTTGCTTTCAACATTTTTTTAAAATTACATCATAGTCATTTTGTACCACTTGCAGCCATGAAGGAAAGGCCTATATCAATTTCGGAAAACTTTCAATTTTCAAATCCAGAATTTTGGTTGGGGCCTTTCTTTAACGGGGTCAGGGCTTTAATATATATTTGTTAAAATCTTTTGGCATATTTTCACTAGACAATGCTGTGGTATGCGCTGAATAATAACGTTTGGAAAGAACTTGGGGAAAATCCAAGGCCATTGTCTAAATACCTTCTTTTTTTAACTCAAGAAACACCCCCCCCCCCATTCCGTCATTGTTCATTTTTAACCTGCCTGTTTCGAAAGTGGCGGAGTTGTACACTAGTTTCTTTCTATTCTCGGGTGTTTCCTGGCCTTTCCCTACGGTCCCGGAATCCATAGTTTGATGTGAAATCGAGTTCCAAGAACCGCTGTGCCTATGCTTGGGTGAAATTACAAGGAATATTCCACCAAAAAAGAGTACACGAAACAATGTTCTCCATTATTCATATTCACTTTCAAAAATAAATTTCATCTTTGATAAAGGTTCAAACGGAAATGTTCTGCCGATTATGAAGCTAAAGAAGTTTTGTCATGTATAGGCCTGTAGCTGTACAAAGGCCACAGCATGGTTTTCATTCAATGAAAATTTAGCATAGATCTACAAAAAAATACACACATAAAATACCCCGGAAAGTACCACCCCAAAAAACTGTTCTTATAGTTCATATAGCAATGTCCAACCGAAATGACCACGCTGAGGAAGATCTTGCGAAAAGGTGATCCATTGGATTGTCAAATCCTCATCTAATAAGAATCAACCACGCTTTAGAATCAGATGAATAATTTGTGTTATAGAGCATTGCCTATGCCATGTACCTAATATCACAAGGACCCCAACATTTTCTCTCAAAATGAAACCTTAAAAAAAACAAGAATTTATCGACATTCTTAGTGTTTTCTTCTTTAGCTCGTCGATTGATATACAGTGCGTATAAAAAAAACGGGACAGTTTTGAAAAGTCTATAAAAAAAAATTTGTTTCAAATTATTATATCTATATTTTTATGTTAATAGATGCTCCTCTGTCTTATCGCTGAAATGCCATTTAAAAAAACAAATTTTGTTCATGCTTGAGCGAACACGGGACGTTTTTGTCGGGGGTTCAAAAAGAGGCTTGCGCCAAAATGGCAGAAATGAGAAATTTGATGATTAGACTTTTGGCTAATCAGCACACTTCCTCTTAATCTTTTCATGTTCTTTGCCATAATTTTCGAATTATGCTGTCCAATTTAATTTACAAAATTATTTATTTACCTGAAATATTTTGTTTTTCATTTAAACTTCTTTTACCTTTGAATTTTCCTTAATAAGTAAGAAAAGAAGACTTTTTGTCAACCCAAGTAAAAAGATTTGCATTATTAATTGGGAGAATTTGTAATTATTCAAATCCTTTTATTACTGACATGTGACATCAAATTATGTTATGGTACCTATAAAATACATGAATCCTATTTTCAAGGGGTTATTGAATCCTTCACCAAGTTTAATTATGTGCTTGACAGGACAAACAGAAAATGATTCATGTCTTTCAATGACAACGGTGTATTGAGTCAATTTTGAAGGAGCAAGATATGGCAGATCGGGTAAAATATATTAAAAGGTTGTGAAGCGAGCAAGCAAAAAAAAAATCAACTTTTTTATTAAGATATCAAATTTTGTGATTTTGACATAATATTCAGTAAATGATATCATATTTCAATTTCTATGTTTTCTGTTATTTTCCTTTCCACTTTTTTTTGTTGGTCATGATTTTTTTATTTGGGGGAGGGGGGTCACCCCGAGCCCCCACCCATCAGTATGCCACTGTACAAAGGCACCATAACCTTTGTAGCACACAATGAAAATAATTGAAAAAAAACACGCTCTCCCATACTTCGGTTTAAAAAAAAAATTGTTCTTGCCTAAAGAAGGAATATTCAAAGCTAAAAGAGAACATATTAAAAAGGAACAACAGAACTATTCAAGCAAATAAGAAGATTTGGAAATGCATTTTGACCGCATAATTCAAAAATTATGGCAAAGATAATGAAATTAAAGGTTAAGAGGAAGTCTGCTGATTAGCAAGAAGTCTGACCATCATATTTATCAATTTAGGCCATTTTGGCGCAAGTCTTTTTTTTAACCCCAGACAAAAACATTCTGTGTTCGCTCAAGCATGAACGAAACTAAATTATTTTAATGGCATTTGAAGGATAAGACTTCAGAGCACCTATTGACACCAAAATATAGAGATCATAATATGAAGAAAAAAATTATACTTTTCAAATCTGTCCCCTTTTTATTATACGCACTGTAGTCTTTGGAAAACCCCCATAATGTTTAATTAACAATATTTCATATTCACAACTTGATATACAGTACATGGTCAAACAGGTACATATCAAATTGACTCAATTTGATACATGTACCTGTTATGATAAAAGATCTCATAATATACTTCTTAATAAAGACATATAGGCCTAGTTTCCTGGGTTAATCTAGCTCGTCGGTATATTCGTCGTGGGCAGCTTCTCTCTTCGTAAATAAGACCACATGAATATCTATACTAAGTGCATGATGATATCTGAATTAGATTGTTCAAATCGTTTTATAGTCAACGTAGTTCATAATCACTGATTTGATCATCAATATCTATTTTTTGGCTATGATAATGGTCCAAAGCGCAAGCTTTACTGCATATTATTACCCCGGTCATCGGATCCTTGCATGCCCGCAGGTGTAGCAAACATAACAAGAGCTGTAGCTTATTCCCTATCCCATTGTAGAGCGCAACTCTTAATATAAATCATTATTACAATATACTTTAAAATTTGCCCATTTCAAAATATTATTGATGACAGTTTATCTTACTCCCTGTCTGTATACGCTCGTTATATTTATTTCTTTCAATAATTAGCCTACCCAGCTGTCGCCTACTGCATTTACTGAGTCTTAAAGTATCCTATATTATATCTGATATTGCATAGAAATTTACAGAATATTATATCAATCATTTTACATGATAAATTATATAGCGCTATGACCAATGTTTCTATAGGTGCTATACAAGATGAAAAAGAAAACCTTAGAATTATATAAACCTTAATTTACTTATAATAATTCTGTTAATAGAAAACAAATAGAATATATCGGTAGAGAACTTCAAGGCCGGGTTCAAGGCACTTAGCAATCTCTTAACTGCTCAATGAAGAGGAATCGGTATTGGATACGTTGCATAAAAGGTACACTGTAGCTAGTGCACTAACAGTGTATTTTTTTAACCAATAATATACATATAGCATTTCCATTTATTTGAATGCAGGATAAAAGACGCATTGTCGATTAAATGCCTTGCTCACTGGCATAGTTGCTGAGGCCGGGGATCGAACCCCGGACTTTCCATCAATAGCCAGGCGCCTTAGACCACTCAGCCACGGCACTCAATAAATGACCTTGGAATTCGACTATTCATGGTCAGCTGCTCCTTGTACTTATAATCATGTTAGCAACTGTCTATAGATTATCCATAACTATTATTTGTTGATGTTTCCTCATCCCAGTGGGGATAAAAGTAAAAATATTAGTGGCGGCATAAATGGCGTACGGGGTTAATCTCTAAATATTCGTGAGAGAGTGAAGGGAGTAAGCAAAAAAGTTACATTTTGAATTAAAAATCAAATTAAGCTGCAAATTTGAACACAATATCAAAAAAATCGTTCGATATTGTTGTGCCTGCCCGGACTACGACGACAAACAAACGAAAGCTCGCACGTGTTCTCATACTGGGTAAACAATAGTCAAAACAGCTTTATTGAATCTAGTCTCTTCATTATGGTCAAAGCTGACTCTTTGGCTTGCTGATTCACTTTGTTCCTTAGATTCCCGTAAAAACTATAAACAAACAAACAAATGAACAAAATCCAACATAAGTATATCATCATATCAAAGCATGTTACAGTGCAACTGCATTATAACGAGGCACTTGGGACGAGAGAAGATACATTGTTATAGGTAAAGTCTGCCACATCAGTGCCTTTAATAATAAGGTTCCACTGTATTATGAGTAAGCTTGTAACCGATTTTGCAATCGGCAACCGATTCCATTCGATTTCACCACAATCGGCAATCACTTGCCGATCTTCGATCATGCCCCTTGAAGGAAAAAATCGAAAATAAAAATCGGCGTAGATCTGGTTACAGTGCGTGATCGCTCAGAACATATTTCAAGATTGTTTTTGAGGTGCTAGCTATTTAGAGGTCGCATTATTCAGGGAGAAAGACGCGGTATTATCTATGGCGATGTTCAAGAGGATAGATATCTTCTCTTCCGCTTCTCTTCCAACTCATGGTGATAGCGGATGCCGCCGTGAACTTTGAAAGGTCGTATTACCGACGGAGCTCACTGCGTTACTCTCTTACATCGTTTATGATTATATACATTTTATTTTCAACCTCGTGGTGATAGCGGATGCCGCCGTGAACTTTGAAAGGTCGTATTACCGACGGAGCTCACTGCGCTACTCTCTTACCCCCTTTATAATGATATAAATCTTCTCTTCAACCTCGTGGTGATAGCGGACCCCGCCATAAACTTTTAAAGACTGTACTATTGACGGAGCTTATTGCGTTACTCTCTTACATCGTTTATGATGATATACATTTTATTTTCAACCTCGTGGTGATAGCGGACCCCGCCGTGAACTTTTAAAAATCGTGCTACTGACGGAGCTCATTGCGTTACTCTCTTACATCGTTTATAATGATATAAATCTTCTCTTCAACCTCGTGGTGATAGCGGACCCCGCCATAAACTTTTAAAGACTGTACTATTGACGGAGCTTATTGCGTTGCTCTCTTACATCGTTTATGATGATATTCATTTTATTTTCAACCTCGTGGTGATAGCGGAAGCCGCCATGAACTTTGAAAGGTCGTATTACCGACGGAGCTCACTGCGCTACTCTCTTACCCCCTTTATAATGATATAAATCTTCTCTTCAACCTCGTGGTGATAGCGGACCCCGCCATAAACTTTTAAAGACTGTACTATTGACGGAGCTTTACTCTCTTACATCGTTTATGATGATATACATTTTATTTTCAACCTCGTGGTGATAGCGGACGCCGCCGTGAACTTTGAAAGGTCGTATTACCGACGGAGCTCACTGCGTTACTCTCTTACATCGTTTATGATGATATACATTTTATTTTCAACCTCGTGGTGATAGCGGATGCCGCCGTGAACTTTGAAAGGTCGTATTACCGACGGAGCTCACTGCGCTACTCTCTTACCCCCTTTATAATGATATAAATCTTCTCTTCAACCTCGTGGTGATAGCGGACCCCGCCATAAACTTTTAAAGACTGTACTATTGACGGAGCTTATTGCGTTACTCTCTTACATCGTTTATGATGATATAAATCTTCTCTTCAACCTCGTGGTGATAGCGGACCCCGCCATAAACTTTTAAAGACTGTACTATTGACGGAGCTTATTGCGTTACTCTCTTACATCGTTTATGATGATATACATTTTATTTTCAACCTCGTGGTGATAGCGGATGCCGCCGTGAACTTTGAAAGGTCGTATTACCGACGGAGCTCACTGCGCTACTCTCTTACATCGTTTATGATGATATACATTTTATTTTCAACCTCGTGGTGATAGCGGATGCCGCCGTGAACTTTGAAAGGTCGTACTATTGACGGAGCTCATTGCGTTACTCTCTTACATCGTTTATGATGATTTACATTTTATTTTCAACCTCGTGGTGATAGCGGACCCCGCCATAAACTTTTAAAGACTGTACTATTGACGGAGCTTATTGCGTTACTCTCTTACATCGTTTATGATGATATACATTTTATTTTCAACCTCGTGGTGATAGCGGATGCCGCCGTGAACTTTGAAAGGTCGTACTATTGACGGAGCTCATTGCGTTACTCTCTTACATCGTTTATGATGATATACATTTTATTTTCAACCTCGTGGTGATAGCGGATGCCGCCGTGAAGTTTGAAAGGTCGTACTATTGACGGAGCTCATTGCGTTACTCTCTTACATCGTTTATGATGATTTACATTTTATTTTCAACCTCGTGGTGATAGCGGACCCCGCCGTGAACTTTTGAAGATCGTGCTACTGACGGAGCTTATTGCGTTACTCTCTTACATCGTTTATGATGATATACATTTTATTTTCAACCTCGTGGTGATAGCGGATGCCGCCGTGAACTTTGAAAGGTCGTATTACCGACGGAGCTCACTGCGCTACTCTCTTACCCCCTTTATAATGATATAAATCTTCTCTTCAACCTCGTGGTGATAGCGGACCCCGCCATAAACTTTTAAAGACTGTACTATTGACGGAGCTTATTGCGTTACTCTCTTACATCGTTTATGATGATTTACATTTTATTTTCAACCTCGTGGTGATAGCGGACCCCGCCGTGAACTTTTAAAGATCGTGCTACTGACGGAGCTTATTGCGTTACTCTCTTACATCGTTTATGATGATATACATTTTATTTTCAACCTCGTGGTGATAGCGGACCCCGCCATAAACTTTTAAAGACTGTACTATTGACGGAGCTTATTGTGCGTGCTTGCGTCTTCTACTTCATTTTAATTGCACTTGCGACTTTAAGATGATGCGTCGTAAGAGATCATTCCAATAATTCTAAATCGCTAGCACCTAAAAATACTTCTAAAAGATGTCCCGCCGATCGTTCATTAACCTGTGATCTATGAGAAATATTTTCATTTTATTTTCCTTTGCGCCTTTGCTCGGAAGATGCGTCTTTCGTTTATCTTTCTAATAAAAATCACTCGGTTTATTTTAAAGCAATAACACCTCAAAACCCCTGGCTTTAAAACGATCGCGCATGTTGGCGACTTCCATTCCAATGCATTCGTCTTTGTGACTTTGTCAGGAAGATGCGCGCGACCGCGAACAACATTTTGATGTATTCCTTTGTTTTTAAACATCGCCGATTCGATTTTCGATTCGATTTCGATTTTAGAAGCTTAACTGCCGATCCGATTTTCGATCTGATTTTTGATCCGATTTACAACATTAATTTATGAGTCTAAACATTATACTAAGGTGAATAACAATTAACTTCAATTTAAAGTAATTGGACTTAAATTATCATAATAGCAATACTGTCCAGTATTTAATACACTAAGTGTTGTGAAAATTAGAAATAAACTCTAAACTGATATCCTACAAATAAGGAATATTTGTAAATGTATTTAACTGTATACAATGGGTGTCGAAAACAGCTTAAATAGACAATGTAATTGCAAAAATGTTATGTGAGCAATAAATGTAATGTCAACCATCTTATATCAAGTTTTGGCGTATTTGAGTGCTTATTTCCTCAGGACTGAGGTTTGAGTTTAATCTAGTTGAGTTATCATTACACAATAAATTCGATACTGATTAAGAGTTTCTGTATATTTCCATACAAACAAATATTCATAATTATAGTACTACACAAAGACCTGCACACTATGCGTACAATGCATCAATCTGATACACGAGCTATTGAAGTTCTACAGTAGGATAACACTGATTGCTGTATGCATACTGAGCGAGTTCTCTTGAAATTAAACCTAAAAGTTCTATTTATGCTTACCACTGTGCCACTTGTTACCAAAGTCTCAGGCAGGCATAAATAATATGCCGATTAACGATGCAATTCCTTTTCCATCGCCATAACGTGCCCCAGTTTTGGGCCAAAAATTACAATCTTCGCAGACGATAAAATTATGGAATGCCAAATAGACAATTACAACCGCACGGTGTATGAAGTGCCTTTACACTCCCACCAAATTTGCCTTCACTGGTAACATAATCACATGCATGAGTACACTTACATATATATGAAAATGCATTTACTAGTATTACATAAGTGGTGCATGTGAAATAATGTGACCATAATATGGAAATTTTTAAGCAAGCACTCCATACACCTCTTGCATGTAAATTGGTACACTTGCAATCTACAACACGAATAACATGGCAATTGAATAGCTTGATCAAACCAGAATGGCATAAGTGATGATGCGGAACTCAAACAATGCACGTTTATAACATGTGCTGTAAAAGATTATAACACACACTGCAAAGGTTGTAAGGCAAGCTTAAAGGTTGCGACAATATTTAAGCGCTGTGTATCTAAAATTCGCAGCAAACAAGATCAGAATTTGAGTCCTAAATTTTTAAACTGTACCAGAAAACGAAGTACATGTGCAAATGCAAGGTCAAACATTTGTACCCGCTCCAAACAATCTCAAGTGTACATACATACCTGCTCTATGGAGGTACCTTTTCCAGAAGCAGTACGAGCTTCTGAACCGGCCTCCAGTATTCGGCAAGCTTCTTGTTTGGACGACCTTTGTTGTCAAGGTCTTTCGTTCCAACGCGCACCTGTACCCGTCTGACCAGACCATCTTCATCAGGAGTGGCTTCTGCGACCATCGCAATTGGCCATTTCATACGCGGAGCTTCATCGTCAGTGAGCAATACAATGTCTCCCACTTGTAAATTCCGTCTGGGCATCGTCCATTTCTGTCGTCTTTGAAGTCCCAACAAGTACTCTTTCCGCCATCTTGACCAGAACTGTTCCAGTAAGAACTGAACCCTTCTCCAGGCTTTACGCGTGTACACATCCTCCTTCACAAATTGCCCAGGAGGGGGCAACGGAACCGTCCTCTTCAGAGTAAGGAGGTGGTTTGGCGTGAGAGGTGCATCCGCACTTGGGTCATTCATATTGGTCACTGTTAACGGTCGGCTATTGACGATTGCCATGGCTTCGTAAAACAAGGTACGAAGAGCGGAGTCTGTGAGTCTTCCTGGACACAGGTCTATGGTAGCCCTTAAGACACTTCTGACGGTTCGAATCTGTCTTTCCCACACGCCACCTGCGTGACTTGAGTGAGGGGCGTTGAAGACAAATTCACATTGCTGGTCTGCAAGGTACGTATTCACTTGGTCTGAAGTCATCTCTCTCAATGCAGATTGGAGCTCGTTTCTTGCTCCTACGAAGTTACTGCCTTGGTCGCACCTAATCTGTCTGACAGCTCCCCTAATTGCTATGAAACAGCGGAGAGCATTGATGAATGCGTCGGTAGTCATGTCGTCGAGCATCTCAATGTGGATACCTCTTGAACAGAGACATGTGAATATAAGCCCATATCGCTTAATATCAGAACGACCTCTCCTTACAAAGAAAGGACCGAAACAATCCATACCCACATTCGTGAAAGGAGCCGAAGGTTCTACTCGATCTCTTGGCAAGTTTGCCATTTTCTGCTCTTCTTGAGGCCTACGAAGACGTCTGCATGACACACACTTTCGCAATACCTCTGCAACGACTTTAGATCCGTTTACAATCCAGAATCCATTGGCTCTCAGGTGATTCTGCGTCATTCCTCGACCCTGATGTTTGATGTCCTCATGGAAGTGGCGGATAATCGCCCGAGTGATAGGGCTACGCTTGGGCAGGATAACAGGGTGAGCCACTTCTGTCGATAGTTCGCCAAGTCTGCCCTTCACTCGCGTGATCCCATCAAGGATTATTGGGTCAAGGTCATGGATGGTACTTGTCGTTTTAACGGTCTTGTCCGACGTCAGAGCCTTGATTTCTTCAGGGTAAGCTTCCTGTTGAACTAACCGCAGAACGAACAGCTCTGCGTCCTTTCTCTCACGAACTAAGGAACCTTGTCTTGCTCCCTTCACTACCATCCGTAGACGAGCCAATACCTTGATCATCATCTTCCAACTAGAGATCCTGGTAAGGCGCGAGAGGAGGTTCAACGGTTCCGAATGAGTAGTTGTCGATAGGTTGGTTGCTCTCACTTCCGGATCCCCAACGGCGAGTGTCGGAGAGATACTTCCTACTGCAAAGTCTTTCTCCCAGAGGAAGCTTGGTCCTTGGAACCAATTTGTGCTACCCAGCTGACTTACGCTCAATCCTCTGGAAGCATGGTCAGCAGGGTTCTGATCAGTCGAGACATAATGCCATTGGTCGGGAGAAGTCCTATCTCTAATTAGCTGGACTCGATTAGCAACAAACGTGTGGAACCTCCGCGCATCATTGTGGATGTATCCCAGGACTACTTGGGAATCTGTCCAGAAGAAATCTTCGGCATCATGATACTCTAGCTCTTCTTTCAACATAGAGTGCACCTTAGCTGACACAACTGCCGCTGTCAACTCTAACCTGGGAATTGTAACCACCTTGGTTGGCGCAACCCTTGATTTGCCGAAGATCAGACAACAGTGAACTTCTCCTTTCTGGTTAACAAGACGCAAATAAGAGCATTGGCCATAACCAGACTTGCTGGCATCCGAGAAATGGTGTAGCTGCACTGTTACAGGATCACCAAACTCAGCAGGATGATAACACCGAGGTATTCTTAGCTCCTCTAGCTGCGGGATTTCCTTACACCATTGCTCCCACCTTGATTGCAGGTTCTCGGATACTGGATCATCCCACCCAAGCCCGCTACGACACATTTCTTGAAGGATTCTCTTGCCATCGAGAACGACCGGAGCCACAAATCCGAGAGGGTCATAAAGGGATGCGACTATGGACAGAATTCCCCGCCGTGTCATTGGTTTCTCTTTCAGGGAAATTCTGAAACAAAAGGCATCCGTGGCCACATTCCAAACTATCCCCAGAGCACGCTCTACTTGATCCTCAAAATCCAAGTTTGAGTCAGTGACATCACTGGCACGCTCAGACTTTGGCAGACTCTCCAGAACTGCCTTAGAATTCGAAACAAACTTGTGGAGACGTAAGCCACCCTTGCTGCAAAGTTGTCTGGCTTCATTGGCCAACTGAATGGCTTCCTCTTCACTGGATACACTCACCAGCCCATCATCCACATAGAAGCTGCGCTCGACGAAACGAGATGCCAATGGAAATTCATTGCTGCAATGTCTAGCCAGATACTTTAAGCCATAATTGGCGCAACCTGGCGAAGAAGCGGCACCAAAAAGATGGACGTTCATGCGATAATCCACTGGCTCCTTGTTGATGTCGTTATCTTGGAACCACAGGAAGCGCAGGAGGTCTCGGTCATCCTCAGCGACCCTAAACTGAAAGAACATCTTCTCAACATCACATAGCACTGCTACATTGTGCTTCCTGAACCGACAAAGGACTCCCACCAATGAGTTTATCATGTCCGGTCCCTTGAGCAGATGATCGTTAAGGCAGGTGCCGCCGTACTTCGCGGAACAATCAAACACTATTCTCATCTTCTTCTTCATTGGATGGTACACACCATGATGTGGTATGTAATTTGTTTCTCCAGGCGGCGCCTTGGTCTCTACTTGTTCTGCAAAGCCACCATTAATGATATCTGTCATGAAGCTTGTATAGTTGTCTCTATATGCTTCGTCCTTCTTAAGCTTTCGATGGAGGTGTTCGAATCGAACGGTTGCCAACCTTTTATTGCTTGGAAGGTTTGGCCGGGTCTTGAAGGGCAGCGGCATCTGCAAATGACCATCCTCGCATTGTACAATGTTGGTCTCAAGGTGTTTCAAGAATTGTAGGTCATTCTGAGAGCATGCTTTGTCCGGCGATTTGTCCTCTGCGAAATCTGCCTCAAGCAACCCTATGATCTCCTTTGGCTTCGGAAATGGTATCTCGCGAGTAGAAACCCTCCCACACTGGCTACTGAAGTCCATGGCATTCTCTTCTTCGGCAAAGCCAACAATACTCCAGCCGAGGTCAGTTCGAACAGCAAATGGTTCTACATCGCTACCAGTAACTACTTGTCTTGGTGTCAGAGCTCTTGGGCAATTATAGCCTATCAGTAGGCCGACTTCGCATCTCTGAAGTGCTGGCATCTCTCTTGCAACATCTTGGAGATGAGTCCACTTTTCAGCAGTACTTCTGCTTGGGATGTGTTCTCTATCAGTCGGTATGAAGTCACGCGTATAGCATTTTCCTATCTTGAGCTGGGAGGGCGACATCATACCTCTAACTAAGATACTTGAGGTCACGCTGCAATCAATGTTCGATGACGAAGTCATAGTAGATAACTTTAAGCGTATGGGTTGCTGCTTAGCATTCAGGGCTTGCGCTACTTCATCTAGAATGAACGATGAATCACTCTGGGTATCCAGGAGGGCGTAAGTCAGAATCTCTGACGATGGTGCTTGTTCTGCCGCGACCCACACTGGTACAATCATCGAAGTGCTAGCTTGTTTTCCAGAACGGACTTGGCAAGACGTAGCCCTGTCCTTAGAAGCTCCTTCACTCTTGTGCGCATTGTCCTCTCTTATCGTAGGGTTTTCCTCATGAAGAGCCGTGGGATGGCGCTTACCACATGTACTACACTTCAGCCTTTGTTTACATGCCTTAGAAAAATGCCCCTTCTGTAAGCAACCAAAGCATACATGATTTTCTTGAACAAACTTCCTGCGTTCAGAAAGTGGCTTGGCCAAAAACTTGTCACAGTCCTCGGACTTGTGTCCAGTTTCACTACACAGGCAGCAAGGTTTTGGAGCCTTCTTGACTTGGTTTGGGATGTTCTTGCCTTTGGCACTTTCCTTGGTGTTGACAGCCAAAGCAGATCCTTTATTTCTTGCTTCTCGCTTGATCTTGAAGGTCTTGGGACTTGATTCTCTTTGAGAGTCCTCAGATTTCAGGGCACCTAGAGAAGAAATGGGATTGTTGGCTATCCTTGCCTCCTTAGCAACAAATTTCACAAACTTAGAAAATGAAGGATAGCTGCCGCCTTCCAACTCATTTGATACCACCCTATTCCAGCTACTAATCAGCCAGTCTGGAAGTTTGGCTATCATCTTTTGATTCTCATAGCAGTCGTTTAGCACCTGGAGGCCAGTGACATATGGCATAGCATCATCACAAGACTTTAAGTAGTCCGCAAACTTCTGAAGACCTATGGCATCTTTGGAGGCTATCTTCGGCCAAGCACTTAGCTTCTTCCGGAACGCCTGTTGGATATTAAAAGGATGACCATACCTCTGTCGAAGGCACCTCCATGCCCCATCATATGCCTCTTTGGAGTCCCCGAAAAAGAAACCTTCCACGGCCTCCCTTGCCGGACCAGTCAGGTACTGCTTCAGGTAATACAGCATCTCTGTTGGTGGTATGCCACGGTTTTCGATCAAAGTCTTGAAACCTTTGTCGAACTCTACAAACTCGAGCGGATCCCCACTAAAGGTGCGTGGCACTGGCATCGGAAGTCTTGTGTGGTACATGTTGTCTGCTAAAGCCTTACATAAGCCCTGGACGTCAACCGACGTTGTCTGAGGCGGCTGTAGTGGTGTCTTGTCACGAGGTTCCACATGCGAATCAGGTAGACTATCATGTAGCTGGCCTACTCTAAACTCTGGGCCCATCTCATCTTGAAAGGAAGGAGATGACGTCTTGGCAGGAAATTCTGCTGACTGCCCTTGAATACCTTCAGGTGGTTGGTTTACTCCAACTCCTGGGTACATTTTGTCTTGAGGAAGAAGTGATGGTGTGTTACGAGATTCTACAGGCTGTCCAGGATTGCTATCAATGTCAATTACTGGTGTGGCTCCACGCAGTTGGCTGGTTTCAACCCCTTGGTCCATTTCGCTTAAAATTGAGCTGAAGACCGATGAAGCATATTCTTGTTTCAAGAATTCTTTCGCTATCTGCTTCCGATCCTCGGCGTCAAAAGGACCTTCTAGGGATCCCAGAACTTCTTCCAAGGCGTTGAGGCTATCTCTGACCATTGCGTTGGCACGGTCCATCCTCGTGGTGGCCTCTCTTATGGGGACCTTGTGTCTCCTCAAAATCTCGTAGGTTTCCATCAATTCCCTCTCTCCAGCTTCCAGTATGGATATCTGTTGTTTGATGGGACCTTCTTCTGTCTCTGTCTTAATGATTGTTCTAGCTGCCTTTACTGTGGCCTTAAGGGAGCCATACATCTTGAAAAACTTCCGCTCTGTCTTTGATTCTTCAGAGGCCTGAAGAGCGGCCATTTTTTCCGTGGGCTGCCTCTCCCTTGATGACTTTCTTGAATCTGCCATGTTTAATTGGCTTTGACACAACAGAAGTGTAATAAGGAGCTGGCCTCTTATGCTAAACCATGCACTTGCACCTTGTACAGCAAATTGACCAAATTAAATTGTCATGCAACTAGAGTGAAATCAAACATCAATTTAAGCAAAGCTACAGCGCTAAGCCTACCAACCTCATCAATGTAAAACCGCTTAAAATGCTTCTTGCTAATGCAATTACAAATACTCCATAGTAATTTGATTTTACATCTCCCAATAAAGCCTTTACGCACGCCTCAAAATTCGCTTATCAAAAGGGCTTGAATGCAGACCACGCGATCATGCGATAAAGTTCAACATCGCCACATATTCCTTCCTTGCTTGACTCTGAACTGCGATGTCAATATCACTTTGTAATGAAATTACACCTTTAACTTTCGTGTCACTTGAGCACAAAACTAATGCTGGCTACCTGCAAACAAAACATGCAGTATTTGCAGAATCATATTGGAAACACTTTTCAATAGACTACTATACATGAAATAGTTATTAAAATTCAACTTTTACTTGACCTCTGTTAATTTGTTATCAAGAGTCTTGAAGTTTCACAGAGCCTATTATAGCTCTGGTTCTAACTACTTTTATTTCATCAAGTTCAGATCCAATGTTTCATTTATAAATTCAATGTTGTTGGCTTGATTTATGCTTCAAGTTCAAACCTGGCTGGACCTGGACTGTACAAGACTAAACCACGCTGGCTCCCGGGCTGTATGGCTTGACCGGGCCGATTCCCGGGCTGTTGTTCAAGCTGGACTTCAGCTGGATTAGGCTAGTTCATAAATTATGCTAGGGCTGCTACGAGAGGCTGACACAGAATAGTCTTGGACTTGGGCTTGGCTGATCCGCTAACATGGGCTTTAGTCCTGTTACATTATGGCTGCATGCCAACTGCTGGTGCAAATTATGGTAAAGCCACGTATTTTATAACAGTGTATAATAACGATTGTGGCCGATTCCAGCTTAGCGTCCACAATACACCTCAATAATAAATCGATGACACTGCTGCATTGCAACCATAATTCATTGTAACTGTAACATTAGTGTAGATCAAACTGCATAGCGTCCATACACAGCTCTACATACCTCGAACTATTGAGACATATGAGAAATGACTGGATCACAACATCGTTTCACAATCCAAATCAAAATCCATCAACATCCACTCAGATTCTGAGATTCATGCGTTATGGTGCAATTCTAGCTGATCTCTAGCGTATATCCTGTGCTCGTCGCCAAACGTAGTTACATATGTATGTTCGTAGGTTCATCCAGCTGAAATGTCATGTTGAACTCAACTCAAATGTCTAGCGTCTATTTATTGGCTCCATCTTGATAATCAGGCTTGTTGATGATGATGAGGCCATTTTGACGCTACGTTGGAAGTGTTTTTACTGTGCCTGCCCGGACTACGACGACAAACAAACGAAAGCTCGCACGTGTTCTCATACTGGGTAAACAATAGTCAAAACAGCTTTATTGAATCTAGTCTCTTCATTATGGTCAAAGCTGACTCTTTGGCTTGCTGATTCACTTTGTTCCTTAGATTCCCGTAAAAACTATAAACAAACAAACAAATGAACAAAATCCAACATAAGTATATCATCATATCAAAGCATGTTACAGTGCAACTGCATTATAACGAGGCACTTGGGACGAGAGAAGATACATTGTTATAGGTAAAGTCTGCCACATCAGTGCCTTTAATAATAAGGTTCCACTGTATTATGAGTCTAAACATTATACTAAGGTGAATAACAATTAACTTCAATTTAAAGTAATTGGACTTAAATTATCATAATAGCAATACTGTCCAGTATTTAATACACTAAGTGTTGTGAAAATTAGAAATAAACTCTAAACTGATATCCTACAAATAAGGAATATTTGTAAATGTATTTAACTGTATACAATGGGTGTCGAAAACAGCTTAAATAGACAATGTAATTGCAAAAATGTTATGTGAGCAATAAATGTAATGTCAACCATCTTATATCAAGTTTTGGCGTATTTGAGTGCTTATTTCCTCAGGACTGAGGTTTGAGTTTAATCTAGTTGAGTTATCATTACACAATAAATTCGATACTGATTAAGAGTTTCTGTATATTTCCATACAAACAAATATTCATAATTATAGTACTACACAAAGACCTGCACACTATGCGTACAATGCATCAATCTGATACACGAGCTATTGAAGTTCTACAGTAGGATAACACTGATTGCTGTATGCATACTGAGCGAGTTCTCTTGAAATTAAACCTAAAAGTTCTATTTATGCTTACCACTGTGCCACTTGTTACCAAAGTCTCAGGCAGGCATAAATAATATGCCGATTAACGATGCAATTCCTTTTCCATCGCCATAACGTGCCCCAGTTTTGGGCCAAAAATTACAATCTTCGCAGACGATAAAATTATGGAATGCCAAATAGACAATTACAACCGCACGGTGTATGAAGTGCCTTTACAATTGTACCCTCTTCTTTTTCATTTCCTTTCCTATTCTCAATATCCTTTTTTAACCTCGGTCTCGGAACCTCTTTATTTTATTGGGGGGAGGGGTCCAGGACAGTGGCGGACCGTGACCCGGAGGAGACAAAGCATTGGAGGGGCACTGTATTGTTTGTGAACAATGCTGTGCCCCTCCAATGTTTTGTCTCCTCCAGGTCACGGTCCGCCACTGGTCCAGGACATGCCCCTAATAGGCCCCCCATCTGTAAAATGCCTCAGCTGCATGATTTCAAGATCGAATAATTATGTAAGATGCAGATACGGTGTTACACGTGTTACACAGTATAATAACGTAAGAGGTGGACCTTAGATATTAAAACAATAAGAACCTGGATACGAAATATCTGTCATTTTTTTCTTCAGTTTATTGAAATTCAGAATCTGATATACATAAATCTCATACATATTACAATGACAAATCAATCACAAAACTTGAAAAATTACATCCAGCCTATATAGCTGGTATAATTTACATTTTTATCAATTAGAACAGGGGCCTCATAATAACAAGTTTACAATCAATACAAAAAAAAAATTAAAAACTCTTTCTGATTGGTAAGACTTTTGAACCATAATATTTTTGTTGTTACAGATTGATTGTAAGCATTTGGGTTATGTGACCCTGTTGGATAGCGTTTCATTAACATTTTTCCGTCACACAAGTTGATGGATCTTATGATTTCCTTGATTCTGATTGGCCGAAATCACAGTTCATATGGCAACTGTTGGATAAAACATCAGACAAGTCATTTTATGAAACGCTCCCTTATCTTTGGTATTTTCTAGAAGTGATCTCCGTCAAAATGTTAATCTGCATGAAATATAGTCAAATGCACATAAAACTATAAAAATGCATAAATACAAAGCTATATGATTACAGCTGTAATCCCATCCTGTAAACATTTACTCCATGTTATTTCATTTACGATATTCGATTATAATAGTCCACAAGTCCCGAGTTTAGCATAATAAAGCTACAAATTTTGTTTAAAGGAGAATGAAACTCTTGGAGCAAATAAGCTTTTGTGAAAGCAGAAAAATCAAAGAATAAGATCAACAAAAGTTGGAGTAAAATAGGACTAGCAATAGAAGAGTTATGAGCATTTGAATGTCGAGATCACTAATGCTATGGAGATCCTCCCATTGGCAATGCGACCAAGACCTATGATGTCACAGATGAACAACTCTCCCCTTTTGGACACTGAAAATATACCCCAAAACATCTCTTTTTGCTCATTCTAATCATATGACAAACGATTCATCAATGATATAATGTTGTGAAACCTCTGTACTTGTCCTCTCATAAAGAGAACACCTCACCTTGTGATAGACTCTATAAAAGTGAGAATATAAGTGAAATAAGTACTAAAGTAATGAGGGAGTTGTACGTGTGTGACATCACAGATCTTGGTCGCATTGCCAATTGGAGGATCTACATGGCATTAGTGATCTCAATATTCAAATGCTCATAACTTTCTTATTATTCATTCAATCTTCCTCAAACTTTCAACAATATGTTTCTTTGATTTTTCTCTTTGATATGGATTCAGCTGGTTTCAAGGGTTTCATTCTCCTTTAATGTACAGTACACCCCCATACTGATCTCAATATCATATACAAAGGCATCATGAGTTTAGTCTGTCTTCTCGCCATGGGTAGCTTCTCGCTTCGTAAATAGGACCACATATCTGAAAATATAATTAACGATAATGCACGATGTTTAATCTGAACAAGATCAATCCAATCATTTTATAGTGAATAGTTATCATGGTTATTGTTATGTGTTCCGATTTTTTAAAATAATTAATCAATGATACATATATAATTGTTCAATCTTTACGAAGGTTTTAAAATATACTTACGCATTTCCTGTTAGAATGACTGCATGTGCTGCTGCTATACAAAGAAAGACAATACCTGGTGAATAATGCACTGTGTAGGAATATATACTATTGAGAATGAATCCTGCTATGGGTACAGTGATTGTGTTGAGGAAGGTACCTAGAGATGTGAACGCACCTGTAGAATTAATATACGGAAAGGGAGAGAAAGGGGAAAAGAGTCGTGTAGACTCGTGTTAGGAATGCAACTTTTTGATAAACAATAAAGCTCCTCACGCCAAATTACAAATTTGCAAGAGGGTTTACTGGCGTATTCAGGGGGAAGGGGGAAACTATACCTCCCTAGCTGACCCCACCTTTCAGACAAGTGTGAGATTTAGGAAGGATGGAGAAACAGATAGGAGAGAGAGAGAGAGAGAGAGAGGGGGGAAGAGAGAGAGGGGGAGAGAGGGAGAATTATTTATCATCATTTATTTATTTCTTTTATCATTATTATTTTTTTTGGGGGGAGGGGGGTATACAGCGTCTTTTATCACCCCTTGTTAGCGCTGATGGATTCTCCATAACGTTTAAGATGCATTCTAGTTACCTTTATGTTCCGGGTTGACGAGTTTGGATGTTATGGAACCAGCTGCTGATTGTCCAGGTGTAGCAAACATAACAAGAGCTGTAGCTGTAATCATCAAAATTTATATAACAGTTTTTTTTTATTGCGGCTAATTGTTACACTAAACGCAGAAAGTGATGATGATCATCATGATATTTTTTTTCAATTTATTTATTTTCTTCCATTTTCACAAGATATCAATTTACAATAATCCATACAAACTCAATGATCATAAAAGAATGTAAATATATATAAAAGATTTGTTAACAGAAGAAGGCATAATTCCCTAAATGCAAAAAGCTTGTGGCGGGATATGCCTGTAGCACAAATACAATACAAAACAAGAAGGAAATAGGGCTATAGGAAAGGGCAAGAAGAAGAAAGGCAAGAGAAGGGATGATACTAATCATTACCACAATAATAATTTCTTTCGGCGACCGGGGTAAATATTTAAACCATGATGATTGATGCTATAATAGATATTACCTAAGGGATACATTCCAGATTTTCCAGCTTTCCTATACTGATAAAATAATAACTATGTCACAAATTTAGCGACCAACAAATACCCCCATCCTTTCACCGATCTTGATACTCACTCATCATCATCATCGTGGTGGTTGTTGCCGACGCGACGATGAAATTTATGGCAAACCCAGCAGACGATGCCATCAAAAGCAAGATGAAATCATTCCTGATAGACTTGGCGCCCATCACTTTAAAGAACAGAATGGTTCCTACGGCTTGCCCTACTATGCCTAGTGCATTCTTAGTTGCGGTAAAGATGGAGTACATAGATGGAGACCAGGTGAAGGGTGACTTCTTCGTATACAGCATCAACAAATTACCTTCGGCTGGATTGGAAAGAAAAGAAATTAATTTGTCACATTGAGGGATTTATTATACAGCCAATTACAAACACATCCTCATATCCGCCTACCTATCTAACCGCTAGCAAAAGAACCCATAAGTTAAGTTCACCATCCAACATGACCAGTTTAGTAGGGATATTTTGTCATCAAAGTATGGGTACCCGAGAGAATAAGATCTACCACTATTTCAAACACTATATGTGATAACATTAAAATGATCATAATGTCTTGAATTTGAAGTTGGGGTGGTGGTCTATAACTTGCAAGAACAAGGTTAGTTATATTAAGTGCGCGTGCAGCCAAAGTTAATTAAAATCCCCATTCCAAGAAAGCGCGAGCGCTGAATAACTCCTGAAGGACCATCTATAACTTGCTTTATTGTTTAATCATTTCCAATGATCTTTGAGGTCTTATGCGATTACGGACCGATCTCCCAGCGATCTTCTTGGTCTCCATGGGCTCTAAAACTTTACGAAATGGTTTAAAACAGTCTTTCAGGAAATTGGTCTTTCAGTGGTCTTTCAGAGATCTATGGATGAACTTAAAATGTTAGACTTCCCAAGATCCCTCGAACATCTATCGTTTTGTGGAAATCCCTGAAAAACTGCTGAAAGATCCTTGAAAGAAAATAATCGGAAGACCATAGAAAGTCCATCGAAATATCATTTGTCGAAAGAAAGATCTCTGAAAGAACGCCAGTCTGAATTCAACCGGACAAGACAAGCAGTGGCGTAGCTAGGATTTTTTTCCTGGGGGGGGGGGGGGGGGGGGCTTGCTTTTTCAGGGGGGGGGGCACCATTTTTTCCGGTGTGTGTGTATGTGTCACAAGGGCGGATCCGACTTTCTCCAATAGGGGACGGGGCCCGAAATTATCTTCACCTATATTTTCCCCGATCAGTCACTACTTAGTTTTATTCTTATAAAACAACATAAACATTAAATAATCTCATAAGCCTTATAAAAAGTGCGAGCGCGAAGCGCGAGCGATTTTTTTTAACTTTCATGTATTTTGTGCTGAAAATCTAATATTCTGGGCAATGTTATGTATGATCCTGAACAAGATTCGTATGTAACTAGATGATTACTGCGAACGCCAAGCGCGAGCAGAAATTTTTATTAACTGTTCTAGCATTATCGAAAAGGGACATGTTAAGGACTGCTTACAGTTACCCACGAAGACGGTATATATTTCAATAATGGGAGCGCAAAGCGCGAGCAATTTTTTTTGACACTCCGACCTAAAAAATTGGTCATTCTCTAAGCACTTTTTGTATTAATAAACGGGATAGGTCTGTAAATAAACAATATTGATGCGAGCGCGAAGCGCGAAAGGAAGAAAATTGAGATTTTAGACCTAAAAGCGGGACACTCTATTCATGTTTTGTAAATCATAAATAGGATATAGTTAATTGGGTATCATTAATAATGCGATCGTGAAGCGTGATCAGACAATTGTTGACATTCTGATGTGAAAATGGATAATTTATAAGTACATTTTAAATAAAGAACATGCAGGCTATCGCGCATGTTTTAGATTTAGACCTAGAATCTGGGCATTCTGAATACATTTATTTAATGGAACTTTATGGAATACACGTAGACAATAGGAACTTGGCAAATCAAACAATGTGACCACGCAGCGTGAGCTTAAAATGCTGATATGTAGACCATAAAACGGACATTTTACAGAGCACTTAAATTTGTAAATGAAAAAAAAATAATGAAAGCTCGATGTCCGAGCTAAAATGTTTTGTATATTGACTTCAAAACTTGCTCCATATCAGCCTATTGAGCAAGATATGAATATCATCGAACAGGCAATTCTGGCGCGAAGCGCAAGCAAAAATTTCATATAGTAACGTGAAAGATTTTTTTTTTTGCAAGTCTTCCCCTCACATTATTTTATTCACTCGTCTTCCTCCTCTTATTTTCCTCTTCTTTTTTTCTTCTGTCTTTCTCCTTCTTTTCCTTTTTTCTTTTCTTCTTTCTCCCTTTTTTTTTGCTCTGCCAATTTTTTTAGGGGGGGGGGGGGGCACCGGGGGGGGGGGGGGGCATGTGCCCCCAGGCCCCCCCCCCCCCCCCCGTAGCTACGCCACTGAAGACAAGTATCAGTCAGTATTTCAGAATTCTCGGAGGGGTGTCTTGGTCACTTTTAAGAGATCTTTATTGATCATTCAAAGATCTCTGACAGTGTGCCACATGATCTCTTAACGGTCTTATTAGTCTCCCAGTAAAATGTCAGCTACCTTCGAGGTCCAAATTTGAAAAACTAGGAAAGTTGTTTTTAGTCTTTCAGTAGTGTTTCAGGGGTAGGCCTATTCAGAGCCATTCAACAGAGACTACATGTCGATTTTGGAAACTGCTAAAATTCATGGCCAATGGTTGGTCTTTAATTGGTCTAGATCCATTCTGTGGAATGGGTCTTTAACCACAATCTATATGGGGTCATGTCATGTTGGGGTCAGAAAAAAAAACTTACCAACCATAATCGCAAATCCAACCATGCCTTGCAGAACTATCATTCCCAACTGAATCCTGACGAAGCCATCTTTCTCAGACGTGAATACTTTTACACCAGCGGTCAGGTTTTCCCATATGGCGGAACCGACGCCCTGAGACTGATCTTCCGGATGAGATGTGGTATCCTTGGACTTGTCAGTGGTTGGTTTAGACTCCTTAAGGTGGAAGGTAACCAGGTAGAGCACTACTAACATTAAGATAAAGTCTATGAAATAGGCCGCTGACACCCCGAGTTGTTGGGTTAGGATACCAGAGGAGATAAGCCCTACGATGACACCTAACCCCATGAACGGTAAAGTTTTACTTAGTGTCTCAGTCCGTTGTTCTTCAGGGGTGATGTCCGTGATATAGTTAGTGACTGTGCTCATGAAGGTACCTATTCCACCACTGATACCCAAAGCAACAGAACTGGCCATTATGAAGACGATGGACGTCGTATGTATCATTGAACCTAGAAGCAGGATCACAAGCAGAAGTGTCACGCCCATTATTGGAAGGAGCATGATCCGTTTTCGTCCAACCTTGTCACTTTGCGCTCCTAGAATAAGGGACGCCACTGCTCCAGGAATATCACAGAAGACAGATTGGTATGTCATTATGGTAGAGGCTTGGCCCTGTACAGCGTGTTCAGCGTCCGTGTGGTTGCCAAGATCGGAGCAAACATCATCTGAATAGCCTAAGCGATGACAAGCCATGTCAAAGATTAGATGCTGGGTGATAGGCCACTGCATGGCCAAACCACCCATGAAAATGAAAAGGACAACTCGCAAAACCCCGGACATCGTATTGCTTCCAATGACTGGCGATCAAATCTTCAGATGCTATGGTTAAAATATGAAAATTAAACAAACAAAAAATGTTTTTATTAGGTCTTAAGGCTACATGTCAAAAGGCATAAATAATGCTTACTACATATATGGATTACGTTTCACATTTAGAAACCCACTAACGATATGAAATGAGTTGAATACCTTGAGCAGGGGCATCTCTAGGAAAATTTGATCGGGAAGAGGGGGGGGGGGGGGGCTGTAATGATGACCCAACCCTAACCCATATTATTTATGAAAAAAATGAAAATCCATAATTTATTGTTCGAAATAGACATGAAATGAAATACTCCGAAAATTTGCTTTGCCCAATGATCGTGGGCCCGGCAGCCGCTGTGCAGCGCCAGATCGACGAAGCTCTATCCCTTTAATCGTTAAACGCTAAACAGGGTAGCAGCAACTCCCATCTTTTAACGTCTTTTGGTCTGACGCGGCCGGGGTTTGAACCCCCGACCTCCCGGTTGTGAGACGGACGCTCTACCAACTGAGCCAACACACCGATGTTTATTATATGTATTATTCGTGAGTCAGCAAAGTGATCAAGCAAAAATACCCGCATCATAATGATGCTATGAAAAAAGTGGGATTTCTGACAAAAAGAAACAAACGACATGGAGAACCTCATTATTTGGTCACTGCCACTTGTCTATAAACTTTGACTCTGTTTTTGGCTCCTGACTTTTAAAATAGGCATAACTATTGGATGGTCGGAAATAATTTCGTTTGGATTTTACGATATAAAGTATATAAAGCCAGTAAGGAAAATTATTCTCCTAATCACATGAATAAAAGAAGAACTTTTATTTCGTCATCTAATTCACAGACGATATAGAACAGGATAACTAAAAGCATTTAGTATAGATTAGCTCATTTTGCTCACCGGATATGTCTTCTTTACGAAATCGAACTGCATTTACACTCTTATTTCAGCTTACTTGTGCTTCTTTCGTTTAATTTATCTTTGAAGTTTGAACTAGGCCTATAATTTGATACAGGGTGAGCATAGCAAAATATATAGTAATATAAAGTATATATCAAATATATATATATATATATATATATATATATTATTATATAAAGTAAAAAAATAAGCATTCTCTGTGTGATATAAGCAATTTTAACCTTAAAATCCATTTTGGCTTACGAGATATTGCGAAATAACTTCGCCAACAAAAAATACAAAGGGCTGGCGGGTGGGTGAGAAAAAATAAGTTACTTTTTTGGTGGCATGCAGCATCAATTGCTACCGAACCCATGCATTTATTTCCAAATCCATCCATCCATATATAATACATATATATAAAACAATTACAAATAGATAGTGTTTGGTGCTATACCCCACGCACCCAAGACAAGCGTCAAAACCTCTTATTTGTATCTTTTGGGTAAATTCTTTTGGCATTGTTGTTATAGAATTGGGAATTAGGACAATTTGTTTTATTCTCATCTTCTCATTCTTTTATGCCCGAAATTTTGTTGTTGTATACTTTAGTATATGACAATAAAGTATCATGACTTTTGAATGCCACTGAAAAATTCATAAGACACATTGACCCACCCCTTCAATATATTCAGATGTTTATCTATATTTCCTTATGACTGGCCCTGTAGACGACTGGTAGACTGGAGTGTTTAGAGAAGCATACTGGATGTGGAGATAATATACTTACCAATCACGTCCAATGCAAACCGGGTCGACAGTAATGGTAGCTGTATCGGGAGCTGTATCAGGTTGTCAAGGCTCACAGCAGCTAATGCACTGAGCATAAAAAGGATCCTGGAATTCGATATTCAACTTCAGATAGTTGCAACGCTCCCACTCGCATGAACAGCAAGTAATGCAATATATATTCACGTGCGGACGAGGCCGGTCGGTGAATACTGTAGTTTGATGTTTCTTCTATTGATTCAGTTCAGAGCCGACCACACGATTTGTGTATATTAGAGGTTGATCCAGGGGGCATAGTCCATTTCAGATCACAGTTAGGCCTATCCTTTGTGATATAATATTACAAAAGATGTCAAAATATTACAAATGATGTCAAAATATTACAAATGATGTCGAAATATGACTGACTGGATCATACCTACGAGCTGCAGTGCGAGACGTTCATCATGTAATAGCTCTATGGTAAGATACTAATCTAAAAGCTTTTGAGAGGGTTTACCATGCATGCATGCGATTCAAATGTAATAAGAAGAATAGGCCGACTCGATCGCCACGATAAAATTCGCTTCAGAAGTTAAGAATATATTGATCACAAACTAAATAAAGAAATAAACCATCTATAACTACAAGATTGTCCATTCCGATCAACGTACCGAAATTCAGAGATATTAATAAAGCATATGATATTCGAAGTGTACATTGGATTGGTACTCAAATTACATTACCCCTGTTATGCCACCGACTCAAGAAAAGGCATTGAAAATTTTACAAATTAAAATCATTGAGCTAAATAAGAGTTTTCATCATCGATGGAGGTGTCCAGTTTTAGAGATTAATTATTTTACATTCAAGCCCACCCTCCGACAATTTTCGCTTCATTATTGGATTTCCTTTCATATTACACCGTCTGATTTAATGACTTGAGGAAAGTGACAATTCCCCAAATGAAATTTGCAGGCCTAGTAAAGTTAGGGAGTTGTGCAAATGTGATAATTGATATCAAACTTGTTTGCTGCATTGTCGATGGATGTCCACATCACTAGTGATATAACTTTTAGTTCTCAATATTTCTTTAACGTTTCTGTTTCATGCAATCAAACTAAATTGTTCCCAGCTAGAGTTTCATCCTCCTTTAATCTTAAGCGTGATGATTTGAAACTGTCAGGATGCCATTTCAACAAGCTGGAAGTGCTTACAAACGTTGGTTTATTTCATTATAGACGCATATAGATTCAGATTTGATTGATTTAGATCATCACGAAGTAGATAAGTCTAAATGTTGAGTACAATAGCAAATAAAAAAAATTTCAACACTATATCACAAAGTGATGTAAACCAAACTTTTAAATAGATGCCAAACCGGAAAGAGGAGAGAAATAAAAATCCAGCAACACACCATGATGTTATCATCAATTGTTCATGGCAACAAATGAAATGGGCGAGGGAGGGGGTTCGCATATAATTATATACATCTTATGGATCATTGGATATTTTGTGTAGTTATCGGCCATTAGAATGAATCGTTCTTTGTGAAGACGTACGTACAATATACTTTTGATTGCGTGTAACCGTAGTACATTCGTCGATGCTGTGTTTGATTTCGTGCTTAACAATATAAATTCACCGAGCAAGTACTATTTGCAAATATCATAACCTCCTCTTCAGAAACCGCGTAATTTGATTTGCCCTCCACTCCATGTCATCGTAGATTTTTAACTTTTTCTTTGCCCCTCGATCGCCTCTATTTCCTATCACATTTTCCCTCCCTCCGTTACCCATCTCCTCAAGTCTTTATTGGTTTAGCTATCCACAAACTATTTCCCTTATCTCCATTCATTTTTGCCATTTTGTCTCTTCCTCACCCCTCCCTCCCTCTCTCGATATTCTCCATATCATATCACTTTCTTCCCGTTACCCATCTGTCTCTCTCTCTCACTCCTCAACTCCCCAAGTCATTCCATCTTCAGTATTTGTTCTTTTCTCTCATCAGTTTAGCTATCCACACACAGTTTTCAATATCTACACTCTTTTCTTGCCAACATTTTGTTCTCTTCCTCTTGATGCCCATCCCTCATATTCATATAAATCTTTCATTCGTCCTGTATCTTGAAATGTTTTGAGCCAATCATCTTAGAGGCACGGAGAGTTGTATTATGTGCACGATTGAATTTGCAGAATATGCATTGAAAAAAATAAATATACATCTCTTTATAAATAGAGAAAATAATATGGAAATAACCTACTCCCCCTTTGTCTCCCGCTCCTTGCTTTCTCACTATATACCCATTCCTCCCTGTCTCTTTCCCATCCTCTCTGGCTCCCTCATCCTCTCTCTCTCACACACACACCCACACTTAGGGGATACAATGTTCAATGCAACCATCAATCAAAATAATAACAGGTAAGGCTTACAAAAGACTTTATTTACAAACTTACAATGGGATATTTATCAATAAACTCGGTATATCAAATATAATTTTACAAAATGCTACACACAAAGTAGACTTTATTACATTTATACAACACGATTCATCTGACATGAGCCAGAGTGGCATCCACAAGTAATTTTTGCTCTAAGTGAATTAAATCTCGCACATTAGCTTGTTAATGAGTAGAGATTTGTTACACAGGATAAACATAGGAACCAAAATAAATTTCTCATTCATCATCAGAATAGCTTAAATTAGAATATGAAGATATGACATTCAAACAGTTTTACAGCAAAGCATACTTCTTGGACAAAATGTGAATTATTCGCAGTTTTGTTCAAATGTAGGGACAATTTTTTACCTCATCATTTGTCATACATATTCAATCATAATCATATAATTCATATTCAAATTGTAACTTTATGCATGACTTCAAAATAACATGAAACACCATCGAGAATGGATTCCAGCTTTTAATTTAATAGTGCATGAGAAACCAAATATGACTTTATAAGAGTAATTTGGACTGACAACAGTCTTAAGATCAATTTCATATCAATTATATTGACTCAATATTTGGCGAGGGATTTTCTCTACCAAGAAGATATATTGGTATAGTTTATAATATTTTTCATAAATATTTACACTATGCTACAAACATTTACACGACAATGAGATATTGAATAGCTTTGTCAGTATCAAAATAGCAATATCAATATATTATCTCAATCAATTATCGATCATATCAATGACTTAAAAGCAAATGATTTCTGATGAATCAGTCAATACCACTTGTAAATACATCTGGTATAAGACCAAGGTTCCAGGCAAATGGTCATTAAATGTCCTACCCACCTAATATTATACTTACTAATATTATATATACTAAGGTGTATAGTAGGTAATTTCCATAAGCCCTAACTTGATACAATGTATTCAGGTTTACATCAGAACGAATAGGAATTACAGGGGCTCTCTTTGAAGTTTTTCTAGGTTTTTAAGGGCATTTAGGGGGTCAACATCGCCCCAAGGCTGGCATATTGTTTCCCTGGTATGTCTTTAAACCGAGACCTGCTTTGTGAAATAGACATCTCAAGGACTCCTTGTATTAGGGTAAAGATGGCTGTAGAGGTTATATTCACTTGATACGGTAGAGCATCTTTCGTTGCATTCGATACTGGACCTCACCTCTGCGCATCATAAGGTATATCACCTTCTGGATGGAACGTTCCGGGTATTTCTGGGAATGAAATGAATGAATAAAAGATGGAAGAAGGTTAACATCCAGCCTTGAACCATATTCTTATTTCAAACTGATAGGAAACAACTTTTTGTCTTGAATTTTCTCCATCAAAATTTCAAATTTCTTTCATTGGTAGGATTCATTTGTTATTTGGACAAGAGTCCATCTAAATTAAAGATTTCTTTTAGATACTGTATGGTATTCGGATTGGTTGTGATCCATATACATGTAGTAAGAATCATTGATGTCAGTTATAAATGGGTTTTAATGATGACAGCAGTCGGACAGCTAATATTAATGGTAGAAGATTCCATTTTTCTAACAAGCTCTTTTAAGTATTACATGATTCAAATCTTTGAGATTAATACTCCCTTCATGAAAGAGTTAAGAAGTTTGTGGAATTCTCTTAAATAATATAGCATGTCCTAATGTGAGAAAGTGGATTCTTATTAAAAGAAATCCTGTCACCATTTAAGCAGTCCCACAAACAGTTGTCAATGGAATACAAGGTGTTAAAAAATATCACAAAGGCAACTGACATTTTTTGTCACATGGCTGTAAAAAGCTGTGGACCAGCTGAATTCCTCAGAAAATATGTACAAAATACATATGTTGAAACATGAAATAAACTTTTAACATTGATATTGTGTACTTTACCTCTTTATGTGTTTATGTTATTAGAGTTAAATTTATTAGTAACTACATGTTTTCTGTAAAGCACTGAGAGATTGATTTGTTTTAATATAAGTGATATATAAGCTTAAAGGAGAATGAAACCCTTGAAACCAGCTGAATCCATATCAAAGAGAAAAATCAAAGAAACATATTGTTGAAAGTTTGAGGAAGATTGAATGAATAATAAGAAAGTTATGAGCATTTGAATATTGAGATCACTAATGCCATGTAGATCCTCCTATTGGCAATGCGACCAAGATCTGTGATGTCACACATGTACAACTCCCTCATTACTTTAGTACTTATTTCACTTATATTCTCAATTTTATAGAGTCTATCACAAGGTGAGGTGTTCTCTTTATGAGAGGACAAGTACAGAGGTTTCACAACATTATATCATTGATGAATCGTTTGTCATATGATTAGAATGAGCAAAAAGAGATGTTTTGGGGTATATATTTTCAGTGTCCAAAAGGGGAGAGTTGTTCATCTGTGACATCATAGATTTAGGTCGCATTGCCAATGGAGGATCTCCATAGCATTAGTGATCTCAACATTCAAATGCTCATAACTCTTCTATTGCTAGTCCTATAAACTTTTGTTGATCTTATTCTTTGATTTTTCTGCTTTCACAAAAGCTAACTTGCTCCAAAAGTTTCATTCTCCTTTAACATATTATTATCATTATTCAAGTTCAAGTGACCAACTAATGGCAAAAATCATATAGTAATGTGTGTTCATAAGCACGAGTGTGCCTATTTATAGCATTATGTCTGAACAAGCCCAAAAATTGATGGCCTTTACCTGTCTAAGGAAGTCTTGGATGATACAATGTTCTGAAACCTGAGAGCCAATGGCAAACCTCCTCTTCAGCTGTCTTTCAATATGATTCAACTCATCTTGATCCTCTTGGGTTGTAAAGCCTTCAACACCTACAAATAACACAAATATAGAAATATTTGATTGAAATCATATTCTCAATCATCAAGTTGAAAATATAACTCTTTTTTTAACCCCATTTTTACACTCAAATTTCCGTTCCAAGGCATAGCATTTTTATCTTATTGAGAAAAAGAACAAAGAAAGCCACTCCAAAGCATAGCATTTTCTTCTTATCAAGAAAAAAAGAAAAAATCCGCTCCAGAGCTTCGCATATTTTCCGTTACGCCGTTCCGGCCATATTGATCCACTACCATAAGCTGCAGAGCGCTGTTCGACCATCGCCTCTGCGCGAGCGCACCCGGCGCCTGTGCTAGCTGCATGCTCGTATGCCCGTTCCATAGGGATGCATACGCACTTACACGCAGGTGACCCTTTCCAAGGACCCCCATTTTCACAAACATTTGTAGTTCCGAGGACCCACCTTTTTACAATAAGCCCATTCCAGAGCCCCCGTTTTTTTGTCTCGCCGGCGGCACATACCTACCACTTTTTTGGTCAAGTAAATCCGCCGCGCGAAATTTTTCAACTGCGCCGCTTGCTGACATTTTACTTTCAAATCTAGCGCAACTTTTGAGACCAAATTTATGATGCCCAGGTACGTGGTTACCAAATTACGCAACATTATGTAAGTGCATGTCAGACCCAAAACTGCTAAAAAATGTGGATTCATGTACAAATCCAATGCAAATTGTGTATTTAGCCAAAATTCATAAATGTATCATTATTTAGACTTTTACTGATTAAACTTGATTAATCTTGTCTTGTTTATAATCAGAATCAAGTCTGCAACAATTTCCATTAAAAAAAAAGTCAAACAACAAAGAAATACATAAATATAATAAAAACAATAAAAGATACATAAGAAAAAAAATTGCAATACCAAATTTTTTTAAGTGCATTTGATTGGGATCTTACAAAGAGTCTGAATAAAAAAATAGCAGTTTTGGGGCAGTATGATAGTTGATTAGAGCAAATGTTTTATTTCATGAATAAATTAGCATTTCACTAAATGAAAAATCTTATCATTAAAAAAAAATCAACCATACACCTTGTAGATTATATCGCACACTATCCCTGTGCAAATTTTCGCAGCGCTCGGCTGAGATCTCAGGGGGGCGGAATCCCCCCCCCCCTCGGCTGTGAGATGGGTCCAAATAACCCGTCTCTTTTAGGGTTAAACCTAATAAAAATTAACTAATCACATTCTAAAAATAAAATAAGGGGAAATTAATAACTGTTTACTCATCTTGAAAATCATATCTAAAAAATATATATTTAAATACAAATATACATAGTACCCCAAGTGTATACTCAGGTCCACAATGACCAGTAATATCAACAAATATACCAAATTAAAAAGAGGAAAATTTGAAGGCTGATAAAAAGAAGGCCTACATTCGGAGGATTAAAACGAGGTGAACCTACTCTTTACATGAATGCAAAATACAAGGTACTGCCAAGGGCTCTGTTGCACACAACTCATATACCATTATGCCAACTACCATGGTAACAGAGTTATTAAAGTAGCCAATCAGAGTCAAAATTTCAGTAAAGGCAAGGATACCATGATAGTAAGTCTGAATGAAACTGGACTCAGAAGGATCAATTGTTAACTGAAGGGGGTTTGATAGGCCGATGGTGATATTGGTAAAGACAAGAGGAGAATGCTAATAATCAAGGGATGAATAATTACCAGACAGGTTTCCAGTCCTAGCAGCATCTAGCGTAGAAACCTGGAAGAGTCTCAAAGCTTCATCTACATCTTCCTCACTGGCAAAAGGTTTCAGCTTCATCTTAGCAAGGGATTCTGATATACGGATGATGGCTTCAAGTTGCCTAGCAACAAATTCAAGTAAACAAAACATTTAAAAACAATGATTGACCATTAATTATAAACTTAAGAATATCTACCTATTTTCTGAAATACATCAATTATATTTTTGATTTTACTACACGACCTCAGAAATCACCAAGTCTTGTAAATTGCAAGATTAAGCAGTTTCTACATTTCGAAATATAAAGGTAGGTTATTATACATCCTGTTCATCTGTTTCTATTGGTTTCTGAATTTCACATCAGCCTGCTTTCCGAAACTCTTTGGTCTGGTCTATGGAAAAATGAAAGAATTGGAAACTAAATTTTGTATGTTCATCCCTCGATTTTCTCTATTCTTACTTCACTTTTTTTTAAAGTACTGTAAAACAGAGACTAATAATTTTAGGAAAGTACCATACACAAGGGGTCAGGCATACAGAAATGTTACTGAAATGCATAAAGGAAACAGTCAGCTAAGATATATCAAATCCCTTAAATCCAAAGGACAAATCTTTTATCAAAGATTGAAGGGTTGATGCTCACCTGACAGTGATTGGTATGCTAGTCTTCCTATCAGTCTCCATCTCATGATCTCTAGCTCCACTTCTCATCAAGACATAACGATTCTTCAGTTTGTCAGCAGCAGCGTTAGAGATGCGTGGTCCACATTTGCTGCAATGTAAACAGATATTGAACTGCAATTAATTTTGGTGTCTGCACAAGTTTAAACTTAAATCAAATTCTTCACACAGCTTTATATATGAATGCTGGTAAATTTATTTGCTACAATCTGGTAAACTGGTTTAGAAAACAGTGCTGTAGACATATCTATAAAACAGAGAAACATTTTAAGGTCACATTTTCTTTATATTCCAATTGTTCATCAAGTAAAATGCAGCTTTATAAAATGTTCTTTATTTACTACAGATATGCTGATTAATTATTACAATCCATACTGAGGAATGAATTGAATGCATTTCTTCAGGAAGTTGTCATAATTTTTCATGAAGTAGAATGTTACTTTCCATATGCTTTATGAAATGAAAATACCCAAGTGCCAATTTATTATCATGATCCATAAGAAAATGACCATGAGACTACATACTTGCGAATGAATCCAATGTATTTCTTGAGGAAATTTAGGCTTAGTTCTCCCTCTTGAGCTGTAGCAGTAACCTGTGCATGCATGTGTACACCCATCACATGCTTGGCTAGTCTCTGTTTCAATACAAACATAACAAGACATATAAACAGGTTACTTTTATTAGAATCATTCTCAGCATTTATCAGTGATTTTAAACCATCTTAAAAAGCAAAAGAAAAAAAAAAACGGAACTAGGTTTCGAATACAGTGACTCCTACAAATTTGCTGAGATCAAGGCTTTAAAAAGAGTAATTTCTTTCTTACCATACATATTCTTTCGAAATGAATTGTCATGACTGGCAAATATCATTTGAAGGTTGCACTTGTTTTTCATTTCATGTATAGGTCAAAATCAATGAAACACATTGACATCAGAATGTATTAACATAAGCACTCCATATGAACATATTAACTGTGGAGCGTTGTGGCCCAGTGGATTAGACTTCTGACTTTGAAACAGAGGGTCGTGGGTTCGAATCTCAGCCATGGCGTAATTTCCTTCAGCAAATAAATTTATTCACATTGTGCTGCACTCAACCAGGTGAGGTGACTGGGTACCCGGCAGGATTAATTCCTTGAATGCACTGAGCGCTGAAAGGCAGCTAGAGCTAAAGCTGGGGTAATAATAATAATAAACACTGCGCCTCGGAATAGCTTATTTCTAGATAGATGGTGCTATATAAATGCCTATTATTATTATAAAGTGTTCTGTAAATATTTCAACTGCCACAAATTTAAACAAAATAAAAAAGTAATCCTAAACGTACCATATCTCTAGCTTCATCATGCTCATCTTTTATAATGAAGATCATGTCAAAACGAGACAGGATGGTAGGCATGAAGTCTATGTTCTGTAGAGGAAACAATATCATAATTTGATTTAAATGAACAAGAATAAATTGAAGATACGGAAAGCAGTATGATACAGTATTATGTCTACCCTCTGGAGTTGATTAAAATCATAAGAGATCCTGGTTAGGGTGGTTAATCAATTATCATATATCTATTAAACACTTGACTTGGCAATTTTTAGAAAGTACACAAGGATTTATGAAGTTTGCCTACCAGATAAAAGATTTGCAACATCAATTTCAGAAAAGAACTGGAAAGACAAGACGATAAAATGGAAGCTATTTCATCAACATACCTCATCCCCTTTAGTATCATCCCATCGTCCAAAGACTGAGTTGGCCGCAGCCAGAACCGATGCCCTTGAGTTCAGTGTAGTGGTAATCCCTGCCTTGGCAATGGAGATCGTTTGTTGTTCCATAGCCTCATGAATAGCTACACGATCATCCTCTCTCATCTTGTCAAACTCGTCAATACAAACAACACCGCCATCCGCCAACACCATAGCTCCACCTTCCATGATGAAGTTTCGCTGATGAATGAAATGATTAATGATATATCCTTTAAAAACACTTCCTAATGTGTGACAGGCAAGTATTTTTTTGTTCTAAGTAATCCTGATGACAGCTCTGGTTCAAAATGTCCCTTCACACACACACAAACTAGTCAAACAAATCTTGCTCCACTCTGATAATCAAGTAAAGGCTTCATAGTGAGGTATTACATTTAATGAATCTATCAAAATATATTCCATTGTTAAAAAACAAACATTATGTTATATACTTCTTACTCATCGCATTTTGTTGCCATTTCTTTGTGATTTAGTAATAAAATATTCTTGATAAACTTCTGATGCTTTTCTCATTTTTGTTTCTAAATATATTCACTTTTATTAAGAATGTTACATATTAAGATCAGAGCCTCTTTTGAAGGGTTTTAACTATTGTAACTTTGCCACTATGGCAACTAACCATGGAGACACAGAGTAGCAAGCAATCACAATTGAGACCCCCCGATACTAAAACAGCAAATATTTCCAATGAAAGCTTAATTCAACCATCAAAATCATTTTCCAGGTAAGAATGCTCAAATCATTTAACTTACTGTTGCTGGATCCCTCATAACTGATGCAGTAAGACCAGCAGCACTGCTTCCTTTTCCTGATGTGTAAACCTACATAAAAAAAAAGATCTCATCATTCATAAAAGTATCTCCTATATGAAACTATCTCCTGCAGCCAAAGGGCAGAGAAAATAATAAAATGATCCAAAATCTGTATTTTTGTTCATTTGTTCCTATTTCACCCAAATATCAATACAAAGAATCTATTGGACAAGGATAGGACCATATTAACAATTAGCACCTTGAGCACCCACAGTGGATACAAGTGCTGAATTCTCGCTACCCCAAATAGCGATTTCGCCGAGATCCGGGAAAATCCCTGTAACGCGCATTGCATTATGGGATAGCTTTTTCGGTATTACAACTTCCTGTTCGGAAGTCCAATGCACTGTTTTGCCATTCAGATCAACAGTGCCGTCATGCACTACAACACAACGTCGCTTTCGCTCGGAAAGTTCGTGATCACAACCCTCTCTTTCACGATACAGTTTAACAGCCTTTTCTGCTAAAGTCACTAATTCTGCCCGACGCTTTCCATTGCAAGGTATTCCTCTGTCAGTTAAGATTTTTTTAAGTTCCGAAACTGATTTTTTATCCATTTTGTGGTCGACTAAAAATTGAACGGAATGAATGCTGTATATATTTAGCGTCTAGTTGAATACGATCGTGGTGTCAGGCCGGTCGCTAAATGCAAAGTTTTAAGATATTCACTTTTTGTTTAATTTTTTATAACCAAATAAAAACATGAATAAAAATTATTTTCACGTGAAATATATATATTTTTTTTATTTATAATTCAAATGGAATAAAAACTGACCAAATTAAATAAAAAGTATTATAATCTGTACATATTACGCTGATTGGCATCGATTTCAGCGTGGTGGAAAACTCAGAATCGCGAACCCCGCGCGAGCATGACTCTTAACCGGAAGTGGTGATGACGACCCGACGGAGTGAAAATTATCTCGTCTCGCGCATTATGAGATTTTTGTTCCTATTTGGGGTAGCGAGAATTGGTTGCACTATTATCATGATCATATAACATATTTCTGATTAATATCAATTGAAATGGTCAACAACAAAACGTTTGCATTCCAAGAAATAATGAATACATCCCCTTACTTTTGTGGACAGAATGATTTGAATGGCATGAGATTGGTAGTCCAGCTTTACGAAAGGTCTAATATGGTTCATGCTTAATGATCATACTAGCTACATTCTTCACTCACCCCAATAGGAGAGACCTTCTCTACAAACTTGAGAAGCTGACTCTTAGCTGTACCAGGGTCACCTAGCAACAGGAGATTGATGTCACCACGGCGTATCAGACCATCAGGAAGACGCTTACGGGATCCGCCAAACAACAGACATGAGATCGCCTTCTTTACATCTGAGAATGAAAGAAAGTCAGGATTGTACATAGTCAATTGGTGCATACAACACATCATCAACAATTAAAAGTCTTGTTATAAATAGGTGAATAACATGGATCAAAATGCAAATATATACACTGAAATCATCCCTTGTAATTTTTTCTTTACTTGTTCAGGCTTAAATTGTCTAAAGACTCTTTCTTGGTATAGAGGAGCAGAAAACTCAAAGAAGATTTTGAGGAGATCTAAAAAGATTTCTTCTAACAAACACAAAGACATAATATCATTAATCTTTACTTTCTCAATTTCCAAGTCTTCTCAATGTCTATCACCCACAAACTCTTAAACTTACCTATACTTCCATAGATAGAGGGTGCTATACTACGCGCGATGATGTCATAGACATTAGGATTGGCAGAAAGACGCCTGAACTCTTCTTCTTCTTGAGGAGTAACCTGATGGGCAGCACTAGTCCTTCCTAACCCTTCCTGATCAACTTCAATACCAACAACACGGATGTAAGGGTTACGGATTCCTACTGCTACCTTGTTCTTACGTGTACGCTGTAAATAAAAAATAAATTTTACATATTACAAATTTTACATTTAACTAATTTTCAATAGAATTCTTATTTGATCTTCAACAAACAAGATGAATATAAAAGTTCTAAAGTTCAATTGAGTTATAACTTCATTGTAAAATGTAAGGTCACATCAAAGTGCTAGTATAAGTGTATGCTGTCAGGGTCCTGTTGGAAGATATTTACTATGATGGTAACTTGTCATCCGATCATACCTTCCATGGTAACCTTGGTTTTGATTGGACCTCAAGTATTGTTACCATGGTAATTATCATTGGATGGCAAAGCGACCATCACATTAACAGGGCCCCAGCTCTTAACTTATATTCTGATCATTTATTTCAATACCAGCATGTAAAAGCAAAAATCCAAGTTTTTGATATTGTTTTTCAAATGATGTTCATATCTGAATTACCTTGGAAACTGGTCCAGCCTTCTTGATGGAATAGACTCCAATGATGGTCACTCTATTACCAGGAACAACCTTCTCACACAAATACCTAACAATCATAAAATGGAAAGTGAAACATGCCTATTAGTATTCTGTGGCTCAGAAAATTAGGTAATTCTATTCAACTGGGAATAAATTATTCCCTACTTGGCAGGCAAGCCCATCTGAAAGTGAGTTTGATATTTGATTTCCATTAAAACTGGGGGTTTGGATAGTATTAAAATACCATATCTCAGCCCCCCCCCCCTCAATATAAGAGTAACCAGGAGCCAGGAGAGATGGTTAAAGGTCAAGTCCACCCCAGAAAAATGTTGATTTGAATATAAAAAGATATATCAAACTAGCATAATGCTAAAAATTTCATCAAAATCGGATGTGAAATAAGAAAGTTACATTTTAAAGTTTCACTTATTTTTCACAAAACAGTGATATGCACAACTCAGTGACATACAAATGAGACAGTCAATGATGTCCCTCACTCACTATTTCTTTTGTTTTTTATTGTTTGAATTTTATTATATTTCACTTTTTACAGATTTGAAAATAAGGACCAACTTGACTGAACCATATACATGTAGCATTAAACAATGCTAATTCCACATGTTCATGGAGGAATTGTTTGTTTTACTTGACAATGAGAAAATTAGAATATTTCATATAATAAAATACAAAAGAAATAGTGAGTGGATGACATCATCAGTCTCCTCATTTGCATACCAAACACTGTGCATATAACTGTTTTGTGAAATTATGCAAAACATTAAATGTCATAACTTTCTTATTTTGCATCCGATTTTGATGAAATTTTTAGTGTTATTCTTGTTGGATTTTTTTCCCTTTTATTCAAATAATCTTTTTGTTGGGGTGGACTTGTCCTTTAACCCTCTCCCTATTACTTAATGTACCTCTGTCACTGTAACACAAAGAAAACTGTTAACTGTATGGGTTTTGGTATTACACCATTCAATATCCCATCATTGTAGTGTTTCTTTAAACCACACAAATGCATGTTTCTCATATTCTAATGTTAACTTGTAATTCAGAGGATAATCCCAAAAGAACAACCCTCCACTATGTTTTGAGGCATTAAGAGTGAATACCCTAGTTTTGATATGTTCTACTACCCACCTGTCACAGAATAGCTGTAAATGTCTTGGCATCTCACCATTGGGTACATCCTCAGGAGCCTCCTGAAGCTTCAAAATCTGAAAGTCTACACACTTACACTTGTCTGGTACAATAAAGAATGGATCCAATGGGCACTTAGGTCTTCCCGCCTGATCACTGAATACAAATAATATGAGAACAAATTTGATAGATCAAACTTTGTTTTGTTTGTTTCACATAAATCAGTTTACTAATCAGAATAAATCACAATATTTGGCTTTTCCGAAATGATGCTTTAAATGTTGCAAGCAAGTCTTAATCCCAACAATTCTGTTTAATTCAAATTTCATCAGTTAAATTTGGAAATTTGTTTGTTTTGCCTATACAGTGCGTATAAAAAAACGGGACAGATTTAAAAAGTCTATAAAATTTTTGTTTCAAATTATGATCTCTATATTTTGGTGTTAATAAGTGCTCTGAAGTCTTATCCTTCAAATGACATTATGACATTAAGTTTCGTTCATGCTTGAGCGAACATGGAATGTTTTTGTCTAGGGTTAAAAAGGAGGCTTGCGCCAAAATGGCATAAAATGATAAATGTGATGGTCGCACTTCTTGCTAATCAGCAGACTTCCTCTTAACCGTTTCATTATCTTTGTCACAATTTTCGAATTATGTGGTCATAATTTATTTCCAAATCTACTTATTTGCTTGAATTGTTCTGGTGTTGTTACTTTTTAATATATGTTCTCTTTTATCTTTGAATATTCCTTCTTTGGGCAAGATTTTTCTTTTTCAACCAAAGTATGGGAGAGCGTGTGTTTTTTCCGAATCCTATTTCATTGTGTGCTACAATGGTTATGGTGCCTTTGAACCGTGGCATACTGATGGGGTGCTCCCCCCCCCCCCACCAATAAAAAAAAAATCATGACCAAGAAAAAAAAAGTGGAAAGGAAATAACAGGAAAAAAAAGAAAGTGAAATATGATATCACTTTCTGAATATTATGTCAAAATCACAAATAGGATATTTTAATAAAAAAGTGGAAATTTTTGCTTGCTTGCTTCACAACTTTTTAATACATTTTTCCCGATCTGCCATATCTTGCTCCTTCAAAATTGACTCAATACACCATTGCCATTGAAAGACATGAATCCTTTCCTGCTTGTCCTGTCAAGCACATAATTAAACTTTGTGAAGGATTCAATAACCCCTTGAAAATAGGATTCATGTCTTTTATAGACCATAATTTTATTTGTTTCACGTTATAAAAGAATCTGAATAACTACAATTCTCCCAATTAATAAAGCAAATATACTTGCTCGGGTTGACAAAAAGTCTTCTTTTCTTACTTATGAAGGAAAGTCCAAAGGTAAAAGAAGTTTATATGACAAACAAAATAATTCAGGTAAATAAATAAATTTGTAAATGAAATTTGACAGCATAATTTGAAAATTATTGCTTTGATAATGAAAAGATTAGGAGGAAGTCTGCTGATTAGACAAAAGTCTAATCATCAAATTTCTAATTTCTGCCATTTTGACGCAAGCCTCTTTTTAAACCCCCGAAAAAAGTCCCGTGTTCGCTCAAGCATGAACAAAATTTATTTTTTTAAATGGCATTCAAAGATAAGATTTCAGAGCATCTATTAACATCAAAATATAGATATCATAATTTGAAACAACTTTTTAATAATTTAAAACTGTCCCGTTTTTTTATACACACTGTATACAAAGAATTCAATTTTTTTTCTAAATTCAGATTGTATAGTCAAATCTACAAGTCTTTTGCCCCCAAATATGCAAAGGACTAAGTACAACTTATATGGAATACATTTAGGCATTACATAGGTGTTAAAAATATATAATTTACTTCATAAAAAAACCCTTAGTACTTGATAGTTTGTATCGTAACAAAATTTCAAACTCACGTGTTGCATTTACGAGGCATGGTGTAACCCTCTAGCCCGGGCTTAAGAGTTAGATTAGGTACATAGTTCCTGCAGCTACGACACTGGATGGTAATGCGTGTTGCCTTAGCACGGATTGCTGATGCAGCAATCACAATACCTGGAATCTTGATAAGCTTTGAGACCTCTTCAGACTTTAAAAGAAAAAAACATTTGACAAGTTGTAATTTTGTATTACATGACATGCAGCTGCTTGCATGTACATGTACGTCATAAAAGCAAAACTTTCAAAAGTTTTATTTCTGTTTTTCTGTGGACTTTCGTCAAACCTATAATCTTATTTGTTTGCCATTCTTGAAAATCAACTTGATAATCATGGTGAACTTCCCCTTCAAAACACAATATTCAAAGTTTCCAGGCTGTATTAGTATGCTAATGAAATTAATTTTCAAATAGCTTTAGGTTTTTAAAGCGCTGTCCCAGGTTGTTCCAGAATCCTTGTAGGTAAATCATTCAACACTCACTTTCAGGTTCCTGATTGGGATGGGGTTGGCTTCAGATTTGAGCATGATCTGAATATCTTGGACATCTTCATCTTCTTCAGGCCTGGGTCTTGTCACTTCATCAGCGGTTTCCTTAGCTGCTTCCTCAAACTGTTTGTACAAAGAGATAATATTTACAGTCTCGTAAAAAGTTTCATCTTTAACACTGAAATACAGTTTAGCTGATTCAGCCCATCAAGTTTCAAGATCTATATCAGAAGTAAAAAATCATACAATTTACACATAAAGGTCTTCATTCTGATTTTTAGTAGGAAGCACTCGAGCTGCTTGTGCACATAATCTATATGGCAAATTTATTACAAATATGTTATAGCTACTAACATAACAATCTATCCACAAGAACAAGCACAATAAACATTCCTCAATACATGTATCTAAATCTATATGGCATGTTTACCTTCTTCGAGAGCTTTTTTTTTAAATAATTTTTTTCATTTGATTTAGGAGTGATTTAAAATGACCAAAAAAAAAAAAAAAAAGGTAGACTCTAGAGCTTGGTAATCAACAGTTTGTTCTTACCAATGGAAGGTATTCAGCTGGTTGTTTTTGTAATTGGTCAGCCAAATCTTCATCAAAGCTGGCCAAATCATCAAGACTGATCTCCAAGAAGTAGTGACCCAAGTTGTAATGACGCTTAAGCTCATCTCTGCAAATCAGGGGAAATAAGGAAAATATAGTTTAAAGTGCTGATTTTATTATAAGTACAAACAAATTCTATGAGGTTTCCCAAAACAGTAGAGGCGCTGGTCAGAAAATTGGGATCATCCCAGTTTACAAGGACTGTCTCAGTTTTCAAAGACTTCTCCACACAAGAAATCTATGAAAGTTCATTCACCTGTCAAGTGCCAACATGAATTGAGTGCGTTAGTCAATGTAAACATATCAGGTTTCAGAACAAGATTATTGGAAGACAGCAAGTCATGAAAAATAGACGAAATGGGGGGAATTGAGGTCACTGAATCTATTTTTAGCACTCTCAGATCCCGTAATTTCCATCTTTGTCACGCATAGCCAGGATACTGGTAGTCTGCTGTGTAAACCCTTCACTCAAGGGTCTGAATGTGCAGTCTAATCATACATGTACCTAGTGTACTGAAGGCCCTCTCGCTCAGGATTGAAACAGCAAGTTTTGTATGGAGACACACTTGCTGATCGAAGTTTCAATCAGGGTCTGTGCCTGCAGACTATAGCCAGGAGGCTCCTAGAGATCAAGCCATTCACTGACATGCTTAATCTCCACGGAGCCAGGGATTGCATTGCATTCAGGTACACACACCATCGTTTTTCCCCAAGGTAGACTCTTCCTAAACAAGTGGAACGCCTCTGGCAGTCTCGCCTGCATTATGCGATTTTAATATCGCAGCAGTGCTAACTTTGAAAACTACTATAAAATAATCATTCACAAAAACACCATTCATATAATGACATAATACCACGTTCATTGACCATAAATGACATTTGAACGGTGACTTAAGACTTGTCAACTACACCCATGTCCACATTTCATTCACTCTATCTATAAACTTTCAAAGTTATGATGACAATTCAACAATTACCCCAACATGGCCTAAGTTTATTGACCTTAACTGACCTTTGACCTTGGTTTTGTGACCTGAAACTCATAGGGGATGTTCAGTGATACTTGATTACTCTTATATCCCAAGTTTTATGAACTAGATCCATAAACTTTCAGAGTTATGATGGTAATTCAACGAATACCCCCAACACGGCCAAAGTTCATTGACCTTTAATGACCTTTGACCATGGTCATGTGACCTGAAACTCGTACAGGATGTACAGTGATACTTGATTACTCTTATGTCCAAGTTTTATGAACTAGATCCGTAAACTTTCAGAATGTTAGGATGGTAATTTAACAAATACCCCCAACACGGCCAAAGTTCATTGACCTTAAATGACCATTGACCATTGACCATTGACCATGGTCATGTGACCTGAAACTCAGGCAGGATGTTCACTAATACTTGATTAACCTTATGGCCAAGTTACATGAACTAGATCCATAAATTTTCAAAGTTATGATAGTAATTCAACAAATACCCCCAACTTGACCAAAGTTCATTGACCCTAAATGACGTTTGACATTGGTCACGTGACCTGAAACTTGAGCAGGATGTTCACTTATACTTGATTAACCTTATGCCCAAGTTTCATGAACTAGGTCCATATACTTTCTAAGTTATGATGTCATTTTTAAAACTTAACCTTTGGTTAAGATTTTGAAAATAATTCTCCCAACATGGTCAAAGTTCATTGACCCTAAATGACCTTTGACCTTGGTCATGTGACCTGAAACTCAGGCAAGATGTTCAGTAATACTTGATTAACCTTATGTCCAAGTTTCATGAACTAGGTCCATAGACTTTTTAAGTTATAATGTCATTTCAAAAACTTAACCTTAGGTTAAGATTTGATGTTGACGCCGCCGCGGCCGTCGGAAAAGCGGCGCCTATAGTCTCGCTCTGCTATGCAGGCGAGACAAAAACCTATATCTTAAACTTTTGTAGCCCTAACTTATGTAAATGGGCTACAACGCTATTCCCCCACCCCTTAGGCACTAATTGTGCCTTTTTTTATTATGAATTTATGTTAACTTTAAAAAAAGATTGTAAGAAGAGGAGCATTTATTTACAAATGTTATTGTCGCCACCTTGTCTTCTTTATTATTGCAGCCTAGCTACGAGACGCGTATAGAGGGCGGCAAAATCATGAGCGGTGGTGCTAGATAAAAAATGCGTACATTTGCCGATAAATATCATGAATCTCAACTCGGCAGGATTAAGCATTGAGGTGAGATTTATATGTATCGGCAAATGCACAAACTTTTTATCTAGCACCACTCATGATTTTGCCGCCCTCTATACACGTCTCTTAGCTACATGTAGGCTGCAATAACAAAGATAAAAAATGCAAGCATTTGCAGATACATAATTCTCTCGCCAGTACAGGGGTCATGCACACAAGCTTTTCACAATTAGAGCTAATTAAGAATACAAGAACTTTTTTACATTGAGAATCTGCAACTTATGGAATAGATCTAGATTCTACTCTTCCCGAGCTTGTAGAAGAGTCTAGATCTAGATTATTCTAAGGGTATATTACAACTTGAAAAGAGGATTGATTTTTGGTGGCGTAATGCAGAATTTAAATTTGATTATAAGGTTCCTCCCCGGACCGTGCCAATTCTTCAGACGTCACTGTTTATCAGTCACCAGGTCAGCTGGACATACACGTAGGCCTAGAGGAACAGAAGATCCTGTGTCCAGAACTGAACCTTATAATTATGCATGTAACTGTAAGACAAGATGGCGACACTAACATATGTGAGTAGATCTAAATGCTCCTCTTCTTTTCATATTTTTATTCAGATCTAGATCTAACCCAGGGAGCCCAGGGGCTTACCGTGTATTTGACCATACTCACGGGACTAGCATGATTTATGGTCTAAATATTTCTCCAAATGAATTGTAAAAACAGAATTTATGCACTTACCACGATTATATGGATGTAGGTCTAACGAGTGACAGTTTCCTGACATCGAGGCACAGACTGGAACCTCAAAAAAACGAAAAGTTTTCTCCTTCTACCCCAGTCTAGATCGGCCATTTTTGTTATGAATCATAACAAAATGGCCGATCTAGACTGGGGTAAGAGAGAAATTTTTGTTTTTTGAGGTTCCAGTCTGTTCCTTGATGTCAGGAAACTGCCACTTGTTAGACCTACATCCATATAATTGTGGTAAGTGCATAATTTCTGTTTTTGCAATTCATTTGGAGAAATATTTAGACCATAAATCATGCTAGTCCTGTGAGTATGATCAAATACACGGTAAGCCCCTGGGCTCCCGCCCGCGCAGGAGCTCCCTGGGTTAATCTAGATCTAGACCTTTTACATGTAGATCTAACAAGGTCTAGATCTAATTTTTTTTAAAGAGACAACTTTTGGCCGAAAGGGTTAGAATCTAGATCTAAAAGGATATTGTAGAGTCAGAGAGTCTAGCCCATTTTATAAACTGTTAGATCTACTTTAGTCTAACGTTGCTTGGGTTACTCATACACAAACACTAACAGTTATAAGTTTGAGCTCAATTCCTCAAAGTCAAAACCCTGATATATTTATAAAGTTGTGATTTTGAGCTTTAATTTTATTTAATTAAATCATGGAAAAATCATGAAAATTACGTCGCGTGTAGTGCAATGGCAGGCCGTCCCTTGCTCCATGGAGATTTTGTATTGCTAACCCCTTAATGGTGGCTGCACGATCGCGAGCCGTCTTTGTACGAGCGCAAGAAATTAAAAAAAAAATCATGTTAAAAAACTCTTTGAAACAGACGGCTGCCAGCAGTCTGTACGTGGAGATTAACCTACGTAGAAAATTTATTAATCTCTAAGTTAGGAGCCTCCTGGCTACTCCATCTTCGATCGGCCATAGGCCTAGATCTAGACCACTCATTCTATGAACAAGGTTATGATACAATCTTGTTCTCTGTTATTACTCTCTGTGTGGTGAAATTGGTCTTGAGGACGCAAAGATGATGACTTTTAATATAATGAAATATACTTCTTCATCATTGACGTCTTGACACTCTTCCCATAGTCGCAGAAGAGAAGGACCAAAACGAAGATGGATTTCCCACGGAAATCCATCTTTTGAAACAAAAATCACTTGAATTTTATGAATTTCATTGATTTTTACACCTTCCTACGCCTAATGCGTAGGAAGGTTTTAAAAATTATAATATCAAAATGTGAAAAAATTAAGGTTTCTTACCTAACTGATGCCGAGTAGACACCTCGATCCACATGTAAACAACGTAAGTACAATAGCGTCGACCCTTGAACCACTTATGTATGACGTACTTCCGGCTAGCGATGCCGTTCTGATGAATAATTTATAGATAAAAATGATTATTTCACAAATACTAAAATTTATTACATGATTATAAATAATTATTAGTATTATACTAATTATTTATAATTACGTGATAAATTTTAACATTTGCGAAATAATATTTTTTTCCTATGAATTATTCATCAGAACGGCATCGCTAGCCGGAAGTTTGTCATACATAAGCGGTTCAAGGGTCAACGCTATTGTACTTACGTTGTTTACATTTGGATCGAGGGGTCTACTCGGCATCAGTTAGGTAAGAAACCTTAATTTTTTCACATTTTTATATTATAATTTTTAAAACCTTCCTATGCATTAGGCGTAGGAAGGTGTAAAAATCAATGAAATTCATAAAATTCGAGTGATTTTTGTTTCAAAAGATGATTTCCGAGGGAAATCCATCTTTGTTTTGGTCCTTCTCTTCTGCGACTATGGGAAGAGTGTCAAGACGTCAATGATGAAGTAGTATATTTAATTATTTTAAAAGTCATCATCATTGCGTCCTCAAGACTAGGTGAAATAAGGTTGGCAATGTTTGGCTTATTTTCTCTTTTTCTTTGGGACAAATGCTTGATTTTTTGACACTGTCAGTTTCCATTACAGCTATTCATCATACAACTTGGTTTTTTAGTAAATTTGATTCTCTAAATTATTTTTTCTTAATTAAAAATAGAGATTGAAAAATTACAATTGTCTTGCCATATTACTTTCCACTAATAGAGGGCATACATGTACATATGGATGAGTTTATCTTATTTGCTGATGACACCACAATTATTGCATCAGATCATAATCTTTTTAATTTAATAAACAAAACAAATAGTGAACTGATTAAAATTACTAACTGGTTTAATGCAAACAAACTTATTGTCAACTATGAAAAAACAAACTTTTTATATTTCTCAAACAAAAATACTGTTCATAATCAATTGAATATTTCCTTAATTATGAATAATGTCAATCTTACAATGACCAGAAATGTTAAATTTCTTGGAGTCACCCTTGATGATAAGATTAATTTCAGTGAGCATAGATTGGAAATATGTAGGAAAGTATAAAAAAGTATAGGCATTTTATTTAAACTCCAATCTATTCTTCCCGAAAAACATCTGATAATGCTATACAATTCTTTAATCCTTCCTTATTTACAATACTGTAATATTGCATGGGGAGGGACAGGTTCAACAAAACTTGAACCCTTGCACAAACTTCAGAAAAAGGCTTTACGAATTTGTACATCTTCTCATTTCCTTGCCCATTCTCAACCAATATTCTTTAGACTTAAAACGTTGAATATTTTTGATATTCATACTTACCAAACTGCTATTCTAATGTTCAAACTAAAAAAAACAATATTACCTAGCAATATCTCTTCATTTTTTCAACAAAATAAGCATATTCATTCTTACAATACCCGACAAAGTTCAAAATTACACTATTCAAAAGTAGAAAATGATCGCTCACTGAGATTAATCCGTCATCAAGGTCCTCGGATATGGAATACTCTGAATGTGAATGTTACATCATGCAGCTATTTAAACTCTTTTAAACAAAAATGTAAATCAAGCTTGCTATCCACTTATAGTCACTAAATATATATATTTTTTTTTCTCTCTCTAATAATTGGATAATATGTATGTACATTGTGCTTTACCGGTATTTGATGCGTCTCACTCTTTGTGGCTGGTTCACTTGAAACTTTTTTTTTTTTTTTTTTTTTTTTTTTTTTTTCTTTTCATTTACAAATTTTAGAGTGACTTGTTCCAGGCACAATTGACTAGGCACAAATACCTCCTCCCCCCCCCCCATGCCTGTGTGATTGACTGTGTGGTGTGGATGTGTTTGTTTTGTTTTTGCTTTGTTACTCTGTTTAAACGCTTTTTTTATCATCTTCTTTGTGTACACAATCTACTGAATTTTTGTTCCTGGGGGGAACATTTAACCCACAAGCTTCGCTTTTTAGTTCCCCCCTTTTTCCTCATCTATTATATTATTGTACATGGATTATGAAATGCATTTTTTTTAATGCTCTCTTTATGTATGTAAATATTTAATGACTAGAAATGCATTTATAATGTTATGTGTTGTAAATATGAATTTTATTTTTTTTACTGATATGGAAATAAAGACATTGAATTGAATTGAATTGAATTGAACATAAAAATATGCCCGAAATTCAAGTTTTCGAGCGCTCTGGTGAATACAAAAAATTACTCCCAAGTTACTAATGAAAAATAAATTGCAACTGTATGGAAATTAGTATATTTGGTCACAAAAGTGATATTTTAATGATTTTTTAAAGGGATGGTCCAGCCTGGAGATATTTATATCTCAATAAATAGATTAAAATTCACAGAGCAAAATGCTGAAAATTTGATTAAAATCGGATAACAAATATCGAAGTAATTGAATTTTGAAAGATTTGCATTATTCCTGTGAAACAGTTCTAGGCAAGTCTTCATGAATATTCATTAGGTGGGCTGATGATGTCATATCCCCACTTGTTCTTTTGTATTTATTATTAGCCTGAGGACTTCATGATGATATTTTTAAATATTTTGACATATAGATTCTATGTCAAAATATTAAATAATATTTTGACATATATATAGGTCTAGATCTATGTCAAAATATCAAAAAATATCATCACGAAGTCCTCAATTCTATTTTATTATATATTAGGTTTATTCAAAATGTTTCTACCAAGAACTAAAATAATTCGATTGACAACTGATTTAGTGCATTAGTTATTTATTGCCGCAACTTATTTCATCATAATGGAGACGCATCATTTACACATGTATGAAAAAATGAAACAATTATGATTTCATGTAATACATGTAAAACAAAAGAAAAAGGAAAGTGGGGAAGTGACATCATCAGCCCACTTAATGAATATTCATGACGATGTGCGTATATAGTCTATTACTGTTTTCACAAAATATTGTCTTATTGATTAAACTTTAAATTCAATAACTTCAGTATTTGTTATCCATTTTTGATGAAATTTTCAGCAATTTGCTCTGTGAATTTTGGAAAGAGTTCCATGGTTCCATATGCACCCCCCACCAAAAATAAAAAAAGATTGTTGAGACTTCCGGTTTGTTCCTATCATTTCTTTACTGTTGCTTTAAATACCTTAGTCATGTTAGTTGGGACTCGAACTCACCTCGTTTTATCTGCAGTCAAGACCTTTCCCGCTATGCTAGCGAGAAGCGCTGATACCGGAAGGGGTATTTTTAACGATTATCAGCCGGTAGTTCGACTCGTCTTGACTCACAGGACACAGACCCTGCCGGTCCCTGGCTTTACTTACTTAGTTACCGACTAAATAAAACTAGATTATAGATAGATCCTGCTCGAAATTTGACGGTATAAAGCCATATTTTGGTATTTATTTCCACTCCCCCATCATATATGTTCTAGGCCTAGGCCTATATTAGGGCTAGATATATTATTCTGAACCTTCTCCTATTTTTTGTTTTCAATTTTAGTGGGGCCTGGGGTGCATATATTATGGAACTCTTACCTGAATTTTACTCTATTTATTTCACATATTAATATTTTACTTCAGCCCGGACCATTCCCTTTAAAGGCTTTAAATTGTGTGCTGTGTACAGCATTGGCATACACCATACTCCATAGTCCTACCTGTACTAGATTCCCCACAGGCAGGATGGTAATGAATCCTTGAGTGGATCTAGCTTTTACCTTTAAAACCTTTAAAATGTTTACCTTTTACCTTTAAAATTTAAATGTCCCAAAAATATGCACAGACACACCGCACCGCCAGCCGCGCTAGCAGTGCAGTGCAGTCTCTTTCTTACCGGTATTTGTAGGAAAAGTTTGCATCATGAAACTTTCGAAGAAAGTCCTTGAAACGACGTTGCAAGGCGGCTCGATTAATCCTGCCATCATCAGGTTGATCTTCTGATCCAAAATTGTCAGAGAAAAAGATTCCTGGATCATCAAATCCTGCCATTTTGGAGCACAATCAGTCAGAGAGCACGTATTCTTTTAGATCAGAATCCAAATCTTTGTTATGAACTTCGCGGGAATAATAAACCACGTGAACTAAAGCTGGCGCGAAACTACGACTTCCGGGATTTGAAGACACAACTCGTTTCTTTGTAATAATTTGCGTTTCTCGTAGTTAAAGTGAAGGAGCATAAAACATAGTTTGTCTTTAACTTCTGCTAGGATTGATACATTATCAAGAAGGGAATAATTGTTCCGTCCAAAGAAAAATAAATACTTTTTCAATAGAAAAATAGACATTCACATAGTCTCGACAAAGAGGAGATACAACTCATTCTAATCTTTGACAACTTAGTCCTAGTTTTTGAAGAATAATCCTCAGTATATTCCTTGCTTTTAATTTGAGATAGACCCATCTATTCTTTGTTAGAATCCATTTAATATAATTACCTTCTAATGAAATGGATTTTTCCATTTTGTTTTCATAATTTTCACAAAATTGTTCATTACATCACCACTCCGCATCGCATGTTCGTGGGGGTTGTGGTTTTGTGTGCTGGAGAGATCAAGACTGAGCAACGTAATCTGATATGTTTAGCTGCCTTCTCCGCTGGCCCAGCAAATTACGACACGCCGGTGGAAATTTTGGAAGTGGAACTCGCAGGTGAGTCCGTTAAACGTTATGCAATACAATTAAGGGCAAGTCCACCCCAGGGAAAAGTTGATTTGAATCAATAGAGAAAAATCAAACAAGGATAACACTGAAAATTTCATCAAAATCGAATGTAAAAAAAGAAAGTGACATTTTCAGCTGTGTCTGAATCCTCTCTGCCTCTGCCTGGTGCATGGTCACATGGTGTAGATATAAAGTTAGACTTAACTTTTAGTTAGAGGGATATTTATAGGGATGTGCCCCAAAAATTGAAGTGTCGTAATTCTAGTTTTAAATAGTTTAACTGGAATAAGCTTTGAAACACGAGTAAAATGACACCAAGAATAAAGATCATGAAATTGGACCAGGGGTTGCCGAGATAAAAGAGGAAGCAAATTGCCTAAAAGTAAAAAGGTAAACTAAAAGCAAAAATTTTTGCTCGCTCACAACTTTTTCGTAATTTTACACGATAAACCATATTGAACCCTCTAAAATTGTTTTGGCTCATTACGCCACTGTCTTTTGTATTAACATGAAATTATGTTTATTCTATAGATGTATTCCAAGAACTAAAAAAGTTGGATTGACAAATTTAGTATAGTCACGTATTGTATTACCGGACACTATTATGATTCCGGACGCGCATATTACTGCGTTCTAAAACAAATTCGTACCGTAAGACTTCCGTAATTCGATTTCACAGAGCAATACATAGAACAAGATTGCAATAAAAACAAGGCAAAAAATCCAACTTTTACCTAATTATCTCTCAAAATGACAGAAAATGCTTAAAATATCATATAACATAGTTTTGTATTAACAATTGATATATTTTCTAACGGAAATATGGGCCTGATTTTGCAGAATTTCAATCTCGTCCACTCCTTCGATCGAATGATGAGGTGTGGTGAATTGTGGGTGATCATCGATGGCTAGTTCTCAAGGTACCCGTGCGCGAGGTATACCGTGAGTAGAGCCGTCGATCGGCAGCGCATCGATAGAACTTGATAAGCGTCACGATACGAACGCGAGCATATTATTATTGGAAAGTGCCATGGAACATGCAGCTAACAAGACAAAATAAAATAAGTTATCGAACACGAATTTATTACCAACATCTGCTCAGATTCGATATAAAAAAGCAAATAATACTTAGAATTTACTCATGATATGATATAAGAAGAAAAAAATCACACAAATTTGCTCTTACATCATTATAATCAAGGATATCTTTACCCGTCCGGCGCGCGTCCGGAATCATGATGTAATTTGTCGCGCACGAAAATAATTGTTTTTCGTGGAGGGGTATGCGGCAACTGCGATGCAAAGAAAATGGTTGGTAAATATAAAATAATTTTATCATATTTATAATTTTCATAATATTTGGAATAGCAAGTGTGAATTTTTCTTGATTGTATTTCCTCTAGTTGTCATTTTTAAAGCACTGAAATAAAGGTGTCCGGCAATAGGATACACTGCCATACATTAGGTATATTGATGACACTTATTTTATTTTAAGCGAGGCATATAACACACTCATGTACATAAAACATGAAATATTATGGTTTCATGTAATTTGGGGTTGTGACATCAGCAGCCAACCTAATGAATATTTAAGTCGTGATTTAAATTTGCCAACCCTGTTACAAAGTGCTAGAGAATCAAACACAAAATTAACAAATTTGAGAAAGTGTTCAAATTCATGTTTATTTCAACATGAGCATCCAGACATCCTACCAGCTGTGAAATATGTGTAATTTGAGCAGAATTATATGTTATTTCAAGTCTAAATTATGCAGTACTAATTATAACAGTTTGAATGCACTATTGCACAAAGCATGTATGAAAAAGGCATGTATATGCAGACGCATTTACGCACAAAGGGTCTATTTGTTTGGACCATAATAGGTCCATGTTTGGACTAAGGATCAAGAACGAAAAGAAATACTTGAATATTTAGGCCTGTTCAAATGTGCGGAGGAATCTATAGGTGGTTTTGAATTGTATGGTACCTGAATATCTTCTGCGCTTAAATCTTTATGCCTGTCTCTCAACCCCAATTTGTGGTTACATAGTTCCACATGACATAAACAGTTATTGAATCTCTTGATCATGTTGTTACTATTTGCCAACTTTTATTCATTGTCATCGATCATACTTCAGGAAATAACTGAGGAGATTGTATTGAGTTGATAATCACCATGTCTGGATCAAGATTTGGTGATGCCGCCAAGGCTGCTAATGGATTTGGACTTTTGGTCAAGAGCTTTGTGGATGGTCAATGCAAAGAAGTAGGCCAGATCTGGGCTAACTCTAGTTTAAGGTCAGCTGTCCAAGGTATCCAGACCAAGACAGAAGAGAGGGTCAGTGATGCATGGATGAATTTAAACAAGGTAGGGATTTTTTAAAAGATATCTTTTTGAAATTATTTATCTATTTCTTCTTGAAGAGACAATTAAGTGACTGTTTTTACTTTTGATGATACCTGTTTTTTCATGAAATTTTGAACATGCTATTCAAAACAAAGGTCTATATGGAAGATGGTTGGTATTAGCAATGTATCTCATATTGTCCTGTGCAGTCAATTTTTTCATAGAAATTGTTTGAATATTATATGAAATCTTGTCTTATCAGGATATTGAACTGCTGAAGAAATTGCCTGATATGCGTTAGAGTAAATTTTAGAATTAATGGCTTATGCTGTAAGATATTGGAATCGCCAAAAAAAAAAGATTAAAAAAATTATCTTCTCGGCCTTGAGTCACATACAGTGCATAGAAACACATGTTGGAACTACACAATTTTCCCCCCAAAATCTTAGCTGTCTTTTTTCTTATCTTATGTGACTGACGGTCTGACCATCTAATCCAACAATAAGTTCGCATTAGACACATTTATGACAGTATTCTTAGTAGATAATATTTTAAAACAAATTTGAAAACTTACAATTATTCTCAATGCCCTTTTAATTTCTTGACTGCCACTCCCCATTATTTATTCTAACATATGTCTTTCAAAATTCTATTATTTTCCAATTTATAGGCTGAGAAAAATGATGATTGGGGTGACTCCATTGTGACAAGTGATCCTGAAGAATGGGGTGATACCTTTGCTGAGTCAGCTTCTCAGTTTGCTGCTGAAGACTTGACAGCAGCTCATTCTTCCAGAGAAAATGATCCACAGGGAACAGCACCCTCTAGAGGTTACCATACTTTAGCAAGTACTGCTGCTGCTCGGTACCGGTATAGGGTACACAGTGACATTTCTCGCAGATACTTTAACTCCGGAGCTGTTTCAGCTGACGACATCGGGAAGACAAAAAGTTCAGGGCCAAAGATACCACCTCGTAAGCCTGCTGCTAGACCAAGAATAAAACCAACAGTAAGTTGTAAAAATGTTGAATTTGGTAACCTGGCCTTGAGAAGATATTCCTTGGCACCTTGGAAGGGTTTGGCTTGTGCCAGGGTATCAGTATATCCTTTTTTAATAACTCATTTGCACCCCTAAGGGGGTGTTGCAAGAAAATATTTGCAATCAATCCCAAATATTCTGTTGCAATTTTACAGTTGATTGATCACTTTTAACTTTAGAAAATCAGATTAAAGTACTTGTTTCATGGAGCAGATTAGCAATCTATCGCAAATTTGCAATTAATTGCACGGCATATACTTGATTTCACGAACGAAAATAGATCTGCAATTGATCGCAAGTTTCTTGCAACGCCCCATTAGGAAAATCTTATCAAAGAACCGCTTGCTGTGTTCAGGAATGACTTAATTTTGTGTCCTTGACTTAGATTACTTTCTTGCAATTATAACCAATATAATGTGTACATCTTCTAACTGCATCTGGTACATCTGATGTGGGCTCATCGTGGTCTAGTGGTTCTGACTCTTGCCTTTCAAACAGAGGGTCGTGGGTTTGAATCCTAGCCATGGCGTCTTTTCCTTCAGCAAGAAATTTATCCACACTGTGCTGCACTCGACCCTGGTGAGGTAAATTACTGGCAGGAAGTAATTTCTCAAAAAGCTGTGCGCACCAGAATCGGTAGACTAGCTTAGCCGGGGTAATATAGGAGCGCCTTGAGCACCTAGCAAGGTGGATACGTGCGCTTTACAAATCCTATATTATTTATTTATTATTTATTAACTGTATCATCAACATTTTTCTACAGCTCAGTGCCCAAGCTAAAGAGAGAACAGTTCCATCATCAAGAATGAGTAGAGTTCTTAATTTTGGAGGTGAGGCAAGTTTTTATGTTGATCGTTATAATGGTTTTGTGTAATATGGATGCATAAATGTTTGGATCATTAAACATGAATTGAAAATATGTGTTGTATTTTGTGTGTGTCTTGAAAATTATTAAAATCTTCAAAGTATTCTTTGTAAACGGTGAATACAGTAATAATGATCATTATTTTACAATATTAGAATATTTCATAATCAGATACAAATTTTAGTTTCTACCTTACAAATTTGTATTTTGATTAATTATTTAATTTCTTTCAACATTTTCTTATTACAATACATCAATTTAAGATTTCTAGTAAGATATTCATTCATATTGAAATCCTGTTTTCTATAACCATGTTTCTACTTTGTATTTATTGCATATATAACAGGAGCTCCTGTCTGACTGCTTATAATAAGAAGGTTTGAAAGCAATTTTGTTTGTGTATCATTTTAGGTCTAGCTGCTGGTATTGGAGTTGGAGCTCTAGCAGAAAAAGTTAAAAGAGGTTTTGGGTTAGAAGAAAGTAAGTTTTTTTCTTTATTTGATAGAAAGATTGAATACACATACTTTTAAAAAGTAAACATTGAAAAAAAGATGAAATTCCTTGATAGTTTTAAACAAATTTAACCCTATCTAGGCCGGGGTATTTTAGGAGTTCATATGGCCGGGGGCCTCCCAGGCCCCCCCATGAGATCTCGGCCGTTGACCGCGCGATCACGCCGAAATTTGGCACGCAGGTTGTCTGGGACATAATCTACAAAATTGTATAGTAATTTATTTCATGCAAATTGCTATTAAGTGATTATGCTAATTTATGCGTAATTAGTATGCAAAATCATACTTTTCCCTCTAACTCCCTAAATAAAGCTCCAAATGTTCTAATTTTTGCTTTAGAAACTCTTTGTGGTTTTCTTAGCAAGTTTACATGAAAAAATTGCGATATCAGACCAATTTCTTATGTATTATATTGTTTTTTGCAATTTCTTATGTAGTTCTATGTTTTTGGACCTTTTTATTTTCATTGTTTTTTCAATGAAATTTGTTGGGGACTCTTCTGAGATCATAAACAGCATAAAATAAATACATTTGGACCAGCAAAACTAAAAATAATCATACATTTATGATTTTTGGTTGAAAACACAATTTGCATTGACTTTGTACACGAAATCACGTTTTTGAGCAATTTTTGGTCTGACATGCACTTACACAATGTTGCGTAATTTCCGAAATGCGTACCCGGGTCACACGAAATTGGTCTCAAAAGTTGCGCAAGACTTGAAAGTAAAAAGTCAGCGAGTGGCGCGGTCAAAAAATTTTGCACGGCGAAAATATTGCGCGAATCGTTGGGGGGCCTCCGAGGCCCCCCCCCCCGGCCTGGATAGGGTTAAAGGACAAGTCCACCCCAACAAAAAGTTGATTTGAATAAAAAGAGAAAAATACAACAAGCATAACACTGAAAATTTCATCAAAATCGGATGTGTAATAAGAAAGTTATGACATTTTAAAGTTTCGCTTAATTTCACAAAACAGTTATATGCACATACTGGCCGGTATGCAAATGAGGAGACGGATGACGTCATCCACTCACTATTTCCTTTGTATTTTATTACATGAAATATGAAATATTCTATTTTTCTCCTCATTGTCAAGTGAAACAACAGTGATTCCTCCCTGAACATGTGGAATTAGCATTGTTTAATACTATATGGTTCAGTCAAGTTGGTCCTTATTGTTAAATCTGTAAAAAAAAAGAAATAATGTATAATTCAAACAAAAAACAAAAGAAATAGTGAGTGATGGACATCATCGACTGACTCATTTGCATGTCACTGAGATGTGTTTTTCACTGTTTTGTGAGAAATAAGCGAAACTTTTAAAATGTCATAGCTTTCTTACTTTACATCCGATTTTGATGAAATTTTCAGCAATATGCTGGTTTGATTTTTCTCTATTTTTTCAAATCAACATCTTGACCTTTAAAGATGTTTCAACTTTGAGGTGTTGAGTGTGCCAGTAATAGTATAAAGATATGAAGTTTTTATATTTTATTATGTGTTATGTATTGTGAGATTGTACTGAGTAGTATTTGAGCCAAATATTACAGTATTTCAAATAAGAATTTCATCACCTTTTCAATATGTAGTTTATGGTATACTATTTATTCATCATTCTTTTAAAGCAGAGAGAAAGAGAAATTTTTTTTTGAGAAATTGTGAATTATTACCGTTCAATAAATCAATTCCATGCTTTGTTATTGAAATATATTGATATTTCATTTTTTCCCATATTAGATGGTAAGATAGACTCAAATATATTGTTGACAGAAGCTAATGCTGAGAGAATAGTAGATACACTGTGCAGGGTGAGAGGTGCTGCTCTTAAACTGGGTCAAATGCTTAGTATTCAAGGTAAGAAACCTGGAAATAAATCCCTTCTGTTTCTTCTATATGCCATGTCTAGTGATGTCTCTTTGGTTATAGGCACCATTCCACCCCTCTTCATGTCTAACTTGTACTCAATGCAATATTTCACTTGCAAGATTGGTACTGATTTCCCATCTCACATAGAAAATATGAAAATGATTCTAAAACCACTCTGTGGTAAGGTGTCAGCCGATATTTAAACTACCACTCAAAAGTCCCTGGAGGCAACCATGGTTATATTGCATGCAACCCAGGTAAAAACACACAATTTGTGCAATAATGTTCTGAGCCAGTGAATTAATTTGGACTTCAAAAATCATAATAAAAAAAAAGAATTTTGTGAAAGAGTACATCTTCCTCATCCTAACATTAAAAAAGGAAGAACAAGCATTTTTATATAGATAACAGAAGAAACATGAATTGATGTATGTTCATTCCAAGCCAATGTCATTCCTCATTTGAATAACATATTAAATACAATTAAAGTGATAAGAACTTGAGATTTCTTTAATAATGGTTTTTCTTTCAGATAATACTCTTATCAGTCCTGAGCTTCAAAAGGTGTTTGAGAGAGTAAGGCAGAGTGCAGACTTCATGCCTCTATGGCAAATGGAGGTAAGTCAATGTGTTTGATTATCTTTTTCTCTTTCTCTCATCTGCTTGATTTTGTAGATTTTACATTACCCAATTTATTAAATTTATCCTTTTTCACTTTTTTAATCTTTGTCATAAACACAACTGTATAATTCAGAAATGGAAAAGGCAATGTTTTTAAAATGGATAATCACACTTCCTATGAGGAATTAAACATTGCAGCATTGGTGAGATTATGTTCAGGGAATGTGTACTACTGGGGTGCCAATGACATAGACACAAAGACAAAACAGCCTTTTATATATTTTTTTTCTTTGCTTAACCCTAAATCTCCCGGGGTATTTTGATTCTTGTCATTCCCGGGGGGGGGGGGGGGGGGGGGGCCATTATGGCCCCCCCTTAAGATCTCAGCCGCGGATTGCGCGATCACAACGAAAATTTGCATGATGGTAGAGAATGACGTTATCTACGCAGTTGCATTGGTAAATTTCACTGAATTCATATATTTTTATTTTATATGAATTAATTATGCTAATTTATTCATGAAATCATACTTTTTGCTCTGATTCACTAAATAAAGCTCCTAGAATGCCATTTTTTGGTGAAAATATGCTTTATAGCATTCCTAACAATTGTGAATGAAAAAAATTCTGGTACCAAGACTGATTTCTTATGTATTTTATTGTTTTTTTTAATTTCTTATGTATTTCTTTTTTTTAATACTTTTTTTTTAAATTGTTTTTTCGAAGGAAATCGTTCCAGACTTAATTTTGATCATAAACAAGGCAAAATTAATTAAGTTTAATCCGTAAAAGTAGAAATAATGATACATTTATGAATTTTGGCTAATACACAATCTGCATTGGATTTGTACATGAAATCACGTTTATGAGCAATTTTGGGTCTGACATGCACTTACATAATGTCGTAAGCGCGTACCCGGGCGTCACAAATTTGGTCTCAAAATTTGCGCGAGACTTGAAAGTAAAAAGTAAGTGAGCAGCGAGGTCAAAAAAATTTGCGCAGCAGATATATCGCGAAAATTGTCGAGGGGGGGGGGCCATTATGGCCCCCCCCCCCGGGAGAATTAGGGTTAAACATTCATAGAAAGCATTTATAGTTATTGTTCTTGGAGATATCCTTTTGTTGATGAGAAGCCATTAGTGAGAAATCGGTTTCCTTTTCATTTAGAAATATATGAAGAAATCTTCTATTATTTTAAGCTGTGGTAAATGTTATATCAGTAATGATATCTTGTATGTTTATCTCAGAGAGTGCTAAAGCAGGAATTAGGTGATGGCTGGAGAAGTAAGGTTGCATCGTTTGAAGACAAACCTTTTGCGGCTGCTTCAATAGGTCAAGTCCATCTAGCAACAATGCATGATGGGACAGAAGTTGCTATGAAAATCCAGGTAAGATGAAAGAATATGACTTATTTAGACTCTAGATTGTTATAGCTTGTGGGTAATGGGGACAGGGGAACTCTTTGATTGTTTATCCATTGCTTGTGGAACCTCAAACTAGTTGAGATAATTGGAAACATACATCTGTTCACAAGTCATGGAAGATTTTTTGTATTTCATTTTGCTCTTTTATTCATCATTCATAAAGTCATGTATAACTTTACAAATAGCTTATGAAAGAATACACTCATGTGAGAAGGGCCAAGGGTCAAAGTGGTTAACTTTTTCTCTTTTTTTTTACCTTCCAGACATAGATGACATTTAATGTGTCTTAACACAGACTGAAGTACTATTTAAATTCAGAAAAGGATAGGATTATGCCTTTACATAATGATCTAAAAGGCTATTACAAAGTCATAAAAGAAGACTCAATTCTTGCTCTTTATCACTTTTTAAACTGTTTAAAACCCTTTCGAATGAAAGATGAAAATACATTGTGGAGGCGAATTTTGTTCATTTTGTAAAGTTTATGAGATAATACTGACAAATTTATATATACATGTACATCTACGTGACATTTTTATCTTATTGATGTAGTATCCTGGAGTAGCTCAAGGTATTGAGAGCGATATCAACAATCTTATGATGCTTCTTAAGATGTGGAATGTGTTACCTGAAGGTGAGATCTTATTACCACTATAGAGAATCTAGATAAAGGAATTCATTTGTTTACATAAAGCTGACCTGGTGTAAATCAGAATAACTGAATATACTGATAATGAGGCAAAAGGAGAGATGGGGAAGGAAAGGGGATGAAAGAAGAATTCTGAGATAAGTGGAAGAGAGCGTGAAGGGGGATTGAATAAAAGAAAGGGGGGAGAGAAGAAGAGAGAGGATGGGGAGAGGGAGAGGCGAGAAGAGGAAAGAAGGAGGGGAAGGGGGGATAAGGGGGTGAGTGATTTGGAAATATCATATAGTCAGTAAACAAAAGATGATGTAAAGGAAATTTAGACATGTATGTAAGTAACTATTAGAACTTAAGTTGTGTATTGTCTTGTCATTCAAAGGTTTGTATGCTGAGAGTGCAATAGAAGTTGCAAAGAAGGAGCTAGGATGGGAAGTAGATTACATCAGAGAAGCCGAGTGCTGTGAGAAATTCAGGTGAGAAGAATATGACTATATAGTAGATTATATCATAGGTGTTGCCCCCTGCAGTTATTGGTCAATTTCCAGGATATTGGACATATGTTATGTTTCTGATACATGATCAGTGACCTTGTAAGTTTAATTATTGAACAAATACAATTACATTAATTTATTGAAATTTTATTGAATTAATTGAACTTATATTGAATTAATTGTACATTTTATACACTCAAATTAATTCACATTTTTTTCAAAAACCGAACATTGTCTTTATAGAAATGATGCTACAAATTTCAGTGTACTGTCTTGTTCATGAAGGATATTTTAACTTTTAAGGATTTGGCATATGAACTTGTTAAGATGACAATTGTTTTAAGAAGAAGATGAATAGAAAAACTAGAACTGCAATCGTATCAGAATGATGTGCATGCATTGATGCCTGTGATTTAATAGAGGGCAAGAAACAGAAGGAGGTAGAGAGAAAACTGTAGATGATATACATTTTCAAAATATTAGAGGGCGCTATTTCTTAAAGGAATGGTCACTGATGCGTAAAACACAGTTGGATTATGTCAAATGATACAACTGGCAAACCCTGAAAATATGAGACCAAAATAATTAAAAACAAGGGAGTTATGGCAATTTTACTATTTTTCGACTTTGCAATAGAGGGCGCTATTTTGAAAGATTATGGTCACTGATGGATACAAAAACATTTGGCATTTTAGGGATGATACCATAAGGAAACCCTGAAAATATGACACCAAAATGTATAAAAACAAGAAAGTTAGAGCCATTTTACTATTTTCCGACTTTGCAATAGAGGGCGCTATTTATTAAGGTAATGGTCACTGATGCAAAAAAAAAAAACACGTTTGAATTATCAGGGATGGTACCCTTAGCAAACTCTGAAAATATGAAACCATAATGATTGAAAACTAGGAAGTTATGGCCATTTTACTATTTTCGACTTTTCAATTGAGGGCGCTTTTTCTTAAAGGTAATGGTCACTGATGCGTAAAAAACATGTGGATTATGAGGAATGATACAATAAGCATACCCTGAAAATATGAGACAGAAATGAATGAAAACAAGGAACTTATGGCCATTTTGATATTTCTTTAGTTTGCAATAGAGGGCACTATTTCTAAATGTAATGGTCACTGATGCGTAAAAAGAATATGGATTATGAAGGATGATATCATAGGCTAGCCCTGAAAATATAAGACCGAAATGAATGATAACAACAAAGTTATTGTCATTTTACTATTTGTTGACTTTACAATAGAGGGCGCTATTTGTAAATTTAAAGGTCACTGATGCGTAAAAATTTGTTGACTTGTGAAGGATGATACCATTAGTAAACCATGAAAATATGAGACGGAAATGAATAGACAAGGAAGTTCTGGCCATTTTACGATTTTCCTAATTTGCATTTCAATAAATATGAACATTTTGAACGTAGACTATCTTGGATTTGAGTTTAGGGCAAGAAGACGGCATTTTGAAGGGCAAGTCATATTTTTTTATATGAAAGAGCAACTCTTAAAGGAGAATGAAACTCTTGGAGCAAGTTAGCATTTGTGAAAGCAGAAAAATCAAAGAATAAGACCAACAAAATTTTGAGTAAAATAGGACTAGCAACAGAAGAGTTATGAGCATTTGAATGTCAAGATCACTAATGCTATGGAGATCCTCTCATTGGCAATGCGACCAAGATCTATGATGTCACAGATGAACAACTCTCCCCTTTTGGACGCTGAAAATATACCCCAAAACATCTCTTTTTGCTAATTCTAATCATATGACAAACGATTCATCAATGATATAATATTGTGAAACCTCTGTACTTGTCCTCTCATAAAGAGAACACCTCACCTTGTGATAGACTCTATAAAAGTGAGAATATAAGTGAAATAAGTACTAAAGTAATGAGGGAGTTTTACGTGTGTGACATCACAGATCTTGGTCGCATTGCCAATAGGAGGATCTACATGGCATTAGTGATCTCAATATTCAAATGCTCATAACTTTCTTATTGTTCATTCAATCTTCCTCAAACTTTCAACAATATGTTTCTTTGATTTTTCTCTTTGATATGGATTCAGCTGGTTTCAGGGGTTTCATTCTCCTTTAAACAATCAACTGCAATTTGTTAGAAGTCTGTAGCCTGCAGGATACGGGAGTTAGGACGGGATTAGGAATGGTATGCAAATGGACTTGAAATTTACAAAATGGCGCCTGGATGGTCATGCATGAGTGATTTTGTAAAATGGAAGACAGGGGGGCACAACTAGGGATGCTGGACAACATGTCTACCAAATTTGGATGAATTTGGATGAGGGACGGAGCCAGGACAGAGCTAACAAAAACTACTTGTTAAATGAATGGGATTTTGTGGAAGAAGCAGACAGAAGAAGACGACGACGGAATAGGAATACGGAACAACAACAATGCAAAGATTGACCTCTTCATGTAAAATGGATACCAATCATGACAATTATGTCATTCCCTCTAATGAAAGATTTCATGTGATTCTCAAACTATTCTGATGTGGTTGTAAAAGGCTAAAATGCATTCATAGGATTGATTTATGATGTTAACCACATGATTTATTTTTGCTACTATATATAGGAAACTGATAGAAGGAGATCCAATCTTTATGGTTCCAAAGGTTATTCCTGAACTTTCAACAAAAGAGGTCATCACAACAGAACTAGTAGATGGAATATCATTAGAGAAAGCTGAAGATTTGAGTCAAGAGCGAAGGAATGAGGTGAGAAAATGTCTTTGAATGGAATGTTTCCTCGTTTTGCTCTTAATGACTATATGACTTGTACTGTTATATACAATAAGATTTCATTTTTGTTTCCTTGCTTTCTTTCAATAATCAGATCATATGTGAGAATGGAATAGCTGAAAATTGTCATATTTAAGTTTGACTTACTGTTTAATCATACCCAAAGGTCTATTGATGGTATAACTTTTTTTTAAATTATTGAGTGAATTGCAAAACTTTCTGTTCAATGTGAAATTTTGAACAAATTGCAGTCAATTCTGTGACATCCCTGCTGTAGAGAGTAACCTTTGCACAGATTTCAGGTTTCTTACAATTTATCCACCAATTGATACTTAAATTCATGTTTTGGGTATTAATATTGCTTAGTTCCATTATTATTATTGATATTATAATGAGCTGATAGTTTAATATAACAATACATCATTAATATCATCATCATCAGCTTTTACATCATCATTATCATCTTCATCAATAATATTGAATATCATTATCATCATCATCAAGCATCAAAATTATCATCATTATCATTATCAATAATATTGAATATCATTATCATCATCATCATCTTCATCATCGTCATCTTCATGTACTGATCAAGATTGAACCTTTTTGGGAGAAAATCTGTTAATGATGAAGTTCTTCAGTACGAGTCTCCTAATATATATTTTTTTACTCGCAAACATATTCCATGGTTGCCTACATTACAAGTATTTGTATTTAGCTTCCAGTGTATTTCAATACAGTTCAGTTGTACATGTACATCAGTATGAGAATTTAAAATGGTTGATCTTATTATCTGTCTCTCCCCTTCAGATATGTGTTCATATTTTGAGGTTGTGTTTGATTGAACTGTTTGAGTGGAGATTTATGCAGACTGATCCTAACTGGTCAAACTTCCTCTTCAATGAAGATACAGGAAAGGTAAAAATGAGAGAAAACTCTCATTTCATTAAAATAGGTTCTGTGGAATATTTGGATATGCAGTATTAAAACAAAATTGAGGCATGTTGATTACAGCCCTCTTCTAATCCTCTTAGAATACAAAAGTAACACACAATTTGAGAAAAATAATTCCTTCTGAAATGAGTGCATACTAGGAATGAGTGTGTGAATTATATTTGAAAGTAAATGATATTTTAACCATTCATTTTAAGAAATTATTTTATTCAATTTTCAGTAGAGAAGTATTTGTAAGGATATGCTTGCTTGTCTTGAATATATTTTATTGAATTAAGCTTGAGTATTATGTAGATGTACTTCAATTCTGATATATACTTCCATGAAATTGGTCAGCGTTGGGGGAACAGACTGCTCAAAGTAATTTAAATGTTGGAGGAGAGAGAAGGAAAAAATGTCTGCCATAACGCTAGCCAATGGCATAGCCTTCCCTTTGACACAGCTAAAGTTGCACTTACAGACAGAACTTAGATTTGGATGTTTCATGGAAGGACTTGTCAGACATTTTACCAGAAAAAGGTCTGTTTTATCCGACTGTTACCATAGTGACAGTGCGTCCCAGCTAAATTAAAGTCAAGGGAAGTTGTAAGATCCAACAACTTGTCAGAAAAAATATATATTAAACGCTCCCCCTTGATGGATTATCTAGTCATGTAAGCAAATAATCTAGATATCATCTAAACATGAGGTATGAGGTCTTGTAGCCCTATTGATGGTTAATGATTTTGTTATTTTATTTTACTTATTGTTTTGTAGATAACTCTGCTAGATTTTGGTGCATCAAGATACTATGACAAGTCATTTGTGGATACTTACATAAAGGTGAGTGAATTGTATTCAGAAGTGTTGTGTAACCATTTTATCCATATTTTTAAGCAGTTTAGTTACTTCAGCTGAAGGATTGTTTTTTACATTCATTATATCAGACGTTTATCCCAACTGTTAATCTAACAACCCTTATTGTTGAAAAATAGATCCAAATCTTATTGCATTACATGTACTTAGTATTACCCTAGCCATTGGATCCTGGCATTCCTGCCCACAATGTATGTACTTTCTCCACTCCCTGGGGAGCATTCCAACAAGACTTCCAAGACTAAATTGCTAGGCATACTATATAGGTTATCGCATCCTCTCAGGTACCCAGTTAGCTCCTTGGTGGAGAGTGGCTGAGTGTAGATTGACACCTTGCCAAAGGATGCTAGACCGTGGTGGGATTCAAACACACGACCCTCTGATTACATAGCAAGAGTGAGAACCGCTACACCACAATGCATAAACTGAAAGTTATTTGAGATGAGGAAGATGCTTTATTTAAAAAAAAAAATTGGTGAGGTGTGTTCAGATGTTCCGTATTTAATATGCCTACATAAAGTGAAAAGTGTAGAAAATTATTGCTGAACAGTTAATCAGGTTTTCAAAGGTGTTATGATATATCTTTAGAAGTTATTTTGGAGATTATGTTTTTGTTATATATCAGGTGATCCATGGTGCAGCATGTGGGGATAGAGAAGAAGTGTTGGTAAATTCACAAAAGCTTCAATTCTTGACTGGTTATGAATCAAAGGTGAGTCTATCAATCAATATTTTATCACATTTTTACAAGATTTACTTCTACTAGTAAAAGAATTTGTATTGAAGATTTACACAATATCAAAAATTTCAACAATTTGTTTATTGATCAATGAAATTAATAAGAGAGGTAATGAAGTCCAAGCAAATTTTCATGAATCATGATGAACATCACAAAATGTGCAATTATTAACTGAAAATTTGTATTTGAAAGCTTGCTCATTATTCAGCTACTCAGAGCCTTTTATAATGTAGAACTTTGTTAGCTTGATGGTTACACAGGGGTAAATAATTTTTGTATAACTTTAAGCCTACTTTCAAGGTATAATTATTTCCCATAATCTGTAAAATGTCCTACCAACATCATATTGTCATAATCGGCTCTCTGTCTCATATCATTTCCCAGGCAATGGAAAATGCCCATGTAGATGCAGTCATGATCCTTGGTGAGCCATTCAGATCTTCAGAGCCGTTTGATTTCTCCACGCAGGATACAACTAAGCGTATCCATGACCTAGTCCCTGTCATGCTTCGAGGTAGATTGACTCCACCTCCGGAAGAAAGCTACTCACTACATCGGAAGATGGCTGGTTCTTTCCTACTCTGTACCAAACTTAGAGCTAAGATTTCTTGTAAAGACTTGTTTGATGACATCTATAACAGATACCAGTTTGATAAGGAATGAATGTTTCTGGACAGCTTTGCTGAGAGTGGAAATTTTACTTGTAATATACAAGGAATATATGCAAGTCAACAAAAAATTGAATTTCATAAATTAGGAAGTTTCTATTGATAAACTCTACCAAGTAGTACAGGAGATGCTAGAACTTATCCGATGGCAAATAGGCCTATTGATTAAAGTCAATCTCTTGAATCCTTTTTTGAAGCTCACCAGTCCAGCATTTTTTAAAGGAATCCCTAACCCATCTGATTATTATGAGAAGTTTCAATGTCAGATCCAGTCCAATAGGATGTGATAGACAGTGAATCAAACTCAAATAAGAGTTCAGATTTATTGAGCTAAATACTTGCAATTGTTTCATTGGAAATAATGAATGCTTCTTGACTCCTTGTTTTGAACTCTAATAACAACTGCAGGAACTACATTGAGCTCTTTTTTAGGATAGATTTCAATTTCCCTCTTTTATCACTCTCATCTTGGGTTTGCGATCCAGCATTTTATGTGGTACTTATTTATTTTTCCTAACTCAAATGTATTTTCATTTAAAGGTCAAGTCCACCCCAGAAAAATGTTGATTTGAATCAATAGAGAAAAATCAGACAAACATTAATGCTGAAAATTTCATCAAAATCGGATGTAAAATAAGAAAGTTATGACATTTTAAAGTTTCGCTTATTTTTCAAAAAATAGTTATAAGCGCAATTTAGTCACATGCAAAGGAGAGAATCGATGTTCCTCACTCACCATTTCTTTCTTTTTTATTGTTTGAATTATACAATATTTCAATTTTTACAAATGTGACAAGAAGGACCAATTTAACTGAACCATAAAATGTTGAACAAAAGTAATTCCACATGTTCAGGGAGAAATAAAACTTTGTTTCACAGGACAATAAGGAAAAAATTAGAATATTTCATATTTCATATAATAAAATACAAAAGAAATAGTGACGTCATCAGTTCCCTCATTTGCATACCGATCGGGATGGGCAGATAACTATATTCTGAAATCAAGCGAAACTTAAAAATGTCATAACTTTCTTATTTTTCATCAGATTTTGATGAAATTTTTAGTGTTATGCTAATTGGATTTTTCTCTTTTTATTCAAATAAACTTTTTGTTGGGGTGGACTTGTCCTTTAAGTGTAGCAAGTGTAGGTTGCATTCTTGCCAGGAGGCATTGATGAGATGGGACTTGAATCATTGATCTTTTGATAGTCTGTCAATGACTTCTCCCAGGGATCTGTTGCAAAAGACTGTTTACATGAATCAGGGGTGTGAGAGTTCAGATTTTTATCTGATTTCAGATTTTTTTTTCCAGCTTAATTTCAGCTTATTTTTGGCCTTCCTCTGTACAAAAAGTATGGGAGCTCTTTCTATTTCAGACTTTTTCAACACTCTTCAGCTTTTTTCAGATCTTTTTATTTGTGACCACTCACACCCCTGATGAATGGTAACTGCAATGGAAAATTTTCATTTTAATTAGCTTTTGAAGGATTTAACCATGGATGGTAGATAGAATTGATGACAACTTTACTTACTGATCAGTTTTCTGTAACAGGGCTGGGGTAAAGGCAAATATCGTAGAATCATTCTTTATGGTACAGATATCAGTTTAATGAAGTATGAAGTCACTATTTAATTTATCCAATGAATGACTATAATGTTCAGTATTATTTAGCTTATACCAAAAACCCTTTTGACCATTCAATCTGATATTGAATGATACAGGTTTTACTTGGCTTGTGTAGTTTGTAAGTCAACATTTGAAAGAATGAGAAAAAAGAATACTTAAGATATTACATATACATGTATGTATATCCCTGTATTTTATTGGTTTTATCTTATATTTTGATACCTATATATTACTGTATGAAGATTTAATATTTTTTGTCACTAAATTTCATTAATTGTAGAAGAAAAAAAGATTTTTTTTTCAAGTTGATAAAGTGTGCCATAATGCTACACAGGTGTAGCATTTTGAGAATTGTATATCTTCACTGCGGTGATTCAGTGCTCGCATAACTGAGGTGAGTATAGAAAAATCTTTCTTTTCATTATAATGTGAACAAGTGTGTGATATAAAAGTGTACCTTAGTCGTAATCCGATTAAACGATTATTAACAATTTCTAGTTGAATTTAATATCATCAAGTGTAAATAATAATTTAAAAAATACCATATCTATGAATGAAGATGGTATGGTTTGGACTCACATCCATATCCCTGTCAGCATGGTCATTTACTTTGGACCTAGTATAGTGGGTCAACATATTTTAAATGAATCAAGATCTTTAGGAAATACCTTCTGTGACCTTCTCTGTCATCTGCTGGAGAAAGGTTAATGGATTTTTGAAAATTATTTACAGTTCTGCTCAAAAGTTATGGAACCTATTACAAAATGCACTTCTTCATGCCGATTGTTGAATGTAGACATCACTACAATGTCCGGCGAGAAACAAACTTTATTGAATGTAATATTTTATCGCCCGACTTCACAGTTTATTATTTAAGACATGGGCAGAACTCGAACACTTCGAATATGTTCATTTTCTGGTGAGTTTCATTAACTTTTGAGCACCACTGTATATTATGCTATGCACTATTAATATGGAATGATGTATGAAAATAAGATTTCAGGGTTATGGAAAGATGAGATTGCATGTCTGATTCTCATGTTTATGTATCTTTCTGCATAATTTTCTATTCCTGTTTTTCACTTATATTCTGTTTTTTTCTAGGCATAGTTTGTATACCTCACTTTTTAGACTAAAAGGGCATTTTTATTGGGCATAATTATTGAGGCCACAAGGTAACTTTGTTCATATTGATGTAGATTTCATTACCTACATAATATGAAGTCAATATAGGCAAATTTGGCGTAAATGGTGTTTTTGATTGTATACTTCATGCCAGAAAGATTTATTTTGCAATGTTTTAGACTTACAGGTCATAAGGTATCTATGAACATAATGCAGGATTATACTGGATTGGAAACATCAAGGACAGGACATTATTTAGGAATTGTGATTCATTAGATTATGCTCATGAGGAGGGAAAATATGAATTGGATTTTTAACATCAAGTCAATAAAAAAAAGGATTTCAGAACTGAAAAACCATGCATTTTCATGGTATTGTCAAAGTGACAAGGTTCATATTGATGTAGATGACATTACCTCATACTGGGTTGATCATGTACTGAAAATTGTTCAGAATTTGTGACTTGTCTTATTCTATTTTTGTGAACATTCAATATACTTGATTTTATGAATTAAATTGTTTTCATTTTTTAAACGTTATTATGTTAAAATAAACATGTTTGTCAATTTATTAGAGATAATGCAATATCAATATGTAAAGAACTGTAAATGTAAAGAATCTTCCATATATAAGTTATGTAATGCTGATAATGTTTGATGAAAAGAGGTGAATAAACAGTGTTCTACAATGAATTAACTTCTTAATGTTACGAAGGCTTTTATTTGTCATATGTCAATTATATTCTGTATTATAGAAATATGCATTCCCTACATTCCCTATTACCTGTATTATAGAAATATGGATTGATTCCCTATTACCCTTTCCTCCCAATAATTACTTTTATTGCACTCAACATATACTTTCTTCATTCCAAAATATTACCACGGCTTAAACAGAGCAGCTTTAAAATACTCTTTGTCCTAGTTTACTTACTTGGAAAGAGTCTGCACAATATGGATGAAGTAGAATAAAGATCTTTTATTAAAAGGCAGCAAATGAAGTTTGAAGACTTGTAGTTACTGAACTTTACAAAATGGATGGAATCAGTTAAAAAAGACAAGAATTCAGCAAAATATACAATAAAATAACAACTCACATCGGTTTCAGCATGTACATGTATCATGAAACTAGACATTCAAGACATTTGAATACACAGCAAAACTTTCCATAGTATATATGAGACACAATTCAGTGTATGTAAAAAAAAGTCACATGACATGCTCCAATATTTATTCTTTTATGAATTAATTTTCTTTGACATTTTGTATCTCCTGTTTAGAAAATGCCGTTAATGCCTTCTTGAAAATTAAATCCCAAATGCTAAAAACTGAAAAATTACATTTTATTCGAAGAGCACAAATTCCATCAAGTCCACCCCAACAAAAAGTTGATTTCTGATAACGAAAAAAATCAAGTAAGCATAGTACTGAAAATTTCAACAATATTAGATGTAAAATAAGGTCATGACATTAAAAAATTTCGTTTATTTTTCTCACTTATATTTTCAGTTTTATACACTAGACAGTGAGAGAGTCGATGATGTCATTCACTCACATTTACTTTGGCATTTTAATGTTTCTTTTTTTGCAGATATGAAAATAAAGACACTCAATCGATTCAGTTAGGTTACATTGGCAATTTCACGATATCAGGGAGAAATCAAATTCAGTTTCACATTATAACAAGAAAATTATAATATTACATAACATTTATATTCGTGATAAAATACAAAGAAAGAGTGAGTGGGTATCACCATCAGTTCCCTCTATTGAATACTGGCCATGATGTGCATACAACTATTTGTGAAATTAAGTGAAATGTTAAAATGTAACTTTCTTATTTTACATCCAGTTTTGTTAAAAAATTTTGCATTTACCCCATCTGATTTTTCTTTCTTAATCCAAATAAACTTATAGTTTTTTTTTAAATATGGAGTGTGAATCTAACATCTTCATGGAACATGCATAAATATATTGTCTGTCATGTACATAGTGTTAAACACAGCAAACATAACAAAGAAACTTTACAAGGAACAACGGCAGCATAGTACAAACAAAAAGTTGTCTGCATAAGGACTCTAGCATCTGGCAGGAATGATAATTTTCTGAAAGGGGTATGCACTCCTGTATATTGTGATACAAGGACGTGCCAGGAATAATGTATGGTCGTCAATCAATAATTCAGGTTGGTTACTTATCAAAGAGCTGTTATCATCATCCGGGCCGCTTAACGGGGGGAGGGGGCCACTTTCCAAAACAGTGTACAAAAATGTAAAAATTACCATATGATTGGGATTTTTTGCATGGTCAGACCCCCCCCTCCCGTTCCTCAGCACCTGATCATCATCAAATAATTCCTCCATTATCCGATGAAAAATGGTCTTCAAGTAACTAAGGAGGGTTCCAGAGCCATGAGCTATTTCCGCCATCAAATAGAGGAAGAATGTGGTATGTTGTAATATAAATGGTCTCTGAGCGTTTTAGGATGGTCACAAAATCGGGAGGAGTTTCCATAAACGTATTCCAATAAAGGACAAATATTAATGCTGATTACTCCATCATCCTATAAAAAATAGTCTACCAGTAGTTATGGACAGTTCCAAGAACTGTTTCCTTCACCATCATAAAATAAAGGAAGAATGTTGATTGATCTATCAACAGACTATGAAGGATGGTCTTTCTTTAGCGAAGGGTGGTCACGAGTCCATCAACTGTTTCCTCCAAAATCAAAGAGAGGAACAAATCATAACACATCAATCTTCTGATGGCTGTTCTACCAGTAGCTAAAGATAGTCACTGATCCAGGAGCTTCTGGTGATGCTATTATTATCTTAGTATCGCTTGTCCACATCAGATGAAGCAAGCTAGGGTTTCTATGGACCACATTAAGGAGTCTTCCATCCTGATTGAATAAACAAACATCATTCCTAAAATAAGGATTTCTTCATGACTGAACAAAACAACCACAAAGATACTACAGATAACTGTTAGAAAATATGAACATAATCATGAAAATCATCATTTCTCTTTCCCTAGACAGGGGAATTCCCATTCAATATGAGCAGCTGGCACTTATGTCACTACTTTAGCAAATAGCAGGTGACCAAATATGAGTTATCCTTATTTTTGAATATTACTTAGTGTGCTCTAAAATATAATTTTTGTTACTTCCTTCCTTCCTTCCAAATAACAAAATGGATCAGTGAGATTCATAGTCTCTTACAAAAAAATGTCACAATTCATGAAAATCACATCTTAATTTAAGGCCAACAGTGCAACCCCCATGAATTAGCTCAATGACATTTTGTCCAGACAACAACAGAATAAACAAGCTGCACACAGCAACTATGCTCGATGGCCAGCAACTCTCCCAACTCAAATAAAAGTGCATTTCTACAAACTTATGCATGTTAACAGATAAGTTTGCATATTAAAGCAAATGCGATACAGATGCTGTAAATCAGAGTTATTGTCCTGACAAAATATCACAGAAACTGTATGAACATGCAAAGCTACAGGCCAAAAGATATTGAGATAATGAATTGTGATGTTCTTATTTCGTAAAACCCTCTTATCTTATTTTGAAAAACCCTCTTATCTTGGCCAATCTTACCTGGGCGTCCCATACAACGATCTTCTTTCTATCTCCTCCTGTTACCAATCTATTTTCAGACAATCTCAAGCAACGAACAACACCTATGTGTTCCTTCATTACACTCAAACAAATACCTGAACAGGCAAAAGAGAAAGGAATGACATCAATGACTTTGAATGGAAATGGTCCACAACCATTCAAATTCAACTTAGGCTTGTTTTAAATATTCAGAGAATGAATGGAAATGGTTTGACCCAGGCATTGTTTCAAAATCTCCCATTCATTATATCTATATAATTTCCCTTACAAAACATGCAATCTAATATGAAGCTACAACATTTTTAGAAGATACTTTGTATGCTGGATTAATCACACAATGATGTCATCACTCGACTTGGTCTAGATTCTGAAAAGTAGGTTGAGGTGATTAATCCCTGTTGTAGCTTCGATTGACAGGTTGTAGATATTGTAGATTACACACAGGATATACTTTCATGAAATATACAAGGAAAATATGTATAGCATTGACATGAACAAGTGTTGAATGAAGATACATGTATGAGCATGAAATCAACAAGCAAGTAATTTCTTGATCAAATTTCTAAACAGGGAGGAATGTGTAATGTACATTGACTCTAATGAGCTAGTACAAATGATGCCTAACCTTTACTATAACTAACATTATATATCTTATATATCAACTCACCTTCATAATTCCATAACCTGACTGTACTATCTGCAGAACCTGATGCTATCACATTGCTGTTATAGTCAAGGCAATACTAACAAAAATGCAATAAAATAAGTATTAATCACCAATATCAATATGTGCTGAAGCATTGAGCTGTTATCTTTAACACTGTAATAGTCATAATATTCATCTCTTCAAAATGCACAAAACTATACAAGGAGTCTCTATGAAAAGGTGAATTTTCAATAAATAGCTAATAAGTATTCACTAATAACAATTACGGAGCAATTTTGAAAGGGGAAAGATCTGTTATGAAGAAATATCAAATGATAGAATTCTTCAAAACATTACTGCTTTTTGCTCCTATTTTAGAATCATTTAGATGTACCTCAACAGCTTTTTTTTCAAAGGTATATATGTTAATGAATTAAAAAAAAGATTTTTACTCACCACCTCATCTGAATGACCTTCAAGTGTCTTTGTGCAGACTCCTACGTGCGTGTCCCATATCTTAATATGACCTTCTCCTCCGCCACTTACAATGATCTTATCATCAAACTTACAACACATCACACCTGGAGAGAGAGAAAGAAAACAATACATGCATATTTGAAAAAAGGTTCTCATTCCTACAAATCACAAAACAAAGATTGTATTATTTTTCATTTCAAATTCAATTCATAATTTTACTACCAATCACATTTAGACCGATTTGCAATCTTGCAGTGAGTACACTGAACATGTATAGACTAACCTTCTGTGTGACCATGAAGAACATGTAGACATATTCCACTATGTATGTCCCATACTCTTACTGTTGTGTCCCAAGATGTAGTTACAGCTTTCTCTCTGTTCACATCTAAATGCTATATGGAAGACATATATTTAAAATATCTGAATTTTGTGAGTACTTTCATCAAACATTGGTTTCACACAAGATCATAGGAAGACCGCTGCATGTAAAGAACACTTGAATCTTGAGCAGGCTGCATGGTTTTCACTTTTATTGGGTATCAAAAGACAGACATAATATAGAATATTCTATCCAATTTTTTTTTGTCTCTGAAATATATCCTTCTTTCTAAGGCTACACATAATAAAAATAACTAGAAGGCAATCTTGTCAATAAGTTTTTAGGGAAAAACACTAAAGAGGCAAAAAGACAACGTCAATTCACAAAGTCTGTGACTTTATTTTCTTGCTTATACCTGAAGTCTGACTATCATCACAATCAAGAAAGGTTTAGACATAATGACTACACACAGGTCTGATTGAGCAATCTTTAGCCATTATAGTCTTTCCCTTCTAATCCTCCAATTTCTCAATACAAAAAATAGGGGATTGGAAAATCTGTGGTAAAATCTGGTTATGTGAGTACGCCACGTTTAGGGATTCATGTACCAAACTATCTGGAAATACAGTTGATGTTACAATAAGAACTGTGTAGAGACTGAAAGATTTCTAACCTGTATATCATCACTGTGTCCTCTGAGTACATGTCTACAGCAACCGTCAGGCCAGGACCATACTCTCACTGATCTACAATCAAATATTATATACCAAAAATATGGTAATGCTAAGGTGAAATATCCTTTTGGAAAGTTTAAAAAGAAAATATTTTCAATCACATAATTTTCCAATATATTTAAAGTTTAAGTCTCTGAAATGATATTTGACATTGTATATCTCCTAAACTTGATAACATGTTTACATTTTTGTGTTAATTCAACCAGATGATTTTTTAAAACTTTTTTTTCAAATTTGTCTTGTAATTCATACAAATACGCAAATGCATAACAGGGTTTTTACCCACTATGATACTATAGGACAAATATTACATTAGCTTTTGTCCATATAAATTGATCTTGAAAACCATGCATGACATTATTGTGAAATCAGTTTAATAGGCAACAAGATAATTCTGCATAAAATCAGTATTTGGAGCTGGTATAACCAATGTTTAAGATATAGAATACTGTACCGGTAATTGTGTTTTTGTTCATTTGTTTTGTTATATTATACTTAATGAATATTTGTAATTGACTCTTTCAGCATATGCTGCTGGTCAATGTTTATGTGAATATATAGCAATGATGCATAGATAAATGATATCAGAGTATAATACCATATCCCATTAAAACATGCCAACTATATAAACACTTTGAATTTTACTGAATTACATGAGCACAATTTAAAGAGATTTTGATTTCATTTTTATTTCATAAATAATATCAATAATAATAACAACAACAGCAATGATGATGATGATTATGTATATTATTAACATCATTATTAATACTATTTCTTTATTTATTTTTATCTTTTTATTTATTTATTATTTATTTATTTATTTATTTACTTACTTTTTGTCTATTTGTTTTGGGGGGTGTACTAAGAGATACTTACCTATCACTTGATGCACTGATGATGAAGTCATGTTGGAAGCATACATGATCTACTGACCCTGTATGACCTTCAAGTGACTTCAAACACTTCCCTGATCCTATCTCAAACACTCGAAGCAATCTATCAGAACAGCCTGTCACAATCAAACCATTCTGGTAGGGGAGGGGGGGGGGGGGGGGGGTTAGTGGGATAAACGAAAATGATTGATGCAAGTTGTGGAACATATATATATATTTATCAAGTGATTAACCTTTAGTTTTTGACAATCTGGCACACGTTTTTCATGACAATATTTTTTCTCCAATCTATAAGGTTATCAATAGAACCTCCTAAGCATCATTGCATCATCTCTCATACATTGCTTCAAGATCCAAAGAGGCCCTGCATTATATAATTCTAGATCCAGATCCAATGAGAATCAATCAAATGTGTTTCACCTTGTGATAAGTATTACTTACAAACATGAAAAAAAAATGAAAATACACAAAGTGAACTCAGTCCCGCAAGTAATGGATATAAACCATTCACATCTTTTATTCATTTTAAAGTATAAAAGAGAAACTTGAATTGAAGTAAACTGAATGTTGGTTATTTACCTTCATTTTGAGGCAAGTAACGGCACCAGTGTGAGCATCTATGACATTGATGCATTCTGATGTAAATATATTCCATACTCTTACAGTCCTATCTCTACTACCGCTTACTAGCAAGATACCTGGACAAAAGTGGTAAGAAAGAGAGAGGACCAAACATATTTTTATAATATATGAATACAAATAATCATTAGAACAGATAATCCACGTGTAGAGCTCTAGCTAATTACTATCATGAAAGTACTTGCTGCATAACAGCATGTTAAGATCTTATGTTCAATAATTTGTTTGCACGTCCAAAGTTCATTAATTGAATGAGTGAAAGGTCATTAACATGGTTTTGATTCACCCATCTTGAAATGAATAATATAAACACAAATTGCTACTATAAACTACTCCATCAAGTCTTCATAGCCATGTAAATGAATGTGGTATCCATCCAAACATGACCCAATTCACATATCATAACTAATTACCTTCTGCATCCATACAAGTCACTGTCTCTCTATGTCTTCTCAAGGCTGGTAATACCTTGTATCTCCCTAAGGCCCAGTTCAGACTTAAATGATAAGCCCTCATATAGATCTCCTTCCATCTACATGTTGACTGAAGGCTACTCTTTTTATCTGAACCACTACCTGTTATTTAAAAAAAAAGTGGTAAATTTGCATACAGACATCACATACATAAATCATAGAATATGGAATCCAAACTAATATTATGCATGTTCCCAATTCTTTACCATTTATTGTTAGAAATATAGAGTTAGAAAATGCTGACAGCTTAAGCTGGTAACATTGCTAGAATGTACAGATAGAATATTCAGAGGCACTGAAAGAAGGAATAAGTATAGAGCTCAAATAATCAAAGAAATTGAAAAAAGTGCCATCACAATATGCATTAAATGAATGCAATTTTTAAAACAATGAATTAAAATTAAAAGAAAAACAAAATAATCTTTAAAAAAAAATCAATAAAATTTTGAAAAAGTGAACATGTACATAACCATCACCACCACCGCCACCACCACCATCATCTGATCATGGCATCATCACCACCATCATCACCATCATCATCATCATCATCACCATCATCACCACCATTATCATCATCATCACTATCACCATCACCACCACAATGATCATCGCCATCATCATCATCATAACAATCATTGTCATCTCACCATCATCATCATCATCATCGTCATTGTCATTGTCATCATCATCACATTCCAACCATCACAACTAACATCACTAAATTTAGACAAACTTTCTGTGAGTTAAGCATTTTACCTCCACCTGTGATGCCAGCTCCGTTGATAATTGAATCAAATGTGAATGTTGGGGAAGTGTTGGCAATACTCTTCTGGTTAGGGCTAAAAGGACGTTCTTGACACAAATCATGGATGGTACCATAATGAAGCCATCCTCTTCTCTGACAGTGATAGAACCTGAATGAAAGATACACAAAGAGAAAAAGAAGAGATTTGTGCACTTAACTGTCATATTGAAACCATGTATAAACATATCACCATTACAAACAAAACATATTTGGGATCACTTACACAAAGACAGTTTGCATTATAGTACCCCAAAACAAAGATAAGGGCATTCTAAATTCAGTACAACCTAGAATGCTCACATTTATGAGATTTCAAAGGAAAAATAAAATATCAATTGATAAAAAACAAATAAAGATATAGGGAAGGAAATGGCTGCTTTCAAAGATATTCACTAGCTCAATGTTTCTTACCAGAGTACATCACTGTTTGCACATTCTCTCCATCTAGCATTGCACTTGGCAACCTCACAGAGGTCCGTGACTGAGAGGTAGCTGAATATACGATCAATTAATTCTGGTGGAAGACAAGCAGTGACGTCAACAGCAAGCAGTGTTTCTAGGTCAGCACACACCTTACGAATCTGTAAAGGCTGATAACATAGTAATATCAATCAAAAGATAATAGTACTTTAATACAAACTGTATGAAACTATCATATAATATCTTAGATACACACCTTACCAGATTGTTATCTTATCATCATCATCTTTTTTCATCATTATCATCAATCATCATATATTATCATCATTTTTCACTATCAATATCATGTTATGAACTCCTATCCCCCAAAATAGAAATAAAAGAATGTCTATCCCGGGGATCTCCAAACCCCTATTGAAAACTGTCCATTGCAGTATGCCTGTAAAGTGTGAGTTACATGGGGAGGTTAAGAACTGATCCCGAGGTCTGTGGCTTGAATACCAAGAGACTGAAACAATCAACTTATTATAAAGCTTATCAACTTACACTACATAAAAAAATTGTATTGGTAAATAGTCTAGTCAAGTTTTGACTGATCAGATATAATCACAAAACCAAAAAAAATAGCAAATTCTAGTTCATCAAGGCCCGGTCCTGAGTAAAGACTTTTGATTAGTTATTTTTTAAAAAATCATGTAATTTCCAGTATTCCACAAATCCAAAACAAATTTCCCATACCTGAATCTCAAATTTCCTGAAATTCATAGACATTCCTTGGAATTATCCAATTCAAAATCAAGGAATTAGATCAAAATCTTTTCTGTTGAATGCACTTTTTAAAAATAGCAACAAAATGCGGGAGCCTGGAGCACGAGCAGAAAACTTTGAGCTTCATGTACGTATGACTATGAGGCAATATGAATATTGAAAGTTGCTATAGTTGCACTGATAATGTCATAAGAAATGTTCACCATGCAGTCGTTCTTAAAATCACTCTTAATTTACAACAGTGCTTAATAATCACCAATGAACATTAAATGGTGAATATCATTTACCACAAAACTAGGTCATTCTTAACTTACGAACAGCCTGACCAGCTTTACGAAATGGCCCCCTGGTTATTTTTATCATTTGACTTTTCATGAATTACTCATCTGGACTAGGCCTTGTTGTTATTGTTCGTTTGCCCTAGTAGTCTCCTTGGTAGACACTTGGTGTTGAGAACTCAAAGGTAGAAAAACTGCTAGGTAATTGTTTTGTTTTGACTAGGCCTATTCTGAGTCTGGGGCCCGTTTCTCAACACCGTCATAAGTCTAACTTCTTGACTAAATCGGAGATAGTGAGCTACTTGTCTGCTAACGGTTTCACAAAGCCCTCTTTGCCAAGTTTGGGAACAACAACCTCACTAAATATTTATGACAACTCCGAACCTGTCATAACTTCTTTCTTAGTGACATCACGTGGGTAGACTATGACATGCAAAAGTGCCTAGAAATATGAAAATTATAATCTTACATAATCAATCATAGAGGTAAAAAATTACATCACAAAACAAGTGGGATAATGCATTCAATGATAATTGTAATACAAAGAAACTATAAAACTATTGGTAAAACACCACAAAACCATTCATTTTGAAATAGCAGAATAATTTAACCGATAAAGATTCTACCACGTCAGGCCATCCATAACTGAACTCGTATTCGTCGTTTTCAGACCCCTATTAACATTTTGATAAATTCTATCTAATTTAGGCATAGAATTCGTAAAATCATATGTTTTGGTATCAAAGATTTAAGCAGTTTATATTAAACTATATTTTGATGTTTGCAATCATAAAATACCGTATAATTATCATCATTTTACAAAGAAAACCGTATTATGGTTTACTTTCGTAAACTATTATTAAAATTGAATATTCCGGGGGTTCCCATCTCAACGTCCATGTGTGATTTTTTAGTCATGAAATGAATTATTGATAATTTAATTTTCTCAGCAATTGATTTCTCCAGTCTTCATGGTCTAAATTAAATATGTATGATACTAATTTACCTGTGCTATTATTTTGAAAAGATGTATTTCCCAATTCATCACAATATTTGCAATTTTGTCATAATTTTTCTTTTTGAAAATTATGCTATTTTGTGACTAAGCCTAAGGCTACATCTCGTCTGCTCTTTTTACCGATAGTATCGATATCAAGGTATTCTAGTTAGGAAGCCTTTCGTGAAACAGGTTTAGTAAGATTGGAACTAACTCCGTGGTTGGTGGATAAAGATACCATAGTATACTATATATGGTAATACCATAGTATACCATGGTACTGTATGGTACTTTTTTCCCGGGGGGGCCACTTCCATTGACGAGTGGATACCATGCGCGACCATGGGGTCTTGAAAAGCACCCCAAACACGTATTTTCCTTATTCTGAAAATGCACCCCTTAACAAGTATTGGCGTCTGAAACCCTACCCTTAACGAGTATTGGAAACGAAACGATACTCTTGGTAAGTATTCCCTGAAATGAACCCCTAGGCCCTACACAAGTACAGCGATATTTTATTGTTGTGTCACGGGTCCGTCGATCGGTCCTCGGTTTTGCCTTTTATACACCCCATTTGGGTCCATTTGGTTTAGTACGGCCCCACCTTCCTCACCTCGCGCAAATCGGACTCTAAACACGTAATTTTGGGGCAAAAGGGACATCCTTCATACAACATTTTAATTTTGTTTTATCATCTCCACAAATTTAACCCTAAACACGTATTTTTCCTCGCGAAATAGATACCCTTTTTTCCTTATTTTTGTTTTTGACACCCTTATCATCTTCAAAAAGATATCCTTTTTACGTGTTTTTTTGGTCCCGCATGGTATCCACTCGTCAATGTAAGTGGCCCCCCCTGGACTTTTTTAGGGATAGATAACTTGTCCGGGTGGGTGTTTCATAAAGCTGTTCGTAAGTTAAGACTCAAATAAGAGCGACTTTAAGAACGACTGGTGAACCTTTCTTACGCACGTAACCATCGCCAATTCAATACCATTTACCACAATAAAGGATCACCAGTCGTTCTTAAAGTCGCTCTTAACTTACGAACAGCTTTATGAAACGGCCCCCTGGCCCAGGGCCAGGTGTTGATAAACGGGCCCCTGCCATGCCTGCCGGCCGGTGGAGAACCACTTTTTAGTTTACCTTGCACTTTGAAAATAACAGCTTCAGAATTTGATTCTGTTGTTTTTGTGAGCATTCATCAAACCAGGAAGCGAGCTTTAGTAGTTGATCTTCAAAACTCACCATGTTGATCCATCAACATCTAAGTTCTAACAATGTTATGCTAGTATTGCTAGCTAGCTGTGCATGTGTGTCGATCGAGGGATTGTTAATTTTGAGTGTTGCGCAACAGCGCAACATGCAGCTTGTCAAATGTCAGGTGACCTCAGCGAGCGCGCCCCTCGAAATTATGCCTTGTCAGCTAGCTATGAAGCTCCGGGAAAATGTCTGCGCCCATCCCACTCCATGTCAGATTTATTTATCGCGACTACCAGATGAAAAACATTTAAAATGGCGGGTTGGCCATCTGTTCTCGTAGCAATCGGCGTTGCTTTGGCAGTTATAGTTGTTAACGAAGAGAGCATGTACAACCGACGTAGAAATCGCAGTGGAAATTCAGGTATTTATCCTTTTGTAGAATCCAAGCCTACCGTACCAGCCAGCTCAGCACACGCATGGATCCACGTCAGCACATGATTCGGTCCCACATATGCGTGTTTGTGTTGTTGGGCTGTTGTTATTGTTGACAGCTTACTCAGGAATACATAATCATAACTTGATAAGTGAAGGATAACAATTTCGCTATTTCGAGCACATTTGAAAAATAATTATGAAAGCGGTATTCAAAGAAAATTTGGGAATTTGAATTGTATTATTTGTCGGGTCACCTACTCGCCTCTTTTTTTGGGGGGCTCCTAAAAAAAGTTTAAGACAAAAAGTTTTAACAAAATATATTGCATCTCTGACAGACAGACATACAGATAGATAGAAAGAAAGAAAGAAAGATAGATAGATATATCATGTAGGTAGATAGATAGATAGACAGGAATAACCGTCGTTTCTGGGGATTTATTCAACAATTTCTGACATTTTACTATAATCCCCATTGAGTGAGCCAACGCAGTTCAGCGGAACAACCAAAATACAGAGACTGAAGCTTTTGGTCTAATAGATAGACAGATAGATAGATAGATAAACAGACAGACATATATTATAGATATAGAACAGTAGAGGCGCACGGCCAATATTGGAGACTGTCTCCAATGTGGGAGATTATCTCCAATATCAGAGACTTTTGTAAAGAATTTGGGTATCCAATTTCAGAGACAGTCTCCAGTTTTGGAGTCTAATTTCCTTTGTTTACATTTGCTGCAAAAGGATTACCTTGGCGGCAAATAAAAATGTGATAAGCAGATTCCTCATGTAAAATTACCCCTTTTCACCGTCTACTTTAAATATTCACCATCTACTTTTGTTTTGATAAGGATTTTTGTTGTCAATCACACACAAAACAAATGGGCTTCTGACCTCAGTGAGACAAAATTTTGGGTGGAAAAAATCATGCTTTTGTTGGTGTTGTTTCTTTTGTCCTTTTGCAAAGCAAGTCTCCAATGTGGGAGATTGTCTCCCCTATTGGAGAGAGTCTCCCATAATTGGCCGTGCGCCTCTACTGTAGAAAGATAGACATATTCAAACAGATAGATATATATTTTATTAGACAGAGAGATAGGTAGACAGACAGATAGATAGAAAGATAGATAGATTTATAACATAGATAGCGGATAGATAGACGGATATGATTAGATAGATATAATATGAAAAAAAGTAATTATAATCTGTTTGATTTTGCAATATTTTAACTATTATTAATTGGAATTCTTATAAATGATCGTGCGCAAGATAGTAAAAAAAACGAAAACATGTTCACCCTCGGACTCGAACCCCTGCCCGCATGACTGAATGAGATGCAAGTCTGACACCTTACCAATTGAGCTACAATATTTCCAATAGACTTTACACGTATGCAAAATACGAGAATCTCAAATCCACTTTTGCAAGTGATCGAAATACGGGCATGATCCCGGCATCTGATCGGAAAATGAAGGCAACACTCACGAAAGCTTAGAATGTCAGCTAAGACATACTAAAAGCTCAGGGATAACTGACAAGAAAAAATTGAGATATGGCTCGCGAAATAGAGGAATGTAGAATCTAGATTTGAGAAAGAGTCATGTCCCATAGATATTACACACAAAATGAGTAAAAATGACATGCCTTTATTATTTGCAATTTTTCAGGATGATCCGTTTATTAAAATGAAAAATAAAGGCGATAACTTAGAAAGAATAAGACCTAAGCTACAACATATTCAAAATTAGGCGAAAATTGATCAATATTCACGGAGTTAGAGCCAAATTTGCATAATTATTATGATGTCATAACACGCAAAATGGATATTTTGACTTCCGACGCAATTTTGATGACGTCATAATATATGTTAGGGTCCAATGAGACATGAAATCATATGTATGATTCATACTCTATCGAAATATGAAAAAAAATTGGGGGTCCCCATTCGTTCTGAAGAGCTACAGTGAATTTTTAATAGGCATGTTTTTGCTCATATAGAGCCTATGGAAAGAGCTCGCGTGCACACGTGCTGCAAACTTTAATGGGTGCTCATTCCCTCATTAATGATCGTAGAGAGCTGATTGAGATATCAATTTGATCAGAATTATATCAATAATAGATACGCATAGAAAAAACAGTGAATTTATGCTGTGTAACGCCATTACGCACTAAAACACGCGCACGTTTTCTTGCGTTGAAATGCTTAAAATGACCTGAAACGTACCCAAAATTAATTATAGGCAATTTCGAGCATTTTTTAATTTTGACGCGTCATGACACTTACATGACCTTTAATGACATTGACAGACGACCCTTGACCTAAAGTTTATTTGATGTAAATATGATTGACTATTGATTATTCGTTATGTAGATATGATCAAATTAAGAATTTTACAAAGATGACGTAATCATGACCAGATGACCTTGAAAAGCTACGTAGGGCGTCTCTATGATAGACTCTATATATGACGAAAAATTCAGCGAAATTAATACAGCCGATTTGGAGAAAAGTTGGCGACAAGCATAGGTGCGAAAAAAAATAAAGAAAATTCTGATGAAATTAAGAGGTGATCTGTCATAGACAGACCACCTAATAAGAATGATTATTATAGAAAATGATTCGCAAATAGAACAGAGTACCAGAATGCGTCGCCACAACAGTAACATTACCCATCATGATTATCATACACAGAGCTGGATACATGTATAAAGAAAGGTAAAAGACTAGAGTTTGATTGCGATGATTGGCGGGCACGTCGTAAGTACTTTCCTTCAAACCAAAACACTGACGACATGCCAGCCTGTCCAACAATACCCATCTTGTGAAAACTGGCCCAGTGGTTTTTGAGATACAAGGGTTTAAAGGTATGCAGGCACGTCCATTTTTACCGAAATCTTGATATTCAACGGGCTGTATCTCGTGAACCCCTGACCAAATTGAACGAAAATTTTAAATTTAGTACTGTGGGATCACATTAAACAACTATACCAATTTTTGTCAAAATAAAAAATGGTTGGTTTAAAATTTTCAATTTATTTGGGTGATTTGACATGGAATGACCCCTAGTTCTCTTTACCTCAGATCAGGCTCAGCCTCAGTGTCTCGATGTGTGTGTGTGTGTGTATTTGTGCATGCACACAATGCAAATTTTTTACAAGGACCAAGGCTTACTGTTACAAATACAACACAAACTGTGAATTATAATGGTATAGACAGAGCTGCCAACCATTACGTTTTCGCCGTAATCATTACATTTTTTCATTCAAATTACTGCATTATGGTTTTTCTTTTCAAATTACGTTTTTTGACAATTTTGATAATGTGTGTACATAATTGTATGTATGTGTAGTGCATGTTGAGCCCGAGATGAGCCTGGTACTTGCGCGTGCGTAGTCGCCCGCCGGCCGGTTTTCCAACGCACTTTAATAATTTGATAGCGCGCGCGTACATATACGTTTATAGTTGAACATGCGAGCGGCATGCATGGCACGAATCGCGATGTATAGCGACTGGTAAATACGTCTGTAAGGATGATGACGTCATCCAAGATGGCAACTTACGATGACCAACGAAATGATCGAGGATGATTATGTTTTGATCATCATTTGAAAGGAAGTAGCAGTAACTGCAGTCTAAGGTACGATATTTCTGAATTTTATATATCTTATCTTAAATTTGCATGTAATTTCTTTCTTATAAAGTGATGTTTTATGTACAAAAAAACGATCCGAAAATCGGATTTCCGCCGAATGATAGATCTAACGCTACTCCTAATACGTTGTCTTTACGCACGGGCCAACACTCTTCAGGTGAGTGGAGCCAACGTTCGTTCTGCAGCTAGCACAGAGCGAGGAATACGATGAATTGGGTAGGGTAATTCCCCAAATGTAGTAAGAGAAGAGTCCATTTATAATGGAGGGGGATTTGGAGGTTTGAGGGAAATTATTATTCCATTTGCAAATTTTTACAAAAATACTCACCATATATATTAAAGATGGAATCATCTAAAGATATTTTTCATATACTTTTAAATTAATTGTGGTGATTAAGAAATGAAATTTTAAGGCTATTTTCTTGAATTGATTAACATAAATTCCCTTCGGATAATGGTACTGTCTGGTTAATTTTCATCGACTCGTATCAAACAAATACGATAAATTCGGCTTTGAAAAGACATGGAAAGCTCTTCATTGTCCCCTGAAGTACTAATTCTGGGTGATATTCAACATTTATTGATAGTTTCACATGATTCATGCTGGAAAGATGTCCTACTGCTTTTGGAATTCTTTTAAAAAGTCGGCAATGTAGCATTCAGTTTAGCAGGAATGGGAAGATTTCTTCCCCGGTTCTGGCGGCCTAGATGTCTGCTCTATAGTGCTGTCACTGCTGGGGATGATTGACTGTGCGTGCAGTGGGATTTATGAATAATTTTTTATATTTGTGGAATGTTACGGTACTTCAATTTTATGACACTTTTTTAAAGAGTACTGTTTGGCAAAAACAATGTTACTTGGGAAGAGAAGTCTGAATTGATGTGAACTTTTTTTTAATTTCTCTTAGTCTACAATTTGGTAGTTTGTCATGAAACTCAACACAAAACAATGTATTTTAAAAGTGGAAAGGTAGCCCCAGAAAAATGGAGCCTTAAAAATGTTCACCAGAACTGATTTTGGTGCCCCTGAAAGAATTTTTCTCGACAGATCTTTACTCTGATAAGGAAGTGCCGGAGTAGGTTGCACTACAAAATTAAAGTCCTACTTGTCTTTATTTGAAAAATTTGCCTTGGTGCCCTTTTGACTAGAATAAAAGTGGCCTTCATGCCCTTTAGAATGGCATTGATGCCCCTTAAAATTTTGGGGCATCCAATGCCACTTTGCCGGTTGCCCCAAGCTGAAAGTGCCCTTTTAAAAATGGCCTTGCCCCTCTCAATTCTTAATTCGAGCCCTGCTACTGACTTAATTAAAGTTGGTAGATTTTGTCAAAAACAGGCCCAAGACTAAGGGTCCAATTTGTAACACTCTGTTACTTAGCCCAGACTAGGCCTAGAGATTAATTTTTTTTTATTGTTCACTGCATACATACTTTTTGCATTGGATGTTTGTCACATGTGGTTTTAAGGTTTGTTTTAACACATTCCTTTTTTTTTGTTGGAAATTCCTTTTTTTGGCCATAATGATTCCTTTTTTTGCTTGCACAAGGTTGGCAGCTCTGTATAGAGCAAGAGCTTAGAGGGTTCGTCATAATCTGTAGGGCTGTAATGAAGGAAGAAATTAATATAAATTTACATCTTGTTTTATATTTCTTATTCCAACTTAGGCTATGTGGTTTAAAAAATATTGGCAAACAATTTGAAATCTAACCAGTTATATTTTAGGTTGTGTTAGATGTTGTAGTGTTTGTTGAACATTTATATGCTGTCAGTCAGTGGTTTGTTCATAGGTCTGACTGTAGGTAATGAATTAAGATGAGAATTGTATTTCTATTTTCTTTCTTTCTTTCATTTCCTTTTTTCTTTTCTATTCTTACTTTTCTCGTTTCATTTGATCTTTCTCTCATTTACTTTATTCCTTTATTTTTGTATTCTTTTATTTATTTTTCTGTTCTTCTTACAATAGTATTGTTCCTACTCTTGTATTGTATCTCCTTTTTTCTTTTTTTGCCATCTTGTTTTTTTTTCTTTCTTACTCTTTTTATTTTTCTCTTCTCTGATGTGTTATTACGTCAAGTTAGGGGTATAATTTTATATCCTGTTGCTTTGTGACCACTTTGGTGCACTTTGCTATTGTTTATATATTGACACTCAATAAATATTGTCATTCCTTCCATGAAGGGCTATGCCAGAAATATCAGAAAATTTTACCTCCACAGTCTTTGTTATTGATTTTTTTTTCTTATTAGACCATAGCTAGAACAGAAAACTTTTATTTATGGATATATAGCTACATTAAGTTTTATTCTGCTGTTTATCCATTTTATTGCATTAGGAAAACACAATCATCAGACAAAGTGTGATATATTCATTGGAATCTTATCTGCAAGGGATCATTTTGAGCACAGAAAGGCCATACGTGAGACATGGCTTGGTTATATACACACTCACCCTAGGTGGAAGAGAAGGTAAGTAGAAGGAGAATCCTTGAATAACTGATCTGTCTTCTCTGATGTGTATTGTGATTGTTTTACCTTTGCAACTAATTTGTTCGTTGTTGTAAGCACTAACATTTATTATGATCCTAGTTGGCATATAAGACTATATGATTAGAAGGGTGCATTCTGAATAACGAATGTAGGACAGGATGAGTGGATCTGGGTCCATAAAAACAATAATCTAATTATGTATTGGGTGCTTAAGACATACATTGTACCTACCTAATTGCTTACAGATTTATTAGTACCTCGGTCATTGGATCCAATCAGTCATTCCCTCACACAACATATGAAAATCCTGCAATCCCGAGCCAGCCAACATGTAAGGCATTCACAATGCTGGACAAGCTACAGTGACTTTCACAACCTATCGAGTACCCATTTAGTACCTGGGAGGAGAGTTACAAGTGTGGATTGACACTATGTTAAAGGGCACTAGGCTTACAAATGTAACGTTGCCATACTAGTAACTACCAAAGTACCATGGAAACCTTGATTGTGATAGGCTTCTAAGTCCTGATACCAAGTTCTATTAGTTACCATAATAGCAAAGTTACCTTAGTATTAAATCTTTATGAAGCTGGCTCCAAGACGGGCTATTGCATTCTCTTTTATTTTAGATTCTATTCAAATCGTTGGGTAAAGAATAATTTCTAACACTGATTTTTCCTCAAAGTATAGTGAAATTGTAGATTTGTAGATTGTATGGAAAAAGGAAAGTAAAAAAAAATCCACCAAGTCCATCTGTATTAAATTTATCACTTTAAAAAGTGTAAAAGCTCTGTCTGTAGCCTGCTATAGATCCTGATAACTTTGTGTAATTTCCTTGACTGGATTAAATGTGATATATTTCAGTTTAGATATGATTTCTTATCCAAGATGTTTTCTGTAGAAAGTGATGTCACTTCAATTTTACACTGACATTAATGTTATTGATATTTCAATTCATATTTGTGATTTTGAAAACAACATCCTGAAGTGAAATGCATGCCTGGCAGGGTATACCGCCTAGCAGGATGTCTTGCCATTCTCTCAAACATGGATATCAGCTATTCAAATACTCTAATTTGCACCATCAACACTAATTTTGATGTCATGTTTATAATTTCAGGATTTGCAGCAAATTTGTTGTTGGTAACCACTCCTGCCACTTACCTCCTGAATACAGAAGAGATCCATATTCATGTACACCACTCAACATTTCAAAAACAGGTAAAGGAGATCAATTTCAATCATGTATTATGTATTAGATTTGGAAGGTCTGTAATTTTTGTCTCACCTGCATAGCAGAGTGAGACTATAGGCGCCGCTTTTCTGACGGCGGCGGCATCAACACCAAATCTTAACCGAAGGTTAAGTTTTTGAAATGTCATCATAACTTAGAAAATATATGGACCTAGTTCATGAAACTTGGACATAAGCTTAATCAAGTATTACTGAACATCGTGCTTGAGTTTCACGTCACATGACCAAGGTGAAAGGTCATTTAGGGTCAATGAACTTTGGCCAAATTGGGGGTATCTGTTGAATTACCATTATAATTTTGAAAGTTGATGGATCTGATTCATGAAACTTGGACATAAGAGTAATCTAGTATCACTGAACATCCTGTGCGAGTTTCAGGTCACATGATTAAGGTCAAAGGTCATGTAAGGTCAATGAACTTTGGCAAAGTTGGGGGTATTTGTTGAATTAGCATCCTAACTTTGAAAGTTTGTTGGTCTAGTTCATAAAACTTGGACATAAGAGTAATCAAGTATCACTGAACATCCTGTGCGAATTTCAGGTCACATGACCAACGTCAAAGGTCAATGAACTTTGGTCATATGGGGGGGTATCTGCTGAATTACCATCATAACTTTGAAAGTTTATGTATCTGATTCATGAAACTTGGACATAAGAGTAATCAAGTATCTTTGAAGATCCTGTCCGAGTTTTAGGTCACATGACCAAGGTCAAAGGTCATTTAAGGTCAATGAACTTTGGCCATGTTGGGGGTATTTGTTGAATGACCATCATATCTCTGTAAGTGTATTGGTCTAGTTCATAAAACATAGACATTTTTTTTTGTCCTCATCAGAGGTATTTATTACATTAAAATCAATAATCAAACACATACAATATATACAATTAGTTTCATATTTCACAACATTTTGATTTCATTATACTGTTTTTCTGATATTTTTATCACGTTACTCTTTTACATTGAAATCAATAAACAAACATAAACAATATATACAATTAGTTTCACATTTCACAGGCTTTTGATTTCGTTGTACTGTTTTTCTGTTAGTTTTATCTTATTACTCTTTTCAAGAAATCTTAAATTAATGACTAATTCTCTCTTGAAATCTGACAACATAGAAAAATAGCTGAATTTTTTTGAAGTGAACTGAGCCAACATATAGACTCTATAAATCGTATATTGTGCGAAAACCAAAATTACATTAACAAAAGCCATGTTTTCATTTTCAACATCGTGGCCAATCAATAATGTTTTCTCATTAATCTGAATATTCACATTAAACTGGATCTTAATGAAATACCGTAGTTTTTGCCAAAATAAATTCACATGTGGACAATGCAACAAAACATGATCTAGAGTTTCAATTTGTTTACAATGGTTACAAGTCATGTCTGATGTGATATTCCATCGAACTAAATTCTCTTTATACGGCAAAATCTGATGCAGCAATTTGAAATTATATTGTTTAACTCTGTTATTAAATAATTTTCCAAACTTAAATTTTAGCAATTTGCTCCAATCATAATCTTCTGCAAGTGATAAACTGTCTTGCCAAAAATATAACACCGTTGGGTGTAAATTCTTTTTTATATCTACAAAATATGTGTAGAATTGTTTTGTTTTTGATATTGTAATGTCAATTGAGTCAACGGTTTTAATTTGAATAAATTTATTGTTTTGCGTTCGTTGATCATCTTGATTTTCAAGCTGAGCAGTGTTCAACTTATCGAACCAATATTTTGGAAAAGCGGTTTTAATTTTAGCATATTGAAATAAGATACAAAGAGAATTCATCGACAGTAAGTCTGTAATACTTTCAGAGTTTTTCCATGAACCATTTTCAATTAAATGGTGTACTTTAACTATACCCTCATCGTACCATTTTCTGAAATACAGTAACTTGTTTTCATGTTTCATATTTGAATTATTCCATATGATTTCATTTTCAAATTGAGTTACTTCGAATATATTAAGATAGTGAAGTTCAGCCCATGAAGTAAGTAGGTCTGTATAAAATGTAGGTAATGAATATTTTTTGCATAATTTGATCATGTCTACTGGAGAACAGTTACATTGAATAGATAATGGTATACCACCCAATTTATGTAACCAAAACTCACAAATATATTTCCATGGTGGATCATCACCTCAATTTTTGGTAACCGAGAAAGTGTGAGTGATTTCAATCTAGAATCTATATCAATCATACCCAAACCCCCATATTGGGGTGAATTAATAATGTAAGCTCTTTTCACTTTTTCTCTTTTAGAATTCCATAAAAATGAATGAATTATTTTATTAAGTTCTTTGATATAATTTTGGGGCATGATGTAGCATGTGCTTAAGTATATTAACTGTGATACAAGTAACATTTTTATAATAACTATTCTCCCATAGTATGTCAGATTTCTCATCTTCCAAAGATTTATAATACGTTTAATTTTATCTATCTTTACAGACCAATTAAGGACATTGAAGTCATTTGTGTTCTTGCATAATACAACCCCAAGATATTTAATTGGTTCATCAGACCATTCCAAGTTGCATATACCATTTGTTTCATTATAATTTATATTAAGTGGCATAACTTTGGTTTTATCTAAATTAAGTTTTAAGCCAGAATATTCCCCGAACTTAATAACATCTTGAATTGCGACATTTCCTGCCTGGACGGAATTAACAAAAAGAGCGGTGTCGTCTGCTAACTGTGAGATCTTTAATTCTTTTGAAAATGGTTCTTTGTGGAATGGAATCTTAATACCACTGATTTTCTTGTTTGACCTTATCTGTGACGCCATTACTTCAACAACTAAAACAAATAACAAAGCCGATAGAGGGCACCCTTGCCTTACACCCTTTTCTATCTTAAACTGTTTTGAAATCCAACCATTATTAATTACTTTGCCTCCAGCGTTTTTATATAATACTTTAACCCATTGGATAAATGAATCTTTAAAGTTCAATCTTGACAGGTTTTCGAAAAGAAAGCTATGTCTCACACAATCAAATGCTTGTTTGAATTCTAAAAAAAGTACCAATCCTTGTTGTTCCAAAATTTTACTATAATCAATAACATCTTGTACCAACCTTAAGTTATCTGAGGCTGAACGCCCCTTGATATAACCTGTTTGATCAAACTAAACAATTTTATGGATTACTCGTTGAAGGCGTTGTGACAAAACTCTCGCTAAAATCTTATAATCTATATTTAATAATGAGATTGGCCTCCAATTGTCTAATAATCTACTATCCCCTTTTTTCAATAACAGTGTGAGTATACCTTGCCTTTGACTTTCTGACAAACCCCCTTGAGCGTATCCTTCATTTAGACTGTCGATTAGCAAATCTTTTATGTCTGGCCAAAAACATTTATAAAATTCCGAACTCAATCCATCGCAACCAGGTGCCTTATTATTTTGCATTGAAAGCAAAGCTTTATGACACTCATGTTCGGTTACCAGTCCTTCACAACTTAGTGCATCCTTCTCATCTAATTCTTTAAATTCAATATTTTTTAAGTATGATTTAATGTTTATATCATTATCGTTATAGCTATTTTTGTACAATTTACTGAAATAATTATTAATAATCTTCAAAATTTCTGTTTTCTTTGTAAATGTTTTACCGTTTTGTACAATACAGTTAATCTCTTTTTTCTTGCCATTTATAGTTTCTTTTTTCAAAAAATACTTGGACGACTTTTCGCCAGACTCCATCCATTTCTCCCTAGCTCTAATATACGCACCTTTGCACTTATATGTGTAAAGTTTATCTAATTCATTTCTGATTGTTTCTAACTTATCAATTTCTTTCTTGTTTGGATTTTTATCAGCCTTTTCACTCTGTTTATTGAGATCATCTTGTAACTTTGTAAAATAACATTTTCTTTCTTCTTGTTTTTGTTTAGAATATTTCACAGTGACCTCTTTTATTTTAATTTTACACATTTCCCATATAAGCTGTGGACTTTCATTCATGAATTCAATTTTTACTTTATTAATCACATGTTTAATACAGATTATAAAATCTTGTTCTAGTAAGTGTGAAATATTTACTTTCCAATAACCTTTGCCTTTCCCAATACCACTCAAATTCAACTTTAGCGAAATGGCATTATGATCACATTTAAGTGCAGGGCGTATATCAGTGCTGTACATTGAAGGATATAGTGTTGTTGAAATTAGCCAGTAATCTAATCTAGAATAGACACCAAAAAACCTCTGTCGCCAAGTAAATTGTTTCTTCGTGGGATATAATTTCCTCCAAACATCAACCAATTCATTTTTTTGAATGAATTTCTTGAAATGATTGGGTGGTTTATAGACTCGAGATGTGCCACGAGAAAACCACGAAACGAGAAAGCCACGAAAACATAGACATAAGAGTAACCAAGTATCACTGAACATCTTGTGCGAGTTTCAGGTCACATGACCAAGGTCAAAGGTCAATGAACTTTGGCCATGTTGGGGGTATTTGTTGAATGACCATCATATCTCTGTAAGTGTATTGGTCTAGTTCATAAAACGTAGACATAAGAGTAACCAAGTATCACTGAACATCTTGTGCAAGTTTCAGGTCACATGACCAAGGTCAAAGGTCAATGGACTTTGGCCATGTTGGGGGTATTTGTTGAATTACCATCATAACTCTGTAAGTATATTGGTCTAGTTCATAAAACGTGGAAATAAGAGTCATCAAATATCACTGAACATGTCATGCAAGTTACATGTCACATGATCAAAGTCAAAGGTCATTTAAGGTAATTGAACTTTGGCAATTTTAGAGGTAATTATTAGATTGCTGTCATAACTTTCAAAGTTTATAGATCTAGTGTATAAAATGTGGTTTTAGGTCACATGATCAAGGTCAAATGTCAATGAACATAGTATTGTATCATTATATGAATGGTGTTTTTGTGAATGATTACTTTATAGTAGTTCTCAAAGTCAGCACTGCTGCTATATTGAATCGCGTGATGCAGGTGAGACCGCCAGAGGCATTCCACTTGCTTGTACAATTAAACACATTATTTTAAAGTCTTAATGCCTTTCTGTTTTTCAATGGCAATATTTTGTGAATTATGAAGATGTGATATATTGCTGGAATGTGCAGCTATATAACACTACCTATTCTGAAAATCTACCTGTTGAAATGTTGGAAAGATGTTTGGGAGGGATTTGATCAGTGAAATATTTTGGAAAGATTTCTGCAGCTGCTAGTAACCCTAAAATATCTTAGCTGTACTTGGAGTAGTCTTCTAAGCAGTTCATCTGTGTATTACAACATGAAGCTATGATCAATCAACACTGTCCCACTATATGGTTCTCTCTTTAATGTGCCTCTTTGAACCTTTGAAACTTCTTTCCTTCTGGATCTTTTTAGGGAAGCCCAAGGACATTGTAGCAATGACAGTCATCAATGATACAGGGATATACAGACTGACTTCAGGTCCAATAGGATTTGATTTCAAGGTGAGAATTAAAAATGGATTTTAGGTCTTGTTGCAAACATGGAAATTCAGTTATTTTTTTCCCCAATATAAGTACCTGAGATACATGAGAATTAAGAATATTTCCTTTGTGTATATAGGAATCAGCACATGGTTTGCCGGTTGGTGGGGGGGGGGGGGGAAGGGGGTCTGTTTAAAATCTTGCGGATTGAACAGATTTTTCACTTCTGGTTTTCAGTTTTTGCTGAATTCTTAAGAGACTTCACACAAAACTCAGTGAGGATGTGCAAGACATGTTTTTTATGTGTTTGGTTCCACATTGCCATGGTAATGATATATAAAAATATTTCTTGGAAAACTTATGGAGTAAACTACTCCCTCAGTTTTTGCCCAGTTCTCCTAACACTTAGTGTGCATATTGGTTTTGGGGTGAAGACATGCACAACTCTTTCTCTTTTTCTTTCTTTTTTTACATGTTTTGGGAATATAATATAGAAGGGGGTACAAATCACCTTAAGTGATATTTCTAGTTTTCAGTTATTTGGTGTCTGTGGTGTTTTGTTTCATCTACTGATTGACACTTGACAGTTTCTTTCTATGATATCTTGTTTATTGATTTACTAGGTTCATTATCCTATCATCCTTCACAAGCTTGGTGTCTTTGATTCTTCTGCTGATGGCATCAAACATCCTCTCACAGTTTCTCTCTTTGATACTTGGAGGCAGGTCAGAATTTATGTGCTTGTAATATAATTTCATACTGATCTGAAATGAGTATTGCCATTGAAAATGCTTGTCAGTCTTCATGGTCAATGCAGACCCCAATTATTTAACATCATCTCAAAACATAGTCATCATACTCCTCTTGAATGATTTCTTGTCAAAGTAGGATGAAGTGCATTACTGAATGAAATATTGTGAAAACTGTATATTATCCTTTTTACCAAGAATAAATTTCTAGGCTAGATGCGTCTAATTTTTGCTTGTACTTCAGATTAATATACATTCTTATTCAAATACACTCTTGGTCTTTTAAAATGATATGCAATTCTTTATGATGAGATCCGCTTGATATAATACTATGAATTAAGAATAGAATTGAGGTGTTTCATTGATGATGTGTCGATCTTAGAAGTGCAAATGCATTTGGCATTTTCATTATATCAATCTGGATTCTCCAGTTCTAAAAGTATACCTAAACATTAAAGTATAACAGTTACTTTTCATTCACTAGTTCACATAGCTTTACTACCTGTAATTACTAAGTTTTTATCTGTGTTTACTATAGGGAAATTAAATGATGGTGTATAATTGGATACAATTATTTTGATATGATTTTTTTTTTACAGGAAAAAGTAGTTAGTGCTCGTTTTAGCCCAGAACAGCCCGGTGTGTTTATTGAAGGTTATAGATTCAGAGCAGTGGAGCCATATCTTCTTCCAAAGGTAAGTAGAGATGTGACATTTTTTTCAAAATAAAAATAGAAATTTGGAACCGAAGTAATAAATGCAATTTTTTCTTCCATTATTCCCTTGTACAGTTGATATATCTAGCTTCTATGAATGGGTCTGATATTTGGTGAATTACAGGTAAAAAATAATAGTTTTGATGATTAAGTTCATTGACACATGGTTATTGAATAAAGCACTAGATAGGGAAACTAAACAGGGTGTACATCACTCAATCATTCACTAGATGTCAGTTGGAAGATCATCATCAAGATATCCAGCCAAAACAACAACAGTTGCTCCTGTCTTAATTTCTTAGAAAATACAATAAGTGTTGAAATAGATATGGTATGATATGAGGTTTTGTTTCACAATATAATTCTCACAGTACATGTTAGTTTTAATGTGTTTTCATGTTTTCCTTTTCCACACAGGGCTTTGAAGGAACGATAGTTGTGAACAGTTTCAATAAAGATGATCCTTCCACTACACTCTACCTCAGCAAAGATGCTACTAATAATGGAGGGGGTGTTATAGAACTACAACAGGTAAAGCTTGGTGAATCTTACATTATCAAATAAAAAGGGGGTGTTATAGAACTACAACAGGTAAAGCTTGGTGAATCTTACATTATCAAATAAAAAGGGGGTGTTATAGAACTGCAACAGGTAATGCTTGGTGAATCTTACATTATCCAATAAAAAGGGGGTGTTATAGAACTACAACAGGTAAAGCTTGGCAAATCATACATTATCCAATAAAAAGGGGGTGTTATAGAACTACAACAGGTAAAGCTTGGCAAATCTTACATTATCCAATAAAAAGGGGGTGTTATAGAACTACAACAGGTAAAGCTTGGCAAATCATACATTATCCAATAAAAAGGGGGTGTTATAGAACTACAACAGGTAAAGCTTGGCAAATCATACATTATCCAATAAAAAGGGGGTGTTATAGAACTACAACAGGTAACGCTTGGTGAATCTTACATTATCCAATAAAAATGGGGTGTTATAGAACTGCAACAGGTAATGCTTGGTGAATCTTACATTATCCAATAAAAAGGGGGTGTTATAGAACTACAACAGGTAAAGCTTGGCAAATCATACATTATCCAATAAAAAGGGGGTGTTATAGAACTACAACAGGTAACGCTTGGTGAATCTTACATTATCCAATAAAAATGGGGTGTTATAGAACTGCAACAGGTAATGCTTGGTGAATCTTACATTATCAAATAAAAAGGGGGTGTTATAGAACTACAACAGGTAATGCTTGGTGAATCTTACATTATCCAATAAAAAGGGGGTGTTATAGAACTACAACAGGTAAAGCTTGGTGAATCTTACATTATCAAATAAAAAGGGGGTGTTATAGAACTACAACAGGTAAAGCTTGGCAAATCATACATTATCCAATAAAAAGGGGGTGTTATAGAACTGCAACAGGTAATGCTTGGTGAATCTTACATTATCCAATAAAAAGGGGGTGTTATAGAACTACAACAGGTAAAGCTTGGTGAATCTTACATTATCAAATAAAAAGGGGGTGTTATAGAACTACAACAGGTAAAGCTTGGTGAATCTTACATTATCAAATAAAAAGGGGGTGTTATAGAACTACAACAGGTAAAGCTTGGCAAATCATACATTATCCAATAAAAAGGGGGTGTTATAGAACTGCAACAGGTAATGCTTGGTGAATCTTACATTATCCAATAAAAAGGGGGTGTTATAGAACTACAACAGGTAAAGCTTGGCAAATCATACATTATCCAATAAAAAGGGGGTGTTATAGAACTACAACAGGTAACGCTTGGTGAATCTTACATTATCAAATAAAAAGGGGGTGTTATAGAACTACAACAGGTAAAGCTTGGCAAATCATACATTATCCAATAAAAATGGGGTGTTATAGAACTGCAACAGGTAATGCTTGGTGAATCTTACATTATCCAATAAAAAGGGGGTGTTATAGAACTACAACAGGTAAAGCTTGGCAAATCATACATTATCCAATAAAGAGGGGGTGTTATAGAACTACAACAGGTAACGCTTGGTGAATCATACATTATCCAATAAAAAGGGGGTGTTATAGAACTTCAACAGATAACGCTTGGTGAATCTTACATTATCCAATAAAAAGGGGGTGTTATAGAACTACAACAGGTAAAGCTTGGCAAATCATACATTATCCAATAAAAAGGGGGTGTTATAGAACTACAACAGGTAAAGCTTGGCAAATCATACATTATCCAATAAAAAGGGGGTGTTATAGAACTACAACAGGTAAAGCTTGGCGAATCTTACATTATCCAATAAAAAGGGGGTGTTATAGAACTACAACAGGTAAAGCTTGGCGAATCTTACATTATCCAATAAAAAGGGGGTGTTATAGAACTACAACAGGTAAAGCTTGGCGAATCTTACATTATCTAATAAATGGAAAGGCAAAGGACCCATAAAACAAAGCTTGATAATTGATTGTACTGTTGATTTATTCTTCATTGCTCATAATGATCAAGCATTTCAGATTTCGTAAATACATACTTGATACATAGGTCTGTGAAGTGTATTTGTTTGCTTAGAGAGTTATTTTATGTTATATACGATACATTAATTAAACATCTGTAGAAATTGAGTTGAATAATGGAATGTATTTTGTACATTATTCTGAACGAAAAAAATGTTATTTTCTATCTTGAACATAGGATATTCATCATGCTCTATCACGTCAATCCGTCTGTATATAATTATCTGGATAATATGTAGCTTTCATTGAGTCATGAAAAATGGGGTACTATAGAAACGATACTGTAGAGAATTTGAATTGCATAATTCGCTGATAATTGTGGACAGCTCGAAAGCATCTCCTGTTTCTTTTGATTTTTCATTGAAGTGCATATTAAACAGCATGTTATTATTGTATTACATTTTTCAAAAATAAATCAGGAACTTGCAAATTTTCAATATCATACAGAGGTATGATGCATAAAACTGTGCAAGTTAGAGGAATATATCAAGCCAAGCAATGATTATTTGCTGTTGTATAACACCTCTTCTTTTCCTCTTTTCAATATTAAACAAACAAACATTGTCATATTGTTTTCTTGTGAATTCAGTATAGCAGATATAGCGAGGACAATTCAGAATTTCCTGAGAAAGTTGAAAAACTTGATAGAGGCACAGAAGCTTTGGTTTCAGGCAACTTTATTTACAATATTCATGGTAAGTAAAATCATTTCAAGTATAACTATATGGTCCCTTTTAATAACCATTCTTCAATCCATGATCAGTTTTAAAAAAATGAAGTAAACATTTTCTGTCATGTTAAAAAAATTATTTTATTTCATTTGTTATTGCATGTTATTTGATCACCTAAGACCCCTGTTAATCTTGCAGACATTTTCTGAATTCTTGTCAGTTGTTGGCAACACAATGAAAAGAACATACAATTATTTTAAATCCTCCCTCTTTCCATTCTTCAGAACCTGATAAACTCTCTGTTTGGATGAATGTAAGCGAAGAACAATCTTCAAAATGGCATTCAAAGATTGTCAATGAGACAAAAGCTCTCCAAGCCGAGGCTGAGGATCAGAATGATATACTCCTTCTGGATGTTGTAGATACTTACAGAAATATTCCTGCAAAAATGCTGCAATTCTATGAATGGTAAGATGTTGTTTGGTGTGCAAAAAAAGTCTTAGTAATCAAGAATTTCTGAACACTTTTATCCATATTCTAAACTAAGGATTTTTCTAATAGCAATGCGTTTAGCTTAAACTGTGGTTTAAATGAAAATTATGTGCACCCCATTGTGAAACAACCTTATATAAGGAGATGTTTGAATTTCAGATACTTCAACTACTGTATTGAAAATAGAGGAGTGGTTAGTAGTCATTTAAAGTTAAACCCAAGGCTTGACTTTGTAGTAAACAAGAGAAATATAGAAAGCATATACAAGTTCAACACATTTTATCTTTAATTAAACAAGGTTTTATCCTTATTAATGCTGATTATATGCTGGAATTAATATATTTTTGTTCTAAATCACTAAGTGAAACTCCAAATATACTAATTTTTATTCTGACTATTTGCAGTACTCTTACCAAACTTACTTGAAAATATTGTGGTTTCAATATTTTTTCTTATGTATTTGGGCGATTCCACACTAGAACTTCAAAAATATCATAAATTTTAACATGCTTTCAATAAGTCATAAGTAGTGTAATATTTTACTATGATACCTTTTTTTATGAAAATTATGAGTTTTAATCAAAAGTGAAGTCAGATATAGTTTTTTTGGGGGGGAACAATGGAATTTTCAATTTTCAATTATTTTGCTAATTAAATAGTCAAGTACAAACACTGCCTGAAACAATTATTGGCAAAGCACGAGAAGATTGAAAATATTGCAGGTCAATGGAATAATGTATCATTGATGGTTCCAAATAATATCTACAACATTTTCATGATCCATAATAGGGGCAGCCCTGATTTTTCCGAACCTATTTTTGGCAATGTCCCGTACGACACATGAAAATGCACAAGTTTTTCCTACAATCTTATTTTTGATGATGCAATTTCACAAAATCAGTTTCTCTATCTTTGACCCATGGGTGATCGATTAATCCCATAAGGATCTAATTACTGCCCTTCATTTTTCAATAATTGTCCTATTAATAGTTGTCCCGTACGACACAATATATAATGCATTTAATTGCAGGATTTGGATTCAGAAACTATAAATAGTAGACCTATTTTAATTCAAGTTATTGATTTGACATAAAGTGAACTGAAAAAGTACTTTTTTATCTCCATAGAACATGAAATAGGTGATTCTAACCATTTTAATTTATTGATTTCATGTAGGCGTATACTTTTGTGAATCCCTTCAGCTAAACTGTTGATTTTCGCTGGTCAGAGCAGGTTAATTTCTTTGTCATTGAGCATGAGAAGAAAACCTTTATAATTGATTCACCCTAGCATGGAAGATGACTTCCTCTTGCATGCTAATGTGGAATTATTATAAGATGTAAAAAAATGACATATCAATCATCTACATATTTGGACTTCCCTTGATGATCACTTATTTTTTTTATATACAGTATTGAAACTCCTTACTTTTTTCAAGTTGTAAAAAAAAATCTGGAAAATAAGACAAACCATGTTGTTCACAAAAAAATCTGGAAAATAAGACAAACCATATGGTTTCATGAAATGCAGAAAGGTTTGAAAAAGTAGAACCACATATCTTTAGAAAAACAATATTTTGTGTAATTACAAGTGACAGTTGTGACATATATCATGTATATATACATTTTATATGAAAAAATATAACATTTTAGCCCCATAATTTACACAAACAGTTTTATTCATTCATTGTTTAAATAGTGTATTGGAAATCATCAATTAATTCACTAAATATAACATCACACGAAACCTCAAGTTTTTCAGCTCGTAAAATGCTGTGAACCCTTGTACATTTCCCATCATGAAAAAAAAGGATAACATATTGCTCCTGATTGTATATATTGAGGTTACTTAATTATATTGTCCTGAATGACTACTTATTAAAAGACTTTTCATTAATAAGGAAGAATTTAGGGGCAATGCTCCCCTTCTGATTGATAAAAAGTTCATTGTTTTATTCAGGCTGCCCAGTACAACACGCAAGTGCCTGTACAACACGCAAGTGCCTGTACAACACACAAGTGTCCCGTACGACACATTATTTTGTTTATGATAATTGACAGAAATATTCAGCCAATAGCGGTTTCTAACATAATGAATGTCTTTAGTTTGATAGGATTATCATTATCATCAGCCAAATAAAGTGATTGAAGAAGTCAAAGAGACATAAAGTAAGAAAGTTTGGCTTAAATTTAGAGATGTCCCGTACGACACATTTTGAGTGTCCCGTACGCCACAATGTTCTTGAAAATTGTAATTTGCTTTATTTATTCTTGAATGTTTATTTTGCTTTCTTTCATAGATGTGTTTGTTCTTGGGTAATTGAATATCAATTTGAGTTCAGTTTCTATGAAAATTATCTGTCCAACTCACAGACTTTAGAGTACAAACTTGAGGTTTCTAAAAAAGCCACTTTTTCTGCGTCCGTACGACACATTACTATTTTAAATCTGTATTATACAGGATGTGAATTCAAGTCATGTTAAGTCTTGGTTTTTCTAACACTCTGGTAGTACTCGATGATCACCTTTAGTTACTGGAATATTTTTTGTTTTTCTTGTAAAAAAACTGTCAAATGTTCTCTTAATGTCCCGTACGACACATATGAAATCACCCATTTTGTTTTTTTCCTTTCATTTTGCAGGGTATTATTTTTTAAGGCATCTTGCTTTACATACAGCAAATCCTCTATATAGTGACCACCCATGAGAAAAAAAAATCAGCCTTTATCAACAGGTGGTTGCTATAGAGAGGTGGATGCTAATTTAAGTTTTCATTGTAGTCATCACACAAGATGTTTGGTAATGCTAATATAAAAGTGTGAAATGTTGCATTGTGGGTAACTCATATATTTTTTTTTGTTAATTACAGGGTGGTGCAATCAAGCAATATCCAATATGTAATCAAAACTGATGATGATGTTTACATGAATCTGGATAATATTATGCAGGTGAGTCACTTCATTTTTCATTCTTATTCTAATCTGTAAATTACAGACTGGAAAATATACCAAACTTTTCTCCAAGTAGGTATCTATTCTTACCTGGTCTTCTAATCAGTATAGATAACTGACATTTTATCAACCAGTTTTAGCCATTTATCAATATTGATTCTTTTTGGTTACCGGTGTAGCTACTAGTTAAATATTTTAGCTTATGATTGCCTGTGAAAAGACCAAACAATTAGGTACTTGATATCTAAAGAAGAAAAATTATGGAAAATTTGATGGTTGATAAATTGAAATGTATTGTGATCTATCACAATATTGAAAACAATGAGGTTGGATACTTTGTACTCTCATCATTATGCTTCTGACTGATTATACCCCTTAACTGTCCACATTTTGATGATGTATTGTATGTTTCATTTGATCATAATTATGTAGTATTTGTTCATGTATATGTCAGTTGAATTGGTGATTTAAAAGTGAGATGAGTAATACAATGAGTTTGCATAAGTCAGTCTATTTTAAACAATTGCCCAATTTAAAGCGATTTTCAGACCAGATTACACATGTACAAAACTCATTACATGTAATTTAATTCTTCTAAATCTAAATTTTCCAAAGTTAAGTAAAATATTGGTCGTTTGAAAAAAAATTTGACTTGGGCATAGTTATGTTTATAAAATCAATCAGCATTCAATATTGGCTACATTGTAAATTTTAATCTTCTGTATGAAGAGCTTTGGAAATGAGGAGTATCCAGCATCTAAACTTTGGTGGGGTCAGTTCAGATTTGGCTGGTCAGTGGAACATCATGGGAAGTGGGCGGAGCATGACTACCAATCACCTGTTTACCCATCGTTTGCCTGTGGATCAGGCAGTCTAATGACAAGGGATCTATTTCAGTGGATAGCTACTAATTCAAGGTATTTGGCATTCTATTTCTGCAGCAGATTATTCTTGCCTTAAGATTCTTTCATATTTTTTTTCAATGCAGATACATGTAAGTAACTTTTAAGGAGAAATAAGGGCATATTTATTAAAACTCTCCATAAACTGTGCCTCATGAGAGATGTATTGATGCTGATAACTGTTCCATATGTACATCTAAACAAACTGTCTTTTGGGTTATTAGTTTATCAAGTACAGTTTTTAATTTAAGGAGAATATATCTATCATGAATGTTAGATACAATTGTAATAACAGAATTCATGCAAGATATATCCTAATATGAATTTAGATTGCAAAAGATTTTGTTACGGAAGTTAAATGTTATTGGTACTATGCTTGCAATTTTCAAGCTAAAGCATCACTGGCCACCAAACACACATGAGGTCCAATCGCCCTCCAATCATCTAACAAACAAAAAACAGTAATCATGAAAGATTGCAAGGCTACAGTCCAAAGATGGTTAAGAGATTGGATCGTGACATTTTTGTGAGAAAACTCTTCAAAACCCTTCAGGCATGATGCTTTTCTTTTCTGTTCAAAACTTTCTTGTTTTTTAACCTGTCTTTACAAGGGTCAATTTTTATTTCTCTCCTATAACCTTGCACAGAAATCTTTTCAAGTTTCAAGGAGAAGATGTATCCTTGGGTATATGGTTAGCTGCTCTTCAACCAAATTACCATGACGACCTGAGGTGGCACTGTGACAATGTATGTTCATCTTCAATGTATGTATCTGCAGAATTAACTCCAGATGAAATCCGAAGTAGATGGCATCATAGAAAACAATGTGGAGACCCATGTGGCTGTGGATGACGTTAGTTTACATTATTTTTTTTTGTAGAAAATATAGTTTATATAATTCTCCTGCTTCTTTTTCTTTTTGAGAAAGGGACAGAGAGAGAGATAGAGAGACAGAATGGGGGGATGAAAGAGAGACAAAAAGCAGAAGGGGGTCACAGTTATTTTGAAATTTGGTAATATAAATTATGAATCTTTATATCTAAGTTGTACATCTTCTTTTGGAATTACCAATCTGTGCAATGTGTGCCTATTGATCCCTACTTCAAACCATGATTGATTGAATCTTGTAGTTAGTACATTTTTTTATCGATAACTTTGGAATGTAATAATTACAATCATTCATTTCTTTTATTATGCCTGTCACGTAACATTTAGCATATCTATGTACTTCTCAATAAAAAAGAAAGAGAAGCTGGAGAATTCATTGTTGTCCACAAGTTGGAATCGTTACCTCTTTCTCTTTTTGTGAAGTGATTGTGACTGTGTAATTTATTCTTGTGATGTTTAGTTACCATTAATAAATGTTAAAACTTGCCTTACTATTTGTGGTAAAATTGAAGAGTCTAAAGAAATTATATACTATACAAATGATGCATGCACAAGAGTTCATTATGCGATCTATCCTCACTCTAGTTGAGGTTCTGTTCAATCTATTGCAAGAAGCCATTAGGCTGAGTACAATGGGGTGAACACAGTCTCATTGAGAGTGGATAGGTTGCATAATGGATGAATGAAGACATTCATCATTTGGTTTATACAATAACTCTTGTAGATTGTGTTATTTGACAAAATAAAAGAAAAAAAATAACAAAAGCAGATGGAATTAAAATGTATTTGCCTTTGTCCGAAAATTCATTTTCTCTGAAAACACGAGAACTTTCCCCATGTATGAAAGCAGTTAAGGACGTTCCACAGTTAAAATGAAGTCCATGTCATTTTCACCAAATTTTGCAGAGTTACTTTGGTATCTATGCATTATAAAAATGCTAAAAATAATATAGGTTCATGTGCTTATTTTTTTTTTTACGGGACTTCAAAGTCGCCGTATTTGAATGATATAAAATGTTGCGCAATCATGAGAATTATGCCTTTCTTAGACCTCACGAATTCACCAAATGAGTTTGAATTATCTTTACTCTTTCGATATTGCATCAAACTCATCAAACTTTCAGAATGTGTAACTAAGTAGATACCAAAGTAGTAGAAAGTCTTTTAATTGGTAAAACTATATCTATTTGGAGTCAGCAGTGCCCCCATTTGGCAAGAATGGTGCAAAAACTCGGAAAAAACAAATCTTCAAAGACGTGAATCTACTAAAAAAAAAAAATAATAATAATTTAAGCTGCACTTTATTCAAAATCCATGTCATTTTCATCAAATTCAGCTAAATTGTAGAGAAATGTGTATGGAAGATGTAGGGAAGTTAAAAATATAGGGTCCATGTGCTCGTGTTTTAACTATAAGTGTCCAAAGTGTTGCGAGTTGGCTTGAAAATCGCCTAAAATGTGCCAAAAACGTGCAAATGTCTAATAACACCGTCTAAAATGGGAATGGTTCCGTAGTTTTGCTCCCAAACATTCAAAATCGATGTCATTTTCATCATACTCTCTAGATTTGTAGAGGAATATATTCTAAAGCCGTTAAAATAATAAAAATATAGGGTCCATATGCTCGTTTTTAAACTATCAGGGTCCAAAGTGTTGCGAGACGGCTTGAAAATATTGAAATCCTCCTAAAGTGCGCTGAAAACGTGCAAAAGTCTAATAATACCGTCTAAAATGCGAATGGTTCCCGTATTTCGCTCCCAAACATTCAAAATCCATGTCATTTTCATCATTCTCTCTAGAGTTGTAGAGGAATATATTCTGAAGCCGTTAAAATATTAAAAATATAGGGTCTATGTGCCCGTTATTTAGTTATCAGTGTCGAAATTGTTGCGAGTTGGCTTGAAAATCGCCTAAATGCGCCGAAAACATGCAAAAAGTCTAGTAATACCGTCTGAAATGCGAATGGTTCCCGTATTTCGCTCCCAAACATTCAAAATCCATGTCATTTTCATCATTCTCTCTAGAGTTGTAGAGGAATATATTCTGAAGCCGTTAAAATATTAAAAATATGGGGTCTATGTGCTCGTTTTTTAGTTATCAGTGTCCAAATTGTTGCGAGTTGGCTTGAAAATCGCCTAAATGCGCCGAAAACATGCAAAAAGTCTAATAATACCGTCTAAAATGCGAATGGTTCCCGTATTTCGCTCCCAAACATTCAAAATCCATGTCATTTTCATCATTCTCTCTAGAGTTGTAGAGGAATATATTCTGAAGCCGTTAAAATATTAAAAATATGGGGTCTATGTGCTCGTTTTTTAGTTATCAGTGTCCAAATTGTTGCGAGTTGGCTTGAAAATCGCCTAAATGCGCCGAAAACATGCAAAAAGTCTAATAATACCGTCTAAAATGCGAATGGTTCCCGTATTTCGCTCCCAAACATTCAAAATCCATGTCATTTTCATCATACTCTCTAGATTTGTAGAGGAATATATTCTGAAGAACTTAGGACATTTAAACTATGGACCCCATGGTTCATGTGCTCGTTTTCAAATGATCCGTGTCCAAGGTGTTGTAAGTTGGCTTGAAACAGCCCAAAATGCGCCGAAAACAAGCAAAAGTCTGTTAATACCATGTAAAATGCGAATGGTTCCGTGGTCTTGTTCCCAAACATTGAAAATCCATGTCATTTTCATCATACTTTGCACATAGACACTTTAGCACCTGAATATTCCAAATATGCACAAATTAACATCTATAGGTCCATATGCTTGGTTTTTTTCTATAGAGCTTTAAAGTTAACCCAAATAGATGTTCTTAAGAATTGCGCATTCAAAAGAATTTGGCATTTTTAGACCACACGAGATCACAACAATGAGTTTAAAGCTATATTACTCAGTCAAAATCCATGAAAACTTTATCAAATTTTGCAATATGATTAATAATTGTATCCTTAAAATGGATAATCTATGCTTTCAATTGCTTGCTCATTTAAGTCTAACAGCACTCTCAGTTCTTAGAAATTGCGGGAAAGATAACAAATACTCAACCTCAAAATTTTCGAATTTCAATAACAAACTTGAAAAGTAAAAGCAATGCTCCACTTTATTAAAAACCCATGTCATTTTCACCAAACTTTGCAAAGTTGTAGAGGAAGGTATACATAAGAGGTGTAAACATTAACAAATATGGGTTCATGTGCTTTTTTTTTTAACTATCAGCACTCTTATTAGAGCAAATGTGCTTCTTAAAACACCCATCAAAAGCTTTGTATCTGTGAGGAAAAATTCCGAACCACTCTACCATTTATTTTATTCAAACTCAGGGTCATATTCATCATACTTTGCAGCACTACAGAGAAAAGTATTTTGAAATTGTAGAGGAATAAAAAGAATGGTCCATGGAATAATTCCAGTTTCTTAGCTTCATAAACACATCGGATCTGCAGTTAGTGCAGATTCATCCATTGTGACGTCAGCGCGCGGAGGGTAAAATATGCAGATCATGATGCGCACAAACATAACTGTGGAACGTCCTTAAAGCAGTTAATTGTTTTCGCCCTTTGATTTATGAATATGAGTGTGCACAGGCACAGTCAGCCTTGTTACTTTGATCCACGCAAACACACATACAAAATGCTCAACTTTGCAATGGAAAAATAACAAATGCACGGTCGCCGCGCAATGGAAAATAAAATTTGCATGCAGCACAAAATGGATCAAATATTTAATGGCTTTAAACCAATCAAATCACAAGAATATTGGTATGAGTAGTATAAATCAAAACAATTTTTATTCTCCTTTTGGCAATCATATGAACACTTGCTAATTGATGAATCAATATTATAATGTAATGCACTCAGTCTGGTGTAAAGACATTTTTGTCTCGCCTGCATAGCAGAGCGAGACTATAGGCGCCGCTTTTCCGACGGCGACGGCGGCGTCAACATCAAATCTTAACCTAAGGTTAAGTTTTTGAAATGACATCATAACTTAGAAAGTATATGGACCTAGTTCATGAAACTTGGCCATAAGGATAATCAAGTATTAGTGAACATCCTGCTCGAGTTTCAGGTCACATGACCAAGGTCAAAGGTCATTTAGGGTCAATGAACTTAGACCATGTTGGGAGAATTATTTTCAAAATCTTAACCGAAGGTTAAGTTTTTGAAATGACATCATAACTTAGAAAGTATATGGACCTAGTTTATGAAACTTGGGCATAAGGTTAATCAAGTATCAGTGAACATCCTGCTCGAGTTTCAGGTCACGTGACCAAGGTCAAAGGTCATTTAGGGTCAATGAACTTTGGTCAAGTTGGGGGTATTTGTTGAATTACTATCATAACTTTGAAAATTTATGGATCTAGTTCATGAAACTTGGACATAAAGTTAATCAAGTATGAGTGAACATCCTGCCTGAGTTTCAGGTCACATGACCAAGGTCAAAGGTCATTTAGGGTCAATGAACTTTGGCCAAGTTGGGGGTATTTGTTGAATTACCATCATAACTTTGAAAATTAATGGATCTAGTTCATGAAACTTGGACATTAGGTTAATCAAGTACCACTGAATATCCTGTGCGAGTTTCAGGTCACATGACCATGGTCAATGGTCATTTAAGGTCAATGAACTTTGGCCGTGTTGGGGGTATTTGTTAAATTACCATCCTAACTCTGAAAGTTTATAGATCTAGTTCATAAAACTTGGGATATAAGAGTAATCAAGTATCACTGTACATCCCCTGTGAGTTTCAGGTCACAAAACCAAGGTCAAAGGTCAGTTAAGGTCAATAAACTTAGGACATGTTGGGGTAATTGGTGAATTGCCATCATAACTTTGAAAGTTTATGGATAGAGTGAATGAAATGTGGACATTGGTGTAGTTGACAAGTCTTAAGTCACCGTTCAAATGTCATTTGTGGTCAATGAACGTGGTATTATGTCATTATATGAATGGTGTTTTTGTGAATGATTATTTTATTGTAGTTTTCAAAGTTAGCACTGCTGCTATATTAAATCGCGTAATGCAGGCAAGACTGCCAGAGGCGTTCCACTTGTTTATTATCTGAACTTCCTTGATAACTCATTTAAGAGTTATCAATAACTTTAAGGACTTTGAAAAGAATTAAATCACATTGTCACAAGCACTTCATGAAAAAAGGAAATAATTATTCCAAACCGTTGGATAACAATGTATGATTTATGTTTTGTTAATTTGCAAACTGGTGCTATGTTTTTGTCTTCACAATGTACTATAAAATTGGACCATGTGAATATGAGATATTACAGTATTATTTTTTATCTGAGTGAATGTTAATAGGTTTTGTATTATTGATGTAAGATATGTATATGGATGAAAAGTGAATGTTTTATGCCTAAACAAATTTGTAGAATCTTGGAATATTGTCTCCAGCTGTTGTCTGAACGAAGTAAAGGGCTCTGGAACTATAAAATTCTTTTTTTTCCATCTGTACAGTAAAAATCCCATTTCTGATTGAGATTGCATAACAGGGTTTTTGTTTTTCATGACTGCCCTGAATATCAATGTTTACAATATTACACAACTTTTATGTACTTTGTTAAATGAAAAGTAATTTCTAAATGTCTCCAATACAGTGTTGAATATTTTTGCACAGATATTTTATCAATTCTTGTTTCAATTTCATGTGCAGCAAAGGCCAGAGTGAATTTTAGGGGGCACTATTGGACTGGTAAAATTAGTGAAAATAAAACCAGAATATTTTCAGAAAGCAAGTCATAATTTCCTCAGCATTGTATCCTTACAATAAATGGCTGGAATACTCGCCAGAAAGTTGAGCATACACTTAAGTTGTATACAGGTTAACTCAAATTTGATGAAATCGGTAATAATATCAAATAATCCGCTGCCGTTGACCACCCATGAAGGGAACTGTTTGACAAAGTAGACCTACATTTTCCTTTAACATTCCTTTTTTAAACATCACTCTCATGTTGCTCAGCAAAATATACATCTTCACATCTTTAACTCAATGATGGGGATATTGCAATAATGGCAATTGAAGTCCAGTCACCAAAATAGGCATTTGGATTGGTTTAATACTGTAAAGTGCCCAGACATTGTCAATATGTTGAACTGTATATATAAACAAAAGCCTTTTTAACATCTATTCATATTCCATGGAAACATCTTAAAATTGTAATTTGAATGAGTCTAAACAATTACAGGTATATTAACAAGAAGGTATATAATCTTCTGTTGCTGGTATTGTGACAATCGTAGTCTTGCCATGCCATATCTTGCATACAGTTAGTTTGTTCCATTGTTCTTGTTTAAAGAATGCAAGATATTTTGAAGTAGAATTTTGTCAGTGGTCCAATTTTTTTTATCATTTTTTATTCAATTTGAAGTATTGATCTCTTAGTTAAAATTATGGTAAGCCAAGCCTTTCAAAATTGCAGTTGAATTATGTTTCTTATCATTACTTGGCTCTTTCCTCGTGTTTAATGAGAATTATTTCAGTAATTTATCATTTTCAGTCACTTATGAATGATTTGAGTGTCGAATGAGCTGATAAATAGAACTTGTTAGAGATACTGGTCACATTTTGCTGTCTATAGTTAAATCACAACTTTAAACCAGAGTTCAAAATACAGGCCAATTTGATATATAGTTCTTCCATGTTGCCTTGATTATCAACCAGTAGCCTACATGAGAGATATTAAGTGTGGTCACATGGTGCCTGAATTTGTATCAAAAGCAAAATACATTAATAAATTAGAGAGGATTAGTAGATGAAACAAAATCAAGTGTGAAATTAGATTGTAAAAATAGACTTGAATATGCATGTAGAATGAAGAAGATTAATATCGTTTTAAATAAAATAATTATTAGTCACCAAGACACCAGAGGCACAATGATTTTATATTTGTCCTGACATTATTTTGATTGCACTGAACAATACAAAAAAGAGAGAATTTGACCTGGAAAAGTCCTGAATTTTTAAACATATTTTACAAAATAATGTTGAAACTGATATTGATTGCTATTAAGATATAAGATACTAGCTTATTCATTTGACAGGCTCCATGTGAATGTGATATGAAATTGTTATATTCCAAACATGTTCCTTTTTTTATAAAATGATGATTTTGCATTGTTTGTATAAAGTATAAATAATCTACATGTTTCTACAAATTTTGATGTTTTTAACTTACATTGGGATCCTGTAAATTACTACATATTTCTTATCTTAATCAGAATACAACTGAGTTGAAACAAAAAAAAAGATTCCAAGCAACACTCGCTTCACCAAGTATCCTCTTTTCTCAAAGCTCCTTATAAAAATATCCTATATTTAGCTCTAACAATGGAATTTCACTTTGTGCTACTTAAACTAATTCCAAAGAAATAATATTTGCTGAGCATTACATTATATCCGTCCCCATTTAGCAGTACTTAATTTATTGCATTTACACAGATATCTGTCATGTGTTACATAACCTCATAATCATTGATAATTTCTTGCCATAAATATATATCCTTGTTACCTTTTGCAAATGTTTTAGGTTTGCAAACAGTGTGACAGCTATCATATTTATCAATCATAATCATAAGTGGTATTGATATGTGTGAATTATTGGAAGATACAGCTACATATCCTTTTTTTTTATTCACTTGTTCCTCTTTTTTTTTGGGGGGGGGTAGGGGAGGGAGGAGATTTTTACAGCAAGGAAGAAACATATCACAAGTAACTAAATTTTGTTAATTGTATTTGGTATACATGTATGAAATTGATGTTGGCCCTTTGTAGTTTTTAAACAAATTAATGTTGTTTGCATTTGTCATAATTATCTTTAAATTTTAACCAAGTCTAACCAACTGACCGTTCTCCACATGGACATGATAAAAATGAAGACCGACCTGAAAGGCCCTAATTCGCAAAGTTTGTTTTGAAAACCATCATTTGAACCCATGGTTTATGCAGATTTCCTGTATAAATATTGCTTATTTACCCCGTATACTGAAAAGTGTCCAAAGCTGATGCGTGCTTTTGTCACAGTGAATCAAAATTGGTTAAATACGCTATTTTATTCATTAGTCCATCGTTTTGAAGAGTGGACTCATTAATTTAAAACAGTGGAATCATGAATAAAATAGCATACTAAACCATGGCAACAGGCATCAATTTTGCGCACAAAAGCGTGCGTCAGCATTGGACATTTTTTTTTATATAGGTAGAAAATTAGGCATAATTTATACATGAAATCTGCATAAACCATGGGTTCAACAGATGGTTTTTAAAAACAACCTTTGTGAATTCCGGCCATAGGGTATTCCTTTGTATGTAAAGTTCTATGTGAATCCATTCAGGTTTGAAATGCTGCACTGACAATATAGTCAAATAATATGAATTGAAACTTTAAAAAAAATCAGTATTCTTTCATCCTTACCAATCGTCCTGCAGTGTGTGTAATTTTCTAAAGGCTATATTACTGTTGAATTGCTTCAGATTATTATGTACTTACAATTAATGGTGAAATGTTCACTGGTTTAGATGAAATTCATCTGGTTTGTTATATGGAGTAATAGAGAAAAAAAAACCACTGAAACTTTACACTTAACAATTTAAATTTTAATGAGAGTCCTTGTCATGAACATAAAGCTATTATATTATTATTATATGTCCGCAAAGAATATTTTCTCTTATATAATTTGATACCATTTTTACGTGGTATATCTTTATACTTGGATAATCTGGACAGATGTATTCTTTATTGTGATGTAAAATGTGATTTGTGCCAAAGGTACATTGTATGTCTGCAATAAATGAAATGAATATAAAGTCATAATCCTACATAAGTTGCAGTATAAAATTTAATTGGAAAGTAACATTTTCAATAAATTAATAATGAGGATTCAAACTGAAAACAAAAAAATGTGTTTATTTAACAATTCTCATGTCAATTATTCAACATGTTCTAACAATGTATCTTAATGCAACTCCTGTAGGATTACGAACATGGACATCTGGACTCATTCAGTGCATTTATGCCGTACCTTTTTCGTCAAATCGCAAACTTCCTTTTTTTTAACTCGCCCAGTATATCTTGTGTAGATAAGAGCTATGAAATTATGAAAAAAAAATTACATGTTTTTTTTTTTCCAAAATACTGAAAAGTGATGTTTATTCACTTTGCTTCAATTTGAATGTACATATCAATTTTACGTACCATACAGAAGTGTGTGTTTCTATTTTATAAAATATTGGTGCTGACTAAGTGCTCTGTTCTTTGCAAACTTAAAAGATAAAAACAAGAGACTGATGCTATATTTTTGTATAACTTTGATATATATGTATGAAAGGGAGCATCTTATTGGAAAATATGATAAAATATTGTATGTACAGTTAAATATGTGGAATTGTTATGTTATGGATAACAACATAATTGCATAAAATCTCATTAGCTTGTATTGAATAAAGAAACTGAACAGTAAGATGAGTGCAACTTCCTGCATGATATAATCTTTTATTGATCTATATTACCGTTCTCATTAGGCTTTCTAAAACTAGTTTACTGGAAACCGGTTCAGGAAACCAGTTTGGAAGATTGCTTTTCTATTGTTCCCATTTGATCACACAAAGTGGTTTTAAAAATCACTTCACGTAAAGCGATCTTGTTGCTATGGAAACACTCAGTGGGGTGACACGTTTCGCGCAAAATTTGAAACTGCAGCGTTGGCATTATACACCTGTTGTGTGGAGTAGCACGCTCAAAATGTGCGAAGATCACTTCCGAAGAACAGTTGTGTCTTCACTTACGCTAAAACCAGTTTAATGAGGCATAGCGATCTTGAAAACTACATCGCAAGGTGGTTTTCCAAACTGGTTCGGAAGATCGCTTCCAAGACCGCTTCGACGGTTCTCATTACACATTAAACTAATTTCCACCAAACTAGTTTCCAGTAAACTACATGTAGTTTAAGGACGGTAGTGAGAACGGTGTCTGTGAATAACAACATACATTCCATTGCTTTGATCCTCAAAATAAACAAAAGTTTCATGTAATCTGATAAGACCATACAGCTGCTGCATCCCCCTTGTTTGCATCACATAATATGAATATAAACTTTAAGGGATGAAACAACAAAACCCAGCAACATTTCTGACAGTGTTTGGACTTGGACTTGAGAAATGATGAGATAAATCACAATGCTATATGTTAATAATATTAATAAGGCATTACACACTTCAACTTCTAACACAACATATGGTTCAAATTTAGATTTTGCGAATCACAGAATGTGATGCCATAAGTATGTTTTTTTTCAAAGCTTATTTTCCACTATTGAAACTTTCAAAATGACTTCAATTGGCAGGTTTATTAATTGGTGTGCAGGGGGGTGACCAGGGCTCCGTAACACAAAGATTAGCGATCAATCGCTAAATGAACTGACTAATCATGATCAACATTACACGCGCATTTGGTGCAAAATACTGACCAGGAACAAATCAGAAGTTTTCTCTCATGTTTGCTATTCATCGCTAAGCTTTGTGTTACGGTGCCCAGGTGATATGCAAGTCATTTTAGTTGATTTTACAAAATATTGATGATTTGTTAAGCTTTCTTGCTGTGCTTTGATACAATGTACATCACACAATACATACACCTCAAATATCATCTTCATTTTACCCAACTATTTATTATAATTCTCTTAATTTTGAACCAGACATTTTTTTTTGTACCTTTAACACTTAGAAAGAAATTGTATGGTATGTCAGAGATGACTTACCTTATCAAATTCAATTACATTATTTAGTTTTTCCATAACTGGTCTAAAAGATAAGTTTTCAATATCTATTATTTACAGTGGAAATTTTATTTGATGGTTCTTTATGTCCAAATGTCAACTTCTAATTATTTTAGATTTTACTTTATATACATTTTTTCACAGGAGGAATAGATTATTAAGAACAAGTTTATTAATATTGCTTTCATAAAGAATAATGTAATTATTATACAATGGTTCACTATAAGTAATCATGTTACCCCAGTGCTTGAAAACAACAATGTATCATGGTATCTAACAATTCCCTGGTCAAAGTACACTTACATGAAAAGTTTTGTTTTATATACATTCATATATGTACATTTACATATTTCATATTTATTACAGTAATTCTTTTTGTGAAGGTAAAAATGAGAGAGAAAGCCAACACATTTACATTTCAAATATTTATATATACAGTGCGTCCCAGAAAAAACGAAACCGAGATTTAGCGATGATTTATCATATCATAAATAAAATAGACAAATGACCTACCAATGTAAAGCTTAGAATCTCTCTTTCATCTGGTATTATTTAGATTATTCCTTATTCACGCATGATTGAGCAAAAACAATTCGAAGAAAGGATGCCAAAAACTCATTTGGCGGGGAGTATCTGAATTTCAAAAAGAAAATCACATGACTAAAAAGTTCAATATCTTCTCTTTTCTTTGATACCTAAATCACAGAAAATGGTCAAGTAGTAAAAAAGTTATGATCCCTCGAAACAATGCTTGCATTTCCATAATTTCATTAAATAAACATGTTTTCACCGGTTTCCCACAGAAGCTATCGCACGATAACAAAAGACTTAATGCATGGCTGATCGTCAACAAAACAGAGTGTCGAGTGAGTTTGAACGCTAGCCTGTAAAACCTCTTCATTTTATGAAATTATTGAAATTCAAGCCTTATTTCAAATAACCAGAACTTTGTTATTTCTTGACCATTTTCTGTAATTGAGGTATCAAATTAAAGAGCAGATATTGAACTTTTTAAAAATGTGGTTTTCTTTTTAAAACCCAGATACGGCCCGCCAAGTGACTTTTTGGTATCCCCTTTTCAAATTGTTTTTGCTCATTCATGCGTGAATGAGAAATAATCTAAGTAATTTCAGATGAAAGAGGAGATTCTAAGCTTTAAAATGGTAGGTAATTTGTCTATTGTATTTGCGATTAAGTTATGATAAATCATCGATACATCTCGGTTTCGTTTTTTTGTGGGACGCACTGTATATATATAACTTCATATATCATATTACATTGCATAGTAGATATTGCAACATATACTTTAACTTTGTAAAAAATATTGAAATTCTGCAATGACAGAAAATGCATACTAATTGACCTATAACTCCTTCAAAACAAGTTTATTAACTTTTTGACTAGAATAACACTCAGATCCTCTGAAACGAAAAAAGCTCTTATTATTTTGCAGTATGTAGACCTCTCTTTATACAAAATTCTGATGATAAAGTGATAGCACTAAATATTTTCGTATGATTTTAATTATTACACATTCAACTTTAAAGCAACTATTTCGATACCAGAAAACTTTGTATTAATGTTTGCTTGCCAGCATGCAATATAATTATACCTAATTCTGCGCTGCCATCGTCCAACTCAAATGCACAAAATAGACAAGTACAATGTGCATAGATCAGAACAATCTTTTGAGACCTTCAGATAAAATTTACAATTCTGCTTCTAAAGAGTTTTTTTTTCTTGTTGATGTTCAGTTTTCATTGACTTGTATTCAATATGAAATTTCTAACAGAGACAAGCTTTGCATATGACCTATGCTTACATGTCACATGTCATTGCTAAAACTTTGATTATGCAAGTAATGAAACAATATCAATTATAAAGTAGAATGATTCTATGAGAAATCCTGTCAACTTGATCTTCATAATACAAAATGCAATAAAAAAAAAAGTTGAATTATAAAAGAGAATGAATATAAAAACAACCAATAAGTGTGTATTGTTGGATTAATAAATCAAATATAAATCTTATCAACACCATGGTTACAAAAAACTAAAGTAAAATGCAAATTCATGATGATTTTTTAGTCAATTATCCTCCTTTCTGCATACGTTTGATAGGTTTGCTTTCCTATCCCTTAAGGAGTTGAGCTCACTGACCTGATTTATTTGATTAAACAAAGATCTTAAAGAATTGTTCCATTATGCAAAACTTACAAGGTAATCTTTGACTTTGTTCTCTTCTTGTGCCGAAGGTTCCATGCGCAAGCTCTTTTTCTAGGATACAAGAAAAAGGAAGACAAATACATGGAAAAGTCATCAGAATATATGTGAAGTATAATGGCTTCTAAAAGTTCAAATCCGCATATTAAAAGTCAAACTTCTATAAATTGAATAATCACCCAAGTCAAATACATTTTTCAGACCTCATACTACTCGTGTGTTGTCACTTCTTGTCAATTTTGCCGGAGGGGGACAAATTCCTGTGGTCCAACAAGATTCAAGTTAGATTCAAATTTGGTCTCAAAAGGTGTGCGCAAGACTTTACAGTGCAAACTTTTCACATTATGGAAAATGTGTGGGTCAGTTTCTTTTTTCCTTGTACCACATTCAAAAATGCAAAATGAGAAGATCTATCTAAAGCGTATGAAGATTTACTTTCAGAATATCTATGTTTGGGGGAAAACTGAGACATTATCAATAAAAGCAAGAGCAGCATTCTTTCATAAACATGCATATGAATGTGATAATTTTTCTATGTTTGTTAATTCCTGTCTTACCCATAGAGCTGTTTGTAGTGGTCAGGTATTTCATTCCATGCTTGTCCAATGAGTCTGTTGATTTCTTTACTTGTCAGTGCAGGCCAACCACTATGATGAAATGAAATATATATGCAGCAGTTTGTTAAAAAGGAGAACGGTAAAGACCATATTGGAAGTCAAAACGATTACCAGTATACATTGTTTAAAAGATATGAGTAGCAGTTGCAGAATAATACCTTAATAATAATAATAATAATTAAAGATTTGTATAGCGCACATATCTGTCGATGACACTCAAGGCGCACAATTAACTACTTATATAAAACAGAAATCAATAAATACATAAAAATGAACAAACTGAGAAGAAAAAATACACAATCAGTTAAGTTGGTAGTCAAAAAATAAAAAATGGCCTTATCACACAACAGTTAAGGAAATGCTTCCCTCATGAGGTAAGTCTTCAATTTGCTGTGGAATAGCTCTCTTGACTGGCACGACTTAATGTCCGATGGGATTGAATTCCACAAACGGGGACCAGCAACGGAAAAAGATCTGTCACCCCAGGACCTTTTCACTCTAACTTGTTGGAGCTGGTGAACATTCCCTGAACGAAGACCGGGTCTACACGATCTCTTCAACTCCAGAAGATCTGATAGGTACACTGGTGTCTGGTTGGTTTTCAGTTTAAAGACCAAGGAAAGAACTTTATATGCAAGTCTTTGCCTAACAGGCAGCCAATGTAATTCCTTAAGAACTGGGGTGATATGATCCGACAACTTTGAACGCTTTACAAGTCGTGCGGCAGAATTCTGGACCTTCTGTAGTCGTTTTATTTGAGTATCAGGCAGTCCAACCAAAGTACTGTTGTACATATCCAAACGTGATGTGACAAGAGCATGAACTGCCTGCTTCGTTGCATGGGGATTCAGGTAATCCCGGATCCGACGAATCTGCCTAATGTGATAAAATGATGATCTGATGCAGCTAGAGATTTGTGGTTCCATAGACATAGTACTATCAAGTGTCAAACCTAGCGAGCGAACTTTAGAAACAGGCTCAACATGTACATCACCAATTTTTAGGTTAGGAATGATGACCTTTTTGATCTGTTGGGAAGAGCCAAAGAAAATGAATTCAGACTTCGCCTGGTTGATTTTCAAGTAGTTCTGCCCCATCCATTTGGAGATCTCTGCTACACATGACTCAAATCTAGCAAGTACGTTGCAGGTTTTATACATTTTAATTGCTTACCAGCTGACTATTTTGCTTTCAAATTGGCTATATTGCATTTTTTAGGTTGATTTACATGTATACAATGAATCAAAATACAAATATTTCGAATACTTAAAGAATGTTTAAATAGTTTTCCTGACTGCAAGATTGTGATCCATACAGGTATTTTCATTCCATCTTTTATTTTCAATCTAGTATGCATCATCCAATTGACCAGATGTATTGATCTACTGAAGATATGAACATTGGAATCTACAGTACTTTGTATTTATTCAATTTATCAGTCAATTCGTACAAATTGAATTATCTGTATCTATTTCTAATACTTTGATTATATTTTCAAATACTTACTCTTGGAATCTCTTGATATTGACCTTTATGAATAATTCGAAACCATCTATCCCAGACCTCTTAGAAAAAATCTTCTCTCCAAGAAAGGACTTCATCACCAATGGATCATCTCCAACATCTAAGATAATTTCAACAGTTTGCTTCAAGGGTTGAAACAGTGAGGACTGTTTGTGATACACCTCAAATGGATGGACACTGGTGCAGGACATGCCAAGGTTTGGACCAGTGAGTTTGTCATCTAAGCAATTGCTCAATGTACAGTTAATATATCCGATGGTTGGGTGAGGATCAGCAGTAGGGACAAGGTTTCTGTTGAGGATATTATGTTGGGCCGACACAGGGACAGTGCTGTCTGAAAGAGGTTTTATTGGAGAAATCATGGGGACAGGGTTCTGCTGGGTGTGACCATACTGACTACATGAACTTGGTTGAAAGAGAACAGTTGGAGTATGAGCAATGTTATCAGATGACATGCAACTGCTTTTCTTTAGTGGCAAGAAATTGGTTGAATCAGCCTGATTGTACACCTCATTGCCATCTCCGTGGCAAATGAATGAAATTGGTCCTTGCTTGTCCTTGGTCCTGTTGGTAGGAATAGATAGCTGGTTAGGTGAGAATGTGGGAACTTGGAGAACCACTTGTTGCAAAGATGTCTTCTGACTCCATTTAATGTGTTTGCTCTTTTGATTGACCTCAGAGAGAGTTGGGATATATTTCACTCCTGTGTCACTTCTAATGAGATCTGCCAGAGAATCTCCCCTTTGTGGCCTATCATGGCTAGAGATGGAACTAGTGCTTCCCTGTGAAGATTCCTGATCAGTGGTCTTGCTGCTGCTAAAACCATCATCAAGGGACCCTGTGCCCCAGGTAGAGCTGACAGAAGAGTTCATCTGGTTTGATTGAGAAACATCTGTTTCAATTGAACTCTCAGAGCACATCATTCCACTCATGGAACTGCTTGCTAGCAGACTATCCTGAGTGTTTACTGTACTGAGGGACTCTTCATCATCTTCTTTGATGTCATTTTCTTGGAGATACTCATCGCCAATTTCTGTCACTTTGGGGCCATCTTGATGGATGAGCTTTATTTTCTTCTTACGTGTAGCTTTCATGGATCTCGGTTTACCCTTGGTTGAATTCTTCTTGGTTGTCAAACTTGTCAAAGACTTGTCAACTTGACAGTCAAGCCTGGTTAACAAATCTTGTATGGATTCCAAAGAAATTGGTGTATCAGCAGGAATCTCTTTCTGAATTCCATCTGTAATTTGAAAGAGAATAAAAAGTTAGTGAAGTTGAGATGATGAACAATCATGCACTCCTAAGTCAATCGGGAAGCAGTTGTCTTTCTGAACTAACGCTGACTAAGATTGCATACTGTGTGGAGTCAAACAGAAGATACTTTTAGGTGACACGACATTAGCTCCATCAACAACTGCTCTGGAGTTTATTTGGTCTAAGCTGTAGCATTAGGCTTAGGGTTGCAATATGATTTTATGTTAGGTTCAGGATAGGGAATAGTCCTTAATCTGGGGCTGAAGTTAGTTATTCTATCAGCGTGTAGAAATTACAGCAGAGCAATGTCACTGGAGCAAATGTCATGGAATTGTCTGAAAGCAAATAACTTATCTATTTTTCTCTACATGAAATTTTTTGAAATAAATGCTACATATTTTGGAAAAGAAGGTAGGAAGGTAAAATTAATGAATTAATTTTCAAGCTGATTCTATTGCCACTGAAAACCGATGAAATTGATAGCTCAAATTCAGGAGTGTAGCAAATGTACATTTCATGAAACTGATAATCAGAAAAATGCAGAAGTTTTATCACCATAGAGTCAATGGGATTTTTTTTAAGATGGTCATTAGCTCATGTGGTTTATTACACTGGGTACTATTTAATTTAATCAGATAGAAAAGTACACTCTGTCGAAAAATACTTTTCCTTGATATGATTATTTTACATCAACTGCTTATACTGTATCTACAAACAAGTGGAATGCCTCTGGCGGTCTCACCTGCATCACGCGATTCAATATAGCAACAGTGCTGACTTTGAAAAACACCATTTAAATAATTATTCACAAAAAACACCATTCATATAATGATACAATACTACGTTCATTGACATTGGACCTTGATCATGTGACCTAAAACTTGTCAGTGATACTTGATTACCCCTATATCCACATTTTATACACTATATCTATAAACTTTGAAAGTTATGACAGCAATCTAATAATTACCCCTAAAATGGCCAAAGTTCAATTACCTTAAATGACCTTTGACTTTGGTCATGTGACCTGAAACTCGCATGAGATGTTCAGTGATACTTGACAACTCTTATGTCCAAGTTTTATGAACTAGACCAATATACTTAGAGTTATGATGGTAATTCAACAAATACCCCCAACATGGCCAATATCCATTGACCTTTGACCTTGGTCATGTGGCCTGAAACTGGCACAGGATGTTCAGTGATACTTGATTACTCTTATGTCCAAGTTTCATGAGTCAGATCCATAAACTTTCAAAGTTATGATGGTAATTCAACAGATACCCCCATTACGGCCAAAGTTCATTAACCTTTGACCTTGGTCATGTGGCCTGAGATGCACACAGGATGTTCAGTGATACTTGATTACTCTTATGTCCAAGTTTTATGAACTAGACCAATATACTTTCAAAGTTATGATGGTAATTCAACAAATACCCCAAATTTGGCCAAAGTTCATTGACCCTAAATGACCATTGACCTTAATCATGTGACCTGAAACTTGCACAGGATGTTTAGTGATACTTGATTACTATTATGTCCAAGTTTCATGAATCAGATCCATAAACTTTCAAAGTTATGATGGTAATTCAACAGATTTTGCCAAAGTTCATTGACCCTAAATGACCTTTGACCTTGGTCATGTGACGGGAAACTCATGCAGGATGTTCAGTAATACTTGATTAACCTTATGTCCAAGTTTCATGAACTAGGTCCATATATTTTCTAAGTTATGATGACATTTCAAAAACTTAACCTTAGGTTAAGATTTTGATGTTGATTCCCCCAACATGGTCTAAGTTCATTGACCCTAAATGACCTTTGATCTTGGTCATGTGACATGAAACTCTGGCAGGATATTCAGTAATACTTGATTAATTTTATGGTCAAGTTTCATGAACTAGGTCCATATACTTTCTAAGTTATGCTGTCATTTCAAAAACTTAACCTTCGGTTAAGATTTGGTGTTGACGCCGCCGTCGTCGGAAAAGCGGCGCCTCTAGTCTCACTCTGCTATGCAGGTGAGACAAAAATGATGCCTAGTCTAATAATGCTGAAAAAGTCAGTCTTTCTTAAGATTTCATCATAAGCAGATTAAAGTTTTCAGACACCAGACTTTGTAAAAAGCAGTATAAATCCCTGTAATATAAATTAATCTTTGGGGCTCAGCTAATTAAAGTGTACTTTTGACTATAATTGCAGGCATCGCCATACTTGTAAAGGCTAATATCAGAATAAAGGTAGTGAAATAATGACTTCACCATGTGAGGAGAGAAAAAATACTCTGCAATTACATAGCACCTATTGGTCAATAAACTTGATTCTACTTGGGTTGAAAAGGTACACATGTTAAGGGTACATACACTCTAGATGTCAAATGTCTAATGAAAACTGATGCCAAGAGTTAATACTGAATGCTATTAAAGGAAACCAAAACCCAAGAAGGGAAGCAATCTTATTGGAAAGAGTAAAATGAGAGGAACAATTTAAAACAAGTTTCATCAAAATCGGTTATGAAATGAGCAAGTTATGGGCATTTAAAAAGTCTTGTTCTACTTACAATGGGGATCCTCAAATTGGCAAACGTGCTTCAAAATGGCTGATTTTGTGGACAACTGTCCATTTGCTTTGTATACAATTTGTTGGAGTTTCCCCTTTATTTTACATATTTCACATTATCTCCTCCTATACTTGACATATGTGGTGTGAATTATATTTTCCCATGACATATGTTGTGCTCAGAAAGAGGCAAGATGCTATTTGAAAGATAATGAGGAAAATCAGAAAATTTGTGTACAAAACAAATGGAGAGTTGTCCACAAAATCAGCCATTTTGAAGCACGTTTGCCAATTTGAGGATCCCCATAGAAAGTTCAACAAGAGTTTTCAAACTTCCATAACTCAATTATTTTATAACCGATTTTTATAAAACAAGTTTTAGATTGCTCTTCGCACTTTACTCTTTCCAATAAGATTGCTTCTCTTCTTGGGTTTTGGTTTCCTTTAATTGTTACAATTATTCTGTTATTAAATGTCAAATAAGAAGCTAAACTTTAATTTTGTTTCTTGTAATTTATGTTAAAAAGTACCAGTACTTGATAAAGACGTTTAAAAAAGTAAATACTCATTGAAGTTTAAACTGAGAAGCTATATGTACAGTGTAATACTTGAACTGGGTGACACCAGGATCTTGCATGTCTTTTCTACTTCTACTTACCCATCAAAGTATATAATGAAGAACTGAATGAAAGATCTCCACAATTATTTGTTTGCTCTATATCCAAATCCAAGCATAGGGCACTTATCTTTTCTTCTAAGAACTGAATATAATCACTTGTCTTCCTCAACACATAGTGCTGTAAAATTGAATTCAGGAGGAAGAGAAAGACAACAGTCAATCAAGAGAATTCATTTTTAATTTTTAGTGTTTTTTTACTATTTTGTATCAAATTACCTTTAATATAATCATAAATTTATTTTGGGGGTATGTGTAGGCTGCATATGTACATTTAAAAAAACAATGCAGCAATGTTTTCATATTGTTAAAAATTGATAATAAATATTACCCATTCATATTATTCAACAATATTTCATACTGAATATATAAATTTGATATGTCTACCATATCTCTATCAGAAATTCAGAACCTTTTGATAAACAATCATATGCTATACAGCGTCACTTACGTATTGAAGGCAGATAGTGACTCTATCATTCATCATACCGAGTGAGTAAAAAACTTTGCAACTAAAGATTTGGCAATTATAATGAAATTCCTTGTCATGAACATGTCCCTACTACCTCTTTCCCCCAAAATAATTTGATACCATTGGCACATGGTATATATTCACACTTGGATAATCATGTAGGATTCTTTGCTGTGATTTATATTTATTGAATTGACAATTTTTTTTTAGTGCAAATATTTTTTTTACTCCCGCAGTAGAAACAATTTATTATTATCACTATTGCAATCAATTGTCTCATTAACAAATCCAATATATTTATGCAATGGGTGGATACATGTATTCTCCAAGTTCTTTCAAGAGCAAGTAAACAAACCGAAGTCATAATTGTTTTAGTGTACATTGGAATAAGAGATATTTGATTATCGGTTCTTTCTTCTTTTCTTCTGTCTCCCTCTCTCTCTCTGTCTGTCTTTCTTTCTTTCTTTCATTCTTTTTGTCTGTCTGACTGGATGCCTTACACATTTAGGCTTACTGGAAATGATGTTTATTGTCATTATTGATAATTATATTTGCATTATAAACATTACAGACCATTGTATTCTCAAATTTACCTTTGTTTCTGGTTCAGTTGCCTCACAAGAAGGAAGCTTGTTGATTATTTTCCTGATGGCCTGGTTTAGACTATAATGTCTCCGCCTGCATAATGATATCAATGGATTATATAGACATGGTAAGTTTATAATTAGATTGAAGTAGATCTAACTAAATGAAAAGAAAATTATCCAAACAGCGTTTTACCTCTACTTAAGGTCAATGTAAAAGATTATTTATGGTAATGATAATTGTTATTTTTTGTAGTATTATTATCAGACTGACTTAAAGGACAAGTCCACCCCAACCAAAAGTTGATTAGAATAAAAAGAGAAAATCCAACAAGCATAACACTGAAAATTTAATCGAAATCGGGTGTAAAATGAGAGTTATATTTTAGATTTTCCTTAATTTCACAAAAGGGTTATGCAAATGAGGAGACATGATGTCATCCACTCACTATTTCTTTTTTTTTTTATTATATGGACAATTCCATAAAATATGTACGTCCGACCCCCTATGTGTGGGACCTTCATGAAATTTTCTGTCTCTGATTTCTTGTTCTTTGACAGTCTGTAATGTTATCAAAGGACCATGGCTTGGTCAGTTTATGAAGTGAAGTAAAACTTGAGAAAAATGTGGGTCGGATGTACTAAAAGGTTGATAATTTTATGGAATTGCCCATATGTAATATTCTAATTTTGTCCTCATTGTCAAGTGATACGATTAATTCTTTCCTGAACATGTGGAATTAGTATTGTTTAATACTATGCGGTTCAGTCAAGTTGGTCCTTATTGTCAAATCTGTAAAAAAAAAATGAAATATTGAATAATTCAAACAATAAAAAACGAAGAAACATTAAGTGAGGGACACCAATGACTGTCTCATCTGCATGTCAATGAGTTGTGCATATCACTGTCTTGAGAAAATAAGCGATAATTTAAAATGTCATAACTTTCTTATTTTACATCCGATTTTGATGAAATTTTCAGCATTAGGCTAGTTTGATTTTTCTCAATTTATTCGAACATGTTTCTGGGGTGGGCTTGACCTTTAAATATCAATTTTACTGAGTGTGCAATAATTATACCAGTATATAGAGAATTATGGGACAATTTGTGGGCCTGACCATCTCGGCCACTTTTGGTATTAATATGAATGTGAGTTTAGAAAGCATCTGAACAGCTATCTTTTGCAACAGATAATTATTTACTGTCATATTGTTCCTAAATATAGAAAGAAATGGAAAATTCCCAAAATCTATTTACAACTTTCCTACAAAAATCTCTTACGATTCATTGTGATTATTTTTGTGTGTGACTGAGTCAATGAAAAGTAATTATTATATCAACAAATGATATTGTTCCAAAATGTGGACAGAAATAATATTACCAGTACATTACTATTTCCATCTTTCCCACAACTGTCTCTTTATTAATCAATGATTTTGATTTGATCAATAGAACTGTCTTAAGGACACTCCACAGTTAAAGTGAAATCCATGTCATTTTCACCAAACATTGCACATAAATAATTAGCACCTGAATATTCCAAATGTGTAAAAATTAACATGGGTCCATGTGCTTGATTTTTTGCTATATAGCTTCAAAGTTCCCTCAAATGGATGTTGTTAAGTATTGCGCATTCAAAAGAATTTGACATTTTCAGACCTCATGAGATCACTACAATGAGTTTTAATCATCTATTACTCAAATCCATAAAAATTTCATCAAATTTTGCAATACAGTTAATAATTGTATCTATTTATATTGCTATTTGTTTGCTCTCTTAAATCTAACAGCACTGTCAGTTCTTAAATGGTGTGAGAGATAACAAAAACCCAATCTCAAAAATGTGATATTTCAATAACAAACTTGAGAAGTACAATCAATGCTGCACTTTATTCAAAACCCATGTCGTTTTCACCAAACTTTGCAAAGTTGTAGAGGAATGTATGAGTGCAAACATTGAAAAATAGGTGTTAATGTGCTTGTTTTCAAACTATCAGCACTTTTATTAGAGCAAATGTGGTTTGTTCTAAAAAATGTGCCAAATGCTTTATATCTATGTGAGGAAAAATTTAAACCACTCTACCATTTAATCAAACTCAGGGTCATATCTGTCATTCTTTGCAGCACTGCAGAGTAAAGTATTTTGAAATTGTAGAGGTATTTTTAAAAATGGAATGGTCTATGGAATAATTCCAGTTTATCAGTCTCATAGAATAACGCATAGGATCTGCAGTTAGAGTGCAGATAATGAAAAAAATCAGCTCATACCTACAGCTGATTAATCACCTGTTTATCCATTGTGACGTCAGCACACGGAGTGTAAAATATACGCAGATCACAATGTGCACAAACATAACCGTGGATCCTTAAGTTGATTCTAGGCCAAGATCCAACTTTTTAATGTTAAGGTTAGATCAAGACAAACATTGACCAAAATTTTCTGTAGTAGCATGAGCAGGCCTTTTATAGCCCATAGCCCAGGACAAGGGCAGAAATCTCTCCCCAAAGGTAGGGGGACCAACCAGGGGGTGAAAAATTTGACAAGCCAAAAAGAAAAGGTTATCACCCCAAATATAAGGTTATTTTTACCAAAATAAATTTAATTAAAAAAAAAAAAAAGCTTATCACCCCAAAAGTTAGGTCATCTCGTCCAAATGACATGTTTTATTTCAATTATAGGGGGACATTTGATATTGTGTCCCCCCTACTATTTTGGGTAGGGGGGACATGTCCCCCCTTGGGATTTCCGCCCATGGCCCAGGCCACAGAGATAGGGTTGACACAACCTTGATGATATTATGACTATTAACTTTGATTTTACAGACTTTATCATCAAATCAGTGTTTACTGCAGATCTTTCTTTTAGACATATTTTAAATCATGCATTGAAATAGATTTTGACATTGTTGAATCAAAAATATAAAATTTGAAACACCCTTTTTTGTGTGTAGATTACAAAAAACATGGAATTTAATTATTGTTGTAACCATCTTAATTTTGTTCTCTACAAATACTGTACTTTGTACTATGATGAAAGTTTGCTTGTTCATGTTGTTAACTTTCCAAATGGCCGTTTAAAATGGATTGTCCGAAGACGCAACCTGTCCGGGCACAAAACTGGGTATACTAGATCTAGGCCCAATTATTTTCGGGGGCATAGGTTTCCTTAGTCTGGCTTAGAGAAGACTGTAAAATTAGCTGTACTTCCAGAGGAGTTTTTTTTTATTTTCTGGTTTTTTTTTTTCAGTTCCGCAAAGCCAGACAAATGTCAAAACTCAGCAAAGAATGTTTTATGACCGAAATAGACTGATAATATATTTTGGTCTTAGGTTCCTTGTAGTATGTACAGAGTACGTTAGGCCGAACGTAATTTAAGGCCTATGTTGTCGTATACATACAAGTTTCTAGTCTGTAGCCTGTAGGCCTATAGTTAACTAACTTAAGTTGGAGTCTATCAGTAACATTACTCATTAGACCTGTCTAACGCCATGACGGTAACATTTGGCTTGCCTTGCCCTTGTTGAGGCTTAAATTTGTTCATTTTGGTTTTGCTCTCCCCTTTTTTTACTTTGTTAAGTTTGCTGTCTTTGCTAAATATTCCTGTTAAGTTTGACAGTTTAAGCAAAGTTACACCTTTGAAATTTACTACTGCCCCGGGTAATTTGCAGGAGGAAAACCCGGGGCAAAACATCACCAACCCCCACACCGCCCCACACCAACCTCTCATGGATTCGATGCATCTCCCGTTTCTCCAAATGATCGTCGGGTGACACTGATGGTCCCCGTACGGATTGACTCTTCCTCTTCGACTTCGTCACTTTCTTTTTCACCACTGTTTTCACATTTTCAATGCGTTTCGTACTCCTCAAGCGAGGTCCATTGGCATTTAAACTAGATTTCGGGGATGTCTTGGTAGTAGATTTTGATCTTCTTGACTTTATTTTCCGCATCGCGATATGACTTTCAAACGAGGCAAGCGAGAATGGGCGGGAAGGGGCGCAGGCTAGGCGCTAGGGAGCGTAACTTAACGCCGCACACAGGCGGCCAGCCGCGCCGACAGCTCCAGGCACCGCAGGCTAGGCCAGGCGCGGCGCGAGGCGGTGCGGCGGGCCTGTTGCGCCAGGGTCATAGATCATATGCACCGGTTGCGTGCAGTCACATCGCGTCATTTTGATTGGTTAAAAGTTTTTATAGCCTTGTTAAAAGACTTGCCTATTTTTGTGCATTCTATTTCATGAGCCTTGATGGTTATTTACGTTTACTTTTACATCATGATAATGATAAGAAAGAAAATTGACACAGAGCAGCTAGTTGGTGCTCTACTCAATTGAAGACAAAAAAGTGCAGGATTTACGGTACCTAGCGCGCGCTGTGAGGAGGAGGGGGGGGGGGGGTGGAGCTCGGAGGAGAAGGGGTAGGGCAGGCGCGGATCCATGGGGGGCCGAGGGGGCCTTGGCCCCCCCCCCTTAGGCTAAAAAAAAAAGAGAGGGAAAGAAAGAGAAAAAAGAGGGGAAGAGGGGAAAGAAAAGAAGAAAAAGAAGAAAGGAAGAGGGGGGAGAAGGGAAGAAAAGAGAGAGAGAAAGAGGGGGGGGGGAAGAAAAGAGGAAAGATCGAGAGAGGGAGAGGGGAAAGGAAAAGGAGACAAAAAGAGAGAGGAAGAAGGAGGATCGAAAGAAGAGAAGAGAGAGAAAGGGGAAAAGAAGAGGGGAAAAGAGAGAGGAAGAGGGGAAGGAGGAAGAGGAGAAAAAAGAGAGAGGAAAGGGGGAAAGAAAAGAAGAAAAAGGGAAGAGTGGGAAGGAAGGGAAGGAAAAGGGAGAGGAAAAGGGGAAAGAAAGAGAAGGAAAAAGAGAGGGAAAAGGAAAGGAGAAAAAAGAGAGAGAGGGGAAGGGGGGGAGGAAGAGAAGAAAAAGAGAGAGAGGAAAAAGAGGAAAGAAAAGGAGAAAAAAAGAGGAAGAGAAGAAAAGGGAGGGAGAGGGGGAAGACAAGAGAGGAAAAGAAAAGGAGAGAGAGGAAGAGGGAGGAAAGAAGAGGAAAAAAAAGAGAGGGGAAAGAAAAGAAGAAAAAAGAAGAGGGGAAATAAAAGAAAAAAAGGAGAAGAGGGGAAAGAAAGAAAAAAAAAAGAAGAAGAGGGGGAAGGAAGAGAAGAAAAGGCAGGGGGAGGGGGGAGAAAAAAGAGGAAGAGGGGAAAGAAGAAGGGGGAAAAGAGAGGGGAAAAGGAAAAGGAGAAAAAAGGAGAAAGAGGAAGAGGGAAGAAAGAAGAGAAGAAAAAAGAGAGAGAACGGGGGGGGGGGAAAGAAAAGGGGAAAGAAAGAGGGGAAGGACGAGAAGAAAAAAAGAGGAAGAGGAGGAAAGAAAATGATGTTCGAACCAAAAGGGCGCCGAAATGATGTTCGAAGGGATGTTAAAATGATGTTCGAACTGGGGGCGCCAGATTGATACTCGAACAAGGGGGGAGGGGGCCGAATCGATGTTCGAACTAGGGGGGCGCCAAATTGATACTCAAACTAGGGGGGCTCAGAATTGATGTTGGAACTAGGGGGCGCCAAATTGATACTCGACCTATGGGGCGCCAAATTGATGTTGGACCTATATGTAGGGGCGCCGAATTGATATTCGATCTAGGAGGGCGCCAAAATGATGTTCGAAGGGATGTTAAAATGATGTTCGAACTGGAGGCGCCAAATTGATATTCGAACTAGGGGGGGGGGGAAATCGATGTTCGAGCTAGGGGGCGCCAAATTGATACTCAAACTAGGGGGGCTCAGAATTGATGTTGGAACTAGGGGGCGCCAAATTGATACTCGACCTATGGGGCGCCAAATTGATGTTGGACCTATATGTAGGGGCGCCGAATTGATATTCGATCTAGGAGGGCGCCAAAATGATGTTCGAAGGGATGTTAAAATGATGTTCGAACTGGGGGCGCCAAATTGATATTCGAACTAGGGGGGGGGGGAGGCGAATCGATGTTCGAGCTAGGGGGCGCCAAACTGATACTCAAACTAGGGGGGCGCCGAATTGATACTCGAACTAGGGGGGGGGCGCCGAATTGATGTTTGAACTAGGGGGCGCCGAATTGATATTCGAACTAGGGAAGCCAAATTGAGTTCGAAGGGATGCCAAATTTATGTTCGACCTAGGGAGGCCAAATAGATGTTCGACGTAGGGGGGATGCGCCGAATTGATGTTTGACGTAGGGGCGCAAAACTTATATGTTCGACATCGGGGGGCGCCGATTGAATGTTCGAACTAGGGGCGCCAAATTGATGTTCGAACTAGGGGGCGCCGAATTGCTATTCGAACTTGGGGCGCCAAATTGATGTTCGAACGAGGGGGGCGCCAAATTGATGTTAGAACTAGGCGGCGCCAAAATGACGTTCGAACTATGGGGCGCCGAATTGATGTTTGAACAAGGGGGACGGGGCGAATTAATTTTCGAACTAGATGTGGGCGCCAAATTGATGTTTGAACTGGGAGGGGCGCCAAATTGATGTTCGAACTAGGGGAGCGCCGAATTGATGTTCAAACTAGGGGAGCGCTAATTTGATGTTTGACCATAAGGCGACATATACATGTTTCAGAAGGTGGCCGAGGGCAAATTGATATTTCACATGGCGCCAAATTCATGTTCAACCGAGGGCGCCAAATTGACCTTGAACTTAGGGGGCTCCATGCAAATTCATGTTCGACCGGGGGCGCAACATTGCTCGTATTGCCTGTTTAAAGTGAAATTTATTTCCTGCCCAAAAAGGTTACATTAATGCGGCTGATTTAAAATATCCCGTTTTTACGATAATAGAAAAAAATCAATGTGCTCGAGTTTGAAGTTTGTTTGGCGAGATAGCTATCCTGTTCAGGGTCAGAAAAGGGGTTAATATCAAATTCAGCTGGCGCTACGCGTTCGCAATATTTGATTAGTGAGGTGTGTATCATCTCCATCGATCACACGTACATAAGTCCTTAAAATGTTTAAATAAATAGGAATTATACCTTAAAAGAGTCCTTCTTAAGTCAGTATATAAAAAAAAATTGCTCGCGCTTCGCGCTCGCATCACTGTTTAGTTATATACGCATCCCGACCTCACAGTTTTTTTATGCGAACGAGAAGCACAAGCTGAAAATATTTTATATTCTAATCCAACAACTGAAAATGTCCTTTTCATTTCATCATTAAAAAAGTTTTCAACTAGCGCTTCGCGCTCGCATTCATTTCTTAAAGGACAAGTCCATCCACCCCAAAAAAATGTTGATTTGAATAAATAAAGAAAAATCTAACAAGCATTATGCTGAAAATTTCATCAAAACCGGATGTAAAATGAAAAAATTATGACATTTCTAAAAAAATTTTTTGCTTATTTAAAAAAAAACAGTGATATGCACAACTCAGTGACATGCAAATGAGACAGTCGATGATGTCCCTCACTCACTAATTCCTTTGTTTTTTATTGTTAGAATTATACAATATTTCATTTTTTACAGATTTTACAATATGGACCAACTTGATTGAACCATTTAGTATTAAACAATGCTAATTGCTCATGTTCAGGGAGGAATTAATAATTGTTTCACACGACAACGGAGAAAAATGGAATATTTCATATACTAAAATACAAAATGAAGTAGTGAGTGAGTGATGTCATCAGTCTCCTCATACCGACAAGGATGTGATTATAACTGGTTTGTGAAATTAAGCGAAACTTTAAAATGTTGTAGGCCTACCTATTATCTTTGTGTATTTCATATAAGATTCTCAAAATATTCCTTTTCAGGTGTCTCGATTGTCAAAAATGAAGGCCTATGAGCTAGCGCTGTGCGCTCGCATTTTGATTGGTGAGTTCTGTATACCTATACAGTGGCGTAACTACCAGGGGGCATGGTGGGCACGTGCCCCCCCCCCCCCAATCGGCTGAGAAACATAGAAGAGAAACATAATGGGGAAAGAAAAATTATTGTTTATTATAATGTTATATTATATCATAATTATGATACATAAGAAGCATTTTTTTTCTTGACTTTATGAAACAGTTTGCTCAGGGCCTATGTCTTCATTGTTCCTGGTGCTCGCATAGACTGTTTAACGAGATGTATAATCCTGTTGTACTAAAACCTCTCGTTTTCAAATCAATATACACCAAATATATTTCCTCGCAATTCGAGTTATTATTGTTTTATGTAGTGACATTTGCTTTTTTTTTCATGATTACTTAAAGGAGAATGAAAACTTTGGAACAAGATAGCTTGTGTGAAAATAGAAAAATCAAAGAAACAGATTAACGAAAGTTTGAGAAAAATCAGACAAATAATGAGAAAGTTATGAGCATTTGAATATTGTGATCACTAATGCTATGGAGATCCTCAAATTAGCAATGCGACAAAGATGTGTGATGTCACTTGTGAACAACTCTGCCCATTTCTTTAGTATATATTTCACTTAAATTGCCGCTTTTATCACATCTATCAGTAGATCATGTGTTCTTTTTATAGGAGGGCATGTAATACAGATTTTTAAAGAATACATCATGGTTAAAAATTTGTATCACCACAAGAAAAAGCAGAAACAGACATTTTGAGGGTATTCTATAGACCATCAAAGGGAAAGTTGTTCACATGTGACATCACACATCCTTGTCGCATTGCCAATAGGAGGATCTCCATAGCACTAGTGATTGCAATATTCAAATGCTCATAACTTTCTTATTATTTATCCGATTTTTCTCAAACTTTCTTTGTTCTTATTCTTTGATTTTTCTGTTTCGACACAAGCCTACTTATTCCAAAGGTTTCATTCCCCTTTAAAGTGATTGCCCAATTTTAAGGTCTTAATATAAAACATTTCCTGTTCGTGCTAACGTTCGCATTAGTTGATCGGTGAGATGTTTGCTCTTCATGAATTCCTAAAATCATTCCTTAAAATGTCAATTTTTTTTATCTGAATATCAAAATTTTAGCTCGCGCTTCGCGCTCGCATCATTTGGTTAGTGAAATACGTAAGGACTTAGTGAATTCCTACAAACAAGCCTTAGAATGCCCCTTTTCAGGTCTGAATTTCATAAATGTTCAGCTCGCGCTTCGCGCTCGCAGTATTTGATTAGTGAGATGCGTATGATAATCATGATTACAATGACTACAAAAAGTGCTTCATATGTTTAGATGTAATTCTAACAAAATCAGCAAAGGATGCCACTATCATTAGATGACTATGCTGAGATATTTATACTCTAAAATGGATACCTAAAATATAGTCCTTAAAATGTCCCTGTTTGGGGTCAATATATACAAAAATTTCAGCTCGCGCTTCGCGCTCGCATTGTTTGTTTAGCGAGACAGGTACGTATCACGATTACAAAAAATTTGCTTATAATGTCTCTTTTAGGTCTGAATATCAAAAATTTTCAGCTCGCGCTTCGCGCTCGCATTATTTAATCAGTGAGATACTTATCCGTTTAATGGCATTGCATGTCTTTAAAATTTCTCTATTCGGTCAGCATACCTGGCAACTGAGCGCGCTCCCTAAGTGACACCAAATTTGTGGTGGTGCCCCCCATGTCGTGACCCACGGTACGCCACTGTACCTATATATTCTATAACAAACTACTTGAATTCCCCCCATTAAAAAATTTCGGATCGCGATTTGCGCTCGCATTATTTGCTATAAATGTATCAACCCATGAATGCTGTTCATGATTAAAAAATATATAAAATATCCAATTTTCAGGCCTCATGCACTGTCAACAAATTTCACGCACTCATTAGGCTTATTAGATTAATAAATATGAAATAGATTTTTTATGAATTCATAACTAAATCGTCCCTTTTTCAGAAAAATATATCGACAAGTTTTAGGAAGAGGAATAGAAGATAGGCATCATTCTTATATTATGACAAAATGTCCTTAGGCCTAAAATGTCTCGATCCTAGTTTAAAATAATAATAAAATATGAGCTCGCGCTTCGCTCGCATCATTTATTAAGTGCTTTCCACATCCACTTCACAATTCCCCTATGTACACAGTGCTTTAAATATTGCTTAAATTGACCCATTTCATAACGGAATTTCAAATATTATTTCCAGCTCGCGATCCGCGCTCGCATTATTGATTTTCATGATGAAAAACGAAATGTATTCAGAATGCCCAGATTCTGTCTAACTCTAAAACACGTGCACGCATGTTTATTGAGATACGCATCTTGATCTTATTAAAAACGTGCTAAAATTATCCAGTTTCAGATCAGAATATCAAAAATTTTCTGCTCGCGCTTTGCGCTCGCATTATTAATGTAGGAAGATACAAAAAAATACCCATCATTTTTCATGAGTGACAAAACATGAATCGAGTGTCCCGTTGGGGGTTTAAAATCCAATTTTTTAGGTTGGAATATAAAAAAATTTCAGCTCGCGCTTCGCGCTCGCATTATTTAATCGTTGAAATATGAATCGTCTTAATGGCTAATTCAAAACTTCCTTAACAGGTCCCTTTTCGACCAGGCCAGAACGCACATTAAAAATTTCTGCTCGCGCTTTGCGCTCGTAGTAATTATCTATAGTTACATACGCATCTTGTTCAGGTTCACAAACATTGCCCAGAATGTTCAATTTTCAGGTCAAAATACATGAAATTTAATAATTTTTTTTGTCTCGCATAGGGCTTATGAGATTATTGCACATTAATGTTGTTTATAAAGTTAAGTTAGGAAATGACTGTTAGGACATGGGTGTTTTGCCCCCCCCCCCAAAAAAAAAAAAAAAATCACGACCAAGAAAAAAAGAGAGAAAAACAAGGGATTATGGTGAAATATAATGTTATTTTCCAAATATTATGTCAAATATATAGCGCTTCGCGTTATCATTATTTATTTAGGCCTTGTGAGATACCTCGATGTGTTTTTAAGAATAAAATTTCGGAATTTCTTTAACTTTTACCCCCCCCCCCATTTTATTTTTATTTTTTTATCTTGGTGCCCTCTACAAAAGTTCAACAAGCCCCCCCCCCCCCCCCGTGCAACCCTGCTGAATAAATCACAGCTTCGTCACTGATGAGGAGATTGAGTCGATTGCTTCGAGATTGCATTATTCCCAAGAGGTTATCATTTATATTATTGAAGGCTATTCTAAACAACTAGTAAAGAAACTACAGCTCCCTTTCACACAATATTCTAGTAGGGCCTACTCTGGTGAGAAGTTAAACCAAATTGAGACCCCCAAAAATCGCTCGCGCTTCGCGCTCCCATTGATATTACATTATATATTCATGGATTTTTTTTCAAGAACACATTAAAAAAATGGTCTTTAATTGCCTTTTTTTTTAATGTGATTATGTAATAAGATAACTCAAAATACATTTAAGGCATTTAAGTTAAATTTAAGTTAGCCTGGCCGGGAGGGAGGGGGCGCCATTTTTCGAAAAGTACACATGGGCGCCAAAAATCAGGTCAAATTTGGGCCCCCCTCCCCACTAAATCTTGGATCCGCGCCTGGGGTAGGGGTATTTCCTAGTTTTAATCATTCAAATCAACTGCTGTTGGGGTAGACGTCCCCCCAGGACAAGTCTACTCCGATAAAAAGTTGATTTGAATAAAAAGAAAAATCCAGCAAGCATAACAATTATGAAAATGTAATCAAAATCTGATGTCATCAAAGAGTTTATGCACATCCTGGTTGGTAATGCACTGATGAGGGGACTGATGACATCACCCACTCACCAGTGGCATAATGAACCGAAAACTTTGAGGGGGCTTAATTGAGATATATGAGGCAAAATTTATAATTAAAAAAAGAGTGCGAGCGAAGCGAGCCAGCAACATTTTTTTACAATTTTCATTACAAAAATCCAACATTCAGAACTGATTATCTCCTACCTTTTGTCTTTTTTTTTTGGTGGGGAAGCATCCCAATGCCGGCCATCTGTTTGCAACTTTCACTAGTTTCTTTTGTATTTCACGGTATGAAATATGTATATTTTTTTCCTCATTGCCATTTGAAACAAATTTTGATACCTCCCTGCACGTGGAATTGCCATTGTTTTAACAATTTTTTTGTTCCGTCAGGTTGGTCATATTTGTGAAATCTTAGAAAAGTTTAGAAATAGCAGTGAGTGAGGTCATGCAGGGACATCATCGACTCTCTCATTTGCATATTATCACTGTGCATTGCTTTGTGACAAATAAGCGAAATTTACACCCGAAATTTCCAGCGTTGTGCTTGTTTAATTTCTGTCTATTGATTCATATGATCAACGTTATGGGTGAATGCGTTTTTAGTATATCTCTATGGACTATGGTGCATGGACTTAAACTGCATGTAACTTCAAGTCTTGTCTATTTGTTCGTAGTGCAGATTTCCTGCAGTTCAATTTTTACTTCCTTGATTTTTTTTTAATCTCCCTAGGGAAAGCAAGAAATCCTCCATTTGACTTTACTAATTCTTACTCAGAGGGATGTGTATGGTATGTAAAAGAGGATCATATATTGCCTGATTATGCATTAAAAAAAGGCTGGGTTATATACGTCTGTGCCCTTTTGTTGGAGTCAGTTGAATAGCGTCATAGTATCAGTTAGAAGTCCGTCTAGCTTTCCTTCACCAGTACGTTTCACTATTTTTTTCTGGTATGTCCAAAAAAAATCTTCTGGGTGAACTTATATTCCTTTAAAACAGCAATTCTTGAATAAAGACTAGCAAAAAGAAAGGATTCTGCTGCGCAGGTGATTTGCGATTTTGGTTTTGGAAAATGGCGATAAATTCCGATCAAGACGCTAGTTCACAATGTCATATCGGTGAAGAGAATGAAGAAGATGGTATCCTCCGTTGTCAGTTGAATATATCAGGAACAAATGTTAAAGTCCTTGGTGAAAGCATCGTCAATTTATCACAGGTGAAAATGCTTTGCCCCACACGTATAAAACTGTGTTATGTTTTGTGTTAAAACTCGAGCATCTCCCGCGCCGCGCCCGCGCTAAAAGGGCCCAAGCAAGGTAGCTACTCACTGGCTAACCCAGGGAACTCCCGCCCGCGCAGCGGCTGCGCGGGCCGGAGCTCCCTGGGTTACTCACTGGCCAGCATGGGCGCTAGATCGTGCTGTTGGGCATGTGCACAAATACTAATAGTCAAACTCAAAGCGTGAGTTGGCCCCAACCAAGTGTTCTTGCATATTTTGAGTGGTTCGTTTAGTTTTTTTTAGCGGTATGTTCACATTTTCTGGCAGCCGAGTTGATGCCATGACATGTTTCCACGCCACAGCTCCGCTCCGGGAATCTAAAGTTAACACAGTCCAAAGTCCCAGGCCAGGGCAGTATCACTAACCTCCCAAGAAGACTGCATGTCTAGCGGAGCTTTGTCTTGCAGATTTGAAAAATATCTTTTTAATTTGCTAGTACAAAATCTGATGAGAAAATGTTTACAACACATGTATTTAGATGTGAAATATGTTATAGACAGGATATAATTTTGAGTAAATTCCAGTTGATTTTAGTGTCATGTTGAAACCTCGAATACTTTATTTGGGGCTTGAATCATGAATGATGTAGCTCTGTTACTTATGACAAAATTGTGGTGTGGCAAGTAAATGGAAATTTGATCATTCATCATTTTACAGGAGGTAGAAAATGCACTCTTGAGAAGAAAATGGTCAACTCAGTTGAAGGTTGATGAAGGAACAGGCAAAGAACGGATCCAGTCACCTATAGAAGATGCAATATCAATATGCACAGAACTGAATACTTCTTCAGAATGCTTTGAAGGTGAGAAGAGTTACACCCAATTCAATTAAAATTAGGAGAAGCACTGGCATATTAGTTTGAGTCATTTGTATGTTGTAAAGTAAAGTTGCACAAAGATCATACACCAATGCTGTTGTAGTTTATTTACTTCAGTGAAGTATATTGTCAAGGACATGATTAATCATCAAAACTTGTGATGTTAAAATGTACAGCATGAATTTAGTTGTAACAGCTGATGGTATTGGTGAATGGTAGACATTTTTGGTTTGTCTACCATCTTACCTGGTAATTGGATTTTCAAATGAAAGTCTTGCTTTATGTTTTTGTAAAAACTTCTCTTCAATTCTCTTTTTTTTCCTCCAAAGTGATGAAGGGGGGGGGGGGGGAGGGGGTGACCGTGGGCACATCATGGTCTAGTGGTTCTGACTCGCCTTTCAAACCGAGGGTCGTGGGTTCGAATCCTAGCCGTGGTGTGTTTTCCTTCAGCAAGAAATTTATCCACACTGTGCTGCACTCAACCCAGGTGAGGTAAATGGGTACCGGCAGGAAATAATTCCTCAAAAATCTGTGTGCACCTGAATCGGTAGCCTAGCTTAGCCGGGTAATCGCAGGGCCCGCTGGGAGAACAGTTTTCGGAACTGAAGTGGCTACCCTGGGTAAAATTGCCGTTATTAATTTATTATTATTATCTCTTGTACTAAACTACAATAATTACATCATGGATTTTCTGGATACAATTCACCATCTGCCAACTTTCAATTCATTTCAAAATTAGTAATCAATATTTTCTCTTCATTAAACAGATGTTTTTGCAGCACTCAAACAAAGAGAGTCATCCCTTCAAGAAACTGTCAAAGCTTTAACCAAAGAGATCGCTGACCTGAAAGACACTTGACAGACCTCAGTGGTCAGCTAAGGATTCGCCAGAATACATGAACAACATTTGGAGTAGGACAGATCAGTAAAGGATAAAGATATGGACTTTGTATGTTTTGCCCATCTGGACTTACCGATGGCTGAAAGAATTTAGAGTGTAAAATCAACCTCTAAATGGAGATTGAAATAGGATTGTGAAGCAAAACTGGAGTACCTTTTTTGTAGGCAGAGTTGCCTACATTTGAAAGAAATACTAGATTAGCAAATGGTGTTGATTTAGGCTTTTGTTTTAGTAAATTGCAATAAGCCAACAACATATGAAGAAGTAAATAATGAATTAGCCTTTAACCTTTTTGCACATATGTTGAATCTAACCTCGCAGTTCACACAAGAGAAGTCCCCCACACCTACATGTTGGCAGCATTACCCCCATTTATCCCATGCCAAGAGAGACCAATTCATCAACATGTTAACTTAAAAGTAGAACAATTGTAACATTTTAAAAGCCAGAAAATCCTTAATTTGGGTAGGCATGTTCAAGTTAGTCCTCCCATCCCCCCCTTTCCCCCTGAAAAAAAAGAGTGCACATAAAAAATCCTAGCCTAAAAGTGCTTTTCAAATAGGATTTTTTTTTGTTATAACAATTGAATTGGCTAACTTTTTAACAAAAGTTTTATCAAAATAACTTGGGAGAAGAAAAGTATTGCTACACTTCTGCGTAAAAATAAAATATTCATCAAATTATCCACGAGTTAGCACACACTCAAAATTGTTGCCTTTCAAAGTTTACATGAGAAATTGAAATTATTCATTTCGTCTAATTCTTCTGGTTTGATGAACATGATTTGGAGGAAAATTTCTGAATCTAAGTTCTTCTGAAACATCCATCCAGATCATTGAAGAAGAAAAAAAGACAAATCATATTTTGCTACTGAAATGCTTTGCCAATTGTACAAACAAAAGGGTAATTTTGGTATCACAATTGAGTGAGCTAACATTGAAATAAATAATAATTTCTGAAATTCACCCATTTGTGTGTTCACTCATGCATGTCTTATTAGATCAATTTCACTTTTTTTACACAAAAGTTAGTCAAGTTTAAGAACACTTCCACCAATTTAGTTTGCTCAAAACATTTAAAGTTGTGCCATTTTTATTTCATTTTATACTTTAGGTGTATTGTTCATATGCTGCAGCTGAAGCCCATGTACTGTACAGATAAAGTGATATTAAGTGTACAAGAAGTGGGATAATTTTCTAACATTTTTTCAGCATTGTTACTATGGCAGTTACCTTGGATGACAGAGAAATCATGGATCAGGACCCTAGATCAGAGCTGCCAACCTTAACAAGAATATTGCAGTATTATAAAAGCTGAATATCACGGTATTTTCAAAGAAATACCATATAGGACAACACATAAAACTGAATCTTTAGAAATAAGTGACTTTATGTCAAAACAAAAGTAAAGAAAGAAATTGCATACCTATGAGTGTGGTAAAATTAAATTTATTATATTACATTTCTAGATACAAATTATATCATATATTATGATCAAGAGAATCTTACCTTCAACATCATATAATATGTACCTCATTCTTTAATAAGCACATACTTATAATAGAAACACTTTCAGTACTGAATAAATGAATATAATTTCTCCTCACACCCCTATCTTTTATATGAGCTGTTTAATAATACATGCATATTCATCAATATTCATCACTGTAATGATATGGAAAAATGGAACTATATTCACCATTCACATGGTATCCACAGTTAACCATATCAGTCCATACATGTTGATGTATAGTAGAGCAACATCACCATTTTATGTAAATTTATTACTTAAAAAAAATATTGAAAATGCACTATGTACATGACATGTTGGCAAATTCAAATTAAGCCTAAATTCATTGCCAAGTTTTCTTTTTTTATATACTGCATTGTATGATAAAATCTGAAATACATGGGTGAAGATTATGCTTTGTCAGATTCATATTCTCATTGGTCATTCTGCTATGTTGTTTTCAATTTCAATCAGCTATAAAAGCATGGATACTGTAATATAAGTAGTCATCTTGATAAATGTATACTAGTAATACATATACTTTAGCAATAGGATTAAAGCCTGTCTTTAGCTTTGATAAAGAGTCAGTATTATGTACTATACTTGAGTATCATTGAACATTACAATATTACAAAAGCGTAGTAGTCATTGAATGCATCTTTTACCCATTAGAATGTCCCTTTTTCTGATTATTAGGATTTAAATTTAAAAATAGCGTCCCTCTGTTATTTTAATTTAAAAAGGCTGTTTGAGCTCATACCTTAAATATTCAGTAATTGGATATTAGAGAGCTACTGACAAATATTATATCCTGATATTTTCAGCCCATTCTATGTTTAGGAAGGTGACTTATATAAACGACAAATATACGCAGATGTTCTATTTTGATCAGGGCACCTGATTGAATTGAAATCTGATTTAAATAAGAAAATTTATCAAATGAAAAATATTTTTGTTTGAAGCGTTCACACCACAACCATTATGGGGCACATGAATTAATATGATCTAGTAATGAAAATTAATATTGACATGCTTTTTTTTTTTGCGGGGGGAGGATTTACAAAACTAAAGAGAATCTTTATTATCATCTATATAGAGCGTTTTAGCCGTACATTAAACATGCATATTTTGCCTGCGCAGTATGAGAGCATATCCCTAAAATGACCAAAATCTGAAGAATATCCCATAGGCTCGTGTACAAAATTTGCTATTGAATATGAGAGCATATTCAACAGTATAGTGCCCATGGGCGAATGCGTGAAATATACAATGCGTACAACAATGAAAGCAATGCGGTGCGCATCATAAGGGCACAACGACACTCGATGACGTCATATTGAACTACATGCAAGTCGCATGTCAACGACTGAATTTGATTATGCCAATATGTGATAAGTGATATGACTTTGTTTAATCAAATTTCTCCCTCTTTTTGATTGCTAGATGTGGGATAGATGATAATAAGTATATTGGATGGCATTCTTTCATGGAATACCAGAAATATTCCACTTGTTATGGCCAGTATTCCACTCATCTGTGATTCATGGAATATTTGCCCAAACTCTTGGAATATTTCTGTTATTCCATTCTGAGCCATCCAATATAATATAAATATTCATTTTTTTGTAACTCAATGGCGAGAATTCCTAAAGGTGGTTTCAATTGTACTGAGGAACAAAGCCATGGACTATGTAGATTTTATGTACGCAATAACACTTATTTCATCACAAGCAATAAGGAAGTTTAATTATAAATGCACACTTCTGGCAAAGGGGGCTAAATTCACGCTTGAATGAAGCTCCGCAATACTACAAATTTATATCGTCCATGGTTTCGATCCCAAGAAATTGGAAATTTGCCCTGAAAAGATTAAACATACAAATATTACCAACATGATCCTAAAATTAAATGAATAAATGGCTTTGAAATTGCTTTTGTTTTGTAATTGTAAGGGCTAATTAGACAATGTGTTATAATTAGCACTATATATTTAAAGAAAAAAGTAAAGATGAATCCAAAGATAAAATGGTAATTAGGTAGATAGTACAGTTATTGATATTGATACAAAATTATCACATATAAGAAATTGGAAATGATATATATTAAATTCAATACAATCCACTAATTACATATTGAATAAAAATTGTCATTAAAGTACATCCATAATTGCCCAAAAGGAGATCTCAATACTCTAATTTCATAAATATATTCTACATCTGCAGAGATATATAAGTAAAATCTTCCTTGGGTGAGCGATTTTGGTGATAATTGTATGTGGTGACATCCATTATCTCCTTAACTCATTTGAAACAATGGATTGTTTAAATTCTTGTTGATCAGGGCACTATTTCATGAAGCTTAAAACACTGATAAGTTATCATTTTTTGACAGTTACCAGAGTTATAGAGCGCAATGCTTCTCAGCCAATAAGAACCTCAGATTTCTCTGAAGCAGAGCCGACAATTTACTCAGTGATGAAAAAATTCATGAAAAGTTGTCCAGCTTTTATTCTTCAAATTGTAAAATGGTAATATGGGTATTTTTCTTTTACTATTAGAATATCCTAGCTCAGATGTTCATGTATCAGAAATAAAAAAGATTTAGAGAATTTATTTTCTGTGAATATTTTCCTCATAACATTTTTTTTTGAAAGGTACTTTAATACGCAATATAAACAGGCACAGTATATCATAGAATTTTCCCACTTTCTTCTTATGTAGTTTGTACAACTGGGCTCAGCAATATTGGGTCCAATAACAGAATGTGATTACTTTGTCCCGAGTCCATCGGTGTATAACAAGCTAAACTCCTACCATTAAAATTAATTAACATCAAGTTAAATATGATCAGATTTGTACTATAATGAAATCATATGACTGACCAGAAGGTTCACCGAGTGTAAACTTTAGTTTCCTAATTTTGTATGGTTTCATGTAGAAAGACTTCTTTACTGTAAATCATTGCAGTAATGTTGTCAATTAGAACCAATCAGTCCCTAACATCCACAATAGAAACTGACTTTCTTATTTTATTACAACTTGATGGACATGGAGAATTTGGTACTTGTTTATTCTTATTACTCAATAGACACACTCTTGCCACCTGTACCTTGAAGAAAAGTTTATATGCCACTGAAAGAATTGGTAAGGGAAATACAGCTACATATACTATCAATTACTTTTCAATAAGAGAGTACAGTAAGGTATGATACTGTGACAGCATGAGGGTGAAATAATAAAGTTTCACTTGAACTTTCTGTAAGGCAAGACATTCACAGCCCAAACTTATAAAATCTATTCTAAGCTGCCTCAATTATAACAAGTGGAATGCCTCTGGCCGTCTCACCTGCATCACGCGATTCAATATAGCAGCAGTGCTGATTTTGAAAACTACTATAACTCGCACAAGATGTTCAGTGATACTTGGTTACTCTTATTTCCACGTTTTATGAACTAGACCAATACACTTATAGAGATATGATGGCAATTCAACAAATACCCCCAACGTGGCCAAAGTTCTTTGACCTTAACATGACCTTTGACCTTGATCATGTGACCTGAAACTTGCACAGGATGTTCAGTGATACTTGATTACTATTATGTCCAAGTTTTATGAACTAGACCAACACACTTTCAAATTTATGGCTGTAATTCAACAAATACCCCAATTTGGCCAAAGATCATTGACCCTAAATGACCTTTGACCTTGATCATGTGACCTGAAACTTGCACAGGATGTTCAGTAATACTTGATTACTATTATGTCCAAGTTTCATGAATCAGATCCATAAACTTTCAAAGTTATGATGGTAATTCAACAGATACCCCCAATTCGGCCAAAGGTCTTTGACCCTAAATGACCTTTGACCTTGGTCATGTGATGTGAAACTCAAGCAGGATGTTCATTGATACTTGATTAACCTTATGTATAAGTTTCATGAACTAGGTCCATATATTTTCTAAGTTATGATGACATTTCAAAAACTTAACCTTAGGTTAAGATTTTGATGTTGATTCCCCCAACATGGTCTAAGTTCATTGACCCTAAATGACCTTTGACCTTGGTCATGTGACATGAAACTCAGGCAGGATGTTCAGTAATACTTGATTAACCTTATGGCCAAGTTTCATGAACTAGGTCCATATACTTTCTAAGTTATGCTGTCATTTCAAAAACTTAACCTCAGGTTAAGATTTGGTGTTGACGCCGCCGTCGCCGCCGCCGTCGGAAAAGCGGCGCCTATAGTCTCACTCTGCTATGCAGGTGAGACAAAAAGTCAATGCCATAATCGGTCCTCCTCTGTGTTTTTGGCATACATATTCAAGACAACAATTTATGGAACTGCATGCTTTCCATAATTGAAATTTATAAGAGTAAATTATTATTTTCTAAGTGTCACAACACTTAATCATAAAATGTTGATACGCTTTAAAAAAGGAATGGGAATTATGAGTAATCTCAATCTTTTTTTACACCTAGTCTGGTTGGTCCTGATGCTTTCTTAGCTGCTCTCTTCTCTTGAAGTTCTTTCTCTCTTTGCAATCTCCTTTCTTCTCTCTTTTTCTTGGCAAGCTCTGCTTTACTTAGTCCTGAAAGACAAGATGGAACTACAATGAAAATGTTTGCATTCACTTGAAATAAAAGGCAAAAATAGGCAGAAAAAAATTTGAAAATAAAACAGTGCTTCTATAAAAGAAGCAATAAAAATATTAATGTTTTCACTCAATTGTAGTGTATAACAATGAAAATGTGAAAAAAGTGCAAAATCAATTCTTTACAAACTACTCCCAGTGAAATCTGTAAAAATATATATGCGCTATATAAAAGCGGACAATATACAATACTGACTGGCCTGAGGGGAACATCAAATATATTGCCCGCAATAGAATCATATTGGCCCGAGTCATTAGACGAGGGCAATATGGTTCTTTTTAAGGGCAATATATTTTATGTTCCCCCGAAGGAAAAGCCAGTCAACATTTGTATTATTATCCAAATCAGACATCTAGAGCAAAAATCATGAAAATTTACATATTTTACAGTTTAAGAATGGGAATCTATTTTGTCATGTTGAGGAGACTGGGCCTTTGAACTTTGCCATTGTGACGCCTTCGTGGCATCATAGACCTACTAGTAGGCCCATGGTGGCATGAGGACGCAGTAGGCCAGCGTTGTCTCAACTTGATCAACATTATGACGTATAGCACTGCGTGGTTCAATATGACGCGTAGAATACGCGGATGTTAGCTGTGCCTTATTGCCGGCTACATTTCCACGCATTTTCTCATTGACTTTCCTAAGCGGGCAATAAATTGGGTTCGTGGATAAACAATTGGAAACTTATTGACTGACCACTTGATCACAGTCATCGCAGGCAATAATGTATTAAAGTTGCCCTGCTCAGGTGTCTGATACGGTTAATAATTATTATCATTAAGTATGAAAAGATGTGGACTTGGAACAGATCAGAATTAAGGATTTGGAGAAGATAATAAATTATTGACCAAGCCTAACACTAATGAGCACAAAATCTGAAGATGAAATTCTTATTGTTCAAGTTCTAATTCATGAACAAAATAACGGACTACATCATTCCCAAATTCCACAAGAGAAATACAGTCATAAAAGAACACCATAACAAAATACTAACCACTATCACTGCCTCCTCCTCCTTCATTACCACATGAACCCCATCCATCATCATCCCATCCAGAGTCTTGATTACCCCAACCTGATGCATCAGATGATGTCTTCTGTTTGCTGGGAGATGATGATGGCTTCTTGGATGTCTGTAGTGATTTCTTATTGGTGGTGGTCTATGAATAATATGCAAGAAAGACAGAATTTCATTGAATAAATGGAGGAAGTAGGACTTCTTAAATACAGTCTAACTCTATTGAGTTGTCCCTGCTGGGACTGGCAAAACTGACATACAGCTTTAAAATGTTTAGGCCTATCCAATTAAAAACATGTTATAATCAAAGATTGAAAAGATTCCATTCATTCAGCTGAAACAAAGTTTTGACTTATACAGGATGCAGACTTATATGACATTTAACTATCTGAAATGAATCAAATTTATATTAAATAAAAATTCAGCATTAATCATTTCTTCATGTCAAACTGACACATCAATTTGTAATTTGAAAATCCAAAATTTTATGAGACTTGGCATGACTAGATAATCTGTGATGAAATAAATTTCTATGTTCGATAGTGATCTGTAGCTGAATTCTACATTAATCTGAAAAAGCCGATTTGGATAGAACATCGTCCCCCCTTTTGTTTTCCCCTTAATTGTTTTGTAATGTACCCTGTTTAGATAAGTTTTTTCATGTATTATGTATTTATTGTCTATGTCACGGTGCACTCATCACAAGCTGTGCTTTCTGGGTTGCTACCTCCATTGTTTTGTTCAAGTTCTTAAACATGTATTAATGCTTTTATCGTTGGAAATAAATGTACTTTCTTTCATTCATTCATAATTCACCTCTGGCTTGGTTGTTGCACCAAAGAAGTCTTCATGTGCATTAGAATCTTGTCCCCAGTTGTAAGTGCTTGCTGGAGTGTGGCTCTTGTCCTCTTCAAAGTCTAGGCTATCTCCCCATCCTGGAGGAGGATTGGAGGTTGGCTGCAAGTGAAAAACAACAACAATGTCAACACGTTTACCTTCAATCGGAACATTGTCTACTGAGCATGAGGTCAGGTTGCTACTGCTGAAGTGGAATACATGAAGCATGAATCACAGTCATATCTCTATTTAACTAATATTAATAGAAAATTAGTACAGGTAACTTCACCTCAAACGTGATAAATGTATAATTTGATCTACAAATTATTTTGACTTTGGCCATTAGTCGATATCAGGAAGGTCAAACTGCTACCAATGTCAAATTCAAGAGATTTAGAATAATCTAGGATCCAAAACCAAAGCAAACTTGAAATGACAAGACTTTCAAAAACAGTAATTCCTGAATTTTAATCTGCACTGGAACATACAACCTGAGTATTTATGCTTGAAGTCAACTTGAAACATGCCAAATGGAACAACATTCCATGTATCCACCATTCCTTTACAATTATACCTTTAATTTCTGAGCAGGTTTGGTAGGTGACACTGACAAGTCTTCCATAGCACCCCAGTCATCATCATCTCCCCATCCTCCTCCACCATCACCATCTCCATCATCATCTGCTACTGCATCCATGCTTCCCCATCCACCAGCATCATCACCATCATCCCATCCTCCTAGGTCAGCATCGTTCCTCATTTCCTTCTTTGGACTACCCTTTGGAGTAGATTTCCCTGAACCTGACCGACTCTTGGACAGCTTAGAACTAGTCTTGATGGGTTTCATATCTACCATAGGTTCATCTAAACCCCAATCACCAAAGTCCATGTCTTGTGTCTTCTTGGTTCCTCCTAGTTTTAATGCAGATGATTTTGACTTTGCTGTTGATGATGATGCAAGAGATGATTTACTAGTTCTTGTAGCAGGTGTTTCAAGACTGTCCCAGTTGTTATCATCATCAGCATCATCATCACCCCATCCTTGAGAGTCCCATTCATTTGTATTCCGTGTATCTTGAGCTGTAGTTGTGTCTTCCTCCTCTTCATCCTTGAATTATTACACAAACATACAGAAATTATAATAATCATGATTTTGTAGAGATTCAGGATTCAGTGTAAAAAGTTCAGGTGGAAAATATTTTACAACAAATTACAAATGATTCATGCAACATATATAACAGGGGCCGCGGAACCGGGGGGCTTCAGCCCCCCACTTTTTTCCAAAACCGTGTACAAAAACGTAAAAATGACCATATGATTGTGATTTTTAGCATGGTCAGCCCCCCCCCCCCCACTTTGAAAACCGTTCCGCGGCCCCTGTATAAGGTATGAGAGGACTTGCATGTGAATTATCTGAACACACAACAAAATAAATGTTAGGGTGTTGACTAACTCATGCTGTCATTTTCTACATACAGGTTTACATTTCTTATTATTTTAGAACAAAGCAAATTATGTAATAATTATTTGTGAAAAAGGGAATAAGAAACCATGCAGTGAGAGCTAGTGAAGAGAGTACAAAATAATTCAGACCAGCATGCATGCATCAATATATGACATGCAAAGGTCAGCCTACTTATGAAACAATAATTGCCTTATATGATACTAACACTTGGAATCATGATTGCAAAGATGTCAGATTTGACATATACTTTAATAAATCTTTTGTATATATGTTCACACTACACTCTCTAACTGGTCTCCTATCCTATCAAACCAAAATTTATGTTTGATTTTAATAAATTCAGCATACCTCCATATTGCCCCAGTTATTGTCATTCCATCCATCATCATTGCCTCCTTCATTTCCATAATCTGAATCAGAGTCTCTACCTCTGCTACCATCAACCCTCGTCATTGGCGATGGCCTTTCACCTTCATCAGGTTTGGTTGCTCTTGTGTCTGACTTGGCTGCAAATCAAATAGAACAAGTAAAAGTTCAGATTTTCCTTGTGGCCTATTTCAGTATGGATGTGGGAAGACTTAGAATCAAGAATTCCATCTTCTTATAAAGATACAACCTTTAAAGTTGGGATGCACCATCATCATCATCAGTAATAAATCCAGAATTTCAGAGGAATGTGAAGATAAAATCAACAAAGTTATAACTTCATATAATTTGAACTCAGAGTGAAATAATAACCAATGTGCTTTCAAATGATGATCTATGCATTATTTCATTACTACAAATATGCATAGCATTGAAGTTATGATTGTTAAAATAAGAAGAAAAATTGTCACTTTTTCAATTTTACTGATTACTGGAACACTTACCTTGTTGAGGGCCACCTGTTCCTGGTGTTGATGGTTTACTACCAGCTCCCCTATATAACCTTGATGTAAGAGATGTCATAGCCCATCCTGTCCAACTTGATGGGTTCTGAGATGATACACCTGCTTTGTTTACATCAGCCTCTGTGTGATTAGAACATGTGATTTAGTATAGATAATAAATGTGATAAAGCTGTCAATGATTTTACGTTTAGTACTTTTTTTAAACTTTAGACTTACAGTCCAACCTCTCTTATCCGGCTTCCCCTTATCTGGATCTCTCTATTATCCGGACGCACACTTGCCAAGATTTTTTTTTTAATTCAATCTAGTACTTGAGGAAATGAGATTGCAATCTAAACTCAATCCTATACACAAACTCACTTTAATTACATATATTTTCCAATATATTCTACCTAAAATAACATTATTTTTCATGAAAATATCTCACCCAAATCACCGAAAGAACTTAGGCAGGATAATTTTCCAGTAAATCGGGGTGCAGTGCAAACATTTTATCACATTCTCTTTTTGTTTCCCGGGAAAAACAACACATGTTTTACTAGCTAACGCTAGGCCTCAATACGGACAGCACTATCTATCATGTTTGAGCCTACATTCAGTATAACAATGGCTGACATTGCGAAGCTGCGATACCCGCCACGATGATCTAATTGTAAAAGTTAGTTTCATCGAGTCATTCATTCTCTTTCTTTTGAGGTTCATGTATGCTCGATTTATACCTCAATCATTTTAGCAGGTAAATTATCCAACAGTTTTGGCCATCGTTCGATTTCATTTCCATAAAAATACCGCCTATAATTTGCACTGACACTGCAGTGAACACTGTCTTTACGCCCACTACAATAGATAACGCATGGAGCTATAAGCTCCATGGATAACGTGTAGCTACCGCCGTTGGGGGGATCGAGGCAACAAGAGGAAAAGGGTATGTATCGTTCCCCTAAAAATGTGTGGGGTTTTTATCTGGGGGAGGGATTTTTTGGGGAAAGGGATCCAGACAATTTCTTACCCATTTCTTCAAGCAGTTCTGGATTCTCTGAGACCTTCTCCAGTTTGTCTAGGAAGATCTTAATGGCCTTGAAGGCATTCTGTCTGACACCCTGATCAGGATCCACAGTGAGTGTGCAGAGGGTTGGTAGAACCCTTAGAGCACAGTCTTTGAGAGAATAGTAGCTCTGAGTGGCAAGCATGGAGAGGACACCAGCTGTCCTGGCAGGTGGGAAGGGGTCCTTCATCGCTCTTACAAATGCAGATGACAGTACCTTCTGTCTTGTCTGAATAAAGAACAGAATACAGCATAATATGTGAGTGGTGATACACTACCTCTTAGTCAGATTGTAGGATCCATGAATAATCAACCTTTCTTCATGTCGTACCCCAATTTTTTTCTCCATTCTTCATTCTCAGGCTCTGATAATTTGAGAACATTACAACTTGTTATATAAACTAGAAAACAGAGACCATCATTACATGAAGGTCTCATATATGGGGGTTGGATGTAAACACTTCATAGAATTGTCAAATTAGTACATTATTTGATGAAAATAATGCATTTTTTGTGTTGATATCTTACAGATATAAGGGATAAGATATATGATGACTTACCGCAGGGTTGAGATGGCCAGCAAGTTTGCCAAGGCATATTGTTGTATTTGTTCTGATTCCTCCCTGAAACATAAAAGAAAAATGTTAATGATATAAGCACAATCATCAATTCTATCACTCTGAACTCTGTTACATCTCCAAAAATGGGCAACCTATGGAAATAAACATTTGCACAAGTTAAATAAATCAGAATACAATAAAATTCTGCAAATGATACTATTCAATTTTTTTCAGGAAAACGTTTTGACTTTCAACTACCCATTCATAGGCCAACAAGAACATCATATGTTATCATTACCCTTTCTACACAGCATGACCAAGACCACATGCTCAACCATTTAAGGTGGTTTTATTTATGCAAAAAATGTGATACCAGAAAACATGCAAATAACACTCATGAATTCCTTTCTCATGGCAAAATCATAAAAATATGTTTCCCCATTATATGGTACATACATACCAGGATAGAAAGTATAATAATCTCAATTTATTTCAATTCAAAATGGTTTATTGAGATAAAAACTTCAATCACAGCATAAAGCCAAATTACAAAAAGCTTTTACAATATAAAAGATTGAAATCATAAGGCAATAGCATAATTTTCAATTTAACACAACAAATACATAATACAACAAATAGTACATAACATAAGATAAACAAATATTATCACAAGACAAAATATGTTTAATACGACATTACTGTCTTACTAGAATCACAGAACTAAAAAAAAAAATACCAAAGTTATAGAATCAATATGATTGAAAAAAGAAAGATGAGACATACAAATTATGCAAAATAAACAAACGAAATGAGTACCAGATCGTGTACAATCAAGGATTAAATTGAATATATGATACACAAGAGATGTAGGATAAGGAGAAAATTAAAGGCAGAATAACGAGAGCAAGGAGAAGGACAAAAAAATAAAGAAACGAAACAGCAAGTAGAATTAGAGGCGAAAGAAAAAATCCCAAGAACTATAGCATAATAAATGAGATGGGCTAACTGATCAATGGTGCATTGGGGGGATACAACGTAAATAAGGAGGACAAGAGAGCGTGGTAGCGGGGCTACTAGAAAAAAAAATCTGTTCAAGTTATAGATAATTAGAATTCAACGTAGTAAACTGTGAAGGTTAAAAAAATTTTTAATAAAAGTTGTATGTATTGTACCAAATTACATCGTCAAAAAAATACAGTGCATAGTGTTTGCGTTGAAAAAAAAAGAAAGGGAAAAGCAAGAAAGGGAGGGAAAAAGGAGAAATATACAGAAAAGAAAAGAAGGTGATAATGAGAAGGAATAATTAGTAAAAGAGATACAAGGTGAAAAGGAAGAAGGGGAAAAGAAAAGGGAAGGAGATGATAGAAAGAATGAGATGATGATGAAGAAATAGAAAAGAAGAGGAATGAAGATGAAAGGGGGAGAGGGAGGAAGCAGAAAGAGAATACAGGGAAAGGGAGAGAAATAGACAAGGTGATAAGGAGTCAAGGGGAAAAGTGAGACAGGAAAACACAAGCATTAAGGGATTGACAAAGAGCAGGTAAGAAGGAACAGGAATCAAGGTACATTCGGATAATTAGTCTTTCTGTTTCAAAAACCGCTTCCACTTTCATCACTCTAAACAGAAAAACGGTCGCACTTCAATGATCTACATCAAGGAAAACAATTCAAAAAATACAAAAAAGGGAAAACTTTTTCTGTTCCACCTCCCCCATCAGTTTCATGTTCTCCCCTCTTCCATCTATAAACTGAAAATCAGAATAACCCTTTTTTGGGTGTTTGGTGTGACTCTGCAAGGCAATGAACCAAGGAATAAGGACCTCCTATAGAGGCTGCCACTTTACAACCTGAACTAACATTGTCTTACCTGCTCATCTTTGGCTTGTAATCTTGCAAAGTGTTTAAGGACTTCAATATTGAGGTTCTTGTCGTTCAGCTTGCAAGCTAGTAGAAGCATAGCCTAAAAGAATAACATCAATAAAGCGAGAATAAGAAGACGATTAAAAAAAAAGTTGTGTGTGTGTTAGTTTATTAACTGTCAAGAAAGCAAATAGGCATTTATAATTTTTTTTTTTTGGGGGGGAGGGGGGTCTTCATTTTCATAATTTGTGAATACACTATTCAAACCCCACCCCAGGTAGGTGCTTCATAAAACTCTTCGTAAAGATATGAATGACTTTACGCACGACTGGTAACCCTTTCTCATGCTATATGATATGATACATCCCTTTGTAGCTGACTTCACACCAGATCACGTTCCAGTAGAGCATAAAATCATGCTTAACTTAACAAACAGCTTTATGGAACACCAACCTGGCCCAGATAGGTTCTCAGATAAAGTGCCATTTGGTCCAGGGTAAATCCCACTCTGGCACTTGTGTATCGAGTCTTGGTTTGACACTCAACATTCGGGTGTAAATGGGTACCAGAAGGAACTCAATGCTTTGAATGATGGGAGCATTGTTATCGATCACCCAGTTACCATGGGAACAGTGCCTCTCAGCCAATCAAAATCAAGGAAAGATATCAGATCTGACAACTTGTCAGACAAAACTGTTGATGAAACACTCCCCAGCTCTGGTAAGGTTGGAGCGCCTTATGCACTTTGTTTGACGGAAAGGTATGCTATGTAAATATCTAAATTATCAAAATCTAAAACTTCAAAGAAAATACAAAAGTTGCTATCACCCGACAGCCACTCTAATCAATGTTGGGCAATCTAAAACAAAAGGTCTAAAACCATGAAAGACATCAACGGTCTTACCTTAACTGTGTTTTCTCTTATAACAGGCACTGTATCATTGAAACCATGACAAATGTGAGGGAAGATTTGATCGTTGACAACAGCTGGTTGGAGATGCTCTATAAACTGATCCATCTGCAAGAAAACACATAGATTGTATAAATAATGAATGTTGAAACCCTCCCCGCACTCTCTCTCTCTTTCACACAATAATCCCATAGTCTTTTTTGTGTTTCTTTTTTTTCTCACATATTCACTCTAACACCATATTGTCCCTAATCCCCTTTGAAACACACAAAAAAAAAACATACATGTCAATGTAAGCATAACAATACTGATTAAGCACGTCCCTTCTTTATCGATGTGATATAGATGCTGTTAACCCCTGTATTTTTTGCAAAGTGGCATTAGCAACTGATGAAAGCACTAATACTTATGAACAAACTATCAAATTGTTGCATGATCAACAATAAGTAAATTTCTTTGCCATATTCGCTCACTTTTTAGCCTTGCATCAATTGTATCTGAAATTCACAGGAAAAGTGGCATGTTACGTTTCTTCGTCACTGTCTTTGTTATTATATCATTCTGTATAATTACATACAGTATACAAATGTAATCTATGTACAGTTGGAAGCAAAATTATTCAACCCCCCCTCTCATTTTTGACATTCCGTCATAATGAATAACATTGCAACTGCAGATTGCTACTGAACCATTAAGATAGTTAGCAGACAGTTAATTACTAAAAAATACCAGAGAAAAAAAATCAAAATTTACTTCATAGTTCATCTGAAATTGCAATTTGCGCACAAAAAGCATGTTGCAAAATTATTCAACCCCCTATATTATACACAAGAAAGGAATGTACAAATAATGACAATTTTAAAGCTAGTGCATATATTTTGAGGTGAATGTTGATTTCATTTATCCTCCACATGAAACTGGAATCCTTATATGCACAACAAACAAGTTGTAACGTCATTCAACCCAGATGGGTGTGTCTTTTAGTACTTTGTGCAGCATCCATTGGTTGCAATGGCCTCCTGCACACAAGATGAATAGCCTCTCACAAGCTTCTCACAACGCTCCTTGGAGATTTTGGCCCACTCCTCTTGCACAATGGTCTCAAGGTCAGCGATGCTGATAGGTCTACGTGCTGCAACAGTTTTCTTCAGATCACACCACAAATTCTTGATTGGGTTTAGGTCTGGAGACTGTGATGGCCATTCAAGGACCTTACATTCTTTCTTCTCCAGCCAGGCCTTTGTAGATTTGGAGCTGTGCTTGAGGTCGTTGTCCTGCTGGAATGTCCAATGATGTCCAAGCTTCAACTTCTTTAAAGATGGGTTGACATTCTTCGCTAGAATATCCTGGTACCTGACAGAATCTATGATGCCTTCAATAAACTGGAGATTCCCAGCGCCAGTAGAAGCAAAGAACCCCCACAGCATCACAGACCCTCCCCCGTGCTTCACAGTAGCCAGAGTGTTCTTCTCTTTGTACGCTTCGTTCTTCCTGCGCCACGCGTATCGTTGATCCATAGGACCAAAGAGCTCCAGCTTGGTTTCATCAGTCCAGAGAACATTGTCCCAGAACTTCTGTAGCTTTGTCAGGTTGGTTCTAGCAAACTGGAGGCAACATTTCTTGTGATGCGGCTTCAGAAGTGATATGTGTCTAGGGACCCTTGCCATCAGGCCTTCAGCATGAAGTGTGCGGTGCACTGTGTGCACAGAAACCTCAGTGCCCCCTTTAGCCCGGGCCTTTAGCCAAGCCCTTTTTACAGCTCCTTTGCTGCATTGAATTCACCTCTAAACATGTGCACACGGCTTGTCATTTGTCATTATTAATGTATTTATCCCTGTATATAAATAGGGGGTTGAATAATTTTGCCACCTGCTTTTTATGTGAAAGCTGCAATTTAGAATAGACTGGGAATTAAATCTGGACTTTTTTCTCTGGTATTCAATTGTAATTAACTATCTTTTAACTACTTAAATGATTTAGTAACAATCTGCAGTTTCAACATCATTTAATTCACCAAAATGTCGAAAATGTGATGGGGGTTGAATCATTTTGCTGCCAACTGTATGTAAAGTCAATGTAGACAAGTGTTATTGTAAATTATGAGTAAAACAAATGTCCACACTGAGGACAATCAAATGACAAAGAATTAAATTGAGTTGAATTGATAGAGGAAATGCAAAAAACAAACAAACAAACAAACAAATAAAACATTCACAAGAGTTATGAATATCTTACCTGTTGTAATAGTTTAACTCTTGTATTCCTATCTGTTGATGAGAAGAGTTTGACTACAATAGGCACTATTCTCTTCTGGTATTCATCAGCATCTAGTAGTTTACCCAACTATGATAAAGATAAAAATATAAAAAATTACAAACAGAAAAACAGCACACTTATAGAACTTGGATTAAGAATATTCTCTGATAGTCTTTTACGTTTCAATTCATCTTTTCTTGTACAATTTGGAGAACAAATATTATGTAGTACAATGTTAGATAGGCCACGAATTGACAATGAGCTAAAAGGAATACTGAGCCAAGTCTTCGCTCCTCAGAAAATGTAAAGTAAAATGCTAAGTAATTTAATTAGTCAATCGAACCTTTTAAGTGAATACAGGCCCTGGTGTACAATACCGCAATACATGCAATTTTACAGATTTCAAACATCTCAGCCTCCAGGAAAACAGTTTTAAAAAAGGAACAACCTTCCATGCACTGTCCAATATCACTGTATATTCATATTTCCCCCCTGATATCCAACCCCAAAATGAGATGAAGTTTAAGTCAGAAATCTAGTACTTAAACATCAACATATTTCATTCACTACTTGGCTTCCTATAATACAATTATTTTCTCGGATCACATCATAGACAGATATTATTACGGGGGTGGCAAAGCCTGGGACATTCCACTTTTTGAATAACGTGGTTTTGATATCCCAGCAGTGATATATAAACTGTATTAATAGGTATCAAACCTTGAGAAGTGGAGTAAGGATAGCTGAACCAGCATTTCCAAACTCAAAGGCTTGTAGCAAGAGAGGAAGGATACGATGACGACAAAACTCCTCGGGGAAGTCATCAATGGCAGCGCTCAAACCACTCAAGAAATTTGTCTTTTCTGTCTGATCTTTGATCTGAAAGATGAGAATGAAAACCTTTTAATCAGAGAACTGTAATAATCTCGTACAGCTTACTGTATAAGCTGTTATTTTCGCGAATCGCGGGGGTCCCGACATTTTCACAGGTTGTTGAATTCGCAATCAGCATTTCAAAAGCAAATATAGTGAAAAACATGAGCAAAAATATGCTCCTCAAAACCCCTATGCTGACATGTCTTTTGTACATAAATATGTCCCTATAAAAACAGTTACAAAGTGTGAAAAAAGTGGCGTGAATTTCACTTTTTTTTTACCTTTAGATCTGAAAATTTATCATGTCACAGTTTGATCTGTAAGAGTAATCTTTGGAAGCTGTGTTTTGTTAGATTCATTTTTTTTAAGGTGGTTTCAGTGCAAAAATATTGAAGTTTGGAAACAAAATCTTACACCTTATAAACCTCTGGTCAAGTGATTTATGAATATTAATGAGTATGCAAATAGCTGCCAATGCGTGTGTATAGAGTCAATCAGATGACAATAAAATCTAATTATTTTATTGAAAATACATTGTAATATTGCAGGGAGTGAATAAATATTGATAAACATATGTCAGGAAATACTCTGATTTTGTTTGAGAAATAAAAGAGTGAAATTCTAACTAACTTTTTAAATTACTAAGCATACATTTTCAACCTTATTTTTGTACATAAGTATAGGTGCTTATTCTTACTTTACAGGATGTTTGCAATTACAAAGCTTTGCTGTTGGGGACATTGGCACCAAATGTGTCAATATTTTTGTGTGTTGTAAACTTCGCGGCCGATCGGCAATTCGCAAAATCCGCAAAAATAAAACTCCTGCAAAAATAACAGCTTATACAGTATTTTGAAGCGACATAAAACATATACTTCTGACCCATGAGACTGCATAAATTTTATATGTCGATGTACACAATAATTATCTGCTTCAAAAGACCTAACCTAAGTACTGAATGTGCTTTTTATCATTTATCACAATCCATTTGGTATGTTCATTCACTATAAACAATCTTCTCCTACCTCCACATACTTCTAACTACTATTATTGCCGCTAAGATTTAGTGAAGGATGATGAAAAAATAACAACTCATCTGTAGATTCCTTTAATAAAATCAAAAATATGATACTGAAGGTTATTCAAAGCACACACTCTACAACAAATGAAAATCACTTTGAAATGTATCTTGAATAATGAAGTCTAACATGGATATCTTACCTGTATTTCTTCGAGAAAGAGATTAGTATCAACAAAGCTGTTCTTCATAAAGCCACCTGAATTCCTACAGGAATCAATGAACTTTGCTGGGTTTGGTCTAGATACTGGGTTTGCTCCAACCAGCTCACAGTAATTTGGTACAAGAGGTTTGGGTATCTACAGAACATATACACAGGGATGAACATTACGTGAAGAAATATATTCTTCCTATTGATTGTAAGTTTTACCAGCATTTTGGAGATGACAAATTTAGTACCAAGATTCAATTACATTTTATTTTATAAGATGCAAATCTGTATATTCACAGAAAAATAGATGTTACGAGCTTCAAGCTCTTCTTTTCATAAACATGATACATTTTTAGAACAAAATATTCAAGGTAACACGTCATATACTCCTGTACACATTGTCAAACTTTTCTTCAATGCACATGGTGATATTATTACACAGCTTTGTTCCACAAAGAACAAACCTGTATGACAATGTAAATTTAATGACTACCGGTACATATTATCCTGAAACAGGACTAAGAAGTTTCAAATAAAATCATTTGTGGAAAAATGACAAATTATTGTACGTACAAAGTTCCATTTACCTTTCCAAGCGCCTTCAGAGAAGATGTTCTTGGAAGTGTTCCATTGAAGACCTCCCATATCAAGCAACCAAGACCCCACATATCAGCAGCCCTATGAATAGAATCACATATTTTAGATGGTCACTTTTGATGAACATGTTACATGGTATATATATATATATATACATATATATATATATTTTTTTTTTTTTTTTTTTTTTTTTACTCAATTGACAAAATGAGACTAAATGCACCAGCTACAACCCCAATATTCTGTATCATAGTACTCATGAGTAATTTGTGAGTGTAAATAGCAAGCCACATTCACCATTAATTTTTAATCTGCAATTTCATTGGAGTAAAGGTTTTCTTTTCAAACACATGAATATATGTACACAATAATTATCAAACCATTATCATTACTTCGCAAAAATATAAATCAGCAATATTTTAAGATGTAAAAAAATCCCTGCTTAATTCAGATAATAACAAACAAGGCAAAAGCGATTTTGTGTCTCGCCCACTAATGAAAATAACCAGAAATATCATGATTTGCGAGGGCACGCAACAGAATTGTATCAAATCATTGTGAAATGATTGGGATGGAATAACACTTGTGATAAGAGTCTTGCACATAAACTTTGACTTTGAAAATGACCTTTGACCTTACCATGTGACCCCCGACTGCAGCATAACATGAAGGTCCCCCAAGTCCATCTACCATCCAAGTTTGGTTGAAAAGTGACTTACGGCTGCGGAGTTAGGTGTCATAAGAGAGTCTTGCATGTAAACTTTAACGTTGACCCGAAAATGACCTTTGACCTTACCATGTGACCTCTGACTGCAGCATAACATGCAGGTCCCCCAAGTCCATCTACCATCCAAGTTTGGTTGACAAGTGACTTACGGTTTTGGAGTTATGTGTCATAAGGTTTGTGACGGACGGACGACGGACCGACGACATTTGGATCCCTAAGTCTCGCCTTCACCTCTGGTGGGCGAGACAACAAAAGTGTATTCAAGCAAACAAACATTTTCAAATTCATTGATTTGGAAATGGCAAATGCTAAACTTACCAAGGGCATGGCCTCTTTTTAGCTCTCATATCAGTCATTTCTGGTGGGTTGTATTTTTCTAGAGACTTCAGTCCCTTATCTGGAATGGTGCTGCCTTCCCCTTCAGATGGAGTGATGTAGTCCACTGCACCAAGCTTCCATTCCCCAGCCCGATTCACAAATACACAGCTTAGGTTTACATTGTTGTGTTTAAGTTTGCAGTCATTGTGCAAGAAACTCAGTCCTTTCTGTAAATTTGTGAGATGTAAATGAAAAGTTTGTAGACAAACTGGCATGAACACAAATTGCAGCAGCTACTTTTATCTGCTCCAATTATTATCAACCATAATACCAAGGTATCTTACTCTATAGAGTCTATATCCACTTTAAAGAATTCATCATACAGGGGAGTGTTTCATAAAACAACTTGTCTAACGTTTTATCTGACAGTAACAGTGTTTCTCAGCCGATCAAATTCAAGGAAATTTGTCAGATCTGACAACTTGTCGGGCAAAAATGTTGATGAAACCCTCTCCAGGAGCAACACTTACCACTACTTGATATAATCCCCAAGATATTGTTGATTCTTTTGGTGCATTAGTCTTCAAGAAAGTAGCCAATGGTGTCACTTCCTCAGTCACAACATAGATGACATTGTCCGTCTCTAGCCCATCTACATAGAGGAGTACATTTGGATGTCGAAGTGTCTTGAGTCGCTTGTGAGCACTCTTAGCTAACTGGGCTATGGATTCTGAATGGCTTTTGAGATCCACTATAAAGACAGATACTGGTTCTCCATTGGCCTGACGGGAAACAATAGGCCATAGAAAAATGATTTGTGATTAATAAATCAAATTATCAGTGGGCTACACCATGGTCAAAATCTCAACACGAAATGACAAAATATTTGGTCTAGGTCCAAGAAAAAGTTGTGCCAGCCCAAAATCCAAGGCAAGGGTCTTTTGCCAGGAAATTACATTGCTTACTATAACTTTGTCATTTTATGGAATTGCCAGAAGGCATATTAAATTACTGGCCATAAAATACTCTAACCATGTGGAAAAACACAGGGTGGATAATGCAACATTGGGGAAAGTCAATGCACAGTTCTAGCAAAATGAATGAAGTTCCAGTGAGAAGAAATCTTGTTTAAGCAAAAGAAACCAATTACTTGTTTGCCATAACACTGACCCTAACGAAACCTGCAGACTATATTTAATTCAATTTTGACCCCCAAAATTTAAATTCTGGTGACAGACCCTTATTTTCATACTAATTTCAACAATTATTTAAATAGACGCCTCTGGTACTAGTAGTCTTGCCTGGATTACGCAATGCAATATAGCAAGTAAACAAGTTGTAAATTGACAGTCCAATTTCTATTGACTCAACCTGATGGTTCATGTAGTGTAGTGTACACAAACCATCACCTGAGGCACTCGCATGTGGGAAGGGTCCACATTATGGTGAAATGAAAGCATGGAGCTGGTCACTATCTAGGCCTATCTATACAGTTTCAAGTTAAACAAATGGTAGAAGTAAAAGAGCTTAACTTACCAATGTGGGCCATAATATAAAAGTTTCTTTTTCTTCTTCTTGGATTTCAGTAAGAGGATTTTGTTATTGCAATTTGGATCTGATAGTGCCAAATCATTAGAAAAGATTTGGATAGTTGGATATATAGTAAACTCTATGTAAAATCTTATGCGATAATGGTGTAAAAATACCTAACAAGTGGAGGACCTCTCGCAGTCTCGCCTGCATTACATGATTCAATATAGCAGCAGTGCTGACTACGGAATAATGAATGGAATACTAACCCTAAATAACATTAGACCTTGGTCATGCAACCAGAAACTCATGCAGGATATTCTTTCATACTTGATTACTCTTATATATGTTCATTGACTCTAAATGGCCTTTGATCTTGGTCATGTGACCTAAAACTTGTACGGGATGTTCAGTGATATTGATAACTCTTTCCAAGTTTCATGAACTATATCCAAAAACTATCAAAGTTATGATGGCAATTCAACAAATACCCCCAACATGGCAAAATTTCATTGACCCTAAATGACCTTTGACCTTGATCATGTGACCTAAACTCAGGCAGAATGTTCAATAATACTTGAGCACCCTCATGTCCAAGTTTCGTGAACTAGGTCCATATACTTTCTAAGTTAAAGTGACATTTCCACAACTTAACCTTAGGTTAATATTTCGATGTTGAATTTATCATGATGAAATTGTCATGATGATAAAACTGATCTAAGAATTACTTTTACCTTACCCTACCTTACCTTTTATAGCAAATAATGGAAGAATGCTGTATCCGCAGTCGAGCTACCGGGTCTATCTTCTTCTTATCAGCTGCTATCATGCTCCAAAATTAAACTTTAAGGAGGCAATGGGGCAAGCAGGTGATAATTGACTTTTCTATCTATATCTAAGAGTACTGGGAATCATAATGCAAGTCTCTCCAGTGTCAGTCTAACCTGATTTTGAAGATGTCTACTGTGGGAGCTTCGACTACCTCAGCTGGGAGAGAGTTCCGGTCAATTACTACTCAGTGACTAAAAGCTTGTTTTCTCACATTTGTTCTGCATCTTGGCTTAAGCTTAACAAGCTTCATGATTATTTTGTTGTGTATGGGTTTTCTAAAAAAAAAAAAAAAAATGAGTTTCTTAGCTAAAGACCAAGTACATGTTTTCCTTTTTCATTCCATTCAGTGAAGGATATGTATGCCCCATATTAAATTTTTTGCCTTTGGGGCGACCATTTTTGTTTTTACCTAGACTATAAAATCTCTATCTATATAGTCTAGGCCCGGATTGGGCGACATTAGTACCCAAGTGAGCTCGCACTAACGTACTACCATTGGTGAATGGGAATGATAGTACAATGTCAGAAATTGATAAATAAATACCTAGAAATGACGGTTATTCCCGTCTAGCTCAAAACGCTAGCTCAGTGGTGCAGATCTCTTTAAGTAATTAGTCAATAGAAATTGACATTTTTTAAAAATATTATTATTATTAATAAGAAATGGTGGCAGAAAGAAAAATTATTTGACATTATTAAAGATTTCATTTAATGTTATACCGAGGTTTTTTACCCGACTGCTAAGAAAGCACGAATGCCTGTGAGCAAGCAACCAGGGGACCAACGGCTTAAGGTCCTTTCCGAGGGACCTGGGACTGGGACTCGAACCCGGAATCCGAAACCCCCGCTCTACCGACTGAGCTATCACGCCTCCCACTAGAGTAACAGATTCAATGCACACTTTAATAGATAATTCCTAATGACTGCACAAATATGCAAGAATCTGGATTCGTCCAAGTAACTACTATATCAGTGATCATTATGGTATATTATGCTAGAGCAGAGGCAGATCCAAAACTAAACCCCACACAGGTTTAAAGGTCAAGTCCACCTCAGAAAAATGTTGTTTTGAATCAATAGAGAAAAATCAGACAAGCACAATGCTGAAAATTTCATCAAAATCGGATGTAAAATAAGAAAGTTATGACATTTCAAAGTTTCGCTTATTTTTAACAAAATAGTTATATGAACGAGCCAGTTACATCCAAATGAGAGAGTCGATGATGTCACTCACTCACTATTTCTTTTGTTTTTTATTGTTTGAATTATACAATATTTCAATTTTTAGGAATTTGACGATTAGGACCTCCTTGCCTGAACCACAAATTGTTAAGATAATGGAATTCCACGTGTTCAGGGAGGAATGAAACTTCATTTCACATGACAATGACGAGAAAATCAAAACATTTCATATTTCATATAATAAAATACAAAAGAAATAGTGAGTGAGTGATGTCATCAGTTCCCTCATTTGCATACTGACAGAGATGTGCATATAACTGTTTTGTGAAATGAAGCGAAACTTTAAAATGTCATAACTTTCTTATTTTACATCCGATTTTGATGATTTTTTCAGTGTTATGCTTGTTGAATTTTTCTCTTTTTATTCAAATAAAGTTTTTGTTGGGGTGGACTTGTCCTTTAAATATTCATTCCGAGTACCAATGAGGTCCAAACATTAACATGTATGGACCTTATAGGTGACATTACCCAAATTATGGGTTGGACAATGCTGTTTTGATTTCCAACCCAGGACTTTGGTAAATGTACGCCTTAATACAAGTTCGATGGATGAGATATAACTTTCATAAGGTTGGAACAATAGAATATGTTATTAATATTTATTTAAAAAAAAAATTTTGTCAGACGTTCATAATTTATATTAAGCATATCAATCGTCAGTATCTTGATTTCAAAGCATCAGTATTGCAGAGGAAAGTCATTATAGATTGGAATCAGTGGCAGATCCGGGGAGGGGGGGGTAGCATTTCTGGCCCGTTCCCCCTTTTGAGATTTATAGTCAATATTTTGGATGTAAATATGTCGTTCATACAAAGTTATGGGCCCCCCTCCCTTGAGAATCACAGCAATATTTGTAATGGGGATATTTTGTTCATATTCTTCTCTTTTTGGGCCTTTTTTTTTGTTTGACAAATTTTACGGGGAACAATATGACTTTCTATACATCACTTTTAGTGACAAACTTTTTATGGGGGGGGGGGGCTTGCCAAATATAACGGTGGACAAAATGACCTTCTTTTTTCTCACTCGGTGATCTTGCAACTCTGTGTGCTACTGGAACTTTGGCCTTGCTTCAACCTCTTGCTATTCATATTTACAGGTATCATCCCACTCTAAAAGGTATTCATTCCGATAGAACATTTCAACTACATTGTAGTGAAATTTGAAAGAAATCTACTGACGCTAGTTTCGGCGATGTCTAATTTTTGGGAGTGTTGTTGGGCACTTCCACATGCCAATGTATGCGCATTGTTGTTTTCTATTAGTGCACCTTGGTCCCAATAAAGGTCACAACTTTTGTTTTAAAAAACAATATGGCAAGTTCCCCCCAAGTCTGTGCAGTCCCCCTTGTCATATCTGCGCAATTCTAGTATAAGAAGATACGCAACGAACACAAACTTTACACATGCAACATATAGACAGATATTCATTAAAAAGTCCTACTCAAAATGGTGGAAAAATAATTAATTTTGGGCGTTTCATGTCACGGCCTCAAAATGCAGCCTTTCTCATTAAAATACCCGAATCGTGTGGAAAGTGAATGGGTGCGCAGACATGAGTTACCATTTTTTTTATTCAATCTGAAAATGACTGCCCGAGGTTTTTTTCCAAGAAAATTCTATATTTCTTTCAAATTTGTATGAGATATTTGGTACACCTACTCGTAATAATAGAAGGAACATTATTAACTAAAAGATTTTGTGAAAAGAGAAGAAATTCATGTTAAAATCTCAACTCAAATTGTAATGTTGTTAGGATCAGCGCAGACTTGGGGCCCACCATCATTCATAGTTCATACCATAACCTCCTTGGGCCGATTGCACGAAAGGGTCTTTTCAAGGACCGTCTTTCGTGTCGCCCATCTTTTATGATGCGCTGTATGCGGGATATTTCTGAAATGTATGATTAACAAATAAAATTTGTTAGCTAGTACTAGTAGTAGCATTAAAACCAATTTGTATACAATTAATTTCATGATATATCACATCATTTAATAAACAAAGATTTTGTTTACTTTAACGGATGAATAAAATATTTTTGCACGTATAATTTATTTAAAATGCGTTTCACATGGCACATCATAATAAATGGGCGACACGAAAGACGGTTCTTGCAAAGGCAAAGCCAAAGACCCTTTCGCGCAATCGGCCCCTTGTTACCACTCCTAGTACCAATGAGGTCCAACATTACATGTATGGACCTCATAGGCGACATAAGTGATAAAACCGGTTAGACATTGCCGTTTCTATTTGCACACAAGGACTTTGGCAAATGTACGCCTTAATACAAATTGGATGGTAAAAATTTTGGTATAAATTAGTTCTTAACATCTTAAATAATCTATTACAATGGTTAAAAGTTAATGGATTGAGGTTAAACTTACATTTTCAGTCTTTTTTCTTGAATTCTTGGTGAGCGTTCCAAACGCTGTGGGGACTGATCAACTCCGATGTGATTCACGTACTGGTCAGCTGATCGGTCAGGTGATCGGTTGGTTATCTTTTTGTCAGACGTTCATAATTTATATTACAATATATCAATCTTCAGTATCTTGATTTCAAGCATCAGTATTGCAGGGAAAAGTCATTATCGATTGGAATCAGTGGCAGATCGGGGGGGGGGGGGGGGTGGTTGAGCATTTCTGGCCCGTTCCACCTTTTGAGATTCATAGTCAATATTTTGGATGTAAAAAAAAATATGTCGTTCGTACAAACTTATGTCCCCCCCACCTCCTTATGAGAATCACAGCAATATTTGTAATGGGGATATTTTGTTCATATTCTTTGCTCTTTTTTGTCCTTTTCTTTTTTGCTTCTCAAATTTATTTTACTTTGAACAACATGACTTTCTATATTTAATGACAAACTTTTTTAGGGGGGGGGTGGGGGCTTGCCAAATATAACGCGCGGCAAGATGACCTTCTTTTTTTAGTGACAACTTTTTTTTTATTTGTCAAATTTTACGAGAGACAAAATGACCTTCAATCATTATTAGTTAAACCTTTTTTTTGGGGGGGGGGGGGTAGGGGGCTCGCCAAATAGTGACACACTTTTTTTGAAAATTTTACGCAAGAAAAAAATGATCTTCAATCATTATCAGTTACCTTTCATTTTTTTTTTTTTTTAGGGGGGGGGGCTTGTCAAATTTTACGTGGGACAAATGACCTTCATTTTTTAGTGATTTTTTTTTATACTTGACAAATTTTAAGAGGAACAAAATGGCCTTCAATCATTTTTAGTTAAAACCTTTTTTTTTTTGGGGGGGGGGGGGGGCTTGCCAAATATTTCACAAACAAAATGAACTTCAATTTTAGTGACCATCTTTTTATTACTTTTAAAATTTCACGCAGGACAAAATGACCTTCACTTTTTTTTAATGTTATGTTATATCGAGATTATTTACCTGACTGCTAAACAAGCACGAATGCCTGTGAGCAAGCAACCAGGGGACCGACGGCTTAAGGTCCTCTCCGAGGGACCTGGTAATGAGGATAAATGCCTTACCAAAGGGCACTAGCGCACCACTTGGTAATCGAACCTGGGTCACCGGAATCCGAAACCCCCGCTCTACCGACTGAGCTATCGCGCCTCCGATATGTTAACCTTGGGGGGGGGGAGGCTTGCCAAATATTACACGGACAAAATGACAGTCTTTTATTTTTAGTAACCATCTTTTTTGTTTTACTTGTCAAATCTTACGCGAGACAAAATGACAATTTTTCTGTGATAACCTTTTTTTGGGGGGTTGTCAAATTTTACTTGAGAAAATGCACCCCCCTACTTTGGAAAATCGAAGATAAAGATCATATACATCTCAGAGGCGTAAACAGATGGGGGCATGGCTGGCCATCCCCCGAGTGGATTTCACCTGAAAAAAAACATGATAAGAGCAAAGGAAGGAAGAAAGAAAGAAAGAAAAAATGAAAGAAAGAAAGAACGAAAGGAAATGTAAAATGGAAGGAAAGTCATGTGAGAACAAATAATCCGGGGGGGGGGGGGGATCTACTCAGATAATAAAAAAAATCTGCCATCTGTAATTAAATTGGATTAGTTAATATCCAGAGGTCCCAGTGCTACCAACATGCATGTAGTACGGGCAGTGGCGTACCTAGGATTTTCCACAGGGGGCAAAATCGGCCGCCAAAAAATTTGACAAGCAAAAAAAAAAAAAAAAAAAAGGTCTTCAAGCTCGTCAGGGGGGGCAGAGATACGTAATTTGCATGGGTTTGTGACTCATCGGGGGGGGGGGGGCAGACTGCCCCCCCCCTAGGTACGCTAGTGCTCGTGACTTACATTACGTAAGTATTATCTTCCACACGCGACATGTGCATATGTGCTATGCCCCCTCTTATATACCCCTGTTATGCCCCTGCACAGACTCGTCTACATTGATTTCGATATTTAAGCGTCATTATAAAATTATAGCAAAAAGAACGCCTTGAATTTGCTGGAAATTCAAGGCCAAAACGTACCCGTCTGGCGTCGACTTTTCCAACACACGTACACGTTGGAATAGCGGTGTAGCCCCAGAGTGCTTGTTACTGGGGCTATGAAATGAATGAGGTATTAATGAAAGGTCTTGATGAACTCTAAATGATGCTATGAAGCAAACACCTCATTTCTCAAATTTATTTTTTTGCAACATACCTACCTGGATGACAGCTGAATTATTGAATTTGAATTTTGATAAGAGACAGGAATATCCGGAATGAAACATGAAACACTGCGTGTGGGACTGTGTTGGTAGGCGATTAGCCATTAATTTAATATTTACCTTTCGTTTTCCGTGATGCAAAGTCCAAATTGATTTATCTTCTAAGCCATCCACCTTCTCTCCTATTTCAAAAGGAAAGCTCCTCGTTGGATCTCTCGACAAAAATGACCACATCGTCGAAACTTCTTGTTTTCCTTAGCTTTGGCTCAATCAGTTCTCGGTAGATCAACACGTCAATTACACGTCACAAATATACCGTACCGTACGCTGCCCAATCGTCGCTCAGTTTACGTATTTTCCTTTATGTTTCATTCAATTAGCTATGATACCCTTACTTCTATATGTCACCTGAAAGAGAAAATACTGGAAAATTGTTTCATAGGATAATAATTATATGTCTTCAAAGCACCGCTGTGTAATTCGCCGTTTTCGGCACCCCTTGCGCCTGTCCCATTCGCCGCTCACCACTGCCCTAACTCCGCTCACTTAGCGCGCGCATTCATACATGTAGTTTATAAGGCCTGATACTGTCTAACTCTTTTTTCTACCCTTTTCTTGCACTTCTGAGTGAGAAAGTGTGTAATTTTGTTGTGATTAAATGTATTGTTTACAAGTTTTATAGTACTATGCACTGTATAAAATGTTCCTTTCGCCAAGTGCAATTATTTTTAGGGCCTCAAATTTTTTGTTACTGATCTACGCCTATATCATTTTTTTTATCCTCCAAACTTTATTCCGTATTTTTTTATAAAATACATATTTTCAAAAAACCTTTCCCGACAAACTTTTAACTGATTTCAATTGTCTAATAATATGAATATGATTCTAATCCATTCATGAATTTTATGAGTGTATCATTATTTATTTATTTCGGAAATGAAAAGTATATGAAATTGGAACAATGTAAAACAACATTAACAGAGTATAGATTGAGCACCCACTGGGTCAAATAAATTACTGTTGTCAATAAAGACCATGACCCTAACCAGTGCTATAAGGGTGCTTACATAAAATCGGAAGCGGATAAAAGAGTCAGCATGAACAAAAAGGTTTTAAACAACAATATACAGTATATAATAGAATAACATGCTTGATATAGTTAAGTTAACTTAACTTAAAATATCAATATTGATGAATTTACACCTTATAAATAAAACGCTATAAAGCTCTTTTAGCACATTCGCCATTCAAAGTAATCATTTTCGCCACTCATCCAACTTGAGTGCCCCCCCCCTTGTCGTCCCTTCCGCTCATTGCCCCCTGATGTCATTGACCATTGATTTACATTATTATTTTTTTTACTATTAGAAATAATTATTTTTATTCACTGCATATTCTTTGGAGCCTTCAACCAACAAGCTTTGCTTTTACTTTTAGCTCCCTCATATCCACATCTCTCATTTTCTTTCTTTGTCATTATTTTAGAACCAATTTCAAGAATACATTCTAGTACTTTTTTTATTGTTATATTATGTATATAATATACATTTCATATTTTTACGATTTATGCTTATCTATGAAAACTTGTATTGTATAATATTATTGTTTGTATTGAATTGTTGATTTTTTGAAAATGTGAAATGTTGATGTGAATAGACCTTGAACCCTGAACTCCGATAATACTTTTGGGGGGATTCCCTTATATTGACTTTCATAAAAAAAAGCTCATCTTGAAAAACAACAATAATATTTAATCACCTCGCTGGTTTAAGTTCACATTCGAACTCCCGTCAATAATAGGAGAGGGAAAAGGGCACTCAAGAAAATTCTATTTGTTCAAAATAAATTGGTCAATTTAAATCCTGTTCCGTTTTCAAACAAAACATAATTAAAAAAAGGAAATATCCATAAACATGACAAAGTTTCATCTATTCAAATCAATCAGGAAACTACTGACCGAGTTCAACAGGCCTATATAGGCCCATTAGTGGGATATATTTTTATTTATTCATTTAAATTCTTTATTTTATTTAGATTTATAGATATGAATCAGATAGGCATGCAGATAATGGGCCTAACATAAAATATATGTATCATTAGGCTCATAAGTTATCACATAGGCCTAATTACACATCTATTTGAGGTGACGTGTATAAAATCCTTGTTTCATTCCAATTAAATTATCCCTAAATTTCATACTCTGAGTAAATTATATTGGTAATCATCAAAATATGAATAGGCCACATAAAAAAACAGCATTACGATCGATAATAGCCTAGAAGACATGCCAGGGGCCGCGGAACCGGGGAGGGGCTTCACCCCAGAGCAAAAAAAAAAAACTATCCCTATAGTTGTTTGTTAGTCGGTATTGATAAGCATCGAAGTCTCATTTTTTAGCATTGATGACCTTAAGATTCGTTATAGAGCAAGATAATTTTTGTAAAACTTTTTCCCAAACACTTTGGGCCAGGCCGCGCGGAATAGGAAAATAACGAAATGAAAAAAAAAAGATTATGAGGAAGGAAAATAAAAGGAAGAAGACAAGACGAAAATGAGAGTTGGGGACCGACAAATACCTATACCCTTCATTTAGAACAAAATAACTATTCAGCCTGCTCTTCGCGCCCGCATTGACCGTTTGTTTCATTATTCATGTCTTGTTTTCAAGTCATTCTCGGTTTGTAAGATAAAACATCATTACAAAAGTGCTTAAAATGTCTCGTTTTTTCTGAATCAGGGGCGGAAATCTTTCCCAAAAAGTAGGGGGGCAAGGGGCTAGAAAATTTGACAAGCAAAAAAATTTTGTTCATGAATTCATATGACACTCGATCTCTTTTCGATCTCCTTTAAGACTTACTTTATTGTTCATGTATTACAGTTATAATCTGCCCTATAGCTAACATAATGAGCATAATATTATGGGCTGATCAATCGAGCTGATTTCTCTTATGTACAAGCAAATATTACCACTATTCTTATTGAAGCGATTTTTCTTATGAGGTAGGCCTATACTGAATTATGACCTGAAATAAATTCAGACATTCCTGAATTGTTTACACTTAATTTTCATCTCATATTAAATTCACGAGTTGAATTAGTAGAGTAATCAGGCGTTACCATGGCAACATACCATTACCATGCATTCAAATGAACTTATATCCATGCAGAACACTCTGTTGTTTTCGAAATTTAATTCAAATGAGTTGGTCGAACCTATGTAGATTTTGGCATTTTCATTGTCATTTTCCACCATTCATCTTTTCCCACCATAATGTTGATTTATGATGGCAATTCAATAAATGCCCCCAAAGGCGTACATGACCAAAGTTCATTGACCTTAAATTACCTTTGACCGTGGCATGACCTGAAACTCACTATAGGATTTTCACTGACTCCCTTATTTCTAAGATTCATGAAAGCTATAGAAACCTATAGTCCTATTTCAAACTTATGATTACATTTCACAAACTTATCCTGTTTTATTTCAATGTTTACGACGCCGCCCGCGCGGCGCCGTCAGAAAAAGCGGCGCCCTGTCTCTGCAGGCAATCAAGACAATTGTATTTTCTGCGGGAAAGATAAGCCGTTACCATGGCAATGGATCTTTTGCAAATACTTTGATGACTTGATAGGCCTATATCTAGAAATTGAATTTGGAAGGCTTAAGAATGATAGATTGGACCATTAAATTGACAGGGTAATATGCCATATATATCGGCTCAATATGTTATTTTTTTTAAACATATTAATCAGTTGCCATGGCAACGGCGGAAGGAGGCATTTATGAAACTGGCAACAAGCGGATTCATGTTCAGCACCATCAAAATAGAGGAACTGACACAAAAAATCAGATTCTAAAGAAAAGTCTACTTGAAAAATTATGACAATTCCGTTTAGGCCCTATATAGTATACTCTTACAATGATTATCATACTACAATCAGGGTGAGCGGAGTTAGGGCAGGCTGCTATCTCAAGGTATGCCCTCGCTAATTCATTCACACAACAAATATTCATTCTAAAAAAATTTGTCATGACGACATATCAGGACCTCCCGCACCTGCGACTCTCACATTTTCATTCATCATATAAGAATATAACATTTTTCACTGTTTTTTAGGAGTTTTTAAAGTGATTGAAAAAAACACGTAATTTGGTGCAGTTGCGGTACAGTTAATCGAAGTTCAAACCCGTTCAAACAGTTATCGGGTTACTTTACATTTAAAGCAGTATTTCACGATGATTTATTAAGGGATTGATTTTATTTTTCCACACTTTGTTTTTTCATGTAATGGTCTCCTCTTGGGTGCTTAATTATGCGAGTATACTAAACAATAAGGAATTTGGGACGAATTTAAAATGATAATCATAATAAGCAGCGTGCGCATCGCGCTTGTGAGGCCGGGGTGAGCGAGAATTGGGCAGCGTACGGTACGTACGATATGACACTGCAGCTGTACTGTGCACATACATGTATATACAGTATATGCCGCAGCACCAAAATATTATCTGCGGCAGTACCGGTACTCCACTTTTCAAAATTTACTCTGAAAGTTCCTGCAATAATATCTCGGAATTATGCAAATGTTCTCCAGTCTTTCTATACTTCTCTTCTATTCACAAAATAGGGCCCAGTGCCGTAATGAGCCAAAAATTTTGAGGGGGCGAAATATGGTAAAAGAATTGCGAGCGAGTGAGGCAAGCGGGCAAGATTTTTGACATTTTCATTACAGCGATCCAATTGAGAGATAGATTTTGACATAATATTCAGAAAATAATATCAGTCCTGTAGATGATAACTTCCCGGAATTTCTCACTACCCAAAATGATCTTGGAAAATAACTTCCCGGAAAGCATGTTGCACCTCTACCCAAATGATAACCATAGACTTAAATATCCCCCCCCCCCCCGGAACTGTATGGTTACAAATAACACACACACAATTTCATTTTTTGTTTTCATTCTTATACTTTCTTGATTAAAAAGTGGTTACTTGTAAACTGCTTTGGCAGATCATGTTTTTCACGACAGTAAAATAGATTTTGATTGAATTTTCTTTTTTGTAACATATTGGGCACTGACAAAGATTGTGACTTTACCTTTCATTTTTTAGAGCTACACTCCTTTTAAAATCTATTATTTTATTTCTATGGCATCAAAAATCCAAGTTTGTGATAAAGTTTGACATAATATTTCACCCTTATCCCTTTCCTTTTCTCTTTTTTTTCTTGGTCATGAAAAATTTTGGGGCAAGAGCCCCCCCCCCCCCCATCTGTACAGCAGTGGTCAAACGGTCATTTAGTAATATAGAGAATGAAAACAGGATGGATAGATGGTCAGAATAGTAGTGGATGGAGGCATGAACATCCAATTTTTTTTAACCCTGATGGATTTTTTGAACCTCTTCACTTAAAATATTCTCCCATTTCATGCTTTTTTTTAAAACAAACTTGACATCATGAAAAACTGTTGGTTATAGCAAGAAATCCTCAAAAAAAGGGAGTCAATTCATAAAGACTTTCTTCTATGGTAACTACTGTAGAAACTTGATTTTGATGACTGCTGAGTCTGTTATTATGAGTTATGTTAATGGCAAAGTTACCATAAATTTAAGTCCTTCATGAAACAGTCCCCAGCAGACCAGTGTGGACAAATTCAAACTCAAATTGGCAACTATGAAGCATGTCATATTTTTTGTATATTTTCTGTGGTAAATGATTTTGTTTTCATAAATCCAACCTAATATATAAGTTTTATTAAAAAAAATTATAATAAAAAAAAAGGAATAGAAAGAAATATATGAGGATATGAAAAGGTGACTTGCTTAGATGTGTTGGTCACATTGATTCTCAAAAACTGAATACAATATCAAAGTGGATTTCTTCACTTGAGAATATAATTAACAAAATAACATATTTCCATGAAATAAAGGACCAATAGTCAAATGATTGTTTCTTTGAATTCATATTGTATTCTAAGAAAGAGATACAGTTCCAACAAATGACTAATATTTATATTGCCCCAAAACCTTCCGTTTTCCTTTTGAAGGAAAACAGTAATTATCATAAAACTTGCAATATTCAAGAAAGCCGACCATCCATCGTGTAAGTAGTTTAGTTTTGAAATAGACAATTGAGTCATTACTTATGTAGTGATCTTGTAGTATATCTTTTGATTTGTATGAATAAAAGGGGTAATGCAAGAAACTCTTCAATCAATAACAAGTCAATTTTAGGTCCCAATTTTGAAGAAAAAAAAGGAAAAAGAAATTTATTGCTGGTCCGATTCTTACAAAATAATTATTACAGATAGATCTGATCAGGGACATGAGAGGGAGACCCTGATGATGCTGATCTGATTAAGCAAATTTACATTTTGAAGTCAATTACAAATATTACCATTTCTTGGAACATACCTTAAGTATGGGACTCAATTGATTAAAATTTGTTAAAGGCAAAGTACAGGTTACTTCATATGCTTCTGGAAGTGGTTCAATTTTACTGTTCAATAGAATGATTTCCTAATTAATAACAAGAATTACATGAAATTGATTCTATATTCAGAATAGGACTTAAATTATATAGTTGACTTAAAGCAGAAGTTCACCCTGAAGAAAAGTTTGTTATAAAAATTGCAGAAAAAATAATAAAAGATATTGGTGAAGGTTTGAGGAAAATTCGTTAAAGATTAAAAAAGTTATTAGAATTTTAATTTTTGGATTTGTGATGTCATAAACGAGCAGCTGCCCCATATGTTATGTAATATAAAATGCATTAATTTCATTTCTGTAATGGTTCCTGATGACTTATTTTTGTTTTCTTTTCATGATCCAGTGTGAAATTATTTGTCTATTGATATACAAAAAGGTACAGCGAATACCATTTTCAATTTTCTGAGAAAATTATATTTCATTGATTTTTTTTACCATTCGCTATGTAGAAATGCTGCTCACATATGACATCACAAATCAAATAATTAAAATCATCATTAGTTTTTAATTATTTGATGGATATTTCTCAAACCTTCGGCAATATTTTTTAAATCATTTTTTCTATTTTTACAATAAACTTTTTGTCAGGGTAAACTTCCCCTTTAATTATGAATGACTTACTCACACTTAACAAAAATGCTAATTGTTTAAATATTCTGGAGTACTCAACATATCCAATTGAACTGCACTTTTTGAAAAATATTGATCAGCATATACTGTACATGAAGCTATACTTGACACTTTCATCAGAAGCAAGAATGGATTCATAGGAACAAATCATATTTATTCTTTGACCTATATTCAGGTGACTTTATGTCTCTGTGTTTTTTCTTCTTCTTCAATTTCTATAATTCAGAAATGTTAAACACAAAAGATTATTAGAATTTGTGATGAAACATATTGAATGTAAAGTGATAATAATTATACACTGTATATCATTTGCTTTGTTTTGTAATTACCAGTACTAAAAACAATTTACAGTTAAGTCTGCACAAGGCAACTTTCTCTATTAAAGTCAAATAATCACGTATGTCAAAAAAATATTTCAGACCGGGGAAGGGGGGGGGGGGTTTCACAAAGATTGTAGAATGACTTGGGAGTCGTACTTAAAGGGATGGTCCGGGGCTGAAAACATTTTTATCTTAATACATAGAGTAGAACTCACTGAGCAAATAATAAAGTTATTGAAGTTTATAGTTTAGCAATATCTGGTGATAACAGTCGTCATGAATATTCATTAGGTGGGCTGATGATGTCACATCCCCACTTTCCGTTTTCTTATGTTATTACATAAAATCGTAATTTTTTCATTATTTCATACTTGTGTGAATAATATGTCTCCCTTATAATGAAATAAGTTGCAGCAATAAATATCTAATGCACTAAATCAGTTGTCAATCCAATTTTTCTAGTTCTTGGAGGAAAAAATTTGAATAAACCTAATTTCATATAATAAAATACAAAGAACAAGTGGGGATGTGACATCATCAACCCACCTGATGAATATTCATGACAACTGTTTTCACAAAATATTGCTAAACTTAACAAGTGGAACGCCTCTGGCAGTCTCGCCTGCATTACGCGATTTAATATAGCAGCAGTGCTAACTTTGAAAACTACTATAAAATAATCATTCACAAAAACATCATTCATATAATACCACGTTCATTGACCATAGATGACATTTGAACGGTGACTTAAGACTTGTCAACTACACCCATGTCCACATTTCATTCACTCTATCCATAAACTTTCAAAGTTATGATGGCAATTCAACAATTACCCCAACATGGCCTAAGTTTATTGACCTTAACTGACCTTTGACCTTGTGACCTGAAACTCACAGGGGATGTTCAGTGATACTTGATTACTCTTATATCCAAAGTTTTATTAAATAGATCCATAAACTTTCAGAGTTATGAAGGTAATTCAACAAATACCCCCAACTTGGCCAAAATTCATTGACCCTAAATGACCTTTGACCTTGGTCATGTGACCTGAAACTCAGGCAGGATGTTCACTAATACTTGATTAACCTTATGTCTAAGTTTCATGAACTAGATCCATAAATTTTCAAAGTTACTTATGATAGTAATATAACAAATACCCCCAACTTGACCAAAGTTCATTGACCCTAAATGACCTTTGACCTTGGTCATGTGACCTGAAACTCGAGCAGGATGTTCACTAATACTTGATTAACCTTATGCCCAAGTTTCATGAGCTAGGTCCATATATTTTCTAAGTTATGATGTCATTTCAAAAACTTAACCTTCGATTAAGATTTTGAAAATAATTCTCCCAACATGGTCTAAGTTCATTGACCCTAAATGACCTTTGACCTTGGTCATGTGACCTGAAACTCAGGCAGGATGTTCAGTTATACTTGATTAACCTTATGTCCAAGTTTCATGAACTAGGTCCATATACTTTCTAAGTTATGATGTCATTTCAAAAACTTAACCTTAGGTTAAGATTTGATGTTTACGCCGCCGCCGGCGTCGCCGTCGGAAAAGGGGCACCTATAGTCTCGCTCTGCTATGCAGGCGAGACAAAAATTCAATAACTTTGTTATTTGTTATCCGATTTCGATGAAATTGTCGGTATTTTGCTCAGTGAATTCTACTCTATTTATTAATCTATAAATACGTTCAGCCCGGACCATCCCTTTAAATTAATAGTTGCATGCAGGTTAAATGCATCAATGCATTGGTCAAATCCTGCTTGAGGATGCGTACTGCTGTGTAGTCATTAATGAGGTTACACATTAGATACCGAGTGCACATTGCCATTTAAGCACGCCTTTAAGCTACATTAAACTCTTTGCGATAAGAAGATTATGAAAAGCATGTAGTCTGATTTTGCCTAAGTCGAACAGATATATATGGTTTAAGAGATTCAACTTAGGCAGACTCAGCTGTAAGTGCAAATCTGATGTAGTATAATATACCAGTAATTGTTCCAATGTATACTTCAATATATTAACATAATTGCACAGATGCAGTCAAGTCAGATTAGTCTAGAACTTAACAAACAATCCCACTATCTTATCAATATTGAGACATCATCAATATATCAAATGGACAGTACACATTTTTTTTGTTTTAAATAATATTGGCTGTTACACACATTTTATTTAAATCTGAATGCATATTAAAAAGTTATTCCTTTTATGGTATGAAAAAAAGAACCATCATACACATAATTGCTATTACACTAAAGCAACTGTTTGAAGATAAATCCATTGCATCATTGTCTTTTGTTCTAATGCATGATCATCAATCACCTTTATCATTTAGTGTAACTTGTTGGCAAACAGCAAGGTAAATTACATAATGTCGTCAGACTTTCTTCCGAAGATGTCAGACTCTGGATTGTGTAAGTGGACTCCTACACAAAGGTCTTCAACAAAGATTTTGACACTCCTCCACAATTAATCTCACTAAGTTTTTGTCACTTAATTGAAACCTGCATCCACAAAGCTGGAATAGCACATTAAGACAAAGCATGTCATAGTCTTAAAGATGAATGAATCTCAGATCTAAATAAATTTGGAATCCTTGAAATTCTTTCGTTCAGCACATCATTTTATCTTCATCAACTAGTCTCCCCAGTGTCAGAGTCTATTACCACTTAACTGTTCCCTTCAAGAGCAGTCTTAGAATCCTTTCTCAATAAGCCATTGCTTGACTTGGTCTTCATAGAGTCCTTTGTAACGAATTTTCATGGTGACTTCATTGACTGTTACTGGTATATCTTTTCCTTGTTGTTTCTCTAAGTGCTCTCTAAGGGCTTCAGCCAAAAACTGTGATAAAAGGATAGGGAAAAAGTACAGGCATATATGATACAAAATTCAGAGTAATAAGATTTCTCCAAAAGGGGGGGGGGGGGCAAAATAGAAAATCAGTGAGATTATCATATTTTTTTAATTAACAAACAAAATAAAGAATCACAAATCTGGGGAGTTGGGGCAGTGTATCTTTTCTCCAGTCATTACACTGATGGATCATCAAGAGGCTGAGGGGGTTACTGGATAAAAATCATAATAATAATAATAATATGCAACATTTATATAGCGCTTAATACAGATGTTTCTAAGCGCTGCATACTATTACCCCGGATTTAGCATGGCTACCCTGATCGGGCGCATCGAGCATTCAAAGAAATCCTTCCTACCGGGTACCCATTTACTACACCTGGGTCGAGAGTGGCAAATGTAGATAAACGCCTAGACACAACTAGGCAACCTAGACACAATACACAACTAGACTGAGATACCAAGTGAAGAGAGAAAGGAACAGAACAACACAGATAACTCTTACCCAAATATCTCCCTTGATGTTCTTGACCAGTGTCCAGTGTTGTGTAGTTTTCTTAGTTTCTGTGAAAACAGGTATCTGATGATACCGTGTCCTGCTAACACTGTATGGTACATCTGATGCTGGACCTAAAGAAACAGAGGAAAGATGTTATGATTAGTAAAATGTTATGATTAGTAAAATGTTAAAATGATATGTTTCCAACACTATAACAGACTAAAAATTGAAATAAGATAAATAGATAAAAGCCTCTGACAAGTGACAACACAAACATTTGAAATGAAGCATTTTTGTTGATGTGCAATGTATCCATTTACTAGCACATGTACTTCTATTCATTGTCATCACCATCCACTATCATTTTATACAAGTAACTGAGTACACCTCACTGATTTCTACTTCAGAATATTCATAAAGATACATTGAAATAAATATACAACATATATCCAATAAATATTCTGTTTCTGGTGAACTACAATATATCTGACATAAGAGCTCGAATAAATGAATAGCATGGTCCAAAACTACAATACCACTGTTAATAGACCTTTCATTACTACTGAATAGAATATGTCAATGTAGTGAATGAGATTCAGAGCATTTTAATGGAGAGGGATTTACATCCTCTATAGCATGGTTGATAGATACATTTGTTCTTGCATTTGGGTTACATTGACGGATTAGTTGTATGTATCCTGTAAGTGTTTCAGAAAAAGTTCAGTTAAGTACAACTGATGTGATCTTCTGAAAGAGAACTACCATGTACATTAATAATACCAGACCATTACAAGAATCATCACCAATATACCAGATTTTAAGGTTTTGTATCTCCATCTTCAGTAAAGAGAGATAAACAATTTAAGTCTTTTTACAATAATATTGTTTCTGTTTGTCTTGAAGAAATTGATTACCTGATGGTGGTGACCAGCCTGAAGGAGTAGGATATTGTGAATGATTGGGAACAGCAGGGATCTGCATTGAAGGAAGTAATCTTTCTACAAATTTAAAATCTTCCTTTGATTCAATGAGCTCTGTCCTTGGTTCATCTCGCACTGGATCATCTTTGGGATAGGTAGGTATGTAGTAATAATTCCTATCTGCTCGACACATAGAAGTGTGCAGAGTTCTACTCTCTCGAACCTGCATTTGATTTAGACAATACAAGAAAGAGAGATGTAATCCTACTTACAGGTATTAACAATTGCTGCTAAAAATCAAACCAAATCAAATATATCACTGGCGGACCCAGGGGGGGGGGGGCAAAGTCGGCCCATGCCCCCCTCCCTTTTGAGAGGCACAATTAAATTTCTTAATGTAAATATGCTGTTATAATTGAAGTGTGTCCCCCTTTTTTTTTGTTTGCTTGTCAAACTTTTTCGAGGACGAAATGTCCTTAAATTTTGTTTGAAAACTTTTCTTTTTCTTTTTTGCTTATCTAATATTTCCTCAGAAAATGTGCCCCCCCCCTTTGAAAAAATCCTGGATCCGCCCCTGAAACATATCTAAAACTTAACATCTTTTCCATTGAGGAATCTTTCACTCAATCTCCAACTGATATATATCAGTTTCATTTTGCAAAATATAGGCTATACTGTTAATGCTGTTATTTTGTGCTGGGCGGGTTCTTGAATTCATGCTGCACACTTCACAAGCACAAAGTCACTTCCTTCTTTCTTCCACATCTGTAGCTGGTTTTAATAAAACATTTTCAGGCAAATATATTTTATTTTCTGCTCACATTCTAGCTCTACAGCAGCGTTCCAATGACATTTAGTGTAGGCCTACCTTTTCTTTGCAGGGTGGACAATGGGGAAGGCAAAATGGAGGAGCTGCTGGCCTGGTCTAGGGTGGACAGTGCAGTGCTACGCTATGTCTATAACACTTGGATTTGTTGTTTTTGTTTTTATCACGGTAATAATAGGTCACTACAAAAAAATGTCATATTGTCAGCTCGAAAGAGTCGAAGACAAAGTCAGATGTCGGCTGGTTCGAAACTGTATTAGCGCCCAATTATCATTCTTTCCTTTTCTTTTCTTCAACGATTATCATTAATTTCATTTTTTTCTTCTCTTTTTCATTATCCATATCAGACACAGAAACGTGTTAGCCTTGAGGACTTCGCGATATTTTCTAATATTTTGACATATACTTCTTCATCACGAAGCCTTGAACCCCCTCCCATAGACGCATAAGCGAGACCTACACACCCGGATGGATTTCCTAGGAAATCCATAGTAAGAGGGTGAAATCGTTTTGTACGGGTGAATTTTATTTATCTATGAACCTTCATACGCCCAATGCGTATAAAGGGATAAAAATTATTTCACTATAAATGGCAAAAATGAGAGGTTTCTTACCAGACCGATCTCGTGTAGATCCCTCGATCCGTTTGTCAACAAAGCAAATACAATAGGCTTGACCCTTGAACCGCTTCGTTATGACGTACCTTCGATTAGCGATGTTACAAAATACCGTTTTGATGAACAATTTATAGATAATAATAATAATGGATATTTAGAGGGGCTAAACCATAGCGCCTACAATGTATGAATAATAATTTAACATCTGCAATAATTACTACAATATTCAAGATAAAAAGGGATATTAATTATTGAGGAAAAAGGTATATCTTAAAAATAAAAAATTTTAATTTAACAAATACTAAAATTTAATATGTGATAAATAATTATTAGTATTATAATAATTATTTATAATCACGTATTAAATTTTAGTATTTGTTAAATAATATCTTTTATCTATAAATTGTTCTTCAAACAGCATTTTGTAACATCGCAAATCGAAGGTACGTCATAACGAAGCAGTTCAAGGGTCAGGCCTATCGTATTTGCTTTTGCTTTGTTGACAAACAGATTGAGGGATCTACACGAGATCGGTCTGGTAAGAAACCTCTCATTTTTGCCATTAAAAGTGAAATAATTTCTATCCCTTTATACGCAGTAGGCGTATGAAGGTTCATAGATAAATAAAATTCACCCGTACGAACAGATTTCACCCTCTAACTTTATTTCTAACTATCACTATGGATTTCCTATGGATTTCCTAGGGAAATCCATCCGGGTGCATAGGTCTCGCTTCTTCTTCTGTAACCCAGGGAGCTCCGGCCCGCTGTGCGGTCTGGAGCCCAGGGGCTTACCGTGTAATTCACCATACCCACGGTAGTAGCGTGAAGTATGGTCTAAATAATTATTCGAATAAATAGTTATAACAGAAATTAAGCACTTACCACGATTATATGGATGAAGGTCTAACGAGTGGCAGCTTCCTGACATCGAGGCACAGACTGGAACCTCAAAAAACGAAAAGTTCTGTTGCGGTAGCTCTCCTTCTTTCAGAATTCAAAACAAAATGGCCGATCGAGACCGAGGCTATAGCACTAGCGCATATAGACTTTGTCAAATTCGCGCATGCGCCCTACACCCTCGGTACCGGTCTCGAACGGCCATTTTGCTATGAATTCTGAAAGAAGGAGAGCTACCGCGACAGAACTTTTCGTTTTTTGAGGTTCCAGTCTGTGCCTCGATGTCAGGAAGCCACTCATCCTACGAAGGAGGTAATAATATAACCTTGTTCTCGGCTGTATACCTCTCTGTTGTTAAAATATACATTTCTCATTTCCCCCCCCCCATCCCTTGCCTAAAGCATCGCGAATCAATGCATTCTTTAATAAGTATATGATTAAAGTTGTTATTTTGACGGGAAGGCCATCAAATAAAGCACTATAATGTAACAAATTGAACAAAAACTCACCGATTTCTCTACGTGAACCTCATCCAACTGCCTCCATTACGTCTATGGTGTTTGACAGTGACAAATCGAAAAGAAAAAAAGATCTCACAAAACCATAGAGGCTCATCAACCCGTTTGGACCACTGACCATTGAGGTTTCGACGAAACATTGCTCGTAATGCATTCTGGTAAGGAAGTCTTGATAGCCTCAATCAAGACAAATTTGCAATTTTTAATGTAACAGAAGTTCAGAATAACAAACTTTACTGTGGGTCTAATCAGGGGAGAATCCAGGATTTTCCAAAGGGGGAGGGGTGGTTTCTTTTACAGAAAAAATTAACAAGCCCCCCCCCCCCCCCCCCCGTGAAGGAGATTTATGTAACGAATAATATCACAATTATGATAAAAGCTCCTCGCTATACAGTATGATGTTTCAAGTTTGTTTTCATTGATTTAAAATCCAATCCTAAAGGATTTTCATTAAAAAAAATAAAATAAAAAATCTCTTACCACAAAGGCCTATTTAGGGGCAGATCAAAATTTTCAAGGGGGAGGGCGGGGAAGTTTCAAGTTAATTTAATTGATTTAAATCCAAACATAAAGGATTACAATAAAATGAAATTAACAATTTATACAAATTATCAAACAAAATGAATGCAAAATAAATCTGTTTTATGGCTTTCGAGGGGGTGGGCACGAGCCTGATGTGCTCCCCATCCTGGATAAATAAAAGAAACTCATTAAAAAAAATTGGAAAGTAATTATGTTCTGTTTTATCACTTTGTCTTGAGTTCCTTGCCCCTTTCATTCTTTTCACATTTCACCCTTTAATTCCAGGACGGTACAAAATGTGGGCTTACAAAAGTGATATGATGATGAAAAAGAATATTCCACAACAATATGAAAAATAATAGAAAACCAAAATGATAATATTAATAATTAATTAACCCTTACAATGATAGCACTCAACAAAAAGAGAGGGATCGGGGGATCGAGAGAAGAAGCAATAACCCTCCCCCCCCCAAAAAAAAAGGCATCATATTTCCTTTCACCATACGACAAGATACAGTTCATTATAGAATAAACTAAGCTGATGGTGCTACAACAATCATTCTTGTGTATAAAATAATTTAAAAAAATATTGTGTGTCAGGGGAGAAAGAGACTACTATCGCTGGATCTCGGAGATCCGAAATAGAAGCATCACCGGAAACAGGTATCTGTGGTGAGAAGCATTTTTATACAGCTCTGTAGAGGTCAGTGGTGTGGTCGATTCCGTTAGCTTTCTTTAATTGAGCACAAGAGGGCGCATTACATCCTCTACGTAGAAGTCTATGCGCTGCTGAGGATCATGACAAATTTCATCATACATTCCGACAATTTCCCGAAGAGTCTTAAAAGAAATTACAATATATCGTTGAGTCCAAGATAAATCACAGCAACAACGGAAGGAAGATCAACGTTTGGTTCGGGGGGAAAGACTGGTAAGTCAAACTCTCTTAGTCTTACTTTTACATTTTTTAGAACAAATTTTGTCTATGAGTACGGCTCACATACCACTAGTCCCATCCCCTACCTTTTGCTGTATGGCAAATGGTCGGGGATGACGAGTGAGGAAGCTGCCACTCGTTAGACCTTCATCCATATAATCGTGGCAAGTGCTTAATTTCTGTTTTAACTATTTATTCGAATAATTGTTTAGACCATACTTCACGCTACTAGTACTAGTACTACCGTAGGTATGGTGAATAACACGGTAAGCCCCCTGGGCTCCGGCCCGCTGGGTTACTTCTTCTGTTGTTGAGTACAGTCCTACGAAGCCCCAAACCGGACATTTTTGACAACGAAAAAAAAAAATATTATTACGTACGTACGTGGTATTATTACGTACGTACGTAGTATTATTACGTACGTACGTAGTAATTATTACGTACGTACGTGGTATTATTACGTACGTACGTAGTATTATTACGTACGTACGTAGTATTATTACGTACGTACGTAGTAATTATTACGTACGTACGTAGTATTTATTACGTACGTACGTAGTATTATTACGTACGTACGTAGTATTTATTACGTACGTACGTAATAAGCACCTCGCCAAACCTGTCGAGGAACCTGTATATAGAGTTTGGATTAATATATGGATGTCAAATTTTTCCATTCATTTATTTCGATTTCCCCGCCTTTTGTGACTCCTGGGTGTGACTACATATTCACATTACAGCACATTGAATGATCGCTATGTGAGTTTGCTGGACGATATGGGGAGCGGGGGGCGGGGGTCACCTCTCCCACGTGTGATCGAGCTTTGTAGTCAGTTTGTGGCGTGGCAAGAATCAAAATTAACTATATTGTACGGTCAAAGAAACATCGTCATAAAAATCCAGGGGCCAGCATAGGCAGATCCACTACGTGGTAAAGGGGCCGCCCCTCCTCCATTGGCGACGCAAAAAGAGGGGGAAAGAAAAAAAAAAGGAGAGGGAAGGGAAAGGAAAGAGGCAAATAACAATAGGGAGACGAGTGAATGAAAATAAGGTGAGGGGAAAACTTTGAAAATAAAAAAATCTTGATCATGCAGCTACATAGTATATAATTTTTTTGCTCTTGCTCCGCGCTCTCGTTGCCTGTTATGAGATAGGCCTACATATCTTCCTCAACAGGCTGAAATGGAGATAAACAAAACATATTCAGCTCAGACATCGAGATTTATTTATTTTGTGTAATTTACAAATTCATTTTTAAGTGCTCTGTATTTTGTTAATGGTCTGCATCTCGAAATATCTCAGCTCGAGCTTCGCCCTCGCGCATTATTCATGTGGGAAAATATATCCTTTTCATGAAAATACGACTAGAGAATATAAGCCTATTCTATTTTGGGATTGAAATTTCAAACTTTGCGCACGCATCAATCTGCCTATATCGTGATCATAATTATTTTTTAAAAGTGCTGAGAATGTCCAGTTTTTATGTCCGAATATCAATTTTTTGCTTTTTTTCGGGCACTTTAATCTTTAAAAGGGCACCGACAAAAGTTTAAGATTCGATAGCAGTATAACTAAACAATTTATTGATGCGAGCGGAAAAAGTTTGAGATCGAGATCTAAAAACTGAATATTATATTTTTAATTATGAAAAGGATAGTTATCTTCCTTTATGAATAATGCGAGCGCGAAGGAATACAAAATATGCAACTAAACAATAATTGATGCGGCGAGCGCAAAGCACGAGCGGAAAAAGTGTGAGATTTAAGAAAACGGGATACTCTATTTTGTTACTATATTTATTTAACCTATAAACGGGACATTCTAAGCACATTTTGTCATCATATGAAAAGGATAACTATTATTAGTTCCTCTACCTAAGGGCGAGCTGAAAATATTGTTGATATTCCGATCTAAAAAAAGAGACAATAAGGATTATGAATTCATAAAAAGGATTTTTTTTTTCATTTAATAATAGGCCAAATGAGAACGCGAAATTTTGGAATTCATACAGAAGTATTCTCACCAACCAAAATGCGAGCGCGTAGTGCTAGCTGATATATTTTTGCAATCAGACCTGAACAAAAGGGATTTATTCAGTATTTAATTATTACGTACGTACGTAGTATTTATTACGTACGTACGTAGTATTATCACGTACGTACGTAGTATTATTACGTACGTACGTAATATTATCACGTACGTACGTAGTATTAATACGTACGTACGTAGTATTTATTACGTACGTACGTAATAAGCACCTCGTCGAACCTGTAATCTTAACAGATCAATGACAGTCGGACTATAGATTTTGACTATACTTTCGATTTCCACACCTTTTGTGACTATAGATCTGCTGGACACTTAAGGGGGGGTCACCCCTCCCATAATAGTGTTGGCATTATAATATTTATACATTATGTGATCGAGCTAAGTCAGTTTGTGGAGTAACAAGAACATAAAAATTAGCATAATGTACGTTCATAGAAACATTGCTATTATCACCAACATCCTAAAAGATTTTTTTTTAAGTGCAGGGGTCAGCAAAGGCGGATCCAAGAGAAAAGGACAGCGCCCCCCCCCCTTCCCCCTATTGGCGGCGCAATAAGAAAACTTCGGGACTCAAAAAGAAAAAAAAAAGGAAAGGAGAGGGTAAAAAGAAAATATGAAGACGGGTCACGAGTGAATAAAATGAGGGGGGCGGTCGAAGACTTTGAAAAAGTAATCTTTCATGTCAATTTATAAAGGTTGATATGGAGCTTAAAATATTCAATTTTAAGTCAGTACACAAACATATTCCATTTCGGACATAGAGCATTCATTATTTTGTCTGATATGCACTCGCATTATTTGAAACGTGAACTAGGTCCTTCTTTGTGTATTCCATAAAGTTCTCAAGATGGTCTTTTGTTCAGGTCTTATTGTAAAAAAAATATCAACTAGCACTGCGAGCTCGTGTTTTGGTTAGTGAGAATACTTCTGTATGAATTCCAAAATTTCGCGTTCTCATTCGGCCTGTCATTAAATTAAAAACTAGGTTAAAAAAATATATAGTAACAAAATAGAATATCCCGTTTTCTTAAATCTCACACTTTTTCCGCTCGTGCTTTGCGCTCGCCGCATCAATTATTGTTTAGTTGCATTATTTGTATTCCTTCGCGCTCGCATTATTCATAAAGGAAGATAACCATCCTTTTCATAATTAAAAATAAAATATTCAGTTTTTAGATCTCGATCTCAAACTTTTTCCGCTCGCATCAATAAATTGTTTAGTTATACTGCTATCTAAATCTTAAACTTTTGTCGGTGCCCTTTTAAAGATTAAAGTGCCCGAGAAAAAAAATGAAAAAAATTGATATTCGGACCTAAAAACTGGACATTTCTAAGCACCTTTTTTTTTATAATTATGAACATGATATAGGCAGATTGATGCGAGCGCAAAGTTTGAAATTTAAATCCCGAAATAGGATAGGCCTATATACTCTAGTCATATTTTCATGAAAAGGATGGTTATTTTCCCACATGAATAATGCGCGAGGGCGAAGCTCGAGCTGAGATATTTTGAGATGCAGACCATGCATTAAAAAAAAAATACAGAGCACTTAAAAATCAATTAGTAAATTACACAAAATAAATAAAAGCTCGATGTCCGAGCTGGATATGTTTTGTTTATCTCCATTTCAGCCTGTTGAGCAAGATATATGTAGGCCTATCTCATAACAGGCAACGAGAGCGCGGAGCAAGAGCAAAAATGTTATATACTGTAGCTGCATGATCAAGATTTTTTTATTTTCAAAGTTTTCCCCTCACCTTATTTTCATTCACTCGTCTAGCTCCCTATTCTTATTTGCCTCTTTTTAAAATCCTTTCCTTTCCCTTCCCTCCTTTCCTTTTTTTTCTTTCTTTCCCCCTTTTTTCGCGTCGCCAATGGGGGAGCTAGGGGCGGCTCCTTTACCACCTGGATCTGCCTATGCTGGCCCCAGTGGATTTTTATGACGATGTTTCTTTGACCGTACAATATAGTTAATTTTGATTCTTAAATTGCCACGCCATTAAACTGACTACGAAGCTCGATCACACGTGGGAGAGGTGACCCGGCCCCGCCCCCGCTCTCCCCATATTGCCCAGCAAACTCACATAGCGATCATTCAATGTGCTGTAATGTGAATATGTAATCACACCCCGGAGTCACAAAAGCCCTCAAAAGGCGGGGAAATCGAAATAAATGAATGGAAAAATTTGACATCCATATATTAATCCAAACTCTATATACAGGTTCCTCGACAGGTTTGGCGAGGTGCTTATTACGTGCGTACGTAATAAATACTACGTACGTACGTAATAATACTACGTACGTACGTAATAAATACTACGTACGTACGTAATAATTACTACGTACGTACGTAATAATACTACGTACGTACGTAATAATATCACGTACATACGTAATAATTACTACGTACGTACGTAATAATACTACGTACGTACGTATTAATACCACGTACGTACGTAATAATTACTACGTACGTACGTAATAATACTACGTACGTACGTAATAATACCACGTACGTACGTAATAATTTTTTTTTTTTCGTTGTAAAAAATGTCCGGTTTGGGGCTTCATACAGTCCTCTTTACAGAGTATACTATTAGTATAATTAGTATTACTAGTAGGGATCCCAAAACGAAAATCTAATTTTTTAAATCTATGTTTAAAAGCATTGAAAAGTACCTCACCTGAATCAGCATATTAAAAAACCCCAAGTGAATGACTTTTAGTGTTCCAAAGAGATCTAAATATCTGTTAATCTGAGGCTAAAGTGGGTCCGAATTGTGACAGATTTGTGTACAAATTTCATTTTGAAATTTCGTCGACACGTATGCACAGAGCTCGGCACTGAACGAGGGATTGTGGGCGTGTCCTTTCTCGCCTCGGCCTATTGTTACCCAAATACACAACTCGAACGAAAGTGCGTTCACCGTCCCAGTTAGTCTCGGATCCGAGCTTATCCAAATAAACAATGATTAAATAACAACAAAAAATAGAAAGAAGAGAAAAGAGAAAAAAAAATGGCTCAAATGCAGTCGTTTGGTGACGGATAGTATGCTCTGACCTCTTGCTGATATAAGGATTAGATATGACATAAGTTTTATGCCATGATAACTAAAGCATGGGGGGCGGGGGCACTGACTTTCAAAATAATAAATTCTTTAAACATCTATATCTAGGCAAGGGAGGGTCCAGGATTTTCCAAAGGGGGGAGGGCACTATTAGCGGCGGCAATCAAAAAAATTTAGGGGGGGGCACCAAAATTTTTGACAAAAAAAGGTTATCAAAGGGGGACCGAAAAAAAAAAATTTAGCCCCCAAAAAAGGTAACAACGTCCCCCCATAGGCAGCGGGGGGGGGGTCGTGTCTCCCCTAAATTTGAGGTGGGGGACAATCGCCCCCCCCCCTCCTAATTTTTTTGTCGATAACCTTTTTTTTTTGCTTGTCAATTTTTTTTCCTGCGTGCCCCCTAAATTTCAGTGGACCCCCCTAAAAATTTCATGGGGTCTCCCCTAAAATTTGGTTGATAAACCTTTTTTTTTGGGGGGGGGGGGGCTTGTCACAAAATTTTGGTGGTCCCCCTCCCCTAAATTTTTGCTTTCCGTTGCCAATGGTCCCAACCTCAGATTTAGGGGGGACAGGGCCTATGGAGGGCACATTTTCCCGATGCAAATTTGATAAGCATTACAAAATGTTTTTACCAAAAATTCAAAGTCATTTCGTCCCTAAAAATTGACAAGCAAAAAAAATAGGGCCTATATAATATATATATAAATATATATATATATATATATCCTCACTTTCAAGGGGCATGCTTGGGTAAAAAGGGCATGTTTATGTTACAAATTACAAATTTGGCTCTCGATAATTATGCCCCTTGGATCCACCAGTAATCTAAGTGGAATTTTTTGTTTTTAGTTTTGATATGGCTACCTTCTCGGAGGGCGTCCTCGCCGCGGTAGCTGGATAGTGCTGCAAAAGAGTAGGCCTTATACATCTTTTGCAGCATTAACTGACACTCCGAGACTTATAATTTTACCTTATACTTAAAAAATGAATAATACAAAATAAAACATAACACTTGTTTTTGGAGTAAGTTGATGTCAAAATATATTCAGTCTGGGGCATGAAGACTTGGAACTCTGCCCCATATCATTGTACTTGCCTCGCTCGATTTGTATCATAAAAAAAATTTAAAAATGTTTCCACATTAAAATATAGATCTAAGTACAATGGCCAAAAATAATAGTACGAATAAGCTAGCAGAATTTGTATCATACCACCCATATTATTGAACGCCAACGAAGGCAGTTTCTAAATCCTGTTTGCTTTATCCCACTTTTCCACGAAGATTTATCCCTTTTGCGTGTCATATGAAAGCAGTTTTGTGCGCAGATCTAGCGTACCGGTAGGACCACATGCAGTCATTAATAGCTCTCTTTAATTTTTTTTCAACAAATGATGTCTCATGCTTTCGTTAAAATTAATAAATTAGAATCCTTGTATATGGCCCTGGGAAGTGGGGTGCTCGGGTTGTGACCCCCAAGTTTTTTTTGTTTTTTTTTAGCTGGTGGTGCGTTTTTTGTACACGTATATAGTTTAAAACAGGAAGAAGAATGACATTGATTTTTGTACCGCATTATTTTCATTAATTTATTGGTAGAAATACAAAAAAAAAAGTTTTGAAAAAACATTTTTCAAAACTATTCCGCGGCTCCTGGAAGAATGGAGAGATGGACGGAAGGAGAGAAATAAATAGGATGAAGGGGTGGATCCAGCTTTCGCCAAAGGGGGGGGGGGGCAAATTTTTTTTCACCATTATTTTTCCCCAATCGGCCTTCTTTGAAGAAATGTCACTTCTTAGCTTTTGTCTTATAAATCAACATAAATATATAATATCATAACCCTTTTTATATAGTGCGAGCTAATTTATTTTAAAAAATATGTTTTTTCCCCAAAGTTTGAAATTTCTGGGCAATGTTTATCATGAAAAAGATGTGTATGCAACTAAATAATTACTAAGAACGCGAAGTGCGAACAGAATTGAAATCATAGGCACTTTGCAATTAGCAATTGATGCGAAGCGCGAGCACAAAATTGGAAGATTTAGACCTAAAAACGAGACATGTCTAGTCATGTCTTTTAAATCATCATGGAAAGGATGTCAAATTGCCGATCTTTGTTACTTTAATAATGCTCGCGCAAATTAGCGCGAGCATAAGATTTTTGTATACGTTTTGAACTGATCAAAAAGGTACCTGTTAAGGAGTGCTTATTTCACTTAGCCATGGAGACGTTACATATTTCAACAATAAAATAATGCAAGCGCGAGCCGATTTTTTTTTTTACACTTCTACATAAAGAATGGACAATTTTAATCAATTATTGTGACCATGAACAGGATCGTCGTTATAAAACAATTAATGCGAGCGCGAAGCGCGAGCGGAAAAAAATTGACATTTAGACCTAAAAAATGGGACACTCTATTCCTGTTTTGTATAATAAGGATGAGTAATAGGGGTTCTTCCTACATAAAAAATGCAAGCACAAAGCGCTAGCAGAATTTTGTTTTTCAGAAACTGGATAATGGTTGAAATACTAACAAGTTGAGTATCTAGATAGACATGCGCTCGCGTGTTTCCGATTTAGGCCTACAATCTAGGCATTCTGAATATATATTTTAACATGAAATTGAAAATCAAAGCGAGCGCGAAGCGCGACCTTAAAATATTTGACATTCTGATCTGAAAAAGGGGTCAATTTCAGCTCAAGTTCTTTGTGAGGTGGATTTGGATCGCACTTAATAAAGAGCTGATATATTTGACAAAGGACCGGGACATGAAAGTGATGAATATCTTCCTATTCCTCTTGCTAAGAGCGAGATGAAACAGAAAGGACAATTTAGCCATTAAAATTAATATCTGATCTATAAATGCCTAATGAGGCGCGAAATCTGATAACATGGTATGAAAACTGGAAATTTCAAGCACTTTTGTAATTATGAATATGATGTATCAGGTAATATTTTTAACCGTTTATGCGAGCGCAAGTCGCGAGCCAAAATTTTTATAAGGCCAAGTCACAAGGATTACCCTCCTTTTAACTGCCATTATCAATATGTTACTACATTATAACCATGTATTTACTCTACATATGCATTAAATTCTGTGAATCCCATAATCTTGAACCATTAATGCTTCTTTCTTTGACCCATGCTATTTCTGCCCATATATCTCTTGAGGGTTTTTTTTTTCTCTCTCAAGGTGTGTATGGCACATTGATGAGTATATAAGCATGTTGGAGATATTGAAAGGGGTAGAATAATTGAATGAAATTCACGAATGGGAGAGATGCCGAGGGGGGGGGGCAAAGATGTTGAGACAGAAAGGGGGTTTGAGAGAAAAGAGGGGAATTAACTATAAAGGAACAGCAGTCAGGAGAGGGAAAGAGAGAGGGGGGAGGAAATCGAAGGAAGATATGCATACGATAAAAGAGTCCTCGTAGAAAAAGTGAGAGAGAGGGGGGATATGGAACTGAGAGATCATAATGAGATAAGAAAGAAGTAGTAGTGCATGGGCGGATCTATCGCCAATAGGGGGGGTGCCAATTCGTCTGCGGCCAACTTGTCCACTCATTACATGGTCTACTTTCATTTAGTCTAATGCCAATCTGTCCATCAACATTTCGTCTAACAGCCATTGGTCCATTAACCATTTGGTCCAATCATCACTTCGTCTAATAACCATCTCGTCTATGACCATTTAGTCTCATAACCGGTTGGTCTAATACCCATTTTATTTTCATTCATTTTGCACAATAATACACTTATAGTCCAATTAGATGAAATGGTATATGGACCAAATGGCTTTTGGGTCCACTGGTCATTAGACGGAATGGCATTAGACTAAATGAAAAAAAAAGACTATTTGGTGAGTTGACGAACTGATGGACCAAACGATAGTAGACGAGTTGGCAATTAGACAAATTGGAAATAAACCGGGGAAGGGGCCGAAAAATATTTGCACCCGTATTTTCCACAATCAGCCGCTCAAAGTTAATAGGGGTAGTCCAAACAGTCACTTCTTTATTCTCATTAAACAGCATACACAAAACACAATATACAATAATCTCATAGCCCCTATAGTGCAAGTGCGAAGCGCGAGCTAAAATATTTTTGAAATTTCATGTTTTTTATCCTCAAAATTGAACATTCTGGGCAATGTTTGTGAAATGGAACAAGATGCGTATTTTACTAAAATTGCTGCGAGCGCGAAGGAGCAAAAAAAAAAGTAAGTAAGAAAAGAGAAAAATATACGTTCTGGCCTGATCGAAAAGGGACTTGCTAATGGCGGTTTACAGTTAGCCAAGAAGACGATGCATATTTCAATCAAAATAATGCGAGCGCAAAGCTCGAGCTAAAATTTTTGAAATTCTGACCATAAAAATAGACATTCCAAGCACTTTGTGTATGAACAGAACACAGTGGGAGCACGAAGCGTGAGCGGATAACAATTGAGATATATAGACCTAAAAAGGAACACTATTTTATATTTATGTTTTCTAAATCGTGAAAAGGGTGGGTAATTGGTTACCGTCTTACATTATTTTATAATGCAAGAGCGAGAAGAAATTTTTTTATATTCTAATCTGAAGCGAGATAATTTAAGCATGCTGTTTTCAATAAAGGATAAGCAGCCCGTCTCAATAAACATGCGTGTTCTAGAATTTGTGCATTCTTAATACACTTTTTATCACGGAAAATCAATAATGCGAGCGCGAAGCGCGAACTGATAATATTGGATATTCCGATGTGAAAAGGTCAAATTAAGCACTGCACTGTGCAGGAAAATAATCGTAAAGTGGACATGGATTGCTCTTAAAAAATGAGGCGAATGCAAAGCATGAGCTGAAGTTATTCTGGCCTAGGACCGGGACATTCTAAGGACATTTTTTCATCATAATTATGAATGTCTTCCGATTCCTCTTCCCAAGCGCAAAAAGAAACATGTCGATCTTCCATTTTGAAAAAGTGACAACTTAATTACGGTATTAGGAATTAATGAAATGTTATTAATATCTTATTTACTAATCTAATAAGCCTAATGAGAGCTCTAAATTTGTTGATATTAAAGTGTTAACACTGGACATTATAAGCACTTTTGTAATTATGAATATGATGCATAAATTACCGGTAACGTACTTTTAGAAATTAATGCGAACGGCAATTGCGAGCAAATTTTTAATTTAATAAACTTATTATTAACTCAAAAAACTGTCATGAAAAGGCGATTTTAAGTACTTTGATTTATATATATTTTAGGTATACATAACTCACCAATTTAAGCACGTGCGTGCAATGCTAGCTGATAAGATTTGACAATCAGACCTTAAAAAGTTATATTTTGATAAATTTATGGAATAGGGCCTACATGAAGAGGATAGGTACTCCACAAATGAAATAATGCTAGGGCACAGCGTGAGCTAAAAATGTTGATACTCAGATCATAAAACGAATATTTTACAAAGCACTTTTTTATTGATTCGTTATACCTCGGTCACACTTTTTCTACGGCGAGTAGAAAACAGTCGTTTAAACATTTTTTGTGCCAGCTAAATATAGGTGGTTTGAATAAAAATGAATAAAACGGCTGTTTCGACTCTCCGTACGGCCGCCGCAGAGCAAATGTGACCGAGGTATAAATAAAAAAGAATAATGAAAGTTCAATGTCCTAGCTGACCGTACAGTATATGTTTTGTATTTTGACTGCAAAGCTTAAATGTCAAGCTCATATATATCAGCCTATTGAGCAATAATTATGTACTCATCGAAAATGAGCAATGCGAGTGCGAAGCGCGAGCGAAAATTTCAATTTTGCATGTTCTTTTAAATCATCAAAGTCTCCCCTCCCTAATTTTATTCACTTTTCTCCCTCCCTTTTCCCCTCTTCCTTTTCCACTCTCTTTTCCTTCTGTTTCTTCTTCCTTTCTCAATTTTTTGGTCTTTAATCCGCCAACAGGGGGGGGGGGGGGTGACCGCCCCCTGGATCCTTCTATGGTAGCGATGGTGAAAGCATTTGAATTATTCACCTCACAGTGTTAAACGGGGAAAATAGGAAATGGCTAAATTTTGAAAATCATTCATGTGGAGCCCTATTCAAGTTTAGTTTCATCTATATACACTTTGACAGGGGCTGATCCAGGATTTTCCAAAGTGGGGGCATTCAAGACCTAGTATGCTAGGAAAAAATCATTCCATACACAAAATTCCTTGGAAAAGTTGAAAAATAAGTCCTCACTTGAGAATGAACGACAAAATCCACTAACAAATATTTGATATATTACGGGAGGGGGGACCTTTATTTGTCTCCCCTTTCCTTATTCCTCATCCATTCTATAGGCAGATCCAGGTGCCGGACCCAATTATGGGCGGCGGCAACCCCTCCTACTGGCTGGCGGTGCGAATTTTTTTTTTTTTTTTTTTTTACGGCGCAGATCGGGGAGAAAAATTGTAGTCCCCCCCCCCCCATTAGCAAAATTTTGATCTACACCGGGTATTTGTCTGTCGTACCTTCCAGTAAATGAAACAACAAAATAAAAAAAATCACCGTTGCACTAGTATTAAAATTTTTGCGAGTCTTTATTTTTCAAATATTTTTGTTTATAATGGTATTCATTAATTATAATTATAGTGGAGGTTCGCATCCCGAGAATGTGAAATGAAAAAAAGAAAACAAAAATTGCACTGAACAGGAAACACTAAACGTCCTTTTCAATTCCAATTTACTTAAAGTCATTCAAATAAAAAAAATTAGCATAATTTTTTGATACCTTAACTTGTTCATCACGAATACAATGAAGCCGACAATTATTTAGGTTTGTTTTGGATTAATCTTTATAATAATTCACTTCAAATAAAATTCATACATTAACAGGAAAATATCACAGAAAATAATTTTAAAAAATTAATTGCAGTTGTATAAAACATCATAGAAAATAACATGACAGATAAATTTTATCTCGACAGGCACACTGTTCATTCGATCATAAAACAATCGCGCTGTTTCACTCCTTGTACACGCACAACTCTATCAGTGTTGTTTCATCTTCATCTGTCCTCAATGGCAAGGACACCAGCATGATTCATTCACTTCAAATAAAATTCATACATACATATACAGGAAATATCAAAGAAAAAATTATATAACAAATCAATTGCAGTTGCATAAAACACGATAGAAAATAACATGACATATGAATTTTATCTCGACAGGCACACTGTCACATTCGATCATGAAACGATCGCGCTGTTTCACTCATTGTACACGCGCAACTCTATCTGAATTGTTTCATCTGTCCTCAATGCGGCAAACACCAGCAGTGCAGTGACGATAATAAGTTGCAGTTGCACGTGCGCGGAGAATGAATTAAATTCGGCGGCTGAGTAAAGTCTAGCGAGAAAGGTACGTCACCAGCGAACTTCACGATAGACCACGCCTACTTGCCGAGGTAACCAACGTTGATTGACGGCCCATTTAGTTTTTTGAGTAGTATGAAAAAGTACAGGCATGTATAAACTTCATTTTAGTTTGAATTCATTAAAAAAACACATTTTTCTTCTAATATAGATGTTTCAAACATATTCCATATGGAAAACATAATTTTTAAAACATTTATTGCTATATTTTTATCATGAAAAAAGGATTTCTTACGCAACAACAAGTATGATATGTGTGGGCAAGAGAACTACCGTTTTAGCCATAAAGCATATTTTTTATGATTTTATTGTGAGCCTACTCAAGGATTTTTGTTTATTTTTTATGAATTTCCAGACCAAGTTCAACAGCGCCGTCTCGAGCTTGCAATAACGCATGCGATCGCACGCATTTTTCTCCATAGCGAATACACGCGACGAAACTCTGTGGATTTCTCGTGGATTTAACCTCCAAACGTCACTTTCGATACCACATGAAGGTAAGACACTTCATCCCACATAAGTAAATTTAAATATAAAAAACACAGGGCCTAATTTTTTTCACTAAGATGAACTAATTTGCTGAGGAAAAGCATTTCAATGCTCATTTTTGCCGTCGAGAACAGACGATGGTGGCAATGCACACTGTTTACGCACTTGCAATTGACTTTTCATTTGCCCATAGCAATGTAGTAAATTTGCCATGTACCTGTACATGTATATGTATTAGTCTGTGTATTAGTCTATGTATTGACCTATGTTCATGTATGTTAAGTCTGTGTGTGTGCTGTGTGCATGCGAGGAGCGTCCTGATTGGAGGAGCCTTTGTATGCTCCTACGCATGCTACGTGTGTGCGTTGCACAGCACGTACACAAGCTGGTGCAAGAGATCCAGACAAGACACCATAGGGAGAAGACCCCGAGACGCCAACGAGTGTGGACGCACGCAACCCAGCTGCATCCCCACCCGGCGCCGTGGTCTGTTATTAGAAGTCTTATAAGAAACCTGTTATCTGTATCTACCGTGTGGCATCGTCAGTACAAGAGTCAGGTAAGTATTAGTTGTTGTCACTGTTTCGTACCGTCGGTAACCCACTCGTGTATTCGTGAGTCCTAATCCTTGTCAGTGTTGTACTTGTCATTAATAACCACTCGCCATCGTTTATCGCATCGTGTCTGTGCCATCGTTAACCAACATCTCATTTTTACAACATTGGCGATTGCGAGTTTTCGGATCGTCCTGTGCGCCTGTCATATTTATTTTCATCATTTCATGTCCGTTCATACTTCATATTTGCTCATGAAAGTCATTTGTGAGTGATTTTGAAGAGTACAACGAACGGAGAGTGAGTGAGAAGTTTTCCGCTCTACCGAGAATTGGAAATTTGCGTGCCGTGATTGCGTGGATTCGCATGCATCTCGCACACACCTTGTTTTAGTTCTACCATTTTTCCGTACATGATATAATTTCTTGTTTGTTACAAGTGGATTTTGATATATATTTGCCATATCTAGGGAATTTCATGTCCACTACGTTCATTTTTATTGCAACGCACGTGGTATTCTCTGTGCACACGCCCTACATTGTTTAGTTGCACTTGCATTTTTTATCGCATTCTTCGCGAGTCTCTTCTATTGTTTGGCTCGCCGTCGCGGGGAATTTCGTTCCTTGCATATTTTTGCGTCGCTTACCATCTTGTTGCTTTTGTTTGTGAATTCTTTTGAAATCTGCATCTAGGCTTGGATATTTTTAGTCCGCCATTGTCTTTAAAGATTTCTTCCGAATTCGGAACATTCACACCACACCACTTCCAAAAAAAAAAAAAGTCGGGTGTGAGTATTTGGTGGATTTATTGGATTGGAAAAGTTAATTTGAACTTGAAATTTTCTCTCGATCCTCAGTAATTATTCCAGATGGTATAAGTTTCCTAGAATTTCATACTCTTGCATATCGGGCAGTGCACCAATATTTTGAGGGCGTAGAGTTGCTGTTCATATATTTCTATAAAATTTCCAGTATATATTTTCTATCGACATTCGGCAAGTGTTTTTTACAGCCAGTTCTGTACACATTGAGTGGCAGAAAGAGTGTTAGAAGTTCTAATACTCCTGGTTGCCGAGTTGAGTAATAGTCTGAATTTACTTCAAATTTTTACCCAGCTCGAAATTACACTTGTGTCGGTGGTACGTTAGAGGTGGGTTTTTCTGAATTTCAGATCTTACCTGTTACTAGAAAATAGGTGGGTTTTCTGAGCTTCGGATCTTACCTGTAACTTGAAAATATACTCTTGAATTTTGTTCTTAATCAATACACATCTTGTGAATTTTCTTTAAAGCATTTCATTCATCACATCTGATATTGTGATTGTTTCTCTTTAATAACTGTGATTGTCATTGTCTTAAATTCAATCTAAAAGTTATTGTTACTCATTGTTGCTAATTGTTCACCCACTCGGTAGATTTGTGTGTGAATATAATAGACTTCTATAAATAATTCCAGTGTGACCCGTTGGGACTGGAGAAAATAGACGTCTGAATTATTTGTGTGATAAGACGTCTTCTGTATAATAATTCCAGTGTCAGACCCGTTGGGACTGGAAAAAGAGAAGTCTGAAATATTTGTGTGAATAGACTTTTGTCAATACCAGTGTCAGACCCGTTGGGACTGGGAAAGAGAAGTCTGAATAATTTTATCTTCCATATCAAATAATTGGTAGTTTGGGCTGGTTGGGTGTAGGCTCCATAATTTTTTGAAATTGTGTAGTTTGCAGAGAAACCGGTAGGCTATTAATTTCTTGATAATCTAGATAAATTGTTCTCTATGTTCTTCATGTTTACATGTTTATATGTCGTTTGATTCGAAGTAAATTGAATCATCACTATTTATAAATATAAGTGCTTATTTTGATTTTCATTGATTTGCAAGTCAAAAAGTAATAAGATTGTTTTGACCAAAAATTGACAATCTACCTTCGCCTAGCTCGCTCGGCGAAAGACTGCTGAGCCGAATCACGTGACTTGTATATTTTTTTCACTTGATCGAGACTCTCGTATAAAACACAGTCGATCAGAGTTAGAAGTTGCTAAACTCTGATTTTATACGATTATCGCGATTGAACGTTGATTTATTCTAAAGAGTAGTTCCAAGCAGGAACTCGTAGAAGTTGTTTTTGTAATTTGATCATTCTTTATTAGTTAATTTTAGGTCTAACGTCGCGCAGTTTCCAAACCAACCCCAGCGCAACGCACCTCTCTATCTGGCCCGTAGCTCCAGGCAGGGATAACGTTCACGAGCCGGCTATCGTCGCAGCTTCGTGGAGGCTGATTCTGAACGAGTTTTCATTTCGTCAATTTTTAATGATAATTTGCTGGATTTAGCTGCCAATTGTCTCTTGACTTAATGTTTACGCGAACTGAGCTAAATTCATTGATTTCATACTGCCATATTTCGTGTTTGTTAAATTTAACTCCCCAAGCTTGGGCCTCAACGTTAGATTTGTATGGTGTACCGTACCGGTACCTCGAGTTTATATTACCTGTGAGGTACGTGCAGTAGCACTTTGCAGTTTTGTATCTTTGAGATACAGTCAGTTCGTGTCTTACTGGAAACTCAAAAGAATTTATTTAATTAATCTTATGAGCTTACCTTCAGATTTAACGTTAACAATATAGAGGTTAAAATTAACGTTAGTCTTTTTGGATCTTTAATTTACTTAGTGGATCAGTAAATAAGCACTTGTCCTGATTACTAAAAATCTTGGAAGTTCAATTTCTAACCCTAACGCTAAAATACTTAATTTAGTCCAGGTTAGAAAAATTCAATTGTCTTAATTTTATATCAAATCCCATTATTACTTAGGATTTTTAAGGATCTTTGCAGCCGATAATCTTGTTTAATCTCTCAGGTGTTTGTAGTTTCCTGACAGTGTATACCTGGAGCCAACAAGTGCAATTGTTTTGCTTTGCCTTTTGACTCGGTGTTAACTTGTTTGAACGAGGACTTGGAATTTAATTTCAGGCCCTTAGTTCTTTGTAGGAAATTTTTCTTGGAGGTTATCCTGGATTGTCTTTCTGTCTGTTTGAAATTTAGGTTTTCTTAGTTGATTAATTCTATCAAGCATTGTTAGATCAGGAATTTTTCTTTGGAATAATTCTTGCTTGTAAATTTAACTTCTAGATTTTAAGGAGAGATAGATCTCACTGAAGGTACAAGAAGTACTGAATTAAATTTTAATAAGGCTCTTGAAGATACTTATTTTTAATCAAACCAACTCTTTACTCTGATTTTAAGTGAAAGTACAGATACTATCAATCTTTGATATCAGAATCAATGTTTGATATCAACATTCTTTAAAAAAAAAAAAAAATACAAAAAAAAAATCAATTTATTCATTCGGTTTGCTCTGTTGTATTTTTGGAGCATCATTCTTGCGCTGAAAATTTGCAAATTTCTGTTAAAGCTCAAGAATTCAATCCTTCAGTGAAATACAGAATTCACTGCTGTCATTTTGCGCAAGTGAATTTCAAAACAGAGTCACTTTTAGGCTCGTTACCATTCACCTTCATTTTTTTAATTGGTGACTTATCCCCATTCTAAAAAAAAAGAAAAAAAAAAAAAAAAATCGGATGTGGGATAAATGTGTGTTTGACATTTATATATTGTATTCATCAGGAATAGACAATTGTCATGATATTCCTGTAATCGTTGAGGTTTCAATAAGTTGAATCCTTGTTAGGTTCTTTTAATAGTTGTAGAGTAAGTAGGGCCTAAGAGTAAGTAAAACTTATTGACACTTCTGCGATTACTCAGAGTAGTAGATGTTTGATATTCTATTCTACAAGTGTAGTTTCTGAAACTGGAAGCTGCACTGTAATTTGTAAATATACTTTCACTGAATACATCCATTGCTACAGGAGTGTGTACATACATTTATTATTCAAATATTCAGATGCTTGTTCTTGGCAGTACAAGTATTGCAATACTTCACTCTTTCCTTGGCAGTAAGTGTATTCAGTGACACAGGATTAAAGAAGTATATCAAACCTACCGGTAGTTAAGTTCTTTCACTGATCTGCAAGTTTTATTCTGTTAAGTTTAATACACTGTAGATCGTTGAATTTGGATTTATGACAGTTAATAAATATGTTTAAGAATATGCCTTTGAATCACCAGGGTGATCATCAATAATACTTTTCTGAATTTATTTGGAATGCATAATGATGCAAAGTGATATCGCTAGAGCAAAACAAAGATTAGTTGAAGACATTTTACACCTTCGTACGAGAAACAGATACTTAACTGAGGGTTTACTGGCAAGGAATCTATACAAGCTAGATTATCCTGACAATTTTGTAGTTGAGTTTGGTACTACGTTTGATTATTCACAGGCATATGGTATATCCGATTTCCATCTAGCAGATCTTGTACTTAAATGTGCCAATAAATGCCGTTATGATTGTGCAAAGCCTCCCCCCTTCAATCGAGGTTGTGGTGCCCACAGTTCTTATTCTCGTGGGAGTACTTCTGGTGCGGGGGTTTCCTCGTTGCCCAAGTTCTTGACCTTCGATGGCAGAGGGAGTTGGCAGTCTTTCTTATGTAAATTCCAACTGTATTCTGAGACAAATGGTTGGGATCAAGCCCAAGAGCGCAATCAGTTTTGCTACTGTTTAGAGGGAAGTGCAAGTGAATTTCTGGCATTAGTTCTTGGTCGTGAACAAAACATTTCCTATACAAATTTGATCAAGAAGTTTGAACAAAGATATGTTTCCCAGGAGACTCCTGAAGACGAATTGATATTCAATTCGTCAAAACAGGCTACAACTGAATCTGAAATAGATTGGGCACGTTGTGTCTTATCTCTTGCCGCACGTGCATTTGAAGGACAGCCTGAGGAGATTGTTGGGAAGAAAATCATTTATAAATTTTGCCAGGGTTCCTTAGACCACGAAGCGGGACAATATGCTCTTAATTCACATCCGCAGACTCTTGAGGAAGCCATTTACAGAGTTCAGTTGTTTCAGTGTAAGCAGAAGTATGCAAGACAAATGCCGTACGATACTGTTGAGGAGGATCCCAGAATCAACCGTATGGGTGTTTCCGGGCGCGTTTCTAATGCTCAGCTGCCCTCTCGTCTGGACAGGCTGGAGGACCGTTTGTCAAGTATTGAGAAGAAGGTCGACAACCTTCAATCTCTAGACACACAGATGAAGTCCTTACAGTCTACAGTCCAGGCATTGGTCACGGCTGTTCAAGACCTGAATGAGCTTACATGTTCTCCTTCGACAGAAGACACTGAATCCAAGGTGTCTTGTCGTGATGTTTGTTTTGCATGTAACAAGTCTGGACACTTTAAGAGAAACTGTCCAGAACGTTTAGCAGTAAAACATGTAGATATCTTAAGTGTAGATGATATAACTGTAAATACCACATGTGTAGACGATGTAACTGTCAATACCACATGTGTAAGTGATGTTACAGTTAATACCATAGGTGTAGATAATATAAGTCTTGTAACTGTATCAGAGGACAGTCGAGCCTCTACTGAGGATGCCAAGCACGGGCAGAGTTACCTTGTGCAATTACTTTGGGGAATTACCCCTCCTAAGTTATCTATCCTTGATTTCCTCAGTTCTCTCCTCTGGTGGAACCAGAAATATGTCTGTAGTGTAAGTAATGGCCAATTCCATTTATCTTGTCCATGGCTCCTTCCTCCCTGGCCACCACCCCAAGAATGGAGTAGTATCTCCTTGATCGATTGCTGAAAGTCCTGCAATTGAAATTTCTGTTAGGCATTATAATTCATTTTATAGTCACTGAAGGTGAAGGCACACCTCTTATTTTTCAATAGTTTTTACCTCTTCAGGTGACATATGAAGTAATAGGTGCAAACACTGGTTATGCAATAGATAATTCTTTTTATCATATTTGTATATTTTATACTACATAAAGATATAGATATTTCAACCATAGATCTTTTTACTTTGTTTGCAAAAGCTTTATAAACAATCCTGGAAATATTGTCATACAGGATGTTGAAATAGTAGTAGTTTTTTCTCAAGGGAAAATACTATGTATGTATGTCAAGTCCAGGCTGTTATATCTATTTGCACCAGATCTGGTTGAATTATCCTTACATTTTTATATGTTTTTAAGAGCTCAAACATATGACCAATTATATATCATATCTGTAAAGGTCACATTGTACAGGCCTATATTAATTGGTAATAGAGCTCCAGCCAAATTGGCTTTATTCCATTGTCATTATTTTAATAGTACAATATACAATTTAATATAAAGCACTGACCAAGAGTCAACTTTAAGAATCTTTGTCAAGTAGTGCACTTTGAAGGATGAACATATCTTCTTTCAGTCATTCAGACTTGCACTAAATGAGAAGATAACCTTTGTATCAATACATAGACAAGACTGGGCCAGAATGGCCGGATTAATACTTACCATTAACCTGCTCTTGTTTCTCCAAGTGTATATTTGCTGGTCTCAAGTGATGATATGTTTAATTTTGCTGGACCAGCAATGTTTTTAATGAACAAGTTGTTTAGTATAGTTTATGTCCTCAGATTACATTTTCAATGTATTTGAGGTATTTTATTGATGTTATGTATTTAATCAGTTTTAATCATATAGGCATATATTACATTCTTCTGTCAGAGTTCCTCATATCTGTTTATATATCTATTGAGATTGCACAATATAGCCAATTCATGGATTTGTCAATATATGTCGCAATCTGATGGAACCGGGAGGAATGTAGTAAATTTGCCATGTACCTGTACATGTATATGTATTAGTCTGTGTATTAGTCTATGTATTGACCTATGTTCATGTATGTTAAGTCTGTGTGTGTGCTGTGTGCATGCGAGGAGCGTCCTGATTGGAGGAGCCTTTGTATGCTCCTACGCATGCTACGTGTGTGCGTTGCACAGCACGTACACAAGCTGGTGCAAGAGATCCAGACAAGACACCATAGGGAGAAGACCCCGAGACGCCAACGAGTGTGGACGCACGCAACCCAGCTGCATCCCCACCCGGCGCCGTGGTCTGTTATTAGAAGTCTTATAAGAAACCTGTTATCTGTATCTACCGTGTGGCATCGTCAGTACAAGAGTCAGGTAAGTATTAGTTGTTGTCACTGTTTCGTACCGTCGGTAACCCACTCGTGTATTCGTGAGTCCTAATCCTTGTCAGTGTTGTACTTGTCATTAATAACCACTCGCCATCGTTTATCGCATCGTGTCTGTGCCATCGTTAACCAACATCTCATTTTTACAACAGCAATTTTGCTCAGTGGATCGGCCGACCTTTTGGTAACTCTATTACTAGTCTAGTCGTACTTGGCTGAGCTGAGGCCGCAATCACAACACAAAAACACATGGTTATGCGTCATTGGGAGGGGGTTCAAGGCCTCGTGATGAAGAAGTATATGTCAAAATATTAAAATATATCATCACGAAGTCCTCAAGGCTAGAAACGTGTACTATTTGTCAATGGCAAATATGTACATTTCCGCGCAAGCGATTTGTTATGTACATATTTGCCATTGACAATAACACAAAAACGTGTTACTTCCAATGGCAAATTAGTTCAAAACAAGTCGCACGCGCAGACATGGTAATGCTCGACACTCCGTTCACTCACTTCACTTACCATCTTGTTTGAGATTGATTGACCGATGATTCTGGCAGGAAATCGAGCCAATAATCTACAATGTGAGATGATTTGGGAAGGCATTTCCTTGCACCAGGTTCGGCGAAAAGGGGGCGAAACAGATTTAGAGACGAACTGCACGACTACGGACTAAGCTATCGGGTACCGGGTAGTGTCGAGCGTGCTCGTACTTTGCACCGCGTAAGCCATCAAAAAATTATTCCCGGCAGTAAAATTGATAAAATCTCGTTCGAATATCGGCCTTTTCATATCAGTGAGCCAAAAGTTTTGAGGGGGCTCGATAATATGGCGTATCGCGTAAAATGAAAAAAATTGCAATCGAGCATAAATTTCGACCATTTCATTACAAAAATCCAAGTTTAATTGTGACAGATTTTCGCATAATATTCAGGAAATGATATCATATTTCACCCGTGCCCCATTTCTCTTTTTTTTTCTTGGTCGTGAAATTGGGGGAGGGCAAGAGCCCCCATCTGTACACAAGTGGGCCTAATGGTAATTGATTAATTGATTGATTGATTGGATGGTTGGACGATTGATTGATCAATTGATTATGATCGATCGATTGATTGGACGATTTGGATTGATGGTTGGACAATAATTATTGATTGATTAATAATGGGTAATGGTTGGCCTAAGACGATCCCGGGGAGGGGGGGGGGCGGGGGAGGGTAACTCGCGTGTGACTCATAGAGATGTATTTCAAGGAAGATCCTTAGACTACCAAGTGACTTAGTCCCATTTTTCAATTAATTATAATACCACCAAGATCAAAGCAAAGTTACCAACATTCTATGTTGGAATGTTAAAGGACAAGTCCACCTCGACAAAAAGTTGATTTGAATAAAAAGAGAAAAATCCAACAAGCATAACGCTGAAAATTTCATCAAAATCGGATGTAAAATAAGACAGTTGTGACATTCTAAAGTTTCGCTTAATTTCGCAAAACAGTTATATCCACATCCTGGTCGGTATGCAAATGAGGAAACTGATGACGTCATCCACTCACTATTTCTTTTGTATTTTATTATATGAAATATTCTCATTTTCTCTTCATTGTCAAGTGAAAAAACAATTAATTCCTCCGTGAACATGTGGAATTAGCATTGTTTTCAGTCAAGTTTTGTTTTCAGTCAAGTTGGTCCGATACTGTCAAATCTGTAAAAAAATGAAATATTGTATAATTCAAACAATAAAAAACAAAAGAAATGTGAGTGAGGAACATCATTGACTGTTAGCATGTCACTGAGTTGTGCATATCACTGTTTTGTGAAAAATAAGCGAAACTTTAAGATGTCATAACTTTCCTATTTTACATCCGATTTTAATGAAATTTTCAGCGTTATGCTATTTTGATTTTATTCTATTTATTCAAATAAACATTTTTCTGGGGTGGACTTGACCTTTCAGAGTTTGGCAAGGAATGGAAGAATAATAATAAGATTATCAGTAATAATAACAACAACAACGACAACAACAATGATAATAACAATAATTAAAATAGTAATGATAATAATAATAATGATAACAATAATAGCGATAATATAATGAATGGTTCTTGATAACATGAAAGTATTAGGCACTACTTCGTTCTCAAAGTTTGCATGTAGAAATGCAGTTATCTAATTAATGGAAATAGAAGATAAGCACCTTGTTTTGAAGCCGGTATTTTATAGAAATTCGCGATCAATGAGAATTGTAATCATGGGCTCAAAAGCTACCTTCACTAAGCATGCCCCTACTACAAATAAATGAGCCCCCAGGTGGCACCATAATTTTTTTATAAACTTTATTAGATTTAAATCAAATCGATTTTTTTTTAAATAGATTTCAATGAAATCGAAAAAAAAAATGATGTAGAAGTATTAATTTAAGTGCTGTTAGTTATAGATCTACGAATTCATCACAGATCCGACTTCAGTTTCTCTTCACTCAGACATGTCAGAAAATTTCCAACCGCTTCTTTTAAAATGTAAATGTTTTCCAATCATGTATATGAATGTAGTCTATGATCACGTTATCATAAATTAAAAGCAAAGGGAGAGAGAGAGAGAGAATTCTGACATTAACGCACGTCCAAGTAATCATTTTGACTACTATAAAAATCAATATACTATAAAATGTGTAAAATCTTTTTTTTAATCAATTTTTAACATTGTGTTAAACTGACAAGTACTGTAAGGTTTATATAACAGTAAACAGCGTTGCATAAAATTTTGAACAGAATTTTCGCTGTGTAAGGACTAAAAATATACTTCAGTATCAACAATGCGCATAACATTTTCGGTGATTATATGACAAGAGTAAAGGATGTAGAATGCCGAGCTCAAGGGCTTTAATTACCATTTCTGGATTCGAAGCCCAGTCTTTCATGTCTGCAATCTGCCTTAGACCAGTCAGCATATGCAGGTCCCAATAAAGTGGCTTCTTTCATCCAAGTGATATGACTAGAGAGGTTTTGCATATTTAATGAGCTTGATGCGGACCAAAACACCTCTTTTAATTCGGTCATTGCTGCTCTGAATATACATCAAATATCATGATTTTGGTATCATTGTAAAAAAGAAGAATAATTCTTTCAGTTCATGTATTTGAATTTATTTAATGATTTTGTAATCATCGGTAGGTGAAACTTTTGATCTGAAATATGCTACAAAATAATTATTTTCACCTGACGAAAGTGGTTATTTTTATACTTTATTTCTCTTCGAGCCCAAATGATTTTTAGATCATGGAAAAGCTGAATATCTACGCTTTAAAATGGTATAGGTTTCAAAACAAGAACTGGTTTAATCGGGTCAAGATCACACTTTTCATTGGCCAAGTACATTAAGCAGCTTGAAAACAAGAATACTGCACTCCGATTGGTCAAAAGACCAGTGCTGGGTTCACGGCAAGGTGATGAGATTACCCCATTTGGTAATCTCATCAAATTACCCGCGCTTGATGTTTTGAAGCCTTATCCAGCTAATCAGAACTCTAAATTTTTTAAAAGAAATATCGTCTTGTACCTTGTTGGGAAAAGTGTGATCTTAACCCGATTAAAAGGTGCTGCATATTTAGAGTGACATTGTGAGCAGGTAAAGAAATCCAGCTCTGTGGTGATATAGATATCTTTGAGGCTAAAAATAAACAGTTTTGCACAATTTGCAAAAGAAAACAGAGGAAGAAAATTACAGTTTTGATGCTCATTTGCAGGCCTGAAATTCACTTATTTATCAAAATATTTTGAACAAAACAAATGACCAGTATGAAAGAGAAACATTTACTCTGTCCGATTGTGAAAAGATATTTAATTTGACTTGAGGATAGATGGGCTCCACGGAACCCCTGCACCAAAAAGTTCTATAGCGCCATCTTTAGTTTGAAACATTATAGTGAAACATATGCGTACATAAATTCAATTACATTGTAATTCTTTTCCACGAAGTGAAGTAGCGCCATCTGCGGTCTACACATTATAATCGTGGCTATGTGAGTGGAGTAGGCTCAACTCATAGAGTAATTCCAGTCTACTCACTTAGAGTTCAGTGGGTTCAATCCCAGGTTCAACACTGAATTTTAGTTTTATCCTATATAGTTCTCTCATTCATATTGAGACAACTCTGCATGCTGAGTACTTTTCTGTGTATTTCTTAAAACATGTTAATAGCCACTGATGTAATGTGGTGGTTACTGCCCCCTGAAACTTTTTTTATCCTCGAGCCTATTTCACTGAACTTTATTCAGTTGACGAAGGAGTTTTCGAAGGAGTTGACAGGAGGATCTGAAACATCGCTATCAGGAAGACAATTTTTTTTACAACTCTGCTACTGAAAAATTACTTCCTAATACCAAGCCGAGAAAATGTCTTATCCAACTCCATCGCATGACCTCTAGATCTCCTCCGCGACAAATTGAAAAGGTCGTGTTGTGTGTCATTTCCAGTCGAGTAGGCCTATTTGTAGTTGAGTAGGGGTTCTTATGCACCATCATGATATATTTTAAAGGTGGAGTGAACTGTGTGTGGTTTCTCATTGACTGTGTGTTATTTATACAGAGTCTTAAAATATACGTTTTCAGATATATACTAATACTACAGAGAATAAATTGACCTATAATTGTATTTGTATAGAAAAACTAAAATGTTTTGAGAGGAAAAGTAATTATTTTGCTACTTGGTAACATAATCATTGCGGTAAAAATGTATTGAGAATTTAATTAGCATGTTATCATTCAAGTGGGTTTATTAATAGACTACACTAGTTATGGGTCAGGAAACTGGTCAGGTATGAATAGTTGAGGACTCGAGATGGCGCTGTTGGTTCGTATCTGCTAGTGTTCCTGTCCTTTTTGTATTGCCTGAAGTGTCTAGTTAATGAATCTTGATGTTCCATGGGGTTCGAAATTGGCAATTTTGGCGGCCATCTTATTTTTCATGAACATCGATTATTTTCATATCTTTTCCACAGACAATTGGGAAATCTCAAATAAAATACTCGTTTCACTTTGGTTTAGATGGTAAAAATCAATTGCAAGAGGTCCCTTTATCTTAGCAAATTAAGACATCAATAAAGCTATCATGAAGCATCTCAATATACTCATTTATATATCCTCTTTCGTGCCGAATGCTGATATTTTGCATTATTTATTGCTGTTCATGATAAAACAGAAATATATCAAAGGACATGCAAAACTTTGCTCCAAAACATTGAAATTTTAGCATAAATTCTCATTTTTTTCCTCAAAAAATATTAACCGGTGGACTGTCTAGAAAACGATTGCAAGAGTCGATTTCTACTATCTTAATCTAGTGAAAAGCTTTTCCCATTGTCTGTGGAATAAAAAAAATGAAAATATTTGATTTTCATGAAAAATCCAAAATGGCCGCCAAAATTGCCAATTTTGAATCCTATGGGACACGATTTTGCAAAGGGAACATCGATCAAGATTCATCAGTTAATATAGACACTTCAGGCAATACAAAAAGTTGGTTAAAATATATATATCATGATCGAGCTTATAGCCGAGTATGATAGCAGGGCCCGATGGGAGAACAGTTTTCGGAACTGAAGTGGCTACCCTGGCAAAATATAACGTTATTATTATTATTATTATTATTATTATAGTGCAGGTACGCGGGAACCCCCATTTCTGACTAGACTATTGTAGACATAAACAGGGGCCGCGGAACGGTTTTCAAAGTGGGGGGGCTGAGCCAAAAGTGGGGGGGGGGGTTGACCATGCTAAAAATCACAATCATATGGTAAATTTTACGTTTTTGTACACGGTTTTGGATAAAAGTGGGGGGGGGGGGGGGGGCTGAAGCCCCCCCAGCCCCCCCCCGGTTCAGCGGCCCCTGATAAATTGTCACCTCTCCATCGCCTATGAGCACGAATTGGCAATTTGAGTTTCATGAGACGTTACACCTTAACAGATTTCTAAAAAAAAACCTGGAATCATTTTGTGGCTCGCCTCAGATTATCGGGGGTAATCCAGACATTGCTTAGAAGCACTATCGTCTAGATGTGATGTCGCTTCCGTGCAATGTGCAATTTACTCTGGTGAATGACACCTATCGAGATATGATTTGAAGGACTGTGTAGAATTGAGGTTTTTTATCCCTGGTGCATGGGAGATTGTTCCAGTCTTTTATTTTAGTGCCTCTGTGCACTTTCTAAACTTATTTGTTCACCTAGTTTATCGACCAAGCGGTTATAGCTTGTTCATACTCTCGTTCGTCTATTTCCCCATATTTCCCCCTCTTACAATAATTTCTGCTTCGCAAAGGCCTATATGTACAAACAGTGGCGTACCTAGGATTTTCCACAGGGGGGGCAAAACCGTCCGCCAAAAAATTTGACAAGCAAAAAAAGGTCTTCAAGCTCGTCAGGGGGGCATTGAAGGTCTTAAAGCTCGTCAGGGGGGCAAAAAAGGTTTTTCAAGCCCGTCAGGGGGGTCAAAGATACGTTTTTGCATGGGTTGTGACTCGTCAGGGGGGGGCAGAGTGCCCCCCTGCCCCCCCCCCCCCCGTAGGTACGCTAGTGTGTACAAACAATGAGAGAAGCGATCACCCCATTCCATATCCCCTTTAGTACCCCCACCCCAAATCATGATTCCTGCTACACGATAAATTTTTGATGGCCTATGCGGCCCATATGCAACCACGCAGCGAGCTCGCGATCGCGCTAGTAGCAAGCATGGTAGCTAGAGCTGCATGCGATATGCATGCATATCGTAATGCAGCGCAGATGCAGAGGATCGGATTGGAACGAATATACCGATTAGGCCGCCTAGCCTGCCTATTTGCATGCTAGTCAACACATACCGTACTTGACATTACGAACACTTCTCTTCAATTTCGACCGTCATAAATTAAGTTTATCATGGAGAAAATCGGTTATTGGGTTCCAGAGAAGAAGAAGAAGAAATTAAATTTTGGAGAATTAGCGATTCTTTTTCGGTAAGTGAAGAGCTTAGGCCTTTAGGAATTAGGGGCTTGATAACCGTTGGTTGGAAGAGGGGGTTGAAATAAAATGGGTTGGGCGGCTGGGCGTGCCAGCCAGCGCCAAGTTAACCCAGCTCAGCTCAGGGAGCGGCGGCCCGCGAAGCGGGGCGGAGCCATAGAGTTGGATAAAGGAGTCGACCGTGCAAAACGAGGGAGACACGGGACTGGGGTAGATTTAGCCTGGAGGCGTCTGGGGAGTGAAAGTAATATACTCTACGTATGGTCACTCCCCGAACGCCTGGCGTTTGTACATATAGCCTAGGCTCCCACACACCGAAGAAAAATGCAACTATAAAAATGCGCCAAACTGCCAGTTATGTTTAGAATCTGAAGTTAAAACTTCTGTAAATGGGTAAAAATATTGGTTGGCAACGTTTGGCAAAAAATGGATAGTTATGTAACTTATGGTTACAAAATGACATGAAGTAATAAAAGTAGAAGAGAGTTTACTTACACTTGTTGACATCGCCATCTTTGATCCGTTGTTAATGCAACCTAGTTACTAACCCAGGGAGCTCCCGCCCGCGTAGCGGGCGGGAGCCCAGGCCAGGGGCTTACCGTGTATTTTACCATACTCACAGGACTAGGGTAATTTATGGTCTAAATATTTCTCCAAATGAATTGTGAAAACAGAAATTATGCACTTACCACGATTATATGGATGAAGGTCTAACGAGTGGCAGTTTCCTGACATCTGGGCACAGACTGGAACCTCAAATAACGAAAAGTTCTCTCCTACCCCCGTCTCGATTGGCCATTCATGTACGGTATATCGTCAAATAATACAACGTGGGGCTGGGGGGGGGGGCGCACCAGCATCCAGAAAAAGCGTCGAAAAGGGTCCTGTTTCAGGCACTCGGGCGTCGTCAACGTCTTTGGCAAAAAGGGTTGCATTTTATTTTCAGCACCATTCGCTAGTAAAATCGCTTTTTAGGGAAGCCTTTTCTCTTGCTCTTCACGCCATTTAGGGTTGCTAAATTGGTTATGAAGATTACGCCATTTAGGTTGCAAATTTGAGTAGATCTACGCCATTTAGGGTTGCAAATTTGGGTAAATTTGAGGAGACCCGGGATCAGACCTAAGCCATAAACACAATGAAAGGCGTGATTTAAGGGATACAAAATAATCCTTGCACATGCCGGCCAGTGCAGCACTTTTAATAAGAGTTACCCCCGTACAGTCTAGATACAAGTTTACTTGAATGAAGAGTACCTGTACATGTATAACTAGGGGAAATGTATTATGTTGGTAATGCTGGGTTTTGTTTTTGTTTGTCTTAAAAAAACTTTGATTCACATATTGAATTGTTTTTTATTAATAAAAAATAAAAAAAGAAGATACAGGTTTAATTAATCTATATATTTTCAACACATTAACTGGTATGGATTCCATTTTTTCAAGTTTTGATAAAATTGGTAAAACAAATGGTAAGTGATGCATCAGTCAGTCAAGGCAAGCAATATTTTTCATGTGCATTAATTAATTTAGGCTAAAAGATGGCTATTCAAAGTGGCTAAGAGAGGTGTCCTTGAGAGTAATCATGTTGGCCTTCCAATAACTTCAAAAAATGGAATTTGTACTTGTTGTATTTAACATCATTTTGAAATCAGTCATCAGTATGGTATCAAATTAATTGATTTCAATGTTTATGCCACTTAGGGTATCAGCTTAATTTGCCTACTCTTGTTTATAGACGAGCTAGGGGTGACATGATAGAGACCTTTAAGATTCTTCACAAATATGACCCTGATGTTACCCCATGTCTGCAACTTAATTCTCTCGCCAGTACAAGGGGTCATGCATACAAGCTTTTCAAGATTAGAGCTAATAAGAATAATACATGTAAGAACTTTTTATGCCCCCGCAGACGAAGTCCGGAGGGGGCATTAAGCGTTGCTACTGTCTGTTTCGTCCTTCCGTCCGTCCCCCCCACTTGGTTTCTGTGCAATATCTCAAAATTTATTTAATGGATTTTATTTTTTTTTTGGTGTGTAGGTAGGTGACACCAAAATACAAGCTAAGACCAAATTCAGAGTCCACAGGTCAGAGGTCAAAGGTCACAGCTCATTAAATATGCGAGTTGGTTTCCGCACAATAACTCGAAAAATAAAACGGATTTTAACAATTTTGGGTGTGTAGGTAGATGACACCAAAATACAGACTAAGTTCGAATTTGGAGTCCGCAGGTCAAAGGTCACAGCTCGTTAAATATGCGAGTTGGTTTCCGCATGATAACTTATGAAATAAAACGGATTTTAACAATTTTGGTTGTGTACTAGGTAGATGACACCAAAATACAGGCTAAGTTAGAATTTGGAGTCAGCAGGTCAAAGGTCACAGCTCATTTGATATGCGAGTTGGTTTCTGCACAGGGTTGTAGTAAAAAATGTTTTTTATTAAAGAAAACAAATGAAATGTTTTTTATTGTTTTGAAACGTTTTAAATCGTTTTAAAACATTTTTTTTTCACCGATTGATGAAATTTTCTGTAAATCAATCGAACTATACAATACAGTACAATTTAAGCTCTTGATGTTTTAATTAAATTTTTGGAGTAAGTAAGAGATAACTGTAATTTTTGTTACTCAAATTTCCAATAGAAAAGTTCATATTTTCCCCCAAATTACTAAATCATTGAAATTGAATGCAAAAAAATAAGTTGACATTTTATAAGTTTATTCCTCATACATGTACATACATACTATTGAGTAAATTACTATTGAGTCTTGTCAATCTAGGGGGTGAGAGGAATTTGCACAATGTAAGAAAATGGCATAATCTATAGACTGGGATTTCAAAGCTTAATTTCATTTAATCAATATGCTTTATTTCATTTTAATCAATTATAACAATTTTAGTGCATGAAATACAAGTTTGGGTTTCAATCTATAAATAAAGCCCTTGAACTGCTTATTTTTTTAATTATTAACTGATCAAAATGTTTTTTTAATATTTGTTTTAACTTTTTTAAAATATTTCTTATGTACATTTTTTTGCTTAGTTTTTGGTTTTCGTTTTTTAATGGAAATTATTGGCAATAATTTTCCAATCATGTACAAATATTGATACAGATCCAAATGATGGCGAAAAATTTGCATTGGCTTTATACATGAAATCACGTTATTGAGCAATTCGGGGTCTGACATGCACTTGTGTAATATCATAAATTATCCCAAAAATAGTCTTGAACAATATGGCGTGGCCCCGTTGTGCTTATGGATTTATCATATAAAATTTCTAGGGGGCCATTATGGTCCCCTGGGATTCTTAGGGTTGAAGGTTAAGTCCACCCCAGAAAAATGTTGATTTCAATCAGTAGAGAAAATTCAAACAAGCATAATGTTGAAAATTTCATCGAAATCTGATAGAAAATAAGTTATGACATTTTAAAGTTTCGCTTATTTTTCACAAAACGGTAATAACATCTCAGTGATATGCAAATGAAAGAGTTGATGATGTCCCTCACTCACTATTTCTCTTGTTTTTTATTGTTTGAACAATACAATTTCAATTTTTACAGATTAGATAAGAATGACCTACTTGACTGAACCAAAAAATGTTAAAACAATGGTAGTTCCACATTTCAGGGAGGAATAAAACTTAATTTCACATGACAATGAGAATAACGAAATACAAAATAAATAGTGAGTGAGTGATGTCATCAGTCCCCTCATTTGGATACCGACCAAGATGGGCATATAACTGTTTTGGGCATTTTCACCACAGATGGACACAGAGGCAAAAAAATCAAATTGATATTAATGTCAAATACTTTATGTTTTTAATAAAACAAGACCTGAAGTTTCTGGGACAATTTTTTTCCGACTCTGGCAGCCATTTTTGTCTCGCCTGCATAGCAGAGCGAGACTATAGGCGCCGCTTTTCCGACGGCGGCGGCGGCGTCAACATCAAATCTTAACCTAAGGTTAAGTTTTTGAAATGCCATCATAACTTAAAAAGTATATGGACCTAGTTCATGAAACTTGGACATAAGATTAATCAAGTATTACTGAACATCCTGCCTGAGTTTCAGGTAACATGACTATGGTCAAAGGTCATTTAGGGTCAATGAACTTAGACCATGTTGGGAGAATTATTTTCAAAATCTTAACCGAAGGTTAAGTTTTTGAAATGACATCATAACTTAGAAAGTATATGGACCTAGTTCATGAAACTCGGACATAAGGTTAATCAAGTATTAGTGAACATCCTGCACGAGTTTCAGGTCACATGACCAAGGTCAAAGGTCATTTAGGGTCAATGAACTTTGGCCAAGTTGGGGGTATTTGTTGAATTACCATCCTAACTCTGAAGGTTTATGGATCTAGTTCATAAAACTTGGACATAAGAGTAATCGAGTATCCCTGAACATCCTGTACGAGTTTCAGGTCACATGACCGTGTTGGGGGTATTTGTTGAATTACCATCCTAACTCTGAAGTTTATGGATCTATTTTATAAAACTTGGGATATAAGAGTAATCAAGTATCACTGAACATCCCCTGTGAGTTTCAGGTCACAAAACCAAGGTCAGTTAAGGTCAATAAACTTAGGCCATGTTGGGGTAATTGTTGAATTGCCATCATAACTTTGAAAGTTTATGGATAGAGTGAATAAAATGTGGACATGGGTGTAGTTGACAAGTCTTAAGTCACCGTTCAAATGTCATCTATGGTCAATGAACGTGGTATTATGTCATTATATGAATGGTGTTTTTGTGAATGATTATTTTATAGTAGTTTTCAAAGTTAGCACTGCTGCTATATTGAATCGCGTAATGCAGGTGAGACTGCCAGAGGCGTTCCACTTGTTATTTCAAATGGCCGCAAAAGTATGGATACAAATTAGTGTTGAAAATGGTATATTTACACATATTTTGTTTTGACAGGTTTGATCATGATGTTTTCCCCTGTGATTTAGCTTGCTATTATAACACTTTATTATAAAATCCCATAGAAAGATATACCAGGAATTTATTTATCTAATAAAAAAATATTGATGAAGTATGTGATATGGTATGTAACACTGGCGTAAATCCCGGGGGGGATGGGGGGGATATATCCCCCCCACTTTTCGAGGAGGGGGGGATGGCCTGTACAAACATCCCCCCCCAGTTTTTACGAAAGAAATGAAAAAAAATCACAAGAGATAATTGTTTTATTGGTGAAAATTCTTTCTAAAATACCGCTTAACAAATAAAACAATATTATTGAATCATAAAATGCAAATAAAGAGCCAGTTCACCATTTCCAAACGAAATACTTATGTCCTTACTATAACATTGAAGAGATACCCCCGTTTCTTCCAATTCATCAATGTTGGGGTCTTTGGGAAGGGATTAATATGGAATGTCAAAACATTTTTAATGTAATCTCTAATAAAACCATTAACCATCAAGGGGTAAAAAAGATAATAATATTGGAGGGTATTTGCCATATGGACATACAGTGGCGTAACTACGGGGGGCATGGGGGGCACATCCCCCCATCGGCTGACAAAAAAAACCCGGGGAAAGTGGGAAAAGGAGAAAAGAGGGAGAAAAGAAGAGAAGCGAAGTGGGAAAGAAGAAAATATTATTCATTATAATGTTATATTATATTATAATTATGTTATGTTACATTATACATAAGAAACATTTTTATCATAACTTTATGAAACATAATTTGCCCAGGGCCTACGTCTTCATTGTTCCTGGTGCTCGCATTGTCTGTCTAACGAGATATATAATCCTGTTGTACTAGAACATCCCGTTTTCAAGTCAATATAAACCAAATATATTTCCTAGCACTTGAGTTATCGTTGTTTTACGTAGTTACATATGCTTCTTTTTCATGTCTCAAAAAGTGATTGCCTCATATTAAGGTCTTCGTATATATGAAACATTTCCTGTCCGTGATTACGTTCGCATTAGTGGATTGGTGAGATATGTCTGCTCTTCATGAATTCCTAAAATCAGTCCTTAAAATGTCCCTTCTTCTGATCTGAATATCAAAAATTTTCAGCTCGCGCTTCGCGCTCGCATCATTTGGTTAATGAAATACGTATGGTCCTAGTTAATTCCTTTAAAGAAACCTTAGAATGCCCCACTTCAGGTCTGAATTATCTAAGTTTTCAGCTCGCGCTTCGCGCTCGCATTGTTTAGCGAGACAGGTACCTATCATGATTACACAAATTTGATTATAATGTCCCTTTTTAGGTGTGAATATAACAAAATTTCAGCTCGCGCTCGCATTATTTGATTAGTGAGATACATATCCGTTTAATGACATTGTCCTTAAAATGTCTCTATTAGGTCAGTATAACTGGCAACTGAGCGCGCTTCGCGCGCTCACTAGCGCACTCACTCAAAATGATTCAAAAATTTTGCTGGTGCCCCCCTCCCCCAATTTCGTGACCCATGGTACGCAACTGTGGACATATCAATGACAATTCCTTGCATATCTAAAAACATGATTGCAAAAAATGCCAAAATATTTCAGTCATCCCCCCCACCCATCAACACGGATTTACGCCAGTGGTATGTAACATCAGTTACCAAAAACATGAACTTTTTTTCCTCATTTCCCAGAAAAGAGGATATATTATATGAAACTTGGTTGATTTCCTCCTTAGCTAACACCCCTCCTACACCAAGATGAAAGTTAATCAATTGACAATCAAGTCATAGGGTACCATTAAATATGTGTAACGTCAGTTACCAAGCAGAAAATGTAATGTCAGTTACTGAGATGTAATGTCAGTTACCATGATAAAGTGGGTGTTACCAATAGTGAAATGCGAATGTGGTCAATTTTATGGTGAAGAAATATTGAATACTTGTTTTTTAAGCATTTTCACTTTATTAAATCACACCAGAAGGAGCTTGCTATTGACTTTTAAAAGGTATAGTTCACAAGGAATACTATTTAAAATTATGGAGGGAGTTGCATTCCCATCGTGCAAAAAAAAATACAATGACATTGTTTTGCATATTTGCATACTTACCAAGTACCTAATTGTTAGTATCAGACAATTTTTTTTCCGGTTTTCGGGGGGGAGGGGATACTTTTCTCAACCTATCGCCTAAATCTGCAGCATTTGATAAGCTTAACATTGCGGTGAATGGGGTTTCCAGGGCCCCTTTTTTAGTTCCTAGGATTCTTTTGAGCATTGCCAGGCTTTAAGTAAATTCCTGGTTTATATACCTGTAAGTAGTGTAGATGTGTGATACAATTTTCGTTTTTGGTTTTTACAAGTATAGATGAAAAGTGAAATTTGACAGTTCTGACCAATGTTGCATGGATCTACTAAAACTGCATATTTTTATATTTACATATATAGTTCAGTTTCAGTTTAGATGCTGGAGTTTATTTTGTTGACAGCTTATAAAAAGAAATTAGCAAAGAGAATGATTAAACAAATTATGAAGAAAATTGAAATCTGACAGATATGAACAAGCATTGCTTGCACTGACCAGAATAGAAATCAATAAAACCGCATGGCTGCATAAGATTCGGGGGAGGGCTAGCCTAGGGGAGGAGACCCTTATTCATTTTGCCTTTTTTGAGGGGAGGGGGAGGTTGGAGAAGGAAAAGGTTTAACAAGTCAATATAAAACTGATGATGTAAATGGGTGTATAGTCAGAAAAATCCATGTGTACAGTCAATGCAATATTAAATTACTATAGGAATGAAGCTGCTATGACCCCCCCCCCCGAGTAAGTAAAACATACATTTCTTATCTTTTGATAATTTAAAATGTGAAGTATTATGAAACTTTTATGATCGAAAAAAGCCTTTACAAGTACCAAGAAAATTATGCCTCATATAGCACTGGTAAAATATGTGTAATGTCAGTTACCGACAAGTTGTGGTAATAATAAAAATGTTCAAATCAAAGAAAAGGAACTAAGAAAAAGAAACAGTTTTTTCATTGAAATGTTCCTAGACACTCGGGTATCCTTCCACATCAAGCTCACGTTAATGTGAAGCCCTGCATAGGAGATACAATACAATGATTCCACACATCTGACTTCCATGTGTTATCTCTATGGCAAATTAAGCGTAACGTCAGTTACCGACACATTTTTTCTTGCTGATGCGTAAAAAATGTGGTTACATAGAAAAACTTAGTATCAGAGGATACAGCAAGGTTCACTTTATTAACTATCAAGAGCAAACTCCCATCATTTGTTGTTTTAGAGATACACACAATGAAATGTGTGAAAAATTGTGCTGTGTAACGTCAGTTACCGTGAAAATGCCCTTTTGCAAACTTAAGCAAAACTTAAATTTTCAGCATATATTTTTCTTGCGGTGGACTTGTCCTTTAAGGTTTGCCAGCTGACTACTGTACAAGCTATTATTTTCGCATACAGAATTTTTCGCGAATCGCGGGGGTCCCAACATTTTTGCGGGTTGTTAAATTCGTGATGGGAAGATGTACAAAACACTTCCACAGCATTTCAAAGAAGCCAAACTAGTTCAAATTATGTGCAAATATATGTTCATCAAAGTACCAATGCTGATTTGTCTTTTTTTACATAAATATGTCCCTGTAAAAACAGTTATAAAATGTGGAAAAAGGTGGCTTAAATTTAGATCTGAAAATTACACCTCTAAAAGCTCTGGTCATGTGACTTATGAATATTAATGAGTATGCAAATAGATGCCAATACGTGTGTATAGAGTCAATCAGATTTATACAATAAAATTAAATTATTTCATGGAAAATACATTGCAATATTACAGTGAGTGAATAAATATTGATAATATTACATTAGAAAAATAGTTTAGGCTCTGATTTTGTTTGAGAAATAAAAAAAGTAAAATTTTAGCTAACTTTTTGAATCACTAACTGTACTTTCTAAACCTTATTTTTTGCACATATAGAGGTGCATATCTCAAGATTTTTCAATACACAGGATGTTTTTAATAGCAAAGCTCTGCTTGGCACTGACAAATAAGTGTGCCAATATTTTCCCGTGTTGTTACATTCGCGGCCGATCGGCAATTCGCAAAATCCGCGAACATAAAACCCCCGCGAAAATAACAGCTTATACAGTATACTGAATTAAAGTACTTTTCTTCATTTTTACGAAGCTCAAAGTTTCACCTGCTTTCATGTGTACCTCAAGAATACAATGTCAAAATATTAGTATGCTTGAGCAGCACTACCATTTCATTCAAGTATATTTGAGCTCATTTTAAATAGTGTTTCTTTCCCTGTGTAAAGAGTGAGCACAACACTCAGATGTTTGTTATAATGAGAATATTCTTAATACAGGTTGATGTGCACAATTGAACAAGAGGATTTCAAGGAACATGACAAGGTGATCAGACAGACAGTGAGGAAAATGAGAGACATAGGGGAAAATGAAAGAGACCCACACAGGAAAAATGAATGAGAGAGAGAGAGACAGACAGACAGTGGGAAAAATGAATGAGAGAGACAGAGAGTGGGAAAAATGAGAGAGATAGTGAGGAAAATCAGAGAGAGATGAAGAGAGAGATAGAGAAATTATAAAGAATACAAAAGAGCGAGAGAGAAGGTTTTAGATGTTAATTGTGATAAGAAGATAAGATTTGTCTGGGTTCCATGGACTTTTTAATTGTTTTTTTAAGGTTTAGATATCTTTTTTTTGGGTGGGTCAAATAGTTATGCATTGAAATAATTGATAAAAATCTTAAAAAGTACACTGTATGTGGAATTCTTTTGTCTTTTAAAAGTTATACGGGCATCTTCACTGATTAGAATAAAATATTTCATTTCATTCAAATAAATGACAATATTGATACGTGTTTGTTAGATTATGTCTTTTTCTAATATAAATGTAAAACACAATGTATAAAATATAATCATGTTAATTAAAGGGCAAGATATGCTACAACAGTATACAGATGAAAAGATCATAATATTTGAGATGGCATGTCATAATGCATAAAAAATGGCCCTGTATGTCTGCTATAGATACTATACATGGTATTGGCTGTTGAAGCGATAAACCATTTTTACTCTGTTTTATTCATATCTACATTTTTATAAACATCTACATATGTACAACAGAGTTTTGTAAAGTACATGTATGTCAACAAAATAAAAACATGTCAATTGAAGGCAAAATACCGGTACAGATACATGTAGGATCAGAATATATGAGATGGCATGTTATGTTATTATGCTTTGACATTAAACTATCTACATGTAATATATGTACATGTACAACAGAATGTTAGACTAAATTTTCTTAAAAAGGTAAAACTTGTTTTGTACAAAAACTCTTGTAACTTTGGTAGATACATTGCAATGGTTAACAGTTGTTTTTAGCAATAAGCCATTTCACTCTGTCATATTCATGTGTACATCTACAATAAACTATCAACATTAAAACAAAAGAAAGACTTTGCAAAATTTATGTCAGACAAAATATAAAAATGTCAATTTAAGTCACGATACAGTGTACAGATTGGATCAGAATATTTGCATGTTATGATGCCAAAATAAAGGACTGAATGATAAACCACTTTTTACTCAGTATGTTCTTATCTGCTTTGACATAAAACTATCTTCATGTAATTTATGTACAACAGAATGTTAGACTAAATTGTCTTAAAAAGGTAAAACTTGTTTTGTACAAAAACTCTTGAAACTTTGGAAATATTATGTTTAATATTCACAGAAAAAACCATCAGGTACTAAGAAGCAAGACCATAAATGTCATGTAGGCTATGTAGAGACTTTGTTAAGGCTAGAGATACAAATGAAATTACTGAATGGCACGGCACATACTTTTGCAATTATTTTAAAAAAATCATGAATCTCTAAGCGACCAGTAAGATGTCTGATGTAAATACAGATATTTGAATATGAATAAAAGATAAACAAAATTGAACAAAAAAAAATCATACAGGAATCCAAAGAGTTTGATATCATGCATGTTATACGCGAGATTGTTTATAAAGTTGAATTTCAAAGAAATTGACATTTTATAATATATTGGAAAGCTTATTACAACATAAAAGTGAACAATTTTAATTTTATCATGTGAACAGAACAGGATGACTTCAATAATGCATGTATATTATTTTATGAGCTAAATATATGTTAAAGTTTTTTATTTTATTTGAAATTGTTTATAAAGGGGCTATTCCACGATGATGACATAATTCTAATTGAGAGCAAAATGTAAAGCCACTGTAAGTGCATATAAATTTTGTAGAGATGAGTTTGAGGTATTTCAAGTTTTAATATTATTTTGTGATTATATTACACATCTGGGAAAAGTTTATTTGTTACTTGTATATATATATATAATTTTTTTTTTGGGGGGGAGGGGGTATCACATTCTAATTCTTTGATGTGTAATTATGGTCGTCCTGGTGCGTTGACGATATAAAGTTTTGATTTTAACCTTGGTGGTGTCAACGCTTTCCACTAATACATGTATAATGTAAATTTCTTTGAGGTCCTACTTAAAACAATTTTTTGGTGTTTTTCATCTTTAGAACAAAAGGATGTTTGCATAGGCCCTAGTATGGATATAGGTCCCTGATGAATGTGTCATAGATTATTGGGTAAAATTTCCACAGAAGTAAAATCTACATATTTAGATAGGAATGGAACTTGGAAGGATTAATTTAAGAACAGTCAGAAATATTTTCAACAAAATTACACTTAAATATAGGAATGTACATCCAGCAAAAAAAAAAAAAAATGGCACAGTTGAAGTTAAATAATTCCTGTAAATGAAAAGAGGGGGAAAAAGAAAGATATTGGAAAGAAATGAAGAGCACTTTTATGTCCTAAGCAAAAGAGCAAGAAAAAAATTAATAATGAAAAACCCATTATAAGAACAACAAAAATGTATCACTAAGAGTTGGATCCTGTTCGTCATGTGTTATACATTGTTCAATTACTCACTTTATCATCTTCACAGAGTGGTGGAAGGATTGTTTGAAAGAGTTTTGGTTATCTTGTCTGTTGCAACATTCCTCTTGGCCTTCTAGTTCTTCATCGTTAACATCTTTGTAAAGGGCCTGGAAACTGGCTTGTGAAGAGTCTAGGTCATTTTTGGCCTTTGCCAAATTCTTGTTGGCGTCATTTAGTTCTTGTTTGAGACTATGCATTTTTTGGCCAAATCACGATTCTTGGTCATGAGATTGTTATTTTCTTTAATGTGTTGGTCTTCCATTTTATTCAGGAGTAGCTCCACTTCACTAATCGCCTTTATCTCTTTTTTCATACCGATTTGAGCTGTAAATTGTCTATATGTTGTTCTTGTATAAATGCCTATGATTTCTTGAATTGTCTTTTCAATAATTTGCTTCGTTGTGGTTTCCAGGTTTCTGTCCAAAAGATAAATAGGAAATACATGGCATTGTAAATCAACTGTACAAACTGACATTTACCTGAAGAAATCTATGAAAGAATTTCATGGAACACTACATTATCAGTGTAAACACCATCTTTTTCAGGGAACTGGCCATTTCGTGTTAGTATTCTGATGTTTCTTTTGTCTCCAACCCGACTCATTGCAACATAGAGTTGGCCATGGGAGAAGAAATCTTTTGAGAGGTACAACCCAACTCTGGAGCGTTGTGGCCCAGTGGATTACCGGTAGTCTCCAGACTTTGAAACAGAGGGTCGTGGGTTCGAATCCCAGCCATGGTGTAATTTCCTCAAGAAGCTGTGTGCGCTGTGAACGGGTAATATAGGAGCGCCTTGAGCACCTAACAAGGTGGATATGTGCGCAATATAAATACCCTATATTATTATTATTAAATAGAGTTTGTCCTTTTGATTTGTTTGCTGTCATGGCAAAACATGGCTTGATTGGAAATTGGCTTCTCTGCATCTGGAATGAAATCGAGTTGTGTCTGAAGGCAAGATGGGAATTCTAGGAATGAAAATCTGCTTCCCTGTATGGACACCCATAGCAACAGTTGCTTCAATCACATGGTCATACATGCTGTTGATCAGATATCCTGTTCCATTACAGTGGCCATTTGCAGGATCAAGATTTCTCATAAGCATGATTGGATACCCTTTTTTTTTAGACAAAGAAAGTGCGGTGGCATCCCTGTAGATATGGTATTGAGGAACTCCAGAGGGTATTGCTGATGGTAGCCAAATCTGTTGAAATATAGGATTAAATGTACGATGTGTTAATGAAACTGGGTAGGTAGGTCATTGGATTGACCTAATTATCAAGAGAAGGTAACCTTCTCATTCATCATGAAGGCTTTATCTCCCGATTTCACTGATATTGACATACATGTAGATTCTAGGCCTACAAAAAATATTCTCACTTCATTCTCACCTGATTGGCAAGCAGGTGACAGTGAAGTGAGAATGTTGTTTGTATGTCAAAGAAATCGAGAGATAAAACCTTTTTGATGAAGTTTTGCGACATGTACCGTCGCAAGAAATACACATCGCTTGTGTTACGCGCTTGCAATTACTGCCGCTGCATAGAGTGCAAGGGATGCGTGTAGCGGTATCCTCAGCAGGGCCTAGTATTGGATATAACCACACGTGTGTGGCCGCATGCATGTGGCTGTATACACTGCCTATAACATAAAAAATTTCTTACCACTTATGACCAGCATTCAGGGCTGCGAAAAGGAATGCAAAAAAGTTAAGAATTGTTACAAAAATTTAAATAATGCGACCAAAATACCACAAACAACCCCTCTCATGACAATCTGCGAATAATTTAACCATGTTTAGAAAAAAATTCAGCTCGATTGAGTGGAAAACCTCAGAGAAAAGCACCGTCAAACAAATGTCAAACGGAAGGACACTCAAGATTAGCCAAATTATAATAACGATGACCTGAGAGAATGATTCTTCTTCTTTACAATGATACCAGAATCATCAAATTTTTAATATAAATTTAGAGCAGCAATGACTGAATAAAAAGAGGTGTTGTGGTTCGCACCCAGCTCATTAAATATGCTTATGAACCTCTCTAGTCATGAATATCACTTGGATAATGAAAGAAGCTACTTTTTGAGGATCTGCCTACTGACTGGACGGTGCATGTACTGCAATGGCATGCTGTCCTTGGCTCCGTGGAGATAAGCCTTCATACTATATGAATTACTCTGTACGAGCCTCCTGGCTAGGCAGGAGGCTCCTAGGCCAGAGCACTCAACACTAGTGCGCGGTTAGTATTAGTATACTAACCTCGCACAAAGAACCGCATTTGGCAGTGAATTTCTAACTAGTGGGTTGCGCATGCTGAGACGCCACTTCTGGCGTCCACAACACACGACTTCTTTGGCTTGGTTTTTTCTGTGCGCGAGTGGAGTGAGGCTAGAGATTAAATCAATCACTACGTGCTTAATCTCCACGGAGCCAGGGATTCCACTGCATTCACTTACACACACTGTCGTTTTTCCCACGGTTAGACTCTACCTAAAAAAACTATCAAATCTTTAACTTTTGTAGCCCTAAAATATTCTGGGCTACAACTTTATTTCCCCTCTTTAGGCACTAAATTGTGCCTTTTTAAATTATGCATTTATGTTGCATTTTACAAGAAGATTGTAAGAAGGAGAGCATTCACTCACAGATGTTATTGTCGCCATCTTGTCTTCTTTGTTTTTGCAGCCTAGCTACGAGACGCGTATAGAGGGCGGCAAAATCATGAGCAGTGCTAGATAAAAAATGCTTACATTTGCCGATAAATATTGTGAATCTCACGGTGATGTATGCAGGTGAAAAGTTTTTGGTCATTGCGTATCTTCTTTTAAATTTTGATAGATGCGCGTATGGGTCATTCCATGGGGTTGGGGCAAAAATTGTGACATCAGGGTCAAAAAATAGAAATGTAATAAATGAAAAGTTTTTTTTCTTATATGTTTCATGGGACAATTCTTCAACTAAATCCACTTACAGGCATTTCATACCACCCTGCATATTTGAGTAAATTGCGAAACAAGATTTGACAAAATACCACCGTTACACGGACATCATTTATCATCCTTACTTAGACTATACTCTCCCACTGTCAAAATAAAAGGGTTGATCTCAATTCCTCTTAATTAATATTTTGCTAACAACATTTTTAGTCACTTTATTCCATATTTTCCAACATGGCATATATATTTTGAAAGATTTAGCATCAATAAATGGAACTTGATGCTCTGTGTGTATACCAGTGCCATGTTCTGTGTCGTTCTTTTTTCTCACCAGTCAAGAAAATTCAATTTATGATGGCATGTAGAACTAAATAGTTGACAGAAGTCATGCCTCAACAGAATGGAATATTCTTTTTGGAAAAACTCAACTACTCTTTCTGGCCTAACCTTCTATTTTTGGTGTTACCACCGTTACATGGACATCATGTCTCTGTAACAGAGGTATAATTTGAAGCATTGTAAGTTAAGGTCCATTAATGGTCATCACATACCAAATAACACTTTCTGCCTTAAATTATTTGCACAAGATCAATTGATTATATTAGAAAAAAAACATTTTGCATGTCAAATTCTTTGCAAATAAAAGAAATTTAAATTAGAGTTTAAACAAAGAAAAATGTACAAAATTATTGACAAATTATGTGTCGTTCTTTTTTCTCACCAGTCAAGAAAATTCAATTTATGATGGCATGTAGAACTAAATAGTTGAGAGAAGTCATGCCTCAACAGAATGGAATATTCTCTTTGGAAAAACTCAACTACTCTCTCTGGCCTAACCTTCTATTTTTGTTTGGTGTTACCACCGTTACATGGACATCATGTCTCTGTAACAGAGGTATAATTTGAAGCATTGTATTAAAGTTAAGATCCATTAATGGTCATTACATACCAAATTACCCTCTCTGCCTTAGAATATTTGCACAAGTTCAATTGATTATACTAGAAGAAAAACATTTTGCATGTCAAATTCTTTGCAAGTAAAAGCACTTTAAATTAGAGTTTAAACAAGGAAAAATGTACAAAATTATTGACATTATATTTAAAATCATACTAATCCTTAAGGTTCCACTTCCGTCTGTCTCTGGAAACATTTATGTTTCTGTCTAAAGGGGAAAAACGAAACAGTGCTATCTTACGATCTCCAAATCTTTTATTACTTTGAAATATCTCCTTCAAGATATTACTTTCAAATGTAGATACCTCTGTTACACGGACATCATGTCCTTGTAATGGTCATATTGAATAGCATTACTTGAATATTTGACATATTTTTCTAGTATCAACACACTTAATGCAAGTTTAGTTAACTCATCTTACTCAAGTGTAGTAATACAACATCTACAAGCAAGCTTCTGTAATTTATATCAATGAACAGGTAAAATGTTTTTTTTATTCATACACAATTATAACATTTTTTTATACCTTTGATACAATATTCAGGTGAAAAATATGTAGGGAAAAGGTTATAGTTTTAATAGTTCTTCTAAGCTATGGTTTTTCAAGACAAAACAAGACAAAGTTGGCATAGACATGGACAACGCATTTATACCTTACACATATAAACTTGTTCAATTTGTTAACTCTAATTTGTTTTACCTCAGTTACATGGACATCATGTCCTCAAAATGGTAGTGTAGAAGTGACATTAATTAAAATACAATCATGTCATCACTGGAACTTACATACATTAGATAAAACATTAAGTTCCAACATGCGAAAAGGACAATTGTAAAGTACTTAGTGGACAAATTTAATTAAAAAAACTCACCACCTTTATATCTTCTCAAGTTCTGTTTTTTTTAACAGAGTTGTAAGCGAGAAAGTAAAATGTACTAAGCTATTCTAATGTTCAAAAATAAAACTGCAAGAACTCTTTGGTAAACTTCTTACTGGCAAATGCAAAAAATGTTTTACACTGTACACTAAACCTGACTATTAAAATTAACATGCAATATTTCTCTCTGCATTCAGGTTACAAGTTTATGAACTTCAAGAAGACTGGTGACCCAATAAGAAAGTTTGGAAGAGGATTCTGTCAATGTCACAAAGTGGATGGAGGTAGAATTGTGCCTCGCCATCAGGCCAGGAGTACAGGTCACCAGATTGACACTTCATGTACTGAAGATATACATTTTCACCTTGAACAGAGGCTACCTGTAGTTGAGAAAAATAGTATTTGGAAGTTTGACTATATTTTTTAAGCAATAAGCAAATATTTTTTATATTATATCAAATCATTTACTTATTTATGTCTTGACATTTTCTCATTAAAGGGGGTGGATTACTAGGGACAATGAATCTGATCTGTTCTTGCAAAATACACAGGAACCTTCACTTTGTATTTTTTTCATAGCAAATAGAATTCATCATTTCATAGTTCATAAATTAAATATAAAGTTACGTTTTATAGAAGGTTTTTGTATTTGTGTTGTTGTGTTCTACTTTGTTTTCACAATACAATTACTTGCCCATTACCTTTTCATAAATTATCTGTACTTCAATTTCATTTCTCAATGGATTTATTTCATCTAATTTTATTCTGCATTCTAATCAAGGGTGGTTATCTAGACAATTCCATTTAGTTTTTTATGACCATCCTATTTAATTTTCATCGCTGAAGTTTAATTGTTCAAGCAATTACATAATATATGTATGTTTTATTGGAATTAAATGAATTAATGGAATTCAAATCTGCAATTTACCTTCTGATACAGCAAATAAACTCTTGTGAAACAAACTTGATTGTGTGACATTTTCTTTTGTTCACTTGTACATGTTTTAAAAATCTCATTATATTGCAATAAAATAAAATCACATTGAAAACAATCACACAGGCTTTTGCTTTCTGATAAAACGAACCCCCCCCCCTCTCCTTACAATTGAATATATAGAAATCAAAATACAAAATATTGAGAGAAAAAAAGAATGTGCTGAAAAGTATAACATTCAACAAGATGAAAAGTTTTGGGAAGGTTAGGCCTAGAGCCAAGAATTACTAGTAATTGGATTATGACCATGCTTCATCATACACAAAGCACATGTACTATGTGTAGGGGGTAGTAACAGAAAAATTATTTAGCCCCCCCCCCACCCCCCTTCTTTCGGATTGGGATCAGCTGACAAGCAAAAAAAATAATAAAAAAATTAAAAAATTTTTTTTTAATAAAATAAATTTTAAAAAATGGGGGGGGGGGGCCTGCCTCCCCCGTGGCGCTGCCACTGGTTCTAAACTCTCATTTTTTGGGGAAATTCAAATTCGATCATCAGGTCTTTGATACCCATATTACGTAGAATCAGTAGGAGCCAATTTAAACAAGGCGAGAAAGCCACGAGATTTTGTACCAAATCTGAGATGTCAGCATGATCATCGGTGATAGAGCAGTTTTGAGTATACCCATTGGCCTATTTAAATAACATATTTCGGTGTTTAAAAAAATCAACTAAATTGCGATTGAATCATGTCAGCTAACATTCAAAACATGTTTGCACGGAATCACAGTAATAAAAACATTATTTCTTTGGGGCCGTTTAGCAAATCTGGAACAAACACGGCGATGTCTCAATCACATATTTCACTTACACGAAAAGATACATGTGGGACTGTAGTAAAAGATTATGGAAAATTAACGAGATTTTTCAAACTTAAAAACACTTTCTGCATGATAATATAGTTTCACATTTTTAAGATAAGGTTTAACTGATTTAAAAATACGAGTATCGGGATAAATCTCCGTACTTACGTCGCTTTGAAAGGGAAAACATCGTGGAGATCCAATCCACCGTTACATGGACATTGCAGGAAGATTCCCAATTGCAATGCTGCAAAACACCCGATATCATAGCCGTTCATGTGCACGTGGATTTCGGCTAACATCCCGTCCGTCTGATACAACGACGGTCTCTTCTCCGGTCTCTCCTTTTTACATACGCGATGAAATGTGATCCACCGTTACAAATTTGGCCCGGACATCGCCCAAAACATCGGCGACCCTCGATTAATTTACATGACATTAACATTGGTTTTCAAAGCTAATCTTTTGATGAAAAGTTGCTTACTGCCTGCCCTTTATTTCTGACACATAACTTTGGAAAGAATGATTTCTGAATTTTAGTTATTTACCACTTTACCGCCGTTACAGAAAAAAATAAACGCGGACATCGCATGTAACGGTGGTATGCGATGTTGTAGGAATGATTTATGATATGAAGCCTCTTTTCATTTGCTATCCCATTACTGTTTTGTTATTAAACAAATGTTGCTTTATCAATCATGGCCATTTGAATTTGACTAAGTTTATCTTTTAATTAGATATCTTCAACTGAAAATGACCATTTTGGATGTCACACTTGGTACCCCAAAAAAGAGTCTGGACATCATCATTTAAAGTCTCACCATCAAAAATACTTGAGGTTCAACATTTTTATTTCTGCATCAAGTAATTGCTTACATAACTGCCTTCCAACAAAACCACATTGCAACATCCAAACGCCAAACACATTTTCAGGATAAAGCCAACAATTCATAGGGAACACAAAAAAGTGCTGTTGCCCCAACCCCGTGGAATGACCCGTATGCGCAGACAAGGTTCATAGCGCAGATTTGGGGCACTCTACCATAGTTTTATTGTAGAGGCTCCAGTCTGAAAATTAGAATCCCTGTTTTCAGGGATTTCTTTGTTTATCCTTGGTTTGTGCCATTGTTAAGATTTCTTTATCATAAGTTTTTCATAAATGTTTTCATGTAGGTAGTGAGATTTGATCAAATAATCAGTTGAAAAGATTGTTATGAATGATCCATGGTTAAACCTTTGTTTATTTTTGTGTCATCTTTATAAATCATATTTTTGTAAATATTCCTTTTTTTTCATTGTTTCCCTTCTCAGACAAAGAGGAACAGAGCTCGTTGAGGTAAGAATTATATTTAATGCTTTTTGTTTAAGTACATACTGGGATATTAATACTCTAATTCATATTTTTGTTCACTGTTCCCAGAAATTTATTTTAAGAATATATTCACTCTTGAATATTTCTTTATGGTGGAATAGGTCTTACCAGCTAACAATATTTGTGAAGGATTTAGGGTGTGTTTATGCTTCCATTGCAAGGACAGAATCAGCGTTTTCAAACGTCGATTCAAAACGCCGATCGTAAACGTGGTTCTGGGTGTGCTGTTTATGCTTAACTTTTCAGAGGCGAAATCACGATCTCCAGCTGGCTTCGCATCGTAATTTTCGTTGAGCAGGAAAGCGAGGTCAAATAGGGCGCGCCCTTTTTCGAAAGTTTTTTTCCCCGAGTGTTGTTATGGGGAAGGTACGTCGACTGTCATATAAACATCGAACAATTTCCGATATTTTAGTCATTGCATGGAGCTTCTTGATATAGCCATATAATTTCCACATGGTGAGGATAATAGTAAGAAAAAAAAAGAATATTAAGTATACAAAATAATAAGATATCTATTTGTTTATGCTACTTGGGCATTTGGCGATGTCTCCTCATTATAACTCATGTTCCAGGTTTTTTTGTGTAAATCCCTCATTGTTCATCGTGATGACAAATTGGAAGAGTAATACTAGTAATAGTACTATGTTACACATGCAAAACAAGGGAGATGAGAGGTAATTCCGTGGAGGTAACATGCGACCATGGAGCAATGCGACTGTATTTGCCCGCGGATTTTCATCTCACCGGAAGCATGTACCAAATGACGTCATTTAAACACGTTTACGATCGTGGTTCTGTTTATACTTCCCCAGAAAGCCTGATTCTGGTCAAACAACTCTTACAAACGCACCTTTTTGTGAGTTTACGATCGGCGTTTTGAAACAGCGTTTAAATGAAAGTAAGCATGGACGCAACCGTGTTTTGGACTAATCACGTTTGGAAACGCTGATTCTGGTCTGAAAAGTGGAAGCATAAACACGGCCTTAATTGTCCATGTGTAATATTCTCAAGTAAGAAGATTTATTTTTCTCTCTCAGTCTTTCGTCTCTTAGGCTAATTTTGAAATCTCTGAGAAAGATAGATTAAATTTCAAGATTAGAAACAATATTGTCTTATTGTATTCTACAGATTTATCAATAAAAATGTGTGTCTGATTGATTGCTTGATTACTTGTGTAGTAGATGAACTTTGTCAGGTTTCTACTGTATGTAAAAGCAGAGTAGGATTTGACATTCAGCAACACTTAGTGATTTTGCTGATTTACATATATGCATGTTTAAAAAAAAAACCGTAAAATAATTCTTCTTTCTCTTTTTTGTACAGTTAGATAAAGTCGATAGTATTTTGAAGTTTCATATCAATAGCAAATGCAAGTAATTCAGTAGATTTTAGGGGAAGAAATAATCTGCTTAAAAAACTTGTCTTTGCATAACTTCTGGAAATTCAGGGTTTTTTCCATTCCAAAATAAATACTACAGTATGACCTGAAAAATTCTTGGAGATTATCTTGGCTTATCCAACCTACACAAGTTACCTTGTGTAAGTTTGTTTGATAACATTGTGATGGAATTAGGTTACAGCATACAAAATGCAGTATCTCCTTAAAATTTGAAGGGAATGATTTAAATACAAAAATATGAATATGATTACATCTCTTTTGCATTTATGACTGAATCAATATGATAAAATAGAGATCTATTTATTCAGTACCCTTCCCATCTTAAAGTTGCCCCCTTTCCACTTACAAGTCCCAATGTTTGCAGTCCCTTATTATTTTTTTTTACCTTTGGTGGATGAGGCCTGAAGTGATCCAGTATACCCCCCAAACCCTGTAAAAACTTGATCTGAAAACGGTCAGTTAATCAAACAAAACTCTAAAATCGTACGTAACTTGATTATCAGCTAATCAAAAGCGTGCATTTTGGACTTGCGTTTAAAGGAGAATGAAACCCTTGAAACCAGCTGAATCCATATCAAAGAGAAAAATCAAAGAAACATATTGTTGAAAGTTTGAGGAAGATTGAATGAATAATAAGAAAGTTATGAGCATTTGAATATCGAGATCACTAATGCCATGTAGATCCTCCCATTGGCAATGCGACCAAGATCTGTGATGTCACACACGTACAACTCCCTCGTTACTTTAGTACTTATTTCACTTATATTCTCACTTTTATAGAGTCTATCACAAGGTGAGGTGTTCTCTTTATGAGAAGACAAGTACAGGGGTTTCACAACATTATATCATTGATGAATCGTTTGTCATATGATTAGAATGAGCAAAAAGAGATGTTTTGGGGTATATTTTCAGCGTCCAAAAGGTGAGAGTTGTTCATCTGTGACATCATAGATCTTGGTCGCATTGCCAATGGGAGGATCTCCATAGCATAGTGATCTCGACATTCAAATGCTAATAACTCTTCTATTGCTAGTCCCCAAAAACGTGTAAAAAGGATGTATTTTTTAAGATAGGCCACATTATGTACGTAACAAATAAGGGTGTCAAAAACACTAAAATAATGATTTTTTAAAATCTATTTCTCTAGGAAAGCTACATGTTTAGGGTCAAATTTGCGAGGGTATAAATAAGACTAAAATGTTTTGTAAGGATTTACTTTTCGCCCCAATAGTAAACACTACGTGTATAGAGTCCGATTTGCACGAGGTATGGGAGGTGGGGCCATACTAAACCCATTGATATAGGGATGTACATGTAGGTAAAGGTAAAACTGACGACCGACGTCCGTGTTTAGGGGTTCAATTCAAGGAATACTTGCCAAGGGTATCATTTTGTTTCCAATACTTGTTAAGGGTAGGGTTTCACACGCCAATACTTGTTATGTTACGGGTGCACTTTCAGAATATGGAAAATACTTGTTAAGATGCTTTTCGAGACCCCATGGTCGCGCATGGTATCCACTCATCAATGGAAGTGGCCCTTTTGGAATGCACTTCAAACATACACAGGATATATTTTGGATGATTGCATTTCAAGGGACATATCAGTAATAATGATTTTATTCATATACAGCTTGACCTGCAGAAGTCACTGAGTGATCAAGGGCCATTCTCAGTCATCTTTCACAAACTAACTGATGTAGTTACACAGGCAGCTAAGGGAGACAACAAAGCAAGGTGTATGATTGATAATCTAGAGGTAAGGACTGATTCCTTTAACAAAGTAGATTGTATTTTGGGTTGGGTTTGAAGAAAAACTCTTTATTAGGTGCTTTCAGACTCACTCCTTCATCACACACCTGTAAACTAGCGAGAACTTATTTTGACCCTATTAACAACCGATAATTATTTTTTCCATATTTATATAACCACCTGAAAGCTGAGCAGAAGAGACGCGCGCACTCTTTCAAAATCGCAAGTTCAGTCAGTGGGGCTATCTACTTTCTATAGCTCCCAAGTACCTTCACCCAGCGTACTAGCTGGATGGGATAGATGGTAGATAAGTTGTGTTGTAGACTTGTAGGTAGTGAGATTTGATCAAATAAATAATAATTTGAAAAGTTTATGTAATATTTGAAAATACTTATTAACTAAGAGGTATTTGTTGATCGTGGTACATTTCCTGATTAGAAAGTACGAGGTATTTAAACTTTCCAATTGGGTCTGAAAGCAGCTGTTTAGTTTCATAACATGGACCTTTATTTTCACCACAAATCAAATGTCTTTCATGAAATATAAACCATTATTAAAGGAATTTCCAGAAAGGAAGAGAGAGAGATATTCAAGGAAGCTGGATCGTTTTTGTTTGGTGAGATCTACATGTAAATCTATATTCTAAGGAAGATTGGATTCTCCAATGGCAGTCACTATTGTATGAAAATGAAGATCTACCGGTATATGACCCTTGTTAATGATTTGCTAGAAAAAGCAATTGGCCTTACTTTGTTAATTGGCCCATTGATCTACTGTTGCCACTTTCCACCCAGAATACATAGGGGACTGTTTGTCAGGTCATGCATGACTTTCATGACTGGAGCATCATGATATAGATACATGAAAGCTTGAAGTTTTCCTTGATAATACATCCACAAAGTGCATGTAAATTTTTTTTGAAATTCAATAATAATTTACATACATTTTTTGAATGAATATTATGAAACTTAAAGTGCTGTAACAAATGACCTAATAGCTAGTCGGCCAGTGGTAAGACAAACACATTGAATTTCATACGTTCATGTAGGACCTAACCACAAACTAATATGAAGGACTATTTAAAGTAAACTTGTTTTTCACTTTTTACCTTGCCTCTTACACATATTTAACTTTTTTTTCCGCATTAGGGTTTGTAAGCATGAACTTAACTGGGGCAACTATTTTAGTTTGTTGGGTCATTGATTTTTACTGCACTCATTTTATGATGAGCCAAATTGGCTTCAAAACACCAAGAAATAAACAACCCTGTTTCACAAATTATTGAGTGTGATTTTATGCAGTATTTAACTCCATGTATGTCTATGTGCACTTACACACGTAAGTTCATAGGTGACACTGCAGTAGTGTACTGCCACTACCCTCTATCTAACCAATGTGATGGGTACTCAAGGCTGAAAGTGATATGATTTGAACAGATAACATAAACATAACACTGAAAATTTCATCAAAATCTGACAAAGAATGCTTGTGGAAATCCTGGATCCGCCCCTGTAATGAATCCCTAATAATGGGTACCTTTTAAGAATTTCATTATTTTGGTGAAACAGTTCACTACGTATGTATTTCTTCACAAATATGCAATGAGCAAGCTGATGATGTCATATCAGTAAGTGCCACTTAGTCTTTTGTATTATATTATGTGAAATATCATATTTGGTCCTCCAAGAATAAAATAACAATGATTGACTGCTGATTTATTGTGCATAATACTAATTGCTGCAACTTAAAGGGAGAAATGTCATACACACATGTATGAAAATATGAAATTATGATTTCATATACGGTAATAAAGAAAAGGGAAAGTGGGGACATGACATCATCCTACCTACATGTATTGCATATTCATAACTGCGTGCATATAATTGTTTTAACAAAATATTGCTAAACCTTTTTTTCATTGGTTATCACATTTTAACGAAATTCCAGCATTTTGCTTTTTGAAATTTACATTATTTACATTTAGATATGATTATTTTTTTGTCCGGAGTACACTGTAGGCCTACTCCTTTTTTGAGACTCCGACAGATGATGCAAGATTTGTTTACCCCTCAGCAGTAAAGTAATGAGGCATAACATTTTACTGAAGCAGTGCATAAATGGCATTTGAATTGATCCAGTTACAACAAAGGAAAGGAGTAAGAAATCACAACCCATCTGTTGTCAAGGAAGAAAATACCTATAGAAACTTTTTTTTTTGCATTTCAAAGCGACTAGATAGTATTAACGATAGATACATACATCTGTATATTAGGTAAGGTATTAAAAAGGCTAACAAAGTCTTGCTCTAAAGTTATTCAGCTTCATGTACATCTATGAACAAACATAGATTTCTTAGCGTAACTCTTATGATTGTTTGTAAAATGTATAATTTGATAACTTCATTTTGTGTATATTGGTTTTACTGAATAATCATACAGTACATGTAGGTTTTAATCATGTTGGTGACAGATTTTCAAAATCATGTTTGGTAGTAAGGATGTTTTCATGTGGATCATCATTCCTGATGACAACCAGAACATGCTGGTCGAAATATCGTCAACAGTTCTTTTCAGAGCTAACATCCCGGGGGGGGGGCACTCAGTATATAATGCATAGTGGGTATGTGCCGCGGAGGGGACCCCCATTTTTACACTCAAATTTCCGTTCCAAGGCATAGCATTTCTGTCTTTTTGAGAAAAAGAACAAAGAAAGCCGCTCCAAGGCATAGCATTTCCTTCTTATCGAGAAAAAAGAAGAAAGAAATCCGCTCCAAAGCTTCGCATATTTTTCGTTACGCCGTTCCGGTCGCATTGATAAGCGGCCGTAGAGCGCTTTTCGACCATCGCCTAAGCGCGAGCGCACCGGCAGAGGCCGCGCTAGCTGCGTCATGCACGATTGCCCGTTCCATAGGGATGTATACGCACTCACAGAGATACGGAGATCCGTTCCGAGGACCCCCGTTTTCACAAACATTTGTAGTTCCGAAGCCCGTTCCGAGGACCCTCCTTTTTACAATAAGCCCGCTCCAAGGCCCCCGTTTTTTGCCTCGCCCGCGGCACACCCCTACCACTTTTTTGGTCGAGTGCCCCCCCCGGGGCTAACATACAATCAAGAAAGAATGACAAACAGTCCTGTTCAGGACTACATACATGGTGTTTACCGTGAAAACCTCCATTATTCTCTCTACCACTGAAACCTTCAAAGATCATCTTAGTTGGGATGTTTTAAATATGTTTCCTGCCCTTTTTATCTCTGATATGAATCTCAAACTTCAATAATTTTTAGTAAAGTGATAGTTTTCATTTCTTTCGCAAATAGATTTAGCTACATGTACACTGTATGAAATGTTTATTCCTGAATAGTTATATGTGCTAAAATCAAACATGGAGCACCGTCCTTCGCTTGGCTGGAACTCATTTCTCATAGCGACTCTTAATCCTGGACTTTCACACTTAAAAGTAACATGGCAATTGCTTGGCTAACCCTGCTATTTTTGCACACTCAAATCGGTAGTGTGTGTGTGCCCACTGTGAGAAAAGAAAGTGGACCAAGCTATAACCCTGTAAGTTAGGTGAAGGCAGCTAACTTGCAATTTAACCCCATCTATATACTGGGTTAAGGAAAATTTTACATATGAAACAAAGGTATCTGAAATAAGGAATATTCGGCTACAGCCACAGGTATGTCTACTTCTCATTTTCTAAAACCTTTTTTTTTTAAGTGTTGTAGTAGGGATTGTTTCTCACACAGTTTGGATTACACTATATATATATATATATATCTCAGTGTACACTTTTTTGGAACTTACATGTTGTTGAAGTTGTTCATTTGTTATTTGGGAGATGAGATATGATGCAGATTAACATTAGGGTCTGCAAGTCCAGACTATTAGTGATTGTGAGTGATTGTTTTCAGGTCGACTGGATGACCACCATGTATGCACATGCTGCAGGTACAGAGGAATGTTCAACAGATACTAGGTTGTATATTACCCCTTTCATACGTTCATGGAGCAGACTTAGTGCAGACTATTTCTATTCATGAAAGGTTGAGTACCAGAATAGTACAGACTAATTGAGTGCCGCTGATAGGACTTGGTCCGCATAAGCAGCATTTGTTCTCATCTTGAAATTCATGAACAGGAATTTCAAATTGTAAAGACTGTGACACTGCGCACGTTTTTTTAACATGATAATAATCCGGATATATATGTATTTCCATTCTGCACTCTTACCAAGCAATGGGTACACACTTAGCTGATCCAGACTATTAGAGGATGAATTAATGATAGCTCGTAAGGTTTAGTATAGGAGGATGATAGGGTCCCTACACTTTCATGAATGGACATTGTTTTAGTGGCAATTGCATACCACATGTGCTGACAGATGGTTGTTGATATGGCCTTTGTAACACTGATGGAACACTGATGTGTTAGCCCTTGAAAAGAAAAGGTTTGGGAACACAACCCTGGGCTGTAGAGGGTTGCATCCTAGGTTGCTTTAACTTGCGTTTACTTGTAAAGATAAATGTTACTGGATAGTCTATGGGCCTGTATTCAAAACTTTGGTTTAATTTAAACTCTGGTCTAAAGTTGTGATTTAACTATGGATAGCCAATTGAGACCCAAATCTCCAATATCACAGGTTTGATTTGTATAATCTAATCTGTCACTTGGGTCATTCATAACTCTCTGGGTACAATGAATCAGTTTTCTTCATCATTATAGCATGGTTAAACAACATAATGAGCATAAGAAATATAAAATTACAATGTTAATACAATGTTTCCCATAATGGCACAGAGTTAGACCATGGCCTCTAGAGGTTAATCAGACTTCAGAATACAGGCTTGTGAGTTTATCATACCTGTACAGTAAAAGAGAGACATAAAACAATGACATTTTGATTTATGGTTGATTCTGATATAAATTGCAAAAATCCAATAGTTATCAATAACCTAGTAATTTTCCTGGGAAAGACCTGTCTGGCTGGTGAATTATAGACCTGCCTGTAATATAGATGATTTTATACACATTCATGACTACTAGAAGTTTGAATGTCCAATGACTTGTTGATGCCAACTCAGGAGCCAGGTTTCCAAGCTGAATGCATTGTGCTTTTAATGCACAATTTTAAAGAGCCATGCAATGTTTTTTCCTTTTTCCCAGCAGAAAATTTGAATATTTATAAAAATGATAAGAAAAAATGGGCTTTTAAAATGATAAGCCCATTTTAATGATGGATAGATCTTTGTTATTCAAATACTGGTATTTGAAACAAATGCTGTATTTATGTCATTTTTCATCCAATTTATTTCAGGTGAAACTTCACGGTTTTGCTTGTATTTCTTTCTTTTGATTCTTTCAAATGAATTTCAACTCTTGGTGAGCTTGCCCTTTGAATTGTTGAAAAACTTATAAAAGCAGAAAATAAATATAAGGAAATAAAGTTGTTTTGGAGAGTGAGTCTACATCCCCCTTTCATACTGTTATACTGCTTAGAAGGAGATCTCTCAAACTTTACATATTCCCATATCATAAAATTGAATTGTTACATGAACTTGTTTTGCACAAAGTTATTTTACATGTAAAAGAGAAAAGGAAATGCAATAGCTTTGTCAAACTTGACAAGTACGAACAGTGTGATATTTTGTATTCATTTTAATGCATTATGAATTTTGTAGCATCTCCAATTCCTTGGAAGAACAAACTGCAAAGCTACATGTCTGTTTATTTCACTGTGTGATTGAATGACAGATAATTCTTTTTTCTTTTTGTCTCTTCCACTGAAGATGAAAGGAGACTTAGGATCCAAATGAAATGTGAAATCAAACATGGTGTACATATAATAGGGGGTTCCATGACATTTGATCTGGCGATAATTGCTCCGCTGCAAATTCCACACATTTATGGAATGACCAACTTCAACCCCGGATTTAACACTATATAGCCTATCCTAACCCTACCCTTTATCTTAGATGAAATAAAGCCCGGAGCAATTGTCGCCGTAGTAGATGTTGTGTAACCATAATAGGGATGTACATGTACTTCAGGAAACTCATGAAGGTATGGGTGGGAGGGACTCAGTCTGGCTGTTGGCTTGTTTCAAAGTGCCTTAACTGCCCTTAAAGCATATTTTAAATTACAAAAATATGAATTTCAAAAATGTATTCTTGACTATGACATTTTGTTATTTTCAGATGTACATCAAGGTTAATCCTGATGTAGTGGTCTTAGATCCTCTAAGTGCCGTCAAGAACCTGATGGATCGTAATATTAGCTATCAAGTCCTACTAGATTCCCTCCAAAGTAACCCTGGTAAGTATATCATTACTGAAAGGAGAGAGTCTTGATATTCAAGACACCAGACAATTTTGTTGTGCCTAGGTCCATGGCCAAACCCATCATGCACCTTACAATCCAAATGGTCTGCAACTACCATTCTCAAACTTGATAATGAGAGATAAGTGCTCATAATTTTTACGATCTTATTACGAGGATATGGTTTTTTGAAAGCCAGGTGCAACAACTTTCTTCATTGCATTTAGAAATGATGAGACAAATCAATCCGATTTATGCTTCAAGTATTTCACTGACCTAATGACATTGTATTGTTTTCATTAATTATTTTGCCATGAATTTGTTGTCATTAATCTGGATAATTTTTTGTAACCACATAAACAAATTTGATTGATGCACAGATTGTGTCACCTTAACAAAAAAAATGTTTCACCTATTGGTGTGTTTTGCTTTTTTAATGCCTCATATTGACTTTGTTCACAAAATAATGCTGAGCTCTCTATCTCTTGTCTGATTAATAATCTGGATTGTATTAAAAGGATTGCAGGCTCAATCACAATTCAACAGAGTGATTAATATAACCTGATGAATAGACAAGAATTATTCAAAAATTGCAATCCCCAGTACAGTGCATCACAACTCCTACACCTTTCAAACTGTCTTTCCTCACATTTAACAGCTATCATGCTTCAGTATGCATTATTAAGAAATTGCTCGAATGAAAAGAAAAAGAAAGAAAAAAGTTTGATTGTATATATCATATATTTACTTATTTATTCTTAGATATTCATAGGAAAGTCAAAGTACCCAACTTTGTTGAAATCCATACAACCAAAGAAACGGAGATTATGCAGCTTCTACGCAAGGCTCAAGTAGGATTCCCTTTAGGTAAGGATATGAAATTGAGGAACAGTTGTGAATACCATTTGCATATTCTCTCTGTAACCATATATGGTAGTGAGTGTCCTGTGGTAGGTATATACATGTTTTGTACTGTCATTCTATTTTCTATGGTATTATGATTTGGTAGTAATGATTGATAATGATAATTCTCAAATTATTATTTTTTTATAATGATGATTATGATTTCACAATCCTCATTCATTAAGTTGTCTCTATCATGACTATTATATTATCATTTGTAATTTTAGATAAACAAGATTGAGAAACAATTAGAAGTATGAGGACGGATAACCAGAAAGCACTTGTAAATATTTAGAAATACACACACACTAAAAAGGATTAATTTGGTGTTTTGTATCAAAGAAAGGATTTAAAAGGATTTTAAGGCCACCGCACATCTTACGACCCGACTGGTCTGCGACTGAGTAAAGGGAGATGAATCGCAAGGTAGTAATAAGCCTCGACACCACACACCTTGCAATCTGACTATGCTGGTCTGCAACTCACGCATGTGCTTTTTGCTTTTTGCCATAGCAACAGAGATATTGATGCTTAGTACTGCGTGTGCATGTTGCATATCAGGTACGCGTCAGTATTTAAAGGCGACTCTTCTGTCTGACAAGGGCTGTGACTTAACATTTTCCCTCACTCAGTCGCAGACCAGTTGGGTTTTAAGGTGTGCGGTGGCCTTTAAGAAAAGCTACATGTACATGTATAGGGGAGTGGACCTCCACATTGTTATAGTGCTATTTACTGACATGCTTTACAAGGTATACCGTAACATTGAGGCAAAACACTGTTTAAAATTCATGATGTATTGATCCGATTTTAAATCCAATTTTAAGTCACTTATCATTTATTTAGTCAGCTCATGTTTATCATTTATTGGGTTTGCCTTGAGGAGCAGCTTATCTGAATGTACAGTATGTTAAAACACAATGTATCATTATGGAGATTTGTAAAGCCACCCTTTTCAAGTGGAGGGGGAAGGGGGGGGGGGGTCATGACAGACCATTTGAGATTTGCTGCTTGAATAGCCACCAGTGCAGTAAACAGGCCATAGAATGATTGACCACAAAATCCTCTACAAATTTTAAGCTGGTATTAAACAAAACCCTTTGCATGTAGCCCCCCGGGGGGGGGGGGGGGGGGGGGGGCTATGCAAAGGCTTTTGATTTATTTTAAAATGAATTTTCCCTTTCTTCTCAGGCTCAGATCAGAGCACTATATTTTTTGACAGTCATGATGTATCCAAATTCAAAAGTAGTAGGTATGTGCTGCGGGCGAGGCAAAAAACCGGGGCCTTGGAGCGGGCTTATTGTAAAAAAGGGGGTCCTCGGAACGGGCTTCGGAACTACAAATGTTTGTGAAAAAGGGGGTCCTTGGAATGGGTCGCCTGTGTGTGAGTGCGTATGCGTCCCTATGGAACGGGCATACATGCATGCAACTAGCATGGCGGCACAGGCGCCGGGTGCGCTAGCGCATAGGCGATAGTCGGACAGCGCTCTGCGGCCGCTTTTCACCAAAACTGCGGCTCATTTTTGTAGCAGATCAATGTGGCCGGAACGGCGTTACAGAAAATATGTGAAGCTTTGGAGCGGATTTCTTTCTTCTTTTTTCATGATAAGAAGAATATGCTATGCTTAGGAGCGGCTTTCTTTGTTCTTTTTCTCAATAAGACACAAATGCTATGCGTTGGAACGGAAATTTGAGTGTAAAAATGGGGGTCCCCCCCGTGGCACATACCCACTATGCATTATATACTGAGTGCCCCCCCCCCCCCCCCCCGGGCATGTAGCCATGTAGGCCTACATGTAGAGAATTTTTTTGTTGTCATACAAATATATCCATGTATTGCAATACCCTAGAATATTTTAATGCTTACAGTGTGCCTTGTTAGTATATGAATAAGGTAAATTGTACTTGGTACAGAGTGCATTTATAAATACTATCTACAATGGATTTACAGTGTCTACAATGTACACTACATACAGCAATGCAAAATGAGAATATGAACTATGTTGGAACCCAAAAATTCCTAGGTTGGCCATCATGAAATATAATAAATTTATATCATATGAAAGAGGAAAGTGTAACCATTGTTTTGCACCTCCACTAGTTGAAAATCGTCATCGGTCATGCATGAATGATAATGAATTATGAAATCCAATTTGCATTCTTTCAGACCTTGCTGTGATTATTGAAGCATAGCACAAAATGCTTCATTGATAATGACTTATTTTCTATTTTTCCAAGAGATGAGATGATATGCTTTCATTTGGTATACAATTCTTAATATTTCAGTCGGTTTTACAGAGTTTGTTAATGATTTAAAAAAAATTGATGTCCAACTGCTGTTGCCTCATTGACTTTTGTAAATGGGTGTAATTAAATTAATTTTTCATATTTCATTTCCTGTCAAACTGAATATAAAAATGGAAAAGAAAGAATGGCCTTTGTTTTGCAACTACTTCCAAATAGTGATCAGTAATGCATGAATGATTCTGAATTGGTATATGCAAAAATGTATATTTTCAGACCTTTGCTGTAATTATTGAAGCAAAGTGTGCAACGCTTCATTGGTCATGGTTTATTTCCTTTTTTTCCCCTGAGAGATGAGATGATATGCTTTCATTTGATATACAGGTCTTAATATTTTAGTCGGTATTACATATTTCATAAACAATTTTAAAACGAATTGATACCTGTCTGCTGTTGTCCCATTGACATTTGTACAGGGGTGTAATTCGATTCATTTTTGTCTCGCCTGCATAGCAGAGACAGACTATAGGCGCCGCTTTTCCGACGGCGGCGGCTTCAACATTGAAATCTTAACCAAGGTTAAGTCTTTGAAATATCATCATAACTTAGAAATTATATGGACCTAGTCATGAAACTTAGACAGAAAGGTTATCAAGTATTACTGAACATCCGGCCTGAGTTTCAGGTCACATGACCAAGGTCAAAGGTCCTTTAGGGTCAACGAACTTTGACCATGTTGGGGGTATTTGTGGAATCGTCATCATAACTTTGAAATTTTATGGATCTAGTTGATAAAACTTAGACATAAGAGCAATTATGTATCCCTGAATATTTTGTGTGTGTTTCAGGTCACATGACCAAAATCAAATGTCATAGGGTCAACGAACTTTGAAAATGTTGAGGGTATTTGTGGAATTGTCATAAATTTAAAAGTTTATAAATCTAGTTCATGGAAACTTGGGACATAAGAGTAACCATGTATCCCTGAATATCTTGTGCTTGTTCCAGGTCACTTGACCAAAATCAAAGGTCATTTAGGGTCAATGAACTTTGGCCATGTTGGTGGTATTTGTTGAATTGGCATCACAACTTAGAAAGTTTATGGATCTACACATGTAGTTCATTTAAAGTAAACATAAGGGTACCAGTAATCGAGTTGTTTTGCACATGTCTGAGGTCACATGATCATGTTCAAAGGTCATGTTGGGTAAATGCACATAGTATTTTATTATCTTATGAGTGTTTTCTTTTATGAGTAATTATTTAATAGCTGTTTTCAATGTCAGCACTGCTGGTATATCAAATCGTGTAATGCAGGCGAGACTGCCAGAGGCATTCCACTTGTTGATATTTCATTTCCTGTCAAAATGAATAAAGTGAGTGAAAAGGATTTGAATTTTATATGAAATGAGAGCATATCATCTCAGAAAAAGTAATAAAGTCATGATCATCGAAGCATTGCGAGTTACACTTCAATGATCACAAAAGGTATGAAAATATGCATTATCAGACTGATTTGAAATACAATCATTCATGCGTGACCAATAACAATTTGCTACCAAATGGAAAACAAAGACTATACTTTTCTCTTTCATGTGATATATAATTCATTAGAGTTTATGAAAGCCAGGTTACACATTTTTTACTTTTATCATAGTCCATCCACTCATTTTTCAGTGTTTTTGTCTCACCTGCATAGCAGAGTGAGACTATAGGCGCCGCTTTTCCGACGGCGACGGCGGCGGCGACGGCGACGGCGGCGGCGTCAACACCAAATCTTAACCTGAGGTTAAGTTTTTGAAATGACAGCATAACTTAGAAAGTATATAGACCTAGTTGATGAAACTTGGCCATAAGGTTAATCAAGTATTACTGAACATCCTGCCTGAGTTTCATGTCACATGACCAAGGTCAAAGGTCATTTAGGGTCAATGAACTTAGACCATGTTGGGGGAATCAACATCAAAATCTTAACCTAAGGTTAAGTTTTTGAAATGACAGCATAACTTAGAAAATATATGGACCTAGTTCATGAAACTTATACATAAGGTTAATCAAGTATCACTGAACATCCTGCATGAGTTTCCCGACACATGACCAAGGTCAAAGGTCATTTAGGGTCAATGAACTTTGGCCGAATTGGGGGTATCTGTTGAATTACCATCATAACTTTGAAAGTTTATGGATCTGATTCATGAAACTTGGACATAATAGTAATCAAGTATTACTGAACATCCTGTGCAAGTTTCAGGTCACATGATCAAGGTCAAAGGTCATTTAGGGTCAATGAACTTTGGCCAAATTTGGGTATTTGTTGAATTACAGCCATAAATTTGAAAGTGTGTTGGTCTAGTTCATAAAACTTGGACATAAGAGTAATCAAGTATCACTGAACATCCTGTGCGAGTTTCAGGTCACATGATCAAGGTCAAAGGTCATGTAAGGTCAAAGAACTTTGGCCACATTGGGGGTATTTGTTGAATTGCCATCATATCTCTATAAGTGTATTGGTCTAATTCATAAAACGTGGAAATACGAGTAACCAAGTATCACTGAACATCTTGTGCGAGTTATAGTAGTTTTCAAAATCAGCACTGCTGCTATATTGAATCGCGTGATGCAGGTGAGACGGCCAGAGGCATTCCACTTGTTAATTTACAGTGTACAAGTAAATTTTACAAGTAATTCTTGTAGACACTGTATGTTTGATGTAAACATAATTTTTAGAAGACAAGCTTTCTGTGAAAAATTTAAATCTCAGTTTGAGCAATCTTTTATTTCCTTTTGTACAGTTTGTAAGCCATCTCAAGCCCATGGATCAGTAATCTCACACAAGGTAAGAACCCAAAGTAAAGGATGAGGATGATATGAGGCAAAGTTCTGATCAGAAAAAAAGACAGTTCATTGTATTTGAACCACCAGAAACTGTTTTTCTACAAATTAAAAAGTTTTCGATTAATATTTTAAGCAATTATAATCATTTCCATCCTTCATGTTATGATCAGAAATTCCTTGGTATTATTAGCATGTAGATATCAGGTAAATAGATGTGAAGGTTGGCCAGAACATTTTTTTTTTTCAATTGTTTGGTTTTCACTCTACCTTATAGCCAGACACAATTTAGAAGACACTTTAGCAAATGAAAATATTTATGGCCTTACGCAGGAATTTTTTTCTGGAGGGGAGGGGGGGGCAAGCAGCATAAATTTCTTTAAGAAGCAAGAGAGCAAAGCGGCTAAGCTTGGGGGTGCTTTTGCATTTTCTAAAGCGAAATTGAAGGATTTTGTGCATATTTTTGGTGAATTTAGTGAAAATTTTGAAGTTTTCAAAATTTCGGGGGGGGGGGGGGGTCATTGGGGCAAGAGGCTGTGTACAACCATGAAAATACTTAATTGAAATTAAAAAGTAATTAAATGCAAGTGATCTAATGAACTAAAAGGTAATGAATGAATGTGAAATAGTGAATGTAAAATGTGCTCTGTAATCTTCATGTAATTTGTGTTTTGGGAAATTATTCTGTGGTATGAATCTTTTATTCATGATGGAAAAAAAACATTTGAGTTTGATAGGTTGATAAGTATAATTATCATATTATAAGGAAGAGAATTAATTGATATCAAAGGATCCAAAGAGGGAAAATATTAGCCATACTTTGTTATTCCACCATGTAATTATCAACATTCATTTACAGAATGTTAAGACCATAAAATAGAGGGGAAATATGTGTTGATCCAATTGATTGTGGGAATAATAAGGAAATAATTTTAGATCCTGTTCACATATTTTCTTGTGTTTGTTGCAAAAAGCTTCCCGGTTTTGTACATGAATATTGATTTATAACTACAATACTGTATGTTTTAAATTAATCCTTGACCATCCAAGACTTTCAATTGCTCTATTGAATTGGCCTCACTGGCGTTAGATATTTTTGTGCCCTTTTTAATTTTTCTCGAACTTGTGTTGTAGTATAAAAATGTGCTCTTTGAAAATTGGCCTTGTCCTAAAAATATCTACTGCCCATGTGTGTTTTCCATGACTCAAGTGTGTATCCCTCTCTCTCTCTCTCTTTTAATTTACTCTTTCATTTTAATTTTATCTTTTCATGCATCCCCTTCAGCCACCATCTAGGCATTTGATTTTAGTATTATGTTTCCTGGTTTCCCTTCTGTCCTCATTTTTTTCAGGAGAACATAAATCCATTCGATTGATCATTTTCAAACTTGGGTTATGAGTGATGGTGGTGTCAGTAAGTAGTTATTTGGGGGTATCAAGGTCAAATGTTAAAGAGGTCATTTCTCATTATACTCAAAATAATTAGAATTGTATGACATATAAGACTTTGAACTGGGCTTATGTATTCAACTCTGGAGAGGGAAACTTTTTTAGAAGATGTCATTGGCACCATGTCAAAGGTCACAGAGGTCAATAGATACTAGGAATTTGCTCTTTCTCAAGATAATTAAAGAATCCTTTGTTAGGTGAAATTTATTCCTGACGCATATTGCAAAAAGAGTTGGTCTTTAAATGCAATAGGAGTACAATTATCTGGTTATAATGTGAGGTAAAAATGTTAAAGTTCAAAGTGGTCAGTTAATTTTCATTAATATTCACTATTAGTTTATGTTTCCTTTATTTTTTCTTCAAGATGTCTTTGATATTCAATGAAGCTGGGTTAAAGGATATCAGGCCGCCATGTGTAGCTCAAACATTCATTAATCACAATGCCTTGCTTCATAAAGTGTTCATCATAGGAGATCAGTACTTTGTAGTCAAGAGACCGTCAGTTAAAAACTTCACAATAGGAGGTAAGTGAATATCTCAAAAGTAATGTAACCCAAGCGACTTCTTCATGTCATGTGATTGACACATTCCTTACAAAGATCTTTGGCAAGACTACACATTTGCATTAAACAAACATCCAGGAATGTGGAAAAGTTGCTGTAGTTTGCCAAACATTGTGATTATTTCAAGACCTTGCTGGAATACTCCCATGGTGTGGAGAAAGGTCTTACAATTTGTCCAGTCTGAAACCAGTCTGACAAATGGGATAGGGTGTTCAAGAAATTTATTATAGAGATTTCATGGTTGTATATAGCAAATTATTAATTGCAGAAATGTATTATCTTTGTCAGGAGTTACATCGTCTTTGCATGTTAATTGAATAACATGTGTCAATATTCAATTTATGATAATACATTTTACATGTATCTAGAACAAGCTTTTGATTTATTTTAAAATGAATTTTCCCTTTCTTCTCAGGCTCAGATCAGAGCACTATATTTTTTGACAGTCATGATGTATCCAAATTCAACTCAACATCATTCCTGAATGAGGTATGTCTATCATATTTATGAGATCATTCCTGAAAAAGAAATAAGGTCTTGTTCTTCATAAACATTATATGTTGGTAGTGTAGTCAATTTAGCAATGACTTTGGATAATGGTGATTATAGTTTGTGCTATGTGTAATATCTAAAATTTTTAAATAATGTGGATCGGTCTTGAAAAAGATACAAGTTGCATTACCTAAATCAGATCATATTGCTTTAGACATAGTATTTTCCCCTTTCCCTCAGTATGCCCTGTCCTTGAGCATTAATTGGGTGGAGGCATTCATGTTTACTCTAGTATGGGTATGTATCTCTCCAATGACCCCCTTTTGAGCTGAGCGTTAATGTATGACAAGTATCACAGATTGATTGCTCAGCCTTGCTGTGTTAAACAAATGTTTTTCTTTCTGTGTTTTCTAGCTCACACATACGTGAGTTTGATGGAGTGTGTGTACTTTTTATTAATCAGATTTGCTTATTCATGTCTGGGGAATGACTTTCAATGTCAACATCTATAAGATATGACCCAGAGCTTGGCTCAAAAGAAGTTTGTAACTAAGGACATGCAGCTGGATTTCATGTGGACATCACTTTATCTACAAAATCTATTTCCCCAAACCCATCTTTTTTCCTTCTCTCAACTGCTTATAGTCTCTTTACCCTCATTTTAAACAGTTGACTGTGGTACACCTCTATGAAAGCTGAATGCCCTGCTCAAATGTCATGTACAGTTTACTGATTTTCAGTATTTCACAATACTTCTATTTTTTACTGGTCCTGATTTGATAGCTTGATGAAACTGATGCTGATCATGTGATGTTAGAGCCATGTTCAGAAGTACTTAAATCTCTAGCAGACTGTTTACACAATGGTCTTCAGATGTCACTGATTGGGGCTGATGTCATAGTTGAGAACCATACAGGCCTTCATTATGTCATTGATGTTAATGCATTCCCAGGTAAGAAAAACAATTGTTGCATTCAATTTGTATGTGAAATCCCCTTTTTTGTAATTTTAGGTTGGACATGCACTGAATGTAACATAATTGGCGTTATTGTGTCATTATGCCCCCCCCCCACCTGGACCTAGATTACAATATTGTTGCTTTCTATGTCAGCTCTGCTGAGGTGGCGCCACCTCCAAGTGGCAAACCAGCAGAACAAAAATGGCTGTGCCTAACTGAATACAACAACATCATAATCTTACAAGCCAATGAATTCAAGTAAGAAAATTGAGAAGTCCTGCTTGGTAATTTAAATCCATAGCCCCACTTGTTTGATAAAAGTTTTGAAATATAATACATTATAAGTTTAATATAATAGGAAATTTAGTGCTTAACTAGTTAATTTCAAAGTTTTTGACACTGAATTTCTCATGTATTTGTTTAATTCATCAGTTTGCTCGTCTCTGCCGATGTAAATCACTGACGGGCACTGGTGAAAACAAAAATATTATGACACTTGCCTAGTGATTACCCGAATTAATCTTTATTTTGGATTTTGTTTTTTCCCTCCAGGCTATGATGGTGTACCAGAATTCATGCAAGTTTTGTTTAACTACATTGAGAGACTGATAGTTAATCCAAAGACATCAGAACATAATCCAGTCATTCCTAAGGACTCCAAAGCTAAACAAACTAGTGTGCAATTAATGAATGGAATTGCACCAACACTCAAAGACTCAATAGCAAAGGTTGAAGATTGCACCCTTCAACAAACTGTCAACAAACCTGTTAAGAGACCTCTCAATGATGTTGTGGAGAATGGAACAGACTTGGCATGCAAAAAATCTGTGCTTGTAAATGGCTGCACTCCAGGGTCTAATGGTGAATGAAAACCAAATGTTTGGAGGATCCAGTCTCTTCTATCATCTTCACATGTTCTCCTTTTTGTCTCGCCCACCAGAGGTGAAGGCGAGACTTAGGGATCCAAATGTCGTCCGTCCGTCACAAACCTAATGACACATAACTCCACAACCGTAAGTCACTTTTCAACCAACCTTGGATGGTAGATGGACTTGGGGGACCTGCATGTTATGCTGCAGTCGGAGGTCACATGGTAAGGTCAAAGGTCATTTTCAGGTCAACGTTAAAGTTTACATGCAGGTCGACGTTAAAGTTTACATGCAAGACTCTCTTATGACACCTAACTCCGCAACCGTAAGTCGCTTTTCAACCAACCTTGGATGGTAGATGGACTTGGGGGACCTGCATGTTATGCTGCAGTCGGAGGTCACATGGTAAGGTCAAAGGTCATTTTCAGGTCAACGTTAAAGTTTACATGCAGGTCGACGTTAAAGTTTACATGCAAGACTCTCTTATGACACCTAACTCCGCAACCGTAAGTTACTTTTCAACCAAACTTGGATGGTAGATGGGCTTGAGGGACCTGCATGTTATGCTGCAGTCAGAGGTCACATGATAAGGTCAAAGGTCATTTTTAGGTCAACGTTAAAGTTTACATGCAAGGCTCTCTTATGACACCTAACTCCGCAACCGTAAGTCACTTTTCAACCAAACTTGGATGGTAGATGGACTTGGGGGACCTGCATGTGATGCTGCAGTCGGAGTTCACATGTTTAGGTCAAAAGTCATTTTCAGGTCAACATTAAAGTTCACGTGCAAGGCTCTTATGACAAGTGTTACTCCATCCCAGTTATTTCACAATGAAGTTTTCTTACAATTCTGTTGCGTGCCCTCGCAATTCACAATATTTCTGGTTATTTTCATAAGTGGGCGAGACACAAAATTGCTTTTGCCTTGTTCATGCCATCATAGGACTGCCTTCTCCTTACATAACAACAAGTGGTTTCTTCAAATACATCTCACTTTCCCACTTTCAGAAGTGGATATGCTTCAGATTGTGCCAGTTTGTTCATTTCTTTTATTCTCTTTGGAATCTGAAATATGAGCACTGTTTTAGAACAGGACAAGTTCTTTTACATTGTTGCACTTCTTCAAGATATCTTTTGACCCTGTTATCTGAGACCTGTGTTGTTACCAAGGTCAAATCGTTTTTGCAATGTAAGACTTGGTTTATTTCAAGGGATTAGCAGAACTTTCCTGGCCTGTGATAGGATTCTTTAGGCTGATTTTTTTTTTTTACTTTTCCATCACCAACTCATGAATTAAAAAAACCCAATTTTCTGTCAGTTTTGTTTTTCTTTACTCTCCGTTTATAATGACAAGAAAGCCTTCATTCTTTTTTAGAGTCTGTTTATTTGATATTGTTTCTGTCGTTTTTGAGGTATCTATTTTTGCCCTGTAATGTAAGAATATCCCTGTGTAAAATTTGCCACATTTTCTTTCAAACAGTATATTACTTGGCATTAAGTCAGTTGAATATGAATTTTATTTATGGGAAGTGGTAAAGTAGTTGTGCATGAATTTACAATGACATTTCTTGACAATTCTAGGACATTATTAAAGGGTAACAGTACATGTCCTCTAATTTGTTTGAGGTATTGTAAAGGATCTGGGTGTATGGTAAATTAACCATGAAATTGGAAGATGTGTGCTCTTTTCCAAGCCTCATATTTTGATATTTAGATTAGATATTTTTAATTTCTTACTCTTTAAACATAAAGCGAATATATATTTTCTTGCTGTTGTGGCAATCGTCTTTACCACAAATATACTGAATGGCGCCCTTTTGAGTTGGATCGGGGAAATGGGGATTGCCTCTGGATTTTATATCATAGCCGACCGTTATATCTCAGTTGTTTAAAATAGTGTGATAGAGATATGCCATGGACCCAATATGTTTCTGCCACCCTGATATCCTGTTCCATTATCCTCAAACCACCCCACTTTTTTGTCATTAATCAGTATAATGGTTCATATACTACATGGTATGAAACCTTTACAATTCTTTTACATGAAATACAAGTCAAAATAAGAATGCAATCTAATAACGAATTGATTTTGTTTCGATAATAAACATTGGAAATTGAGTGAAATACATCATTGAAAAAATACTTGTGCTCATCTATTTGATATATGAAGAAAACCTTTTTTTGACGATAGGAAATTCTGGAAAATGACTAGCTGTTGTTGTTGCGAGAGATGCAATAATATACTTTTTCATTATTGTTTTTGAATTCTTGGCTTCCAATGTATAGTAAATATTCAATACATTACTGTTTGTACTGCTTGATTTTCTTTGTAATTCAGTGTGATTAAGTCCACACTTTCAAAACCTCCCAAAACAAGACATGCGGTATTAAGAGATCTGTTAAAGGCCTATTTTATGTCAGAGTATGAAGCCTGTTTTTTTTTTATACCAGAGCACTGATAAATTCTTGTACATCAAGATCATAAGTCAGTTTAGGAGTGCATAGGATATGATAAAGACTTCAATAGCAAAAATATTCTAGTAAAATCCAGTATTATCTTGTAAATTCCATGTACTTTTTATGTTTATTCAATCATGCTATCATTTGTAAAAGTTGAAGCCTGCCCATCCTATATGCAAAAACAGAGTCGATATGCCTTTCTAGAGTTGACTAAAATTAAATTGCCAAATATGCTTTTTCTACTGACCATTATAGAAAATGTGTCGTGTAGTTCTAAGACAACAGAATCATTACTGAAATGCTCTTAAAACCCCTGGTTGTCATTGAGTTTCACTAATAATAGTATTCAAAGAGGCTTTGGTTGATACTTGGCCAGTATAAATGTACATTATCAAGTCAGCTGTAAATATATCTACACATACCAGTGGCTTTCATTTTTCAGGATGTGTAAATATTGTGTCACAATCATTATCTCCATTTCTTTTATAAAAAAGCAAGTGTTTCATCTGAATTCAGACTCTGATGTGGGGGAAATTATGTGCAATTTTTGATACATAAATATGTGTTGACCGGTGATATTTTCATGATTCAAATTACTCCTGGTAAAGATTATCCATCATAATTCTGTCATGCTTGAACCTAAAAAAATTGCATTGTGTTAATGTATTCCCTCTACCGTTACTAGATTTGATGAAACATGGTATTTCAATTTGATTTGAAAGCTTTGAATTTGATTTACTGTATTTTGTTTCCTTTTTACCAGTAACTTTTCCTATGCAATATAAAAAATTGTGAACAAGTGAATATGCATGCCCAATAAATGCTTTTTTTAAATCTTAATTTTGAAGCTTAAAAGAACAATTTCTTTCAAACTTGATTGTACTGATCTAAAGTGCCTTGATGAGAACAGATTTCCATATTTTAATAAACTTTTTCAATTTTGATGTTGTCCATCAAAGAACAGTGTAAAACGTAAATAAGCCCAGAATCTCAATGTATAAGTTCATTGTCTAAACAATCTTTACGTAAAGTGGAAATATATCTTTTGGTAACTGTTTCTCTGTCATATCTCAGAGTTTATTTAAGATATTTAAGCTACATTTTTTTTTTTTTTTAATTCTACTTTGATGAAAAGCTTCAATACATGTGAATTCTTTTTAAATTGTTATCTGTGAATTGAAAGCGTCAATTGTTTGATCATGAATCAACTTCATTTCAAGTACTGTTTTTTTTCTCTTTCTCTTTGGTTTATGAATGAAAGGTGACTTTCATTTTTTATTTTCAGTTTAGGGGTCTAGAAGCCATGTCTGTGACTGCAAGATAATTTACTTTTCTTTTATATTGATTAATATTGGGGTTTGTTTTGTCTGGTTTTTATTACTTGAGTGAATATATAAACTCATAAAACCAACAAGATAATGATACTCCAAATTACTTTAGGGATTGGAGAGAGTGAACTGATTTTTAGCTCATCTGGCCCAAAGGGCCAGATGAGCTTATGCCGTGGCGTGGCATCCGTCCACAATTTAAAAATGCTTCTTCGCCATTTTCAAGTCCGATTTCAATTCTGTTTGCTTTATATGATAGCACTAGGTGGGGATTCGAAACTTCTACACAGAATTTTGACTCAGTTAATATGCTAATTTATGCGCATTTTTCAAAATTCACAAAAAATGCTTCTTTATTTGTTGACCGATTTTGAATTTTTTGCTTCCATCTGGTAGAGGTTCACCAAACTTCTACACAGAATTTTGAAATTTTGACTAGAACAATTTTTATGCTAATTTATACAAAATTAATTTATGGATATTTTTGAAAATTCACATGAAATGTTTCTTATTTGTTGACTGATTTTGATTTTTTTTTTCTAATTTATGCAAAATCTATTCATAAATAATTTTTTTTTTCTTTTTCATTTGTTGATCAATTTCAATTTTGTTTGTTTTATATAATAGCTCGAGGTGGTGATACAAAATTTCAACAAAGAATTTTGAAACTCATTGAATATGCTAATTTATTCATACATTTAAAAAACTCACAAAAAATACTTATTTATATGTTGATTTTTTTTTGGTCCATCTGAGAGCTACACGAGGTTTACCAAGGTTCTACACAGTTTAGAAATTTTGACTAGAAAATTATTTATGCTTAATTTATATGAAATTTATTCATAGATCACAAAAAATGCTTCTATGTCATTTCTTCATCAATTTTAATTCTATATCCTCAATTTATGTCACTAATATAATTTACTAGTGTCAACTGTGCTGAAATTAAAATTGTGTTAAATTTTGTTGCGAGATGCCGGATGAGCTCCAAATCATTGATGTGGTAGTGTTTAAATATCCTTTCATTATGATTTCCTGTTTCATTCAAATTGAAGAATTAATATGTACAATCTATGTCATGCAACAAAAATATAAAATCAATCTTTTAATCTTAACTTAAAGCTTGGGAGTTTTTCAGACTTACATTCATTATCAGTTGTGTAATTGATGTTACAGGACATACAGTTGAGGCCAGAAGTTTACATACACCAAGGAAATTCAAAGAAAAATTGACACTTGCGAAGCATCATAAAATTTACTGTATCTTATAAAATATTTGTGCTAACATGACAAATTTGATATCAAACAAATGAGTATGCCATGCCCCTTCATCCCATTGCTTTGTCAGGAGCTGAAAAATATCTTCATATTTTAGTCAAATTAAAAACTTGACAAAAACATTTCATATTTGTGCTAGTTACTTCTCAACACAAATATTTCAGATTACACTTTTTGTTCAGTGGTGACATGATAGAAAAAGTAATATAAATCATAGATTTAACATTTATATATTTCTATGAAACGATGTTTGAAAATATAATAACAAACAATAGAATACATTGGGCACGAATATTACTTGTTTTCATCAAAAAAATTCTGCCTGAAATTTACTTTAATCCCAGCGGCATTCCAATCATGTGAAAGAGCTTAATATGCTCTTTTATTTGACACCAAATTCGTCATGGTAGTATTTATATTTCTGAAGATATAGTAAATTTTACGATGTTTGGCAAACGAACAAATTTAACTAAATTCCATGGGTGTATGTAAACTTTCGGCCTCAACTGTATATTACAAAAATAAAAACAATGAAATGCGATATTAGTGTATTTATTTAACTCGGTTTGTATGTGTAGACTAAAAATGTGATGATCTTGTTTTATTATGTTTAACCAGCAAATATTACTCAGTAGAAGTCATGAGCAAATAACATTAAATTTGGGTGAAAATTAGGGCACATTATATTTCCTATAGTTCTTGCACATCCAATCCATTATTGAAATAGAAGTATATAGGCCTATACTTTTTGGTTGAGTCATTTTATTAAATTTCAGTAAATATATTTGTAGTTCTTCATCATTGTTTGTTGGTAAATGAGATGGTCATTTTAAAATGAACAAAAAAATCTCAGCAAGGGGCAGATTTACATTGTTTTGCATATTTGTTTAGTTTAATATTACTCTAGTAGGATGAGAGAATCATCACACTAATAGGTCAAGGGACAGTTTTTAGTCCATATGTTTGTTTTCCCTAAAAGGTATGGGTTAATAAAAATACAGAGGCTGACATCCAAAGCTTTAATTTAAAGAAAATGAGTGTATTTGGTGTAAACAAGTATTCCAGTATTAAAGTTTGCTACAAATTCATTTGAAATTGAAACCCCAGGTAAGTTTCACTTTCATAAATGAGTTTTTGCCATGCTACTCAATAATTGACTTCCAGTTCTTGTTTAACAAACTGTATGTAGGGTGGTATACATGTATTCCATAAAGCCTGGCTCACACCTTCGAGTTTTGGGCTTGCGTTCAGTTGCGGATTGCCTGAATGCAGACAAACGCAATGAAACAAGCTAATGCAAGCTCAATACACAGACTAATGGCGAGGCCTTGCATTCTAGCTTGGATGTTTGTAATTTTTTCAAACATCCACAACACTGTTAATGCCTGCCTTAGCCGCTTGCTGTTGCTCGTCCTTGCTTGCATTTGCTCATTGCCACTCGTATGAATTTTGGTTACGTTCCCAAAATTCATATGAGCGAAGATGAGTGGCAATGAGCAAATGCAAGCAAGGATGAGCAAAAGCAAGCGGCTAAAGCAGGCATTAACACAGTGATAGTGCTTGATTTACCTCAGCTTACAACATGCAACTCTGTACAAACTCGAAGGCAAAAGTGATTGCAACCAAATATTTGAAATGAAAGAGACATGAATTATGTCTGTATGATTTTGTATCTATATTATGTATGTATATGTCTCGATATATGAATACTAAAATTATGATAACATACAATGTATATCAATATATTTCATCAAAAGTTTTGTAATTGATTTTTCTGGTGATTTATATGCAATAAATTATAACATTTTATTTCATTTGGTACATGTATGTGCAATTTTAATGTGTGATTGAGTAAAAAAATATTACAGAAAAATTTTAGCATAAAGGCCAAATCTACTGTAAATATCATTTGAGTTGAATGAATTCACTCAAATTATGTAAACGATATGAGGATTTCATCAAAATTGGATCAAAGACTTAGCGTAATTTTAAAATTGGAATTAAAAAAATGAGACTTTGCCTTTGGGCCTTGTCCAAAGGCCTGGTCAGTCTGTTAAGGAAACCCACAAGCCAAGAGGTGACTCCTTATGAAAGCAGTCCATATTTCACTTATTCACCAAATTGTTAATCAGATGTAGACCTAATGTCAAGAGAACAGCCAACTTTGGCTACCAAATAAATCAAGGATCATGATGAGCCCTTTGCAGTGTTCTTCTTGTCAGCAGAGTTCAATAATTCAGCATGTTTGATTTAATACAATAGATCAGACTTGGAATATTCCCTTTAGATGTTTATTCCCCAAACTTGCTTTTTTTACACACAAGAATAGACTAGATGTTGCAGAAATACCAGGATCAGTATAAGTAGAAGTCAGTGTCATCACATAATAGAATAGGCCAATTTTGTAGAAAGACCAAGGCTCCGTAACACAAATATTAGCAATCAATTGCTAAATGCACTGACCAATCAAGATCAATTTTACACGAAATTTGGCGCAAAATACTGACCAGGAACCAATCAGAAGTGTTCTTTCATATTTGCAATTCATTGCAAACCTTGGTGTTACTGAGCCCTGGTGGGTGTTTCATAAAGCTGTTCGTAAGATAAGAGCGACTTTAAGAACGACTGGTGATCCTTTCTTTTGGTAAATGGTATAGAAGTCTACACAATTGGCGATGGTTTAGCACGTAGGAAAGGTTCACCAGTCATTCTTAAAGTCGCTCTTAACTTACGAACAGCTTTATGAAACGGCCCCCACCTAGTAGTGGCTCAGTGGTAGAGCGCCCGCCTCATTAATGGGAGTTCTTGGGTTTGACCCCAGGCTGAGTCATACCAAAGGCTTTAAAGGGGAAGTTCACCCTGAAGAAAACTTTGTTGTAAAAATAGCAGAAAAAATATTGGTGAAGGTTTGAGGAAAATCCGTTAAAGAGTAAGAAAGGTATTAGAGTTCAAAGTTTTGGATTTGTGACTTCATAAACGAACAGCTGCCCCATGTGTTATGTAATAAAAAATGCATGAATTTCAAATTTTGTATGGTTCCTGATGACTTAATTTTGTTTTCTATTCATGATCGGGTGTGAAATGATTTGTCTATTGATATACAAAAGGTACAGTGAAAACCATTTTCAATTTTCTGAGAAAGTGACATTTCATAGATTTTTTACCATTTGCTATGTAGGAATGCTGCTCGCATATGACGTCACAAATTAAATTTCTAATAACTTTTTAATTATCTGATGAATTTTTCTCAAACCTTCGGCAATATTTTTAATTATTTTTTCTGCTTTTTTTACAATAATCTTTTTGTCAGGATGAACTTCCCCTTTAAAGCAAATTTTTTAATGTAAATCTACAGGAATCCTATCTCCATGAAAGGTGTGCAATCTGCATTCAATTGGGTTCCAATTGGTATGATAGTACAAAGAAAAAAGTTGTTTATATACAATTGGGGAAAATTTTCCCCATTTGGTAAGCTTTTGCTAGCAATGCTGCAATCTTTGTCACACCAACAGCCCCCTCCCCTGAATAAAGACTTGGAACAATATGCTCTTTATTTACTATCTATTGCCCACGGCAGACGGCATTTGCATATCAATGAGTCAGAAAGAAGAGGATAGAGGGTATTTGTATTCTAGTTCATCGTGACTTAGCCGTGAACCAGAATAGCCTGGTGGTCGAGTCGCTGCCCGGCAAGCAGTAGATGACAGGTTCGAGTCCCACTGGTTCCAATTTTTTCTGACTTATGATTTTCATTACAGATCGAGCATGCGATCTTAAACACATCGGAGTAATGCCGAAAATTTGTTCACAAATATGCTCTTCCTTTAAGTTAACATATGACTATGATCCCATTTTAGTGCTTGGTCGTGCTGTATCAGAAACTGTCATCTACAATGTCTGATGAATCACAGCATTACATGTGAAGGATTACAAGCACAGATTTAAACAGAACTCTTTCTTAAATATTCTCAAAGCCTTTGCTGCATCTATCATTTCCTGAAACAATGAATTATTTACACTTTTGATAGTTTAATTTCACTGTTTTGATTGAACTAGACTCAGATTCTGGGAGTCTTAGCCTAGATCTGGACATTAGTAGTTATTTGTTTGGAAATCCCTTAAAAGATGGAGGACTAGGCATATTGGTGTGTACACTACACGTGAATAATAAATGAATGCAGGTTTTCCAAACATGTAACTTCCAGATCCAGGGTAGGCTTGGCATTGAAGAGAACTAAAAAGGTAAATACATGGGCATCAACGTAGAACATTTTCTTTTGTTGGGGGGAATCTATTGTTACGTTCCCCCAAAACAAAAGATATTCTCTGAGCTGATGCCCATGATATAAACATATAAAGAAAACAAAATATATTAAAAAAACGAGATGTTTCCCAGCATTGCAATCATGTTATGAATGCTGAATTGTCGTTATATTGTCTAATTGTTTACCTCACTCTTCTACTTAAAAGTAATGTACAGAGCCATTTAGCCCTTTGAGGAAACTCCATTGAGGAGACGCAAATGGTCAAGAATGATGTTATATTTATGATTCCCAGGTAGTTTTAATATATTTCATAGCAAATAAGCTGATAAATTGGACAGCCAAGCTTGGTTACCCAGATAAAATATTGGCTAAACTTAGTGCATCCTTGTTGATAACAGATAAAAATGGTGCCAAAGTGCCAAACATGAGTAAGGAACCAGAAAGAACATTTCATTAAGAGGCTTTTGTCAAGGCTCTATTGGATTTCACTTCCCAAATTCTGCATTGAGATTTACAAACTTGGATAATAATTTAATCTACAGTGTATAATGTGATTTTTTATTCTTGGTCTGTTTTCTTTCATTTTGCCATTCTTTATTATGATCTCTGCTTTCATGTCAGAAATTATTTCAAACAAATTTACAACAATACACTTACAAAATCTGATATTTAAAAACAAATTTATTACAAACTGTCGTCAAAGTACATCATTACATAAAGTATCTAAACGTATTTGAAATATATTCAATATTTGAATTGATCTGAAATAATAAAGAATGAACAATGATATATTGGTAAATACACATACTGGTTTCATTTCAACTCCCAGTGGCCCCAAAATTTCACCCTTGAATCGGCGATCATCCACTCCATGTTATAGATCCAACTTCCAATCACTTGCTTCTTTTCTTCAAAGGGTAGACTACACAGATGGAGAATATCCTAATTTCTCATCCCCAAACATCAAATATGAAATGAATTCTTGTCAGCAATGATCTTTCAAATTCTTTCACAAGGAACCTTTACCACAGCTCATCAAGCAGTTCCCCAGCTCACATAAATGACCAGATTGTTCTGTCATGATCGTAGCAGACGACACGCCTCTTCAAACTGCTTCTTTGCTCTCCCAGTGTTTGGTTCTCTATGAGTGTATGTACAAGCCAGAGTCCCATGGGGTAAATTCCCTACCAGCAATCCAATATGGCTTCCTACTGATGCTGCATACAAGCTGCAAGTGGAAATGAAAAAAAAAATGTCCTCCATAGTTTAATTGAGTAAGGTTTTACCAAGGACTTCCATGTGATTTACGGTAAAAAAATATTTCTATAGGATTGATGAAATAAAAATCTTTGCATAACATATTTGTTGTTCACGATTCTTCCAATCATTATCTTACAAGGTACCAGGTACTTTAGCTTTTTTTATATTTAGGAGAAATTCAACATGATATCACTTTGTTTAAAGCAGAACAACCATGAGAGGAAAAGATCTGTTAAATTTTCCAAAATTTCTTATTAAAATTCAAAACTAATATAATGTCTGAAGTAGAAACCCATCACATGACTTGTGACTTATCATACATGCTTTATTTACAATATGCACCCTGTGTCTTTACAACTATGTTGGAAGATTTCAGTCAAATCTATGATGACAAAGACAATTACATCAAGATATTACAGGTTAGGAAGGATGCTAACAGAATATACTACTGTTGACAGTGTTCACAAAACAAAATTAATAATTTTTCCTTTTACTACAAAAAAAAATCTTCTAAAACTTTGTATATTTTTCCTTCTCTTAGACAAAAACTGTCTCATATCAAGATGGAATTCTCTTAATTACAAAGGTGGGCATAAAAAACTTGCGTCTCTTATGCAGAAATAAAATTGTCAAATACCCCCCATAAAACCCCCTAAAAACAACATATGGTGCATTTAAGGGTGTGTTTATGCTTCCATTGCAAGGACAGAATCAGCGTCTTCAAACGTTGATTCAAAACGCCAATCGTAAACGTGGTTCTGGGAGTGCTGTTTATGCTTAACTTTTCAGAGGCGAAATCACGATCTCCAGCTGGCTTCGCATCGTAATTTTCGTTGAGCAGGAAAGCGAGGTCAAATTGGGCGCGCCTTTTTTCGAAATTGTTTTTTCCGAGTGTTGTTATTACGCGGAGGTAACATGTGACCATGGAGCAATGCGACCGTATTTGCATCTCACCGGAAGCATGTACCAAATGACGTCATTTAAACACGTTTACGATCGTGGTTCTGTTTATACTTCCCCAGAAAGCCTGATTCTGGTCAAAAGACGTTTACAAACGCACCTTTTTGTGAGTTTACGATTGGCGTTTTGAAACATTGTTTAAATGAAAGTAAGCATGGACGCAACCGTGTTTTGGACTAATCACGTATGGAAACGCTGATTCTGGCCTAAAAAGTGGAAGCATAAACACGGCCATAGAAGAATCTGGAGGTCTGTGATATACATGAACCAAGTCAAGCAGACCTATAACCTATATCAAGATATAATACCTGCAAGTTGTCTGTTGATGGACCTGAAAAGACAATGACCCTTGACCTCTTATATGAACATGAAGTGTGTGTGTCTTCTGTTTCTTGGAACTATCAAAAAGATGGAGAATCTGCTTCTCATCACATGTCTGTGAAAATAAACAGAAAACAGAGTGAAATAAAGAGGGCATAACTATTTAGGGTATGAATTTCACATCATAAATTGGGAGGATTTTTTTTAGGAAGAAGAGTGCTAGATGTAAGTTACATCAAGCACTGCTTGGAAGTTGACACCCCCCATTTTTTCACACCAGTTGAATTTTTAGGCTGAAATAGTGTAATAATTTTTCAACATCATACATAGATTTCATTGAATTTTCTTCAATATCTGACTGATAGGATTCATTTACATGCCAAATTTAACCTTAATTGATATTGTGGCCAATAGGGGTTAAGAGAGTAAAGAAAAGATACAAAGATAGGAATAAATCCCACCGCTGCCACTGAATGTGGCAAATTAGGATGTGAATTTATGATGTGGAATTTGTACCCTAAATAGAGGGAGTGAGGAAAACAAAAAGCTGTTGAGAAAAAGACGACTGATTTTTCTTTCCTATCCACTTTCAATTTATATATACATATAATTTTTCCCCTCAGCTCTTTTGAATAGTTACATTATAGTTTCTTACTCTACTTTCCTCCCATATCTCATACAAGCTCAGCTCCAATTTTTCCTTCCTTATTCAGGCGATATAATAATTATTATATATATATATATATATTTGTTTTTTCTCCACTCACCTCTTTTAGATTTACCACATTTGCTTATTTACATGTATACTATGGTTTCTTCATAATACACCCCCTCTCTTCTATATTTGCTTTTACCTTTTTAGGCAATTTGCTTCCTCTTTTTCACATATACAGGTTTTTTTTTTTTTTTTTTTTTCTTTCCTGCTATATAGTCCTATGTTTTTTCCCGTCACACCTAGCGGATTACCATATCAGTTACACCATATGTGTATATATTTATATATTTTTTCATATACATTTTTTTGTTGTTGATATATTTATATACATATCACTTATAGATACATATTTACACTTACCTTCTTCTCTTAGTTTGTTTAATGCTTTATCATATATACTTTTTTTTTTTAAGAGGGCGCAACGGCAATCTCGGAAAAGGTTTTTTCACCGCTGCAAATTTTGCTTAAAATTCCGGATTTGGCCGCGTCCACCATCACTGTAAATGTAATCATCGTTTTGGTGAGTGACTCAGTATTTCTAGCAGTCGTTGATATTAAAATATTATCAGCCGTTATTGGAGGACCCGATGTCATATTATTTTGCATTTCTCATCCGAATACTGTAACGTAAATAACGTGCGTCCAAGGCGTTGAATCGGGGACCTTCCCCACTAGCCGATCGTCTACAATCCGCTGGCTTTTCAGCCGCTATTAAAGTTGGCGCCACCCACTGACCACGTGATCACCAATCGTAAGCCAATGGGTTCCCACGGTATAATGCATCTCTGCTTTTGGCTACTCATTGTTCACCTCGCCCATTCAGAAGCTTTTACCCGCTTCATCATTCCGCAGTACGTGAGAAATGAATGGCAGCAAAAGAACAATGAATTGAAAGAACGGATAACGCCCATTCACGAGGACTTAAACCATCGTATCCTGACCCCAAAGAAGGCCGCCGATTCTTTCAGCCGTACCGTCTTCGATTACTTCGCTTCGCAAACTGACTTCGTTCAAGAAAACAACTCCCACGAATATGTCGAGCATGAACCAAAAACCCTCGCCGATGCGCGGAAAAGAAAAAACTTTCTTCGCCGAAAAGCATTCAGCAAAGAAGGCACGGACGAGGACAGGAAAAATTTCCGATCGGCCGTTAAAGCAGTATCTTTTCTGAAAAAGCGATCTGACAAGAGGAAAGCCGAAAAGACCGCAGCTTACCAAGAAAAAAGATACAGAAATGACTTTTGGAACTTTTCGAAACAAGTATGTAACGGAGACTTTAACAGAACTACGCCCACCATTTCCTTCTCGAAAGAAATCGCGGATGAGTACTACCCACGAAAATATTCTCAAACAGAGCATATTGACTTTAATAGATGTATTTGGTTTCCCTACATTGATGTTAATGAATCAAACCATGATTTCGATTTGACCCTGGTTACTCCTAAGCAAGTGAAATTGGTATTAAATGCCAAGAAGGCATCTTCTGCTCCCGGGCCAGACGGCCTTATGTATGGTTTGTTAAAAAATACTCTGTGTGTTCATCATTTTTTGGCCACCCTATTTTCTCAACTTCTTCTCGAAACACACGACCCCCCTGAGAGTTGGTCCCGTTGCCAAGTAACGCTCATACACAAGGGCGGGGATACCAATGTACCAGAAAATTTCAGAATGATCTCGTTAACTTCTTGTGTAAGTAAAGTTTTCCATCAATTACTAGCAAATCGTTTAGTTGACTACTTGACTACAAATAATTACATTGACCATAACGTTCAGAAGGCATTTATTAATGGTATCAATGGTTGTGTGGAACACAATCAAGTCTTACATGAAATAATGTCACATAGTAAAGCTAGGAAACGCACTGTACATGTCACGTTCTTTGACTTAGCTGATGCTTTTGGTAGTGTATCTCACGAGCTAATTTCCCATTCTCTACGTCGATTTCATGTGCCTAATAATCTGTCAGCGTACATTCGTAATCTATATGGTAGATTACAAGGCAATGTAAAAGGCAATAAATGGTCATCTGAAACATTTAGGTTAAAAAAAGGTGTGTTCCAAGGAGATCCCCTTTCACCTATCATCTTCTTGTCATGTTTTAACCCCCTCATTGAATACCTCGGTCAAATGAAAGATAGTCTGGGATATGACCTGAATGGTACCAGGATCATAACAACCCCGTACGCCGACGATTTTAATTTAATAACCAATAATAAAGTACAACATCAAAAGATAATTGATCAGTTACATTCATACACATCGTCGATGGGACTCAAATTAAAACCTGTCAAATGTTGCAGTCTGTCAATTTGTGGAGGTACCCCGAAAGAAATCAAGTTCTCAATCGGCACAGAAAGTATTCGTTCAATCAGAGAAAAGCCGCACAAATTTTTGGGATCAAATATTTGTTTCAATGGCAAACCAGCTGAAGTATATGATTTTGTCCATAAGGAAATTGCTGACAGAATACAAAGAGTAGACGAATTATCCGTACGTCCTGAGTTTAAAGTTGCCATTTACTCACGATACGTACTCAATTCTATCCGCTTTTTGCTCACAGTCCATACATTACAAAAAACCCATTTGGATAAACTCGACGTGCTAACCGATAAATACCTGAAAAATTGGTTAGGTATCCCTTCTCGAGGTGCCAACATTGCTATGGTCCACTTACCTCAAGGTCTCAATATCCAGAGACTATCCGACATTTACCGCCAATCCCAATCTACCGCTTTTAGCAGATCGAGAGTTAAAGCGGATTCAGTAGTTAATCAAGCGATTGACTCTGCTATTGAAAGAGAGTCACAATGGTCACGTAAACAATCAACTGTCGTACAATGTAACGAAACCCATCGTAGAGTTGAAAATGCTATCAATGTTGAGACTAGTCCATGGCATACTGTGAAGAGAACCGTTAAGAAGATAATAGAGGAAGACACAGTTAAATATTGGTCAGATAGAGTGGAGCCACTCTTGGTCCAGGGAAAATTTGCTTCCTTGTTATTACTGCAAAATGAAAACCTAACTTGGAAATCTATTATGTATAATCTCCCAAAACGAGTTCTAAGTTTTGTTGTTAATGCATGTATTGACTCTTTGCCCTCTTATACAAACTTGCATACCTGGGGTAAACGCCTAAATGACAAATGTATATTCTGTCCTGGTACCACAGGCACCCTCCATCATATACTCTCAAACTGCCCAGTCTTCCTTGAGAGATATGAGTGGCGTCATAATAACATTTTGAGGTTCATGCACAAAACATTTCTTGAAAATCTGACTAACGGGAATATTTATACTGATTTAGAAGGGCATTCAATCGCCGGGGGCACCATACCACCCCACATACTCACAACCACTTTGCGCCCAGATTTAGTAATTTTACGGGAGGATCAGAAAGAGATAATTATCACCGAATTAACAATCCCATTTGAAACCAACATCGAAGATGCACACCAAAGGAAAAGCACAAAGTACGAGTCAATCGTTAGGGATATCAAAGACAAGGGGTACATGGTGTCATTCTACGCCGTAGAAATCGGGGCAAGGGGCCTAGTAGACCGGAATAATAAACACCGCCTTAAAAAACTCCTCAGAACAACAAGCTCGAAAGTCCGACCAACCGAATTTTTCCATACCCTTTCTAAACTCGCCATACTCTCCTCTTTTTCGATATTCTACGCAAGAAAAGAGCGAACCTGGGGGGTGGTACGTCACTTGGACCCGTAACTATCCCCAAGGGCCCAAGATAATTTTCTTAACTATGTTTTCTGCGTAAGGCAAATGTACTTTACTAATATTACTTTCATAAATTTGTGATGTCAGTAGCTAATTATATTAATTTTAATACACAAAAACTTATAATGTAGTTGATTAATTCCATTTACACATCCAGCTCTGATTTAGAAGACTGATTGAGTGTTTTTTTTTTTTTTTACAACGTGATATCAACGACAGCTTTAACTAATTATTTTCCTGCATTTATGTTACCCTAAATAATTATCTATATTGGTATATATACGTATTACTTGTCTTGTAATCCATGTACTGACCTGCCATTTGTTTGGAATGGAAACGATGGACCTGGTCTCTTTATGTATATATTGTATATCAGTGTCTTTGAACTTGAATAAAGTCATGATGAAACAACAACTTATATGTCTTTTGCACATTATCAGTTGTTCCCCATTCTTTTTCTTCTTTTTTCCCCCCCACTCTTATGCACCAGTTTATTAAGCCTTTCTTTGTAACCTGTTTGACCCACCTCTCACTAATTCTCTAGTTATTCATCCCTCTATCACTGTTTTGTTCCAGATCCTGTTTGATGTTGCCTGCCTCATTATCTTAATCCCTCTTGGCCTTACTTACACTAACTTCCCTTTGTGTCTGCCTACTCCTTTTCTTTCATCCCCTTCACTAACCTGATTGGTCTTCTCTACTCACTAATGCCCCTTTTGTCTCCTTGTTTCTAGTGTTGCTGTAGCTTGTTTGTGGTCTATATTATGGTTGTTCCACTTTATATGTTTGTCATTTTGCCTCCGACGAAGATTCTGCTAGGATCGAAAGCTTAGGCCCCTTTTTGACTTTATGAGAAAAAGATATGGATAAAGAAATAAAGAAAAGGAAAATATGAGAAATAGAAAGAAAGAATTTAAGAGGAATAGGATGAAAAAAAGATAGAAAGGAAAGTAGGAAAGGGTGGAGTGAAAAGGAAATGTGTGTGTGCATGAGAGAGAGAGAAAGAGAGTTGGATGGAAAGTTGGATGGAGTTTTCTCACTCCTCATACCACCATTATACAATAATACTAAAAAGGTAAGCTGCACTCATCTGAACTAAAATATAGGAGCATCAGAATCATCCTCCCTTTACAACATGAGAATTCCATTGTCACACATAGGTTCAGGCTTCCACTTTCAACAATAATGGTGAGTTAACTACTCAGTCACAACATTGAAACAATTATTACTGGTAACCATATCAGACATCTGAGCAGGGCAACTTCAATACATTGCCTGCTTATAACTGTGGTCAAATGGTCGGTCAATAAGTTTCCAATTGCTTATCCACAGAACCAATTTATTGCCCGCTCAAGAAAGTCAATGAGAAAATGCGTGGAAATGTAGCGGGCAGTAAGGCAGAGCTAACATCCGGGTATTCAACGCGTTTTTGTACGCGTACTTGAACCGCGCAGTGCTATGCGTCCCAATGTTACTCAAGTTGAGACAACGCTGGATACTGCGTCCCTAGGCCAGGGACGTGTCATTTCAATTACGTCAAAATAGTAAAGTTCAGAGGCCCAGTCTGCTCAACATGACAAAATAGATTCCCATTCTTAAACTCTAAAATATATCAATTTTAACAATTTTTGCTCTAGATGTCTGATTTGGTTAATAATAGCAATATTGACTGGCCTGGGGGCGAAAGGACATATATCGCCCTAACTAAATTGATTATCACCCTTGTCTACGTTGATTATAATCTAGTTTGGGCAATATAAGTTGTATCGTCCCGAGGCCAGTCAATATTGCTTTATTATCTCACACACTACAGTTCAACTCAACAAAACTGCTCAAACTGCTCAAACAAGTCAAATTTACCAAATTACCCTTGTAACCTACAACTACTCTGTACATGGGGCTATTCTCTCTCAATCACATCCTCTACATAAATAAGGTAGCTAGCAATCTAAAGTGCAATGACATGGTTAATTGTCTGATAAAAAGTCAGACGATCAAAACTGCTATCTAATCAAGATGTTAAACTATCAATTTCATCCATTTCCATTGTAACTATTGCCTAATCAGACATTGAAGAGAATAAATCTATCAGTCTTATTGTTCAAAAGAAACAAATAACTTAATTAACTATTCTTCAACAAACAAGGCCTAGAGTTCAATTCATTGTGTATCACTTCGAACTTGAATAATTTCTTATTTTGACTACAGTTGCTGTTATCCTGTAATGTACAAGTAAATATTCCATCTAATAAACCTAGGTAACCTATACCTAGGTAATCTATATTCTATCTAAATAGGAACAAGGTTTGAATTAGGCCCGTTTTGAAAGTCCATTTTTGATGCACGTGTACACGGCGTGTTTTTCGGTCGTGTACACGTGTACACGTTGTAAACACTCTGAGAGCGAGTTGTTTTCATGTCGACACGGACCTGCATCAACATGTCATTAAAAAGGGGGTCTATATAGCCTAAGTCACGGTTTTAAAGCTTACCAGAGAAGTTTGAAGTATCAATCCACAAAAATTGGTGCAAATTAAAAGTTTACTCAGCTTAGCAGCGCATTAAATTAATAAAGAATGCAAAAGAAAATCAGTGCAGGGCCCTGCTAGCGCCGACGCTCGTTGGATGCGCATTTTGTATACTGTACCGTACGTGCATGCACAGGTTCCACGAGCCTAATTACATCAGGAGGGCTAAAGATATTCGTTCGACCCAACCCATTCGAATTTTTGTCAATTTGATATTGCTGATTGACAAAAATGTATGAATGTGATTCAAAATCTAACACTGATTCTAGAAATGGTAACTACTGAACTTACTTCGCCCAAATTGGGAAGATAAATAAGTAATTTGGAACTATTTTTTGACTGGCGGAATAATTAGGGCTATTTTACTGTTTCAGTTGATGAATTCGATCGATTCATAGTTATCTTTATAAATGGCGATTTATTTTTAAAATGAGCTGGCTACGGTACCCTTTCCTGGTCAGATTTGGAATGTCAGATATATATCCTATCCATTGGTAGTAAACATTCCACCCTCTAATTTCACATTTATTTTTTATGAATTTTTCAAAAGTGCCATTTTAACACACAAGTCTATGGGGAATGTTTTACGCGCGTGACACCTGTAAGTAATATGGGAAATCCCTAGTAGTGGATGGAATACCTGGCCAAACTCTTCAGTAGCAAACAATTTCTCACTGATATCAATATGTTTAGTCATCAAGTGGTGTAAAAAAATGGATTTAATGGCTAGCAGGGCTACATCAGGTAAAGTTAGTAGGTCTGTGTAGCCTAGGAATGTATGTATATTGGTCAATGTATAGAGTCAAGGCCTCTTTATGTTCTGATTTATCATTGTTTTGTGTTAGTGTACATCACCTACTTAGCATTAGAAAGACCTTTAGAAATTCCTCATGTTAAAATTGTTCTTAGGAAGGGGGTATGTAGAGAGGAGATAGAACTTTGAGAACTTTACTAAAGAGAACTAGAGTGGTGCCTTCAAGAAGGTATTTAGAAAGGGGCACAGAGTAAGGTAAGGTATCTAATAGTGCTCAACTAGGGAGGGAGGGGGTGGCTGTGTGCTGCAATCTTAGTATAGCCCCCCCCCCTTTATTAAGCCATGCCATCTATAAAATTATTTTTCTTTCTCTCTCTCTCTCTCTCTCTCTCTCTCTCTCTCTCTCTCTATGTATCTCTTCCTTCTTACATCTGAGAGGCAACAGCCCTAGGAAGATTTTGAATAGGTCAAATGCAAATATACTAAATTAGTATTCTTTTATTGTTTCCTCATCCAATCTCATGTATATTTGGTAATTATGTTTGGGACAGTTCTGGTATCCTGATATCTACACAGAATTTACATACACTTTTATATTACAATTGATAGGGACCTATATTGTCATTGCATTCACTGTTGGGCTATATGCAGGTAGGATTTGTATACATCCATAAATAGTGAAAATAACATGTATGGGTAACACATTAAAATGGGTCATTGCATAGAAAATAGGCATTTTCAATGTATTTCTTTGTGCTAGTGTGAGTGTACAGATATAAAAGAATAGAAAAGTAGCTATTCAAAAAAATAAAATACATAAGTCACATAATATAGGTTCCACGAGCCTAATTACATCAGGAGGGCTAAAGATATTCGTTCGACCCAACCCATTCGAATTTTTGTCAATTTGATATTGCTGATTGACAAAAATGTATGAATGTGATTCAAAATCTAACACTGATTCTAGAAATGGTAACTACTGAACTTACTTCGCCCAAATTGGGAAGATAAATAAGTAATTTGGAACTATTTTTTGACTGGCGGAATAATTAGGGCTATTTTACTGTTTCAGTTGATGAATTCGATCGATTCATAGTTATCTTTATAAATGGCGATTTATTTTTAAAATGAGCTGGCTACGGTACCCTTTCCTGGTCAGATTTGGAATGTCAGATATATATCCTATCCATTGGTAGTAAACATTCCACCCTCTAATTTCACATTTATTTTTTATGAATTTTTCAAAAGTGCCATTTTAACACACAAGTCTATGGGGAATGTTTTACGCGCGTGACACCCACAGATCGCTGCAGAATTAAGTGTAACTGAAGTTATCGATTGATTTTCATTATTTTGTTGCCAATTTGAGGAGCGTTTGTTTGTAGGCTTGTAGCACATGTGTACGAGCGTATAACACGTAAGTTGTAGCAATGATCGCTGTTGCAATTGGTGATTCTCAAATTGGCTATGAGTGTGATTGAGCAACACTTTCGAGACCGGAGGCGGAGCAGACCCATTTCGTGGTACAAAAACTTGAGTCTCCAGAATGTACGTGGATTAAATCGGCGATTTTGGAAGTGAACTCACTCTAGATTAATTGAAATATATTGACATATTAGTAATTAGAATATGTGCAGTGTCTGAGAACTATGATTTAATGTGAGGCTGTGAGCTTGTTCACTGATTTTGTAGTCCCATGCAAGCTTTATGCAGATGCTACCGTGTACACGGTGATGGAATTTAGTACACGTGCACTGACTTGACCGTGCGTGTACACGTGTACACGTGTACCCGAAACGGGCCTAGTTTGAATGTACAATCTAAATTCTATTCCAACAATGTACCTTACCTTTTCAACTAATTCTACTCCAGATGGGCCTCTCAACCACTTTCTAATTTAGGCTACCAGGAGCAACCCTAGTAAAGACGTAACTCCTTTCTAATTCACCACAGGTATTTTCCTAACAGGTCTATCCACTGTTTTATTTACATGCTAGCTTCCTCTGACTAATCATATCACTTTAATACTGCTATTTTCTCTTCAATATAATAGCCTCAAACTCATTATTCTATCACCGACTTCAGAATTACCTATTAAAGGTCAAGTACACCCCAGGAAAATGCTGACTTGAATAAATAGAGAAAAATCAAACTAACATAGTGCTGAAAATTTCATCAAAATCGGATGTAAAATAAGAAAGTTATGACATTTTAAAATTTCGCTTATTTTTCACAAAACAGTGATATGCACAACTATGTGAGTCAGTCGATGATGTCCATCACTCACTATTTCTTTTGTTTTTTATTGTTTGAATTATACAATATTTCATTTTTTTTATAGATTTGACAATAAGGACCAACTTGACCGAACCATATAGTATTAAACAATGCTAATTCCACATGTTCAGGGAGGAATTAATTGTTGTATCACTTGACAATGAGAAAATTAGAATATTTCGTATTTCATATAATAAAATACAAAAGAAATAGTGAGTGGATGACGTCATAGTCTCATTTGCGTACCAACCCAGGACCAAAATCCAATTGAAACCAGTTGGATTTCCAACTGGTTTCAATTGGTTTCAACTGGTTTCAATTGGTTTTAACTGGAATTTAACAATTCCCAGATGAAACCAAATGAAACCAGTTGGGCAAATGGAAATCATAACTGGAACCAGTTGGGTAACTGGAAATGACTTACAACTGGAAATGATTTCTAACTGGAACCAGTTGGGTAACTGGAAATCCTAACTGGAACCAGTTGGGCAACTGGAAATCCTAACTGGAACCAGTTGGGTAACTGGAAATCCTAACTGGAACCAGTTGGGTAACTGGAAATGACTTACAACTGGAAATGATTTCTAACTGGAACCAGTTGGGTAACTGGAAATCCTAACTGGAACCAGTTGGGCAACTGGAAATCCTAACTGGAACCAGTTGGGTAACTGGAAATCCTAACTGGAAAGGTGGGTAACTGGAAATGACTTACAACTGGAAATGATTTCTAACTGGAACCAGTTGGGTAACTGGAAATCCTAACTTGAACCAGTTGGGTAAGTGGAAATCCTAACTGGAACCAATTGGGTAACTGGAGATGACTTCTAACTGGAAAGGTGGGTAACTGGAAATGAATTCTAATTGGAACCAGTTGGGTAACTGGAAATAAAACTGGAACCAGTTGGGTAACTGGAAATCCTTACTGGATCCAGTTGGGTAACTGGAAATGATTTCCAATTGGTTTCCAATTGGAAATTTTCCAGTTACCCAACTGGATCCAATTGAAACCAGTTAATTTGCATATTATCTGCCAGTGTGCACAGATTGATGTTTTATGAGATTCATCATCATTTACAATGTATCTATTTAATTCTTTACAATTTAAAGTACCACACTTGTTTCAGATAAGTGTTTAGAATACTTAGCAGTGAAAACCATGTTCATAAATGTTATAGATTATAATTACAACAGATTAAAACATAATTATCACACTACTAACTGTTACCAAATTACATCAAATAAAAATACATATATTTGAAGATCTTCCATATAAATATATACATATGAAAGTCTGTATTTTATCGATGCCCTTTACATTGGTATTAATTAATAGACATATAACACTGCTTCTGTGTTAGCATGAGCAATAGTCGGGGCAATAGTTAGTGCAAATGCTAATTAATTTGTAACTAATTAAGTTCATTCCAACTGGAAGTTCCAATTGGATCCAATTGGAAACCAATTGGTTTCAACTGGTTCCAGTTGAAACCAGTTGCCTCCAATTGGTTTCAACTGGAACCAATTGAAACCAGTTGCCTCCAATTGGATTCAACTGGTTTTAATAGGGAAATTGGAACAACTGGAACCAATGAAACCAATTACCAACTGGTTCCAGTTGCCCACTTGGTTTTAACTGGAACCAATTGGCAACTGGTTTCAATTGGAACCAGTTGGCAACTGGTTTCAATTGGAACCAGTTGTTCCAATTTCCCTATTGAAACCAGTTGGCCAACTGGTTTCAATTGGTTTTGCTCTAATTGGTTTTAACTGGATTTTGGTCCTGGGAACCAGGATGTGCATATAACTCTTTTGTGAAATTAAGCGAAACTTTAAAATGTCATAACTTTCTTATTTTACATCCGATTTTGATGAAATTTTCAGTGTTATTCTTGGTGGATTTTTCTCTTTTTAATTCAAATCAACTTTTTGTTGGGGTGGACTTGTCCTTTAACTAGTCTTTACGTATTTCAATTAAAGACATCCTCTAGAATCCATTCCTTGCTGTCTGTACTTCAGTGTCTGTCCTGATTATAAAATTTTTATGACCATATACTTCTTTGTCATTATCTGTTAGGCGTCATCTGTGCCTGGGAGGCAAAAAGCAAACTGAATCACTATGACCTATCTACTAAATCCAATATAAACTATTCAATAAAGTGCTCTCACTCACTTCCAGAAAAAGAGCTTCTAATACATAAAATGAATCATAATAACTATCGGTCACTTCAATTCCACTTCTTTTCTTCCTGTCCATGTATGTGGTAAAATGTTTAGTCACAATTTCTTATTTTCATGATTCCTGCTTTGGCCTTTGGGTTTTATTTTATTATAGTAATCATGATTCGATGTTCTTGATTTTCCTCCTTGTGCAGGATCACTCTCCTTTCCGGGGCGATACCTTTGGTATCCGATTCTACCACCTCAAATCCTTTGGCCATATCTTGACTTTCTATTGGTACATCTAGATCTCGTTTCCAAGGATAGTGCATGGGCTTCAGTGCTAAGCAGGATCCTTGTGCAGGATCACTCTCCTTTCCGGGGCGATACCTTTGGTATCCAATTCTACCACCTCAAATCCCTTGGCCATATCTTGACTTTCCGTTGGTACATCTAGATCTCGTTTCCAAGGATAGTGCATGGGCTTCAGTGCTAAGCAGGATCCTTGTGCAGGATCACTCTCCTTTCAGGGGCGATACCTTTGGTATCCGATTCTACCACCTCAAATCCTTTGGCCATATCTTGACTTTCCGTTGGTACATCTAGATCTCGTTCTCAAGGATAGTGCATGGGCTTCAGTGCTAAGCAGGATCCTTGTGCAGGATCACTCTCCTTTCAGGGGCGATACCTTTGGTATCCGATTCTACCACCTCAAATCCCTTGGCCATATCTTGACTTTCCGTTGGTACATCTAGATCTCGTTTCCAAGGATAGTGCATGGGCTTCAGTGCTAAGCAGGATCCTTGTGCAGGATCACTCTCCTTTCAGGGGCGATACCTTTGGTATCCGATTCTACCACCTCAAATCCCTTGGCCATATCTTGACTTTCCGTTGGTACATCTAGATCTCGTTTCCAAGGATAGTGCATGGGCTTCAGTGCTAAGCAGGATCCTTGTGCAGGATCACTCTCCTTTCAGGGGCGATACCTTTGGTATCCGATTCTACCACCTCAAATCCTTTGGCCATATCTTGACTTTCTGTTGGTACATCTAGATCTCGTTTCCAAGGATAGTGCATGGGCTTCAGTGCTAAGCAGGATCCTTGTGCAGGATCACTCTCCTTTCAGGGGCGATACCTTTGGTATCCGATTCTACCACCTCAAATCCTTTGGCCATATCTTGACTTTCTGTTGGTACATCTAGATCTCGTTTCCAAGGATAGTGCATGGGCTTCAGTGCTAAGCAGGATCCTTGTGCAGGATCACTCTCCTTTCAGGGGCGATACCTTTGGTATCCGATTCTACCACCTCAAATCCTTTGGCCATATCTTGACTTTCCGTTGGTACATCTAGATCTCTTGTTTCCAAGGATAGTGCATGGGCTTCAGTGCTAAGCAGGATCCATGTGCAGGATCACTCTCCTTTCAGGGGCGATACCTTTGGTATCCGATTCTACCATCTCAAATCCTTTGGCCATATCTTGACTTTCCGTTGGTACATCTAGATCTCTTGTTTCCAAGGATAGTGCATGGGCTTCAGTGCTAAGCAGGATCCTTGTGCAGGATCACTCTCCTTTCAGGGGCGATACCTTTGGTATCCGATTCTACCATCTCAAATCCCTTGGCCATATCTTGACTTTCCATTGGTACATCTCTTGTTTCCAAGGATAGTGCATGGGCTTGAGTGCTAAGCAAGTATCTGTGGGTCTCATACCTGCAGTAATCACATTTGTATGTGAGGGGAATTTGATGTACATTCTCAAGATGAATGTAGCTCGAGAAATGGTAGTAATATAACCAGTGCAGTAGGAGTTATCAAGACGGTTAGTTTTTACACTTGAGGCCCAGAAAAACAATATGGATGGTGTGATTTAAATTCATTTGTATTCATCAGCCAATTCAAAGAGATGCAACAAGGAAGTATGCGGTACTTGTAAAGCAACTCATATTACATCAGTGAAGATTCATAATTGGCGAAATAGCAGGTCACTTAAATAGTATTATGGTGAAACAAAGATTTGATCATAATTAGATGAAAAAATGTATCCACTGTACATTTAACATAATCATATTGTATACCTTCTTAAAGTCTTGAAGAAGACCCGTGGAATATAAGCAGACTCCTTGATGTGAGACTAGTGAAATACCGGTGACTGCGCCTCCTTGCAACAATTTTTCTGCATGGTAGAAACAAATAAGTGCATCACATTAATATTTAAATACATACATGTATCCCGGAAGGGGGGGGGGGGCGCTGGTCACTTCCATTGAAAAGTGCATTTATAGCATATCTGCAAGAATCGTCCTGAAAAGCACCCTCAATGCTAAATGAGGATTAAAAGGCAGGCCACTAGGATACCCTAAACACACATTTCATGCAGACCATGTCTCAGATTTGCACACCCTAAACAGGGATTTCATTAATCACTTGGATATATACCCGTTGTTTAAAATGTGTTCAGTTCATGTTCACGAATGGATCACAAATTTTTTTGTGCCCAAATTCTAACATGTTAAAAATTTTTGCACCCATTTCACACACTGCCACACCCCTCCCGCACCTCTCCGCATGCTGGTACTCAAGACCACTGCATTGGCATGCATGAATTCATGCTTGTGCGCAGACTGTGCAGGAACCACAATGAGTGAAAGTTTCAACAGGACGTGGAATACTAATCAAGCCTATAGGCCAAATATAGCAAGGCTAGCAGGTAGCATTATTCACTTTGAGTAACCAGCTAGTACTCTGAGATTGTCTTAAATGATAATTAGGTATTGCCCAAGAAGTGGAGGCCTAATGGAAAAGTGATCAAACACTTAGTTGTGCTTTCCTGCCAATGTAGCTAGATTTGTAAAATTGCCTTTTAGCTAGAGTAGAGTTATTTCATGACATTTTGTTCTGTCACTGTCAGATGAAATTGGGGAAAAACAATCACATATTATAAATTGTACACGTCCCTATCAAACACATTGGTGTTCAGTTTTGAAAACTCACTAAGGTGGACCCCTGACATACAAATTCATGTTATCTTCAGTTAATGTGTACGAGTCTCTACTTCACTAAAGTCATTACCTCGAGTTTAGATGTATCATATAATTTCAATATTTTTTATTTCATTTTTCTTGCATTGATTAACAGTGTACTTAGCCCCGCCCCATTAAAATCCACTATATTATTTCTTGCCTCTTGTGACAGGAGGGAGAAATAAGCATAACAATACACAATGCTATTGTAGGGTTTAAAACTAAACACCTACTTGATGAGAATAAAATAATCAGTTTTAAAACAGCATAACTCAGGAACTAAACAGCAAACATAACATATCGGGAACAGAAGACAGAGAATAACTAAACGAAGAGACTGGATCTGTAGTGTCGTATCTGTGCAAATGTGTCTGTGAGTGTCTCATGCATTTATTAAAATACTCTCTCTATTTATACCTTTGGCCTTCCTCGGCCCACATCAAAATTGTTGCTACAGTAAACATTATTTAAATCATCTTAAAGCTAACCAATGAAATTAAAAGAAAATAGAAGAGCCCAACTAAAATGTAGTAATCCAATTCATAATATAAACCAATGAGGAATAAGATGAAGGTGATAAAAGATGTCTGTGTGATTATGTAATAATGGCATTAGAAACTATGGAGTCAGGTGAGGGATGGAATGAGTGGAACACCTTAATAGAGAAGGAATGAAGATGACAAAAGAGAATCAGAGGAAAAGAATCCAATGTGGAGAAGGGTGAATAAAAAACTGAATATAATTAACCTCAAATAACCTAAGTTCAGACTGCAAGGGCAGTGATGAAAGAAAATGCAAATGAACTCAAGTCTAGACGGAACAGAAATGTAAAACAGCTGAAGAAAGCACAAGTTAAAGAAAATGAACAAAATAGGGAAATGACAAAATAACCATCCTACACTATGCAACTTGCCAATACAATACACATTGCTATGCAACTTGCCATAACTGTGTGCAATTGCTATCAATCACAAGTCTTCAAACAACACTTGGGCCTACATATAGCAACCATTCAAACTGTCATTTAGTTACTGCTTGTGAGTGGTATTGTATGAAGACTTGTAATTGTTAGCAATGGTACATAGATATGGTAAGTTGCATTGCTTTGTGTCAGTTTGTGTATTGTTATGCTTATTTCTGCCTCCTGTGACATCACAAGAGGCAAAAATGTTTTAACGGATGTTAAGGAGGCAGGGCTTAGCATACTGCAGATAAATGCAAGACAAATGAGATTAAAATATTGAAACAATATGATGCCATTTAAACCCAGCAGGACATGATTTGGTGAAGTAAAGACTCATACACAATATCAGAAAGTATTCTGTATTTTCATGTCAGGGGACCTTTAATCACAGACAGAAATCATAACTATGCAGGCCTTGCACACCTTCCTTGACTGTCACAGCACATTGTCAGCAGAGCTACTTGAGCAACTATTATACTAGCTTGCACGTGAAATGGAATAACAAGCCCAAATTCAATGGCCCAAATTCACAAAGGTGGTTTTGAAAACCCACGATTGAGTCCATGATTTATGCAGATTTTCTGTATAAATTACGTTTATTTACTGCGCACATCAAAAAAATGTCCAATGCTGATGTGCGCTTTTGTTACAGTGCGCCAAATCGACGCCTGTTGCCGTGGTTATCCACGCTATTTTATTCACGAGTCCACTCTTCAAACAATGGACTCATGAATAAAATAGCATATCTTACCATATGGTAACAGGCGTCAATTTGGCGCACTGTGACAAAAGCGCGCATCAGCATTGGACATGTTTTATACCCGCGCCTGATACGCGCTAAATTAAGCGTAATATATACAGGAAATATGCATAAACAATGGATTCAACCGTGGGTTTTCAAAACCACCTTTGTGAATTCGGGCCAATAAGTTTACTGGAATCCACTGTAAATCTTATGATTTGTAGGTCAAATTTGATAGGCTTATTATTGATAAAAACTTTCACACATACTGTATAGGCCTATAACCTTGGATAGTACCATGCATTTATTTTTTTTTATCTGATATCTTTTTAGTGTACTATTACCCGTACCTTTGCATCTTTTAATTCTTTACATACAAAGATGTCTGTCAAGTGAGTTTTAAACTAACGGGACTGGAAACTTCGGCTGTGATTTCATGATGGGGTGGGGTAATCCTGGGTTTTAGGGGACTAAATTATTTGCACACAAAAGTGGTTGCTCAGTTCACCCAACCCATACCAGCAAATCACACTGTAAAATAATTGATAAATAGCCCATTCCCGGGGGTGATGCCACCCCCACCCCTCCTCTCTGGGTAGGGAGGTGAGGTTGGTGAGGGGCTATGAATAATAAATGGCAGTGTGATTATAAGTTTGGTGACATTAGCCACTAGCGGTCACTTTATGGGTGCAAATAATTCAGTCCATTAAATTAGGCCCTAACACACTTGCTCGCTGCAACCATCCTGCCTGTGGGGTATGTCAATGCTGTACACAGCACACACTTTAACAAATCATTAAAATATCACTTTTGTGACCAAAAATACTACTTTCCATATACAGTTGCAATGTATTTTTAACTTGGGAATTATTTTTTGTGTTCACCAGAGAGCTCAAAAACTTGAATTTTTTGCATATTTTTGTGTACGCACTCTATTGGTGGAAAGTAATATGGCAAGAAAATTGTCATTTTTCAATCTCTATTTTTTAATTTAGTAAAAATAATTCAAGGAATCAAATTTACTTAAGAGCCAAGTTATATGATGAATAGCTGTAATGGAGACTGGCAGTGTCAAAAAATCAAGCATTTGTCCCAAAGAGAAAGAGAAAATAAGCCAAACATTGCCAACATCGACATATCTAACTGAAAGATATGTTCCACTTGTATCCACAAATTGCAAACCTAAACCACTATGGATGAATGCTGAAGTGAAGAGATCAATTAAAGATAAACATAAAGCATGGAATGTTTTTCAGAGGGACAGACGCAAGAAAAGAAATACGGTCAAATCCAGAGCTATATATACCACCATGAGAAACGAAGCAACAAAAAAGATTAACAGTGCTAAAAGGGACTTTGAAAAAAAACTTTCATCTGAAATCAAGCACAACTCAAAGAGTTTCTGGAGGTATGTACACAGCAAGACAAAATCCAAGTTTGGAATACCTACTTTGATAAATGCTGAGGGATCTTATGACGAAAGCAATGAAGAGAAATCAGAAGTTTTTAATAAGTTTTTCAGCTCAGTTTTCACTGTTGAAAATACTTTGGAAATTCCACAGTTCAAGAACAGATGCTTCGTGGATCCCTTAGTTGATATCCACATAGACAGTTCAGCTATAATTAAAATACTAAGACGTCTGGACCAAGACAAATCTCCAGGTCCTGATGGAATTCATATTAGGATCTTAAAGGAATTACAGGAGATGGTAGCCCCAGTATTAGTAGATATTTTCATCACCTCAATGATTACAGGACAGATCCCTGACTTGTGGCATTCTGCTAACGTGGTGCCCATTCACAAAAAGGGACCGAAAAATGTTCCAGAGAATTATCGACCTGTAAGTCTTACAAGTGTCGTTTGTAAGATTATGGAAACAATTGTTAGGGATCAGATATTGGATCACTTAGAATCCAATAACCTACTAACGCCTCATCAACACGGGTTCAGGAAAGGAAGATCTTGTACTACCCAACTACTGGAAGTCACAAATGATTGGAGTACTGCCCTTGATGCAAAGGATATAGTCGATTGCATTTACCTGGACTACCGCAAAGCGTTTGATAGTGTTCCCCATACTAGACTCCTCACAAAAGTACAAGGATATGGAATTCAAGGAAAAGTATGGACATGGATTAAAGCGTTTCTCTCTGATCGCAAACAAAGGGTGATAGTAGATGGAGCACTGTCCAAGGAATGTGAGGTGACCAGTGGAATTCCTCAAGGTAGTGTTATCGGCCCTGCCCTCTAATATTATCTTCATCAATGATCTTCCAGATGTGATTTCTAAGAACTCTGTAGTCAAATTATTTGCAGATGACACAAAACTGTATGCACCTCGCCGTGACGAAGATGATAACGTAAGCCTACAAGATGATTTGTCCAACCTTTCGTCGTGGGCAGGAGACTGGCAGTTAACTTTCAACCAGAAGAAATGCAAAGTAATGTCTATTGGAAGAAAAAATCCAGGTATGAGCTACCTACTAGTACCAGATGACACTTCTGAAATTCCAAAAGTGACAGAGGAAAACTACCTGGGAGTAACTTTTGATAACAATTTGCAATTTTCTAAACATGTGATCAAAGCTTGTGCCAAAGCAAACCGCCTCTTAGGACTTATCAAGAGAACTTTCTCAAACTTGGATGAAAGAGGTCTGGTTCAACTTTACAAGTCAATCATACGACCATCTTTAGAATGCTGCAGGAGTGTATGGCACCCCTATCTCAAGAAAGACATCATAAAACTGGAAAAAATCCATCGTAGAGCAACCAAGCTAATTCCACATCTGAAGAACTTGAGCTACATGGAACGACTGAAGAAACTAAATCTACCAACGTTATCCTATAGGAGAAATAGAGCGGATATGATCCAAACGTTTAAGATTATTCAGGGCATAGATGATTCGGACTGTACAAATTTCTTCAAACTTGACACTCGACCTCGGACAAGAGGACATTCTAGAAAAATAATCAAGTTAAGAGCACATTCAACACTCAGGCAACAGGATTTCTTGCAACGAGTAATCAACCTATGGAATGACCTACCTTCTGAGGTCGTAAACAGTAGCAGTATAAATTCATTCAAATCAAATCAAGAGAAGGCCTGGAAAACCAAGTATAATCGTTTCGACCCAGACACAGAATTTTCACAAATTGTCCAAACCCACACATGCATGTGAAATTGTAACGTTTATAACTGAGGACAAGTTCTAAGTCTAGATGCAGAGGGGCAAATAAGTCTTCTATACTTTATGCCCAACATCAAGGTAAATCAAGGTAAATCAACCTTATTTTGCCACACATGGAGTAGTAACAGAGAACAAGGTTATATCATATTCATAACCTTGTTCATTGCACTGCCACTGGTTCATTGATAACCCAGGAAGCTCCCGCCCGCACAGCGGGCGGGGAGCCTAGGAGCTTACCGTGTATTTGACCATAGTCACCGGTCTAGGGTGATTTATGGTCTAAATATTTCTCCAAATGAATTGTGAAAACAGAAAGTATACAATTACCACGATTATATGGATGAAGGTCTAACGAGTGGCAGTTTCCTGACATCTGCGCCAATGTTTGTTGTTTGTGCTATAGCGCCACCTTGTGGTGGATTGGTTTTAGTGCCAATGCAACGATGGTAATTCGCCCCTTGACGGCGCCGCGGTTGAAGTCATGAGCTGCCTAATAAATTAAGGTACAATTATTCAACTATTGTGAGTGAAGTGTCATTCCTTTATTGTCGTGTCGTGGTGGCAGCAGGTTCGATCCCTGTCTATCCACACAATAGGATGGCCACTGCTACCCTAGCATTCATTCGGTCGAAAAGCATCATTTTTCGTGATAGGTAGTTGTAGTTCATTGTCAATCATGTCTTCTCACGCCACGGCTATCCCCACACATAGCCTTTCATGATGGCTTATCCCCGGTACATGTACCGGTACCTTCCACAGGCCCGAGAGAGCGGCCGCCAGTATCATGCCCAATATAGAGGCTACTACACTAAACATAACCAACATGAACAAATTATTAATGATAATTCAACATTAATCCAAATCGGAAGAGAGAAAGAAAATGATATGATTGTGAGTGATTGTGACAATCTTGATTTGTATGATTTAAACAATGATTATGCATATGATGATGAATATTGTTTTGATCATGATGAGTCTGTCATTGAAGACCATTCTCATTCCTTTCCTAGAGCAAGTAGGGTTTTACATTGTACAGTACATAATCAAGACAGTCATAAAGCTAGTACACATAACACAAATAGGGTTGGATACAGATCTAGTTCTTACTCAAACGTTGGACCTACTTGTGACAATCCCTACTATTCAGTATCTAAATATAATTGTAGGCCTAGTCATAACAAAAGTGAGTGCTCATTCTTGAAAAAGTCTGAAAGAAGTATCAGTACACAAAATTGCTTGACTTCTTCCAAATCAGTTTGGTCAGAGTATTTGGATGTAAGTGATGATTATCAAGATGATTGTCAACTTCTATATGCTGACTCTGTCTCTGATTTATCTGAGAGTGATGAATGCTGCTATGATGATTATGATTGTTCTATTTCGGATAGTGAGGATGCTTTGCCTGTTAGAACAGGCTTAACAGATAGTTCTTTCGGTCGTGCCGAGGTCTTGCCAGAGTCAGGCAGACCGCATGAAATCCATGGAGATTCTCTCGGCGATGATATGAGTGACTCATCGGAGTTAGGTGAGTACCACTCCAAGGTTACACATTCGCCACAGTTTTCAGTGGCCAGCCTTTCCTCTCCGTCTCCAAGTGTCAATCTTTTTCATGGTCAAAAGCTCGTCCAGGTCAAACTTGTCAGTGGTTCACCACAGAACCTCATTGGTCTTTCCAGCGTTCAAAGTCTTGGTGCTGTCATCAGGCCTACAGATACCCTTCGGTCGGTGTGTTATGCTAACCGTTCCTCGCGCCTTCCAGTTATTGGTACGACAAGTCTTACCTTAAGTAGGAATGGGGAACACTTGCTTTTCGAAGCGTATGTCGTAGACTCACCGCTTATTCAAATTCATGCAGGAATTCCATTCATAGAGTTACATGACATTACCATCCGTCCTGCTAAGCACCGCATCACCATAGGTGATGGACCGTCGTACACTTATGGTCCTGACGCTTCGCTGTCGATACGCGATATCAATTCACATGACCATATTTCCGATATGCCCAGTGGCACTGAGAAATTGCAACATGCGCCTAGCGTTCCACTCATATCTGGTTGCGACGAGAAATTGCCACTTACGCCCTCTATCGTTCCACGTATGTCCGGTGGCACCGACGAATTGCCACACGTACCTCCGGTCGTTCCGCATATGCCCGGTGGCATGGAGACACTGCAATACGTGCCTTCCGTCATAACGCCCTTGTGTGACCCTTCACCATCAGGCACTGCTTTTATCAAAGTCATTAACAGCTCGTCGGTTGACCTAGTCACTGCTACCCAGAACGATGTCGCTGCATGCCAGCAACTTCAGTCCGAGCTAGTTTCGGTTCATGACTATGACGTGAAGCTCACAACGTCTGGTCCCGCTGTGGATATTGGTATAGACACCCAACCCAACCTTACACACGCCAACCTGTTAAGTAAAGCAGAATGTCTACAGAATACTGATTTTGACAAGTTTTCACTGGCTACTATTTCTAATTCTAATCCTGTAGTGATGGATTCTCCTCTCATTGGTGAGTGCTTGGTCCCTTGCTACCAACACTGTGACCCAACTTATGATGGCCTCACCACAGAGGTTATGGACCCACCAGGTCGCTCCCCGGATGTTCGCAAAGGATGCAGTATCCCTACTCGTGATGGCCTCACCACAGAGGTTACAGACCCACCAGGTCGCCCCCCAGATGTTCGCAAAGGATGCAGTATCCCTACTAGTGAAGGCCTTACCACAGAGGTTATGGACCCACCAGGTCGCCCCCCGGATGTTCGCAAAGGACGCAGTATCCCTACTCATGATGACCTCACCACGGTGGTTATTGACCCACCAGGTCCCCCGCCGGATGTTGGCAATAGACTGTATGCCCCCTTTGTTTCTGTGACTGGTTTTTACAACCCATCCCATGGAACTGTTCTTTTGGCCTTTCGTCACCGTGTTCATAGGACGTCGCCTGCGAGCATCGCTCCACCTTCAGAACAACGGCCAGGCCCCTCAACATTTTGGTTGTCCATAGGACCCCCTCCTGGTCGTCCACCAGACATTGATTCAAGGTACCATTGAACTGTTGTATCCTCCCTTTGATTTTGAGAGATGGACATTTGCACTTTTTATAGTGACATCTGGGATAAACATCCTATATTGACTGCTATTATTTTACTTCTTTGTTCATGGACAATTGATGATGCAGCATACTATGGACACTGTAAATTGCATGTATGATATATTGTCTTTATTATGTATGGTAACGATTAATTTCTTTCCTTTACATTTTTATTGCATAATTGATTGTTTTTATTGCATTGATAATGTATCGTTTTAGAATATACAGTACGATTGTTTTTTTTCCCACATTTTCTGCAAGATGTATTCCCTTTTCCATTATTCACTGTATACTGCTACTTTTGTTGTGATGCTTATGCCTTTATTTTTTTTAAGGAATTATGTTTTTCACATTTTTCTTTATTAGCCTTTTATCGGGTTGGAGTGGTACAGCTGATTGTTTTAATGTTTTAATGTGCTTGTTATGCCTACTGGTTTGTCATTAAATTTGATTTCTAAGACTGAAGTTTGTTGTTTGCTTAGACATTTTAATGTTTACTGGCTGTGTGTGTGCTACTTTTATTTGTTTAGGGGAAGTGACATGTAAATCATATACAAGTATCCATATTTTAATTGATTTGTATTTGATATGCCTAACATAATTTTTCCAGGGTGTGTTTCAAGATTTCCACATTTGCTGTATTTTACATAATTATTTCCACCACACACTTTTTATGGATGTATATGTATGCCTTTTACCTTAGCATTTGATTGTTTTCTACAAGATAACGGCGTTGTTTTTAATTTAGTCAGCGTGACTTTGTGATATCCAGTGTGACAACAGTTCACCTGACTGTGCACTTGTGTATATTACTATGTATGGAATCCTTTTTGTTATTTTGATGGTTGTGGAAGGGTCCATCTTAATGTTCGTGAAGTTAATGGCTTCTTGTTTTGCAGATGTTTTATTACAAAGTGTCCCTGTTTATTTATGGAATGGTTTTACAGTAATGGGTTTATCAATACATTTATTTTGGTTATGAATTGTGTCTTTATTTAATAAGAACATTATTTAACGTTTGCATAGTTTGGCAATTTTATAATTTGTTTCGTATAGTGTTTTTAGGTTAGATTACTTAGATGACATGGGACTTGATAGTAGTGTTTGGGATTAACATGCACTTACTTTGTTTATGGTTTCCTTTCCTGTATGTGTGCTCTTAAGTTTAACAGGTATGTAATTCTATTTGTTTTCATTTACAGGATATATTTTGAGCCAATAACGTCTACATTTACACTATTTTGGCGTAATGTATGGTATTGCTGTTTTTGGTTTGGCTTTAAATGGTTTCTTTTCCTTAGCACAAAAGGGGCTGGTTTTTCCCCCTAAATATGAGTTATACTTAAAGGCATTGATTGTTAGTTTTTTTTAAGGGACTAGCATTGACAGTTTTATTGTTTTGAATAACATTTTTTTTAAATGATTGACTTGAAATGACATTTGATTTGGTTTTGTTTTTGGTTTAGTTTGTGACATGGTATCAATGTTTAATTACCGCCTGTTTAGAATGCTTGATTTTATGGGGATGCTGAAGATACACATGTACATGTATTGTGATGTAAATTGTTCCATCTTATGGTTTTGGTTAAGAAAGCATGTTAGTGCCCCTAACAGTATGTTACACATTTTATGCAATGTTATGTGTGTTTATATCTTTCGGAAAGTGCACATATGTAGTTGTGGTGTTTATATTACCAGGTTATATCCTTGCTGATAGGTAAAGATGAGATGTTTTGATTTTAGTTTGATAGTAATTATGTAACGTTTTCAACATTAGTACTGTAAGGGTTTGATATTTGTATTATTAAGAATAATTACAATGATTGTTTTTTAATAAGCATTATTTATTGTTATACGGAATTTCTATACCTTTTAGAGGTTGGTAGATTTTTATTCTGTATAGAGATAGGCATCGTTTTTTTTTACTTTTTGTAAGGTAGTACCTGTTCACATGGAATTAGAAGTTTAATACTTTGCTACTTTGCTAATGATTTGTAATCACCAATCCATATGCAGTTTTAACAGTTGGAAGGGAAAAAGACAAAGTGGTCACGCCAATGTTTGTTGTTTGTGCTATAGCGCCACCTTGTGGTGGATTGGTTTTAGTGCCAATGCAACGATGGTAATTCGCCCCTTGACGGCGCCGCGGTTGAAGTCATGAGCTGCCTAATAAATTAAGGTACAATTATTCAACTATTGTGAGTGAAGTGTCATTCCTTTATTGTCGCTGGGCACAGACTGGAACCTCAAAAAAACGAAAAGTTCTCTCCTTCTACCCCCGTCTCGATCGGCCATTTTGTTACGATTTTTAACAAAAATGGCTGATCGAGACGGGGGTAGAAGGAGAGAACTTTTCGTTTTTTTGAGGTTCCAGTTTGTGCCCAGATGTCAGGAAACTGCCACTCGTTAGACCTTCATCCATATAATCGTGGTAATTGTATACTTTCTGTTTTCACAATTCATTTGGAGAAATATTTAGACCATAAATCACCCTAGTCCGGTGACTATGGTCAAATACACGAAAAGCTCCTGGGCTCCCGCCCGCTGTGCGGGCGGGAGCTCCCTGGTAGTTCATTGAATGAGTGGGCTTAACCTACCATTAACAAAGTCTTCCCAGTTTCTTGATAAAGAATGCTCCATCGATCTTGGTCAAAATGGTATGTTTTACCTCCTCTTGACTGTAGCTTGTTTACTTGACTCATCAGTCCTATGGCTGGTAAGGCTGGATTCAAGATTCAATATCCATTGCATTACTAGTAAAGTAGTATTAAACATAATACCAGTTCTCGAGAGCGGGAGTTCTTAGCTGTCGGGCCGGCTGTCCTGAAATGGGGGAAATCCCTGAGCATAACGTACAATCATCGCGCATATATATCGCATGCATATCGATCGCGCGCGCATGCCGCCGCCTGCGCTGCGTGCGCAGCATGCATTCAACAAGATGGCTACCTCCGAGGGTGTCAGCGCTTTCCTTGCCCAAAGATTAGAGAAGGCTAAAGAAAACTTAGAAGATGTTGAGCAAAACATTCGTAAACTTACAGGTGGAGATAACACTGAAAGAAGGTAATTGTAAAGTTACAATTTAATGTGATTTGCTGATAAAGTGATACCAGTCTGACTCTGAGTTAGGTACGTGTGCGTGCATGTGGATGTGATGTGGATTTTGCATGGCACCAGGCCCAGGCCAGGGGCCCGTTTCTCAACACATGCAAGTCGCTACCAAATCCGCCGAGGACCCAAATCTGCAAACATCAAGCCCCGTCAAACTCGGCGGATATGGTTCCGATTAAAAACGAGGCATAATCGTGATATAGTCCCCAAATCCTAAAGTGGGGATTATTAGAATCACACCTACCAGAACGCATGAAAATCACTTCCTTTCTCCAGAACACAGTCTCCAACTCTCGCACAACTCTGTGGCAAAATGATAACACACACAAATGAAACACATTGTATATAAACACTAGGGTTCTCTCCCTATTATATACTCGTGATCCAGTCCCCACGCTATGGGATACACGGTTCACTTTGCACGCAGTGGGGACAGTTTCAACAGTATAGCTAGTATACTCGTGATCCAGTCCCCACGCTATGGGATACACAGTTCGTTTGGCACGCACTGACGCAGTGGGGATAGCTCATAGAGATGTATACTAACTACGCTAGAGTGCGGAGTCGCCATAGGCGCGCGTACTTAACGTCTGTGATTGTGTGGAGCGTGGCGGCCATTGCTCGATAGGTATAGATTCGCAAAAGTACCCGGATGTACCCATAGCTCGTGCGTTGTAACGCTGTGAAAAGGGGTGCCGTCTCCGGCCTTTTTCTTGAAGAAAAGAACACAACCTCATAAAAATCGAAAATATGAATGACAAATTGCATCTCAATACACTATTAGAGTGATTACATGGGGATTATGCTATTAATTTGGCATTTTAAAAACCTGATTTCTCGGGATGAAATTCTAAATAATTTGCATTTACCTGTCCGTTTATAGGCCTGTAATAGATAACATTAACAATGTTGATATACTATCAAATAAACAATCATATAAAAATAAAAACATACAGCGGACATTAATAGAAAGATTGACAATTAATTCAAAAGACTGCAGTGAATTAGCCCTTCTCTGGATTTCCCTACCTTTAACTGCATCGTCCTCCTTCCATCCTTCCCACATTTACGTCCTTTGATTCTATGTTTATGTTGGATATAATTTTGTAATTTCTATATAGGCCTACATGATATGTAACTTGCTTTAATTTGTATGAAATATAGGCCTATCATTTTTATATATTAAGTTGTACAATAATTCTGTATAAGTTAGTGTTTTGATCTACATGCGCTATTAAAGGGCATCTCATTATTGTTCTTGGTGAGCCTCCCGTTACACCATCAATGTTGAAATTTGTGTTATTTGGTGAACGTGCTGATTTTGTTCTTATAGGAACATAATAAATTCCCCAAAATCTGCAGGCCTATATGGCCCGAAAATAAAATATTGATTTAAAATGTCGAGAATATAGCCTAATTTGTTCAAACTTTTCAAAAATGACAGTTTTAATTCCCTTCACTTTAAGTTAGATTTGTTTTAATTCGCTTTTTAGGGGCCGTGTGTGCAATTAAAATAACAAACACACCTAAGCAAATTCGCTTTAACATACTGATCAAAATAAAATACAGGGGGCGCGACCGGACCCCTCCCTGAAATGAAAATGAACATTACACATAATAAATGATTGTGATTTTATGCACCCCATCACTTTCAAAATCATTCCGCGACGCCGTAATTAACATAATATAATAATTTTGTTCATCCATGGAAATCTTATTTAAAAAAAACTGATCGAATAACCAAACTCAGGTCCATAGGCCAGCAAATGACATTGCTTACAAATATTTGCCATAAAGTTCATTTATTCAAGCGACACAGACACAGTTAATTAGCACAATTTCAAGGCAGGTATCAAATTTGAGATTAAATTAGGATTTTTAATATCTTATTCCAAGTATTGTCACTTTTGCAATATTATTGTTTCATAATTATGTTTGGTTTTAGTACTCACAATTTTGCAACCGTTTTCATAATTATGATAAGTTTGCATTGATGTCTTTCATGATATTAGTTTTATACACTCTTGCAGTAGTAATAATATTCTTTATAGTATAATAAAAATTATATATCATAATCCCGCCCCTTTTCTTCTCTCCTTCTCCCCCTTCTTCCTCTCCTTATTATTCTATCCTTGATTTGTTCACATGATATTGGTCCAATCATTATAGGATCAGAAACAACGGCGATAAACAAAATATTTCAGCCAGTTTGCCGATCAGCATATTTTCAGCCGGGGAGAATCAAGTCTATACTTTCCAGAAAATCAAAGTAAAATTGTTTTGCGCATTGTGATTTGTTTACTCTCCGAAGTTTTAAAATGTTTACAAGGCAATAACACTGTACATAAACATCCAACCCCCCATTAGGCCTCCTGTACATTGCAAAATTGTACGACTGCATGCGCGCATTTTGCTGTCAACAAACTTTTCTATACATTGATCGCAAGTAAGAAAGTATACTTTTATATACATATTTATAAATATGATGGGATGGTTGCCAGCAAAGGAAATCTAAATCATCAATTTTTAACTGAATCAATGCGTAAATCATTTCCAAATATCAATAAAAAGTCATTTTATGATTCGCGAGTTTTTGTGATGTTGGTTTACATCAGCGTGTAAGACATGGGGAAAAGGGATCGAGTTATTATAGGCCCTATTGTGTAGATATATATGGAAAATAAATTATAACAATTATCTAAAGTGAAGAAATAAATTATCAGCAATCAGCATAATAGTAATTAGGAAACTATGAACTATAAAAATACAATCGTGTTTTTTTTTTCGATACAGCGTCTCAGATGCATCACTGTGATATGGCCTATGAATTTTCTTAGGTTAATGTACATCAAATCATATTAAAACACATTAAATTTATTTATCAGGACCTAGGCCTAAATGTTATTTTTGATATTCATCTCTTCCAAATCATTAGAAAATAGAAGTCATATTAATGTATCGAAATTTTACCTAAGCAAAAACAATTGGGACTTTAAATCGTTTGCCTGTATTATAGCTGTATCGGCCTATATTATGCGCTATAGATAGGCCTATATAGGCCTTTTGACCTCAGTTTTGCTAGATTTTTGTTGTATTTGAACTTTAATCCAGTGCAATATTTACAATTTTGCTTTTCCATATGCTTTCGTGCTCATATGTCATCAATTTGTCATGTTCTGTGTTCATCCGTGTACATGCCCCATAGGTACTGTACGCGCATGGCAGGCTGCGAATACCTATCGAGCAATGGCGGACGGTCTCCACGTAATCACAGCGATTTGACGAAGTACGCCCTCTAGCGTTACTAGTATACATCTCTATGGGATAGCTCCAACACAACAGTATATTATACTCGTGATACCGTCCCCTCACAACATAAAATCGTGCTCGTTCAACAAGGGGATGGGGACAGTTTCCCGATGCATTGTGACAAGGATAAAACATTTTAGAGTATGGCTGCGGAAGTTGAGGGAGGGGGGGGGGACTTCAGCCCCGCTTCAGCCCACGAAGAACTTTCCCCATAGGCACACAGTAGACGGATTCCCTGCACGCTGATTGGCTGATCGCGCGACCCTCTTCCCTTCCTCGCCCAGTGCTGTGTGTGAGAATCTTTACACCGCGCGATCGGCTGACTCACGGAGACGGAGCACAACACTCTGTCGGGTAAAGATGCCAGCGTGTAGATTTCGGGCGCATGTTCGGATGATATCGGCACTTCGGCAGGCAGTGTCCGAAGTCTAAGCAAAACATGTGGTTTTCATCGGGTTACGCAAGGCCGAAGGCCGCTTGCATAAATTGTATTGCATAGAGTACAGTGCACAGCGTATTTATAATGTACATGTATACTTGTCTGTACTGAATTCTGCGTTGCCCCCGCGATAGATGAATTTCCTGGTAGACTGCCTTATGATTAGATGCTCGGCGCAGACTTCATACATGTATATTAATGTCCTGTAAATCATTTGATGTTATAAAAGAGTGTATTTGTAGGATGTTTGAACCCTGAAAGGCAGTATATTACTACATTTTATTAGAGCATATTATAAGTTGTATTTTCTGTGTGCTTACGAGAATTCATGTACTTGTGTCTGTTGTGACACTTTGTCTGGAGTGTGGGAGTGCTTCTAGACTAGCATGAGTCTACCCAGTTGTATGGACAGGTTGTGTGTCCGGACGATCAATTTTAGAAAGTCATTTGGAAAAATTTACAAGCGAAGTTTCATCAATTTTTAGTACAAGATATTAGGAAATATTATGGAGAACAAGATGATTACAACCATTGATTTCATACTTTAAGTGTAATGCAAAGACAAAAAAGAAGGCTTCAAAAATATAGTGTCCGGAAGCCCGACCCCCCCCCCCATCCTACAACTACGAGAGTGCGAACGAATGTGACGTGATTGTGTGTTATAATTTTCATATTTTATTTGACTTAATTGTTGGTTTATAATTCAATTATTTTTCATTAACTATTTGACAATTTTCTATTTTGCTGGACAATATCATTATAAGAGTTTGAGTATTCAATATCTTTGTATTATGCATTTCTACTCGAGCTAAGGTGTTTCATCAACTTTCAGACAGGAATCTTAGAAATCAATTTTAACAGAAAATATTTTTTTATCTAAAATTGATTTTACAGGAGATATCAAAGTGATTGTTTTCAGAAAGGTGGTTTAATCAACGATCTAAAATGGGATTATTTAAAATTCACAATAGTCATATAAAATATATTTTCTATATTAAAAAATTATTTTCATTGTCAATATATTGAGATTGATGAACAATGACTGAAATGTTTTTAACATTATTACAGCTAGTATTATTGTTCTACTGAACAATTCAATAAAGATATTGAGCTATTAACTTTTTGTTTATTTCGTTCATGTTCACGAAAATATTGTATTTATTGGAAAATGAAATACTCTCCCTCCCCATACCCTCTCCCCCAATTCCCTCAGTCCTAAACGTTGTTTACAATAAATGGTTATCATTTAATACCAATATAGGGTTTTTGGTGGTTTTTCCTCACTCCGATGTGCTGAGAAAATAGAAATTCCAAAAAAAAGGGGTAGACTCCGATCTCCCTGGTCTAATCATGGACTAATTATCTGGATGCCGATGGTAATGTAATTTTCTTACCCATTTTGAAACATGGTGCATAATAATGGAATGTTTATATTAGATGACAAGAATATATCTGACCTCTATTATATCAAAGTGCAAACAATATTTTATGTAATAGCTTTCAGGCTTTAACATGTCACAGCCACGGCAATGGTGACATTTCATGAAATAATTGTGAATGTATTTATGAAGATATCGTCAGTACCTAACAATGTAAATAAGATACCATATATGTAACCGTATGTTATCTATGGTGATTGGGAAATCTATACCTTGGATCGGGAGGGGTACGTGATTCAACAGATTCCAATAGAAGTTCACATTCAACAATCTGACAAGACTTCATGAAGCATATTTCTGATGGAATTGAACAATTCATCGAAAGATATAGATATCAAGTTAATTGATTTGTCTGAACGTTTAGGAGCATGTATTTCGTCTGTTCACCCCTATAGATCTACACGAGTTGATACTATTTTTATTTGAATATCGTTGGAAATTTCGATGAATTGTTCAATTTCAATTGTCTTTATATATTTTATATATGAATAACGCTTCAAAAATAGTTATCTTTACAACGGCATCGGCCTAATTTGTAAGAGTGCCTATTTATGAAATGATAGTTGGAATATGAACGAGAACACTCGGCCCTAAAGCCGATGGCACGTGATCGAATTAGTATTGCTTGAAAATGGTGTTTCCCGAATTCCCGTCATTGGGTGAAATCCTCTTCTGTAACTTTAAAACTGCACTTCTATGGAAACTTACTGAATCACTCACCTCTCCCCAGTACAAGAAAACATTTCCAAAATCGCCCAAATTAAGATGTAAAGATTAATCAACCATCATCGTAATGAGCAGTGACAACATTCGAACATCCCCCCCCCCCAAACACACACACATGATCTCAATTCTCAACATCCCCTCTTCATTTATGGACCACTTTCTCTTTTGCTTGATCGCTCTTTGCGACCATCCTACCCCCCCCCCCCCTCTCGCACACTACACGCTGATGCAGAGTAGCAACAGTAGCTCCATGAGTGTGGTATGCAAAAAAAAATAGGCCTGTCGAACTATTTTCATAACATTTAGAATCGTATTTAGAAAAAAATCGTGAGGTACATGTATGCATTATGAAAACATTCGTGATCATGGGTGAACAAATGAAAGAACAATAAAAATCACTGGCGGATCCGGGGGGGGGGGGGCACAGCCGACCCGTGCGCCCCCCCCCACCATTGAGAGGGACAAGTAAAATTTGTAATTTAAAAATGGTGTTAAAACAGAAGCGTGCCCCCCCCCCTTTAGAAAGTGAAGACCAAATCCCCTTAATTATTTTTGGTTGAACCCTTAAAAAAAATCCTGGATCCGCCCCTGAAACAAATGAAAATACTTATAATTCATATTAAAAACGAAATAATTGGATACGAATTATAAACTTTAACAGAAAGCTATTAATTATGAAAGTTATATTAATTTTATCCGAAAATGAAAAACATTCAATTTTTAAAGAGAAGTTTGATTTCACGGACCGAGGGGCTATGTCCTTATACCTCGGTCACATTATTTTGCTCTACGGGGGCCGTACGGCGAGTCGAAAACAGTCGTTTTAATATTGTTTTTGTACCAGCTACATATTGGTGGTTTATCCATGTATAAAAATGAATAAAAATGCTGTTTTCGACTCGCCGTGCGGCAAATGTGACCGAGGTACGAGTCTGTCATAGACATGAAAAACAATGGTTGACAGAACCAAAACACGCATTCAGAAAATTAAATCACAATTTCAAAAGATGTAGAAAGTATGGGGTAAATTTATTGATCAATATGTGAATAAATCTGGCTTTAAGTAACTTCGTTGGACTTTATATCAATCCTTTCCAGTTTTCCATTAAAAGATGTTCTTTAAATTTTGACGTCCTTAGTATAGTAGTCACATTTGCTCTACGGCGGTCGTACGGCGAGTCGAAAACAGCCGTTTTATTCAAACCATGTATACATGTACACTGGTACAAAATAATGTTAAACTGCTGTTTTCGACTTGCCGTACGGCCGCCGTAGGGGAAATGTGACTGGGGTATTATAGTGACATATAAAAATAATAAAGTTGATGCAGTTGCAAATTGTTAGATCTTTATTAAAAGAAATCATGATATAGGGGTTGGCTTACTCTTTACAGTTTGGCTTTAATTTATTTTTGATGATTTTCATTATACTTTTCATGAACAGTGTTTTACATGTATTCCGTGAAAGTGAAGAATGTCATTCCAGAATTCCATGTTTTTTGTATAATTCATACTGAACTGGAAACTCTTATTGAAGGCAAATTTAATGCATAAGAATTTATTGAGCATATATATATATATATAATTTATATATATATGTTAAGAATAATTCAAACAATGCTGTTTACTGTGTGAATCCCATAGTAGTTTAAACAGTTTAAACAAGTGTTCAAAATCTTAAACAACCATGCTTTATTTATTGATGATTAAATATTAGAGTTTAAACTTTGTTGTTTATTAAGTTCTTAAACACTTGTTTGAAATGTTTAAACTACTATGCAATTCACATATTAAACATTGTTTGAATTATTTTCAACAGTGAAACAACATAATACATAAATTAATTACAAATAAATCACAAGAATATTATGACCATATACATAATAGCATTTTTACAGTGCATCATTGTTGACAGATAATGGTTTTCGATCCTTCTCAGCATCATATTCATAATTTTTAAAGATTATTCACTTCTTAAATTTTAAGTAAAAATAAAGTTGAAAGATTATCTCATATAACAATAAAATTGTTTTTATATCCGAATATCGTCTTGATTTAGTGATCCCCAAATCCTTCACCTTCTTGAGCAGTTGTAAAATGCGATATGAACTTGTAGCTCTCGACCTTTGTCCTTTGGGTCTTGTGAAATACAGTCTTTCAATCAGTCAGTCATCTTCGGATTATGCTGTAGATTATACAATGAAAATAGACCATAGTTTGAACTTTTGAGTTTGATTTATTGCTGTCATAATTGGTAATTCAAAGATAAAAAAAAATTGATAAGAAAAAGAACAGGGCAGGAAAATATTTGATTTTTGCTAAAAAAAAAATACTGAAGGAAACAAAATCAAAATCAATCTCCATCCAAATCAATTTGGTACACATCCGCACTTCAGTGATTATAATTTGCATTATTTTTCAATTTAATTTCCTGTATTTCTATAGGGTCTATAATTATTGATATTATCATAGAGCTATATCTCTATGAATATGATATTATCATGTCTCAACAATTCCATTGATTGTCCCTGGCTTTACCGAAAAAAAAAAAATAAGTGTCCAGTTTTAGAAGTAAAATCAGTATCACGAAAGTCCCAACAAATAAAATGCCAAAACTTATATTCCTAAAACACTAGGATATTCGCCATGCCATAAATAGAAAGAGAGCTTCAATTTCAGAGGCATACAAACAACAGGTGCAGCTGCCATTCATTACATTCACGCCCCAAGGCCGCATGGCCGAGCTCCACACGCATTCCACGGCCCTTCACGAACACCCGAGCGAAGCCCGATCACAAAGCAACGCTCGCCATGCTTGAAATACACCAATGCGGGCTAGCACAAACACCACCGCAAAACAGTCCACAAAATCAACATCGGTGTAGACGGTTTTCCGTATGTCGCTTTGTACCCATACATGTCGCTAACATACACTTTGCACACATTGATACACAGTAAACAACGAACACAGTCATGCGATTTTCACTACTCGACGGTAAATATCTTCAAAAATATGACTTACCAAATGACGAGAAGTCCGCAAAATATCATCAGATTTTCCGAGGTAATGTAGCTACACCGTATGAAGAAAATGAGATTTTCAACTCGAAATCTTGAAGGAAATACGTCGTGTTTAGTATGAGGTTGATCGGTGGTTCGCAGAGAAACTTCTCGCACTACATAGGTTTTGTATTATGGGAAAATATGCAAATGAGAGCCAAAACACCCAATGAGATCACAGCTCAAGATTTGTGAATGAAACATGACGTCACGCACTACGCTGGCGATCGAACGAGCGTATCGCGCATGCGCGAGTTTCCTGTACAATTCTTCTTTGTGCAGCCCCTACCTTTTTCCAAAACATTGTGAATCATTCTGAACTAAAATCCTATAGAAATGCCTTCATATAGCATAAAAGTGCAAAGTATAAATTGTAATATAAGTTCAAAGTCTTTTTTTCCAGACCCGGTTGTTTCAAAAATTATAATATAAGTTCAAAGTCTTTTTTTCCAGACCCGGTTAATTAAAAATTATAATATAAGTCCAAAGTCTTTTTTTCCAGACCCGGTTGTTTAAAAAATTATAATATAAGTTCAAAGTCTTTTTTTCCAGACCCGGTTGTTAAAAAAATTATAATATAAGTTCAAAGTCTTTTTTTCCAGACCCGGTTGTTAAAAAAATTATAATATAAGTCCAAAGTCTTTTTTTCCAGACCCGGTTGTTTCAAAAATTATAATATAAGTCCAAACTAAGATACCATAATGATATTCCAGTGGAATAAAAATTATAAATCGAATTTAGTCTTTTCTCCAAACCCTGTTATTCCAAAATTATAAATAATAATACAACAACAACAACAACGTTATTCTACATCAATAATATTAGGGGGGCCTTGGTTAATTAATATTGTTTGTTTTTATTGTTACTCATGATTTCCTATTTTGAAATAACTGGAGCAAAGACTACACCATATTCCGTGCTATTCAATGTTGATAAGATTTCAGGGTTTTTGTTTTGTTGTGTTTTTAACGATTTTTATAACTGGGTCTGGAGGAAAGACTACGCTATATTTCCATGTTATTTAACAATAATAAGAGATTGGGGATCTTTGTTACTTTTTTACTCTTTAAGAAATGATTTGTAAAAGTGGGTCTGGAAAAAAGACTTTGAACTTAATTATATCACAATTTTATTTAAAAAATCGTTCTGCAACCCCTGTATATTACCATCAACATCATTTTTATTATTGTCATCATCATTATATTATCGTTACTATTGTTATTTCTATATCATAATCATAATTATCATTATTATTATTGTTATATTGTCAATATTGTCATCATATGATTATTGTTATTATTATTGTCAATATAATTATTACTATAATTATTACTATAATATCATCATATATCATTATAATTCTTGTCAGTATTATTATTACCATAACTATTATCATTGTTTATTCTTTATTGTTGTTATTATTATTGTTGTTAAATTCTTAATATGATATCATTAATGTTGTTATTATTACTGTCAATTTAATTATTGTCATTATTATTATAATCGTTATTATTATTCTTGTGACCTGTCAGTATTGTTATTACCATTAATATTGATATCATCATTGTTATTATTACTATCATCACCATATATCATAATTATTCTTTATTACTGTTATTATTATTATTATTATCATTTTCAATATTGTTATTATCATTGTAAATATTACCAATAATGATGATGATGATGGCAATAATACAGGGGCCGCGGAACGGTTTTCAAAATGGGGGGGGGGGGGCTGACCATGCAAAAAAAAATCATAATCCTATGGTCACATTTTTACGTTTATGTTTTGGAAAAAGGTGGGGGCTAAAGTCCCCCCCCCCCTTCGCGGCCCCTGTAATATCCAAAGGTGCTTTTTCCTTGTCACATTGCATTGGGAAACTCCCCCCCCCCTCCCTCAACTTCCGCAGCCATACTCTAAAATGTTTTATCCTTGTCACAATGCATCGGGAAACTGTCCCCATCCCCTTGTTGAACGAGCACGATTTTATGTTGTGAAGGGACGGTATCACGAGTATAATATACTGTTGGAGCTATCCCCACTGCGTGCCAAACGAACTGTGTATCCCATAGCGTGGGGACTGGATCACGAGTATATATACTGTTGAAACTGTCCCCACCGCCGTGAAAATCAAGCTTGATTTCCCGTTGAGTGGGGACTGTATCACGAGTATATAATAGGGAGAGAACCCTAGTGTTTATATACAATGTGTTTCATTTGTGTGTGTTATCATTTTGCCACAGAGTTGTGCGAGAGTTGGAGACTGTGTTCTGGAGAAAGGAAGTGATTTTCATGCGTTCTGGTAGGTGTGATTCTAATAATCCCCACTTCTGGATTTGGGGACTATATCACAATTATGCCAAAAACGATATATTTAGAACGATATCTGCAGGCGGATACGGTATCCGCCGATTTCCCCAAATCCGCCGCTACACCGGCCGTGCACAGTGTGTGATTGGATTGAGCGTAACCCACTACCTAACCCAGGCAGAGAGCTCCCTCGAGAGATCGGCCATTTTTGTTAAAAATCGTAACAAAATGGCCGATCGAGACTGGGTAGAAGGAGAGAACTTTTCGTTTTTTTGAGGTTCCAGACTGTGCCCAGATGTCAGGAATCTGCCACTCGTTAGACCTTCATCCATATAATCGTGGTAATTGTATCCTTTCCGTTTTCACAATTCATTTGGAGAAATATTTAGACCATAAATCACCCTAGTCCGGTGACAATGGTAAAATACACGGTAAGCTTCTGGGCTCCCGCCCGCGCAGCGGGCGGGAGCTCTCTGGGTTACCCACTACCCAGCCCCAGGGGCACTCTAGGCACCAAGGCTATTAATTCCTGTGTTAAAAAAGTGAGTGCACGCGAATTAAATGTTGGACTTAAATTACTAGATCTTACCATGGAGCTCCATGACGAAATCTATTCTTGAATTAGACTCTAGATATTACTAAATGGAAAAAATGTATAAATAGTACTCGCCGTGTCTTTTCTTGGGGTATTGAAGCCTTTTTGTCCAGAACTTGCTCAACTTTTGCGGCAAATTTTGTCGCCATAGGGTTGTGCACATTCTCGTTTAATACTGGTTGTCACGTGACACGGCAATGTCGTTAGGCTGTTTGGCCTGTATTCAAGGCGTTCTATCCATTATGATTTTATATTGAATGAAGCAAATTCCATCAGGTATAGGCCCCTATCAAGTCAAAATCGATACAGGGATCGAGAGGGGGGGGGGGGGGGGGGTGGAGCCAAAAATTTCCCAGTCACATGGTATGAAAATGATAGTTTTTATGATTGTCCACGATCATTAGGGCAAACCCATGTGTGGCAGTACGGTAGCGTGATGATTAAAAAAAAATAAAATAAAAGAAAGAAAGAGGGCCAGAGGGGGCAGTCTGCCCCCCCTGACGAGCTCTTCCTTTCTCCCTCTTTTTCTCCTTTTCCCGTTTTTAAAATATTTTTGCCAGCCGATTGGGGGGGGGGGGGCACGTGCCCCCATGCCCCCCCGTAGTTACGCCACTGTTGAGCACGTGTTGTACCTCACTTTCATACACTTTCTTTCCTTCGTTTTTTTTTTCAATCCGCGGCAGCTTTGTCGTGTTATTGATTTTTTTTCTTGTTCCTTTTCTTCATATTCTGATTTTCAAATTCAACCTTTGTCTCTACCTTCATTTCGTATCTCTTTTTGTCTATTTCTCTCATTGTCCACCATTTTTGTCCATGCCACTGAGTCTCCTGCTAAAGACATGTAAAGGCCTATACTTTCTCGCATGTTCTAATTCTTTCTTTCTTTATTGTTGTCATTTGCCTTTGCTTTTTCACCTTTCCCATTGTGCCCACCCCGGCCTCTTTCCTCGTTTTCTTTTCTTCATTTTCCCTCTCTCTCTTTTCGCCTTTTCTCGGTGAAATCCGTCAGGGCCGGGGCAGCCCCCCCCCCCCCCGCCTGTTACGCCAGGAAGACCAAATGAACAACCAATAAGACCAATAGGGACTACCAGTAAGACCTATTGAGTTCACTCAGTTGGATACCGACCACTTATCGTAAACATCAGTAACAGACTCCAGTGTAATTAAGACCAGTTTAAAATCCCAGTTACTATAGGCCTATTCAAGACCAATAACTGGAGCAGTATTATTTGTAACTAGACCAGTATTACCAGACCGATAAACCAATGCTCCAATTTCCAGAGTTACTGGTCCAACTGGTCCAGTTTTTTTTTTTTTTCTTGTGGTTAATTTGATTTTCTATTTTTATCATTTGACATGGGATTATTGTCTTATCTCTTCATTTTGGGCTCGGTAAAATGTAGTTTAATGTGTCTATGGACAATCAAGTCTCGAAATGTGTGATTTAAAGAGAAACTTACCCGCCGTTTTTCTGGTTGCGTTTGTGTCGTGACATCTTTTTTTTGAAGGGGTGTCTGTGCATGTGGGCTTGTGAGTCGTCTTCGTTTCTTTCGAAGAAATGGCGAAGCATAGCTGGTCTTCACCTTCCTCCCCAAGTAAACATTGATTCTACTGATTTTCTTTAATTTGGATTTATTTTTAATTACATTTGAATTACTTTCAGCTAATTTCAAAATTATTTTGCAGCATCTGTCGCAAATGAATTTTTTTGATTTTTGATTGGGTGTCATTTCTATTCCTAATAATTGTTTGGGGGCCCCATCCCCTTCAGTCTATGTATTGGTCAGTGAGCCAACGCAGTTCAGCGGAACAACCAAACTACAGAGACTGAAGCTTTTGGTCTAACATGGCGCTAGACCAAAAGCTTCGGTCTCTGTTATGTTGGTTGTTCAGCTGAACTCCGTTGGCTTCACTCACCAAATACAGAGACCGAAGTTCTAGCGGGATCTGTACAGGGGACTCAATGGCCATATGTTTATGTACTTAAAGTATACATCCAAAGAATCAAAAGTATTTTATAATGACTTTATGTGGTCATCATTGTAAAGGGGAAGTATTACTAATCAGATATATAACTTCACTTTTCAAAATAGTGATCAGAGATTGCAGAAATCAGCTCTCAAAAATGATTTATTTTCATGCCATATTTCTGCCTTCCACCGGTCCTCTTGCGAGCTCCAGCTGAGTGACGTCACACAATGAGCAGTGAGCAGCTGAGCTGACAGCAGCCCATTGGAGACGATCTTTCCAATCAGCGTTTTTTGCTCTTAGAATTGTTTATTCCTCTTAAGATTGGTCTTGTTATATAGATAAAAGTTTGAATTTACTGAACAGTGAAAAAAAGTGCACATTTAACATATTTTGGTAACCGATATTTAGCTTAGAATTTTTTTTTTTCAAGAAATATATGTGAATAAACAAAGCATATTTTCACGTAGAAATCACACTTGCGTCACATTAATGTTATAGTCAATATAAAGCATAGACATTCTTCTTTATGACTGAACAAAAATTATGAAATTTCATTAAGTAGCAAAGTCAGGAACCACAAAAAAACACGGCAATATCCATCGCGAAATGACTGAAATTGCAGTTGAATTGCCGAAGCATTATTAGGAAACAGCGGCGAGCGGACTTTCTTTCATATATTTTAAATTGCCTTCCTGTTAGGGCGATGGTCTGTGGCCAAATGCGTTGGCCGTTGTTTTGTCATGTGCGAGGACCCTGGTTCGAAACTCGGATTTTTTTTTTTCTGGGTATTTTTTTTTTATTCCTTCCCCGTCCCTACCCATCTTTTTTTTCTCTTTTTATTTTCTTGTGAAATTCTATTCAGACCTGTATTTATCAAATCTTGCTTCTTAATTGCTGCTTTTGATTTTCAAGTTCTTGATTAGATTATTTCTACTCTTATTTGGGATGGGAGGGGTAGAGTTAAAAGTCAAGTCCACATCAACTAAAAATTATTTGAATAGAGTGATTTCCCTTGTTGTTTTTACTCAAAACAGTCATATACACAAAACAATGATATGCAAATTAGAGTTGTCACTCACATCACATTCGTTTCTATTTTTTGTGGCATTTTGTTTTTTATTCTTTGCAGATTTGACGATAGGAAACTCTTCATCTGATCACAATAGGTTATATTTACGGAACTGTTAAAATACTAATTATATAAATTTGAATCAAAGTTTTTATGAAATTTCCTGCAATATCTTGTTATTTTTCTTTAAATTCAAATGAATTTTTGATTGCGTGGACTTCTCCTTTACTCTTAATGTAGGGAATGCATAGCAAAATTTATCCAGAAACAAAATTGTCTTAGAATATGCAAATCAGTAATTGGACACATGTTCACTTTTCTTTCATCCAGGCCACTTCCTCACATCCACCAGTCTTTCAGTCTTATAACAAAAATGATGAACCATCACACAACATTCACAGTGCTTCACAATAAATATTTCACTTCTGTTCATACATGCAATAAATATTGTGGAAAACAAATAAAAGGCGTACCCATATTCAAATACCGTTTAAAAGGACAAATATATTATACCTTTCGAGAAAAATCAGCACGTTAAATATCTGATAACAAAACATAATTATGGGGCACTGCAAGAAACTTATGTTCAATTGCAAATCAAGCGTAAGTCTTAAATTCAAATTCAAGCGTAATAAGGTCGAGTTGCAATCGCAATTCAACTAATGTTTAATAAAAGGACTTACCCTTGATTTGGGACGTGTGATTTAGTATAACATTTCTCGCAAAATGCCCTAGTAACATTAAAATTGTTCTTTCGTTTTAAATTGTGTGTTCTTATTTTTGACAAGCTGTATTCCTGTCCAAGTCAAATTTCTTAGTTCTCTCCAAAACTGTTCTCAAAATTGTTTCCAAGATTGATAAAGAAATTTTTTCTTTTGTATCATTATCAGTCCACAACTTGGCAAACCGTAGGTCCTGGAAAGAGTGAAGAAAAAAATGGCTATATCCAAATCATAGTAAAAGGACATGATGGAATCTCCCAGATTGAGGTAGCAAGCAGAGACCAGAAGTCACCAGAGTCAGCAATTGTGCAGATCTGTGTGTAGAAGAGAGAAAAAAAGAAATAGTTTAAATAATCAAATCAAAGTATGAATTTAATTATCGTGATGATTGATGACGTGCGGTGGCATGTAATTCCCGGTCAACAACAAATGATAGTAGGTTTAGACACCTGAAAAGTTCCACTCAGAACACTGGTGCTCTACCTCAAGTGATGTTTGTGTAGGCCCCACTCCACTTCACTACCGCTACACTACCGTACATGTACGCCACACCTACCCGGGTAGGTGTGTAGCGTAGTGTAGGCTGTAGCAGTACTCCAGTAGTGAAGTGGAGACTACACGAACATCACTTGAGGTACGGTGCTCTCTGAGTCTCTGTGTCATTACAAAGATTGCATTTATCTTCATTGTTGAAGGCATTACGCATACATATATGCAGCAGCACTCTAATCAGAAAGAAACACCAGACTCTAATTTTGGCCCACCCAAGGGTTCATTACATGCCGCCGCGCACAGAAAATTCAAGCCATAGAAGTCGTGGACCCAAGAAGTGAGATCCCAGCACGCGCGACCCACTCGTTAGAAATCCACTGCCAAACGCGGTTCGTGGTTAGTATACTAATACTAACCTCGCAATACGTACTAGTAGTATACTAATACTAACCTCGCAATACGTGTGAGTGATTTTGGCCAGGAATCAGGGTAATCACTGCTGAAAATTTGTCTGGCTTCATGACATCGGCATCATGGTGATATAATTCTGTGTATAATAAAAACTTAAACATTCCTCTGAAACAGCCGATTTTCAGCCATGGTCCATACCACTCAGTGCTCCTAAATAATTTAATCGCCTGCCTGAGTCCTGACCAGTTTTAGAAATCTGAAGAAAAAATCTGCTGGAATTGTGCCACTCACACGTATTAAGTATACTAACCTCGCACCACGAACCGCGTTTGGCAGTGGATTTCTAACTAGTGGGTCGCGCGTGCTTAGCCTGGAGGCGTCTGGGATCTCACTTCTTGGGTCCACAACACACGACTTCTATGGCTTGATTTTTCTGTGCGTGGCGGCATGTAATGAACCCTTGGGTGGAATTGTGCAAAAACATTATTTCTAAAATAAAAACTTTTTAATTTTAATAGTAGTTATGCCAAAATGCATGATTCTAAACTTATATCAGATCTGTATCTGTCATCTGACCTGAATGCATCGTCAGAACAAGTACAGTTTCCAAACATGCTTACCTTTACTTTTGACTGGATCAAACAGCGTAGCCTGCAACATGCATCGGGAGCAAGTGAATGGGACCGTGCAGCTTGGAGTTTTTCAATAGTTAGTAGAGCAACACAACGAAGACTGTCGAGTGGACAAAATCGATCTTTCCAGTTCACAATTCAATAAAAAACGGGCAAAATAACACAGTTCTGGTTCCCTTATAGTCTGAAGTTGTCGAAAACAGAATTCGGATGTCACATTACATGAAGAAAACGGTAAATTCGGAAGATATTGAAGAGGTCAGTAAGGTGATTCAGTGTATTATGCACAGAGGGATGATGAGCTCGATTATTGTGTGACGTCATTATTCTCGACTGTTTTCACTGCGTGAACTGTCGGTTTGGAGGGCGGCTGGGGGGCTTAGAATGGTCTCTAATAATTTCATTTCTTGCATTTCCACGACATCAATAAGACTTTTTAGTGACATATTTGTGTATAAAAAGACAAGACCTTTCCATTCTATATAATTTGTCTATAATCATCACTTTCGTGAATTTTCTTTGGATGTATACTTTAAGATCGGATAAAACGGGGAAGTGAATTTGCGCGACAGCCGAGGTAAGTCACTGTTTTTGTTCCTTTTAACTTGATTTTTCTCCGTTTTTGGGCAATAAATGCTAAGAGGGAATATTAATTTGCATTTTGGTCGCGTTAATTTTCAAAATATTTATTCATTAAAGACAAAAATTGAAGAGCCCCGACGGGGGGATTTCGCATTGCAAGTCCCCTAATGGTGGCTGCACGCTAGCGAGCCGTCTGTGTACGAGGAGAATAAAATTTTAAAAAATGTTAAAAAACTCCTCGAAACAGACGGCTGCCAGCTGTCTAACATGGCGCGTGGGAATAAAGTTGCTTTATATGTTCCAAGCGAGTGAAGCAAGCGAGAAAAAAACTTTTCGTGCAAATCTAAATTTGAGATAGATATCTTAACTTACACTTTTCCTTTTCTTTTCATTAATTCCCTTCATTTCTTTTTTATCTTGGTTGTAGAACTTTTGGGGGCCCCTGGGCCTAACCCTTCCATCGTGTACACCCAGTGCAATATCAGCAGGTGGGTCTCGATAACTCTGGATATTTAGCAATTAGACATATTTATAGAAAAACATAACGTTAATGTTTTGACCCCTTCCCCCCAAAAAAAGGAAAAACAATTATAAACTAAGTTATATACATCCCCCTTTTCTCATTTCGCTTTTTATTTTCTCTATTCCCTCCTTATTTTTTTTGGGGGGGAGGGACCTTTTCGGGGGGCACCGCCCCTAGCTACGCGCCTACCAGATGAAGAGGCGAGCGAGCAAAACCTTTGTCACTTTTATTACAAATATCAATTTTGCAATAGATTTTGACATAACATTCGGAATTATTCTCGCATGCATTTTTCTTTCCTTTTGCTTTTTTATGGCCTTTTATTTCTCTTCCCTTTCTCTTTCTGTCTTTCTTTCTTTCTTTTCCTTCCTTCATTCCTTTTCTCTTATCCCGTTTTTTTTTGGTGAAATCCACTGGACCGGGGATCAAGGGCCAGCCTGCATGCCCCCGGCGGTTTACGCCTCTGCAGTGGATGTATACGCATGATCTTAATCTTCATTATGATTCAAACTATATAGAGGCGCATCCAAGATTTTCCAAATTAAGTAGGGGGGGGGGGGGCGGGGTGAATTTTCTCAAGTAAAATTTGACAACTCCCAAAAAAGGTTCTTACTAAAAAAAAAAACCAGTCATTATATTGTCTCGCGTAAAGTTTGACAAGTTAAAAAAAAATGGTCACTCAAAATGAAAGTCATTTTGTCCGCGTAATATTCGGCAAGCCCCCCCCCCCCCACAAAAATAAGAAAAGGGAAAGTCATTTTGTCCACGTGATATTTGGCAACCCCCCCCCAAAAAAAAAAAGGTTTTAACTATAGCAATGATCGAAGGTCATTTTGTCTCGCGTAAAATTTGACAATTTTTTTATAAAGTTGTCACTAAAAAGAAGGTCATTTTTTCCACCATTGATTATATTTGGCAAGCCCCCAACCCCCACCCCCATAAAAAGGTTTGTCCCTAAAAGTGATGTATAGAAAGTCATATTGTTAATTTGTTCCCAGTAAAATTTTGAATTTGGCAATAAAAAAAAAGGCCAAAAATAGTAAAGAAAATGAACGAAATATCCCCATTACAAATAATGCTGTACGTGATTCTCATGAGGGGGGGGGGGGGGGGCACATAACTAGTATTAACAACATATTTAATTCCAAAATGTTTACTATAAATCTCAAAAGGGGGAACGGGCAGAAATGCCATCTTTGATCCTTTGTTAATGCAACCTAGTTACGTGACGCGTATAGAGGGCGGCAAAATCATGAGCGGTGCTATCTTAAAAAGTGCTAAAATGTCCCGCTTCAACCACTGAACTAGAAATACATAGAGAAAACATATTGCATCTTGCCTTCTACGGCGCGTTCTCGAACAATTGACCTAGCAAAATGGCGGCGGTCACGTGACTTATCGAGTTCGCCGGCGATGTTTTGCTTGGGTGTACACGACTTCCACGTATTTATAGTTCAGTGGTTGAAGCGGGACATTTTAGCACTTTTTAATCTAGCACCGCTCATGATTTTGCCGCCCTCTATACGCGTCACGTAACTAGGTTGCATTAACAAAGGATCAAATATGGCGATGTCAACAAGTGTAAGTAAACTCTCTTCTACTTTTATTACTTCATATAATTTATTCTTCTTTTTTATAACCATTACCATCCATTTTTTGCCAAACGTTGCCAACCAATATTGTTCCCCATGTACAGCAGTCGTGACCTCAGATTCTAAACATAACTAGCAGTTTGGCGCATTTTTATAGTTGCCTTTTCCCTCGGTACGTAGGAGTCTATACATCACAACGCCAGGCGTTAGGGGAGTGACCATACGTACAGTATATACTTTCACTCCCCAGACGCCTCCAGGCTAGACGAGACGTAGCCTTAGTCACAAAAAAGCTTAATTTTTATAAAGCAAAAATATGATAAAACTTCAATTATTGCGATGAATTTGGAAATACATCTAATCAAAATAATAACAGAGGCAAAATATGTATACCCAGTTGTTGTGTGTCCGGATGATCAATTTTAGAAAGTCATTTGGAAAAATATACAAGCGAAGTTTCATCAATTTTTAGTACAAAATATTAGGAAATATTATAAAGAACAAAATAGAAGATGATTACTTCCATTGAATTCATATTTTTAGTGTAATCCTAAGACAAAAAAGAAGGCTTCAAAAATATAAAGTGTCCGGACACCCGACCCCCCATCCTACCTTGCATATTTAGACCATGAAGACTTTAGCAATCAATTGCTGAGAAAATGAAATTATGAATAATTCATTTCATGACTAAAAAATCACATGTGGACGTTGAGATGGGTACCCCTGGGATAGTAAATTTTAATGATTTACGAAAGTAAACCACAATGGTTTTATTGTCTCGCCTGCATAGCAGAGCGAGACTATAGGCGCCGCTTTTCCGACGGCGGCGGCGGCGGCGGCGTCAACATCAAATCTTAACCTAAGGTTAAGTTTTTGAAATGACATCATAACTTAGAAAGGATATAGACCTAGTTCATGAAACTTGGACATAAGGTTAATCAAGTATTACTGAACATCCTGCCTGAGTTTCAGGTCACATGACCAAGGTCAAAGGTCATTTAGGGTCAATGAACTTAGACCATGTTGGGAAAATTATTTTCAAAATCTTAACCGAAGGTTAAGTTTTTGAAATGACATCATAACTTAGAAAGTATATGGACCTAGTTCATGAAACTTGGGCATAAGGTTAATCAAGTATTAGTGAACATCCTGCTCGAGTTTCAGGTCACGTGACCAAGGTCAAAGGTCATTTAGGGTCAATGAACTTTGGTCAGGTTGGGGGTATTTGTTGAATTACTATCATAACTTTGAAAATTTATGGATCTAGTCCATGAAACTTGGACATAAGGTTAATCAAGTATTAGTGAACATCCTGCCTGAGTTTCAGGTCACATGACCAAGGTCAAAGGTCATTTAGGGTCAATGAACTTTGGCCAAGTTGGGGGTATTTGTTGAATTACCATCATAACTTTGAAAATTTATGGATTTAGTTCATGAAACTTGGACATTAGGTTAATCAAGTACCACTGAATATCCTGTGCGAGTTTCAGGTCACATGACCATGGTCAATGGTCATTTAAGGTCAATGAACTTTGGCCGTGTTGGGGGTATATGTTAAATTACCATCCTAACTCTGAAAGTTTATGGATCTAGTTCATAAAACTTGGACATAAGAGTAATCAAGTATCACTGAACATCCTGTACGAGTTTCAGGTCACATGACCATGGTCAAAGGTCATTAAAGGTCAATTAACTTTGGCCGTGTTGGGGGTATTTGTTGAATTACCATCCTAACTCTGAAAGTTTATGGATCTAGTTCATAAAACTTGGGATATAAGAGTAATCAAGCATCACTGAACATCCCCTGTGAGTTTCAGGTCACAAAACCAAGTCAAAGGTCAGTTAAGGTCAATAAACTTAGGCCATGTTGGGGTAATTGTTGAAGTGCCATCATAACTTTGAAAGTTTATGGATAGAGTGAATGAAATGTGGACATGGGTGTAGTTGACAGTCTTAAGTCTCCGTTCAAATATAATTTATGGTCAATGAACGTGGTATTATGTCATTATATGAATGATGTTTTTGTGAATGATTATTTTATAGTAGTTTTCAAAGTTAGCACTGCTGCTATATTAAATTGCGTGATGCAGGCGAGACTGCCAGAGGCGTTCCACTTGTTTGTAAAATAATGATAACTAGAATTTTAATTCGTCATGAGGACGAATTAGGTGATCTGTCTCTGATTTCATGATCACGATGACAATCAGCATGTTTATTGAGATCAATATGATCATCATGATGAAAACTAAACTTCTCTTAATACAAAAAGAATGTGTTGAATACTCTTGAAAAAGAGGGAAATGAGAAAGTTGTGTGAGAAAGTGTGTCATACACATATTGTACATGTACATATTCAACATTAAAAGGGATTTTAATCTCTTTTATTGTCCAATGTTTTATTTTGTATACATTGTAATGGTCATAAACTTAAAGGACCATTTGTGAAATGTTGAAAAAAAAAAATTCTCATGTTCACCCCTGGGCTCGAACCCTGGACTCTAAGGACGCAAGTCTGATGCCTTACCAATTGAGCTACACTGTTTCCCATAGACTTTACACACAAGCAAATTAGGAGGATCTCAAATCCAATTTTGCAAGAGAAATACGGGCATGATCCTAGCATTTGATTGGAAAATGGAGACCACACTTACGATAGCTTAGAATCTCAGCTACAACATACTCAAAGCTCAAAGAAAAGCGACAAAAAATAGTGGAGATATGGCTCGCGAAATAGAGGAATATAAAATCCAGTTTTGAGAAAAAGACATTTCCCATAGAGATTACACGCAAAATGAGCAAAAATGACATGCCTCTTTAAATCATAATTTTTTAGGATGATCCGTTCCTTAAAATGTAAATAAAGCAAACCCATTAGATAGAGTATGTCCTCAGCTACAAAACATAAGAAACTGAGCGAAAATTGACCAATATTTACGGAGTTAGAGTCAAATTTGCATAATTATGATGACGTCATAAGTAGCAAAATGGGAATTTTGAGTTTTGACGCCATTTTGATGACGTCATGATAAAATTGCGGGTCAAATGTGACATGAAATCATATCTCCCATCCATACTCTATTCGAATATGAAAAAAAAATGGGGGGTCAACGGACTTCCTGAAGAGCTATAATGAATTTTGTATAGGCATGTTTTTGCACATATATTGTCTATGGTTAGTGCGCGCGCGCGCACGTGCGCGTGCTGTAAACTTTGATGGAGGCTAATTTCATTATTACTTGTCGTAAAAGGTTGATCAAGGTATCAAATTGTTCAGAATTATATTATCGGTGCATTGAGATTTAAAAAATGGCGATCCTATGTTGTATAGTGCCGTTACGCGCGAGAATGCGCGCAGAACCGTGCGCGCGCGCAAATTTTTGAAATGCTTAAAATGACCTGAATCATACTCTACTTTGGTCAAAAAGTGATTTTGAGCATTTTAAAATTTTGACGCGCGCGTCGTGACCTTTGATGACATGGACAGTTGACCCTTGACCTTAAGTTAATGTGATGTAAATATGGTTAATTTTTGATAATTGATAATGAAGATATGATCGATAATGTGATTTTACAAAATGGCGTCTAGATGACGTCATGATGACCTTTTGACCTTGAACTTGTTTCATACAGATGACATGATAAGTCCCCATATCTGATGATATTTTGAAGATATTGATGATGTGGATTTTGAGATTTTACGCTAACAAGAAAAGGGTGGAAAAATAAAAGTTAAGAAATAATAAATAAAAAAGAAAATTCGTACGAAATTAATAGTTGATCTGTCGATTGACAGATCACCTAATTATACGTTTATTTATGGTTCCAAACATCATCAAAATATAGTGCAACATAAATATTTGAAATCTTAAGATACCGAAACACACGATTCGACAAATTCTTTGCATAAATTAGAGGTAGAATTTATCGAAATGTTGATAATGGTCTGAAAACAACGAATACGAGTCCAGTGATGGATGGCCTGACGTGGTAGAATCTTTTATCTATTCAATTATTTTACTATTTAAAAATGAATGGTTTTGTTTCGTTTTACCATGGACCTATTACGAATGGACATTCAACGAGAGCATTTTATGACCACCACCTGTTTCCAGCTGTCAAAATTGCTGTCTAACCCTTAACTTTCTCTTTACGCGGTTTTTACAACGACCGCCCGGGGTGATTGTTTACACAAGCTCCTTTCGCCCGATGATCGTCACCGATTGATCACTGGCCCTCTTTCGACCAAAGACGGTCATGTTGTAGCCCCGATTGCCAATAGGGAAAGTCCTTACATTACCTAGAATGCAATGCGCAATTCATATCCGGTTTTTCAGTACATTATTTTAGGCTCTCTATAATGTGCGATTGTCGTCTGTCCATCAAAAAAAATAACGTTAAATTTCATCAATCCTGTGGAATTTTATGCCCAAATGAAAATCAACTTCTGACCGAAGGTAAGCGCTACTATCGACATCGATACTGTCCGAAAAAGCTGAGATTTTAACGTTTTTCCGCAGATTTTTTCGTCGAATTTCAACTGCTTTTTTGCCGTAGATATACGGATCTGCAAGGTGATGTCAATGCATTTCATTTCCGGTTGTTAGCGATGTACGTAAAAAATACGTTTATGCACGCCTGTTTTCTTGTTTCTGCTATCATTTTCATAGCGCTAACGTTCGCTGCTGTGCGTTGCTTTTGATAAAGTGAACGAACAACATCGCAATGGGTAGGAGCAGCGTACAATTGATTTCCGCTGTCAATCAGTGAGAGCATGTTTTACGACCGGCTTGATGGGTGTCAGCTGCCAGCGCTCTGTTTATAAAAGGATTAGCGGCGACGGTCTCTGTGTCAAAGGAGGGGATTCGTTGAATGTCCATTCGTAATAGGTCCATGGTTTTACCAACAGTTTTTATAGTTTCTGTGTATTACAATAATTATTGAATGACCTATCACACTTGTTTTGCAATGTAATTTAAACTTATTTTATTAATTACGTAAGATTATTATTTTCAAATTTCGAGGTACTTTTGCATGTCATAGTCTACCCACGTGATGCCACTACGTCATGAATAAAAAAGTTATGACAGGTTTGGAGGTGTCATAAATATTTAGTCAGGTTGTTGTCCCAGATCTTGGCAAAGAGGGCTTCGTGAAACAGTTAGCGGACAAGTAGCTCACTATCTCCGATTTAGTCAAGAAGTTAGACTCCGTTTCTCAACACCGTCATAAGTCTAACTTCTTGACTAAATCGGAGATAGTGAGCTACTTGTCCGCTAACCGTTTCACGAAGCCCTCTTTACCAAGATCGGGTACAACAACCTCACTAAATATTTATGACACCTCCGAACCTGTCATAACTTCTTTCTTAATGACGTATGGCATCACGTGAGTAGACTATGACATGCAAAAGTGCCTAGAAATTTTGCAATTATAATCTTACGTAATCAATCATAGAGGTTGATATTACATCACAAAACAAGTGGGTTAATGCATTCAATGATAATTGTAATACAATGAAACTATAAAAACTGTTGGTAAGACGCCACAAAACCATTCATTTTGAAATAGTAAAATGATTTAATCGATAAAGATTCTACCACGTCAGGCCATCCATAACTGAACTCGTATTTGTTGTTTTCAGACCCCTTTCAGACAGTTGGATAAATTTCTATCTCTAATTCATGCATACAATTTGTCAAATATCGTATGTTTCGGTATCAATGATTAAAAATGTTTCATTGAACTACATTTTGATGACGTTTGGAATCGTAAAAGACCGTATAATTATCATCATTTTACAAAGAAAACCGTTATGGTTTACTTTCGTAAACTATCAAAATTGGATATCCCGGGGATACCCATCTCAACGTCCACAAGTGATTTTTTAGTCATGAAATGAATGATTCATAATTTAATTTTCTCTGTAATTGAATGCTCCAGTCTTCATGGTCTAAGTATGGTGAGACTACCAAATATCGACCACCTCTTTTGAAACCGACCACCTTGCGCGCGTTAAAATTATTGCGTATTACAAACGATACGCGCGGGAGAGCAGGCTCCATAGAAACGGTAAAAATCGATTTTACGAGAAAAAAAGAAGCAACAAAAAGTAAAAATTTAGTAGAATTAATCAAAATTGTATTGACCAAACCCAAACCCTGCTGAAAAACCAAGAAATCCGATAGGAAACGGCTTTAAAACAAATATCCGCCGTCAATCGTCGAATCATGCGCCAAAGCTCGCAGCGGAAGTAGTGAGGCGATCATTTAGCATGTTGACGTCATACAACTGATTTGAAAGAGTAAAAATATTTCGCCACCGCGACAAGAATCGGCCGTAAACTTAGTGTATCGCGGGTGGTCGGTTTCAAAAGACGGGTGCAAATGAGCAAATGGAAAATCGTTGCATTTGTTGTTCGTCGATATATACGCGGATTGAATCTGAGTCGCCGAGCGAAACATGGAAATTTGATCTGCTCAATTTTCTGCACAAATGAGACAAAAACTGGGTAAAATTGATGAATATTTTCGCAGATACGATGCTTAGATTTAGAAGATTAGGTGGTCGATAATAGCCTGGAGGCGTCTGGGGAGTGAAAGTAATATACTGTACGTATGGTCACTCCCCTAACGCCTGGCATTGTGATGTATAGGCTCCTACGTACCGAGGGAAAAGGCAACTATAAAAATGCGCCAAACTGCTAGTTATGTTTAGAATCTGAGGTCACGACTGCTGTACATGGGTAACAATATTGGTTGGCAACGTTTGGCAAAAAATTATATGAAGTAATAAAAGTAGAAGAGAGTTTACTTACACTTGTTGACATCGCCATCTTTGATCCTTTGTTAATGCAACCTAGTTACGTGACGCGTATAGAGGGCGGCAAAATCATGAGTGGTGCTAGATTAAAAAGTGCTAAAATGTCCCGCTTCAACCACTGAACTATAAATACGTGGAAGTCGTGTACACCCAAGCAAAACATCGCCGGCAAACTCGATAAGTCACGTGACCGCAGCCATTTTGCTAGGTCAATTGTTCGAGAACGCGCCGTAGAAGGCAAGATGCAATATGTTTTCTATATGTATTTCGTAATTAGGTTGCATTAACAAAGGATCAAAGATGGCGATGTCAACAACTGTAAGTAAACTCTCTTCTACTTTTATTACTTCATATAATTTATTCGTCATTTTGTAACCATTACTATACATTTTTTGCCAAACGTTGCCAACCAATATTGTTACCCATGTACAGCAGTCGTGACCTCAGATTCTAAACATAACTAGCAGTTTGGCGCATTTTTATAGTTATCGGTACGTAGGAGCCTATACATCACAATGCCAGGTGTTAGGCACCCATGGGCTCATATCATCTCGCGTGCGAAGGAATATCATTCATAATAAAACGCGACACACACGACACATCCATTTACTACTGGGCTTTCGCCCACATAAAACATCACACATAATTAGGGATTTCACATTCTGCTATGACACTTACCCAATCATTTAGATCCTTCCGTGACTTCTCCTTGAAGTTTCTTCTAAAAAATATGTATATTTTCTTGATCTTTAGTGAAGATTTCATGGAGATAAAATTTGGTCAGCGCCGATATCAATTTTCGTCTAAAGAGGGCGCGCGATTTATATTCATATCAAAGACACGACAAGGGAAAGACTAGGCACCTACACTATTTTACACGCAAATTGACGCAGGTCATTACGCAAAGTCCGTGAAGTGTCCAATCTTTTCATTGTAAAGACTTTGGTATACCGTATTATTGATGTTCGTTAAAGCCTGTACTGCTGGTTTCGTTCCAGGCACGTATATTTTTTTCAATTTTTCTTTATTAGTCATCGTTTTAAATTAATTGCAGAAAAGTGTTATCGCCAATAATAATCTTGAATTATGTTTTTGAAGGTATTTCATTTATTGGTGCCCATAATTTATTTCCCAATTGATCACAATATTTGCAATTTTGTCATAATTTTTCTTTTTGAAAATTATGCTATTTTGTGACTAAGGCTGCGTCTCGTCTGCTCTTTCTACCGGTAGTATCGATATCAATGGATTCTAGTTTGGAAGCCTTTCGTGAAACGGGTTTAGTAAGATTGGAACTTACTCAGTGGTTGATGGATAAAGATATGACTAACTTGTCCAGGTGTTGAGAAACGGGCCCCTGGGTAACGCTCAACCACACACTGTGCACGGCCGGTGTAGCGGCGGATTTGGGGAAATCGGCGGATACCGTATCTGCCTGCAGATATCGTTCTAAATATATCGTTTTTAATCGGAACCATATCCGCCGGGTTTGACGGGGCTTGATGTTTGCAGATTTTGGTCCTCGGCGGATTTGGTAGCGACTTGCAAAACCGCTACTCCGCCAGACCAAAAAAAGCTTCGGTCTCTGTTCCTCTGAACTCCGTTGGCTCCACTCACCAAATACAGAGACTGAAGTTCTATCTCGATCTGTACAGGGACTCAATGGCCATATGTTTATGTATTAAGTTCGAATAAACCAGGATTCAGGAAGTGGGAGTTGCGCGACAGCCGAAGTAAGAGTCACTGTTTTTTCCCCTTTTAAGTTTATCTTTTCCTTTTGGTGCATTTCAGGCCAAAACGGAATAATAATCTTTATTTTGGACAAGTTCTTTTGATATATTTTTATGGAATAAAGACAAAAATCGATGAGCCCTGACGGGGGGATTCTGCATTGTTAACCCCCTAATTGTGGCTGCACGATAGCTAGCCGTCTGTGTACAAGGAGAAATTAAAAAGAATTAAAATGTTAAAAAACTCCTCGAAACAGACGGCTGCCAGCTGTCTACAAAACCGCGAGAGGGCGCGCTCTTTTTGCTGACTCAAAATCGCGCATGGAAAAGTGTGATGAAATTTGTTGCATGACACCACATCAAAATTTGCTTACTGCTCTCTATCCTTTCCCCTCGGTGATCGGGTGTCGTCATTTTCTAAAATAAGATTATTGGCCGTTTCTGTCGATACCAAACACACTGGGCGATGAAGTGAATTTGTGCAACAAAATGGGATGGAAAAGTTTGAGTACCGTAAGTGATGGTCTATTTACCGCACCTTTTTCTCGGCGGGATAGAAGCAAAAGTAGGGGGTGCGGTTTATCCATGGTGATAGCTCTGAGCCAGCCCCTCGTAACCCCTCCCGAACATGTACCATGGCATAGACGCCTGCCAGTTCACAACACATCAAGTGGCCGGGCGTAGCCGCCTAGGGCAATGACATTTAGAGGGGTATGCAGGGACTCAGTTTTATAATTATGAGGGGAGCAATAAAAAGCTCTCCTAGAACTTTTAAGGAGAGCGGTAGAGGAGCACTGCAAAAAGCTCTTCTTCAACATACAAGGGGAGCTTTTTGTCCAATTAACAAAACAGATGGAGGAAATATATGTACTTAGTTACAATCAACAACCAAAGGAAGGAAACAATCGAATATGCAATATTTATAATTGTTTTACAATGTATTGTAATTAGATTGTAAAACCTGTTTGAGTGAGGTTTTGACTTTGGCTAGAAGTTAAGTCACTGACAATTTTTTATTTCAGGGGCTCCATTTTAATTTTTTTGTCAAATTTTGGGGCTAATTTTGCATTTCGGGGGCTTTTTTAAAATGCTACTTCTTTGTATTTTCAGGAATACTTGTTCACTTTTTAATGAATTATTACTTTTTGTTAAATATTGTATGATTTTTAAAGTTATTTTTTCATGCTTAGAATCTTGGATGTGGGTGTGTGTGGGTGTGTGGCACTGTGCGTGTGTGTGACTGTGATTTGGACTTGGATATAAATGAATTCAATATCTAATTTCTACTCCGTCTATTCCAGTACAATACCCTGAACTCAGCCATGTACATGTAATAAAGGCCCACATACCCTAACTTTTCCTGAAGTTCTTTGAAAACGCAGATCTCCACGAAAATTTCTCATTTCACATTTCTCTATGGGGGAGTCTAAATTCGGTGAGAATGTATTCATTAAGAACTTAAATATACATGACAATGAAGAAATCATCAAACTTTATTGGCAGTTTTGAATAATATACCTGAAATGTAAACTCTGTCTGAAACAGAAAATCACCATCATTGAGGCCTTTACTGAGCGAATTGTCCCCCAGAGCTCTGGCAGAGAGACAGAGCTCCGACTGGCTACATGCGCCAATGCGTACGTGCGTAAGCCTGCCGCTGGCCTTGTAAAATAGATGGAGCTTTGTTTGATGATTTATTTTCTGCTATTTACCTCATCCCCTAGAAAAAGAAAATAAATGATTTTTTAGTTATAATTAATAAATAAGGTAACTTATTTTGGATGTTAATAGGCCGTTTTGAAAAGCAAAGCCGAATGACAACTCACCAATGCTAGGTTACTAGACTCTGAATTGTGATATCTGTAGGGGAAACATGTACATTAGAAATTGTACATGGTGCGTGGTAGTCATAATGGACCCCTATACATGCAACTGTTTCCCAACCGTTGCGTTGATTTTTTTTTCCATACCTGGTACCATGTGTATGGAAATACGTGGTACAGAAAAAAAGACGCAACTTCGGAATTTGAAACTGCGTTCCTCGCTATTTTCAAGGCTTATTCATGATTTTGAGTGTGGATATTGGATGATTTTTAAATGGTAAGCAGAGCTCGAACATATGGCGTTAGTGGGCCGTTGAGTTGTTATCACTTGGCAATGATTTTGGGTGATTTCGAGGGCGACTTTAGGCATTTCCGCGCAGCTCAGCGATCGCGAGGCGCGCTATTAATCGCGCTACCTAAAATGGATTAAGGCGCGCATGTAGCGCGCGATCGCTCTCGCCCGCCTTAAAATCGAGTCCCTGGGTATGAGCCGCGGGTAATGGGAAGCGATTATTTCGATCTTAATCAAATATTGTCCATAAAAGTTTGATTAACAAACGCTCCTACCTTCATGACACTAATTTCGACTTTATTCTTAAGTCATTGATTCAAAACAGGCCGTGTACACGTGCATGAAAAATGGACTTTCAAAACGGGCCTAATCGGGTATTGATTTTTCTACTTGGGTACCCGAGGCTTCCTGGCGGGACCCGGGTACCCATGTTTTAGTCCCAGCCCTACATCAACATCCAATCTAGAGTGGAGATGTAGTTGCAGAGAGTTGTGGCCAAGATTTCTTGAAGTCTGATGTCCATTGGCAGAGTGTGGGTAACAACTTCAACATCATCTGATAAGCAATGCATGAAAGTACCTGTCGCCATATTTAGAGCAAGACTCTGAATCTTCTTTCACTTAATAATTCCCAATCTCTATATCATGTTAACAGGGTGTCTGTTGGAGATTCAAGAAGGCTCATTGTTGGAGAGCAGAGAAGAATATCAGGTGATCAGAGGAGGCATGTAAGTGACTTAAGGAGACCTTTAAGTGATCAAAGGATTGAAAGGAGACTCTCTGGTGACCAGAGAAGGTTATCAGCGGATCAGAGAGGCATATCTGGTGATCAGCGGAGAGTTTCAATAGATGCATTAGGAGTACGGGGTAGAGGCGGAGGATTAACAGTACAGAGGTAAGGATTCTTTGCAATTTACCAGTCAAAGTAATATGTCGTTATTTAATATCTTCATCAAGTAACTTATAAAAGTGAGATGGATGATGGGGATAAGTAAAAAAGAATGAACACCCAAGAATTAAACAATGATTAAAAAATGATTTCCAACATTTTTGTGATTTTTTTTTCAAACAGGCTTTCACTGATGGAGAGACTTGGGGCACCGCCTGCTAAGAGACCTAACCTGGGAAGTCCATTTAGCAGGTTAGTGCTTGATCAGCAATTACTATATGACCAGATTTTACACAGTAACATTCAGGCAATCTGATATCTGTTTTCTTTTTTATCATATAGCCTGATCTTATAACATTTTATTTGAACCAATACTACATTATGAAAGGAGCCTTTACCATGATGCCTAATTGATTGATAAAGGCAGGAAATCGAGAGAAAAATATTGATCAAAATTTGATTAGAGCAAGCAAAGAATCTCATGCAAACAGCTGCCCTATATACGTCATGTAATACAGATTCCATGAATTTCTGTACATGTCTAATTGTTTGAAAAGTATTTCAATGATACTAAAAAATACTTTTCTCATAGAAGTCTGTTTGAAATGGTGTGTCTGATGATATTATTTAAGTACCTGTGACTAGTTGAGTGGCTTTGTTAGGATTTTTTGCCAAACTTTCATTAACACATTTCCCTATTTTACTACTTTTATGAAAACCAACTTTACAAATTAAATGGCATGCTTGATTAAAACTTAGGAATTTATTACAGTATGTGAGTATTAAGAAATTGCTATGAAACTGGTTAAGTATATAATCTCATATGTTCTATGTTTAAAAAGATACTGTATAAGATCATAAATCATTTGATTCATTTGTTATAAGCCTGTGAATTCTGGTTGGGTAAATTGCTTACATGGGTACAAAGTAGCATTATAAGTGTTTGTATGTTTTTGTGATTTTTTTTTAGGCTAGGAGGAAGAGTTGGACCAAGGAACCGAGCCCCCAGTGATGATGAGGATGAGGACATGGATTATAAGGTAAGGATTAGGTTGATAATACTCATGCAATTTACACGTATACAGCACCAATTCAACCATGTAAAGTGCTAATTTATTACATGAACAGGACTTTTTCTTTTTAACCCTACCTAGACCGAGAGGGGGGGGGGGGGGGGCGCACAAAATGTACGACGCCCGGGTCCACGGTTCCAAAATTACGCAACATTTTGTAAGTGCATGTCAGCCCCAAAATAGCCCCAAAACATGATTTTTTGTACAGAGTCAATACATGTGTTTTCAACCCAAAATCATAATACATGTATGATTATTTTTAGTGTTGCTGGTATAAATGGATTTGTTTTATGCTGTTTATGATTTCAATTATGATTTCAAAAAGAGTTCCCAATTAAGTCCATCGAAAAAACAATGATAAACTAAAAGTAAAAAAAAACCAAAGAAATAAACAGGAAATTGCGAAAACAATATAATATATAAGAAATTGATCTGATATTACAATTTCTTTCATGTACATTTGCTAAGAATACCACAAAGAGTTTCTATACCAAAAATTAGAACATTTGGAGCTTATTTAGGGAGTTAGAGGAAAAAGTATGATTTTGCATACTAATTATGCATAAATTAGCATAATCACTAAATAGCAATTTGCATGAAATAAATTACTATACAATTTTGTAGATTATGTACCAGACAACATGCGTGCCAATTTTCGGCGCGATCAACGGCCAAGATCTCCCGAATCGCCCGGCCTAGATAGGGTTAAGGATTCAACTGAGATAAGGCGTCAGAGATTGTAACTCTCTATCGTCTAAGAATTTTTGTTAGCACTCAGCTCCTCTGGATTAGAAGAGTAATTGATTTGTGGAACCAATTTCTGTTATGTACTAGTGATGGGATGTAAATCTTTCAGTTTTACCTCTTTTTGTATATTTTTTTATATTATAAATGTAAATAGCTGTTTTTAGAAATAGTTGTGTGTGCCTTATTCGTCAAGAAAGGTGAATAGCCCATGATTCTACAATTAACATTTCCATTGACCAACATTTTACAATGATTTGTTAACTACAGGCAACACCTTTTTTCCCTCTCTTTCCTCATTGACAGCCTCTTGTTCAATCTTCCGTGGTAACTACCCTAACAACAGTGACACAAAAAACTCGCCAACAGACCATCAAAGAAGTACAGAAAGACAAGAAGAGTGTTGATAGGTGAGGGGCTTAATTTGTGTGAGGGATAAGATTTGTTTGTGATTATCTATATCTGAAATAAGTTAGAGTCCACTTTTCTTGAAGAGATAAACAAAATACTACAGAGTTGTATATGGCAAATATACAGGTTCATCTGCTCTAGCATAGGTCAAAAGTAAAAAATAAATATTGCATCCATTTCAGAAAAAAAAAATTAATTAGAAGTCATGGTTGCAATGTTTGGTGATTTACAGTTCATTTTCAGCTTTTTTTTTGCCTTGCCAAAAATTGCTATTAGCTTAACATGCACTTCTTCAAAATAATCTTGGTTTAACAAAGTGAACTCGGAAACATATCCTCTTTATCTTTTCTATTGCGCTTAATACACTATAAGCCTTACTGTCATTTTTTCCTGTTTTTAGGAATAAGCGAATGTTTGGTCACCTATTAGGCACCCTGCAGAAGTTCAGAGATGAAAGTGATTCGAAGACAGACAAGGTTTGTATATGAACAAATTATTCCCCATGGAGTAAGTACTTTCATTTGGGGATTGTTGCACAAAAGGTTATGTTGGATTTTAAGTTACACTTTAACTAAGTGGTATCCCAGGGGGAGAGGAGTATAGGAGGAATATGCAAAGATTAAAAAAAAAGACTATTCAACAAACAGCCAATGATGGTATTATTGGAAGGGGTGGTATGATTTACACGATACAACATTGCTTTGACTTAGTTCATGTCATATTTATCACATCACTGCATTAGTTTTACTAGTAGTTCATGCTTAGGAAATGCAGGAGGTTGTGTAGTCCATTTAGATTTCTTGTTGAATGATAATAAACCAGTTGGCACTTGGCATAAGTTTGGGGAATTACATGTCTGTGAAATGATCCTAGGTTATACTTATTAGCTAACTTTTATTTTCATTGATAAATACAACCCTCTTTTTATAATCACTGAATTTGCAGGATAAAAGAAGAAAGGAGATTGAGAAGAAGCTAGAAGAGAAAGCTGTAGAAGAGAAGAAAGCTGTGGCAGAAGAGAGGAAACTATTAATGAAAGAGCGGAAAGATAAACAGGCAGAGCTCAATCGTTTAGAACAGTTGGTTGAACTCACTCAAGAGGTAGGTATTAATGTTACCGTGGTAAAGTCTCTTTTCTTGTTGACACTCAGTTGTCTAGAGTGATGATTTTTTTCTCTTTAATCCTCATAAGAGGGGCTTTATTTGTTAATAGGATATTTACAATCGTTTTAACAAAAGTCACATACAAAAATATACATAGATGAAATAATGAAACAGGAACTAAAGGATTAAAAGAACCTTTGAGACCTGTTTTAAATCAAGTCTCTTCTGATTACATTTTCTTTTTAAATAACTTCGAAGTTCTACCTTTAGATCTTTCATGAAATAAAAAGCATGAGTCATATGCTTGTCGTTTCCAAAACATTTTCTAATATAATTCCTATAGATTACAAATTGTGAAAAATTTATAATAAGGTTAACCACATTCATTTCTGTTTCTTCTATTTCATGACCTATCACGATAATTTTTTCGTTCAAAACAATCTTTACATCGATCAAAGCATTTATTAATTTAGAAACAATTTTCCAAAAAACTGTTACCACTTGACAAGTAAAAAGAATATGAATACTGGTTTCTGGAACTTTACAAATATTACATAAAATATCATTTTTAATTTTCCATTTGCAAAGGTTGTCTTTACTTGGTAGTATTCTATGAATTAATTTAAAATTAAATTGTTTAATCCTGTTGTCGTTTATAAAATCCAGTTTAAACTCTAATAATCGTTTCCAATTAAACTCAAGAGGCAAGCCCAAGAAATCGTTCCAAAAATAAATACAAGGGAGGTCTCTTTTCTCCTTTTCAATCATCAAATGATAAAAATGTCTGGCTTTCATGCCATTGATTTCTATACAGTCACCTGTTGATATTTCAATAGTGCTGGATTTCGATGACATGCTATTTACATTTCGTGCACTATTACGTAACTTGTCAAGCCAGAACTTCGGGAACGCATTTTTTATTTTCAACAATTCAAAGGTAGAAAGTAATTCTCTTTCTTTGAAAATAGTGCATATTGAATCAATCTTCTTCCATTCACCACCTGTTACGATTTGTTTAACTTTAAAAATATTGTTCTTTATCCAGTTAGGAAAATATAATACATCTTTTTTATACTTTATGTTACTATTGTACCTAATAATTTCGTTTTCAATATTCGTTACTTTAAACATATCAATATACTTTAAATCAGCCCATGAACAGAACATGTCAACATAAAATATGGGCAAATGTTTTTTCATACAAATACGATACATATCACTCTTTTTGCAATTAAAAGTCAAACAAAGAGGCAAATCCTCGCTGATTTTATGAGTCCAATATTCAAACAGGGTTTTCCAAGCATTGTCTTCACCTGTAAAATATTTATTGATCGACATTTTGTATTTAAGTCAACCATTCCTAATCCCCCTTCTTTTTCAGGATTATGACAAATATTACGTTTCACCATTTCTTTTTTGGAATTCCACAAAAAATTGTAAACTAGTTTATTAATATCTTTGATTATTTTAGAAGGGATTGGTACTGCCGTAGCAGTATGTACTATCTGTAACATTACTAAAAATTTTATTACCACCACTTTTCCATGTAATGATAATTTTCTCATTTTCCATGAGTCAAGTGTATTTTTTATTTTTTGAACTTTATTTTCCCAATTGAGAGATTGAACAACAGAATATTTTTTTCCAACAAAAACACCAAGACATTTTATAGGATCTTCAGTAAAAAGAAGATTGTTAGTTTCATTGTTGTTTATATTCATTTTCATAAGATTTGATTTAGTCCAATTGATGTTTGGCCCAGCATATTTTCCAAAGGTCTCGACTTCTTTCATTATCTTTTTGATGCATTGTATAGAATCAGTAAAAATTGTTGTATTGTCTGCATATTGTACGATACGTATATCTCTATCGTTCAATCTATGTGGAATTTGGATCCCTTGTATTTGATTATTTTGTCTAATTTTCTTAGCTAAAACCTCTGCAACAATAATAAATAAATATGCCGAAAGTGGGCAACCTTGCCTTACGCCTCTCTCTATTGCAAATTTATCTGATATCCAACCAAAATTTAAAACACGTCCACATGCACCATTATATAACGTTTCTATCCATCTTAAAAACGAATCTTTAAAATTGAGTTCTTTTAACAAAAAGAATAGGAAATCATGATTCATGGTATCGAAACCTTTTTTGAAATCTAAAAACATCACAACACCTGGTTTCTTTGTAAACACACAATAGTCAATAGTATCTTGAATCAATCTAATACATTCAGAAGCAGATCGGTTTTTTAAAAATCCAGCTTGATCTTGTGATATCAGTTTATCTATCACTTTCTGTAATCGTAAAGAAAGGATACGGGCAGCAAGTTTATAATCAATGTTTAGCAACGAAAATAGGGCGCCAATTATCTAAGAGTTTTTTATCACCCTTTTTATACAATAAGGTAAGTATGCCCTGTCTTTGTGAACAAGACAACTGTTTCTTTTCATGACCTTCATTGAGACTATCAATTACCATATATTTGATTTCCTCCCAAAAGCATTTATATATATTATCTAGAGTGATGATAGTTTCAAAGGGACTTTTCCACTGCTTATCTAATAAATGATGGTTTGATTTTGACTTCTCCTAAGATTTGTTAATTTTTCCAAGTATAATTGTCTTGGTATCAACTGAAATGAAAGTTAAACAAAATAGGGAAAGAAAGTATCAAATAAGGCGAAATGTCTGAAAGTTATAGAAAAGTAATGGCAACCCTTTAGAATTCTTACTAATCCTCTCAGAAATCAATCGTTGGTTAATATATTTAGATCATGATGGTAGGGTATCATAAGCCAGGTGTATGTTTTATATTGAATTGGTGCAAAACTGTAGAAGTTCTATAGTTATCCTCAATTTGATTTCAAGAAAAAACATTTATGAAAGACGTTAGCAGAATTATTATATCATTTGAGAAATATTTTGTCCACAGCACAAGGATTGGGATGTTCACTCTGGCCTTTTGAGTAACTTCATCCGCACAAGGGCAAAACCCTACATCTTCTACAAACCTGCCAAATGGACTCTGGGTACAGAGAAACTTTTCAAAGAATCTAAGCAGATATTAAGTGGTTAGTCAATGATGTGGTACATCTTGTACATCCTTTTACTTACTGTCTTGTATGCCATTTTTTAAATTGAAAAAGAGTGTTTTGAATTTGTGTTTGAGTATATTTTCTCACCAACAGAATATTTCTGTGACAACATTTTAGCTGCATGAAGATTTGTACTAACTTGTTTGATGTAGCTGATAAGTTAATATACTGATATTGTTACCCAGAAATTGAATATAGCATTTCATTTCTCCGATGGAGTTTTACTTTTTCCCAAGGGATTATATTTTGCCTGAAGCACTAACAAAATGCTCTCCCTTGTGGAAAGTATAGCTTCGGAGGGGAGTTGAAATGTTTATTAAACAGATAGACATGGCAATATCTGTTATTTTGAATCTTTATATCCCATGTACTAATTAGTATCTTCTTTTTCTCGTAGCTGCTGTTGAGAAGCGTAAAGATGAGCTTGCAATAGAGATTGCTGAGTTAGAAGGGAAACCCAAGAAAGAAGAGAAAAAAGAAGAAGATGGAGAATCTACGGACCGGAGAAGGAGCGGAGAGGACAGAAGGAAGAGTGGCGAGGAGAGAAGACGGAGTGGGGAAGAGAGAAGACGTCGTCATAGTAACCGTGATGAGGTAAAGGGTAAGATGGATGATAGGGATAAATCACATAGGGGAGATAGTGAGAAGCATGGAAGTGATGAGAAACGAAGAGACAGGAAGAGGACAAAGCATGAAGATGAAAAAGAAGCTAAGGTCTCCAAACCTAAAGACATTAATGAAGAAAATCTTCACTCTTCCAAAGACACAGAAGATAAACCTGTGAAAGAGACAACTGCCGAAACCGTCCTTGATCACCCTGAAAAAGAAGAAGAAAAGGAAGATGGTGAAGGTAACGATGGTAAGATGGAAGGTAAGTATGAAGAAGAGATGAAGGTGGAGGATGTTGGGGACGTCATGAAAGAAAATGGTCAGGATAAAGAAAGTAAAGAGGGAAAGGAGGAAGGATTGCAAGGGCTGGCTGATGAAGAATGGGGTAATGTAGGATGGGGTGATGATGATGATGCTGTAGAGAAACCAGCAGCAACTGATAGTACGGCAGGTCAAGTAGACGAGGGTCAGAATGATCAAGAACAGTTGGACTATATTTATGATGACCTGTGAAGGCTTGCTTTCGATATTAAGTCCTCAAATATTGTCTTCAAAATACCTAGTATCATTATTTCATGATTTTTAAGGATTTGTCTTTGAAGGGAGTAGTTCATTGAGAAACCATCGGCTATCATTTGATTTGTAAGGTTGAATAATAGATTCATGAATTTTATCCATCCTCCACAATTGGGATAAGGATGGCTTGTGATATGCAACCGGTCATTATGATGGTTTTTATTCAGGATTCAACTTCAAAAATAAAATCAATAATGCAGGTTTCATCTAAAATGATTTATCTTAAGAATGACCATCTTTCTTGACTTTCTATTTGATGTCCTCCATTTTCTTCTCTTTTTCCCTTCAAGTTAGATAACATTGCACTTGATATCGGGATGCATTCAAGGGAAATGCCAACTCCATTCATACAGCCAGTAGTTAGAAAGCAGTGGAGGGTAAATATTTGATATGAAGAAAGGAGAGAGAGAGAGAGAAAGGGTGGGGGAGGGAGAAGGGGAGATTATTGGGGGTAGACAGAAATGAAATTGAAGGAGGGAACTACCTTTTCGATGTGCCATTTATACAGCTTAATAATCTTTCAGTGTGAATTTGTAAAATCCAGGAAAGCAAGCGATTCGCATTTCTTCATTTCATATAACTCGAGCTAGTGTGTAATACTGGGTTGTCTTTTTTTTAAGGGGGGGGGGTGGGGTGGGGTTAATAACATTAAAAACATTTTTAGATTCAAGTTTATATACAATTGTTTTCAAGAAAAGTTTAAATCAATGAATACCTCATTCCTATTCACAATGACTTCACACTGCCATGCAGTGGGCCTTTGTAATTTTCTATTCGCGTACACTTTCAAAACGTTATTTAGATGGTCGTCAAAATAGTCTAGCTTTTGTGACTCTTTAGTTGAATGGGCAAAAATGTGTGTTCATTCTACAAACACCTATTAGGCAAGTGTGTAGTGCACTGTAGCTACATGTAAATGCATCTCTGCAACATACAGCCATTTATGTCTCATTTTCTCATAAATTTACTTTTGAATAATTTATATTCCATGAAGTACATCTCATGGTAATGGCATAGGCTTCTATTTTAATGCATGTTTGGCCGAGAGGGAAATATGACCAAACTCTGATAGGCTAGTGTGCTCTGCAGGATTTGATTTTGGTGCAAGCACCAAAGACCTCTCTTTTTTCCTCAAACCACCAATTCCATCAAGTTTTCATGAATAAACGACCAAGAAACTTACTATTTGCTCCCAAAATGACCTTTTTTGAAGAAAACAATCATGCTGGTGTTTCTGGGATTTAAATGCAGCCATAATCTGATTATTTTAAAACTTACAAACATTCCTGACAATAGGAAGATATAGAAAGCAGCAGGTAAGAGAGAGAGAGAGATTTTATGAGAGTGGAGTGGGAAAGAAAGCCTTTGCATATTTTAGAATCAAGTCAAATCAAGATTTGATTAGAAATTTAATGTTTAATGAAATATTCAGTTTTTTTTTAAATAGGATGCAGGTGTGAAAAAAAAATGTATGAATTGGTTATTCCTGTGATTTTCCTAAATATATCCAAACTTGTACTTCAAGAAATTTTCCAGTAAATCACAAGGCAAAATTAAATGGGTTGAGAAAGGCACTGTAAAAATATCAGATAACTCTTCCTATAATAATCTTTCACTTGTTCTTGTTATATGTAATGTACTTCTTGTATACTCTGACAACTTGTGGGTGTGTATTGTGTGTATACTGCTTGAGTGGTAAGAAATTGACATTTTGCACTAGTCATGTATGGATTAATATTATTTTATTTATATTGCACTGTTGAATATTTTATGATCAGTGTGAAGATAAGTTGGGCATATATCGTGGCAGTATTTAAGAGTGTATTTGAAAGCAAAAAGCCACATATTTTGGACATTTGAATCGGTCTATTAATGCCATACAAGAGAAACAGAAAAAGAGTCATTAAAAACAAATGGCTGTTATGGACTAAAGAGACTGGCTTTCACTATACACTGGTGGTCACTAATATAGGGTTTACTAAATGAAGCCTGTGGTTAGCATTATAAATCCCAAAAATATGTCTATCTCCATTTCAATTCATTACTAGACTGTATGAATGTGTTTGCCCAGGAGATAAGAAATAAAACTGCATTTTACAAGATGAATTTTGCATTTTTACATGAAAATCTATTTCATTCTGGTGCCCGAGGCGATCAAATAAAATGTTTGCGTGTTTTCTTTCTGTTTGATGAATAACTTTTTATTTCTTAGCATGGGAAGGGAGGAGAATATCAGAATATACTCTCCATAAGATAAGTGTTTAGGGCATTTTAGGAGAAAAATAGAATTATCGTTTTTATTATTATTGAGAAAGGGCAGAAGATATCTCAGATTTAAATATTTGATATTATCACAGAGAAATTGGCTGTTGGATGAAACTGTAACTGCTCTATACTTCTGCAAGATTGGCTTGTTAGACAATACTCAATTATAATTCACATTTCTGACCCTTTACCAAAGCTTAAATTACTTTTCTTATAATTACCAATGTAGTCCCATATGAGAAGTTAAATCCTACGTAGTCTTTTCACTTTAAAATTGACTCAATTATAATTCACGTTATCACCCGTATCAGACATCTGAGCTGGTAATTTACAAAACCATATTGCCCTAGATTTTCTGAATATCTGGAAGGGATAGGTATATTGTTTGTAGTTTGCTCGGTCTTTATGCGCGTATTGACTTTGCATGCAGAGACGACGCAAAATATACTTTTGTATTTTCCCTGGTCTCGCATCCGGGCATTTAAGGATGCGTAGAAAGAGATATGCTTCATAATAATCTGCGCAGCAAAAATATGCATCACAAGAAAAACACTGAATCCGGGCGCTGGATATGCGTCCTTAGTGACGCTATCTTATAATTACAAGTTCGTCATAATGGTAAAGTGCAGAGCCTGGCCCCTGGTATTTAACATGACAAAGTAGAACCATATTCTTAAAAGAAATATATCAATTTTCATAATTTTTGCTCTAGATGTCTGATTTAGATGATAATATAAATATTGACTGGCTCTTCTTTCGGGAACATCAAATATTTTGCCCTTAAAAGAACCATATTGCCCTCGTCTAATGACTCAAGCCAATATGATTCTGTTGCGGACAATATATTTGATGTTCCCCTCAAGGCCAGTCAATATTATATCATTATTGACCCTTTACTAAAGCTTGAATTACTTTTCTTATAACTACCAATATAATCCTATATGAGAAGTTACATCCTACTAAGTGTTTTCAGTTTAAAATTTACTTTTGTTTCCTAATTTCTACATATTTAGTTCATTTAATTTGAAGGGGAAAAAAATTATGTATATTTTGAAATTTGTTTTATTTCAGATCCCTTTCTTCCCATAAATGAATTTGTTTTAGAATCTGGAATTTTCCCACCTTTTTTTTTTAAGGGGGGGGATTGATAGTCCATCTTGAAATTTTTGACATAAATATTTGCAATATTTTAGGGGGATTTCCTTGTTTCTTGGAATTTCTCAAAATTACAACTTTTTTTTTGTTTACTGTAAAAAAAAATCCTCATTACATCAATAGCATTAGTAGTTTTGTTCATATATCCCTTGATTCAATTTCTTGTTTATGAAGCTTACCTAATATATTTTTTTAAGGACTCACCAAAAGTTTCAATCACAGCATTTGTATATTTTTCCTTTTTTTGAAGAGGAAAACTTAATTTTGAAATGTCCAAATGCAAGGGGACAGTGTGTAAAGCCCAAACATTGTGCAAAGAGAGTACTGTTTTTCCATTCTGTCTGGCAAGTGTCTTGAGTGCTGATTTTCTGAAACTTATTGATCAAATTTAGTCTTACATGTAAAATTTTGTTCAATCCTTACTTTGACGAGGAGTGGATACTGTTGTATACTGGCATTGTAAATTAATGGTAGATAAATTTACTTCATTGAAAATTAATTTGTGCTATATTCCTTGTATCTAGTATTATTACTATTGGTAGAGTATATATACCTGCATACATTGCCAATTGTTTAACATGATAGTTATGCAACATCTTTTGCTAATGCCTCATTTCCACTGTCCTTTGATCCGTTACGAATGCCACAATTGGCCTTTTGTAACTGATCATGAATATTATTGGATCATTCAGATCGCCACGACTGATGTTATCTGATACAATCACATTGTGGCGCAAATCTTGACAGTGAGAACTAGGTATTAAGCAGAAGCTGCTATCACTTATCTTTTCCAAACCAATGGGTTAATTATAATAGCAATTAAGTTTAGTGATAATTAGAATTCAGCTAGGTTCAGGGGCATTGCTAGATCTTCTCAAAATTAGATAATAATCAATGAATCTGTTTAAAAAAAGGTCAACTCTTATGGGGAGTTGCAAGAAACTTGCGATCAATTGCAAGTCAATTTTCCCTAAATCAAGCATATGCCGTGCAATTAATTGCAAATTTGTGATTGACCGCTAATCTGCTTCATGAAACAAGGAGTGTAATCTGATTTGCTATAGTTAAAAGTGATCAATCAATCGTAACATTGCAATGGAATATTTGCGATTGATTGCAAATATTTTCTTGCAACACCCCCTTGGATTGCCTGACCTGCTCCTCACAAGTCACATTTTCTAGCAACGCTCCTACTCAGAATATTGTGCTTTACAGTGTATATTGATATGTATAATAAATTACTACCTTTTATTTCAGTTGATTTAAAAACAATTGTCATTGTGAATCTATTGAATAAGTTGTAAATTCTTTTGGAAATAAAAGGCATTGTAAGTTTGAGAGAGAGAGGGGGGGGGGTCGTGGTTAGTATGCCAAAAGAAAGGGGGTAAGAACGAGCATGTCCTTGGATAAGTCAAGGGGGGGATGTTAAAAAGCAATGAAAGGTTAGAGCTTTTAAAGCCTTAAGAAGGTCAAGAGATATATGTATATATAGAGGGAGAGAAGGGTTCCAAAAATTGGGAGGTATATAGAGAAAGGGGGTAGTTGGGGGGAGGACAACATTCAAAAGGGTGATGGGGAAATGTGGGTGGAGAGGTAAAGTATTGAAAAGTGAGAGAGAGCATGGATGGGTCAGAGAGAGAAGAGTGGGAGGGGACAGTTGTCAGAGTCAATAGAAAGGGAATAGCAAGGATAAATGGCAAGGAGTGAAAACAGAGATAGGGTTGCTCGTTTTTATTAGGACAGAGATTTAAACACCTTATGAGATTGAGAAAGTAGAGAGAAGTCAAAGAACAGATAGAAAGAGGGAGAAGGGATATCATCAAATTAGTATAATCACTTAAAATTCCTATAATAGCATAATGTTGAAACTCTAATCTTTCTAAGAGATGAAAACATTGAATATTCATGGATACTATTATCTTTAACAGATTATATTTTAGAGTCAAAGTGGTACTTTTTTCATTCACTATCTTCACAGTGTAGGCCTACCTTTAAACCCTTTTGAATTATCTGTATCACCATGCAAACCTTCAAATAAAGTAAAATCTTCAAAACCCGGAAACTCTCTCACCTTCCTCAAATGCTGCCACAAGACTCTTCATCTCATTAATAATCTTCTCATGCTACATGCCATCATATCTTGTCTGGTTATAACAGTCCTTTTAAGGACCTTTAACTCAAGAAAATATACGTAGTAGAATACCCTCTCATCCTTCGCTTCTTGCCTTTGCATTTTCACTCAATCTCTACCATTTCCATTTCTCATAAACTTTTCATCATTCTACTACCCACAGTCTGTCTGGAGCATCTGTTAATATACAAGAATCCATATACCGGTAGATCAACCATAAAAACAGTAATTAGCAAAAGATCTTAAGCCTGGGTGACACTGCGGGGACTATGTGTGTCAGAAAATTTGAGCATACATTACAAATTTGCGAACCATTCATAAAGCACCATATAGCCGTGCCAGTGCATGCTACTGCGTGGCATCGAAATAGAAATTCGTAGCACAAAAAATAGTAGGCACACCCCCTCGGGGAAGTGGCACGCAGCTCACGACTAGTTCACGACAGGATTGCTCATACTTTGCGCATAGGCTAAGCATACTTCATGCATAGTTTGTGAATAATGCACGCAAATTGTGCACGCAGAACACGTGATCAGTGTAAGAGGTCCTGATCAACAAACGTAGAGGACGTCAACATCAGAACGTTGGAATATTTAAATTTGTGCTAGATACGTCACAGAATAGGGTGTCAAGAATGTTTACTGAAAGCATGTCGGGACAGTGCGTGAATTATGCGCAAGCAATGCAGAAACATGTAAATGTCATGAATGTGTCAGGACAAAGCGTGCATAATACAGGCAAGTCATGTCATAAAATGTCCCACACTGTCACGCATCAATGCAGGCACCACAATGTGTCCAAGTGTAAACCGGGCATACTTCCTGAAGGTACATTCTTTGACTTGCATATTAAGCTCTACTTGAACCTTTTGCCTGTTTGGATGAATCTGCATTTAACCAGTTGACAACTCAGGAGCATTAAAACAAAGAAGAAGTGACCCATACATTTCCTTTCAATAATATAATTCATTTAATTCAAATTGCAAGAGGCATTTCCATGCATATCATATTCATTGAGTACTGACATATTGAGTGATATTGATAAAAGGCTCACAGGCTGAGTTGTACACCATCCTAATGAAATTGTACAATAAGAAAGGTAAAGTTACCCTACAGTTTTAAGCTTTCAAGCAATCAAATTTACTTCTCCACAATATATTTTTCTTATTCTTGCATTTATAAACCATTTGTAGAAGATATGATTTTTCTTCTCTACTTGCATTAAAGCTGAATAACATGGCCATTCCACTGAGAGTCAATCTGCTAAAAGAAGCATAGAGGCTATATATCTATATAATGACCTTAACATGTTAAAGCCTCATCTGTGCATATAAATAGCTTTAAAAAATGTTTTACATACTGCACTTATATGTTTACATAATGTTATAAAAGATGATATAAAATGTATTTAAAATACCGGTAAGGCAATACATTTTCAAAATAAATAATTGCACAAAAAGCCAACAAAATTTAAACATATAAAAAAATCTCACAGGATTGGGTGAGATCAATCTTTCAGCAATGCCCTCAATTATTAAGGGATGTATAATCAATAAGTGTTTGGTACCGTAAAATAAAAAATGGACATACTGAAGCTTTTTGATATGCACTCATCAGAGTAAAATCGCATGAATGACTAAAACGCTAGAGCAAAACAATATATAATAGAACTGTACAACCCAACGTTCAGCAGATCACATTAACCAACATGTGTCCGCCTCTATCAGAAATTGTCGAATTAGCGCACGTTCACAACCTCCGCATGCATGCAGAAAGAGTACCACTAGTACTGCGACGGATGGTGGTAGTAGTTCGGCTATTGCTAACCACTTGCTGAGCAACCAAGCATGCGCTGAACAATACTGTTCATCTTGGTTTAAGGTGTACAGCCGAGCAAGGAGTTTCACTCATTTGCGCCAGGAGTTTGTAAGAACCCTTGCGTTATTTTAGTTGCTTTGTTTCAATTTACGGCTGGTACTAAGCCTAACTTGTTTACCTTGACAACCAATCATGGCTCGCTGTTTAGCGTCCATTGTCTAGTTTCAATTCTATTATATATTTTGCTCTAGCTTTCATGCGATTTTACTCCGATGAGTGCACATCAAAGGGGCTTCAGTATGTACGTTTTTGGGGCTATTTTACGATTCTAAATCAGAAAGCAACTGCAATTTCATACCCCTTTCATAAACCCAATTATGCGGCTAATAGCAGCATAATTTGGTCGTAAAATTGGAGGAGGACCAGAGTTATCCGCATTATTCTGATGCTGCTATTATCCGCATAATAGCAGCACCGGGACAAGATTTTGAGTTTATGAAAGCATTCCAAATAATGCGGATAATTGCCATGGTGCGGTCACAAGGTCACCCTTTTCCAACACAACCGCATCGGAGGGGGCGTGTCCAGTTGTCATGACGACTATCCGCCTTTTTCAGGACGGGCGCTCGTAAAAATAATGCGGCTTATTTTCGGAGTTTGTGAACGCAATTTTTATTGAATTATCCGCATTACTCTTAGGCGGCTAATTGGAGGATAGGTTTATGAAAGGGGTATCAATCTCAAATATCAATAATCAGTTTAATATTTGTCAAAGACAAAATTACATACCACTGTATATGTTTTGAGGTAAATTCAACATCTGTTTTTTGGCACTCTGGTGTTGGGCAGAGAGAATTGATATTGTAACAATTTAATTCAATACTCTGTGGTTCTAAACTGAATCTTTCATGGTTTTCAAGGAACAGTTTCATGAAAAATGAAGGCACTGATGTAACTATTGGCTCAAACAGTTTTTCTTTTCTGTGAGAAACACTGTTCATTGAATGTTACAATGGTAATTTTTTTTTTTTTTTTTTAATAACAGTGCTGTCAAGTTGCATGAAATGATGGCCTATTTTCGTCCAGAAGAAAAAAAGTAAACATGAGCAGGGTCACTTGAACGTTTCCAGCAAGGCCATGTATGTTCAACCGTGAAACTTTGTCTGCTCAAGGCATTGTGAAAATGTGCTGGTCGTGGAGAAACAAACACTCATCCTTTTGCCAGTGAAACTCCCAATTTATTGATCACATTCTTTGATGTGGGAGGTATTTTCCATGATGAGTTCTTGCCACAGGACTAGATGATTAATAACCAATTCCATAGAAAAAAGAGCAAGTGCAGTGTTTACACTGCCCTGAGCACCTAGTAATTCCTGTGTGAGACAACAGATTATTGTGCGAGAGCAACTTCCTTTTAACCTTGTCTGTCCTTGTGATGAGTTTTCTTTACCCCTAAATAACTCGATATGACCCATTTTTCATACTTTATTCATCATTTTAAAAAAAAGAAGACAAAACTGAGTTGGGGTGAGATTGCAAATTATTTCAATAACTTAGTATGATTCACCTGCAACATTACTCAGTCACACATATTCAGAGGCTTTACTGCCAGCTCCATCATGATCCTGTCTCATTATAAGACATCCAAAGGCATTCCTTTTTAGCAGTGCTAAAACCAGGTTAACAGTATGCAGCCCTTAGAAGCATTAAGTGCTTCATAAATTATTGCAATCATTTAACAAGATGGCTTTGTCTGCTAAACCAGCTGCCAATCCTTCCTCATGAAAAACATACTCTCCTTCTAAGGTGGGGTCGTACTCTATTAAGTTCCTATTGCTTCTTGCTAGGATGTCATACTGCCAAGCTCCAAGAAGACGACTTTTACCCTGTCTAGCAAACACAAAGACCAACGATGCTCTACTGATGAGATGTGGGAGGATGGCCATCATATCATCTGACCAAGGAGGTGTGTAGGTGATATTGGATGAGATGTTGTCACCATGACAACAAGGTGGAACATTTACATCTTCAGGTAGTACCAACACAAAGCCTGGGTATTTTAAGTTGAATGAAAATCATGGTTTGTGATTAATTCTCGCTACCCCAAATAGGAACAAAAATCTCATAATGCGCGAGACGAGATAATTTTCACTCCGTCGGGTCGTCATCACCACTTCCGGTTCAGAGTCATGCTTGCGCGAGGTTCGCGATACTGAGTTTTCCACCACGCTGGATGCCAATCAGTGTAATATGTACAGATTATAATACTTTTTATTTAATTTGGTCAGTTTTGATTCCATTTGAATTATAAATAAAAAAATATATATATTTCACGTGAAAATAATTTTTATTCATGTTTTTATTTGGTTATAAAAAAAGTAAACAAAAAATGAATATCTTAAAATTTTGCATTTAGCGACCGGCCTGACATCACGATCGTATTCGACTAGACGCTAAATATATACAGCATTCATTCCGTTCAATTTTTCGTCGACCACAAAATGGATAAAAAATCAGTTTCGGAACTTTAAAAAATCTTAACTGACAGAGGAATACCGTGCAATGGAAAGCGTCGGGCAGAATTAGTGACTTTAGCAGAAAAGGCCGTTAAACTGTATCGTGAAAGAGAGGGTTGTGATCATGAACTTTCCGAGCGAAAGCGACGTTGTGTTGTTGTGCATGACGGCACTGGTGATTTGAATGGCAAAACAGTGCATTGGACTTCCGAACAGGAAGTTGTAATACCGAAAAGCTATCCCATAATGCAATGCGCGTTACAGGGATTTTCCCGGATCTCGGCGAAATCGCTATTTGGGGTAGCGAGAATTATAACAGGTAAATTTTAACATGAGAAAATGTTTCTTTAATCACAATAAAGAAAATGTAGGTTTATGTAAGTAAGCTTTCCCATGAAATGTAGGAAGTTTCATCCAACATTGTTACAAAAGCAGGTGAGAACCTCATGTAATTACACTGATAACGTGTAATACCCGAGTGAAATCAAAATAGTATTCCCTCCAAAAAGCAGTTTTTTTATTGTACCATTTGTTGGCCCCAAAAAGCAATGTCTTATGAACTGAATTATCTCATTCTCATTTCTCTAATACATTTAAACAATTTTATTTAGTCTTTGAAGAATTTGTAAATGGGTAAAAAAAATAGAGAGCTACAATACATATATCTTTCAAATCTTGGAATATTATTAGATTTCATTTAACAAATTTCATTCACTTCTAGTAAATTTCAAATCTTTAGCAAAATGATTTGCATGCACATGAGATGTATGCTTATACCTGTCTAGATTATTTAATTGGGCTCCAAAAGTCGCTTTTGATAATAAATTCATGTTTTTTTCATTTTCATCATTATAATAATAATAATCATAATTATAGTTATTGTCATAATTTTCTTTGACATTATTATCATCATTATTACTATTCTGTTGTTGTTATTATAAGTAATATAATAATTATTATAATCAGCCTAGAACAATTAGGAAAAAAAGAAACAAAGAAGTTATGTTTGAGGTAATCATCATCATCATCATCACAGTCATCATAATTGTTATTCTTATTAATATCAATATCATTATTATTATTATAAATATAATGCGTTACCTGTTAGAACTGCCCAATGTGCACTATGTCCTTTCCTAGTAGTAGGTTCATGGTTAAAATCTTTATCATATCTGAATCAGATTCAGGTCAGGGCATAATAATGTTTTTCATCATGTACTCAATCAATTTCCTAAGGTGACAATGTAAATTCAAAATAAGATAACAAAATATGTTCAAGTTTTGCACTCAGAAATGTCTTAAATTTGGAATTAAAAAAATAACAATGTATCTTCATCCATGCAATTAACTTCCTGCATCAAGGATGATACTAGATTACATACTGACGTGAAGACAAATAAACTTGAGATCTTTTATATTGTATAAAAATGAAATAATGCATTCTCACTCATGAACTACAAATTAAATTAAAATAGAAGCAAGAGAAATAATTAAGAAACAGGTTAGCCCCAAAACACCTTTTAATTTCATGGGTAGTTCAGGTTGCTGAATTGATTAGATTCAGGGTGTATAGTTTATGGTCAACCCACTTGTTCACTGCAACCGAACCATCCTGCCTGTGGGGAATCTACAGGTAGGACTATGTTATGCCAATGCTGTACACAGCACACACATTAAAAATTCATTAAAATGTCACTTTTGTGACCAAAATTACTAATTTCCATACAGTTGCAATTTATTTTTCATTTGTAACCAGGGAATAATTTTTGTATTCACCAGAGCGCTCAAAAACTTAATTTTGGGCATATTTTTGTGTACGCCCTCTATTGGTGGAAAGTAATATGGTAAGAAAATTTTCATTTTTTAATCTCTATTTTTAATTAAGACAAAAATAATTTAAAGAATCAAATTTACTTAAGGGCCAAGTTGTATGACGAATAGGTGTAATGGAAACTGTCAGTGTAAAAAAATCAAGCATTTGTCCCAAAGAAAAAGAGAAAATAAGCCAAACATTGCCATCCTTATTTTGCCACACATGGAGATATAACTGAGAACAAGGTTATATCATAACCTTGTTCATTGAATGAGTGGGTCAACCGCCATATTACAATTGTGAAGCTTACCATGTCTTGAATGCAAGCGCACTGTGTCATAAATAAAAATTGCACAATTTCTATAAAAAGTTTATCAAAATCAAAATAGTTTCAGTAGCTTATAACAAGATTTACAACATAGGCCCAAGAAGAATTGAGAGTAACTGATTGTATACAGCTTGCCATAGACTTCAGCTATGCCTAATTATAAAAAAAATTGCATTTTACAGGCCCTTGCTGACGTGAAACGTCTAAGAAAATTAAAGGGACAATCAATACAGTAATAGATCATGTAAAAGGATACGGCACCAATGCTGGTAATCCCTTTGCTAGATGACTAATGACATCATGCTTATGAAGTTGAAGATCACCACAGAGCAGTTGACCTGTGAGGTTGAATTCTTCTTCTGCAAACTTTAAGGTATTAGATGCTGAAATAAGCAGAAGGTTTATCACTCTGAATCAGCATAGTTTATAAGTAGCATCTAAATAAATTAATGAATACAGTACATTAAAAACTTCTCTTATTCTATTTTTAGTGCTGAAAAGTTATTTTTCAAAGTATTTGCAATCCTTATCCCAAGGATTATCACTTTGAAATATGTCTTCTGTAGTAGTAATATGAGAGAAAGATAAGTTTATTCACAAAAAAAATTTTCAAAGCAGGTTTATCCCAAATTTTACCCTATTAATGACCATGGATGAAGTATCAAATGGGATAAATAAAAAACGCACTAATTCATAATTGTTTCTGCAATTGCCTGATCTAAAATTGTATCAAATATCCTGCACTTTGTCACATTTTTTATGGCATGATAAAAAGGAAACTTCCTTACAGTATTTTTATTCACATCACCACAGGTTTAGTGTTTCCTTTATTTTGATACTATTACTAATACCTAACATGATATGAAGAGTTTGAACTTCAATATCAAACTCAAGTTGTAGAGAAATATTGGCTATTATATCCCTTACTTAAGATCGTTGTATTGAGAGTGTACACAAGGAGAAAAGGAATAGTTTTACTACGAAAAACGTTTGCCATGAAATAGTTCATTTTCCTTGCTGACGTCACGCATAGTCCGTTTTTTCCCTAGGGAAAAAGTGAACTATACGTTTTTTTGACCCCCCCTACCTCGCAATTCGCGAGCTGTGCGGTGCGATGCGAGCAGAGCGCTGCTCAGCCAGACGGTACTCTCCACTGCATGCCACGGGAAACTTTCGGCGAGCTGCACTAACCAGGTACCGGGCGAGGTGCGCTCGCTGAACAGACGATCCATACGGCAAGACCTATCATTTTCTCAACTTCTCATCGATTGTTCTATATCGACTTATTAAAGATCGTTTCGCTGTAAAATGGTATGAGTGGAAGGGATATAAAACAAATATACAATGACCCATTCTCGGAACAGGCTAAAACTATTCGCACTCAGGAACATCACATAGTACTATTCTCCCTCGGGCCGATGGCCCTCGGGAGAATAGTACTATGTGATGTTCCTTCGATGCGAATAGTTTTAGCCAGATCCTCGGGTGTCATTGTATATTTGTATAGTATTTGCTCAAGATAAGATGACCAAGTTTCAGAAAAGGATGGTGCAGGAATGGTTCATTTCTCTTATATTCTAACATTTCTTCCACTAAACCTCTACTGGGCGATTCCACACTAGAACTTCAAAAAAGTGAAACATTTTAACATGCTTTCAATAAGTCATAAGTAGTGTAATATTTTACAATGATACCTAAATTTTATGAAAATTATGACTTATGCCCAAAATTGAAGTCAGAGATAGTTTTTATGGGGGGAAACAGTAGAATTTCAAATTTTCAATAATTTTACAGATTAAATCGTCAAGTAAAAACACTACCCCAAACCATTATGGGCAAAGCACGAGATGATTGAAAATATTGCAGGTCAATGGAATAATGTATCATTTATGATTCCAAATACTGTTTACAACATTTTCATGATCCATGATAGGGGCAGCCCTGATTTTTCTGAACCAATTTTTGACAATGTCCTGTACGACACATGGTAATGCAAAAGTTTTTGCCACACTTTTGTTTTTGATGATGCAATCTTACTATCTCAGTTTCTCTATCTTTGATCCATGGGTGATTGATTTAGCCTCTAAGGATGTAATCACTGCCCTTCATTTTTCAATAATTGTCCTATTAAATATTGTCCCGTACGACACAGTGTGTGTATTTCATTGCAGGATTCTATTACTTTGAGTTCCAGAAACCATTATCAGTTGAATTTTAAGCAATGGAATTGGCATTGAGTGATTAAATAGATTTGTTTTAATCTCCAGATAACATGAAAAAGGTGATTCTAATCATTTTAGTGATTTAATGTATTCTTTTGTGAATGCCTTCACCTAAACTAGTGATTTTCACTGGTCAGAGCTGGTTAGTTGCTTTGTCATTGAGCATGAAAAGAAAACCTTTATAATTAGTTCACCCTTGCATGAAAGAGGATTTCCTCTTGCATGTTATTGTGAATTTATTATAAAATGTACAAAAAAAGATTTACATATCAATCATCTAAATCTGAACTTTCCTTGATGATCACTAATGATGTTCAACCACATCGAAATTTCCATTCACAAAGGAGGTGGTGACAAGCGAAATCTGCTCATTCAAGTTCACATCATTAATTTGAGGTAATTTCTTTGATTTATGTATTTGTACCAATATTCCTGAATATTCTAAGAAATATAATATTTAACTGGCAGCATAGTTTTTAATGTTTTGTGGATTAGCCTGAGAGCAGTGAATTTGAATGTCGTGAGAGGTGGCAAATTGCTCATGAATGAGGTATCATGATGCAGGAAGGAAGTGAATTATGAAAAATAATGGGATAATTATGAGAAAATAGTGCCCCAAGAATAATGACGGTACCATATATTAGTTATACAAAAAGGTACTAGTAATTGAATATGAATAATACCCCCAAGAAGAATGATGCAAGAAGAAAGTGGGGCCATATTTGAGTCATAAAATGAATTTTATTAAATATAAAACAAGAAATCTCCCCACCCCAACAAGACATTTTCACATTTTTAGGTCCAAATATTGCATTTGATCTGTCAAGAATCAAATTGTGAATTAGATAAATGAAGTATACTAATCATGCTAATTGTGGGAGCAGTTTACTGTACGCCATGAGTGAGTCCTCGAAGGACTAAGAAATATTGGTAGAAGTAGAAGTGAAATGGAGAAGTGATAAAAGAGAGGAAAGTTAAAAGGTATTATTTTCTGAAATTAGTGTAGTCCTTTAAAGGACAGTAAACCAGAAACTTTTTGAGGCTTGAGTAGTTCCTGAGATGAGAAAAGGCTAGCTCGAGTCGGCGATTGGAGTCGCAGAGCGGGAGAGAATATACCATGTTTCGGTATATTGACAGTCCGTGTACACTCCTGAATTCAAACAGTCAACCTTTCTAATAAGTTAAGTCTTTTCCACTGCATGACTGCTCTGCAACTCCACTCTGCTACTCAAGCCAGCCAGCCTTTCCTCATTTCTCCAAATTTTCAGGCTTCTCAACTCTTCAAACACTTTTAAACGACACTCAAAGTATGCTAGTGGATTTAAACAATAAAAAACACACAAAATTGATTTTAAAAAAAGACTGAAGCTTACTACTTTTAAACATAGATGTCTAATTCTAATCTGACTTGTTATGACATTGTTAGTATTTGATCTATATCATTAGGTTCTGTGGGCAAGATGATTAATATGGATGCCACACTCCCACTTACTGCAGAAATGGAAAAACCAGTTAAACCGAAGAAAACTAATGCACAATGTAGTAAGGATTATAAGAAGAAAAAGCAAGAAACTGATCCGCTGTTTAAGCTACGTGAGAGAGAGAGAGTCGCCTGTTACAGAGCAAAGAAGAGGCTGGAGCAAACCAGAGAAGACATGATTGCTGAAAGAAAGAAAGAGGCAGAAAGAAAGAAGAAATATAGACAAAGAAAAGCTGCAACTACCACTCCCCCAACCAAGTCAGCGGAATATCATCCCTATCAGACACCACAATCTTATGGAAAGGCGGTGTCAAGAGTCATGCGACATCTACCATCTTCACCTGGAAAGAAAGCAGTTATCGTCGATGCCGTTTCACTAAGAGTAAGAGTAAACCTTGAAAGAAAGATGGAAGACCAAATGCAAGGACCTACATCTCTTTCTGAAGAAACAACGGAGCTCGTAAAAGCCTTCTTCACCAGACCTGATATTGTTTATACAATGCCCGGCATGAAGGATGAGATGACAGTTTGGGTTGAAGGGAAGAAGATGCGGAAGAGGAAATACTATCTCACGCTGTACCTAAGAGAAGCTCATGCTGTCTATCAGGATCTTCACCCTCGAAATGCAGTTTGTTACTCAAAATTCTGTTCCCTGAGGCCAGCAAATGTTCTCCTCCTGCATGAGACACCAGCAGATCAGTGCAAGTGCAAGATCCATGAAAACTTTTTTCTCAAGCTACAGGGCCTTCATATCAACTATGGTTCTTCAACCTTTTGGGAATCAACCTTGTGTGATCCATCCTTGAATTCCAAGTGCTGGCAGAATCGGTGTGAGGATTGTGCAGGAGGAAAAAAACTGCACACGCCATTAGATCCAGCCAAGCAAGTGTCCTGGAGAGAATGGAAGGAGGTTACTAATCAGCAGGGCTACAAGAGATTGCAGTGCATGACCCATGCTAGCTGTGTTGGCAAGTTAAAAGAGCTGGTTGAAGAAGCCTATCCTCAGATGGTACACCACGTCAACTTGAAGCGTATCCAGGCGAACAAATTTCATCAAGACCAATGTGACCCCTCCAAACGTGTCCTTCAGCTAGACTTTGCAATGAACTACTTTTGCGAATACCAGGATGAAGTTCAGAGCGCATTATGGAGCAGATCCAGTGTAACTCTATTTACAGCACCTTCGATGTACAACGGGTCGTGCAAGACCTTTCTTGTGTGTTCCGATTCCAAAGAAAAGTCGAAGGATTCAGTGGCTGTGTTCATTCACCACTTGTATGAGAAACATCTAATCCCAGACAAGTGTGATGCTGGTGAAGAGGTCATATGGACAGATGGGCCATCTTCAGAATTCAAGAACAGGTTCATGATGAAGCTACTAGAGGTACTCTCCTTAAAGTACAAGAAGAAATTCATGTGGAAGTACTTTGCCACCAGCCATGGCAAAGGAGTAGTAGATGGGGTAGGAGGACGAGCGAAGTCAGCGGTTCGTGCTGAAGTCATGAGTAAGAAGCACACAAGATCGGTTGTTCAGTCATCATTAGACTTTGCAAACACAGTCTGCCGTCTCCTGAAGAAGACAGTAGTGATACACATCTCCAAAACTCAAATTGAGCAACAGGTTCGAGAGATTGTAAGCTGGGATAATGCTGCACAGTTTCCCGGGATCCAGAAAATTCACATAGCTTGCTGTGAAGATGGGAACATCTACCTAAAAGAACATGCCCTTGCTGTAGGCCTATAGGCACAGGATACTGACTGTTTTTTTAAACTCCCTTTTCATGTTATCCATTTGCTTTTTTTTTTTTTTTTATACATCGAAACTCCTTTTTTTCTAAAGTTGGCTAAAAAGACAAATACTATGGTTCCATGAAATACAGAAAATTTTAACATAGTAAAGCCTTTTTTCTTTAGATTTTTTGTGGAATTACAAATGGACAGTCGTGACATATATCATGTTTATAGATTTTATATGAAAAATCATAACATTTTATTCCTATAATCTACACAGACACAGTTTCATTCATTCAATGTTTAAATAGTATAACCGGAGATCATTACTGATGTCACTAACCATGCTAACTCGGATATGCAATTACCTCAACCTGTCATTTAACTTCACACAAAACCCCACTTTTTTTTTTTTTTTTAGCTCTTAAAAAATGATGTGAATCGTTGCACATTTCCATTATGAAAAAAGTTATGATTGGTCCCAATTTACATATAATTGACAGAATAAGGTAACAAATATATCCCTGAATAACGCTTTCTTTTTTATTAATATAAAGCTAATTGTTTCACATGCTGTCCCGTACGACACAAAAGTGTCCCGTATGACACAGCATTTTGTTTGTGATATATTGAAAGAAATATTCAGCCAATAGTCTTTTCAATCATTGTAAATATATTTTGTTTGATAGGAATATCATTATCATCAGCCTTATTGATTGATTGAAAACGTTAAAGAGACATAGAGTAAGAAAGTTTGGCTTTAATTTAGAGATGTCCGTACGACACATTTTGAGTGTCCCGTACGCCACATTGTTCTCAAAAATTATAATTTGCTTTATTTATTCATTAATGTTGATTTTGAAAACTTTTGTGTGTATATGTGTTCTTGGATAATTGAATATCAATTTGAGTTTAGTTTTTATTAAAAATTTCTGTGAAACTCACAGACTTTTGAGTACAAACTTACGGTTTCAAAAAAAGTCATTTTTCTGCGTCCGTACGACACATTACTATTTTCAATCTCTATCAATAATGAAGTGAATTCAAGTCATATGAAGTGTTGGTCCATCTAACAGATCGGTAGTACTTGATGATTATCTTTATTTACTGGAATAATTTGTTGTTTTTCTTGTTGAAAAACTGTCAAATGTTCTCCAAATGTCCCGTACGACACGTATGGAATCACCCTACTTGAAAAAGGATACATATAATTTACATGTGCGAGTTTCTGCAAGAATTGTTCCTGACAAGCCTCAGTTTTTACTCTTCTAATCTTCTATGCATGAATTTCATGAACGGTCGCAAGCTGGCACACATAGTCCCCGCATTAGCATGCACAAGTACGCAAACTATGCAGGGACCATTCACCATGAATTTTATTTTGTATTAAAAAAACAAATTGTCACTAAATGTGTAAATCACTTACGGGACCCATTGATAAAGCATTCAAGGGGCTATGTGTTGGGATCACTGTACAAGTAAAAAGTACCTGAGAATTAAGCAATCACTTTAATATGTATGTATTCATTAAGTTAAGAGTTCTTGCGAGACCAAGTCATGTTTAGGAATTAATTACCTCTGCTATCTTTGACCTTGAACCCATCATAATAGTTGGATCATCCTCACTGGTATATAATACGTAAGCTAATTTTGAAGGTGATGTACCGGTATCAAAAGGTACTTATGATTTTTCTCCTTTTTTTACACCTTTTACAATGAAATCCTCAAAACCAGATCCTCAGAACATGACTGAGTCAAGTTTAACATTGAATTATCAAATGGAAGCAGGATATAGTATAAGTACTTACCTGAAAACATTTCTCCCTGGAGTGTGTACCCCTTCTCTCTTGCTGCATTTAAGACTACATCTAGACTCTTTCCTGATGATTTCAGCATACTGGCAGCCATTGATAATGCTACAAGGCCACAGCTGGTAAATAAATTAATGAATCACTATGAAATCACACATACATACATGTACCTTCCTTCCCATACATACTTATAAATAAACATTTGATTTGCTTTTATTGTTCAAAGTTTCAAACATACTAAATCCAGGTCAAATAAGTAACCATCCATGTATCTATGTAACAAAACACCTCTATAAATGGGAGCTTTTATTAATCCATGGGGGTGTTTCACAAAGACTTAAGTATGACTAAGAGTCGCACTTAAATGCCTCGTTGCGTGCAGTATAAAAGGCATGACAGCATTGTTCAGATCATGCGAAGAGGACACGCACTACTGCGTATTGATCAAAACTCACGAACAGCCATGTGAAATACCAAACAAGTTTGGCAACTTACGTAGTCCCTTGCTGACCAATGTACTTTATCTTTTGATTACAAGTTAGCCATCTTGCTTTTCCTTCATCTGCACTCTGAAGTCTCCTATAATAGAATGAGAGAACAAAGCATTCATTTATAACAATCTTGAGATCTTCACATCTTTCTACACAATACAGGGGGGGTATTACGCTGCATTGTTGTAGAGCGCTTAGACAAAGTACTGACATGACTTTTATTTGCAAAGTTTGATTGTTTTAAATTATGGAAACATACAAAGGATTCTGAATTTTTTTAAAGGTAGAAGTCGCCATAATATTGAACACGATTTGCTTTTTAATCATTACAAAAATGTCCTGTTAAAAAGTATCTGAGTTAAAAGCTTGAAACTTGAAATTGAGCCAGCAGAACTAGCAGAAGAAAGGCCTACGTGTCTCCCTCGGATGTGAGGTAGGGCTGATAACCACAGATAATAGGCAGCCACTGAATTGCTTTACAGAAAGGACCCAGCTGGGTGAATGAAACTCTTCTTGCCAAAAAGTCTCTTTGGTAAATTTTGAGAATTAAAGGAGAATGAAACCCTTGAAACCAGCTGAATCCATATCAAAGAGAAAAATCAAAGAAACATAGTGTTGAAAGTTTGAGGAAGATTGAATGAATAATAAGAAAGTTATGAGCATTTGAATATTGAGATCACTAATGCCATGTAGATCCTCCCATTGGCAATGCGACCAAGATCTGTGATGTCACACACGTACAACTCCCTCATTACTTTAGTACTTATTTCACTTATATTCTCACTTTTATAGAGTCTATCACAAGGTGAGGTGTTCTCTTTATGAGAGGACAAGTACAGAGGTTTCGCAACATTATATCATTGATGAATCGTTTGTCATATGATTAGAATGAGCAAAAAGAGATGTTTTGGGGTATATTTTCAGTGTCCAAAAGGGGAGAGTTGTTCATCTGTGACATCATAGATCTTGGTCGCATTGCCAATGGGACGATCTCCATAGCATTAGTGATCTCGACATTCAAATGCTCATAACTCTTCTATTGCTAGTCCTATTTTACTCAAACTTTTGTTGATCTTATTCTTTGATTTTTCTGCTTTCACAAAAGCTAACTTGCTCCAAGAGTTTCATTCTCCTTTAACATTTGTATCTTGAAATAATGATTATTTTTTAGCCAATATCATGTTTAGGTGTATACATGGAATGGCTCCTACAAGATTATGTAATAATATTGAGATGGTAGTTGATAGGCATGACGTAAGAACTAGCAGTTGTGATACACTCAATGTTATACCACAAGCTCTTCCAATGTTAATACATGTCTTCCTGATCTTTATTCGGTCATATGAAGCATCATTGTAACGATTCTACTGTGTATTTCCCGTTCTTTCTGTTGGTAGCAGCGTAGGGTTCATGGTAGCAGGGCCCTATAATTCGGATTATGCTTTGTTATTGCATCGCAGACTTGGGAATGGATGACTGGAAAGTTTAATGTTGGGTGTGTGAATATTCATTTTTTTTGTTTTTTTCTTTCTCACTTTCTTTTTTTTTCTCTTTCTATTCTTCTTTCTTTCACTCTATGTCTCTTATCTTTCTTCATATTTACCCTTTCCTTTATTTCTTTCTTTTCTCTCTTTACTCTTCCCTTTCTTTGTCTTATCTCTTATATCATTTCTTGCTTTCCAACTTTTTTTGCCTTCCCTATTTTGTATTAAATGTCAAGTCCACCCCAGAAAAATGTTGATCTGAATAAATAGAGAAAATTCAAACTAGCATAACAGTGAAAATTTCATCAAAATCGGATGTAAAATAAGAAAGTTATGACATTCTAAAGTTTCGCTATTTTTCCCAAAACAGTGATATGCACAACTAAGTGACATGCAAATGAAACAGACAATGATGTCCCTCACTCACTATTTCTTTTGTTTTTTATTGTTTGAATTATACAATATTTCATTTTTTACAGATTTGAAAATAAGGACCACCTTGACTGAACCATATAGTATTAAACAATGCTAATTCCACGTGTAAAGGGAGGAATTAATTGTTGTTTCACTTGACAATGAGGAGAAAATTAGAATATTTCATATAATAAAATACAAAAGAAATAGTGAGTGGATGACATCATCAGTCTCCTCATTTGCATACCGACCAGGATTTGCATGTAACTGTTTTGTGAAATTAAGCTAACTTTAAAATGTCATAACTTTCTTATTTTACATCCGATTTTGATGAAATTTTCAGTGTTGTGCTTGTTGGATTTTTCTCTTTTTATTCAAATCAACTTTTTGTTGGGGTGGACTTGTCCTTTAAATTTTTCCTTTCTTCTGTTCTTGTTTTCTCTTTTTTTATTCTCTTTTTTTTTAAATCTGTACATCCTTTCTTTATCTTCATTTTGGTCTGTTTTCTTTCTTTCTGCGATGTGGTGGGTGTTTTGGTTTCCTTATGGGTGTGATTTTGGTATGTGAGCTCTGTTTCGGGGTGCAGGTGTTGTAGAGTGGACGTTTTTTTTATGATGGAGCCTGTTGATGTTCATGATGTTTGGCTTGGCTGCGTGTCGCTCACTCTGTTTCATGGGCTTTTCTGGATGATTGTTATGGTGGGTGATTGTTGTTCCACCTACCATGGGGTGAGTGTCGCTGTTGGATGTTGTGTCTTTTCTCTCCTATATGGGAGAGAGGGCACACAGTATTAGAAGGCGGCGTTCGTTTCGCGGTGGGTCGGGCAACAGCCATTCGCCGAGGTGGTCGTTTGGAAGGGCCTGTTGGGTGGAGTGCGGAGGCGTGCGGTTGGGCCGGGCATCGTGGATGTCGGTGGGTTCGAGCATCAGGGAGGGTGTTTGTTTAGTAGCGCCCAGTCTCTGAAGTTGGGCTCATGTGCAGGAATCGTACTGGTTGGGAAGTTGAAGCATCCGCTACATCGCGGAGGGAAATGTCTGCGATGCGTTGGTTGGGGACAGGTCTGAGTTTGCTTGTGAAAGGTTGGGGTGGTGATAACAGATTATCTTCCCATGATCACTTAACTGGTTCAAACTGAATTTAACTTTTTTTAATGTCTTAACATGATTTACAGTATTTTATTATCATATTTTAGTAGCTAAGTAATTTCACTTTTTTTAATGTCTTAACATAATTATTTACAGTATTTTATTTTCATATTTTAGTAGCTAAGTTTATATATATATATGTATTTTGCATCATGATATTATTGTAACTTTATATGTTTTTTAACCTTGTTAAATCAGGACATTGATGTAAAACAGCAATTCAGCTTATCTTTTTATCCTGTAGGAATATTTTCTAATAAATAAATAATAAATAACTAAACTTTAAAGCGTGAAAATTTGACTAGAAATAGTTGAGATATTAAAATGAATTATACTCAAGGACCCCTAAAAATGTACATGATTGACTTGCATTTCGGGGGGGTAGCAAAAAATTAAAATATAGCGTTTACACATAGCCCATCACCAGTTCTTGACTGCAGCTTGAAATCAGACAACAAGCACCTATTAATTCTGTCTGGTTTAAATTTCTGGACATTGCTTATTCATTTTCATGTTATGTATTTTCATTTCTATTTTATTAAAGAGACTTTTGAGATTGATGGTTACCCCAGGTATAACTTTGAACAGCTGAAAAAGACTGAGTATGCGCCAAGAGATGTTCTATTCAGTGTAGATACATGTACTGTATGCCTCACTTGTGAGCATGCTGCGACCTCTTTTTGTGTGTCCGTATGAACGAGCGCGTGTGGTTCCATTTAAATTTACTCACTGACTTCTGAATTTCTCCTGTGTTCAACCATTGGAAACTCGGAAGTCAGTGCATTAATAAACACGCAGCGCCCGCTGCAATGGAAATGTTTAGGACGGCCCTCATCTACAAAGCATGGATCCTGCACGGAAACAAGGAAAATTGCTACTTTGGTCTTGTGGGGGGGGGGGGGATCTTTCACGGACAGATACAGGAACCACATCAAATCAGTGAATCATGAAAAATACAAAAATGAAACTCAACTCCAAAGTACATATTGAAACTAAAAGAATTAGACACCTATTTGAATTAATGTGGGGTATAGGAAAGAAGTCAAATACTAAACCTAAGAAAAAAGGGGCTCTGCAATCTCTGTCTGGAAGAGAAATATATCATTATCACCAATAGCAAATAGTGTCTCAACAAAAGGTCAGAAATAATATCAGTGCCGTCACAGATGCCGAAGACCCCCAGAAAATCAATCGGGTGTGACGACCCATTGCGCAGCACTCTGACACAACCAAGTTGTCAGATCATCAGTCTGCCTGAAGATCGCGTAATGTGTGACGGTTGCAGACCAAGCTGACCAAAGGTATGACTATCACCCTGTTCAGACTGTCCCCCGTCACCTGGGAAATCCCCCGGAAAATCAACAGTCTGGAGGATTGTCCCCCATCTCCCGGTTCTATCCCCCAGGTTTTTCGAAGGAAGAGCGACCTTGGCTCGTAATCCGAGATCGCGCACCTGTTTTAATCATAAGTGCGCATGCGCGAAATGTGGTGTCAAGAGAACTGCTTCCGCTCAGGTTGATCAAGATCATGTCTCAGTTTAAAATTACTGATAATCTTCACTAGCGTGAAGGATTGAAGATAATCAATCCGAGGAATAATACAATCCCACTCTCATTCATCTTCAATGTATCAAGCCGGTTATCAAGTTCGATCAGTGATCGATTTGTTCTATTTATGCTATTACCGCTATACAAGTACTGTTCTAGTGCTCGGCTAGCTGCAAGAAATTGCATTTCCGGCGTTATCATGTGCGGGCGCGCCTTACGTAACGATGCCGATGACCTAGCCCACTCATCCCCCGGTGTCAATCTCCCGAACACCGGGGGATGTATAGACGGTCGGTCGTAAAGAGATAAGATATCTCTCCCCCTTCCCCCGGGTGCAGGGTGACCAGACGTTCCTTATTTCCCGGGATCGTCCCGTATTTTGCTCCTTTGTCCCGACATATCCTTACCGGGACGCCTATTTGTCCTGTATTTCAGAGTATTTGAACAAAATGTAGTTAATACATTTAAAAGTGACAAATTTTCATCAAATAACCAACAGATGACGAAGCAGAGACAATAAAATTGATAACTGTTAACTCCTGCCTGTGTGTGGCAGGCTTCTAGCTAGGCATGTAGGATTGGAGCAGATTCTCAGTGGTGCACACATGATATGATAAACAGTTTTTCAACCAAAATAATCACAAAATCGGCGGGAAAATAATTTTTAAAATCATATTATAATGGATTAACAGATTGCCGATTTGGAGATGTAATCGGAGGAACAAGTTATTGAGTTTTCATAGATCTAGTTGTTTCAGCTTTCGTTTTGAGTCTTGGTGTGTATGATGCCGCGATGTTTCATCTAATTTTTAAGTTTGACTATGTTTCACTTTGAAATTTTATTCATTTCTAAAACAATTTAGTTTTTTGTCTCACCTGCATAGCAGTGTGAGACTATAGGCGCCGCTTTTCCGACGGCGTCAACATCAAATCTTAACCTAAGGTTAAGTTTTTGAAATGACAGCATAACTTAGAAAGTATATGGACCTAGTTCATGAAACTTGGCCATAAGTTTAATCAAGTATTACTGAACATCCTGCCTGAGATTCATGTCACATGACCAAGGTCAAAGGTAATTTAGGGTCAATGAACTTAGACCATGTTGGGGGAATCAACATCAAAATCTTAACCTAAGGTTAAGTTTTTGAAATGTCATCATAACTTAGAAAATGTATGGACCTAGTTCATGAAACTTGGACATAAGGTTAATCAAGTATCACTGAACATCCTGCATGAGTTTCACGTCACATGACCAAGGTCAAAGGTCATTTAGGGTCAATGAACTTTGGCCGAATTGGGGGTATCTGTTGAATTACTATCATAACTTTGAAAGTTTATGGATCTGATTCATGAAACTTGGACATAATAGTAATCAAGTATCACTGAACATCCTGTGCAAGTTTCAGGTCACCTGATTAAGGTCAAAGGTCATTTAGGGTCAATGAACTTTGGCCAAATTGGGGGTATTTATTGAATTACCATCATAACATTGAAAGTATATTGATCTACTTCATTAAACTTGGACATAATAGTAATCAAGTATCACTGAACATCCTGTGCGCATTTCAGGTCACATGACCAAGGTCAAAGGTCAATTAACTTTGGCCGAATGGGGGTATCTGTTGAATTACCGTCATAACTTTGAAAGTTTATGGATCTGATTCATGAAACTTGGACATAAGAGTAATCAAGTATCACTGCACATCCTGTGCGAGTTTCAGGTCACATAATCAAGGTCAAAGGTCATATAAGGTCAATGAACTTCGGCCAAATTGGGGGTATTTGTTGAATTACCATGATATCTCTGTAAGTGTATTGGTCTAGTTCATAAAACGTGGACATAAGAGTAACCAAGTATGACTGAACATCTTGTGCGAGTTACAGTAGGTTTCAAAGTCAGCACTGCTGCTATATTGAATCGCGTGATGCAGGTGAGACCGCCAGAGGCATTCCACTTGTTTTAATTTTAAAATACATTTTCAAAAACACCAAATATCATTATGACTTTTGTTGGATGATTGGATTTGTCTTGTTTCCTTGAAGTTTGAACTTTTTTTTGCTTTCTTTCTTTTATATCCTTCATTGTTCATCCTTCTATCCATCCTGCTTGCCCTTTTTGTTCCATCTTTCTTTCTTTCCTGACCTTTTCTCTTTGTGTTCATTTTCTTTCTTTCCTTCTGTATTAAATATCAGTTTTTATTTGCTTCATTCTTTCTTTCCTTAAACTTTTCTTTGCTTCCTTCTCCCTTCCTCTCCCTTTTCTTTTCGTTCTTTATCTCCTTCCAATATTTTCTCTTTTTTCACTCTCTCCTCCCTTCATTCTTCCCTCCCTCTTTTTCCTCCTTTCTTTCATTCTTTGTTTTATTTTTCCCTTCTAATTCTTTCTTTTCCTTCCTTCCCTCCTTCCTTCCTGTTTTTCTTCTTTCTTAGTTTCTTTCTTTCAGAGAATGAAAGAAACATTTTTCTTTCCTTCATTCTTTCTTTCTTTCCTCCTCCTTTTTTTTTAATTTCTTTTTTCCTATCTCTGCTTTATTTGTCTTTCACACATTTGTTCATCTTCCCTTCCTTCCTTTTTTCTTTCTTTCTATATTCATTTCAAAGAATGACGGAAACATTTTTTTTCTCTTTAATTCTTTCTTTCATCCTTCTTTTATTCTTTCTTTTATTTTTCCCTTCATTTTCCCCGTCATTTTTTTCTTTCTTTCGTCTCAATTCATCTCTTTTCTTTCTCTACTTCATTCTTTCGCTCACCCTCCCTTCCAATTCTTTAGTTTTTTTTCTCACAAGTCTAACACTGTGTACCCTTCTGTTTGTCGATTGTCCCGTATTTCATTTTGTGAAATCTGGTCACCCTGCCTGGGTGACGGGGACAGTCTGAAGGCCTATATATTGCTCTGCCCTGGCATTGAGCACTCTTGGAAACCTCAATTACTCCCATACCAAGTGGATATATATATATATAACAAGTACATTTTCTTACCATGAGGGCAACCTTTCAATTGTCTGTTTAACCTCAAGTGCAGAACTTTCTAAGTCTCCATGTGTTTTCTTCTTATCCTCTGTGGGGCTAATATGAACTACAGATGGAGGAGGAGGAGGTGGAGGAATAGACGTTTCCATGACACCTCCTTGTTCAACACTTTCTTTGGACCTAAAACAAAATTACATTTAAAAGTAAATAAGTCTCAAGAAATGCATTACAGTACAGGCCAAAAACTTGTTGCTGTGTCAGACGAGCCTCTGACAAGCTATCAGGTGTCAAAAAACAACATTTGCTTTAAACATTTCCAATTTTTATGCAAACCTTTATAGTTTAAAGGTACACATGAAATTTGAATACATCATGAAAACTGACTGGGGTTTGGCAGAAGTGCAATTAAAACCGCTTGGAAGCATGCTTGTGTGATGTGATAGAACTGTCATACATGTAGCCCATTCAGTGTCAATACATTTGAATGAAGTACAGTATGTTTTGTATGATTTTCTTTTAAATCTGAGAGTGGCCCCTTACTTATGACCTTTACTGTACATGGAGTAATTAGCAACTTACACAGGAGCAGCAGAACATACTTTCATTTGTAGGGGCAAAGCAAAGAAAAGGCACTAGTATGTCAAAAAGGGTATTGGGTTCAAACCGATATTTTCAACATGAAATTACATTTCTGCCTGAAGTACAATGTATCTGCATGTGTTTGGTGGTAATAACTTAAGTTGAGCAAAACTGTTTTGAAAGGGATTTTTTGTTATTAGAATCAGGCTGATTAGAATAAAAATTAACATGCATATGTTGGCTATATCTCATTATGCAAGTGAGCGTAGCAAGTGAGTGGTTTGGAAAAACATTTGGTAAACTTGCATTGTATGTAGTCTATTCTGGCGCTAATTGCAACTCTAAAAAAAAACATTCTTTGAAACTTTTTGGCAGAGAAATGGGGGGGGGGGGAGCATGCTAATTTATTCATGAGATTATGTTTTTGGCTGCTACTCCCAACACTCATAAATTTGCAGGTTGCACTGTACATGTATCTCATGACTCCAGCAATGCTGAATGATATGTGGATATGATGTGTGTGCATGTGTCATGTGATCACGAGAGTGGCTGAATTGCTGCAAGTATAAAGTGGGGAGATCCAGGCTTATGAGTGAGAGAGCAAAAGATATGAAATGTGGTTGTGTGTATTGTGTATTACAAGCTGTGGAACTGTAAGCTTTTTTGTTCAAAGGCTGCAGTATTTGAAAAGAGATATACCCCTTCCATCCCTGATGTAACCCATTTGCTATCAAAAAATATATATTTGAAGAGGGGGCTAACATACCGGCTAACATACCCATGTGTCTCCTTTGGCTTCACACCCGATGATTGCACATGACTTGTAATTGTATTGATGCACACACACACGCCATGTGTAGATTACATGTTCTACCGGCCGTGACCACTGCACTTATGGGCAGCCAAAAGGGCCAAAATTAAGAATCTCAAAAATAAAGAAACTCTCCGAAATAAATGTAGTATCTCAGAAATATAACATTCAGAAATTGATACATTACTTTGGACGACTAGTACATAAAGTCAGAAATAAAAGTATTTAACCAGAAATTGATATAATTAGAAATAAAAGACAACTCCAAAATAAATCTTGTCAATCATAGATAAAGGATTTAGAAAAAAAATAACGTAATTGAAATAGCAGTATATTTTACAAATGAATGTCATCGTTCAGATAAAGATGACCTCGCAAATAAAACAATTTCAAAAATAAGAAAACTCTAGAAGCAAAGATAACTAAAGAAATAAAGCAACCACAGAAATAAAGACAACTGCAGAATCATAATTTTACACGGAATTAAAACAATTCTTGGAAATAAATACAATCACAGTTTCCAGGGATATAATTATGTTATCATAAAAATAATTCATTTCTACATGTAAGAGAGTCTGCATTGATTTCTGTAAGACTGGGATACTACATTTATTTCTGAGAGATTCTTAATTTTTGCACTAGCGAGTGACACACAGCTTGATCCGCTCGACCCATTCATTTCAATTCACCTCATCACTGCACAAGTTCAATGCCACATTTGTTATTCATTAGAGGTACAAATTGTTAAAATATCAAACAATTTCAAAAGGGTCATTATTAATACCAGATCATCCTCGCTCAAACTCAAGAAAAATTATGACTCATTAATTAGTCTGACATCGCCTCGCGTTTTAGCTTTGAGGGCAATATGCGACACATTTGTGAAGTCGGAAAATTACCATCGCCCGAAGAAAAAACCTTCCATAGTTAATACATCGGCGTCAAGAAAACGTCGCCTGAGAAATAAAAGATGAATACAGGCCGAACAAAAATTGTATGCAAACAAAAATCACTTTAAAAAACACAATTTTGCTTAGATCTATCCATTTCGTATTTCCAGCATCAAAACAATTTTTCGAACTCGAAATCACGTTGGCAAAGAAAGAAATTTGATGTTTCATCGAATGGCGATGATATGAGAGAGAAAATAAAACCCGGAAGTCAAATCTCGCGAAACTCGATATTTTCAAGATGGCAACTTTTTCGGGGATGTACGAGTGACAAGATCGTCTCTGTAAAATGGATTATTATGGACCTCAAAGTACACGATGTAATTTTTAAATGTAATAATTTTGTATAGCACAATATTATTTTCCCGTGCATGTCTTTTTTATTTTATAAAAAGTTTGAGTGATTGTAGAAATTATGTTATTGATCTCGCCAATTTAACACGGTGACAGATACGAGAATGTCTTAAAGTCGAACCGGCTGTGATACTAAGCTGGGATGATTTGGCTGAAGTTAGAGGCCGGTAATATATAAAAATATTTTACGCCCCTAAAACCCAGGATTACCGTTCAGACTAGAATTACAATACACGTTACTCGTTAGAGTTCAGCGGAACAAACAACATAATAACAACAGAGACCGAAGCTTAAGTTAAGGCAAGCCTAAGTTAAGTTTTGGTCTGATATTTAATGATATTGATAACCCTACTTAATTATTGACATGTGCTTAGGAAAGATTATTAGGGTGTCTGAAGCCACACTGAAAAGTGTCAGCATAAGAGAGGCTGATTTAGGGGAAAATATGGCACATTTTTTTCGGGAAGTTCAGGCTACTAGAATAATGTGATCTGAATTGATTATTAACTTGTGTTTGGCATGTATGGAAAGAGAAAATTAAGGGGCTTCTTTTGACAGTAAGGACAAGTTTATATGATCATTTTAAATAAGGATTTAGAGATAAATTGCAAACCCTTATTTTTGTGTGTGTTGAGATTGCCATTTCCCCATGCGTTTTCTATGGGAAATGAAATTTCTGTTTTGCACAATTTTTTACACTTTGTCGCAATTTTTCATTGTGATCTGGTTTCCAAATCTTTATAAAAATCATACCATCAGAAAGAGCATAAAAAATCCTATTGGACTCTTTATGGACAAGTTTTTGGCATTAATAATAAATTTATAACACACACTGGTGTAAATCTTTGTTGATGGGTGGGGGGGATGACTGAAATATTTTGGCATTTTTTTGCAATCATGTTTTTAGATATGCAAGGAATTGTCATTGATATGTCCACAGTGGCGTACCGTGGGTCACGGCAATGGGGGGCACCAGCAAAATTTTTTAATCACTGAGTGAGTGCACTAGTGAGCGCGCGAAGCGCGCTCAGTTGCCAGTTATACTGACCTAATAGAGACATTTTAAGGACAATGTCATTAAACGGATATGTATCTCACCGATCAAATAATGCGAGCGCGAAGCGCGAGCGGAAATTTTTTTTATATTCACACCTAAAAAGGGACATTATAATCAAATTTGTGTAATTATGATAGGTACCTGTCTCGCTAAACAATGCGAGCGCGAAGCGCGAGCTGAAAATTTAGATAATTCAGACCTGAAGTGGGGCATTCTAAGGTTTCTTTGTAGGAAATAACTAGGACCATACGTATTTCATTAACCAAATGATGCGAGCGCGAAGCGCGAGCTGAAAATTTTTGATATTCAGATCAGAAGAAGGAACATTTTAAGGACTGATTTGGGGAATTCATGAAGAGCAGACATATCTCACCAATCCACTAATGCGAACGTAATCACGGACAGGAAATGTTTCATATATACGAAGACCTTAACATGGGGCAATCACTTTTTGAGACATGAAAAAGAAGCATATATGTCACTACATAAAACAATGATAACTCAAGTGCTAGGAAATATATTTGGTTTGTATTGACTTGAAAACGGGATGTTTTAGTACAACAGGATTATGTATCTCGTTAAACAGACAGTGCGAGCACCAGGAACAATGAAGACGTAGGCCCTGGGCAAATCATAAAGTTATGATAAAAATGTTTCTTATGTAATGTAACATAACATAATTATAATATAATATAATATTATAATGAATAATTTTTTCTTCTTTCACTATGTTTCTCTTCCTTTCTCCCTCTTTTCTCCTTTTCCCCCTTTTTTTTTTGGTCAGCCGATGAGGGGGGGATGTGCCCCCCATAGTTACGCCACTGTATGTCCATATGGCAAATACCCCTCCAATATTATTATCTTTTTTACCCCATGATGGTTTAATGGTTTTATCACTCATTCAATGAACAAGGTTATGATATAACCTTGTTCTCAGTTATATCTCCATGTGTGGCAAAATAAGGATGGCAATGTTTGGCAAATTTTCTCTTTTTCTTTGGGACAAATGCTTGATTTTTTTTACACTGACAGTTTTCATTACACCTATTCGTCATACAACTTGGCCCTTAAGTAAATTTGATTCTTTAAATTATTTTTTTCTTAATTAAAAACAGAGATACAAAAATGAAAATTTTCTTGCCATTTTATTTTCCACCAATAGAGGGCGTACACAAAAATATGCCCCAAATTCAAGTTTTTGAGCGCTCTAGTGAATACAAAAATTATTCCCAAGTTACTAATGAAAAATAAATTGCAACTGTATGGAAATTAGTAATTTTGGTCACAAAAGTGATATTTTAATCATTTTTTTAAGTGTGTGCTCTGTACAGCATTGGCATGCCATAGTCCAACCTGCAGATTCCCCACAGGCAGGGTGGTTGCAGTAAACAAATGGGTTTTATTAGAGATTACATTCATATTTTTTTGACATTCCATCTTAATCCCTTCCAAAGACCCTAACATTGATGAATTGGAAGAAACGGGGGTTTCTCTTCAATGTTATAATAAGGACACAAGTATTTCATTTGGAAATGGTGAACTGGCTCTTTATTTGCATTTTATGATTCAATAATATTGTTTTATTTGTTAAGCGGTATTTCAGGAAGAATTTTCACCAATAAAACAATTATCTCTTGTGATTTTTTTTCATTTCTTTCGTAAAAAGTGGGGGGGATGTTTGTACAGGCCATCCCCCCCTCCTCGAAAAGTGGGGGGGGGGGGATATATCCCCCCCCCCCCCTGGGATTTACGCCAGTGAATTAACACAGCTCTCGGACTCGGAAGCTAAAAATTTAGATTTGTGTGTGTCCATTTCTTAACTACACAGTCTATGGCAGAGAAATGCTGAAAATTGACCTAATTTCATTCTTCTTTTTTGCAGCCAATAATCAGATTTTTTTTCAAAAATGTTAAAATTGTTACATTTCTGTCAGTCTGAAGGTCATTTCTCTTCAAATTCACAAAGAAAATGTGATATTTTCTTGAAATAAGAAAAATAATATTTTTCTCCAGACACCCTTAAACTTGAAGCTAGCCTATCTCAAAATTTTGTTAATTTTGACTGAGTGGAATTTCAGCTCAGTTCACAGGACACAGACGTCACTTCCCAATTCACAAAACTAAGTTAGTACAGTATATTAGTGAGTGATTGTATTATTACCGACCGGTCTTGTATTACCGAACGCGCGCATCATACGCATCAGAAAATAATTTCAACGCTCAAAATTTTGTAACATCCTTCCAAAGAGAACTTGAAATAATAGAAAGATGATGAAAAATGGTAAAAAACGCATTTTTCATGTCTTAATATTCTAAAAATAACAAAATATGGTCAAAATAGCTCATCACTGACATCAGTGCTTTTTGTTGTTTTTTCAACTTTTCCCATAGAAAACACACGTTCGGTAATACGATACCTTTTTAAGTAACCAAAATATTTCACATGCGAAGAGGGGTCCGATTGGAAGCTAATATCGTAAAAAAGGAAAAACGATTTCGGCAAATTTTTTACATAGGCCTATTTATATTTTGTAGGTAATTGTGTATTCATGGTGAAAGTTTGGTGAATTTTATGAGAATAATGTGTTTGATATGATTGAATTCATGAAAAGTGTTCGGTAATACGATCCACTACTAATAGTAATAGTAGTGGCACTACCATAGCATAGTCCATACTAAGTAAAGTGCACGCTTACCTGCGCCTGCCGGCTGCCGCACACACATAAGTTCGCAATATCGTAATACTAGTACTACAAAGACACCAAGTCTGTCTACATCAACTATCACACACGGTCTCTGAATCTAGTAGTAGTACTAGTACCGGTAGTCGGATCGCCGTTCTATTCTTAGAATATTCCGAGAGACATGAGACTGGAAGAAAACCGGAGAACTGACCTAAATGCCGGAGCATATTCTTGGTCACCACAGAAAGAAAGTCTGGATTTTAGGTTTAGCAATCTCGCATGTTGTGTGAGTGGCCGGCCGGTGAGTGGGCTGGGGCCATAGTCATAGAGATGGCTGGGGCGCTAAGTTAGAGCAGGGAAGGAAGTAGTGATATCAGATATCTCCTTGGTTAGGCTGTGTCATGGATAATAGTACAGTGAATATTTAGTGTCCACGCGCATGCGCAGTCTTATTCCGCAGATTCATATTATATACCGGCGCGGACGCGACGGTGGGAAAATAATTTTGCAGCTGCAGGCGAGGCGGGCAGAGGATTCCGGTATACCTCCCTTCGATCGTTCTTTCAACAAAAGAGATTGTAGGTAACTGACTCTTTTCATTAGGCCATCCTAGTCTACTGGTACTTTCTGAGAACAAAATGTCTTATGTTAAGTAGGCCTAATTTCAATTCAAAGTAACTTCTTGGCCGTTTCTCCTCACTTAGTCCCGCACTTGAAATTTTGTGTTAGCAAAAACTAGCTTTGTCATGTTTGTCGGCACTGTTTTGTCCACTCTAGGCGACACCCCAATACTTACCCGTGCTAATAAACTGGGACTCCACTCACGCGCGTTTGGGCCTCCCTAGCTTAGAACTAAGCACTAATATCACCTTAAAAACTAAATCTACAAGGTATGTATAATCTATTTATAACTTTAATAATGTTTAAACTTTAATCGGTACTCACCGGTTCTTTTGTTGCATTTTCAGACCATTTCTCACAATTCTTCGTAAATATTTGCGGCAAATTTTGTCGCCATAGACAGCTTAGCGTCCATCTTTATTGATAAATGGAGCGCCCTTTACGATAGTTGTTAATGCCGCGGATAAATCGTTAGGCATTTTGGCCTGTGTTCAAGGCGTTCTTTCTGTTTTATTTTTTATATTGAAGATTGTGCATTTGTTGAATAGCGCCGTCTACGTCAGGTATGAGATCGAGTGTATAAATACACTCTTCCAAAATAATTATGATTCCGACCTGGCGCTGTTTAACTTCAATCTCTTTCACCTAAATTAGCGATGAATGCTAGCATTATAAAATATATATTATTAACGTCTGACGAAAAGAATAACCAACCGATCAGCTGACGAGAACGCGAATCACGTGATCTTCATATCAGCTTCGATCGCGAGTCAGAAGAGAAGAGCAGCTGCCCAGAAAATCAGGAAAAAGCCGTGAAAATGTAAGTTCCCCTTCATTTCTTTCATTTTTTGTTGTTGCTAACGATGCATTTACACTATAAAATTATAATTTAAATAAGAGAAAGGAATAGAGCTTGTACTTATGATATAATTGCCTAAATATCCTGTTCTCAGAGATTTCTAACCAAAAATACTACTGATGTCGCCTATGAGGTCCATACATGTAATGTTGGACCTCATTGGTACTAGGAGTGGTTTTGTCTTGACTTTGACCGGTCATCATTTTTAGCCTAATTGAGCCTCGTGATGATATTTTTAAATATTTTGACATATACTTCTTCATCACGATCCCTTGACACTCTTCCGATAGACGCTTGGAAGAGCTGCTTAGGCCCAAGTTAGGGATTATTCCTTCAAGGTTACAAATACAAATACAACTACAAGACGCATAACTTAACTTAACTTAAGCGAGACCTACACACCCAGATGCCCATCTTCTTGTTAGGTGGTCACATGGGCAACAAAGTATTTTTGTATTTTCTTAGTAGAAAATTCAATTCACACAGAAGTGTTAACTTGTACTTCCGAACAGTAGTTCTAGAGGCGCACGGCCAATATGGGAGACTCTCTCCAATAGGGGAGACAATCTCCCACATTGGAGACTTGCTTTGCAGAAGGACAAAAGAAACAACACCAACAAAAGCATGATTTTTTCCACCCAAAATTTTGTCTCACTGAGGTCAGAAGCCCATTTGTTTTGTGTGTGATTGACAACAAAAATCCTTATAAAATCAAAACAAAAGTAGAGTGAATTTTTAAAGTAGGCGGTGAAAAGGGGTAATTTTTCATGAGGAATCTCCTTATTACATTTTTATTTGCCGCCAAGGTAATCCTTTTGCAGCCAATGTAAACAAAGGATATTGGTCTCCAAAACTGGAGACTGTCTCTGAAATTGGATACCCAAATTCTTTACAAAAGTCTCTGATATTGGAGATAATCTCCTGCATTGGAGACAGTCTCCAATATTGGCCGTGCACCTCTACTGCCAAAGAGAGGATGAAGTTGATTGTGGCTCATCATCACTGGTTATTTTAGTATTGACTCTCCTGCTCACATTCAAAGTGGTGTATTTGTTTGATTGTTTTAAATTGTTTCCTATTCTCACCAGTTAATTTTTTAATTGTGAGCCAGCGCCATCAATGATCTCATGAATGCACAAGTTGCAATTTTATCATGTTCTATATCTCCCTGCAAACACCTAAGACAATCAATTATCTTTTGTTCAAACACGAATGATGCAGACTGAGATCTGAGTATGTTGCCAGAGCTAGCTGCATCTAATCCTGATAATCTGTGTCATACCGGTAATTCTCAGAAAAATCTACCAGAACAAGAGCTGAACTTTCCTCATTCACCAACTTCAATTTTAGCTTGAATGATATGCAGATTTCATGAATTAATGAGTTAATAGTATTTGTATCTGACATCCAGCTACCCTCAATCAATTGAGACTGACCATCATTCTGTTACACTGAGCCCAATATTTCATTTTTGTGAATGCTGCCTCGTGTTATATATAAGGTGTCATGTAATACGCAAAGTGTCATGTCCGTTACACAATTTTTATGAAAATGAGAATTGGTAAGGGAAAATGATTGCTACATGGTAGGGCGTTTGATTCTAACATAGAATCTGACTTTGCAGTAACTTCAGACAAATTTCCTGTTAGCTATGAAAACTTTAAGTGAAAAACGTAACGGAAATGACACTGGTAATGTAAAAGAAATAACACAAATCTGAAGATCGATTTCTCTAAAATTAATGAATGGCACAAATTTAACAATTATTTTCTCTTGATGTAAACATTAATCAACTATTTAAAAGTTCAACGAGACCTCTGGGACCTTAGTTGCTTTTTGTAGAGACAGGAAGAATGAAATGTTTAAAAATAGCCACATTTTTTCATTTTTTTGCAATTCACTATTCTTTTTAAGTGATGGAAAAAATGCAAAATTTTATCAATTTTGCGATTTGTCTATTGAAAAATCAAACATTATAGATTACTTTTTAAGAAAATTTGACTCCTTAAGTGAAATCTTAAACTTTATTTTTTCACTGAAGTGAACATTTTCCATGGAATTGCCCAGTACTGTCCTGAACCAGTCACTGGCGGATCTAGGGGGGGGGGGCAAACTCCCAAATCCAGCTTGTGCCCCCCCCCCCCTTTGAGAGGCGCAATTAAAATTTGTAATGTAAAAATGCCGGTAAAACAGAAGTGTGCCCCCCCCCCCTTTTGAAAGTGAAGACTTTTTTTTCTTCTCAATTTTTTTCGTGGACAAAATGTCCTTAATTTTGGGTAAAAAAACTTTTTCTTGCTTTCTTTGCTTGTCAAATGTGCCTCCCCCCCCCCCCCCCCCCCCATTTTGGCAAATCATGGATCCACCCCTGGAACCAGTAATGTGTATCAAGTCAACTTTTATCTAAATGTACTTTTGTAAGTTATTAATTAGCCATCATAACTTAGAAAGTAAATGATCCTAGTTCATGAAACGTAGATATAAGGGCAATCAAGTATTATGCCTACTTATCATCCTGCCTGAGTTTCAGGTGACTTGACCAAGGTCAAAGATCATTTAGGGTAAGATTAATTTAGAGTCAACGAACTTAAGACCATGTTGAGGGAATCAATATCGAAATCTTAACCAAGGTTAAGTTTTTGAAATGTCATAAGTATATGGACCTAGTTGATCACATTGAACTACAACTAGCAATTGCCTCGTTCATTATTTTAGGGGGGATGTTCATTCAGCATTTTAGTAATGTACACCTCTGACCTAGTAGTAATTACACAAACTAAATGCAAGGCAACTGTTGCTAGGTGAGTATGGGTCCTGAGCTTAAGTGAATTGAAAATATTTTTTTCTCTTACATTTCTCTGGACTGGAGGATTAGATATCACCATGGCCAATGCTTTCACAAAGGTGCTCAGATTTTGGATCTTCTTGGTTGGTTTCATGGCAGTAGGAAGTGCAATGCAGGCCTTCATGGAAAGTTCTTTTCTTGCAACACGGATGTACACACAGGCTCAAGAGATGGGTAAGTTAGAGTGATAAATCTAGGGACATGATAACCTATGATTAAGTCGGTGTGTCTGGTTCAATGTTAATTACATTTTTCTAGTGCTATTCAGCCTCCAGACTTATCCACTATCAATGGATATTTCATTCCTATGCCATGCTTCATGCATAGTCCAGGATAGGCCCCAGGGTCATTCCATCTGGATTCACCCAGTGGTTGCACCCGACCCTCTCAGTTTTTGTTGTAAATTGGTACACAAAAAATTCCCCATGGCCCAGGCACAAAACAAAAAAATTAGTCCAATCGGTTCTCGTTCTACGGCCCGCCCTTTTATCCTTGTTTTGACAAAAATGGGCGTGACCTTCAACTTTCAATGGCCATTGCGTCGTAACGTGTTGACCAATTTTCACAAAACTGGTACCATTCAAAAGGAAATTCAGAGAGGAATCCAAAACATGCATCAAATAATGTATTGGAGTGATTTATAAGGTCATGACCTTTGACCTTTACTTTAACCTTGAGTTTGACCCCCGGACAAATAATTTTTCAACTTGATTTTCGTGTATGTTAATTATAGGTATGATAATGACAAAATATGTTAAAACCAATGATGATATTTTATTTCTTCCCCTTTTAAAACTCTTCCAAAGATACCAATCTGATCTGAAATTTCACTCCAGTCCCACGTACTGATATTCATGTTAGTAAAGTGTTGACCAGTCCCATGATATATGATTTCTTCCAATCTTAAGTTACAGTATGCAAACAGATGAAAGGAAATTAAGCTTATCAGTTGATAAATGAAACATTAAACATTTATGCTTCTGAATACATGTACCGGTAGGTACCTGTTTAGTCATTTTGATATTACAAAGGACAATATATATAATAACTCAAAAACTGCCGGGAACTGCAATATCCTGCTTTCTAGTCAGCTGTACTCCCCCAAAGTAAAAACACCCTTGAGATCATTGAAGCTTCAGCATTGGATACATTCTTTATAATGATGATGCTAGAGATGGATGATCAATTAGACAGATAATATTGTATCTAGCTACCCAGCAGGTATCCTTTTCACTGCCTCCCCATTGAAAAAAAGACAGTATCTACATTTTGCAAAAGTTGAGATATTAAGCATTTTGTGTTTTTCCAAAGCTACTCAAAACTATTTATATCTTAGTATTCTTTTATCATCAAATTGTTGAGTATAAGGCTCCCAAAACAAATGTTTTTTTTTTTTAAAGATATTGAAGAAATGTACCGTAGATAGGCCTACTCTGGGAAAGTCAAAGCGAATGCTCGGTTTCTCCATGGAAAAACGCAGTACATGTATCTACAGATGGTCCAGAATTCCATTCAGTTTTATTATCACTTGCTTCATTACCATGAAATAATGTGTCATTGTGTATTTCAAGGGGAAAATAATACCTTAGATACACAGAGGGTGCCCTGATAAAAATGAGTTTGATTAACATGTTCTTCATCTTTTGGTTCTGCATTTTTCCGTAGGAAACTGAGTATTGCTTAAAATCTACATTTACACCAATATCTCAAGACATAAAGACAAAATTTGTATGGGTGGTTTTGGCCTGAAATAGGCATTCTACAATTCGATGATAAAGGAATACTTGATAAATAAAATAGTATGGAGCGACTTATAAAAAAAGTTAATGCTTAATATCTTATCTTGTGCAAAATGTAGATACTGCATTTTGCCGATTACTTAAAAGTTGCTTTTCAGAAAGCAATTAGGAAAACTGGATGTGTCATGTGAAAAAAAGTGGCTTACTGACTACTTTTCTGAAGAAAAAAAATTGGAAAAAAAAAGTCAGACACCGCGTTTTACCATAGGGGTGCAGTGTAAAGATGGATAACTGTACCTGCTGGATATGCAGAAACAATATTACCTCTCCAATCGATCATCCATCTCTAACATCATCATCAAGAATGTATGATGCTTCAAGGATCTGAAGGATGTATCAGGCCACTTTGGGGGAGTACAGCTTACTAGAAAGCAGGATATTGCAGTTCCCAGCAGTTATCTAATAATGAGTTATTATATATTGCCCAACATCAAAATGCCCTAGCAGATACCTATTCATGAGCATAAATGTTTAATGTTTCATTTGTTAACTAATGAGCTTAATTTCTTTTCATGAGTTTGCATACTGTAACTTAAGATTGGAAGAAATCATGTATCATGGGACTGGTAAACACTTTACTAACATGAATATCAGTATGTGGGACTGGAGTGAAATTTCAGATCAGATAATTGGTATCTTTGGAAGTTTTAAAAGAAGAAATAAAATATCATCATTGGTTTTAACATATTTTGTCAATATCATACTGATAATTAACATACACGAAAATCAAGTTGAAAAATTATTTGTCCGGGGGTCAAACTCAAGGTCAGGTCATGACCTTATAAATCGCACCAATACATTATTTGATGCATGTTTTGGATTCCTCTCTGAATTTCCTTTTGAATGGTACCAGTTTAGTGAAAATTGGTCAGCACGTTACGATGCAATGGCAATTGAAAGTCGAAGGTCACGCCCATTTTTGTCAAAACAAGGAGAAAAGGGCGGGCCGTAGCGCGAGAACCGACGGACCGATTGAACTAATTTTTTTTCTTTTGTGCTAGGGTCATTTAATGTGTACCAAATTACAACAAATTCTGAGAGGGTCGGGTGCAAAATTGAACATTCATTGGGTGAATTGGCATGGAATGACCCCCCATAGAAAATTGACCAAACCTTGTTTTTAGCTCATCCGGCCCGAAGGTCCAAATGAGCTTATGCCATGGCGTGGCGTCTGTCGTCTGTTCACAATTTCAAAATGCTTCTTCTTCGCCATTTCAAGTCCGATTTCAATTCTGTTTGCTTTATATGATAGCACTAGGTGGGGGATTCAAAACTTCTACACAGAATTTTGAAATTCATTAAATATGCTAATTTATGCACATTTGTCAAAATTCACAAGAAATGCTTCTTCTTTATTTGTTGACCGATTTTGATTTTTTTTCTTCCATCTGGTAGAGCTTCATGAGATTACCAAATTTGTACACAGAATTTTGAAATTTTGATTAGAACAATTTTTATGCTAATTTATGCAAAATTAATTTATTCATATTTCTAAAAATTCACATAAAATGCTTTTTCTTCTTTAATTGTTGACCGATTTTGATTTTTTTTTCTTCCATCTGGTAGAACTTCATGAGGTTCACCAAACTTCTACACAAATTTTCAGTAGAAAATTATTTATGCTAATTTATGCGAAATTTATTCAGAAATCACAGAAAATGCCTCTTCTTTATTTGTTGACAGATTTTGATTTTTTTTCTTCCATCTGGTAGAGCTGCATGAGATTACCAAACTTCTACACAGAATTTTGAAATTTTGATTAGAACAATTTTTATGCTAATTTATGCAAAATTAATTTATTCATATTTCTAAAAATTCACATAAAATGCTTTTTCTTCTTTAATTGTTGACCGATTTTGATTTTTTTTTCTTCCATCTGGTAGAACTGCATGAGGTTCACCAAACTTGTAGACAAAATTTTTTCTGGAAAATGATTTGTGCTAATTTATGCAAAATTTATTCATAAATCACAAATCATTTGTTGATCAATTTCAATTTTGTTTGCTTTATATGATAGCTCGAGGTGGTGATACAAAATTTCAACACAGAATTTTGAAACCCATTAAATATGCTAATTTATTCATATATTTTCAAAACTCACAAAAATTACTTATTTATTTGTTGATTGATTTTGATTATTTTTGTTCCATCTGAGAGCTACATGAGGTTCACCAAGGTTCTACACACTACACAGAGTTATGAAATTTTGACTAGAAAATTATTTATGCTTAATTTATATGAAATTTATTCATAGATCACAAAAATGCTTCTATGTCATTTCTTCCATCAATTTCAATTCTATATCCTCAAAGACCTCAATTTATGTCACCAATATAATTCACTATAGTGTCAACTGGGCTGAAATAAAAATTGTGTTAAATTTCATTGCGAGATGCCGGATGAGCTCCACATCATTGATGTGCTAGTTTGATATTTACAATATTTTTGATGGTTTGTTGTCAATTCGAGGGTGCTGATTAAGAGTCTGGATGATGTCACTCGTGTAACCTTGAGCATTTTCCGCAAATTGGCAAAATCCAATATGGCCGCCAAAATATGCAAATTACCCATGAAAATCATAAAATTGTCTGCAAATTGGCTATGAAATGCATGAAATTGTGTGGCAGGAGTGAAATATACAATCATAAAAAATAATTTTTGACAAAATATTTATTTTCCTGATATTCAAAATGGCCGCCATAGGCCATTGTATACTCTATTATGTACAATATGAATAGGGAAAACTAATTTTCACAAAAATGAGCACTAAACTGCAAAAAAATCACTATGTATGAAAGAAGTAAATAAGTATGCAAATCATCATTACTATAACGAGATATATCATTTATTATGTCATATATGGGAACATTGCTGTATTTTGATGTCTACAATAGCCGCCACTGGCCCAAACAGTATTGCGTACAATGGCAATGGGGGCAAAAAAATCACAAGAGTGATCACTAAAATGCTTATTATGAAGATTAAACGAGTGGAATACTGACTAAAGTGTCCAGTTTGGGGGTATAATAGACACTTGTACCAAGCTACAAAATGAGGTTATTAATATGCCATGGTGAAGTCCCTTTTTTGTGCTATAAGCTAATAAACGTCAAATGGGCCTCCGGGGTTAGTTGGAACAAAATTGAAGGGGCAAGTTGGAACATGTTTTAACTTACCCCAAACATAATTATGAATAAAAACATTAGATACGAGAAAAAAATGTATAAAGTATTTCACACTCTTCTGAACATGTATTGTATACCATGCTTGTTTTGTTTATCAGTTAGGTCTGAGTGTGCATTTAAGGCCTATTGTAGGCACCTAATGCAATATTAACCCTTGTCAAACTGGGGGGGGGGTCAATTTTAGCCCCCCCCCCCCAACAAATTTCGTCACTACGCTGTCGCGTGAAATTTTTTGACTGCACAGATCGCTGACTTTTTATTTTCAAGTCTTGCGCATCATTTGAGACAAAATTTGCGATGCCTGTGTGCGCGGATTCGAAATTACGCAACATTTTGTACATGCATGTCGGACCCAATGTTCAAAAACGTGATCCATGTACAAGGTCAATGCAAATTGTGTTTTTCAACCAAAAATATTTTTTTTTGTTCAAATGGATTCATTTTATGCTATTCATGATCGCAAAAGAGTCCCGACAAAGTTCATTGGAAAAACAAAGGTTCCAAAAAACAAAGAAATACAAAGAAAGAAAAATACATAAGAAATTATGTTTTTTGCAATTTTTGGTGGATATTTGTTATAAATGTGAAAATTGATACTCTCACCAAAAATTAGCATTCTACTAGCTTAATAAATCAAGTTAAAGGCAAAAACATTTTTTAAAAATTTAGGGCAAATTTCATATGCTTATTTGTATAATTAATTAATGAAAAAAATGTAAACAATTAATTTTTGTCTTGTAAATTTGATGCAGACGTACATGAAATTGCTGATAGTACACTTAATTGCATATAAAATCAAACGCATCTAACTACGTGGAATTCTACTATACAGACACAGTCTGCTTGCGTGAGTGGCTGTATAATAGAAAACAAATCCACACTTTAATTATTTTGAACTTGAAAAAAATAAAGCAAATAGGCTAAGACCATGTAATATTACAGTTTTAAGTGGTTTAACTTTAAGTATAATTCTTAATTGACCATGCAGTGTTCCAACTTACCCCATACCATGTTCCAACTTACCCCGTATATGGGGTAAGTTGGAACGTTTGCGATGGTCTTGTTCAAGTGGATTTTTCAGTAACCATCATAGAGTTAAAAATTTTATGGGGTACATTTAAAGCCCTTAGATATATGCTTCAAGCTGATATATTGATTGTTTCTCGAATGAAATCTATTTGGATTTTACAGCCATTTTTGTCAAAAATGTTCCAACTAACCCCGATCTCCCCTAAGGCATACGGGGATGTGCCGCTGGAATGGGTAGTTTTTTGGGAGAAATCCCTAAACACAGGGTATAGTTTTATGTTGGAAAATCCCTAAACATGGCCCCAATTTTTAGATACTGGCCCTAAACATGGGTCCATATTCTCCAATTTTGGGTGATAACCTTTTTTTTTTTTTTAGTTTTTTTTTTTGCTCATCGAATTTTAATAAATCCTTAATAAATCCTTAATAATAGGTACCTTTTTAGCCAAAATGACCTGTAAATATGGGTATAGGTTTTCAACCTTCAGCCGCACACCGCCCGTCCAAACCAAATTTAAGTACCCCCCCCCCCCCCCCCCCCCCCCCCCCCCCGGGTTTGAAGGACCCCTTCATAAGATTCTTGATGCTTTTTCTTTCAGTGAATGCTGTTTTGGGACGATTATTTGGAACTTGGACTTTGCTTGCCGGGGCAGTAAGAATGATGTGTTCTTATGACATCAGGAATAGAGCGTGAGTTTTGTAGTACTACTAGCGTTATATACATTAGCTTTTTATCATGTAGTGCTAAATTTCAAAACTATTTTACTTTTCACATTGTTTGATTTTTTTCTTTTGAATGATGATGCTACAAGGATTTTACTTTATATTTGAATTATTATTGGAAAAAAAATAGATATCGAAGAACATACTTTTTTTTGTCATCAAGGACTGAATTTTTTTGGGATAAATGTGCACGTTTGTAAAAGAATATTCAGATTTTATAACCTTGTGAGCATCAGCTCTATTGGGTTTTAATCGATTTGTTAAGAGTTTAACACACCAATACTTCAACTTTGGAACAAGGAGAAATGGTGTTAAAACACCTCATTATATTTGTTTCATACTCTCTCTCTCTCCCTTTAGGGTGTATGACTTGACTCTGTTCTCATTCATTCTAGCATTCATACACTTTACTACTGAGTATCTTGTATTTGAGACAGTTGAGCTTAGCTTTGGTATTGTATCTCCTCTGGTAATATCAGGTATGCATCATTTATCTTACATTTATTTTAGAATATTGGTTTATTCTTGTTGTGGAATCATTTTGTAAAATACATAATAATTTTACACCAGTTTCATACAAAATGATTTTCGGAAATTTTCTAGATGAATTTGTTATGCATCTCACCTTATAAAGGAGCATTGTGGCCAAGTGGATTAGTCTCCGAACTTTGAAACAGAGGGTCGTGGGTTCAAATCCCAGTCACGGCGTAGTTTCCTTCAGCAAGAAATTAATCCACATGGTGCTGCACTCAACCCAGGTGAGGTGAATGGGTACCTGGCAGGAATTTATTCCTTGAAATGCCAACACATGAAAGCTGCTTGAGCTACAGCCGGGGTAATAATATCCAAGTCCTTTGGAAGCGCATAGAGATGTTATTCATAATGTGTTATGCGCCATACAAGAACTGACTATTATTAATTTATTATTATAGAATAATACTTTCAAAAGTTACAGTAAAGATCAATTTTCTCTAGATCTCTTCATGTACATTGCAGTGCATAGCAGAATCATGTTGGTATACTTTATACATATATTAGTTCAAGTCAAAATATGAATTTAGCTGTAATTTGTCTTTCTTTTCTTCAATTTGCAGGTGTTTCTATCATTATGATGCTACAAGGATATTACTTTGTGTTTGAAGATGAGGATGTACCAACCCCAACAGAATCTAAAAAGAAGAAATAAGTGTCAAGGCTGCATCAAGCTTCCATTCAATATATATTTTATTTTAATTCAGGCGAAGGTTAACTGCTTGTGATGAACAATGATATACTAGTATCTCCAAGTGAATGTCACTTAACTTTGTAATACTATAAACAAAAAAGAATGCCCGAGTCTTTGTTTTTTTTTTGTGTACTGGTTGCCTGAGGCTACTTTTCTGCCGAGACTGATGCGATAAAGAATTAATGAATACAGTGTCACTATAGACTGAAAAATTACCAAACTACTGGTAAACTTCTTATCTATATACAATATTAAAACTTTTGCATGATATTGAATTTATAACTGTTAATCAATCAAGTAGAACTATGAAAATAAGATAACTGAGCATTATTTCAAAATTACTTGCTTGAATTTATCAGCCTGTAATGTTATGGGTGCAGTCATATATATTCTGTTTGTTTGCAACTCATAATTACTCCGCTGGAATTAGAGTGATATCTCATAGTGCCATTTCAGGGTGAAAAGTGAAGTAGTAGTACTTGTAGCTGTAAACAAATGATGTCGTAGCCTTATGAGCTGATGAATTCAAGCTAGAAAATTTAGAATTTATGCATGGTAATCTATTTTCCATAGTCCTACTTGGTAAATAATATTGTATGAAATTTTCAGGAAATTTAGTTCTCGAAGTGGTCAGTCTTTCTTTGAATTTTATTGCTCCACCAGCTGCAACAATGACCAGCAGAGTTGACTGGGTAGTGTTGGACTAGTAGCTCTGACTCAGGGAACTTGTCTTCAATGCAATCTTTTTAGTGAGTACATTTCTGATTACCAAAATATTGATTAGTATTAGTTTTTTGTGAGTTTTGTCCAAAATATTTCAGAAATATTTCTGGATTTTTGACAAAACTCACTAAAAAGATTGCATCTTACTTCTGCTTTTAAACACATTTTTATCTAAAAGTGCATATTGCATCAGTAAAAATGTAGAAGTTATTACACATTCCAGGTTTTACTCATATACAAGGCCTACTATAAAAGTGTTCAGTCAATTCATATACATGTATGAGAAATTAACATCATGTATGATGTGTGTATTCAAACTACCTTGCAGTATTGTGTACTTTTATTCTGAAAAAAAAAAGGAGAAATATATGACACCAGACCTGTCTACAAGGTAACTTGCCACTTGGTTAATGGTATTTACCCACTTGGTCTAATTCTAATCCGAGTTCATCTAATATATGTTTTGTCAAATTGCCATTTAACCATTTTATCAGTTTGTCTAATTTCCAGTTAGGCTATACCCACTTTGTCTATTATCCACTAGGTCTAATTTATGAGATGAACTGTTTATGAACTAATTTTCAATTTTGACAAAGTGCAAATGTTGAGTAGACAAAATGGAATTATACCATCTTAGCATTAAACCAAACGTGTATTAGATCAAGTTATAGTTGGACCAAATGGTAATTAGGCTGAATTGATAGTAGACAAAGAGGGTTTATCTATGATGATGTAAGATGGTCTGATAATGAGACCATCTGCTTGTAGACAAAGTAGATGCAAACCATCTACAACTTAAAATTATCCTTTTGACCCACAAAATCTGTAAGTTTCCAGGAGTTTTTTATGTCTTTATATTGAGTGATGCTAATTTCTACATTTTGATAATAAAATATATTGAAGTTAAAGTTCATCTGATGTCTGAAAATGGGTGTTCTCTGATTCTTAACAAACATGTCCTTTTAATACATCACATTTATGTGTTGTGTTTTTTTTTTTTGCTTCATCATAGCTTACAAAAGTCAACTGTACATGTACAATACATGCTAATTAGCCTGTCACCAATATAATGAACCAGTTATTTTTTTTTGTATACAGCAATTACCCTTTCCTGCTGCATGCATCATGGTTATGACAACCTGTATGGCATTTTATCAGATAGGCCTATAGCTAAAACTTGCATAAAGAGATCACTGTTTTATTCTAATTTTGTACAAGGTTGGAGTACAGGCCATAAGGGTGTTGGAGTTGAGGCCATAAGTTCGAAGTCACAAGGCCATTAAGAATATTTTTAGTAATCCCCAAGATTTTAGAACTCCTGGCCTTAACTCCACAAAGGGTCCTGTTACATTAAGACTTGGAACTAGTGTAACTTTGCCATTATTGTATTAAACTGCCATGAAACCTGGATCATGATTGGCTGCTGAGTCCTGTTTCCATGGTAGTTGTTATAATGGTATAGTTGTAAGTCTTTATGAAACGGGCCCAAGACATGTAAGGTAAAAAATTGTGTTCTGAAAAAATCACTATTAGGATCAGGAACAGTGGAATAAGACTTTTTTACAGGCAGGTCTAACCATGTACAAAACTTGCAATACAAAAGCAGAAACAGGCAATTAGTTTTGTATCATATGAATAACAATGGAGGCCATTATTTATTCAAATTAGGAGATGTTGAAAATGAATCCTGGAGATACCTTCTTGGGATCACCTTATAAACTGAATGGGGTTTAAGCTTGTTCTTTGGCATTACTATATTCATGGAAGCCATGTTTGATATGGCTAGTTCACGACTAATATCACATATCGGGTAATCATGAATAGCATGTAACATTTAGGTATTCTGCATATGATGCACATTCCAGATAAACCAAGAATGTGATACTTATTCTCTATATTCTCAACTCTTGCATGTTGGTTGGCCCAAAATACATGCATTAGGCATGGATCTTAAAGAGCTGCAAAATGTAAAAGCGTTAAAAGAAGTTTTGATAAAGATTTGGTTCCCAGCAGTTCTACAACATTTCAACCCACAAAAGGAAAGATGAAAATGAAAGTGAAAATGAAAGTAAAACTGGATGTAAAAATAAGAATTATAATTTTTTGCTTTTGCATCAAAAGTATGGTTTTCTCGAGTACTTGAGGCTGGGAATGGCAACAGATATCAAGCATGACCCCCCCCCCCCCCATTTTATCCAAATGGAAAGGATTACTCTGTTAACTAAAAATGTACATAAATTACATTTTATTTTATACTCACTTGCAGAGTGCCATTAAAATGAACTACACCTCTTTGTTTACCCTTGTCACTCATACATCTGAACCAGACAAATATGCACACTACAAACTCTTTCAATGGATTTCATATTCATTTATTTAAATGTCTCTCTATAGATGTACAAATATATACAAGAATTAGCACATTAAACATGCTATTTATAATTAAACTTGACAACAATGTTTTTGTACACAATTTTCGAACAGGCTTTCCATTGCAATGTATATATATATCTCTTCTCTCATTAAATTCTGACGTTTTAAATCCTTTTAATTCAAAGGGGAAGTCCACCCTCTTGAATAATCAGAAAAATAAGAGAAAATATCAGTAAAGTTGGATAAAATCCACGACAGGATACTTGCAAGCTGCTCTATAAGGCGTAAATGTATCTTATTTTCCACATTCTGAAAATGCACCCCTTAACAAGTATTTGCGTGTGAAACCCTACCCTTAACAAGTATTGGAAACAAAACGATACTATTGGCAAGTATTTCCTGAATTGAACCCCTAAACAAGTACAGCGATATTTCAATGTTATGTCACAGACTCGGTTTTACCTTTACCTACATCATTGGGTTTAGTACAGCCCAACTCTTGATTTTTTATACCCTCGCAAATTTGACCCTAAACACGTAGCTTTCCTAGCGAAATAGATACCCTTTTTTCATTATTTCAGTGTTTTTGACGCCCTTATTACGTTACGTACGTAACGTGCCCTATCTTAAAAAAGACATCCTTTTTACATGTTTTTTTGGTCGCACATGGAATCCACATTCAATGTAAGTGGCCCCCCCCCCCCTGAGTGAGATAGATGGAATATTTCTGACATTGTGTTTGAGTGAAAATGAGATGGGGATTTGATGACAAGGAAGCGCAATGTGTGGTGTGAAGTTGATGGATAACAAGAATACAGAGTTGATTATGCAGATGCTGTGTTAAGAAATAGTGGTGAACTGGTTGGTGAAGGCAAATGGGGTATGAAGGCATTAACGCAGGGGAGAGATGATAGGCATGTTTTAAGAGGGGCTTTTGAATTCAAGGAGGAGACAGCCAAAGAAGCATGCAGAAGAAGAGAGTAGAAGGGGGAGGGGGCAATGAATTGTTCAGAAACGGTTAAGCGCAATAGCTGTGAGTGTGGGGGTGAATCTGGCTCTCCCAGTTTGATGGTGAGCAAACCTGGGTTTGAAAAATAAGAATTTGAAACATTCTCTGATTCATATCCCTGAGTATCATAAGTCGTAATTAAATAAAAATTCCCAATAAAATTTGAAGTAAAATCCTTAATAGCTGATATTCTTCCTTTGAAATAATTAGCTTTAATAAAGAACTTTAAAATCATCTATAGCAGTAAGGCTGACATTTAATCATTTCTATACCTTGACACTTGATGCTGTGAAATTACCAATACTTACATGTATGACAATTGCAAATGAGACATACCAGTGATACTTTTTCTACCAGAGGTTTCAATTGTACCATGGTACAAAATCATGGACTATGCAGAATTCTTCATATTATTACACTTTGCCAAAAGCAAAGGTGATTTTTCTTCATGCATGCAATAAAATAAGTGTAATTATGTACAAACATCTGCATAGCTTATGGTTTTGTACATGGTACAATTGAAACCTATTGAGAATATGTGCCTGACACAGAGTATATATGGACATAGATAAATATGCTGCAAAAATAAGAACCCAAAATTTCCTGCATGTGACTCAACTTTGATGTGTTTGCAACTCTGCAAGTTGAATTCAGTTACATGTACACCATAAAGAGGCATCCCTTGTTCTAAACTTCTCTCAAGAATAAAAAAGGAGTCAAACATGCCGTCTCTAGGGAAAATGATAATTCAAGTTTGATAATTTAGGCAATTGAAAAAAACCGTCCGGTTAAATTGTGGAATTAATTTTTATGCAATATTCTGAAACTCATCAAATTTTGCTATGGACAGAAACTTACAAATATGAAAAAGCTCTCTCTAGTAAATACATCCTGTTTAATTTTTATTCTTACATATTCAAGCCAAGCTAACATGTTCACTTTAAACAGATAGGACCAGCTCAAGAACTCAACTATTCACATAATTCCTGGATCCTTACCCTGGATAACATATTCACTAGAATGATTAATAATTTTCAGCTTCTTGATTCAACATTCATTTCACAATATTTGCCAAAAAAAACACAACTAAATGTTTATACACATACCAGTGGTCCTTTTCCTTTTCTATACATTCACTTTTAAATAAGGATTGTATGACAATATCACTTGAACATATTTTACAGCTACATGATTATAGTATCCTAATGCATATGGGCCTATGGCAGAAGATTCATTGTGTTTTTAAAGCTCTTTAGTTCCCCTTTTTAGTGAGAAAATCAAATATACAATGAGCTAATATGCAGCAAACAGATATTTTCATTGACTCATTTTTCATAATCAGCATGTCATATTAAAAAATTGTATTCATGGTTTTGCTTTCACTTCCATGTACAGAAAAAAGGGAAACATTTACTCTGGTCAAATAAATGAATTAATGAATGAAAACTGTAAAACCAGTGCTGCAGAAGTGTTGGCCTTGGCCAACACTTGTGCAGTTGGAACAATGTAAAGGAGAAGTTTAGTAACCTCAATCCATTCAACTTCCTCCACAAGAGTCCACAAATATAATATGATTCTTCATCTGGTGTATATATCCCTTTTACCTTTCATGAAGAAAAACCAGGTAAAGGCAAACATCATGGCAACTGGCTTTTCAATAGTTTCGTCCATCATGTGTCTTATTACATCTTTGCCTGATAGGTCAATAACCTCAATTTGTTCACCTTCATCCACTAATCCCCCACCAGAATCGACTTTCATTTGATCGGTAACTTCAGCATAAAACAGTGTCATCAATGCTCCATTCACACCAACTTCATTCCTGTACATAGATGTGAAAACAAGACTCGTCCATTAATAACCTACTCATGATCACAAGACTCATTCCAAAATCACTTTCCCAAACTTCAATGACGCCTGCAATGTATATATTTTGTACAAGATACCTGCAATAAAATTACATACATGCATGCATTAAAATTTGTGCTACACTTTTTTCACATTTATACAGTTAATAACAGATATGTGGTGTGGAATGTGTTTTTTACGATATTTTACGAATGTTTTTTTACAATCTTAATCAATCTCTCATGCATTGCACCTTCACTGAATATCTGTTCACAGATTTTATAATTTGATCAAATTGACTTTTTAGAAACTGCAAAACCACAAATTTTGTATGATTAATTGTTTCCAAAGGTCAAATTCATACACCAAATGCTTACAGATTGTAGCATCAGTATTTTTTTTTTCAAAATAAAAATAGTGAAACTAACCATAGTATTTGGTTGTTACATGAATCTATTGCAAGTATCAGCTGTAATACCAAAATTCTACTTTCTGTCCTTCATGAAAAAGAACCATGTGAATGCAAACATCATTCCCACTGGCTTGGTAATGGTCTCGTCCATAATGGTCTCTAAGGCATCCTGACCACTGATTTCAATAACCTCAATTTGTTCACCTTCATCCACTAATCCCCCACCAGAACTGACTTTCATTTGATCGGTAACTTCAGCATAAAACAGTGTCTGCAAGGTTCCCTTCACACCGACTCCAGTCCTGTGCATGATTACCAAATACAGTTCATTGCGCATATACTCTACTCATTTTAATTAGTAAAGGCTATATTTATGTCTTTACTGTACTCAAGCTTACTGTACTACATTAAAATGGGCAGTTAAATTTGCTTTAAACTTGGAATCAGACATTTACGGTTACAGACAATAATATTGCAAAAGTAGATTTTTAAAAAATTGCATCAAAGGAAGAATTATATTGAAAAAATTAAAGTCGTCATCATCATGATGTCTCTTCCTTGTCTTTCATAAAGAAGAACCATGTAAATGCAAACATCATTCCACATGGTTTAGCAATTGTCTCATCCATAATGCATTTTAAGGCCTCCTGGCGACTGAGATCAATGACCTCAATCATTTCGCCTTCTTCAACCAAACCACCCCCTCTGCTGACTTTCATTTGATCGGTAACTTCAGCATAAAATAATGTCTGTTCGGTTCCTTCTGTGCCTACTCCACATCTAGAAAACAGAAAATACATTTCACCATCATTTATTATTTTATATATTCAAGACACTAGAAAAGTAAGTTCAAGTGAAACTGCGTATGTCATAATCAAGTTTTCAATTGATACGACTAAACTAATTGTTCCATTTAATTTTATTGAAACCCCTCTGAATATACATTTAGATTGGTAGCTAACACTAAATTTGAAAGGTCACTCTTTTTCCATTCTAATTGTAAATTTTATTCATGAAGCAATGTCTTTTTTTATTAAATGTAGCTGTTATCAAATTACAGATAAATAAAGTGAATCAGAAACATAAAGGCCCAAATTCACAAAGGTGGTTTTGAAAACCCACGGTTGAGTCCATGGTTTATGCTTAATTTAGCGCGTATCGGGCTCGTGTATAAAAAATGTCCAATGCTGATGCGCGCTTTTGTCACAATGCGCCAAATTGACGCCTGTTACCATGGTTAGATATGCTATTTTATTCATGAGTCCACTGTTTGAAGAGTGGACTGCGTCAATTTGGCGCACTGTGACCAAAGCGCGCATCAGCATTTGACACATTTTATACACGCGCCCGATACACGCTAAATTAAGCGTAATTTATACATGAAATCTGCATAAACCATGGACTCAACCGTGGGTTTTAAAAACCACCTTTGTGAATTCGGGCCAAACAATTCTGTGTTTTCTAATGAAGAAATCAAAAGAATGCAGTATACAGGTCTGAATAAAGATAACATACATAGCTGAACTGTTTCATACTTAATCAGAGCTTACCTGAAACTTGTTATTTTCTTGAGGTTTTCCAGAGGAACTTTGTAACCTGTTTCTTCTAAGACCTCTGCTTGAGCCATCTCTGTAACATCTTTATTCTTGTCCATGATCCCTGCACAAAGTTCAATGCACATCCCTTCCTCTCCTTTATGCTTGGCAGTGTCCACTATTTGTCCATCAGTGAATGCCTGGATTTTGGCTGCATACACCGCTAAATGTAAGGAAATGAAAAGACTGGATCAGTTTACATTCAAAATATCTACCATTGTCAAGTTAACTTATTTTATCACCATGTTCCTCAGAATTTGGGCCTGTCACCTGCAAACATTCATACTTTAAGCACTTAGCCGTTATTGGTTTAAAGAAGAAAAAGAGAACATTCACATAGTGATAGCTTATGTAAATATACTAAAAAAAATTTTTTTTAAGTATTACCTGGTCTGAATTGCTTTACAACTGGAAATACATCCCTGTCCTTGTTGTATAGGAGAATTGCAATGCTGCAATAAGAAGACAGAAAATATATACATCTCACAAATCTAAGAATTATTTCCAACATTCTCCATATTATTTTGGTGAAATGGCAAGGCAATGATTGACAAAAATGAAAAAAAAGTCAGTTTAATAAATTAATATCTCTGTCTGTTCAATACAAAATATATACCCCACACTGGTATTACGAAGACATTTAATTCATATGATCCTATACCTACCGGTATTAAAAATCAAACATAGGATAATGGTGCTATTTTCACAGCTCAATTTCAGCATCAATGGATATTGTCAGATGGGCCTTGAGGGGAACAAAGGGGAAGGGGGCTGGGATAGCAGTCATCGCATTAATTAGAGAAGCAAAAGCATGCATCATAACATATATTGACTGCAAAAGCTTTGATGTCAAAGTAAAGTAGAAGTACATGTACTATCTTTTCATTTTTATCACGTGATGTTATCTCAAAAAACATTTAGGAAAGGTTTCCCACGGCAATTGCTCTACGCAGATGACCTGGTGCTGATCACTAAGAATGAACTAGGATTAATAGCCAGAATGTCTATATGACAAGCAGCCCTAGAAGGAAAGGGTCTGAAGGAAGTAAATGGTCATAACTCATTATATCTGCTAATACAGACAAGACAAAATGATTGTCTCTTGTGGGGTTACTTTCATACTAAAAGGGAGAATAACACAATTAAATACAGGGGCTGGATCCATGTAGTGATACCTCTGGTAGCATTTGTGTCAGACGAGTTGTCAGATATGATAACTTTCATTAAGTTTGATTGGCTGAGAAGCACTATTAGTAGGGCAACTGTCGGATAAAACACGACTTGTCGGATAATACGTCGCACAAGTCCTTTCATGAAATGCTCATATGCATGCAAGAGCCACCATAAAAAGGTGTCAATTTTCCTTTCGTCATTTCAAGGGTAGCCCCTTCAAAAGTAAACAAAGAAATCGTACATGTACAATGCTTGTATGAGAAAATAAGTGACACACAGGAAGTGAAACATGGGTGAAATAAACACTACTAGCTCATTGATGCCTGGACTTTTTGAGAAAGGAAATCTGAAGTTTGTGATGTAAAAAAAAAAAAAAAAAAAAAAAAAAACTTGTAAATCAATAGACAGGAATAATCTTCTTTTCTGGGGATTTATTAAACAACTTCTGACATTTGAATACCATAGGTCAGTGTAGTGAATGTAGCATATCAGGGTAGTCTACAGAGACTGAAGCTTTTGGTCTAGTAAATCAATCTGTGGAAAATGAAAGAGAATACTGGTTTCCATTTGTCTGTATAATATTGCGAATTAGTTGAATTTACAAACCTGTCATGTCCTTTGATGTAGTCCCATGTCTTTTTCACACCATCCTATATGCAAACACAGATAAAATACAAAAATAGAGACCAATGAGACTGTCACTGACATCTGGTTATCAAGAAAAACAACACTCTTCAATCAACTCAGCTAGCAGTCATACAATGAATGATTAATATTGTTTTCACTCTGGGCAGTTCATATTATCAACACTACAATCATTCCCATCTCAGAAAATATAATCTATTTTTTCTGTAAGAAAATACTTCAGTCATCATCACAAACCACGACAAAAAGGCTTGTACCGAAGGGGTCTGTGACGTTGTGTGTCATGTGGCGTTAAGGGAACCCATCCCCCCTGTTTGCCGGTTTATGCTTTGGAGTTTGGGCGGAGGGTGGGGTTCCAGTCAATGTGACGTGAACCAATCACCAATGCAACAGACTCAACGCACCCATCAGCAATACCAATGACCAATGAAATAATTCAAAGAAGTTAGAACATGAAAGAGCTTCCTAGTCCCACACATTTAATTTGGAATAATATTTAATCTTGGAATGAATTCAACTGTATATCAGAGGGGCATTTTTTTTTTTGGGGGGGGGGGGGCGCACTGTATCTCATTTTTTCTTCATCACAGTGTAAAACAAGGTTGATTCCTCCATGATGGATATACTTGTGGGATTGTCATTGAAAATTTGGAACCTACTGTCAAATTTTCCAAAAATTTAAATATAATAGTGCATGTGCGACACCACTGACTCATCCAATTGTTGTATTGTGCAATTTGTGAAAATAAACCAAAATAAAATGTAATAAATTTCTTTTCTTACTTTCAGCATTGCCTTTATGGCTGTGTGTTTGATTTTCTTATTCGAATCCACTTTTTTGTTGTGGACTTGTCATACAATAAATCAATTTCTACAGGAATCGTACCTGATAAACTTAAGATAACAAAAGTGATACCTGTATTCAAGTCAGGATCAAAAGAAATTGTATCAAATTATCGACCCATATCTGTCCTTACTGTCTTCTCAAAACTAATTGAAAAATGTGTATATACTAGGGTATCCTATTTTTTATCGTCTCATAACATTCTCAATAGTACACAATATGGATTTAGGGAGGGTCTCTCAACGTCATTGGCTTTAAATAAATTTACTCAAGATATCACAAATTCCATCGAAAATAAAAAATAAAAACGTAGGTATTTTCATCGACTTGTCCAAAGCATTCGACACCATTGATCATCATATTCTAAAACAAAAACTTTATCATTGTGGTATACGGGGAATGCCCTATCAGTGGATTGTGAACTATTTAACAAATAGAAAAAATTTGTCTCTGTTGATTCAATTAGTTCAGTAATGTTAGATATTGTTTGTGGGATTCCACAAGGATCCATATTAGGTCCATTATTATTTATTTACATAAATGATATTCAATGCTCTTCAAATATTTTAAATTGTATACAATTTACAGATACTAGTATTTTTTTACTCATAAAGATATTTCCTTTATAACCTACACTCTAAACGATGAACTCCGACCGAAATTTAAGCAATTGGTTAAAATGTAATAAATTAGTTATATGTCTAAAACAAATTTTATGGTATTTAGTAACATTAAGGATATTAAATTACAAATGAATGGATTTCAATTATTACATACAAATCATTCAAAATTTCTAGGTATCCGTATTGATGAACTAATGTCATGGAAATATCATATCGAAGATGTCGGTGTTAAAATATCTCAAGTTGTCGGTGTATTGTATTGCTTACGTCACGTTCTCCCGCCTAAAATACTTCTTTCCATTTATAATACCTTGTTTCTCCCACATATTTCATATTGTAACATTATCTGGGCTTGTTGTTCAAAATATCTTTCTGATAGAGTATTCAAATTGCAGAAAAGAGCGGTTCGCCTTATTTCCAATTCTCCATATTATTCCCACTCTGATCCATTATTTCATAAACTCAAACTATTAACTGTGTATGATATCATGAATCTACAAATTGGAATTTTTATGTATAAATGTAAACATCGTCTACACCCTCCTCATATTTCTGATATATTTCCCCTTAATCTAGATTTACATTCTTATGAAACCCGTTCTGCCAATGACTTTCATTTTCCAAAGGTTCGAACATCATATGCTAAATCCACTCTTTTATTCACTGGCCCTAAACTGTGGAGTTCCTTACCAAAAGAAATTAAAAACTCAGTATCCCTCCATTCCTTCAAACGTAATTTCAAAAGTACCTGATTGATACAAATTTAACAAATAACAGTAGAGCTTAAAAATCAAATTTATCTTTTTTTGTATTGTTTATGTCATCACTTAAGTTATCATTCTTAATTCTTTTTCCATACGTAATGATATTTGATTTTTTATGACTGTGTTGATTTTCTTAACTATTATTTTGAAAGTTATGAATGAGAGCCATATTCGCATGCTATATATTTTTAAGAAATGTCTATTTTGATATCACTTATCTGTTTATTTTATGTTGGGTGCCTGATTTTAAGACTTATTTTTATCTTCTTTGGCTCCCCCACAATAATGTACATTTCTTTGTATCATTTTTTAGTAACTCGGTTCACTTCCTTTCCTTTTCAATTATGTTTGTTTTCTATTTTGTACATATTTGTAATGTTTTTTTTTATTATTGTGGAAATAAATGATTTGATTTGATAAAAATGTTGAGAACTGTTATTCTTCAATGGATTTTGCTAAACCTTAAACTTAGAATCTAGTAACGTTAGATTGATGTTTGAGTCTCATAGAGAGTGTAAGTTAGACACAATAAAATAACAATAGGATCCCCCAAACTATTTAAAGGGTTAGTGCGGCCACTCCTGGAATATGGAAATGTCATCTGGTCACCACAGTAAATTGCTGATGCTAAGGCTGTCAAGAGAGCAACAAAAGTAATCTCTAGGATCAAACATCTCCCATACAAGGAAAGGCTTAAACACCTGAACTTACCATCCTTGGCGTACAGAAGAAAGAGATATTTGTCTTTATTTCATAAAAATATATAAAAAGAACTGGACCAAAATAAAGATTATTATTCCGTTTTGGCCTGAAATGCGCCAAAACAGGAAAAAAATAAACTTAAAAGGAAAAACCATTGACTTACTTTGGCTGTCGCGCAACTCCCACTTCTCTGGTTTATCCGAACTTAATACATAAACATATGGGTGAAATTGACATCTCTCCAACTGGTGTCGATAAACTGTTATCCAGAATTGATCCTCATAAAGCAACATGCCCAGATGGAATTTCAGCCAGATTACTGAAAACACCTGCTGATGAGATCACCCCAGCGCTTACAATACTCTTCTAAGCATCTATCCATCAAGGCATTATTCCAGATGACTGGAGAATGGCAAATGTTGCTCCCGTGTTCAAGAAAGGAGATAGGAGTAATCCAGAGAACTACAGACCCAAATCTCTGACATCTATCTCGTGCAAAGTCCTAGAACATGTTCTCTGCAGCTCTATTATGGATCACCTGGATAGTAATAACATTATAACAGATGCTCAATATGGATTTCGTAAGCGACGTTCTTGTATCACCCAACTCATTTTCACCTGTGATGACCTTGCCAAAGGCCTTGACAAAGGCAAACAGCAAGACATGATCCTTTTGGATTTTTTGAAGGCTTTTGATAAAGTCCCTCACCACCGACTTCTATACAAACTGAAGTTCTACGGCCTTCGTCTTACTACCCTGCGCTGGATTCAAGACTTCCTCCACAACAGAACTCAAAGGGTAGTCTTCAATGGATGTACCTCAAATACTATCCCAGTCTCGTCAGGCGTGCCGCAAGGCAGTGTCCTCGGCCCTCTCCTGTTTCTACTCTACATCAATGATCTGCTTGATTGCATTTCATCTCAGACAACAACCCAACTGTTGCCGATGACTGTCTACTCTACCGCAAGATCAAATCTTAGGATGATGCCAACAAACTCCAAGAGGATCTTGACTCTTTGCAGAAGTGGGAGTCAGACTGGCTTATGAAATTCAATCCTCGGAAGTGTCAAACTATCTCAGTAACCAACAAGCGGAAACCACTAAACATGACATACTCCATTCATGATCAACATTTACAAAAGGTCAGCTCTGCTAAATACCTTGGTGTTCATATTCATCAGAACATGAAGTAGAACCTCCATATTAGCATGGCCACCAAGAAGGCCAACTCTACACGTGCCTTCTTGCAACGTAACCTGCACTCATTCCCAAAAGTGTCAAGGTTCTATGTAACAAATCTCTCCTCAGACCTGTCCTTGAATATGGATGAGAAGTGTGGGACCCCTTCACCAAGGACAACACCCGGAAGCTGGAGATGGTGCAGCGACGATATGCTAGATTCACCATGGGAGACCATCATCGCACTAGTAGTGTCACCGATATGCTACGACAGCTACAGTGGCCCACCCTTGAAGAAAGAAGAGTCCAGTTCAAGGTGGTGATGGTTTATCGCTTGGTAAACGCAATTGTTGATGTACCAACGGTACAGTACTTAATTCAACCAGGCTGCTACTTTCACCTCGCTTCGTGGTCATCAAATGAGGTTACACGTCCCACATGCTCGCACTGTTACATATCAGAAAACTTTTATTCCTGATGCCATTAGACTGTGGAATACTCTCCCTGCCATTACAGTTAACTGCACTTCAGTAGCCAGCTTCAAGGCTGAGGTGCAGAAAATCCAATTGAGCCAAGACTGCGCTGATTCTTTTAACTGCACGTAGAATAGATCTTCCACAGCACTGTACATACTCCTGCACAATTCTACAAGTACGATGATACACCAACCTGGTAGACTGTACTTTAACGGATGATGATGATGATGGCCATTGTCATTGAGTACCTGTACAGATCGAGTTATAGCTTTGGGGCCTGTTGCGAGATATCGCTCAACTGTTTCACAAAGCCGATTTGGGCGATACGAAGAATGTTCCTTAGAAAGACACCTCCAGACACCTCCAGACATGTCCCTACGTAGGCATGATCTTCTTTGCACACCGCCCGCCACCGTTGGCATTGAGAGAAAATGCGTGTACGGCAAGCCATACTGACATATCACCTTTAAACATTTTGGGGGGGGCGTCATTCCATTCGATTGCACTCTGATGCATTTTATCTGGGATGAATTTTCTTTTTTTTGCGCAACTGGTCGTTAAGGTTGTCTAGTTGTCATCTTGCATGGCAAGACGACAAAAAATGGATGTCATTTTAACTTCTCTAGGGTAATAGGCCCAAATAATTTTTTGTTATGTTTTCTTTTATTCTCCCTCCGTCTTTTCCCCGTCCATTTTCCAGTTTGTTTTTGTTTTATTCAATTAAACTTGAAATATCGAAATGGGCGGCGATCTCTCTGACTTTCTCATTAGATAAACAACATGAAAACAAATTTAAAACATGGCAAAAGTGATTTTGTGTCTCGCCCACTTATGAAAATAACCAGAAATATCGTGATTTGCGAGGGCACGCAACAGAATTGTATCGAAACTTCATTGTGAAATGGCTGGGATGGAATAACACTTGTCATAAGAACCTTGCACATAAACTTTAATGTTGACCTGAAAATGACCTTTGACCTTACCATGTGACCTCCCACTGCAGCATAACATGCAGGTCGCCTAAGTACATCTACCATCCATGTTTTGTTGAAAAGTGAATTACGGTTGTGGAGTTAGGTGTCATAAGAGAATCTTGCATGTAAACTTTAACGTTGACCTAAAAATGACCTTTGACCTTAGCATGTGACCTCCGACTGCAGCATAACATGCAGGCCCCCCAAGTCCATCTACCATCCAATTTTGGTTGAAAAGCGACTTACGGTTGCAGAGTTAGGTGTCATAAGAGAGTCTTGCATGTAAACTTTAATGTTGACCTGAAAATGACCTTTGACCTTACCATGTGACCTCCGACTGCAGCATAACATGCAGGTCCCCCAAGTCCATCTACCATCCATGTTTGGTTGAAAAGTGACTTACGGTTGCGGAGTTAGGAGTCAGAGAGTCTTGCATGTAAACTTTAACGTTGACATGCATGTAAACTTTAATGTTGACCTGAAAATGACCTTTGACCTTACCATGTGACCTCCCACTGCAGCATAACATGCAGGTCCCCAAGTCCATCTACCATCCAAGTTTGGTTGAAAAGTGACCTACGGTTGCGGAGTTAGGAGTCAGAGAGTCTTGCATGTAAACTTTAACGTTGACCTGAAAATGACCTTTGACCTTACCATGTGACCTCCCACTGCAGCATTACATGCAGGTCCCCCAAGTCCATCTACCATCCAAGTTTGGTGGAAAAGCGACTTGCGGTTGCGGAGTTAGGTGTCATAAGAGAGTCTTGCATGTAAACTTTAACGTTGACCTGAAAATGACCTTTGACCTTACCATGTGACTCCGACTGCAGCATAACATGCAGGTCCCTCAAGTCCATCTACCATCCAAGTTTGGTTGAAAAGTGACTTACAGTTGCGGAGTTAGGTGTCATAAGAGAGTCTTGCATGTAAACTTTAACGTATACCTGAAAATGACCTTTGACCTTACCATGTGACTCCGACTGCAGCATAACATGCAGGTCCCTCAAGTCCATCTACCATCCAAGTTTGGTTGAAAAGTGACTTACGGTTGCGGAGTTAGGTGTCAGAGAGTCTTGCATGTAAACTTTAACGTTGACCTGAAAATGACCTTTGACCTTACCATGTGACCTCCGACTGCAGCATAACATGCAGGTCCCCCAAGTCCATCTACCATCCAAGTTTGGTTGAAAAGCGACTTACCGTTGTGGAGTTATGTGTCTTTAGGTTTGTGACGGACGGACGACAGACGGACGACGGACGGACGACATTTGGATCCCTAAGTCTCGCCTTCACCTCTGGTGGGCGAGACAAAAATAAATGATGTATGGTAAAATTCGTGTTTATAACTTTCAGCAACAAAACTAAAATGTTACTAAACATGCTAAATCATTTATTATTTTTTTCCTAATTAGGTGATCTGTCAATCGACAGATCAACTATTAATTTCGTACGAATTTTCTTTTTTATTTATTTATTATTTATCTTTATTTTCTGCCCTTTTCTTGTGAGCACAAAATCTTCAAATATACATCATCAATTATCTTCAAAATATCATCAGATATGGGGACTTATCATGTCATGTGTATAAAACAAGTTCAAGGTCATCTAGATGCCGTTTTGTAAGATCACATTATCAATCATATCTTCATTATCAATTATCAAAAATTAACAATATTTACATCACATTAACTTCAGGTCAAGGGTCAACTGTCCATGTCATCAAAGGTCATGTAAAGATCACGACGGGCGAGTACGCACGCGTCAAAATTTTAAAATGCTCAAAATCACTTTTTGACCAAAGTATAGTATGATTCAGGTCATTTTAAGCATTTCAAAAATTTGTGCGCGCGCACGGTTACGCGCGCGTTCTCGCGCGTAACGGCACTATAGAGCATAGGATCGCCATTTTTTTTATATCAATGCATCGATAATATAATTCTGAGTTATTTCATACCTTGATCAACATTCTATGACAAGTAATAACGGAATTAGCCTCCATCAAAGTTTACAGCACGCGCGCGCGCACTAACCATAGACAATATATGTGCAACATGCCTATACAAAATTCATTATAGCTTTCAGGAAGTCTGTTGACCCCCAATTTTTTTTTTCATATTCGAATAGAGTATGGATGGGAGATATGATTTCATGCCACATTTGACCCTTAATTTCATCATGACGTCATCAAAATGGCGTCGGAACTCAAAATTTCCACTTTGCTACTTATGACGTCATCATAGTTATGCAAATTTGACTCTAACTCCGTAAATATTGGTCAATTTTCGCTCAGTTTTTTATATGTTGTAGCTAAAGACATACGCTTTCTAATGTGATGGCTATATTTACATTTAAAGGAACGGATCATCCTGAAAAATGGCAAGTTATAGAGGCATGTCATTTTGTGTGCAATCTCTATGGGAAATTACTTTTTCTCAAAACTGGATTTTACATTCCTCTATTTCGCGAGCCATATCTCCATTTTGTTTTGTCGGTTTTCTCTGAGCTTGGAGTATGTTTTAGCTCAGATTCTAAGCTATCGCAAGTGTCGTCTGAACCGTCTCCATTTTCCGATCAGATGCCGGGATCATGCCCGTATTTCTCTTGCAATATTGGATTTGAGATCCTCTTAATTTGCTTATGTGTAAAGTCTATGGGAAATAGTGTAGCTCAATTGGTAAGGCATCAGACTTGCATCCTTAGGGTCCAGGGTTCGAGCCCAGGGGTGAACATGAAAAAAAAAAATCTTTTTTTTTTTCTTTTCAACATTTCACAAATGGAATGGTCCTTTATGACCATTGCAAGGTATATAAGTTAAAATATTGCACAATAAAATAGTTTAAAAACCCTTTTAATGTAACATGTACCATGTGTATCACCTACACCTATTTCACAAAACTTCTCATTTTCCTCTTTTCAAGAGTATTCAACATGTTCTTTTCATAATAAAAGTTCAATTTTCAATATGATCATCGTATTGATCTCAATAAACATGGTGATTGTATTCGTGATCATGAAAATCAGAGACAGATCACCTAATTCGTCCTCATGACGAATTAAAGTTCTAGTTTTCATTATAATTATTATTTTTTGCTGAGATTAATTTTAATCAATGAAAATTGATTGTTGGATTTGTGCTATCTTGAGATGATGAATGAAAAAAAAAAAATCTGCAGTAACAAAATAGCTAATTGAATTTAAGATATAGATTAGGCCTATAGTTTACGAACCCATCCAGTCATTACAAATGAAGATAAGTTCACTGTACCTATAAAAGAAAAGATTATGGAAAGTCTGTTATCTGCCCCAATGTCATGTTAAAGCAATAATATAGTCTCGACTCCTTAACTTTAAAATGTTGAACATATATATTTTTTATATTCTTAAAGCTTAAATATTCTTATATAATTCTTATATAAACTTCAATAAAGTTATCAACTTCAAATATGACTAACGTTTATGATTGTTGTCATTTTTAGCATTGTTTCTGTAAATAGTAATTTTTCCATTGCGGATTGATTTCACACATTTTTCTATGTTTTAATTATTATTGTAAAGCACTACTTTACCCACTTGGACATGTTTGCAGCAATTTTCATATTTTGCTTGTCTTCGGTTACTCGTCATGCAAAGGTATGTTTATACTCTAAACACTCACATTTGTATTTCTTGCATTTCTTGCATTATATCTGACAAATAAAATTAATAAATTAGATCTTTCACACGCCGCCTCTCATATTTTCCTTTTTAGTCTCATACAATCAGACACGTTGATTTTGCTTACTCCATTCAAACCCTATTTTTACCTCAACAAATTTTGCAAAATTATCATTATAAATAGATATTCTATAAAAATTCAGAATATTGAAATAATACAATGTCGAAATTACTTAATTAATTCAATTTTTATGTCGGACAAGGGCCTCTTTCATTGAAATATCAATGAAAGGTGTCTCTAAAAGGACAATGTGTTCTAAATAAGGGAAATAATGAAAATTTTGATTTTATCCAGTTATGTTTGTGAATCTTTAAAGTTTTTTGTCTTTTTACCTCATAAAGTAAGCTCCATACTTCTACGATCATTAATAAATAAAACATTATTTGATCTCCATTTACTGAAATATATGATTTTATGAAAAGTTGCCATTCCGAAATAAAAGGTTCAGGTGACGATGAAGACTAAATATTTTTCCGATACTATCAATATCAAACAATGTCGCGGACTTGGAAGACAAAATTGCCTTCGGGAAACTGAAATCGCTGATATGTCGTCAATCTTCCTATCTCAGAAGAATGCATGGTCCTAGGACGTTCCTACGTATGCAGTATCGCTCATCTCGTCGTGAAACTAGCCTTGAGGGCTTCGTGATAATATCTTTTATTATTATTTAGATGTAGTGTTTTAGAGATGCAGATATTTTTTGACGTCTTGCGAGGTCGAGGAGATAAAATATTGAAATTGATTAACGTGCATGCCTATGCAAACCGTCCAATATTGAAAATATTGGACAAAATGAATATTTTGCCCTGCCCACAAGATTATCATTGGTTAATAAATGACTGAGCGCATGAGGCTTTGTAACGTCACAACGAAATTGCATTGCTTATTAGTTGCGCTTTTCATAATTATGAAGACGACGCGATGTGCGCTACAGCTACATGTAATTTATGTGAGAATTTTACGTACAATGCAATGCATATGTGTGAATTTGTTGTTTAAGTATCAGTGCCGTACACTAGGCCTACTACTAAACGAAGATTTCTTAATTAATTTATGTTTAGCTTTGTGGGGGCATCTAAATAATAATAAGAATATTGGATGACCAATTTTCATGGGATGCGTAGAAATATTGTTACTCGCTGAAGAACAATATTGGATTCGTCTTCGACTCATCCAATATTGTTCCTCAGCTCGTACAATATTTCAACGCATCCCACTCAAGGCCATCCAATATTCCCTAAATATTTTGACATATACTTCTTCATCATGAAGCCTTGACCCCCTCCCATATACATATAAGAGACACGTGTAAACAAAGATGGATATCCCTAAGAAATCCATCTTTGAAGATAGAAATCACATAAACTTCTATAATTTTATTTATCTACACATGAAGGTGCAAAAAATTACCAGACCGATCTCGTGTAGATCCCTCGATCCATTTGTATACACCGCACATACAATAGGCTTGCCAATTTGAAGAACACTTTATAGATAAAAAATATTATTTAACAAATAATAGAATTTAAAACTTGATTATAAATATTATAAATAATTATTATTACAATAATGATAAAATCTATTTATCATCAAGTTTTAAATTTTATTATTTGTTAAATAATAATTTTTATCTATAAATAGTTCTTCAAATCGGCATTTTGTAGCATTGCTTTTCGAAGCTACATGTACATCATAATGAAGCGGTTCAAGGGTCAAGCCTATTGTATGTGCAGTGTATACAAATGGATCGAGGGATCTACACGAGATCGGTCTGGTAAGAAACCTCATTTTTAACCTTTTTGTTAAGATATTTTTTGCACCTTCATACACTTAAAGGCGACCGCACACCTTACGATTGGTCTGCGACCCGATTTCAGAATAAAATGTAGTAAAATTTGATGCTAAGATCAAGACTTGGAATATCTTACTGTGTAATGTTCTAAATCATCGTACGAATACCTATGTTCAAATCTGTGACTATGCTATCATCCTTCTTAGAATAAAAGCGAATTTAATATCTAGTCGTAATGACATCATAGCAGTCGTACGATTGGCTACGATTTGAAACAAATTTGGCCTTTACTCCTAAATAAAGGCTTGCAATCTTTCAAAATGGTTATAATAGTATTCTTTCAGTTAATTTTAACCTCAAATTAAATGATATGTTCAATTCACATTTTCAGAAAATGAGCAAAATGCGAGTTCCAAAATCGGATTGCGAACAGTCGTAAGGTGTGCGGTGGAGTTAGGCGTATGAAGGTGTATAGATAAATAAAATGATAGAAATTTACATGATTTCTATCTTCAAAGATGGATTTCCAAGGGAAATCCATCTTTGTTTACATGTGTCTCTTATAATGTATATGGGAGGGGGTTCAAGGCTTCGTGATGAAGAAGTATATGTTAAAATATCATCACGATCGTCCTCAACTTAAGGCTACGTGAAACAGGCCCCATGTCTCTGTAGAAGCAGGGCTGCCAACTCTCGCGCAATCTGCTTGAGTCTCACACAGTTCACCCGATTCTCACCCTGATCATAGGAATTCTCACGCTGAAACCCGATAATAGAGAGAAAAAAGTTTATTAGCCTATATCGGATATTCAATAACATTATGACCCGGCCAGGCAAAAGTTTAAAAGTTTTTAACCACACAAGCGCAAAGCTAAACCATCAATGCAAATTGGTTTTGGTTTGCAGCGTAAAGACAAGATGAGTAGCGATTGGCTTACGTATCCCGCGTGTGAGGATGAGAGCTGGTGACGTCGAAATTTTACTATGAAGCGGGGTGCGATCGAGTGTCAATGCAATGCCATGCCATGGTGATAGCCTGCCGGCCCTGCGCTCTGAATGCATGATAGCCCCACATTTGTGTGTGTGTTGATACAATTAGTTTCTTTCGTAGCTTTATTTTAATTAAGCCAAAAAGAAACTGAAAATTTATTTATGACGATAGTTTTAGCTTTCTTCCTCTGTTTCTTTCCTTCTTTCTTTTCAATCTTTCTTTGTTGCTTCCCTCTCTTCTTTCATTTTTTGTTACTGTCTTTCTTTTTTCATTTTCATTCTGTCCTTTAAAAAAACATTTTTCTCTATTTCTTTTTCTTCCTTTCTTTTTTTATTTCTTTCTTTCTTTAATTCTTTAGTCCATCCGTCCTATATTTATCTATTCTTTTACCTTTTCTTTCTTTTTTATATTGCTTCCTTCCTTCTTTATTTCTTTCCTTAATTCATTCTTTGTTCCTTTAAGGGAGCAGAAGATAATCAGAGGTTGAGGTTTCATTGCTAAGCTTATAAAGTAGTTGATTTGGAATAATAATGTGGAATTTTTTTTCAAGGCCAGTGAACTTCATTAAAAAAGCAAATTTTTGAATCCTGCCTTATGTATTTATGGAATCAGAGTTAACAGTATGTGCCAGATTGCACCATTTAAATTGCAAAAATTGTAAAAGCTCCCTACCGTGGAAGGGGGGACACTCCCCTTCCACACCATCCCCCCCTCGGGCTTGGACTTGGTCGCTTCGCTCCCTCGCAATGTCTCACTCCAAACTCTTCTCAAAAGTTGGCAGCCCTGGTAAAAAGTGAGCACAGGTGAGTGGAGATGGAGCCAACGGAGTTCAGTGGAACAACCAATATAACAGAGACCGGAGCTTTAGTTTTGGTCTAGACTCTAGGATCCGTATTAAATGACTATATCAAAATAAAAAATATATCACGGTCCTCTACACTATAATGCAGCGAGTGCTGAGACTGAGTGTGACATTACTGATTGCATGATGCAGCGGCGCATCCAAAACCCGTGGCCAGCACAGCTGGCTGTTCTGGCTAGCTCTGTAGCACTTGTTCACTGCAACCATCCTGCCTGTGGGAAATCTACAGGAAGGACTATGGTATGCCAATGCTGTACACAGCACACACTTTAAAAAATCATTAAAATGTCACTTTTGTGACCAAAATTACTAATTTCCATACAGTTGCAATTTATTTTTCATAAGTGGCCAGGGAATAATTTTTGTATTCACCAGAGCGCTCAAAAACTTAAATTTTGGGCATATTTTTGTGTACGCCCTCTATTGGTGGAAAGTAATATGGTAAGAAAATTTTCATTTTTCAATCTCTATTTTTAATTAAGAAAAAATGATTTAAAGAATCAAATTTACTTAAGAGCCAAGTTATATGATGAATAGCTGTAATGGAAACAGAAAGTGTAAAAAATCAAGCATTTGTCTCAAAGAAACAGAGAAAATAAGCCAAACATTGCTACCCTTATTTTGCAACACATGGTCCATGGAGATGTATTGTATTTGTAACTGAGAACAAGGTTATATCATATAACCTTGTTCATTGAATGAGTGCTCTGACTCTGTGACTGTGGTAGGAATCGAGGTTTTGAACTTTTGGCTGCGCTAACTCCAAGTCCAACTTCCAACTTAGCCTAGGTAAAGTCTTTTTTTTGGCAGTCTCGGGTCGGGATCCCGCAGTGTTGAAAAAAAAATAACCGTAGCTAGACTTACCTGTTTATATAGCAGTCGGAAAGGTGTCACATACTTAGAACTCGAACAAAGAGAAACACTGACATCAGATATTTTATCGGCCATTGCAGCAGGATCAATCCCTAGCAGCTAAGCTATATGGTAGGGGGTCCTAAAGCTACGCGGGTCCTAAAGCTACGCACCACTCCAATGCGCATGCAATTTCAATTGCAAAATGCGCACTCTGTGTGTGGAGCTAGTGACTGCAGTGTGACGAACGATTCCTATTCAGTTTTTGTACAGAGGCTGCAATAAATCGCTAAATACAGAGAAAACCAGCGACTGTTTGGAATTTTGGAGTTATATTCACTCTGATTTCATATTTTCCTATAAGAATATGAACATTATTTAGAAGTTTAGAGACAGGAAATACTTTTTCTTTGCATGATAAATTGAGTGCGTAGCTTTAGGACCCCTCTATATCGGGCGGCGAAATCAAGAGGTGTTCGGAAAACACGGCGGGATTTTCGTATTAGTGAGTTTTGTGATATTTTCTTTTTGGTTATGAATCTTTACAATATTTAACACAAATTTGTGAAAGATGATTTGTTAGAATATTAAAATTGGCATAGTTTGTATCGTTTGTAAACAAAGTGCGTAGCTTTAGGTCCCCCCATCATACATATTAATATGTTTTACACACATACCGTACGTACCGGTATGTACGTTTATCACGTACGTTCATCCCTCCAACTCAGTGTAAAAAGTGGGCGGAGCTTAATCGGATTTTCGGGCCTAGCAACCCTGTTAGCAACGCCTGTTAGCATCGTTTGGCTCAATCTCCATAATGTCTGCGATATTAAAATCCTACAAACTGATGGAATTATTCAAATTTAGTAAGGCTATGAATGTTTATCATTTACACTGACTATCGGTGTACAAACTCATACCGAATTTAAAGGCAATTGCCGGTTATATTACGAATTATCAGTCATTTTGATGAGTGATGCAAAGTGCCAAAATTTATGAAAATATAGCGTAAATTTTATATAGCATTTCAAAATCCTTATTTTCAATATCCCCATAATTTTTTGTTGTTTTAAAAAATATCTTATTACATTTACCAGAATTTTCCCGACCTGATAACGTTAATAGATTACTGTTTCTCGGCTTTATGAGGAAATGCCAGACCTTCAAAATCAGGTTAATTTTTGTTATATTTCTAACAGAAAATTGTTAGATTCGAACTACTATACCAACTTTACGCCCGAAGGAGGGTTATCATCTCGTATTGTTGTGTAAATGATACATAGCAATTCATTTTAGGAGTGTATTAATCCATGTTAGATAATCTTTTTCACGATGAGTTTTGTAATGAAGATAAAAAATCAAGTTCATTCTTGGCACGCGAGCCGCAGAATGATAAATTTTAGCGTGCGCAGACGGGGCTGATCCCTAGTGTGTCGGACGGGATTATCTAGTCCCATACTGGCCATGCTGGTTTCGGGTGGTATATTCTACGTACATTTTCCCCTTGCGATGACCACTGTCCAGTGTTATAGTGCTTAATGTTGATACTTAATCTGTGAAATGAATAGTTTACCGATATCTAAAAATGCTCTAATATACCTGACACATGATTGATCTCATTTTCGACTTTTATTATTTCTTTCGACGTGCATGAATTACAAAAAGTCAATCTTAGAATGTGTACATTGACTGTATATACTCTAGTTAAAAATGAAAGAATTGTCAAGGCTTGGGAAATATCGTGTTAAGTTTGCCCAATGTCATGAGTATCTCACTGTATGTTAAACAGATCACAGAATGACTGTAAACTTTGTAAATTCCACGGCTGCCTCCACGAACTGGGACATGAAGACGACATGGCGGCTCCTGATTTGTTAAAATAAAAATGATGGCAATATTTACAACAATTTTGAATCATACAACTGCGATAAACCAGGCTCTCGTGATTCGGCGGATAGTCCCTATAACCATTGCAAGAAAGCAAAACATAATTTCGTAATGACCTGGGCTGATTGGCACTTTGCGAGAAATGTCTCGTTTTTATACTTTCGGCCATGCAATCTAAAGCACTTTAAAAAAAATCTTTCTAACAGTAGTTTATTAATTTTAAGAATTAAAAAAATGTAGTTTCCATGTTGAAAACGGAGGGAAGATTAGAGAAGCCTTTCGGCTCTCAATCCAGCTCCTCTTCCTCCTCCTTTTGTATATACCATCCCTTTATCTTTCTTATTTCTAATAGTAATTCCTGTTTTTATCGTGTAAATATTAAGTTTTTACCTTTTATCATAATGGGATCCTACTATAAGCTTTCCAGCTGTCCGAGATTACTGATTTTAATGCTACTGTATTTTATTTTGGTGACTGTATTCAATACAGTCAATAAATTGATTTTATTAGCCAATCTGGCTAAACAAATTCAATTCATCGATCAATCAGTCAATTTTCTGCTGGTCCCATTAGCCCCCTTTCTCTGCTACTGACTATAGGTGATAGAGGGAGGGGGGGGGGAATAATCATCATCTCACCGTGCTCACTGCCGCCCCAGACAAGTGTGTTTGATATATTTTAATTGCAAGGGCTTCTCCTCCTCCTTCTATATCTCCCTGTTCTCTCTTTCTTTGTTTTTGCTTTTATATATCTCAAAGATCAGCTCTCCCTATTTAAATTTCCACTGTCTTCTATTATTCATTCCCTCCTGTTATGGTCAAGCTTCCTCAAATAAAGCTTGCCCTAATAATATTTGCCCCTCTGTCATTCTACCGGCCTGCAATCTCCTTTTGGCCCCTTAATTCTTTTTTTCTCTCGGCCTCGACCCCTCCCCAATCTATTTCATCCAACCCTTTTCACTCCCCCAACTCACCATGATTATAATTTATAATCACAAGAGCCTGGTAAAATAGGCATATTGAAGGTCTTACTTTCATTTTAACAAATAATTTGAGTGCCCCCCCCCCCCCGGCGGTCATGCAGGTCGGCTTCATATGTTCCATAATGGTGTAGGCGGTCGTGGAATTTACAAAACATATAGTTGTTTTATATTTTCTGTTTAACATATACCGAGATGCTGATGACATTGGACAAACTTAACACGATATTTCCCAAACCTATATTTTAACTATACAGTCAATGTTCTTGACATCAAGTTGACTTATTGTAATTAAGGAAAGAAATAATAATCACCGAAAATGAAATAATTTATGTGTCAGGTATATTCCAAGCATTTTTAGACATCGGTAAAGTATGAATTTCATAGACTGAGTATCAAAATAAAACACTTAAACTGCACAGTGGTCATCGCGAGGGGAAAAGGTACGTAAAATATACCACCTGACTCCAGTATCGGACTGGATAATCTGAACGGACAGCCAGGGCGATCAGCCTCGTCTGCACACGCTAAAATTTAGCATTATGCGGCTCGCGTGCTAAGAATGAACTTGATTTGTCTGTTCATTACGTAACTCATCGTGAAAAATGTTATCCAACATTGATTGCTACACTCGTAATATTTAATGTTATGTACGATATACACAAAATTATGAGATGATAACCCTTCTTCGGGAGAACAATGGTATAGTAGTTCGAATCTAACTATTTTCTTTTAGAAATATAACAAAAAACAACCTGATTTTGAAGGCCTAAAATTTTCTTATGAATGATGGAGAAAATAAGCTACCAACGTTATCAGGTCGGGAAAATTCTATTTAATGTATTAAGATATTTTTTAAAACAACAAAAAATTATGGGGATATTGAAAATAAGGATTTTGAAATGCTATATAAAATTTACGCTATATTTTCATAAATTTTGGCATATTGTATCACTCATCAAAATGACTGGTAATTCGCTTTCTTACACACACTTGCTTATAATTTCGATATAGGTTGATACACCGATAGTCAATATAAATGATAAACATTCATAGTCTTACTAAATTTAAACGATTTCATTAGTTTTTAGGATTTTAATATCGCAGACAATTTGGAGAGTGAGCAAGAAGATGCTCGTAAGCGTCGCTAACAAGACTGTTAGGCGACCTACCGCGAGAGGGCTTTTATAATGGCGGGCTCCACTGAGTTGATACATAGCCTATAGGCGGTTCACGTACGTGTTATACGCATGCGCTCACACATGCACACAACAACAGGGTAATCCCCCTGCCCTGGCCCCGTTTCCCAGGCCAGCCTAGCCTCTTGTCGAGGCCCTGGCGGCTGCTTTCCGAGCGAAGCGAATTAGGACTGGCGGCCTGGCGCTCTGCTTCGCTCTCTCCCTTGCTTCGCCATGTTCGCTCGGAAAGCAGCCGACAGGGCCTCTACAAGAGGCTAAGGCCAGCCAGGCCCCCACCATCAGTTCGTTGCCATTTCGTCTAATAACCAGTTGGTCCAATAGCCATTTAGTCCATATACCAATTGATCTATTTAGACTAAGTATTAATTTGGCATCATGAATGAAAATTAATCGATTAGCTAGACCAACTGGTTCTGAGACGAAATGGTGGCTAGTAGAAAAAGTGATCGATTGGACCAATGGTTATTGGACCAAATGGTTGTTAGACGAAATGTTGATGGACGGAATGGCATTAGACTAAATGTAGACCATGTTGGTGAGTGGACGAGTTGGCAATAGACGGTCGAATCGGCAGGTCAGCAATTTACCCCGGGTATATCGTATATACCCTCAAGGGCGAAAATCTCCAAGGCAGGGGGGACCAGGGGTTTGAAAATTTTACAAGCAAAAAAAAAAGGTTATCACCCCAAAATGGAAGGTCATTTCGACCAAAATAAATTTGACAAGCAAAAAAAAGGTTATCACCCAAAAAGTAAGGTCATCTCGTCCAAAGTACAATTTTTATTTCGATTTTGAATGATGTATTTCTTTCCATCATATAAGACCAAAAATAGTAGGGGGACATTTGATATTGTGCCCCCCCCTCATATTTTGGGTAGGGGGACGTGTCCCCCTGTCCCCTGATTTCCATCCATGTATACCACCCTCCCCCACCAGCCTCACGCCCCCACGCATATCAGAGGCCCGTCTTACAAGGGGTTACGATTGATCCTATCAGTCTTGTAACTCCATGGAAATCCATCAGTGTCATTTTTTTTTAATACGTACTTTATAAACAATTAAGGGCGAACACTCCAAGCTGTCAAGAAAACGATATTTATACGTATTAATACGTATTCCAGTTCAGTGGGCCCTAGTACCCAATCCCAGCCGTTGGACGACATTGATCGCAGAGGTACGTGTCTACAATCAGTGGCGTAGCTAAGGGGGGGGAGCTGGCACGTGCCCCCCCCCCCTGAAAAAAAATTGGCGGAGCAAAAAAAAAGGAGAAAGAAGAAAAGAAAAAAAGGAAAGGGAGAAAGACAGAAGGGGGAAAAAGAAGACGAAAATGAGCCGAGTTAGACGAGGGAATAAAATAAGGTGAGGGGAAGACTTGCCCCCCCCCCAAAAAAAAAAAAAAATCTTTCATGTTACTATACAAAATTTTCGCTTGCGCTTCGCGCCAGAAATGCCTGTTGGATGAGATTCATATCTTGCTCAATAGGCTGATATGTAGCTTAAAATATCAAGTTTTGAAGTCAATATACAAAACATATTTCAGCTCGGACATCGAGCTTTCATTATTTTTTTTTCATTTACAAATTTAAGTGCTCTGTGAAATGTCCATTTTGTGGTCTACATATTAAAATTCTAAGCTCACGCTGCGTGGTCGCATTGTTTGATTTGCCAAGTTCGCATTGTCTTCGTGTATTCCATAAAGTTATCAAAATATCCATTTTCAGATGTGATTGTCAAACGAATAGGACTATAAATTAGCGCTGCGCGCTCGCATTTTGATTTTATGAGTACTCTATAGTATACGTTATGATTGGGAGTGTTGCCTTTGCCACAATTACTGAGTTGCCAGTTTAGGGTTTAATTTTCTCATTGTCTATTTCTTTCAAACTGCATTCTCTTCACTGTCTCCTTCCACATATTATTCATTTTATTACCAAGGTTGAATACCCCTTTAAGGAGGTAATAGTCTCCTCACCCCAAATCAGTTCTTCTCTTATGCACTTTTTTAAAACTTTCACATCGTAGGCCTGATACTTTGGTCGATACAATAACGTGTGCATTATTTTCCCTATATTTTTAGCTTTTTAGGCATTTGTGCATGTTACACAGATGATATTAACAATGAAAATGCATTCCCCACAATTTCCACTGGATAATGTACCCAAATTTGAAAGGACTTCACACTATCTACTTTACTTCTTCCCCCGATCATGTTTGGATACCCGATATATAAATCACTCCAGCAGGGGAAGAATCGCTCACCTATCAACAAGAACCAAAAATATGTAGATGTCCAAAATACAGGCGACAGAAAAATAATAGTCTCTCTCTCTCTTGCCCTCCTTTTCATGTAGACTGTGTTTCGGGGTACAATTGAAATAACCAGAGGGCGATTTAGAAAAAAAAAACATGTTCACACCAGTTAAAAGGGTACTCGGCACTGAAAATAATTAAATCTGACGTATCAGTAAAATCCAGAGCAAAACGCTAAAATTTTTATCAAAATCTGATAGTATAAATAATTATGTAACAAAGTTACTGTATTTCAAAGTTTATATAATTATGCACGCCATCTTGTATATGCAATAGGTGGCCTGAATATGTCATGACATGCCCCCCCTCCCCCATTTCATGTCTCCTTTTAACAAAATAAGTTTTTGCATTTGCAGTCCTATCATTTTCAGCCTGGAGTACCCTTTTGACAGCCACAAGAGTGGAACTTCAATCCCCTATGGCATTCACTGACCCGACTATCAAGAAGCTTTTATTAAAAGTCAAGTCTACCCCAGAAAAATGTTGATTTGAATCAATAGAGAAAAATCCAACAAGCATAAGGCTGAAAATTTCATCCAAATCGGATGTAAAATAAGGTTATGACATTTTGAAGTTTTGCTTATTTTTCACAAAATAGTTTTTTGCACCATTCAGTGACATGTAAATGAAATAATCGATGTTATCCCCCAGGATGTCCCTCACTCATTTCTTTTGTTTCTTGTTTTTCAATTTTTACAAACTTGACAATAATGACCAACTTGACGACTCACAAGATGTTAAAATAATGGTAATTCCACATATCCAGGAGGAAATAAAACTCCTTTCACATGACAGTGAAGAGAAAATTAGAATATTTCACATTTTGTTTAATAAAATACAAGAGTGGATGGTGTCATCAGTCTCCTCATTTTCATACCAACCAGGATGTGCATATGTTTTGTGAAATTCAGCGAAACTTTAAAATGTCATAACTTTCTTATTTTACACATGTACAATCAGTGGCGTAGCTAAGGGGGGGGGGAGCTGGCACGTGCCCCCCCCCCCCTGAAAAAAAATTGGCGGAGCAAAAAAAAAGGAGAAAGAAGAAAAGAAAAAAAGGAAAGGGAGAAAGACAGAAGGGGGAAAAAGAAGACGAAAATGAGCCGAGTTAGACGAGGGAATAAAATAAGGTGAGGGGAAGACTTGCCCCCCCCAAAAAAAAAAAAAAAATCTTTCATGTTACTATACAAAATTTTGATCAAATTTTCAGATTAATGCTTGTTGGATATATTTCTCTTATTATTCACATCAATCTTTTTTTTGGGGGTGTGGACTTGTCCTTTAACAGGGAAATTCAGTGAAAATTATGACGCTGAAAAAAAAAAATGAGGGGGATAGCAGCCCCACTTACAAAATAAACACCCTGTACGCGTATGTTCAAAAGAACACCATGGGTTAAATCTGGAAGTTTCCAAATTAATGACAACATAAAAAATACATTCTTCGTGCTCTTTTATCACATTCTTTTTTATTATAAAAAGACACAGGAAAATAGTCAATGCTCACATTAAAAAATCACTTACATGCATCAACAATGAAACAAACAAAAATCAAAGTTGACAGTGTTTCACTTCATATGCCTGTCCGTCTCTCATTAAAAATACAGGAAAAGCTTTGCAAATTTACAATTTCCTTAAGATAATCAGCATATATGTTTTAAACCAAAGTCTAGTTGTATCTGGACAAACAAAACCCTTAATTAATATCAAGACTGAATACAAGCTAAGACAAGGAATAGTATATTCTGGAGCATGCCCCCTTTTAAATGAACAGAAAAACAAAAATAACAAATATCGGAATAAACTTGCAGAGTTGCAATCTTAATTTGCATATCAAAATACTGCATGGTACTATAGGACTTGGGTACATGTCTGCAAAATACTACAATATTCACATAGATTATTATCTCTTTCATAATCAAGAATAATGTACAAACTACAAACCCTCCTGTCTATACCTACATTTTGTGCAATTCCAGTAAACGAACAAACTAGTACAAAAAATACAAACATTCATTTTTCATACACACATGCACTTTTTTAAAACAGAAAAAAAATCTTCACATGAAAGTTTGCAAGATAATAGCAAGAAGTTATGCTAATGTATCGTATATGTACATGTAGTTTATCCATTAAAAACAAGTATGGGTCCCCATAATGAAACGCAAAATAAATAAAAAAGTGCTCCAAATAGTGACCATTGGGGGGGTAATAATTTTTTGTTTTTCTTTTTTCAAATTGAACTAACAGGGTAAATGAAATATAATTGAATGTAGTACACAATAATGCAATTTAGAGGTAGCAGGCCACAAAGTTTGAAATAATGCTGTGTGAATCATGGAACGCAATGATTGAATGTTATGTAGGGAAATTTCAAAGAACAAAGAACATTTAGATCAAATGTACTTATTCACCACTTAAAGGTAAATTCCAGTTGTGGTAACGATATCAAAATGAGTTCGTACAGAATCCAATGAAATGACCACCAAAGTGTCTGTTTGTATAAATAAAACATATGTGCCAAAGGATTCTGGAAGAAATTGTGTAATTGCTGAGAAATCAGCAAATAAGCACAGGATTTGGGTCAAGCGTCGGGCCGACATTCAAAGCAATAATAATACACTGTCCCACGCGCACTTATCTGTGTTAGTGATCTTCAGCGTGAACATTTTTCAGCGTAGATTTTAAGATTTCACAAAGTTTAGTTTATGTAACTGTACCAGATCCAGATCCTCGATGATATACTGACAATTAAGCCTGGTTTTACAGACTTTCTCATGAAATCAGTGTTTACTGCAACTACTGGCATTTCTCTTTAATAAAGATTTATCCATAGAGGACTTATATGAACTGTTGCTAGTAACTTTCTTACTGAGTAATGAAATGTCTCACAGCCTACATTGTGTAAACTTTCTGAATATCATATTTTGAAATAAATAATGCAATCAATAGTTTTTAAAAATGTTTAAAATGTCAATATACAGTACAAATGAAATTCGCAAGTTACACATTTTTTCAAGACTGAAAATTTCATTAAATTAATGTATTTGGAAGATGCAATTAAAAGTAACTCACATAAAAGCATGTTATGCAGTCAATGGCGGACCGTGACCCGGAGGAGACAATGATTGGAGGGGCACTGTATTGTTTGTGAACAATGCTTTTCCCTCCAATGCTTTGTCTCCTCCTGGTCACGGTCCACCACTATACGTAGTCTTTTCAAATCAGTTTTTTTTTAAAGAAGATTATTCTGAACTGGAAAGTAGGAATCAGTACAATAAGAACATAATGATCGTAGAGAGGGCAATGGAAAAAAAAATCAAGTAACATCAAACACCATGATCATGTATGTACATTAAACAACAGATAACAGCATAATCAAACACTTTGACCAAATTTTGGTCACATTTTTAGACCATATTACAGAATTTGTGAAAATAATTTCCTTCTTCAAATTCATTTCTCTTACATGAAGCAATTTAGCGTCTTGGAGGAGGGGAGCGTCGGCTTCCTCTATCATAGCCCCCATGATCGAAGCCTCCTCTTTCATAGCCTCGCTCTGATCCTCTGCTGTCATAGGCAGGTCGTTCTGGTCGTCCACCACCATAACTGTGAAATCAAAATATAGCCAGATTATATTGTTTTAGCTGTTATACTGGATTATTATCAAAGTATAGTTAACAGGCAATGTAGCTTAATAAACACACACACAAACTTTTTTAGGCAACATCTACTTTAGTTTTTAATAACAAAATTTGTGCTTTCTTTTTCATAATTGTTTTAGTTGCTAGAATTTCCAAGCATGGACGTTCCCTTCCCTTCACATTAATTAATTCCCTCATTCTACACTCAATGAATAAAATAAAGCAAATCAATTATTACATATATGGTTTCATTTGTAGGAGCACAGGTACTTAAGTTAATTTTGTGAGGTTCTTCTGAGATAATTCTCATGCAAATTTGACTTCTCAAAGTTCACTGACTTCGCTCTACAACAAATTTTGGCCAATCCATCAAAAACAGAATATATTAGACCCACTGTTACTCTGTATAATTTGCTTCCAGTCTAAGACTCACAGAAAGTATAAACCTGTCCGTCCAACAATTATAAATGTCTTAATTATTCATTTCATTTATAGAAAATTAATCTTTTGAATGGAAAAACAGTGGAACACCAATGGCAGCTTTGCCTGCATTAAAATATTAAATATAGCAGCAGTGCTTTCTTTGAAAGCCACTAAGATGAAGAAAAAATATTTAAATAAAATACTAAGTTTGTTGACCTCAAATGACCTTTGACTTTAATCATGTGACCTGAAACTAATGCAAACTTATCAGTGATATGCGTTTACCCTTATGTCCAAGCTTCATGAAACTGATCCATTTACATGTACTTTGAAGGTTATAACATTAACTAGCACATCAATGATGTAGAGCTCATCTGGCATCTCACAAAGAAATTTAATACAATTTTTAATTTCAGCCCAGTTGACACAACTAGTGAATTATATTGGTGACATAAATTGAGGAAACAGAATTGAAATTGATGAATAAATGTCAAATAATAATTTTTTGTGATTTATGAATAAATTTTGTATAATAAACATAAATAATTTTCTAGTCAAAATTTCTAAATTCTGTGTAGAACCATGGTGAACCTCATGTAGATCTCAGATGGAACAAAAAAAATCAAAATCGGTCAACAAATAAGAAGCATTTTTTTAGTTTGGAAAAATATGCATAAATTAGCATATTCAATGAGTTTCAAAATTCTGTGTAGAAATTTTGTATCCCCATCTATCATGTAAAGCAAAGAAAATGGAAATTGATCAACAAATGAAGGAGAAAAGGAATTTTTTGTGATTCATGAATAAATTTTGCATAAATTAGCATGTTTTAGTCAAAAATTCAAAATTCTGTGTGGAAGTTTGATGACCCTCATGTAGCTCTACTAGATGGATGAAAAAAAAAATAAAACTGGCCAACAAAATAAAGATGCGTTTATGAATAAATTTTGCATAAATAAGCATAAGTAATTTTCTAGTCAAAATTCTATGTACAGGTTTGGTGAACCTCAAGCAGCTCTACCAGTTTGAAGAAAAAAAAATCAAAATCGCTTAACAAATAAAGAAGAGGCATTTTCTGCGATTTAGGAATAAATTTCACTTTAATTAGCAAAAATAACTTTCTAGTAAACATTTCAAAATTCTGTGTAGAACTGTGGTGAACCTCATGCAGCTACACCAGATGGAAAAAAAATAAACCAACAAATAAAGAAGCATTTTATGTGAATTTTGAAAAATACGCATAATTTAATTTCACATCAATTAGCATATTTTTCTAGTCAAATGCAGCTGTACCAGATGAAAAAAAAATCAAAATCGGTCTACAAATAAAGAAGAGGCATTTACTGAGATTTATGAATACATTTTGCGTAAATTAGCATAAATAATTTTCTTCTCGAAATTTCTAAATTATGTGTGAAAGTTTGGTGACCCTCATGGAGCTCTACCAGATGGAGAAAAGAAAAAAAAATTGGCCAACATGCATTTGTTTTTTGTCTCTCTCTTCATATTATGATGAAGGTTAATTTATATAGAAGTATTGTAATTACATGTTTAAATTTATTGCTATTTTGTGTTATTCCACGTAGGCACCAGCCAATGTGGAGAACCTCTCGACAGAATTTTCAATTCTTTTAGGTGATCCCCAGGCATTGGCTGGTGCTCAATTTTACACTTCTTTTGTAATGTTTATATTGCTGTCATGCTTTCTTGCCTGGAAATGAAATAAATAAATATAAATTTGTGATTATGAATAAATTTCGCATAAATTAGCATAAGTAATTTTCTAGTCAAAATTTCAAAATTCTGTGTACATGTTTGGTGAACCTCATGAAGCTCTACCAGATGGGGAAAAAAATCAAAATCGGTCGACAAATAAAGAAGAAGCATCATTTAATGTGAATTTTGAAAAATATGCATAAATTGATTTCGCATAAATTAGCATAAAAATTTTCTTCAATTTTTTTTCTCAAAATTCTGTGTAGAAGTTTGGTGAACCTCATAAAGCTTTACCAGATGGAAGCAAAAAATCAAAATTGGTCAACATTATTTGGAAAAATCGCATAGATTAGTATATTTAATGAGTTTCTAAATTCTGTGAAGAAGTTTTGAATCCCCCACCTAGTGCTATCATATAAAGCAAACAGAAATGAAATCGGACTTGAAACGAAGAAGCATTTTGAAATTGTGGACGGACAAAAGACGACAGACGCCACGGTAGTGCTGCAAGTCAGGCGGCATGTTCGGGTTCGGTTCGGCAGGGTTCGGCAATTTAATGCCTAAATTATATTATTAACATAAAAGAAGGAAATGCCGACCCTCGAACAGTTAATCTTGACAAAGATCTGTCATATATTTATAATAAATTTTGTTTCTAAAAAGAATAGTTATAAAAATTGTTGCATAACTTTCTTTTATTTATTTTAATCTTTAAACAAAAATAACAGTCATTTCTACTTTCATTTTTAAAATGAAATAAAAAAAACAAAGAAAAAATATTGATAATGAATGAATCAGGACAGAAATGGAATTACAAAGATCATATATTTTTTCATGATTATTTCATGTGGCTATGATCATGATCGATTACAATGTCATTGCAAACGCTGCACGCAGCTTCTCCGATTGGAAATTGTTAATCGAGAATGTCGAAACAGTAGACAAACAACCTCCACTCAACTGTTATTATACTGGTAAAATTCACATTCCAAAGAATATGAAATGTTTTAGAAAGTCCCTATTTTCTGAAAAGTGGTTAAATCTGGTCAATCAATTACTTTAAAAAGATAAAATATCAGTCCATTCTTGGTCCAGAAAGATCAACGCTACGCGACTTCAAACATATTTCCAACACGAAAATGAGTACATGGGACTCTACTGTGTATTTTAGTGTTGTGAAATCACTCGGCGTCGATCTTCAGAACCAAGATGGAACTGATAATTTATCCTTTCATTTTCAGTAATTGACCAGATTAAACCACTTTTTAGAAAATATTGACAATGGAAAAACGTTTCGAATTCGGAATACAAATTTTACCTGTATAATAGCAACTGAGAGCAGGTTGTTTGGACTTCCTGTTTCAACTTTCCTTACCGTACCAACCATTTCCGGAACGCGATCAGGGAACATGCATTGATTTGGTTTGAATTTTTATCTTTTCTGTTTTTTCTACCCTCATTCCTTCATCTCTTATTTATTTATCTTTTATCTTAATATGAAAATTTCAGAAGGTGAAATATGCTTTACCATTACTTTGTCTGTCACAAGGAATTAATTTATGTATTGTCTTTTTCTTTTTTTAAATACAAAACAATTACATCTACGTCCGATTACAATCACGATCGATTACAGCAATACGTAATTCAACTACACTTTTGAACTGTGTTTAGCTTAAAATGTTCCCACATTTTATGAAGAAAAAAATAAATTAATGTTTATAAAAATATTGAAACTGATAAAAATTCAATCAAAGACGAGACCGAAGCTGTCATACTTTGTCATTTATGAGGAATGAATTTATGTCTGGTCCTTTTCTTTATTAAATACAAAATAATTAGGTCCGATTACGATCACGATCGATTACGACAATATGTAATTAATCACACTTTTATACCGAGTTTAGCTTCAAATGTCCCCTCATTTTATCAAGAAAAAATAAATTCATGTTAAAAATATGAAAAATATTCTTAAGTTGATAACAGTCCAATCAAAGACAAGATGGGAGCTTTCATAGTGGATTTTAAAAATATTTTGGGTGGAATTCTTATTGTGCACAATCACTAACCAATAATTTTTTTATTTATTTTACACTTAAATCTACGTAGTCCCCGCTATTATGCATTTTAATTAGCTAAATTAATGTGCCTTTTTTTTTTTACCGAACTACCGAACCAGGCCTTTGCGTTCGGTTCGGAAGTGCCAAGTTCGGCGAACTTCCGTTCGGTTCGGCAGTTCGGCTACAGCACTACGCCACGGCATTAGCTCATCTGGCCCTTCCGGCCGGATGAACATTTTAAGTTATGACCAGGTGACAATTCCACAAATACCCCCAACATTATCAAAGTTCTTTGACCCTAAATGACCTTTGACTTTGGTAATGTGACCTGAAACTCGCACAGGATGTTCAGGGATACTTAATTGCTCTTATGTTTAAGTTTCATGAACTAGGTCCAAATACTTTCTAAGTTATGATGGCACTTCAAAAATTAACCTTAGGTTAAGATTTTGATGTTGATTCCCTCAATATGATCGAAGTTCATTGACCCTAAATGATCTTTGGCCTTGGTATTTGGACCTAAAATTAAGGCAGAACGTTCAATAATCTCGATTATCCTTATGTCCACGTTTCATAAACTAGGTCCTAATGTCCATCTAAGTTATGATGACATTTCAAAACCTTAACCTTGGGTTAAGATTTCAATGTTGATGCCGACTTCTTGATTATCCATTAATAAACTAATCTCTAAATATTTCTAAAACACAGTATATAGTTTTTACAAACCCAAAAAATATGCATTGACAATTTTTTTATTTATTTATTTTCCACTCGTGGGATAGAACACCCTATCAGCAAATGCTGTTTTTCGTAGGGGTCCATAATTTGCACATGCAATTAGCAAATTTCAGTATGGAAGAGTTTAAAATTCCAAATCCTTTCTTCTTCTTATTCCATGAATTGCACTGGAATTTATCCCCCATCAAATGAAGTAATTAATTCATGTGGGAATATGGGTTAAAACTTTAAGACTAATCAATATAAAAAAGTTTGAAACTGAGGAAGGGCTTTTCAAATTGAAAACAACATGGTTTGGCCAACTTGAGTTTTGAACTAGGAGGTTCTACAGTCAACCTAAAATCAATTCAGATATTACCAGACAGAAATATTCAGGGAATATACTGTACATACTCAGAGCTGCCAAGTTGTATTTTGCATTTTCAGTATTCTTATCCCCCAAAATCAGTATTTTGACCAAAAAAAAATCAGTATTTTTACCGTGTGAGATAAATATGCAGAACTGCGCAACCTCTGGGAATGAAAAACTGTATTCTGTGATTTTTAAAAATGTATTTTTCCCCAAAAAAGTGTATTTAATGCTTGGCGCACTCGCTCATTGCGGCGCTCAAGCTGCATGCAAGCTAAAATGCGCACTGCTCTTGCAGATGAAAAAAAAAAAACATTAAAACATGTGTATATATCTTCACCCTGGTTTTAACAAAATGACTGACAAAAAAACAAGTTACCTGAAATTACATTGATCTAATAACCATATTTGTGTACGTTTTATGAAAAAGAGACATATAGAGATTATTTTTCTCAATAAATTACGTTTTAGTAAAAAAAAAAAAAAACATACTGCCATATTTTGGTTGCAAAAACGTACTAAATACGGCTAAAACGTACTGGATGGCAGGTCTGCATACTGTACGACGTGACATAACTTAAGTTAAAGGACAAGTCCACCCCACCAAAAAGATGATTTGAATAGAACTTAGAGAAAAAGAACAAGAATAACACTGAAAATTTCATCAAAATTGGATCTGAAATTTTAAAGTTTTGCTAGATTTCATCAAACAGTTTTATGCACATCCTGGTCAGTATGCAAATGAGGGGACCGATGACATCACCCACTCACTATTTCTTTTGTATTTTATTATATGAAATATGAAATATTTCAATTTTCTCCTCAATGTCATGTGAGCAAAGTTTCATTCCTCCCTTAACATGTGGGATTTGATTGTTTTAACATTTTGTGATTCAAACAAGATGGTCATAATTGTCATATCCGTAAAAAATGAAATATTGTATAATTCAAACAATAAAAAACAAAAGAAATAGTGAGTGACATCATCAACTCTCTCATGAGCATAGAACTGTTTTGGGAAAAATAAGCGACACTTTAAAATGCCATAGCTTTCTTATTTTACATACGATTTTGATGAGGTTTTCAGCATTATGCTAGTCTGCTTTTTCTCTGTTTATTCTAATCAACATTTTTCTGGGGTGGACTTGACTTGGCCTTTAAAGGAGAATGAAACCTTTGGAACAAGATAGCTTGTGTGAAAACAGAAAAATCAACGAAACAGATCAACGAAAGTTTGAGAAAAATCTGACAAATAATGAGAAAGTTATGAGCATTTGAATATTGCGATCACTATGGAGATCCTCAAATTGGCAATGCGACAAAGATGCGTGATGTCACTTGTGAATAACTCTCCCTATTACTTTAGTATATATTTCACTTGAATTGCCTCTTTCATCACATCTATCAGTAGATCATGTACTGTAAGTAACGGTCTATTAACCGCACCTTTTTCTCGGCGGGATAGAAGCAAAAGTCGGGGGTGCGGTTTATCCACGGTGACGGGTCTGAGCCAGCCCGCCGTAACCCCTCCCGAGTCCCGAACATGTAAGACTTCTGCCAGTTCACAACACATCGAGTGGCCGGGCGTAGCCGCCCAGGGCAATGTCATTTAGAGGGGTATGAGCCGCGGGTAATGGGAAGCGATTATTACAATCTTAATCAAATATTGTCCATAACAAACGCACCCACCTTCATGACACTAATTTCGACTTTATTCTCGATTCAGAGCAGCGAAGTACCCTGGCTAAGTTCAAAGAGAAACCAAGCATACTCGGTAATATTTTGTCACAGCTGAACGAGAGTTGAGCGAGCTGAGAGATAGCTTGCGTTGTATTGTGGCTATGTACATGTAGTGCGACTTAAGCTGGCGCTATTCATTTTAACCCCTCCAAAGTCCGTTTCGCGCCAGCTTATTTTTTCTTTCTCGTTTGCTTTTCATAAGATACCATGTACACCACGCAACGAGAGAGACGGCACGAAGCCGTAAAAAACAATTGGAAAAAATGCCAATTTCTTTGTTTCTTGAACCTTCCTGTAATCCCGTTTCCAAAATTCATGCTAAGACATCAAATGCTAGACAAATTCTGAAAGTGATTGTGAGGTTGTGATGCAAGAAATGTGAATGTTTCTTCCTCCTACGCCGGGAAAGACACATCATAATTTGATAAGATGTACTGCTGGTACCGTATGTAGTTTGCAATGTAAGAACAGCAGTGCTGTGTGTGTGTACATTGCGACTGTGAGATGAGTGAGTGTGTAAGTGGCCAATGTTGTCGGGACCTTTCTTTCTTGCTAACATTTAGATGAATTGATCAAGAACAGCAGATTTCCGCATACCGGTAATCTCTTTGGATACCTTGAAATCTTTAACTGAGTTTTTGTTTCTTCGTACCTCAAATATGCATGTAAATGTGAGAAGGATTTTATTTTTTTTATTTATTTTTTTAGTCCAAAGTTGGGGGTGCGGTTAATACACGGGTGCGGTTTATAGTCCGTTACTTACGGTATTCTTTTTATAGGAGGGCATGTAATACAGATTTTTAAAGAATACATCATGGATAAAGAGTTTGTATCACCATAAGAAAAAGCAAAAAGAGACATTTTGAGAGTATTTTATAGTCCATCAAAGGGAAAGTTGTTCACATGTGACATCACACATCCTTGTCGCATTGCCAATGGGAGGATTTCCATAGCATTAGCGATTGCAATATTCAAATGCTCATAACTTTCTCATTGTTTGTCCGATTTTTCTCAAACTTTCTTTGTTCTTATTCTTTGATTTTTCTGTTTCGACACAAGCCTACTTGTTCCAAAGGTTTCATTTCCCTTTAAGCACTTTTCTCTTATGACCAAAAATGCTAATCAAATTTGGTAATCAAAATTATTCCCTTAGAGTCAAGACAGGTCCACCTGCCTGCTGCCAGAAATACTTGTAAGAAGTTTTCAACAGAAACCAAGTGAAGTTCTGTGCTTCATTTGGCTTTTTCCTATAGTCACATGAAACATCAAAATACTGAATAAGATAGATATATAAAGCAAATTACCTAGGAGAGGGCCCTGGTGCATAATCTCTGGGTTCTCTCTCATAGTCTCTTCTTGGTTCCCGTCTAGCATAGTCTCGGCCAATATCTCTGCTGCCTAAGTCACGCCCACCACCATAATCCCTCCCACCATAATCACGTCCTCTTGGAGGAGGAGGAGCAGCAAAGGCAGGACTCCTACAGCACAAGAAAGGCAAAAATTTTATTTCAAAAAATAATTAAGACCACTAACACATATGTTCAAAATAATTAAACACTTATTTTCATAAATTTGCTCCAGAACAAGTTCTTTCATAAGAAGGCTCTGAATAAAACTATCCTTCGCTCACAAACGATCAAGACTTCGCGATGCTTTCTCGATTCAGATGAAAATTAAGGAGCAATCTCATACTACACAGTGAATGCGATACTGGATAACAATATCCCATTTATCTTCTTATTGAAAGAGTTGATGAACTTCGCGATTGAGAGACGCTATTGCTGGATTATCACGAAACTTTCACTGAAGCGATAAACAATTGCGAATTGCGATATGGATAGAGACCTCATGCTAGGAGTACGTAGAAAATCCACTGCAGAGTTAAGTACATTGACAGGGGAATGCACTTCCTAGTCTTTCGAGAACTCAGCTGATGAAAAAATAATATACTAGACTTTAAAAAATGAATAAAAGGACAAGAGTTACAAATAAAAATTGTTGGGTACTATTAAATGCAACAGCTAGAAAATGAGTTGCATACAGTAATGAGTAATGACTCATGAGTTTCGAGAAAAGGTGAAGGGTGATTTTGCATACTTTGATAACCATTATGAATGGCTGGTTTATAAACATTTTGGAGAGTACTTTTTTAGATTTAATAAACTATTGCAAGCCATGCCATGAAGTAAAGTTTGTTTAAAAAAAAAAGACATATCCACAAAATCTAGAAAGGTCTAAGTGCTTGGCAAATGATGGTAGATTACACACAATTATATTTTCCAAAGATAATTGTGTTAGGTATGGAGGTGATGTCTTAATATCCTATTAATTGAGAAGCTCTTTGCGATATTACTGCATCATTTGAGAAGATGCTACGCTAGTAGAAAAGAGGCTTGAAGATCAGCAAAGAGGGGTCGATTTTTTTACAATTGCGATCACTGCGAATTAATGTATCCATACGCTCTGTACTACATGTAAGTGTATCGCGGTAACATAGCTTCCTCATCTTCTTCAATCCAAGGGAATTGTGAAAACTTCTGCAAACTATGTCCATCCTGTTCATAGTACCCTATTCTGTGTACAAGTGGCAATTTTGAAAGGTAGAGTTGCGTTCTGAAAGAAACATTGGAATCACATTGATACCAAAGAACGGAGCACTGAACCATTACATGTGAGCTCATATTCCAGACATTTTACAATCAGGTAAGAATTGATTGATGCTTTTTTTTTCAGGATTCGGAATTATTCAATGCAAAGACCTTAGACTCCAGAAACTGAAGGTCGTAGAGTATCAATAGGAAAAACCATTTGTTTGATTTAAAAACTATTATCCCTAAATATTTAAGAATTGACAGAAAAGTTCCAAATATACAATTGTTCTTATACCAGATGAGAGGATGAGAGCTTAAGTTTGATAGATTTGGTTTACGCGATGTAGAGTTATACAAATAGTTGCATAAAGGTGGAAGCATTTAGTTGTATAGATTTGGATTGCGCTAGGTAATGTGTTACATAAATCGACCCCTTTCGCTCATTTTAACACAAAAGTTTGACACATCCACTAAGCGATACCTGCGACGTATTGGTGAGCGGCTACGATATGCTGGTTCTCCATAGCTGTAGGAATCACCATATCTGGACCCTCTGCTGTCATCTCTGTAGCTACCACCACCACCTCCACCACGGCTGAAGTCTCCACCACCACCGCGACCAAAATCGTTGCTGCGACTATAGTCGCTACTACGACCATAATCGCTTGAAGAGTAGTCTCGAAATTGGCCTCGCGGTGATCTAGATGGTCCGCCAGATCTGCCCCTGTCGCTATCCCGTCTGCTGTCATATCTTCCTCCACCACCACCACCATCGTATCTTCCTCCACCCCTGCCACCGCCGCCTCTTCCACCACCGCCGCCTCTGCCTCCACCACGACCTCCACGACCATTCTGGACACGAGATGGTTCCACCATAATGCGGCTTCCCAAGAAATCGTGACCATTCAGAGCTTTCAGGGCTGATTCTGCTTGCTCAGCATTTTCAAACTCAACAAACGCGAATCCAGGAGGGTTGCGCGCCATCCAGATATCAACAAGGTGACCATGTTTGCTAAACTCTCTTTCAATGTCTTCCTTCGTTGTGCTGTGGTCAAGGCTGCCCACATACAGTCGGCCGGCTAAATATTGGTCTGATATTGTGAAATGAGAATGGTATCATACACATAAAAAAGAAATGCAACTACATAAACTATTGTCACATATCATCGTAGATCTAGATCTGGTACATTTACATAAACTGAACTTCGTGAAATTATGAAATCTAGGTTGAAAAAAAACGATCATACTAAAGATCACAAACACAGGGAAGCACATGTGGGACAGTTTATAATATTGCTTGGGAAGAGACCCGACATTCTGGTAAAATGTAATGCTTATTTTGCATATTTCTCAGCACTTAAACACCACTGGAAACAAAAGTAATCCAAAAGGTCAAGCGCGCAAAAAGTTTAATTTTTTTATTTATTGCATGTGCGTACATTTACTTTATGAGTTGGTATGGCCCCATATACTGTTTGTGTCAGTGAGTACCGGTACTCTTCCTCGGCCTCAAGGTCATGCATGCGAGCAAACATCACAGAATTGTGTGCATGCGTATATTAAAAGCTCCATCTAGCTTATGGATATTAATGGATTGGATTCTGTGCGAACTACAAACTCATTTTAAAATCATTACAACTGGCAGAAAAATTACATTTGATGCCAATGGATAATCCATGAATCATTAGTATTCCCTAATCTTATGCTTTAGATCTCCTTTTTTTCCAATTTTTTTTTTTCACCAATCCAATGTGGAATCACAGGACTTTGTGGGTAGAGCAAGAGTTCATTGACCTGCCCTAAAACTTACTCTACATTTCATTCAACTCATGAGAGAGTTGTAAGCATAAATCAGTACAAAATGCTTAAAATCCAGAGCACATTCTTGGACTATCCATTGCCCATTGGCATAAAATAAATTCTATAAATGTTATAATACATTCATAATGAGAAAATTTTGTTGATCGCTGATGTGGTTTACGGTACACCATGTGGAGTGTTATAGAAACAGTCTTCACTCCTGAAGACAGACAGTCAACCTGTCCGAAACGTCGAGTCTCTCTACTGCTTCTAAAAAAATACTCATCATCTTTACTCGCCGACTCAAGCCAGCAACTCCTCATCCATCCTACTACTCAAGCTGTTTCTTCAACTCATCAATCTCTCCTGATTTACAGTCCTTTTCAGGACTACTTTCAAGAAAATAATACTCTACTCTCAAAGCTCCACTTTCTCGCCTATCCAATTCCTTTTCTTCTTCTTTCCACTGTTTCTATAACACTCCACATGGTGTACCGTAAACCACATCAGCGATTGTACATGCCCCCATGCAAACCTTCAAACAACATCCAAAACTTTGTTGGCTTTGCCAGAATTAGTGATGTAGCCGAACTGCCAAGCCCAACAAAAGTTCTGAACAGCTTTAAACTGGTCTAGCGCGCAGGATATTTTAGCATCGAGGTGAGAATCATGATATTTATCGACCAATGCACATATTTTTAATCAGTTATTTCATGTGATCCAATGCCAATTCGTCCAATTGCCAACTCGTCTACTATCACTTGCTCTACCATCCACATGGTCTACAGTAATTGCCATTTCGTCCACACACCATTTCATTTAATAACTTGGTCTAATAACCAATTAGTCCATATACCATTTGGTCTAATTAGACTTAGTGTTAATTGGGCAAAATGACGGAATGCCATTAGACTAAAGGTCACATTTTTTTTCATAAGTTGGGTATGCAAAAAGGATGGCGGATGAACAATTTTCCACACAGTGCCATGGATAAATTGTTGAGTTACATGTACATCACATCATCTTGACCAAATTTATTTAGTAAGATCTTATTTTGAAGCTAAAACTAGTATAGGCTGAATATATTACTATAAATTAGAAAAATACAATATCAGGAACAAAAACTATAGCACATTAAGTTTAAAGTAACAGGGGTGGCGGGGCAGGTGAGGTGGATGCGGTGAATGGTAGAATGTTAATTTTACTTAATTACAAACTTATATGACTGTGAGCCTCATTTTTCTAGGCAGTAGCAGGGAACAACTACATGTACATGTAAATGTTATTAAATTTCACAATTTTGAAAATGTGCAGGAACGAAATACACGTGTACATGTATATCAGCTCAGATCTGCAACCTAATCAATTAATAAACTGGAGTAATTTGGTTGATTAATTTGTAAACTCAATTTTTAGTACAAAAGTTGTGTATCATTGCAACAAATATTTCTACCCATGATGTAGTCATTTTGCCAAGCACATAAACAGTGACAGGCATTTTGGGAGCAAAAATGTGAAATGAAATATTGTTAATTAGTGTGATTAATATGCATACAATATCATATAATTATTCAATTTTTGTTACATATTTAATTATTGATGTTACAAGATGAAAACTGCAAAATACTAGGGTGATCCAATGTTGCATTAACTTTTGACACCATTTTATGTGCAGCAGATCCAATATGAGAAAAACACATTTCAAAATTCATATTTACATATGTAATAAAAAAATAGCTAACGGTATTAGTCATTTTAAGGAAAAATAAAGGTACTGTACAAGCCGTTATTTTCGCATATTTTTCGTAGATATCAAGCAATCAGTTTCATTATATGTATTTAAGTCAAAATTTAGGCAATTCATTTTAAACAGTTATTCATCAAGTTTGTTTGTATAAATTTTATTTAGGCATTATAGGCACCCCTACATGTATATACCCTAGCTCAGTCATTCTCAATTACTTTTATTGAAGCTCCACATTTCTTGTTGAGAACCTGCACTGCTCCACTAGCGCTAACGAGCGAAATATTGCTGAGGGGCCCCTGGTGGGCTTGAGGGGGCAGAGCCCCTTGAAGCTTTGGAATATGAGGCTTTTTAAATGGCCAAGATGGGATCTAATTTGATACAAGAAACACAAATGCACACAAACTACACAATTTATTATATTTTGATAAGTGACTTTTCACAAGATACCAGCCATACCGCTAGTTCACGATGGCATGAACACATCACAGCAGGCAATACCTTGCAGCATTTCTCTTTCACAACCTTGGATTTTAAATAATTGGTTTCGGAAACAAAGTTTCTGATTTTCAATATGTCTAAAACTACTAACTTCTGTGAAAATTATTTTTTGGTTAAACTTACCCGACTTACTTTTCGTGATGCCACATTAATATGCAAATTAAGAACTTTATTTTATATCTGTATATATGTCACCACATTTTCCGATATGATGGGCTTTGCCAGGAGTCCAAGTTGTTGATTAAAAGCATGGCTTTATTGTCATTTCAAATGCTGCATCTGAGCAATTCATCAATTTTCAATGTATAATCTGGAAATGCGAAATTACTAGCCGTATAAATAGTTGAAAACGTGATAGATATCCGACAAACGGGGCCATCAGATCACTTGTGATCATAGAGATAATTTGTATAATAATACCTCTATCGTGATGCACATACTATTGAAAGTCGCACATGAATCCATACACCAAGCATATAAAAACCATAACGTTAGAATAAATAAAACTAAAATCAATAAAGACTTAAGTTTAAAATATAACTGACTTGCTTTTCAAATGAGTTTTTTTGTGCAAAATTATCATCAAACATCAATTCTACATACATATTTTTCCCATTTTTTCATACCGGCTCCCATGTGCCACTCAGTAAGGTTCGGTGCGCCACAAGTGGTGCGCGCGCTGCTATTTGAGAATCCCTGCCCTACATGTAGCTACTGTATTGGGGATACGCCTAGCCAGGAGGCTCCTAGAGATTATTGTATATTATTCAATCCCTTCTCGGCCTATGATAGTCACTGATCGATCTCTGGCCCTCTTTCGACCAGATACAGTCATGTAAGTTTGATTGCCGCATTAAGGGAAAGTCCCTGCATTACCTATAATGCAATGCGCAATTTATTTCCATTTTTCAATACATTTTTTCACGCAATTGTACAATTGTCGTCTGATCATCAGAAAAAGTCCTATTAAATTTCGCCAATCCTCTGTAATTTTACGCCCAAATGAAAATCAACTTTTGACCTAGTCTAGTCAATATTGTCCTAAAAAGATTCATTTTTAATGTCTTTCCGCACATTTCTCTGTCAAATTTATACTGCTTTTTTGCTGTAGATCTACATATTCTGGTCTGCACAGTTATGTCAATGCATTTTGTGAGCGGTCGTTAGCGATGTATGTGAAAATGTTTATGCAAGCCTGTTTTCTTGTTTCTGCAATGATTTTCATAGCGCTAACGTTTGCTGCTGTAAGGTGGTGTGACCTTAATTCGCGCATAACCTATTTTTGCGTATGGTCAAATATCTCTTTATCTAATTAATATCTTGAAAAACAGATATCACCGAGAAAAAGCGACCCAAAATTACTCAGTATGGTAATTTTCTTGAAGGCAAGGTCTCAAATGGTGAAAATATTAGCAAAACATTGACGAATTTTGTTACCTTTTGCGTCCGCTCCGAGAAATTCTGATCTTCTTGACAAGCATAAAGAAAATGCCAGTTTGCAAGCAGAGGTCTCCAAAGTAAAATGTGATACCAACCGAATTTATGGCATTTTAACCTTCATCTGATATAATTATCTTAACTTTGTCTGATTGATTTTTTTTCTAAAGCTTTGCAAAACGATTGTGCGGAAATTTATTAAGGTCACACTTTTTCAGACTCGCTAGAGTCTAACGTTAGAGATGATTATCTTTAATTTTGGTCTAGTTCTGTTTTTCAAAATATTTTTTTTGTAATACTATTACTAATTTACTATTACTAATAAAGACAAAAATCGATGAGCCCCGTCGGGTGGATTTTGCACTAACTATCTATGACGGCTGCACGATCGTGAGCCGTCTTGTGTACGAGGAGAAATTTAAACAAAAATTTAATGTGAAAAAAAAACTCCTCGAAAAAGACGGCCGCCAGCTGTCTAAGACTGAGTAGACTAAGTAGGTCCACATGGCACATGTTTGCACCATTGGCATTGCACTCATACTCATAGTCATAGCTCATCACGCGTCTGAATGGACTCAATAAAAACACACAAGCGTGCACTCACACAAAATCAGCCGACATAACGACATGACATGGTCATTTATAAATTATACATTGACATTACCGTATGGTTCATTTCGATCCCATTTTACGGTATTTTCACAAGATAACTCACTTAGAATTGTATACCAAACAAAGCTATTATTAAATATTCAGATTCTGATTAATATCGTCACGAAGAACACTTAACATAAATAATATTTTGAAAGGCCAAATATTACCTCGCATTTTGTTCCTTGAAGCCCTTCGACGACGCCAAAACGAAATGAAGCTTCATTAAGTGCGCGCGCGCCGCATGGGCGAGCTATAGCGCTAGCGCGCATAGCCTATAGCTGAGAGAGCTAACTGGCGAGGAGCACGCACGGATCACAAATTGAAACTTGATACGAGTAAATAGCCTAGTTTTTAGTGGCGTAACTTTTTTTGTTTTGAATAATATTTTATTTTCTTCCTCTTTCAAATCAATAAGTTTACAATCACAATGCATATAAATCAAGATTCTGTACATGTATACGATACAAATAAATATATTAATATCAATGAGATTACAAATATTTTTATAATTATTACAAATTAAGTTAACTGCCAAATTCCACATAACATTGTGAAAGGAGAGGGGGAAAAACCCATATCAATCGACAAATCAAAAACAGAGTTTGTCAAAGATGACTTTTTTCCCTGAATAGAATAGAAATAATTTTGCACATATTAATTGTACAAGAAAAAAAAGGACAAAAGATCATTTATTTTAAAGGTTAATTAGAGGAAGGTTATACACACTCACCTTACCCCCACATGGGGCCGCGGAACCGGGGGGGGGGGGGCTTCAGCCCCCCACTTTTTTCCGAAACCGTGTACAAAAATGTAAAAATTACCATATGATTGTGATTTTTAGCATGGTCGGCTAGCCCCCCCCCCCCACTTTGAAAACCGTTCCGCGGCCCCTGCCCCATACCCCCTCCCCCCTCATCTCTCTCCCCAGACACTCACACGTACAAGCTCACTTCAACTCACCACCACCACTAGCGTACCTAAAGAAAAAAAGAAAAAGAAGGGAAAAGAGAGGAGAAAAAAAAAAGAAACATAAGAGGAGGAAGACGAATGAATAAAATAAAATGGGGGAAGACTTGGAAAATAATTTCAAAAATCTTTCATGTCGGGATATAAAATTTTCGCTCGCGCTCGCATTGCCTTTTAGTGATTTACATATCTTGCTCAATATGGAGCTTAAAATATCAAATTTTGAAGTCAAAATACAAAACGTATTTCAGCTCGGAAATTGAACTATCATTATTTTGTTTGCTTTACAAATTGATTTTTTAAACCTGTAAAAATTTTTGTTTTATGGTCTGAATATATTAACATTTTCTGCTTGCGCTGCGCGCTCGCAAAATTTGATTTGTCAGGTACCTATTATTTTCCTGTATTCCATTAAGTTATCAAAATACCCCTATTCAGGTCAGATTGTCAAAACGTATCAGCTATATATCCCTGCACGCTCGCATTTTGATTGGTGAGTTATGTATCTCAATATTAATTCTAAAACAAACTACTTAAAATCCCCATTTGATGACAGTTTATCAAAAATTACGGCTCGCGATTACCGCTCGCATTGATTGTTGAAAGATATTATCTCATGCATCTTATTCATAATTACAAAAGTGTGTTAAAATAATGTCCAGTTTTCAGGCCATAATATTAACAGATTTCGCGCTCTCATGCTTAGGAAGAGAAATAGGAAGATTTTCATATGATGACATAATGTCCTCATAGAATGTCCCGGTCCTATATGTCAAATCTCAAAGTAATAATAATGAAACATATCAGCTCTTTTTAAACTGTGATCCATATCCACCTCACAATTTTCCCACAAAGTGCTTGAAATACAGAGCTTAAATTGTCCCTTTTTCAGATAGGAACATCATATATTTTTAGCTCGCGCTTTGCGCTCGCTTTATTGGTTTTCACAGCGGCGTAACAGGGGTCGGTGGCCAGGGGGGGGGCAAGAGCCAAAAATTTCCCGGTCATATCATGGTATGAACAGGCGTAATGGTGTAATGAGGCGACTATTTTGAGAGGGCCAGATATTGCATATAGGGCAGAATTTATTTTATTTTTTAAGTTGTGAGCGAGCGAAGCGAGCGAGCAAATTTTTTTACCTTTTTGATACATAAAAATCCAATTTTTGTGATAGATTTTGAAATGATCGATATCCAGAAAATAATATATTTCACTCTTTTCTCTTCCATTCCTTTTTTGTGGTCTGAACGCCACTGTGAACAGGATTCTTTATTTGCGGCATATAGAAGTAAAAAAAGAGTAAAAAAACGAGGGGCGCAGTATGACACATGTGCTAAAAAGCTGCTTAATAATGAGTCCCGAGCGAGCGAAGCGAGCGAGAAAAAAATCACCTTTTTCATGAGAATCTACCTTTGAGTTTTTTTTTGAAATTATATTCAGTAAATAAAATGATATCCTACACTTTTCCTTTGCTTTTCTTTCCTCCTTCTTTTTTGTTCTTGTTTGTAGAACTTTTGGGGGCCAATGGCTTAACCCTTCCATACTCATATATGGCAGTGCTGTGCGGTTGGGGTCCGGGGCGGAGCCCCCCGGAACTTCTTGATATCAAAGCCACTTAAACCTCGCAGATTGCCGCTATTTTAATCAAATCGCGAGTATATACAGAATATAGCTTTTACACAACACATTTATTCAACCCAGTTGCGTAATGAACCAAATATTTGAGGTGGTAAAACATAGCATTGTGGGAAAATTTACATCCTACATCCACTGCATGTTGGTTCTACTCTTTCTATTTGTCATTATATTGAGTTTTTATGTATTGTTTTTTATTGTTCATATAATATTGTATATTGTACCTTTTTAATGGATGTGAGTAAATTTAATTGAATTGAATTTGTTAAAAGTCGCCATAGCGTGCAAAGCGAGCTGGAAAATTGCCTATTGAAATTGAATTCTAATTATGTGATAGATTTTTCCATTATATTCAGCAATGCTGACAGCAAATAACACATTTCATTGTTTCCATTCATTTTATTATACGTTGTCTCCTGTATAATTTATTTTATTTCCTCTTGGGTTTGGAAACAAGACCCCCCCCCCCCTCCCCGCGCCTGTACGCCAGTGATTGAACGTGATTGAACGGGGGCGTTATAGAGCCATTTGATGGTTATAGATGAAGAGCCCCTACTGCTTTGCATAAAATTTTACAAGCTTATAGCACAATGTTGCGTGCAGTTCATCTTTCTTCCCGCTCTTTATTTTCAATCCTCGGCAGCCCGGTCGTGTTATTATTTTTTTTTCTTGTCCCTTTTGTTTGTTTTCTAATTTAGCTTATGACTAATTCCATTCTTCCTTCGTTTCCCGCTATTGTTTGTCATTTTGTCATATTTTAATTTATTTCCAATCAAGCTACTGCATTACATAAGCCTATTACGGAATGATTTGTTCTTTGTCAAATGTTCTTCTTTCGTACATTTTCCCGCTTTTTTTCCTTTTCCATTTCAAAAAAAAAATCTTCGTTTTCTTTTTCCCTTTCCCTTTCCTCCTTTCCTTTTCCCCTTTCCTCCCCCTTTCCCTTTCTTTCTGCCTCCCTTTTTTTTCTTTTTCCCGTTTTTTTTATTTTCCCGGTGAAATCCGCCAGGGGGGGGCAGCTTGCCCCCCCTGCCCCCCCCCCCGCCTGTTACGCCACTGGGTTTTCATGATAAGAAAGGTATTTAGAATACCCAAATTCTAGTTCGAAATCTGAAACACGCGTTTAGATTGTTGTCTATTTAAATCATTATCCAGTTTCAGATCACAATATCAAAAAATTGTCTGCTCACGCTTTGCGCTCGCATTATTAAATTAAGTAGGAAACTTTCCAATTACTCATCCTTTTCATGATTTACAAAACATGAATAGAGTGTCCGGAATTTTTCCGCTCGCGCTTTGCGCTCGCATCAATTGTTTAGTTATATACTTATCCTTTTTACGATTACAAGAAGTGCTTAGAATTTCCATTCTTCAGGTAGAAATATCAAAATTTTCAGCTCGCGCTTCGCGCTCGCATTATTTGATAGTATATATGTAACGTCTTAATGGCTAACAAGCAGCCGTTAACAGATCATTTTTTATCAGATCAAAACGCATATTAAAAATTTCTGCTCGCGCTTCGCACTCGCAGCAATTATTTAGTTGGATACACATGCCGTTTAGGATCATAAACATTGCCCAAAATGTTTAGATTTTAAGACAAAATAGAAAAATAAACAAAAAGCTCGCACTTTTTAATTAGGACTACCCCTTCAAAGAAACAAACAAAAATTATCTTCGAGCGGCCTATCGGGGAAAATGTGGCTGAAAAAAAATTCCGGACCCCCCCCCCCCCCCCCCCTATTGGCGAAGGCTGGATCCGCCCCTGAACGTATACCCAACCCATGTACGATACATCCTGCTCTGGTACAACTATCTGTATTTCAACAAATAAACAAAACAAAACAGAAACAATTAAAACGAAGCAACCAATTCAACCATAGTATTAAGAAAGGTATGCATTATTTGTTCCCATTTTCTTAAGTGCACCCCAAGCTTCCCCCTTTTAAACGCTATTTTATATTCCGTATCTCTTTACCAAACTGTCACTTTCTGTACGGTTGGCCATATTTCCTGTTTTCTTGAACTAAAAATAAGTAATAAGAAAGTTATAGCTGCTTTAAAATTGAGATCACTAATACTATGTAGATTTCAAATTGGCAACTGGGTAAGTAAATTATGACAAGGGGCAAGGACAACTTTCCCATAGGCCATGTACTTTATTATCAGGGATTTGTGGTTTTCTCCTAAGTACCCATTCCCCTGGGGCAGTAATCTAAATATAACCCAGGTATTATATTGTTTTATGTCTTCATGAAAGAAAAATATAATTTGAAATAAAACTTTTGGGAAAAATGACATTTGAGCCATAATATGTATTGGAGTACATGGAAGAGTAGTCCTTGCCTTACATCACGATGACATCCCATATGCGGACAATTTGAAGTCTCCATGGGTACAGTGATTACCAATATTTACAACTTTTAAAAATTCATAACTTTCTTGTTGTTTGTCCAATATTGTTCAAACTTTCACCTATCAACTTGTCTGATTTTTCTTTTCCTTAGAAAAACAAGTTTTTATTTGGGTTGGATTCCCCTGCTTGCACTTAGCCAGGAAGACGTTACATATTTCAACAATCAAATAATGCGCGCGCGAAGCGCGAGCGGAAAAATTGGAGATTTAGACCTAGAACAGGACACTCTATATTCATGTTTTGTAAATCATGAAAGGGATGAGAAAGGGGGGATATTCCTACATTAATAATTCGAGCACAAAGGGCGAGCAGAAAATTTTTGATATTGTGAAAAGGATGAGTAAGAGGGGATCTTCCTACATTAATAATGCGCGCGCAAAACGCGAGCAGAAAATGTTTGTATATATACGTTTTGAACTGATCGAAAAGTGCCTTTTAAAGACTGCTTGCACTTAGCCATGAAGACGTTACATATTTCAACAATCAAATAATGCGAGCGCGAAGCGTAAGCGGAAAAATTCGAGATTTAGACCTAGAACAGGACACTCTATTCATGTTTTGTAAATCATGAAATGGATGAGAAAGGGGAGGGGGTATTCCTACATTAATAATTCGAGCACAAAGGGTGAGCAGATTGAACATGCGCGCGCGTGTTTCAGATTTAGACCTAGAATCTAGGCATTCTAAATACATATCTTTTATCATTAAAATATTTGATATTCCGATCTGAAAACGGGAGTCGATTTTAGCTTTATATTTCAAACACTTTGTAGGAAAATTGTAAGGTGGATATAAATCGCACATGATAAAGAGCTGATATTTTTTATTATTACTTTGAGTTTGAGACATATAGGACCGTGACATCCTTAGGACATGTTATCATATATGAATATGATGACTATAGGGTTCCTTCCTTCTTCCTATGCATCTTGCTTAGCGCGAGATTAAACAAAAGGGACAATTTAATTATTAAATTGATATCTTATTCATTAATGCATAATGAGGGCGCAGGATCTGATGATATTATGTCCTGAACACTGTACATTTCAAGTACTTTTTTATTATGAATAGGATGCATCAGTAATCAGTTGATATATTTTAACCATTTAATGCGAGCGCAAATCGCGAGCCGAAATTTTTGATAAACTGTCATGAAAAGGGGATTTTGAGTAGTTTGTTACATAATCAATATTGAGACATACATGCAAGCATGGCATGCAGCGCTAGTACGTTTTTACAATCAGACCTGAAAAGGGATATTTTGAAAACTTTATGGAATACATGAAAATAATAGGTACCTGATAAATAAAAAAAATCGCGAGCGCGCAGCGCGAGCGGAAAATGTTAATATAAACTGACATTTTTACAGAGCACTTTTAAAAAATCAATTTGTAAATCACACAAATTAATGAAAGTTCGATTTCCGATGAGAAATATGTTTTGTATATTGACTTCCAAACTTGATATTTAAGCTCCATGTGAACAAGATATGTGAATCACTTAACAGGCAATGCGAGCGCGAAGCGCGAGCAAAAATTTTATATAGTGACATGAAATATTTTTTTTCCAAGTGTTCCTCTCATCTTATTTTATTCACTCGTCTTCCTCCTCTTCTTTTTTTCTCTTTTCTTTTCCTTCCTCTCTTTTCTTTCTTTCCCTTTTTTTTCTTTTTTGCTCCGCCAATAAGGGGGGCCCCCACCTGGATCCGCCTATGAAAACGTGTATCAAAATTTCTGTTCACCCTTCGCGTTCGTAGTAATTATTGCAGGCACATCTTTTTTTTCATAATGTTCAAACTTTAGGAAAAAATACATACAATTTCAAAAAAAATTTGCTCGCGCGCTTCGCGCTCGCATTATAAAATAAGGATTATGATAAGAAGTGACTTATAGGACTACCCCCTTGGCCCCTTCAAAGAAACAAACAAAAAATCATCTTCGAGCGGCCGATCGGGGAAAATATGCCTGAACAAATTCTGGGCCCCCCTACTGACGAAGGCTGGATCCACCCCTGAGATGGGTATCTAAATGAACAATAGATGCGAACGCGAAGATGAAAATTTTGATATTTCCATCTGACAAAAAATTCTATTTAATCATGAAATGGGTTTTTGCTACAGAAATGATGCGAGCGCGAAGCGCGAGCTGAAAATTTTTATTTTCCAATCTGAAATGGTGGACATTTTGAGCGCACGATTTTAAATAAAGAACGATTTGTGTATCTCATGGGATCTCATCTCGCTTGCTGATTTGTGTAACATTACAATCTTATTTAATTTTTGCACATGCTGAATTATTGGGGGGGGGGGGCAAAACGATATGTTTGCCTCCCAGTATTTTCATTGGTGGGGCGATCGCCCCTGCCCCCCCCCCCCCAGGATCGACGCCTCTGCTTCCCTCTTCCTTTCCCCTTATCTCTTCCCCCTCTTTTTCTCTTTCTCTTCTTCTTTGCCTCCTTGGCCTTTTTTCTCTCCCTTAATTTCTTTTCCTCTCTTTCCCCTCTTTGGCGCCCCGGTTTGCGCCCCCTTTTCGCCTAACGAAAAAGATACCCAGCCCCTTAACAACCGTGCATTTAAAACGGTAGACTACACTCTATTTACTATTTGAATTTGTGCTAAATTGTCAGATTTATTTACGATAAGTCGTAATATCTTTATTTTGTTCTCGTGTGTATGCAGTATGGAAGCTTGCGCGTAAGTTCGGATGGCCGAATACCATAGAGAGATATATATATATATAGGCCATAGAGATGTATACTAATAATACATCTCTTTGATATAGGCCTAGTAATATATGAGTCTATGCCGAATACCAACCCCGGCCCTACTGGTAACGGGCACCTCTACGGTACCATACCGTATAATCGCGCATGCGTATTTTTCGCCACGTGGTGTAATGCAACATGGCGACTTCTCCAAACAGGTGCTGTGCTTTTTCTGTCACCGACAGTTATTTTGCCACTTCTAGTGCAGATGGCAGACTTTCCATTTGGGATTCTAAAACAGGAGAGGTTAAGCAACATTACACCCCAAGTTCCCATCTATCATCGTCATGTACCTGCTTGGCATGGCAGCGAAAATTACGTCGATCCGAGGTATGGACTATGGTATGGTATACAATAAAAAATCATGAATGTGTATATGCGTGCAATGGGAAGAATATTTTCACGAGATGAAACTGAAAGATGTAAAGTTCCATTCAACTCGGCTAATAACGCCTAGTTGAATGGAACTTTTAATCTTTCATCGTTACATTCATTATTTGTTTTATATAGGCCTAACTCATATAACTTATAAGTTACAAAGTTTTTAGAAATGTAAAAAAGGAATAAAAAAGATAAAGATTTAAAAATAAAATTTAGGTTGGCCTATTTCCTAATCCTAGCCTAGCCGACCTAGCCAGGCGGCTTCTAGAGAGTAAAAATCATTTACTGACGTAAGGTCACTCTCTTGAAGCCAGGCCTTCTATCCCATAGACCCACACAAAAACATGTCAATGGAAGCCAAGGCAAAACCTGAAACTTTCACCCCCGAGATTTCTACTTTCCTTCTAAAAGATCTAGGTAGCTCTAAATCATGTACATGGGATAAAACTTCATTTCCGACATTTCTACGCTCTCTTTGTTATTTTTAAAACAAGAATTCATCAAAAAAATGAAAAAATATTGTGAAAAGACGGAAGAGACTTGCTCGATGTTTTCTCTGATAATTGCTAGTCAGTGGATTACATCATGTATCGATAGCTCATCAGCCCTTTGCTTTCATGTTTGTGACGCGAATTGCTTCATGGATCTGAGTCGAGTACGCAGTCAGTTTGATCTGCGCTAACTTCATGCGCGCAAACACACACACATACACAAAAAGGTAAGTACTAAGTAGACATACAATGATACACATGATTATACTGAGGGAGCGCTGGCGCGCGTACCGTGCAATGGAAAAATAAAAAATGCACGGTCACCGTGCAATGGAAAATTACAAAATGCACGCAGTAAAGAATGGACCAAATATTGAACACCTTTCAACCAATCAGATGGCAAGAATCTTTGTTTGAGTTATATAATATTGACTATTGTCACCGAGTGAAGTCCGAAGAGACAATAGTCAATAGCCTATCTCTGATATGCGCCGGGCTATAGTGGGCAAGTTACTGGTTGCGCGAAGCAGACTGATGGGCGAGGGCGAAGCCCGAGCGCCTATCATCACTGGTAAAGTCATCGATATGCATATATGGTTATCATACAGTAGAGGCGCACGGCCAATATGGGAGACTCTCTCCAATAGGGGAGACAATCTCCCACATTGGAGACTTGCTTTGCAAAAGGACAAAAGAAACACCAACAAAAGCATGATTTTTTCCACCCAAAATTTTGTCTCACTGAGGTCAGAAGCCCATTTGTTTTGTGTGTGATTGACAACAAAAATCCTTATCAAAACAAAAGTAGACGGTGCGGTGAAAAGGGGTAATTTTTCATGAGGAATCTGCTTATCACATTTTTATTTGCCGCCAAGGTAATCCTTTTGCAGCAAATGTAAACAAAGGAAATTGGACTCCAAAACTGGAGACTGTCTCTGAAATTGGATACCCAAATTCTTTACAAAAGTCTCTTATATTGGAGATTATCTCCCACATTGGAGACAGTCTCCAATATTGGCCGTTGGCCTCTACTGTCATATGTGTGACATACTTTTTATTATGCATCATTCATGAGATAACCCTTATATGGCGATCAACTATTTTTTAACCAATCAAATATCATCGCAGTCTATGATTTTATTGGGCGAGTTCATTCGTATGTCACTATGTGGGCAGGGTTCATTCAGAAAATCGAAAATTTAATAAACCTTTCGTTTCCTCATACTGTATTTCTTTAATTTTTGATATATTTGATTATTTATAATAATAAATATATGCTTTTGTGTTGAACATTCTATTTAGAGCTTAATTGAACAATTATTTGTTTTCTCTCTGACATCTTGTACCCGCTTTGAAGTAGCACCGGGAGTTGCAGTAGATTTACCAGGGATCGAGTGGTCTTCCCTGCGGCTAGCTGGCACTGGCGGCTTCTTTCTCACTGCTCCCACTCTCAGTCTCAGAACGTACAAAGTCAAACGACAATGGCAGAGTCTGGTATATTGCACTTTTTCTGAATCCAGTCGGTAAACTTACGAAACATTCCTCTCCATTATTTAAGTACTGAACATATCGCTGAAGCCTGCAGGTCCTCAAAGTCATCTATTCTGAGCTATTGGGCAGCATATTTCAAACTCTCTTTAATTCTGTCACACTTGAAATCCCCCCGCGAACGCCATTTCGATCGAAGTGAGCTCATTAATATTCATGATACGTCACGTTCAAGCCTCGTCGCTTATTGGTCCGTACTCGCGGACAGTTATGAATATTTATATTGAAGCTTAGTTGGGGGTTCATAGAATTTCTACGAACAGAACTAGGTAAATAATAGAAAATTCATTTTTCGTCTTCACCAGTGATGATAGGCGCTCGGGCTGCGCCCTCGCCCGTCAGTAGTTTGCCCACTAGCCCGACGCATATCGGATAGGCTAAAGAGACAACAGCCATGACGGCATGAACGGTATGCATGCAGTCATGTCCTGGATCCTCAGCGTGCAGTGCAATGCAATTTCTGCCGTGGTGGTGTGCTTAGCCTGGAGGCTTCTGGGGAGTAAAAGTCATGTACTATACGTAGGCTTACTCCCCATGAAGCCTGGGTTGGATAGGCCTGTAGAGGCTGTAGAGGCTAGGATTTCCCACGGTGAATCTAGACCTAAGTCACCAATTTTAAGTTTGGTTTTGCGCCCAAACTAACGTAAATGGGCCAAAACAATATTTACCCCCAGTTTTAATAAAGTTACTTATAATTTATGCAATAAATAGTAGTAATTTTGAAAAAAATTAAGAGCACAAGCGTTTACTTACCCAGTCTGTTTACGTCGCCATTTTGCAGTCTTTTGTTATCGATACCTGGATACCACACGCGTGTAGAGCTGCCAACTTAGATTTTTTAAAATACTTGCATCGGCCGATAAATATCACGAATCTTTAAATACTTGTTTCGGTCGATAAATATCATAAAAATTGCTTTATGATACTTAGTGGTAGTGGGTGCAGAATTAATATTTCAGAAGTTTGTTTTATTCACTTTTAATGTTTTTCTTTATATTTTTTGGGCCACCAAACTTTAATATCGGGCCACCCAAAAAAATTATTTGAAGGTTTTGGTGGCCCAAATGGGCCACCACCAAAAAAAAGTTAATGTGGAGCCTTGATTATATGCGCACCGTTTTTCTAAAAAATCGTGATCGATCTCAACATCATTCAATAAATTGTCGAGACATTGGCCCGGGTGATTTCAAGTCCCGTGTTGGCCTTGGTGTTTGGTGTTGAAATTTGGATTGCTTCCCCTAGCTCCAAAGTTTTGGAGCTACATGTAGGGAAATAAATCAAAATTTCAACACCGGACTTGAAATCACCCAGGCCAATGTCTGATGATTTTTTGATTATTATTTAACAAATAAAATTTGAAACTTGATTATAAATAATTTATTATAATAATGATTATTTATAATCAAGTTTTAAATTATATTATTTGTTAAATAATAATATTTAGACTATCTATAAATTGTTCTTCAAAACGGTATTTTGTAACACGAATGGATCGAGGGATCATCACGAGATCGGTCTGGTAAGAAACCTCTCGTTTTTCATATACTAACAACATTGTAATCCCATCATACGCATTAGGTGTATGAAGGTTCATAGATAAACAGAATCAAGAGAAACAAACCGATTTCACCCTGTAAATATGGACAAGTTTCGCTAATGCTAATGACAAACAATTTCAACGTCTCTCATTATAAAAGGGAGAAATATATTATCAGAATTGTCCATCTGACTGTTTTCATGAGAGAAAAGCAAAAAGTTGTGTTGCAATCGATATATTGCAACAAAATTGTAAATAATGTAGAAATAACACGTGTTACTATAGGTCATTATAAAAACACACTTTCTTTTGAATATTTGTTCAACTACACGACTTACCAAATCGCTACTCCCCAACCTCTTAGTACGGACCAAGCAAAGAGCGAGGAAAAATAATCAAAATTAATTTTTGTTTTTCAACGAAACACAGCTCATAATGATAAGATCTCTACTTTATACTTTCCTATATAGTCCATACGTCATCTTTTATGAAGTGAGAAAGAGCAGCATTTGAAAATATTTTTTTTATTTTTATCATGAACAGGATAGGTATATATCTGAAATTAGTTGACGCTTTGACCTAAAAATTGGATACTAAGCACTTTGTGTAATTATGAAAAGGACAGGTTATATAGCTAAACGATTGATTTTGACCTAAAAACAGGACTCTCTATTCATGCTTTGTAAATCATGAAATCTGGGCAATTTGGTTTCTTCCTACATGTACATACATAATGCGAGCGCGAACCGCGAGCAGAAATATTTTGATATTCAGCCGATCTCAATCATTAATGCGAAACGTGAGCTGAAAATATTTGTTCTTGTTCCGATCTGAAAAAGGGGTAATTTAAGCATTATTTCAAGCACTATTTAGCAATATTGAAAGCTCAAGCTCGATGTCCGAGCTGAAATATGTTCTGTACATTGACTTCAAAACTTTATATTTTTAGTTCTATTATCAAACAAGCAATGCGAGCGCTTTGCGCGAGTGAAAATAGTGGCATGAAAGATTTTATTTTTAATCTTCCCATTGTCTTATCTATTCACTCGTCTTTCTCTTATTTTCCTTTTCTCTTCCCCTCTCTAACTTTTCCCCGTTTTCTTCTTTTGCTCTGCAAATAGGGGCGGGGGGAATCGTTCCCCTCGCCCCTAGATCCGCCTTTGAATTAAGAACATTTATCCATGGCTCACGAAATTACCCTAAAATATCAGCAAGTTCACTTATCACTTATACCATGGTCACATTTACTCTACGGCGGCCGTACGGCGAGTCGAAAACAGCCGTTTTATTCATTTTTATACAAACCACCTCTATGTAGCTCGTACATAAAATGTGAAAACGGCTGTTTTCGACTCGCCGTACGGCCGCCGTAGAGCAAATGTGACCAAGGTATTACAGATAAAAAAGTTAAACTGAATAGGAGAACAAATTTTGTTTTTCTTTCTTTTTTGTATATCTGTGTTGTCATTCTTTTATTGATTTCATGTATTTTTATAAAATCGATTTTTTTTTTCTGGAGATATACTGTTTTTCCATGCCCTCGAAATATTAGGGGGGGGGGGTGATTTTACAGGCCGGCCATCCCCCACCCGAATTCATTGGGGGTATATCTCTCCACGTACACCTCTTTCCAATTTTATTTTAAAGAAATGAAATTAATTATATTATCTTCCATCGGCCTTTCTTACATTTTAATAAAAAATATGAAATTTGTCGATATCACAAATTCATTTTTCATGACAAGTACTGATCTCCCAAAATCTACATGAGAATGATATTTAAATGTTACATTTCTTGGTTTATAGCCTATACATTATCGATATACTGTCTCTAAAATTCATTTCAGTTTTGATTTCGAAGAATGGGGAAGTTTATATTATATATATAGAGAGAGAGAGAGGGGGGGGGGGAGAGATGTGGTAATGTAATACATATAGCCTATTTCTCCATCGTGACCTTTACATATTTTCGTAATGGAATTCTTTGCGATCAGGATTGTGATACACAGATATTCATTGGAGCTTTGCAACCCCCCTCCCTCCCCCCCCCCCAAAAGAAAAGTATCATTTGCTGGTAGGCTGCAGGGGCGGGAGGTAAAAATATTACGTTTGAGTCTCAGCAAAAATCTGCAAAGCGCTTTATAATAATTAAAAAAAAGGATGTCTCTTGTTTACGGATCAAGGACCCATTAATTGCGATTTAGAAAATGCATTTTGTTTTCTTTGCCTTAATTGAAATGTTAATTGTTTCTTGAAAATACTTTATATATCTAGATGGAAATATAGAGGGGGCAACATAAAAAAACAGCCCATACGATGGGGAAAAAACTGTCAAGCAATAAAAGCCAATAGAAAGGAGAAATTTGGATTTTATTGAGATTATAATCCCATGGCAAAGCCGATCATGTAAATTGTTCTTTGAAGAAAAATGTGAGAGGGCAGAGCTTACAGAGTCCAAAAAAAAGTAATTTGGTCAAGAGGCGGCTATGCCTGAATCCCGGTGCCACATGTGGTAAGAGAGAGAATGCAGATTTCTGCGGCACGTTACTAGCATGCGGTCAAAAGTGCTCACGTGAATGAGTATGATGTGAATGTCAGCGGCCGTACATCGTCAGGCGATGCTGCGATTTCCATTGCCTATGTGCATCGCATCCGGTGTCCCGTTTTTTGGTTGTTCGACCAACTTGTCGCATAAATTGTAGTCTTTATAATCTCTACAAAATATTCTCAGAAACCTCAACGATACTATTTTATGGACATCAAAACGAACTACGATAAAGACATACTATATATATATAAAGTCTGAGGGATGGCATTTGCGTAACGTAGGTAAGTCTACAACAGATATTCCTCTAGCTCTAACCAAACCAACTCAACGACAGTGGCTGCTCAACGTTTCCCCGGGCGTGCTCCCACGCTCGCTCCCGGTGAAATTTGGATGCCAAAGCATTGCATGCATCGCGTGTAGCCTAGCGATAGCAGACGATGCGCGGAACAATTTTGTTTTCCAGTAAAGTGGATATCGATCACGTGAAAAACAAATGCTCAGTCATGGACGAAAGTGGGCGCTGTGGAAAGTGACCTTTTTTAACATTGTGAATGCGTAGATTGAGTAAGATGTCTGTGAAATTCAGCCAAGGACAATGCTTTCATTTTCTGAGTTCATTTAAATTTTTGACATTTTCAAGTAGAAATTTTGTCACTCTCATATTGCATTATGATCAGTTCTTGTTATTCAATAGCCATGAACCATACAACTGGATTTTGTGAATCCTTCACCAAAACTATCCTCAAACTTTAAATAGGAAATAACTAAGTAAATTAATGTAATTGCTTCTTCTTATATACAGTGCGTCCCAAAAAAAACTATACACTTTTGAAATGGCTGCCAAATAAAAAGTATATCACTTTTGGGGGAAAGACTTACATACATGGAAGCCTATAAAGTCAACTTTAAAATGACACCAAAAAGTTGGAAAACTTTTCATGCTTGAGCGAGCACTGCCCACTAAAACAAAGGGTATGGAAATTAGGGTGGGCAGGAATTAGCCTTCCAATTTCTTTCAGTTTTTGAGATGCGAGTCCCTTGGAACTTGCAAAGTTGAGGATGTTTTGATAAATCAATGATCAAGCATTATCAATTTAGGTTTTTAGAGCAAATTTTAAGAATTATTAAATTGAAATTTAATGTATGAGTGAACATGAAATACAATTTTTCACTTTTTAAGTGGATCTCAGCAATGTGTTCATGGAAGTCAGAATATGGATAGGACTTAGGTGGGGGAAGTAGGTTGACGGGATATGGGTCAACAGAACACTTAACCCCCCCCCCCTCTCTCTCTCTCTCTCTACCCCTTTCACCCCTCCTGAGAGACTAGCCTTTGCTAGGGTGAGCAGGAATTAGCCTTAATTCCATTTTTTTTTTGAGGTGAGTCCTTTGGAACTTGCAAAGTTAAGGGTGTTATGCTAAATTACTGATAAATGGAGATCCGTTTTGGTTTCTTAAGCAAATTTCACGAGTTACTAAATTGAAATGTAATGCATGAGTAAACAGGAATTGTAATTTTAGTGTAGCATTTTTCGTTTATTATGTGGATCTTAGCAAGTGTGCTTGTGAGAGTCAGAGTAATGTGATGGTACCTGTTACATGCAAGGGGATGAGATAGGGTAAGACTGGGTTAAAGGGGCATTCTTCTTTGTGTTCTCTTACAAATTACATGTCATGTACTCACTCCGCCCTCCACCCCTTTCTTTCTCTTGGTTGGTATTTAAAACTTAAAATGCCAAGTGACTGATGGTTGATGGGTCTTTCTTTTCCATTGAATGATTTATTAAGAACTTGACTAATTATAATTTATGAAATCATTTATTGAAAAAGCTGAATGTTTGATTGATAATGTATTGAAAAAGGTGAATATTTGATTGATGACATTGATTGAGTGTATTTACTAACAGATTGTTGATTGAATGATTGATAGATAAAAGTTGATGATCTAATTTTCAGAATTTATTATCAAATTGACAGTCCGCTTTGCACTTAATGCGTACATGTAATAGCAATCAGTCTCAATCTCAACAGGAGGGGGGAGGGACGGACCTGTAGGAGGGAGGCTAAACGTTCTGTTGACCCTTTTCCCATCAGCTTACTTCACACACTGAAGTCATTTCTTACTCCTATTCTCCTGACTCCAATGAACACACTGCTGAGACCCACATTGTAAGTTAAAATGGTTCACTAAAGATTGCAATTCATGCTTACTCATGCATGGAATTTCAATTTGATAATTCATGAAATTTGCTCTCACAATTTAAATTGGTAATGAATGACCATCAATTCATCAGAACACCCTCAAGTTTGCAAGTTCCAAGGGACTCGCCTCTCAAAAACTGAAAGAAACCGAAAGGCTAATTCCTGCCCACCCTAATTTTCATACCCTTTGTTTAAGCGGGTAGTGCTCACTCAAGCATGAATAGTTTTCCAACATTTTGGTGTAATTTGAAAGATGACTTTATCGGCTTTCCATATGTATAAGTCTTTCCCCCCAAAGTGATATACTTTTTATTTGGCAGCCATTTCAAAAGTGTATAGTTTTTTTTGGGACGCACTGTATAACAATCCTTTGAATAAATTTCTAGGCATGCCTACATCATACCTGAGTGAAATTGAGAATCAATGCTTGGTCTGGACTTTGTCCGCCCTCATCTGTCACTTTCATTCTTTTTTATTTACAAATATTATCAGATGGATCAATATAGATTCATCAGAGTGACAAGTGAAAATGAAAATAGAGTTTTATGTCCTTTTATTAATGCGTTCACTCTGCACAAAGTTTAACAAGAGGTTATTCTTAATTAACCAGTCTAATCTTGCATCATACTGCTTAATTGCAATCTGGAAAAAGAATTATATGTATTAGTAACAAAAATTCTTGTTTGGTTATTATGTTCATTCCCAGACGGACTAGGTGATGTCTCAAACATTCTTTACTTTTACTGATAGTATAAGTTTGAAGACAATTTTTTCTAGAAAATGTGTCCTTGCCTGGTTAGTAATGTTGGATGATATCTGGTGAGTTTGATGTCCTTGGCATAAAGATGAGGATGCCTTTTTTTTCTTCACCCTAGGAAAATCGAAAGAGAAAGAAAAGGAGATCTGCTCAGGCAGACATTGAATCAACAAATTCTGAGGCCATTTCACCCACCAACCTTCTTGCTTTAGGGACAGTAGCTGGAAGCGTTCTTCTCTACAGTGTCTTAAAAGGGGACTTGCATTCCAGACTGGTATGTTTAAACTTTTTATAAGAAAATATTCCTTACAGTGTACGTCTTGCAAAGTTTTAAACTAGTGTGAATCTCAAAAGATGATGATCTGGTTTTTGTCTCGCATGCGAAGCAGAGAGACTAGAGTCGCCGCTTTTCCGACGGCGGCTGCGTCAACACCAAATCTTAACCGAAGGTTAAGTTTTTGAAATGACAGCATAACTTAGAAAGTATATGGACCTAGTTCATGAAACTTGGCCATAAGGTTTATCAAGTATTACTGAACATTCTACCTTAGTTTCAGGTCACATGACCAAGGTCAAAGGTCATTTAGGGTCAATGAACTTAGACCATGTTGGGTGAATCAACATCAAAATCTTAACCTAAGGTTAACTTTTTGAAATGTCATCATAACTTAGAAAATATATGGACCTAGTTCATGAAACTTAGACATAACGTTAATCAAGTATTACTGAACATCCTGCTTGAGTTTCACGTCACATGACCAAGGTCAAAAGTCATTTAGTGTCGATGAACTTTGGCCAAATTGGGAGTATCTGTTGAATTACCATCATAACTTTGAAAGTTTATGGATCTGATTCATGAAATTTGGACATAAGAGTTATCAAGTATCTTTGAACATCCCGTTTGAGTTTCAGGCCACATGACCAAGGTCAAAGGTCATTTCAATTCAATGATCTTTGGCCATGTTGGGGGTATTTGTTGAATAACCATTATGTATCCCTGTAAGTGTATTGGTCTAGTTCATAAAACGTGGACATAAGAGTAACCAAGTATCACTGAACATCTTGTGCGAGTTTCAGGTCACATGACCAAGGTCAAAGGTCAATGGACTTTGGCCATGTTGGGGGTATTTGTTGAATTACCATCATAACTCTGTAAGTATATTGGTCTAGTTCATAAAACTTGGACATAAGAGTCATCAAGTATCACTGAACATCTCATGCGAGTTTCAGGTCACATGACGAATGCCAAAGGTCATTTAAGTTAGGCCTGAGTCAAATTGATTTAAAAATCCGTGTTCGATCGAAAGTCAAAGGTCATTTAAGTTAGGCCTGAGTCAAATCGATTTAAAAATCCGTGTTCGATCGATGTCATCGAACGCCGGTGCAGATTTTGCAAAATCAGTGCATTGAAGAAAAAAATACGTCGGCTGGCCGATTCGTTTGGTTCACACAATCAATCATCAAAATAAACAGTAATGTCCAACTTGACTACTACTTGATTTACATGTATATTGCCCCCAAAATGAAACCGATTGTGTAATTATGATGCCTACGATATTCACCATTAATTTGAAGTTTATTTCGATCATAGTTCGAGTCTTACTCGTCTACTCGTGCCAAGATAATTTATGCACGATGAATTCATGAATGAAAGTCGCCATCGATCGTGCATGCGCAGTACTGTGCTTTAATCCAGGGCTCGACACTAGCGCCGGTCCGATGGTCCCAGACCGGTAAAAATCGCTGTCGGGCCAGTAGATTTTCAGAAATAGCAAGATTTACTGGTCCGACATGACCAGTAAAAAAACTCATTGTCGGGCCAGTAATTTTTCAAAAAAAAGCAAGATTTATGACTCCGACATGACCAGTAATAAAAACCTTTGTTGGGCCAGTAACTTTTCCAGAAATGGTCAAATTCACTGGTCCAACATAATCATAAAAAATATTCCATGACTCAAATTGCAAACCATTTTCCTCCCATTAATTTCTGTCATTCACACACAGATTACACACAGAATGAATCGCATGCAATTTTTACAAGGGTACTAGTATCTAGTAACATACAGTGCACATGTACAGCCAGCCACACAGCCCACATGGTAAATTTTCTACTGGCTGCACGAACTAAGCTTGGCTAACCTCTGGCAGAAATCTTTCACAGCTAACTGTCAAAATTCACATTTCACACTAATGAAACGCTCTTATAATGTCCATATTTCCTAAAAATTGGGGTAAGTCTGTCAAATTTGTAAGCAGTAACAGGAGAAATTTTCACTTCTGTTTTAGTTCAAACAGATCGGGTTTCGAGTGATATCGTCTGAATACATGATAGCCCCACATATGTATTTGTGTGTGTGTAGCCAGGCGGCTTCTAGAGAGTAAAAATCATTTACTAACGTAAGGTTACTCTCATACGAAGCCAGGGAGTCCTCCCTATTCATCTGCGTGTACCGCAAAAAACCCTGAAACTTTCGCCCCCGAGATTTCTACTTTCCTTCTGAAAGATCTAGCTCTTAATCATGTACATGGGATAAAACTTCATTTCCGACATTTCTATGCTCTCGTTGTTATTTTTAAACAAGAATTCATCAAAAAAAAAGAAATGAAGTTTTATCCCATGTACATGATTTAGGTCTAGATCGTTTAGAAGGAAAGTAGAAATCTCGGGGGTGAAACTTTAAAGTTTCAGGTTTTGGCTTCCTTTGTGTGGGTCTATGAGATAGAAGCCCTGGCTTCGTATGAGAGTAACCTTACATTAGTAAATGATTTTTACTCTCTAGAAGCCGCCTGGCTATGTGTGTGTTGATACACTTGGTTTCTTCTTTAGTAGCTATATTTTTATTGAGCCAAAAAGAAACTGATAATATGATGATAGTTATAGCTTTCTTCCTCTGTTTTCTTTCTGTCTTTCTTTCTATTCAATCTTTTTTCTTTTCTTCCCTCTTTCCTTTTTTTTTTTTTACTGTCTTTCTCTTTTAATTTTCCTTTTTTTCTTTGTCTTTCGTTCTTTCATTCTTTGTCCTTTTAAAAATATTTTTCTCTATTTCTTTTTCTCTTTCTTTATCTTTCTTTTTGATTTCTTTCTTTCTTTAATTCTTGAGTCGATCCATCCTATATTTATATCTTCTTTCTTTCTATCCTTCCTGCTTTTTACCCTTTCTTTCCTTCATTCTTTGTTTTTTGTCTCACCTGCATAGCAGAGTGAGACTATAGGCGCCGCTTTTCCGACGGCGACGGCGACGGCGGCGGCGGCGTCAACACCAAATCTTAACCTGAGGTTAAGTTTTTGAAATGACAGCATAACTTAGAGAGTATATGGACCTAGTTCATGAAACTTGGCCATAAGGTTAATCAAGTATTACTGAACATCCTGCCTGAGTTTCATGTCACATGACCAAGGTCAAAGGTCATTTAGGGTCAATGAACTTAGACCATGTTGGGGGAATCAACATCAAAATCTTAACCTAAGGTTAAGTTTTTGAAATGTCATCATAACTTAGAAAATATATGGACCTAGTTCATGAAACTTATACATAAGGTTAATCAAGTATCACTGAACATCCTGCATGAGTTTCACATCACATGACCAAGGTCAAAGGTCATTTAGGGTCAATGAACTTTGGCCGAATTGGGGGTATCTGTTGAATTACCATCATAACTTTGAAAGTTTATGGATCTGATTCATGAAACTTGGACATAATAGTAATCAAGTATTACTGAACATCCTGTGCAAGTTTCAGGTCACATGATCAAGGTCAAAGGTCATTTAGGGTCAATGAACTTTGGCCAAATTGGGGTATTTGTTGAATTACAGCCATAAATTTGAAAGTGTGTTGGTCTAGTTCATAAAACTTGGACATAATAGTAATCAAGTATCACTGAACATCCTGTGCGAGTTTCAGGTCACATGATCAAGGTCAAAGGTCATGTAAGGTCAAAGAACTTTGGCCATGTTGGGGGTATTTGTTGAATTGCCATCATATCTCTATTAGTGTATTGGTCTAGTTCATAAAACGTGGAAATAAGAGTAACCAAGTATCACTGAACATCTTGTGCGAGTTATAGTAGTTTTTAAAATCAGCACTGCTGCTATATTGAATCGCGTGATGCAGGTGAGATGGCCAGAGGCATTCCACTTGTTTCTTTCATCCATCCTTTCTTTACCCTTTCTTGTTTTTTATTTCTTCCTTCTTTCAGCCCTTTCTCTCTTTCTTTCATTCATTCCATCCTTTCTTCTTTCTTTTTTCCATCTATCCTTTTACCTTTTCTTTCTTTCTTTTTTTACTGCTTGCTTCCTTTCTTCTTTCTTTCCTCAGTCTTTGCCTTTCGGTCTTTCTTTTTTTCTTCCTTTCATCGATTCTTTTACCTTTTCTTTCTTTTTTATATTGCTTGTTCACTTCTTTCCTTTCCTTCCTTCTTTATTTCTTTCCTTCATTCTCTTTTCCTATCTATCATTTTACCTTTTCTTTATTTCTTCCTTAATTCCTTTCTTCCTTCTTTCAATCCTTCCTTTCTTTCTTTCTATCTTTTTACTTCTTTCCATCTCTCCTTTTACCCTTTTTTTATTGCTTGCTTGACTCTTTCCTAATTCTTCCCTTTATTCCTTTTTTTCTTTTGTTCTTTCTTTCTTTCCTTTCTTTCTTTAGTTTTTTCCTTTTTTCCTTTCTTCACATCTATCCTTTCTTTTTCCTTTTCTTTTTTCTTCCTTTCTTTTATTCTCTTTCTTTGTTTGTTTCTTTCTTTCTTTCTGTGTTGCTTTCTTTTTGTCTTTCATTCCTTCATTTTTTTTTTTTTGGGGGGGGGGGAGTAACAAGGACAGAAAAATAAACTCGCGCCTTTTTTTAATGTTTTCTAAATTTTTTTTGGACCAGTGGATTTTAGGTTCGGACCAGTAAAAAATGGAAAAAATGGGTATCTACTGGTCCGACATGAATAGGTTGGACCAGTAGAAAAAAAGGGTTAGTGTGGAGCCCTGCCAGAAAATGGCCAGAAAATTGATGCGATCAACGTCAAATAAATCTTGCTTTCATGAACAATATTAATATCATGACCATAGAACATGATTTAATCGTAATATTTAACAATAATTTGCATATGATAATCATTAATATGAATTTAGAGCTTGATGTGAATCGTTTGTATTTCGTTTCAATTTTCAATGACAGACATCACATGACGATAGACTTGAGTGAGTGCAGTTGTCTAAAAAAATAATTATCACATCAGGATTGATTCTCGAACATTGTCAACATGACAAAACAGAAAATTGCGTTTGATATTTTTTTCCATCAAATTGAAGCTAGTTTGTGCCCAACTTTGGGCTCTGATTTCATGAATGGAAAATATGTCATACGTCATCGAACGCGCATGCGCATTTTGCTTCTTTTCTCAGAGCTCGGAGACGTCCAGAGATGGAATAAAAATAATACCAGTATAATTCTTCCATATGAACATAACATACTTTGCTGACATCGTCAATATTTTTAGTATAAAATTCAAATCGTAAATAATTTATATGAATTTAGAGCTCGATCCGAGACATTCTTATTTATTTCGATCGCATGCTCCTGTGTCTAAAATGAAAAATGGATTATCATTTTCAGGATTAATTCTCGAACATCGTCATAACTCATATTCCCCAATCATTCCTCAAAATAGTTATATCAGCATTGAATACCAATTCAAATGACCATCCAGAGAAAATTACGTATTTATTCCAATCAATTTATTTGGAGCTCATTTTGGATTCAACTACCCCGCCAACTACACAATCTCAAGCAAATAACAGCGCTCTCCGCTGGTTGCACTTGTGTGCTGGCGCTGGCAAGCACGTCTGTCGTTTTGGGAGAGGGAGTGTACGGGGCTGGTGTGTGCGAGTCTGGACTGCGAATGCTAGTTGACCGAAAATCATTCGGATCGACTCTGCATGATTCATGTCTTTAATTAGTGCTGCAAGTCAGGCGCCATGTTCGGGTTCGGTTCGGTTCGGCAAGGTTCGGCAGAAATTTGCCGAACATTGGTTCGGTTCGGGGTTCGGTAATGATAGACTGATAAAGCTATAGTTCATTCAGGTATACGTAGCGTACCGGTAGACAATTTGTACTTGATTGACTGCATGTGCTCGCGTGTACCTCTGTCACATCAAACCATTTTATCTCTATCTTGTTGACATGAAACTATGAAAGTTATAGCGCTCAACCAATCAACTGTTATCTCGAATTTGATTATCTGATGACAGATTTATTGGGTAACTCACAGTTCTAAAATGGCGACTCTTCCTAGTCGTCCATACCTGGACCACACTTTGGATACTTGCCAAATTAACTACGCTCGCACTCGTACCAGCTAGGCCAGCGCATGCTAGCGGGACTCTGAGCTCATGAATATTTATATATACAGTCCGGCCAAACGTGATTGGCAATTGCATCGGCCAGCGCCAGTGCACTGAACTGTAGGCATAGTAGGGCCAGGGGCGTGTCGAAGAAAGCGTGCTTATGTAATGCGCCTTTCGCTAATTGGCTCGATGGGTGAACTAAACCACCAATCGCATGTCGCTGATTGTCGCATCGGTACATACAGCCACGTGCTTTGTCTGCTCGCGAAACTCAGCTCACTGATTGAAGAGCAATTCCCGAGATTTCTATGATTTCATTGGTCAGATTTCATTCGACCATGAACATACAGACCAAGTGGGATGCAAAGTTTTACGACTGTAATGGGACAGGGGGAGTAGAGTGATCATCGAATTGTTTATGGTTAATTTGAGAAGTTGATAAGAAAGGGAAAAAAAATAAAGATTGGGGGTCATTTTCCCCCAAGAGATGAATGTTTCCGCATGGCTTTATCTTCATTCAACTTGTCAACGAGGGGAAGGGGATCTTGCTATATGCTATACCGTAATCATTCATGAGTGTTTGATTTTTATTTTCATCTGATTGTTAATAATAAAAAAGATAACTTCACCTCATCTCATTTCTATATTATTTGTTTTGCGTCTCTCCTTTCCATCTCTAACAGTCACTCACTTTATTTCCCACTTTCACTGGATCTCTCGTTTTCAAAACTCTTTACTTCTCTCTAAAATCATGAAAACTAGACAGTAGCGAGCCGACACCTCAATAATAATGTCAATCACCTCAATCAGATCTTTATTCTCCGCCGCAACAATACACGAGTTACGATCTTAATCACATCGTATCGTAATTCGTAATATTAATGGTACTTCATCTTTCACTTTCAGTTCATTGAGCTCGTTCATTCAAAATACTTTGAAGATTTTCAAACAAGAATCTTGTTCGCCACCTAAAAACAACAATATTTTAGATAATTAGATTTAACCAATGAACACTCATACAGTTTTGGTTTTCTTTACCATGCTTCGGCGATTCGGCCACAGAGCGAGAGATGATGAAAGCCAGTAAAATAATTATAGCGCAAGCTCGCGCAACATCATTCATCGGATCTCCTTTCTTAATCAGGGCCGTAAAAACCACAATGTCAACATGAAAATGAAAACAAAATCTAGTAACCGCAAAATAAGCGCATACTTCCAACATACAATTGCAAAGAAGATTAAATAGAGAATGCGCAAATATAATGATTAGAAAGGGTGTAAACTTATAAATTTATTAGCTGAAAGCCGTTTTTTTTTTTTTTGGCCGAACTTCCGAACCAAGTCTTAGTGTTCGGTTCGGAAGTGCCATGTTCGGCGAACTACCGTTCGGTTCGGCGGTTCGGCTACAGCACTATCTTTAATATTGTTTCAATTTAAACTTATATGTTGTCATCTGCAAATATCATTGTTGAAGATATTTTGGGAAGAACTCTGCATTGGTCCCGGCCTTTTTTGTGTTTTGTAATCATGGAAAATGCAAACGAACTTTGCTCTGTCATCTGCTTGTGCAACGCTCTCCCGGCCGGAGCAAACAAAAATGACTCGACTTTCGCCGCCTACACAATTCGATGCATCGATGTTCGATCGAATTAAAACTGTAGAACACCGGTTTTCAAAATAATCGATATGACTCGGGCTTAATTTAAGTTCATTGAACTTTGGCCATTTTAGAGGTAATTAATAGATTGCTATCATAACTTTCAAAGTTTATAGATATAGGGTATGAAATGTGGATATAGGGGTAATCAAGTATCACTGACAAGTTTTAGGTCACATGATCAAGGTCAAATATCAATGAACGTAGTATTGTATCATTATATGAATGGTGTTTTTTGTGAATAATTATTTTATAGTATTCAAAGTCAGCACTGCTGCTATATTGAATCGCGTGATGCAGGTGAGACCGCCAGAGGCATTCCACTATTCATAATGTGCCTGATCAATTTATTTGATGCAGTTTATTCACAAATTTTATTCTTAACATCTTTTTACTTCAGTAAAACTTTTAAAGACTTCAATGAGAAATGGATAACTTGCAGAGGCTTACAAGATGAAGCAATCTAACAAGCTAAAGACTTGTAAATTGATCTTTAGCTTATAAAATAACACACTACAATAATGATGTTTCTTCTTAGGATGGAGGTCATGATGATACAGTCAATGATGTATGCTGGCATTCTAGTGATAATACTTTATACAGCTGTTCAGAAGACAGGTACATTGTGGAATGGGATATCACAAATAGGACTGTCAGAAGGTAATCAAGGTTCTTTTTAAATGACATAGAATGTTGCTATCAATGCTGTGATTGGCCAAAACAATTAAAATCTTCAAGGCTTCAATGTAGACCATTATAGATTAGAGCTGCAAGGCTTAAAGCTGGTTATATTACCCATTGTGTAAGCTTCTTTGGGGAATTTACTTTAAAAGTAAAATGTTTCTCTTTTCAACAATTTCGGGTCATAACATGTGCTATTACATACACCGAGATTAATTTTGCTTGTTAAAATTCATACTACATATATATTTCTGAGGTTTTGCATATGACAAATAAGTTAAACCTAAAAGGCCTAGGGGGATGGATTCTGCCCCCCCCCCCAGCCCCCTCTACATTTTTCACGATAAATCCGTCGTGCGAAATTTTTAAACCGTGCCACTCGCTGACTTTTTACTTTAAAATCTTGCACAACTTTTGAGACCAAATCTGCGATGCCTGGGTACGCGATTGCGAAATTATTCAACATTATGGAAGTGCATGTCGGACCCAAACTGCTAAAAAACGTGAATTCATGTACAAATCCAATGCAAATGGTGTATTTAGCAAAAATTCATAAATATATCATTATTTCTACTTTTACAGATAAAACTTATTAATTTTTTTATGGTCAGAATTAAGTCTGCAACAATGTCCATCGAAAAAAAACAATTAAATAACAAAGAAATACATGAAGAAATAAAAAAACAAATATTTATACATAAGAAAAAAATTGAGATACCAAATTTGTTTTGAAGTAAATTTTGAAGTATAAAGAGTCTGTGAATGAAAAATTAGCAGTTTTGGGCAGTATGATAGTTGATTAGAGCAAATGTCTTATTTCATGCATAAATTAGCATTTCATTAAATGAAATATCAATGTCATTTAAAAAGAAACCGTGAAAATGTTTTTATTGTACCTTCAGAATATTAACACAACAGACATCGAGTAGCCTAAAGAGGCAATCGCACATTGCCGGTATAGGTGGCGGTTCATGGTGGTTTGCAGAGTACAAAATGTTGCGTAATTTCGAAACCGCGCACCCAGGCATCGCAAATTTGGTCTCAAAAGATGCGCAAGACTTGAAAGTAAAAAGCCAGCGAGCGGTACGGTCAAAAAATTTCGCGCGACGGCGTAGTGACGAAATTTGAGGAGGGGCTCAAATTGACCCTCCCCCCCCCCCCCAGTTTGATAAGGGTTAATATTGATATTGCTTTAGGGGCCTACTATAGGCCTTAATGCACACTCATACCTAACTGAGAAACAAAACAAGCATGGTATACATAGGGACAGTGATTTTTCCGCGATCGCGGAAAACGGATGGAATTCACGGAAAGGGCCTTTTGAAAAGGAAAGTGGCATTTCAAACGGTAAATCACGGAAAACATATTTTTCCTCAAAATATGAATATTAAATGGCCACAAAACCCCAGAAAACTAGGTCTCACTTCGCTACAATCATGACAGTTCACACATCGTGACTGCACTCGACTTCATCACACTAGATCGTACCCCTCGCCCGTACCTGGCGCGGCCGGGTTGGGCTTATATCGAAAACAACATTCACATGCACACATCGTGAACAACACGGTCGTGTGTTCTGCCCTCTACGTTCGAAGATATAACAGCACGATATCGAGGTCTTGAAATCCAAAATGGTGGATAGGCGAAAATCATTGACTGCTGAAAACGATGTCCAAAAAACCCCATAATAATCGAAATTTCATTTAACCGTAAAATAATGCTAATATTATGAAAGGTGAGGATTTATTCATGTTAAATGTGTTTGTCAAAATATTTTGTGTACCCGCATAGATCCAATTAGAACGGATTCTGTTGCGTTGTTGGTACAATGGCAGATACAAATTTTGACCAGCGCGAGTGTTGTAATTGCTATTCAATGGGTAAACGGAATTGCTACTTTTGCTTGTACACAAAGTCTATGGGGAAACAGAATTTCCGCTTTCTGACATGCTGAAAGGGAATTTAGGATTTTCTGAAACGGGATAGGCATTTTTTTTTTTAACGGAAAATCACTGTCCCTATATACAATGTATTGTTCAGAAGAGTGTGAAATACTGTATACATTTACATGTATTTCTCATATCCAATGTTTTTATTTGTAATTATGTTTGGGGTAAATTGGAACATGTTCCAACTAGCCCCTTCAATTTTGTTCCAACTAACCCCAGAGGCCCATTGACATTTATAAGCTTACAGCACAAAAACAGGACTTCACCATGGCATATCAATAACCTTATTTTGTAGCTTGGTACTTGTAAGTGTCCATTATACCCCCAAACAGGCCAACTTAATTTATAAACTTCTCTGAGATAATAAAAAATTTCTGAAAGAGAAAAAAATTACTCAGAAGGTGAAAAAACAAAAATTCCTTTCTAACTTCACCAGGCTTGTTGCACGTGTGTTGTATGTAATATGGTGGATGGCTGTTGATAATAGCAGTAAATTGAGGGCAGTATTGCATAAATTTATTTGGCGTTAAAGAAAATTACAATGTTTCAACTTACCCCGCATTCCAACTAACCCTGATCTCCCCTAAAGGGGAATGAGAAAAACACACAGAGAATGTATGTTTGTTTTAAGTTCTTTTTAAAGCATTGTTTAAAAGGGATGCTCCGGGCCATAAATGCTGACAATTTTATCAAAATCTGAGAACAAATAGCGAAGTTAGTTTAGCACTATATTGTGAAAAAATGTAGTGACTGTCCTTACCGATGACAGATATTGCTCTCTGGCCTTTTCATCAAAGTGGAGACAATGGCAGAGTGTGGATTCGAACTCACAACCTTGCGATTATGAGTCCAATGCTGTAACCACTGGACCACACGACCATTTATATGCACGTCATGGATATTCATTAGATGGGCTGATGATGTCACATCCCTACTTTCATTTTTCTTATGTTATTACATGAAATCACAATAGTTTCATTTTTTCATACATGTGTGAATGGTATATCTCCCTTATAATGAAATAAGTTGCAGCAATGAATATCTAATGCACTTAATCAGTTGTTATTCCAATATTTTTGGTTCTTGTAGGAAAGAATTTGAATAAACCTAATTTGGTATAATGAAATACTAAAGAACAAGTGGGGATATCACACAGTAGATAGGCAGGATTTTTGAAAGGGGGGTTCAAGCTGAATGACCACAAATTTTAGGTTTCCTACCCTAAATAATGACAAGCAAGAAAAAAAAGGGTCTTCAACACAAATTTTGTCGTTTTGTACCTCCAAAAAAAAATATGACAAGCCCCCCCCCCCAAAAAAAAAAGGTTTACAAAAATGTTTAGGGCGAGGTTGGGTATCAAAAAAATTTAGGGGGGGGGTCGAACCCATGTAACACCACCGCCCCACACCCCCGTGTACGCTACTGATATGGCATCATCAGTTCGCTCAATGAATATTCATAAAGACTTGCCGAGAACTGTTTCATCGGAATAATGCAAATCTTTAAAATGCCATAACTTTGTTATTCCTTGTCCGATTTTGATCAAATTTTCATTTTTTTTTTTTTTGGTCAGATTTTTCTTAACTTGTTTAGATCATATTATTTTCAGCCTGGAGAACCGCTTTAAACGCATTGATATATTTAATATGTTGTATTTATGAGTTTGTCGATTGCAAGAAATAACAAATCAAAATTGTTTCATGAACACATGATGGTATCATTTTTCAAAATCACTCTTATGTATTGTAGGTAAACAAGTTTGTAACTCCAATATATAGCATCAAATCTAATGTAGAGTTTTTGTATCTGATTTTCACCCCTTGAAGTAAGTGGAAAGGAGACAAAACATCTGTGTATTCAATATGTGTTTGTCCGGGAGGAACTACAATGCTAAGTGCAGGTAGAGCAATCCAACTCTGGAATCTTCACACCAAAGCTGTCTTAAAAGTAAGTTATCCTATGATTTGGTTGATATGCATATCAAGTTTATGTACTCTGCATGATTATCTTTTTGTTATGGTCATCTATAAATTGTGTATCAGTTTTATTCTTCCCTCATCTTTATTCCTCTTGTTTTAATCTTCAATTCTTTTTTATCAAAGTCTGTTATATTAAGGAATTTCTTTATTCTGTCAGAATTTCTGTTTGTATTTATACGATTTCTGCGAGATGGTCCATTTCTGATATGACATCTCTGACATCTCTCACTTTTGGTGTTCATAACATTATTTTTTTTTTGGGGGGGGGGCAGGGGCACTCATTGTGCACATCATTGATCTGGTATAACCATCCATTTCCTCTCTAGAAATTCACTGGTCATGCCAGCCCTGTGACTAGACTGAGGGTGGTACCCACATTTTCACCAGATTCTGAGAAAGATGATCCTCTGGACTCGGTTGAAGGACTCTATTTCATGTCATCAGCTGTTAGTGATAGAATTGTGAATGTCTGGTGAGTATGGTAGTCTTTCTGTAATGTGCCACTATACTACCAAAGTGATCACAGATTTCTAAGCCTGAGTCCACTGGATAATTTAAACTTAGCATTTGTTTTAGGTTTCAGTGAATTGGAAAGTATCCATATTTTCGTATCTTCTATTTTGGAATAGTTGAGAACTTCCAGTATGATTCACTATTTCAGAGTGTTATGAAAATTTGAGGCACTTAATTTGTACTCCATCTTGGAGAAATCACTATCTTCATTTCAGTGAAGCTGATACTCGTATAATATTACATCCATGATAGTGGCATTGTTTATTGTAAACATTAGTTTCATTCTGCTTCCATTCATTTGTACTTTTTATAGTTAAATATACTTAGAGGTTTAATCTTGTATTAATCGGTTGCTAATCAATGATGAGAACCCATGCACCACGCATATCACCTGTGAATGATAAAACATGTCTACCACAGAAACCACTGAGATTTATGCAACCATCAAATGCTATACTGGAAATGCCTAGGTGTTAAACAGTAAAAAAAAAAGGATGTGTTTTGAATATCAAATTATATTTTGTCTTCTAGGCAAATTAAATCAGGCAGTAAGGACAAGGCTCCTCTTGCCTCATTTGCTGTTCCAGATGAGCCCAGTGATTTTGATGTCTGTGTGTCTTCAGATTCGGTAATTATTTTTTATTTATTTATTTAAAAAATTGTGACATTTCTAACAAGAGGTGTGATGAATATAAACAATATAATGATTTGCTGTTGGTGTATTAGTTTTTAACATGGGAATTGATATGGGATGAATACACATTAACGCTGCATGGTTACTGTATTGCTATTCAGGGTAGGAATTATTTTTTAGGGGCTATCTTTTTTCCACATTGGGGAATAGCAGAATTTGGGGGGATGTTCCTTTCATTTAAGGGCTATTTCTTAGGAGCAACAAGCATTTATGCAGTAAATACAAAAATCATTACTCTGCTATAGTAAGAATATTGAATTTCTAAATAATCTTGAAAATTGTTTGTGACAGATCTTGGGGCGCCTGTGTCTTTCCTACGCTGGTTCTATTGCTTAGTTGCTTATTTTTTATTAAATGTAAATGTCAGTTGTATTGATCTCAAACTCAGTATGAACAGAATATAATGAAATGACCACTCAACCGTTTGTATACTTGTATTGATAAATGAAAATCTGTCATTGCTTAGAAATTAGCAAAATAAGCAAAAGTAGCAAAACAAGCATACTCCATATTTTTGACAGGACATTACATTTCATTATATCTACTAATTTTCATTATCCTTTATGTATTCGCTCATGTGGGAATAATCATAAAGTTTAACCTTATGTGATCATTTGATATTATTGTAATATATTTTGTCATCACATTTCAGATAAATGATAAGCAGTGTGCAGTTTTTGCATGCGAGTGATGTGACAATGTCTATACCCCCCCCCCCCCCTTTCATCAACTGCTTTACATTTTTAAAACTAGATTTATTCTGTTTTCCTTGCAGGAGGTGTACACTTCTGTAGTCTGTCAATCAGGACAAGTCCACATATTCCAGACTGTACTTAATGGGTAAGCTGTAGAATAGAAGAAATCAGGAAAGTATTAAAGCCATGGGGGAAGGGGGGATATTGGTTGCTAATCTGTGATGAGAACCCATGCACCACGCATATTACCTGTGAATGATAAAACATGTCTACCACAGAAACCACTGAGATTGTAGCAACCATGATTAATGATTGATAATAAGTATTCATTCTTCCAAATGTCCATAATCCTCCCCCCCCCCCCCTCTTCCCAGGGACTGAAAATGAAATACCTTACTTATGTTCTTCAGCATGACATTTATCTACATTTGTCACCACTCCCTGTACCTAGGACAATATGTAGATATATACTTGCAGGAAAAGTCATGTGAATGTTGTGCACACAATAATTGGCTGACTATCTTCACCAAGGTTATATTAGAGCACCTTTAGGAACTTTGTGTGTTGATATGTGAATTATATAAGTATCCACTATCATTGTTTATTATTTGATTCAGTGACACATGGCGAGCACAAATGGTGTAATGATAATCACAAGATTTTTATTATAAAACTTGATTGCTGTTGATAAAAAGTGATATATTTGAAAGTCAGTCTTGTTTCTGATCATGCAGAAGGGCAAGAAAACCATTTCAAGCAAGACATGTGGTCAACGTGACAACAGAGGGAAGCAAACTTTCTCCTGCAAGGCCTATTCCAATCTTGACATCACAACTTCATTTAGTTGAAAGTCAACCACAACTCAAGATTGCCTATGGTGTCAATCTCAAGCCAGCTTTTGAATCATTAGTGAGTAAAATGATTTTGGGGTTTTTGTCTCACCTGCATAGCAGAGTGAGACTATAGGCGCCGCTTTTCCGACGGCATCGGCGTCAACACCAAATCTTAACCTAAGGTTAAGTTTTTGAAATGACAGCATAACTTAGAAAGTATATGGACCTAGTTCACGAAACTTGGCCATAAGGTTAATCAAGTATTACTGAACATCCTGCCTGAGTTTCAGGTCACATGACCAAGGTCAAAGGTCATTTAGGGTCAATGAACTTTGGCCAAATTGGGGGTATCTGTTGAATTACCATCATAACTTTGAAAGTTTATGAATCTGATTCATGAAACTTGGACATAAGAGTAATCAAGTATCACTGAACAACCTGTGCGAATTTCAGGTCACATGACCAAGGTCAAAGGTCATGTAAGGTCAATGAACTCTGGCCAAGTTGGGGGTATTTGTTGAATTACCGTCATAACTTTGAAATTTTATTGGTGTAGTTCATAAAACGTGGACATAAGAGTAATCAAGTATCACTAAACATCCTGTGTGAATTTCAGGTCACATGACCAAGGTCAAAGGTCAATGAACTTTGGCCATGTGGGGGGGGGGGTATCTGTTGAATTACCATCATAACTTTCAACGTTTATGGATCTGATTTATGAAACTTGGACATAAAAGTAATCAAGTATCTTTGAACTTTTCGTCTGAGTTTCAGGTCACATGACCAAAGTCAAAGGTCATTTAAGGTCATTGAACTTTGGCCAGTTTAGAGGTTATTAGATTGCTGTCATAACTTTCCAAATTTATAGATATAGTGTATAAAATGTGGATATAGGGGTAATCCAGTTTCATTGACAAGTTTTAGGTCACATGATCAAGGTCAAATGTCAATGAACGTAGTATTGTATCATTATATGAATGGTGTTTTTTGTGAATAAATATTTGATAGTAGTTTTCAAAGTCGGCACTGCTGCTATATTGAATTGCGTGATGCAGGTGAGACCGCCATAGGCATTCCACTTGTTTTTAGGATCAGTGATTGTTATGACACTCTTCTGTACCAGCAGTACATTATTAACTATGACTTATGGGGCATTGCAAGAAACTTAACATGAAATGCAAGTCTATTTGGTCCCTAAATCATTCTTGTCTTGAAATTACTTGGCCAAGTGGCTGAGTGCTTCTGAATGTTATACATTTATTGTCAACATAAGAGCAATTAATTTTTACCTGTGTTGATTCGTGTTAAAGAGATATGTATAGGATATGATTTACTGTAAATTATTAAGTATCTATAGTTTGTTTAGTTAGCTTGACATTGATTTGAGATATCAATGTTTGGAAAGGGTCTTTGGAAATATCACCTGAATGGTTATTTGACTGTAAAAACAGAAACAGTTTTTCAAGTGATTGGTTGCTAATCAATGATGAGAACCCATGCACCACGCATATCACCTGTGAATGATAAAACATGTCTACCACAGAAACCACTGAGATTTATGCAACCATGATTGATAATTGTCCATTAGATATTCATTCCTAGTGTCTATAAGATATCATTACTTGATGTTAAAAGTGCAAAGAATTGTTAAGTCTTTTTGGAGTTATGATACTATTTGACGATATAATTGCCATCCCCCCCTTCGTTTTGTTACAGAGTTTAGATTCCAAAGAGAAAGAGTTCTGTTTAATACGAGATGACCACTTACATGCAGATAAGAGAAGAGATGAAGCTGGAGACAGAGTGAGTATCACAAACATTAATTGTTTAGAAGTATGGGTCTTGGTTGAAGAGATCCTGAGAAATTATACAGATGTACTGACCTCTTATTTGTTTTTAGTATTTTGTACTGCGTAAAAGTAAAATTTGTCTTCCTAACATTGCATCTATGTGCATGGATTTTTATTTGTACCCAATACACATGCATTTTCAGCCTTTGAGTACTATGAAGCTGGTTGCAAGGTTGCCAATCTGCTGACGCTTGATTTGATATTCATCATTGTGTTAGCCAAAGACATACAGTGCTAGAATCCACCAATGCATCAGTAAAAAAAGTGTATCCTTTCAATTTTCTTTAATTGAGTGCAAATGTTTGATTCACATGAACAGGTGAAAAGACCAATAACATCAGGTGATGTGACAGTATTGGGTCCAAACAACATGGCACCTAGCCGACCAATTCAGGGACTTGAAGAACCGTCAAAATCAGCAAGGAAGAAGGCTAAAAGGAAATCTCTTAGAACAGAGGTAATTGTATGAAGTAATATAAATATGTCATGGATCGCACCTGTTGAAGCGTAGTTCAAGCCTGAAAAGAATTTTGTTAAAGGCTTTGTGAAAATTATTAGTTTCAGAGCAGAATTTGCTCTTATCAAATTTAAGACTGTCATATAATATAAAATTTTAAACTTTCAATCTACCAAGTAGGTCTCTGGAAAGAAGATTACAAAGCAGGATTTTTCAATATTGCTTTAATTCATTGGTCCATAATGTAACGTTAATGTTGCATTCTTATTGGCGCATCCATATTTGTTCTGTTTGTTGCCATTGTAATTATATCTTGGGGCGAAATAAGGAAGGAATGGTAGTTCAGTTTTGCACCGACATTCTTTTTGTCTGTAAAATTAAAAATCCTTTTTTTTGGCTGTAGTGGTGCTTTTGTTGCAAAACAAAATGGGGGGGGGGGGGGGTGAGTGGCTTGCACCGTGTTGTAATATTGTATTCAATGTGTTGTGATACCCAATGACATCAAATTTTTAGGCAAGGTAATTGATGATAGATTTTCCATTAGCAAAGGTATCCTCCGTTCAGATACATATCTGTGATTGTATATATGTACAACATGACAGCCGTGTAACAAATGGAGGTAGACTAAACCCAAGAACCATCTCCACCTGTCCTAGCCTTCACCACGCTATTGACAGACTAAGTAGAGTTCTACATCATGGCATGTCTATATTGCAAGAGCCATTTCACGTGCACTTCAATGATCGGGCGGCAATGACTATTTCGGGTTAGGTTTGGCTTTGGAAACAATTCTTCGTCATTTTTTTTTCCTTTTCATTATTGATTCATTCAATGATTTACAGGCTTATTTACATATTAACTTTAATATAGAGAGATTTTAAAATTGATAATAATATCACTTTGTTTTGGGTGTATTGAAAGGCCAAGTACAGCAATTATTTGGTTTGCCATTTTCCAGGACATCTATTTGCTAAAAGTTGTTGAATTCTATAGAGGAATTTCTGAAATGCAGTATATTTGTCCCATTTCTCTTTTTATGCAGCTAAGTATGGAAGACAGATTGAATGCCCTTAGTATTGCTCAAGCTAGACCAGACATTGATAAAAGTCAACCTCCACGTGCTGATGTCATGGTTACATTACTATCACAAGGACTTCAGAGTCAGGACAGGGAACTACTAGATGTAAGATGAAAACATTTCTTGACTTTTAACCTGTTGCAAGGAAATACCTCTCATTATGAAGATGTATCTATCTTTTTTTATCTGAGAGTAAGGGTTGAAATGATAGTAAATAGTATATTTGAAGCACCATGTTGATTTCTTGAAGATTAGGTTTAACCCTTAATAAACAGGGGGGGGCGGTTAATTTGACCCCTCGTCCCTCGACAAATTTTGTCACAACGGCGTTGCATGAAACTTTTTGACCATGCCGCTCGCTGACTTTTTACTTCCAAGTCTTGCGCATCTTTTGAGACCTAATTTGCGACGCCCGGGTATACGGATCTGAAATTGCGCAACATTTTATAAGTGCATGTCAGACTCAAAATTGCTCAAAAAACATGATTCCGAGTACAAAGTCGATGAAAATTGTGTTATTCAACAAAAAATCATAAATGTATGATTATTTTTACTTTTGTTGGTTCAAATGGATTTATTTTATGCTATTTGTGATCGCAAAAGGGTCCCCAACAAAGTTCATTGGAAAAGACAATAAAAAACCAAGGAATACATAAGAATTTAAAAACATTAACCCTCAATCTCCCGGGGTATTTTGATTCTTGTCATTCCCGGGGGGGGGGCCATTATGGCCCCCCCTTAAGATCTCAGCCGTGGATTGCGCGATCACAACGAAAATTTGCATGATGGTAGAGAATGACGTAATCTACGCAGTTGCATTGGTATATTTCACTGAATTCATATATTTTTATTTTATATGAATTAATTATGCTAATTTATTCATGAAATCATACTTTTTGCTCTGATTCACTAAATAAAGCTCCTAGAATGCTATTTATTGGTGAAAATATTCTTTATAGCATTCCTAACAATTGTGAATGAAAAAAATTCTGGTACAAAGACCGATTTCTTATGTATTTTATTGTTTTTTAAATTTCTTATGTATTTCTTTGTTTTTTTCCTTTTTGTTTTTTATTGTTTTTTCGATGGAAATAGTTCCAGACTTAATTCTGATCATAAACAAGGCAAAATTAATTAAGTTTAATCATTAAAAGTAGAAATAATGATACATTTATGAATTTTGGCCAAATACACAATTTGCATTGGATTTGTACATGAAATCACGTTTATGAGCAATTTTGGGTCTGACATGCACTTACATAATGTTGCGTAATGTCGTAACCACGTACCCGGGCGTCACAAATTTGGTCTCAAAATTTGCGCGAGACTTGAAAGTAAAAAGTCAGTGAGCGGCGAGGTCAAAAAAATGTGCGCAGCAGATATATCGCGAAAATTGTCGAGGGGGGGGGGCCATAATGGCCCCCCCCCCGGGAGAATTAGGGTTAAAATACATAAGAAATTAATTATATTTTTGCAATTTTTTTCGATGTTTGTTAGAAATGTAAAAAGTGATACTCTCACCGAAAATTAGCATTCTACTAGCTATATAAATTGAATTAAAGGCAAAAACATACACAAAAAACAAATTTAGGGCAAATTTCATATGCTTATTTGCATAATTAATAAAAAAACAAAAACAATTTTTTTCAAATTTTGGTGGCGAATGCGCAATCAGCAGCCGAGATCTGAGGGGGGGGGGCAAATTGACCCCCCCCCCCCTCCCTGTATATCCTGGGCCCCGTCTTACAAAGAGCTATGATTGATCCGTTCAATCGCTATGAGCGATCCGATCAATCGCTACGATCGATCTGATCAATCGCTACGATCGATCCGATCAATCGCTACGATCGATCCGATCAATCGCAACTATGGACGGCCAGCAACATCAACATCTATTATACATGTTTGTTCAAAAGATTTTCTAACTATGATGTATATTAATGCATTCATTGTTTTCTTGAAAATTCACTGTGCTGCTCTTTGTTTACAAAGGACATTGTGCAAATTTTCTATTGAAAAAATTGTGACACTGTTATGATTGATTGGATCAATCGTAACTCTTATGTAAGACAGGGCCCTGGTCTGTAAGAGCCCAGGTAGAATAGGGTTAATATTCATTTGAATAATACAAATTATATTTGATAAACTAGTTAATTCATTATTGGCATAAATTGATTAAAACACTATACTCATGTATCCATGAAGGGATCCATACAACTGATTATCTAATATTCTACTTCTGTTTCTTTTTAGTGAAATAATTCAAATTAATTTCACCTATTTTTTATTATTTTGTGAGGCAGAAATTTACAATGTTCTATGGCAATAATGGTCGATCTTACATTGTAACCCAATAATATGAATAACCCTTTTGGCCTTAATTTTGTAGCGATTCATTCAATATGTTGACAGTGTGAAACCCTTTGAGTTTTTCAGATAAGGTTTTTTTGAAAGATGAGCATTATTGTGGGAAAAAATATCCTCCATTCAGATACATATCTGTGATTGTATATATGTACAACATGACAGCCGTGTAACAAACGGAGGTAGACTAAACCCAAGAACCATCTCCACCTGTCCTAGCCTTCACCACGCTATTGACAGACTAAGTAGAGTTCTACATCATGGCATTTCATAGGGCACTTCAACTTTTGAGAATGAAATAGGAATTACCATTTGGCAACATGCGAGGATGTAGTCCCCTTTGTGACTCACAAAATTTGTTTAAATGTTTGTTACTCTTTTACCATGTGCTTTATATTATTGCCTATATTTTTCCATGTTCTTGATCATGATGATAGATTTTCAGCATTTCTCATACAAGTTTGTTTCTCCCATTTCTTTTCTGTAGCGAGTACTGAAGCAGGACAGAGCTAAAGTAGTTGCCAACACGATAAAGAGACTACCAGTACCTCTCATTGTACCCCTTGTTCAAGAGCTAGCCAGAAGAATGAACACTGCTCCGCAAAGGTATAGCATCATACGTCATACCAAGCCAATTTATCAAATTGTGTTGCAGAAAAGGTTTCATAAGATTAATAACATTGAGCATAAAATGTTAAGTTTTTGTTTTCAGTTTTAATTTTCATAGAAGAAAATTTTTGAAGTTAAAGGTGAATAGTTGAAGAAAACAGGCCTTGACATATTGAGGGACCTTCCTGAATATGAAAAGTGCATTTTTCACAAATTGTCATGGATTGAACAGTCTGTGATGTGAAGTAAATATGGATGAAATAAAGAGTTATACATGCCGAAAGGTTGAGCAACCAGCTGTGCTTTAAAACCTGATTTACCTGATTATGTAATGTAGCATATTCTTGTCAATTTTTACTTCAGCGGTTTGGTAATTGCCCACTGGACAAAAGAAGTTTTACGAGAGAGGGCGTCCTATCTCATGACCTGTCCTGAACTAATGCTGAGATTAAGTCATATTTATGAGACCATTAATACAAGAACAAGCAATGGTGGCAAACTTGGTAGGCTACATGGCAAATTGGACCTCATGTTGGCTCAGGTAAATTTAGCACTTTTATAAACGTTTATGCAGTGAGTTTAATTTAAACATTTATGGCATTAAACCTAGTTTGAGGAGGAGGATATTTTATATAGCTCAACATTTATTTGAACTTTGTGAGTACCAAATAAAAAAATTAGTGCAATGTAGAAGAATATATATTGTTAGTTTGAATATAACCAGTATGTTTCAAGTCAACATTATTTTCTTCATGATTGTGTACTTGACACCTTCATCATGATAACGCTGTACGGAATGTATTCTTGTAGTTAATTGTTAAACACGTATCTGTACTTCGAAAATTTGGAGCTATAGGTTATAGTTGCAATATGTTATAATATAGATTGACTCCCTATATTATCCAGAATTGAAAGATAAAACATTCCAATGGCGTTTGTAACCTGTAAACAAGCTCCTGAAAGTATTTTGTCTGAGAATGTGATTAATGACCTGTAGTTGAGTAGGTTTTGGTGTAAAATTCTTTGTCGATTTTTTCAGATATCATCACAAGACGACACTGCAGAGGCCAGCCATACAGATCAAGCACTGATGCTCTATGAAGATGGTGAGTAGTCTTATATTAGCAGTGAGATAATGTGAATTTTATTGTTTGTTGAAAACATTGTGATCACGTGTATGATGTCGTTTCTAAAAAAGTTATCTTGAGATGAAAATTTAACAGTGATGACAATAAAATAATGTTGATATGTTGTGTAATAATGATGAAATATGGGGTGATTGCAAAGATTCATAGATTTATTACATTACAATGTACAATTTGTCTCTAATTGCAATTTAAATATTGTTCTGAATTCTTCTCAGTAACTCATTCATCAAAGTGAAAGAATTATACTTTTGTGGTAGTCCAACTAATTTAGATTTGTGTGATATTCATGCTTGTTTGATTTTTTTCTATTACAGATAAATCTCTGCTTAAATGATGATGCATTTACCTTTTTTTCTTTTAAATAGAATCTTCAGATGAGTTAGACCTTATGGAGGATGGACTTGCTATCCACTCAGAATCAGAGGTTAGAATTTACTTTTAATCTGATCTATTCTCTAACAGTCCTCCAGTTTTTCAAATGACCATAAAATGTAATTATTGTTTATTTTCCGATTTAACTGTCTAAAAAGAACTTGGGAGATGCAACGTTCTTCTTTGTGAACAACAATAATGATTAAAGTGATTGGTTAACATTGGTTTGACTTTTAAAAAATCTGAGCTAGAAGGTCACACTTGTCACCTGTGTCTGTGATATGTTACAAAAATGAAGCCCAGAAAAAATTGCGTTCGAAAATAATTATTTAGTGCTTCAAAAATTGAAAAATGAAGTGACAGAAAACACCATCTTAATTTCATCCCATACACTTATGTGTACTATTTAGGCGTCTATAAGACGCCTATTTACAAAATTGGGGTTTGCCTTGTAGTTTTAGCTTTTCATTCTCAATAATGGTTGTTTTCAGGGTTTATTAGTTCTAATACATGCACTTGTACACATGTTTCATCTTGGTTTGAGAATTTTTTAAATCGGCTGCTCACAAAGTTAAACAATACCTTTAACAGAGTACTATTTTCATGAGCATTGTTCTGTGAAATAAATTTTATAATGAACTGACTTGATCTTGAAAAAGTTTAGTTTGTAAGTTGATACAGGTCAGAATATTTATAATAAGTTGTTTCTGCAAAGTCATAGGAGAGAACTTCAAGATGATTTGATGATTTACACACATTCTGTTGTTCTCTGTGTGTGATACTTTGCTATGCAGTGTTCCACATACATGCTTCATTGAAATCATCAAAATAAAAACTAGAAATAATTCATGTTTTAAACTCTGGAAAGTCAGGGAATTCTAAGAGTATTGAAATGGACAAAGCTTATGTATATTCTTCAGAGTTAAAGTTTGTGATTTAGATAGCTTTTTATTTCTTCATTTTTTTCAGGGTGAATGGGATGAGCTTTCAGAATCCTCAGAAATGGAAGTACAGCAAGACGATCAGGTAGATGATTCGGATAGTGAAGAGGATGAAGAGGAAGTTGATGACGATGACGAAACATGAAAGTGCCCTCTCTTGGATGGAGTGTAATTTTTTATTTGAACAAATATATTGAGAAAATATATATGACTACTCAATTCAAGAAAAGTCAAAGAGATTTGTTTTTATCTTTGCCAATCAATGCATTGTAACATACAGACAGTAGGAGTATTGCACCATACATGATTTTCATATATCAAGGCATTTGTAATCAGCATTGTTGCTTAATGGACTCACATGTAATTTGAATGGCTCACATACTATCAGTACTGGAATCTGTATCCCATGTAAAGGAAGGTTCATTCATACATGAAGTAATCCAACACTCTTTTTTTTAAGTGTAGAAAATAAAGCTTTATGCATAAATTGCTTTGCTTTTGCTGTATGAAAGAAAAAAAATATGTGAAACTGATTCAAAGAGAGGGAAATTCCTCTCTTTTGGTGATCATACTGAAACAATGCTGTCTAGTTCAGACTCTGTGTTAGTAATTCATGTTTGGTTGATAAATATGTCTGCTGAGATAGGGGCTTGACATAAAGCAGTGAAAAAGAAAATGAACACAATCTCAACAATGTTATTGATATCACAGAGTTCTTATATTGCAGGTTAATACTAATAATGATCTGTTATAGAGATAAGTTATTATTTTATCAGAATTTCATTTTTTTTTTTTTTTTGGGGGGGGGGGACAACTTACAGCATTAACATTTTAGAGCGACAATTTCAGTAAGTGCATCTGATATGTGTTATAAAAACCCCTTACCCTGACACACACACGCACATGCATGCGATAACACCTTCTTTTTCTATCGGAACTTGGATATTGTATATATTTCCAGAGGTTTATTACACAAAATATTTTTGTCTTCCTGTAGGTATTCTGCCAAATTTATGAATCTTTCAATTATGTTTTGCTATTTTTTTTTTTGGAAAGTTCATATGGGAAAGTATAAATGTTTCACCAATTCAATTTTCATTCTCTTATTTCTTTCACCTAAAAGTAAAATAATGTAAGGTTTACTTTTTATTACTATACAATGAACTTTTAATGTGAAATATTCCATAAATGCAGTTATCCAGTGTTGCCATCATCTCATGCATATTGATGTAGTTTGTTTCACAAAGCTCTTTGTAAGTTACAAATGACTGGTGGTGACCTTTTTGGTAAGTGATATACACCATATTTTCATAGGTGTTGATTTAGTTCATAAAAAAGGGTCACTAGTGGTTCGCAAAGTCGCTTGTAACTTACGAACAGCTTTATGAAACATCCACCAGGTTTCATATTAATTTCTTTGTTTTACCAGGATGTGAAGCATTCCCTTGCTCTTTCGTTTTCGATAAATAAAAGGCATGTATTATTGATGGTGATGATTAGCCACAAAATACTCAATGGTTTTGGTCAGTTTGCCCATTTGCCCATTCCAATGGTCATCATTTGGTACTACCACCTCCACAAGCATAATAGGAATATGAGGCCATTTCTCTTAACTACCAATGGGCAGTTAAAACAAAACCCCAACAAATCAACATTCTTTGACATACATATCTTACACTACCAAAAGAATGACATGATACTAGCTTGAAGTTGGAGGCAAAAATAATTTACAGAACATGACATTTTAATAAATACAACATGCTTCAAGGTAATCGAACCTCAATCCTTGGCCTGAATATTGTAGATAGAGTCATAGGTATTTATATACTTTGGATATCAAGTAAATTTGAAGAATGTACTTCAATAAGATTTTTTTTAAAAGTTATATGGTACAGTGTGAATTGAATTGTTTAACAGGAGTGAATGTAAGATCTATTATGTCCACAGTTGATTGAGCAGATCAATCAAAGGGGCGTAATTACATTACCTTGATACATGTTCTGTTTTGTAAAATGGTATGTTCTATTAAATGTTTTTCTCATCAAATATGTTACAATGCCCTCCCTCTTTCTTGACCTAAGTTGCCAAATGAAGCACATGGGGGTGGGTCATAATCTCTGCAGAAGTGTTAATGGTTATTAGAGATGTGATTTGTGAGATTGCTTGAATTTCATTTATACACTTGGATCTAATATAAACTGAAAAAAAGGAAAAGGAATATTTTGGAGAGAATATAATGCAATGAAATCGGAAAGTGTTAAAAGATAGAAAGGGAGAGAGAAGAAGCTCAGATTTCTAGTCAAAATATTTGTTTTCCTCATTAAATGGGTATGTTGATTTGATACATGTTTGATTTATACAGGTGCAACTTCGATATCAAGTAATTTTATACAAGTAACTTCAGCAATATTCATTTATACATTTCCACCAAAAAGAAAAATTGAAGGAAACAAATTCAGTTAGCTTGAATGTGCCAATATGAATAAAGTAAATTTACTTTCATTTTTGTGTTTGGACTAAAAGTTCAGGAGATGATTAGTCAAGTTGAGTATAGCACTAAATCTGCATATGTGAAGACTACGGGTTCGCGTTGCAAAAAAAGCCAATTACAAAGAGATATGCGTAAATAGTAAATGTACACATGTAACTGAAAAAAATATTTGATGCAAATTCTACAATGTTTTGAATGCTTTATAATTAGAGCAATTACATTTTGTCAGTAATTCCTAAATTGTAGTAAAAGGTGAAACATGGGTAACTTTGAGAAGTTGATTCTCATTTAAAATAGATAAATAACAATGGGTTTTGCATAATTCGATCTGAATACTGCTTGATATAGGTGATAATTTGAATTATGCAAACATAATGTAATCGCCTCTGAACATTATTTTGATATTATAGTCCATATTTACTTTACTTTGAAAATCTGGAAATCATGTTACAACTGAATGCACCCTTAACTGTGAAAAATGCCCAGAGATATGTTTACTTAAAGTATGGTTCATGACTTGTACTTGAATTTGATTCATACTATGCTGATAACGTATGCTATTAACAATGTGATGAGAGACTTTCCATTATGAATAAATTTTTGTATAAATTGCAAACAGTAATGTTCATGTTTCCTTTTGTTCCTTTCAGAAATATTTTCAGTTAAAATAGAATACGCATGCAATCTGTGTCATTTTATTCAGTCAAATATGGTTACACAAAACTTCTGCAAGGTTTTTTGTTGGGGTGTGAATGTGTACGAGTCTGTTGTAGCAACATTTTTTTGAATGCAGTAGTGATAATTTCTTTGGTAACATTGTAGTTTATTTCACTCTCATTCTAGACAGTTTTCTACTTTCTAATATAGGATCAAATATTCACAAATGTGTCTAATTATAGGACCAATATTCATTAGGAATTCTATTCAAAAGGACTACTATATATGTGGGTAATTATTCTTGATCCTGTTACCTATTTATTAATAGGACTGCTATTCACAATTAGCCAGATGAATAGGATTTTATTCGTTTTTAGTGGCAGTGGTCCCTATTCATAATACAACAGAAGTGTGTCACTGTTCTTTTGACTACATGACTGTTGTGTCTAAGAATAAATATGAATTTCTTTGGATTCATTATGAAGAATGGTCGTTATGAGCCAAAATAACTCTTTGACAAGCAGATGGCATAATTTACAGTCGTAACAAACTGTGTTTGAGAAATGTGCAAGTTCTATGAACTTTCTGGTTTGTGAGGCAGAAAACCAAGTTGGAACTTAACACTAATAAGACAGGAGGGGGTGCTGGGGCCACTGGGCTGGACCTAGTTCATGAAACTTTGACATAATAGTAATCAAGTATCACTGAACATCCTGTGCAAGTTTCAGGTCACATGATTAAGGTCAAAGGTCATTTATGGTCAATTAACTTTGGCCAAATTGGGGGTATTTGTTGAATTACCATCATAACTTTGAAAGTTTATTGGTCTAGTTCATAAAACTTGGACAGAAGAGTAATCAAGTATCACTGAACATCCTGTGCGAATTTCAGGTCACGTGACCAACGTTAAAGGTCAATGAACTTTGGCCATAATGGGGTATCTGTGGAATTACCGTCATAACTTTGAATGTTTATGGATCTGATTCATGAAACTTGGCCATAAGAGTAATCAAGTATCACTGAACATCTTGTGCGAGTTTCAGGTCACTTGACCAAGGTCAATGGTCAATGGACTTTGGCCATGTTGGGGGTAGTAGTTGAATAACCATCATAAGTCTTGTAAGTATATTGGTCTAGTTCATAAAACTTGGACATGAGAGTCATCACGTATGACTGAACATCTCATGCGAGTTTCAGGTCACACGACCAAAGTCAAAGGTCATTTAAGGTCATTGAACTTTGGCCATTTTAGAGGTAATTATTAGATTGCTGTCATAACTTTCAAAGTTTATACAATGTAGATATAGTGTATAGAATGTGGATATAGGGGTAATCAAGTATCACTGACAAGTTTTAGGTCACATGATCAAGGTCAAATGTCAATGAACGTATAGTATTGTATCATCATATGAATGGTGTTTTTTGTGAATAATTATTTTATAGTAGTTTTCAAAGTCAGCACTGCTGCTATATTGAATCGCGTGATGCAGGTGAGACAGCCAGAGGCATTCCACTTGTGTTAAAGAAGGAGGCTCATTTGTTCTGTATATGAATGATCCTTCAAAAAGCCACCCTGAAACCTTTTTTAAAAATCCCTTTTACAGCTGTTTCCATGCTCAACTTGGAGTCGGAAAATTGTTCCTTTCCTACTGTATTAAGTTTAAAAAAATCAATCGGGTCGTGAAATGGGAAGAATATATACAAAAATATAATGCATTTTAATGAATTAAGTGATAATTTATCATTCCTAAAATAAAGAAGTATTATGAAGCCAGATCTCATAGATTGGTTTAAAATTCTAGATTAGACTAGGGTTAAACTATAGAGATATATACTAACAAGCGGCGTAAGTATATATCTATTTATCTATTTGGCTGGTGCTCAATTTTACATTTCTCTTGTAATGTTTCTATTGCTGTCATGCGAAGCGCGAGCCGAAAATTTCGAGATTTAGACCTAAAAACGAGACACTCTATTCATGTTTTGTAAATAATGAAAAGGATGAGTAATATGGGATCTTCCTTACATTAATAATGCGAGCGCGAGCAGAAAATTTTTATATACGTTTTAAACTAATCGAAAAGGTAGGCCCTACCTGATATAAGGACTGTTTGCACTTAGCCATGAAGAAGTTAAATATTTCAACAATCAAATAATGCAAGCGCGAAGCGCTAGCTGAAAACTTCGAGATTTAGACCTAAAAAACGGGACACTCTATATATGATTTGTAAATCATGAAAAGGTGAGTAATAGGGGATCTTCCTACATTAATAATGCGAGCACAAAGCGCAAGCAGATGCACGCGTGTGTTTCAGATTTAATCCAAGAATCTAGGCATTCTAAATACATCTTTTATCATGAAAATCAAAGCGAGCGCGAAGCGCGAACATTAAATATTTGATATTCCGATCTATAAAAGGGTCAATTTCAGCTCTATATTTCAAGCACTTTGTAGGAAAATTGTGAGGTGGATATGGATTGCATATAATAAAGGGCTGATATTTTTCATCATTATTATTTTTTTTTAGTTTTGACATAGGACCGGGACATCCTCAGGACATGTCATCATATGAAAATGATGACTATTTTTCTATTCCTCTTGCTAAGCGCGAGATGAAACAAAAGGGACAATTTATTTGATATCTAATTTATTAATGCATAATGAGGGAGCGGAATTAATGCGAGTGCAAATCGCAAGCCAAATTTTTTGATAAACTGTCATGAAAAGGTGATTTTAAGTAGTTTGTTGTGTAATCAATACTGACACAAACATAACTCGCCAATCAAAATGCGAGCATGCAGCGCTAGCTGATACGTTTTGACAATCAGACCTGAAAAGGGATATTTTGAAAACTTTATGGAATACACGAAAATAATAAGTACCTGATAAATCAAAATTTGCGAGCGCGAGTAGAAAAAGTTAATATTCAGCCATAATACTGATTTTTTTACATAGCACTTTATAAAAATCAATTTGTAAATCACACAAAATAATGAAAGTTCGATTTCCGAGATAAAATATGTTTTGTATATTGACTTCCAAACTTGGTATTTAATCTCAATATTGAACAAGTTATGTAAATCACCTAACAGGCAATGTGAGCGCGAAGCGCGAGCGAAAATTTTATACAGTGACATGAAAGATTCTTTTTATTTTCCAAGTTTTCCCCTTATTTCAATATTTTTTATTCACTCGTCTTCCTCGTCTTCTTTTTTTCTCCACTCTTTTCCTTTTTTTTTCTTTCTTTCCTTTTTTCTTTTGTTTTGCTTCGCCAATAGGGGGGGGGGGGGGGCGGGCCCCTCGGGCCCCCTGGATCCGCCTATGTATATATATATATATATATATACATGAAAAACATCCAAAGGTGATATGAAAGATCAGTATAAATCTATATCGTTCATAATCACCAGGAACATATCATAAACATCACAATTACAAGAGCACAAATCTGAGGAGCTACACGTTGGCGCTTCACTCTAACATTATTTGTGATTTTGGTAAGTGGGTCTGAGATAAAAGACTACATGAACATTTTCGGGGGGGGGGGGGGTCAAGAGAAACCGTTTCATACCAGCAGTGGCGTAATGAGCCCAACAATTTGAGGGGGCTTGATATTGATAAAATTAGTAAGTTGCAAGCGAGCGAGCAAAAATGTTGACATTTTTATTACAAAAATCCAATTTGTGATAGATTTTGACATATAATATTCGGAAAATGATGTAATATTTCATCTGTATCCCTTTCCTATTTTTTCTTGGTCGTGATTTTTTTTATTTTTTTTTTTTTTTTTTTTGGGGGGGAAGAGCCCCCTCCCCCATCTGTACGCCCATGAATACCAGCAATGAATTGAAAAGCCCTTTCCATGAGTTTGGACTTGTACAGGGGCAAATCCAGCATTCGCCAATAGGGGGCCCAGGATTTTTTTCAGCCACATTTTCCCCGATAGGCCGTTCGAAGTTGACTTTTTTTTGTTTCTTTGAAGGGGTAGTCATGATAGTCACTTCTTAGCTTTATCCTTACAAATCAACATAAATATATAATAATCTATAAGCCTTATTTGAATAGTATGAGCGCGAAGCGCAAGCTATTTAAAAAAATTTCATGTATTTTGTCCTCAAATTTGAACATTCTGGGCAATGTTTGTGATTCTGAACAAGGTGTGTATTAAACTAAATAATTAGTGCGAGCGTGAAGCGCGAGCAGTATACGTTTTGATCTGATAAAAAAGGGACTGCTTGCATTTAGCAAGACGTTGCATGAAGACGTTGCATATTCCAACAATCAAATAACGCGCGAGCTGAAAATTTAGACATTTCTACTTGAAGAAAGAAATTCTAAGCACTTTTTGTAATCGTGAAAAGGACAAGTTATAACTAAACAATCGATGCGAGCGCGAAGCTGAAAAATTTGAGATTTAGACCTAAAAACGGGACACTCTATTCATTTTTACATTTCTACCTGAAGAATGGAAGTTCTAAGCACTTTTTGTAGATCATGAAAAGAATGAGTAATTGGAAATCTTCCTACATTAATAATGCAAGCGCAAAGCGCGAGCAGAAAATTTTTGATATGTTTTAGAAATCGACCCGGAATCTGGGCATTCTCAAAACCTTTTTCATTATAAAAATCAATAAAGCGAGGGCGAAGCGCAAGCTTAAACTATTTGATATTCCGATCTGAGAAAGGGTAAAGTTAAGCTTTGTATTTCAAGCACTTTTTAGGAAAATTGTGAGATGGATATGGATCGCAGTGATATGCAAGTTGAGTTTTGGACCGGGACATTCTAAGGACATTAGATAGTTTGATAAATTGTCATGAAATGGGGATTTAAAATAGTTTGTTATAGAATTAATATTGAGATAAACATAACTCACCAATCAAAATGCGAGCGCGCAGCGCTAGCTGATACGTTTTGACAATCTGACCTGAATAGGGATATTATCATATAATGAAGAGGTTTTACAGGCTTGCGTTCAAACTCACTCGACACTCCATTTTGTTGAAGATCAGCCATGCATTAAGTCTTTCGTTAACCATGTGATAGCTTCTGTGGGGAAACCGGTGAAACACGTTTATTTAATGAAATTATGGAAATACAAGCGTTGTTTCGAGGGAACATAACTTTTTTACTTCTTGACCATTTTTTGTGATTATAGGTATCAAATAAAAGAGCAGATATTGAACTTTTTAGGCATGTGATTTTCTTTTTGAAATTCAGATACCCCCTCCAAATGAGTTTTTGGTATCCTTTATTCAAATTGTTTTTGCTCACTCATGCGTTAATGAGGAATAATCTAAGTAATATCAGATGAAAGAGGAGATTCTAAGCTTTACATTGGTAGGTCATTTGTCTATTGTATTTGTGATTAAATTATGATAAATCATCGCTTAATCTCGGTTTCGTTTTTTCTGGGACGCACTGTATAGTGACATGAAAGACTTTTCAAAATTTTCCAAGTATTCCCCTCATTTAATTTTATTCACTCGTCTTCCTCCTCTTATGTTTCCCCCTTCTTTTTTTCTCCATTCTTTTCCCTTCTTTTCTTTCTTACCCCCTCCCCCTTATTTTGGCTCGTCAATAGGGGGCCCGGGCCCCCTGCCCCCCCCCGCCCCCCCCGATCCGCCTATGCACGTAGTCGGCCTGAAGCTGTGGATTGCCTGCGAATGAGGTATATCCTCACTTCTTACAAGTTGCCAAGCGACGGCGCGGGTTGCTTATACACGGACATTTCGCTGCTCCTTTAAAGCAATGACGACGTACGGAGCTAATATGTTGCGAACGATATTATTGAAGAGGTGTATAATGGAAGCGAAATAATTGTTAGCGAAGCGACGATGGAATAGTCAATTATCCAGGAATTTTGTCATTTTTCTTTTGAAGTAACAAACATTATGCCGAAAAAGACAAAGAAAGGAGGAAAGGGGAAAGGAAAGGGAAAAGGAAAGAAAGGGTGAGTAAGCTGCAATCTAATACACGGCAAACATCGAGGACTTTCTGTGCTTATTTTAACCCACAGTCCCATCTATTCAATAATGTGCTTTTTTCCCCCCGGCCGCGGCATTTCGGAAGTAGTTAACCCAGAGAGCTCCCGCCCGCTGCGCGGGCGGGAGCCCAGAAGCTTACCGTGTATTTTACCATATTCACCGGACTAGGGTGATTTATGGTCTAAATATTTCTCCAAATGAATTGTTAAAACCGAAAGTATACAATTACCACGATTATATGGATGAAGGTCTAACGAGTGGCAGTTTCCTGACATCTGGGAACAGACTGGAACCTCAAAAAAACGAAAAGTTCTCTCCTTCTACCCCCGTTTCGATCGGCCATTTTTGTTAAAAATCGTAACAAAATGGCCGATCGAGACTGGGGTAGAGGAGAGAACTTTTCGTTTTTTTGAGGTTCCAGTCTATTCTCAGATGTCAGGAAACTGCCACTCGTTAGACCTTCATCCATATAATCGTGGTAATTGTATACTTTCTGTTTTCACAATTCATTTGGAGAAATATTTAGACCATAAATCACCCTAGTCCGGTGAATATGGTCAAATACACGGTAAGCTTCTGGGCTCCCGCCCGCTGCTGCGCGGGCGGGAGCTCTCTGGGTTAGGAAGTAGTGTGTCTGAAGCCACACTGAAAAGTGTCAGCATTATCATAAAACAGGCTGATTTAGGCATTTTTTCGGGAAATTCAGGCTGCTGAAAAAATGTGATCTGAATTGATTTTTAACTAGGCCTAATGACAATGTTTGGGATGTAGGCCTATGGAAAGAGAATAAAGCCTAAAGGGTCTTCTGTTGACAGTAACTAGCTCGGGCGAAGTTCGTGCAGGCTCCACTTCACTACCGCTACACCTACCCGAAATTCGGGACAGTGAACTCGATCGGATATTCCGAGTGACAAAGGTGGGATCAAAAAGTGGTTTATTGTAAAAATTATAGAAAAAAAATATAACCAGATAGAAAAATAGCTTAATTTCTTACTCTAGCTCTACACCCTTATTTAATTTTTTATTTCACTCCGTGTCCATCCTCCGGTTATCCTCAAAATTGGTGATTTTGGGCCAGTATCTAATTCCTCACACGTATTATTAACGGCCGATTTCAAAACATCGCATGCGAGCGGTCGCAGGCCAAACAGCATAAATATTTATATCATATTGGATGGCTCAGAAAATACCAGAAATATTCTAAGAGTTTGGGAAACTATTCCAAGAATCAGTGGAATAAGGAGCGTAGTGTAGCGGTAGTGAAGTGGAGTGGAGCCTGCACGAACTTCGTCCGAGGTAGAGTTAGACTTAAGTTAAGGACAAGCTTATGTCATTTTAAATAAGGATTTAGAGATAAATTGCAAACCCTTATTTGTGTGTTTGTTGAGATTTTTTGTGGAATTGTCATCATAACTTTAAAAGTATATGGATCTATTTCATGAAATTTGGACATAAGGGTAACCATGTACCATATGTAAAAATAAGGTCAATGAACTTTGGCCGTGTTGGGGGTATTCATCGAATTGGCATCATAACTTTGAAAGTTTATTGATCTACACAATTAGTTCGTGAATCATAGACATAGGTTTATCAAGTATGTTTTGCACACGTCTTAGGTCACATGATTATTGTCAAAGGTCATGCTGGGTCAATGGACATGGTATTTCATTATCATATGAGTGTTTTCTTTTGTGAATGATTATTCAATAGCTGTTTTAAAAGTCAGCACTGTTGCTATATTTAAATTGTGTAATGCAGGCAAGACTGCCAGAGGCTTTCTACTTATTATACCAATAGGTGTGCTATAATTCAATGTGGGTGACGTAACGCAAATAGCTCAACTCAAGTTCAAAATGCATGGCCTGCAGCCTCTGTAGAAAATCTAGATAGGATTTTTTTCGTCACACTGCTGTCACAGTTCCTAAGATCTGCATACATACAGTATAGAGAGTGCGCATTCTGCCATTGAAATTGATACGCAATTAGTGGTGTGTAGCTTTAAGCACCCCTTGCCATATATCAAGAGAGTCATCGTTAATTATGTTTTACAGAAAGAAGGCAGCGAAGGATGCAAAGAAGTTCTCTGATGGAGCCTTAGAAAAAGCCAATACTAAACTCTGGGAGTCTAGGCTGGTAGCTACAGAAAATGCAAGGCAAGAGTTCCGTGAAGAGGCCAAGAGGCTGGCGCTGCAGAATGAGTCCCTACAGAAAAACATGCAGATCTCTGAAAGGGATACCATTGAAGTCATAACCTATCTGAAGAAAGAAGATCAAACAAAGGAGGATTTGGTAAGTTGTGAAGGCATTGCAGAAGAAGGCTTGTAATGTAGTTCTCCATGGAACAGTTTGATTTGTTTGCTGCTTTTATAAATCATAATCCATTTTTCTTTTTCAAACTTATTGTGCTTAAGAAACATAGAAATACTTGATACTCAAGAACTTAAGAATTTTTTTCAAAATGATTCGTCAATAGATATAATGGTTACTTGTTCGGCAAAGAATCACATTTAAAGATCCTAATTATTGTCTTTACTTGTCTTAACAGCCAGGTCCCAATACATATCTCAGACTCAGAACTCTTAAAATTAAACTTCTGATCTCATAACCATCACCTTCATAGCACACAAGACACACTCACAATGCAATTACCCCCACACAAGACGATAGCAACAAAAGGAGATGAGTGATTTCTTATAACAGCCCCACAATTACAGAACAAACTTCGCCTTGACATTTAGGAATTCAACAACTCTAAACGATTTCAATCTGAAATTTAAAACCTATTGATTCTGGTGCAGCATCTAGGGAGCTCTTGCAGTGCAATAGATAGTTATTGCGCTATATAAATATTATTATAATTATCATAATTCTAACATCATAAGAATCCTCTAAGATTGTTAGAGTGAATATATACTGGTAATGATAGAAATTGGTCATACAGACTTATCTTATCTTGCAATATTACACAACACATTTTGTTTAGGATGTATCATATTTTTCTTTATTTCTGATTTAACCTAGATTTCAAAGTTACAGAAGCAGTTGAAAGACACACGAAGAGAATCAAGGAAAGAGAAACAACAAATTGTGAGTATCTGAGATGATTCAGTGGAGTTGGCAGAATAATCAAAATTTATCCAGAAGCAAATTAGAGATTTGTCCATCTTTCACTATTTGTAAGAATTTGGGCAATGATAGTTTGTAACAGATTATATTTTAATGATCAGTTGGTCCATCAGAGCACTGCAGTGTTTGAAATATGAAATTTTTTTTCAATGAAAATTATTGATTTTTTTTTTTTTTTTTTTTTTTGGGGGGGGGGGGGGGGGGGCTTTGATCTTCAAACTTTAGGAATATATTGAATATATGCATGGGACATTGTAGTTCATACAATATTCAATGGTATTGAAACCCAAATTAGAGGAAAACATTTCTTTTTCAGATCGAGGACTTCACTGAAAGATTTCATCAGTTAGAGCAGGCTCTTACAGATAAAACTGAAGAAGTAAAGATGATGCAGAGTGAGCTCAAGCTTGTTAAAGAATTCAGAAGAAAGAGGGGACAAATGCAGAAAGAACTAGATGAGGTAAATATGGCAGCCTCTTTTAGTTATGTAACTGAATATTATTTTTGTATGTTTAATTGCATTTCAAAAGATATCTTGTAGGGTTGTACTTAATTTAAATTCCACTTGTAGGAAGATAATTTTTTTCAAGAAGCATGGTACCTCTCATGTATTGGACTACTTAATTATTACCGTTACACCAAAAGAACAAGAATGCATGATCTGTCACGTTTGTTTAGAAGGCAAGACCTACAATTCATGGTACATGTTATAACATCCAACTTTCACAACACTTCTTCCCTTGTGATTTTCAATTCTTTTGTGATTGTAAGCAATGTCTCATTGTCTTTTTCTTTCTAAAGACAATTCTTGAGACAGTCTGTCTTTCACTAATATACTCTTCTACTAAAACAGTCTAACTTATGTGAATTTTCTGCCATTGTTAATGTTATGCGTTGTAGATCAAAGAAGAGATGTTCCTAACAAACAAGGAGCATCAACAACAGTTACAGAGGATGGAACATAAATTCTTTGAAGAGAAGATTCGTCTTCAGCAGGAGGCTAGTCAGAAGATTGCTGAGCTTGCTGAGAGAGCTCACACCGAGGCTATAAGGTAGGTTTTATTTTGAACATACATGTACTTCCCTTGAAATGCAGGTATTTTATTTGTATCAAGAAGAATGTATTTTTTTAGCAGCAGTTCTAGAGACTAGTATCTTAGAGAAGTTTAGGTTTTGGTCTCGCCTGCGTAGTGGAGCGAGACATAGGTATCACTATTTCCGGCGTCGGTGTCGTCGTCGTCAACAATTGTGTTGTACACCCAATAACTTTCTATAGCTTCGAGGTGGGATCACCAAATTCATACCAGAGGTCCATCTCTTGAAGGCACAGGTCAAGTTCGAATATGAGTCGAATTTGAATAAGGTCAAAGGTCAAAGGTCAATGAACTTTCCATGACTGGCACTGTGCTGTGTTGTACACACAATAACTTTCTATAGCTTCGAGTTGGGATCGCCAAATTCATACCAGAGGTCCATCTCCTGAATGCACAGGTCAAGTTCGAATATTAGTCGAATGTGAATAAGGTCAAATGTCAATGAACTTTCCATGACTGGCACTGTGCTGTGTTGTACACACAATAACTTTCTATAGCTTTGAGGTGGGATCACCAAATTCATACCAGAGGTCCATCTCCTGAAGGCACAGGTCAAGTTCGAATATTAGTCGAATGTGAATAAGGTCAAAGGTCAATGAACTTTCCATGACTGGCACTGTGCTGTGTTGTACACACAATAACTTTCTATAGCTTCGAGGTGAGATCGCCATATTCATAACAGAGGTCCATCTCTTGAAGGTGCAGGTCAAGTTCAAATGTGACCCGAATTTGAATAAGGTCGAAGGTCAATGAACTTTCCATGACTGGCACTGTGCTGTGTTGTACACATAATAACTTTTTATATCTTCGAGGTAGGATTGCCAAATTCATACAAGAGGTCCATCTCTTGAAGGTGCTGGTCAAGTTCAAATGTGAGTTGAATTTGATTAAGGTCAAAGGTCAATGAACTTTCCATGACTGGCACTGTGCTATTTTGTACACACAATAACTTTCTATAGCTTCGAGGTGGGATCGCCAAACTCGTAACAGAGGTCCATCTCTTCAAGGTGCAGGTCAGGTTCGAATGTGAGTTGAATTTGATTACGGTCAAAGGTCAATGAACTTTCACACTACTTTGTTCCTCTAGTGACATGAACTTTATAATTTTATACTTTTTAACACTAACATTTTACTTCAGAACTCAGTACTCTATACCTGAACCAGATTTTGTATTTTACTTGTTTATTCTTTAAAAACTGTTGTTATTTATTTAATGAGCTATAGTTCTTGGCACCATTTATATTCACACAAATTTGCCAATGGTACAATAGAAAAGCTGTCAAAGTTTCTTAAATGTTACCCTTCAGATTTGACATGCAGTCTCTTCATGACTGCAATATGCAGGCGAGACAAGGCTTGGCGTTTGCCTTGTTTTTTTCTTTTTACCATTTTCTTATCTACATTTTCTAATGCTTCATTTTTGTCTCGCCTGCATAGCAGAACTTCAAAAGTATATGGACCTTATTCATGAAACTTGGAAATTAGGGTAATCAAGTATTACTGAACATCCTGCCTGAGTTTTAGGTCACATGATCAAGGTCAAAGGTCACTTAGGGTCAACAAACCGACCATGTTGGGGTTATTTGTGGAATTGTCATCATAACTTTAAAAGTTTATAGATCTAGTTCATGAAACTTGAGACATAAGAGTAACCTTGTATCCCTGGATATCTTGTGCGTGTTTCAGGTCACATGACCAAAATCAAAGGTCATTTACATGTAGGGTCAATGAACTTTGGCCGTGTTGGGGGCATTTATTGAATTTGCATCATAACTTAAAACGTTTATGGATCTACACATGTAGTTCATGAAACACAGACATAAGGGTAATCAAATATTAATTCTAAGTTTATCAAATTTGAAAGAATCATGGTGCAAGCATGATCAAACATTAATTCTTATACATTTGAACTAATGTTGAATATCTTTATCTTGTATAGCAACCTTGATGAAACCACACGTTCAGTTTACAAGGAAAACGTTCGTTTGACTGAAGCACTGAACTATCATGTGAAGGAAGCTGATGAATTGAGAGCAGAGAAAGAAAAGTTATTAAAGGAGAATAGTCAGATCAAGGGAGATAGAGAGCTTCAAGATCAACTCATACAAGAGAAAGTTATTAGTAGCAAGAAACAGAAGAAACAAATCAATGAGGTAAGCATTTATATTAGTTATTTATATTGCCTTTATTTCATTACCTAGGGCAGATTCATGATTATAACTATCATGTAAGCATTGGTAATGATGAGCTAATAATGATTTCCTGTAAAAATACTTGATTAGATATTTCTAAAATTAAAGCGTCATTTTTTTCTGGGATGTCAAATTAATATTTGGGGTTTGTATAATCAAGATATATGTTCTCCTGTCCCTTGACAAAAGGGAGCAACTATATTTGTTTTTCAAAATTGACCTTCCTGATTTGGGATATTTTCTGTATGCTATACATGATGCTCAAGAATCTACAGTCGCAAAGTCCTCAATCTGAAATATAGACATCTCAAAAGTAAGTAAATCTATTATTATTTCATTTAAAACAGTGACACATTTTCTTCATTTACTTAGAAACTCATTTTACAAAGTTACTGACTTTTGTCATGGGACAGCAATAGACACCTGTATCTGTCTATTATATGTGTAAAATTTGATTTGTTTAGATGGTGATCTACAAGTGCATGGGGAGTTTCCCTTATAACCCTTTTCTTGTTATTTGTTATAATTTTTCTGGTGCTCTTCACTTTAATAGAATTTCACAAATGAATATGTTTATTGTAAGAGTACATAACATATATTTTAACATTTTTCAAAAACCTGATTAATTTTCACAGCTTCAGGAGAAAGTTCAGAGTTTAGAGACGTCATTGAGCCATGTTGTAAAAGAGTTTGAGAGAGAGCAGAAATCTAGTCAGCAATTGGCTGGCATAGAGGCAGAATCTAGTAAGGTTGAAATAGCTAAACTCATGAGGACCGTTGATATGCAGACAAAGGAGATGAATAAAGTCAAGAAGTTAGCCAAGACAATTCTTGATCAGGTTGGCTATGTCTTATACTTTATAATTAAAAAAATCAACAACCGCCCCCCCCCCCCCCCCCCGATTATTTGAAAATCAAGCTGCATTTGCTTTTGGTAGTTAAGTTCTTTCTGTCATTGTGTAATATTATAAAATCAAATAATTTAATGTAATTCACAGTGAGACTAGGATGTGTTTTATAAAGCTGATTGTACAAGAATCTTTACACGTTACTTCATGAACATCTGAGGTATGAAATGTCAACACAAAGGTTTTCCTGATGTTACATAATTAAGTTTGAATGTATTTCAAATGAATTAATTGAATTGTGGTAAATGATATACTTTGCACTAATATGTCTAAATACACAAAAATTAATCAACATCTGCATATGTGTATGTCAACTTAAGGTATTTTCAACAAATTGAGGGAGAAACTCATTTTGGTTTTCCATGTTCAAGTCTTTCATAAAGTTGTAACTTACAAGTAGTTTTTTGAAACAGCCCCTCCTTTGTCAACTAGTGACCACTTATATGTAAAGACAATAAACCTCCCTCGTCACTTGAACATGACTTCTTAAATGGACCATGTTATTTTAAAAGAAATATTTAAAGATCACTGCTTCTGTAGGCATCTATTGGGGTATCACTTAAGCAGTCTTTATACATGTTTTTTCAATGTTTTTCTTGTTTTTAATATATTTTTTTCCTATTTTGCAGAGAACTGAAATGGAGCAGTTTTTCCTGGACTCCCTTGAGATGGTGAAGAAAGAGATTGTAGCAAACCAAGCCAAGTATCTACGTGATGCAGCAGCAGCATATCAGAAGAGGATGATAGAAGCTCACTCTGGAAAGAAAGACTATCCACGTATCAGGACTTTCAATCAAACAGATAATAGCACCAACAGTGTCTTTTCAGATCTCAAAGCTGCAGAGACATGGTAAGATAATCAATGCTGTCTTCAAACCTATACACATAAAGAAACACAAGATATATGTTGGCAGTTAGCCCTTTACACATCCCTTTCCCATACATACATTGGTACTGAATGGTAACCGTATACCATAATGCAGTTGTGAGTGTATTTGGGCAATGAGCACACCATATGATTCACAATCTACACTTATATATTCTATACTCTTTATGTATGGTCTGAAGCACCTAAGCATGTTCTTCTTCATAATAGGTCTGGATTAGGAACCAAGTTAGACATCAGTGAGCTTACATGGGAGCAGAGAGAACGGATTCTAAGGTTACTCTTTGCTAAGATGAATGGAGCCAAGACTGGTCAGAAGCCAGTCCTAGACCTGAAACCATCACCATCACAAAAGAGACCACAAGTATCTGTTCCAAACAAGAACATGACCGCGTACGTAGACAATTCTATCACTTAGAAAGTGGTCTATAGACCAATAACAATTCAGAGCATTTCAAATCTTCTCTCAATACCGACTTGTTCCACCAGACATTCAAGTTCTTTTTTGGGGGAATCTGCATCTTAAATAAAACTTGTGCTTTGATACATGGTATTGTAGCATTACGTGACTATAGCTGAGCCACCAGAGGTGCTAAAACTAAATGTTTTTTATTGAATTGGTATCCACTAAGATTTATTTCTTAAATAGGAATAAATCTTAGTGGATACCAATTCACCACACCTGAGCTGAGTGCAGCACAATGTGGATAAATTTCTTGCTGAAGGGGTGGCTGGAGTGGGATGAAACCTGCAACCATCTGATTAAAAAACAAGATGGGACCAATACACCATGACGCCACAATGATTTTGATAATTTTAATCATTTTTAAATAAATTTCAGTTGTATCCCACCTCCCATGTCCATTTTATTTCTCCACCATCCATCTTGCTAAATCATGTTGTATTTCTTGTTATCTTTCAGTCTTGCCATTGAGGCCCCTCCTGAGAGTGATGATAAAGACCAGACGTTCCTCACTCAAGCTGAGGTAGACCCGTCCACACAGCTACCAGCTGTTCATCAGTCTACATCCATTGTAGCTATGTGAAGAGTGCCTCTGTCATTCACCTTGAGCAGAATTTGCCCTCTTTGAATTTAACCTTACATAGTCATACATGGTGGAGAACAAGGCTTTTTGATATCCCTTCAAGTCAGTCAGTGATATGAACGTTGCCTCTTAATGATTTTGCAAACCTTGTACTTCAAAATGAAAATATGATTCCATCCTATTTATGTTGTAAAGGGTAAATGAATGGGTATGATGGTAATATCGCATGTGTTCATACAGCTTTGTAGATGATCTTCACTTCATTTTGTGAATAGTGCCTTTGATGTTCTATCTGTGATAGAACATCTAGTACGCAATTATCCGAGTATCAGTGCTTTCCATTTTCATAACTGAAAGAGAAAGACATTCCAGAACTTTCAGTTTTCATTCAAATAACTGTTCTGTCTATGAGAATATCTAACTGGCAAATACAGATTCTTCCTTACCTTTTGTGTCTATTGAATAAATTTGAAAATGCAATGTGATGTTTACTACAGTCCTCTGTCATTCTGAATTATATACATAATCCTAATATGTATAAATGTGTTCAGTAACTATTCAAAATTGAGTATGATTGAGTAGGCCTATATTTATATCATTTTCATGTATGTTTGCAATCTCTATGAACAAACAGCTTTTTTATCATTAGCTAGAAATATTTAAAAGAAGCAGGAAAAATAGATTGATGTATCAAAAATAAAACAGTCAACTTGTTCTTTATTCTGAATATGCAATAGTGAAATGTGGTAAATGATATTGTGATTTTCCTCAAGCTAATAATATTGTTCATGAAAATATCTATTAGTATCTATTCAAAGTGATTTTTTTTCATTAATGAGATGAGTATTAATCTAATTAAATTTTCTGTGCAAAAGTCAAGTTTCATAATAATTTTGGATTTTCAGATACCTGTATGCCACTGCACTCTACATGACCAGTCTGCAATTAAATTTTCGAACAAATTGGAATTACTTTCAAATCAAGCAGAAATACTGAAATAAAAGTTTTGTTAATCTTCAGTAAGTAAGGTTTATAGTATTAGTCCAAATTGGCCTAATTTTAAGCAGATTCCAAGTCTGCTATAATGTCAATATGATTCACAACTGACTTTTTGTTTGCAATAGGCCAGAGATTTGTATAACCTTTGAGAACTTCAGGCAGTATAATTTTGGTTGAATGCTCATAATATTGAATCATTTATTTTTCCAAAACTTGATCGCAGACCGATTTTGGAAAATATTTTAGGCTTAACAAGATAGAAATAATATACATGTACTCTTGTTGTATTGTGCACTTATTTTTTATGAGCCTATGAACGGAAGAGTGTCCAGAAGGCTTTGACCTTAGCAACTAAAGCTCTTCAGGCATTCATAGAATTGTACCATGCTTTTTAAAAATACTCCTCTCATCTATTAATTCAAGATGATCTCAAATTATAATTGATCTTACAATTGATATCAATCTCAATTTAGAGTCAATCACATCTCTTGGTAAGACGTACACAGCTCATACATGTCTACGAGTGTCTGTCCACATGCAGCAAGAAATATTAGTTATTTATGATACAATGGAAAGCTTGATTGAAATTGAATTTCATTTATAGGACAACCATAGTGGTTGGTTGTACCCCCTATTGATAATGCTATCATACAAATAAACTGGTTACTTACTGAAACTTTGGATGGAGGGTTTCGTTGTATTCAGATAATTTGCCAACAAGTATAAATGTAAAGGGATTTTTCTTCCAAAGTCAAGGAACAAACCTAACCTTTGCAATCAGATGTAGCTGCCTTTGTGCAGGACAAGTTGTAGAACAAGTGAAAAGAAATAAAGTTTTCTTTTGAAATGAAATATAATTGATTTTTACACCTGTTAATTTAATCATGGCATCTTCTACTATTTCCATTAAAAGGGGCATTTTGTATTTGGGTATAATTTATGTAACCCTACAGTGAGTAAATATCTGATGGAATTAGATCTTATTTGAAAACCATCTTTACCTAGCTTTTACCTATATCTGAAAAACAAGCCTTTAAAAAAAATGATCAGTAACATATTCATTGTAAAGAATTGTTCATATTCTGTACATATGACTATCTTGTAAATTTCTTGTAATTAGACATTCTATAATAAGCTGACATAAGCTTCTATATATTAAATCTTGTGTATATTCTGTGAACATTGCACTGAGCATTAAGGTCATCATATTCTTATGTGAATTACAAGTGTGCTTTAATAATGAAGAGTAAATGAGAAGGTTAAAAAGAGAATGCAAAAGGGGATATTTGATATACAAAGGTGTATAATATGTGCATTTTGAAAAATCATATTTATCATCCCATGATATATCAAAGAGAACCCCCATCCTCACCCCCTAGAAAATGAATTCTAATACAATTTTAAAAAATATATACACAACAAAAAAAGTAAGTCCCCCCTTGAACAATCATCAATAATTTCCGAACCAATGTGAGTTTTTGATATATTTTTACATGAGCGTGTAGGAAATTTTATAAGCTACCATCTGAGTAAATGTTGTGGACATATTTTACGTCATGCTTCAGTGAGCACCGTCAGAAGGCAAAAATGTCACTTTTCGAAAGTCACAAGCCAAATATCATGACTTTGATTCCATTTTAATGGAACTGATTCTGCATTCTCATCATAAAAAATAGTCAGAAGGCTTGTAAAAGGTACTTTCTAAAAGACGATACAACTTTTTTGGCTAAATTTCACGGTTGAATAAACACAAGTCCAAATTTGCTGTAATTTGAGTTTTTACACATTTTTATCAATAAAAATGATAGAATATGATGACAATAATTTTTTGGAAGAGTATCTTCATCAATATTCATTATTTCACGATTCAATGAACATTTATTGAAAACAAAATACGATTTTCAAATATCATAGGCAAGTATTGTTTCATTTTGGGAATTGAAACTGATCTTTTATCAACTTGTTCGTTATGTTCATGACCAATTAACATGCTTCAATGATTCAAAGGCGCTTAATTAAACATTCACGCTTGAATGAACATGTGGAATGTGATTAGCTCTTTTTTACGTTATTGGAAAAAATGCAATTTGTAACTATGGATATCTGTCACAAACCTCCTTGCATGGTTCATTTGATTTGATTTTTATGAAAATCCCGATGTTTAATGCATCAGTGAGCACACGATATTCGAAAATTATGCAAATGAGAAGAAAGTTCAAGGCCTTGGCCCCACTCTGTGCCGTATCGAATTGTTATTTTGGTGTGCGCACCTTTGGGATAGTGTTACTCTGAAGCCATGTGCGAAGTTTCATGAAATAACTGTCGGCAGAAGTAACAAAAGCCGTCCATGAAACAAACCCTTATTTCATATTTGTTAAAATTTTGACTTCATCTCTCATAGACTTGTGTACATTATGGATGCATATGTTTAAGAATAAGTAACCCCTTATTCAATATGGTGGAACTTTTTTTCAAGGCTGTCTTTAGCAATGTCATTTGGCAGCAATGTTTATCAACCTATGGGCAGAATTCTGTGCAAAAATGAAATCGATTTGTTCATTTATGGATGAGTGAGCACGCATCAAAGTGGGAAAATGGGTATTTTCAATGTCACAGACTCATTTTAAAGGGTAATAAGGTGAATATTGGGGGCAAATTTGGTTTCAAATGTGACTTTAATTGCTGTTGTTTTTATCATCCATCATTTCTATCACCACACACTTTCCGAACTTCTAACATTTTCATGGTTGAGCGAGCACATTCGAAAACTTAGGAATGAATACTCTTTATACTGCATAAATGTATTCTTTTCCTAACAATTTCCCATGATGAGTTTAATTTATGGACAAATCAGGGGTGGATCCAGAATTTAAAAATGGGGGAGGGGCCTATAATCGGGGGAGCCACCAACATTTTCAAATGTTAATATGACCTAACAAGTTGTAGAGGATACTACCAAACCCCATATGATGATACGTCACAATACAGGGGCCGCGGAACGGTTTTCAAAGTATGGGGGAGGGACGTAGCCAAAAGTGGGGGGGGGGGGGGGCTGGCCATGCAAAAAACACAATCGTATGGCCATTTTTACATTTTTTTTTTACATGCGTTTGGAAAAAAGTGGGGGGTCCCCAGCCCCCCCCCCCTTACCCCGCTTCTGCAGCCCCTGTAATATTGTGCTCACTCAACCATGAACATACGATATCAAAATTGTGTGTGGAGTGGCTAAATGATGGATAGTAAAATGGCATTAACACCATAAAATTCACCTAACAGTAACTTTTGCCCAACTTTGTATTTGCAAAATCTGAAAAACGACTTTCAAAAATGGTCATTTTTAATTCAATCTTTAATTACTCATGCATGACTCAACCGATCAATCTCATTTTTCCCTAGGAGTTGCTTAATGAGTGTAGAAAACCACCTATGAAATATCATATCTCAAAATAATTCCGTTCAAAAGTTACAGCAATTTGATTTAGGGGGGACTTACTTTTTTTGTTGTGTATATATATAGTTAAGTTAAAAGAGACACTGCTGACAGAGGAAAACATTTGGAGTTGCATGTTGTTGATTTGAAACTTTTGAGATGAATCAAATGAGTAAAACACGGACAAGTGTCACAAGAATAGGAGGTAAACTACGACATTTTTCATTTCTAAATTACAGTTAATGTTACACAACATAATAATATGCACAATATAATAGGCTGTATACATTTAAGGGCTAATATGGTCACACTCACTAACCTTTTTGTTTTTATTACATGAAGGTTTCAACAATCTCAATTTTTAGAGATTTGAAAATATATAAAATAGTTTTATTTAATTACAATGATATATCCACTTTACATATTCACGGAAAACGGGGGTGGTATTCATAAAATTGTCTTAACTTTTCTTGTAACTCAGCAAGATAACAGCTCGCTAAAATTTTCTTAAATCGGTATTCTGAAAATTGTCTTCTCTCTGTAAGGACGTCCCCTATTTTATCTCTGACATGCCTAATATTTTATCATCAACCAATCATTTAACTTTTTATACCAATAGAAGCGTCCTTTCTAAAAAAATAACTAAGCGCATTGTTGACATGCAGCGTAATTTCCTTTGCGCCACCGACGCTGATGGTTGTACGCTACTGTGCTAAAATACACGTGGTTTTCTCAGTCATATTTTCTCTGAAAAAATTTGGAATTTCTCCTTTTGTAAAACATAATGTTCTTGCGGGATGCAGCAAGAAATTATTATTGTTGACCGAGAAATGTCGCATTCAACATTAAGTTACAAGAGCCCCCTACCTCTTGTAAATTTTCTTGTATTTTGCAAGGAAGTTAACAGAACGCAAAGATAAGATAATTTTCAGAATACCTTTTATCTCGATATGTTATCTTGTGCAAAAGGATAATTATGCGCCGTTTTTAACTTTACGCATCATTGTAACTCTGACGTCATAAGCGCTTAGTGAAAGTTACAAGAAAAGATACAAGAGTTTTCAGAATACGGATTTTTATTGTAACTCTAAAGATACAAGAATATTTCTCTTAAGACAATTTTCAGAATACTTTGCCCAGATCTTTACTATTTGACATTATTGGAGGAAACAATGTCACATTTCATGTATTGAAGTATAGAAATGTTTAGTGTATGATGACATCACTTCTCATTTAAATACTGCCATGTTGTACATATAACCCTTTTTTGTGAAACTAAGGAAAACTTAAAAATGCTATGACTCTAATTATTTCAGATTTTTATGAAATTTAAAATGACCATGTCTGGTTGGTTTTCTCTATCAAATTCACATCAAATTGTTAAATACATCAAATGCACTTGAGCCTTTCGATAAAGTTGGGGCACAAAGTGTGGCATTTCATCTTAACTCAATACTAATTACAATTATTGTTTGTAGGCTATACATATGGATTAAGACCATATATTTTACTGGAAATTTGGGGTCATTTAGCTTAATTTTTCATTGCAAAACAGTGCATAATGCTGTTTAATGTACATGGTGTCCTGTCCATGTAGCATCGGAATACTTAGTCCTAAAAGATTTACTATGCATAGTTTTAAAACAAAATTAAAAAATTGTCAGTGTTCATGTACCATTGGGAACTGTCACATTTGGTGGACAACAAGTAGCATAGTGACAATTTTCTAATTTTCTTTAAAAAAAAAAAAACTATGCAAAGGAAATCTGAGGTATTTAGCTACCAGACTCAACAAGTAAATGTGCATATTGTTTCAGGTTTTGGTCAGTCTAATTGCAATAATTTGACTTTTAAGAAAAAATGTGAACATCCCAATGCTACACAGACACTATGTCCCTCTGACAGCATGATACTCTGCTCAATAACTTCATAAACGATTAGTCTAAATGACCCCAAATATCCAGTAAAATGTATGGTCTTCATGCAAACATAAAGCCTCAAACCATACATGTATGTATACAGTGCGTATCAAAAAAAAGTTTACACTTAGAAAAATTCCTGTAAAATTATACATTTGTAAGATCCTGAAGATTTTTCCACATTTTAACATTGGTACAGATCCATTTAAGCAAATGAGGATATAACTGTCAAAAAATATTTCTACTTGAGTGAGCACCACTTACTTTTGAAAAGTTAGTGAAAAATTATTTGCGCAGAACTTTGAAATAGTTATGCGAATAAAAGTAGACCTTAATCATGAAGAATACGTGTAATTTAGCTAGTAAAATTGATTTGAAGATATCTTTTACCTTTTTTAACTTGTTTCCTTGCCTAAAACACTTTGAAAGAGTGCACTGTGCCCCACCCCACTCCCCCAAACACCGAGGCCATTGTGACGAGATTTGCTTTACACTGAGCTGTGATTACATGAAATGGCTTAGGGTGGATTTTTAATGTGTTAATCATTGTCAAGCTTGGGAAAAGTGAGGAGAAACAAGTATTAAATGAAAAATGAAATGTAAAACCACTTTAAATGATAACAACTTAGTGAAAAAATGCTGGAGATGTTTGATATAGACTTTTGTTCAGATTCAGTTATGTCCTCAGATCCAGCTGGCTCAAAAAGGGTGAAGGTTGTGCTTACAAAGTGTTGAAATCTAAATTTGGGTGGCAAAATTGTTACGAATTGCTTGAATATATCCGTTTTATTTCAATTGACTAAAAGTGCAAGGGAAATGTATGAGAAATGTTTCGCAGGGTAAGATTGATTTTCCCCTTGACACAGCGTGAAAATGAGCATTTCTGCGCAAACAGATTTCTGCGAGCTTTACAAAAATGGACAGTGCTCACTCAAGTGTAACATTCTGTCAAAACTTTTACTCTCATTGGATAGATGAGACCTAAACCCAAGAATGTATGTGAAAAAATTACCCACAGGGCTTTTTCAAAGTGTAAACTTTTTTTTGATACGCACTGTAGTATACTAGTAATTGATATTGAGTTGTGCTGAAATGTCACAATTCATACCAACTCCATAAAATGACCCCCATCTATAACATTCAAACTACACAGACACACATTAGGCCTACATGGTTAAAGGACAATATCACTCATTGAATTTGGGAAATGCCTTTAATTTTAATGCACAATCTTTTTACATTAGGCTACAAAATAGGAAAATAAAATTAAAAATTGCATAGTTACAATAATTCAATTCCATGTACAATTTTCAAAAAGGGACATGTTAAATCATGTCAAAATTCATAGAGGTTGTGTAAGAAAGTACTGCCACCCATCTATAGCTTTGTAGTAAATATTTCAAAACAATGGGCAAAAAAACAATATGGTTAAAGTCTGATTAAAATTAAATTATCATTATTATTTACCAATAAAAATGCATTTTAGCTACAAAATAAAAGATGCATTGTACACATCACCTCAAATGGCAGAATTTGCAATATTGGCCAAGCTTCCAGATTTACCCATGAACCACTGTATGTAATGAGAGGTTGAGTTTACATGTTAAAAGTATAGGAGCATTGAAACAATTTCAAGTCAAAATTGGTTTCTCAGAAAATTATGAAGCCTGAATAACAGATACTTGTTATTGCTACCAAAAAATAATTACATTAGACATGAGTTTTAAATGAGTACAACTAATAGGTAATACTAATATTGACTGGTTTATTTTGGGGAGACAATTGAAAATGATGCCATTTTCTAACATCTTGAAACAACCAGCATGATTCCTAACCCATGATGTAAGACTGACATACCTAGTATCTCACAAAAAAAAAAGAATATTTAGCAGAGTAAAAATACATGGTAAATTGGCTTCATATGCGCCGTTTATAGCTTTATGCATATTTTCATTTCTGACAACATGCATGCTCAGTGAAAGCTAGAAGAAACGATAGAAGAGTAAAGATGAATTTTCAGAATACCTATTTCATTGTAACTCTGAAGATCCAAGAATATATTCTTGCTTAGACAATTTTCAGGATACAGCCCCTGAGCTTTTATTCATGATTAACTCATCTCCTAAAGTCTAATCTATAAATCAATTTCTTTATAAAAGTTGTGTCATGACTATTAGTATTTGGTCTGATCAAATAAATGAAGGTAGATACAGTATGCACAAAATTCTCTTGATTGTATCAAAGGATTTTCTATTTTGGGGAAAGCAATGGATAAGGTCATAAAGATATACATGTACATGTAAAGATGATTTATCTTAGTCCAAACAGTCTTGCCTCTTGAGAAGAGCTCCTTGTAGTATCACAGAAGTAATATCTCCTACAGTGAAATTAGACAAAAGAAAGGAAAAAAGGAAAATAGAATATTGAGAATTACAACAATTAATGAATGCTTTGTTTAAATTTCAAAAAGGCACACACATTTCTTCTTAATAAAAACTAAACTCAGATTTCCCTCCCTTTACATTAAATCAGTGGTTCATGTAAAATAAAAACACTAATTATGAAAGCATCTGTTCACATAATAATTTTTCAGTATAGGGGTTCCTATAACATGGCAACATAGGTCACAAATCTTAAAGAATTACCTTACATCAGCTACAGGAGTTAAGTTAAAAAGTGAAATATGCATTTTTTTCCCAAATAAAAAGTATGATTAGCATTCTTCCTGTCAACATTCATTTTGGTATGCAAATTGTGTACCATAATTCAAGACAAAATCAATTGAAACATAGCCATATTTTATCAAGTCTAGAAAGCTTTTGGCAGTGTATATTTATTTGGCAATTGAAATTCATCTGTACAAAATAGTAACTTGCTTAATCTAAAAACTAGCCTTACCCCTAAAAAAAGGCGAAATATTTAGAAGAGAGTTATGATTTATCAAGACAGGAAAACTTTAGGGCCATATTCTGGCATTTTATATTCATTTGTAAAGTGCTACTTAACCTTACAAATAGCTTTATGCCCCCCTGCCCCCACAGAGAATCAAACCCACCATACATTTAGGTATTCAAAGAGAGATATCTTATTTTCAGAAATGTGATTATTGACTTTTTAACACAATGTAAGAAGTTGCAGGAGGACATAAAGAGTCATGAATTGTGTATCCTGGATTGGACAAGATAAAAGTATGATCAGGGGGGAGTTTCACAAAGATTTAAGTATGACTTAAGTCACACTTAAATGCCGACCCCTACACGATATGAAACATGCAATCTTATTAATCAATACGCAGTAGACATACCTGCCAACCTTTGATACTACTGTAGTGCGCATCCTCTTGGCATGATCTGACCAATGCGGTCATGCCTTTTATACCGCGCGCAATGAGACATTTAAGTGCGACTTAAATATCATACTTCAATCTTTGTGAAACACCCCCCTGCTTAGGTAGCAAAGCTCATAGTACATTTTGGATCAATATTGTCTTTCAGTCTGGATTACACGGTGAGGGGAAACACTCCCACATTTCACCTAAGAGACTGCAGAAATATAACCTTCTCATAACATTCACTGAAATCGCTATTCTTCCAAATGGCTCGCGGTTGTATAATCCATCACAATTGTTGCATTTTTTTATGATACTGTCTTGAATGAGAAAAAAAACTGGGGCAGTGGCCTACATTTTGGCTCAATTTCCAGAGAAAAAAAACGGCAAGAAGAAAGGAAAGAAGGGATATCATGGTCAGTTTTAAAGTACAGTAATAACCTCACAGATCAATCCTCATTTTGCTTGGCCTAGATTTAGATTGTATTTTCAGAGTGAAATCGGTGAAAACTGGAATATATTCAAATAAATTGAAGTATTATCTTGGAAAGTGAAGTGTGAATTTAAGGTCTATAGATAAAGGGATAGAGAGAACATTTTTACAAAGAGAGACAGAGGGAGAGAGAGAGAGAGAGAGTGGGGGTGGGGTGTGATGGTACCGAGGGAGAATCAATTAATAATTTTATATTGAAGCTTTTTTTAAGGGGGGAGGGTTACAGCTATTATACTGCCTTCATTTGTTTGTAAATCAAATCAATTTCCAGTCAAAGTAAACAAGTTATAAATATTTGGAAGAAATGTACAAATAAAAAAATATCAAAGAAAAGAATGGAAACAAAAATGCCTTAAAAATGAGTAGAATGAGCTGGATTAAAAACATTGCATAAGATGATAGAGATACAGGAATGCAGTCTAAACTTACATCATCATCATCAGATGGAGAATCCTGTCTTTCAGCCTCTGTTGCTTTGATATCTATTATCTGGCCCTGGAGATTAGGATTGAAATTGATGAACATTGCAAATAAAAAAATAAAAATAGAATAAAATAAAGAAGACAAATTGGTAATTAGATCAGGAAGGCCTTGTTTTATAAAGCTGTTTGTTAAGTTAAATCCATCTAATGAGGTTCTCTAATAGCCCAAGAAGTTTTTCCTGAACTTTCAAGTGATTTTATTTTCCTGGTGACAATAGTACTAATATTTACATTGAAAATTCATTTTTAGTATTAGGGATTTGCAACTTCTAAATAGCAGTTAATAGCAGTTAGAGATGATTCAGAGACTCATTAGACTCTCTGTCATTACTGTGTGTACAAAACGAGGGGCAGTTTCACAAACATTTAAATCAGAATAAAAGATGTGATTAAGTGTCACCGCAAACATAATATTAACCATGTATGCTCATTGATATAACACAGTAGTGTGTGCCCCATCAGTGTGATCTGACCAATGTAGTGATGCAATCATATGTCACACCAATGGAGTATGATTTGTGAAACACCACCCTTGGCCTGTAACATAAAGCTTAGGGATTGCTTGTGGGGCTGATATCTATGATTGATTGTAATGGTCGGTGGCCAAGCTGAATGTTATGGGGCCCAAGTCACACTAATTGCACATTCCCATACCTGTATTTAACAAAATTAGGGTTGGCCCTCTGGAAAAGGTAATTACTCCTCTTAATAATAATAATAACATTTATAGGGCACTTAATACAGGTGTTTCAAAGCACACAGGTGGGCTGACTAAAGAAAACAATAAATCCATTATTTAAATTAAAAATTATACTTGTGTTTACTATGATGTTCTATACTTCTGTAATCAAAACAAATGATACCTCATTGTAAAGGGAAATAATAAAGTTTTCTAGTCATACCAATTTCATGTTTACATCCTAACATTTTTCTAAAATGACAGGGTTCAACATTATTCCAACCAAACTTAACTTTGTAAATGAAAATACACATGTGGACATCACACATCAATACATCAATATCATTCAAACTCGGTCTGTCCTTGAATTCATTACAGAAAACAATCAATTGTGCAATATTCTATTTATAACATGGTTGCATCTTTATCTTTATTTTAATGGGTTACAACCATGCTTTCCAATGACACCATATTTACATATGATAAAGGAGCATTAAGAAATTATTTCCAAACTTGAGTTGCTGAACCTTTTGTGAGAAGAACAAAGTAAAGTTCCCAATGAAGGACTGTACGAATGGACTTGCTAAAGATTTTCATAATGTCTTTCTCATTTAGCAGAGCATGTTCAAGTGAAGGAAATGTTAATAAGAATAGAGGGATTCTAGTTAATAGTATATCTGATAATCTAGTTTATAGATAATTGAGTAGTCTATGGTTAACATTGCAGGTTAGACCTTATCAAGTCTTTGTTCTTTGGTCCTACTAAGGATGTTATACATCCCTATTAGAATTACAGCATGGATGTAATATATTAATTACCTGCACATTGGAAGACACTTTCCTCTGTTTCATGGGAGATAATTTCTTTGGTACCTTGGGAGATGCTTTCCTCTCTTGCTTGGGTGATACTCTCCTCCATTTCATGGTGGTTGATTTTCTCTGTTGCATGTGGGAAGCTGTCCTTTGTTCTTTGGGAGATGGTTTCCTATGTTGGATGGAAGATGCTTTTACTCGTTGCTGAGAAGAATGTTTTCTTTGTTGCCTTGGAGCTACTGTTACTGATTCTTGAGGTGTGGACGAGTCTCTGGATGATGATCCTCCAAATAATTTCTTGATTTGTAAAGCTGGAGAAGTTTGCTTGGTTACAAGCTGAGAAGGATGACTATTTGATGATGATAATGGGTATAATGATGAAGGTATCAAATCTGGTGATGACGATGTTGCTGATGATGGTGATGGTGATGATGATGAAAGCAAAGGAATATCCCTTTGCATTAGTTTGTTTCTTCCAATCGAATGTTCATGAACAATTTTAGCATCAGTCTTTCTCTCTGATGATGTTAATGCAGTTTTAGTAAGCTGTTCTGGTAATGGGCTACTTTCTAAAGACCGTCTCATAAAACTCTGTAATGAAGACTTTGTTGATGATGAAGAGGTTGGTGTCCCTGACAAAGATGACAGAGAAAGCTTGACTGATTTGTTATCTCCTGCTACCTGTAACCTTGAAAGAAAGTGCATCTTAGATTGCAAAGATGTTTGCTCTGTTGAGGATTCAGATGATGATAACCCAGCCTCTGATTGTTTCATACTGGAGCTAGGAGAGTTCAAGGATTCTAAACTACATTTCTCTGTACTTCCTTGAGAATCATCCACTACTTTCATTTCAATCATTTCTGATGTTGTACGTTTTGTCCTAGTTCTTTTGATGACACTATCATCTATAATTTGAAGACTCCTCTTCCTACTTCTATGTTTCTTTTTCTTTTCAGGTGTGATTATAATCTCATAAATGCTTGTTCCATCCTCATGCTTTGAGTGTTTATGACCTGTACTTGATGTTGATGATGTTGAATGATTCCCTTTCAGATTATTTGATTCCATTGGTATCCTTTTCTGTTGATCTTTGTCAACCATCAGAGTGACATCCTTTCTTGGATGAACTGATTTCTTGTCATCACATATCAACATACCCTTGCTGGCCAAAGAAATATCACTTTTCTTCTCATTACTGGATGCATCAGATTTTTTTCTCCTCTTTCCATATTTCCTTTTGGAGTAACTGACTGGAATTTCCTCAACAAGCTTCTTGACAGGTGATTTGCGAAGTCTTTTCATGTTGATTCCGAGTGATTTACTCTTGTGTGTCACTGCTTCCTTCTTTTGTTGGTTTAGGTACCTGAATTGGTGATCTGCTTTTCCTGTACTCCCTGATGCGCAAGTTGTCTTAACATCTGGAGCAGATGCTGTTTTCCCTGAGATTTTCAACTCTGATCTCCCAGCTGAGTCTTTGGATTCTTTCAATGTCTGCTGATGTGAAAAATAATCCTTTGGAGGAGTTACTATATGCTTCCTTGGTTCAGACTTATATTCTCCTTTTCCATTTGCATGACATGGCTTTGAGTCAGATTCAACCTCAACAACCTGTTGGCTGACTACAGAATTTTGCTTGACTTTCAAGGACTGCATGGATTGTTTTAAAGTGTGTTTTGAGGGTAAAGGTTTGTGAGGAAGATGGCAATCTGAGGCCTTTGAATCCACAGCAACCCCTTGTTCCATCAATTCAGGAACTGATCTTGCAATTGGATTCTTGATTGTTTCCCGAAAAGCTTCAGGTAACTGAATATCACTCATCTGCTCACCATGCTCAACATCTTCACCAGGTTCTGATTTTGGCTCTGCTTTAATACCAGCATTCTTCATATCCTCAGACTTGCTTGGTTCAAATGGTGCTACCACATGAATGACCTTCTGTTTGGTGGTGTTGGTGTCTCTAGTTCCATGGTGCAGGAGTTCAAGGCTTGTCAGGTGTTTGTTCTTTGAATCAAGGGTACCTGCAGGAGCATGGGTGTACATGGAAGGTGTCATGTCTACAGCAGGGTATGTGCTACTTGCTTCAGAACCTGCAATTTATGAGAAGAAGTAAAGAAGGAAAACTGTAAGTAACTTAACAATAAAGACTGTTCATTGGTACATAACTTTCATCACATTCATCAATACATGATTGTTACATTAATTTATCTGCACATATATTGGTTCATATCTGATGATTCAAAGGATCCAAGGACTCTTATCCAAGTCTGAATTTACAAACAATTATTGTTTGAAATTAAATCTTAAAAAATTTGCTCATACAGCTTACAAGAGAGCCACCAGACTTAGAAATAAATTTTGACTTATAAATAAAAAATATTAGCTTTTGTGTTTGTGTTTATTCTTGTCAAAATGAATGTAACACTTTGGATGTTCAGCCTTCAATTTTAAAACTATGACAAAAAACAAAGGAATACACACTTGAAAAAAAACATGTCAAATTGGAAGGAGAAACAAAGCTAATTGTGAGATGATGAATATAGGAGACAAAAAAGACAGCAAGTAAATGAGGCCAGAGAGGTGTTGTCCAACAAAAGAACATCAAACAAAATTCCTTGTGACAACCCCGAGGGAATCGCGTGAGCTGGCTTGACAAATTAATCGCCATTTCAGATACCTCCGATGTGCTTGAGGGCACACGACAGCGACCGTCTACAAATGTAAGTGGCGGCTTCACAATTCATGAGCATGGTGGCATTAAAGAGACTGAGAACACTACAATGCATATTAATGGTAGGCAACGGCCATCATTTTAATTAGAACACTAACACACTTATTTTTCTTTGAGGATGAAGCCTACATAAATGTGTACTGTTAGTATGCCATCAAGCCGTATCTATCTTTTAATGACTTATTCATGAGTGATTGGATGGTTCAGGGATGGTGGACATCGATTACTGATCATCTAATGATGAATTTATCCCACCTAAGATGAGTCATGAAACGAATGTAAACTAGGTCATTTGACACATGTAATTGTTCTTTCACACTAAGCCATACATAAAAAAATAAATGTAGATCAACATTGTGTTAAATTATCTGTTCTAATCTGCGTTAATAGCAAATAGGCCTGAAACAACAGGTAATACAAAGAAAATAAACTCAGGATGACACAATTTTATACATCAACTACAAATTTCCATCAGGAGTGATCTAATTCTTAAAACAAGCTAACATAATTTGTCATATACAGATGAAATACTTGAAGAAGAAAACAAAGAGGGCAAACGAAAACAAATAAATACTGCCCAACTCTCTAAAATAATGTAAATGAGGTGGGGTCTATAAATCCCTCTCTGTCTCCACATCACATAAAATGATTACAAGTAATTTCTAACATTTTGATAGAGTAATGAATGTGTGAATTGATATAGAATACAAAAAGAAATCAATCAAAATATTGTTAAAATTCAATCTCAGAACACCAAACTAACTTAAATAAAAACAAATTTTAACTTTGTTTTAAATAGATTTATTTCAATTTGGTGGGCAAAGGGAAAATGACCACAGGTTCCTTACATCTCATCAAACCAAATACACAGTATGTTTGTGGTTACTTCAAGAAGAAGGTAAACTACTCTTTACTGGAGCAATCGTTAATGGAGGGTGAAATACGAGCTTTTGTAGAACTTGTAAACTTTGCCACTATTTGTTAAATCGTTTCCAAAACCACAACACTGATAACTTGTCCTATTTCTCAATTTGAAAACGGAAATGGAGAAGAACAAAAGCTTTTTAAAGAAATAAAAGTGCCATGTAAACTGGTTTATCAAACAGGGTTTCACAAGTCAGATAGTTTTAATTGCACTAGGGACGAAAATGATTTTTTTTTTACAGAGTCAGTAGTGATTTTTTTTCAAGAAGCTTGCCAATCAAAAATACCACTTTTATGTTCATTAAATATTTATTTAAAGAACAAACATAATACATGCATCAACTATGTTTCTTAATATCAAAGTCACAATTCACAATAAGTATTCATTTAATCATATTGCACTCCTTGATTGATAATTCTAATTCAAGTTTAATATAAGTTATAATTACACTCCATCTCATTAAAAGAAGATTGTCATCTTATAATAAATTTATACTTAAGTGTCTTTGACTGAATGCTTATTTTACATTCCATTACCTTAAAAGCTGCTACTGCTACTACTAATATTTCTACTACTAATAATAACCTATGTCAATACGAGTATCATAAAAAATGAATATGTACTATAACATTTATCATTCCAATGTATGTCATCAAAGAAATTTAATGTCAGGCATCAATATTGACTTACTGAATATTATATGCAGATGACTAGAGAAGTGAGATTAAGAAGTTTATTGATTTTTTGCACATATCTATATTAAAAATATAGCATGTGTGCTCATATTTCAGATATAAATCAATTAACTTATTAACCAGTAATTTAAAAAAATCACTGGTTTCACTCATTTCATCATTTTAATTTGTTACAGGTTACCAAACAATCATAAGATAAAGAGGTTGGTTGTATTTTTCAAATAACTCAAGCTATATATTAATTGAATTTGTAGAAATGACTGAAGAATGCTGAGTAGTGAGCATATCACTGAAAACAAATCATATAATGTTGTCAATATCGGTAACTGATATCACAAATGGGTTTCTTATTCTTTCATAAAACAAACACAAATAGTTATATGGGGGCAATGTTTTAGGGAGAAGAATAGCAATTTGATGAGATGATACAAACAAGGTATACTATAGCACAATGCAGCAAATCATTGTGAAATTGTGTTGGTGCAAGAACGCCCTTAGAAATACATTTTTATACCCACATCGGTGCAGTTATGCCCTTACGCAATGATGTGCATGCTGCTAAGGGCGTTTTTGCGAGCAAGCGATGTGCAAAAATATGGTGTTCTTGCATCAGCATGAAGAAATTGGTATCAGAAAATGCACCAAAAAGAATAATGAATAAAACTGAATTATGCAGGTCCATGTCATAAGAATGCTGTACTATACAAAAGGCAATCCGTTAACTATTTCTTTAATTATGAATAAATTAAAAGAACAGGGACAATGACTAATATTACATGAAATATTCAGGTGTGGCACATTTTTTTTTTATAGTTGAATACTTAACACATTCTCCCAAAGAAAACCCTCCTGTGCCTTCAGAGATAACATCTTGACAGATTTATTAGCAATGGTGATAATTAGACACATCACTTGACCCATTTTGCAAAACACTTAAAAAGTGATGTTTACACCCCCCCTCCACGACCACCATTCTTAAGTCAATAGATGCAGATGTAAGACGTAATATTTCTGTAACTTTCTTCTGCCTAGGGGCCAATGTTTCATGGGGTGATGACTTGCACCTCCATGTCTCTTCAGCCCTGTATCAAGATAGCTGGTATCATCTGTATACGCCCAGCTAAATTAACTAAGCATGCCCATGAGGTTTAGATGAGTAAATAAGACTGATAACAACCACAGGCCAGGGAGCAATACAAGGATCGTTAGACAACCAAAATTGGGTCAGCTTAGCACAGACCTGAAAGAAAGCGCTTTTTCCCTTCTCCATTTCTTACATCACGGAAAAGCGGATGCGCCCCAGGGCATATCGGCAAGTCACAAGTCACTGCACTTGTTGGTGCCCCATCTAACGCAAATTAGTGAAAGCAGAAAGAGAACAAAATGTAAAAAGCCCTCAGAGCAATCAAAATTAAGAGTGCGACAGAGAGAGGAGGAACCGGGTATGAATGATCACTGATAGATTCTACTTGCTCAGATCTGGGATCTTATGAATTTTCATACCTTGGGTAGGAGTTACAAATTTTTCAAGCAAGATTTGTCAAGAAATGGGGTTTATTTCCCCCCTGGGGATTGTCAAGAGTACAAAAAATAATAGTCTTCATCTTGTGAGAGAAGTAGAGCGTGCATTGCCTGGTATGGATTTCTATAAACAAATCTTTTGAGAACAGTTAGGGTACAGAGGGTGGTATAACATTGGTGGTAACCAGAGATATTTGGTGGAAATTGTGGCGATATATCAAGATTTTCTTCAAATAAAGCAGAGCTGCACTCTGAAGATTTTCACATTAACCTGAATTCAACCAAGAAAAAGGCTTTGATTGATTTGTAATGGGTTTGGTTTAAGCGGCAAGAGGCAATCATCTATAATTTCCTGTCCCCATTTCTCTTGAAGCTTTTGAAATGCATAAATACAACAAAGAATAAACAAATGGAAAAAGGTAAGATACCAAGTAAGAGGTCACTACAAGCCAGATACACAGGGTTTAATAGTCTCAGATTTTTAACAATTCAAAATACTTTCTTGTTGAAACAAACTTCATATTTTACTATTCATAATTTTGAATCCAATCATTAAAACTTCTCACTAATCCCTGACATTTAGCTTCAAAATGATCCCTTTTAAGTATGTTCCACAGTTAAAATGAAATCCATGTCATGTTCACCAAATTTTGCACAGATACTTCAGCACTTAAATATTCCAAATATGCACAAATTAAAAGGTTCATGTGCTTGATATTTTTCTAACGAGCTTTGAGGTTCCCCCATTTGAACGGTTTCGAGAAATCAGTCAAAATCCTTCTAAATTTCATCAAAATGAACATTATACTTGTATACTTAAGAAAAAGAACCCGCTGATACATATTGCTATTCATTTGCTTGTTAAAGAGTAGCAGCATCTTCAATTTTGAAAATAAGGTGTGAAAGACTACAAAAACGTATCTAAAAAATATGAAATTTATATCACAAATTTAAGAAGTACAATAAATGCTGCCATTCATTCAAAACCCAAGTCATTTTTACCAAATTTTGCATACATGTAGAAGAAGGTATACTAAAGAGGTATGACCATAAAAATTGGGGGTTCATGTGTGTTTTTAAGAACACAAAAAAGTGTCAAAAGGCTTGAATCTACATAAAGAAAAAATCTACACCTCTATCCCATTTAATCAAATTCAAAGTCATATTCCTCATACTTCGCAGCATTGCAGAGTAAAGTATTCTGAAGAGGTAGGACGTTTAAAAGGTTGGCCCATAAGAATATTTTCAGCTAATAGCTTTGTAAAAATAACACATCAAGATTTGCTGTTAAGAGTACAGATGACTGGAAAAAAATATGCGCAGATGGGGATGCGCACAAACATAACTGGGGAACGTCCTTAAATGATAATAACAATGTTATATTTACCCAAGGTAGCCACTTCAGCTATAAAATTGCTCTACTAGCTAGCCCTGCATAACCCTTTTCCATTCTAAATACCAAGTGCCAAGCTAGAAGGCAGAAGGTTAAATTTCTAAAGTCTTTGGAATTTTGGAATGACTTGGCCGAAGATCCCCCCTTTTTGATAAAAGTACAAAAACGTAATTATTTCATCTGGTTGTGATTTTATGCATGGTCAGCCCCCCCCCCCCATAAAAGTCCCTCTCCCAACCCTGCTTTCAAAACCATTCCACAGCCCCTGTATGGGAGTCATATCTCATGAGATAATGACAGCTTTTTTTTAGAAGTGCGCAATTTGGTGCGATAATAATAGTAATTGTTCATTTATACTGCGCAATTTCTATATGTATATACACTCAACTGTGCATTACAATAATGTTTCCATTATTATTACCCCGGCTATAGCCGTGCTGCCTAAAGGCGCTCTGGCACTCAAGGAATTTTGTCCTACCAGATACCCATTGACATCACCTGGGTCGAGTGCAGCACAATGTGGGTAAATTTCTTGCTGAAAGAAAACACACCATGGCTGGGAATTGAACCCACATCCCTCAGATTGAAAGATGAGTATAACCACTAGACCATGATGCCCCCCACAGTGCAATAACAGAGGAGTAAATTTGACTTCTGAGAATCCATCTAGTTTTATAATAAATTTAATTTTTAACTACTAAAAACAATTTCATTTTCGTGATCATCATTTTCATAAAATTATACTGTTATGTTTTTTAATGCATTTTCAAATACTATTGGATATTACTATGAAATATCACAACCAAGGTTTCAGCCACCTTTCAACATTCAGTGCTTTCAGGGAATGTACCCTATTGATTAAGCCATCTTTTTTTTCTTCACTTGGGTTGAGTGCAGCAAAAGGTAGGTGAAAGGTGTTGAAGCAAATATGTAATTATTTAGTGACCACATCTTTGCCCATTCATTGAAGCGTTGTGTAATTTTGAAAATTTTATTATATATTTTATGATTTTCTTAATAAAGGCTCTCCTGAACACTTATCTTAAAGATATAGCCATTGTTTTGAAATGCTATACACAGACATTGTATCTTGAAATATTTATCCCATTCCATGTATGAAAAGTGGTTTTATACCAAAATCAAGAAAATTATCGTTTACCAGACCATGAAAAATTTTTTTTTTTTTTTTTTATTCTAGACTGCATCTTTCGCAAAACAAATGTTTTATCAATAACTCTTAACATTGTGTGACAATAAATTAATACATTGAAAATAATTAATCTCAAGAAGAAAAAAATAATTTATAAATCTGATAGGCAATAAATGATAAAATTCGCTTTAAATAACGTGCATGGATGACTCACATTCTTCCACTACTGTAATCTACTAAACTGTATCAATCATATTTCTGGTCAGGATATTTACTTTTAATAAAACAATTCTCTATGACGAAAATATGAAGATTCTCGATTAATTTTAACATAAAAAGTTAAGAATACTTGAAAATTTCAAAACTTAGGGCCGTTAGGGGAGACAATTCATACTATTATTTCATATGATATAATTAAAGTGTACAAGGTCCAACATTATTCAACAAAAGGCAATATTCATGAGATGTAAATAAGTACATGAATAGTTGAATACATCTTATTTTTTGTTCCTGTTCTTTCGGGATTATTCAACCGTTTTAGAAAAATAACTTATATCATGAACACCCGTTTTTCAATCAAAATTTCTTTTTTTAAACGTTAAGAATCTCAAATGTTAGCAATCTATTTGCTTTATTTCAAAGACTCTATATTTTATGAGGGCTCTAATACCCCTTTCATAAACCCAATTATGGTTTTATATTATAATTTGGTCGTAAAATCGGAGCGGGACCAGAGTTATCCGCATTATTTCGATGCTGCAATTATCCGCATAATAGCGGCATCAGGACCAGATTTTGACTTTATGAACGCATTTCCAAAGTAATGCAGATAATTGCCATGGTGCGGTCACAAGGTCACCCTTTTCCAACACAACCCCATCGGAGGGGGTGTGTGCAGTTGCCATGACAATTATCCGCCTTTTTCAGGTCGGGCGCTCGTAAAAAATAGTGCGGATTATTTTCGGAGTTTTTGAATGCAATTTTTATTGAATTATCCGCATTACTCTTAGGCGGATAATTGGAGGATGGGTTTATGAAAGGGGTATAAGAGTTTGTCCTCTTTAAAATAGTGTTTCCTCTATTTCTGTCCCCTCAGCTTGATATCATCTCCAGATGATTAGCTTCCCTAACCTTATACCAAATAACAAAGTAACAATTAAACTCATGAGGTAATACCCCATCCCCAAGGTGGATCTTAGTTCACTAAACCAATCAAGTCAACAAGATATACCCCACATGATACCAGCCAATCATAATATCTATTTTCACACATTTTGTCATCTCTTAACAGCTCCTTTGCCCATCATCGACCGCCTGAAGCAAGATCGCCAATAACCAAGCCAATATTGTCCATGTTGAGAGAGACAGAATTGTGGAAAAAGACTTTAACAAATAGCCGTCCCACTCGGAAAAAACTCTCCAGAGGCATCCCTCTCTTCCCAAATTCTGATTGTCTTTCTCTCAAGCGTGACAGGGAAAAATTCAACTCATTTGCAAATTGGTGCGTTATTGCGGATGCATTAAGATCTCAAGAGTAGCAGAGGGAAGGGACGATGATGAGATGATGCGTGGAGAGATGTAGGCCAAGCGACAGTCTGACCCAATTTCAACTGTCTCTGACCTATTTCCTCGCCTTTCTTTCCCCCTTCCTTCTCTTATATCTCTGCTTGAGCTGGTACGATTGTTTTGGCCATGGATTTGTTTTTGTTGTTGTTGATGTGAAGAATAAGTTACGAGAGGGCTTCCAGCCTATTGTCACGCATGGAGGGAAGAACAAAGAGATCGTCGCTATGGATAGTCAGACTAGAAAGCTTTAGAGCATGGATTATGCATTAAGATAAAAGAGAAAAGGGAATAGGCCTACATCCAAGATGAATTCTGTTTAGGTTATCTGGAGCATGAATCATTGAAGGAGACAACTATATATTATCATCATCCCTCAAACATCATCTACATTACAACTTCAAAAGTTAACTGACAAGTATACATGTCCTGTTTATCTTCAAGACCTGTACTTTTGTATCAGAAATGAAAAGACTTCGGGCAGTGTCCTTTGTAAAAAAAAAATAATGAAGTTACAAAACTTTTGACTATGAGATGATAAATTCCCAAAAAAGAAAGAATTATGAAATGATTTATTTATAAAATGATTGGTAGAGCAATACAATTATATAATAATGGAAAAAAAGTCAAAGATGATATCCTAAGACAAGGCTTAAATAGTATTTATCCAACACATTGATGCACCCCCCCTTGCATGATTGAGAGCATTGGACCTAGAATTGGTAGGACAAACAAGTGGAATGCCTCTGGCCGTCTCACCTGCATCACGCGATTCAATATAGCAGCAGTGCTGATTTTGAAAACTACTATAACTCGCACAAGATGTTCAGTGATACTTGGTTACTCTTATTTCCACGTTTTATTAACTAGACCAATACACTTATAGAGATATGATGGCAATTCAACAAATACCCCCAACGTGGCCAAAATTCTTTGACCTTACATGACCTTTGACCTTGATCATGTGACCTGAAACTCGCACAGGATGTTCAGTGATACTTGATTACTATTATGTCCAAGTTTTATGAACTAGACCAACACACTTTCAAATTCATGGCTGTAATTCAACAAATACCCTAATTTGGCCAAAGTTCATTGACCCTAAATGACCTTTGACCTTGATCATGTGACCTGAAACTTGCACAGGATGTTCAGTAATACTTGATTAACCTTATGGCCAAGTTTCATGAACTAGGTCTATATACTTTCTAAGTTATGCTGTCATTTCAAAAACTTAACTTTCGGTTAAGATTTGGTGTTGACGCCGCTGCCGTCGGAAAAGCGGCGCCTATAGTCTCACTCTGCTTCGCAGGTGAGACAAAAACAGAATTCATAAACAAGATCGTTTTCTGGGTTCAGACAGGTCTGAATGCACAATTACAATAATTAAATTTGTTATTTTGAGGTCTGAATGATTTATTTTATCTTACATTTGTGACCAGCCACACTAAAACCATCAATAAGGTTCTCTGTAGTGAAAATAGTAATCTGTGGCCTTCAAAAGCAAAAGCTAAAAAATTTGCTTATTTGGGCCCCATTGCATAAAAGTTACTATTATGGTATCTTTGCCATCCAATTGTATCTTTCATGAAATTCTTGATTTTGATTGGCTGTTGGGTCACTTTTGTTACCATGGTAGTTACCATAATACTAACTTTTATGCAATAGGGCCCAGAAAGAGTAATTCTTCTTCTTGCAGTCAAAAAAATGAAATCGTAAAGTTGATTATTAAAAAAAGACAAGATAGAATAGTTTTTAACACCAATTTTTGTGGACTATATGCACACTCATGCTTCAGTGAACCCTGAACTTGAAACATTGTTGTCTCCTTATTGTTTGAAGCTCTTGTTGAATTTCTTCAAATTTGAGTTTCAAATCATTTAATATCTTTATATGTGTTTTTTCAAGCTCAATGAAATCTCTGGGCGACTTATTGTTGGTTTTGGGTTGGCTAATCACATATCAATTTTTCCTTGTCAGGTGGGTTTGAACAGCTCTAATGACACATTCTGATAACAACTTGTTATCTGGGTTATGTGTTTATCTGTCTATGAATAATTGCTAATCTGATTGTTTTTTTATAGTTTATCATCTATTCAATCAATAGTGAATATCCCAACATTTATATTTATACATATAACATGTTTTCTTTCAACACATGTACATATACCTAAATATCATCCTAGAAATGTCAGCTTTAGTACATCACACGCTTTTATCAATATAAGTATAAAGCAACAAGATAACATCAAATTAGGCATTTTTCACTTATCACACATACTGGTACTGCAGGATGAGAATGGACAAAGAATGTTTGCATAAACAAGGTTAAAAACATTACACATATCTCTTCATTTTTTTATATATATCATTTACATATCTTTCTATCTATCCATTCTACATTGCATCGTAGATGCATATTTGGTCTAATTTTTGAACAATCTACATATTTGACCGGCTTGTTATATCTTTATTCAAGATTTTTTTCAATAGTATGATGAAGAGAGAACAAAAATGACTCTAAAAGCATGAGCAGAAATCACTTTATATCTATATTGATGAAATAAAAAAATTGAAAATTGTGTACTGTTTTTTTTTAATATTACTTGTAATACTGGTATGTTAGTGCTTTATAAAGATCAATCAATATATATGAATCATACTGGCTCTTTATAAAAACTTAAATCTTAACACTGCTTAAAGGATGTCATGTCATTTTCTGTAACAATATCTGGAAACTTGAGTTTGAATTTTAGATCAAATTTATCACATTCTCTTGTAATGTCACTATTCTTCTTAATATAGAAAATTATGGAAAATTATGTTATGACTTTTTAAGTTTAAATGCACAGTTTATATTGAAAAGTGGTTTTTTACAAAACTGGGTAAAATGCAAATCATCTGTCCCTGATATAATTCAAGATACTAAGATTATTAAGTTTACTTATTTTATATCAGTATCAGTCTACTCTGTAACATAAGGGTGAAAGATTTAATTTTTCATTTCATCTGAAAAGGACTCTAAACTTTGATATTTACTAGAGAGGGCAGGTCCAAGCTATTTGACTTGTGACGTATGGGACATTTAGAGACTTTAAAGTTGTGTAAAATAAATGCACAACAGAGAATCTTTTATGGATTTTGGAAGGCCAGTTGTGCCCTCTTTATTCAGTAAAAAAATTAATGATCTACAATTCCATTTATGATGTAATATTTTAATTAGTATGCGCTGTGACGTATGGGACCAGACAAAAGCTCATAACTTTATTATCAGCCTTTTAACAATATTCAACCACTGAACTAATATCATTTATCTCAATTTACTTTATCTTTGCTCCTAATTGAAAAATAACCCTAATTAGAATTACATAGAAATACCTCTTAACGCGCGAAGCGAGTTAATGAGAGGTTATCTCAGGTCAGACTAGCTGGACAACAACATAGCCCGCCAGCGGTACGTAACAGGTGTTTTACAAGGAAAGGGCCTAGTCAGGCGAATTCCTTTGCCCTGGCGGAGATATGTTGCGATGCCAAATATGGTATTTTGTCGGACTTCACGAGGAGGCGTGGCCAAAAAATGTTGCGTTGCGAATTTTGGTATTTTTCGGACATTACAAGGAGGCGTGGCTAAAAATGCTACGTCGCGTTAGCTGACGTGGTAATTTCGGGAGGGGGCAAAAGCCAATTTCTAACAAGTTAGCATTCTTCTTCGTGGAGTCGATTTGAAAGCATCTTCCATCTCAATTCACCTGTCTTGTGCAACATACTTCCTGTATTTTTGTTATTCGTTCGTTGAACTCTTTAGTTGTGATCCTTCTAATTGTCTTTCTTACCCATTCATATATCTTAAAGAACGCTTCGCAGTTGAGAATTTATTCTTTTATCTGGGAACATACCTGTATATTTGTGTTATATCCGTTTGTTGGACTTTTGAGCTGTTAGGAGTCACAGTTTGCTCTAGTCTAAGGACCTTTCAATTTCGCCACCCCTGCATTATTCAATCATGCCCAAGGTTAAGCCAGGCAAAAAGTTAAGTCAGAGGAAGTCTACTCGTCGTTCGGTCCGAGATGCCGCCAGCCAGCCTTCTCCTGTCGACCTCGAGACAGACGTCGGCCAAGTTTTTACTTCTACGCAGAGCCCAGCTGCTGGAAGTTCGGCGTCGACAACCAACGGTGAGTTCGGGACAATGGGGGGCTCCTGGCCTCTTGTGACTTCTCCACAAGAGCCGGTCATTCCTCAAATTCAATCCCAAGCTTCTCCTTCTATCCCTCCTGCCCCTGTAGTTGAGGGGATTAATAGTCATGATAATTTTACACCAGCCCCCAGCCCTCCTTTTCCTACGCTGTCTGCGCAGCCAGATATGCTTAGCTGTGTGTGTGATGATTTGGGCGGGGAGGTGCCTTCCAGTGTTAAGGAGAAGATTTGGAAAGGTGAATTTGTAGAGTTAGGTGGATTACTAAAAAGGGAAAGCTTAAGTGAGGAAAGTTCCCAGTTGCAGGCCTTCAGCCTTTGTGCCACCGGGTCCGCTTTAATGCTTCGCCCCCAAAGCAAGGCTCCGGTGATCGCCAGCATAGAACAGTGGACATCTGCGTTCATTATTTACGCCTCTATATACTTGGAGCGACACTGTATGCGTGCGCGCGAGCTCCTCAAGTATATGGATATCGTTCGCTCTATTGTGCGTTTTGGGGGTTTCAATTGGCGGGCCTATGACATTCAATTTCGGTTACGTCAGGCCCGTCATCCACATCGTTCCTGGGCTGTCATAGACACCGAGCTATGGCTGACAGTAGCTTCGACGCCCGGTCGAGCAGCGTTTTCGTCTTTTGGGGGTAACCAGCCCTTTCGGCCATACGACCGGTCGTTTCGGCGGGGTAGTTTCCCATCCTCAGGATATGCCAACAGACAAGGGGCAATTCGGGCCCCTGGCGCCTGCCCCCTTCCGCTCCTCACCAGTCTGTTTCGCCTTTAACGCTGGGTCATGCCAACGCACCGCCTGTCGTTATGCTCACCGGTGCGGAAAATGCTCCTCAGCAGCGCATGGCTCACACGCCTGCAACTCTGCCGCTGCAATCACCAAACAGAAGCCTAGCTCCAACTCCAATTAAACTTGGCAGCATGCTCCCATTTCTTAGACGGCACCATAATCAACATAATGCAGCTTTGCTGATTTCTGGTTTTAGGTTGGGTTTTTCATTGGGTTTCACAGGCGAGCGTCGCTCTGTGTTCTCGCGTAATTTGAAATCAGCTAGGGAGCATAGGGACATGCTGTTGGAGAAAGTTGGTAAGGAAGTTAGTTTAGGGAGAATGTCAGGTCCTTTCCAAGACCCGCCTTTCGATAACTTTCGCTGCTCCCCGGTAGGGCTCGTCCCCAAGCGAAATCCGGGAGAATTCCGTCTAATTCAGCATCTATCTTCTCCTCGGGGGGCTTCGGTTAATGACCACATTGATTCCGATTTATGTTCCGTGAATTACACTTCATTTGACAAGGCGGTTGATCTCGTTGCTCGCTTGGGAGCTAGTGCTCTCATGGGAAAAACCGATATAAAATCCGCTTTTCGCTTACTACCAGTGAATCCCTCCGATTTTGACCTTCTGGGGTTTTGCATTGATGGCGCGTATTACTTTGATAAATGCTTGCCAATGGGCTGCTCAATTTCATGTGCCCATTTTGAGCGTTTTAGCACTTTTCTTGAGTCATGTTGCCGTGAAATTGCGAATTCAGAGCAAATTTTGCATTATTTGGATGATTTCTTTTTCGTTGGCGCAACACGGCAGGAATGTCGTTCCTTGATGTATCATTTTAAGGCGATGTGCGAGGTTTTTGGCGTCCCGATAGCGGAGGAGAAGACTGAGGGGCCCGTTCCCACTATCATATTTTTAGGGCTTGAAATCGACGCGGCTGAGCAGAGAGTTCGGGTACCCAAGGAGAAAGTAAACGTGTTACAGGCAATGCTCATTGATTTTGTTAAGAAAGATAAGCTCTCGTTGCGGCAGTTGCAGTCGCTAATTGGCAGCCTTAATTTCGTGTGTAAAGCCGTGGCTCCCGGAAGAGCCTTCCTAAGGAGACTTATCGATCTTACTAAAGGGGTCCGCACCCAAACCACCGGATAAGGCTTTCACGCGGCGCAAAAGAGGACATGCAGGCCTGGCTTACGTTTCTGTCTGATTTCAATGGCACAGTTATGTTTTCACACTCAACATGGGTAACTAATGCTCATTTTCAGTTCTTTACTGACGCTGCGGGTAGCATTGGCTTTGGTATATCCTTCCAGGATAAGTGGGCTCAAGGGAAATGGCCAGCTGAAATACTGGAGAAGAATTATTCCATCGCTTTTCTAGAGCTTTTCCCAATAGTAGTCGGTATACGTATGTGGGGGGCTCTTCTAGCTAATTCTAAGGTCTTATTTTGGTCAGATAATCAATCAGTTGTTCATGTTGTTAATTCCTTAACTTCGAAATGTCCTAGTGTAATGAAACTGGTTCGTTTGCTTGTAGTTCTTTGTTTGAAACATAATATTATGTTCAAAGCACGTTACGTGCCAGGCTCTCGCAATGAAAAGGCTGATGCCCTCTCTCGTTTTCAGATGGACAGGTTTCGCAGGTTAGCACCAGGCGCAGATCTGGCTGGCAGCAAGCTTCCCGCCCATCTTTGGAGCAGCTTCATATAGAGAGAGAGCATCTGTTGTTTTCTTCGCGGGCGCCCGGCACTCATCATACTTATAGGAACGCTTGGTCTGTGTTTAAGCAGTTTCGGCTGCAATATCATTATGATATAAGTATACGTCCTGACGTTGAGCAGGTCGCTCAATTTATTGCTTATCTCTCCTGGAATGGGTATGCGGGGGCAACAATAAGTACATATATATCAGGCCTGGCTTTTACGATGCAAACATTGGGTTGGCCTGATGTGACTGACGCGTTTGTAATCCGGCGGCTGGTAGACGGGTGCAGGCGGAAAAATGCTCGCCGTGATACCCGGTGTCCCATAACCCTGCCTATTCTCAAATCCATCCTAAATTCATTGACTCACGTATGCGTTAATACGTATGATCTGGCATTGTTTCGGGCTGCCTTTCTAATCGCTTTCTTTGGTTTTCTTCGAGTAGGGGAGTTCACGTCTCGATCTAGACATGAACCCGTTCCTTTATCAGAAAAAGATGTTATTATTCAAGGGATGGGTAATCAAGCAAAATTGCGCATTGTGATTGCGAGGTCTAAAACAGATCAAACTGGACGTGGATGCTCGATTTTAATTCCACAGAATGTTGTTTCGTATTTATGCCCACTTCGCGCTGTAAATGATTACCTCGCTCTGCGGAGCTCGGTCGGCTCTGCCTTTTTCCGTCACTTTGACTCGTCACCCCTAACGAGGCACCAATTTGGCCAAGTTTTAAAGCGTGCCATTAGTTTTTGCGGGCTACCCGTTGCTCATTTCTCTTCCCATTCTTTCCGTATTGGGGCGGCAACTTCTGCAGCCATGGCAGGTGTTCCCGATGTTTGCATTCAAAATATGGGGCGCTGGGCTTCCAACACACACAGATTGTATATTCGACAACCTCTCCCCCCTTAATTTAAGCAATTTTGCCAGTATGTTTATCACCCTTCTATGTTTAATACCAGTTTGTGCACAATTTAATATCGACCTAATGTTTATTTGTTTTTGTTTTTTGACAACCCCTAACGAGCAGTAAATATTAACCTTACTCTCTCTCTCTCTCTCTCGATTGTTGCCATGGTGACGCAATGGTTATCTTACCCGTTAATAGTTCCATGGGCGCAGGCAGAATTGCTCGCCCACTGTTAGTAGATTGTGGTCTTTGCTACACTTATCGTGTTTATGGTAACTATGTACCCCCCCCCTTTTTAGAATGTACAATTGGTGCCGCAGTTTCTTTCCTTTTCTCTCTTCCATGTGCAGTTATTTGGAGTCTCAACGTGGGTTGTGTCAGCATTCCACGGAATCGTAAAAGAGGAAGGGGTCAATTCACGTTTCGCTGACGCGGGCAGTCCCGCTCTAGTTGGGGGCGGGCCCTCACTACTCGGCACGTGGCCGGGTCCTAAAACTCAATACATCCGCGAACAGGAGAACACTTGATTTCTTTGTCGCGGAGCGAAATCACTAGAGTAACAGCTGTTTTACCTCCGTCGAGGACTCGCTGGCTCGGACGTCGCGAACAGTTGGAACTTTTTTATGAGCAGATGTTATGACCTGAATACCTTATCCAGAACTCACACGTGGTATCATCAGATCTCATGTCCTTACTACAAACTTCACTATTTAGTTACTAGGCCCCGCCCCCCCCCCCCCCGCCTCTCCTTTATCTTAGGGCACTAGACTCTTCGCAAGTGGACTGAATGAGCATGAATCCTCCTAGATGGTTTAATTGTGCAACCCTGTTCGTTTAATGCACCCCCCCTTTTCCCAGCTTCTTAGCGTGGACCTTGTAAATACAGCATGGTTTGAACTATTGGCATCATATTGTGTTGTAGCGGCAGGCTGACGATGAGTCATCCCGTTTGGCGGCATTCCATTTTTTGCCACAACACATTATGATTCTTCACTTATTTTGGGCTTCCTGAGATAATATTTTTCATTTATTTAGACCAATTTCGTATATTCCACTCCTCATGTTATAATGTGAACGGGGCTTGGTTCGTCACCCGATTTGGATGAGGCCACCAGCGAATTCCATTTCGGACCGAACATTAACGTTGCCTCGTTCACATTCTAGTTCAGGGCCATTGGTGGGGCTTCTGAGCACTAGTTTCTGTTTTAAAAGTTTTCCTGCATAAGCTCGTGTTGCAAACGGGAATCTTTGCTTCGTAGCTTTGCAGATGGAATTTTACGTTGCCCACATTTGGCCAACATGACAAACTGGTGTCTTTGTCATGAATGTGGATGGACTGTTTTAATTGTCAATTGAGGAGATTGGTTTAATAACTTTAATTTTTCGCATATGACACATCTCAGGAGGCTTTACGTTTATATTATTATGTTTTGATTGTTGCATTATATTATGTTGGCTTTATTTGACAACACATCATTTTACATTTTGGTATACATCATTTGGAAGATGCTTTTCAGAAACAATTTTTATTAAACTCCACGGAAAATGCATTTACTCGCCTCTCGTGTATTTTGTCTGGGTTGAGATAATACCTCTTAACGCGCGCAGCGAGTTAATGAGAGGTTATCTCAGGTCAGACTAGCTGGACAACAACATAGCCCGCCAGCGGTACGTAACAGGTGTTTTACAAGGAAAGGGCCTGGTCAGGCGAATTCCTTTGCCCTGGCGGAGATATGTTGCGATGCCAAATATGGTATTTTGTCGGACTTCACGAGGAGGCGTGGCCAAAAAATGTTGCGTTGCGAATTTTGGTATTTTTCGGACATTACAAGGAGGCGTGGCTAAAAATGCTACGTCGCGTTAGCTGACGTGGTAATTTCGGGAGGGGGCAAAAGCCAATTTCTAACAAGTTAGCATTCTTCTTCGTGGAGTCGATTTGAAAGCATCTTCCATCTCAATTCACCTGTCTTGTGCAACATACTTCCTGTATTTTTCCCTCCTCCATCCCCTTGTCACCCCCACTAATTTTCAACGTCAAGATGTTTTGTTTCATGTTATTCATTCTAACCTGAATGTGAGCTTCGGGCCTTAAGCCTGGTCGCACACCCAAAGTGGGCCGCAAGGTAATTCCATCCAACCTGTTCACCTAATTTTGGATACCTTTTTGTATTTTACTTTGGTTTACCAGTTTAGTTAATTTATCATCAGGTGTTCAGGGGGGTGTTTTCGCCCTTGCTGGAGCTCGGCCTTTTCCTATCACATTATGATTCTTCACTTATTTTGGGCTTCCTGAGATAATATTTTTCATTTATTTAGACCAATTTCGTATATTCCACTCCTCATGTTATAATGTGAACGGGGCTTGGTTCGTCACCCGATTTGGATGAGGCCACCAGCGAATTCCATTTCGGACCGAACATTAACGTTGCCTCGTTCACATTCTAGTTCAGGGCCGTTGGTGGGGCTTCTGAGCACTAGTTTCTGTTTTAAAAGTTTTCCTGCATAAGCTCGTGTTGCAAACGGGAATCTTTGCTTCGTAGCTTTGCAGATGGAATTTTACGTTGCCCACATTTGGCCAACATGACAAACTGGTGTCTTTGTCATGAATGTGGATGGACTGTTTTAATTGTCAATTGAGGAGATTGGTTTAATAACTTTAATTTTTCGCATATGACACATCTCAGGAGGCTTTACGTTTATATTATTATGTTTTGATTGTTGCATTATATTATGTTGGCTTTATTTGACAACACATCATTTTACATTTTGGTATACATCATTTGGAAGATGCTTTTCAGAAACAATTTTTATTAAACTCCACGGAAAATGCATTTACTCGCCTCTCGTGTATTTTGTCTGGGTTGAGATAATCCTATGTATAAAGTATGGTGTGTCCCGTACGTCACAAAGCTTAATTAGCTGATATAATTAAACATGTAATTGATTCAGTAAATTCACTTTAATTTTTTGATGTATAGTAATATAAATTAGAACTATCCAAAGTGTGAAGAAAACTTATCAACTTTTCCTTAAAGGAGAATGAAACTCTTGGAGCAAGTTAGCTTTTGTGAAAGCAGAAAAATCAAAGAATAAGATCAACAAAAGTTTGAGTAAAATAGGACTAGCAATAGAAGAGTTATGAGCATTTGAATGTCGAGATCACTAATTGCTATGGAGATCCTCCCATTGGCAATGCGACCAAGATCTATGATGTCACAGATGAACAACTCTCCCCTTTTGGACACTGAAAATATACCCCAAAACATCTCTTTTTGCTCATTCTAATCATATGACAAACGATTCATCAAAGATATAATATTGTGAAACCTCTGTACTTGTCCTCTCATAAAGAGAACACCTCACCTTGTGATAGACTCTATAAAAGTGAGAATATAAGTGAAATAAGTACTAAAGTAATGAGGGAGTCGTACATGTGTGACATCACAGATCTTGGTCGCATTGCCAATGGGAGGATCTACATGGCATTAGTGATCTCAATATTCAAATGCTCATAACTTTCTTATTATTCATTCAATCTTCCTCAAACTTTCAACAATATGTTTCTTTGATTTTTCTCTTTGATATGGATTAAGCTGGTTTCAAGGGTTTCATTCTCCTTTAATTAGAATCTAAAAAAACATATGCTAAATTGTGACGTACAGGGCACTGCCTGTTGGACACCAGATAATTAACTTAATTAATTTTTAAAATAACTTTTTCTCTCAAATGTTTGCATTAACTTAGCACTACAACTCCCCACAGATATATTTTCAAATATATAATTTGCATTATCTGCAGATCAAAAAATGTGATGTCCCGTACGTCACGCTAATTAATGATTTCTTGGAATCGTGACCTTGGCATTCATTAACTTTGCGTTTTCAGAAGAAAAAAAATATAGGGCAAAAAACTTCAGAGTATAAGCTTTAAAATGATATACAATATGTTAGATTTAGGCAAAGATTTAATTTTGGCTTCAGAGGGGACAATAGCTTGGACCTGCCCTAGATCAGATTCAAATACACAGTACATATATATCAGTACTGTATTTTAATCATTTGTCTCAAGTCATGAGAATCACTAGGCCTATATCCTGGAGATTCTCTGATGAACTTTTCTGATTAAACTATCACAAAAAAATATTTGATTTGTTTTTAATTATTGAAAGAATATGTATATTGCAAGGATAAGAAAAAAATTATTGTCCAATCTGTGAATGTATTTATACTGAGGTAATCAATCAAGATCAGAATACTGGAAATTACCCTTCTTACTTAATTTTAGTGCCTATTGGAAATATAAAAACAATCCTCCAAAAAAATATCTCTATTGAAATCAATCAATCCAGTAAACTAAATAAATCTGAAACCTGTAGCCCATACGAAAAAAAAAATCAAATTAAAAACCATTGAATTCAATAAGTGTGTATAATTCCTAAACATTTGAAATTCTTGTGTTTACATGCTAATATGAACAAACCAGTCAACTGAGATAGCAAGAATAAAGCCTTTCTTCCAATTGTGATGCCATGGTATCTATACATTATTGCTCCATGAAACAATAATTCTGCCAGGATATCTATTCATTCTACGCAGCATAACAGGACATGAAAACTAATGAATCATGAAAATTAGGCCACTGTATATTAGTTGTTCTAGTTTATCTAATAGAACAAAAGAAGAATTTATGAGGCATTGTCTTTGTGAATACTGTTTCAAATGAAAAGGAATATAACGTTACTGTCAGAATCATTACATCACTACAAAAAGTGAACTAGATCTTTAAAATTGATTTTATTCATCCTCATAACAGACTTACTCAGCCTGACATCAGTAGAAAGGTTTAAAGGGGACCTGTCCTCTAACATAGTCACAACATCACATAAGTGGGGGTCCTTTCATAAACTTTTAGTCTTGATAGCTATGACTTTTGATTTACAAATTAAAAGTGCAGTACAAATTTTGGTGTAAATCATAATGATTAAGTCCTTATTGGAAAATGCTTGTTTGGTGTAGTCTGTAATAATTTTGACTAATCAATACTGTATTCAATACATGTCTGAAGCAGAGGGTTTTAAGTGCAGCTATGTGATAATCCATAGTTTAGCACCCTTTCAGTTCCAAACATGATAGCAAACATTGATATTCCACTGACCTTCACATTATTCATTCTTTTTTTCCATCTGATTGAATTTATCTCTTCAACCATACTCAGGCAAACCGCTTCATAAAATCTTGTAATGTCACACAGCTAATGCTTATCTTTACTTTCAAAGCAGTATAAAAGGGCAAATCAGAGATTTTTCTGGAGTAAATCTGAGACCCGACCTAGATCAATAAGCATATATCTGTGACACAGCTTAATGAAACCTGAAAAAGAGGATGATTTTGTAGACAGCACCGAGACACTAGCCCCATTCACACAACAGCACCATACTGAATTTTGTAAACCAGGGTACTGTAGATACCATTTGAATGTTTGAGTTCATTGACTTAAGTCAATACTGTCTCTTGTTACACAGCCTCTACATAATTTATAACAATCTATACTATCTATGATTGTTCTCTCTTTCTGTGTCTTCACTACATTTATACCCCTTTCATACTGCGCTTTTCCCCAGAGAACTTCGCCGGTGAAGTTTGCCAGCGAAGGGGAAAGTGTCCAGTATGAAAGGTACAGTATCCAGTATGAAAAGTACAGTGTCCAGTATGAAAGGTAACTTCCCTGGCGAACTTCTCCACCTCTAGAGGTGGAGAACTTCACCGGTGAAACTATTTCGCCGGCGAAGTTCGCCGGTGAAACAGCCAGTATAAAAGCAAACCAGAGAACTTCTCTTTAATGACGTCAGAGGTCATTTTTTTTCTCCCCAAAATTCCCTGAACTGAGATTCTGCGCACTAGCTAGCTATTATTTCCGTGGATAAATGTAGAAGGCCATGCTTTATGAGCGATTCGATTATTCCCTCGAACATACAGTTTGTTTTTTTCACTAACGATATTTATTATAAAAGCATTATTTTACATGCTAAAAATGCGCTTAAAATATCAAAATACTTTGATTTTTTGTTTTGCTTCTAATATTTCTAGAATATGTTGCAATTAATTTTTTTTACAATTTTTTGTAATCGGTAAGAAGCGATGTTTACAATTTTCTTTTTGTTAGTTCTAATTCTGCATGCATGTGCCGAGTGAGCTGATCAGCAGCAGCAGCAGCTGAGAAGTGTTTCCCAGCCGTCATCTCCAAAACTTCACTGATGAAATTAATTAGGTATCTGCAATTGATAAGGGAAGAGTACGATTAAAATTCAAATTTAAAAAAGCGTGCGCTTTCATTGACACCGGGTCTGCACTTACTTCCGCCCGAGCAAATCACCCGTCAACTTTCGCCGGGGAAGAGAAGTCAGTGCGAAAGGGTAGAAATTTTTCTTCGCCGGGGAAGTGAAATCACCCGTCAACTTTCGCCGGGAAAAATGAAGAGGCCAGTTTGAAAGTTCAAAAATTTGTATTGATTTGTTATAAAACGTGACATTTTGCTGATTTTGTTTTCCAAATCTGATATTATGGGCTCATATTCACTTTATGATGGTGCTTATTGATAGGTTGCATGAAACGTATTACAAAGAATTATATAAAAAATACAAACTTGGCTTCCAACAGAGTTGTGACAATAAGAAATGCTTCATTTTTTTTTTTTAACAGCCATTTCAAAACTAGTGAAACTAATAGAGGAAATAAAGTCTAACCGTATGAAATCTATAGCTATCTATTGATTGATCCATTGAAATCGTGTATCAAAAAGGAGATAATGTCAAAACAGTTTTTCAATGATTAGATACTATCATTTTTATCCCATCCTACCAGAAATGAGGTTTGAAGTCTTCATACCCTGTGAGTATTTTCTTGTGTAGGTGTGAACAGACCTATTACTCCCTCTGAGCATGACTTTTTCCTCCTCTGCTTCCAGAAAAGTGATAACCTTGATCTCAATTTGGATGACCACATACACTTTTCTCATCATAGAAATCAATAGCTATCACATTCTATATGATGCAGGAGGCATGCTCATCTAAATCAATTGAATGGTTCTGATGTAAAATGATTACCACAAAAATAATATCTCACAAAATTATGGTCACATTTATTCTGCAATTGTAAATTATTACCACTAGCTAAGACTGATGAGAAAGAAAATAGTGCCAAAAGATAACTTGGAAAGAAAAAATGCAACATAAAAATAGGGAGGGGTATGACATACCTTTAATGAAATTATATACCTCCAACGCTAACTGTGTTTCTCGGTTAAAAATACATTAGCGTTCCACCTTATTTAATATGAATTTAAAAATAAAATCCCACATATAGAAACCACCTGTTTGCCCAATGTAACACCATCATGATCAAATAGCTGAACAATCAATATTTGACACAAATAATGTGTAAGAAATAAAAAGTATGAAGAATGTTGACAGATTGTGTTTTCACATTCTTCATAATCTAGTTTTTCCATACCTTATATTTCCTTTAGATTTTCAAGGTTCCCATTCTATCAAAATAGAAATAATCATTAATAAAGCTAATAAAGCTATAATGGTTTTACAATCAACCACCACCATTTCAAGGAAATATAAAAGCTTGCAGCATAAAGGTGTTTAAATTGATTTGAATATGGTTACAAAGAAGGCAATCTACAATCATTTAAAATAAACAGTGTAATTTGGACTAGAAATATTTATTAATACCCCCATCCTAACCCAATGGCCTGATGAGAGGTACATACACGTATTAATAATGGTAATATGCGATTACCATGACAACACAGTTTCCCTATGCAATATTAATGTGTGTATTAGTCTCATTATACAGCATTAGGCAAAAAATAGCTCGCTCCGCAAGATTGATCAAAGTTTGATGCCATAACATGCTGCTACCCTGGTAACACAGTAATTGCTACATTAAAAAAGTGTATTGCCTGACTTTACTCAAAGAATGTATATACCACACCTTGTGAGCGTTAGGCAAAAACTGAGGAAGTTGTTTAATCTGTAAGATTTGCAATGTACCAACAGCCAAACAGTATGCTATATCCTATACCCCTTCAAACCTCATGTGTCTAGAGTATAAATATGATCACGTTTACATTCTCAACAATGTTTTATTTTCAACAATCTACTTGGATTATTAAAAACATCATTGAGTTTTGTGGAGACCAAAGTTATTTTTTAAACCTCATATTGAACTTATATTCCAGTCCTTGTGATCATGAATATCTTTAAAAACACATCCTTTTTTCTTTTTAATTAAAAAATATTCAATCATATCTCAATAAATGAAAGTGAGATATAACTTACTGAAAAATATAGGCTGATGTGAATAATAGGAAAAAAGATGAACGTTCATTAATAAATCTAGCATTTCTTGCTGAATAGATTAAATAAGCATATTTTCTTGGTATCTCAAATCATAAGATAAATTCAATTTGAAAAAAAAATAAAATGCCACAAAACTTTCGAAACTTTGTGTCATTGCAGGTTTACTTTCAATGCTTTTAAAATGACTGAATTATAAATTTTGTTGTTTTGAAAGAAATATATGTAGATTAAGTATTCTTACATGAACAGCAATCATTTATATCCACCATACAATAGAAAAGCACTGGTAAAAGTGCAGAGCTAGTTGTCGGGCCTCATAAGAAGCGGCGCTGCAGGGCAATGACCTGAAGGACTAACACGCTTGGTTACCTTCAATGATTTGTACAGTCTCGTTTGGAGTGTCACGTTACCGAATATCGACATCTGTCTTGAGAAGAACGTGTTACATCTAATGTAACACCTGCTCGACTATGTTCACCTAAACCTTAACTAGAGAGGGAGGAAGTGGAAAGAAGAGAAACCCCTTGGGCTATCCTAACCATGTTTTCATACAGTGGGGCGATACCCGACATTTTGCACTTTCCGCCATCCACCTACAGAGAGGAGCTGTCAGGGAAAATTAATTCCCCACACATCATCACCACAACGGAAACAAGGAAACAACGCATTGGAACGCATCATGAGAGTGGGACTATAGAAGATGACTGATAGAAGTCATAACAAGCTGCCCCACTGTACTATCGAGTTCCATTATCAACGGGAGAATACTTTCCTTCTTCCCCATCCAATTCAAGTGTCAATTTGCCTCGGGTTGCATCGCGAGCCAGCTCTGCGGAGAATCCGATCCCATGCTAGCACTTTTAGAGATCGCCAATTATGGAAGACAAATAAGTCACCTGTTTCCGGTAGACCAAGTATTGTGGGATATCGATCCCGCTTTGGGGTTTTGACGATAAGTGGATTTGTAAGGGTCTGTCATGGTTTTGTGGGTATCTCCTCCTTGCTTCATCTTCTAGTCATGTCTATCATGTGTCAATTAAAGCATCTCAGATAATCAAACACTCCAAATGATCTCCCTAAATTTCATCAATCTATCTTTGCCAGTACGAAGGCAGGCTTCTCCCTTAGGATACAAAGGAAGAGCATATCGTTGTTCGGCAAGTTAACGGGCAATATATGACACTATTGATTGCAAAAAACCAACAAATGCACAATCAGAAAAATTGAGAAAATAAATATGTTTTTCAATGATATTGATTGGCCATATTGCCTCATAACTTACTGAATGACAGTAGGCTATATATATATACATATATATATATATATATTAGCCCAAGTTCTGAATATAGAGAAGTAACAGACCATCTAGGACAAAGGACTTAGCAAAAAGTCAAAACCAAGTTTTGTTAATTATATCTTGGCTGATTTCCTTACGTGTAGCTCTAGAAATTAAAAAAATGTGCTAGAAATTATATTTCCTAAAAATTTGTGCTAAAAAGGATAATGAAGTGTTCCTTAAGCACTATTTGTTGGGAGGAATAGCTCAATAATGAAACATTGTTTACTTAAACATTTTTTCTATTTTGTTCAATAGACTAATTCATTTTGGTAATTGAAAGATAATTATATTACATTGGATGACTCAGAATGGAATACCAGAAATATTCCAAGAGTTTGGGCAAATATTCCACGAATCTCATATGAGTGGAATATTGGCCCTAACGAGTGGAACATTTCTGGTATTCCAATAAAAAAAGTTTTATAATACAATCATTACCATCCATCCTCCCCCCTAAAAAGGAAGGAATTTGATTTATAAAGCCATCAATTATCACATATGGCATCATCGCTTCGGAAGATCAAATTTGGTCGTTGACATGCGACTTACATGTAGTTCATTATGACGTCATTGAGAGTCATTGTGTTCTATGCTGCACATCACATTACTTTCATTGTTGTATGCATTGTATGTTTAAAGTATTCACACATGCAAACTAGACTGTTGAATGCGGTCTCATATTCAACGGCAAGTTTTGTACAGGAGCCTATAGGATATTCGTCGGATTTCGGTCCTTTTAGGGATACGCTCTTGTATTGAACAGGCAATTGATGCAGACCATAATACATGTTTTTTTATGTATTGCTAAAACACTCCATATAGATGATAATGAACATTTCCCATTTTCCCCTTTAAAACCTGTCCACTATCCAATCTAAAATAACCAAAGTCTAAGATCATGACAAGAAGTTAAATCTTAGACAGAATACATTAGATAATTTTGTAGAAGATCGTGAAATGCTTCGACAAACAAAAAAACAAAAGCAGGATGCCTATTCTTTTCTTTTGTTCACACATAATTTATCTATTATGAACACAGAATCTTAATTTTGCCTGAATGAACTTCTAGACCTACAAATAAAAATCTAGTCTAAAATAAACATCAAAGGCTTGACCAACAGGGTGCACCAATGTTAAGTAATATTTTTTAAGCACAGTGAATTAGATATGAGGAAACAAAGACTGTTACACAGTCAGAAGACTTTTGTTACCTAACTACAACTAAGTGTGATCCATTTAAATTTGTTAAAAAAATAAGCACAAATATTTAGCTATAACTTCTGTGAACAAGCTCAAGGAAGCATGTAATGTGTCTCATGGCATCATAATGAGATTACTATGATGCCATGCAGTTTTTAATAGTTTTTTTTTCTTTTACTTGAAGGATATAGTGCCAATCTTTTTTCTTTCTAACCATAAGTGACACGATCTGTCTTATAAATATATCTGAATGAGACTGACAAACAATTCATATACACAAAATTAAAAAGATACAATGGTTATACCAGTAATGTACAAAAAAACTGGATCAAAAAAATAGAAAATAGTAAAAACAGCATTTCATTGTTTAATGAAAATACTAACAATCATATGTATGAAAATGCAACTAAATGCTTTTCTTCAAGCAAGCTACAGTTCCAAGTAAATATGAAATAAAAAAAACAAAGCAAACAGAAAATAGAGGACTTGCTGTCACAATGAGAATTGTAAACAACAAAATAAGCAGTTCATATCTGGGTTTTACTTTTTTGCCTTAAAATTACCACATTCAACAAAAATGAGTATTCTGAAGGGTAGCCAAGTAGTGGGCAGTGGCATGAATAACATGCACAAAAGTGTAAACAACTATAAAGAATTAATAACAGCTTCAAAAAGTGACAAAAGGTGGGAAAGTACAAGAATGGGGAAAAGACAATGAAAAGGTATCAAGAAGATACAAATAAAAAGAAATGATGGGATGGAGAGGATGAGGATAGATAGACAGACAGATGATAATGAATGAAAGAAAGAAGAGAAAGAAAGAATGAATAGTGGTTAAAAAGAAAATTGAACCCTTGAAACAAGTTAACTTGTGTGAAAATAGAAAAATCCAAGATTAAGAGCAATCAAAGTTTGAGAACTATTTGACAAGCATTAAGAAATTTTATGGAAATCTCCCCACGAAAGACTCTCTCCCCTTGCCACTGTCCATTACATACTTTATGAAACAACTACATTGCGATAGATCTTATACCTGTCTCTTAAATACAAAAATATAAATCAACAGCAATACAAGTTTGATTCAAATTCATCACAACTCAGAAATGTCCCTGATGTATGGATACTTTATAAAACTGTTGATTTAAAGTGAATTACGTACACAAGGAGAATGGAAATTTGTTCATGTGTGGCATCACATATTGTTATTTAGATGTAGGGTTTTAGAGGCGCAGATATTTTTTGATGTCTTGCCAGGTTGTTTCAAGACAAAATATTAAAACTGATTTTTAATGTGTAGGCCTATGAAAACCATCCAATATTTTCCATATTGGATTAAATTAATATTTTGCCCCGCCCATAAGATTATCATTAGTTAATGAATGATTGTGCACATGAAGCTATTGCAAAGTAATATTGGTGGTGATTTTTTTACCTGATTGCTAAGAAAGCATGAATGCTTGTAAGCAAGCAACCAGAGGACCGACGGCTTAAGGTCCCCTCCGAAGGACCTGGTACTGAGGATTAATGCCTTACCAAAGGGCACTAGCGCACCAAGTGGGAATCGAACCCGGGTCACCGGAATACGAGTCCCCCGCTCTACCAACTGAGCTATCGCGCATTGCGTATTAGCTGCCAGGTGTGGAAAAGGAGCGAGATTGCATCAATTTATTAATTAAAAATGCGCTTGCACTATACGCGAGCGCATCTTTACAGAGATTTCTTTAAAAAATGACAATACTCAGTCATTGCCATGCTCATGATTTACAGGATTGACATAAAATGGTGAGCAAAAACAATGTTTTTGCTTTTTTAATCTATGTTTAGCTTTGTGGGGGCATCTAAATAATATTAATAATATTGGATGACCAATTTTCGTGGGATGCGTAGAAATATTGTTACTCGCTGAAGAACAATATTGGATTGTACAATAATACAATATTTGTACGCATCCCTTTCAAGGCCATCCAATCATGGACCTATTACAAATGGACAATCAATGAATCCCCTCCTTTCAGCCGAAGACCGTCACCGCTAATCCTTTTATAAACAGAGTGCTGGCAGCTGACGCCCTTCAAGCCGCTCGTAAAACACGGTCAATGATGGACAGCGGAAATCAATTGTGCGCTGCTCCTACACATTGCGATGTTGTTCGTTCACTTTATCAAAAGCAACACACAGCAGCGAACGTTAGCGCTATGAAAATGATTGCAGAAAAACAAGAAAACAGGCATGCATAAACATATTTTTTACGTACATCGCTAACAACCGCTCACAAAATGCATTGACATCACCGTGCAGATCAGTATATCTACAGCAAAAAAGCAGTTAAAATTCGACGGAGAAATGTGCGGAAAAACATAAAAATGCATATTTTTCAGACAGTATTGATGTCGATAGTCGCGCTTACCTTCGGTCAGAAGTTGATTTTCATTAAGGCGTAAAATTCTAGAGGATTGGCGAAATTTAATAGGATTTTTTTCTGATGATCAGACGACAATTGCATAATATTGACAGCATGAAAAAATGTATTGAAAACCAGAAATAAATTGCGCATTGCATTATAGGTAATGCAGGGACTTTCCCTGATCGCAGCAATCGAGCTTACATGACTGCATCTGGTCAAAAGAGGGCCAGAGATCGAGCGGTGACTGTCATGGTCCGAGAAGGGATTGAGTAAACAACCGCCCCGGGCGCTCGTCTAAAAAAACGCAAAGAGAAAGTTAACTGTGTGACAGCAATTTTGACAGCTGGAAACAGGTGGTGGCCGTAAAATGCTCTCGTTGAATGTCCATTTGTAATAGGTCCATGATCCAATATTCCCTAAATATTGGCTGAATCAGGAGAATGTCCATAGCTTAACATTCACATTATCATAACTTTCATATTACTTACTGGATTTTTCTCAAACTTTGATTGATCTGTTCCTTTAATTTGTTATTTACAATATGGTTTCAAGGGTTTTATTGACTTCTAAGACATTGATCTTGGAAGAAAACAAACAATACAGACATATAATCTTACCATTTATTTTGAATGGAAGTACATATCTGATGGCTAACTCAGGTCCCATGAATGGATGTTGAATAGCTTCCGATACAGACATACGCTCACCTTTGATTACAAAATTAAGAAAATATTTTGGACTTTGCGCAAAGAAAAATTGAAAATTACATATTCACATGAAATTTGAAGGTCTTATAATTTTCACACCCGGGAAAATATACAAAAACACAAAATGATCAAAGCATATTATTTGAATATGATTCAATAACAGAAATCATTCAAAATTTAAGTTGTTAACTGTAACTTCTCAAGAAGTTTAATTTTCAACAAAAAAAGTTTTTACACACAATTTAGGTGGTATATTGCTATTCCTGCACACGAAAGTTACATCAAATAAAATCAAGAAATGAAAGGGTTTTTTTTTTCTTTGATTTTGCTCAGCTTTTCCTGCCATCCTAATATACTGCAAAAAAGCGTATGGAATCCTTTAAGTGTGATCCATCTATTTAGCTCAATGGATATAAAATGCATTAGTTAAATTTTTTTCCTTCTACATCTTTATGATATAAACCATAAAAAATGCTGGTTTCTAAATCTCTACAATTAAAGAGAATTTTCTTTCGATAATAACCTTCTCCTAAAGTTTCAGGTTTGAGTCAACCAATAAATATTCAGGTATTAGAATAATGCAAACAAAACTGGAAGCATGTTTCATTTCTTATATATTTTTATTAAATGTGACAAAAAACAAGACTTCTTCTAATATATTATGAGGCTTTTTAGTTAATCACATCCTATCACAACAGATTAAGTAAACTTTTTTTCCCTAAACTTATAATGAGTTCTGAATCCAAGGTACAAAAGTAATTACAAGTTATGCAAACTTTCATATACAAATGAAATGGAGTCATAAAGCTCCATTATTTTGTCTGAAGTTGAGATTAAAGGATAAGGTTCTGATCATGAGGCTGAATCGCAGAAGAAAATGTTTCAAAGTGGTTATGGTGACTAAAATATGCCAAAGATAACTCAATTCCTTGGGAATCACCAAAATTTTAAAATCTAAGCTTTCTGTGCAGGAAGTCACATGCACTTCACATGAAAATGCATGCATTTAAGTTTTTCAAATTTCAAATCTTATTTTATTTCCAATAGAAAATATAATACTTATTAATTTTATACAGTTATTTTTGGTTGGAAATTACCCCCCCCCCCCCCAAAAGAGAAAAGCATTTAACTTGAACATATTTACTGTTTTGGGATTAGACACTTAATGCTAGGGGGTATGAAATGGCATTTTATTTTGCAGAGGATATCGTTGTTGTTTCAGCTTATACGGCACATATCATTCAGCTGTGAATATTTGCATCGGATATAGTGATTACATTAGTCTTCTGACAATGCCATTTCAGTCATTTCTTACCTAACAAACTGATAAAATGCAAAATTTGATTAGCATTGCAAGGGTTTCTGGGGCTATTTCATAAGCTGTTCATAGAATTCAATGTTACTTTATGAACAACTAAAATATGGAGTGCTAAATTTGAGTCCAAAGTTTCCCTTGAGTTAAACAAGGCATAAGCGATGTTGTGTTTCGCCCACTTGTGAAAATGACCAGAAATATCGCGATTTGCAAGGGCACGCAACAGAATTGTATCAAAACTTCATTGTGAAATGACTGGGATGGAATAACAATTGTCGTAAGAGTCTTGCGTGTAAACTTTAATGTTGACCTCAAAATAACCTTTGACCTTACCATGTGACCTCCAAACACAATGCAGGTCTCTTAAGTACAGCTACAACCCAAGTTTGATTTGAAATTGACTTAAAGATGCGGAGTTTTGTGTCATAAGAGAGTCTTGCATGCAAACTTTAATGTTGACCTAAAAATGACCTTTGACCTTACCATGCGACCTCCGACTGCAGCATAACATGCAGGTCCCCTAAGTACATCTTCCATTCAAGTTTTATTGAAAAGTGACTTATGGTTTGCAGAGTTATGTGTCATAAGAGTCTTGCATGTAAACTTTAACGTTGACCTGAAAATGACCTTTTTGACCTTACCATGTGACCTCCGACTGCAGCATAACATGCAGGTCCCGAATTACATCTACCATCTCAGTTTGGTTGAAAAGTGACTTACGGTTGCAGAGTTGTAGGTCATAAGAGAGTCTTGCATGTAAACTTTAACGTTGACCTGAAAATGACCTTTGACCTTACCACGTGACCTCCGACTGCAGCATAACATGCAGGTCCCCTAAGTACATCTACCATCCAAGTTTGGTTAAAAAGTGACTTACAGTTGCGGAGTTATGTGTCAAAATGCGTGTAACGGACGGATGGACGACATTTGGATCCCTAAGTCTCGCCTTCATCTCTGGTGGGCGAGACAAAAATGACTTAATGTCAGTTTTTCTTATGATCTCATCTTAACAGTCACAACTAATATGTCTTATACTCACAATGAGTGTTAATATTATAGACATCAACATGTTTCAAACTTTGGCGAAAGCAATTAAAAATGGCTAAGAGGCCCATGTGGTTGGCCATATTCCAATTGTTTGTAAGCTCTTGGTAACTCTGTGAACAGCTTTGTGAAACAGCCCATATAGTCTTGCAATACTGTACTCACTTGGGTCAAAGGTCAACATGCCTTGCAGAAAAGAAACAAACTTAAAATCATTGCAGTCTAACTTGCTTCCAAACTTAGAGAAACGATCTGCAGGATAGACAAAATAAAAAAGAACAAATTTTTGTCATCTATAATATTCTTACAAATTGAAGGAACAATGATAAAAAATACACATTAAATATAATATGAGATTTTTATCCTCAATGTTACATCATCGTAAAGTACTTTGCTCATAGTAACATGTAATATTCTGTCAATTTTCACCTTTGAATACAATCTTGGCCTCGAGCCAGAGAAGTGTTCAATATTCATTTGTGAAAAAGTATCTTCCTGCATTTGTAAATTTTACAGCTAATGGGAAATTCATAAATCTCAAAGTCTTATTATTAGACATAAATGATAGATGGAAACATGAGAATGGAAATTGATCCATATGAACAATGTATTTTAAATCATACATCGGTGCTCTTATATCAAATTGCAGTACAGCTTCAACCAATGATGCATGATGTTTGAGTAGGAGTGTTTCATTAATGGTTTCATATTTCTCCTGTGAAGATTCCAGAAGCAACAATGTTCGGCAAATATATTGTTTTATGGGATGGGAAAATAAGAGGAGAGCTTATGGATTATATTACACCATGCTCACTTTTTTTCTCTCTTAATCTTCTGGGGATGTGCTTGTGAAGGCATTCAAGCATGCAAGGTAATTTATGGGTTAATAATTGAGCTATTGGGTGAAAGAAGACATGCTTGTATGATCAAGAATAACAAATTGGATCAATTTTATAATTTACATTGACTTATGTGTAAATCTAGCTCATAAAGATTGTAATTTACTACCAGACATGATAAATTTCACATTCCCTTGAGAATTTGATTGATAGAATTCACTCGTAAATCTACTCCCGTTTAATATTTCTGCCATTTGAAGAACAACTTTTCATCAGGACATGAAATAGGGTTTTCTCAAATATCAAAAGTGAAAGGATATGTGGTCGGTGTCTTTCATGAAAAATATAATCAGTATCCAAGAAGCTGTACTTAAAATTTTGTATTTCCTATACAGTGAAAAAAAAACATTCTTCTTCATTAAAGGTGAATGGGAATTCAGAATCAGAACACTTGAATACCCCTTTTCTTACCCCACCTTAAAAAAAGTGTACACCCAAAATTAATTAAAATTAGCATTTTTACTTACTGAACTGACAAACTAACAAAAAAAAAATACATACTTCACCCTCAAAACCAGGCAGATCCCTTATTGCATTAGGAAAAATCATTAATACTACTTTAAATTCAAGTAAATTCATTAGCTCTGCAAAGAAGCCATTTGAGAAATGAGAAGCTTTGCAGAGAACATGTTGGAACATGTTTGCTAAACCACTTGAAATGTTGGTGTGTTATTCACAAAAAAAATCATTTTCTAACTTTTATATTCTATTCTTGGAGGGGAGCTTTTTCATAAATCTGTTTGTAGAGTTACACATGACTATATGAATAACTGGAGACTATGATAAGCCAGGGAAGATTTTTCAATCAGTTTGAATCACATTAGCTTAGGTTGAATTATGCTGATAAAATTATCATTTACAAAACTATTATAATCAAAATATCAATTGCAGAATTGTAATATAATCATTAGAAGATCTGAAATACATCTTCACAAATCAAAAGAATATTGAGTTTATATTTTGGCACTTCATATTTGTCCTTCATAAAGTCATGCATTACTGGGTATTTGCTTCATGAAACATCTCCTACTTGGATCCCACAGTTTATTGAACCTGTTTCTCTCTGGAGAGACAAACAGCTGATTTACTTTGTAGAGTATGTGCCAATTTGTGCCAGCTTTATATGCATCAATGAGATTAAAACCCTAGAGGTAAGAATGAAAAAAAAAAAGTTTTTTTGTTCTTATGAAATTCTGATGAAGAAAAATGGTCATTAACAATGCTATACTTTGATGTGTACGGTTTTTAAACAAGCAAGAATTGTAGTTTCCCTTTCATTTCCCTTTTTCCAGGAAAACACATAGGCACTTTTTTTTTCTTCATTCACATGAAAAATTTCTCATCAGATAAGAAGAAAACTAGCAATCAGTCAGACATTTCATTCTGTAATATAAAAGGTAATGTGCTTCTATTGCCAATATCATCTACAGTGGCCTCTGGAATAATTTGACCCTTGATTAAAATGCGGAAATCTTAAATCACAAAATGAGAAAGAGTGATAAAAAAATCTGAAAAAGGGTACGACAATCTGAACTTGTTCTTTCTTGATAACACATGGCAATATCCTGGAGTAGGTGTAGAGCTGCAATTTTACTATACATTGCTTTAAAAAAAAAAGTTTATACTTTGAAAAAGCCCTTGGAATTAAATAATATACAACATGTGGGTAATTTTTCACATATATTCTTGGGTTTGGGTCTCATCTATCCAATGAAAGTAAAAGTTTTGACAGAATGTTACACTTGAGTGAGCACTGTCCATTTTCGTCAAGCTCGCAGAAATCTGTTTGCGCAGAAATGCTTGTTTTCACGCTGTGTCAATGGGAAAGGGCGAAATCAAACTTACCCTGTGAAACATTTCTCATATATTTCGGTGTGTGGGGGAGTGGGGTAGGGCGCTTTGCACTCTTCGAAGTGTTTTGGGCAAGGAAACAAGTTCTAAAAAGGTAAAAGATATCTTCAAATCAGTTTTACTAGCTAAATTCCATGTTTTCTTAATGATTAAGGTCTACTTTTATTCACATAACTATTTCAAAGTTCTGCGCAAATCATTTTTCACTAACTTTTCAAAAGTAAGTGGTGCTCACTCAAGCGGAAATATTTTTAGACAGTTATATCATCATTTGCTTAAATGGATCTGTACCAATGTTAAAATATGGAAAAATCTTCAGGATATTCCAAATGTATAATTTTACAGGATTTTTTCTAAGTGTAAACTTTTTTTGATACACACTGTATACTTAAAATGAAATGTGCAACAGCTAAGAAAAAAAAGGGGGCGGGTTAAATATGTGGAAAGGAGAAGATGCCTTACGAGGCATACATCTTCAATTGCCATTTAAATAACAATTCTTTTTCAACTGTATTAAGAAACCAATACCAGCAGGAAATTTTGTAGGTTATCATATTATTTCATCAACTATTGACTGATAAAGTATGTAATTGATTATGTTATCTACTTAAATCAGAAACTGTCAGTGTGACCACAAGGGTAGGCATGAAAATGTTTGTGGTTTGTGATGGTGGTTACGGTAGTGGTAATAGTAATGACAGGAGCTTGTCAAAATGAATATAAACCACACATTGGGCTTTAAATCTCTTTAAAACCATTTATATCATAATCATATTTTGGCTTACATGCAAGCTTACTTTAAAAATACATTAAAAAAGGAGATGATTTTTTTTCCCAAAGATTAACAAGATTTTATTTCAGAGTGGTTTAGATCATGATCATGGAAAATTTTCAGAGCTGCATTTTATTTTGTTTTGTTGTTATTGTTTTTTAGTTTTAAGTGAGCAGGGTATATCCCTAATTAATTTCCTTTGGTAATCAATGGTTACTTTGCAATCTATTACATTAGTAGGTCATCCAAGACCTGAGAAGTTTGGGGTTAGAATGAGATGGGAATGAGATCGGATCAAACAAACTTACTAGTTTATTAAAGTTACAGTATGACCATTGGCATGTTTAATTGATTGCTACAAAAACTAAGAAGTTACAGGAAGTTAAAATTATCTATTGAGGTCAGAGAAGCATAATGCACAAATGGACTCAATATCAGTTAAGCAAAGAACGACTATTTGGTTTCATCCCATCTCATTTTCACTAGTCTTTCTTTTGCCATTTTGTGACTTTGGATTCAGGAACCAATTGATATGAGGGGCTACAGTTTCTTTATTATTATACCAATCTCTTAATCATTGACATGTGCTTAGAAAAGATTATTAAAGCTAGCCTGTGTCAAAATTTTGTTCACTTTGACTGAGTGGAATTTGTGTAGTGGGCATGTGAAGTTTGATAAGTTTCTTTTGGAACAAAGTTTAGAATCTCCTCAGGACATGTATAGCATACCCATGAATGACAGGGGTTGTCCGACTGCTTCCTTGAATTGAGTGAAGAACTTGGCCCTCTGGTAGACTTTAGTTGGGAGTGGACCAAACAGTGATGTCATCTGGCTCAAAAGCTCTTTCTTCTGCTTGGCCCAGAATAGGGGCTTCCCTAGGTAAAGCTATGATGAAGAAGGAAATAGAATGAACCACTTACAAAAATAGACTCATCGGAACAAAGCTTGCTGATTGGTGGAAGAACACTTCATTGATCATTAGGTTCAATCACTCATTAAAATCAATTGCAAAGGCAACTGTATGATCAATAGCTAAGCTATACGGTACTGGCCTAAGATTACTTGGTGAGCTAGCTACTTAAATGAATCAAGGATATGGCAGAAATTGGAAAAAAGCAGCAATTATGCAATAGTCTCATTAATTCAATGTGGACATACTTTAATGAGCTAAGAGGGTGTTTTTTCTATTACTGTACACATCAATACAGACTATGAATGATTGAAGGTGGGATGTAGCTTCTATAGACATTATGCAGCTTTTCTTTATTTTTTCCAACCAATTTACTTAATGGTTCCACAGACTAACTGTTCACCAATGCCAATATTTTTAACACCACAGCACAGCTCCAATCATTGCTGAACTGCATTTCAACAAATTAGAAAAATTATCAAACTCTACTGAGTTTTGTATCAAGAAGTTAGTAGCATGGAATAGGCTGGTTAGAATCCCACTCAACCCAATGCAATTCAAATTTAAAGAATTATCTTCAAAGGATGTTTACCAAATGATTAATTTGTAAAATGACAGCATGAATTTCTTATATTTTATTTTCAAACCGTACCTCAGCTAAGATGCAGCCAAGAGACCATATGTCAATTTCTTGTCCAAACGGGAGACCAAGAAGTACCTACAAGAAAGAGAAACAAAAGATAGAGGAACAATCATTAAAATGAAAGATAACAAATTGTATGTCTGGGGTCATATGGTGAATCATGGACCTATCACATGGGTGAATCAAGGCATATGGCCTATTACTTGGCATTACATGTGCATATATCTATCTTATTTATTTATTTTTTTTGCTTGTCAAATTTCTTGTGACCAAAACGACCTCAATTTTGTATTGAAACTCCCTTTTTTTCTTTTTTTTTTGTTTTGCTTATCAAATTTACTTTAGTACCCCCAGCAAAAGAATCATTCCCATGGCCCTGGTGCTGAATCTTGTTTTTTGAAAAATAATTTGAAACAAACGTTTCTTTGATATTATGGTATTCTTATAGTGGGGCCTCATTGAGATGTTTCTACAAGGAAAGAAAATGAGGTTATTTGCAGTAAATCAGACCTTCCCCCGCTGCTTTTAAAATTAATATATGCCATTTTCATTAACTATCTAGCACTCAAAATCAGGCATAAATATCATATGATTTCCTTTTTAATCACTGAATAAATCATAATACCTCACCATATCTCCAGTAATAACTAAACATGAAGAGGGGGAATGTATGTCACATATATCCTTCAGGCAGTGACACAATAACTATTGGAACAGCAGAAAAAAGTGGAGCTTGACAGATTCGTTTACGATCTCCAATCTATTTGAAATTTCTTCTCTATCAACAGCAATAGTGCAACATTATTTCTCTGCAGTTTTAATTTGGCTTAAAAAGGAAATATATCAATTTTACTGGACTACTTTTATTCAAATTGTTATAAATCAAATACACTCAACCAGAATTGGGACAGATAATGTTTGAATTTTACAGCATAAGTTGTTTTCTTCACATGCATACATATGTCATTGACTTTTGATGGCCCCAATGAATGAATAATACAGATTTCTCATGGTTCTTATGTCTTATATGAATGAAAAGAATCACGAAATCAGGAGAAAATGTCTTGGAAAGAAAGGGAGGGGGTGAGGAATGGGAGAGAGAAGAGAGAGCAACAGAAATATAAGAAGAGATGTAGGCGTAAAAGGAGGAGCTGATTGGGGGCTATTGGTTGAAAGGTTGTTCACATAAAAATACAAGAGGGGAAAGTTAGAAAAAAATAGGGAAGGGTAAATAATTGAGTACTTTAAGACAATCATACGCTACAAGGTATGACGTCAGAGGGAAATCTGATGGAGGGGGGGGGGGGGAGATGATCCAACAAAAAGTTTGATTATAAAATTAATAAAACTGAACATACAGATATTTATATTATAAAGGATGGCTCAGAATGGAAATCCAGAAATATTCTAAGAGTTTGGGAAAATATTTGGCCCTAATGAGTGGAATATTTCTGGTATTTCATGAAATAGAGCCATCCAATATATTTATTATCATCTATCCCACCCCCCCCCAAAAAAAAAAAGAGGGAGAAATTTAATTTAACAAGATATATCACTTATCACATTTTGGCATCATCACTTCATAGGATCAAATTTGGTCGTTGACATGCGACTTACATGTAGTTCATTATGATGTCATTGAGCGTAATTGTGCTATGCTGCGTATCGCATTGATGTACACGTTGCGCATTGCTGTACGTGTTGCATATTTCACGCATTCGCAGGTCTCATATTCAACAGCAAATTTTGTACAGGAGCTTATGGGATATTCATCGGATTTTTGTCCTTTTAGGGATATGCTCTGATACTGCACAGGCAATTGACGCAGACTAAGATATGCATTTTTTTTATTCCAAATGACTATTTTTTTTACAGTTTTTAATGTATCACTAAAAGACTCTATATAGATGATCATATATAGCACAATTAAGCTATCCCTTTCCATACACTTTCTTTTTCTTTCTACTTCCCCCTTTTTTTTTTATTCCTTAAATAAATACAAGGCATGCATCCAGAACATCTACGAAGAACAGTGATCCATCTTTATGTGCTTATATTTTCTTTCATTTCTTTCTATTTTTGTACAATGTCAAGTACGGCTTTCGTTTTTCGATCAAATCAAACCAAATCAAACTAATGTCCTTCAACGATAAAGGAATATATAGAATAGAATGTTACTGCTAAAATGAATACTTAGTAGAATTAATAAAATATGTAAATTAGTTTCAAATAATGGACAAAGGAAAGTCCCTTCCTTTTAATTGTGTGACAATGATATTAATCTTCACATGACTAATGCATAAATTGGGATGATTCAGGGAATTGCTTGGTATCTGACTGACAGGTTGGTGTATGGAATAACATGGCCTGAGGGAGAAACGTCAAACATGGCACAACAGATCATGTGCTCATTACCCACAGTTCAGACTGCAATGAAATGAAGACAATAGTAATTAGCAATCAAGAGGTTAATAGTATTGACTAATGCATGGTAGGGAAGAGGAGATGGGTGTTACTATTACCCATCATACTTTGTTCATGGGTGTCATGTTTCATCCAATGACTGTGTCATGGCACGGCTCTAAAGAGCATTTAATTGAAAGCGTGGTGCATCCGGCAGGGAAAAATGGAATTACTAAAGGGTGTCATCGACTGAACAAACAGAAAATAAAATATGAGAATAGGGGAGAAGGGCTCACAAACCCTAAGGTTCTAAAAATAGAGGTGACATCATCCATCTGAGAGAATGCGAGATGAAAATGAATGCAATATAATGAATGACCAAAAAAGTGATTGAAGGAATTTCAGTCAAAAACAAGAAAGATAAAAATCTGATTTTTATTTGAACTTCATATATCAGGGCCAAATCAATTACCATAAAGACAGAATTATATTGATTCTATTACAAAGTTCTTCCTATTCTGGGGAAATAGATTATTTTTATAATTTCAATGTTATTTTCTTTGTGAAAATGCTTTCTGTTCAGTAAAAATAAAGAACTACTGATCACATATCTCATGCCATACCAGTTTTATTGAATAGCCTCCAAAACTGAAGTATCAAATAATAAATGAATTTAAATCTACCCTCAAAACACACTTATTCAAAATGTAGTAAATTCACAAACATACCTTCTGTCATGTCCTTTTTAAAAAGAACAAATGGGCATTTTAATTAATAGTAATAATAAAAATTTATTTTTTTTTGAAAAATTGTATAACTAACTATCCAAAGTAAGACCTGACAACCTTACACCATTTTTATTTCTTTTTACAAATCACTGTTATTTTTTCTTAATGTGAACACATTTTTGTTTGAAAGTGATTAGAAAACATATCAAACCAAAGGATGGAAACAGAAAGAAGAAATTAAAACTCAAAATGTTGAGGAAAAAGTCAGAAATGAGAATGGATGATGACTCAAACTGCTATCCCACAAAATCAGATAATCTTTCATGCAAAACAGTCACAATAAAAGAAAATAATTCCACCATTTGTATTCAATCCAGCCTCCATTTCCTTCCAGCTGACTGCATTTTTTAAGTGTGACAACTTTGTGGGGTTCACTGCCACCGTTTGCGTCATTTACCTAAACAAAATTTGCAGTATCAGCTGTAGGCTTTTAGGAAGACAATGAATATAGGTCACTGAGCAAAGGGTAGAAATATATTTACTGACAAGAGAAGATAACTGACATCACATGACCTGTGTTGTGATTCATAGCAGTGGGTTGTTGGCCTTTTACTCTGAATTTCAGATTTACATCTAAGTTAGATGTGAAAAGGTCTAACAACCAACCATCATCCTCTCTATTATCAGCCCTAAGGAAGCTATAAACTTAAATGGGATGATAACAAATATTGTTAAATTTATGATTATAATCATTCTATGCATGTAGGGCAATAGTTTTCTCTGAGTGTAATCCCATATCGAGATTTCTACAAACAAATGTATCAATATCAAAGTCAGAGCAAGATCCAGGTAAATATTGTGGTAAAGTAGAAAGTTCATTAAAAAAACATACATAAATTGCAGGCTATATGGATGAAATAGTGATTTTCAAAATCACCTAAAAGTCCCTTGAACATAGATACAATATACTGGACAGTTAGTTCACCGATAACCTATCTTATTTGGAAGCCTGACAGTTTGAGACAAAATTTAGTTTTACAAAACATCAGGTCCTTTCTCATGGCACCAAGTAAGCTAAATGTCTTTACTAATCAAGTCACTTTTGAAAAGAGGAAATACATGTATCCATCACACTGTCCATTACCTAATTAAAAGGATATGAAAACATAGTAAACACTTTGTCAGAAGATTTGTTGTCTTGATGAAGAGAAGGTGTAAATGTATTCTACCATGCCAAATCCAATTAAGTAAGATGTTACGTTACATGTGGGATACATTTAATCATGAACAGGGAGGGTTGGTATGAAGGAGGTAATAGGGTTGAATCAAGGATATCTCCTTGGTTGAATGACCTGCCGGTCTTTCTCCCCAACAGAACCTGGGAACAAATAATAAAAAAATAATGAAATCAATCTCTACCAAGAATTCCAGGTATTATGTGCACTTTGAGTACTAAGACAAAAACTCCAGGGGCGGTATTCTGAACATTGTCTTTTCTCCATATTTTATCTTTTCTCAGAGATATGACAAAATCGGTATTCTGGTGGATGTCATAACTTTTGTCACAAAAATTGTCATAAATTTTGTCTCTTCTTTTTAGCGCGCACCAAAAATACGCGGCTTTAAATACGTGTAATCCTTTTATACAAGCAAAAGATATGACAAAAGTTATGACAGGGGGGTAGCAGTCATAAATTTTGTCATATCTTTTTGTACTAAATATCCCGAAACCCTGCCAACTAAATGTCAAGCATATTGTAGTATTAGTTTTACTCATCATCCATGACAATTTTCAAAATTATTTTTTCATGCTACAATTAGTTAGGCCCTACATATGAATTCCTCCTTTTTTCTCTGTTTTCCTTCTTTTTCTAGTTCTCCTCTAAAATCCTTCAAAGCTCCCTGTCTCTCTTTGTAATTAAGCGCATCAATATACGCGTAGTTCCGCGATGCCAGCAACTGTATTGGGGATATGCCCTACCTGCCACGGGGCCTTCCTATTGGCTAGAAGGGCTCCCACTGGGAACTAATGATGAGTTTGATTGGTTTGCTTCCAAAAAGATGGGCGGGAACTTAGAGAGATGTGACAGGAAAAAGACAATCTTCAGAATACCAATTTGTGACAATCATAGCGGTGTCACATCTCGGAGAGAAATGACAAAATTTATGACAAAAGTTATGACAGTGTTCCACAATACCACCCCAGGTAACAAAGACATTTCTATTTCTTGCACTTTTTAATAAAGAAAGCTGGGAATAAGAATAAAGCACAAATGTAAGAAATTACATTAATTGCTTTTAAATGCATGAGATTTGCTTTCACTTGTGTATATTTCTTATATTCACGAACAAGGAATAATCATTGATTTTTGGTAAGCCTGTTTTCGTGAGGTTCTTACAAGGTACTTTTTGTTGCTACTTGAAGCCCAATATGACAGCCTTCAATTAAAGGGAAAAAATCCAGTCCTGAAAATAATATGAAATCTTTGCCCAGGGTCCGTGTTTATATTTCCTCTCTTGCCAATATACATTAGAAGGATTTAGTTCCCTGAGGTTTGTCAAGAAGAGAATGATTTCTACTAGGAAAGGATGGAGAATGGATCACACCAAAGTCTTTACAATGCTTGGCTTTGCTTTCCCTCTAAACACCATCAATGTTCTCAAACACACGGTGAGCAGACAAGTCCAGACTTGTCTCATGTTCTGATTCACGCATTGCGTGTTGGAGCCGACCATCCTTCCTTTATCGTCATCAAAAGAAGATGCGGGAAACGCTGAAAGGCTTTCAGGAAAGTTTGTTCTCGAACCCTGGCACCTTTTCCCAGGATTGGGGTTCAAGTGGTGACCTACAAAAGGAAAACTCTGTTCAGCCCTATTCACATCAAATACAATAGCAGTAAAGAAAGCTTATATGCCATTTTATTTGCTGACATAGACACAAAATATGGAAGAAAATCTCAGCTTTTAAAGCTTTATTTGATCATCACCATATCAAATGCAATGATCGTGAAATGCAAAATAAAATCTAGGTCTATTATATAAAATTCTATAAAAAAAAGTAACCTTGCTATGATTTCTATGATCCTCCTCATCTGAATGACAAGTTCACAAAGTCACTTTTGGTATAGTTAAAAGACAAACAAAGATATACCATGAATTTCTAATTTTATCCCTTTATTTCTTAGCCCTTTAACTGATTGCTCATGCATCTCTGAAAGTGAGATGGGGTGAAACCAGAAATGCTTTCATAAGAACCATTAAAAACAGTATAAAAAACTACCATCTCTTACATGTGGGATTTATCAACTTAACTTCTTTGTTGAATTATACATCAACAATACTGTCAAACTATCTCTACTGCAAATGAATGTCACACCATCCTGTGGGGTAATAACACTAAGCGTGCCTTCATTAATGAGGTAAGGGGCTTGATGAATAACCTTTGCCTGTTTGTATGTGTCTAGTCGAGGTTACTCATGGTCATTAGACATGCAATCCAACCAGCTAACTTCTGACCAATCATCCATGCACTGAGAGTACAACTTCTTTTCATTCAGTCCCCAGCGGTCACTGAACTAAAGATGGAGGGGAAAAAACCCTTTTCATTTCATGCCCTTTTATGGATAGCCCCCAAATCCCTACTGTTCCTTCATTAACATTCAGCACATTCAAGCCCAGGCATGTTTGCAGTTTCCTTACTCTTCATTCAATTTTTTTCCTACTCCGTTTCCTTCTTAAATTTTCATGGAAACAGAATAACCTTCTTTTGCATCATGCCTAACTTTATTCTTCGTACAAGAAAACTCTCAAGAGACACACAGCTACACCTGTAGCAAGGTTTAGATTTCTGTTTCACAAACTCATTAATGTTTCCATTACAGACATTCATCCAGCTCAAAAGAAGGTCATCAGGAAACATGTTGAGATAGAATGAGGATGTGTGAGGAGATAGAAAAATGGAGAAGACAGAGTATTAGGAACATTCCACATACTAAGGACCTTGCCCTGCTAGATGATTGGTTGAAAGTTATGCACCTGCCAATTGTAACTCCGCCCCCAGGTACACGTGCGCTACTGCAGCCCCTCTAAGCTGACACCCCAACCCTTTCTACATGCGCAAAGTACATTATGATGCATATGTCAAAATGCTATTGATGAAGAGTGTAAAACGTGTTACCTACTGATCATCACTGGCTACTGAAAGCAGTATCCATCACAAGTCGCAATAACAGCTGGAATGTCCCATGGAACATGCAAAATCAATTTCAATGATTATTGTGATTCAATGGCAAGCTCTCTCAACATCAAATCTATAAAAAATGAAATATTTTTATATATCATATAATGAAACATGAGACATACTGAATGCACAAGATCATGAGCGCGCTCACATGTATATTATGTGTTGGGCACATATTTACAAATTTATCATTCCATAACTTTATGGTTCTGAGCTTGATTCAATTTTGTGTAGTGCTTCTTTGTTCAAATCAACTATCAGGATGAATTTGGCTGTAAGGTAGTAAAAAGGGATTTAGATAGCAAACTGTACAACTGGCAAACTCAAATCAAGGACTTCCGTCTCTAGAATGTCTGCTGCTTTCAATTGTAAAAGAAATGTCTCTTAAAATATGTAACACACTCATGAAACAAAAAACTTCCGGAATGTGATTTTTAATAAAGTTGACTCTATATAGTCTGATTCTGATGCTTCCTATATTGTGGTAATTTCTATGTATCATCATATTATTTTCAAAATGCATCCTGAATGTTCACCCATAATATTACCACATATCATAGCAAAAACTAAGCTTCCTCTCTAAGATGGCAAGAAAATTACTTGAGGATTGATGCCTCTTACTAGAGCATGGAAGAGAATTATCACTCAAGATCAGTGGCGTACCGTGAGTCACGGCATTTGGGGGCACCAGCAAAAATTTTGAGTCACTTAGTGAGCGCCTTCGCGCTCAGTTGCCAGGTATACTGACCTAATAGGGACATTTTAAGGACAGTGCCATTAAACGGATATGTATCTCACTGCTCAAATAATGCGAGCGCGAAGCGCGAGCTGAACATTTTTTATATGCAGACCAAAAAAGGACATTATAAGCAAATTTTTGTAATCATGATACATACCTGTCTCGCTAAACAAACAATGCAAGCGCGAAGCGCGAGCTGAAATTTTTGTAAATATTGACCCCAAACAAGGACATGTTAAGGACTATATTTTAGGAATCCATTAAGAGTATACATATCTCACCATAGTCATCTAATGCGAGTGCAAAGCGCTTGCTGATTTTGCTACATCTAAACACATTAAGCACTTTTTGTAGTCATTGTAATCATGATAATACGCATCTCACTCATGAAATATTGCGAGCGCGAAGCGCGAGTTGAAAATTTAGGATATTCAGACCTGAAGAGAGGCATTCTAAGGCCTGTTTGTAAGAATTCACTAAGACCATACGATACGTATTTCACTAAGCAAATGATGCGAGCGCGAAGCGCGAGCTGAAAATTTTTGATATTCAGATCAGAAAAAGGGACATTTTAAGGACCGATTTTTAGGAATTCATGAAGAGCAGACATATCTCACCAATCTACTAATGCGAACGTAAGCACGGACAGGAAATGTTTTATATTAACCCCTTAAAATGGGGCAATCACTTTAAGTAGTCATGAAAAAGAACCATATGTCACTACCTAAAACAATAATAAGTCGAAGTGCGAGGAAATATATTTGGTGTATATTGACTTAAAAACGTTAAACAGACAATGCGAGTACCGGGAACAATGAAGACATCTAGGCCTGAGCAAAATAAAGTTATGAAAAAATGTTTCTTATGTATTATAACATAACATTATTATAAAATAACATTATAATGAACAATAATTTCTTCATTCCCACTACGTTTCTCTTCCTTTCTCCCTCTTTTTCTCCTCTTCCCCGTTTTTTTTTTTTTTTGCCAGCCGATTGGGGGGGCACGTGCCCCCCCATCCCCCCCCCCCCCCCGTAGTTACGCCACTGCTCAAGATTATATTCTGGTCCGTAGATGAGAGACCAAGCATTGGAGAAATTCAATCTCACACTTATTATGCTACTATACAACTCATCCAAATGTCGGAATCAATAGAAAGTTCACTGACTACATGAGAACCCATATCAAGGTGTGTGGGTTTTTTTTAAGATTAGAATTAAGTGTGGTCAAAGGCACTGAAACATATCTCAGTGTGTTGTTATCATACACACACAATTTGTTTTTAGCATTCTTCCATCAAAATCAGAAGATATAGAAATCTTGATATAAATCCTTTCATATCTTCTGAACTAGTCATTTTTTAGTTTCTTATCAAACCTTTCTAATCTGCAATTTATTCAACTCCATTCAGTCCCTCTTATTAAGGAAAGACCAATCCAAAATGAATCATATAAATGCAATATCATAGAAACACATTATATGCAATCAGGTCAGACTCCAAAAACTGAAAGATCCCATGTTAAGATAACCCATAAATGTCACAATGATAACCATGTTAATATGAGGATTGGAACAATATTGGACAACATATCTCTGACACTTTGATGATCTGATAAGTTTTGAGGCCAAATGACCTTTAACATTGCCTGGACAGGTAAGGTGTACATTATGAAATTTAAGGAAAAAAGACTTTCTATATAGCCCTCAAAATGGCAATAGTGTTTTGTAGCATTATTCCTTTAAATATTTCTTTAATTCTAAATTGTTATTTTGCAAATCTATGGAAAGCCCTTTTTCCCTTTTCAAATAAATCTTTATTTATCTAATTTGGAGAAGCTTTCTGTTGATTCATTGAAGTATTGGCTGAATCTGTTAACATGAAAATGAGCAGAATGTTAATTCATTGGTAATTAGAGCAAAAACCATTGAAAACCGTCATTTTGAAAATATGAAATGGTGGTAAAAATCACAAAATCTTAATCAAGATTTTTCCTCTGAATCTTCTCTAACCATGCATGATCTCCTCATCATTCTGCTTAAATTCCGACATTAAATTAACTATCCAAGTGAAGTCATCATATCATTAAAAGACACAGAGCATTAAAACATTTGGAATAATTTATCCTTTTAAATAATTCATCTGTTTAAGGAAAGCTTTTGGATTGATGTTAGTTCCTTTATCTGTTCTTAAAGGTCAAGTCCACCCCAGAAAAATGTTGATTTGAATTGATAGAGAAAAATCAAACTAGCATAACACTGTAAATTTCATCAAAATTGAATGTAAAATAAGAAAGTTATGGCATTTTAACTTTCACTTATTTTTCATGAAACAGTGATATGCACAACTCAGTGTCATGCAAATGAGTCAGTCGATAATGTCAATCACTCACTATTTCTTTTGTTTTTTATTGTTTGAATTATACATTATTTCGTGTTTTTTTTAACAGATTTGACAGTAAGGACCAAGTTGACTGAACCATATACAGTGCGTCCCAAAAAAAACTATACACTTTTGAAATGGCTGCCAAATAAAAAATGTAGCACTTTGGGGGAAAAGACTTACATATATAGAAAGCCAATAAAGTTAACTTTTAAATAACACCAAAAAGTTGGAAAACTATTCATGCTTGAGCGAGCACTGCCCACTGAAACAAAGGGTATGAAAATTAGGGTGGGCTGGAATTAGCCTTCCAACTTATGTCAGTTTTTGAGAGGCAAATCCTTTCGAACTTGCAAAGTTAAGGGCGTTGTGATAAATTAATGATCACCGTGACCAGTTTTGGTTGCTTAAGCAATTTTTTTAAATTATTACATTGAACTTTAATGCATGAGTGAACATAAATTACACTTTCTGGGCAGCATTTCAACTTTATCATTTGGATCTCTTTTGGGGCAGCATTTCAACTTTATTATGTGGATATCAGCAATGTGTTCATGGGTGTCGGAAGAATAGGGGGGGATAGGACTTAAGTGGGAGAAGTAGGTTGATGGAACAAGGGTCAACAGAACATTCAGCCCCCGCCCCCTCCCTCTTTCCCGCCCTCCCCTCCTGTTGAGAGACTGATGGCTATTGTCATGTACAAGTGAAGTCCAGAGCAGAATGTTGATTTAATGATTAATTCTGAATTGGGGCATCAACTTTTTCCTATCAATCATTCAATCAACAATTCATCAGTAAATCAACTCATTCAATGTGCAATGTGACCAATCAAACATTCGTTTTTTTCAATAAATTACTTCATTAATCACCATAATCATTAAATTTCTTGGTAATCATTAAATAAAAAAACTGACCATCAGCCACCGGTCACTTGGCAGTTAAGTTTTGAATAGGCTACAATCCATGAAATGAGACAGAGAAAGAGAGAGAGGGGGGGCTGGGAAATGGAGGTGGAGAGGGGAGGGTACATATGACTTTTAATTTGTAAAAGGACAAAATGAAGAGGAATGCCCTTTTAACCAAGTCTTAGCAAGTTAGCATATCTCGGCCTGTTGCTTGTAACATGTACCATCACATTAATCTGACTCTCACGAATACACTTCTGAGGTCCACAAGATGAATATGCTACACTAAAATTACAATTCCTGTTCACTCATGCATAACATTTCAATTTAGTAACTCATGAAATTTGCCTAAGAAACCAAACCTTATCTCACTCATAAATAGCAGAACACCCTTAGCTTTGTAAGTTCCAAAGGACTAACCTCTCAAAAAAACTGTAAGGCTAATTCCTGCCCAGCCTAGTCAAGCTTAGTCTCTCAAGAAGTGGGGGGGAGGGGGTAGAGATGGAGGGAGGGGTTGCTAAATGTTCTGTTGAGCGTTATACCATCAACGTACTTCACCTACCTACATGTAAGTCATATTACCCCCCTCTTCTGACTGTCATGAATACATTGTTGAGATCCACATGATAAAGACAAAATGCCGCACTAAAAATTGCAATTCATGATCACTCATGCATTACATTTCAATTTAATAATGCACTACATTTTCACAAACAACAATCTGATCACATCTGATCTCTTATTCACCAAATAACCCTCAACTTTGCAAGTATCAAACAAAAAAACCTGAGAGAAATTGGAAGGCTAATTCCGGCCCACCCTAATTTTCATACCCTTTGTTTCAGTGGGCAGTACTCGCTCAAGCATGAATAGTTTTTCAACTTTTTGGTGTCATTTGAAAGTTGACTATATTGGCTTTCCATATCTATAAGTCTTTTACCCCAAAGTGCTAAATCTTTTATTTGGCAGCCATTTCAAAAGTGTATAGTTTTTTTTGGGACGCACTGTAGTATTAAACAATGCTAATTCCATATGTTCAGGGAGGAATTAATTGTTGACAATGTTGACACTTGACAATGAGGAGAAAATTAGAATATTTCATAATTCAGATAATAGAATACAAAAGAAATAGTGAGTGGATGACATCATCAGTCTCATTTGCATACCAACCAGGATGTGCATATAACTGTCTTGTGAAATAAAGCGAAACTTCAAAATGTCATAACTTTCTTATTTTACATCCTATTTTGATGAAATTTTCAGTGTTATGCTTGTTGGATTTTTCTCTTTTTATTCAAATCAACTTTTTGTTAGAGTGGAATTGTCCTTTAAAATGATGGTGTAAAATTAGAGCATACAGCAAAGATCAACAGAAGTAATCGGAGTAGAAAATTCCTGTTGACAAGAAATATCCAGACATCGGAAGAATATATATTATGGAGAATAAAAAGATTTGAATACATTGCGATTAAAGAATACAGTCCACCCTCCCCCTCCAAAATGGGAGTAAACTGAATTTGCAATATTTCTCAGGAACAGATATATTTATGTAAATCTATCTAGTTTATCAGACACAATCTGGAACAGGAAATGATGTAGCTTATCTCCTCTTCCTTTCCTTGATCATTTGAGTGTGATCAACACATGGAAATTGCATTTTTACTTGATTTGGAATTGGATCTTTTTATGTATATATATATATATGACATGAAGGATACACCCCTTCCCAAATCCCCCCCCCAAAAAAAAAATCTAGAACCACAATATGTCTTAGAATATAAATCAAAATGATTTTATAATACTCGCTCACTGGACACTTGCTTGCTCCTGTATGAACAAAATTTGTTAAACATTTATAGTAAAATAATTTTAGATATCACTTGGGAAGTGACAAGAGTTTCTTCCTTCAGATTTCATATGATATTTATTCACTTTTAATCATAAAGCACAGGAAATGCAACTTAAAAAAAGTTGCTTATCAGCAAAGTTTTCAAAAATTACACTTACAATTACAAAGATATTTAGTAAGTGCAGTAATAAATTTCTTCCATTTGAATAGTAACTTTCCCTCTCTTTCTTTCTTTTTCTTCTACATTACCATTGCTTTCAACAAGTGTTGTCACTACATCTTATTTCATTCTTGTTTGAATCATAAAAAAAGGAAACCCTCAAAGGTATTTGAAATGACTTGGTTCATGGTGACCCAAGGTATAGCCATGTGAATAACTAATGAGCCCCACTGAAAATCATGTGTAAATTGGCCTGGTTATTATCTGCATGGAACCAGGTAACTTCAAACTGATTTCAAAGGAGCGAAATACGTATTCAAGCAGCAATATTTCGAGAATCTGAACTGATTCCCTCTAAATTTAGTCTGTAGATGTATTACATCATGCTCCACTAAAACATGGTATCCAATACACACAAAAAAAAGTTGTATGACATCACTTCAGTAATCTGTGTGAATCACTACTTGCTTGAAATCTACAATAGATGTGAACTAACTTCCTTATTAAAGAAAAACAAAATAGTGCTTTCCAACTTCTTAGTAAAAATAAAGGGATTGCAATGGTTACAATTATTCCTATCAGTAACATCATTTTTTTTGCTCTCTATCTTAAAGAGTATATTTGTACTGTGTTGAATATATCTGTACCTATAACTTCATATATCCCCCCCCCAAAAAAAAAAAGGGAAAACATTACCATTAAGAGCAAATGGAATAATACAGCTCACTGTTTCATAAAATAAAGAGCTTTTAAAATTTTGTTGAAAAGAAAATATGAATTAAGCTAGATAGAGGGACATAATTGCATTTCAGAGGAAGAAAGGTTTAATTTTGTGTTAAAAATGACAAAATGTCCCTCTGATTCTAAAGCAAGATAATAGCGGAAAGGAAAAGAAGCATGACAAATACAGTGGTGTCTCGGGGCAGAATGAAATGGGATGGGTAGGATCACTAATATGCTTTGACGAGACTGCAAACATCAGAGTTGAATGGCCGAATGGTGAAAGACCTAGATATACTGGCTCAGAAAGTACATATGACATCCTGCAAAGTGGGCTGGATACTGATAAAAAATAGTTGCATAAAGGAAACCATGAGAGGATTGGATGATATTTAGTAGTTTGACTTTCAGTTTTTTTCTTCTTAAAAAATGCAACTTGACATTAGATGTTTCTTTGAAATTGTTGGCAATTCATCTTTAGAGGAGTAGGAGGAAACAGACAGAGAGAGAGGGAGAGGGGGGGGGGAGTATCTGCACAGAAAATTTTTAAAAATTAACATTATTTTCCAACAAGATAGATTTAAACTATAGCTTATATTGTAAATGCAATAATATACTTGCTGTAAAGTTGCATGGTTATTGTGCCATTCTGAGTCTCTGCACAGAATAGAGAGAAAGATTAAGACAGTCAAGACACAAATATACTGCTCCACTGGCTTCCATCAATTAGACCACAATAGGATTAAAAGAAAAGTACAGGAAGGAAATAATTTCCCTATGTTTTCTATAATGAAACAAATGTGTGGTCTCATTAGACACTCAAGCAAAAATGACACAGCACTTTTAAGAAATTCACGAGCCTCTTGGGGTTATCCTCTCGCCTCCTCTCGGGAGCAATGGCCAACAACTAGACTCATCTCTCATACACCACAAATATAATTATTCTACAACATAAGAAAGAATATTGTTAAATAAAGTTTTTCTGTTCATTCCACTACTAATCTTCCATTTTATGTTTTAAGAATTTTTTTTTTTTTCTAAATCCAAGCTCAATTATAGTTCCCATTGAAAGCAGATTTGCTTTCTCTAAGGGAAAACTGTTACTTGCAGTAAGTGTGCTATTATTAGCCAAATTTTAAAATATTCTATCGATCGTGTGGCAAGATGTATACAGTGTAAATAATCAGGTTTATGAACAAGATAGTTTTGTGGTCTCTGAATGCAATAGGCATGACAATCAACTAAATTTCAAAGAGTGAAGTAGTATGTTTAAAAAAAAAGGATAATTGGGTGAGATTCTTTGAGAATTCCATGTTTACCACTCTCGAGTTGATGCCTTACATAACTTATTGAACATGTTCATAATGGTTTATCTTTTTTATTTGGGATTTTACTTTTTTGATATCTTAATTGCATGTAGAGTATTCAGTTTGACACTGAAAAGATGAAGTAGGAGGATCCACACACCAGATTTAAAAAAATGCACTGTGCACAGCAGCTGACAGTGTGTGTCATGATATCATTCTTTGCAACATCTGGAAAAGCCAGTTCCAAAGTTACATAATCCACCCCCTTTTCTACCCCCTAGTTGTGAGAGAGGTCAAAGTAACCTGGTTCATGTGTGGTTTGGTTTCATAATCAAAATTGCTCAAAGGTTGAAACTCTCAAACCCTAAAAATTTTAACATTCTATTCTATTGTACCATGTAAATAGCACCCACTCTCTCCTTTTAACAACTTATGGAGAAATCTTATCATTAACATGATTAACATTAACTACTTTTTGTGTTTAGTTTTCTTTTTCTTCAATAGATTTACTGATCTAATTAATGTGTTTTCTTATCAGACCACCCATAGAGTAGACATTTGAAGCAACTTTCACACACTTTTTTTTATAAACTTTCACACTTACTTATTTGGCTATGTAGTCAGTATTTGGCACAGAGTATGAAATTAAAATAACTCACTACCAAAAAGGAAATGAAAAGCGACCCCTCGATTACCTTGAATGCCTTCAAATTATGACTAACATTCAAAACATTTTGGAATGTAACATGGTATGTAATACACCCAACTGGAAGTCATTACTGAATCAAAACTAAAAAAATACCACATCCATTATTTTTAACCATCAGGGTGAGGAAATGAATCAAATAAACCATTTAAAAAGCAACAAAGATCCCAACACATGACTTTTAAATGACAGACAAGAGAGGGAGACATAATGGTAGTGAAGTAAGCTGGTGGTTAGAAGGAATGGCTCCAGACAGTCATAACTCAATGATTGAATGTTACACATTCTTTGTAGAATATCAACAGAAGAAATCATTTATGATAGTGTCTGAAAATTAATACTTAGAATACTTTAAAGATGGTGTGAAAGAACATTAAGTGTAAACCTTGAAATGATTATATATATATATATATATATGCAGGAAATAAAAGTCATTTATTGTGTAAATGTATTTCCCCATTTTGTAATAAGTGTAGGCCTACAATATTTATTTTGATGTGCTGTCATAGGGCCAGACCCATAAGCACTTGCTGCTTTTCAGAGGTCCTGCTTCATCATTTTTGTGATTGTAGATTATTTTGACACATTGATTTCTAATGATGCCAAATAAATTCAATTCAATCAAAAAGTATAAATATAAAAAATGTAATACTTGTGTGTCCTTCTGGAGCTCAAAGGTGGAAGGATTTGGGTCAGGCTGACAGCATGAACTAGACAGATCATTAACAAACAGTAGGTGTTTGGGTTAAACCATGTAATAAACTCTCTACACTCTGTTCAGAGCAGAAGTGGTTTAAAGTCGTTTTGAGTTGTCAAGAGTTATTACCCTTCTGGCTTTTTATCAAATGTCACTCATTATATAAGATCTCATTGGAAATAACCCTTTCATGACAAAATGAACTTACACCCCTCTAAGTTCTCAGTTAATGATCATTGATGCAGTTTTATAATGGCCTTCATGTTCTAATTGATAGTGCCCATCTAACAATTACCCCAAAAGGAACATGATGACAAGTCTAGATTCATCTGAACAGGTTATTGCATGCCCAATAATTATTGTTGACTTTCCCCAAAAAACATCAAACATGTATTTTTTTCAAAACTTTAATACTTGCATGGAAAATATTATCAATAGAAACAATGTTTGGTTTGCTTTGCTTTGCTGTATACTATGGTCAGTGACTGCAACGAGAAAGCAGAAAATTGTCATTGCAGCACCATGGACATCATAACCTGGTAGTGGTAGAGGAACCCCCTTTTTATTTTGCTCTTTCATCTCAGGCAATAGACTAAATGTTTGAAGCATGATGCCATGAGAAGAAACAACCAAAAACTATAGACAAACAACATCAAAAGTAACACGGTAAAGAATACCCATTTTTTAGCACAATGCGTTTCCATCATTTATCCCAAACTAATGATTTTTTTATATTGAAGAGGTCAATATGGAAACAATTTGAAGTTCAAGAAGGTACAGAAATTGATTCATTTGTTTTTAAACATGGAATATATCACCATAGTTTTAATGATCTAACCTAAGGAAGGCTTCAATTCTGCATAATTCATTGAACGTGTGTAATGCTAAGTAATACCCTCCTGGCCTACCCAGTAAGCCATCCCATTTCTAGAACAATGATGATGTTAAACAACATGAACTAGATCACAGTGACAGGTGAGTTTAATACCCTATCCAAGGGGGCATGGGAATGTTAATAAGATGGTCAAGGTAAGGCCATGGATGTCAACACACTATGTCAGTTGAGAGCTCAATTAGGAAGATATTGGGTATCTACCCTGAATGATTGCTCCTCATTAAATCCATTGGAAATAGTTGAATTGTTCTTAAATCCTTAGTATGTCATTTGTGGTGTAATAATTTGATGAGGTTATCTGTAAAACATCAGGATTTATCAAGCAGAGTATCTGATCAAATATGAGCTACGGACAAGGAGCAACTGAGGCTGTGAAAATAAATAAATTGGCTGATGTATAGGAAACATAGGGGGTCCACTATGGTTTATTTTTAGCTTTACCTAAAATTCAAAAGCTACAATAAAACTATTAAAAAAAAAGTAAGAACTGCAGTTACACACCAGTTCTCATATTGCAATACAGGTGTGGGAATCAATAACTGCATGTGAGGGTGAACTTTATATATATTTTCATGAATTTTGTTAGAAATAATACAACTATTCACTATCTTAACCATCTCTGGATATGTATTACTCAAGACTGACAGTCGTTTAATCAAATGTTTTATTTACATTATTCTCTCTTGATTTTATCTCAATGCATGCACATCTGCTGCACAAGTTAATAGTATGCACAAATAAATCCTCACTGAAAATCAATGAAACCCATTGACAATAACAAGCATGATATAGCTCCTGATGTTTAGTTCAATCAAGTTCAATACAGTCATTGTCCTTTCTGAATAGAACTAGTGCCACTCAATTTATTATTGTGTCACTCATTAATCTTTATTACTATTATCCTAACATTATATCTTGCTCTGAAATGTGCAATTGGGTGTCCCAGATTAAATAGAGCAAACTATTGTGATAATGGGGGCTAATGACGCCTATCGAGGGATGTGGAACGTGTCATTAACAAAATGATTGCACTATGTGTCAGAGGCAAAGCAAATAATGTTTAATGAGACCACTTGCTCCTTAAATGTATCATTAATTCAGATAATATTCACAAGATGATGATAATCATGTTATGACTAAAATATCTTGTTAATAGAATGTGATCAATGCATGACCATGAGTAACCTGCTTTCAAGATGTGCATGATACAAAGACCTTCAAACAAAGTAATAATTTACATTGCAATGACCCTCCCCCAACACACAAACCTTTCTCAAAATACCCCTAAAATATATTCATCAGGATAAGGTATAATAAGATAAGACTGCCAACATAGGTGAAAATGAAATAGAAAAATCATACAATATGATCAAAATTACAAAACAAAGAGGTAAAAACAGAAAAGAGTTGATAGAAAAATGGAGGGAAAAATGATACATTAATGATAATTCTATACAATGAAAGAGAAAACATCATTTTATGTCTAATGCATTAATATTGTCTTACCATGAGTTAAGGAGCTGAACTTGTGAAACCTTTCATGTGGCTAATGTCATCCACATACATATATCTATATACACCCCCTTCCCTTTAAGCACACATGCTAATGCACATCAGGGCCTCGTCTTACAAAGAGTTACGATTGATTCGATCAACCTCAAATGTATGAAAATCCATCAATGTCTTATCTTTGTCGACAAAAAATTTCCTCAATATCCTTTGTAAACAAGGAGCACACTGAATTAAAAACAAGGCATAAGCAATTTTTGTCTTGCCCACTTGTGGCATCTGAACACAATAACATGCAGGTCTCCTAAGTACAGCTAAAACCCAAGTTTGGTTCAAAAGAGAGGAGTTATGTCATATCAATCACCTCAAAATGACCTTTGACCTTACCATGTGACCTCTGACTGCAGCATCACATGCTTGTCCCCTAAGTTTGATTGCTAAGTGACTAAATGTTGCAGAGTTATTTGTGACGGACGAACGGACGGACAACATTTGGATCCCTTAAGGCCACCACACACAATACGACCCGACTGGTCTACGACTGGCTTGCGACTGAGTGACGTCACAGCTCTTGTCAGCTTGAGAGTCGCCGGCCGGTCAGAGACAAGGCGCAAGGAAAACTGTAAGGATTTTACATGTTGAATCCTTATGACTGGATTCCAAGCTCAAATCCAACTTCCAGCCAATCAGACAGCAGAGTTGCACGACGCGTATATGATATACAACACGCATACGCTGTAATAAGTGCCATTTTCTCAGTTGCTATTGCAAAAAGCAAATACGTGAGTCGCAGAGAGCATGGTAGTCGGATCGCAAGGTGTGTGGTGTTGAGACTTCCTTGCGATTCATCTCTACTCACTCGCAAGCCAGTCGTAGACCAGTCGGGTCGTAAGGTGTGCGGTGGCCTTAAGTCTCGCCTTCACCTCTGGTGGGTGAGACAAAATAACAAATGAATGTATGGATATAAATCAAATCTAGAAAACATTTTAATCAAACATGCATTTAGATGTTGATATTGTTGGCTTGTGTACTGAAGGCAAAAAGGTGTCCATTTACATGTTGTTTATTGCACACATATTGATGCATTGATTATATATTTCATTCAACTTAGCTCAAGGAATGAAGAAAAAGAATATGTTTGTGGTATGCAGTAATTTAATGTCTCTCTTGCCTTCAATTATAATAGATTATTTCAATTCCCAGGTCCTAGAATGTGAATCATTTATATGGTATTGGAATTTTCAGTGAAATGATTAAAAAAAGCGTTATCATATTACCATGCATCTGATCTAGCCAGAGCAGAGAGAATAAACTTTTATCATTCTCTATTGTCCCTGATCACAAGGGATCTGTTTGTAAATCATAAATCATATTTAACTGAAAAATAATAAAAAAGAATCAAGCCTGGTCAATCAAATAATCCCTGGTACAAGTACCTTGCCATTTCAACATAAAAGCTTATTGACATATATAGTTTCTCCATCAAAAAAAATATCTATTCAAAATAAATTAGTTATGATGAAGAGAAGAAAAAAAAAATGGGGGAGGCTGTAAGCAATTACAGTTTAAGCACTGCAAATTCTGGGATGTGGAGTCTTAAATTATGTCATCAGATGATCAGGGTTTCAGAATCCTATCCAGGGTTGCACCTCTGTCTCTTTATTTTTTTCCAAAGAGATTTCAAACATTCATTTTAATGGTACCAGTCATATTATCCTTCACTGACCTACTTCTACAAACTCGACCTTCGCATTACTGACAACATATACAGAGTTACAAATCCAATAATAACTTTAAAAAGATTGATGTGCATCATATAATTTGGACTTGTGCAAAGGCACATGTTAGACATTTTGAAGGGAAGATGGGAACTACTTATTTCAAGAAAGCTTTGTCTGCTTGAATGAATACATATGATTTGAAAAAAAAAAAAATAAATAAATAATATTTTCATTACCAGGGAAGCAGATGCTAGAAAATAATTTCAAGAAGTCTAATACCAAGGGAGGCCATACCTTAATTTCAAGTGACACATACACACATGGTATGTAAGCATATTTTATGTCAAGGGGTATGCTCCCAACTCTAGACTAGAACAATTAACCCCTTAAAAATAGGAAAATAATTATTTCTTCATAGGTCAATGACATCTTGGTTAAATTGAAACAGAAAAATATAAATGAACCTTTAAATAAGTTGAAAATCAATGATATGTGTCACTTAACCCCACTTAAGGACATTTCAAAATTAAGCTACATTTTATTCAAGAAATAAAAACAAATAATGTTTGAGAAAATCTTTCTAGACCACAATTTTAAAATAACCATTATTAGCCTGTTATTTCCTCTCTGCATACAATATATTTTTTTACATGTAGAGTAATTTTTCACTTCAAGTATCTATCCCCTAAAGGTAAGTCTATTGGAGCTTGATGAAATCCTGACAGCTTCCGAAAAGGGATATCTAGGTCTCATACTCAATATTCATAACATATATCTCAACTGCTGTTCACACTGCCATACAACTCATCTCGTCCACTGCAGTCATGTATGGTGCACAACCACACAGGAACATTCTAATTCAAACATAATGACTACCGGGTAAATGGATTGACTTTAATAACTGCAGACAACATACACTCTTAAAAATACCTAGTCAATTGACAAAAAAAAATCGTCAAAACATGGTCTTATTTGACAAACTTTGAATTTGTCAAATAAATTTGTCATGCAAGCAGATTTCCTTGACAAATTTAATTCGTCAAGTATTTATGGGAAAAGATTTGTCATTAGACAAATTTTAATTCGTAATGAAAAGTGGTCTTATTTGACAAATTTCCATTTTGATTCGTCATGCAAAAAAATCAGTATGTCATGCATGGAAATTAATTTGTAATGTATGAAAATTAATTTGTCATTTAGCACTGCACGGAAACCCACTGCATGACTAATCGTTTATGTCGCTGACAACAGAGTTGTCATGGCATGCACAACTTATTGTCACACAAATATTGACAGTTAATACATTAGAGCTGTATAAACCTAACTGTTGCACATGTAACTCTAGATCTAGATTACTTAATAATGTGTGTGATCCGAAATGCAAGACTAGATTCTAACTTATTTAGATCTAACCTAGAATTCTAGACTCTATCAAATTAAAAAAAAAATAGAGATCTAGACCCTAGATCTAGGCCTACACTCCATGCAGAATAGGACCTAGCCTAACTCTAGTCTTAGGTCTAGACCTCTAGTTACGAATACGAGTGGGTAACTGATGAAGTGGAACTTTAAGTTTTAACTAGTAGATCTAAGTTAGATTCTAACGTTAGGTCAAACGTTAGATCTAGTAGATCTACATCACTAAGTTAGAGTTCTAATTATGTAGACTAGTCTAACATTAGACCTAAAGTTAGATATAGATCTAGAACGTTAGATAGGAGTTTAACGTTAGATCTAGATCTAGTCTAGAGATAGAAAAAGATGAAGCTAGAATAGGCCTAACTGTTGTGACTTTAGTCCGACGGCATCAGACCACGAAAGGGGTCAGACTCAGAACATCAAACTTCCTTGCATATAGATCTAACGTTAGATCTAGAGCTAGGCCTATTTATAATTCGAAAAAACCCTGTGTGTATTGCTATTGCATCCAGTGGTTAGAGCCTAACGTTAGTGCTACCGGTACCGGTAGGCCTATGCCGGCCTGGCTACAGACCGTAAGCAGCCAGCGCCAGGCAATAGAGAACTTTAATACAGCCTAGTACAGTCTACATGTGCAACAGTTAGGTCTATACAGCTCTGTAACTGTCAATATTTGCGTGACAATTAAAAATTAAGTTGTGCATACCCGTTGTTCTACGTCGATGTCACTGCAGGTAGGATCTGAAGTGCCGGGCCTGGTCCCTGGAGACAGTGCAGTGAGGGAAGCGAGAGTTTGCGATCGAATGGCGATACCAAAAAATTTGCTCTCGATCTCCAGGGCGCATGCGCACGATGTGAATTATGACAAATCTTTTAAGATAAGGAAACCCGTTTTAAATTTGTCAAAAACTTTCCTTCCAAAATTTGTATTGTACGTCTAAATTCGTCCCTCAATTTGTCAAGTCTGATAAGATTCGTCGTGTGCAATCGGACTGACAATATCCATTTGTCAATTCGTGCTTGTTGGATTCGTCAGTTAAAGTAGTTTGTCAAAGCAGGATTTACATTCGTAACGTAGAGACGTGAATTGGTGTTTCCCGATTTTTAATTTGTCAAACTATAAAGTGATTTGTCAATTGACATAAAGTGATCGTCATGATGGCATGACAAATTTTTACTGCAAGTTTGACAAATCTTTGCCCCCGCTTGACTAATAAAAACTTAGAGTGTAGGTAGTAAGAAATAAGTACCAGTCAGACACTTGGCAAAAACATTCTAAGAAATTATGATTATGAAGGCTACAAAACCCATGGATATGTCTGACAAAATCAACTTGTTGAGATAAGTAGAACAGATCAATTTATGTATGTAGTTCACAGCTATGTCATGTCTCTACTTTGGACATCATTTCAAATGAATGATGATGTACAAAAATGTGTTCAATATGATCTACATGCAACAGGATAAAGGAAGAGATGAGATTTGTACTTCTCTATACTTGCTGAATGTGTTCACAAGCTAGTTTGCAATTTAATACAGATATATTTCACTGTGAATTCATCTAATGTATTGACATTAATGTAAATTTCATTTCCAATACATTAAGAAGCAATTATGAATTAAAAAGAAATTCTTTCCATTCTTCTAGTACAGAACAAAGCACGTAAAAAAAAATAGGTAAAATAATATAATACATCAATAAAAATTCATTCCATGTAAAATCATCACTAAGCCTTCTTCTATATCCTCATGTCTTCATTGGGGGAAAATTCACAATTTGAAACACAAGTTTTGGAGCATTCATGTATTCTAGAAATGAAAATGTAAAATCTAGAGTAGATAGGAACGTACTGAAACCAGATTATAGTCAAATCAGTTTCCAGGAACATCCACTTGTTAAGTTCATTTTCAGATATATCACCATCTTCTAGATTTGAGAGAGGTTGGTAGCATAATTTGAGTGGCACAGCATGAGGTAAGCCAATAGGGGAGCAAGATCAACCTCATCTGATTTTAACTATATATTTGAAAGAAACAATAATATTGCATCTGATGGAGTAAAATATGAGAAAATGAATCCAAGCTTACAAAGAATCCAGAAAAATAAATTACCTACAACTTCTTTATTGGCTTTGAGCTCACTAATTATTCTGTCATGAATTTCAATGTTTGTGCTAAAACCGGGAGGGGGGAGCCAGCTGTGGCGACTCAGTGGCTTAATGGGCCAACTTTATGCATGGTAGGTTGTGGGTTGAGTCCCCTGCCCAATCATACCAAAGACTCATAAAAAATGGAAACACCAGCCTTCTTGCTTCGCACACAACTTTTAGACTGGAGAAGTTTAATAATAACTCTTTGTACGGCCCATTGATAGAATATTTTCATTTCTGAAGTGGTAACTCTTTATTTAATATTACAAATAAAATGTACATAATTTCTACTACAGTGATCTGATAAAAAATTTGAACTAAGATATTTCATCCAGGTTCCTTTAAGTATGAATAAATGTCGATTCTAACACAGTAGCTAATGCATAATAATGAATTCCATCTGTTATTAAAGACATTTGAGAGTAAATATAGAATCTTATGAAGCAGAAAGATTTTGATTATTAAGTGTTATATAAAAGAGGAAAGTTGAAAACACAGGTGCCTAGATGATCACATAATGGATGATCATGAAAAAGGGGAGAAAAGGTAGTTTACTTCACAATTTCAATATCTATCTGAATTTATTTTGGATGAAAGCATTTTTCTTGAAATAATAGTTTTGGTTAAAGAAACACATAAATGTCCTTGCACAAAAGGTGGATGACATAAGCATCTCATAGAAAACACTAGAAGGATAGTATAAGAAATGGATGGGAATAATGAAGAATGTATGGTTTGGAGCAGATTGAAGCTCATGTGACATCTCACGTAAGGTTCAGACATGTCTGGACATGTCTGTGATTCAATAGCATGATCCGATCGTACCTAACCCTTGATTGGAGGGCGAGGGCAGGCTCTTCAATACATGGATGGGTTGATGAATATTATGGTTAAACATGTCATCTCACTCACAGTATCTCCTTTCAATACCCTCTTGAAAAAAATTTGTTCGGTGAGAGGCTAAAGCTGAGGTGTCCATGAAAAAGAGTGCAGAATACATGAATGAAACATAGTACTCCCCCCTTTTTTTCTACAGCATATCCTCAAGTAATAGTTTGAGAACATTCCAAGATATCCAAAATAGAAAAGACAGAGAGAAATCATTGACAAAAACAATAACACACAATCATAATCAATTCAAAATTAATATTTCATTGTATCATCAGGATCAGTAAACGTTTCTTCCTTCTTAAAATATTCTCCATATCATACATTGATCTAATTTGAAATTGAAATGTATACTACTGCGGAATGACTGAATTATAAACAATTATTGTGTCAGGAATAGGGGAGATCGGGGTTAGTTGGAACATTTTTGACAAAAATGGCTGTAAAATCCAAACAGATTTTATTCGAGAAACAATCAGCTTGAAGCATATATGATATATCTAAGGGCTTCAAATGTACCCCATAAAATCTCTATTATGGTTACTAAAAAAAAATCTACCTTGAACAACACATCACAAACGTTCCAACTTACCCCAATACGTGGTAAGTTGGAACATGGTAAGTTGGAACACTGCATGGTCAATTGAGAATTATACTAAAACTACTTAAAACTGTAATATCACATGGTTTTAGACTATTTGCTTTATTTTTTTAAGTAAAAAAATATTCAAAGTGTGGATTTGTTGAACTTTATGTTTTCTATTATACAGCCACTCACGCAAGCAGACTGTGCAGAATTCCACATATTTGGGTGTGTTTGATTTTACATGCAATTGAGTGTACTATCAGCAATTTCATGTACTTCTGCATAAAATTTACAAGACCAATTTTTTTTTATTTTTTATTAATTACGCAAATAAGCATATGAAATTTGCCCAAAGTTTGTTTTTTTTGGTATGTTTTTGCCTTTAACTCTATTTATTAAGCTAGTAGAATGCTAATTTTTGGTGAGAGTATCAATTTTCACATTTATAACAAATATCCACCTAAAATTGCAAAAAATATAATTTCTTATGTATTTTTTGTTTTTTTTATTTGTATTTCTTTGTTTTTTCGAACCTTTGTTTTTTTCCAATGAACTTTGTCGGGACTCTTTTGCGATCCTAAATAGCATAAAATAAATCCATTTGAACCAACAAAAGTAAAAAATAATCATACATTTATGACTTTTGGTTGAAAAACACAATTTGCATTGACGTTGTACATGGAATCGCGTTTTTGAGCAATTTGGGTCCGACATGCACGTACAAAATGTTGCTTGATTTAGAAACCGCGCACACAGGCATCGCAAATTTGGTCTCAAATGATGCGCAAGATTCAAAAGTAAAAAGTCAGCGAGCAGTGTAGTCACAAAATTTTGCGTGACGGCGTAGTGATTAAATTTCTTGAGGGGGGGGGGGCTCAAAAATAGACCCCCCAGTTTGATAAGGGTTAATATTGCATTAGGGGCCTACAATAGGCCTTAAATGCACACTCAGACCTAACTGATAAACAAAACAAGCATGGTATACAATACATGTCCAGAAGAGTGTGAAATACTTATATATTTTTTCATATCCAATGTTTTTATTCATAATTATGTTTGGGGTAAATTGGAACATATTCCAACTAGCCCCTTCAATTTTGTTCCGGAGGCCCATTTGACATTTAAAAGCTTACAGCACAAAAAAGGGACTTCACCATGGCATATTAATAACCTCATTTTGTACAAGTGTCTATTATACCCCCAACTTGATCTATAAACTTCTCTGAGATAATAAAATATTTCTGAAAGAGAAAAAATTTACTCAGAAGGTCACAAAACAAAAATTCCTTTCTAACTTCACCAGGCTTGTTGCACATGTGTTGTCTGTAATATGGTGGATGGCTGTTGATAATGACAATAAATTGAGGGCAGTATTGCAGAAATCTATTTAAAGACGTTAAAGAAGATTACAATGTTTCAACTTACCCCGTGTTCCAACTAACCCTGGTCTCCCCTACATTTTAAAGGGTTTTCCTAGAATTCTAAAAGAGGAGAGAATAATATAGCAATGACTTAGATATAAGAAAAGATTTATTTATCAGTATAAAATCAATGGCAAGATCTTTAAGAGGGGGGGGGTAGAGTAATACCAGGAGGAATAGCTGATGGTGCAAGTTATTTTGATAACAATATGGAAAAGTTTGAAGGACTATTGAAAGAAATCAGAAAAAGTCTCTTCAACAGGATAAAACATTGTATCTCAAACGTTAAATGTTTTGATGATAGCTCAGAATAAGCCCAGCTTTTAGATTTATAACATGGGTGGCAACTTTCTTTTGCCTCAAAAGAGTTCTTCACAGGTGTCAGGAGACTGTTTTCAGGCAATATGAGACTGCCACCACCCCTACATTTTTTTAAGATAAAGCCTTTTCTAAGCTGCCCTCCAAATGTTCGAATTTTAAGATACAAGGTTTTATCAGCCCAGCAACAATAATGTACAGTACACTGTCCTTATATCTCAATAATTTTATGAGCTGGCTCAAACCTCGGCTGGTCTCCAAAACATGATTTTGGGATAATCACATTCAAAGTTTGAGTTTGTATGTTTTTCAGACGCTCATAACTTTGCGCTTTTATAATTAACAAAATTTTGTCCGCAGTTCGTATTCATTCCTTCAATATTTGAATTAAAGCGCATGTATACATTCCAAAGCTACTAATTTCTACAAACCAAGGCAAAAGCGATTTTGTGTCTCGCCCACTTATGAAAATAACCAGAAATATCGTGATTTGCGAGGGCACGCAACAGAATTGTATCGAGACTTCATTTTGAAATGACTGGGATGGAATAACACTTGTCATAAGAGCCTTGCACGTAAACTTTAATGTTGACCTGAAAATAACCTTTGACCTTACCATGTGACCTCTGACTGCAGCATAACATGCAGGTCGTCTAAGTACATCTACCATCCAAGTTTGGTTGAAAAGTGACTTACATTTGCGGAGTTAGGTGTCATAAGAGAGCCTTGCATGTTAACTTTAACGTTGACCTGAAAATGACCTTTGACCTTACCATGTGACCTCCGACTGCAGCATAAAATGCAGGTCCCCCAAGTCCATCTACCATCCAAGTTTGGTTGAAAAGTGACTTACGGTTGCGGAGTTGGGTGTCATAAGAGAGTCTTGTATGTAAACTCTAACGTTGACCTGAAAATGACCTTTGACCTTACCATGTGACCTCCGACTGCAGCCTAACATGCAGGTCCCCCAAGTCCATCTACCATCCAAGTTTGGTTGAAAAGTGACTTGCGGTTGCAGAGTTAGGTGTCATAAGAGAGTCTTGCATGTAAACTTTAACGTTGACCTGAAAATGACCTTTGACCTTACCATGTGACCTCCGACTGCAGCGTAACATCCAGGTCTTGGTTGAAAAGTGACTTACGGTTGTGGAGTTATGTGTCATAAGGACGGCGGACGACATTTGGATCCCTAAGTCTCGCCTTCACCTCTGGTGGGCGAGACAAAAAGGGGTTTGAGTCACTTCGTAAAATCATGCATACCATGCGCACTGTTTTTTGACAGCACAAACCATGGTTTGAGCCAGTTTGTATTATCATTCATGCCATGCACGTTTTTGTAGACGCATCTTGGTCGGGTCTTTGACCTGTGCATGCCATTCCAAGAGACTTTATAGTACACATAAAATGGTTTGAGCCAGTTTGTAAAATCAAAGGATGGGGTTGAGATTATTCGTAATAAATTTCAATATGCTCTCATTCTTTAAATAATACAAAAATTGATCTGAAATTTGGCAAATCAATAGTGAATCACAGGCTTTCAGAATATGCAAAAAATAAATTTCGAAAATTTGACCCAAAATTAGGTTTGAGCCGGTTCATAATATCATAGACGATATCATGACCTTTTTTAAAACCAATATACAATCTGGTCATCACACTTAATTTAGAGACAGGTATTTTTTGTATAATCAAAATATGTCCTTTTATATATAGTAGCCAATTCTACACCTTTTGGCAGTAGTTTACTGCTTTTCAAGCATCTTCATCACATACTGCTTACTTACTCTCCTTAAATACAATCTACTGCTTTTTCAAAACTATATTAACCAAAATATATTTTCACAAAGTTTTACTCCAAATACATGATTCAATGACATACATGATTCAACGACTACGATGATGTTGCCAAAACTCTGTTAAGATCTACTTTGGATAATGATGATGATTTAATAATGATAACAACACAATGGTAACAAAACAAGTATGAGTTACCAAATATCTGCCATGACAGAAGCATGTCTAATACAATTAGCATAGATTAACTCTCTTATCAATAAGGAGGCAAGGAACTTAAAAAAGAGTTAGGAAGTAATAACGCACATAAAATTATGGATACCACTTTTGACTTTAAATGTCTTTTTGCAATATGGGAAATTTCAATATCCCTGATAATGACATAAGCTGCTTTTAGCCATATTTAGCACCCAAAAAAATGATGGAAAGAATAAAAGAAAGAGAGCCCAGAAAAAAATACAACAGACATAGGCCTACTGTTGCTGGAGTCAGTTCCTAGATATATTTTATACTAACTTCAAAAAGTGTGTTTGCGTGTTAGTGGGGGAGGAGGTGTATGCTCGATATAATACACCTTCTTCATAATTTCACACTATTGTACTCTTACAGTTTTTAGTAATGATACTTTAAATTTCAAAAAGCCAAAATTTTGTTCATCTTTCCGAATCGCTTGACCCTTTTTTAAAACAGAAAACATGAAGCTGCTTTAAATTCAAGTTCATCCTGAAATGATTTATGGCCAACGCTCTCTCAAGAGGGTTATTGATTGACAAAGAGCTAGAGATAGGTTGATGAAAAAATAACAGCGTCTGAAGTTTGCTTGGATGAGCATCAAACCTGGCCAACCAAGACCCGTCAATTTTCTTTCCATGAAGATGATTTGCACATTTACAGTGATTAAGCAGTAGCATACAAGCAAGCGTCACTAGGTAACCTTGACCTTACAGGGGTCATACTGACCTGGGAGAGTGGGATGCTCAGTTCTCTGAAAAAAATTATCTCTCTGTTTCCCCCTAACCCCTCATATTTCTTCTTTCATCCCTCCCAAATTTCAATGTTTATTCCTTTATGCTTTCTTTTCCATTTTGCAATTTTCGAAAAGTTTCCCCTCTCCAAGATATCAACCTGAAAGCGGGAGGGAGAGCTACACATGTAAAAAAAAAAAAATCCCATACAGATGACCATATTCATGATTTTGTACATGTTTACTGAAATTACATTTGGAATATTTGAAACTTGAATATGAAAAAAAGGATAGAAAAGATATGTTTCATCTCATGAGTGAGAGAGTTGATATATTTGTATACAATAGGCAAAGTCACAGGAAGATGAAGAGATAAGCTCTAAATCTTAAATGGTGTATGATTCATAAAAGGATAGTAGTAAATTTCAATCAGGGATCTTACGGATTTAGTACCTGTATACCAAGTCCTCACTATTTATATGAATTTTAGGGGAAATCATGAAAATACCATATTTTCTTATTTACGAGATAATAAGATGTATCCATCTACTTTGCTAGTTCATGTTTCATGGACTACCCTCGAATATATATGTACACATATTTCTTTGTGCGATAGTGCCACCTCCCGGCAAACCTATGTCTACTTCCGCTCACATCTATCTCATGCTAGCATGTACGTTAAACCTCCTCTTTAAGCACTCGCAAAAGTGACATGTATCCACGCAAGGCGAGGGGACGGAGGGCAGGATAGTACATGGATACATCCGATTATCTCGTAAATATGAAAATCAGGGAGGTATTTTCATGATTTACTTCAATAATTGGGATGTATCCATCTACTTTGCTAGACTGGCACAGATAACCATGGGAGGCATGTCACAAAAAGGAAGTAACTAAGTTCAAGGGAGATGTAGATGCGGAGGCCGCTGCTTTCAAGGCTGAGGGCGCAAGCTCTCCTCAGCCGAGGAATTTTCCTTTTAAAAATTTGTAAGGGAAAGGCAAAATGCCAGGAACATCTCATGTCTTTGAGGAGAACACCTTGAAGAAGAGTGCTCAAGACATGTGAATACTTCTTCGTATCCAGAGCCTCCAACCTCGCATCAATAGCCATGCACCTGCGCCCGCCGCTTGGATCATCCAAGCGATCCAAAATGAAGAAGTGGGAAAGGCAGGATTTGTACAAGAATACAAGAGTTGTTCCGATTTGCGAACATATTATGTCTTGTCAAAAATAAACACGTAATACGATGCATCAAGAAGGCCTAACCTAGGCTCAACAAGGAAAATGCTAAGGCGACATGAGCCTGAGAGAGACTCCAAAAATGCACAAGTTTCCTCCTTGGAGGGCACTTGGGACAAGTACTTCAACAATCTAGGATATATTTTAGATTCGAGTTAGAATAAATGAGCAAGAAGAAAAACAGCCGAAGCAGCAAAAAAACTTCCAAGTTAAGACTGGTTGTCACTGGCATTGGCAGCCAAGTCTGAAGTGAGCTCATACACGCCCGACCTGAGGAGACACAACAAGCATCTCTAAAAAGCCTCATGTGTAAAACCTAGACTAATCTGATGTTTATTTCCGCGACAGAAATTAAGGTACACGGAATGGCGTGAGCTCCAGCCCAGCAGACTCCCCCTAATAATGAGGGAGAGGCTAGGCTTCAGATAGGTAGTGCACCATGGAGGGTACAAGGTATTCTGGTATTGCCTCCCACATCAAAACAGCTTGCGTTAAGTTGATCGTATCATCCAACAACAAGCCATAGGTATCGTTCCCCTATAGTGCACCAAGTGCCGAGGGGAAGGGTATGATACTGGGGTGGTGTGAAAGCCCCCGAAGTGTAGCACAACAAGAGGCTTGCGACCCGGGGAGGCTCAGGTCTGGCTGTGTTTGAAAACCAGAGACATGCGCACAAACTCCTACACCCAAGAGACTGCTGTGCACAAGGAGAGAAATTTACACCACAGGAAAGGTGTGAAAGCCTCCGTAATAACACACCCGAGTGAGGCAACACTGTACTCTACCTTGATAAGTCCGTGATAAAAATAATAAACAGACTACTCGGCAAAAGAAGCGAAAACTAAAATGAGTTAAGCCAAATGGGTGGTGTGAAAGCCTCCACAGGGGCGTAGTACACTAAGGGAAGTCAGGTGACTAGTCCCATATGATAAGCCCTAAACCGCTACTGTGCTAAAGTTAGAATAGACTAGCTCAGAAGAAGTGAACTTTTCACAAAAGGGTGAGGTGTGAACACATCCTCAAGGAGTGGTAAACCAACCTCAGCCCATCCCCGACAACACGGGGGGCAGAGCAGTGGTTGAAAGCCGGTGCTCATGTGCGGATAAGGTACTTGACGCTAGCTTGGTGTGCCATCGTGTGTTCGGGAATGACAATATCAAAACACGCCCAATCGGCGCCATGATCTGAGGCAGTAAAGAACAGGAGCTAGGGCAGAAAAATGCCTGGCATGACCAGTAACAAAACACACCGCTCTGGGAAAGTCTTGGCGGACTGTCAAATATAAACCCCATGGTATCTCCCAGAAAATCTAGCGGTGCTATCCGACTGCATCGGGGAAACCCAGATTACCGACTAGTCTAGTTCCCCAGACGGCAAACTGATAAGACTGCGGCTGGGCCGTCGGTGAAAAATCAGTACTGAAAGGTATTTCCGTCTGGCCCGGTAAAGGAACTACCCCTAAGATTAGGGGAGGTATACCTTGTTCTTCTCCTCCATTTCACCCTAGAAGGTGTGGCGAAAAGAGAAGGAGAGATTCTAGGCTCTTTGCCTCTAAAAGGGGATTTGATTAGGAGTGTTACATAACACATCAATACATCCAGCAGCCCAGGCCGCCGAGAAAATGGGGGAGAGTCGATGGGGACAAACCCTCAGATCTCAAGAACACCAGAGGAGGTGGAACCACCAAAAATTACGGAGAGCTTGACCGCAAGGGTAGCGAGGTAGAGTAATGACACCCTGAAGCTCCAACCAGCTTATTGTGGTTAGGGAGCTAAGGCCGCGGCCCGCAAATAGGGGGTGATGACTCAAGCGGGCGCCCAGAAAAACCTGCGACAGAAGGGGTATATGCTTCCCAGCAGGTAGCGGTGGTAGTAGAAATTTAATTCCATTCCAGCCATGTAAGATGCTGACAATTCACCTTCTACATGCCGAGAATCAAGGGATAAGGAAAGCATGGAGCTGGTAGGTAAAACGCCAAAGAGCTCGAGAGTATGCAGCAACTTAAATTAAAGTTGTGATATTGCTCCGTCGTTACACCAAATATAGGAGTGTCAGTAAACATCTGGTTCACATCTTAACATTTTTTGCTCCCTCTGCTGGAACCACAAACGCTCATGGTCTTTAGCACGAGTGGCTTACTGTTGCAGTAGCATAAGGCTGCCGCAAAGCTGCTGGGCGGCAGCTGAGGGGCGGCTCAGGGGAGCCTTCAACAGTTTTCCGAAAGGAAGAACTGCGGGTGGGAGGCTTTGAGGATTGTTCATAATCTCATTTGCCTATTTTGACCTCAATCTCCTCTTGAGGAGAGAGGCGATCTCTCCCCCGAACAAGTGCTTCTCACTATGGGTGTTGGCTAGGGAGTCGTGCCCATGGATGTCTCATGGAAAGATTTGTTGATGGACGAGTATTCTTCATCAATAAGCTGCGGGGGGTCATCTTAATGGACAGTCTCCTCCCCGCGTGGAGCGCTGAGAGCTGCCGGGGTGGTTAACTACATCATACTGCCAGCAGTCATGGCTAGTTGAGCCAGCATGACTGTACTAGACTGTCAGACAGGGCCTGATGCACGGGGGGAGTCACCCCTTGTGCTGGCCTGGGCGACAGAGAAACGTGAGTAACACTGGCGGATTCTTTCAGCGTGGAAAAGCTTTCTACGCTTGGCCGATCACTATGGTGTGCTGGGACACAGGCGGATGCGACCTGTGAGGTGCTCGATGAAACGAGCCCACACTGGTCTAGAGCGCTATGAATTAAATTCATTAGCGTCTGAGACTTAACGCAAGAGGAGGTAGGATCACCTGACTAGTCAGGGCTTATATTCCTGTGACACCTCACTCTTCCTTCTCTTCTGTCGGGGGCTCCGCTAGAGCAGAAGAGGGTTAACAAGAGGCTCTGAATCTGGTCAGGGATCCTCCACAGCCGCCATCCTGATTGTCGGGAAGGCTGGCATCAAGTCAATGCCACCAGTTTTGGAGTCAGGCGAGGCACCTCACTTTAGACCTGGGTGATGTGTCCCTCTCACCAAAAGCGAAGAGCTGACAGAGTCAACACGTCTCTTGCGACTAGGGTCTGACTGCCCTTTGCCTACACCCCGGGTATGGGACTCTCAAGGCATCGAGCCTAGTCGATATTAATGCTGGGGAAAGAGCCGCGCTCTGTCCAAGGCTGGTGGGTCGAGCAGACCTGGGGAAGATGCTGAGGATTTGGGTTTCCCCTCCCGTTTAGGCCCCGTCACAGGTCCTTGGCCATCACCTTGAGGGCACGTGAACGTCTTCCATAAATAACATGGTTCCATCCCCTTCCAAGCCCATTGCAAAGGACTCTACCGTTTGCCTTCATACTCACCGCCGTTTCAGAAAACTGCACCTCAGGACCCGAGACGTTAGAGCCATCTGGGAACTTGGAATGAAACGCGGCAATCATTGACTGGAAACCCCTGATGGTTGAAAGCGAACGACCGATGTCGAAAAGATGGACAAAGAAATCCGCGATCGCGGCAATAAAAGTGTTGCGAGGATCAATAGACCGCGTGGTACACCAATCTGAGAACCGGCCCAAACGAGAATTGTAAAGATCAAGTGTCAAATGTCTCCGACTCTGGATCACCAACTGAGAGGCACGATCAGAAAGGCCTAACGCTTTTGCATCCTGCCCGATAACGGCCATGTGGTTAAGAAGAGGACCGCAGGCCGATGATGCACGATACCCGACAGAGGCTGAGATACTATGTCTGATCTCAGAGGAAGAGTGAATTTTTTTTTTTTCAAGACAAGGTTTAAGAATTTTTTTTAATTAATTAAAAATAATTAATTAATTCACAAGAACAATAGGAACAAAGGGATTGATTGAAACAAAGGGAACAATCAACCAACTTGAAAACAAGAACAACAGAGTTGAAACAAGTTTAAGACAGAAGGTACGACGCTCCTACCAGTCCAGCAGAACCTGTGGAGAGGAGCGAAAAGCGTAAAGTCAGTGAATTAAAAGAATTATAAGGAATTATAAAGAAGAAGGAAGCGTCGGATCAACGCCCACGACACACAGGAGAGCGCGGAGCAGCGGGGGGGGGGGGGTTAAAGGCAACCCGTCTGCGAGGAAACGTAATCTTGTTTTCAAACTCACAAGAAATATGGAATAAAAACGTGAAATAAATATCACGTAGGGCACCGCGAGGTAGGATATGACTTTAAACAATCTATAACCAAAGGAAAAGATTGAAATAAGGGATAAATGCAAAGATAAAACAGTCAAACTAACGATTTAAAAATGCAATTTTGGGAATGTACTAAGCTACGTGTGTGCTCAGCGGCAGGCGAAAGTAAAAGAGGGAATGGACGCCAATTTGCACGATGATCTTGGGATAGTGCGTTCATAGGGAGATGCAGCGCGTGCACGCTGGAAAATTGTGTACTTTTATTCGGCGTGCAAGTTAATCGTAATGAACTTGCAAATCAAATGATTATATCCCAGTTATTTACAGCAAATAAAGAAGTTTAACGTACTTGCTAGCATGATATAGGTGTGAGTGGAAGTAGACATGGGTTCGCGCTATCGCGCAAAGAAATCTGTGTACATATATATTCGAAGGCAGTCCATGAAACATGAACTAGCAAAGTAGATAGATACATCACAACTACATTAAATATTCAGATTAATATCTTGTAAGAACATGATAATGGGAAATGTATGTTAATAAATCTTCTTTCCTTCTTTTATTTATCTTAGTCTTGCGCACTTTCTGGGCAGTGCTTACCAAACCTACAGTAATACCAACTATAGAAGGCTAGTCATCATCAACCACAGATGTCCAATTACGTTCACTATTCTTGATCTGGAAAACCAATTAGCTTGAGATTCTTCTTTAACAAGACACAACCAGAGGGCTACATTATGAAATCAATCTCATGGCTTCATGCCTGAGCTAACCCAGCCCCTTTTATTCAGAAAAGAGCATGCTTTAGAAGTCATTTTGAAGTGAAACTGAGGAAAATTATTCATGATACCAGTTCAAACACAGGAGTCCACAGTGCACGTGCTATGAAAGCACAACTCATAGTCCTTATCTCAGACGAGAAATCAAAATATCAAGTTGGGTTAATGGATTCTTTGCACTTAAGCAATAAACATTTTCTCTCATTTTTCCCAATATCGATGATTTTCATCTCAAGAAGTGGACAAGTAGTAATCAATTGTATATCTACAATTAATTACAAGACTTATTATTGATTTTAGGACATACAATGGACTGCAAGTCTCTTGCAACACCCTTATAGCTAATTAGCATATTTTGTTTCTTGATAGTACCATTGTAAACATTTTAGATGACGAATTATATATGATCTTTACCTTTCCATGGCCGAAACTGATTAGATCAATTACAAATTTTTATCATGGGGGACAGTGGAATCTCTAAAACCCTTTGTAACTCTGTGAACTTGGGACTGTACTATGATCATCTATGGGCAATGTAGCCTTCAGATCACCCATGTGCAATGATGTTTAGCTCCCCACCCCTTACTCTCAACCTGTATATCACATCAATTGAAGAACAGATGTAGCCAAGTATGATGATTAGCCTTCATCAGTCTTCTATGCATAATGCATGAAGCATCAGGACAGTGTGTGTCCCCTCATTAGAAACCCCTGGGATTCATTGCGCTTTGCTTTCAAGGAAGGAAAAGATATCCAACCCTAACAAATACATCCACATACTCAGAATTCATTGCTTACTTATTCACAAACTGATTGCAAGTTTCAAACCAGAAAGCATAAAAAAACAGGAGAAAATTACATCATGGTAATGTATCTAAGAAAAAGAGAACCTGTTACTGTTAGTCTGACACAAGGACAGATTCAGTAACTGTGCATCTCCAAAACAGTGCCAGCTATGACATTGAATTGAAAAGTTTTTATTAATATTGCACTTTGCAGCCAAAGGGCTGAATCGTGTACAATTTACAGGTTTACATTCATAGCAGTACAACTGGTTAAACAAGTGGAATGCCTCTGGCTGTCTCACCTGCATCACGCGATTCAATGTAGCAGCAGTGCTGACTTTGCAAACTACTATAAAATAATTATTCACAAAAAACACCATTCATATAATGATACAATACTATGTTCATTGACATTTGACTTTGATCATGTGACCTAAAACTTGTCAGTGATACTTGATTACCCCTATACCCACATTTTATACACTATATCTATAAACTTTGAAAGTTATGACAGCAATCTAATAATTACCTCTAAAATGGCAAAAGTTCAACGACCTTAAATGACCTTTGACTTTGGTCATGCGACCTCAAACTTGCATGAGATGTTCAGTGATACTTGATGACTCTTATGTCCAAGTTTTATGAACTAGACCAATATACTTACAGAGTTATGATGGTAATTCAACAAATACCCCCAACATGGCCAAAGTCCATTGACCTTTGACCTTGGTCATGTGACCTGAAACTCGCACAAGATGTTCAGTGATACTTGGTTACTCTTATGTCCACGTTTTATGAACTAGACCAATACACTTACAGAGATATGATGGTAATTCAACAAATACCCCCAACATGGCCAAAGTTCATTGACCTTAAATGACCTTGGTCATGTGACCTGAAACTCGGACGGGATGTTCAAAGATACTTGATTACTCTTATGGCCAAGTTTCATGAATCAGATCCATAAAATTTCAAAGTTATGATGGTAATTTAACAAATACCCCCAACATGGCCAAAGTTCATTGACCTTAAATGACCTTGGTCATGTGACCTGAAATTCGCACAGGATGTTCAGTGATATGTGGTATCTCTTATGTCCAAGTTTTATGAACTAGACCAATAAACTTTCAAAGTTATGATGGTAGTTCAACAAATACCCCCAATTTGGCCAAAGTTCATTGACCCTAAATGACCTTTGACCTTAATCATGTGACCTGAAACTTGCACAGGATGTTCAGTGATACTTGATTACTATTATGTCCAAGTTTCATGAATCAGATCCATAAAATTTTAAAGTTATGATGGTAATTCAACAGATACCCCCAATTCGGCCAAAGTTCATTGACCCTAAATGACCTTTCACATTGTTCATGTGACGTGAAACTCAAGAAGGATGTTCAGTAATACTTGATTAACCTTATGTCCAAGTTTCATGAAGTTAGTCAATACATTTTCTAAGTTATGATGACATTTCAAAAACTTAACCTTAGGTTAAGATTTTGATGTTGATTCCCCCAACATGGTCTTAGTTCATTGAACCTAAATGACCTTTGACCTTGGTCATGTGACCTGAAACTCAGGCAGAATGTTCAGTTATTGAGCAATATTGACTGGCCTCGGGGCGATACGACATATATTGCCCAAAGTGAGGGCGATATATGTCCTTTCGCCCCCAGGCCAGTTGATATTGCTATTATTAACCAAATCAGACATCTAGAGCAAAAATCGTTAAAATTTAGATATTTTAGAGTTTAAGAATGGGAATCTAGTCATTTTGAGCAGACTGGGACTCTGAACTTTACCATTGTGACGAAATTGACATGACGCATCCCTGGCCTAGGGACGCAGGATCCAGCGTTGTCTCAACTTGATTAGCATTGAGACGTATAGCACTGCGCGGTCCAAGGCCGCGTACAAAAGCACGTAGAATACCCGGATATGTTTTACCCGCTACATTTCCACGCATTTTCTCATTGACTTTCCTGAGCGGGCAATAAATTTGTCCATGGTTAAACAAATGGAAATTTATTGACCGACAACTTGATCCCAGTCTTAAGCAGGCAACAATGTAATAAATTTGCCCTGCTCAGATGTCTGATACGGTTAATAATACTTAACCTTATGCCCAAGTTTCATGAACTAGGTCCATATACTTTCTAAGTTATGCTGTCATATCAAAAACTAAACCTTAGGCTAAGAGTTGGTGTTGACGCCACCGCCGCCGTCGGAAAAGCGGTGCCTATAGTCTCACTCTGCTATGCAGGTGAGACAAAAACATCAAACATGAAATAACAGTAATATATTGCAACTCAGTATAGAGAGTTCATGAACATGCATGCTAAATGGAAAAGGTAAAGTAAAAACTGAAAAGTGGTATGTGCAACATATCATCAGCATTCATCCGAACTGTCTTATCAGTCAATTTTGGTCAAAAAATTGATTTTGAGATATTTGCCGAAAAATGAATGTACAAGTCCTATTCTATTCATAACTGAATTTCTAGGAAGCAATTTATTTTAGTTTCTGAGATATGAGGGGATTGTCACAGCGATGACATACAAATTTTTGATAAAATGCACAAATCCCATCGGAAACGTGTACTATAGCAGAGCGTTACGATGTTTTGACTGATCGCGATTTCAATGCGCGCAGTCAGCCAAACTGTTGTATCGGCCATCTGCACTGCATTGACTTTCCACGTGAAAAGCGATACAACGTTTTGAATGACCACGCGCATTGAAATCGCGGTCAGTCGCTTACATGTTTAACCATCGTCAATGAATATACCATTTTCCACAAGAAAGGATCACCAGTCATTCTTAAAGTCGCTCTTAACTTACGAACAGCTTTATGAAACACCCACCAGGACAAAAGTAAAAATGGGCCAAAGACAAAATTGGGAAAAGAGACGATGCTCTAGCTTTCAAATTTTCACCCTTTTGCATATTCTGGGTCAGCAAATTTACCAACATTAAGTCTCTCTCCTTCCCTAAATCAAACACTGTCCTTGCAGCCCAAATAAACTTAGATGAAATATCCAACACTGAGATTGGACTGAAGGATGAAAAGGGTTAAATCTACTTCTTTTCAAATAGCCCAAGGGGTTGACTTTGCACACCAATTCCCAAACCTGCCAGGCATGAAATATAGTGCCCTAGCCCTTGGCCATTCTCATATTCACAATAAAGAGTGTTTCCATCTACATTGGATATCTAGTTTGTTTCCAGGGCTTTTGTCCCTGATCTTATTTTCCTCCATAGAGAATACCTTGCTGGTCAAGCAAAGATGCAGTTCACTGAGTGATGCATTATTGCCATACAGAGACGACCTTCTGACTATGTATTTATGAGGAAGATATCTAATTGCTAGTGATCATAGGGGCAACGCTGGATATATGAAGAGGGATAAAAAAGTATGACCTGACTCCTTCAATGCAAACTTAATTTATTACTATTTTAGTTGAATTACTTTGATGAAGATTGACGGGCATATCAGAGCTGTTACATTTTACATTTCTATAATGCAATATATGTAACAAGAGGTATACAAGGCATTCACTGACTTAAGTGCAACTCGGGAATTTTCGATGTGGAGCCTTGTGGCCCAATGGATTAGTATCCTGGCTTTAAAACAGAAGGTCATGGGTTCTAATCCCAGCTGTAGTCTAATTCCTCCAGCAAGAAATCTATACACAATGTGCTGCACTCACCCCAGGTGAGGTAAATGGGTAACAGCAGGAATAAGTCCTCAAAAAACTGTGAGCACTTGGATTGTTAGATTAGCTTAGTCGGGAAAATATAGAAGTGCCTTGAGCATCTAGAAAGGTGGGTATGTGTGCTATACAATATATTATGATATTATTATTATCAAGATTTAAGATATTTTAATGTCATGTAAAAATGAATAAAATTTATTTTCAGGTTATTAACTAAAAAACAATATACATTTACACTGACATACATAATACAAAGTTATTAAAAGTCAAAGTATCTAATTCGAAGATAGGTCTCTCTTCAAAATCAATGAAATACATTTTTCTTTAAATTAATTCAGATGAAAATTAAGAAATATGCAAACAAAAATTTACAATCCCATCCCAACCCGAAACCCCCACACCCATAAGAACAATTGAGAACTTGGTGATCACTGATGGTCAAAATATTTCAAATCTTGGATTTGATTTACATGTATCAACTCCCTTGTAATGATTGTGTATCAAGAAAACCTGACCTACAAAAATCCAATGCGCAACTGCCAATACAATTATATTGATTTCTCCATTTTGTAAGGATAAAAACTTGACCCAAAGATCCAGTTTCACAATCCTTTTATAATCAAGATCACTGCTTGCCGGAGGACAAAAATGGTTTTAGAAAGATCAGTCAAAAAGGAACTTTACAGAGTATGATTTGAGAATCAAGGTATATGCCACAGATGAATAATTCTATGGAGAAATTGAAGTGGTTTTGACAACTATTTTCTCTGATATGATATCTACAGGTTTGTAAAATCTAACAATAAAACAAACAGCTTCCTCCTCTGTAAAAAAAATGAGCAAAATGAACTTTCACAATTGCAGACATCCTGTGTTTCTCTATCAGTATTTTATGAAGAAAAAAACTTAGGTTCTTGGGAAAGAATAACAATGAGAAATAGTCTCTAAAAAGTAAAAACACAGATATTCCCACTGTTGTAAAGGTGAGAAGGATAATAACAACATGTGATAAAAACTGGGACCTGGTGGCAGAATACCTGCCATGATGCCATTGATTCATAATAAAAAGAGAGTAGGGGAATCCCCTGTTGCCATTATGACCTTCAGGTGACCTATCTTAACACAGCTACCAGACAAATACCAGACCAAACAAACCACCCACGCACCTATTTTCTCCATCCCTGTCTTTCTCTCTGTATCATCCTATCATTCTAACTTGTGCTATGGATGATTAAAGGGACTGTGTCAGCTCTGGAAATATCTATATATATTATGAGATAAAACACTAATAAAGATAAAGAAGCAGGCTTATACATCAACCCTCTAAACAATAACTATAGTTGTTAAATCAACATGCTGAGGCTTCTCATAAAATCATCATTGTCTTCATAAAATTCTGTAAATTTTTAAAGAAGAAATACATGGCAGAAATGTTTCCCAAAGATAGCCAGTCTTTGCAAATGTATTAGGCTCAATCAATAGGCTCAATCCAGATACCTGGAATTCCTTACCACAATACTTAAAACAATGTCCCTCTCTTAACTCATTCAAATCATCCTTTAAAAAATTTATGACATGCAAATACAATTCTGAATAATTTATGCATATATATAAAAAGAGTTCTATGGGTCTTGGTCAATTTTCAATTTTCTTGGTAAATTTTTAATTTCTATCTGATCTCATAAACTGTTACATCAGAAAATGAAACAAGTGGAATGCCTCTGGCCGTCTCACCTGCATCACGCGATTCAATATAGCAGCAGTGCTGATTTTGAAAACTACTATAACTCGCACAAGATGTTCAGTGATACTTGGTTACTCTTATTTCCACGTTTTATGAACTAGACCAATACACTTATAGAGATATGATGGCAATTCAACAAATACCCCCAACGTGGCCAAAGTTCTTTGACCTTACATGACCTTTGACCTTGATCATGTGACCTGAAACTCGCACAGGATGTTCAGTGATACTTGATTACTATTATGAATAAGTTTTATGAACTAGACCAACACACTTTCAAATTTATGGCTGTAATTCAACAAATACCCCAATTTGGCCAAAGTTCATTGACCCTAAATGACCTTTGACCTTGATCATGTGACCTGAAACTTGCACAGGATGTTCAGTAATACTTGATTACTATTATGTCCAAGTTTCATGAATCAGATCCATAAACTATCAAAGTTATGATGGTAATTCAACAGATACCCCCAATTCGGCAAAAGTTCATTGACCCTAAATGACCTTTGACCTTGGTCATGTGATGTGAAACTCATGCAGGATGTTCAGTGATACTTGATTAACCTTATGTATAAGTTTCATGAACTAGGTCCATATATTTTCTAAGTTATGATGACATTTCAAAAACTTAACCTTAGGTTAAGATTTTGATGTTGATTCCCCCAACATGGTCTAAGTTCATTGACCCTAAATGACCTTTGACCTTGGTCATGTGACATGAAACTCAGGCAGGATGTTCAGTAATACTTGATTAACCTTATGGCCAAGTTTCATGAACTAGGTCCATATACTTTCTAAGTTATGCTGTCATTTCAAAAACTTAACCTCAGGTTAAGATTTGGTGTTGACGCCGCCGCCGCCGTCGCCGTCGGAAAAGCGGCGCCTATAGTCTCACTCTGCTATGCAGGTGAGACAAAAAGTTAAGTCATAGTATTAAACTTTTCTATCATTTCAAGCTGTATCCTGGAACCATTCAATAATTCCTAATTAATACTACCCCCACACCCTCATATACCGACACACATACACGCACACCCACTCTCAACACACACACACACACTTATACATACACATACAATTTTAAATATACATTTGCACACGCGCAAACGTTTGCACATGCACAAACACATGCAAATACGTCAAATGTGCACATAATATCAGGCATACAAGGTTCTTGCATGTAAATATCGTATTAATAATATCTGTTTATAATTAATTTAAGTCAATGCTTGATTTGTACTTCGTTCTTTTTTGTCTATTTCGCTAATACGTTTTGAGGCCGCTACCCTAGTCAAGCACTGCTTATGGTAGCGGTCTCCAGCATTTTTTTTTTGTCTACTCAACAAAGTACAATTTATAATATTGCAAACTAATACTATCTATATACATTTTTGCAAATGAATGATTATTTGTATTTATTTTTGTAAAAAGAAATGTATCACTATTTTTTTCTTTATGTTGTACATTATGTTTGTTAATTATTTCTGTTGGAAAAATGCTGAAATAAAATCAAATCAAATATATAGTTTGCCGAGGACTTAATAAACAAACAGCGAACTACCAAAGTAAACTTCTGTCACCCATATTTGGAGGCAATACATAGCCTATACCGAGAAAATTTGTGGCTATGTAAGTAACTTCTGCAGGGGGGGGGGGGGGGTGCAGAGTCTCCTATGGTGTGTTCTTTGTAATAAGTATGCAGAGAAATGATCAGTCTGCATAAGAGATTTTGAAAGAAGACATCGTACTTTATAAATTTGAATACAATCAGCAACTGGCCCATCTGAAAGTATTTCACATCTACTCAAGATTATCTAAATCATAAACTGAACAAATAGACATTCAAGATAAAGATATCCAATAAAGGACACTCATTATTCTGCTTTGATTCCTCTAAACCACAATAACCACTTCAGGTCCAATGTATATCCTGAAACTTCCAATGCAACCAAACATATTTTGACTTTAGTGTGAGTGAAAAAAAAAAAACTTTGTGACTCTCTGAAGAATTCAAGAATTCAAAATTAAGAGAAAATGAAAAGGAAGGACAGTGGAGAAAAATTGATACATATAAACTAGGATAAAGTTGGCACTGGTAAAAAATGACCCCCTGAAAGTTCAATATTTTATGAAAGGAGACATCCCATCCCTTAGATATAGAATCATGACTACCAATATGGTGGAATGTTACAAGCAGAGAATGGTTGATGTTAAGTATGGTGTTGGATCCACTTGAATCTGATTGCCTTACTTGGAAACAAAACTAAATCAGGGTTTATAAAAATGATACTCATTATATCATTGATTGCATTGATTGCTCAATACTTAGCGGGACCAGTCTAGATACAAATCTTGTCTAAGTCCAGTGCTGTGCTAATGCTGTAAAAATCTGCTCAACACCAGCTGTCAACAATGAACATGAAAAAACCTAATTTGTTTTCCCTTGTAATAATAACGATAATGATAATTAATAATAGTGATGTCTTATTGAGTGCACACACCGTCCAGAGATGCCCATGGCACTAGCGCAGCAACAGTTTCTTTGGATAAATATAAATACATAATAAAAATATGAGAAAGAAAAAAAGAGATCTTAAGTTACTACTACAGTTTTGCATCACCCACTGGAATTCTAGCTACATCCTGGTAGGGCCTGGTACCCTCTTGCTTGCTGCTCCGTTCACCAACAATTTAAGGAGCTAGCCCGTTCAGCTTAGTACTCACAGGAGCTCTAGCAAATAAGGGCACCAGCCCCCATAGGAAGCTAGCCAGACCAGTGAGTGATTATGAATACAATGTACTTTACATGTCTACAAAACAAACTTAATTTCAAATAATTATTTATTTAGTTATCGAAGGTACTATGGGAATAATGAGATGAACAAATCGTGCACAATACTTTGAAAGTGTCATGCACTTTAATGCAGTGGAGTGACTCAGGATGCTTTTCTACCAATTCTATTGAATGTTATTTTGTTAAATAACTACATACTATTCAGTGAGTTCGTTTTATAATACGGCTTATAGACCTTTGACCCCTCATACAGACTTATATAACTCACTTCTTGGTGTGTTTTTTTGCCAAATAAAATTGAGAGAATAAAAATACACCGACATACAAAATTAACTGAACCTTAGAAACAAAAGAGTAATTTACTCTTTTCCCCATTTTTACTGTCTAGTTTTCATTTCTATGAACGCATGATCCATGTACTATGAGCGATGGTTGAAACTCAAGGGTATAGTAATCATCTAATAAAGAGATATGCTCAATAAAAGACAAGTTTCTATCAATTGGAAGCCATTGACCTATAATGGTAGATATTTTGCATTTCTGCGGAGAAAACTGAATATTTTCCATGAATTTTATGTTTGATTAATTCCATTGAAGGCTTGCCTTGATGAAGGACATAACGATTGAGAGAGCATAAAATAAGGATAGATGTAAAGTGAATTGGGCATGTATGGAAGGGGAGAAGACAACAGAGAAATAAAATAGATATGAACAAATATTCATGGGTAAAATAAATGTGGGAGACAAAGTAAGAGGGAAAAATATTTTCGAATGGGGAGGAGGAAAGTGGGAGAGACCTATGACTGGTAGAAAGGATGACAGTGTGAAAGGTGGATGGATTGGGAGATAAAGAGAGAGAGAGGGGGTGAAGGAGGGACTGAATTCAAGGGGGGGGGGTGTCTATTTTAAGAGCAGACAGCTGAAGAGAAATAAGTTTCATCAAGGAGACTGAATAGAAAGTTAAAAAGTAATCTCATTGAGACCAATGCGGAAGAGCGCAGATTTTAATTCTTTAAAGTAAGAGAAAACAGAATTTATTAGAAATTAGAATAAAATGAAAAAAAAATTAGGATAAATTCAGATGGTGATAGTCAATGTTAAAACAGATGCGATGCTTATATAGACGATGAAAGAGGGAACATTGGTGGGGATGGTCAAACTTTCAGAGGTTAGAGGGATAATGGGAAAGAAGCAAGGGTAAGCTAAAACAAAACATGGTTAAGAATAAATAAGGCTGGTGGAAAGAAAACACAAAAATATAAAAATTACCAAATGAAACAAGACGGATAAGAGGACAAATATCAAAATCACAATGGCAAGTCTTGAATTGAAAAATTAAAATGCAGGTTCCCATACTCCTTCTCTGTTGAATAGAACTGTATCAATTTCCCCTTTCCAAGTCAAACGTTTCAGAGCAACCATGGGATCTGTAATCCATGGGAAGGGGAACATAATTACCAGAATGGGAATGATATCACATTTCCCAAAAAAATTATTCATTATTACCAGGATGATGCAGGAAGAAATGAGCTCTCATACAAGAGAGAACCAAGAGAAGGTGTGATTTATTTGAATATCAGCTTATAAAAATACATTATTGGTAAAGACAAAGGAGAAATACAGTGTAAGCAAACTAAAAGATAAATAAAAAAAAACTACTCAATCGAAAAATATTATCCATAGATATTATCCTAGATGTATACTGGAAAGGCAAAGAAAATGTTAGAAAAAATGTTAGAAAATGTTACGAACTTCGTTGTACCCATTTAAATAAATGATATCTATTATTAATATTACTATTATCATTATGATTATTATATGATTTTTATTATAATTATCATGTTATCATCATATTCATCATCATATTATAAATCAAATTTATAAATACTTAAAATTATTGTATTTTTTAAATGATTACATATTCCTTTCCCTTTGTTCAAGATATTGAACTGTCAACATCAAACAGTATAACCTTGATGGTTCTATTTTATTGCAATGCATCATTAGCACCTGGGTGCATCCAATGTTTGAGGCTTGACGAAATGGAATTGTCACAATCAACTCTACCGCAATGAGAAACAAAAGATGGACCTCCCATTTAATCAATATTCCATGAAAAAGATGTATTTATCACAGGTCAGTGCTTTCTGATGAATTCAGTATTTTATTGTTCTTTGCAACTGTGTTAATGATCTACTGATTGCTTCATTAATTGGCATAGTTCAAATGTTGCTGAATAGAAACACATTTCGGGAGAGGGATGAAGGTTATTTATTGAGAGAGGTCGATGACATGTCTGCCTTCACTAAAGATGACTCATGTTCTAAAACAGCTTACTTTTGAATGACATGATGGTTGAAACATTTTTTTGTACTCAACTCAATTTTCTGTTGATTTTTTTTTCACTTTCATTTTTGATATTGCATAAAATATCCTCCCTCATTCCTTTCTATTTCTTGTATTCTTTCATCCATTAAAACTGAAGCCTTTTCCGAACTCTCCCCGAGGTCTGCTATCAAAAGCCAGGGTAGTTCTCGGTTCAATCGGTCATTTGCCACAGTAATAAATCTACTTTAAAAATCTGACTTTCAAATCAACTTTGCTGGATCAATTCCAGTCACTTTTCCATTTCCGCTGCTAAATATCCAACTCTGGACACATTCGGAGTCCAAGAAACTAAACAACCAAACTATATTATAAAGTATCTAATCACCTCAGGATTTGAATAAGACCTGCTGTTATACCAGGAAACCTGTTTTGATATTGGCTGATAAAACGTTTTGATAGGCAGATTGTTCACAAATGTGCAATCGTAGTTATTACCATTTTAGTAAGATTTTTATCAGAACTAAGCTGATTTACATGGAATCTGCTCTGAACTAAAAATTAACCCAAAAGGACTTATTACACAAGAGTATCAACTGATAGGTACTGTTCTTACAAACAATAAAACAAATGGAAGTGATCATGCAGATTAAAAAAAATCTGGATAATCATACAAAACAAACAAAAACATATAAAACAAAAAATGTGATTTTATTTTATTTTATGTTACAAGATGCTCTCAGTCTCAACTGGAAGTTATTTGATATACAGCAATTCCATGTGACTTGAAACCTAGAGTTTAAGCTGTCATATTAATTTCTTTTTAAATCAACCAATTAGAAAACATAATTCAAGTTTGGCGAGGTACATGTTCAGAATAACTAATTTGTGATTTTTCTCCACCCCTACTTTCTAACAGTCATATTAATTGGTTCAATGATTAACACAAATATTAATGATAATAACACCTGTCATGCAATTAAAACAGATACTTCATGCAACTGCATGGTGATTGAATTTATACTTATATATATATATATAAATATTTGGTTTATCAATGATCGATGTCTCAAAATGAACATTAGAAAAATTACAAAAATCATGTCAAGTACATGCAAGTGGAATATTTTCAACAAGTATGAGGTGAGTGTAAAAAAATGTATATTTCCTGATGCCTATGATCATAAGCAAAGAAATGCAGGCATACAAAAGTAAGTTTTCAATTACTGGATAAAATATTTTGAATTTGAATCACATTACAGGGGCTGTGTAATGTGGTTTTTTACACACTTAGAAATTAATATAATTATAAAGTTTTCTTTTTCACAAACAAAACAAGGCAAAGAGAATAATCTATCCTCTTCATTGACTCAATAGTTACTGTACAGAATGTTGGGAATGAAATAATAATCAAAGATTGTAAAACTTCATTAATTGGGAAAAACCAATTTAGCCCTCAAAGTGCAAGAAAGGCATTAAGTGCTGATATCTAATAAATTCCCGACCCTGATGATAGGTTCACACCTTAATACTGTAAACAGTAATTTAAACTTTCAAATAGATTCATGATTTAAAATTCCTTGTCAAGCTTTCCAGCATACTTTCACTTCAATATTCATTTTCTGCATCTGATAAAGGCTATATAAGTTTTGGGGTTTAACTCTTTTTAAGCTTGAAGAAAAAGTGTATTCCTGGGTCTTAGAAAACAAGGTAAGTACGGTATATCCTTGTTTCACCTCATTTCCTTGTAAAGCGGATCAAGTAGAATGAGTTAAACCAAATAAGCTGATCAAATTTGAGATTTTAATAAAGGGAAAAGTGATGCTCTTATTGGTTAGCTTGTCAAGAACCGAATCTCACAAAATTACCACAGAAAAGGGTAAAAGATAAGAAACAAATCTTGTTATAAAACAGTCTGGGCACTTAAACTGGAAGAATCAATAAAATTTTGCTTTTTACCTAGCTGGCTTGAAAATTTTAAAGCTGATACATATCAATGTATCATCTAACTGTATAAAAAGTTTCTTCTGTTTATTTTATATTGCTCTTTAAACATTAACTGTCAGGATGTACAATTTTCATTAACCATTGTGATTTACATTCATGACATTTATTTCTAATTTTAAATTTGAAATATCCAGTAATTGAAAACTTTCTTTTGTATGCCTGCATTTCTTTGCCTATGATCATAGGCATCAGGTCTACATAATTTACACAATTCAATCAAACATATTGCTGAATGTGTTTGCCTAGAGCTGTAAATTTCATAAATACAAAGAAACATGATTAAAAGTCTATATCCATTTTCTCATAATTCTGATCACTTTTCAAAAAGTCTTGAAAGTATAACTTTAAACTGTGTTACAACCAGAGGTGAAAGAATGAAGGTACTTCTCATTATGGTAAACCACTGTCCTTTATCAAGAATAGATTACATCTATTACATGTTCAAGGTGCAGAAAGCATGCTACTGAAGAGTGATTAAACTTAGGTTGTGTTCAATCAAGAAATATTTAAACCTACAAACATGCTTTTAAACAATGATTTCTTCAAATAAAGGTCACTTGCAAAACTATGTCTTTCAAATCAACCAACAGGAAGCCCCCCCAAAAGGTGCAATTTGATAAGCGAGCCTGTAGAATGATAGATATGAAAAGTCAACTGAAAACTGCAAAAACCTTGATCATGCTTCTACTACAGCCCCCCCCCCCCCTTCATACGTCAAATGCATACAATCCCAAGCTGGCTTTCAAATTCTGGGTCAAACTCATTCATCTGTGATGCATGCTGGGCATGTACGTGAGATTGAAAAACAATGTGATTAAATGCTCTTTTTAAATAACCATATTATGTGTTTGTATTTTGAGTGATTCTTGTTTGTGTGTCTGGCAAAGATATTTGATTGAACACACCCTTACAGCATTGCAACCACAATGATCTTAATCTGGTACCTGTCCATGAACTGCTTCTGGTTTGCCTCTTCCTAAAACGAGATCTTATAAAGCCACTTTGATTTGTTGTACTGAAAACTTTGTTTTACCCCATAAGAATATTACATACTCATCCAACAAACCAGTTACAGCCTTTCTCTTTAATTCATTCAAATTTCAATAGCTTAAGCTTACATATTATATTTGATCTTAAATTATAGATTCTAAAACAACAAAACTTACCCTGAGAATTTGAATGCAACATTTACACATTTCAACTTCAGCTAATGTGAATGAGACATACCTTTGGCTCTACACAAATTGGTCGTTCATGATTTTGTGTGTAAATTTGCGGACAATTTTATTAGACAGCCCACAGCTGCTTTAATGCCCGTCTATAAGTTTCTCACACTGACAATTTTTCAGTTTCCAATAAGAGCTGTTCTCTCAACGACGGATGCCCCTTTGAAAATATTCTGATTCCATGGACTTTATCATCCCTTGTCGGCTTCTTCAAACAATTTCATGCTTGGAAGGAATGAGTGGAATCATTCACATGAATGTGCTATCTAACTCCCTCTCTCCCTCTGTCTCTTGCTCCTTCCCCCTTTTATCTCTTCTCTCTGACTTAAAAAAAAACCCATTTTACCCTTCTTTTTTCTTTTCTCTGTCCCCCCTTTCTGCCCCCATTCTCATTACCATGTTACCTTACTCCATCTCTACTGTTGTGTATTTTCTTCCTCTCTGATGTCTCCTCTCTATCTCTATAGTTTTATCTATATTGCTATCTTAGTCCGTTTTTATACCTATCTCTTCTCCATCTTTCTCTCTTTACCTTTTGCCTTTATGTAATTATTTCCCTTCTTGTTCCAAACTTTCAAACTGTATTGATTTGAAATTTTGAAAAATTGAAGGTCATGAAGTTAACTGAAAGTAACCTTCAAGATAGAATGCCTCTCCTTGTATAACCATTTCTTTATTTTGCACAAATTACTATGGCATGGAAATGATTGTTATTTAATGAAGCATGGTGTCAATGCTTCATCAATGTGTTTTTTTTCTTCGGGTATTACACTCACGTCATCGACCCCTTGCTCAGTCAAATGCTCTATGGAACATGTTTTGGCACCTAGATATTAGACAATGATATAATTATGTCAAAAGAAGTTTCTTCTAAATGGACCTACATTGATGATAGGCCATGTGTGGGTACCTATTTCATAATCAACAATGGTAATTCTGTCATCTAATGAATTGTGAATTTTATTAAAAGCCTCAAAACAAACAAAACCTTTTCCACCCTTACACTCATAATGTAGGGACGGATGAAAGAAAAACTTTAATTAATGCTCAAGTCAAAACATTGCATATTTGGGGTGCGTATTGCTGCACATTACCCAAATGCTAATATATGCATGGATAGCCAATCAGGGGCCTGTTGCATAAAACTTTTTACCTGAGAAAACTCAGGTATTTTTTACCTGAGCTTTTGCCCCGTGTTAAAGTCAATGGCAGAAATCAGACTAACCTTAGTTTTCAGTTTTTACCAGAGTTTTCTCAGGTAAAAAGTTTTATGCAACAGGCTGCAGGCATCATAACATTTAATAATTAGTGGCTTAGGAGTTATTACAACTTAAAAAATGTAACACCAAAGTAAAGAGTAAAAATTTCCTCTTTCTGCTGTGTTTCATGTATGATTTACCTCACTTTGCATTCATATGACACCATGTATTTTCATGATTTTTGTGCTATTATTATCACATTGCTCATAGCCGCAAAATCTGCAGTAATTGCCACTTGTTATACAATTAAAGCTTGCAAGTCATTCACTTTATATATATGAGTTTACTAAGAGCTAGACAGGCAGTATTGTAACTAGTGCCTAAAATGTGCTATGCGTTGCTGGGTAAGGCTAAGTATGTACCGCAGAGCACAGCAATTAGTATCATACATAAAGCTGTATGAAGGCAAAGTGTATGAAAGTTACCATTGTAACAAATAAAGAATCATAATGGAATGAAATCGGAGATCACCACTGCCCTCTCTTGCTACCTACGATCTTTCATTGTCAACAGAAAAAAACTGTTGATGAAACTAGCAAATCTTCTTTCAAAATGGTAGAAATATCCATGGTTTCCACAAAGAAGAATGCAATGCCCACCTCTACCCATCTGTGAATAACCATTTTTCAAAGCTTTTGAAATCATGTTCACTCCAATGCTTATGTGCATTTCTTCTGAGGTGAATGGTTTGATTTTGGTTGTGTTCAAGTGGCATCTTCTCAGCTGGGGATCATGGTGTTAAAGATGCAATTTTGACTTGATTCTGCAGAACCACATATTGTGAAGATTGGTTAAATGCAACCAAGATATGAATTGATTTCTGATACTATAATAGTGAACTCCTTTCGGCTCAGAAATGCACTGCATACACTTCAAGTTGACCAATACAACCTGGATCAAAGTGAAGAATATGACGTTCAGCAATATATCTTGAATTGACAGAGAATCGGGGTTGGTGAAAAGATGTTTGAACACCCACTTGCAATAATTGCACATTGTGTTGACATTTTGATTTGTATTTCATGTTTGCAAATCTAGTTCAAGAAAATTGCTTGAATGTGCCTTTGGTGAACTGCAGCCCAGGGTATTCCCAGGCACCACCATGCATTGGAAAGAAAGATTGAAGTACTTGACTTACCTCAGGTGCCCTATAGAGTAAGGTTTGGAGTTCAAACTCATCATAGTACAATGACAGCTCCTCATATACACCATGTATGGCATTCCCAAAATCAATCACTTTGATACCATCGGATACGTTCTCTACAAAATGATCAAAAGATAGAAATAAAACAAAATCATTGATTGATAAATTCAAAATTGATTAATTGAAAGACCCATTAAACTAATATGATAGAAATAAATTGTAATTTTAGGCACTTTAACAATAGTCTGTGCCATGTCTTTTAGCAAGAGATCCTATTTTAAAGACACTAAGCATCTCTCGCATCTAGGATTCCTCTAAGAAAGACCTGTTTCTTACTACATTTTGAGTTTCATGTAAACATAATTCATTATTGGAGTGATTTAAATGAGTTCACATCTTATCCTGATAACATATATTATTAATGGCCTAATTGAACTAATAACTGTAATAAAGAAACACAATCTTGATGGATGTCTGTCCATCTATCCCTGTTTCCTGTCTGCCACAACCCATCCCCCTCTCTTTCTCTCTCTCTGTGTCCCTAACATTCCTCCCAGTTGTGTTTTTGTATCCTAGAAGTTTGTTGTGGACGGGGATTCTAGCCAAGCAAAACATTCCTAGACAATTACTTTGTGTTTGGTCATCATGCTGGTAGTGAAGTATAAAAATCAAAACAAGATGTTTGAGAGTGGTGATGGCAGTGCATGATGAGATAAACAGACATAGGAGATGTACCATGGCATTAGAGTAATGTAAAGGACTTCATTGTGATTGATATGCTACGAGTTTGCGGGACTTCTTCTTAATCTTCAAAGGCTGGGTAAAATTCCAGTCAAAGTTCAAGACTAAGGCATGGTTGTTGTGTTGACAATAGTCATACAGATTACAGAACATGTATTGTTTACAAATGAACTAAATTGATTTGTTTTATTTGTGAGAACTTCTTTATTTAAAAAAAATAATAACTAAGTTGTCAAAACTAATTGTTAACTAATGAAATTAATTCAGACATACCATGCACCACAGACCCCTTATGCAAAATTCAAGGTATGCATGTTCATATGCTCACTGTTGCAAAGAAGCCCAAATGTATGACCCATGAAAATACTCTAAGCAGTCATGCTACCTTTGGTGCTTAGTTTTAATTTTCTCTAATATTTGCATGGTAGATATGGGATGACTTTCCAATGCATCAGAATAACTTTTATCAAGGAGACCAGTCTACTTCTTGTCATGGTTTGGGATCTTATAATGAAATGCACTAAGTAGTAATGCTTAGTCCTGCATCACTAACAATCATTCAAAACAGAATCATTACTAACTCTCCTAAAAACTTTGAACAAATGCAGAATCATTCTGCCTTATCATCCCCTATCATCCCCTCCTTCTGTTCGCATATTGTGTCACTTCTCCTCTAGCAGATGACTTGAGTATATGCTGGATGATTAAAAATGGACTCTGCAGAGGGGGAGGGGGGTCGATGCTTGGTGATAGCAAAACTACTTTGAAATTCTTAAAGCAGGAGTGTGCACGATAACAAAAAGCTGGAGTGTTGAAAAAAACCTAAAATTGAAAGAGCTCCCAAACTTTTGTACAAAGCTGAAATAAGCTGAAGTTAAGCTAAAAAAATCAAAAGCAAAATCAAAAGCTGAACTCTCACACCCCTTTTAAAGGTTCAAGTACTTCAGTACTAACACACTCACTGGCTAATCCTCACCCCAAACAAAAATAGGCAGAAAATGGTCTCCCCCCCATACATACAAACTACAAACACGGTTCAGAAAGTACACTACTGATCTCAAGTGATTTAATCTGTATTCTTTTCTTCATCCCCACATCTAAGTTAATCAATTTGGGTGATGTTAATGAACTGTTATATCAAACACATTGTAATATAAATCTCCATCCTATTTGTTTCCTCTATCCTTTCCTCATCCCATCTTGCCCCATCAATCTTTCATTGACTTTGAATATTACCTCAGTGTACCATGATACTAAGGAATTGAACATAACAGGTATACTGGTAACCGCATCCCCAAATAATAATGTTGCCAACTACAATAGAGATCATCGTTAAACTCTCTCATCTCCTTGTATTCTGCAACCCTCTTTCTATTTCTCTTTAAACTCATATCACCTGCCCTCCTCCACCTATCATATGTAAAGTAAGCTTTTATTGACTATATTACAGCCTGTCATCATGGGTAGATTGGAATAATAACTAGTTTACCCCTCCTCAAAGCATCTTATTTCTTCATAGTCAAGACACAAGTTGTCTTACTGATTGACACTGTCATCTAATAATGAGAAAACCAGACCATAACTGCAGAAGGGATGAGACCCCCTCTGATTACCTTGTTTTGATTTGGACAGTAATCGGCAGGAACAACATAAAAACAAGGGGATGAAGAAGAAAAGGCAAAAGACAAACGGCTGGCACCTCTTGGAGACCATTATCTTCATTACTTGCAATGTCTGCGCCTGTCTGGAACAGATATCGTTTACATCCATCACAGGCACACATGTCACTTGTTCCCTTCAACCACAGAGATGGTCATAAGTCCATAGATGAAGATCAATCACCAAATAATAATTTGCCAACTTTCAACAGCTGCATCTTTATTAACCCCTTGTACTCCATACATGAAATGATAACCCTATTTTTAAGCTGAGAAACTCATGTATACCATTAGACAAAGTGCTTTAAGACATAGGGGCTTCAAAGTATACAAGGCCTTCCTGACATTTCCCATTTGAACCTGGGTGGAGAGTGGCAAAGATAGAATAGCGTATTTTTCCCAAATGATATAGTGCTGTACAATAATCCTAAATCTTGTATTTCATACTTCAATGACTTATCAAATGATCCATATTCACCTCTTCAACAAAGAATGATTTTGATTTTTTTTTCATTCTGATACAAAATATCTTGGTATGCCAATGACTTCAAATAAAAATCTGGTATTTCATATATGATTTTTTTTTACTAAACTTTTTAATGCAAAATTCTTCAGTTCCTTGTTTGATATCCCATACAGACTGTATAAAAAATTTTCAATTTCATACTGACCAGCAAAGTATGCCAGTTGTCCATGATCAAAATGTCCTTTGTTCAACCAGTGTATTTCCATCTGATGGTATCCATAATATCTTGATGTTACTTACGATTGTTTTTGTTAGATGAGGTCGCAAGTGATATTCTTGGCCCTGATCTTATTTCTACATTGACAGCCAACAATCCCAGCTATAATGCGACTATTTATTGTCTTTTTTATGAGCTGAGGTGAAGTAGAGGTCTTCTTCATCATAAAATCTTGAACACAGACTCATCTCAATACAATCTTATGGATCTCACCTGTATTGTGATTATGAATAATGTATTACAGTACTCACATAATATAAGAATAATAATTTTAATTACTTTTTCTCAGAAGGAATTTTCTTTATGTCTGCATTATTATATTGTCTTCAATTGTAATTCAAAAGATGTTTTAAGAAGACCTTGGTAGGTCTACAATACTGGTGATACAACTTGAAAAAGTACAATAATTCAAGGTCAAGATCTTTTTATCTAAGAGTGTGTATAAAAAAAAAGTTTATGATGAACTATATATCATGATTCAATAAAGTTTGACACCTTATCAGAAAGAGATGGATGGATCGACACTGAAGGTGTTTGCCAAAGTAAGATTCTTGTAGCAAACTAAACAGTGAATATTGCTTCATGAATCAACACCAAAGAAGTTTGTTAAACAAGGATTCATGCCTTCTAATACCCCTTTCATAAACCCAATTATGCGGCTAATAGCAGCATAATTTGGTCGTAAAATCAGAGGAGGACCAGAGTTATCCGCATTATTTTTATGCTGCAATTATCCGCATAATAGCGGCATCGGGACCAGATTTTTTACTTTATGAACGCATTTTCAAATAATACGGATAATTGCCATGGTGCGGTCACAAGGTCACCCTTTTCCAACACAACCGCATCGGAGGGGGCGTGTCCAGTTGTCATGACGATTATCCGCCTTTTTCAGGACGGGCGCTCGTAAAAATAGTGCGGATTATTTTCGGAGTTTGCGAACGCAATTTTTATTGAATTATCCGCATTACTCTTAGGCGGCTAATTGGAGGATGGGTTTATGAAAGGGGTATTACTTCACATGTCAATTCATGAGTCAATACTCTACTGTTTGGTCAATAGAGTGTAATTTTACTCTTATGTCATTATGAAGACATAATGAGTTGACATCTCAACAGCTCTATTAAACGGGCATCAAGAATAAATGGCATCCATTAAAATCACCTTCACTCCCACAGATGGCCCACGGATGCAAGGATGAATTCCCAAGACCAGAATCACGCTGGCTGCGGTTGCTACAAACAGGGAGATGAAGCTCTTAGTTGCTATCATAACATGTTTACCTGCATTCCCCTTGCATTTCTTGGCTCCTGCCTGGGCTAAGCCCCGGAAATCCTCCATCATAAATACAAGTCATAGAGGTGCTATTACACATCCCTATCCAGATTGATTGTCTTCCAAAAGCACTTAAAGTAAAGATCCTTGCCTCAAGCTTCACTATCATAGCACTAGCAAATATCATTTATTCATTTTACCCCCTAAAGATATCAATCTCAATTATCTGCACTGGAAATCTAGGTTAAGGAAAGAAAATACAAAGCAAGGTGACCTAATATTTTTATCTTGATGGATCATATGTCAAATAGAATAGAAAAATAGATGCTTTTATTTGATTCCCTTAAACTATATCGCATCATCCATACTTTAAAGTCATCCGGTAGATGATGTGCATGCTTTGATGATATTAATGGCATTCAGCTATATAATGAAACAATTATAAGTGTGGCTGCGTAAAAGTAACAAGATTATCGTTTTAATTGATGATGGCTAAGACAATATCAAAGCTGAAACCATCTCATTTTGTAGATTTTTCAAGCCCCAAATTAGCAGGTAATATAACTTTGTCATGGTCTATTTCGTTCTTTTAAGAGAAGAATACGAAGTCAGGAATATATTTCCCCACCTCCCCCAAGCTTTTTAGATTAGTCTCCCTACAACGGACTCTGTAAGGTTTACAGTTCTTGGAGATATCAGCAATTTCGACCTTAAATCATATTATCAGCTAAATCTTGTTAACTACAAGTATCTATAGTTTTTTTTACTCCAACAAGGAGATGGCAAACAGTGCTGCAAGTTGATATTGTCTAAATCTGGAAATATTGCAAAATCACACACCTCAAAAATCTGAGATAAATGCTTAAATACTAATTCCACATCTCAAGTAGATTACAAACTTATATTTAACCTTTAATAACACTTAAATTGTCCTCAGAAATGAATGCATTCCCATGTTTTCTAAATTTCATGGATTTAAAATAATCCACACAGGCTGTGGTGAATGATCAGCTACATACTGGACTTACATTTTAAACTTAGAGATTTACAATTTGAAAGCTTAAAGATTTGAATTTAAAGTTTTTTTATTAAAAAAATGGAATGTAGGGTTGGACTAATTTATTCCAAATCCCAGTCATATACTTAGAGTTTAGTCTCGGTTAAGCAATGTGCTGAAATACTTATTAATCATTAGCCCACAACAAGGTCTACATAGATTTACTAAAACATAATCAGAAAAGGAAGATTGATGTGAGAGTCTGAAATCAAGCAAAGCCCTGAAAATTAGCAGTTCCAATTAATGCATTATTATATTCTGAAATATATATATACCTACAAAAATTACCAGTCGACTAATCTCTCTGCCCTTGTCTTGGACATGTCTTACACAAAAACTCTTTGAAGTAGGTCAGCTTGTAACCTCAATCATTGGTAGATACCACATTGTCTAAATGTATCAACTGAAAAGCATGCATACAGGCATGTCTAATCTGCAATACTGATCAAACCTAACATAAACAAACTCAACTTTAATACTGCCAACAAAGCTGATCAAACGTTAGATTGTTTTTGTTGATGTTCTCTTGCTGATGATGAGGGTAGCAGACAAATTAGATGACACGGTTGACATGCATGTGTCGCATCTAACACTGCCCGGTATCCGTCATTCCGCCTTCTCCCAAGTGTAGTTATTACCAAGCTCTGTATGATTAGGGGAAAGCGACTCTCCCCTCTCTCTCTAGCAAACATCAATCAAAATTAGGAGCTGAGATCAATGGATGAAGTACAAGGTGTGCAAGCAAATAAACAAGAAAAAGGATAACATACAAAAGGCAATGAATCTGGTCTTCATTTAAAATAGCATTCAATCATTCAAAGAGACACTAAAGTAATAATTCTAATACTAATATGAATATTGCATATTTATTTGGTGCATTACTGTTCACCAACTTTGCAAGGCAGCATTATACAATACTCAGAGGATTAAAAAAATTGCATTGTACCTGTACCCCATTCCTACCTAGTCTGTAGGAACAGACCCTTGGTCTAACCTAGTGAGACTAGATTCTCTGTGTTCTGTGGCTAACTTGTATTTGACACAGACAGAATCTTTGGATTCTAGCCTTTACTCTTCACCTATATGGTTTAATAATATGAGTTTTGATAAACACACCTCTTAGTACATAAATTTATGTTTGTCTCAAATTGTTTCATTTTTTGTGGAATTAATTTCAAAGAGTATATCTCTTCTTTTTCATGTGAAGGGGGGAGGGGGGCAATTTCAAGTGAGGCAATGTGATTATTCATGTTATGTCTAAGTTATATAGCCAAAATGTTATCTATGTTGAGACATTTAATGGTGCATGCTTTAAAGTAATGGTATTTGATCTCATAAAAGTACTAAGTTAAACCAGGGTCTAAATTGGCGATTTTACAGAAGTATTGCACTTATTACTAATTTTAAGCGGGACTTATGAAAATGACCTTAACTATAAACAGGCACAAAAATAAATAATGAGCAAAAAAACTCTTGATCACCAGGAAAAATATTCAACATGAATTTTTTGATTGGTTTTGGTCCCTTTTCCACAATGTCAAATTTTAAACCTTTTTGATGAGCAAGGTAGAGGGAGGGGGCCTTTGTAAGGAGGGAATAAGGGTGTGACCAGCATCTGCTAAGATGTCAATCTAGGCATTATAGCAATAAATGAAAGTGATAGCGGTAGACTCTTTAAGAGTGAAAGAGGCCGTCTGATAGTGGAAAGCTTGGCAAAATTGCCTCTTCGTAAGAGTAAGAAGAAGGAAGCGGCAAAATGAAAGGTGTGAATCCAAACACCCTTGAGTGGTAGAATTCTGGAATGAAAATTTGACCCAGATACAGTGGCTTGTGTTTCATGACAATATCATACAATTTGGAGGCTAACCAATTACAATATGAAGGGACTTAAAATTGCTGTTAAAGGAAAAGAAGAAAATGCATTTTACTCTACTTCAATGAACACTGCAAAAATATCAGAATGCCTAAGTGCAAGCAAACATGTTTTGGTGCATCTGAATAATTCTCAAATCAAATTCATACAAAAAACAGAGGAAATCTTTAAGCCATTAAGATATCGTACAACATAAATCTTTAAACAATTTTTCTAAAAACCTATTGCTCTTTATGAACATTAATCAAATCACAAAATTAATGTACAAGTGAAAAAAAAACTTAATGAATAAAAATCAATAACTTCCTTCCTGATAAAATCAGGCCCAATTTAGCATGGAGTGATTGTAAGAAGCCTTTTGAATAAGTCAAGACTACAGGATGGATGAGATGAAGAATATAGCCAAAGTAAGACCCAAGGGAGGTACCTGATTTATTAGATGTGTCTTTGTGTATGCAGGGCATTGTCCAAACTAACCTAGATAAATAAATTCCCTGTAAACCCTTCTTTAACTTATCTTTCAACTTTAAAGTCATCTATTTAACCCTTTAAATACCAGGTTGTTGTTTTTTTTACTCATAGATTTTAAACCCTCACACCTTAAACACACAGAGAATTTTAAGGAATATGTGTACACTCTGATTTCTGAAGCGTCAAATTTGACCTGCGTATTGCGCTAGGTGGGGAATACACTCAGTTTTAATTCAAAATTACTCCTTTATTAATAACATTTGCTCTAAATTGAGTGATTTTTACACCATCTGAGTCACTCTAATTCAAAATAGAGTTGATTCCTAGTGAAATAAGAGTGTAAAACATATACATTACTCAAACATCCTACTTTTTTTTAAATTGAATTTTGTAAAATTACCAATATATATCGATACATTATCCTGCATGTGACATTCTGTATTCAAGACACAACTTAAGAGCTACCTTTTTTATATATGGTAATGAAAACTGAAATTGGTCGAACTGCTAAAATGATCAAATATTTTAATAAAGTTTCAGTTATTTTACTTGTAGTTAAGTTTTAAATAAAAAAGGAGTTATTAATATTCATAATCTTGAATTATCATTTTTGTTCCCATCTGAACTTTGTAGATTTTAGTTCAAGCATATATTAATGGAATTTTTTTTCTCTTAATTTGGTTAGGGTAGTAAGAAATGGGTTCTCAGACCATGAGTAAAATAATTTGAGATATATCATATAGCACCCAAGGAAGAGCCATCAGTTATCCATAAAGTTGTGCGTAACTTCCACACAAGCTTCAAGAAACGGCCTCTTATACTGATCTGTGTTGGTAGTTATTTGATATAAACCTCATTTCTTTACTCGAAATGAACTGACATCAACCACCATCATTTCCATTTTCTATCAAATAGTTTGACTGTTGACAACATTGATCAAATAACTTACTCTAAAAACCCCATTATTTTCTACTTTCCTGCCTGCCCCTATCTGGTTCTTTGGATCCATGTACAGCATGAGTCTCTTAGAAAAAGTCTATTGGGAATGATAACATATTGCCATTCTGAAAAAGGAGGTTAATTTCTTTCTTTTGAGAATTCTCGCACTCTGCTAAGGGAAGAAAAACCAGGCTAACAAATGTTGAAACAAGGTTTAACATCTGGCATCACTGGTTTATTAACTCTTGCAGAAGCTGTTCTCTGATACTCCATGGTTTCATCTTTCTAATATGTAAAGAATACCGTTTTTTAGCTCACAGCAATGCATTCTCCTGCAACTTGTTGGCTTGTGAAAATAGAAACCAAAGAAGAATGTCCAATCAGTGGATAATTGGTGGTACTTTTTGAAAGCTGATACTGAATGTTTGACAGAATTCCAACTGAGAGGGGCATCCTTTTATCAGAATACCAGAGAAGAGTTTGGGGAAGCATCGCAGAGTGAGATCTGGAGATGTTGCATGAAACTTACAAACCAAAATTTAAGAAGAAATTAAAGATAAATGCTAGTTGTGGGAAAGATTTCAAAATGAGTGTGTATAGAATGCAATCAGATGATTACCAAATGACCTATTAAAAATAATTTATGTGCCAAAGGATTCTGTAAGAAATTGTGTAATTGCTGAGAAACTAGCAAAACAAGCATGAATTTTTAGTACGATGTTGGGTCTCCTTCCAAGCAATAATAATAAACTGTCCCATATGTACTTATTTGTGTTGGTTATCTTCAGTGTGGTTGTTTTTCAGCTTGGTTTTCATGGTTTCACAAAGTTCAGTTAAAGGGAAAGTTCACCCTGAAGAAAAAAAGTGAAGTAAAATACCAGGGGTTAAGAAAGTCATTGGAATTTTAAGTTTCCAATTTGTGATATCTTATATGAGCAGGTACTAGAAGGTTACACTTTGTAATTCCGAAGCTTCGTAATTCTGAAACTCGTAAATTGCATATACCTCGATGTTTGTTACTCTGAAAATGAAAAAGGGTTTGTTGATCCGAACATCTGTGGCGTTATTCTGAAGGTTCATTATTCTGAAGATTTGTTATTCCGAAGGTTTGTTAATCCGAAAACCAAATAGGGTTCGTTATTCCAAAAGTTAATTAGTCCGAAAACGAAATAAGGTTCTTTATTCCGAAGGCTCGTTACTTTGAAAACGAAACAGAGTTTGTTAATCCGAATATGAAATAAGCTTCATTATTCCGAAGGTTCATTAATCCAAAAATGAAATAATCTGTGGCGAAACAGGAAAACTGGAAGGGCAAGCGTGGTAGAGGGGGGGTATAAACACTGTTGCTGTTCAATTTTTATGAGGATGGGAAAGAAGGGGCGCAGCGGATCATATTTCCCTTGTGGGGCGGGGGGCAAAAGCCAAAGAGGGGACTTTTATGTCAAAATGGGTATTTTGGTGATATTTTCACCATGATATTATCATCTGTGTGAATTCGTTGTCTGTTTTTGTAGTAATTACATTGAGCTAAGCCATTCTATGAAGTGATTTCTGATTATTATTATAAGATAAGTATTTAGGCCTTTTTTATGCTGTTTGGAAAAATTTTCGAATCTGAAGTTCAAAAACTTACTTTTTGGTAAATTAAGGGGGGTAATTAGGCCCTACTATTAAAACATCCTCGCAAGATGTTGCGAGCACTAATCACAAGCTCACACTTTTTGACATTTCAATAAGAAATGAAAATTCATCATTCCGAGCATTTCTTGTAATCACAAATAGATGTGTATCGAACTAAAGAATTAACGCGAGCATGAAGTGCGAGCTGAGAATTTTAATATACTGACCAGAAAAGGATCCTGTTAAGGACTGCATTTAGTGACTCATGACCTTATTTCATTTTCAGATTAATGAACTTTCGAAATTACAAACCTTTTTAATATTCGAACTTTCAGAATAATGAATCTTCGGAATAACGAATGTAACCCTCTATATCTTATATAAAATGCATAACTTTCAATTTTAAAATGATTCATGATATTTTTTTCCTTTCAGGGTGTGAAATAATTTGTCTGTTATTTTGTTGATAGGTAGAATAAAAACTAGTTTCATTTTTTTTTCTTTTTAGAAAATGAGTTTCATCAATATTTTTATTACAAGATATATGGGAAGCTGCACTCATATTACTTCACATATAAAACAACTAGAATTATAACAACTTGTTAAATCTTTGATGGTTTTTTCTCAAACCTTCACTGATGCTTTTTATTTTTAATAAACTTTTGTCAGGTAAACTTCCCTTTTAATGTAACCATACCAGATCTAAATATACAATGATAAAGTGACAATTAAACCTTAGTTTTATAGACTTTCTGTGAAATCAGACACTGCACCTACTTTTATTTATCTGTAAGCCCATCTGTTTGGATTAAATTCAAATTGAACTATTTTTTTATATACAAATTTGATTGCAAAGCTTAGTATTCATTATGGACTTTGTCCTAAAAAACCTCCTTTTTTATTTCTCCCCAGAAATATTCCAATTCAGTTCTTGGATTAATCTAAGTATTTTGATCAGCAAAAAAATATTACTAAAGTCATATTAATTAAACACTAAGCAATGTACTTTACCAAGCAAATGTTTACCAACAAGCGAGGTGACTTCGCACTGGCATTGCAAACTAATTCCCATTTATCACATTGCAACAAAACACTATATTGTTATTCTGCATAATTCTGAAGAAAAAAAAAACAATTATTTATTAGGACTCTCAATTGTTTGTTTCAGGGGGGTGACTTACATCTATGGTAAAAGAATTCCTAAAATACTCCTTTTTCTGAATTAAAGCAATGAATTGAACACACATGTTTCCATACCCATATTCTAGCATGTACTCTAATATTATAGGAAATCAAAGTAATTTGATCCCATACTTGTTTTAAACATATTCGTCTTTATTTCCAATCTTTACTTGTGAGACTTATTACAACCATCTGTCTCATCTAGCAATGATAGTTTATTGTATTTAAAAAAAACTTTAAACTCTTACTTTGGAGATCCAACTAAGAACATAATTGAACCCCAATTTATGACCAGGGGAGGAGGTGTTTCACATAGATTTTAAGATGACTTAAGAGTCGCATTTAAATGCCTAGTTGCGTGCGTTATAAAAGGCAAGACAGCATGGGTCAGATCATGCCAAGAGGACGCGCACTACTGTATATTAATCAATAAGATTGCGCGTTGAATATCATAAACAAGTCGGCATTTAAGTGCGACTCTAAGTCATACTTTGTGAAACACTCCCCTGGATAATAATACTAAGAAATGAAGAGATATGGTTTGGTGCAGTCTGAAGCTGACAGGAAAGGGTTTGAATTGAGCCTGAAGCAAGGTACCTCACTGTTTCAAAACCATTGCATCACTCTCTCTTATGCACATTCACGATGTTATCGATTAATGGCACAAACTTAAGAAAGTGGCAGGGATTTATAGCTGCAGGACATTGCTTGATGCACAGGGAAAGGTGCTTGAGAATCTGAAGAGACCGGTAGTACAGAAGGGCAATGTACTTGAAGGAGAAAACTAGTCAGGTAAAAAAATATGCATGTTCTATGGTTTGACTAAGTACCAAGCTTATCCAGTTTTAAGTTTCCTAGGAGGGTGGATTCTTTGAAAGAAAAGGTAAAATGTGAAATTAAAAAGAAATGAATATAGAAATGAAAGGAATTATAGAGTGGGATTATTCTCAACAGGATTAGCAGGGGAAAGAAAACCTTGTTTTTACATGAAAAGAAACAAATTGATGTTCTCATCAGAGGCCTAGTTGCACAATACGTTGCAATTAAACAACACTCAACAAATCAAATGTAATTTGACATTAAACAAACCAGGGGTGTCCACTTGAGGATCGTATTTGTTGTGTTTTTTAAGAAGTTTTTACAATAATGCAACTCTTAGTGAAATGGGCCTACATTGTGTGTTTCAGGAGTGCAGTAAAGATGGATTTAAGAAACTGATTCTGGCAACAAAATTAAACAAGTGGAGCGCCTCTGGCTGTCTCACCTGCATCGCGCGATTCAATATAGCAGCAGTGCTGACTTTGAAAACTACTATAAAATAATTATTCAAAAAAACACCATTCATATAATGATAAAATACTACGTTCATTGACAATAAATGACATTTGACCTTGACCATGCGACCTAAGACTTGTCAGTGATACTTGATTACCCCTATATTCACATTTGGAAGTAATGACAGCAATCTAATAATTACCTCCAAAATGGCCACATTTCAATGACATTAAATGACCTTTAACTTTGGTCATGTGACCTTATGTCCAAGTTTTATGAACTAGATCCATACACTTTCAGAGTTATGATGGTTATTCAACAAAAACCCCTACATGGCCAAAGTCCATTGACCTTTGACTTTGGTCATGTGACCTGAAACTCGCACAGGATGTTCAGTGATGCTTTATTACTCTTATGTCCAAGTTATATTAACAAGACCAATACACTTACAGAGTTATGTTGTTTATTCAACAAATACCCCACCATGGCCAAAGTTCATTGATCTTAAATTACCTTTGACCTTGATCGTGTGACCTGAAACTCGCACAGGATGTTCAGTGATACTTGATTACTCTTATGTCCAAATTTCATGAATCAGATCCATAAACTTTCAAAGTTATGATGGTAATTCAACAAATACCCCCAACATGGCGATAGTTAATTGACCTTTGACCTTGGTCATGTGACCTGATATATTCGCACAGGATGTTCAGTGATACTTGATTACTCTTATGTTCAAGTTTCATGAATCAGACCATAAACATTCAAAGTTATGATGGTAATTCAATAGATACCCCCAACTTGGCCAAAGTTCATTGACCCTAAACGACCTTTGACCTTGGTCATGTGACCTGAAACTCCGGCAGGATCTTTAGTAATACTTGATTAACCTTATGTCCAAGTTTCATGAACTAGATCCATATATTTTCGAGGTTATGATGGCATTTCAAAAACTTAACCTTAGGTTAAGATTTTGATGTTGATTCCCCCAACATGGTCTAAGTTCATTGACCCCAAATGACCTTTGGCCTTGATCATGTGACCTGAAACTCAGGTAGGATGTTCAGTAATACTTGATTAAGCTTATGTCCAAGTTTCATGAACAAGGTCCATGTACTTTCTAAGTTATGATGTCATTTCAAAAACTTAACCTTTGGTTAAGATTTGGTGTTGACGCCGATGTCGAAAAAGCGGCGCCTATAGTCTCACTCTGCTATGCAGGTGAGACAAAAAAACATCAATGAATATAATGCTAAACATCCAAATGAATACGTTTATTCATACATTCTCTTGTGCCCACACTAGGTACATTACAACTAATACAACTATAAATCAAATGTTAATACATTTTGTTTGCTCTAACAAAAATTGAAAAGTAAAATTTGTCTCAATTCAGGATGGTAAAGAATTTTTTAACAATCAGGACAATGACTGATTCATTATGACATTTGTTTATCAAGCTTCCACATTTTCATTTCACAAAGTCTATCATCTCCAATAAAGGTTCAGCCCATTTACCCACTTTAAACCATGAAATCAAATAACATCATGTCCATCAACGATTAATCAGGAATCTGTGAAACACATAAACTCAGGTGTAGCGTGTGTCAATTCTCCAGAGGAATTTATGAAGAAAAAAAAAAAGAGTTCAAGGGCTACCCTGGACATCCAGGCAAGGAACCCCTGTCATCGTCTATGACGCAAATGGCATCATTGAGTTCATAGAGTCGAAAAAAACATACAAGAACCACAACTACCAGCACCACCACCTTGACCCTAGGTGGGTTTAACTTGATCTTGCATTGAAGACAGTATAGAGACAGAGCAATCGAGGTATCCATCCTATCATATTGGGTTGAGTTAGCCTTCTGAAAATTAATTTGATGCCTTAACAGTCTTCATATCCAGGGGCCACGCTGGAATTATCAAGATTTGATTTGACGCAATTATCTGTCCTTACAGGGGCGAGGCCCTGTTCCGTCTTGATTAGATTTTATTGACTTCTTATACAGGCCCAGGCTCGGGAGAAATGGATGTCCATGTGAAGACAATTCAAATACAAAGTAAAATGAGATTAATGAAAGTATACCCCCCAAAAATGAATTAATAATGGAAGTGGCTAACAAACAGAATAATGTACTTACTTGCAGCTGTGATAAGATATCCTGATTCTACCATTTGTTTTACAAAAGCAATAAAAATAACTCTTCAAGAATACTTTACATCTTTGATAGATTTTTTTTTTTTTTTAAATAAAGTACAAAAGGAAAATTACTAAATATGAGTGTTCATGTCCAGAACTACTAGCAGTCTGGTCTTTTAACATAAAAAATACCCTTCTTGTGGACACGGTGGACAAAAGCGTTATTTTTTTTCTCCAGACCTTTGTTTATGTATAAGAATTAAAAATAGGGATCGCAAAAGCAATATTTCATTTTCAGTAAAATTCCATAAAGGTTAATAATAACAAAATCAATAAAATGGAGATTGAGGATTAAAAATCAAATACTACAAAATAAATATATAAAAAGTGTAATAACAGAGATTCATTAGATATGAATAGCGAAGTATTCAATGCAAAATATGGTATTTATTTCACTGGTAGAATTGTTGCAATAAATGCCAAAGTGGCAAACTACGATGCATGAGAAAAAAATACTTAGCATCCTTACAAAATCCAAAGCATCCAAGAGATCTTCAGGGACAATGGCGACTCAGACTTATACCCCTTTCATAAACCCAATAAAACCCAATTATGCGGCTAATAGCAGCATAATTTGGTCGTAAAATCAGAGGAGGACAAGAGTTATCCGCATTATTCTGATGCTGCTATTATCCGCATAATAGCGGCATCGGGACAAGATTTTGAGTTTATGAACGTATTTCCAAATAATGCGGATAATTGCCATGGTGCGGTCACAAGGTCACCCTTTTCCAACACAACCGCATCGGAGGGGGCGTGTCCAGTTGTCATGACGATTATCCGCCTTTTTCAGGACGGGCGCTCGTAAAAATAATGCGGATAATTTTCGGAGTTTGTGAACGCAATTTTTATTGAATTATCCGCATTACTCTTAGGCGGCTAATTGAAGGATAGGTTTTATTGGGTTTATGAAAGGGGTATTAGGTCACCATCTGGTCATCAACTACTCTACAGACCAATGGGATATTCACTTTCAAAAAGTCATATAATACCCCTTTCATAAACCCAATAAAACCCAATTATGCGGCTAATAGCAGCATAATTTGGTCGTAAAATCAGAGGAGGACAAGAGTTATCCGCATTATTCTGATGCTGCTATTATCCGCATAATAGCAGCATCGGGACAAGATTTTGAGTTTATGAACGTATTTCCAAATAATGCGGATAATTGCCATGGTGCGGTCACAAGGTCACCCTTTTCCAACACAACCGCATCGGAGGGGGCGTGTCCAGTTGTCATGACGATTATCCGCCTTTTTCAGGACGGGCACTCGTAAAAATAATGCAGATAATTTTCGGAGTTTGTGAACGCAATTTTTATTGAATTATCCGCATTACTCTTAGGCGGCTAATTGGAGGATAGGTTTTATTGGGTTTATGAAAGGGGTATAAGTTAGCAGTAGATTATCAGGTATTCTGCAAGCTTTTTTACTTTGTATCCATAGTAAAATTATTCATTATTGATATGCTTTTCATAAATTGAATTTCAATTCATATTCCCCAAAATCATGCAATTCATGTGATTATTAAGCTGCATGATATTACAATGCTGGGGCAAGGACATGAAAGTGAATAGAATGACAGAGTAACTAAGAAGTAGTTTACATATCAACACAATATTATATGGCATTAAAAAAAGAAAAGAAATCAAAGAGCTGGTGAAAGATTTGGAGAACTGGAAATTTGTTGCTTTTTTTTATTTGTCAAGTTCTCCAGAATGACTTAAAGTAACATATCATTCAGTTATTGTAATGAATGCATGTATCATCAGCAGTCATCCAAACCGTCGTATCACACATATCGTCGGCGGTCATCCGAACCGTTGTATTAGTCAATTTTGGTTCCAAAAATCTGATTTTGAGATTTTTACAGAAAATGAAAGCACAAGTCCCACTCTATTCAGAACTACATTTTTAGGCAGCAATTTATTTTGTTTTCTGAGATATGAGAGGATTTTCATGGCGATGCCATACAAACTTTTAATAAAATTCGCAAATCCCATTAGAAACATGTACAGTAACAGAGTGATACAACGTTTTGAGTGACCACGATTTCAATGCGGGCGTTCTACCAAACCGTCATAATGCCACTTGGCACTGCATTGACTTTGCACGTGAAAAGTGATACAACGTTTTTAATGGTGTTTTTGTACAGGGAAAATCTAAGTCACTCAAACCGAAATTACAAACATGTAGCTCTTTTGCCATATTTTCTCGGGTCCTTACTTTTGTGTGAAAATAAAGATACCAATGTCAAGCAATTTTCTTGGTCATTCCAACCATGTATTTTTCAAGCAATGAATAAGTTGTAAGGCTGGGGAACTAAGTGTGAAAATCATAGTAAACTTTGAAGTCCATTTTCTCTGAAATGGGTTTGCACCGTCGTATGTGTGATACGACGGTTCGGATGACCACCGACGATATGACATTGCAAATCCACACTCTGTTCCCCAGCCTTATGACATTTTCATTGCAAGAGAAATACATGGTTGGAAAGACCAAGACAATTGTTTGAAATTGTCATATTTATTTATGCACAAAACCAAGAATCACAGAAAATATTGCAAGAGAGCTACATGCTTGTAATTTCGGTTGAGCAGTTTAGATTTTCTGTTTAAAAACACTATAGGGGATACCAAAACCCTGATCATGATTTTTAAGTGCGCTATCAAGCAAAATGTTGTAACGCTCTTTCACGTGCAAAGTAAATGCAGTGCAGATACAACGGTTTGGCTGACCGCACATTTGCATATTAAGTGCGTGCAGTTGTTGTTTGCCTTAACGTTTTCAATGGGATTTGTGCATTTTATCAAAAGTTTGTATGGCATCGCTATGAAAATCGTAACATATCTCAGAAACTAAAATAAATTGCTGCCTAAAAATTTAATTATGTAGGGCTTGAAGTTTCATTTTAGAACGGCAAAGATCTCAAAATTGATTTTTTGCACAAAATTGACTGATATGGCGGCCGACGATATTACAGCACTTAAAATGTTGATCAAAATGAAAGAGGATAGAACAAATACATAAAGACTGTTGATAAAATTAATACACAAAACTTGAAACAGGAAATTAACTCCCAGGTCAGTGAATATATTCTACTAGCTTTTGAATTTGTATCCATTGTGGAATTGACATGGCATTCATACATTATTGAAATTGAACTCAAATGCTTTGCAAATTTGAAAATGAGGGCAGAAAGTCCTCCAAGAGACCAAGACATTAATACACATATACATTTTGTTAGGACATGGAAATCAATAGAATGAGAGCAAGTATGGGCAAAATAAATCTAAAGATCCACATACTTTATGAAATTCAACTTACACAAATTCTCAGCTGAATGCAGTCAAAAAGTATGCCTCTGCCATTTATAGTACACACCAAACTTATCAAATTGTAAAATGACAGATATGACTTTTGCCCTTATTACCCCAAAAATGTCAGATCATATTTCTCACACATATGCATACAATGTACATAAGCAAATTCTGACTTTGATCAATTAATTGGTTGATTCAGACATCACTTGCGAAACAAGATTTTTCAAAATATTTCAATATGACCTCAGTGACCTTTCAACCTATCACCCTATAACTAACTTCCTCTCCTTCTATCTCCTTCTTCCCCTCCCCTCTCCCATACACACTCTCTATCTCTTTCTGTTTCTTTATCCAACAAGTGGAGCGCCTCTGGAAGTCTCGCCTGCATTACGTGATTCAATATAGTGCTCAGCAGTGCCGACTTTAAAAACTATTATAATTATAAAATAATTAAAACACCATTCATGTAATGATAATACTACGTTTGGCCTAAATGACCTTTGACCTTGGTCATGTGACCTGAAACTACGGCAGGATGTTCAGTAATACTTTATTAGCCATATGTCCAAGTTTCATGAACAAGGTCCATATACTTTCTAAGTAATGATGTCATTTCAAAAACTTAACCTTCGGTTAAGATTTGATGTTGACGCCGCCGCCGTCGGAAAAGCGGCGCCTATAGTCTTGCTTTGCTATGCAGGCGAGAAAAAAATTCCTCGATTTCATTTTTAATCTCACTTTACCTACCCTCTCCCTCCTTTTTTTTCTCCATCCTCAACATCATCATCATCACCATCGTCGTCATCCTTATCATCATACTTTTTTAATCTTCTAAATTCTTTGCTATGATTTCAATACTGATGCCACATTGAAATTAGAATGGCAGGAAAATGTAAAATTAATCTAGTCCCTGAAATACAATGTTCACTTACTTTTGATTTCCATTCCTTTGTACAATTAAAAAAAAAATGTTAAGCAAATTTCTTCATGTATAGTAACGAAAGTAGGCTTAACCACACACTTCTAGTCAAGTGGGATTGCAAGCTGTCAATGCAAACTTATTAAAAAAGATTATTCTATCGTCATTACAACAAAGTCTCAATTATCAACTGAAGCAACAAAAAATTACTGACCCTGTGAGTATTTGTGGTGAATCATTTTCTTTTGTTTTCAAACTGTTAAGGAAATGGTACCTGGTAAACCACAATGGCAGATTGCTCAAATTTATTTCAATCAAAGGGGGAGTAATTTACATGAAATACTACAATGAAAAAGGTTTTTGATGGTGCGAGAAGCAAACAGCTATACATAAATTCATTTCATGCATTCCAATTTCCAAGCACCTGTTATCACTTTTTTTTAGATAAGTAAGTTCGTAACTACTAGTGGTCAAAGCAGTGCACAGGGTTAGAGATAAGAAATCATGTTTAATGACTCCTAATTGTTTTTTTTACAATGACAGTACAATATCATATTGCTTATTTTGTGTGGAACATAACATGAGAGTTTATATCTCAGAAATGATTATACTATTAATGCTGAACACCCCCAACAAACTAACATTTAGAACCAGGTCAATAATACACTGACTTCAATGGGGCTAATTACAGTCATATCTATGGCCCCCATGGACTAATTCCCACCAAATTTTGGTAGTGGGGGTTTTCATCATGTTCTACCAAAATATGGTATCAAAAACACTGAAATGCTAAAAAAGGTTTTTTGTGATGTCATCACTTTGGTAATTATGATTGCTTCTCCAGAAAGTGATATTAAATAGTACAGTAAGAACTAAGAAGGATAGTGTAAGGTATGATGAGTATGATAAGTAAACTGACTGTTCAAACAATACACACATAAAAGGTAACTGGGAAAATTGTTAAAGCAATTTTTCATCAACACTAACTTCTCCTCATTTCAAGACTTAAGTACTGTACAGTTTGACTCAGGAAGTGTCAACTTGAAGAATTCTGGATATTCAAACAAGAAGGTGGCTATACATTGACATATAATTGAAATCTCTATTGCATTCACAATGTCAAAGCAAAAAAACATGCATAGCTCTGCAGAAATGCCAATCAAAATGCACTTTTCATAATTTTAATGATTCTTTTGAGAGAATTATTGTTAAGACTGATGGGAAAAAGCTTGAATTTCATAATTCTTTTAAAATAAATATTTATGACAACTGTGTATGGGATAAAAACAATGTCAGCTGAACACAAGCTTAAAGGTGCAATGCTCCCCTGAGACATGAGAGTCAAATGCCCTCACAACCTGAGCTGGGGTTTTAAACAGCCTACTTGTATCAAAATTAACAAAATAATTGGCACTTGACACAGAAGGTCTCTTTGGTTAAACCAATATATCTTATCTAAATATGTTATTTAGTACATTATCGGACAAAATGACAGAAACTCATCATGTTTGATGCATATAATCATTGCTACTCTCATTGTGATTCTATGGGAATGCCTCATCAAAACTTTCCTATGTAAATGTAAATGATGTAAATGTAAGTAGGTCAGATGATACCTTTCACTCTCTAATCATATAGTGTGAAGTAATAAATAACCCATTAAAAAGGTAATTAACCTTTCTCTTGTAATTACTTTTCTACAAATACAAAAGCGCCCTATGTGGCTTGCAGATAGTCTGTGTTAATCATAGTTATAGTTAATAATTCAACTTGAAAAATGCTTTCAAGGATCAAGAAATATTTAAAGGCATTTAGAAACTTTGACAGTTATTCAAAATCAAATCACAAATTGAGCAAATGCTGTTATCACAATTGCTAAAGTCAGATAGAAATCACCTGGGTTTTACAGGCCAAGCATCTACAATATAAAATTCATGTCACAATGCTACCACACCATACCACACCAATTTAGAAGGCATGTACCTGCTTGATGTTATCAGGTACTGTCCACCATGTATAAAAAAAAAACTCAATTATTTCTTGCTTTTTAATTACTGCCATTTTTCTGTAATTTACAATCTCAAAATTGACTACTTTCAGATAAAGTCGATCCATTCCTTTAAAGACATTGAAAAAAAATCAAAGCCAATGAAAACAAAATAGTTATCACCAAAAGCATGAACATAATCAAACAGGGTACTATGTGACTTCTAAATGCTATCACCTTTAGCCTATATCGGGTCTCTTTCGGTATACTAATTACCTTTTCATTTCCCATGATGTATAAAGTAATAGAACCATTGGCAGTATGCCCAATTTGATGATCTCATTATCAACATAATTAGCAATGACTATCAAGGAAATGTAACCAAAGATAATCATAAAAAAACATCAGAAAGTTTTGAATAAAGAGCTCATTGCTTTAGTTTCTGCTTTGGGAAAAAAGAGATGCGTATCAGAGCTTTCCTCCTCTCTGCTTTTGTTTTTTTAGTTTTTCTATGTTGCTTTACATTGTCTTTTTAGCCCTGGGAACTGAAGGCAACATGTTGGAACATGTTTTATAGGTTAAAGGCCATGAAGGAATGAATCACAATGACCATGCATTCATCATGGCTATGAGCCATTCTCAACATACTTTTTTTCCCTATCCAGAATACAGAAGGTGGACGGTGGCATGATGGATGCATGAAATATGATACACTTGTAATATCAGTCTTTGACAGGAAGCTGTAAAGAGTGGGAAGTGGTTTCCTGTAACCTTTTACTCCTGTAAATGATCTCCTCTTGTGGTTTATGCAACACATATAGCTATCATGTTAGTCTCAAACACATAGGGGTCATGAACTCATGTTGAAAATCTTATGAAGATTCGGTCTCCACTACGGAGGGGATTGGATGACATGAAGAAATGAACCAAAATAAGACCAAAATAAGCCCTTCTCAAATCAGATAAATTATGTAGTTCGGATCCATCCAAGACTTTTTACTTTACAACTCTTTAGAATTTAACTTGCAATGTATACTGAAGATCATGGCTATATACAATATGGAATTCTTTGCTTATTTGAATTTGGTCTTATCATGAAGCTTAGTTAGGTACACCTGGTTTAGTCACAGTTGGGATTAAGTAAGTCCCAAACAGGACGCTAGGGGTTACACATAGGGTGTCATGACTAGATTAGGTGTAAAAGGTAAATGTATGACTCATTGTGTCCATAAACTATGATTCATGCATTCATTAAAACACATTTTAATGATGAATGATAAGGTAGGGTACATGAATGTGTGATGATGTAATGATGAGACGCAGGATACTTCAAGGCAAGTTTTGATTTGTTTTGAAAACTTGATAGAAGTATAAGAGAAATGTTTAATTTTGGAGAATGCTTGAAAAATCACAAAGCACAATTCCTAATGCACACTAAACGCACAAACCAGAGAACATTAATATACAAAATAATATACTTAGATGATAAGATTCTGTATGTGAGTGGCGTAGATATGATTTGATTTCTCTTACACATGTCATATTTATGTAACAATAAAACATTCACTTAAGTTTACTTTATCAACATTTTTTACTATGAAAATAATAATAATCATTGAGTAGACAAAACTATTAACAAGATTTAGCATATATTGATGTTTCATGGTGCATTATCATTTTAGGTTGGTATTATTCTTCTCTTAAATCATATTGACGACTGACTTGGTTGAAGAAATGAAAATTTCATGTTATCAATTAGAAAATGATCTGCTAAAGATATAAACATAGGGGTGTTGCATACTAATGGAGAAGTTCCAGGACTTTAAACCACAAGGTCTAGGATTCAAACTTCACCATACACCTCGGCTGAAGAAAAAACAAATTTCATGTTATCAAATTAAGAGAAGATCTGCTGAAGATATGAACATAAAGGTGTTGCGGACTAATGGAGAAGTTCCTGGACATTAAACCACAAGGTCTAGGATTTCAAACTCCATCAAACACCTCTAGAATCACTTAGAGTTCCCCTCCCCCTTCTATCTGACAGCATTTAAAAAAATAACCAAGATAAAAACATATCTTATATTGTGTGTTTGATGGGTAATGCATGTCTTGTTAGAAATAATCTATTCTCATTTCAATAATAGGTGATCCTAGGACCTCTTTCTCAAGGGAAGAATGCAGTCATATTTACATAGAGAAAAACAATGTAAAAAAAAATGCAGAGTTAATGTAACTTATAAAACAGATGCAAACACAAATCATTAGCTTTATTTCTATTTACAATGGATCATTTCTAAAAGGATGAAATAAAGATTATCATCTATTCACTATCAAATATTGAGGGAAAAACACATTTGATTGCATTTGAGGTTATTCCACTAAAATACACTATTGATACAAGTCATTGAACTACATCTATGAGGCCAACAGATCAATACATACATGCAGTTTAATATTTGACTCATTCATAACAATCTTTTGTTGAATGGTTTTCATACTTCTTAGACAATCAATCAATATTGAACAGGGGATATACTCCTCTTTCATGATAATCTTCCTATTTTATGTTTTTAGTCAAGGTAAAATGTTAGAGATTAATTGAATTAAACAATTGAAATCATGAAAATGATATATTCATTTAAGATGTACTCACTTCCGTATGATTTATAGAATTCTTGATTTTGATTGTTCATTAGGATAACTAAATATTTACAAAGCACACATTATGAGTATGAAATTTGATTTGATCTTCTTTTCCAGATTTCAAATAAAATTGTCCTGACATGGGCATTGTGATAGAACCTTCATGATTGTTCTGTTTTTTTAACAGATGCCAAAATGATTTAATCATAATGGACAAGGAAGACTAATACTCAAAACCCAAATTGCCAAACAAGACAATAGAACTATTGTTCTACCTGACTTGCAAACTTCTCCATTTCTCTGTTCGTAAAATATTACAGCAGGAATAAGAGAAGGTGAACTTGCTATTACCCAGACTGCACTTTTTTTTAATTCTTAACCATTAAAAATCATCCATAAAATCAATATAAAACTAAAAGTCTTCTCTTACATGATTCAAACTAACTCCCATTCTTCTACATAAGACATTGTTATGTGCATAATTTATGATGAAAAGAAGTGACTGTTTTATAGCTTTATGGCAGATATTGAAAAAAAAAAAAAGTAAGCCCATCCATTGCATCAAAAGTTTGATAGGGTTTTCTTTGATAGATTATAGGCTTTCCCATAAAATATTCAAAGTAAAGGTCAGATGAAGAGGACATGACTTATACAATGCTTATCAAAAAAGTTTACACTTGGAAAAAGTCCTATAAAATTATACATTTGTAATATACTGAAGATTTTTCCACATTTTAACATTGTTACAGACCCATTCAAGCAAATGACGATGTAACTGTCGACAAATATTACCGCTTGAGTGAGCACCACTTACTTTTGAAAAGTTAGTAAAAAATGATTTGCGCAGAACTTTGAAATAGTTATGCGAATAAAAGTAGACCTTAATCATGAAGAACACATGGAGTTTAGCTAGTAAAATTGATTTGAAATATCTTTTACCTTTTTTAACTTGTTTCTTTGCCCAAAACACTTCGAAGAGTGCCATTGCGCCCCACCCCACTCCCCCACACACTGAGGCCATCGTGACGATATTTGCTTTACACTGAGCTGTGATTTACATGAAATGGCTTAGACTTGATTTTCATTGTCAAGCTTGGGAAAAGTGTGGAGAAACAAGTATTAAATGAAAAATGAAATGTAAACCCACTTTACATGATAAAAAACTTAGTGAAAAATGTTGGAGATGTCTGATATAAGCTTTTGTTTCATGTCCTCAGATCCAGCTGGCACAAAAAGGGTAAAGTTTGTGCTTACTAAGTGTTAAAATTTTAAGTTGGGTGGCAAAATGTTTACAAAATGCTTGCATGTAGCCGTTTGATTTCAAATGACTCAAAGTGCAAGGGAAATGTATGAGAAATGTTTCGCAGGGTAAGTTTGATTTCGCCTTTTCACCTTGACACAGCGTGAAAACAAGAATTTCTGCGCAAACAGATTTCTGCGAGCTTTACAAAAATGGACAGTGCTCACTCAGGTATAACATTCTGTCAAAATTTTACTCCATTGGATAGACGAGACCCAAACCCAAGAATGTATGTGAAAAAATTACCCACATGTTGTATATTTTTTAATTCCCAGGGCTTTTTCAAAGTGTAAACTTTTTTTTGATACGCACTGTATAAGCTTCTATATTATACTTTACATACCAATCTTGCATAAAAGACTGTTGTTGTGCATAAAAAATGATGTTTTGACAGTATTGATTTTCAACAAATCATAGTATTGTAACCATGGTAACCAAGCTAAGCATGTTGGAACATGTTATATGCTGAAAAGAAATCTTTAAACAATGGAAAGATATACACTCTGCAAAAAAGTTCTTGGACACTTAGAAAACTTAAAATATTTCATATAGATATTGGATTAAAGGCAAATTATTTACATGTCAACATGACCAAACAATGTTCCTCTTCCAGTATGACATGACATTTTCATGTTAACAGTCATGCATGGGCGGTTAAATGCTTTAAACAATAGAAATGTCGGTAAAAGAAAATTGCAAGAAATAGACCATTCAAAAACTAATGATCATGGCCCTCCTGTAGGCATACATTCAACACTTTCAACAGGGGGTTGTCCCCATCGAGCGAACATTGTCCAAAGATTTCTGGATGACCACAATGTTCAGCGCTTGGATCCATGGCCCGCTTGTTCACCAGACATGAACCCGATTGAACACTTGTGGGATCAGCTAGGAAAATCAGTCAATCAAAGAATTCAACCAGGAGACACTCTTCAAGATGTCCGGCGTTATCTCCTGGAAGAATGGGACAACATCACCCCAGAGCAAATTCGCCGACTTGTGACAAGCATGCGACGTCGATGTGCTGCACTCATTCAGAGCCAGGGTGGACAAACGAGATATTGAATTTTCTTTTGCTTATGCCAAGAAACTGAAATTTTACATTTTTTTCATCGACTAACTTTGACTTAAAATTCCAGTAGAATAGTGATGCATCCAAGGTGGACAACTTTCTCTTCTCTTTTAGAGTGGTATTTGACTGTTTGCTTTTATCATTTAATGGATATTTATGCCACATAAACTTTCACAACTGAGAGAATGACTGATCGTTTTATTGCAATTTTCTTTTACTGACATTGCTATTGTTTAATGCCTGTAACCAGCCATGCACTGACTGATCCATTTCTTGCAATTTTCTTTTACTGACATTTCTATTGTTTAAAGCATTAAACTGCCCATGCATGACTGTTAACATGAAAATGTCATGTCATACTGGAAGAGGAATATTGTCTGGTCATGTTGACATACAATAATTTGCCTTTAATCAAATATCTATATGAAATATTTTAAGTTTTCTAAGTGTCCAAGAACTTCTTTTGCCGAGTGTATATAGATACAAAGAAGCTTGATGCAAGGTTTGATTTTAGATAGTCAGAGATTCCAGGTCCTGTTTTGAAAGAAAGGCCATAGCTTTCCTGGACTTTCATTTAGATTTGTAGTTTTCTTGAGGCTGTAATTTTTTTCTTTCACTTTAATGTTCATCTTTAAACTTGTGCCTGATTTTTCTTTTCTGTCATTTCTACTGACCTTAACCAACCCTTCCCCCACTCTTATATCTAATGATTACCTTAATATAGGTGTGATATAATAATTCAAAATTTTTGAAGCATAGCACTTGAATGATAGACTTTTCAAAATCAGATACAGAAGTATGTTTTTAAACTACAGCATAATTTGTAAAATAAATTTATTCAAGTTTTCAAGTCAGGTACATTTCATAAAATCATCAAACAAATTAATCAACAAGCTGTGTTATCAATGTAGTCATTAAAGGGGAATGAAACCTTTGAAACAAGTAGGTGTGTGTTGAAACCGAAAAATCAAAGAATAAGAACAAAGAAAGTTTGAGAAAAATTGGACAAATAATGAGAAAGTTATGAGCATTTTAATTTTGCAATCACTAATGCTATGGAGATCCTCCCATTGGCAATGCGACAAGGATGTGTGATGTCACATGTGAACAACTTTCCCTTTGATGGACTATAAAATACCCTCAAAATGTCTCTTTTTGCTTTTTCTTATGTTGATACAAACTCTTTATCCACGATGTATTTAAAAATCTGTATTACATGCCCTCCTATAGAAATAACACATGATCTACTGATAGATGTGATAAAAGAGGCAATTTAAGTTAAATATATACTAAAGTAATGGGGAGAGTTGTTCACAAGTGACATCACACATCTTTGTCGCATTGCCAATTTTAGGATCTCTATAGCATTAGTTATCGCAATATTCAAATGCTCATAACTTTCTCATTATTTGTCTGATTGTTCTCAAACTTTTGTTGATCTGTTTGTTTGATTTTTCTGTTTTCCCACAAGCTATCTTGTTCCAAAGGTTTGATTCCCCTTAAAAAAGTAAGTCATGTGACCTCCCCCCCCCCAAAAAAAACTAGATTTTAATTCATCATGAGGACGAATTAGGTGGTCTGTCATGATTTTTCATTCAGTGTCGGCTAATGTTGTATGAAATGAATCATGTAGATATGATTGATAATCTTGATCATAGACATCATAGGAATACATTTTGACCATTGCTAAATGTGATTATTAATGTGGTGATGATAACCGTGATGATTATAATGATGGTGGTGATAATGCATTACGGTAAATACGAAATTAAGTTTGGAGCACGTAAAATGCCTTAAAAACTCCTCAAAATTTTCAGACGATTTACCAAAATTGCGCAATAAAAGGCGCCTTCATTTTCAGAGCAGCTAATTTTTAATGGACAGTTTCATGTTTTTTATGCAAAATCTTTTTAAAATTTCTTTCTACTGTCAGCAATTTTTCTTTTAAGATTTCAAGCAAGAATTTTCACAATGTCAGTGGGTATCAATTTCACAGAATGCTTGAAAATTCATAGGTGATACTTTTTGAAAACTAAAATATCTTAAATATTTTCATTCAAAATTTCTGCTAAATTTCAATTATTTTTAATGAGAAGTTTCGCAATTATACAATTTCACAGCATTCACTTCAAAGCTCATCAGTGATGTATTTGATAAAAGAATTAAGTAGAATTTTTTGAGGGGAAATGTTTGCAAAATTTCTGCAAATTCCTAAACATTTCACATATTATTTTTCGTCAAGAATTTTCAATGTCTATTTATTAATTGTGTATGACTTAAACATTTACTTGAAAATTCTTTCTTGATGATTTTACTGAAAAAAGTCAGGTAAAAGATTCAAATACTGGCAATTTTCCCGCAAAATTTCGGGAAAATTAGTATTTTACTAAATTGCACTATTTTTAATTTCACAGAAGGTATCTGAAAATTTGTTATACGTTATATTTAGAGAAAATAACCAAATAGAAAAAAATCCAGGATTTTCCGCAAAATGTCTTGAATGAAATTTATCAACCAAATAGCGTTTCAATATTGTAGCGTTTACCAAAAAATGCATAAATGATGTTTTACAATGTTTAAACTACCCCTTAAAATGTTCCGGCAATATTAAAAAAAATGTCCTACATAAAAAACAGAGAGGCTAGTGGGCTTGATATTTTCAGCAAGACCGTACAATTGATTAATAATGCATTTTCTTAAAAGAATTCTCAAAAATTAGGTCCAGAAAAAAATTGCAAAAACTTAAACAGGTGATAACACTCTGATGCTGTGGTTGAAAGTGAAAATCAATCACGAATTATTTGTAGAAAATTCTTTTCTCTACATCATATCAAAATTTGAGAGAAAATTGACTAGTACTAACGAAGATACGGTCAAATATGCATAAATAAGTTGACGTAATTGCGAAAATGTGTTATTTTCACTTCTAACGTAATTTTGACGTTATTATGCAATCTCAAGATAAGATTTTGACTATATCCAAGAGTGAGGAAAAGATGGGGGTCAACGGACTCCCTGAAGAGCTACAGTGAATTTTATATAGGCATATTTTTGCCCACTTATGACTTATTTTGCGAGTTTGCACGCGCGTGTAATGCAAATTTGAATGGACGCGCATTCCCGTATTATTGGTCGTAAGAGGCTGAATGAGGTATCAAATTAATCAGAAGATAATGGACAATGGACAGACATAAAATAAATGACGACTCGAAGATGCATACCGATGGTAGGTGCAAGAACGCGCACGCATACCTGTGCGCGCGCAAATTCTTGAAATGCTCAAAATGACCTGAAACGTACCCAAACTTGACCACGGTTGTTTTGGGGAATTTTTAAATTTTGACGCGCGCGTACGTGCGCGTCGTGACCTTTGCATGACCTCTGATGACATGTCCTGGTAACCTGTCACCTGAACTTGATATGATGCAAATATGGATGATTTTTGATGATTAGTTGCGATGATATGATCAATAATTAATTTTTACAAAATGGCGCCTAGATGACGTGATCATGATTTGATAACCTTGAAAAGTTTCGTTTCGCGATTCCATAATAATTTCCATACATGGCATGAATATCAAGAAATTTGACAAGCCCGATTTTGAGATAAAGTGGGAACAAAATTTGGCAATAAAAATAAATAAAGTAAAATCTGACGAATATAATAGGTGATCTGTCATATTCATGACAGACCACCTAAAAAGGAAAAAAAAAAAAAAAAAAAAGTCAGGCAAGGTTTGAACCACCGACCCCTGCTTTATCAGTCAGGTGCGTTATCCAGTCGACCACAATGTTTCCGACAGACGGCACACGCAAACCAGGAAACATATTGTCAATGTAAATTTTTGCAAGTAGAAAATTGGCATGATGACAAACCTCTACAAGTTCTAGTTTTGAGAATAGTACAAGCTTTAAAATGATACAATGGACATATTGTCTAAAGGGTACATTCTAAGCTAAAAGATATTGAAAATTTGGCGAGAAATAACCAATATTTACGGAATTAGAATCAATTTACATGAGTGTGGTGACATCATGAAACAGAAAACGTTAATTTTTTGTTCCGACGCCCTTTTGATGACGTCACAATGTTTTTAAGGGTCAAATGTGGCATGACAGACCACCTAAAAAGGAAAAAAAAAAAAAAAAAAAAGTCAGGCAAGGTTTGAACCACCGACCCCTGCTTTATCAGTCAGGTGCGTTATCCAGTCGACCACAATGTTTCCGACAGACGGCACACGCAAACCAGGAAACATATTGTCAATGTAAATTTTTGCAAGTAGAAAATTGGCATGATGACAAACCTCTACAAGTTCTAGTTTTGAGAATAGTACAAGCTTTAAAATGATACAATGGACATATTGTCTAAAGGGTACATTCTAAGCTAAAAGATATTGAAAATTTGGCGAGAAATAACCAATATTTACGGAATTAGAATCAATTTACATGAGTGTGGTGACATCATGAAACAGAAAACGTTAATTTTTTGTTCCGACGCCCTTTTGATGACGTCACGATGTTTTTAAGGGTCAAATGTGGCATGAAATCATATCTCCTTTTCATACTCTATTCGAATAGGGAAAAAAAATTGGGGGTCAACGGACTCCCTGAAGAGCTACAGTGAATTTTATATAGGCATATTTTTGCCCACTTATGACTTATTTTGCGAGTTTGCACGCGCGTGTAATGCAAATTTGAATGGACGCGCATTCCCGTATTATTGGTCGTAAGAGGCTGAATGAGGTATCAAATTAATCAGAAGATAATGGACAATGGACAGACATAAAATAAATGACGACTCGAAGATGCATACCGATGGTAGGTGCAAGAACGCGCACGCATACCTGTGCGCGCGCAAATTCTTGACATGCTCAAAATGACCTGAAACGTACCCAAACTTGACCACGATTGTTTTGGGGAATTTTTAAATTTTGACGCGCGCGTACGTGCGCGTCGTGACCTTTGCATGACCTCTGATGACATGTCCTGGTGACCTGTCACCTGAACTTGATATGATGCAAATATGGATGATTTTTGATGATTAGTTGCGATGATATGATCAATAATTCATTTTTACAAAATGGCGCCTAGATGACGTGATCATGATTTGATAACCTTGAAAAGTTTTGTTTAGCGATTCCATAATAATTTCCATACATGGCATGAAAATCAAGAAATTTGACAAGCCTGATTTTGAGATAAAGTGGGAACAAAATTTGGCAATAAAAATAAATAAAGTAAAATCTGACGAATATAATAGGTGATCTGTCATATTCATGACAGACCACCTAATAAATAAAAAATAACAAGTGCAGTGCCTCTGGCAGTCTCACCTGCATTACGCGATTCAATCTAGCAGCAGTGCTGACTTTGAAAACTACTATAAAATCACTATTCACAAAAAACACCATTCATATAATGATACAATACTACGTTCATTGACCCTAAATGACATTTGACCTTGATTATGTGACCTAAGACTTGTCAGTGATACTTGATTACCCTTATGTCCACAGTTCATAAACTATATCCATAAACATTGAAATTTATAACAGCAATTTAATAATTACCTCCAATATGACCAAAGTTCATTGACCTTAATGACCTTTGACCTTGGTCATGTGACCTGAGACTTGCACAGGATGTTCATTGATACTTGATTACTCTTATATCCAAGTTTTATGAAATAAAACAATACAATTTCAGAGTTATGATGGTAATTCAACAAATACCCCCAACATGGCCAAAGTTCATTGACCATAGATGACCTTTGAGCTTGGTCATGTGACCTGAAACCCCTGCACAGGATATTCAGTGATACTTGATTACTCTTATGTCCAAGTTTTATGAATCAGATCCATAAACGTTCAAAGTTATGATGGTAATTCAACAAATACCCCCAAGTTGGCCAAAGTTCATTGACCCTAAATGACCTTTGACCTTGGTCATGTGCCTTGAAACTCAGGCAGGATGTTTAGTAATATTTGATTACCCTTATGGCCAAGTTTCATGAACTAGGTCCATACACTTTCTAAGTAATGATGACATTTCAAAAACCTAACCTGAGGTAAAGATATCAATATTGACTCCCCCAACATGGGCTAAGTTCATTGACCCTAAATGACCTTTGACCTTGGTTATGTGACCTGAAACTCGAACACGATGTTCAGTAATACTTGACTGACCTAATGTCCAAGTTTCATGAACTAGGCCCATATACTTTTTTAAGTTATGCTGTCATTTAAAAAACTAACCTTTGGTTAAGATTTGATATTGACGCCACCGCCAGCCGTCATAAAAGAGGCGCCTATGGTCTCACTCTGCTATGCAGGCGAGACAAAACGGAATACCATGCAAACAAATACAAATTATCTCTTTAATTGTTTTTTCCCAAAATCTCCCTTTCTGTACGTTGCAATTGCTACATTCAAATAAATTGTTAAATTGTAGGGCCTTATGCAGGAGAGCACCTTTAAAACCACTTGGGCATCATCTTTCTACCCTCCCAGGCATTCTTAACCTATTGTCAATTCTTCTACACATGTGTTTGATTTAAAGGATGGGTAAGCACTGCTTCTTTTCAAATATTTATCCAAGATCAGATTGCTGGCCTTAAAACTATTTTTCAACATTTACTAGGAATCAGAGTTCACTTCTGATTTGCTGGAGAGTATGATGAAAGAAATATCTTCTTAAATTTCATGGAATTTCAGGGGTATGGATTATTAGGTGATCTGTCAACTGACAGATCACCTCTTGTGTTTCTACGAATTTTCTTTTTTATTTATTTTTATTATTTATTTTTCTTTTTCCACCCTTTTCTTGTTCCACCAAAATCAGAAAAACTGTTCTATCAATTTTCATCAAATTATTATCAATTATGCACAGTTATCATGCGATGTGTACGAAACAAGTTCAACGTCAAATGGTCATCGTGACGTCATCTACGCGCCATTTTGTAAAATCACATTATCAACAATATCTTCATCATCAATCATCAAAAATGAACAATATTAACATCGAATTAACTTCAGATCAAGGGTCAACTATCCATGTCATCAAAGGTCATGTACACGTAACGACGCGCATGTACGCGCGCGTCAAAATTTTAAAATGCCCCAAATCACTTTTTGATCAAAGTAGAGTACGAATCAGGTCATTTGAAGCATTTCAAGAATTTGCGCGCTCAACCGTTTTCGCGCGCGTTCACGCGCGTAGCGTCGTTACGCAATGTAAAATCTCACTTTCTTTTACGTCAATGCATTTGGTATTAAATTTCTAATAATTTGATACCTTGATCAACCTTCTACGACCAGTAGTAAAGGAATTAGCTTCCATCAAAGTTTGAATCACGCGCGCACGCGCGCGTTAACAATAGACCAAATATGTGCAAAAACATGCCTTTACAAAATTCAATATAGCTCTTCAGATAGTCCGTTGACCCCTAAATTTTCTTTTATATTCGGATAGAGTATGAAATATAGATGTGATTTTATGTCACATTTGACCCTAAATTTTATCATGACGTCATCAAAATGGCGTCGGAACTAAATTTTTCCATTTTGGTTTTATGACGTTTGAATAATTTTGCAAATATGACTATAACTCCGTAATTCTTGATCATTTTTCGCCCAGATTCCGACATATTGTAGCTGAGCTTATACTCTTACTGAATATTGCATAACATTTTCACTTATTTTAATTATTCATCCCCAAAACTGAGAATTTATAGACGCATATCACAATGCCAATTTTCACTATCATAAGTCAATTTAAGATAATATTCCTTCTTTGAACGATGAGAGTACGGGACGCTGTGTAGTCTAATGGATAGCACACCTGCCTTGCAATGCAAAGGTCCTAGGTTCGAAACTCACATGACAATGTTTTTTTTTGCTCATGTATTTGTGTGTAACCTCTATTAAATACTGATTTTTCTCCAAATTTGATTCTACATTCATGGATTCCGGCAACATTATTTTCACTATTTCGTGTAGTCACTTGCGAAATTGCATTCGGCATTCTCTAATAAAACAAGATCGTTTACATAACCTAATATTTTGTCTTTAAGCTGTTGTATTTAATATGGTCTTTTGTTAATAAAAGTCCGTTTTTAATCATGATGATCATATTGATCTACATTGACATGGTTGTAATGATCGAATATTAAATCGTGATCATGAGAATGACAGACAGATCACCTAATTCGTCCTCAAGACGAATTAAAATTCTAGTTTATTTTTCTTTTTCCACCCTTTTCTTGTTCCACCAAAATCAAAAAAAGTGATCGATCAATTTTCATCAAAATATTATCAATTATGCACAGTTATCATGCAATGTGTACGAAACAAGTTCAACGTCAAATGGTCATCGTGACGTCATCTACGCGCCATTTTGTAAAATCACATTATCAACAATATCTTCATCATCAATCATCAAAAATGAACAATATTAACATAAAAATAACTTCAGATCATGGTTCAACTGTCCATGTCATCAAACGTCATGAACACGTCACGACGCGCATGTACGCGCGTGTCAAAATTTTAAAATGCTCAAAATCACTTTTTGATCAAAGTAGAGTACGAATCAGGTCATTTGAAGCATTTCAAGAATTTGCGCGCTCACACGTTTTCGCGCGCATTCACGCGCGTAACGTCGGTATGCAATGTAAAATCGCCGTTTCTTTTACGTCAATGCATTTATTATGAAATTCTGATTAATTTGATACCTTGATCAACCTTCTACGACCAGTAGTAAAGGAATTAGCTTCAATCAAACTTTGAATCATGCGCGCACGCGCGCGTTCACAATAGGCCAAATATGTGCAAAAACATGCCTTTACAAAATTCAATATAACTCTTCATATAGTCCGTTGACCCCTAAATTTTCTTTTATATTCGGATGTAGTATAAATTGTAGATGTGATTTCATGTCAAATTCGACCCTACATTTTATCATGACGTCATCAAAATGGCGTCGGAACTAAAATTTTCCATTTTTGTTTCATGACGTTTTAATAATTTTACAAATATGACTATTACTCCGTAATTGTTGGTCATTTTTCGCTCAGATTTCGACATATTGTAGCTGAGCTTATACGCTTACTAAATATTTTCTAAAATTTTCATTTATATTAATTATTCATCCTCAAAATTTAGAATTTATAGAGGCATATCACAATGGCAATTTTTACTGTCATAAATCAATTCAAGATAATATTCATTCTTTGAACAACGAGAGTTTGAGAAGTTTTGTGGTCTAATGGATAGCACACCTGCCTTGCAACGCGAGGATCCTTGGTTCGAAACTCACTTGACAATGTTTTTTTTTTTGCTCATGTATTTGTGTGTAACCTCTATTAATACTGATTTTTCTCAAAACTTGATTCTACATTTTTGGATTCCAGCAACATTATTTTCACTATTTCGTGTAGTCACTTGCGAAATCGCATTTGGCATCTCTAATAAAACAAGATCTTTTACACAACCTAATTTGTTGTCTTCAGCTGTATTTAGTATGTTCTTCCGTTGATAAAAGTCTGTTTATTATGATGATGATCATATTGAACTGCATTGACATGGTTGTAATAATCGAAAATTAGATCGTGATCATGAGAATGACAGACAGATCACCTAATTCGTCCACAAGACGAATTAAAATTCTAGTTATAGATCTTTTGGTACTCTTTTTTTTTTTAACAAAGTATCAATATATCCATAAAACAAGAAAATTTGTATCATAAATGCAATTGTATGATATGTTTGATGACAATAAGCATGAGCTTTGTATTTAAAAAAATAATTGCTGGGGAGGGGGGGGGGCTAAATGAATTATTCAAATGAAACAACTATCAATATTATAAAGAGCAGTCACTGTAACTTCACAAAGGCAAAACAGACTTACATGCACTGCAAGTGTTTCCAGGAACTTCCCTTCATGCCCACCTTGGTTTATAGGATTTTGTACAAAAAGGGGTGTGCAGATATTACCAATCATCACACATTAAAAATTATGCAATGGCAAAGAGAGCATATCTGTCCACTAAGATAACTTCTACCAAATACTTCATCAAGTTATAACTAATTTTCTTTTTAGTACATTACATGCATTTTGACATAGTGACCTTGTTATTTTATCTTCATGGCTTTTATTTCTTAAATCCTGTATGATTTTTTTTTTTCTAGAAAGAAAAGGATCGAGGGTAGTTGAATTCCAGTTCATCTTGACTAAGCCGTGAACCAGAATAGCCTGGTAGTTAAGTCGCTGCCCGGCAAGCAGTAGATGGCAGTTTCGAATCCCACTTGTTCCATCTTTTCTGACCTATGACTTTCATAACAGATCGAGCATGCAATCTTAAACACATAGGAGTAATGCCAAAAATTTGTTTACAAATTATAATTTCCTCCCATTAAAGCCTCTTTATGTACTTTTTATTGTCCACAGTGGACTGCATTTGCATATTAATGAATCAGAAAGAAGAGGATCAAGGGTATTTGAATCCAGTTCATTGTGACTTAGCCGTGAACCAGAATAGCCCAGTGGTTAAGTCGCTGCCCAGAAAGCAGTAGATGGCAGGTTTGAATCCCACTGGTTCCAATATGTTCTGACTTATGATTTTTCATTACAGATCGAGCATGCAATCTTAAACACATAGGAGCAATGACTAAATTTTGTTAACAAATGATAATTTTCTCCTATTAGAGCCTCTTTATGTACAATATGACTTTCAATACATTCTTACCTGAGTTACATAGGATGTTTTCTGGTTTCAGATCAGCATGGATAACATTCTGTTGTCCAAGAAAACCTAAGATCTGAAGCATTCGCAGAGAAACCTTTCTGATCAACACCAATTTCTGCAGAAAAACAAAACAAAAACACAAATGAGTCACATTGGAATAGCAGCTACAGTGACAATCGTTACACTTTCCTGGACTGAACACTAATGTGTTCTGCGAAAGTTCAAAGTAATCCTGAAGAGTACTTTCGAATGCAAGCAATTTAATGAATGAAAGAATTTGATAGCTACTTGCTGATTACAATAAAATTTATAGCATTTTGAATACTATAGCACTTACATGACAACATTCAAATCATGTAAAACATTGTATATATGACAGCAATTCCTATCATATCTGAAATATAATTCAGTGCTTTCCATAATATTCCTAACTCTAACTCAATCTAAACAAAGAATTTTGATTAAGCTTATATTCTACACATCTTACTCACCGAGACTTTAATCTTAAACTTTATCATTGGATGGTATTATTGTGGATTTAGGTAATAAATACATAGTATACAATACATAATCTCAATTATGAACTTCTTGTGTATAAGCTAATCAGTCTTATAAGCTCACCATACTGTACAACACTTGCACAAAACACATGAGGATCGCTCTACATCCATATATTCCATACTCATTCCGATTGTTGACAGTGATAGTCTCAAGAACTCACAGATATCCACAATGTTTCCAGCACAACCTGTATCAATTGCCCTACCATCAAGATGATTCCCACACTCATAAATGCTCTCCCAAAAAGTGACATGACGAATTAAGAGCCAAAAATGGTGACAAAAGCATGAAGAGAGGAAAATATGGCCTAGACACTGGTGTGAGTGGCATAGAAAGAGTGAAAGAGATGACTGAGAGGGAGGAAAATTAAGAGTCTGATGAAGCCACCCACACACTTTATTTATCCTCTACACCCACTCCTATTGGGGTACCGATGGATCAACAGTATGATACCAACTAATTCAAGATATTTCTAACTAGGACACATCAACAAAAATAATTCACACTATAATCCTCATAAAAATAATATATGTGAGATTGATATTTCCAATATCAAACTCTAGCTGGATCACAATCTATAGACAAATGGGCAGTTCCACGGTTACAGAGTGACATTCAGAAACAAGTTTTTAGCATTCAAACAAAGATATCACACACATTATTTGCAAAGAAATGGTACGTGGCAGTAGTTGCTGAAACCCACTTTTCAAAATAATAACATTTTTTTATTTTGACCCACTGAATTAATGAGATATGAATATTCATAAACATGGATACGGAGTGACGTAAAATGGACATGCATATTTGAGGAGAAAACATATTACTCAAACTCTGTGAACTTTAAATGGCTATCACAATGTTGAGTTATTGATTGGATTCTATTACCGTGTTTACACTTAATCGGCATTTGGTTCAGAACCAAATGCCGATGCAGAATCGGCATTTGGATTGCGTTTACACGTTGTTACAGCTCGCGGTTCAGAACCGCGAGCCGATGCAAAAACCTGAAATGATACGCATACCAACAATATACATGTACGTCATAATAAAGACAACGCTGGATCAGTGCGCTTACAATTACGTCACAATGGTAAAGTAATTGAAATGCGCACAAATTGCCGGTGCAGAATTGGCTTTCTGTTTACACGTAGTAAAAAAAGCCGATTCTGCATCGGCTCGCGGTTCAGAACCTACTACTTTGGTGGTGCAAATTGCCGGTTCTGAACCGCGAGCCGATTCAAGTTGCTCGCATTTACACGCTATGAAAAAGCCGATGCTGAATCGGCTCGCGGTTCAGAACCGATTCAAATGCCGATTAAGTGTAAACACGGTATATGTTGTTCTAGCTTTAATATGCTGCATTACATTAAAAAATTGGTGTATTTTTTCATTAATTACAACTTAAAACATAAACCCATACCCGGTTACGGAGTGACATCTGAAATATTCACACACAGGCAACGTTAAGTAAACTTATATTTTAAAATTTTCTTTTGATATGATGTAAAATGATGACCTTCAGATTATCCAAAAGAAAATTTCACTAAACAAGCAATAGTTTTCTGTTAAGTTGAAATTAAGTAAAAAAAACAATATATGTAGTCCCATGTATTGAATTTTTCGTATGGTTTGGATTTTCCTATAAGGAGATGCGTAAGAAAAAAAATTTGTGGCCAATTATGTTCCCCTTTTGTATTTATGAAATCCCATATGAGTTTTGATAGAAAAATTTGATCCAGATTTGAAATAGAGCCAATATAAATTTTTGGAAAATGTCCACTTTTGCTTGGAATTGCCCAAATTCTAATGTACATGTATATGTTATCTCTGAAGCTCATTTTTTTGCAGAAAGGTTTTTTTTTTACTTAAAATATGTAGAACATTAAAATAATTTGTATCCTCAATGTCATGATCATTCAATATAGCTTTTTTTACTCTAGGCAAGCACAAGAAGAGTGATGTTTCATTCTTATTTCCATTTTCAACAAAAGAAAAATAAGGAGCTTCCATCATCAATTATTTGTCGACTGTGAAAAAACTTATTTGCTGTTTATTCCCTTGGAAATTTACCAAATATGTAACAATTCTCATTGACTTCTAATTGAGATATCATTTTACGAAACAACATGCTTATATGTAAAAGCATCATGCCATTTAGCATCATGTTTTAAAGAAAATAGGATGTATTTACATGCAAATCTCATTGAAGCACAGTGCTTAAAAACCATTGCTATCCATAATAGCATCTACTTGGCATGGGATAAAGTATTAATTAGGAATAACAAGTAAACTGGACAAGATCGACATCATCAACAATATTCTACCTAAAATAATAAAATTCAAGAAGTGGGTTTGGATGACTTTGTTAATACATTGTAAAGGTTCAGACACAGGTATTCAAAGTTAAAGGTAGGACTAATAGCAATACCTATAAAGAAATATAAAACACTATAAACAAATCTCTTTGTTCTTTCATAAGGATTACATCAATGAATTCAAAGGCTATGTCATCAATGAAAATAATACACTCAAACATAATATTTCTTCATGAAGAATGCCATTTTGACCTAAATCATTGAAAACATTCGATAATTGAGCTTCTAGTTAAATATGTCCATAGTGTTGTCTTCAAATTAAACAATTTTTATAACACAAATGAGGCTCCTTATGTGATTACATCACATGCAGGTGATACTCCGTCGGCGGTCTTCCAAACCGTTGTATCACACATACGACGGTGCAAACCCATTTCAGAGAAAATCGACTTCAAAGTTTACTATACTTTTCACACTTAGTTCCCCAGCCTTACAACATATTCATTGCTAGAAAAATACATGGTTGGAAAGACCAAGACAATTGCTTGACTATGGTATCCTTATTTTTACACAAAAGCAAGGATCAGAGAAAATATCGCAAAAGAGCTACATGCTTGTAATTTCGGTTTGAGCGGTTTAGATTTCCCCCGTACAAAAACGCCATAGGGAATACAACAACCCTGACCGCGATATCAATGCACGCGGTCATATCGCTTTTCACGTGCAAAGTCAATGCAGTGCAGATGGCCGATACGACACTTTGGCTGACCGCGCGCATTGAAATCGCGGTCAGTCAAAACGTTGTATCGCTCTGTTACAGTACACGTTTCCAATGGGATTTGCGCATTTTATTTAAAAAATGTATGGCATCGCCGTGAAAATCCTCTCATATCTCAGAAAATAAAATAAATTGCTGCCTAGAAATTTAGTTATGAATAGAGTAGGACTTGTACCTTAATTTTCTGCAAAAATCTCAAAATCAATTTAAAAAAAAAAAAAACCAAAATTGACTGATACGACGGTTCGGATGACCGCCGACGACTCATTTACATGTTTTTAGGTGAATATATGTCATCTGACTACTGTTGCATCATTGTCTTCAATACAGGGGTTGCAATTAGATTCATATTTCATTTCATGTCAACAGAAATTATATCAATGATGGAATATCATCTTATCTCTCAAAAATATTATACAAAAACAATTCATGATAATTGAATCATTGTGAGTTATGCTTCAATAATCAACATAAAGATCTAGAAATTGCATTTAATGATTTGGAATCATTCATGCATGACTGATTACAATATGCAACTAGGCTTTGCTTTACTCTTTTATAGAATGCAATTCATTCAATTTATGATAGCAGGGGGTGTTTCACAAAGATTTAAGTATGACTTAAATCGCACTTAAATGCCGACGCATATCTGAAATACAACGCACAATCTAATTGATCAGTGCGCGTCCTCTTTGCATGATCTGACCAATGCGGTTATGCCTTTCTTAACATACGTAACTAGGCATTTAAGTGCGACTCTAAGTCATACTTAAATCTTTGTGAAACACCCCCCAGGTTAGGATTTGTTTTATTATCAATAGCTCATCTTATTGCTTTGACAGTGCTGTTAAGTGTTAGGGTATAGTACACAAATAATTCCTTGGGACCTTGTATATAATTCTGATTTTACCACAAAATGCAATAAAGTAACGATTTGTAGAAATATTCCATCACCTCCTATAAACTAGGCCTGCACAGGTCAGAGTTTGATCACCCCTTAGTGAGTTTTATCAATAATTCAAAACATTTGAATAATGTACAAATCTGTTCAGTTAATACCATATTATTTTAATGTATATGTCACATTAATTTTTTAGAGGTATCATTAGAGCTTCCATCTCTCAATAATTGAAGAGCAAAAGAGATTAAATAAATGACAGAGAAAAGAATCAAACAGGATTGGCAAGGGAAGTCGGCTTGGCTATTAAATACAAATAAATTCAGGCTGGATTTATAAGAAAAAAAAAACCTGCTAATGTCATGATGGGCGCCAGACATCCGAGGGTCCCAATTTAACAGCCCTGTAATTCCACGCCAGAAGTGATTATTCTTTGGCCGACACTGTCCTAGATTTCCGGACAATGGTCAGTTTAAAGGATGAAGGTTTCAACGAAAGTGATCTTCCTGCCGCCCTCTATCCATCATAAACTGGGACAAACATGCTCCCAGGACTGTCTAAACTCACTTCTACTTGTCTCATCTTATTCTTATGAAATGAATTTTTTGATCAATGTTATCTGGAAGCAGTGAAAAAATAAGATAAAAACATATATTGTATTTACTTTGAAGGTATTCACTCGATATCTAACATGTTTTCTTTTTTTTTAAATCCAAATATCAGTCTCAGAGAAAATAGCTGTTGATGGGAAAAGGTTTAAGAGATATAACTGAGTGACCCACTTGATTGGTAAAGGATGGATATTGACTTAAGCAATCAAGTTAACATTAAACACTACACTAGATAAATCAGTGAAGGTGATTTATACCCACATTAAATACCATAGATACTTTACAGTCCCTAACACATAATAAAAAATAATTTGCATATCTTCTTCACTCTGAGACCAATGAGTGTCAGGCTTCATTAGAATTTGGCATAAATTGAGGAAGTAGTTTAGGTACTGGCCAACCTGTACCAACCAACTGCCTGACCCTCCAATTTTACTATGACCTCCTTCAAACTTTGTTTACAAGGGATAAATGAAGGATAGTTAAACATGAACCAAACTCACTCATTCCTGCTCAAAATGGGGATAGAATTGCACTTCACAATCATAACACTTTGGTGTCCAGATCAACAACAATAAAATCAATCTATTCAATTCTTGACCTGTTGGCATAGGATTTTAAAATTTATGATGGATAAAGAAATTATAGAGGAATATCCAGAAAAAATTGTGTTCCTACATCACCAAATTGAATCTCATCTCAGAGACACTATTAATCATCAGACCTGCTTACAAACCTCCCAACATTCAGTCTGGTAATTCCCCTTATTTATCTTGGATTTGTCTAGAGAGATGGAGAAAGGAGGCCAATTTCAGACCGGAAAATTAGGGAATTAGGTAACCTCTTTCGTTTGTGCGCACATGAAAGTGTGCAATTTTGTTCACTGGGGATTAGATTTTATAAACCACGCCTACATAAAAAAAGCTGCCAAAATAGGCCTATGCTATGTACAAATGGAATTATTTATCATACATTTACCTACATTAGTATCCGCTTAAACAAGACAGATCAAGATTAATCACCTGTTGTAGCACGAATCCTCTCAATCATTCGTCCCCACTTACACCCCCACCCAACAAAGTGGAGAAAAAAAGAAAAGGGAGATAAGGAAACACAAAGCTCCTTGGAGAAGTGTTATTTAGGACATTATTTTTAGACTGTTTTATCTAGAGCATATCCGGATGAAAGTAGGTCTTCATGTCAATAACATCAGCCTTGTTAAAGATAAAAGTGGGTCATCAACTGGACCATATTAATGTACTGATACATCAAGAACATCTGTTGCTACACAATGTGTGAAGAATAAAAGATTATAGAGAATAACAAGATGATAAATATGAAAAATGAGGATTCGAGAGGGGGTAAGCTGAAGGTGGTTGCTACTAGATTCTGTGACCTTGAAAAGCTTTAATAGTTACTATATAGACTATTTCATCTTTAGTAAATTGAAATCCATTGTGTGTATAATATCAAGTTCAGGTCTTGCTTATCAAGTTTGGTATTTTGAGATCCATTTTATCTCAGATAAGATAAAATATTCTATCTCAGATAGAATCAGTGAGATGAAAATACCCTTAATATCTCGTTGAATTTGTATTGTGAGAACCATTTTATCATCTCTGTAAGACATGGCTATTTCCCAACCATTATCCAATGAGTAAGGTTGTTTTGTAGCACTGCCATCTTATTAAACCAATTAAAATCCTTTCCGCCAGGTGTGGCAAAAGATTAAAGTCAAATGCACTTGCACTGTACATACGCATGTCTTTATAGGACTTTCTTTGTACTCCCATCTTTTGTTCGATGTCAATATCACATCATTACAAGCATCATTTCAAAGACCATATCATTGAAGAAAAGTCTCATGAAATAATTTCTCAATGGGTATTAATCTCAACTATTATATAATTTTCCATCTTTTTCCATATAAAAATGTACCCAATAACATTGCTGAAATGGACTTAGCTGTAATAAAATAGCCCCACCCTATTTAAGTTTATCTAATCGTTTCTTACGAGTAACATGGGCACAAGCATATCATCTGCATTGCAATGGTTAGACATGCAGTGGATATGACTATGTGGACACTACTTTCGCATATCACCTTTAGATACGCACAATAAATTTTGTATATTAAATCTGAGAGATAAAAAGTTATCTCTGATTACCAATTTCATTTCAGAGATAAAATAAAATATTTCAAAGATGAAATGACCTCAGAATACTGCCCAAGATCTTCAAATGTAATAATTAACAATCTTCAAACAATACTTCAATACTTAAGAGTGTGATTACATGTATATGCATTTCATCTTCATTTATGCTTTTATTAGAGCCAACTCAACATCATAGGACTTCCTTTGTATAAGTCTCTTTTTTTCAAATGACTTTCAAGCAAGGATTGTTCCCAGGTACTCTTTCCCATCATCACCTACTACTTGAATATTCATTGACTCTAATACTTCTTATAACTTCCCTCTCTCTTCCTTCCTCCTAATTCCACCCAAACAGTGGAAGCATTAAATTCTCATCACCGCCTTTGCCATTCTTCTGTTCATCAAGAACAAATGATGGAAATTAACCCTTTGCCGTTTGCAACATTAAGTAAGTGCTACATTTATTAACATCTAAACTGCTTTTTAAAATATGAAACAAAGATACAAATTTCAAGAGTAATTCTTTGTAGTTCATGCTCCATTTTCCCAAATTGAATACTTTTAACTTTAAGATCATTACAAAGAAATAATACAGTTGCATAGGGTAATTGATTTGCAGCTTTTGGTTCTCTTTTATAAATCTTCGAAAGAAAAATAATTTGAAATGCAATATGAAATGAGAATGTAATATGACTAATATTCTTGAAATCACAGTAGAAAAATGCCTTAAAATTTCCTTTCTTGTGTATTTCTAAGAATAGATTTTCATGTTCTGTTCCATTCATTTACGATCTCTTCTATTGTTCTCCTAGCATTGTTCCTAGAAAATCCAAGAAGAATCAGAGGTTACCATGCGACCAAGCTGACCACACAGGCATTTTATTTATTCATTTTTTTTTTAATTTAAATTTAAGTATCTGGTGAACACACTTTGGGTATATTTTGCAATATTTTGGAGAAAAAAAGGTTTCACCATTTAGAGGGGTGAGGGAAACTGCCTAATTGCCCCCCCCCCTCACAGTGTATAACTATGTTCATCATCATATTTTTTGTCTCTCTTGCTTTCTGCTCTATATCGACCTTCTTCCACTCTGTGACTACCTCTCTACCTCAAGTTTTATGCAGCTAATACATTAAGTGATATCTTGACCTGAAAGTGTACTTTTAACGGCAGGTAGAAGTGGTGTTAACAGGCCAGCTCACACAGGAGACCGCCTTGTTGTCTGCTACACGTTGTCAGGGGCTCCTATACAGGGGAATCACCACTGTCATTAAAAATCATGCCCTCTGGCATTAGGTGTCCTCGCTAAATAAGTTATATACTTTACAGAGTACCTGGATCTGTCTTTTTGTATCTTATAAACTTGTTAGAAGGGTCAGATCTTGCCCTACATGTGTGTAAAAAGATGTATAAGTAATATCTGAAAAGGATAGTATAACAAAAGTTTAAACTTTGCGATTATCTTGCTAAAGGGTCAAAGAGAGCTTCCTAAAGATCCTATGGGCATATGCATTTACATACATTATTTGACATGGGTATTCAAGTCTTGCACTTTTCAATTTTTTACAGACCTTCTTTTCAACTTGCTTGTTTTCTCTTTAAAAAGGGTAAAAATCCATGCCTTACAAAAAAATTGTTTGTTATTGATTGCATTAGATTTATCTTCTAGCTGTAAACGATTGTTGTTTTGTATGCCCTTTCAAATATTTGGGGGCAGTCACCTTTCCTTGAGAGAAAGTGTATATTAGAAAATTATTCACCCCATCCCAATACAAAAACAAACACTCAAATCTCTCATATTACTTGTATTTTTAAATGAATATATTGGACCAAATTTAAAGCTTATTCAGAAATGCAATTATACTCGACTATGTGTCAATATTTATTCTTTTATAGTGATGGTGAAACAAGAGGTGAATTCAAAAGAGAAATTGTATCTAGCTACAAGCATTTAATAATGCCTAGACTGACATGCATACTGATTATTTATTATTTTCATTCAAATTCTTCAAAGCCATGGATTTGATCTTCCTTTATTCCATTAATAAAAGGCATAAAAGTTTTTTAAATGTGAAAGGTTTATGTCCATTCTGCAGGACTTGTCAACCATGCATGGATTTAAAAATCTCATGATCCATATTAAATTCTACAAATGAAACATTTAAAAGCTTGATATCATATCACCTCAAGATTCTCTCATGATTCCTAATCTATATGATAATCATTTTAATCTCCAATTGATTTTGACATTTGTTCAATTAAAGGTTCTTCACATCCAAAGCTGTATTTTCTTGTTCAGATCTTACAATATTCTTCATGATTTCACTAGAAAGAAATTCCTCAAATGCTTGAGCACCTAGGTAACTGAGCTAAACCGGGGATGGGGGGTAATGCTAATATAAGGGCCCACTGGGAGAACAGTTTTTGGAACTGAAGTGGCTACCCTGGGTAAATACTTTTATTTCTATTGCCATATTAAAAGAAAAATAATGACTTCAGCCAAACCTGCCATTCATTTGTACGTGAAAGCCCCCCCCCCCCTCACCCCCGACCCCCCCCCCCCCCCCCCCCCCCCGCATCAAAATAAATGGAATAAAAAATGACAGCAATGTCAGAATTTGGTGTGATAATCATGCAAATAATATGAATATTTCAAACCCTATTAGAATTAAAGTTCTCCTGACGGTATCTTAAAAAAAGATAAATTACCCCCCCCCCCCAAAAAAAAAAGGAAAAGAAAACTAAATCAATTTGAAAATACAAGAATAAGACATTATATTGCCAACATCCGACTGAAAGTAAAATTTGCTAAATCTGTATTTCTTAGCTTTAAAAAGCCATTTTTATGCCTTCTGCCGTTGCTTTTCCAATGAGAAACTCATACAAATATATCTGAAAACTTTAAAAATCACAAATACATATACCCCTTCTATGATGGCAAAGGCTTCTCAAATTTGCAAATGTTCAGATTTCTTGACAGTTTTTAAAAATCGTACCAACATTAAAGAGTAGGAACTCATCAAGATACGATTGGGTCCTTGACCTAGTAAGCCAGGTACCAAAGCTGTAAGTCTACAGTATGTAAGCAAAAGCACATTAGTGCTACATTATTGTGATCTCTCCCTTTGCCACATTGTTCATGGCAAGAAAACTTGAACACACCAGAGCAGAGATCAGCTCATCCTATTCTGTTGACATACAATGTGATGTCTAGCATAAAAAGAGATCAGTGTCCGTAACAATAGAAATGTCCATGAATCAAGTTTTATCTTGTTGTTATTGTCAGGGAAATATTGACTGGGGTACTAAGAGATCCCTGTCCCTACATAGTTTTCATCAGATGTCCTAGTACCAAATGTAATTAAATTAAAAAATCATTAAGTAACTTATTAAGAACATAATTACCAGAAGGTCTATTGTCTTGGTATATCAATGAATACTGTGGTTATAGCGTATCATTCACCCGCCCACACATACAAAGTGAAAATTTATTAACACAATGCTCCATTTTGAAAATCCAATTTACACTCTGAAGTATAAGCCAATGACGATCTTTCATTTTTCAATAAGGTAAAACTTACAAAAGATATTTACTTCTAAGTACATCTTTAAGAAATGCTTTTATATCAAATATTGAATAAGTGTACATACATTACAACTTCATCATTTTTTTTTGCAATTGGTCAAGCAGAATGACTATCGGACCACTTAGAAGCAATGTATAGACAAAGTTCATTGATACCATAGTCACCAACCACCTTCAATCTGTGTCTGTATGAATCATCATACCTATTCATCAAACTATATATGTCTAGAACAACCTGTATAGAGTCAAATCTCTCCCATATCACCCCTTCCTTTCCAGTGATGTTGCAGGATATTGATTCGATCAAATTATAGCCAAAATCAGCAATTTAGTTTGTCAGATGACTTCTTGTCACTGATAAATTTATACAAACTGCAGTAAACATGTAAGAGAAGAGTCATTGTACTTTTTGTCTGTGAACTTCTTGCACTGTATGGAGTGTGAAAAAGAGTTCAGTTGAGACTTCAAGGATACCATACACATTGTATTCATACCTTCAATTTTAGATGCCTACTTTGGCACATGTTGTTGGGAAAACATGTGGGTAAAAAGTGCATTCTGTCAGTATAATTATGAAATGTTATAAAACAAGGTGACAATTTTTTTCTTTTTTAGGGCAATGATTTATGAATTTTTCTTAAAAGAATTTTTTTCATCAAGACATTCATTAAGTTATTAAATAAATCAATGCTTGGCATACAATAATATTTTAATAAAATACCTTTTTCCTATTTTCCATGAATAATTTAATTTTTCCTTCTAAAGAAGTTTTTTGATAATCCTTCACACACAAAAAAAAATATTTTAAAGGAAAAAATAGAATTTATTATTCCATGTATAAAGCTATTTCATAAGATCTTTTATCTGTGTTTTCAGATTTGACCAGAGATACAACAAAATAAACTTAAATGACAAACCTGAAAATCATTGAGGATGATTCATTATTCAATCCAAAAAGTCAAATAAATATTAGAAATTTTCCAGCTCACTTCACAGAATATTAACCGACATAAAATATAAGATAAAACAAATACTGTATTTACATGCCATTTATGCAGCCCCTTTATCTTTTGAACAATTTGCACTTTTTCTTAACTCAAATCTAGGTTGAAATATACAAAATATATATGTGGTGAGAAATTTCAACTTCTGGAATGAATATATAGAAACCACACCTCTAAAAGATTACTTCTGCTCCAATTCAATTCACTTTCACTTCAGAGCTAAAAAATAACGAAAGCCTGGCTGATACTTGAAAAAAGCAACTCATCACCCTATTTCAAAACCACATTTTCATCTGTTTTACCTGTAAAAGAAAGAGGATTTAAATTTGCATAAATACAAAGTACTGACGTACGGCTTGCGTATAACCTCCTCTTAAAGATGGAGAGTATTGGGGAGTATTTTTAGTTTTAAAAGTACAGAGCACCTGGGGTAATAAAGAGATAGAGGGGGAGAAAATGGGTTAACACTCAATAACAATACTAAGCTGGGTGTATCATTGAATTAAGATTCTATGGCTCAGGATAACACAGGTACTGAGAGAAATACAGACATGATGCAGAATATCAGATCAAAGAGTGTGATAAATGTTCATCTTGTCTGTCTTGATTAGCGAGTTAAGAAATTGTTAAAGCATGAGTGAGCAACTCATTTGCATCCCATTTTGCTGGTATTTAGAGATTATGTTTCATTGATCGCCAACTAAAAGTTAATTTGTATGATTTGGCTTTGTTTTCTTTGACAAACTATGACAAAATAAATTTGCGAGGAACATGACATTAAGTAAAATACCTCTTGAGCTCCAGGCAATTTGCATTTAAAACAAGACAAAACAAAATAAGTTTGCTATCTCATAAACATCCATTTGGATGCTATTGGGATGATTCATTCCCCAACTAAGATGGAAAAAATTGGTAAATATGATGAGAAAAGATAGCAGAGTTAAACAGAGCCTGGCGATTCGTTTCATTAAGAATCTCTCTTGCCATCCATCTTTTCTTTCAAATAGACCCCCAGGGGATTTTGTATTTGGTGGGACTAATTGTATTAAAGAAAATTGAGTGTTTGGAAAAATGGCACAAGAGCTGACATAAAGCTGGGCTTATTAGTGGGTGATGTCTGCAAGGTACAAGCTACCTGTGTAATTGATGAAGCGGGATACTTGGACGACTGCTAATGCAGCTATGTGGAAAGTGGAATTATCAGAACAGAGAAGGGGTAGAATAATGCCATGCAGTATACAATACAGTAGGAGAGGGTACAACAGAAAAAAAATTCCATTAAGGCAAAATAGAACAAAATCAATATAACTGAATAGAATAAATAATGAAATGGGAAGGTGTACACGAATATGATGGTAAGTAAAGGAATAGTGAAATGAATGTTTTCAACAGAACTAAAGCAGGTGATAATAAAGTATGACATCAGAAAGTAATTGGTCTGTTAATATCATTGAGGCATGTCAATGTCACTCTGACATGTAGGTACAAATTAATGTATGATAAATTATTAATCAATCCAAATATTGGATGTAAGGAGAGAGACTGAGACAGATAGGTAGATATACAGACAGACAAAGAGAAAATAATTGTAAACAGAAACTTATTCATGAAGTGTAGATGAATGATGAAAGAGAAATACGTTAAACAAAAAGATGCAGGTATTTATTACAGTGTGGGGAGGAATAATGACAAACCTAAAGAGGACAATAAAGAGAAGTCGATATAGAATAATACTTGACAAATTCTATTAATACAGGTGACTGACGATGGGCAAGGGAAAAAAGAGATACAAGTACATGGTCAGTGTAAGCTAGAAAAGTACAGATACCCTCTAAATGCATAAAACCTTCAGCCCCTGGACAACAATATACTGACCTGGGCATCGGGATTAAAATAACCTGCTTTTTGTTAGATTTAAATACCATCATTATTATTAGATATATGATAATGGCAAGTTGAATTTTACAATGCAATTTCAACCATAAGGTACTGGCCAAGGATTCCTTATTGTGTAATTTCTTGACCGAAAATGCAATTTTCTAATAATTATGTGGTTATATGGAAGTAACTTTTGGTCTCGCCTGTCACTCTACATTTGGACTGATTAGGCTCAGCTTACCACACATCTTGACCTCTTTTTGCAATATTTATCTTACAAATATACTACCTCTCATAGACCAAATTTGCCTTTCTTTCTCACCATACATCACTCTGTAATGCCATTAGGGTTTTTCAGCTCATTAACTCTTTTTGAAATATAACCTCTTTGTTTGCTGACCACTTCTTCAGTTCTGAACTTTCACCATACTTTCTATTAATGTTGGCGTGTTTATTTTTGTTTTTAATCTTTATTGCTCATTTCTCACATCGGCGTGTTTTCAGCCTCATTACACCTTTTGAGAATTACATCTCTACCGTATGATTGGTCCTCAGTTCCCTTCTTATATAAAACTTAAATTACATACATAACCTGTTCATGAACTAGTTTGATTGACCTCATAACACACTTATCTGAATTTCTTCCTGAAAAGTATGTAACTGTTACTAATTTTTATTTATTCAAAAATTTCCCCTTTACAAGGTAGAAGCCAAGATTGAATAGAACCAGGGACCACTACAAATGTCTTGAATTGAAGACTTAAAATCTATAAACTGTTATTTGCCCAAAGGTAAAAATCATAAAATAGAGTACGAAATGATACCCATTCCCATCACCCCACCCCACTAAAAAAGGTACTGAATATTTCAATGCTATACACATCTAGACAAAAATAACCTTTATAATTACACATTTTTAACCTGCAACAAGCTTACACACATATAAAAATGGAGGATTATCATGCAGGTGAGTTCACATCTAACACCAATGGTAGTACAAAAGTCAATCAATAATAGTTGTAATTAGGTTTAATTGATAGATATTTCATGACTTCAACTTGCAATGTCCAAAGTATCGATATAGACCAACAGTTATTCATTGCTGAAGAGAGTTCACATCTACTCTAGATTGTTACATAACAATATGTTCATTATGAATACTTCTAGGGGAAAATTATATTTATTTTGACCCTCATGGCTTCTTTTTGAAGCAGTTGAGACATTTGAAGTTGTAATGCAGAGTGTAGGACAACATCTTGTGAAAGGGTGAGTTCACATCTACCCTGGATAAATGCGTCCAATCACGTTCAGAGTTACTATGTACTGAAGTTTGCTTGAAATGAGGGTTAGAAATTATTCATTCTTAATTGTTGCATGTTTTATGTTTTTACGTCTAAAAATGATGGATGCTTTCAGATAGGGTCAGTTGACACTGGTTAATTCTTGCAATTTCAAACATCTACAGATATGCTCCACAACTTAGTTAACATACTGATGAATGCAACAATGGTGAGTTTATGCCTAACCTGTGTGATTGCACATTTAGTATTATGTTTAACTCCATCATTGAATTACATGATAAAATTACTGTAAGAGGATCCATATTTAGGGTAATTTGAACTTTGAAAGGTGCATCTCGATTTTAATAGGATGCAATCAGATTGAATGACTCATCTGAATGTGCTGACTCCTCTACAATAATCGCTGAATAGCTGCTTATAAAGTCACCTATATTTTGAATGGTTAAGAGTGGTTTTAGATTTAATTGTTTACATGTAGTTGCAAATGTATTCATACACATGCTATCACAAGAAAAATTAACAACTTCCTGATTAGAAATGTTTAATGATATTCTTTCTCATAACACACATTCAAGCTTTCTAATAACCATACTTGCATTAATGCATTTCTAAAGCTTGAATTGGAGAAGTAAAGTGTATCTGATACAAACCAACAAGGAAGAAAAAAAAGATAAACACACCAATTTCACAGCTTAAATTGTATAACCATCAAGCAATGAAGGGAGAGATTCACTCAAATTCTCCAACAAATCCTAAATCTGAATTAAAAAGTGTGGAAATTTCCATTCTGTTAGAAGAGGCAATTATAAATTAACAGCTAAGGATTATCAGAAGATCACACTTATATCACCAACAGAAAAGGGAAGATCCCTAGCTGTTTAAGCATCGTGGGAAAAAAACAGGCATCAGTCGCAAGGTCACATGTGTAAACAAACCTTGGTAACTGGTCGACATGGATACAATAGTCCCCTTGGTGACAGGATAACAACCAGACAGAGCTCTCCAGCCTCCCGTCGTCAAGTGAACATCCACTCTCACTCACTGATTGGCTGGTTTGTATCCATGGGTAGGAGGGGCTGGGTTTTTAATTAAGCTTAGAGTCCATCCCATTTACTACGCCACATACCCCCAGCAGAGATCAAGTTTAATTTACAGAAAGGTTGATAAGGGGGCCACTTTTTTTTCATCTTCATTCTTTTGACATTGTCTGGCATGCTTGTCTGAGTAGTTAATTATGAGTGGGCCATTCAAACATAGACACCCCTCATATCATAAGATATTTATAGTGACTGAGTAATAGATCAACCAGATACTACTACTACTATTACTATATTTCCAGCAATCTTTATCTGTTGGCATGCCAATTGTAAAGATAAATTGGCTCTCTGTTGCTAAGGTAATAGTTGCATTCTCTTTTCATCTTTACTCTGCACATGGATGATAAACACACCTTATTTTCATCAATAAATCATATTTGGAAACAATAGATCAATAAATATATATTTTTCAAGTGAAAGAAGATTCAAACTCAGGGAAAGGGTAAATATTAAGAAGCTACTCAATGTGTTATTGGTTAATGAACAACATCATTCTAAAATTTCTGCTTCCAAACTATATTTCATACTGGTATTATGATATCTTCTGAACCAAAGCTGCATAAAACCAGAATTATGAAGGTTTCATTATTTTCAATACATAAATTATATTAAAATAGATAAATATGCAACCTAATTTCCAAGTGAGAGGAATAACACAAATACAATAATGTTCTTAATATGTTTGGTCTTGTTAACAACCACCAAACATATCAGTCACAATTTTTGTGTTTGATTTTAAATACATGTATACTTATAGGAATTTATTTAACCTTTTCAAAGAAATTTTCAGAAAAAAATCCAAACAATTCACTCAAGTTAACTTAAATCATTATTTCACCTTTCGCATACTAATGTCGGATTTTTGTCACATGGTATTGGGAAAAAGTTGAGAGAGAAAAACACACTTGCTATATAATTAGACATCTCTTGTGTAACAAGGTATGACTGATTTCCTGCCTTGAACTCAGTTGCCTGTATAAATAAATCAATTTGTTAATATGCATTTACAATATTCAGCAAAATAGCCATTTTGTTAAATGAATCGAAAGATGATCAACGAGGTGACTGACCAGCTAGAGGATGTAGCCAAACCCAAAGACCACTGGTCAGTTGTGCCTACTTGATTCTGGTCTATCTTTAGACAAGGGTTAGTGACCTGAAACCACTTGTGCTTGTGAAGTAGATCTTCTGGAAGTAATCCTTAATCTATCTAATATAATGCATCTCTCAATTCTTTGATGAATTCTTAGAAAAGACACTGACCTGTACGCTACAGGTATACCCCCCTTGAGACATAGGGATGAAAATGGTAAATGACAAGCTTTCCAAAAACCAGGATGGGTTAAATTCTTAAACAATCAGGGTCTGTTGTCTCACTTAAAAGCTTAAAGATATGGGTCAGACTGAAGCAGAGATATTGTCAGTTGACAGGCTAATGGTCAGTTTGTTTGGTGTGAGATTTCCACCGTTGCCTTCTTCTAAGAAAACATTGATTTCACAAAAGATACAGAATGTGTTTGGGTAACCTCATACTTTATAAAGAGTCCAAGCAACTGGTTCAAGAACAAATATTTGGATTAAAACAAGAGGAAATCATATAAGATTTATTCATCTAACTCAAAGAAGAGGACACAAAGCACCGATTTGTAAAATATTAGCCATTGTCTTATGTAAGTTATATAAGTCACAAAATATAAAATTAGAGTTTACAAATTTGCAGATTTTAAACAGCTAATGTTTGAATAGTTAAGTATTTCTATGGGTCTAAAATTAAGCCATCAAGAATAAAAATCATTATAGGTTTTGCTACAGATAAGCTATAAAAGTGTATGTTCCCAAAAGAACAAGATATCTTCAACTATCTTTTTCAAGCAGTGTTATCTTATAGGAATTTTTGTTTTAAATCCATGGCAACTATTTATTTGGAAAAGTACTCAAATTTATTTAAAATAATCATCTGGGTTTTTTTTATTACCTTCTTTTCTTTAAATACCAAGAAACATGGGCACATTCATTACAGGTTTTTTATCTCTCTATCCATCCTTAAATCGCAAGCTAAACTTCTTTACACCTCAAATCAACCTCCAGGACTTTCTCTCTCCTCTACATCTCAGCTCACACCCAAACAGAACATGTCTCCCTTGTTCACTAGCAACTCTTATCTCCCTTAGTCCCTTATGGTTGACATTATCCCATAACCAAAACAGATCATGTCTGCCCTGTGGCCATGATGACTCGCTTACTCACTCATCCACCCGCTTGAGCCTCATCGTCATCTTGTTGCCAGCCAAAGTTGTCATGCGAACATGCTTCATCCCGTTGCCATGTCGACACCTCACCTACCCAATAGTGGACCGGCGTCCAGTCTGCGCGCGAAAAATGCAAGTCACGCCACTGCTTTGAGACATTACGACATTTCATTTAACACAGCAAGTGGTTAGGTAAAATGAGTTTCAGTAAGACAAGGGATATTGGAAGGAAATCAAGCAGTCATCTGTACTCTTTGTTTGTATTAGATGAATTGATTTCTGATGGGACATGAGGTCCTGGGGAGGGTTCTTTAGCTATCTATTTTATCAAATGTTCTTAATATATCTTTCTTCTTCATGTATCGCTTTCATCACCCATTGAAGATCAATGAACTGAATAGCCATAATTTGGTTTGGGGACTTTCAAAATGCTTTTAGATTAAAGAAAGTTTACTGCAAGATTCACAGATTGGCAAACTATCAACGTTTAGATCATAAAGGTTGATCAAAGATTAAACAGCAATGTGTTCTTTGTCAAGAATCAGAGAAATTCATAAAAACAACTGATAGGAAATGAGAGAAGATTGTAAAAAAAAAAATCTTCATACCATCATTCTTCTAAGAATTAATAATCAAGTAATATAAAATTGTTGTAGGAAGCTGAAAGGAAATTATTTTTCATGAGGAGGTTCTCAGAATGCTCTCATTACAGCATTCAAACTTGGAGTAAAAAATATAGGAGACAATAACAACTACTCTCTAATATATCTATGAACTAGGCTTAATTTCAATACAAATTCCAAGAAATATGCTAAAGGTCATTTTCATCAAGAGATTATTACGAAAAGCCTGGCAGATAATCAAATGAATATTCCTTCTCTAAGACAATCAACATTTCAGCAGTAAGCGCAATCATCATCGCTTAGTAATTGATGTAGCGTGCAAATAAAATCTGTGCATAGGGGTGTGGCAATCAGATGAGTTTATTGATTATTATTTTGCTGATGGGCATACTAGTATGGCGGAAAGAGGGGATTTTTGTAACACTATAAGAAAGAGTTTACAAATTTATATGATTTTCAAGACACCATATCAGAAAACTTGAATTTTTTAAAAAGAATATCGAAGGAGTAAAACATGCTAAAGAAATAAACTTGGATGCTTGCATGTAGATTTCACCTTGTCCTTATGGAAAAATCACAAAGAACATGGAATATGCTAGATCAGAAAAAACAGTATTTCATATCATACAAGTACAATTTAAAATAGAAAAAATACAATTTCAAATTTGAGCAGTACTTTTTTCCGATATACATAAAACTTTACATATCTCAAGAACTGAACAGAAAGGATTATATTTCTCAAAAGGGAATGATAATGATGAATTATGAAAGGAAGGGGTTCTATGACTAAACTGAATGTCTAAAGCTTTTTGTAAAGATTCAGTAACGTGAATTGTATCAGAATATCATTTTCACCATACAATTGGGTAGTGACTATTAAACTTATCTTCAGTGTTGGTGCTCGGTGAGAAAAATATTAACTTAATCTTTGACGATATTTAGAGCCCTCCCCCTGTTTAATATCTTTATTTTTATTCTTAAAAGGCCATTTAACACTAATCTTCCAAATTAAACGATTGTGTATTAGAAAACTACCTTCATAAGTTACATCCAGATAATTTCAGTCCATTTGATCCATGATAAATGCTTTTTTATCAAAAAGAAAAAGTACTGCAGTAATCTTAATTTTGATTTACATCATGACCAAATAATTTTTATGTAAAATCACAAAGTGCATCCACTAAAACAAATGTTTATATCTTTTTATCCAACCAGTGTAAATACACATTCATATAATGTAACAATATATTAGAAAAGTGATCAACACTTTTAAGGGACTTCACCAAAACTCAAGACAGGCTTCACCCTCTTTCTGAAGAAAATACCTTTGCCCTTCACACTCTACTCTTCATGAACCCCCTTTCATAATCTCTTTCTCAAATGACATCTTTGCCTTTCACACCTTTAGCAGTGTAAAGGCAGTGCAAACACCCATTCCAATTGCATTTACTTAACGCTCTCACACTTCTGCTCGGCAATCTATTGATTGGGAAAGAAAGTGATTTGTCATACTTTCCTTGCTTTATTATTATATATTTTTGAGAATCAAACAAATCTACAGCTTTCCTACCTCCTAGATGAGTTTGCACAACTGCACCATCTGATTGCTAGATGGTCAGCAATCTATTTTGTAGTGGTCAGTTTTATCTCATACTTAGTTATGAAATGTTTCTTTGACAGTTTTATTAATGAGGAATCTTCCCTATGGTTACTTAGTAAGCTAGGGCAGTGTTAGCCTATAATCTAGGCAGAGGCTTCAGTTATTGTATTTGCTGTTATGCTGAACGCAAGCGATACGTCTGATGCGGCAAAGACAAAAAATTTGTGTATAGACGGCGGCTGCGTCGCAGTTCAAAGTCTTTGCCACATCAGACGGAGCGTTTGCGTAAAGAATAACAGCAACGACAATAACTGCAGCCTTCGCCTAGATTATAGGCTAGGGCAATGTTAAAAGGCATTCTCTCATTTCATATAAATATTTCTTCATCATAATGTAATGAATCATATCTACTGTACACTCTGTCAGCACCATGTAGAGTAAAACTGTCCATGGACTTTAAAAGCACATAAGGTGAAAAGGCTGGAGTGGGGCAAAGGAGAGAAAGCATTTTTTTACTCTTAATACTAAAAATACTGTCAATCCTTGGCACTTTCAAGGGTGATTTACCCCTTTCCACCCTTTTATTTTATAGAATGAAGGGGAAATATTACTTGGGGGCTGGGGGCGATTTAGCACCCAAAATGCTCAAAAGTGCCCTAGAAACTAAAAAGTGGAGCGCCTCTGGCAGTCTCATCTGCATTTCACAATTCAATATAGCAGCAGTGCTGACTTTGAAAACTACTATAAATAATTATTCACAAAAAACACAATTCATATAATGATAGAATACTACGTTCATTGATCCTAAATGACAGTTGACCTTGAGCACGTGACCTAAGACTTGTCAGTGATACTTGAGTACCCATATGTCCATATTTCATAAATTATATCCATGAATTTTCAAAGTTATGACAGCAATTTAACAATTACTTCTAACATTGCCAAAGTTCATTGACCTTAAATGACCTATGGCTTTGGTCATGAGATGTGAAACTCGCACGTGATGTTCAGTGATACGTGATTATCATTTACTCTCATGTCCAAGTTTTATGAAATAGATCCATACACTTTCAGAGTCTTGATGGTAATTAAACAAATACCCCCAACATGGCCAAAGTTCATCGACCTTAAATGACCTTTGACCTTAATCATGTGACATGAACATTCGCACAGGATGTTTAGTGATACTTGATTACTCGTATGACTAAGTTTTATGAGCCGGATCCATAAACATTCAAAGTTATGATGGTAATTCAACAAATACCCCAACATGGCCAAAGTTCATTTACCCTAAATGACCTTTGACCTTGGTCATGTGACCTGAAACTAAGGCAGAATGTTTAGTAATATTTTATTACCCTTATGGCCAAGTTTTATGAACTAGGCCCATATACTTTCTAAGTTATGATGACATTTCAAAAACTTAACCTTAGGTTAAGATTTCGATGTTGATTCCCCCAACATGGTCTAAGTTCATTAACCCTAAATGACCTTTGACCTTGGTCATGTGACCTGAAACTCAGGCAAGATGTTTAGTATTATTTGATTAACCTTATGTCCAAGTTTCATGAACCAGGTTCATATGTCCAAGTTTCATGAACTAGGTTCATATACTTTCTAAGTTATGATGTCATTTCAAAACTTAACCTTGGGTACAGCATTCCGTCTCCGTCTGAAAAGCGGCACCTATAGTCTCACTCTGCTATGGTGAGACAAAAATGAGCTCTGGAAATCCCAATTCACTGCAAAGTTAAAGCTTATCCAATGTTGAAGATTAAAGCATTAAGTTGTGAAAAGCAGCCCCCTAAAAAAATGTATATTTGTTTGCCTGATAGAATGTAGTATAAAGCACCAATGGAAAACAATAGGCAAATTGGCCATTACACGGATGGCTGTGATAGACAGGTCCTATGTGGCTCCTTGAGGATCAGCTTCAATGGCTATAACATAGAGAGATGTATAATTACAAATTTATCTTGAATGAAATACAGCTGAATTGTCCTGGGGGCCGTTTCATAAAGCTGTTCGTAAGTTAAGAGCGACTTTAAGAACGACTGGTGAACCTTTCTAACGCGCTTAAACCATCGCCAATGAATATACCATTTTCCAAAAAGAAAGGATCACCAGTTGTTCTTAAAGTCGCTCTCAACTTACGAACAACTTTATGAAACACCCACCTGGTCAATCACATCACTATTCTATATACTATAAAGACGAATGAAATATCTTTCAATCTATATGGAAATTATGGAATAACTCAAGTGCATCACTTCTTTTTGAAAAATTAAATAATACATAAAACATAATCATCCAAATGAATGTAAAGCTAAATGAAGTATCTGTCAAGTTATCTTTTTTACTTTGCATTACGAGGTGTCACAGCATCTGTATTGAATCATCTCATATCAGCACTCATATACATGATACTGAGAAGCTCTCTGAAATCTGGATCAGCTGTGATCCTTTCCACATAAACTTTATCTCACAAATGAAAGTTATACCCTCCTTTGTTATTACCAGACCTTCACCTTCTTACAGCCTCTGGTAGTCCCCCTCCCACTTTCATCTTCCTCTCCTATTATTCCTTTTTTTATCTCTAGCTTTCTGTCTCTCTTTCTTACTTTCTGTCTCACTCTCTCTCTCTCTCTCCTACCATTTTCTTTTTCTCTTACTTGCCTTCTCTCTCCCTATATTTTCATCACTCCAACTCTCTTTCTCTATAACACTAAATCCATGGCTCTATCAGCTGACAATCAACGCTCACCCTGGCCTACCTTTCTCTTGAGGGTTTAATAATTTCCCACCGCCCAGTGTCTAGGTACTGTGAATGCTATTACCATGACTCATCCTCTACACCATGCCATGCAGGACCCTGGGAAAGATGACCCCCCAGGGACCAACCCTAGGAACCAATGACCCCTAGGGTACCTGGCAAAAACCCTGTTGGCAGAGGGATGGCTGCCACCACCCATTGGTAGGCAAGTGTGTACAGACTGGTTCCATTTCCAATAATTGCCTTTATCATTTTCATCAGTGTACAAATATAGAGGTACACCATAATTGGTAAATTGAAGGTCTGAATCATGATGTGCTCTTTCCAATTATTTTTAATGAAGAGAATGGTCATTTTGTATCTTCCCTGTGGAGGTCATTCCTGTTATCAATTTCAGATTGAGCTTTTAAGCCTTTTCATATATATCCTGTTAGGATAACTCATTAAGGCCACATGCAGATGTTAACTTACAAAATGAGATATAAAAGATAAACTATCAGCTGACCTAATGGATAATGACAAGTAAATTCCTCAGAAATATAGTCAAATTGATAGGGTTAGAGCCTTATTCAGGTATTTTCCTATAATATATATCATAAAAAGAAACATAAGATAAATGGAATAAACATTGTAATGAATACATACAAGTAGGTGTATCATATATTTCAATTAAGAGCAATATACATATGATATAATACAATAGTATTGTCTTCTCGGTCGGAAAGTGATATATTTTTCAACAACCTTGAACATGACCCTAAACAATTGAATCTGAAATGAAGTGTGTCAGCATATATCAAAACATAACCCACAAAAAAATGAGTAGCATTGAGCATGATAAACTAAATGAAAAGTGAAAGTCTGTGAAAAATGATCCAGATTAGATATGGAACTAATCTTGAATCAGACACAATTGATCTAATCAAGATATGAAGTCACTATAACATGAAGTTTAAAACTAAGTAGATTTCTTGAAGATTTATTTATTTTAAGGACAAACAAGGCATACAAGAACAACTCTCAAGCTAAATCAAGAGTAAAAGTGTTTACTTCTGACTTCATATACTTGCAACATTAATTCATGTTATCTGCATTGTTCCTCTGGTGAATTACTTTTTATCATCTAATACATTATACACCCTTCTCTCTGTGTTTATCAGTATTTTTATGGATGCATTGAACAGACACACTGTCAGCCATGAAACCGCAATGATTATTTTACCGGATGAGAACAGATATGAGGTTGCCTGGTATTCTGAAATCGAAAGTAATTTGCAGGGTTTGTTAACTACAAATATGGGCTTGTTATGGAGAAAGGGAGTACGGGTCAAGGAGAGTATATGGAAAGATGAGATAGTATAAACAAAGAAGTGGAGTAAAAAGATAAGTGTTGTTAACTAACCAAAGAGGAACAAAAAAGAAACAACTGGAGAGATGAGAAGAGATAGGCAAGCGGAAGGGAGGGAGAGAGAATCATTTCAAAGGAGAAAGTAGAGGTACATTAAATCAAATAGATCTATGACTAAATAGAGGAAATGATGGAGGATGAAAGAGAAAGCAAGAAAATCTGTAGAATCACGATAATTGATAGATTGAAAAAATAGGTCTGGGTGATTGAAAACTTCTGAAACAATCCATTCAGAGCTTTAACAATGGTGTCATCATGACACTCTTAAAAAGAGAAAAAAAATAGGATAGAATAATTGACATAATGTTAAGAATGATTGAGTGAAAGATTTATAAGAGCTTAACATGGGTTCAATATATGCATGGAAATTTGGGATGAATGAACATGTAAATGAAGAAATCTTTTTTTTTAAGTAATGAATAAATTTTAAAAAAATCATAAGAAAGACATCTTACATATCTAATAACTTGTTAAGTATAGTCTGATAACCAGACTGCAAAATGAGAGAGATGGGTAAGAAAGAGGAGAAAGGGATGATATAATTTGATAGACAGCTATTTAAAATGAAATATCAAGAAAACAAACTGAAAGAGAAAATAGCACTTATGAATGAAAGTTTGAAGGAAGTATAACAGGAAAAAAAGAATGCACATGGGATATGAAATAAAATTTGAACATCTGTTCCTGGGTAATAAATCAAAGTCGGAAGAGAGCATCCCTGGTAAGTATAAAACATCATCCAACGATGACTCATACTCTACATCTTTCTCCTCCTCCTCTCATACCAGATTGCTTAAACGACTTAATCCTTGGATAAGAGAAAATAATAGCTCTCTGCCAGAGACTCAAACCAGCTTGACAGGACTAAGAACACTGTTTCTTAAACTTGTTTATTACAAAACTGAGTTATCTCATACCCTGGTTTACCCTTTATTGGACAGAATATTGTTTTGAGATTATCAATTGTTGATGGGCTGTTAACACCTCGCAAAACAAAATTTATTTCATTCTTAAGACAGTTAAGTATATTATTTAAGCTGTATTTTCATGTTAATGGTGGCAACTTTAAACTGTCTCACGATTCCTGTAAATAACTCTTTCTAGGCAAAAGAAGATTTATACTTCTACATGTATGTTATACCTTAGGGGATAATTGAAGGATAATAACATGTATAAGAAGATAGTTTCATTATTATTTCTCATTGTAATTTACATTGAACCATATACTTGATTCAAATTTGAGAAACAAAATATCAAACTTCCAAGGCCAATGTTGTAAAGAGATCAGGGAAAACTATTTCCACACATTAATATACTAAAAGTTAAAAGGAAAAATGTTTTCTGAGACAAATTTTATGTTTCACAATGAAGAAATCATGAGCCAAGGCATAAGTCAGAAATTGATATTTCTTTGAAGTGATTGTATCAATCAAAGCTATTAATCTAAATCTGACGAGAACAATCCCTTTAAGTACAAGTATCTGAAACATTGAGACATGTGATTTCATGAATAGAAAAAAAAACTTCCAATAAAAATGTAAATGTATACTGAATGTATGTATATCTTACTATAATACAAATCTAAATGACATTAAAAGTTGTAATATATTTGATAAACCACCCCTCCCTCTCCAATTAATTTTCATATAATGGTCCATATTTCTGAATCCATCGTAAGACATCAAACACATCGATTTCTTTTATAATAGCAACTATTATTACACTATTGCATTATAATAAAGACCACTCTTTATTTCCCCTAGGTTATCTCTCTGTATATGAAATGAGCCCAATCAGCTGTTCCATGACCTGGCATGAACCAGGGACGTGAGAGAGAGAACTCATTAGGTGGGAGATGACAAAATCACCTTCATTTTCTAAACAAGATATTTTCTTTCAATAAGTAGGCCTACGTTCCAATTACTTAAAGACCTCAGCTACCCCCACTTTCAGGTAACTTTCACAAAATCTCCTGCTCTTGCTGTATTGAGGCTTTTAGTTTAGGGGTGTAACATACAGAGATGTGCTTGCTTGAATGATTGTATCTTTTGGGAGGTAAAAAGTTTGCCATAAACTTACAATAATGCTTGATTGTTTATAAGTTGTATCTTTTGTGTTACATTGCCAAGATCTCCCTCTTAAGAAAAAAATATATTTTGTGTTCATAATAAAATGGAGTTAGCACCAGAAAGCAATGATACTCTAAATTAGGCAAGAGGGGCAAATTGGTATCAAAACCAGGGTAAAACTATCTACAGATAGATGTTACATATACATTAGGTTACTAGCTGTCAAACTGGCATGAAATAAAATAAGACTTTAAAACCTCCAATTTCCTTTTTGAAGCTATTGAAACTGATTTGAATACAATGTAGAACAAGTCTCCACTCTGGTAAGCGGATCATAATTCAGTTTTAAGTATATCTGAACAAGAATTAGAATCATCCCTAGAGGTTCATTGTATCCACCAACCTTTATTTCATTTTCATTCCTTTCTGGAATAGCTTTGAAGGTAATTTAATAGATTTATAATTCCTCCTTATATCTTTGACTGCCTTAACAAATATCAAATTAGAGTTTGTTCTAGTACAGGGGACAAAAATAAAGTGTTTATGCTTATATTATGCAACTTCAAAATGAAAATTTGATGAATATCTAAAAAAAAAAAAAAAAAACAGCTGAAAATTTCAATCCAAATCTGACAGTTACTGAACTAGCCCTCAAAAACATGAATAGATGGTGATGTTGGTGATTATTTACCTGATTGCTAAGAAAGCATGAGAAAGCATGAGTGCTTGTAAGCAAACAGAGGACTGGTGGCTTAAGGTCCTCTCAGAGGGACCTGGTAATGAGAATTTAAATGCCTTACCAAAGGGAATTAGTGCCCCATGGATAAAATATGTGGAAGTTATGTATCCTTAATAATGACTATACCTTCTTTATCGTATTATCGTATCAAGTATTTATTGAAATGTCACAGGAATTTATGTAGTCATTTTCTTTCTTGACATCATCCTTACACATCACCAAGTTTCCAAGGAACTCTGACACCTGTAAATAGCAATGCCTGGGGATGGGTTTTTCATATCATCATGAAGTGTGAGGCAATATATTTTAATGAGTGGGATTAAACAAGCTCATCCCCAATCAAACATTGGTTGTTTATGATGATGGTGATGATGATTGCAAAAACACCCATCGTCCATAGACAATCACCTATTACTATCGTGTTAAAGAAGAGGGGAATGACTTGACTGTCACCAATATACTGCCATACTTTGACAAAAGGAAGCAAGTGTCTTATATCAACAAAATCAATTTTCCAAAGGGTTCACATTATATGAAATTGATTTCTTCTTACAGGTCAAATATCAAAGACAAAAACTGATTCAGCTATAAGATATAACTTGTAAACATCAAACTGATGCATTGGAATCCGTGTAAATGACAGATACATTTTTCTCATTTACAAAAAATCAGTATTAAAACATTTTACTTAATACCTTTTTGTCAAAGTAAGACAGTATAAGGCCCTCATTGCTTGAATGCATTGCATGAAATGGCTGCGATAAAGTGGTAAGAGCTAATGAAAATGCATGATAGTAATGACCTTGTGGCTGGTACTGAACAACTAATACACAAGATGGGGTAAATATTTGACGAGTACTCTTGTATTCCAGAAACACACATATCTATGTGTGTTCTAGAGGATTCAAAGAGGGTTCACAACCTGGTATAAATAAAAAACGAAAATAAGTATAACCCACATAATGTAATTTGGGTAATAAGGGTATAGCAAATACACCAACAAAAAGCGAAAAATATAAAGTAAAGAAGGAAAAGATTTCTTTTTTTAAATGAGAAAAAGAGAGAATTCCAGGTAAATCACATAATTTATCCTCTAAAACACATTTTCATTTAATATCATCCACATCATAACAGTTTTAAACAAACATTCATAATGAATTGGAATATTGATAGACAAATTTTTGGGAGACTTACCAAAGCTAAAGGCAGATTGAATACATCTTCCTTATCGCTTCACTTTTTAAGTAAGTATAAGTACTGTATGGGTGATAAAAACACTTTTTTTTTTGGGGGGGGGAGGGCAACAACTTTTTTTCCTTAATGAATCTATCTCCCTTATCTCATCTTTCATATCAACTTAATTCCAGTATCTGGACATCATCATCTTTGGATGGGCACTACTGTTTACATTGAATTCTGGATAAACGTCCTGGCGGTGAAAAATAGAACCATGTGATGATGGGGTGTGATTGATGGGGAAGGTTCAGGCAGAAGTCAGAAGATAATTGCGTGCCATCGTCACAGAAGAGTTGGGTGTCAAAGCAAGAAAGAGGGTGAAGTAGGTATCAAGAAAGGAAGAAGAAAGTCAAAGTAAGTTAGAAACAAAGTTTTATAGTTTACAAATTGAGATGACAATGTGTAATGCAAAATGAGGATGTATTGTTCATTTTTCTATCATTGGGTGCATTATGCGGGGTATAACAAATATTTTGTTTAGAAAATCTCTGCCATAAAACAAAGTAATGGGGGGTTGGGTTTCGAGGTGATCAAATTATTTTTAAAAAAGAAATAATCTACCTGTGTATATGTTTAAGAGGTAGTTTGTAAAAAGTAACCAGTACATTTTATAAAACCCATAATTCTATGTCTTCTCTCTCTCTCTCTCTCTATTTCATTCACTCTCACTTGATTTACCTACATCACACAGCTGATCAATTCAAGAATCATGATGTCATCTAACATATCTAACATGATGACTTTATTTAATATATAATTTGGATTGCATAAAGCTAGGTTCTCATAATGTTTTTTTTTATAACTTAAATCAATTAAAAAGTACTCTGCATTTTCTTTAAGGACTGTGGTGCAACTACAAAAAAAATAGGAAATCAAATGTCGATACATCATAAAAAAAATCAGCCACTGGCTGTATAATGATTCATGTAATAGAAGTCATTTTTTACATAAATGTGGAATAATAATGGGAACATATGGCAACTTGATACAATATTAGATTGGTGCATGACTTCACTTCATTATGAGATTATATTTTTTGTCATGTTTCTACCTATAAACAATTCCTATTTTAAGCCAGACCTGTGAGCTTCCATCATCATTTTTTTTAGATATAAACTTATTAAAACATATCAAAATTTCAATTTCTTTTTATCAAACTTAATACAAGAAGACAAAAAACACTACATAATGCAGGGATTGTATATACAATGTACTGTACACTAAATAATAATTACTGCAACTACAATACAAATGTATCAACAAAAGACAAAAGAAATTTTGTGATCAGAAAGGAAAATGTAGAGATGATGAAACTGGACCATACCACACTCCGCTGAACTCAGATCAATAATTGTGATTGAAGGGTGTACTTAATGAATCCCAGGATGGTATTATTGTAATCTATGATCCTAATGACTCCTCAATGATGACAAACATAGCCTTGGTTAGTAACATCCATGCAGCGTCATAAGCAAGTAATTGTGCCATGTGCAGTCAAGCATTTTAAATGCTTGGATACTTGAACTTGTACCAATGAGCAATATATTACAATGTGGTATGGTTATTACAAAATATAACTAAATCAAAATAAAACTTCTTTGTTAAGCAAACAATTAATGCTGGTGAAAACAATGTATTGAACTATGATTTGTAAGGCAATTTGGATGTAATATAGCTATATTTTCAAATGCAAAGCAGAAAGGAAAGGGCATCTCAACTTTTATAACTGAGACATTGATAATTTGTCTCATGACCCACATTCACTAGAATCAAAAGGTAATTGTTTGCTTTATATTCCACATCAGAATGATCTTTAGGAAGGGGAGAATATTGTGTTTGCCTTCACTGTAGACATGGGTGATGATTATGGGTACAATATGAGATACTAGTACAATGCAACACATTTTTATCTAAGCTAGTATTACACACTTTTACAATTATTAATTGCACATTCATTTGTGCATACTCCAGATAAGAATAGTGTTTGTTATGATTCTTCAGATCAAATCTGTTAAAAGCAGAATACCACCTTTTGTTTGATGGATGATTTCATGTGATTCTTTTTCTAGCAACCAATTGAGTTGACAATGGAGTGCCCCATCAAAATCTTTGAGAAGAATTAACTGGCATTACTGAGTATTTAGCTTCTATCTGGTTTTTCATTGCTTTTCATAAAGAAAAATATCATGAAAGATATAAAACTGAGAGTAGGGGTATGTTGAAACCAAGTCAAAATATTACATTTCATGTATGTTGCAATTTTTCTGCATGATGAAAGGTTTTTGCAAATACTAAATTTAAAAGTTGTGAAAATGAAATCACCACAAAGTATTCACCTCACATGCACAGCAAAAGAAGAACAACCGTTTTTCTCAAAAGAATAGATTGGAAAGATGCATTCATTAGTGAAAAACTGAACTATTGACATTTAATTCTTTTTTGAAGACCTGCGGGAATATAGCTTATTTTTGAAATTCTTACAAGCTAAATTTAGAAATCATTCCACAATTACGGCTAATAATTAGAACACAAGGATTTGAATTCTATAATGATGTACTTTGTTGACCCCCTTTTTCAGCATAAAACAAAGAACAGGGCTAAAAAAAAACCTGACTCGACACCTCTGCTTCAAGGCTGCTATCTACTCATTATCTAAACCTTCAAGAACATATTCATTAGCTTATCATCTGGCATATCTATTCTTCATCCATATAAACACAAAGTTCTATGATTTCTCAATTGATGCCAAGGAAAACCAAGTGGTTTGTAGTCATGGTAACCACAAATAAACAGATCCACAACAAGAAGGGCTAGCCATCTCATTTATAGACACAGCATGTCGAGGTGACACTTCCGTTGGCCAATGCATACTATAATTTGATTGCTTTAGTGGTAAAAAGGAATTCCGCTTTAGTACTTTCATCAATATGTTGCATCTAAACATAATAAAGTATAGGTTTATTTCCATGAAAATATTTTTTTCTATCTTCCTTACATTCAAATGAGGGACTGATTGTATTCTTCTCTTCTTTTTGCTTAATCTTTACCCTGTCCTAAATCTACATGCATTGAACATATTCTCATACATATGCCCAATGTTAAAAGCAAAACACTGCAACTAGAATCACATACTAGTAGACCAATTGATTAAATTCATATCCACAATGCATCAAGTCCAACCAATATAGTATTGTGTCATTGTCTCTTGAATCTAATTACATATATTAACATGAATGCAGGGTTCATATAAAGGTTACAGACATGAATAATACAATTACATTTGATTTGGTGTATTAAAGGGATTACCTCTTCATAAATCTTCAGGAAAATTGTGTAAATTGCTTGTTTGTAATGTTTAGTAAATACAGATAAACTTATGCAAAGGGAAAATGTACTGTAATCTTGATGGGATTATGGTATAGCAAAAAGATGAGGTAAATTACAGCATATAGCTCAAAATAAGAAGAGCCAAGTATGTACATGTTAAGTCTAGTATAAAAGCAACAGTATACAAATAATGAATGTTTAGGAGTGCAATGGACAGAATACTTCATGAGGTGAAAGATGAAATGATCCATTCAACGAGGCGTAGCCGAATTGAATGGATCATTATTTCATCCTTCACCGAATGAAGTATTCTGTCCATTGCACGAATGAAAAAAACATTCATTATTTGGTTTATATGACACCTAAAAAAAAGTAAAAATCTTTTTTTTTTTTTTTCATATGAAATTTATGAATTTCGATGCAAAACATGCTCATGCAGTGCGATTTTGGTCTGTTGATTGTTACGTCATTACAACACGCGCACTGCTGGTGCCTGAGCTGCAGTCTCGGTGCGCGCGTGCAATGGACAAAATCGTATGGATCCAAAATTGCACGATGAATGGATCCAAAATTGCACAGTTGATGACGTCATTGTAAAATGGGCTGAATGAACGATGTCAAACAATCAATCAAATCACAAGGATCTATCTAGGTGTCATATAAAAATAATTATTCAATTTGGAATCTGGTGTAAACATAGATGGCAATATATGATTCAATTTCAGTTAAGTCATTCTCATTGATGTACAGATAAATGCTTGATTTGATGGTAAAATATTTTTTTGACATTGAAAGTCATATCCCTCCTCATTTCATCAAATGTTAATGGGTAAGGATAATAAACAAAGCTCTACAAGAATCACAGAAAGACAATCCTATCTTCAAGCCTTTTCATAAATGCTTGATTGAATTAGGAATTACTTTTCAATATTTGATTTCAGGAGGCGATTGCAACAACCATCTTTAAGGAACCGCATCTTGTTGCCGCCCTTGTTTTGATAGCGGCAGACTGGGAGTGGTCTCAGTCCCAAACGTCATAATCCGAGGACAGATTTATTATCGCATGTGGAACTAAATCAACACAAAACTGGTTTTGAAGATGAGAAGCCTGGAATACCAAGGGAGTAGGGGAAATCAATCCAGGTCTATCTCTCAACCCTTGTTAATTATTCAGGAAAATCAATAGAAGTGGAAGTAGCCGCAGCCCTTCCTGACTAGCTACAGATTTAAAGGAAAGGCTTTGATATAATAATCTAGAAACTCCTTGCATTTCCCAGGTCAGTTTGACAGCTTTGACACCACAATAATATACAATCATATTGAAGTGCTCCCAATAAATCCATTGCAAGTTATAATATTCTTTCAGGAATTAAGATTTCTCTTTAATACCCATTGAAACCTGATACCTTATATTTTATGGACTGAAATGTAGGAGCCTAAGAGAAAAAAAAATATTTTGGATTTCAAAGCAACCTATCAATATTTTAAATTCACGTTCACAAAACAAGAGAGTGAATTGTATGTCAACTGCAGAAAATTATCCCTTTCACATTTAATCTTATCATGAACCAAGGAATAAATTTCATGAAGCTTTTTGTAAAGTTGATCAGGACTTAAATAAGGCCAGCCGAGCGTGTTTCTCTATTATATTCAATTGTGACAGCTAAAGTTGAAGTACAGCAATGTCACGTAAAATGTTATGAACAAGCTTTACAATTGTCACATATATCTTTAGTTCAATATTATTTGAGCCAATGTGTATGAAATTATTAAAAATACTCACATTATATCAAATTGCCAGAAAGGTAATATTTTGACACTCCATATTTCAGCTGTTCATAAAGTCATATAACTTAGCAAACTTTTAAGAAACAGGCACAAACATTATACAATGCTTATAATTTCCATGTAACTTCCTGAAAATACATTTTCTCTCACCTGGGCATTGAGATAATTTTTTATTGAAATAATACTAAACAACGAGGCACCAATTATCTAGTTGTTATCAGTGGTGCAGTATATATTACCCAAGGTTTAGCTCCAGCTACCTAATGCACTTGGTTCATTTAATGAATTAATCCTGTTGGATACCCATTCACCTCATCTAGGTGGAGCACAATGTAGAACATTTTTTGCTGAAGAAAATTATGACTTGGCTGGGATTCAAATCCTTGGCCCTCTATTACATAGGTAAGAGTCAGCACCATCAGAACACATCGTTCCCAGAGGCCATTCATGAGGCCATTTCCATTGACAGATATCACTAGTTAAAAAGTATGTGAAAATGTTCAAGCTAGTCTTTGAGAGCTCTATCAAGATGTCAAAGCCCTAGGCTACTTCTACATCAAACAAGCCATGGTGACATTGCTTTCCTACTTTAACCAAAGGAAGTGTCATATTGACCAAACTGATTTTCTGTTGGGTTGTTGGGTTTTTTTTTTACATATTAATGTCCCCTTCAGAACAAAATTTATTAAAAGGAGATTAACCATCATGGTAATGCATTGGTGTCTTATCGTCGGTGTTCATTTGAACCGTCGTATCAGTAAATTTTGGTCAAAAAATTTATTTTGAGATTTTTGCAGGAAATGAAAGTACACGTCATATTCTGTTCTTAACAAAATTTCTAGGCAGCAATTTATTTCAGTTTCTGAGGTATGTGGCGATTTCCACGGCGATGCCATACAAATTTTTGATAAAATGCGCAACTCCCATTGGAAACGTGTACTGTAGCAAAGCAAACAACAGCTGTGCGCACTTAATATGCAAATGAGCAGTCAGCCAGACCATCCTATTGGCACTGCATTGACTTTGCACATGAAAAAGCGATAGACATTTGACTGACCACGCGCATTGAAATCGCAGTCTGAGTTGTTGTATCCCCTATAGCGTTTTTGTACAAAGGAAATCTAAACCTCTTAAACCGAAATTACACGTATGTAGCTCTTTTGCGATATTTTCTCTGATCCTTGGTTTTGTGTAAAAATAAATATACCAATGTCAAGCAATTGTATTGGTCTTTCCAACATGTATTTTTCTAGCAATGAATATGTTGAAAGGTTGGGGAACTAAGTGTGAATATTATAGTAAACTTTGAAGTTGATTTTCTCTGAAATGGGATTCCACAGTCATATGTGTGATACCACGGTTTGGATGATGTAAAGCACTCTCAATTTGCCATATTGTAGGATTTCTGTCACTTGCTTCCTTTTGGCAGTTAAGGGCAGATTGCCTGCAACAATTAAAGCTTTCTGCAGACTCTATGCGATATTTTTTTTTTAAAGTAGACAAAAGATTTGCTACGCATGTGTCACCTAGGAGATACTTCCTCTACAAACTAGGTTAACAGCTAGACACAAGCAGGTTAACAAGAATGCCACTTTATGTGGTCTGATCAAGCTTGAAGCAAAAAACGTCAGTTAAGACGGACTGGGAACATCTGGATGGCTGGTTACAAGAATAATTGAAATAAACCAACTTTTCTATCTTAATTAGCTTACTGGCAATACCATCTTCACCCTATGAATGGCAAATATAAGGTCATCAGAGGTCAACTTAATAAGGTAAATAGAATCAGAAAGACATACAAGAAAAATTTAAACTAGTCTTTTAAAGTACAAATTTGAAGACCATCATATGTAAATCAGTGTTAGATATGAACAAACTATTTCTAACAAAACCATCTCCACCATCTAAAGGTGTCAAATGTTAATCTATCATTTGTATTTTGAAAACAAACTGCAATAACTATTATATATTTGTGGAAAAAATTGTGAAGGTGAGGACAGATTGGAAGTGAAAAGCGACTTATCTGTAACCGCATCTATAGTAGATGTCAAAGTACTACTAGAGAGAACCAAATATTAATTCTTCAAAATTTGTTGGATTTGTGACCTACTTATGTCTTAAATTATCTTTAACATTTCAAAAACCTGCTTCTAGGCTTTTCCAGTCAGAGAGGAAACAAGCTTCAAATGATAACTTTTCTTTGCTTTGGTTAGACACCTTACATTATCCAAAAAGCAGGCATTAAATATTTGAGGATGTCAGGCTGTTATGAGCTTAATCCAAATAGACCTTAAGCATCGCAGCTTTTGTCACATAGACACTCTGAGCCTAGTCTAGAATTAAGACTTAGTTGGGGGAAATGTTTGCTCAAATGCTTAAAGACAAACACTAAGACAGTCTTCCAACAGGGGGTGGGGGAACCTGATTATGTAATCATCATTAGACATATTTAAAACTGCTTTGTCACTTGAAGTGTGAAAATAATTTCCATAAATCACAAATTTGGTAGTCATGAAGATGAGAAAGCCAAAAGCAATCTTGGCTGAATGAACAGGAAATCTCCAGGGTATACTGGGAGCAAAACTAGGATGGAGGATACGTGACAAGGGTAAATTGCCAGGCACACGCACGTAGCTCTGTTGTCTCTACACCCCAGGCGGTCTGCCGCACCCAAAGAGTAACCTTGAGGTGCAATCATAATTGACTGGCAAAATCCTAATTTGCTGAAAAAGAAAGTTGATCATTTCCACTCAGTGCATGATGCACTTTAAGCAGTATTTTAAGTTTTTTTTTTAGTTGCTTAATAAATATTTTGTTCATGCTTTGTTATGATCTGTTTCTGTGGAAACTCAATGTCTGTCCTTGGGTTCCTAAATAGATATCAGAGAGTGATACTCGCATCAGTCACTTTGTAACTTTTATCCACAACATTCAGATGGAAAAGTACTTTCTCCTGCTTCATAAATGACTTGATATTACTCAGGGAGAGAAATCATCTGACTCACTATTCTTATGATCTGTCAAGAGGTAGGAATTTCAATTAATATAGATGCATGAGTTTAGGAAAATTGATAAGATATTAAAAGATGATAGATCAAACTATTGGGATGAAATAGGAGTGAGCTCTTAAATATTTCGATGATGGAGTAAGTTTGATTGAAATTATCTGTGTTCAAGATATTAGTGTAATACAAGTGAAACTTAAGTTTTTAAAAATGGCAAGCAAGGAGTTAAGAATACATGTATATGATATAAGAATTACAAAGGTGTACCTTGAACAATCGATCCCTTCTGCAGCTCATTCTGGAAGCTAAAAAAGAACTTGTAACTATGAAGATAAATTGATAAGTGTAATATGTATAAAGAGATGATGTGTTTTTAATATGGCTCTTTTATTTGCAAAATCTTTGTCTCGACAAGAAGTGCAAGACAAATTATCTACTATTAATAGAAAGGAAGAAGGAAGTTTTCAACCTAAGGTTTAAATATTGATTTAATTTTTAAACCCATCAACCACTATATTTACGTTGTTTGCAGACCTCTATACATGTAGTCTGTAACTAGTGGTAATGCAAACAAAAAAGAGATAATTTGACATCTTGAATTCATTGTTGTGATAAGAATGTGAAGGGATGAATATTAAGTACCAGTAAGCATTATTTTCTCTGGTCAGCTGATTGAATGAATTCTTCACATTAAAAATTATCTTTGCTCTGTAGCCTTTTTATACTTCATACGCAGAATATTCCATCATGATCATCATCATCATTACTATAATATAATATAAAATTCCCTTTTTTCCTCTGAAAAAAGATAATGTAACAAATGACTGGAGACTTGCTACTGGCTTATCAAAAATGATAATGCTTCAAATATGATATCGAACCAGCCTATTTCTCTTCCTCTGTTTAATATATCATGAATTCTGCTTATGTAAAAGTTTCTTAAAATTCAATCTTTTTATTGGACAAGCTAAATGCAATTTTTGCTAAGTCATTCAGTGTTATTTTTCCTTATTTCAAGCAGTTTTAAGCAAAGCAATTTGACAAATGGATGTTAAACCAATAAAAAAGCATGGAGTCTAATCACATAATTTCACACCTGACCTCCCCCTATCTCTGGCCACCAGTCAGACTTATTGCACTCAGTGTTTGCCCACACCCTACCAATTTTCAATCAAGTTTATACCTGATTTGATTTGTGGGTGGGACACAAGGGCTAGAGACATTGTGTCACGTTCACTCGTTGGCCGGTGTTTTTTTATTTGCCATTGGCTAAGGCTACAGCACCATGCATGAGGTGATCTCCCGTTTGTCCGGCTTAATTGAACCCTGGATGGAACACTGTAACTGCATGGCTGTTAACAGTGTCGTTTACTCATTATTCAGTGTCATTTACTCAAACTTGCATGGGCTCGACTCATCAAATTTTCAGTGCTTGGGCATTTTTTGTTTTTTAATTTGCAGAATGCTCCATACAGATGATTACATTAGGAATTTTGGTCCAGTTGTTTCATTATAGAATAAACAAAGTATCACAGTGTAGAGTAACAAGCCTCTGACTGTGTGTGTGTGTGTGTGTGTGTGTATGTGTGCCTCACTCTCTTTCAGTCAGTCTGTCTGTCTGTCTATCTCCTTTCACACCCTCTCTCCACCTTTCCTTCCTCTAATCTCTTTTTTATTTCAAAGTAGAAAGGTAAATTTCTAACTCTTCTTTATCCCAAATTCTATCAAATAAATATCTAGTATTACCTCTGACAGTGAATTATGCATGAAAATAGGATGACAAAATAGTTAAAATAGAAAATGTGCAAATAGTATATGAGAAGGACAAAATAAAGCTTGCAATATCTGCTTCCATTACTATATTATAAATGTTAATTCACTTATAACTTAATGTATATCTAACCAAAATTCTTTTTATAGAAAAGAGGTTATAATTTTTTTGCAATAAAGATGAAGAAAAATCTTTTTACACAATTATGATTGCTGTTCGGGCGAAATGAGATAAAAATTGTCACAATAGCGGAGAGAAAGCAGAGATGAAGCATAGCATCTCAATCTTCTGACAAGGCCATTCCCAGGTAAGATGGGCATTGGTGCTTGACATTGACGCAATCATTACATAGGAGATGAAGTTTTATCTAATCATCCCCCTCACCCTTTCTCTTCTTACTCTCTTTCTTATCTCCTTGAATAGTAGGGTCTGGCATAGTATTATTTTGTGGGTTTTTTTCCTTTTTGTTTTCCCTCACAATTCACCTCTTCCACATGTACATTCCTGGTCCTTTTTCTTCCTCTCTCTATCTCTCATGAACACACAAAAGGCCGAAATTAAATGACAAACATATCAAGATTGATATCATATAATTCACTAGAAATCCTTGACTCTGACTCTTACTTTAAATCTCTCAGTTCATCTATCCCTCTTTTATCCTGCCCTTTCTCTCTCTCACTCTCTCTATGTCTCTTTCCATCCTTCCCGTCTCCCTCACTCCCATACATGTAGCTACCACCCTGTACCCTGGCTCCGTCCCGGATACAAGGTGATGGAGCGCTGTTCGTGGAAACACCTGGTTAATCAATACAAGCTGACGTCAAACATGACATGCAACAAGACTAGAAGAGATTGGTTGGAACTTGGAAGAATGTTTGGTAGATGAGCAAATGTTTCTCTTTGGGTCAGAATAAAGCAATTATTACCCAATAACTAATTTTATATGGAGTTTGCTTTGGAATGATCAGGGGTTCCTAATGTCTTCACCCACTCATCCCTCTACATTTGATTCACTCTAGTAATCTTGCTATAATTGTACTCTAGAGTCTAGATGCACTAATTTGCAACAATGCACATATCCATGTCTATTAAAGAAATTTATTCAGCTTACCATTAATCTGCATTAATTGTCATTTGCATTAATTTGATTACCTCTGCCTACACTGTACAACCTGGAATGAATCCAACAGAAGCTCACGTTGTAGGGCAAGGTCGTATCTTTTGTTCTTAAACAGCGTTATTCGAGCCTTGGCCTCAATGTTTCTATTGCTGAAATCTTAAACAAGAATAATTGATGCAAGCAGTACTTCATTAAAATGATGAACATTCAAGGATGTCTCCTATACATTACAGAATTTCAGAAGCTATATACTTTATAGAATCCATTACAAAGTCTGTACACCATTCATCTTGTCATGATGCTCTTTTGACATCATATAAATGTCAAAGTCATTTATTACCATAGCAACCAATGTGATTCATTGGAATGGATGCACATTGTATTTTTTATAGATTAAAAACGAAATAATCTATTTCACTTAATACTATTATATGAGGACTTTCATGCAAATGAAAATGGAAGAAGATTTATACAGGGGTTCCTAAATGTTCTTGAAAGTAGGCCAAAGTTCTTGAAGAATGTAAAAGGGAAACTATAGAAGCAAGAACCAAAAACTTGAAGAAAGAGCAGTATAGTAAGAGAAAGAGCAGAAAAGACAGAGAGAGAGAACAAGAGCAAAGCGAAGAAGATGAAGAGAGTGAGAAATGTAGAGATGGAATGTTGGAAAGGTATGAGTCATCACCACACCCTCCCTCCACGTGTCATTAGTTCTTGTTGACTCACACACCGGCAACTCTAAACCTTTCTCCAGGCTATGTCAAAATGATCGCCGCATTGGTGTAACCGTTGGATTTGTTGGGGTTAAAGTCAGGGCATAAATGGATGATTCTTTTTTCCAGACTTAGAGATTTGTTCAGAAGTACAGGGTATAATTGTTTGTGCGTGATTTTTTATTCTCATGTGATTGGGGTTTTTTTCAGAGAATGTTTTGGAACATCTTTTGACTACTATTGGTATTTTGATATTATAGCAAGAAAGACTACTGAAAGGAAACCCCATCTGTCAAGGCTAGATATTCCCAGGTCAGCTGTATTCCCTCATTTCACTCTGGATATGATTCTGTCTGTTACTTTACCCCCCCCCCCCTCTTTTTTTCTCTCTCTCTCTCTCTCTCTCTCTGTCTGTCTGTTTCCTCCCTCACCCCTTCCCCACTCTCTTCCCCTATATTTCTCTCACTTTGGTTAAAGACTCTCTCTTTCAGCTCTCAATGACCGTGAGGGTTTTTTTTATTGAAGCAATGTTTTGCCTCGCATTTTCTGAGCATTTTTTCCCCTCCTACTCCTCTACATTTTTTTTTTCTTTTTCCTAACAGTCAAAATTATTTTTACAACAGTTTGTCCAAGAAATCCATGAATTACTTACATACATACATACATAGACACACACATACACAAACACACATACTTACACACATACATACATACATACATACCTTATCACTTATTTGAAATACACAGAAAATAAGAAGTGCATCATATCATATTGAATGGAAGTTAAATCAGAATTCATTTACCAAGCTGGTTTCAGTTCACACTGTATACCAGGGGTTCTCAAACTACGACCCGCGGGCCGGATTCGGCCCACGGAGCCACCCTATCCGGCCCGCAAGACTCTGCTATTTTTTGTTTGTTTTTTAAGTCACAATATGAAACATAGCTCAATAACAATGTGTATCCATGAAACCGTAATAAAAGTAATGGCAGTCAAATTAATTTGACTTTTAAACAAAGTTTAGTGGAGTCTTTTCTGTCTGTACTACTTTCTTATTAGATGACCAGCGCGGTGCTACATTGAAAAAAAAGTAGTTTCACGTCAAACGTGATAACACGTACGTTGCATTTGAAAACACGTGCGCACACATTCCAACACGCGATCAATTTGGTTAAAATGTAAACTCAATTGCCGGTTCAGTTTAACAGATTTTCTCAGGGATACATAAGTCATCATTAATTGTTAGCTAGGTCAAGATGGCAGCAAATTCTGCAAAGAAAAGAAAGGTGGATGCTGAAAATCGTGTTTTCCATGAACAATGGACAGAGAAATATGCATTCATTTTGCCGCAATCGAGCACAAGGCCAATGTGTTGGCCAATCTACTTTGACTAAAAAAATATTGATAGGCCTACTACAAAACATTATCTGTCTCTTCCATTACAGGTATGTGTTAAATTGACATAGGTACAATATACATTCCTTTTAACAAAGTACTACAATTTTGTTATCATTTCTATTGACTCTTGCTGTATTTTGAAATCTTTTCTAATTTTGCCTTTGTTCTATATGAAACTGTTATAAATTTGTTGGATTAAATTCTCCCAAAATAAGGGCCAGAATTCACCAGAGAGCATCTAGGACCCCGGCCGCAAGGGTCTTCGCGCTTCGCGCACATTTTTTTTTCTAAGTATCCACTTCACCCTGGCCCTTTCAGGTTTATTTAGAGTCTCATCTCGCCCTTTAAAGAAAAAGTTTGAGAACCCCTGCTGTATACCAACTTGGGGTGAATGAAAAATAAACAAAAATGGGGGATTAAAGACAGTTTGTGTAAGCAATCAAAAGAAGATATGAAACCACTACAGTGAAAATGGGGCCTATCACTGGATAAAAACTTTTTAATTCCACTGTTTAAACTCTTAATAGCAAGGTGGGAAAGAGGTATTGTCCTCCTCTTCATTCTTGTCTAATATAGGGGTCTAAATCAGTCCATAAATCTGTTTCAAATATTTACATGTAAGTACAATAGTAGTATAGTGAGTTAGAAATCCTGTGGTAATGCATACTCTTTTTCCTCTCATAGGTATAGTAGGGCTGTTATTGTTAAGAAAATTCTCTGTCGTTATTCTGCAAAAAAAACTTCTTACCGATATCGATAACTATCAACGAAAGAACATAAGTAATCAATACACATTTTTTATGCATTATAGCAATTACACAATACTGGCGTTGGTCAAAATTTGTATCTGCCACTGGACCAAGAACGTTTTTAAATCCGCGTTCATTGGATGTAAACGATTACATAACATCTTTTAATGAACATATTTAGCATAAATACATCCTCACCTTTCACGTTATTAGCATTATTTTAGGGTTGGATGAAGTTTTACTGATAATTTTGGGGCTTTTTGGACATCGTTCTGAGCAGTCAACGTCTTTTGCCTATCCGCAATTTTGATATCGTGCTGTACATCTTTGAACGCAGAGGGCAGCAACACACGGCTGTGTGCTGCCTTCTCATGTATGTTGGTACTTTGCTAAAATTGAGCTTGTGCTTGTGTTTTCGAAATACGATCGAATGGAGTCGAGTGCAGTCACGATGTTTGGATTGTCATGATTATAGCGAAGTGAGATCGTGTTTTGTGGCTAGTAAATATTTGTATTTTGTTGAGATTTTAGAGTAATTTCTGTTGCTGTTCTGTGCATTTTGAGGTAAAATATGTTTTCTGCGATTTTCCGTTTGAAAATCTACTTTCAAAATGCCGTTTCTGTGAATTCCATGAAATCGCGGAAAATCACTGTCATGTCCCTACATAATAGCAGGTATTATTGACAACGAGCGAAAGGTTATTGTTATCGCTAAGTGGCAAAAAACAAGTGATTATCGACAAGACTAGCGATAAATAGGTTATCGATAACAGCCCTAAACTACATGTAGTGTACATGGCATAGACGGCTTGAAGGCTATCTACATGTATACAAGTGGAGAATGCTTAATTTCAAAGTTCTGAATCCATTTTAGTATTTGAAATTACAGAGATAAACTGTTCAGGGCCTTTTGAATTATCATAACAAAAACTGTGCATTGGCCAGTGTGTTAATTTCCAGTGGGCAGCAGCTACATCAGCAGTGGAGTGAGGGGTTAACACCTGACAGTGCAGGTCGTGAATAAAGTGACTGTTATCTCTCTTTTTTGTCTTCAGAAATACACTAAAATTCACTGAAAATCATGAACAGAAATTTATAGTGTGGTCCTAAGGTACACAATAGGCCTAATCTAAGACTACATGTATATTAATCCAGCTACAGTACCATAATTTTGGCAGCAAATGTTATCAAAATATTTCTTCAATCACAAAATACAGAATTAAATATACACAGGTGACTCTTTACTAGTCAAAAGTGAAATTTATTTGTCTGACTTAAGCAAAATTCAACATGGAAGAGGTAAATAATCAAGCTTTCCTGAAACTGATCAGAAAATCTTATTCAACTTAAGTGATTATTTCAGCTTATGGAAGGTTGACATTGGTATGCATACTCTGTTGTATTATCCTTCAGCAATTTATCTTTCACAACTTTGTAGAAAAAAGGAAGTTCTTAAAATTCTAATTTGTACTTTATTTTATTTTGTTTTGACAAATGCCTTCAAACTGAGTGGCATGGACAGGATTCATCAATTTCTGATCAATAGTCTTTGAATTGAAATAAGCCTTGAGATGTTTCTTTCTGCTAAGAACCATCCATAATCTTCATCCATTGCAACTGACATGTAGTCAGAAGAAGATGAAAAGATGCGTTTTCTTCTTTACACTCCTCCCACAACCACATTTCCAATTCATCTTGAGCAATTAAAAACAATTTATTCATTTGCTGGATTGCCGGCATGCTAGCCTAAAAGCCTGCCAAGACAGTCTGTCTGACTCCACTACAAGTACAATGCATGTGAACCAGATTGAAAGATTCATCCTCCTATGAAAATTGAATGATTGCCATGTCTTGAGAATACCAATGAGTTTCTATCTAAGTCACATGTTCCATGAATGAACAATGGTCGGGATTTGTTTTTTAAGAAAAAAACATGAAACGCCAGCGAAAGTAATAAGGCTAATGATATCTCAGACTTGTACATAAGGAAGTGAGAAAAATAGATTACTGATCTCATCAAACTTGACAAGTTCTGTAAGATTCTTAAAGTTTGAGGGAAGTAGACTGCACTGGAAAACAAAAGAAGAAATGGTTTACTAGCAAAAGTCTGAAAGCAAGTTTATTAACTTCAGCAGAAGGGCAGTGTTGTCTTTTTCTCTTTCATAGAGACACATCTTATGATTTGTGTTTTTATCACTACTTACATGTACTTTGAATTTGTAGATAATGTTTGAATTGATTTTTGAATAACAGTTTATCTATCAATATTTAAAGCCTCCACTCAATATATTTTGATTCATCAGGAAGTTATAAAAAAATTGCGTAGATTTTAAATGAAGGGTATAAGAGCAATCACAATCAAATCAAACATACAAAAGAGATGTATGCCTAAATTTAGGCAAGTCAATCATTATTAAAGTTACCTTAATGAAGCTAACAAATGAATATTCAGAAAAGAAACTCGAATAAAATTTTAAAAGTTGTTCTTAGAAAATATGTCAAATTCAATTAACATTATTTTCATTTTTTTTTAGTGTTACAGCAAAAAGCTGACATGTTTACCGTTGAGTATTGGTAAAGAAAATATAACCAAAAAAAAAAACCTAACATACATTGAAATCCATGATTACACAGGCTCCAACTTCATTATATATCATTTACAAAGGTGACAGGGTGCATGATCCTATATAATATCAAGCTACATGTAAGTGAATTACATGACCTATTTCTCATAATGCATTGTCAATCACAATTATGTATGTTGTGAAAAGATATGTGGTGATTTTGCTTTTCTTCTTTCATTACAACTGAAAAACTGATCAAATGCACTGAGATCACATTATCTTTACTTCCAACTAAAGTTGAGAAAGATTAGAGAATCCTTATCAAAACAAAGTGTAAAATTAAGTGCATTTGATGTAATGATCTCTTTGCCTGATATAAATACATGATCTGTAATTCCTATTTATGTTTTATTAATTTAAATGTTCAAAATAGGCTTACTGGCTCCTGGCTCCAGGAAGAACATATAAAAGGGGTAAATGTCAATAAAAAAATCTCTAACAAATCCATCATATTTTTTTATGAAACATCATCACAAAAAATGATAGTATTTAGTATTAAAACAGTTCTATGTAGAAACAAAAATGAAAAACTCTCACAGTGTACATGAAATATGACCACTGTTAAAATGTACAAGTGCAACACATCTGGCAGTCTCTCCTGCATTACGCGATTTGATATAGCATCAGTGCTGACTTTGAAAATAGCCATTGAATAATTATTCACAAAGGAAAACATTCATATGACAATAAAATACTATGTCCATTGATCTGAAGTGACCTAGGATGTTATGTCTGTTTCATGAACTAAAAGTATGTAGATCCATCAACTTTTAACGTTATGATGACAATTCCACAAATACCCCCAACATTACCAGTTTGTTGACCCTAAATGACCTTTGACCTTGGTCACGTGACCTGAATCTGGCACAGGATGTTCAAGGATACTTGATTGCTCTTATGTCCTATTTCTATGAACTAGATCCACCAACTTTTAAAGTGGAAAGCAATCGGGAGATACAGTAGAATGTGCAATTCCGTAAGCCCCATTCAATCGTACACAAACCTCGTACGTCATGTATATTTGTCGGACTAGTCCAGCAATCTCCGAATGTGTCCGAAAACGTCTAAAAGTGGCCGAAATCAGAGGCTAGCCTGCCGCGTGGGCCGGGGCGCAAACTTATTTTTCCCACTGACAAGAGCCTTTAAACAAGAATATTTCTTTTCAGGGATTCCTAAGGCATTGGTTGTTGTTTACGTTGGTTAAACATGTACCGTATACATGTATATCAATAAGTTTTCATTTTTTTCATATTATTATATGTTACCTGTTCCTGGAAATTAAATGAAATATTCATAAACATAAAAATAAACTTTAAAAAAAATACAAAAATAGCTTGGATGAAGTACATTTATTCCCATCAATATTTATCATTACTTGTTTAGAAATGTAATTGATACATTAAGATAATAATGAGTAAAAAATAAAAGCAAGATTGTAGGTTATCAAAATTCAAAGGGGACATTTAAAAAATGTATTTTGTAAAATTGTTCTGATTATGAAATGTAGTGAAAGAAGTGTACATGATTATCATTCATCTCTACATGTCTCAGTTGTACCTATCCTGAAAAACATCATGTTTTGCAAAGACCAGGTGATGGTTCAGAAAATATTTTTTTATATAGTTGTTTGATAAATGATTTGTTTGCATCCATACATGTGCACATCAACAAAAAAAATCAAATTTGGTTGCATGGCACCTTGAGACTTCTTACCAAATATTCTGAATTATGAAAGGAAGTTGAACTAGAGTTCAACTTCTCTTTCAAACTTTCTACTGGTACTCATAAATGGTTTAAAAGTTCATGCCTTTTATTGTTACATGTACATCATTAGTGTTAGTAAAGAGATTTATGAGATTTTATTGTAGATATGTGGGTACATCAAATACATCTAGACAAACCATACATATTAAATGGTTCTGGCCTACTGGGAGTCTTTTTTTTTACTTGAATGCATTGAGACAGAACCAAAACAAATTCAATTCCTTCCCAAAATTTTGAAGGTATTCTGTTGTTTTTATATTGTTTTTGTTTTTTTGCTTCTCAATCCTACTGACTTGGAAAAAGTTTATTCCTCTGGAGACCTGATGATCGCAAGATATTCTTATCTGCTACTAATGACTAAATAGCATCTAAATACAAGAAACACAATATTGCCTATGTTATAACTTCACAGTGCATCCGGGAATAAAAAAGAAAAAAATCTGAAATGTTTCCCATAACATTTATATAATTATGGTGTTTCTTACATATTGGGATGAAATGATCACTAATTTTTTTTTATTAAATGTACCATATCTTCCCTTATTAGAGCTAGGATATACATGTAGGATTTTCCTTATCATTTATTGAGTTGAGTCTGTATATTGTTGCCTTAATTGGAAAATGTATGTATCGGCTAACACTAATTTTTAAGGAAGTGTCAACAAACTGATAATTAGCCTATAGATTCCTACATTCTCAAGAATGTGTGCACCTTGGAATCTTTAAAAAAAATTATGTGATATCAAGTGAGTGAAATAAGCCAACAGTTATTCTATGAAATGATATTGCTTTGATGTATCACGTAATGCCATTTAAATCCTTTGAAAGCTTAGCCCAAGAGAATTTTCCCTTTTATGTAAATACTTCGCTAAATGGTTCCTGCAGAGATAATACACAAAATACAGATTGAAATTACAATGTTTCTTATAAGACTAAATACGGCAGGGATACAGAAATTTTCTTCAAAATGAGGAAAGCAATCAAAGCTTCCATTAACAAGCATGATTTAACCATCACAATACTGTACCTGGATTGCAAATCCTTCTTGAACCCATGATTTCTTTGTGGTAAAAACAAGACTTAAAGGAATCTTTTCAAATACACTATTACTCCAATTACTCTTTATCTCTCCCCTCCAAAATGCCATTATCCAATATTACTTCTGATTTCGATGGAATCTAAGCACCATGCTTATTTTGTTATTTCTCTTTCTCTCTCTCTCTCCCTCTCTCTCTCTAATAAAACTCTTTCCTTTTCATTTGACAACATACTTCAAACTTAACATAAAAACAAAGTTAGAGAGAACTTATATTTTATTTTCTTACTTTTCAACAGAATTGTGCCATAGGCATGATCAGGAAGCAAATGAATAATATGCAGACTGAATAACAACTGCATTTTGTAAAAAGTAGGACTTTTTTTGTTTGTACTGGTATGTATTTTCAAGGTGTCTTCTATTTCTAATATTTCTTTAAGTGAAAATAATGAAACTGAAAGTCTGCAAATTGAAATATTAACAATCATGGTCTCACCTACATACCGGGGCCGGTATTCAGCTTGATACTTAAGCCAGAATTTTAAGTATTTTACTCAGTATTTTGCTTAAGTACTTATCAACCATTGGTATTCAATTGCATTTTTTGGCTAAATATTTTGCTTAATTCTATGTCAGCCGCCTACCAAACTTAGGTCTGGCTTGCGTGCAGTTTACAAATGTGATACACATAATTACATATTATGCGTACAGATGGATACATACATTGCACGTTAGTTGGCTCAAATTTTATGACATCACAATGGTTATTACCAGTCAGTATTTTGTTTAAATTTGGCTCGATAAAAGTAAAATACTTAGATGTGATCTGAATACAAGTTTAAGCATTTTGCTTCGCCAAGTAAACCGCTAAGAAAAATACTTACAAAATCAATACTTTCAATTGAATATTTTTGGAGTTTTTTAACTTACCTCTTTCTTGTCAGTAATCTTTTTGAACACTTGGTGAAGGGGCCAAGGTCGTAGAAGTTCAAATGTCATACAGAAAAAAGATCCTAGTGTAAATGTATTCTGGAAGGAAAACATCACCAATAATGCATTGAATCAGTTTATATCATGTTATTCATACTCTTTATGTAATGTACATTAAACATGACAATTATAACTTGCTTCTTTAAACTGACTACTTACATGTATTGTGTGAAAGTTGATGATGCATGATCAAGAACTCTTTAAAGCTAAACTTATTTAACTGCAGCAAACAATGATTGCATGAGAAAATCTTTGAAGTCAAATTTGTCACCACATCACTGTAGATATAGATGAGGTATATAACCTAACTTTGTGAAATCTTAAAATCCATGCTGAAAAAATGATCACTGAAGATTGCAAACACAGATAAGCACAAGTGGGACAGTGTGTTATTACTTTCTACCAGAATCATTTGGCATATATTTTTATTCATACATATACAAATACTTAGACAGTCATTTAATTGGACTCTGTTTTAACTCATGTTGAGACTACCATCACTGCCCGCACAATTGCAATGTGTTCAATATACAAAAGTTCCTAACTTCAATAAAAAAAGTACAAAAATCCTTTGTCTTCTAAGTTGTTTAACTCACCCACTCATAGCTATTAGATAAATTTAGTTGCACATGTCTAAACCTGTCACAAACAGTATTATTATTCATTACAAATGTGAGCCTTCTGACAGCATATTTAACCTACAACTAAAACTGAACTACATGTATATCTACCTAAATTAAGAATTTCCTTTTAGAAATTTAGGGATATCTATGGTTATACTCAAAGTTAATCTTGTTCAAATCCATATCTGATAGAAAATTGTGATTGCAATATATCTCAGGAAGGAAGAGATAAGTGAATTTGGTGACTTGTGACGCTCATTGTCAAGGTAGCAATATCAACTATAAAAAAATGCAGCAAAAGATGTATATCTCTCATCAGCAAAGGAGGAGGCAAATCACCAAAGTAATACAAAGCCAATGAAGTTGACCAAACAGGCATGACAAAAAAGTTGTTTGGAATATTGGCATTTTTGAAAAATAAATAGTATTACTTACCAACAATCTGACGATTCCACAGAAGTTATGACTATCTGCCTTATTCAGCTCTGCAATAAGGTGGCTCTCCTGATATAGGTTAATAAGAAGGAATAGTTTAATGCATGTTATATTCATTTTCACATTCATGTTACTGCACAAATTATAAATTTGTTTCGGTTAGTATACTGTTCTGGCATTAAAATTCATCATATTCTACAAGTTATAAATTTTTTTGGTTAACTAGCAAAATGTTCTGGTACAAAACATAATACATGTTACATACTATTTATCTTGACTTACTTATTCCATTTAAATGCACTTAAAATATATCAAATACTTGCAATAATTCTATCTACGTCATTGTATAAAAATTTGTTGCTTTTATGTTGATGCTCTGGTTGATATTTTGTTATCACCATCATCATTCTTATTGCCATACATGCCTTATTTTTTTTCCAGATTCATTCAGTAGAAATATTGTTTTCACCTCAGGCAGCTTTACAACATTAAGTTCAAAATAAGATGTAGATCATGCAAAGGAAGTCATGTTTGAATGCTAAAACATGTAAATTTATTTTCAAATTTATTTCCATATGTTTCTTGTTCTCATGTGTTCCTTCAGTCCTTTATACCTAATTGTAATCATAGAGCTGAGGCTGATTACAAATTTGTTTTAAATGAACAGGGCTTTCCTTTTTCATACAGTCTATGCTCAATACTTACTTGATAGCCCAGTCTGTAGAACTCTGGTTTCAGAACTTTAATGGCAACTTCATAGAGACCTGGTCTAAATGTATCCTGAGCTTGTAAGATGGTTGATGAAATACCTCGTCCAAGTATACGTATTACCTGGTATCGCCCTGCTAGCAGTCCTCCTTTTGAAAAAAAATCCAGTAAATTAGGAGAAATCCACAAAGTAAAATAAAAATCAAATTTAACTTCATTAAATCTTATCAATGGTTTCAATCAATATCTACATTCTGCTACATCACTTCCGAGATGCCAGACTTGGTTGGGGAAAACCGTATTTTTAATTTTTTTTAATTCCTATTAAAACCTAATATCTTATTTTTGTTTCAAATTTCAAGAAAGGAAAACCATACTAAATAATAACATTCTTAAATATGTACAATTTCAAAAATCCTATAAGATTTTCAAATGGGAAAAATTGTATTCAGTGTCACTTTCCCTTAAAAATCTTACTAAAAATGTGACAGTGACAGTGACAGTTCTGATGTATATAGCTGAAAGAAAAAAAAAATTATCCCCACAGTGGAGCGTTCTGGCCCAGTGGATTAGTCTTCTGACTTTGAAACATAGGGTCGTGGGTTCGATTCCCAGCCATGCCGTAATTTCCTTCAGCAAGAAATTTATCCACACTGTGCTGCACTCAACCCAGGTGAGGTGAATGGGTACCCGGTAGGAAGAAATTCCTTGAATGCTTTGAGCGCCTAGGCAGCCCAGCTAAAACATGGGTAATAGTGATAGCAGGGCCTGCTGGGAGAACAGTTTTCAGAACTGAAGTGGCTTCCCTGGGTAAATATACCAATATTATTATTATTATTATTTGTAAAATACTAGTGCTCTCACCTTTAGAATTTGGTTGGAAGAAATTTTCCTCATTGATGCACTTTGAAAAATCTGAAGTAAAGAAGAGCACAATGCACTAAATAGTGAATTAATATCTTCAAATTATCAAAATAAAGATACTTGGAGACCAATAAATCTAAGGTGATGTTTTGCCAAACCCCACATGTTATTTAATATCATTCATTTATGTCGGGTAGAATACATCCCACGAGTGTGATTTGACCAATTTTGTGATGCATTACAAATATGTACCAATACCTGAACCAGACACAATTTGAAATTTCAAATCTCTGTGGAAAAACCATTGTCATGGTAGTAATGACAAAATCATCCTATAATATCCTATCCTGTAATAATAAAGCAAAATGACCACCAAGTCTTTGCATAATTCAAAACATTACAGGCAAAATTATTCTTGTGAAAACTAATGACACAGTATGCAAAGTGGAATTTGTAATGTCACCACTTTCAGTTCTTTTCAGAGTACCTTTTTGAAATACATCTGTGCCTATTGAAATTAAATCAATGATTTGTACCAGGAAAAGGGGGGTTAGGTGTGGGTTATAAGATTTTTTTTTAATTATTTTTTATTTTTTATGGTCAACTTCCTATACATTGCGTTAATCATTATCCATTATTCAAGTAAACTGGCTCCATGGAAGACCAGCAGCAATACAATATTGCAGGTGAATATGAATTACCAGCCATATATACCATTTGTTACTGTATTCTAACCTTGACCTATATCATTTCATGTTTTACATGTATGTAGTTTGTATGTATTATATCACTTTATATATGGAAATAAAACACACAAACAATCACTGGGGCACAAACTTTTACCTTCATCTGCATTTTGCCAACCAGATTCTATCTTTGTATAGATGTCTTCTAGTCCACCTGTGACTTGAGCAATACAGTGTTTTCTTGGAGGGGGTTGCCATTTTGTACTTGAATTTCTGTCAAGATGAAAGGGGTGAAGAAAATGAGTTTGAAAATAATGAGAGCACGACCTATGCAAAGTCTAGCTGAATAAGTGATGAAAGTCAAACGAAAAAATCTGGTAGCCGCATGGTGTCTTTCCTGAATGGTCGATGCGCGTTGCAATAAACTTAAATTCAATTCTAAATAAAGCGTTTAATCATTTGATTAAATGCAATTTTTTTCTAGATTGGGGTTAAACTAGAACTCAACTTTCCTTCCAGCACCCCATACTTGAAGCTTAACTTGCAATTGAACAGAAGTTTTGGCAATGCCCCATAAGTCTGTGCATACTATTTATAATTTATTACTTATTCGGCAATTCAAACACATTATTAATGTAGTTACAAAATCAATTTAAAAACAGATCATTAAAGTGCAATTTTTAGTTGCAATTTACCCAATGCACCCAGTTGGCAGCCAGGAAAAAGGAGAGCAAACTTAATTGCTATCACCTGGCTGCCCTCCCCCCCCCCCTCACCAGCTGATGTTCTAGAATTACTGATGAAAATATAGCATAAGGACAATTAAAATGATAACATATCAAAGACACTAAACAAAGATATTAATATAACAACTCCATAGTGCATATACATATACATGTACATGTACATTACAAGAAAGATTATGATGAATATTCAGGAGCATCAGACAAGATTCAAAAATTTATTTGAAATCTTATAATTTCATTGAGTACATGTATATTTACACATTTTCTACCAACATCGGATTTTTGCAAGACAAACCCTCTCTCTAGATTAAAGGGGTATTTCAAGTTGAATAAATAAAAATAGTAAAATCACAAAGTAAAATGCTGGAAATTTCATAAAAATATGGTTAACAAATGACAAAAATATTGAATCTTAAATTCTAACAATATTTTGTGAAAACAGTTATAAATACACACACCATCATAAATATTCATTAGGTGGGCTAATGATGTTTTCTCTTTTCTTACATGTATGTTATTACATGGAATCAAATTATTGGATATTTTCATACATGTTTTTATGATATGACTCCCTTGTACTATTAGCAAAGTAAGTTGCAGGAATTAATATAAATGCATTAAATCGGTTGACATTCTATTTTTCTATATTCTTGGTGGATAAAATTTGTATATACAAAAGGATGTTGGAATAGACATCATCAGCTTGATCATTGCATATTAACATACATATAGAAGGACATGCTTACAACTGTTATAATACCAAAATAATGCAAAGCTTTAAAGTGGCATAAAGTTGTTTCTCTGATATTGCGTTATCTGTTCAAATCATTTTCAGCCTGGAGTATGAAATGATTAACTTCTTTCCACCAAAATATTGTTTTTCTTCCATTTTTAGTACAAACCACCTTTCATTTTGGGTGTATTATATGTATCTTACCATTATATAGTATGCTGGGAGTGACAGGTGCAATAAACACCCTACTCTGGTTTTAAACATGCATAGGTTGTGATTCTACATGATACACAGGAAGAATATTTGTGTCTTTTCCAATAGACAAAGTGTTTTCCAACTGCATTCAAGTTACATGTAGCAATGAACTGTGAGGCATGCTAACACACAACACTATTGTTTCAAGAGTGGGACTCGAACCCACTCATATTGAGATCACACAATCTTTAATAGTAGTAGTAGTAATAATAATGATACTACTACTACTACTAACTACTACTACTACTTCTACTACTACCACTACTACTACTACTACTACTACTACTACTACTACTACTACTACTACTACTACTACTACTACTACTACTACTTCTTCTACTACTACTACTACTAAATGTACTACTACTACTTAAAATAATATTAATAAAAATAATAATAACATAATCATCAAATTAGGCATTTATATAGTGTTATCAGTCTTAAAATAAACTATTCCGAGGTGCACTATTACCCCAGCTTTATTTGACATCCAGCCTTCCATTTGCTTGTGTACAACAAGCTTCATGTACAAGTAGGCATTGAACAATATGATATATTACATAGGTTATGTAGATATGAATCAGTGATAGGTCAATACGCCATCACGTGACCATAGCTGCGAGGATCGCATTTGTTATATTCTAGGTTTTGACGTCTCCTCGGTGAATAGTTCTGCGTTGTATTGCGGCGTTATATTCACTAAGGTGACGTCACTCGCTGCTTACAAGTAGCGTAATCGGGTAGTTTATTTGATGTACGCGCTAGTGTTAACGCGTCGATTGCATGAAGAACGCGCTTGATTTATTTTCCAAAATTTTTCTATTAAGACATTCATGTAAATGGATCAGAGCTGCAGCAAGAATTTCGGGTTAATCAGAGAGCCAGAGATGAATGCAATCTCTGATGGCTAATCCACATAGACTATAACAGACATTGCCTGGTCTATCTTTTTAATAAATAACATTTCAACTCCCCTCTGAAGGTATATTTTTCCCTTGGGAGAATATTTTCCCTTGGGAAAAATATAGCTCCGTCGGGGAGAGGAAATGTTATATTCAAACTCTAGGTAGGCAATAGGCCTATCTGTAAAATATTCTTGGCTATATTAGCAATTATACAACACATAGATAGATCGACAACGACTGTATGCGCACTGCGCATATGTGCACGTTGCTAAGCTAGCTTAACATAATGCGCATACGTACGTTGCTAATTGCTAATCATTCCCAGGGTACGGCTGCCTATACTTGGACGACGCACTTTAGCGTTTATGTGGGCTTTATAAGAGCCTAGGACTAGATCATGGCTACCCCAAACTTTGTTATTGCTAGTTCGACGGTAAGTTATCGGTGCTGTATAAAACAAATATTCAATGTTGTTCCGTGCAAGTTGAAACAGTCTATTCAACTTGCACACTCATGTAATATTCTGGACGATCGCACTCATCAACATTGAATATTTGTATAATAGAGCAGAGGTACAAAGTCAAAAGCCTTGGCTTTCGATCACTCAATGCTGCTCAATTTGCAATGCTGAAGGGTGTCATGTGACGTCTGATATTAATCCTTAGTAATTCCCTAAAATGTTGCAATGTTTGGTAAAGGGATCCAGCTAAAGACAAAGGAGTTTAGCACAGTCAAAATTCGACTCGCATACTCAGTCCAAATTTTAGCTGCCATTTTTCTCGGGCGACGGATTGAGATGCTCCCACTAATTAACAATATTTGATCTCAAAATAAAAATATTCAAAAATTGTTCGCAATCAATCCATTCTGAAAATGGGGGTGATAAATGTTTTTAGAAAGAGGGGTGGTGCCTTACATGTAACTTATATCCCAACACACAGAGAGGCTTTGAGAACGCAGCGAGTCAATACTCTTTGTTTATGATGCATGTAAGTGCACATGTGCTATATGGTTGTGTTGTAAAGTGTATTGGATGTTTCAAATAGGTGACTTAAAATTTACCCTTCAATCACTTTGCCATTCCAAATTTGCATAATTCATGACGTTCTTGCTTATAATGAACTGAAAATGGCAACATGAACATGGTTGACTGGCACATTTGTATGCTCACGCTGCAAAATAAATATGACAACAATCGATTGTTGTAACCTGCACCGACTCTTTGAAATCAAAATTTTGGATATCAAATCACATATTTCCCGAAACTGGTAAAGTGATTAATTCTTCGTTAACAACTTTACATTGTGCTCTGTTTCCCCCACCAAAAGAGGGAATTAAGCAGTAATCGAGGGGGTGCAGTAGCTTTTTCTCCATAGGGCATAAACGCTGTAGTTAAGCGTCATGCAAAGCACCAGCACTATGAGTCCTATGGGAGACTTTAGTCTATAGACGGAGGGGATACTGCGAAGCCAGACAAAGTCTGAGCGGTGTATATTCTGACCGAAATAAACTGATTTTCGGTCTACATCATGGTTTACAGCTGGCAGCCGTCTATTTCGAGGAGTTTTTTTTTACATTTTTAATTTTTTTTATTTCTCCTTGTACACAGATGGCTCGCGATCGTGCAGCCACCATTAGGGGTTAACATTAAAAAATCCCCAAGACGGGGCTCATCAATTTTTGTCTTTATTTCATCAAAATATATAAAAAGAACTGGACCAAAATAAAGATTATTATTCCGTTTTTGCCTGAAATGCACCAAAACGGGAAAAATAAACTTGAAAGGACAAAAACAGTGATTTACTTCGGCTGTCGCGCAACTCCCACTTCCTTAGTTTATCCGAACTTAATACATAAACATATGGCCATTGAGTCCCTGTACAGATCGAGTTAGAACTTCAGTCTCTGTGTATTTGGTGATTGGAGCCAACGGAGTTCAGCGGAACAATCTATTTAACAGAGACCGAAGCTTTTGGTCTACATCATGGTCTAACGTTAGTCTGGCACACTGCCAGTAGAGGCGCACGGCCAATATGGGAGACTGTCTCCCGTGAGAGAGATTATCTCCAATATCAGAGACTTTTGTAAAGAATTTTGGTATCCAATTTCAGAGACAGTCTCCAGTTTGGGAGACCAATTTCCTTTGTTTACATTTGCTGAAAAATGATTACCTTGGCGGCAAATAAAAATGTGATAAGCATATTCCTTATGAAAAATTACCCCTTTTCACTGTCTACTTTTGTTTTGATAAGGATTGTTGTTGTCATCCACACGCAAAATAAATGGGCTTCTGACCTCTGAGACAACATTTTGGGTGGAAAAATAACGCTTTTGTAGTGTTGTTTCTTTTGTTCTTTAGCAAAGCAAGTCTCAAATATGGGAGATTGTCTCCCATATTGGATAGAGTCTCCCATATTGGCCGTGCGCCTCTACTGACTGCACAAAAAAAATGGTAGCTGGAGTAGCACATCTATAGGCGGATCCAGGGAGGGGCCCGATGGGGCCCGGGCCCCCCCTATTGGCGGAGCATAAAATAGGAAAAAGGGAAAGAAAGAAAAAAAGGGGGGGAAAGAGGGAAAAGAGAGGAGGAAGACGAGTGAATAAAATAAGATGAGGGGAAGACTTAAAAAATGAATATAATCTTTCATGTCACTATATAAAATTTTCGCTCATGCTTCACGCTCGCATTGCCTGTTAGGTGATTTCCATATCTTGTTCAATATGGAGTTTAAATATCAAGTTTGGAAGTCAATATACAAAACATATTTCATCTCGGAAATCGAACTTTCATTATTTTGTGTGATTTACAAATTGATTTTTAAAAAGTGCTATGTAAAATGTCAGTTTTATGCTCTGAATATCAACATTTTCTGCTCTCGCTGCGCGTTCGCAAATTTTGATTTATCAGGTACCTATTATTTTCATGTACGGTATTCCATAAAGTTTTCAAAATATCACTTTTCAGGTCTGATTGCCAAAACTATCAACTAGCGCTGCATGCTCGCATTTTGATTGGCGAGTTTGTATGACTCAATATTGATTATACAACAAACTACTTAAAATCCCCTTTTCATGACAGTGTACAAAAATATATACATATAATTTGCGCTTGATTTAATGGTTGAAAATATATTAACTGATGCATCATATTCATAATTACAAAAGTGATTGAAATTTCCAATTTTCAGGTCATAATATCATCAGATTTTGCACCCTCATTAGGCATTAATGAATAAGATATTGATTTAATAATTAAATTGTCCCTTTTGTTTCATCTCGCGCTTAGCAAGAGGAATAGGAAGACAGTCATCATTTTCATATCCGAAGGATGTCCCGGTCCTATGTCAAAACTCAAAGTAATTATAATGAATAATATCAACTCTTTATTAAGTGCAATCAATATCCACCTCACAATTTTCCTACAAATTTTTTTTGAAATATAGAGCTGAAATTGACTCTTTTTTTCAGATCGGAATATAAAATAGTTTAAGCTCGCGCTTTGCGCTCGCTTTGATTTCCATGATAAAAGATGTATTTAGAATGCCTAGATTCTAGGTCTAAATATGAAACACGCGCGCGTATGTTCATATACTCATCTTGTTCTCAGTTTCAGATCACAATATCAAAAATTTTCTGCTCGCTATTTGTGCTCGCATTATCAATGTAGGAAGATCCCTTATTAGTATTACTCATTCTTTTCATGATTTACAAAACATGAATAGAGTGTCCCCTTTTTAGGTCTAAATACCTCAATTTTTTCCATGTTTAGTTATGAAGCTATCTTGTTCACGATTAAAAAAATTGATTAAAGTTTTCAATTCTTTATGTAGAAATGTCAAAAATTTTCAGCTCGCATTATTTGATTGTTGAAATATGTAACGTCTTCATGGCTAAGTGCAAGCTGTCCTTAACAGGTACCTTTTAGAACAGTTCAAAACGTATATGAAAAATGTTCTGCTCTCGCTTTGCGCTCGCATTATTAATGTAAGGATTACATTAATAACGTAATTACTCATCCTTTGCATGATTTACAAAACATGAATAAAGTGTCTCATTCAGTAGGTCTAAATCTCAAAATTTTCCGCTCGCGCTTCGCGCTCGCATCAATTGTTTAGCTATATACCTATGGCTATTCTGTTTAAGCATTATTTCATTTGTAAGATATGTACGTCTTCATGGCTAGCTGCATGCAGTCTTTAATAGGTACCTTTTCCATCAGTTCATTTCTGCTCGCACTACGCGTTTGTAGTAATTATGTAGTTGCATACACATCATTGCCCAGAATGTTCAAAATTTATGAGAAAATACAACAGATTTTTTAAATAATTAGCTCGCGCTCTATATAAATAACGATTATGATATTACATTTCTGTCAATTTATATGAATGAAGCTAAGAAGTAACTATTAGGAATACCCCTTCAAAGAAACCGAAAATCATCTTCGAGCGGCCGATCAGGGAAAATATGGCTGAATAAAAAATTCCGGGCCCCCCCTACTGGTAATTATTAGTATTGGCAAATGCCAAAAGGCTGGATCCGCCCCTGTACCAGGGTCATAACAATTTGATTGAATAGTCAATTTCTAATTGTATCTATAATAACTAAAAAGTTATGTTTAGACACCCCATACACAAGTAAACATTCAATGTGCGTCATCGTCAATTCAATCAAGCTGAACCTCGAGCTCGAGTCTTAGAGTTAGACTTACTCACTTAGTCAGTAGACGAACTACGGTGCCGCCACACTGACCGGGTACTGTACCGTACTTGTAAGTCATATCCACCCGAGCCTTCGGCGTACTTGACGCACCAGATTCCGCTTCGACAATGCACCGATAATTGTTATTTTCATTACATTTCCACATAACAACAATTAATTCATAAAACCCGAGACATACGATACCCCCATTCTAGATAAAGCTCTACATAAAAAATGCTAAATTATATAGATATCTCACTTCAAAGGCTGTGAAAATCCAGTTCTTCCATCGCTATCGCAGACTTTGGCCGCCATTCTGTTTGTAAAAAGTTTTCCCATAATGCATCAGACATCTGAAAGGTCAAAATACGTTTGTAAACAAGTTCTATTTTTATCTCAAAGCAAGGGGGTTCCCCCAAATTCTTAAAGACACTCGTAGTTGAAGATGATAATAAATGAAGTATTATATAGTTTTTCTGAGAAGAGATTAGTGTTTCCAAGTTAGCGTAGATGTGTCATCAAGCGAAATATGCCAACTCAGCTATTCAGATTCAGATTCGAAAGAATAAACAAAGTTTGACTTTTAAAAGAGAAAGATGGAAAGAAAACCTTATCAAACGCCATGTTCCAAATTTCCTTTTTCATATTACATACATAAAATCATAATTATTACATATTTTCATACATGTGTATATAACATGTCTCCCTTGTAACAGAACGAGGTGCAGCAATGATTATCTTACACATTTAATCAGCACTCCTTTTAAAACAATATCATCCTGGGGGACAAAATTTGAATACACATAATTTTATATGATAAAATGCAAAAGGTGGCGATAGAACTACGATTAGACAATGTGGGATGATTAGAGTAAAAGTTAAGGTAGATCGTGTGAGTAGGCTTACTACATAAGCATGAGTTCCTTTCTTCGATGTATAAAATCCATTGCATTTGAGAACTTCGCAAATAAAATCAATCAATCAATACATCAATCAAAGTAGTGAATTGTGCCGGAAAGCTCAAAATTGTCAAAACTTTCATAATTTTGAAAAAACGTCAATCTTTAGTTTATGATCTGTGCTGGCCAGCATGACCTCTTGTCCCCCCCCCCCTTTTCTTTCTTCTTTTTAGAATATACATTTACTTGTAGGTCAAAGTGAACTTCAAATCAAATTTAGATCTTGAGTGCGAAACAGTTAATTAAACAGCATTAGAGTATTTTTTTTCAACGATAGTATTATTCTTGGTAAATGACAGATGAAGACTGAAAACTTAAACAAGAGAGGAAAAAATATATGGTAATGGGAGTTACAGAGTGTACAACTAGAGTGTACAACTGAATTTAGTGATCTACGATCTACAGATTTTTTTAAATTTATTGTTCCTTTTTTATTCCGAATTTTGCTTTCAAAAATAGATCATCGATGATGCCCCATCCGCCATATTGCTGAGGATTATGTATTCGTTTTTAGAGCTTTCTATTGTTGTTTTTGTTTAGGGTTTGCTCTTATTGTGATTATTTTCTAAAATAGGTTGTGCATGATGGAAGATTATAATGTGTGACGAAACGTTGTATGTTCTCTATCGAGAGGATCAATTGATCTGGTATTGAGTGATGACGATACGGCACTGATGTGTGTGATGGCAGTGCGCCATCTTTGGTCGGTGAAATCGAGAAACCAGGGCCAATTGAATGTTATAAAATGACCGGTCGATTGGTGATGGTGAAAAAAGGAGAATTGTTGATCGACAAAATACTCTGTCATCCTGGGCTCTTGCCAGAAAAGCGCGGGAATTCGTGTCCTGACATGTTGCAATACCCAGAGCTCTTCTTTACCATTGGTCGATTAAAGGTAGTAAGGCACCCCACCCCCTTGCTTTCAAGGATGAGAATATTGAACCAACCCGATGCACATTTTGGAAGAGGCCGTCCCTTATTTGGAGCCCAAGGATGACATCATTTCAGAGCAGTTACCAAAAACGGCGCCCGTGCTTGCGCACTTACAAACAAAAAGCTCGGCCAAAGTTTTATAACGCGGGAAATTAGGAAAACTACTGATGTAAACATTGAGAGAAATATTCGAGCATTTCCACAAAAACAAAGACAAAGTTAAATTCAGGTAAGTTACTTCAAATTTCATCAAGATTCCTTCAAAGAGTGGCATTATCTGCCTCACTTTTTTGTTCTTTTATCAAGAAAAGTTTTATCTTTACGAATATTTTTCGTGCCTTTGACTTCAGTAGGCCTACCATGATTTTGAACAATTCCCGCATTTTGTGAGCTCTTTACCATTCTGTTGATTTTTACAAGCTAGGAGTAGTAAGGTCCCTATCGCTAAAGCCTGTACGCTCGTGTCGTGGCGTGCATGTTTCGTTGGAGCAGCTTTGCTAGCTTCGCAACGTTTCGGTCTTGTCGATCGAGTCGAGATGAACGAGTTTATTCAAGTCTTCGCGTGCCTGCTTGGTGGTACGGTAGGCTCCTTGAAAGTAAAAGAGTGCGTGGGCGGACATCTTTTCGGCACAATCGACGAATCAAGCATTAAAAAACTTGATTTGGTGCTTTTTCCAAAAGTTTTTTAAAAAGATTGTTAATTTGAAATGAAAGCTATCAGGCCAAAATACGTCTACAGTTAAACTTGAATGGCAATTTATTTAATTTCGTTTCAATTATCGGCGTCTTACATTACAGTTTGAGTTGACATGGACATGGTCGAAACTTTTATGAATCATGGCATGATTTTACTTGGGCCAAGTTTGACTCGACTTTAATCATCGATACCTTCTCATTTAGTTTTGTCTCGGTGGACCTCGGAACTTCATACCTACCAGTGGATTAAGATGAGAATCTGTAACTTCACTTTCAGTGCTTGATACAGTCAGATTTATTTTCTATCAAGAGAGTGGGTTTTTGGATGGAATGGCATAAGAATTAAAGTGAGTTCTTTTCTTATTTCAAGGGTGCTAAGTGGAAAGTTCATTTATAGATACTTAGTCACAATTAGATCTAGACCTACCAATTTTTAAATCAATCTACCATGCACTGGCATAAAACAAATATATTTTATCAATCAATTGCTTAATTACATTTTACAAATTATCATATTGACTTGATATATTTTATTGAACAGTCATGGGTCACCAGTCAGAATCATTTCAAGTGTTCAATTAGATTAGATCTAACAGTTAGTGGCTAGATTCTATAACTGATGGCATATTGTTGTTTTTGAGCGGCCTTTGATTAACAATTACTGTAATGTGACATTATTGTAATCTATTTTGTATAACTTATAATTTTTGATCTGGATGTGGACTACCTCAAGCGATGTTCGTGCAGGCTCCACTTCACTACTACCGCTACACTACGCTCCACCTACTACGGCCGTAGACTACGCTGCACCTACCCGAAGTGGTAGTGGAGTGGAGTGGAGCCTGCACGAACATCGCTTGAGGTAGATGTGGACCTACATTTTTCAGTATTGAAGTGGATGATGGATCAGATGAATACAATAAGAGTTGGGTCTGGATCTACCTTGATTTTTTCCTTCTATATATACTATAGTCTAGATATCTAGAGGTACATGTCAACATTTTTTTCTTTTCAGTTTTTAGCAATTGAAGATGCCCTACAATAATTGTATACAACCCACTTTGAAAACAAAGGCAAAACTATGCATGCATTCTATCCATAATATTGGTTTTAGTAGTTATTTAAAAAAATGATAATTTTGACCAACTTCATAATTTATGTGCTTCAATATGCACTTTAGTTCAAGGTTTAATGGGGGTAAACCAAATAGGACTTACACTGCACGTAGGAATTAAGAAATTGGGTTCAGTAATGCAGCTTCTTGGGAGTAAAATATAAATAAATAAATGGTGCCCATTTATAATCAGTATAGCAAAGATAAAAATGGTGTTCTGTTTGTCTTGTATACTGATACATTCAAACTGGATGAGTTGTGCTTAGCATTCAAAACAGAGAGGAATCGTTTACATTGACATACTGTACAATGTATTTATGCATGTATGCCTATAGATCTCCAGTCTATTATGATACTTGCAATTAATGCACCCTTTAATAAAGTGCTGGTTTGAATTGAGGAAAAAAAAAAATATATATATAATGATATGTGTTCCTTACACAGAAAAAAGCTTTTTAAACTTGATAAAACACTATTTACTATATAAATCTTTTAGTAGTTTAACAGTTTTAGTTACCATGCTTAGTTTATTGAGAATTAAATATTAAAAATTAAACTAGAATAAAATATTAAAATTAAATAAAATATCTTAAGCATTTTTTAATAAACAACTACTGTATGGTTCATACAGTAGTTGTATCAACATTTAAAAAAAAAACAGCGTTTTTACTGTGTAATAAAATGGTTTACAAAGTTGCTTCTAATATAACCAGTCAAGATTTTGAAGAAAAAATTACAAAAGAGAATTTTTGAGGATGGCAATAATGAGATGCATCATTCTTAATTCCACTGATTTTCAAAATGGAAGCATGTATATTTTTGTCACTTTATCCCAAAGATTTGAATATACAGGCATGCAGTCTTTAAGTGGTCACCATATTCCTTGGAATCTATAGGCCTACAAACCTTGTTATCTAATTGTTTTAATTTATAGTATTTACATATCACTCACTCTGGTCTATATTATTAGTGTACTTTTGTTCAGTGGGAGGTGTTCTCTAGAATTAGAATTTTGACTGATCAGATAAAATTAAAAAAGAAATTTAATTGATTTTTTATTATAACATTGGTATGATTGATCTGACAAAAATCAACATGAAACTTATTGAATATCTGTACTCACTTGGTCGTTTCAAAATATTGGGAACTCAATGCACATTTCCTACGATTGTAAAATCCACCGTAGCATCCTCTTTATATAGCATCCTGCAATCCATGCATTGCCCATAGAGAAGGGAGAGCAACCCATTTAGCAGCTCGTCCCTCGGCTATTGAAGAGAGCGAATCAGATATCAAACAGCTGAGTACTCTAATGAGATGCAGAACGTTGGCATAGTAATGTGAACATTCAGTCATGATATTGTGTTTGACAATGGTGTCCCATGAATGTATCGGTTAGCCTTTGTGAATGTATACCATGGCGTCCACAACACAGCAGTGTTCAGCGATGGATTTCTGAGAGCGCTGCATCTCTGGTGCATGTAATGACACACACAGCACACAGTTGAACTTTGTATGAACCCAAGTCTTGGAAAAACTGTGGTCTGTGTACATGCTTGCGATGAATCGCAGAAAGAGAGCCAAAAAATATCTCATTATTTATTCCAAATCGTTGACAGGAGGCTGTCTAGCTGATCAAATCATAAAAAATTGGGTCTGAAAAATATATATTACAAGGCTCAAACTGTATTGCACACCCAAATCATATTAAAGGTTCTTCGGTTGAGTGTTCAAAGCATATTGCTAGGAAACGATGATAAATCATCATATTTAATGGAATCATCTATTGCTTAACAGGTGGGTGCAGTTGGTCTTGAATTGAGGGGATTGTTCCAGTTTTTATAATAAAAAAATCAATTTTTATCAGAAACAGCTATATTTGATGCAAAGTTTGTAAAATATTCAGAATAGGAGAGGCTTTTAGAGAACAAGATGAGAATGTGTGAATAGAGTTAGAGAAATCTTAAGTTCCAATAGTTGTACTTCCTGTAAAATTGTTTATTTTCTGTCATATCTAGATGCTATATGACCAATATTTTGACCATTATGCTGTGCAAGAGTACAGGCAAGAGGTAGAGTGCATAGAAATGTATGGATCTTTGGAATCATGCTGAGAAAGATTGTGTAAAATTACATTTATAAAAGCCAACTGAATTAGCAAATAACAGAAACCTCACATACTGTCACCCATCGATTTTTGTAACATATTTTTATAAAATATATTTTACATCAATTGGGTCGATAACAAGCTACTTCAATAAAGTAAAAAAAATTGTGTGATGATTTTATGAAATTACATTTCTTCTAAGGGGTTTGGAGTTAAAGGTATTCATATACATGTGTGACTTTATAAAGTAGATTTTCCACATAAACAGTTGTCCCCAGATAAAATGCCATATCCTACTTTGATCACTTGATATCTAATGAAGATGTAAAACAACATACCAAACAACTCTCCAAATTAATGATCTACTGAAGATGTAGAACAAGTCTCTCATAAATTCTTCTGAATAATCATTGGTTTTTTGAAGAAATTAATTTTAAAAAGAGATTCCAATATAGACATATCGGATGTCAATATGATTTCTGCTTTCAAAGTGTGATTCATCATCTAAAGAAGATGTAAAATTAGTCTTTAAGTTATGAACAATTAAAACCTTCAGTGAATTTATATATATATTTTTTTCTTAGTCTCCTAAAACCATGCATTTGTTCCTCAGCTACCATTTCATGCTTAAAGGTCAAGTCCACCCCAGAAAAACGTTGAATTGAATCAATGGAGAAAATCAAGCAAGTATAATCCTGAAAATTTCATCAAAATCGGATGTAAAATAAGAAAGTTATGACATTTAATATTTTGCTTATTTTTCACAAAACAGTTATGCACAACTCGGTGACATGCAAATGAGAGTCGATGATGCCCATTATTCACTATTTCTTTTGTTTCTTATTGTTTGAATTGTACAATATTCAAATATTTACACATTTTACAATAAGAACCAACTTCACTGAAACATAAAATGTTAAAATAATGGTAATACCACATGTTCAAGAAGTAATAAATCTTTGTTTCACATGACATTGAGGAGAAAATTAGAATATGTCATATTTCATATTAAATACAAAAGAAATACCGATGGTAAGTGGAGGATGTCATCGGCCTCCTCATTTGCATACCGACCAGGATGTACATTTAACTGTTTTGTGAAATTAAGTAAACCTTAAGAATGTCATAACTTTGTTGTTTTACATCGAATTTTGATGACATTTTCAGAGTTATGCTTGCTGGATTTTTCTCTTTTTATTAAAATCAACTTTTTGTTGGGGTGGACTTGTCCTTTATTAAGAATAATACCTATCTTTACATGTTAAGTTAGAATCAATGAATACTTGCCCACTAAGGGGACAACCAGTTTTTAACAAGACTGTCATTATTTCAAAATAATTATAAACTATTGTTTTGATTAATGGAATTTGAATGGGGATTCTTAACCATCTTCTGATATAAGCAGTTGGGAGGACTTCTGTGCGAGGGGGAGGGTCATTTAATGTGATTCATTCTGAAATCATTTTTCTGTGACTGGTGTGTGTAGTGTATTACATTATGTTCGAAAATAGACATTTACATCATCAGTCTAAAAACTAAAACAAAAATCAAGGAGACCATTTTACTATCTTTGCTATCCTCTTTGCCAAATAGAATAGATTTACTGATATACAGGTAAATCTTTTGCTTTACCATACTTTACACTCATGGTAATTATGACTATCCTGTCAAATATTTATATTTTTTATCCATTTCTAAAATATTCTCTTACATGTACATGGTTCATAAACTTTATCTTTTTTAGTTTGTATTTCTATCAATTGGTTAGATCTTTTTTGGTATGATATTCCTTTCAATTTCTTTTTAGTTGCCCCTTTTTAATTTTTTTTTTCTAAATCAAATCATATCCCTTTAACAATATCCTGGGCATTATCAAAGCAAACATTCGCCCCCTCAGCTCCACTTTCATAGAGGCTCTCATCCATTCTATGCTGGCTGAATGATACTCCAGTCCTGCTCAGTGGTTCGTTGACGCATCATCTAGTCATCGTTATATGAGCATGCATCTCGCGCACGCACTCCAAGTCAAGCTAGATGGATCGGAAAAGCACACAGATCATGTACCGTGCATGATCGTTGGATGAATGAGTTGCTTGCCAGTTGATGCTTGCCAGTTGATGCACAAATGTGACTCAGGCGGGATGGATGTTCTTTTCATCAGAGTCAATTCTGTTATTGAATGTTTGCTGTAAGATGGAGATGTTCTAATCATTGCCAATTGTGATCATAGTCGCTCACATTTGTGCCTAAAGGTGACTGCTTCTAAGTTCTGGTTTACTTCTGTCACAAAATGAACTCAGAATTATCAATATGGAAGCTAGGATTATAGGTTGCTTCCCCCAGCTGGCTTTCATTCATGACTGTTTTGATTCCATGATATATCATAATGCAATTTGTGAATTTTAAAGTGACTTGCACTGAGCACTGCAGACTGATTGAATTTTAGTGTTTCATATTTTCATTCATGTGTAGAACATCTGGAGTGAAATAATGGAGTACAGCTTGTTGGGTATGTTTTGGATCTTCAAACTTTTTTCTTACTTTTTGTTTTAAGAATTTTCTGGTTGCTCTTTTATTTTTGTATGTGTGAGGGTGTTAATAGCAGTCCACACAAAAACATACAGTATTGCACTATAAAACACAACACAGTTAAAGTGATATGGTAATAATAAAATCTTTTATACAGCTGTATATACTGTAAAACACACATACTGATGCAAGAGCAAATACTAGTAACATAAAATTTTGCATTATGACTGGAAGATAATGCTTAATTGATTGATTGATTGACTGATTGAATTTATTTCCGTTAAAAAAACAAATAACGATGATGCAAAATTGATAAATGAAAAATAACGGGAGGATGGCCCTACTCAGCAGCATCAATCATGGTGCTGCTGGTCTACCGAGGGGTCCTCACTGACTTTTTTTTTCAGATTCAAATTTTTAGGGATTTTGAGATGATGGTTTACATACTTTCAGGAACTAAAAATCATGTATGCTTTAAATGAACAATATTATATAAATAGTGTACAATCTATTGTATACTGGGTTATATGTACGACAAGTAAGAAATTATCCCTAGTGCGGGTTAGATAAAGGTGACGTCACTATAAAAATGAAGATTCAACGCATTGCATGCGCTTTAGTAAATGCAGACTTACTGGCTAAATGTGCATTGCCATTAATCGATATTCTCCTCATTCATTTAAAGGGGAATCCAGCCTTGGCTATAAAATGTTGTGTTGGGAAGGAGAAAAATGAATCAAACAGAATGGTGAAAGTTTGAAAGAAATCGGACAAGCAATAAGAAAGTTATAGCTGCTTTAAAATTGAGATCACTAATACTATGTAGATTTCAAATTGGCAACTGGGTAAGTAAATTATGACAAGGGGCAAGGACAACTTTCCCATAGGCCATGTATTTTATTATCAGGGATTTGTGGTTTTATCCTAAGTACCCATTCCCCTGGGGCAGTAATCTAAATTTAACCCAGGTAGTATATTGTTTTATGTCCTCATGAAAGCAAAATATAATTTGAAATAAAACTTTTAGGAAAAATGAAATTTTAGCCATAATATGTATTGGAGTACATGGAAGAGTAGTCCTTGCCTTACTTCACTATGACATCCCATATGCGGCCAATTTTAAGTCTCCATGGGTATAGTGATTACCAATATATACAACTTTTAAAAATTCATAACTTTCTTGTTGTTTGTCCAATATTGTTCAAACTTTCACCTATCAACTTGTCTGATTTTTCTTTTCCTTATAAAAACAAGTTTTTATTTGGGTTGGATTCCCCTTTAACATGGGTTTTACCCTCTAAAAATCGAAAGTTATATTGAACATATGTAAAATATAACTTTTTGAAGGGAGGTCACGTGGCACCAATCTATCCAATCACAGCTCGTATTTTACTACCATATACTATTATGTATATATGCATGATATGCAAATCTTGATTGGAACATGCTCCACCCAACCCCTCTCTCTCTCTCTCTCTCTCTCTCTCTCACACAGTTTCACTCATTTTGAAGTTTTATTTTACTTGATGATTTAGGCAGACCATGTAATAAATATAAACTTGGATTTCATTGAATACATCTCAATTTCTGTGCACACATATTCGTTTTAATAGGTGGTTCCAAACCGCCTCGATCATAAGAATCCCCGTTAAATTACGAGAACTTTTTTAGGCTAAAAAATACCCATTAATTATTCCTGCATTCACACCGCCCCGAAACATACCCTTCGGGATAAATTCCTGAAGTTAGGAGCATGCGCAGTATGGTCTAATAAGCAGGCAAGGCGCGAGATTCAAAACCACTAGCCCAGCAGCCACCCACGGCGCCCGCGCCCAATGACACACTGGGCTAAAAGTTCCCGTAAATTGCTTTCACATTACCAAAATACCTGCGACCTTGGAAAAATCCCTGCGAAAGTTCTCGTAATTTCGCGAAGTACCTACTATTTAGCGGGTATTTTCTTTCGGGGAAATTACGCGTAGTTTGCTTTCACATTACCAAAATACCTGGTATTTTCTGATCGGGGTAAATTTCCCGATCAGAGAATACCTGGAACTGACGAACTTCGAGGCGGTCTGAAACCACCTAATGGGAGTGCATTGTTTCTAGGTCCATTACAATTGATGGCCATTATGGCAGTTTTATGATTTAAAGAAAAGTTTGAGTTCTATCTGGACTAAAGCCAAGAGTTTTTGTCTTCTTTTGTTTCCACAAAATTGTATGTTAACAGTGCAAACAATTGTTTGACCTTGTTCACATCCATCCCAATTGAATTTCTTTTCTAATCAAATCAATAATTAGGCAGTGATAGGAGCTAATTATTAGATATTATCACAACACTGTCCTTGTAAAAGACTAAAGATTAATCCTGAGAATGCTTTGTGGTGATGACAAAACAGATAACCACCTACCATTAACATCCTTGGTTTCCTTCTAGTATCCAACATATTACTCTCAAGGGGGTACAATCCATGATTATTGGCTGAATCAATTAGATTATGAGGTATTAGATGCTTGCTAATCATCATTTCCTCATTTGAAGAAAAAAACATTGGAGGGCACCGCTTTCTTTCTGGTGCTGACAACATTTTGTTGGGATTCAAGGTTACTAGTAATCTAATTTGAAACAAGCAATAATAAAGCAAGAAGTGCCATTCATGGACACACTGTGGTCAAATATAGGTACCTTGGGGTTCAAGATTCTAAAATTATCTAGGTCACAATTAGGTTTATTGTAATCTCTGTCAGGGTTAGGGGTCATATTAGTAAGCAAAAGATTTTGCCTTTAATAAAGACTTACCTCAGTGTATTTTTTTCCAAGTGATAGTCGCAGCATTCAGGGAGACTGGGCCTATGTTCCAATATTTTTTATATGAATGTGAAGTCCCATTGACTTTTCATGTTGAAATTATTTCATTTCTGGAGGCATGACCTGGTATTCCTTCGCCTGTTGATGTAGGAACAACATTATAATGCTTTGAATCAAGTCTTCATATATTTCTTGTTTCTCTATTTAAAACATGCTTTTATGAATGTCCCAAAATATTGGAAAGGAGGAATGCGCAAAATTTTGATTACATATCTAAATATAAAGCTTCTCTATCAAGAATCTGTGCTTTTGAATTGTAATAGCCCTAGAGTAAATAGAGCAGCTTTTGTTGCACACCTGTGTTTTTAGCTCAATAGATCTATTCCTGCATGCATGTCCCAGTTATCTCGCCTGGGTTGTGTGTATGTATTTGTAATAGCCCTAGAGTAAATAGAGTAGCTTTTGTTGCACACTTGTGTTTATAGCTCAATCTATTCCTACATACCAGTACATGCCCCAGTTATCTCACCTGGGTTGTGTATATATTTTTGATGATTCAAAGTGATCTATCTCTGTAAGAAGGTGTTACATCCACCTGTTAACAATCGGAAGAATGCACATTGCAATCATGACTTTCTTTTAATGCATTGTAAGCAAGTGATGTATACAAACTGATTCAATAGACTGAAGTTAATTCAGATTAAAAGAATTCCTTGTCATTTTTAGATTAAAAGTTGAACCTCTTTGTACTTTTTGAATAATGGTCTATTGTTGCATGAAATGCATAAAGGAAAGAGTTCAGTCTACTGCTGTGATAATGAAAGTGCACTTGAGGGTTAATGATATGTATTTAGGTCGCACAGTATGGAGGATTAGATTACCTTCATCAGCTCCTTTTTTTCATGCTTTGCCTCACCTTTTAACAAGTTCAGTTGCTATAAAAGTTATGGGCAATAAACAGGTGTTAAAAGAACGTGTTAGAAAATGCCCACAAATTAATTAATGTTGCTTATAATCAAGACGTCTCAAAAGGAAATCAAAAGGAAAAGCGAAAATGATTTTGCTTCTCATATTTTTTGGTGAAATTATGTGAAAATTTAGTGAAGGATGGAAATGGTAATTTCTGAAGAAAAAAGTGTAAATAAAATCTACAGATAAAAAATTAATGCACAAATAATAAACCAAGAGAGGTTGCTGAATATGCCAATTTAGTTAATTGAATTTGTCAGTCAAAGAAAACATGGATTTTAGTTGTTTAAATCTATGCAATTTGTATTGCTTGATTATTTAATGTATTTCTGTATTCATTCTGTCTGTTTTATATTAATGCTCACAGGTGTTTCAAAAAAGGGATCTGCTGGGTATATACAATATAAAAGGTTTTTATTTTAATTAAAAAGGGATTTAACATATTTTTTATCATGGGTATTCTAATGGGATTGACACAATTAATCAGAGCTGTAATTGCATATTGGTATTGAAAGTACCAGCAGACTTAGATGTGCAACCTACCCTCTTAAATTTAACTCATCCTCTTCCATCTCATTTTATTATCTTTCCCTCATTTTCATCCCCATTTCTCTCTCCTTTCTCGATCCTCTTTCTCTCTATCTTTCTTCTCAAAATGAAAGTGATTTTCTAAGCTGATGTAATAATATTGATCTGATCAGGGTTATGTTGCATCCAGGTGCCATTCATACCTTGTAGACCATATCAGCTCTTGTTCTGTTAATGCTTCAGAGGAACTTGAAAAATTATTCTGTAGAACAGTCAAGCTTTAAAAAAAAAATAATTTGATGACCTCCAAGTTTATATCAGACGTTTTCACACAGTAATTTGTTTTGATTAAGCACCTTTTGACTACCAGTGTGATTGATATCAAATTCATTTGATGGTATGTATTTGGTGGAAAAGTTGGAATCAACAATATACACTTGAAGAAGGGATATGGCTTTCACCACTTGATGTCATGTCCATAATTACTCTTAAAACGATCAGCACTTGGTTGTTAGGCATACTGTACTTAACTGGTAAATGGCAATATGATTGATGCAAACAGCTGGAAAAGTAATTCCAATGTATTGAATTAATACTTCTCACCCGATGACATGTGTTTGCACCTAACCCTGTTACAAACATATATCAACCCTGCTTGAAATCCCAATGGGGGTATTAAACATGAAGTTGGTGACCACCTTTCCTAGAGTGAATCATACCACATTGGTAAAAGTTATGGGAGAGGGGAAAGGGAGCAGGCCTGAATGTTACCCCCAGTGATAAACATTAAATGAAAGGGGAAAATGTATTGAGGTGAACTGTCTTTTAAAATTGAGGGGAAAAATGATTTCTACCCCTCCCTCCCCATTGGAATTACCAGCGCCACCCCCCCCCCACACACACACACACCCACACACATACACAAAAAAAGAAATGTCTGGACTCCTTTGATCCTTTCTCTACACTGTTGAAGTGGGGATACAATGTTCTAGATAGCATGAGTGTAAACCATGAAAGATTGGCAGCTTTTGTCTGCTGTCAGGTGAATGATAAACACACTGAATCTCTTTGTTCTCTCCAGTTATTTTTGTAAACAGCACAGTACAGTACACAGGTAAAGCTTTTTGGCTGCAAGCCAGGACAGGTATACTAGCAGACCCCCCCCCCCCATTGTCATCCCAATTTGCTATCTTGCATTGCTTTAACTTAGGCTGTCTTAAAAGCATGATTGATTGGTGTGTATATATTGGCATTTAGACCTCATCATTATCACTTTTCCCAAAATGATTATTACAGGTATAACTGAAAATTACCCCCTTTGTTATTTATAATGTAAATATTGGATGTATCCATTAAATTACAGCCTAAAATAACAGGAACATTTCCCTGATTTTATGAAATGCCCCCTGAAAGTTTATGGCATCTTATGGTCTGCCCCCCCCCCCTGCTTGGTGTCATCTACATTGCAGTGAAACTATTATTTTTTAATAAATTTTATAATTCATGATTCATGAGCTTACCAACAGCAGCATGTGTTTAATTCATGTGGCTTTTCTTTTTCTTTGAACTGAACGTGAGCATATTCTCTTTTTAAATAGATATTTGTGAAATTTAAAGAAGTTCCTGCACTTTTTGTTCATGGGTGTGTATCAAATCTATGGGTACAATATAGATCAGTAAATATAGATAAGTGAAACATCTATGGCATGTTTATTCTTTGAATTCAAGAAAGGGTTAGGTATTGATCTCAAGACAACCTCTTTTTTGTTATTCATCATGATTTTAATTTGAACTTTATGCACTTTGCAGGAATTAGGTCAAAATGTAAAGCCTATCTCACATCAATGAGGTTAATTGCAAATCATAGAAAAGGTGCTAGGAATGTTATACAGTGTTCATGATCTTATCAATCTGTATAGTTGGAAGTGTGTGATTTTGTTTAAGAAAAAGATGGGTGAATTACATGTATTACAATTGATTGTACTGTAGGGTTCACACGCATAATAAGTGAATCAAATGAAAGTCTGCAGGGATAGACTAATTTTCTTCTTGAGAGAAGACTGGTTAGACAGTTTCAGTGCATGAGCTACATTGACCTCTTTTAGTCTATTATTCAAACCTCTTTCATGTGTTTTGATGAACCATGATATTATATATGCCTGCAACTATAAAACGAAGCAGGTAACAAAAATAAAGTTAAAGAACAATGGTATACTACATCTACCCTCTGATATTTCCAGGGAAAAAAAGATAGAATAAAAAAGTCTTCTTTTTCATCAGGTTTGTGGTTGCATTGTAAATTATAGGGGTTAACCCTGATGAGAGAAAGATTGCCCCCTTTGCAGGTGTGTAATTACAAAACTTATTTCTTTGTGAGTCATACCTACTGATGAAAGATGAATTGACAGGGCAGTTTAGAAAGCGAAAGTGATTCTGCTGACATTAATTTCAACTTTCGTTTCATTGTCTTTTCTAGGATTATTGTTTGCCTAATGTTATCATTAATCTCAGAGGATTATTTCAGTAAGACAAAACATCTGCAGATCAATGTTTTGCAGAGTTGCTGGTAACTAACCAAAGAAATACATACAGTAGGAGATAAAGAGTTGCTATTCTTTCTAATCCTCATGGGCAGTAGGATTTACATAATTAACATGATAATAAGTGTTTGTAGAATTGACTTGCCTAGCTTAGCTTGTCTCCCGCCTTATGACGTAGACAATCAGATCTGGACTATTATTGGCCGATGACATATCACATGAGTTTATCATGATTGGTGGGACTGTGCTCCTCACTGTTGTCACATGAATTATTCATGAAGTAGTAAGTGGGAAGGGCCTCAATCATGCAAATGAGCTTCATTCTGATTGGCTGGCTGCCCAGCCTTGCCGACTGTGTTGTAAACATTCCTGTAGAGGGGTGACTCACAGAACGTGACCATGTGCAGCCGAGCGAGACAGCATGTATTATATGGAGACTGGATGAGGGGAATACAAAAACACAACCACCTCAGCTTCCCTGCTTCAGAATGGATCAGTCTGTTTACCTAGGCAGTGCCCTTGATGACTGTGTTTTGACTGCACACACCATTGTAGTAATCAGGCAGATAGAAAAGAAAAAAAAAATCTGGTTGAGTGAATCATAGTAGTATAGTAGTAACCTGTCATTATCAGCTCTGCAGCATTTAACAAGCTGCCTCCTGACAGTCTGTGGATATTATTATTATTGACCTGTACTCAGCTGATCTATGGGTTCCATTCATTCATTGTGCCAGGATTTACAAACTGAAGGCTCTGAACTGTATGAACCAAGGTATAAGCATTGTGAAAAATTTTTCTCATGCAAGCTACATTTGTAAACTGAAGCTAGATATAAAAACTTGTATCGAAAACTCATTCACATCAAGTACCGGTATCTGTTTGACTTTGATGCCGCCTCGTGAGAGAGTCTGTTGGCATGTTCTGGGAGATAAATATCCTGGTGTCGACTTTCAAGGAGCTAAACATATTTCGTAAAACTAAGGACAGAGACAAGAGTTGTATCCTGTGCAAGGAACTAAAATATTCACTTGGTAAGTGGTTGAAAACAAAGAAATTTATGAAAGTAATGAGGATGTTGAAACTTTCATCCAGACAGGCAAGACAAAAGTTGCATTTGAGCTGTTTAAAATGGAAACACCTGAAGATGTGCCTTTATTGTTCTGCAGTGTTTGAGGTATAAAATGTAGCTTGAGGTACAGGACTCCCAGGCCAGACTGACCTGATCTGTAAAGTCTGGATGGCTCAGCCCCAGGTACCTAAATATATTTCCGAGTGGAATCTGGTATTCAAGCAAGTGCCGTCTTATAAAAAACAATTTAGGGCCTGTAACGAAAAAATAAATACAGACAATTTTGTACTTTCAGGAGTGTTTTTGTTTGTCTGATTTTCAGTTTTCATTATGATCTGCATGTGTAATCAATCAGTGAGGTTCATTAGATATGGTAGTTAAGTACCCAGATTTGGATGTTTACAATAAACAAAGATGGGTACATGCAATACCTGATCAATAAACTTAAGGTCAAATTTGGGATACGTGCCAACCTCTTAGTCGTTGTCTAGGTACATATGGTCTTTATAGTACCTATTGTCATAACCTCTCTTTCAACTGATGTAATGCTAAATATATTGATGTGGTAATTATTGTTGCCCTTGTTGTGTTTTTCTCATAACGCCTTAGTGCATTCACAACTATTCTAAGAATTATTAGTGACCTCCGTTTTCTTGACTGCTCTAAGGAGTAGATAGAAGCGTGGCAAGCTGGCTGGGTTAGGGCACTGGACGTCAGGTTAATCACTCCATTTCTCTGTAGTGTGTATGCTTGTAATTTCTAAGATTATGGCTTAGAGTTCGAGCAGGGACAAAAGATTTTAAGTGAACAAATTTTAGTGCTAACAGGCAAGCTAGTATTGATTTTCAAATTTTACCTGGAAAAATTGAATATTGCTTGCTCCTTTGTCCCTGAATAAAAAAATGTTTATATATGCTTTCGATAGAATATGATTGTGAAAGATGGAAAGTACAAGTTGACTTTTCCAAAAAAGTCTGAAATTTGTAAGGGTCAGTTGGCTTTTTTTTAATGTCTTGCCTGTACCGGTATTTTTTGTGTACATGTAAAAGTGGAGACAGCAACATTTTTTTTCCATCAGCCCAGATTATTCACATGTTATTGAAGGGGGGGGGGGGTGGTATGTGTGCGAAAATGATTGTAGTGAATTTAGAATTAAGATATTGAGGTCACATCCTTTAGCCAATAATCGCTAGAATAATTGCCAACAAGTTGATTTTGTTCACATGAGACCAAATTGTTCAGAAAAAGAAAACATAAAAACACAAAATATATCCTAACTTTACAATAAGTATTATTTGGTTAGGTCATATAATGTTAGAAATAAATACTTTTGATTGAGTGAAGATAACAGTCAGTGAATATTTTATTCGGGTGTATACATTCAGAAGTTTCTTATTTTCACTTTCAATTTATGGGTAATTAGTATGTAGACTATAAGGTCTCTATCTATTCTTAGACCATCAACAACAAGTGATAACTCTTGAATGAGTGATAAATATACCAACGTGTCTCAACTTGTACAATAAGTTGTAAAAATATACTTGACCATAATAACCAGCTTCACTTCTTACCAGCTGTATAGTGTGAGGCCCTTTTTTTTTAGTTTTGAAACCTCCTGAAAGAAAAACAAACGACACAGAAGCTAGATAGATCACAGGGCAATACCCTCATATCAAAACAAGTTTTTGATGTGTTGAAGACAAAGCTTGATTAGATAATCTTATCAAATGTGGATGGGTAGCATTGAAATAAAGGCAAACCTGGTGAATAGAAACATAATTTCTATTTTTAGATTGAAGGTCATTATCCTTGCTCCAGTGTAGCCTCAATCATACTAAAAAGAAAGTGAAGGAGAATTGAGAACAAGAATTGTTGATTGTGTTTCTTACACATCAATCAAGTCATTTGGTGAGTAAATCACTGGCCTTTCTAACCCTGTCCTACATTTACATGTAATTATGAGATCAATATTAACATGTATTGTGCTGTTTGTGTTAAATTGCTAACTGATTACCGGTAGCAAACCAGCGTGTCATTGACACAAACCATATTTGGAAATCTGAGTAGAAAAAATGTTTTAATGTAGGCCTCTCTGATTCTAACTCCAGTAAACAGCATGATATATACTCATGAACCTAGAAATTCCCAGGGTAGCGAGTCTGGGTTATTCAGAGTGCGATCAGTTCCTATTTGGATTCTCCCAATCAGCTACTTTTAGATTTGATATAAAATTGGCTAAAGCTTATGGTTCTTGATGCATTGCTCTCGTGTCAGACATACGGTCAAGTCATTGGTTTCATTCCATTAGTGTGACCTCTTGACCATGATATTAACACTACGCTTCAGTAGACTTCGACTAACGAATCATTGGGAATTGTATTGATATACTGAAGAGTGGGGAGGGTTCCTCATATCTTTGTCATTTTCAAGCACTTTGGGGAAAAGTCCAAAATCATTCATAATTCACAAGTGTACAAGATCTTGTGTTATCCCTACATGTATTAGATCATATATGTCTTCATGTTCTCGAAAATAAATACATGTCATGTATAGTTTGAGATGGAAAAGTGCATTTCCACGGCTAGAATAGGTTTGTGAACTAAATATAAAGAGTTTGAATGTAAGTCTACATGTACATTGCTGTTTGCTATGTTTTAAGGGAAGTGCCACTTTTTTTTCAGGGCATCCACAGATGGAACAAAGAAAAATGGGGTTCTCATTATTTTTGTTTTCCACGTGGCTTTTGCAGCTAATATTGAACCAATTTGATTACATGTAGGCCTTAATACTGCAGTGTAGAATGGCCGCTATCCCAATCAATTTTTGATGACAATTGTGGTCCCTTTAACCAGGCCAGCATGCAACCTTTAGAGTAGGTGTAAATGCTCTCTCCTTGGGGAAATACCCATAATAACCAGTCCAACAGCAGTTTGATTACCTCATTTGACTGGTATATTGTGTGTCATGGACTAAGCACTCCCAGTAGACAAATTTTGTCTGAATTAGGAAAAAATGTATATAAAGATACGCTTCAAATGGAAAAACTACTTAAGTCATTTTCTGTGTGGTATCATTTTTTTATTAGAATATAGGCCTATGCATTTACACCATATTTTTGTCAGTTTCTATGATTCTATTTTTAGATTACAAATGTTTCATACTTCAAATAGCTGTAAAGTAAAGAGCTGCACATGGGCCATCAGAAGCTTTTTTTAATTATTACATGTACTGGTTGCACCGTTTTAGTACTTTTTACTGTAGAATAGCAAGGTAGACTTGAGGTTTCCATCATGGTCCTTGGCTAGACCATCTCATTCACAATTCCCTGGATACAAAATATCTCCATGACTAGACCAAGGAGTCTAGACAGAGTAGCAGGTAAAGCCTGAGGCTAAGGGAAGATTTAGCTAAATCATTGATAAACAGAATACAGCAAGTAGACCTCTCCATGACCTTTCTTTTCCTGCCAGGGAAGTTGTTGGAGGGGTATAACCTTGTCCTCACCTCAGGTCAACCTTAATCCAAGGGATTAATTAGGGGGCACTTACTACTGAGGATATTGTTTGGATAAACTGGGGAGTACAAATCATGCATGGTGTTGGATACAGCATGGAGTATCTACCATACAGGATCAGGGACCTACCAAAGCAAGATGTAGGCCTATCAGCCCTTGTTCTCAGGTGTAGGGCTGGTTGCAATAATGATACATGTACATCACGTAGCAATGATGTTCAATCTGTCAATCATATATCTTTCTAAATGGAAACTAATGGAACTTCTTTATGCAGAATGGGCAACACATTATTGTATATTGTTCGAGATGCAGGGGTCAATATTTCTTCTTCTTTGTGATAAAAACATAAAAAGGTATGTTGTGGATTTGACAATTTGAGAGAGAGATTATTTGTTTAGTTTTAGGTGAAGTAGTTTCTCTTTTTTGTGTTTTTTTTCTTCTTTCTCTTAAGTTATAGCATGGATTGCAGTAGGATCCATCCGTCATAAAAAGGGTTATTGTGGTCGTAACCTAAAGGAAAGATTTACAGAATGACATTGATGGATCTCTTTTATTTTACAAGTGATGAGACATTGCCAATGCTTTAACCTGGAAAGGATTTATCACTTTTTTGAGGAAATGTGAGGTGAAATTTACAGAACAATTAATTTGTCAGAAAAGTTCATCATTGCCACCCTTAGGGCTCATTTATACTTTTGATGATGTGATTTTGCACAAAGACCACTTTGTCTGCTTTCTTTGGCTCCTGAAATTGTGGGTGTTCCAAGGTCTGGGGACTATCTGGCTGCTAATATTGGTGTAGTTAGTAATTAAACGCCTTTTGTTGACATTCTAAAACCACACACCAAGCAACCTTCCAATACAAATGATACATTTAAAAATAGATCTTTAGATCTAAACTGACAAAGATTTCAACAGAGAGGCTGCGGCATTGGTGGTTGGTTGGGTTGTTCGTCAAACGAAGGGGAGGGGGGGAAATACCCGGGGGGGGGGTGGCACTCAAATTAAATTTTGATGGGGATGTGCCTCACGAAACTCTGAAATGGGGGTCTAAGGAAATGACTACAATGGCAAAGTACAGGTTCCTGCAAACTATAAAATATATACTGCGCGGTGTGAAAAACGGTCTACGGAACAGGATCGCGGCACTGTAGGTGTACGGTGCATGATAGTGCCATAGAGCTATAATAGCTCTATGATAGCGCTGTGCATGCACTAGCCATGCATGGAGCAGCTATACTAGTTACCGGTATATGGAGGGAGTTGCGAAGCCATGCGTGCATCTCTTGCATGTGGTGCTCGTGCTTGACAATTTTTGCATGGGCTAGGGAACTGAGATGTCTCGTAACGGGGTTTTGGGAGCGGGGCTGGGCGGCATCTGAACTGAACTTTTGTCAATCGGAGTATCTAGAGAACTGAAAATTAGCGAAAGTCCCTGTACCACCAATATATGTGTGTGCCCCCCCCCCCCCGGGGGGGGGGGTATACTTGTAGAACCTACATTTTCATAAGTTAGGGGAGGAATGATTTGAAGCATGTGTTTGACTGTTCGGGGGGGGGGGGTTAGGTGTTTCTTTCTTGCTTTCTTTGTCCCATTAATCCTAGCCCATAACAAAAACCTTTTTTATTGTCTAGATCAGAGTCATATTGTCTGTCTTTGGCATAATTGATTCACCCAGTGCTTCAGTTCAGGTGAAACCACAATAAACTATTTGGCAAGTTTTCTGTTGAACTATTGTTGATCTGTGGTGTTTATTTTTGTTCACATCTTAATAAAGAAGTCATTAATATTGTGGTTTGTATTGATTATCCCTTCTGTCATTTTGATGACATATGAGTGTCATATAAAGAACTTTGATAGACTCTGATATGAGAATTAACCTCAAAGTTTGTTCCTTTGTCACCATCCTCTGAAATATAGATTGTTTCATTTTATTTCTTTGTGCAATCCTAACAAATAAAGTAATTATTCTCAATGATAAAGAGATTTATTGTTTTGTAAGTCTTTGTATTATTTTTATAAATTGTTTTCTCTGTAAAGTATTAAACATTCATTCTACACCTGTAGAGAACTTCTGTACTCTAATATGAACAACAGGAAAATGTGCTAATTGATTTTTGAACTCCTGTGGCATTGTAACCTGTTTATAACCTCATTTACTTCCTGACAAGGACAGGTAATTTATCCCTTTAGACATATCAAGATCTCCCCTCCCAAATTCTTTTCTGTTCATTGTCTGGAAAAGGGGACTAAATATCATTTAATGATCAAGTGAGTCTTCAAAAGCATGGCCTTTTTTTTAGGTTCATATGAACTTCAAACTTGTAGGAAATATGATTTGCCACGGTGTTAGGCCGATGTGTAGCTTGCACCACACTGTGTTTTTGTACTATTAAGTACCCTCTAACCCCCCCCCTCCAAAAAAAAGAAAAAGAAAATCAATTATCTGCTTGAGGGATGTCAGGAAGTTGATTCTTGTTCATTTTCCTGTCATTAGTGTCATATTTTTAAGTACATGTACAATGTTTTTAATTTGCGAATATCCATTAACTTATTGATCCGTTGAATTCTGATCAGCTCAATTTGGGAGAATGGAGATAAGCTTATTTTGCTCTGAACCTTTTCATGACTTGTTTTTCACCTCTCTCTTTCAACGGATTTGTTTTTCATCATGAAAGCAGACAGGCTAAAGATTGGAGGGATCTACTTCCTTGTGAGCTTGCAACTCCGAGGTTAGATGTCGATCTGTGTAAAAACTGTTTTTGTGGGTTGCTTGTGGACTCCAGTCTCGTTTGTCTGACCGCAAGAAGTTCCAGACAAAGAGAAAACTGGGATTGAGTCTTCTTTAGTTACTCCTTCCTTTCTTTACCCTGGATGCTTTAAAAGGACCCTGGTTTCACAGCTGTGTTATGATGTTTTTCAATTGTAACACCAACCTTGTTTGTTTGGGGTTTTGTGAGGGTGTGTGTGTTTGTGTCATACAACTTTTTTAAGTTCTGCCCAACTTTTCTTTTTTATCGCTCCTAAAAAAGAAGCCATTGAAAATTAAAATAGGCCCTTCAGATTACCAACTGAAATTTAAAAAAAAAAATGTCTCAATGAGCCACAATACATGTACTCGCTTTAATTTAAAAGCCATTGATTTCACAATCAAATTAATCTCAATTTGTATTCGTTGAAACAGGACAAGTTGAACTTATTGCTCATACTTTAGTGTTACCCTGGGAAGTTTTCACCCAGCTGTCAGGTCAAGTTGTTGACAGGGAAACCCCACTGATGCCCCCTACTGCTCCTGGGGTGTTATTGTCTGTCACTGAAAAACACCATAAAAAAAAAACATTCAAAATACATAATACTACAGAGTGTGAGGAGCGTGAGGTGTTCAAAATTTTGACCAGACGAGACACTGACCCTCTTTCTTGCTTCACCTGTCTATCTTTGGAGATTTGGCAATGTGACAGTGAGTTGCACTTGTCATCTTGATTTGAGTCTTCCAGCAAGGAGGGATGCTGTAAAGAGCAGAGGATGAAAAGTGTGTGATGCTGATAGTCAAAACCAAATGTTAACTTTCATCTAAGGGTTGATTGCTATTTTTTTCTGTGGATGAATACACTGATTTGTGGTTTTGCATTTTTTCTATCTAGAAACAGTATCATTGGCTTATATGTACTTTTTTTGGTATCTCTGTTGTTTCAGAAACAATATATAGGTCATACATGTATGTCATAATGAGACAAAATAATTATGAACATTTTAAGCACGTAATGATAGACAATACTTGGAATCTCCAGAATTAACTTGATGATAAAATGCCCTACATATCTTATTTGTTTCAATATTTTCACATTGACATTAGCAATAGATGATACATCAAATCAATTTGATATTGGAGGTGCAATATCGGAATTGCTAGTTCTTTCCCACAGTCCATCTGAAACTGTTTACACTTCAAGTTGCTAATAATATTTTGACATCATGATGATTGTGAAATTGAAATGCTTTCAAACATAGGTAGAAGGTATGATCATTGTGATTGGTATGTTGAGTAGAGCAACAGATCAGGGAGCTTCATGAATCAATAACGACATGTTTTGCATTGCCAATTGGATGTTGTATTACCTCCACCAATTGTAATATGATATGAGGAGACGTATAATGACATCTTAATTACCCTTGGGTACTGATGCCAAAGTTTTCACGCCCTTTGGTATAAGAATTGTGGCAATCAACAAAAGGCATTGAGTTTCATAATGGTAATAATCTCTGTCATATTGAAGTCAGAGGGTCGTTTTCATTAAAATAACTAACTTTTTTTATTTCTTTTGTGAGAAAATGTTTGAAAATGTTAGTCATTGAATTGGAGTCATCTCTTTCATGCAACACATAGGACCTACATATTTAAAAATGATGTATTCTGTCATATTCCTGGTTTCACATCTACAGTTATATATCATCTTCAGCTGTCAAGTGATAATAGGCTGTCAGAGGGTTGGAAAGGTTGATGGCACTCATAATGTGTAAATTAACACCATTCTTATCGCTTCAACAAGCTGTTTTATCATCAGCTGAGATACACTGACATAACCTTTTCACCTGATCTGTAATACAGTATGATCAATGCAAGAAAACATGCAATTTTCTTCTATTAGATAGTAATTCGTGATTGATGCTGTTTTATTGTCAGAAGAAGATTAGAAAAGGGACATACAACTTTTTGACCTAACTAAGGAGATATAAATTAATTTTATAAATTTTCTAGTTAATTTGGGAGTTGGGTACTGATGAGGATCATAACAAATTATCTGTCATGTCAGTTTCAGACTTTACTGTTGAGCATTTTGTTTTGGCTACATGTATTTAATTATTAAACCAATACTGCACTCTTGCAAATTTCGTATTGGATATATCAACAATTTTCAGCAGTGTACTTCCAATATCTCGGCCTACATATAGAATCCATGAGTATATTTGTGTAGCATATTGTTCTTTATAGTTATATGCAAGAGATGCAAAATAAATGTAACATCAAGAATCCAGGCTTCTGGTAAGGCTGATAAAGTGGAGATCCACCTGATCAATCTTCTGCGCACTCCCTTTCCAAACTTCTAAACTTTGTTTCTGAACTGCAAAAGATTTTTGGCATGGCTCCAACCGGGTTGGGTTCAAGGAGGGAAGCAAGTAAACTTGGGAAGTAGGTGCCAGGGATGGATGGACAATCCAGTTGCTTTTCAATCACTAGGCAATTTATGTTTTCATGACATAAACTGGGCATTGGAGGAACACAACCATATATTTAGGACTCATCTGTTGACAGTTTCTGGTTTCTTTAAAGGAGCAAGGAGAAGATACAGTTTAAAAGTCTATTGTTAATTTGTTATGGTTGTGTTTAGAGGGATATGCTTATCCCTGCATTACGTTTGTAAATTAAGTAAAGGCAGGTTTTTAGTGATACCTTTTCCTACTCTAAGCCCCCCAAAGAGTAAAGAACATCCTGAGATACTACATGAGAGTAGAATTTCCATGTATGTAAGTTCAGTGTAAAAATAGAAATTATAAAAACACCCTTTGTGGCTTTATTATGTAAATAAATTATTCTGGTGAGTTCATTGTTGGAAACACACCATATCCTTTAAGTTCATGATCTGGTAGTCACACTCTCAGAACAATGATGGCTCGTGCCCAACATGGACAAGTCCAGACATGAATTCCAAGGCTGGGCCAGAAAGAAAATAATAGTGATGGAGTATACCATTTACGTCATAGGTAGGAGGTGCAGATTGGTAACATTAATGTAGAGTTTACTGGAATGAACAATATGGAGCCATGAAGAGCTGTAAATCGGCCATGTGTGTTGAGCTGAGGGAGGAAAATAGAGGATTATGTAACACTTACCTTCTATTGTGTCAGATTATGTCATTTCGATTTGGATGTGCACATGCAAAGATCTAATAACACTGAAGTGATATTGCTTTATGATATTTGATCCCAATGGCTCATCCCATCTTGTGATTGCGATGACATCTTATGATGAATTTGTTTTGAAGGTTTAAACAATTTCATTTTCTCTGGTGTACCAGTAGTATCTATCCCCTGTGTTGTAGAAGAGAGAGACCAAAGTACAGGGAGTGACCTCAGTTCTTTAATAGTGGGCTTGGAAGAGAACATGCAAACATAGCCTGTTTGTTTACCAATCTCAGCACCTCTAGGATATGAAGGATTGCAAACAATAACTTAGTTTTAAATGATAGAAGTGAACTCATTCAGTGTTAACATATGATTTATTTTTTTTCTTGTGTGTTATCTTCTGCAGAGATCTGTTGCTGTATTATGAGTGAACTTGAAATCCATGTGAGCACCCCACTGCGTGGTATCAACAGCGTGGAGGTGTCTGTGTGTAGTATAGGTAGCAGTGGTGATAGGTCGTCCAGGAAACTGATCGTTGATGTATGTAACGGCCCTGGGGCGCCTTCTGCCCGCTTCATTCAGCCGGGTAACATGCAGATGGACCAAGCGAGTATGAAAATGAAACTAGCATCGGAAGACGAGAGTGGTGTTGATGAGGTAATTGATGAGGAGCTGGATGTTTTCTCAGAGAACATGACTTCGGACATATCTGCCTCCAGACCAGAGACTCCAGTAACAATGGGAACCTCTCCGCCCATCCCTATTCCACTCCTCAGTCCAATAGGAACAGGAAGCTTTATAGGGACCCCGACCCGTAGTAGCTCCTTCGGGTATTTATTCCGCTTTTCCTCACCTCCGGAAGAAACTTCCCCGCTCTCATCAGGATATGGGTCAGCACCGCGTTTCTTCCAAAGTACCTCAACCCAGACTCCGCCCCTCTCACCAGTCTTGCTGGAGACATCAATCAGCTTACGATTGTTTGATTCAAGTGATCAGGACTTGACGCCATCACCTCAGGAACTAATGAGGATCAGAAGACAAGGTAAGATTTCATCACCCATTAATCATCTGCATTTCGTAAGGTGATTTGATTTATTAATTATAAATTCTAAAAACATGTCAATAATCACCAAAAAAAATATTTTATGAAAATTCAAAGGATGTTTTCAACTCTATTTTTGCCCAAGCTGTTCAGGATTTCAAAACTTTACACCTTAGTGCCACTGACCAGGCCTGTTGCTGAATAGGAATGATTGATGTGTGTTTTACATTGAACCCATACAGTGCATAATCATAACCACTTAAGAGGATATTACCATTAGTTGTAAGGTCAAGATATATGACCTACTTCTGGTCTTCACAATTACTGGTACGTCAAACGTGTTTTAGAACCATTGCATCTTCTGAAATACAGTATATATATATATATACATATATATATACTGTATATAAGTCAAAATTATGGGGTTTTTCTTCTTTCTTTTTATAGCTTTTATCATACCAGTAAATTTTTTTCTAGTTACACTTCTCCTTTCTGTCCCTTCATGAAATGACTTCTTCAGGAAATGGTTTTGTATATGGTAGGGGTTTAAACAAATGTATGAGTAATGTATGTTTACATATGTTTATGGTATGAGTTTAAACGATTTGAGGGAGCGAGTGGGCTCAGTTGGTAAATTGTCTGCCTGTCAAACCAAAGGTCATGGGTTCAAGTCCACCCCGGACAGATGACCGTAGCCCTAGTTGTGTGTAAACATGTCCCTCCCCTGTTCCATATTCCATAAATGCAGGCTATGTTAAAGTGGAAAACACTCCGTCCCTCGGATAGGATGTTAAATGGAGGCCCCTTGTAGAGGAGAGTCATCACCTTTGTACATGAAGAACCCATTTCACTATTCATGAGTAGGGGGATACCCTGGTATAGTGGTCCACCTGCATCCCACCCCACCCCCATATCAGGAGAGACCTATGGGTACAGTGATTCGGTTCACTTTTCTCCTCCCAGGCACAGGTGATCACAAACAAATAATAATAAAGATAACAATAATGTATCACTTAGTATTCATCTTCTGATGACTTTCAATTGATTTTCCATCATAGTTTACCTGCGAGTTTGTCATTTTATTGTTTCATCGCAAAAATGAAAGGGGAAAAAAAACAGTTTAGAATATAAAGATGAGATTAAGAATAGAGATTGTTTCTCAAAGGCTAAATTTTGAGTGGATGAATTTAAACCTTGATACCAGGGATGGATGGATGGATTTCAGCTTTATTGCCTCTGATTTGAAGTAATGTTATCATGCAAATCGCTCCTATGGCTAATCATGGACCTACTACAACATGGGCTTATCAAATTGAATTTGAAAAGTGCAATGGATTTTCATCGGTCCTCATGGGATGCTTCTATGCCTGCCTTCAGATGAATAATTTATTACAAGAGACTGATTACATCTCCAGCTTATAGAAATGAACTCTTGTTGGGAAGAGATGATTAGTCCCTTATTCTCTTCACACCCCCACACAAACAAACATCTAGAGCTTTTTAAAGACATGTAGGGCCTACTTGTATGAAACAAAAAGCATGAACACCCCTCCCCACATCTATTGTATAATTAAAGTATTTGTTTCTATATCTTCTTGTACAAATGTCAATGCACTTTGGAGATATTGTTCACTGCAACAGTCTTACATTAAATAGTATAAGAACTTGATAGCTCTGATGAGTGAGACTTTTGCAAGCCTTTTATCAACATTTGTTAACTGTTAGGGTCATTTTAGAGTGACAGTATTAATTTGATCAATACAGGTTTTCTACATTGCTCTCTTGCCATCCAAAAATGCAAAAAGGGTCTTATTTGTTACTATGGAAAATGCATACTATAGCTATCAGCCACTCTGCAATGGATAACCATAATGAAATGATACAGATTATTTCCAAAGTTAGGTATTTTTATTCAAGTTTCTTTCAAAGATTGTTGGAGAGGTTTACTTTTTGAAAAGGTCAGGGTTATAGAAACTATTACACAGAAAACTGTAAAGAGTAATACTGTATATTAAGCAAGCTACTGTACCTCATCTACTCCAAAGGTTGATTATATTTGGCCCTTATCCAAAAGGGATTATTTTCATAAATTATTGTGCCTCTTTGCAATCTGTTTGTTTCATATGCCTTAATATTGAGTGCAGCTCAGTATGAATTTCTAAACTATGTATGTGACTGATGAAGGAATGATGTGGCCATGTTTGGTTGGGTCTGACACATTGCCAAGAAATGTGATTATGGCTAAATAGTCACTGCATCATATGTAAACTTCGTGCACGCCGGCCCAAGACAGATTTCATTCATAAAAGAAATGTGAGTGAGTACTGTGGGTTCAAGGGTGGGTATGAAAGTGGAATTTTAGTGATTAAAACTTGTGCAGCATCTGACAATCTAGAATTAATGTGAGGCTGTGAGCATTGTAATAGAAATGTGTTCAATTAAATAATTGTTCACTTGTTTACAACTCCCACGCAAGTTTTATTCAGATGCTACCTTTACACGGTCATGGAATTCAGTATACGTGCACTGACTTGACCGGGTGTGTACACGTGTACCCAAAACGGGCCTAATTTGAATGGGGATCACTTATCAGTTACCAACAATTATTTTTTATTTAGTTTTATAGGGAAAGATTAAGTTTATAAAGAGGAACAAGCTTATTTGCATCTAATCAGTTAATCAGTTGCATGCCAAAAAGGAAAATGTATATTTCCTCTATTATTAATTACTAAAAATCTATGCGACACTTTTCGGAAATGGGCATATTACATCATTTTTATGTATGCCTAAACAAACAAGTCACTGTTGAATACACACTCGGGTTTAGGGAATTTAGTTCATTAACAGTTTATAGAATACATTAGTCATGAGTAAGAAATTAATTGTTGAAATATGCAGGTAAGCTATGACAGTTATCTTTGGAATGCATCAGTCAGAAGGAAAAAAAATCAATTTTCTACCTGCATAATATGTTAGTGATTTGCTTTGAGTTTTAAAAACAGAAACTTGAATGTTTGAGAACTCTTTACTAATCATGGTATGGGGTAACGCCTTTACGAGCAATGCGAAGAGGGGACTCCCATCGCCAGCAAAGTCCTTTGAAATGCGGAGATAGAACATAATGAGCTTTATGACAAACTAAGTAATCAATAGCACTGTGAAGTTGGGACTCCCTTGTTGAGGATAGGTGGGTATTGTTTACTATTGATCAATACAGTACTAGCTCCACAGCTTTTGATAGCCAAATATGTTTTGTCATACATTTTGTATTCAGAAGTACTACATGTAGTACAAGAAGTATTATCAATTATTAATGAACATGGTCTTCAAGAGATGATTACTCCAGCAAATAATTCAATTGACTTCATGATCATGAGCTCAGTGCCTGAGGTGAAAAGCACCTTCCTTTTAAAGAAATTTATAAACAAAACTCTTTCATCAAGGTTACATGTATTTGTTTGAATTGATCATCAGAGCGATACTGGTGTTAGTTATACAGGTAGGCTTACACACAATGTGTAGGCCTGTAGAGTTATGTATTTGCATTAAGTTTAATTGCTTGATCAGACAGTAGTGCCATTCTAATATCCTCTTCACAGTCTAAAGGCCTAAACTTTTTGCAAACTGGCTTCCATCAAAACAAAGCAAACTGTATACAAAAGTAATTTCATATGAATCTGATAGGTCTATGCATGCCTCCTGCAGACGCAAGCAATACGTTACACAGAAGTACTTGAACAGCATGTGACCGCAGAAATAACAATTTTTGATCCTGTATTTGGCAACATAAGCTATGTCAAGTATCTGGACATGTTCATATGATTAGCCACGTGTTGGGATGTGAGAGGTGGAATATAAATAGATCTGTAGCCTGATACAAATGATAGCCTTTCTGGTACATCTGACAGAAGAGAGTCTAAAACCTGAAGGTCAATCGGGATTCCCAGGGCCCTCAATGCTCAGATGTTGTGCAATATCAACAGTAAATAGGTTACATCAGCATTGTAAAATAACCAAATTAGGAAATATAGATGGTGGTAGAGAGATAACCAGGTGGTGTGCATTTATAAACACTCAACTTTGATGTTTTTTTGTAATTGAATCTGTGAAAAGTGTGTTGTTTCAGGACTATGTACATAAACATAAGCGAGTCTGGTTGTATGTTATTCAACTTGATCTTTGAAATGTAAGGTCTGAAGGTTTAATTCTTAACATCACCAGAAATATCAATGATATTCTTACTTTGGAACTTTTACTTCACTAAGACCAACTCATCAATTGCATCATCTTAACCCAATTATAGACCTTGTAATTTTTGTGCGAGAGGGGGGGGGGGGGGGGTGATTGGTGGGGAATGATACCTCAACTGAGACCTACATGTAGATAGAAATGTCCATGGTTGTCAAGACATGTTGAATTAGCGATGAAAATATTTAATGAACATCGAAGAAGCTTGAAAATAAAATAAACCTGTTATTAAATCTATAGTGAAACATCAGTTCTTTAGAGGTGGAAAGAAATTCCTAAATGATTTTGAAGGAGCATTAATAATAAACAGTAGTAACCCCCACCCACTCCCTTGATTTTAGCATGACAGTAATATTGACTCTGATTCCCGTCCCTATCATTTGCTCAATGTGAAATAACAGTACATCAATGATGTTTGAAGCGGGAAATTCAAAGAGAAATATGAAGGATGGAAGGAATGAAGAGGAGAGATGGAAAGTTGAAAAGAGAGGAGGGGATGTTTTTGTCCTCTTAAAGCAGGTCACAGTTGACTGGTAGTTTGGTAGAAGCTAGCACCCCTGGCCTTCCTCTGAGCTGGAAAGGCTGGGGTACTGGAACCACGCCCAATCTACCTCTCTACATCATTGTATGCTAATGAGTCAGCCAGCCAAAGCATGATAACTAACCAATCATCCAGTCACAAACATACACAACAACCGTATTCTCTTTGCATTGTCTACTACTGTACACACTGGTCCTGATAGTCTGTGTGAATATACCCCAAAGAGAAGAAAAGTTTTTTTTTTAATGATTGATTAAAGCTGAGATATACATGTCGAAACATGTTTATTACTAGAAAATAAAAATTGTCTTTCCACCTGTTCCACTCGTCTTCCCTATAAGCATGGTAAACCTCGGGTTTACTTTATGATTGAAAAAAAGAAATACATACATATGGATGGTACGAAGACTAGACCATTGTTATTGATTGACAGGAGAGTACGCAACACATGTAAACACATAGGGAATATGTACAGAGCCTACTGGAAAGTATTGGCCAATGGGAAGAGAGGAACAAACAACAAGTGAGAAGGAAAATAGAAGGTTGATTACATGTAGATTGATTTGCTTTGTTTAGAGGCAAAAGGTGTAATAGATGGTAGAGTCTTCAGGTTGATTAGCATGATAATGCTAGGATCAATGTTTTTGTTCGTCAATCATATTGGTCATTGTAACTCTTTCTTTTATTTCTCTCTCTTTCTTTCAGTCTCTCTCTCTCTGTCCCTCCTAATTTAGTTCACAATATTTGAACAATTATTGCATAGCCTTTGTGCAAGAAAATCAGGGCAGGTTTGGACAGGCATCAGATTCTATTCTTCATTTGCATACTGCATATGTATACCCAGGGAATTCTCCCTGGTATACCATACGTTTTAGTGGGATTTATAGAGTTGCATCATAGGGATTCCCCTGGTCCCTGGGTAATGACATAAGACCCAAGGTCTTCTTTGTTATGACTGCAGGACCAAAACAATACTAGAAGACCTACACATGGTGAGTCACCTCAGTTGGACTTGGAACAGTGGCTGTGAAAAGAACAGTGATCTCTCGGATAGCGACCCACATGATCACATCTTCAGTGACTTTGATTACTTGTAATAAAACCCTGACCACAACTTCCTTTTATGAGAAATGAAGTCCAGATGAGATGTTTCAGTAGACTTCATGTGGATTCATAACCAGACAGGATTGTTGAACTTTATCGTGGCTCAAAGGCTTGAAGATAATTTGGACAAGGAAGGGGGACCCAGTGGTGGTGATGCCACTGGATCCAAGTCATCATAACCAAACAATGGGCACAGAGTTGCAAGGTGCACAAGCCAAGTTTATTAGCTTCCTTGTAATAGGGCTATTTCTGTTCCAGTGATTAGTCATCGTTAGTCGAAAGGGTGTGGGGGTGTGAACAATAGGCAAACAGTTGAGTGGGCAGTGAAAAACTGTTGGCTAGAGCATAGAATAGTCAGTTTACTATACAAGAGTACTTGGATAAGGTAATAGTTCTTTTGATGTGCTGCACTATGAAGTTAAGACCACCTATTTGTGCCTGTATATCAGTGGATGGTCGATCAGATATGGCATCGCCAGGAAGTATGTATCTTCTGCTGACATTGAGATATAGTATTGATGGGTCAGTGTGCGCTTGCATTATGTTCATACACTTTAGTAGAAGTGCATTGATTTATTTGTAATGTGTAAATAGAGAAAAGATGAGAATTGGTTGTTTCATACTCAACTCTTTACATCATCAAAATTGCTGGTAAAGGGACCAACTGTTTAAGAGAACTATAATACTGGATTGATACATATAATTTGTGTATATTCCTTGATCATATGTTTGTATTTGAATTGTATCTTTCAGAATCTAGAAGAACACGGTTCTTCTCTGAGGGAAGCGTTGAGCCAGAGTCAGTCCCTCCTAATGAGCCAGCAGGAGACAATTCTTTTGCCGAACCCCTACCAGACCTCATAACTATCCGTCGGAGTAGAGCCAATTCTGCTCCAGCGAGACCCGTTGCCCCCGAGATCGCTACTGGACGAGAACTGAGACGGATTGGAGATGAATTTGTGGCATTGTTTGAAGGCCAAAGAGTAAGTTTATTTTCATTATATAGATTTGGTATAAATCCCAGATGAATATCAGATAGTTGAACAATGATCATCAATTGCAGTATTGGTAACCACAAATCGATAATGAAGATGGGGGAAGGTATTATGCTTTTCACACTGTATTTCCTTAACCCCATACTATCCTTAACCCCGGACCATCCTTAACCCCATACTATCTTCTTTTCGATTATAATCCTGATCCTTTGTAAAGTTGCATTAGGGTAATTTGTACTGTATTATAGTAACCTTTCCAGATTAACTGTCCGACACTTATATGACACGCATGTGTTGATAGTGTCGTTAATTTTTTTATCAATCAATCAATCACACTGTCTTTCTTTCCCCATACTATTTGCTTAGCCAGGGTTAACGCCTTAACCCCGGACTATCACACAGCTCATGAATATTGATGATTTTACCATACAGAGCGCGATTAACGTGCAATTTTGACTTCTGTGATTGGCTAATGCTTAGCCCCACTTTTCCTTAGCCCTGTTTCGTTTCACACTGCATCTCTTATATGCTTTTCACACTGCACTTTTTCCCCTTAACCCCAGGAAATTGGTGGGGCTAAGGGGGGGTCTTAGCCCCACCAATTTCTCGGGGTTAAAGGGGAATCCAACCCAAATAAAAACTTGTTTTTATAAGGAAAAGAAAAATCAGACAAGTTGATAGGTGAAAGTTTGAACAATATTGGACAAACAAATAGAAAGTTATGAATTTTAAAAAGTTGTAAATATTGGTAATCACTATACCCATGGAGACTTCAAATCGGCCGCATATGGGATGTCATAGTGATGTAAGGCAAGGACTTCTCTTCCATGTACTCCAATACATATTATGGCTAAAATGTCATTTTTTCCCAAAAGTTTTATTTCAAATTATATTTTTCTTTCATGAGGACATAAAACGATATACTACCTGGGTTATATTTAGATTACTGCCCCAGGGGAATGGGTACTTAGGAGAAAACCACAAATCCCTGATAATAAAGTACATGGCCTATGGGAAAGTTGTCCTTGCCCCTTGTCATAATTTACTTACTCAGTTGCCAATTTGAAATCTACATAATATTAGTGATCTCAATTTTAAAGCAGCTATAACTTTCTTATTGCTCGTCCGATTTCTTTCAAACTTTCACCATTCTGTTTAATTTATTTTTCTCCTTCCCAACACAACATTTTATGGCCAAGGCTGGATTCCCCTTTAAGCTTAGCCCACTTCGTTTTCACACTACGTTTCAGCAAAGTGGGCTAGCACGGTAAATAGTACGGTACTATCTGGCCCTGCAAAAAAGCAGGGTTAGCCGGCTTATTGTGGTGCTAGCACCACAATTGCGGTGCGAAGAGTGTGAAACGAAACAGGGCTAAGGAAAAGTGGGGCTAAGCATTAGCCAATCACAGAAGTCGAAATTGCACGTTAATCGCGCTCTGTATGGTAAAATCATCAACATTAATGAACTGTGTGATTGCCCGAGGTTAAGGCATTAACCCTGGCTAAGCAAATAGTATGGGGTTAAGAAACACAGTGTGAATCGAAAAAAAGATAGTATGGGGTTAAGTATAGTCCGGAGTTAAGGATAGTATGGGGTTAAGGAAATGCAGTGTGAAAAGCATATTAGCACCGTAATTGTGGTGCTAGCACCACAATAGGCCGGCTAACCCTGCTTTTTTGCAGGGCCAGATAGTACCGTACTATTTACCGTGCTAGCCCACTTTGCTATTGGTGGGGCTAAGGCCCCCCCTTAGCCCCACCAATTTCCCGGGGTTAAGGGAAAAAAGTGCAGTGTGAAAAGCATATATATGTACTTAACTGTAACTGATCATCATCATGCTGTATGGTTTTACAATTAATAAGCAGATCGTTTATCCACTTGTTCTTTTCATGAAACTGAAATGTATTGAATTTTATCATGTGCACTGTAAAAGATAAAAAAGAACAAAGCACATAATTGTCTGATAGTTTATTGTGAATGATACTTGAACATTACATGTATTTTCGGTATATCTTTCCTGTCTTTGTAACACTTCTGAGTAAATACAAACATATTACATTGAGAGAAGAACAAACAAAAGATAAATCACTGTTTATTCTTTGTATCATGCAAATCCAAACCTGTATCAATTGTCAATCAAACAGTATATGAATCCATAGTACATGTCAGAAAGGTCAGATTCTAGAAAGAAACGGATGTAATTATGTTCATAGCACTTTTTCATGGATCAATCATCCTCAACTTGATTTATACCGTTAGTTTTATTTTAATTACACCTGGGGTTCTATTGTGTACATAAAGCAAACAAATTTATTCAAATTTCAAAATATATTCCAGTGTATCTTATACATGTAGTTTATGTTTGTTATCAGTTAGTTTCTAGGGGGTTATAGTGAAATGAAACACAACAAAAACTTTAAAAATATCATTTCAAGGAGAAAGAGACAGTTATGTTCTATGTATAGCACTTATATGTACCTGTTAAAAAAAAGAGATAAAACTGCAAACAAAGAATTCACGCTTAAATTGATCTGGCACAAATCATGTTATGAAACCAAAAGATTTGTTCCTACTCAAACTTGTTTTGGTCCGTTGAATATATTGTATTTGATTCTATTGTGTAAGATTGACTGCCCTTGCCCATGAAATGAAAAGGCAATTTGAATAGACTGCAATGATAATGTGTTAAATGATGGTTGAAGGGTGGTAACAAGGTTGTTTAATTGAAAACCTGGGTTCTGTTTATTATCAAGGCTTTGTCTGTTTCTATGGTAATCATGTAATTCTTTTGGAGTATTGATCAAAACCAGGTTAATCTGCAATGAGAAATCTGATTGATTCTGGTAAATCTAAAATCATTGAAACTTATCAATCATTTGAATTTATATGTTTCACACTTATTGAAATATATTACCATGATATAGCCTGAGGGTGTCATTTAGATCTGTGGAATGAACAGTAATGTTACCAAAGGATAACCTCTGTCAAAAGATACATTGAAATTCACTTTAATTTTTTTCCTTTTCTTTTCTCTTTTAGAGTCTCAAAAGAAATGACCCACATCGAAGATCATTCATACGACGTCTTTTTGAAAGCTGGTCGTCCAAATCGCCCATTTCAGAATCATCCCCTGCCCGTACCTCAGTCATCAGGGATGGAAGTTCGGTTTAAACCAAAGTGCCAGACTTTTTTTCATTTGTTGAAGAGACAGAAAATGGAAAGAAAAGGAGAAAATCAAGGAGGGGAGATTAAAACATACTCAGCATTTGTGCCATTTTGATCTTGAGGGAAAAGCCCCAACTTTGCCCCTTCTCCTTTTTTTGTTCGACACAAGAAAACCGTCATTCCTGTGGGTCAGTGTGTGCGAGGCAATGCCGTCTTGAAGTGTGATTGTGAACTCGCTCATTTGATTTCGTCAAACTTTTTTTATCGCGAAAACAACTGCCGAGTCACGCTGTGAAAAATATATTTGCAATTGATGTATCAGGACTTTTGACAAAGAACAGAGTTGGAGGTTCCTCTTGTTTTTGTTTATGTTTTTTTCTTGACTCAATGTCGCAAATTTTTGTAGAACTAACCCTATCATGGAGAAGTATGTATCAGAGCTGAGATGGATAAAACATTTAAACTGTGATGTGGATAGAGATTTATCTCATGGCTAGAAGAAGACTGTGCCTGGTCAGTGTGGTTGCTATGGGATAGAGCCATTATTTATGGATTCCAAAAAGAGAACAATACAAAGGAAGCATTGAATAATTGCTACTACATGTATACATTTAAGTACCTTTTTCATCAAAACTTTGCACACTTGAAGTGGCAAGTATACATGTAGATGCATGGACTGAATTAGAATAATGTATCAGTTTATTTGAGGGAAAGAAAGAATCAGATAGGGCATGACGTATTACCAAGAGAGAAAAATGAACCAATGAAGTTTTTAAGTCTTCCATTATTTATTGAACCCGATGAAGAGAAGAGTGTTAAACTGAAAGCAGATTTTATTACCATTATTGCCAAGTGTTATCAGGTTTGACGGGACCTAACATTCATGATCAGATGATTGTTTGATACATTAGAAGAAAAGAGTCACCTCACATAGAATTTCTTAGACACAAGTTCTTTGACTCCTTAATAGCAAAGTTTTGATTAAATATTTGCAACAGTTTTATTTAATGTTATTCATCACACAACTCTTAGCTATTCCTGTGCAGAGAACGTATGACAATACTTTACTTGAAGTAGGATATTATAGGTAGCTTATCTATTCCAATGTTGATATATTTAAAAAAAATCAACTTCAGAATTATTGATATCAAATGACGATATAGAATAGACTATTATTTTTGCTGAATAACAGTCAATAATATGTTTTATTCTTAAATTTTGAGATTAATTGTTTGCATACTCTACTTCATAATGAAATCCATCCATTTTGGTAGATTGTAGTTCTGAAATGAATGACCATTTGGTTTCAGTAAATTCCTTAAAAACTTTTTTTAATCCAAATCTCTTTATTTTATTTGTTACAAGTAAATGCTGCTCTGCATTTTGTTTTATTTCAATTATGATATCAGTGACTTTTTGACAATAATACTGAAGGTTACTTTCATTTTTAACAGATACTTGCCATAAAGGATACTTAATTCCAATTTTGCAATAAATAAGCTTGAATGTGTGAAATACATGTTAATGTTAGATACTGCACAGATAAGTACATCTTTCCATTATATCTGGGTTGCCGTTTTGAGGCAATGGTCCTCAGTTCACTAATACTCACTAATTTTTTTGAAATCTTTAGAGAGTTTGTCTCAACATTTTGTGCAAATGCCATGATATCTTGCAATTTTGATTGAGGAGAAAGAAGATGGTGCTAAAAGTGTGTGTTCTCGTGTTTCGAGGAGAAATAAAATGTTTGTAAGGTTGCCATAGTAACTGTATACGAAAAGGATTGTTTCCCTTAGACCAGCATAGTTAATTTCCTGTATTCTTTTTTTCTGCCATCAAATATAAATTACATTCCATTGAAAATCAGTTAAACTGATGGTGCTGCTTAATTACACATACTTAATCATATAGGCCTAGACATTACTATGAGAGTCTTCAAGGGGGAATGTAGAAATTAAATATAGGATTTTTTATATCATAATACCCTTATAGCATGCTGTTCCCTGATATTATGTAGCTAATCTGGCAATTCCATTTTTTAATTTCTAAATGGTTACTGCACTTGAAATCTGTATGATTTCTTGTATGGATTGAAGACTAGAATAATGATTTATGTCTAGATTGGAGTACTTACTACTATTACCTTGATGGACGATTCAATTTTTGTAGACTAAAGTGCCCCCCCCCCCTTCCCCTAATTAACATTTTTTTCTGTCAATTTTTGTAGACTAAAGTGCCCCCCCCCCCCTTCCCGTAATTAACATTTTTTTCTGTCAATTTTTTAGACTAAAGTGCCCCCCCCCTTCCCGTAATTAACTTTTTTTTCTGTCTTAATACTTCACCCATAGATCATTTATATCGTTGTGTACTTTTCGTGCCTCACAGAAAGCTTTCTGAGCAACCAAAAATATATGTCCGGTGCAAGAAGCAAGATGAATCATACTGAAGTAAAGCGCATGTTAAACGATAAACCAAAGTGTTTTGTTTTGTTTTTCCTTCAATTATTGTTGAAGAACCAAAGTATAGCAGTTGAAGGCAAAAAGTGTTTTGTTTGGATTTCTCTTTCTTTTTTCTACAAAGTTTTAAGACATATTTGAGGTTTTTTTTAATTATTTTTTCAAGTGTCCTTTGGGATTCTTTTATGTTCCGAATAATGCTGCCTTGGTTTTCTCTTTTTTAAAGAAAAATGGAAAATAATCTGCAAAAATCTTGGTTTACAATCATTTTTCAATTTTTCTCATCAATACTTTGAGATGAATGTATCTAAATGATGATGTTGTCATATACTTTTAACTTGATTTGTCTCATACACTTTACGCTAAAATGTAATAGGTATTCTTTTGGTATCCATACATAATGAAAACAAAGGAAACTCAATGGTTGATACATAATTGCATTTGTTGTTTAATATATCAATGGAAAAGAAAATATTTAACAGAGAAATTTTCTTTATTTTGAAATATAATTAAACTATTTTAAAGAAATTGAGCAACAGAAAAAATAATACAAATTGAAAGGTGTATATAAATTATATTGTGTCAGAACCTCAAAGGTTCGGATGAATGGATGGGTTTCTTTTATTTTCTTGAGATAAAAGTCTATTTCAGTTGAAATTCAATTAAGTTGAATGAAAGGAAAATCATTATTTTCATGCATATACTGACCAGTGGATATGTTTAAGGAAATGTTTTTACAATGAGGGAACAGGTTACATCAATCGAGTTATCAATCTCAATTTTGTTAGTAGTGGCTCTCATTTTCAGTGTGGTCATTGGAAACAAGATCTTGTATGAGACTTTTAAATTTACAAGATAAAAAAAATGAATTCTGGCTGTGAAACTGGAGTATAGTTCCAGCTTTAGTCCTTGGTACTATCTATTTTCTACAATTTAATTTATTTCCAGAACGCTAGTACTAGTGTATTTAACACAAAATCATTCAGAAAAAAATTAAGCAAGTACTAGTGATTTATCCTTGAATTTTCTTCTTAAAGAAAGATCATCACCTTTTGCCATATTGTAAGGTACCTGAAATGTAGGCCATGGTTGATTGGTTCTGTGTGAAAAAAATTATAGATAACATTGTATTCATCACAACAAAGCTATCTCCTTACTTTGTACCTCTTGGTTGTGGAATACATTGGTATTTAGAAGAAGGAAGGAGCAATCTATGTAATGGAGTACCGTTAACTGCAACATTCTTTTGATGCTAACCAGGTGTTCAGGGACAGTCACTACTCTCATAATGATTTTGTAGGTTTTTTTTCGAATTTTCTAAATCCATATACATGTATAAATTTGATTTGTGGGACTAATGGAACAAGGCCTAAAGATCAGAATATTTGGGGATTGTTATTGCTCTTCTTATCCATGCATTATACATGTAAAAGCTATGATATACCATATTTTGCTGCAAATATTTATCTTTACAAGATGACAATTCCACTTCTGTCTATGTCACTCTTTGGTGTTGTGAGGAAAATGCTGTAAATCACTTATTCAGAGTATTATGAAAATGTCATCCATTTTACATTGTGACAGATGCTGCAGTATTTGCAACTTCACATAAAAAAAACTTTTTGAATAATTTTATACTTGCTTGATGAAATCAAACACACATATTATCAATTTCCAATTCTGTTTATGATCTGCACAGAGCCTGCAGAAGTTATTTTGCTACCGTACAATAATTCACACATTTTTATTACTGAACACTTTCCCATTGTATGCTGCAATGTGTGTTAGTCATATGTGTACAATCATTATAAATTTTGAAAATCTGCAAATGAAGTACAATTTCAAATTCAGATATTTTCATTTATTTTTATTTTTGCACCATTGTCTTTCTTGCTATAACTTAGAATGGAGTTGCTTCATATATGTTATTTTCAATTTTATTTCTTCCCTTAGTTGTAAATGTCTGTTATGTTTATTTCTATAATCATTTGTCCTACACTAGTATTTATAAAGTATACTTTTGGTCCCATAATAGAAGTATGGAATAATAATAATTTATGTAAGTGGAACATGTTAAGAAACTACATTGACACTGTAAATAATATAGCATAAAATGTTTTCTTCTGATGTTAATTCTGAAAGGGGGCATTAATGTGCAGACACCTGTATGAGATGGCTTTCAGGGATAGCTCTTATGTTTCTTATTCAAATGCAAGATGTGCTTGTTTGGATATAAAGTATTTAAACTTTAAGACGAAAACTCTAACAGGTGGATGATTTTGAGTCGTAAATGGTGCAAGGACTTACCTTAGTGTAAGACACAATTGACTAAAGTGCAATGTTATTTATTAGGGGGTCACACCCACTAGATTGTAAGGATCAGGATCAGATAGGTGCCCCAGTATTACATCATCATAGTGTATTATCAAGGTATGTTGCTTTAGATAATTCCTAATGTCATTCGTAGTGTAACTTTCTCTTTTCTTCGTAAAAGTGACGCAGGTTGAATGAAACGAAACCTTATAATATGCTTTAGTAAAAACAATGGATTATCTTATTCTGACAGGATACTTGGTGGTATTCACTATTTGATTTATTACTCGGAGAAGAATGTTTGTAGATATTAAAATATGCTTACGTGTTACGTCTTTGTAAATAATGAAATAAATACTGAAAAATTTTGAGGAAAAAATACAAAAATGAAGCTTTTGTGAAAATGACACGAAATAATAAAAATCATCAAATTTAAAACTATATTTAATGGTCTTCAGTTTGTTCTATTTTTATCATTATAAAGAAGTGTAAGTTAGTAGTTCATTATTGAATGACTGAATGATATGAAATGATATATGAATGGATGATGTGTGAATTGATTTTCATTCTTTTTTTACATTAAAGACCCGGTGCACCCCAACAGTTAGTAGATATTGAAATAAAACAAATAAACCTATTAGTGAAGACTTCAGCAAAGACAGATCTAAAGATATGGCATTGAAAATCCGCTTATTTTCAACAAACATTTATATTCACATCCGGGTAGTATGCAAATGAGGAGTCCATGATGTCACACATTCAACGACATCTTTTATCTTATGAAATATCAAATATTGAAAATTAAAAACAAAATTTTATGACAAACTAGCTCTACCAAATTATAGTGATGATGATTGTATATGTCCATAAGAGATTCAAACGTAGTTATGTCCTTATTGCGAGAGCGGTGAAATATTTGATATTTAAGATTGTCTTTTTAAAAATAAGCTTGTGACATAATTATACTCCCATGTGACATGTTACATAAAGAAGGGTTATTGTGGGTGAAGTGTTGAGTGATTGATTGATTTTTAGGATATTTCAAAGGAATATTTCATGCTGAAATTATATGAATTTAATTTCATGACAAAAATTAAAGGGGAAGTATACCTCAACAAAAAGTTGATTCGAATAAAAAGACAAGAATAACTTAAAATGTCATCAAAATCAGATATAGAATAAAACCAACAAAAATATGGCATTTTCAGTTTTGCGTAGTTTTACAAAACAATTATGTTCATATTCTGATCTATTATAAGCAAATGTGGGGACCAATAGCACTTTCTATTTCAGTATGAACTGATTACTTTTCTCATACTGCGAAACAAACTTTGATTCCTCCCTGCCATTGTAATTAATTGTGATTTGATGAGAAGTTTCATTGTAAAATCTGCAAAAGATGAAATAGTGTATCATCAAAATTATAGAATATAAGAGAAAAAGTAAGTGACATCCACTCTCCCATTTGTATAAATCGATATGCTGCCGGTTACGTGAAAAAATAAGCAAAATTAAAAAATATCTTGCATATTTTGCATCCGATTTCAATGAATTTTTAACATGTTTCTTTATTCATTTTTCCCATTTCTTTTGGGGGTGGGCTCCTCCATTAAAATGATATTATTTGGGGTGCCCCTTCGATTCTACTCTATTCCTATATTAAAAAACAACAACAAATCAGGGATGGTCTAGGCTGAAAATATTTATATTTCAATAAATAGAGTAAATTTCACACAGCAAAATCGGATAAAAAATAACAAAGTTATTGAATTTTAAAGATTTGCATTATTCCGGTGAAACAGTTCTAGGCATGTCTTTTGAATATTCATTAGGTGGGCTGATGATGTCATATCCCCACTTGTTCTTTTGTATTTCATTATTAGGTTTATTCAAAAATTGTCTTCCAAGAACTAAAACAATTGGATTGACAACTGATTAAGTGCATTAGTTATCTATTGCCACAACTTATTTAATCATAATGGGGACACATCATTTACACAATGTATAAAAAAAATGAAACATGATTTCATGAAATAACATAAGAAAAAGGAAAGTGGGGATGTGACATCATCAGCCCACCTAATGAATATTCATGACGATGTGCATATAACTGTTTTCACAAAATATCCATAAACTTAAAGATTCATTAACTTCGTTATTTGTTATCCGATTTCATTTTCAGCATTTTGCTCCGTGAATTTTACTCTATCTATTTAGATATAAATATTTTCAGCCCGGACCATCCCTTTAAAACTGTCATAGTTATCGCGCCTTCTTTATTATACAAATTTTGTGAGTTGCGAGATGTTAAGAGATAGCAGCATCCTTTTATGGCAACCAACTAATTGAGATTTATAGTCTGGGTGTTTCTGTAACTTCAAAATATTGACACACATTACAATCTCTCATCAACAATTTTGTGGACCCTGATTTCATTTGGGGGGGGGGAGAGAGGGAAGCTGTTGCATTTTTTCGTTTCTTTTATCAAAATTTAATATGGTCGCGAAAGAACGTTATGGGTATAAATGATTATACTCGTAATCAATGTGATCGTGTAATTAAAAAGTTCGTCAGGTCTGGATCAGTAGGCTAGTTTTGGCGGGAATGACTAAGTGAAAAAGCGCGCGAAATCAGTCATCAAGGTTCATCATGGAACGAAAACAACATCTGTGACCGTCTGATTGTGTCTGATGGTCCTGCCTCTGACATGTGTGGAAAATATCATCTATATAGGCTTTCCAAAATTGATTCATTTTATATTATTTTCGCTCCTAGGGAGAAAGGAGGTTGTCATTTGCATCGAGATTTTAGAGGTCAGCTGCACTTCATCCCCTGATGAAAGATTGGTGTCAAACTGTGTTTTTATAATCTAAATAAGTATGAACCCACACGATTTTCCTTCGGTAGAAATCCAAACAAAAGTAAACAAATATTGTACATTCACTGGAAAATAATCATAATCATATAAATCATTAATTCCTAATAACAATCACAATTCTATTATGTTTTTTTTTTCTTTATATATTTATTAACATATTTACAAGTTAATATACAAACACAACATGTTTACAGAACTGCCTACATACATGTTATAACAACAACAAAAACCTTATGCACTAATGAATAATAAACTGACTATACATAAGAACACACATGTTTAAGAGTAAATTGTATAGATAGTAAAAGCACAATAACTGATTTAAGAACATGTCTATTATGTTGTTACGATGTTTCTCTTTGAACGTGCATGTTTGCATTGCGAATATATCAAAAAATGGAGTTAAAATCAGTCATTAATATCAACAAGAATTTTTAAAGAATACATATATTTTATCATACAATCGTAACATTATTATTGTTCTTGTAATAATTATATTATTAAGGAGTCGCGAAACTGAGGGGGGAGATTACCCCCCCCCCCTCCCACACACACACACACTCACAAACATATTTTTAATGAAACAATTACAACATATACAAATTATCATCTGATTGTGTTGTTGTTTTTTATTACATGGTCAGCCCCCCCCCCCTCCATAATTTCAAAACGATTCTGCGGCCCCTGATTTTCCATGGAGGGACCTACAGAAAACTGTATTATTTGTTGCCGAAACTTTCCCCTTCTTTTTAGAACTACATACCCGGGGACCGAGTTTTAACAACATTGTCTAATAAAAAAATTCTTAATGATAAATGTCTCATATTTTTCCAACAACCATAATTTTTTTTTTACACTCCCTGAGCTTTTTGACAAGCGATTTGACAAAATTAGATCTCAATATTCACTTTATTTATTATAACATTTCCAAAACTTAAATTCCCCTATTGTGAGCATCGTTAACTATATTTGGTGATCCATTTCGAGTCACTGTCGTCTCATAATGGCAGGGAGATTTTATTTTTTCCGTCTCTTGTTGACTGTTTGTAGTTGTGAAAACAGACTGATTCATTATAATGTACTTTGACCTAAATTGGGTCGAGTTCAAACCAAGGCTCATTATTTGAGTAATATTTATTACACTTTACATTTCATTGTGAGCAACTGCTTGCTGGTCCATTATGTTTTCAGCGACAAAATTTTAACTTATTGCCTTATACATCACCAATATTTTAAAAATCCTGCATTTTCTATCATCTGATCACCAAAACTTGATAGCATTATAATAAAACACAAAGCCTTTTTTAGAAAATGGCTTTAAATTCGATTTAGTCGGAAAATCAACCCGATCCTTTTGAAAAAAAAACTTGTTAAGGCGGACATGATTCGGTGACAGAGTGTGGGGGGCTTCAAAGAGCTAGATAATTCAACTTGATTGCGCGAATCAAATCCATTATTATATAAAGCTGTACAGCTCGTTTTCCCATCACACTAATGAGAAGTAATTTAGGAATCACCTGGATGCGTGTCTCTCCGTTTGATGGGTAGGTTCTAGGGTGTTTCCCATCTTGTCACTTTCGTTGAAATTAGAGTAGGCTCTGACCCGGATACTGCCTTTTACAAAGATTTATATATACTGTATATATATTTGTTTATGGTAAAGACTTTTAGTTTGAATGTTTTTATATATTTTAGTTTTAGCCTGAATGATGAATTAAGTAAGCTTATTCAGAGGATCGTTCCATTTATCATGGCTTGGGGTGGCGATGTCCCGATGTCTGATGATGATTATGTTCCTATGGACACGATCGATGACGAGAATGTTATAAATGTGTTAATTTATGTCATTGAGTGATTCCGCCATTAACGTTAGCTGAATAATTTTTTCAGAACCAAGCAGTTGATATTGATAAAGTTCATTGACGTGAAATCATTATCATTATGTTTTTGGTAGTTTACACTCGTTTTCTTTTTATTTGTTTTATATATCATCCGTGTTTATATGTCATCGAAAAGTTTAAGAGATAGAATTTCTATTTTTACTTTGTTGAAACGTAATCTATTTTACCTGACTAGAACAATTGGAAGTTAAACGGCTTCATGTTGATGTGATTGCCCACGCATTGACATTGTCACCGTATCGATTTCGTTTCGTTATTTCATAATTTCCTCTCCTGGACACATTCCAAACACATTTATTTCGCCACCCTATACGATTCAGAATTCTTGTATATTGACTTGAATCATTTCTCCTTCATTGTAGCAACACAAAAATCGTCTTCTATATGATTGTATACATGTTTCTTTTTTGTCTCTTTATATTTCACCATTTTAATTCATTTTATTGAATCAAGGATTGATAGAACAAACCTGACCAATAATTTGCCAATCGAAATTATTTCGTAGCCCTTCTGTAGAAGGTATATCGGATTAAAACTGTTTGTTTTTGAAATCTTTAATGTGAAATTTGATCTCAGAAAAGAGATATCGCAGTGATCTCCTGCGCAGATCATACCTCTGTAAAAGGTATATCGGATTAAAACTGTTTTGTTTTTTAAATCTTTAATGTGGAATTTGATCTCAGAAAGGAGATATCGCAGTGATCTCCTGCGCAGATCATATACCTCCTGTGTAGCTGTTTCTTGGTATCGTTTTTTTTTTGGCACGAGCGTCACACGAGCACGAGAGCAACCCCACAGAACAATTAGAAGCGACGCATCAACAGAGGGGCAATGTACAAATGGGAAATGAGATATGGTAATTGTATAAAATTTATATCCAACTAAGTAGAAACGAATCATGTAATTTTCATGAATATTAGTAATAAAGTCCCGATATTAATCTGAATATGGTAATGCTTTAATGCGATATAAATCTATACCACTGATTGCATCATTTGTTTGGATACTTGCCAATTAACACGATAAAGGTTGCCACGGGGGCGTTCATGATCCGAATTTGAACTCTTGTATCAGTATGTCACCTTGGATTTCTTATTGTATCATTAAATATTGATTTGCTTGTTGTAATAACTATATATAAACAATTTTCTTTATTTAGACCTACTGTAGGTCAACGGGAGAGTCGCCAGGGCCTGGGGGATTTCGATGGGGGGCAGAGCAAGAGGACATTTTACCCAAATTAATTGATATACTTGTATGACACCAAACCTAACTTTTAATACTTCTTTCTCCCAAAAATTCCATGGGGGTGCTGCGTGTAGTATTCTCCATAAACAGCACCCCAGGTATTCTGGAAGATATGGAAAAATGTAACCAAAATGACATTCATTTTGCAGTGAAACCCCTTCTTTTTTTTCCTTTTTAAATTTCTAGGGACCAAATTAACCTCAATTTTTTGTTTGTTTTTTTCTTTTCAAATTTACATCAGCACCCCCACTTCAAAATCGTTTCCAGGGCCCTGGTTAAGTCGTTGAGGTATCAACGGTCATGACAATTTCCCTACGAATATTCGCCATTGCGCAATTCACAATCTCAGCATTGTCAACATGGCAAATGACGATATAATATTGCACTCAAAATACAACATGTACAATGTTCGTCAAAACATGATCAAAACACTTCTAAAGGAAGGGATATAGATTTCTTTTTTCTCCTCTGAAATATTAGGGGAGGCAAACATGTTTTCTTATAAATAAAGTATTTTTATCATAATATTGCATGAGTTGGAAACGCCCTTCATGCAAGGGCAGTTAACCATGTCATCGAAGGCTCTCCTGAATCGAGAATTGTATTCTAAACGGGGAAAGGGGTGCACGTTCGATTTATGGGAATCATTAATAAGAGATGTATTTGTCAATAACAAGAATCTTTTCTATACCCCCTGGCCCACCATGATGAAATAAAGGTGTATCAATCAGTTCTCATCGTGTGTTGCAATGTACTGTAAACATTTGATTATCAATCTCATCCAAAGAAGATTTGATCTACAGGTTCTGAAGATTGGGTTCTCTATTGTTATTGCGAACAATGACAAGGGGGTAACGGTGTCCCGTTATTTGCAATCACCTTTGCGTGGGGGATTTTTCTATCGTTTGTTAAATAGGTAAATGTAGATTTATTTAGTAACATGGAAAATGTCACGTATCAGAACACATGCGACCATGAACGTGTTGAAACCTCAACATAATCACACCTAGGAAACCGACTCACACCTCGGGCGATCAGGTCAATGCTATTTTGGATGTCAAACCATTGGTCGATATGGAGTCGGTTTCAAGGGTATGACAACATTATCTCTTTTATAACCATCATCACCACCAACAACAACAACACCACCACCACCAACATCACCATTATCTCAATAATCACCATCTTCAATACCACAATCATCATAGTTATCATGATCATCATCATCATCATCATCAACACCACCAACATCGTCACTAATGTATCACCATCATTACCATTATCTTAATAATCACCTTTCTCAATATCATCACCATTATCATCATCATCATCATTGAGATCACCGTCGTTATCATCATCAGAGCTTCATCACCACCGCTTTTGTCAATATATTTCGATTCAAAGATTCCATCAAATAAACTAATTATGAAACCAATCAGATGGGATATTTTGTCGAGATAAAGAAACTACGACTAGAAACTTATCGATAGCTACAACATGTTGCTTCTGACCTTTCGTGTTAAGTGGACAGTCTTTCATCATGATATTAGGCATATTTTCGGCAATGTTGGACCATATAGGTCCATGGTTGGACTAACGGGACTAACGATGATAAATTATTTCACCATGGGAGTGCAGTCATCCTCCCTATCGACTTATCATAATGAATACATACAGAATTGGAAAAGAGCAGATAATAGTAATTCAAATCGTTTTAGTGCATTGTTATCTAAATCTTATAAAGGTTAATCCAATCCCCTTTCAGATTTGACCCTCAAGTCTGTCAGAACATTATTTTGCCCTCCTGAAAAACATCTCTGGCGCAGGGCGTCAGAACAATGGCCTTACTCCAAGTTTGAAAACAACCTATATATACATAAACAATGCAAGCAGAAAAAAAAAGAAGATAAAGAGGCGTAACAAAAGTTTTGATTGAAGTTTCGGGATTGGCTAATCGCCAAATTTGGCCCAGGGTAGGACTGTACGTCAAGACTTGTCGCGTGCAGGAGTCGAATTACGTCCTACGATTGTCGATAAACACTGCTGTTGCTATCAATATAATAAATACAAAAATATACCCCCCCCCCTCTCTCTCTCTCTCTCCCTCCGTCTCTTTCACTGACTCTGTCTGCCTATCTCTCTATATATAATCTGAAATAAAACACAGGATGAGAAGGTGAAGATGACTTTCACATCGACATAGCACGATTACCCGAACAATTTCAATAAAATCCAATCGACCTAAATTATAGCTTGAATGGATTTTAATGAAAAACGGGTCGATTTCGTTTATTTATTTTTTTTGAAGGGCATGCCTGTATTTGGGGTGCTGGACGATGATTGAAAAGACGACGAAGACACCGGCAACAACAATGACAACGATTAATTAACCAATAACAACATATTTTATCTCATTTTTGTGAAAAGTGCAGTGGTTTTAGGGGAAGATATATTTTTGACATAAATGGAATGACATTAAATGCAGAAAGTTATTATTCTGTCCTACCCCCTCCCTTGACCCGCCCCTTCTCTCCCTGATGACGTGATACCACAGAGTCACAGAGGCGTACAAATGGGAGGAGGGGTGGGCTTGGGGGCACTTGCACCCCCAAATTTTTCACGACCAAGAAAAATGAAATAGAGAAGGGTGACATGTTATATTCTTTTCAGAATATTATATCAAAATCTATCAAGACATTGGATATTGGTAATAAAAGATCTCCAAAGTTTGCCCGATACGCCATACCTCACCCCTTCACAAATTTTGGCTCATTACGTCACTGTGGAATCCCAACGGTAACGCCTCTTCTATAGGGCATAAATGCGGTTTTTTTCATTCTATTGAACAAAAAGTCCGCGCTCAATACCTGCATAACATCTCCCACCTCCACCATGTTGATCGCTAGGAACATAATCCGTCCACCGTTTTAGGGTAGGGAACAGTTATATTGGTACATCCATGGATGTGATCAGAGTCAATAGACTGATATATGTTGTATTTTATTCCCTTTTTATTCGGAAAGAAAGCAAACCGTACATTGTAAAGTATCTGACCGATTTGAACAAGTTGTCATGCCGAGTCTACAAAACAATCATTCTTTTGAAATGCGAATATTTTCTGGTTGGCTCGCTTCGATCGCTTGTAAATAATATGCCCCGCATCCACATCTCAACCTAAAGCGCCATCACGTCACGTTGATAGTGATAGTTTCATAAATTTATGAGTAATCACTACGGAATCATTATAGGGGCCATTAAGATGCATGTTTTAAAATCGATAATATTAAAAGGTATTGGTACTTTCATGCTGCTGAGTGGGCGTGGGGGGGGGGGGGGCAGGGGAGTCTTGACATCCACGTGGAAGATAGCATTGCATGGGGGGGGTCAATATCACAATTTTGTTTCTGGTTTAGATTGTCTTGTGTGAGTTTTTCTTAAGTGCATCGGTCTTTTTTTTAAGAAAAAGCGAACATTGTTCATTATTTCATTATACCATCATGCCTTCTGCTCAATTAATTCATCACAATCATCCACTGTATATAGGCCTATTGCTCCGACTTGAAAATTGCTGCCTGTAATCGCTTTCTTTGAGACTTACATCTGGAGTATTTGTCTGAAAGTTATTTAAATCATTCCAGTCCGTCACTTTGTATTTAATATGTATCATCATGATCCATATTACCTGTCTCAACTTCGTCCTTATTGCCCCAGACGATGATTGTCTCCCCTAGTCTGCCACCGGGGGTCACGCCTTCCTAGTTTAATGTGCATTTGTGTTTGAAATGTAGAAGGACACGACATATAATGAGACAACCTAATCCTCTATGTTACATTAATTTCGATCACTTTTCTGATTTGTAATCAGTAAACAAGACGCGAGTTAAAAAAATTTGCAGTAAAGGGATATTGTGCTAGAGCTATTACACAATATTTACCACCATTAAAGGACCGAATTTCGACCTTAAACCCGCGACCTTATGGACGGGGAAAACACGATCCACTAAGGAGGATTACTGCCGAATTCACGATTTGAACGGAATTGGAACGTTCATTACTAGTTTGAAGAAAGAATGGGAGGCGCGATGGCTCAGTCGGTAGAGCGGGATATTCGTATTCCGGCGACCCGGGTTCGATTCCCACTCGGTGCGCTAGTGCCATTTGGTAAGGCATTAATCCTCAGTACCAGGTCCGTCGGAGAGGATTAAGCCGTCGGTCATCTGCATCTGGTTGCTTGCTTACAATCATTTATACTTTCTTAGCCATCAGGTAAAAAATCACCACCAATCAATCAATCGGTGTTATATATATCTGTAGTACTATATAGTTCAATACGTCATTCAATTTTCGGAAAGGGGTGTCAGGTATTTAGTGTATAATTGGTTTTATTTTGATTCTATAATTAAATAGAAATAATTAAACAAAATACCAATACAAGAGTTGATCAGCAGATCAAATCCATTAATCATTATTTATAATGAAGAAAAAGAAACCTACTGCTGAGTCAAAGGTTATTTGAATAATCGTAATCTTAACAATTAAAGTTTCATAAACAATTTGATATCACAAGTGATGGTCGATGGGGGAATGGGTTACATAACCATTTAAGGTTAAGTTTTTTAATATGACGCGCTCAGAAAATTTTGAAACCAGATTTTAAATAAACAATAGAAAATACCTTGGGCTTATTCAAACTGGCTCAAAAATTACCCCAATTCCTTTTCCAATGATGAGCAATTGTTACTGAACACAATAAAAGAACCCTACCTCCCCATAAAAATAATTCATATTTAAAAAAATAAGGAGGAAAAACATAATTATATAACATCGACACCAGTTCATGTCAGTGATTGAGATCACTGATACCGGTCGATTTGTGTGACGTAATAATGTTTATTTGTTCGTGTTCCCGGCAGGTGTATATGCCTAGGTGAACATAAACACGTATATACCAACACGTACTGGATAATGTAGTAACACGAGAAAGTTATTTGCGTAATGTAAATAAAACATCATTGTCTGGCTTTCAAGGTAGAAGTTTTGTTGTGTCTTGGTTTTAGTGGGCATTCATCCTTCGACCCCGTAAAGATAGGTATCAAATCATTAGACATTTTAAAAACACAAATCGGCGACAACGACTTGCTGGTAAACAGGAAGACACCCTTCTACCGTTTTTGTTTTAATCTTACACATCGAATCGACCTGGGGAGAGGGTCGAGCTGTCTACACAGGATCGAAGCGCTATAAGGCCGATATGCCAAACATGGTGAAGATGGTATAGTGAGGGAGGGGCGAGGATCGAAGTAGATTGAAAAGTCAAAGGCTATAAGGGCGAGAAACTGATGTTTGTTACGATATTTTATGTAAAGCTTCAGAATTTTATACTAAAAAAAAACCAGTCATTCATTTTTTTAATTTGTTTATTAGAACCTTACTTTTTATTGGTCCTATTCAATAAGCCTATTATCATTTCTGATTTCAGTGTTATTCAAAATTATGTTAGGTTTTCAAACATTTATTACTTTATTTGTCTATTTGGTATTAAGATCAATTAATTGATTCATAATAGGTCCATTTTAATCATTAGGTCTATCACAGTCTGTGTCGCTTACAGACCCCCCCCCCCCCCCGCCTCTCTCTTCCTCCCTCTTTCGGTGTTTCTTTTATCATTATGTCAACAATGTTTGAATAAAATTAGGCCCCCAAAAAGAAATAATGCATGGAGGAAGGCCGATGGATCCTCGGTAAACAAGTTTTATGATTGTAAACAAGTTACGTATTTCACCATATGCGTGTCTGTCAATGTCCTAACTCTTCAAATCACTTCTATTTATGACAAAATGAGGCAAGTTGATGAAAATGAGAAAAACAGAATACTAGCAACAATCAAATTACTCTTTTACACCAAAGCCAATATCTGCCTCCAAGCATGGACCTACTCCATGCTCCATGGACTTTGATCGACTAGAAACTCCTACGCCCTTGCCCACCACAAGCAAAAAAAGGAGGTCTAAAATCTAGAGGGAAGTAAAAGGGAGAAATAGAGAGAGAGGGGGAGAGAGAGAGGGAAGGGGGGGGGGGGCTAAGAAAAATGAGAAGTGAAGTTATTTGTTTTGATTTTGAGTTGACGTGTATAGGTTTGTCCCCACCGTGACCTACCAGGGCAGGTCGGTACACGCGCCCGATCTGTCGGCGGGACGTGTCAGGCTCAAGTGGGTCTCGTGGCTGGCACAATCCATTTCAACGTTTGTGAAGAGAGTAACCCTGGTACGATTTTCTTTTCTTTTCCTTTTTTTTAAATGCCTTTTACTAGTTGACTTAACCCTTTCCATACTCAGATAACAAAATAACGGAATGAACGACTTAAGTTATTGGGTCCCGGGGGGTATTGGGTCCGCCCATTATAGGCTATCTCCTTTTAAAATCTAACCTTTTTTTTAGATACCCCACCTAAAAATCAATTACAAACATTAAAAAAAAAGTTTTATTATAAAACCATATCTTCCCTTCTGTTCATATGGCTCAAAAGTCTCGGAATGTGTTTTACCTTTCGAAAAGTTTATATTTTCATCAGCTATTACTTTGTAAACATCATTTAAAAAACACAGAAAAATACCAGTAGGAAAAAAGAGTTTTACTATTTATGAGCTGTACAGGAAACGGTCTAGATACACACCTGCATCATTAAATACAATGAAGAATAAAAGAATATGATACTTGTGTCCTTGGTACCATCTTCCGCAATTAAAATATGATTGTTTTCCTTTTTTAGCTGATGACAGTCATAACTTGGCACTTTACCAAATCAGTGTACAAAAATTGGTTTGCCTTTATAGCTGGTATCTAAATCGCTTTTATTTGCGAGACGTCAGTACTATGAGTGGGCATATACCATAAAGACATCTATGGCATATAATCCCCTTCCACGGGCGTAAATCCCGGGGGGATGGGGAATACATCCCCCCCCCCCACTTTTCGGAGAGGGGGGATGGCACGTACAATCATCCCCCACATTTCAAGATGGAAATTGTTTTTTTCTCATCAAATGATTAATACTACTGTTAATGACTGTGTGGATTCATCTTTAAATGCTATCAAAGTGCTTAAAATTACCTGATTTTGCATTCTAAAAATGCAAAATTTATCGGGCGGTCGCTCCGCTCCCGCACTCAATCGATTCCTACAAGAATTAGGCCATGACAAACCCCTACGTTTAGCTAGTAGCAAAGGTTATATCCACTGCATCTTGGGATTCTACTTATATGTGATTCCGGCAATGACTTTTACAATGATTATGACTTTTGTCATAAACGAATCAAAACATCCTTTAAATATATACTTTCAGGAATGGGGGGGGGGGGGGGGTCATCTGGCCTAACGTAGTTACTGATGACATCAATTCCGTTAATGAAACAGTCATCTTTATACTATTTATCCATCTAAATTACATTAATTAACACAACAATGTAATAAATATATCTAAAAAATGAATTTTGCTAAAAAAATTGAATGTTGCATCATCTCCCAATATAATCTTAGAATTATTCGAAATCTTTCCTTTTCATAATATGTATACATCGTTGTGTTATTACCACGTTTTTGAAAATCTATATTGTGGACTGCGATGGCCTATAATCAATTTATATCACACCCTTATTCCCGATAAATTATGATCCGATTTTTGTTTTCATTCTCATCTCACCTTTAATGGACAAGTCCACCCCCAACAAAAAGTTGATTTGAATAAAAAGAGAAAAATCCAACAAACATAACACTGAAAATTTCATCAAAATCGGATGTAAAATAAGAAAGTTATGACATTTTAAAGTTCCGCTTAATTTCACAAAACAGTAATTATATGCACATCCTGGCTGGTATGCAAAGGAGGAGACTATGACGTCATCCACTCACTATTTCTTGTGTATTTTATTATATGAAATATGAAATATTCTAATTTTCTCCCCATTGTCAAGTGAAACAACGATTAATTCCTCTCTGAACATGTGGAATGAGCATTGTTTAATACTATATGGTTCAATCAAGTTGGTCCTTATTGTCAAATCTATTAAAAATGAAAAATTGTATAATTCAAACAATAAAAAACAAAAGAAATAGTGAGTGATTGACATCATCGACTGACTCACCTAGTTGTGCATATCACTGTTTTGTGAAAAATAAGCGAAACTTAAAAATGTCATAACTATCTTATTTTATATCCGATTTTAATGAAATTTTCAGCACTATGCTAGTTTGATTTTTCTCTATTTATTCAAGTCAGCATTTTCCTTTTTAATCAAGTCAGCATTTTCCTATTTAATCAATATTTGCTCTTTTTATATACTACTTGTAAACAGTCTTCTAAAGTTTACGTTATTGATAACATACCATTACTATCCTCTGTAATTAATCCATAATTTCAAACGATTGGAGGAACCTTTATAAGACTCGCTACTACGCTCACCGTCTCAATTCACAATAACACTCCCATGAAAGACGATTCGGTAATGATTTTGTCTTCCAACAATGGAAATTTTGCTCGCTCGCAATAACTGTTATCCAGTAGTTTGCGTCAGAACAATCCATTGCAATATAGCCATCGAAAACATCGTAAGAGTCCTTGAAGTGAAAGATGCACGCAGTTATAAACCCTTGTACATATAGCCCGCGATGCGGTAATTTCTCGCTATGCTCACTCGCCGCATCCAGTAATCATACCTCATGGAATACGTTGATCATCATGTCTTCCAATTACTGAAGATTTGCTCGCTCGCATTTGGATATCAACTGTAGGTCAGCCTAGATAACGCAACTATTTCATTACAATTATAGCCACAATTATAGCCAATGAAATAAAAGGCCTTTAACTGAAAGATTATGTACAGGGTTATATAACCCGTACCCCCACAAGTGTAGGGTTGTCCCCCAAATTTTAATTTTCAGGTCAATATATTGCTTTCATTCCCAATACTCGGACCGGATTTGCGCCAGTGCCCACTTCCATCATTAAATTGCTAACTCGTCCACTCACCACATGGTATACCTTCATTTAGTCTAATGCCATTCCGTCAATCAACATTTCGTCTAACAACCATTTGGTCCAATCATCACTTTGTCTTATCACCAATTCGTCTATGACCGTTTCGTCTCATAACCAATTGGTCTATAATATTCGTATATTTTCATTCATTTTGCCCAATTAACACTTAGTCTAATTAGACCAAATGGTATATGGACCAAATGGCTATTGGAACAACTCGTTATTAGACGAAATGGTGAGTGGACGAAATGGCAATTATATATAGACCATGTGGATATTAGACGAACTGATGGTAGACTAAATGATAGTCGACGAGTTAGCAATTGGACAAAATGACATTGGACCAAATGAAAATAAACCCTTCCATGCACTTTTGAAATGTGTCAATGTATACTTCTTCTTGTTGTTTTGTAAACGCCTTCTTTATATGGTGGCCCTGAAGGGACATCGCAAATAGACCAAATCGCGAATATTCACGACGAAATTGGCGACGAAATTCACGACGTCGCCAATTTCGTCGTGAATTTCGTCGCCAATTTCGTCGCGAATTATTCACGACGAAATTCACGACGTCGCCAATTTCGTCGCCAATTTGAATATTGACGACGAAATTCACGACATCATGAATTTCGTCGCGAATTATATACGACGAAATTCACGACGTCGGGAATTTCGTCGCCAATTTCGTCGTGAATTTGTTTTGCTTGCCTGGGCGGTATGCGGGTTGAAACCAATTCGTCTGCTGCTAATTCCTCCACTCACAACAGGGTCTACATTCATTTAGTCTAATGCAATTCTGTCCATTAACTTTTCGCCTAACAACCATAATATGGTTGTTAGGCGAAAAGTTAATGGACAGAATTGTGGTCCAATAATCATTTGGTCCAGTCATCACTTCGTCTAATCACCAGTTCGTCTATGACCATTTCGTCTCATAACTAGTTGGTCTAATATCAATTTTATTTTCCTTAATTTCGCCCAATTAACACTTAGTTCAATTAGACCAAATGGCATATGGAATAAATGGCAATTGGACCAACTTGGTTATTAGACGAAATGGCAATTAGACCATGTGGATAGTGGACGAACTGATGGTAGACCAAATGATAGCAGACGTGTTGGCATTAGACCAATTGGAAATAAACCATTGAAACGAGGGGCCCGCCCCCCCCCCTATTGGCCGAGAAAAAAAAGGAAAGAAAGAAAAAAAGGAGGGAAAAGAGAGTAGAAAAAAAAAGAAGAGGAGACGAGTGAATAAAGTAAGATGAGGGGAAGACATGGAAATAAAACTAATCTTTTATGTCGCTATATAAAATTTTCGCTCGCGCTTCGCGCTCACATTGTCTGTTAGGTGATTTTCAGATCTTGTTCAATATGGAGTTTAAATATCAAGTTTGGAAGTCAATATACAAAACATATTTCATCTCGAAAATCAAACTTTCATTATTTTGCGTGATTTACAAATTGATTTTTAAAAAGTGCTCTGTAAATATGACAGTTTTATGGTCTGAATATTAACATTTTCCGCTCGCGCTGCGCGTTCGCAAATTTCGATTTATCAGGTACCTATTATTTTCGTGTATTCCATGAAGTTTTCAAAAAATATCCCTTTTCAGGTCTGATTGTCAAAACGTATCAGCTAGCGCTACACGCTCACATTTTGATTGTATGTCTCAATATTGATTATACAATCCCCTTTTCATGACAATGTATACAAAGATTTAGGCTCGCAATTTGCGCTCGCATTAATTGTTAAAAATATATTAACTGATGCATCCTATTTATAGTTACAAAAGTGCTTGAAATGTCCAGTTTTCAGGCCATAATATCATCAAACTTCGCTCCCTCATTAGGCATTAATGAATAAGATATTAATTTAATAATTGAATTGTCCCTTTAGTTTCATCTCGCGCTTAGCAAGAGGAATAGGAATACAGTCATCATTTTCATATGATGACATGTCCTACATGTCCTAAGGATGTACCGGTCCTATGTCAAAACTCAAAGTAATTATAATGAAAAAAATCAGCTCTGTACGTGCGATCCTTACCCACCTTACAATTTTTTTACAAAGTGCTTGAAATATAGAGCTGAAATTGACTCTTTTTTTTCTCCTCTCTTTTCCGTCCTTTTTTAATTTCTTTTTTCCCTTTTCCCCCTTTTTTTTGCTTCGCCAATAGGGGGGGGGGGGGGGCCCATCGACCCCTTCCTCCCACACCCCTGGATCCGCCTATGCATATGGATAGCAGTGGACATCGTTCTGTCGTTTCAATGGTTTATTTTCAATTGGTCTAATGCCAACTCGTCTACTATCATTTGGTCTACCATCAGTTCGTCCACTATCCACGTGGTCTAACTGCCATTTCGTCTAATAACCAAGTTGGTCCAATTGCCATTTATTCCATATGCCATTTGGTCTAATTGAACTAAGTGTTAATTCTCATCTCACCTTTAAAGGACAAGTCCACCCCAATAAAAAGTTGATTTGAATAAAAAGAGAAAAATCCGACAAACATAACACTGAAAATTTCATCAAAATCGGATGTAAAACAAAAAAGTTATGAGATTTTAAAGTTTCGCTTAATTTCACAAAATAGTTATATGCATGGGTGTCGATCGGTATTCTTGGTTGGGGGGGATGATTGACACAAAAGTTCTTGTGGATGGGGATCTTTCAACATTACCCCCACTAAAATCACAAGTTAGGACATTTTGGAGTAATTGATATGCATGGTGTTCTTGGAAATTCCTTCATTGTTGTAGTGTACTGTACTTATATAATTTTTTTTTGAAAATTCAATTTGTGTTACAAGTACGCCTATTCTAAACTCATACGAAAGAAAAAATGACAAAAATTGTCTGGACCATGTGCATAGTGATCTGTTTATTGAGCATGATGTATACACAGGGGCGTCGATCCATTTTTCAGATTGGGGGGGGGGGCAAAATCATGAATCAACGTTCCAAAGGCGCTCGATCATACAAAACGAACAAACTCACCCACACACCCCTACACCCCCCCCCCCCCACCCTCACCAACAATGCGAGCGCGAAGCGCGAGCTGAAATTTTTTAGTATGACATGAAAACAGGAAAAATGTACCTGTGTAGGTTTGTTTGTAGTAACTCATGAGGAGCATAAATACATGTATCTCACTAGAGAGCGAGCTAAAATTTCTTTATATTCTGACGTGAAAGCTTGATATTCTAAGCATTTTTGGTACCAATGATTAAGATGGGTATAATAGATGCGAGCGCAAAGCGCCAGCTGAAAATTTTGATATTTCGATCTGGAAAAAAAGACAGTTTAATGGACGCTTTTGATAAAGAACAAGATATATATCCAACAAAAAATTATTGCAAATCGAAGCGGGAGTTCTTTTGAGGTATAGAACTGAAAACGGGACACTCTATGGGGTTTTGGTACAGAAATGATGCGAGCGCGAAGCGCGAGCTGAAAATTTTTATATTCCAATCTGAAAAGCAGACATTTTGAGTACGATTTTAAATCAAAATCGAGTTGGAATCTCAATCTCGCTTGCTGCTGGTTCCAGTGTAGCATTACAATCTTATTTTTTAGTTGCACATGCGGAATTATTGGGAGGGGGCAAAACGATATGTTCCCCCCAAATATTTTCATTGGTGGGGTGATCGCCCCCCCCCCCGGATCGACGCCTCTGTGTATACAACTTCTCTCTTAAATCTAACCCGACTGGCAATATCTTTTTTCTTAATGCATGATGATAACATGCTGATTCGGACCAATAATTTTATTAAGACTAGCACAAATGACAAACTGTGTGGCTTCTCGTGCGCCATCGGGCTTACCGTCATTCCATAGAGCTATCACTGTATGTAATAGCTGTATGGTCATTCCTTAGACGATTTATCTTGCCACCCTTTTACTCCCGTTTATTGTCCACCCTTTTGAATTAATCATTGATGTATTAAAATCAATTTATTCACCACTGGTGGGATGGAACACCCTATCCACAAAAGTTGTTTTTCGTTGGGGTCCTTTTATGTCATGTGTTAAAAATATCATATACAAAAACATTTCACTCTTTTTCATCTTGAACCTCCACCCATCTGTTTAATAGTCCTGAAAAAAGAATGTTTTTATTTAATAACAATATACACAAATTGCGAAGGAAACAAACTGATTGATGGCATACTCATCACTATAATCATCATGATCAAACTTTTCATTTTTTCATCATCATTATTATAATTTTTCTACCCTAAATTATTGGGGGGGATGATAATACAGGCCATCCCCCCCACTTGAAATATTGGGGGGATATATCCCCCCCATCCCCCCCGTGATCGACACCCATGGTTATATGCACATCCTGGTCGGTATGCAAATGAGGAGACTGATGACATCATCCACTCACTATTTCTTTTGTATTTTATTATGTGAAATATGAAATATTCTAATTTTCTCCCCATTGTCAAGTGAAACAAAGACTAATTTTCTCTGAACGTGTGGAATTAGCATTGTTTAATATTATATGGTTCAGTCAAGTTGGTCCTTATTGTCAAATCTGTAAAAAATGAAATATTGTATAATTCAAACAATAAAAAACAAAAGAAATAGTGAGTGAGGGACATCGTCGACTGTCTAATTTGCATGTCACTGAGTTGTGCATATCACTGTTTTGTGAAAAATAAACGAAACTTTAAAAGGTCATAACTTTCTTATTTAACATCCAATGTTGATGAAATTTTCAGCGTTATGCTAGTTTGATTTTTCTCTATTTATTCAAATCTTTATTTTTCGGGGATGGACTTGACCTTTAAGGAAAATAAATTTGATATTAGACCAACTAGTTATGAGACGAAATGGTCATAGACGAACTGGTGATTTGACGAAGTAATGACTGGACCAAATGGTTATTGGACCATTATGATTGTTAGGCGAAAAGTTAATGGACAGAATTGCATTAGACTAACTGAATGTAGACCCTGTTGTGAGTGGAGGAATTAGCAGACGAAATTTTATATAGTGACATGAAAGATTCTTTTTATTTCCATGTCTTCCCATCATCTTACTTTATTACTCGTCTCCTCCTGTTCCTTTTTTCTACTCTCTTTTCCCTCCTTTTTTTCTTTCTTTCCTTTTTTCCTTTTTTTACTCCGCCAATAGGGGGGGGGCGGACCCCTCGGCCCCCCTCCCCCTGGATCCGCCTAAGCATATGGATAGCAGTGGACATCGTTCTGTCGTTTCAATGGTTTATTTTCAATTGGTCTAATGCCAACTCGTCTGCTGTCATTTGGTCTACCATCAGTTCGTCCACTATCCACATGGTCTAACTGCCATTTCGTCTAATAACCAAGTTGGTCCAATTGCCATTTATTCCATATGCCATTTGGTCTAATTGAACTAAGTGTTAATTGGGCGAAATTAAGGAAAATAGAATTGATATTAGACCAACTAGTTATGAGACGAAATGGTCATAGACGAACTGGTGATTAGACGAAGTGATGACTGGACCAAATGGTTATTGGACCATATGGTTGTTAGGCGAAAAGTTAATGGACAGAATTGCATTAGACTAACTGAATGTAGACCCTGTTGTGAGTGGAGGAATTAGCAGCAGACGAATTGGTTTCAACTCGCATACCGGCCAGGCAAGCAAAACACGACGAAATTGGCGACGAAATTCACGACGTCGTGAATTTCGTCGTGAATAATTGGCGACGAAATTCACGATGTCGTGAATTTCGTCGCCAATTTCGTCGTGAATATTCAAATTGACGACGAAATTGGCGACGTCGTGAATTTTGTCGCCAATTTTGTCGTGAATATTCGCGATTTTGTCTATTTGCGATGTCCCTTAAGGGCCACCATATCTTCATTATCGGTTCCATCATAGGTCTTATCCAATCCTTTTTCAAAGTTTGCGATATTCATTCTATTTTCGATTTTTTTTCCTTCACAATATCCAGTACGAAGTCCTGGAAGTTGAAAAAATGCAAACTACATGAGAAGGGGTGGGACATCTTTGGGGGGTATTTTTTCAAGAACAGGCACATCAAGGCTTTTCAACAAAAAAATTGCGTGCCCAAAAAGGTACCAAATTTTTACATTTTGGAACTGTACCATGGCGACATCTTTGAATATAACTGATATCAAGTGTCAACACTGGAATCGCACCACTTTATCTTGTTCATCATATGTGTTAAGTGTGCAGTTTATCGTTTGAAAGGTTGGTTGTACTTTTGTCCATTGTGTCCTTTATATTTGATCATTTATTACTTTGCATTGAGTCAGACATATTTGTGTCAGCTGCGTGATTGGTCATGTTATTCAATATTTCGAAACCTGAATGCTATGAAAGTATAAAGCTTTTATATTATACATCGAAATGTTATGCGTGTACGGATTACTTTAACAAGCATTTTCGTTGAAAACTATAATTTATATCTATTATTTTAGAGTGTGAAAATGAATGTGTAATAAGATCCCTGTATATGGATTTGAAAGCAATTAAGAGTTTTGCATGCGGGTTTATAATTAAGATTTCAAGACACAATAAGAAAGCATCACGCACTCACGCGAAAAACCATTTACTGGGATAATTTACCATCTTCAAATAGTTTATAGTATTCTATGAAGTATACTGTCATATTTGGAGAGTGTGCATACTGTGAAATGCGTCATCTGGATATAAAGTGGTTTAACGTCCATTGACAAATAACATCTCTTGAAAAAAAAAGAAATTCGACAAGCAAAGAAACAAACAAAAACAAAACAAATATAGACAAAAGAATCCAAAACACGAATCATCAAACGACTAAATTATTGCACCACCAGAAATGAACCGTTTCTTCATTCTCGTTTTTTTAAGAGAAAGGTTTTGCAACCTGTATCACTTGGATGTCATACACTACTAAACCATCGATAAAATATTTTGTTTAATTTTCTGTATGATTATAAAAATATTCAGTGACCTTGGTTTGGTTTCCAGGGTACCTGTCTTCATAACAAAGATATTACAAATTCAAGTTTATTTTCCTGGCAAATTGCCTCATGTTTAATTTACAGTTTTGTTTGATTTCAGGTATATAAATCAGGTTGTGATTTTGATTACGATACCTAATTATTTTACAATGACCGGTACCTCTTGAATATGGGTCATTCTCGATAAAAGGTTATAATAGTCAAACTTATGCTTATTATTCAGCTTCAAAATCAACAGAAATTTTGATATACATGATGCATATTACTAAACGACAATGTTAAAAAAGTATCTTCTCATGCCTATCAGATTATACCCGTCACCTTCTTAATAAGCGATATGAATTTGGGAAAAAGCGACTACAGTCCCTGTGCAAAATGGAAACAAATTATTTTCAGCTGTTGTTTCATAAAGCCATAGCGTTGATTCTTACAAAAAAATAAACCATTTAAACAGGAAGAAACCTTACTGCTGTGCAATTATTTTGTGATTGTGAAAAACTTGTACCAATATGCATGATATGGGAGTTTTTATTACACTTTTGCAACTAAAGCACGATCCATTTTGTTTCTTTTTAAACTAATTTGTATTTGGTGGCCCTTCAGAAAAGTTTGTAACTTATTTGATTTTAATAGTGAAATATATATTTACACTTGTAAATATAAAATGAATTTCCAAATATTATTGTTTGAAATCTTTACTTTGGAAACAAAAAGAAGTAGAATGTGTAATCTTGAAAAAAAATCATATCTAAGAATGTGTGATAAGATTCAAGATGTAGAAGGTAGGGGCGGTGATCGGGGGGGGGGGGGGGGCAGGAGGCACTCATTAATTTCATTTCGAATTCAGAGTAAATACAATCAAACTGTCATGAATATCATTAATGAAGCTTCCTCAGGAGAGGTGTCAGAATATTTTGATAAAGATTGGATGGAGGGAGGGGGAGCAAAATACCATATTTTTCTCAATTAAATTGCCTAGGTATTACACGTACCCGATCTCTCTTTCCTATACTCTTCTTTTTTCTTTCCCGTCCCTCTGTTTCTTGTTTTCTCTTCCTTTCCCCTTGTTTTCACTATTAAAATAATCAAACGGGGTGTTGCCCCTACCTCCTATAGGGCTGCACCTGATCATAGTATTAATATTTTCCTTTATAGATCTTCGAGAGAAGAAAATTTGTGAAATAAATTGTATTTTCGTATTATTAAAAATACCATAAGTCGAGTAAAATGGTATTTTTTTAAATTACCATTTCTGCCGGATACTCTGGCACACATTACCAATACAACATATTTTTGTCATTTGTAACGAAGAATGGTTCGTCATTAAAATAGACTAAATAAGTTATGTAATGTACATCTTGAAATAACGTAATAATTTAGTGTGTAAATGAAAGCGATAACTACATAAAAATTCCCTGAATTTATATTGATTTTACAAGGATCTTTAAAAAAATGATGCGAGCACGAAGCACGAGCTGATTTTTTTTTCTATTATTATTATTTTTACCTAGGACCGGGTTTAGCAATCTAAAAAAAGTAGCAATTTCAAGAGCAGTCAATTATTGTGGTCTATTTTGCGAAGTGTAACACGTAATACAAGACACAAGACTGCCATTGTCCTTATTAATTAATATAATTCTTGAAGTGGCGAAGCCTCATTTTGTGTCCTATTATCATTTTTAGGGGGTGCCCCCAATATTTAAGGGGCGTGTTCCCCCGTTTCTATTTCTTCTTTCCCTTCCATGCCATTCCCTAGAACACAATATACCAGTCTCTTTTAAAGCCAAGTACAAGTCATCCAAAGTAAATGTGTAATAAGATACGATCCTGAACTTGAGTTACGGAAGTAGGTCTTCAAGACGTCTTGACATTGCTTGAAATGTATGCACGCAATTTCTCAATTACAAGAAACAAAAGAAGAAAAAAATACACATTTTTGTTTTGCTTTTGCTTGTTTCGTTACTTACAAGGGTATGTTATCAAAAGTTGTCTTCGCATAATGTGAACGGTTAATCCTAAATTTGTTGATTATATAAAATAGTTGATTCAACTACAACAACTCATTAAAATTACACTGTTAAAAAACCCTGAGTTTACAGAAAAAAAGAAGATTTTGCAGAAAGCAATAACATAATCATTCTGTAAATTCATAAAAGAGGATTATTTTTGCAATTTAACAGAACAGGTCTGTTTAAAAAGGGAAAAGGGTGTTTTATTTAAGGAAATTTGTAAGATTCCATACACCAAATATACCAATTTCCTGTAAGATTACGCTATCTGGTAAAATTACAGGTGTTCTCGAGACTCTGCTGCAGGAACTTCTTTTATTTTAAGGATAAATTTTCTAACAGTGTACATAATTTGATACCAATATTTCTAGCCTTTATTAACATGACTTTGAATTAACTCCCCCCGAAAAAATAATGAATATGATAGCAATTTACTTCTCCCGACCGTTCAAAAAAGAGCAAACGTATACTCCATATAGAAAGTACAGTGTTTCGGTATTATTATTGCATGAGATGTTGTTGACGAGCGTTTGACAGCACTGAAATGCGTGGGAAATATTTGTGGTCCATCTACTGATGATGATAAGTTCGAGATATCGTCTGCAAGTATTTTTCCCGCCAAACCACAATGCCGACATATGCCATGGATAATTGGATTAGGCCCATCATGAGGGAGTATTTGGATGGTAATTAATGATAATGGACGCTATAGTCTGGTGAAGATGTTTTCCATTTAGGCTACTCATAAACAGATATTAGTTTACCAATCGTCAGTTATTCATCAGTTGCTTTTTTCCGAGGTCGGAAGATAATAACGATTTTAAAAAACCAATCGTGATATAAACGTGTCAGATAAGCAGTGAAATAATTGATATCATAAAAACATTAAGAGCTTGAGAAAAAAATTAAATACAGCCTGTTATAATCATGCATCTTGAAAGTGACGAAATCGCAAGTAAAACTCATGGATACGATTAACTATACACAACAAAAAAAGTAAGTCCCCCCTTAAACAAACATCAATAATTTCCGAACCAATGCGAGTTTTTAATATATTTTTACATGAGCGTGTAGGTAATTTTATAAGCTACCCTCTGAGTAAACGTTATGGACGTATTACACTTCATGCTTCAGTGAGCACGGTCAGAAGGCAAAAATGTCACTTTTCAAAAGTCACAAGCCAAATATCATGACTTTGATTCCATTTTATTGGAACTAATTCCACATTCTCATCATAAAAAAATAGTTAGAAGGCTTGTAACAGGTACTCTCTAAAAGACGATACAACTTTTTTGGCTAAATTTCACGGTTGAATAAACACAAGTCCAAATTTGCTATAATTGGATTTTTTACACATTTATATCAATAAAAATGATAGAATATGAAGACAGTTATTTTTGGAAGAGTTTCTTCAACAATATTCATCGTTTCACGGTTCAATGAACATTTATTGAAAACAAAAAATACGATTTTCAAATATCATAGGCAAGTATTTGTTTATTTTGGGAACTGAAAATTATATTTTCTCAACTTTTTCGTTATGTTCATTACCAATTAACATGCTTCAATGATTCAAAGGCGTTTAATTAGATATCCACGCTTGAATGTACATGTGGAATGCGATTAGCTCTTTTTTATGTTATTGGAAACAAATGCAATTTGTTACTATGGATATCTGTCACAAACCGCCTTGCATAGTTCATTTGATTTGATTTTTATGAAAATCCCGATGTTTAATGCATCAGTGAGCATACAGTATTCGAATATTATGCGAATGAGATGAAAGTTCAAGGCCTTGGCCCCACTCTGTGTCGTATCGAATGGTTATTTTGATGTGCGCGCCTTTTGGATAGTGTTACTCTGAAGCCATGTACGAAGTTTCGTGAAATAAATATTGGCAGAAGTAACAAAAACCGTCCATGAAACAAACCCTCATTTCATATTTGTTAAAATTTTGACTTCGTCTCCCATAGACTTGTGTACATTATGGGTGCACATGTTTAAGAATAAGTAACCCCTTACTCAATATGGTGGAACTTTTTTTCACGGCTGTCTTTAGCAATGTCATTAAGCAGTAATGTTTATCAACCTATGGGCAGAATTCTGTGCAAAAATGAAATCGCTTTGTTTATTTATGGATGAGTGAGCACGCATCAAAGTGGGAAAATTGATATTTTCAATGTCACAGACTCATTTTAAAGGGTAATAAAGTCAATATTGGGGGCAAATTCGGTTCAAATAAGACTATAATTGCTATTGTTTTTATCATCCATCATTTCTATCACCACACACTTTCCGAACTTTAAACATTTTCATGGTTGAGCGAGCACATTCGAAAACTTAGGAATGAATACTCTTTATACTGCATAAATGTATTATTTTCCTAACAATTTCTCATGATCAGTTTAATTCATGGACAAATCAGTGGTGGGTCCAAAATTTTAGGATGGGGGAGGGGCCTATAATCGGGGGAGCCACCAACATTTTCAAATTTAAACATGATCTAACAAGTTGTAGAGGATACTTACTACCATAAACCCCTATGATAATACGTCACAATACAGGGGCCGGGGATGGATTTTCAAAGTGGGGGGGGGGGGGGTGCTGACAATGCAAAAAATCACAGTCGTATGGTCATTTTTACATTTTTGTATATGCTTTTGGAAAAAGTGGGGGTGGGAATGAAGCTCCCCGCCAGTAGCGTACCGTGACTCGGATGAGACAAAGCATTGGGGGGGCAAAGCATTGTTCACAGACAATGCAGGTGCTTTGTCTCCTGCGGTTCACGGTACGCTACTGCTCCCCGCCCAACCCCCCCCCCCCCCGCTTCCGCGGCCCCTGCAATACATTGTGCTCATTCAACCATGAACATAATGATATCAAAATTGTGTGTGGAGTGGCTAAATGATGGATAGTAAAACAGCATAACACCATAAAATTCACCTAAAGACAACATTTGCCCAACTTTGTATTTGCCCAATCTGAAAAACGATTCTTGTGACTTTCAAATATGGTCATTTTTAATTCAATCTTTAATTACTCATGCATGACTCAACCGATCAATCCTTTTTTTCCCCAGGAGTTGCTTAATGAGTGTAGAAAACCACCTACGGAATATCATATCTCAAAATAATTCCGTTCAAAAGTTACAGCAATTTGATTTAGGGGGGACTTACTTTTTTTGTTGTGTATATATCGTGTTTATAAATCTATGAATAAAAAAACTGTTGGTGGAATTAAATTGTAAATTCGGATTAAAAATAGCTGATTCCTATTTATAAGTACATATGATTCAATTCACTTCTTTTATACATAGAAGCCAATAAAAAAAGTATAAAATATATTAGCTTAACGTTACATAATATTACGCCTTTCTAACTCTAAGATTATTACATGTCCTGCCTATATGTATGGATAGATGATAAAGTATTTGTGACAGCAAATTAATCTTTATCCATGTGTTAAATTAAAGCTGTCGGTATGGTTGTATTATCAGATAATGATAACAAACAGCGAAGCTAGACAGAACTTTTATCCTGCAACGAATCGTGGTTTGGGTAAATTAGTATTTTGATGAGTGTAAAGTATTGATGGAAAAAAAATATTTTGATTAGTGTAAAATATTTCATGGTATATATCGTATGAGAACTGTTTCGTGCAAATTGAAAGAATTGCCTAAAACTATACTTGCTTATCAAGAAAAATAGGTAATAAATAAAAAGAAGTTTAGATTCAAATAATTCACTGCTCTGAATTTCAATCGTTTGATATTAATATCTGTACACTATTATGTCACATCAACAAAACCAATTCAGGTTGATCAAACCTTGGAAGTTATTAATGACATAGCATTCATTGGTCAATTTGGAATCGGTTTCGTTGGCATGATTACGACATTATTTTTCTGGTGATCGTGGCGGCCAAAAATATTCCAAGCTCATACAACTTCATATATTTTGGCTATCGTTTATCGATTTTCACTTACTTACTTTAACATATTCTACATCTTGATAGAATGGTGGCTATTATAATGAAGATTACGGCCTTGGCAAATTTTTCGCAGATGATTCTCACACACATATTTCTCCATTAACACCTCAACGTTGTTGACATTATTTTAGTTACATATTTCTTGCTAATTCCTTAATGAACGTGAAGTTTGGGAGAACACTTATTCAGGGGCGGATCCAGGATTTTTCGAAAGGGGGGGGGGCACATCTTCCCGAGGAAAATTTTACAAGCTAAAAAGAAAAAAAGGGTTTTAACCAAAAATTATAGGGGATTTCGTCCGCGAAAAAAATTGACAAGCAAAGAAAAAAAAGTCTTCACGTGCAAAGGGGGGTGGGGGCACATTTCTGTTTTAACGGCATTTTTAGATTACAAATTTTAATCGTGCCTCTCAAAGGATCTGCAAGTGCACTTGTTCATTTCCGTGAGATCATTTCAGAGCAGATACAGTTAAACATTTTTCGTTTCAAACATCTAACCAATAACCTTTTTATTACGTCAAAATGGTTATGGTTGGATGTTTCATAGACCAAGTACGGGCTCATCATCCCACGGTCGCTAAATGCAATGACAAACAACTGGAGAAAATCTCTTTCAATCAGTTGTTTGAAAGAGATACTTAATTGCAACTACGAATTGTTGATGTCTTTCTTTTTCTTGGTAGAAATCACATAAAAACTATACATAAATTTATATGCTAAGATTCACTTCAAGGTTAAAATCATTTGCCCATTTGAAGATTTTTGTAGGCAATTCACACAGAAGTAAAAACTGAAAGAAAGAAATAAACAAATACATCTAGACTGGTCTCGCTGAAGAACTCGCTCTATTTTATTTTACATATATGTTTGGCAAAAATGGAATCAAAATACTCAAGCCATATTCTTTATGAATAACAATCATCTTAATATGTAATGTGAATGATTTTATTATAAATATAATCTTGTTTGCATGAAATCTTCAAATCTTATAGATAATTGCCTGATTGCACATGCTGCAGAAATCCTGAACTTTCAATTTTCAGCTCTAACTATCGAAAATGGTTGACTTTTGTAGCTAATGTAACCCAGATCCCCAAATACCAATAGTTCATTCGGGTCACCAAGTAAACCCGATTGCAATGTAAACGTTAAAAATAATGTCAGTAAATTCTCGATTTAGGGTTGTTATTGCCACCAAGAAACAAAACCCCCGGCATTACATTTTGTTAGGTATAGCAGAGCATGCATGGTATAGGAGTGAATACAGGAAAAAGAGGCCCCTCACTCACTGACGAATAATGACCTAGAAAAAAAAAAGAAAATGTAATACGACTCTTTTCCTCTTTAATTATCGTTTGAAGTTTTATCACTTGAAAGATCAGCATCATAATGAGGGGACTATCATACCCCTACCTCCTGAACCGTATCCCTTAGCTGCTATACTTACATGTCCAATTTATTATTTGATTATGATCAATCTGTCACCTTAACACCTATATTAAATATCTTAAACAAATCTTGGCTCCTTATAATGCAAGCTGGAAGTATAAAACTGCAGAGACATGGAGACAGTTGTCTGTCCTATTTAACGCCATCGTCTCTAAGGGCTTCTGTAATCATTCATTTTAAATGTTGTTCAATAACAAAAAAAAGGTATCTAAGCAGGTCCAATTAAGTCAAGATTTGACGGGGTTATAACCAGTTTTCATCCATCACTATTTTAGAAGTGATTAAATTTTAATGCAGCATTTTAATACCACTTGCAGAAATCAGGGACATTGCTGCAAAGCTCTAGATTCAAGATAACACGGTCTCCTACAATTCTTAGACTTATTGAGTATCAAATTCAAATTGTTTCCATTTGATCGCCTGCACATCTTTAATACGGACACAATATCCAACGACAGTGTCTCACTGGGACTTTCCCTGCCGTCTAAATTTGCACCATTCCATTGCTTTCTTTTCCCCGATGATGCATGCTTACACTCAAAGGTCCGCCAGAGATGGACTGCGACGCGCCAAGTGGCGCCGCGTGATACGCACATCTGGACCTACGTATCTTCAGCTGCTTGCAGTACCAACACTGGTTCATAATTATCAAGTATTCTGATGGAAATAACACAGTTTCTCACAGTGTGTCATTTGTGATCTATTCACCATGAGTGCCAAATTCTTAAACTTTTTTTAGGGGAGCAAGATGACCCATTCTCGTTAAAAAACATCTACATTCCACGAGGAGCAGGGGGGGGGGGGGTTTCCGGTTGCGATCCCCCTCCTCCCGCCCCATGCTAGTACACTACTACATTCGAATATTTTAACAGTGTGAATTAGGTCAACGATAGCTTTACATTATCATACATCTTGCATTTAACACTTACTTTGAGCTGTGTTGCATCTTGTAAAACCAATCAATATCAATCTTTACATTGTTATCAACAGAATCTGAAGTTAAAGTTCAATTTTTTTCCGCGATAATAAAACCCCACACTACCAAGGTGCCCGCTATGTGAACACTGCTATAAGATTCGAGCATTTTGCACCTTGGAAATTGCATATTGATAGTTTAATTCGAAACAAACCGTGAAAGACACTTTGGCAGAATTTTACTTCATGTCAACCTACAATAGTTTTATAGTGGACATCATTTCGAAAGAAAAAAAATATGGTTGATAAAATAACGATAATACACTACATCCGGACAATCGAAAATTAGTGACATATATACAAAACGTGATTGTACTGTGTAGAGGCACCCTAAAAGAGAAAGGGAAAAACAACACAAAATTATAAAGGGTAAAATGAGATACGTATATTTTGATATTATATCAACATCACAAATTTTCGTTCGTTTGTGACTTTTTATATATGTCCTATACACTATTTGGTGTCTCTCAAAAATATTAGTGCCTATTACCATGGTTATGCCCCCGATATAAAGAAAGAATGGAGAGGAAGGGGATAGATGAATTCAAGTTATCTCATAAATGTGAAAATAATTCTGTAAAAGACACACTATCCCGAATTTTGAAGAGGAGAGATTTCTTTATAACGTGCAAAATAAATGACGACACTTATATTACGGATACTTATGGAAATACTAGAATCGAATAACAGATTTTCGCTTTTTCAAACATGAAAGGAGAATGAAACCTTTGGAACAAGATAGCTTGTGTGAAAACAGAAAAATCAAAGAAACAGATCAACGAAAGTTTGAGAAAATCGGACAAATAATGAGAAAGTTATGAGCATTTGAATATTTTTTTTTTTTTTTTTTTTTTCCAAATTTTATTGATTTTCAAGATTTTTTCGTAACATTACAAAAACAACAATCATACATGAATTACATAATTGTATAACATTAAAAGAACAATAATTAAATAGGAATCACTGTAACAATTACCAAAAAAAAAAAAAAAAAAACAACAAACAAACAGACCTGATGCAAAAGCTAAAAAATGAGTCCCTGGTGGTTTGGATTGTTTCATCAAAATATAATTATGGATAATTAAAATAAATTCTCAATAGGGGACCATTTTCTATAGTGCATGTTTTCTTTGTGCTTTTGTTTAGCAATTACCAATTCTATATGTCTGATTTTGCAAATGAATGCTTCAAAACCTATAAAACTTACTACTAAATTCCTGCATTTCTGAATATAAATGTATCTCTTCAATAAGATAATTAAGTGATTCAGTAATATTTTATGTGGTCCCTTCCAATCCTTTATGAAGCCAAACATCATTCTTTTCCTAGATAGATCCTCATATCTGACAGATAGCTTCAGACCAATTTTATCAACAAAAGCATGTCTTAAATCTTCAGCAACCTTACATTCATAAAAAAAGATGTAAAGGAGTTTCAACAGAGGTCCTGCACAATGTGCAAAGTTCTGTCTCAACTTGCTTCATTTTAAATAATCTCTCATTGGTGTAGAGAATATTATGCAAAATTTTAAACTGGAAGACTCTCATTTTAACTTCTATTGTGCATTTAAATGGGAGTAAATACATTTGTGGCCATTCTTCCTCCTCTATCCCATATTTAGTGGAAAATAGGGGCTCACAGACAGGTCTATGTGTTAATTTACTCACTAAATCAACATAGATATTTCTAGTTTTTAGTTTTTGAATTTCTCCTGTCAAAAGGACGGACTGATCATGTTCATAATCTATTTTCTCCAAGAACATTTGTATCAACAATTGATTAAATGAACTTCCCCATTTCTTCCTGACTAGTGATACTATTGCCAAATATATCATGTAATATTTATGTGGTACTCCTCTTGCTTTCCAAAAATTAAATTGCATTATGTTTCCATGTAGATCAAAAAGTTGATATACATAACATAGACCTGCCTCATGAAAGGCCTTACAGTATACTGATTTATTATCAATAAGAATATATTGATTATTCCAAACAATTTGACTAAGTACACTTGCTTGGGTTCCTTGATCATCAACAAATTGATTATACTCCTTTGTCTTGGACCATGCTAACAGCAAGTTATGATAAAATAAGGGAATTCCAAGAGAGTTCAACTGGCTCACAAAATAATTACTCATAAAAATCAATTTTCCACCAAATCGTTTACAATAATGGTCAAAGAACAATTTCCAATGATGATCTGATTATGTATAGTATCTCTGAATCCACTTAACCAGCTGTGTCTCTATCATGCATTTTAGTTTCGGGAATTTCAGACCACCTTCGGTATAATCTGCAATCATTGTTGCCCGTGATATCTTATCTGGGCCTTTCCACATAAACTGAAACATCAACTTTTCAACCTCCTTAATAAAATCATCGGGTATTACAATATTGGAAACTATATACATAATCTTAGACATAACAAATGTTTTCAATAGTTGAACTTTCCCTAATAAAGTTAATCCCCGATTCTTCCATCTTAAGAAAGTACATTTTATTTCATCCAGTCTCTTATCAAAGTTCAGTTTCCTGACTATTTCCTGATCATATGAGAAATAAATGCCTAAAACTCTGATGCTTTTGTCTGCCCAATGTATATCATTTGCTTTTTCTCCATTGTGCCTATCTTTCCCAATCCAAATTCCTTCCGTTTTTGTTTTATTCAAATAAAGACCTGATATGATTGAGAATTCTTCAAAAACTTTGAAAACCATCTTCATTGATTGAACATTCCTACAAAAGCAAGTTATGTCGTCAGCATAAGCTGTATACTTTATTTGTTTTCCACTAAGTTCAAAAACCTGAATATTATCATTATTATTAAGTCTTGTAAGAACAACTTCCAAGCTCAGTATAAACAGTAAAGGAGCAAGAGGATCACCTTGTCTGACTCCTCTAGACACTGGAAAATAGCCAGTGGTAAATCCATTCACCAAAACACAACTACTTATATTAGTGTGCAATGTTCTAACCCATTGTATGAAAAATGGTCCAAAATTGAACACTTCTAAACAATTTAGCATGAACCTGTGGCTTATTGAATCAAATGCTTTTGTTAGATCAAGGGCTAGCATAATACCTCTCAAATTCTCCTCCTCAGTATATTGTAAAAGGTCTGATATTAACCTTATTCCTTCCCCTATGTATCTGCCTTTAATAAAGGCAGTTTGTTGACTATCTACTAACTTTCCTATCACCTTAGCAACTCTCTTCGCCAAGCATTTAGAAAGTATTTTAACATCTACGTTTAAAAGAGTTATGGGACGCCAATTGCTCAGTGTGTGTTTATCTTTATCAGGCTTAGGGATGAGTTTAATTGTACCTTGTCTTTGTGACACAGACATTGCACTATTTTCATATGCAAAATTGAAAGAATCAATAACTTCTTTTGATATCAAAGGCCAAAACCTCTCATAAAACTCCACAGTTAACCCATCGTTCCCAGGTGTTTTATTTCTAGCCATTTTTAACAATTCTGCCCTAGCTTCAGAGCAAGTGATGTTTCCTTCACACGAATTTCTTTCTTCATCTGTGAGTTGCTTGATGTTACTCTGACTTATGTACTCTCTACTCACCTCATCTTCCACCTTATCTTTGTTCTCAAACAAAGTTTTATATGAATTCTTAATGAAATCCTGTATTTCATACTGTTTATCAATACGTCCCACATCTGAAATTAAAACATCAATATTAGAGTTTGCTGCTTGACCTTTTTCCAATGACAAAAAATATTTAGTACTCTTTTCCCCTTTCTCGTACCATGTACACCTTGACCTCAAGATTGCCCCATCTGCAAAATAGTCATATATTTTAAACAACTCCTGTTCTATCTCCCTTTTCTTTTTCATTAATTCTTCATCTATATCTTCTGCTGCCATCATGTCATCTATTTTCTTCAATTCTTTTTCAAAATCCTTTCTTTTCTCTTCCCTTTCACATTTCTTCTTCTTAGAAAATGGTACAGTAAATTCTCTAATTTTAAACTTTAACCAGTCCCATAGTCCTCCTTTGTCATTACTATCTGTAAACTCATCAATCCATTTTGAGTACTTATTAGTTAAAGCATTAACATACTCCATATCATTCAATAGACTATTGTTAAATTTCCAGTAGGACAGACCAAACTTTTTTGTCCCAATTTTCATGTGTAAACTAACATGATCATGATCAGACAAAACACACGGTATAATATCATTTTCACTAATTGTATTCTGTAATGATTCATGGATTAACCAAAAATCCAATCTAGATTGCACCATTGGGTTATACCTTCTCCAAGTAAATCCTTTTTTGCAAGGGTTTCTGATTCTCCATACATCAGCCAAACCAAAATAAATTTTCATACTTTCTATAAGATTCACAGAGTGCTTCCAAATACTTTTCATTGAGCCACCTGCCCTGTCCAGATCAAGGTTTTGAATTAAATTAAAGTCCCCACCAATTATAAGAATTTCCCCATTTTCAACATTATCTTGTATGGTCAAGTCTACCTTCTTAAAAAACTCAACCTGATCCGTCTCATTATTTGGTGCATATATGTTACAAATCACATAAACTTTCTTCTGAATTTCAACTTTTACCAATAAAAATCGTCCCATTATATCTTTAATGGAGTCTAACACTTTAAAATCAGGTGTCTTTCTTAATATAATGCATACTCCTCTGCTCTTAGAAGTTCCATGACTGAAAATAATATCAGCTCTAACTTGATTTCTCCATAATGATTCTTCCTTTTCAACAGAATGAGTTTCCTGTAAAAGGATAATATCTTTGTTCTGTTTAAGCATATAATTAAAATAACGTTTCCTTGCTTTAAAGTCCCCCAATCCGTTCACATTATGTGTCATCAGCTTCAAATCCATAATTGAGATATGAATTTCTTAAAAGTACCACCATCATATGATCAGGTTCAACATATATTAAACAATCAGGTTCAGCAAACAAAAAACACAAAAAACAAATCATACCAAAGGCTAGTTCTTCTGTATGCCTTAGGGAGATCAAGGTGGCGCTCTACATCGTGGTCTTTCCTTTTCTCCTTTGAGTTGTTTTCCACATATTCACCTACGAAAGTTCACTATTGGAAACAGTTCATGAAAAATAGTTTTAAAAAACACAAAAGTTTAAGCTCTTGTCATTATCTTAATTCTAAGTATTCCTTTTCACTTTTCTTATTGTTTTTAAGAAGACAAGGTAAGACCAACTCTATAACATTATTCAGGTTTTTGTGGAGCATTTGAATATTGCGATCACTAATGCTATGGAGATGACTGTGTGATGTCACTTGTGAACAACTCTCCCCATTACTTTAGTACATATTTCACTCAAATAGCCTCTTTTATCACATCTATCAGTAGATCATGTGTTCTTTCTATAGGAGGGCATGTAATACAGATTTTTAAAGAATACATCATGGATAAAGAGTTTGTATCACCACAAGAAAAAGCAGAAAGAGACATTTTGAGGGTATTTTATAGTCCATCAAAGGGAAAGTTGTTCACATGTGACATCACACATTGTCGCATTATATACATGATATAAGAGGATCTCCATAGCATTATAGTGATTGCTATATTCAAATGCTCATAACTTTCTCATTATTTGTCCGATTTTTCTCAAACTTTCTTTGTTCTTATTCTTTGATTTTTCTGTTTCGACACAAGCCTACTTATTCCAAAGGTTTCATCCCCCTTTAATATTTATTTTGTTTTGATCGTGTTTAGATTTAAGAAGATATTGTTCGTTTAAGAATGATCCATTGCCGATAATACTGGAAGAAAAACAATTTGCTGGTGGTCGAACTAAACAGATGGCATATAATTCGGTCAGTACTGATCAAAACAAAACCGCTGCCTGTACTTTTAATGAGAGCAAATGAACATTAAAACACACCAGATCAGGGGCCGCGGAACGGTTTTCAAAGTGGGGGGGGGGGGGGGGGCTGAGCCAAAAGTGGTCATTTTTACGTTTTTGTACACGGTTTTGGAAAAAAGTGGGGGGCTGAAGCCCCCCCCCCCCCCCCCCCCGCTTCCGCGGCTCCTGCAGATAGTGGATGAATAGAGACTGACCGAGTTTTCGTAACTGTGTTAAACATTAAAACAGAATGGGACATAATAATAATTTGTTAAAAACTTGTTTTACGGTCATGCACCAACTCTAAACCGACCAATCATATTTTATTGAAAATAAAAACAATTTTGATCGATCTGTAATCAGTTTCGCTGATTTTGTTCATGGTGACTATAAGGGAACACAATATTTTGAGGATAACTCTTTTCAATCAAAATTTTCATGCCTGGACAAACCTTAACAATAAACATATTATTGTTATTTTTCGTCATTGCTTCTGTGCAAATTAAAAGAAAATCAATACAATGATTACAAGTCCCCGAAATATTAATGTGAGAATAATTTTGCGCACATTTCATTTCAGATTTATAAGTCCCCCTAATTGTTGTGAGAATTATTTTTCGCACGTTTCATTTCAGATTTAAACGCTATCAAAACTGCATTTTCATCATGGTCAACAATGAATACAAACCTGTTCTTATAAAACACCTGGAGAATGGCTACATTTGTCACGCAATAGTTCTTGTCTTGTTTGTAGAGCGTTGATTTGCACGCGACTCTTCGACCAAATCAATAGTAATCGATTAATCGTTTGGGTTTTTATTCAATATTTATCATCTTTCTCACATACCCATCTTATGCAGACAAGCATCCAATCAAGACTTTCCATCATCCAACCCCTATCCCCCCCCTCTCGACACAGACTACCCCCCAATATCCCCCCCCCCTCTCTCTCTCTCTCTCGTTTACGATCTCTATTGCCTTTCTTTATATGGCAATTCCAGCCAGGGCCCTGGGAACGATTTTTTTTTCAGTGGGGGTGCTGAAATCTCTCCTCAAAGTTGGGGGACACAATTGAGTTCCCCTCTCCCACACATATATATACATGTATATTATATATATATATATATATATATATATATATATATATATATATATATATATATATGTATATATTTCCTGAAAATTGAACATGTTGAGTGATGTTTGTGGTCCTGACCAAGATGCTATGTAACAAATAATTACTGCGAGTGCGATCAGATATTTTCCGTATACGTTCTGGCCTGATCGAAAAGGGACCTGTTATGTAAGGACTGTTTCCAGTTACCTATGAAGACGATACATATTTCAACAATCAAATAATGCGAGCGCGAAGCACGAGCTGAAAAGTTTTTGACATTTCGACCTAATAACTGGACATTCTAAACACTTTCTGTAATCATGAACAGGATAACTATATAACTATACAATTGATGCGAGCACGAAGCGCGAGCGGAAACAAAATTGAGATTTCCGACCTAATAAAGGACATTCTAAGCACTTTTCTAATCATGAACAGGATAGGTATATAACAATATAATTGATGCGAGCGTGAAGCGAGAGCGGAAACAAAAATGAAATTTCAGATCTGAAAATGGACATTCTATTCATGTTTAGAAAATCATGAAAGGATGGGTAAATCGGTATATTCCTACATTGATAATGTGAGCGCGAAGCGCGAGCAGAAATTTTTTATATTTTGATCTGAAACTTTATAATTCGAGTACGTACTACAGGGGTACTCCAAGCTGAACGTATTATGGTTTGAACAGATAAAGAAAATCAGACAAACAACAAATGAAGATTTGAACAAAATCGGAAAAGGAATAAGAAAGTTATTATATTCTAAAGATTTGCATTATTTCGGTGAAACAGTTCTTGGTATGTATTCATGAATACTCAGTGAGCAAAATGATGATGTCATATCTCTACTTTTTCTTTTACGAAATTAGTTTTATCAATTTTTTCCCTTTAAGAACCAAAACTATAGACAACGGATTTAGAACATTAGATGTCCATTGCTGCAACTTATTTCAATACAAGATAGACATTCACACTTGTAAGAAAAAAATGAAACAATTTTGATTTCATGTAATAACATAAGAAAAGGGATAGTTTGGATTTGACATATCAACCTACCTATTAAATATTCCGGCGACGTGCATCACTGTTTTCACTAAATATTGCTAAATTTTGAAATCAGATAACTTCACTATTATCAGATTTTTATAAAATTTTCAGCAATTTCTTTGTAAATTTTACTCTATTAATTTAGATTTAAATATTTTCCGCCCGGCGTACCACTTAAACAATCTGCGTATCTGAATAATCATGCATGCGCATGTTTTGATTTAGACCTAAAATCTGTGCATTCTAAATACAATTTTTATTGTTATGAAAATCAATAATGCGAGCGCGAAGCGCGAGCTGAAAATATTTGATGTTCCGATTTGAAAAAGGGTGAATTCAAACACTATTTCCAGCACTGTGAAGGAAAATTCTGAAGTAGTGGGGGGGGGGGCTGCCTAAAAAAAGCGTCGTTCATTTTCATTACATTTCTGTCATTTATCATACCTACCAGATTTCCAGGGGGTGCTGCCTATGGAAAATAACACACGCAGCACCCCCAAGGAATTTTTTTGGGTGCTTCAACATATTCATAATCAGTTGGAAATGTTTAAATCCCATTCTTTTTTAATTTCTTGAAAAAGGAGTGTTTTAATGAACATCACATCTACTGTATAGCTTTTGAAAATCACCTTGATTACCTCAATATTTGATTTCCGCTCAAAGTGGAATTCTTTTCAGATCGATAATGGTAAACCATCAAAACGATATTGATCGAAACCCGTAGCAAAATGGGTGTTTCTGATTTACATTACATCTCACTGATTGATTTCTATAACATTGATTGTTTGACAGAGAGGCTACAGAACAAAGAGCAATTGTGATATAACATCTGAACGTTTTTTTTTTAATTATTATTCTTTCAAGACAACCTTGGGAGCTGGTTTGGTTTCATATCTTTTAGATTCTGTTTCATTGATTAATGTACACGTGACGGTAGAGATTTGTATCCAAACGATCATTAACATAGCCTGTTTACTTTCAGAGGTATAGATAGAGAGAGGGGTGGAGAGAGAGAGAGAGAGAGAAGAAGAAGAAGAAGAAGAAGAAGAAGAAGAAGAAGAAGAAGAAGAAGAAGAGGAAGACTCAAGAGCGTAGGCTGGTTTGAGCATGATGAGGTGCACATCCTGAGTAGGTGGAACTGAAGTGGTATGGGGTGCTCATCTTGGAAAGGTGGAACTATAGTTTGGAAAATCAGCTGTTGAAAGCAGAAGAAGGGGTACAAATGTTGTTTTGCTTGCCAGTGTTGGAACTCCTCTGCCTGAGCGGGAGGGTGCACGTGCACCCAGTGCCACAACGCGGCTCCTTTAAACAAGAAGGAGAAGAAGAACGAGGAGGGGGAAATGTAAAGAGGGAAGAAGCGATTATTAAAAAAGAGAGAGAGAGAAAAAAAGAGACAAAACAGATAAAGTATTAATAAAACAAAACGTTGTTGAATGAAAGAAATGGTTGATAGTAGTAAATGTTGTACCATGCCAACGTTCATAAGTCATAAAAACAAGAACAACAAACGAACATTGGTTTAAAGGAGCCGCGTTATGGTATTCTTCAACAATTAAAAAAAAAACTATTGTGCACAATTATGAAGGTAAGAAGTTGCAAGATAAAAAGAAAATCAACATAATACCCAGTGCGATCTCTGACAAGTATCATTTACATTTAATTATAAAAGCAATAGTGTACCGGAATATTACAAAGACAACCACCCCTTCTTTCCTCTCTAATTGTACCTGTTATTACTCGGGCGAATCGGCTATCCAATGTCAAGAGTAATTAGAAAAACAAGAATCATTATTATATATGTTCTTTTTAATATCTTTCATTATTATCGAAACCATATCAAACACTTATAGCTTACACTTTTATAGTACAAGTCTGGACGTGTCCGTGTAGGATTTCAACAAGAAATATCTATATATATAAATCCGGGCGAATATTACGTTTTCAAATACAGATATTCTTAGTTTTCTCGATGGATATCTCTTCCCTATTTCTATTGATGAATAATGTGATAAAAAAAACAGAACCATTATAAAAGAGATAAGAACACATTCCAATGACGAAGCATAATTATTTTGAGGATAATTTAAGAATACATTATTTTAAAGACTGGTTCATCCCAGATACGATTTTATTTTAATTCAAAATCAGGAGCGACGCCGGGTTTTTTGTTTGTGGTTTATGGAGGGTGGGGGGCAAGACGAACTAAAAACTACGTCATATTTTAATTGAATTGTAAGAGAGTCAAGACATCTCATTTTTGTGTTCTTTTTCCTCTTTTCTTCCCTTTGCTCAATTTCCTCTCTTGATCTTATATGAAGATTCTCATTTGGTATAAAACCATTTCCAAGCATGGATTTGAGTATTTTAGGGACATTTTTGAAAGAATATAACAATAATACCAAGAAAAAGGGAAGAGGAGAGAGAACTAGATATTTTCAAATATAAAATTAAAATTTACACAAAGAAAAACAAATAAAAAATGAGTCACTGCACTTTCAAAATACTCGAAAGTAAAATTATAGTCCTAAATCATTACCAATAGATGCCACATCTTTATAACAGTATGAGTTAAGTATTTCCTGAATAGTAATGAAGTGTCTACCTGCAAGAGTAAGGACAGAATACTTGATAAAACATAATACAAATGGGGAAAGGTGACGTAACAAGCGTTAAAACTTTACATGAATGCATATAATAACCGTTAGTTATTCATGTATTGAAATTCGTTTAAGTGCAAGCCTTGATCAATTTCTTAAAAACCTAGACTATAAACATTTAGTAATCATGATTACCGAATGGGGTTAGTCTGTACAAGCCCACATCCTTTTATGTAAATCGTGTGTTTAAGAAAATGCAGGTATGTAGATTCTGAAAGTTAATAGGCACCATGATTTTCATTTTTTAAGGTATTGAAGCGAATTATGATATACGTTTGATGTATACATGAATTCGAGCGAAAGTGCACATAGCGAAATTTATTTACGAAAATAAAAAGTCATTAACGGGAATGAAATCGATTTTTTTTTTATCAAATAACATAAATGGAGGAAAAACCTTTAAAACGATGATATATAATGACCATTTTTCCTACCATGTCGATCCTCTCAGAATAGCAAACAAAACAAATGGATGAATACAAACATAGAAGAAAAGAACGCCAAGGACACAAACATAGCAAGCAAGACATCTGTAAATTACATAGATTATATACTATCATACAACACAATGGCTCTGAATATTCTGATTTTACGTCACTTGAAACTTGAAGGGGAATGTCACCAAAAATTTGCTTTAAAGTAAAAAACAAATCCATTGTGCTAATCCTGACTATATACATACGAAACCTTACAGCCCCGGCTCACTTATTCGGAATAAGCAGGAATCAAGCAGAACTAGCCGGAATGAAAATTTTTCAAAATTCGAGCCACATTCGGGAGGGAATTTCGAATTGATCTAAATTTGTAAAAATGCTGTTATGACCTCAATGCTCCTCAGTGACTCCTCAGTTCTGACTGACGTTGCAGCAACAGCTAGCCGTGCTTTTATGCGATTCGATTCTCCCATGATTGCGATCAAAACGTTTCGAATGTTGTTGAAATGTCGTCAGAATATTTGGAATGCAGTCAGAGTGCTGTTGGACTGCACTTTGAATGCCGTTCGATATTTTTCCAGTTTGAATGCACCTCGAAAGTTTTGAGAATGAACAAAACATTCGGGCTGGACACAAGAATGGACCCGAATATTTGGAATGCACTCAGAATGCAGTCAGAATTTTTAGCATGCACTTAGAATATCCAGGAATGTGCCAAGAATTTTCATTCCGACTGCATTCCGGCTCATTCCGCCTCTAGTGTGACAATACCCTAGGAAATTACTCGTAAAACCCAATTAGAATACCGCCCTACTAAGTCTTATGCTCCATGATGGTTATTATGTGTCCAACCAACATTGGGTATTTCTTTTGGGCGTTTTTATTTATCCATGCAGTGTGATGAAATTTTCACCCATTCTAAAGTAATTGCAGCTTATTTCTCAACCTTACTCGACAATATGCTTCCCGCATTGGGTAAAATACTGCCCAAAATTGGTTGGTCACATAATTACCCTCGTGCTGGTTAAAATTTTACCCAATAATTTTTTACAGGGTACGATTATATGCAAATCTAAATTCAAAAACCGTTTTACAGTGTACAATACTTTGTTATTTATCTTTTTATTTATTTTTACCTCTACTTTCAACTGCACGTTTTTCATATCAAATATCATTCATTCAATCTATATTAGTGTATTTGTGAATCATAATGATTTCCTTGTTAAATGTGATATTTTAAAAGTACATTGAAAATGAATAGCTTGATTCCAAAGGATCTAAATCCAGTTTTGACCGAAATTTGTTTTTTTAAATATAAATAGGTATATGTACTTAGACCTGGGAATCAAATGCACCATATCGCCTTTGAAAAAAAATTGGAAAGATTGGTAAATATTGATTGCAAATTTGAGTTTTATTCCAAATTTTATGAAAACAACATAATTTTACTATTTTAGTCGAATTTTTGGAGATTTAGCTAGATTTAAAAAAACAAGATTTGATTAATCTAAGATAATAGCACATCATATATATCAAAATAAAACAGCCGTGGATAAGGGAAAGTGGTGAATTGAAAAACCTTGATTTACAGAAAAACACTAAAAGTGGATTTAGCTCTTTTTGGAGCTTCAAATACTGGGGGGGGGGGGGGTAAACATATCAAATTGCCCCCCCCCCATAATTTTGACAAATAAAAAAAAAATACAATGCAAATAATTTTTACGGAAAGAATCGCAAAGCACTGTAAAAACACAAAACTTGTTTTAAGTAAATACGACTAAACTTACACAATTCTTTTTTTGGCTCACTTTGCGTGCGAAGGTCTGTATCTTAATTTAATTTGAGGACATTTTTCATTTTTGCCCCCCCATCAGAAACATTGCTAGACACCCCCGTCTTCGACACCCAGTCATTTGGGAGCGAACGCGCGGGGGGTGGTTAAGATTAACTTATGGAGATCATTGTTCACAAGAAATTTTGTCAAAAAGGATGTTTGGGGGTGTGGCTTCTCGACTCCTCAATCCGCAGTTGCCGAAAATGCCCCAAAAAATAAAAAATGAAAATAACGATGCTTTGTCATGAAATGATTAGTTCCCAAAATTTCTATCAAAATAATGGCAACACTTGTTAAACTGGGTTTATTTGGACAGATTGTGTTATCGAGAAGTTATAAAATTATTGACAGAGGTAACTTCTAACTTGTAAAAAAAAACAATAGCTCGGACATGACCAATATTACAGAGTTAACATGCTTGCCTCATGATTGCATCATTGAACGATTACAGCAAATTATAAAAGTTAATTGGAGTATGACGATGTAACATCTTACTTCTATTTTTCGCGTTAATAACTAGGTCATATTCGCAGTGGGTGTCATGGGGGGATCAACAACAGTGATTGTGTACCACACTTAAATTTCTAAAATTATCTGCAAATGATCTTCATGACCAATATCAGAAAATGAAAAAGACTGATGAGAAGAGAAAAAAAAGAAGAGGAGAGAGGGGAGGAGAAGAGGGCGGGGGGCATCGTATCTTGAATCAAAGGATACTATTATCTGGGGTAACATTATATGATTTTCTGTATACCATTTGACATGACAATTTGCATGGGTTTGCTATTTGAAAATTACGAATTCCACAGTTTATAAATCGAGTCGAATGTCACACAGTTGCCCCTTTTACCATGGAGGTAGAAAAGAGATCTCCAAGCTTTTAAAATGAGGAGAATGTATACCTGCCACAGTACATGAAGTAATATGAAAAAAAAAATAATCCACATTATCATCGTCCATGAATGGACTATGAATTGATTTTAAGTAACTAACTTTACTTTATATGTTTTAGAGTCGGTGTTAAACTTTTTGCAAGTGAGGTCTTTTAACCAAAGTACAATGTGATCCCGAACGAACCATCTTCTTGGAGATAATCTATAAGATGTGCTCTTGCAATATGGTCATTATAATGATGACCTAGTTTTTTGTTGATTGTCTGCCTGGTTGGCCTAGATTTTAGCGCGGGAACTGGAGCAGACATCAGCCACCCTGTCCTGATATTCTAATTAAATAAAGTGTCATCTTTTTTCATTGATGCTATCAGGGCCGTCGCTAAAGGGGGGGGGGGGGTGGGGGTGCAACAACCCCACCCCCCACTACTCTGGATATCGTCGGTAAATCTGCGCTCCCGTCGGGAAAAAAATGAAAGAAAGGAGAAGAGAGGGAAAACAGAAGGAAGGGAAAAGATGGAGGGAAAAAGAAGGAAGGAAAAAAGAAGGAAGAAAAAAAAAGGAGAGAAAAAAGAGAAATAAAAAAAAGGAAAGAGAAAGAGAGAGAGAGAGAGGGAGAGAGAGAGAGAAGGAAAGACAAAAGGGAAAGCAAGGGCTGTTGGACCGACGCCTGTCGGAAAATGATAAACTGTCGGGTCACCTATGGCTGTTCCAACGGCTTCATCTACCGACAGTGATTAGAATTTACCGATTTTCAGTCTTAATCGCCTAAAAAGGGGACGCGCGCTTTGTACCGACAGTGATTAAAAGGTTACACTTCGTAATTCCTAAGGTTCGTAATTCCGAAGGTTCTTTATTCCGACGGTTCGTAATTCCGAAACACGTAAATTGCCTATACCTCGATGTTCGTTAATCCGAAAACATAAAAGGGTTCGTTAATCCGAACATTTGTGGCGTTATTCCGAAGGTTCGATAATCCGAAAACGAAATAAGGTTCGATGTTCCGAAGGTTCGTCATTCCGAAAACGAAATAAGGTTCGTTGTTCCGAAGGTTCGTTAATCCGAAAACGAAATAAGGTTCGTTGTTCCGAAGGTTCGTTAGTCCGAAAACGAAATAAGGTTCGTTAATCATTAGTTTTCGGACTAACGAACCTTCGGAATTACGAACCTCATTTCGTTTTCGGATTAACGAACCTTCGGAATTACGAACCTCACTTCGTTTTCGGACTAACGAACCTTCGGAATGACGAACCTCATTTCGTTTTCGGACTAACGAACCTTCGGAATTACGAACCTTCGGAAATACGAACCTTCGGAATAACGAACCTTCGGAATATCCGAACCTTCGGAATAACGAAGCTTCGGAATTACGAATGTATGCGGATTAGAATGGCCCGGTTGTAGGTCTAAATCGCCAATTATTTTTCAGCTCGCGCTTCGCGCTCGCATTATTCATTTAGTGAGGTCGACACCTGTCAAAAAAATTATAAACTGTCTGGTCACGCTGGAATTTTCCAACTGCCTCATGTACCGACAGTAAATAGAATGTAAATGTCGGGTCATCCAGGGCTGTTCCCAAGGGCTTCATCTACCGACAGTGATTAGATGTCCCGATTTTATAGTATACATCGCCTAAAAAGTCACGCGCGCTTTTACCGACAGTAGTTAAAATGGCCCGGTTGTAGTTTCAAATCGCAAAAAAAATTGACTCGCACTTCGCATCATTCATTTAGTGAGATCCATATCATCTTCACAATATTCGTACGTCTTGGACAGCGCTTAAAAGGTTCCACAGAGGGTCAGTAAGAACATCAGCTCGCGCTATGCGCTCACATCATCTATTGAGATACAAAGTTTTTTCTTTAGACCTATTGAAAAACGTTTCACAACGTCCAGTTTTGATCGAGTCTGAATATCAAAAATTGTTGAGCATGATACCCTTCGCAGGGGCGGATCCAGCCTTCGCCAATAGGGGGGCCCGGAACTTTTTTCAGCCATATTTTCCCCGATCGGCCGCTCGAACATGATTTTTTTTCTTTGAAGGGATAGTCCTAATAGTTACTTCTTAGTTTTATTCTTATAAATCAACATATATCATAATCCTTATTAATATACAAGCAATGCGAGCGCGAAGCGCGAGCAAATTTTTATTTTATGTATTTTTTCCTAAAATTTGGAAATTCTAGGCAATGTTTGTTATCCTGGAAAAGATGTGTATGCAACTATACTACGATTGCAAAGCGCGAGCAGAAATTGTTGATACACGTTTTGAACTGATTGAAATGTATAGGCCTATACCCACTTCTTGCAGTTAGCCATGAAGACGTTACATATTTCAATAATCAAATAATGCGAGCGCCAGGCGCGAGCTGAAATATTTTGACACTTTTACCTAAAGAATCGAAATTCTATGCACTTTTTGTAAATTAAACAGAATAGGTATATAACTTAACAATATTATTGATGCGACGAAAATTTCGAGATCTAGACCTAAAAACGAAACACTCTATTCATGTTTTGTAAATAATGAAAAGATGAATGATTGGGGTTCTTCCTTACATTATAATGCGAGCGCGAGCAGAAAATTTGTATATACGTTTTGAACTAAAGGAAAATGTAAGCCTATACCTGTTAAGGACTGCTTGCACTTGGCCATGAAGACGTTAAATATATCAACAATCAAATAATGCGAACGCGTAGCGCGAGCTGAAAATTTTTGACATTTCTAGAAAAAGAATTGAAAATTTTAATCAATATTTGTAATCGTGAACAAGATAGCTATATAACTAAACAATTGATGCGAGCGCAAAGCGCGAGCGGAAAAATTCGAGATTTAGACCTACATGTAGTAAAAACGGGACACTCTATTCATTGTTAGTAAATCATGAAAATGATGAGTAATAGGGGATCTTCCAACATTAATAATGCGAGCACAAAGCGCGAGCAGATGTACGCGCGTGTTTCAGATTTAATCCTAGAATCTAGGCATTCTAAATACATCTTTAATCATGAAAATCAAATCGAGCTCGAAGCGCGAGCATAAGATATGTGATATTCCGATCTAACAAAGGGTCAATTTCAGCTCTATATTTCAAGCACTTTGTAGGAAAATTAATAAAGAGCTGATATTTTTCATTATTATTACTTTCGACATAGAACCGGGACATTCTTATGACATGTCATCATATGAAAATGATGACTATCTTTCTATTCCTCTTGCTAAGCGCGAGATGAAACAAAAGGGACAATTTATATTTATATCTTATTTATTAATGCATAATGAGGGCGTGGAATTAATGCGAGTGCAAATCGTGAGCCGAAATTTTTGATAAACTGTCATGAAAAGGGGATTTTAAGTAGTTTGTTGTGTAATCAATATTGACATAACTCGCCAATCAAAATGCGAGCGTGCAGCGCTAGCTGATACGTTTTGACAATCAGACATGAAAAGGGATATTTTGAAAACTTTATGGAATACATGAAAATAATAAGTACCTGATAAATCAAAATTTGCAAGCGCGCAGCGCGAGCAGAAGATTTTAATATTCAGACCATAAAACTGACATTTTTACAGAGCACTTTATAAAAATCAATTTGTAAATCACCAAAAATAATGAAAGTTCGATTTCCGAGGTGAAATATGTTTTGTATAATTATTGACTTCCAAACTTGATATTTAAGCTCCATATTGAACAAGTTATGTTAATCACCTAACAGGCAATGCGAGCGCGAAGCGCGATCGAAAATTTTATATAGTGACATGAAAGATTATTTTTATTTTCCAAGTCTTCTCCTCATTTTAATCTCTGTTTTTGTTCACTCGTCTTACTCCTCTTCTTTTTTTTCTCCTCTCTTTTCCCTTTTTTTTCTTTCCTTTTGTTTTCTCCGCCAATAAGGGGGGGGGGGGGACCGGGCCCCTCGGGCCCCCCTTGATCCGCCTATGCTTCGTTTCCATTATTACAAGAAGTGCAAAAAGCGTGTTACCTTTTTAAAGTCTAGATAAAAAAAAATCAGCTTCCACTTTGCGCTCGTAATAACTGTTTATTGAGATAGGTCTACATAGTTATATCTTGATCTTCATGAAAAACATCCTTCTCAAAATGTCAAATTTTCAGGTCTTAATAAAAAAAATTTCAGCTCGCATTGTTTCATTGGATATCCAATGTCTTTAATTTGGCTTAGTAATCCATTTTTCATATCGAAAAAAATCAGCTCACGGTTCGCGTTAGCATCATATAGTAATATATTTTTTGTTAAAATATCCATCCTGTTTAAGGTCATATCGCTTCAAATGTCTGTTTTTTCGGCCTAAATCCACATTAAAAGCTAAGCTGGCGCTTCGCGCTCGCATAGTGAGATCCATATATCCTCTCCACATTTTCCCTTCATGTTGGACAGTGCTTAAATTCTCCCCCAGAATATCGAAAATTTCCGCTCGCGCTCGCATTAAGATACACAGGTTGTTAAATTGCAAATGCCGCACTAGAGTTTGTTCTTTTTATAAAAAAAGGTGTAAAACTATTAAGTTTTAAGTCAAAATGTTAATTTTAAAAAAATAAAAATATCAAAAGATGTCAGCTCGCGCTTAACCGACAGTGATAAAAATGGCCCGGTTTAAAGTCTAGGTCTCCAAATTTTCAGCTTGCGCTTCGCGCTCTTATCATATATTCAGTGAGATCAATATTCTCTCCACAAGTTTCGTTCATGTTGGACAGTGCATAAAATTTAACTTTCGGGTCAGTAATAAACCGATAATTTCAACTCGCGCTTCACGCTCGCATTATTTTTTTTAAGGTACACAGCTTGTTCAATTACAGATGCAGAAACTAAGTTTGTTGAAAAGTAAAAACGTGTAATATTTTTAGTTTTCAAGTTAAAATATCAAAAAATTTCAGCTCGCGCTTCGCGCTCGCTCTATATAATTAGTGAAAATGTATCATGACTGTAAACAGTTAAAAAACATGTACTTTTCAAAACAGTTAGTTGAAAATATCAGCTAGCGCTTGCATGAATTGTTATACGCATATTGTTCGTGCAAAAGTGCTTAGAATGTCCAGTTTTCTGGTCGGAAATCAAGATTTTCAGCTCGCGCTTTGTGCTCGCATCAATTGTTTGGTTATTATATCCATCCTCTTCATGATTACAGTCAAATTTTCTGGTCGAAATATATTTTTTTACAGCTCGTGCTTTGCGCTCGCTCTATTTGATTAGTAAGAAATGTATTCTATTAATGAGTCACTGCAAACAATTAATCAACATGTCCTTTCCAGAACACTTAATTAAATTTTTTTAGCTCGCGCTAGCATGAAATGTCTAGTTATACACACATTGTTCTTACAAAAAGTCCTTAGAATGTCAAGTTTTCTGGTCGGAATCAAAATTTTCAACTCACGCTTCGCGCTCGCAACGATTGTTTGGTTAATGTATCTATCCTCTTCATGGTTACAATCGAGTTTTCAGGTAAAAATATGACATTTTCAGCTAGCGTGTGTGTGTGTGTATTTTAGTTTTGTCAGACGTGTTTCAATCAGATATGATTATTTACGTCTGGGACCGACCTTTAACGTCACCATTCGAAAGACGTGACCAGGGCTCGAACCTCTGCATCAATTTGTAACTTCCCCACATAGCTTGGATTACAGGCGCACGCCATAACGCCCACAACGCTTCGCGCTCGCATTTTTGGATGGGTGAAAATTTTATTATTTCACGGTTCACTGCAAACAGTCTTCAACTAATCTTTGCTCGCAATTTGCGCTCACATGGATCGTTTAGTTAGATACCCCTCTAGTTTATGAAAACAAAAGTGGTCACAATATTCAATTTTAAGGTCTAAGTATATAAAATATACAAAAAATTTAGCCCGCGCTTTGCGCTCGCATAGTAACTTATATCCAGGTCACATAAAATACCTTATCTTGCTTCTAAGAATGAAAATTTAGTAAGGACTAATTCTTAAAAAAACCCACAGATTTTGGCGGCCGCGACGTGGAAACGCGGATGAAAATATCCCCCCCCCCATTATGAAAGCTGGAGCTGCTCCTTGGCGTGACGAAAGAAAATGTGACTAAAGAGAACACGTACAAGATTCATGGTCGCGGGACGTCAGTAATCGGTACTGATATTTGTCGGTAATCTGGAAAAGGCCTAGCGACGCCCCTGAATGCTACTGCTGCTTCTTACTTCTATCTTGTAGCTGTGCCCGTGTTTAAGCAGGTTATTTCGACCATGTACTTCTCTTTAATATTGATTTCGTCATAATTCATTTCGGGAAAAAACATCGTTTCCCATTTTCATGTATGCAAGAGACGCATAGGCGGATCCAGCTTTTGGCGAAAGGGGGGGCGCACTGCCGAGCGGCGCACATATTTTTGCACTTCACCGGCGCCATAAAAGAAAATGTTGAAAAAGGGGTAAAGTCTGACCCTGTCAAATGCTCTTTTCAAAATGTAGGATTTCCAGTCATGCCATTTTGCATGACCACACGCAGATAATATTTCCGGGGGGGGGGGGCAAGACTCGAAAATTTGGTGCACATCTCACATTTGCACATTTTTCATAGTTTTCATGAAATGTTAAGGAAAAAAAAAATTGTTTTTCACAACAGCAGATCGCGAATGTGCCCCCCCCTTCCCCCTTGCTGCGTACGACCATTCCCTGAAGTCCACTTAAACATATCTCATTATAACAGAAATATACATCAATTTAAACATATAATCTTTCTAAAACATATTAAAGAAAGAAACAAGCAAAAAGTAACACAAATTATGCATGTTATGTGCGATTTCAAACTCTCGTGTATTAACCCTTTTATTGCGATGAGGCCAATACTTTTGTATATTAATGGAGATACAAGTTTTTTTTACTATATGTATATATATATATATATACACAGGGGCGTCGATCCTTTTTTTTAAGATTTGGGGGGCAAAATCATGAATCAACTTTCCAAAGGCGCTCGATATCACACAAAACAAATAAACTCACACAAACACACACACACATATGCATATATATATATTTATATGACTCATGAGATAGAAACACATATCTCACCAACAAATTAATGCGAGCGCGAAGCGCGAGCTGAAATTTTTTAGTATACTGACCTGAAGACAGGAAAAAGGTGCCTGTTTAGGACTGTTTGTAGTAACTCATGAGGAGGATACATATCTCACTACACAGATAATGCAAGTGCCGAGGGCGAGCTGAAATTTCTTTATATTCTGACCAGAAAGCTTGATATTCTATGCATTTTTGGTACCAATGATTAAGATGGGTATCTAAAAAAACAATAGATGCGAGCGCGAAGCGCGAGCTTAAAATTTTGATATTTCGATCTGAAAAAAAAAAGACAGTTTAATGGACGTTTGTAATAAAGAACAAGATTATATCCAGCAAAAGATTATTGCAAATCGAAGCGGGAGTTCTTTTGACGTTTAGTCCTGAAAAAGGGACATTCTATTCACCTATTTAATCATAAAAAGTATGGGGTTTTGCTACAGAAATAATGCGAGCGCGAAGCGCGAGCTGAAAATTGTTATATTCCAATCTGAGAAGCGGATAATTTAAGCACGATTTTAAATAAAGAACGAGTTGTGTAGCTCAATCTCAATATACGACTGGTTGCGCAATTATACACTCCCGGTACTAGCAACGGGTTTTAGCAAAGTTTTGGGCTAAAATATCGAATCATCTTCATAAAACACTATAGCAGCTGTCTTAAACTAAAGGCCATAGAGGTGGCACAATGTGGAATGTGTAAAGAAGAAAAGTGACTGACCTTCTTTTTATTAAAGCATTGGAAAATAAGATCAAAATTAAAGGATTTGCTCTACGCTTTTGTATGATTCTGGGATTTTTTAAATAAATTAAAGATTTCATGACATCTGTCTTCTGTGGGCAACTGCCCCGCCCCAGTCCACTCTTTAAGGGCATGCGATAACCTTTGTTATGACCATTCAACAATAAAATGTATAACCAGGTGCCGCTGATCATTCTTGACCGGCGCCGAATCTAGATTTGGTTGGCAATAGGCCCTTCTTCATTATTCTACCGGCGCCTATTTATTGGAACCAGGGGACGCTGATTATTCTTGACCGGCGCCGATTTAGAACAAGTAGTGCTGATTATTTTTACCGACGTCACGTAAGATTCAGGCAGCGGCAATTCATAATTGACTGGTCCCGATTTAGGACCAGGAGGCGTCGATTATTCTTGACTGGCGCCGATTCTTAACCAGGTGGTGCTGATTATTCTTGTCCGGCGCCGATTTAGATTTAGGTGGAGCTGATTATACTTGATCGGCGCCGGTTAAGACTCAGGCAGCGCCGATTTATAACCAGATGGCGCTGATTATTCTTGATCAGCCCCGATTTAGATATAGGTGGCGCTGATTATCCTTGATCGGCGCCGGTTACGAACTCAGGCAGCGCCGATTTTTCTTTACAGGCGCCGATTTATTACCAGATGGCGCCGTTTATTCTTGTCCGGCCCCGATTTACACTCCCCTCCAAAAGTTTGGGAACACCTGCATTCAGTGTGTGCTTTTCTATACTTGGTAGACTTTATTGATATTCAGGCTCATAGCACAGTTGAATTTTTGTTTTAAAGTGAAGATTATATACAGCAGTGTAAATTTTGATATTGATTCAAACAAATTTATACTCTCTTAAATGGCTGGCTACCAGTCAAGATGGCATTCTCTCAAAATGCTAACTTCTTTTATTACATGCAGTTATTGCAGTTATTCAGAGCTTTTACACTAATACATGTGCAACTTCATTCATTTTTCCTTTTCCTAGTCAGAAGTCAGACACAAAAATAAAATTAAACAATACTCAGTGTTTCACTGATATGGAAAACACAGATGAGTCTCACTTGTTGGGCAAGTTTCTCGAACCTTCCTGTCTAGTTCTTCCCAAAGCAGCTCGATGGGATTGAAATCTGGGGACTGGGGCGGCCAATCCATGATTTCCAGGACTTGTTTCTCTTCCTTTTTCTTCAAGTATTCTTTGCATAGTCTTGACGTGTGTTTTGGGTCATTGTCCTGCTGGAAAACGAATCCTCCGATCAGGCGTTTCCCTGAAGGGATGGCCTTCCGCTGTAGGATTGAATGATAGCCGTTCTGGTTGAGGATACCCTCTACACTGTGCAAGCTGCCTACCTTTCCTGCACCAAAGCAACCCCATACCATGACATTACCACCACCATGTTTCACAGTTGGCTTGATGCACTGGGCCCAGCATCTTTTCTCCCTTTCGCCGTCCCACATAGGTACGTCGCTTGCTGCCAAACACATCGAACTTTGATTCGTCAGACCAAAGAACCTTCTGCCACTGCTCCAAAGACCAGTCTTTATGCTTCCTAGCCCAAGCAAGCCTTTTCTTCCGGTTCTTTTCTTTGAGGAGAGGTTTCCTTGAAGCCACACGGCCCATCAGCCCTGCTCCACAGAGATGTTTCTAACAGTTGAAGAACATACAGGCATCTCACGGGTGTTGTTGAGGTCAGCTGTAATCTGTGGGCAAGTCAGACAACGGTTGCGCAGACTGCTCACCCGAATGTATTTATCTTCAGCAGGAGATGTTGTTTTTGGCCTACCACTTCGTCTCCTGTCCCCATTAGACCCAGTGGCCTCTTTGCGTTTCAGGCTGTAGTGAACAGCATGGATACTGATCTTGAGTTTCCCGGCTATTTCTCGCATGGAGTAACCTTCTTTCCTCAAAACTACGATTGACTGACGTGTTTCCAAAGAAAGCTGTCTTGTCTTAGCCATTTTAATTTTGTGACTGACTTTTGACTAAGAAAAACTGAATAGGCAAAATGAATGAAGGTGCACTGGAATAAGTGTAAAAAACTCTGAATAACTTTTGAATTCATGAATTTCAAATTGCACTGATGTCTACTCCACTTCCATGCATTTTCTTTAAAGAAGGATTAGGTATTTGTCAAGTTCAGATGTATTCCATGATAAAGATGCAGATTTCCATAAATTAACTGTCTTATGAACAATACTGAGCAACAAATTCTGAGGAAATCTGCTGTAACATTCACAAAATAATGGGAAGAATTTCAGAATAGAACCCCAAACAGAACAATGTTAAAAGAAGTAAGCATTTTTAGAGAATGCCATCTTGACTGATAGCCTGCCCTCTTCGGCAGCTGCACGTCTCTTAAGAGCTTTGAAATTGTTTTAATCAATGATAAAGTGTACACTGGTGTATAGCCTTCACTTTAAAACAAAAATACAGCTGTACTATGAAGCTTAACTTCAGTAAAGTCTACCAAAGTTCGAAAAACACACGCTGAAGGCAGGTGTTCCCAAACTTTTGGAGGGGAGTGTAGATTTAGGTGGCACTGATTATCCTTGATCGGCGCCGGTTAAGAACTCAGGCAGCGTCGATTTTTCTGTACCGGCGCCGATTTATAACCAGATGGCGCCGATTATTTTTATCTGGTGCCGATTTAGATTTAGGTGGCGCAGATTATCCTTGATCGGCGCCGGTTAAGACTCTGGCAGTGCCGATTTTTCTCGACTGGCGCCGATTTATAACCAAATGGCGCTGATTATTCTTGTCCGGCGCCGATTTAGATTAAGGTGGCGCTGATTAGTCTTGATTGGCGCCAGTTATATGCAGGCAGCGCACTGCTGATTATTTTTAACCGGCGAAGTTGTTTGGAAAAGGGTAGTTAAAAGAAAAGATAAGGAAGATGATATGATTGTGCTTTGCTGGGGGATAGTATTAATGTTGCTAATATTATATCAGTGTATAATTTTTTTAAGCGGCGCCTTTTCTTTTCTTTCTTTTAATTTTTTTTTTTTTTTTGAGCGGCGCCTTCGGCGCCGCTCAAATATTAGGGGGGGCGCGCGCCCCCTGCGCCACCCCCCTGGATCCGCCACTGAGACGTCAAAATCCTCATTAGATCAGTAAAAAGACTGACAACGATAGGGTCCTTCCAAGGCTTTTCTGTTTCTGTTTCTGTTTATGGTAACTCCCGTAGGAACTCGGCAGGACAGCATTTTGCTGGTAAACACCAAGCTAGTATATAACCAATTACCAATTTCATAGATTCATATGGGGAGAGAAACCAGATAAAGTAAGTAGAAATCAAATGTCTCAGAGTTATTCTGAAGGTGGAGTAAAAATGATAGACATAAATCTGCATTGCCAGTCATTGAAAATTTCTTGGATGAAAAAAATGATAAACGGTTCCATTGACGGTAATATTATTTGTCTTCTTCAGTCTTTTTTGCATAAAACGCAAAACTTGGATCTTTATATGGGAAATAGCTATTTTTTTAGACTGGCACACGAAATTAAAAATCCTTTTTGGAAAGAAATGTTCTTAGCGTATAGCACACTGTTATCTATGCACTGTAATGATATACCTTGCCAACCCTTATGGAACAATGATTTTATCAAAATAGGTAATAGCTCAATTCACAGTAGATCTCTAAATAATAGGGGTGTTCGTTTTGTTAATGATATTTTAGATGTACATGGCAATTTCCTCTCTTTGAATGACCTTAAGGAAAAATACAATGTTCAAATAAATTTTATTTTTTACCGTGGATTATGTGATGCTATAAGAGACGGTTTTAGCAATGGCACACACTTTAGCAAGTTCCAAGAACCTATTATCCCTGATACAATAGCACTTGTTATGAAATATAATAAAGGTTGTTCACACATCTATACGATTCTTAAAAAGAAAAGAAAAGTGGAATGTAAAAGTTTCCTTAAGTGGAAGTGTATATTCGATATGAATGACAAGCAATGGCAATCGTATTGCTCTATTGGATTCAGTTGTACTACCGATGTGAATTTACGTTGGTTTCAGTTCAAAATAATGCAACATATTTTATATACAAATGAAATATTGTTTAAAATTAATTTAGCTCAACAAAAAGAATGTACTTTTTGTAATGTACACCGTGAAACAGTAACTCATCTACTTTGTGAATGTACATGTATTAAACATATATGGGACAGGTTTGAACAATGGATATTTCTTAAAACTGGAAATAGAATTTTTTTCTCTAATAAAGAAAAATTATTTGGTTTAAGAGGTTCAAGTAATTATGCATTAAATTGTTTATTGATAGTGATACGACAAATGATCTATACTTCCAGAGTAAAACATAAATTACCTGTTTTTGATAATATCAAATTTGCACTTCAGAATTATTTCAAGAATGAAAAATATATCGCAGAGTCAAATTGTAAAATGGTAAAGTTTACAAAGAAATGGTTTCAATTACGTGCCATGTTTACATGAAGTGATCTGTTCAGTTCCCTTTCCATGTACAATGATACATATGAATATTATTGTTCATTTACTCCTTGCTTGTTCCTTAAATTGTTTACTATTATGTAAACCTGACAGTTCAATTTATATATTTGTTACAATTACTGTTGTATTGTATTTCGTTGTTATTAATTTGATTTGTCATTGAAAAGATATCTTGTTATGTTTTGAATAATAATAAAATCCCTGTGGAGGGGAAACAAATTGAAAAAAAAAAAAAAAATAACCAATTACCTAGGAAACATTTTACGTTGTCAAAGTGGAGACAATGGCAGAGAGAGGATTCGAACTCACAACCTTGCGATTATGAGTCCAATGCTCTAACCTCTGGACCACACGACCCTCTATTTCCTGTTCTGAAATCTACTGAGAGTCAATTCAAACTTCATTGTAGGCCTAGAGACAAATAAACAATATAATTATTTCTTTATTTATACCAAGTATCATCTTCGCCGTGTTATATTCACCGACAACTCTCTATAATGTTTTTTTATCGAAATATATATATTTTCCCCTTCTTTTATATATTTCTTGAAATTAATAAAAATTGACAAAAACAATACTGATATAACTAATCAAATACCTAATGCTTTATTGTCCACGCAATGTTATCTTTCATAAAATATTTAATAACATTATCAGCATCAGCATGCAATAATTATTCATGTGCCAGTATATCTTAAGATTTTAAAATCTTTTTCCAAAATTATTTTAAATTTGTTTCAAAACAACAGAATGTAGAAGAGAAGAAAACTGAATTCATTTGCCGTAATTCATTCCACATAATATTATGCATCAATAAAACGAGGAAATGAACTGTCCTATTTCCCCATTTTTTATACTAAAATGTATTTCTCCATAATAGAATTATCACCATTATTTAGCTATTCAGTACCAGCACCTCTCGATTTCTATTTTAAAACTGTTAAAAAGGCAATGCAATTTTGCCGATCAAATTTCTTTTTTTTTCTCTGAAAAAACGGAGGACATGGAGAAAGTTTGAAAGAAATCGAACAAGGAATAAAAAGTGTGAGAAGTACGAGTCAACTCTCTGAATTAATGTATGCATGAATATCATTGATTAGCAGAAAGGGAGGATCCAGAAGGATGGTGCACAGAGTCTTGGCGTTTTTAAGGCGTTCGCAAGGGACTCGAAAGGCGAAGGTTGTGTAACTTATGAAATCGTAAGATGGCCGTAAGTCTCACGAATAACATCCCAAGGTACTCAAATGAAAGACGTACGAAATCTAGGGCCATTGCATTACCGAAAATCATTTCGTTTCTCAAGAAGTTCTTTGAGTTGTTCTCAGGAAGGCCGTAAGAATCTATGCTCTTCTACAAATCTCTACGAACGCCCAAAATGCCAAGAATCCGTATGACCAGTGAGATTCGTACAAAAGAATCGTTTGCATGAGCCTTTGTGACCGTAGAAATAGCCGTACGCTGTGGGGGAGGGGGAAGGCAATTGCCCTCCCAGAAATTGTGAGAACTTTTTTTACTGAAAATTTTCACAAAAATCACCAAAAGTATGCACAAAATACTATAATTTCACTTTACAAGATGCAAAAGTACCCCAATGACAAGTTCAGTTGCTTCGTTCTTTCGCTTTCGAGTTTTATCGAGAAGTTTACGTGTCCTGCCCCCCCCCCCAAAAAAAAAAAAATCCGCGTACGGCCATGACCGTATATAGCTTGTGAAGACGAAACCAAATGGTCTAAAAGTCATTCGTATAAACGGCGTTCGTATTATTTATTTATTTATTTGTTTGTTTATTTATTTATTTATTTGATTTTGTTTACCCAAGGTAACCCTGTCAGTGGACTAAGCTCTGTTTTTTTCTTGGGAACCCTGCAAACAAGTGAAAATACATACACGTAAGAGTAACAAACAATGAACAAATAATCAAAGACGAACATATCAATAAAGACAACCGACATGCAGGGTATGCGTACACACAGACATACTTGAATAACAAAATCGTAGCACTTTTATGTTATTTGTGACCGAGCAATTTATCACTACATAAATGAAAATGTTGCATTCTGAGTAAGAGTAAAAAATTCTGAGCAAGAGCAAAAAATATCCCAGTCATATCATGGTATGAACAGGATTTTTTATGACTGTTTCCGAGCTTTAAGTCCCGAGAGAGCAAAGCGAGCGAGAAATCACATTTTTATGAGAATCTAACTCTGAGATTCAGAAAATAACATCATATCTTCATATCTTACATCTTTCTTTCCTTTGATCTTTTTTTTCTCGGTTGTAGATATTTTGGGGTCCAACGCTATGCTATGCGGATCCGGGGTCCGGGGCAGTGGCGGCACCAGGATTTTTAACCTAGGGGGAGGCAAAGGAACATGGGGGGCAACACACAATTTTTTGCCTATTTTTACATAATCGAGCGAGAAGCGTGAGCTAATCTTTTCAATGTAGGCGCTACTGACTTGAAAATGGACCTGTTAAAGACTAGCTGTTTGCATTACTGGGTCATGAAGATGATATCTCACCAAATAAATAATGCGAGCGCGAAGCACGAGCTGAAAATTTTTGATATCCTGAGATGACAACTGGACGTTCTAAACATATTTTGTTATCATGAACTGGATGGCTATCTAACTAAACAATTGAAAATTATGACTACCAGGATGTGTATCTCGCTAAAACGAATAATAAAAACTCTAATCGCGAGAAGCATATTGACTTATAAACACTGTATTCTTAAGCCCCATGTGAACAGATAATTTACTTATCTCAGTCCAACAGTTACCGCGAGCGCGTAGCTCGAGCGAAAGTTTTAATTTTATATAATGACCTGAAAGATTTATGTTGACAAAAATTGTTGGGAGCTACCAGTGAATGAATGAGAAAAAACTCCAAATTTTAAGAACAAAAAGGCTGTTTTGGAGCAATTAGCAGCTTCAGTTGGAGTCTTATGACAACGTCTACTATACATTTTTTAATTTTTCAAAATTTCGGGGGGGGGGGGGAGCAAGTGGGGAGGCAAACTCATTGGGGGCAAATACCCCCGTGCCTTCCCCTTGGTGCCATCACTGGTCCGGGGCGGAGCATTGCAGATGGCCACTTTTTTATCAAACCGCGGGTACATACACAAGACTGATTGATTGATTGATTGATTGATTTTATTCGTCAAGAATATAACAGGAGATTACAATGAAATTGAGGAAATACCTTGACAGGATAGCCCATGAAAGCCGAAAGGCTTATTTCCAATGGGGTCCTATAGTTAGTATAAAACATTAACATATTGTAACAACAAATATAAACTACGACAAGTACTGGAATATTGGGGGAAAAAAATAAAATACATACAAACATATCCATCAGTCATATAATTTGCAAACATCTAAAGCAAACAATAATCTTCCTAATATGTAAAACAAGATTATATTTTAACATACCCTAATGTATACATTATCTACAATACTAGAAACCAACTGTACAAAATGTGTTATTTTACTGGTAATGCTGTTCTCGGGCAGTTTCCAGTTTTAGGTGATTTTTTAATGCACTCTTAAATTGACAAAAGAATTTAACGGCTTTTATTTTATCAGGAAGAGCATTCCAAGATTGGATGCCATTAAAATAAAAAGTGTTTCCAATATGTCCTTCACGTTTTGGTAATACGAAATTAAAATTACTATTTCGAGTATCGTACCTATGGATATTTGATACCCGTGTGAAATTATTTGCTATATAATGATCTAATTTATCCGAATAGAATATTTTATGCACGTGGTGTAATACTAATTGTTGTGACCTGTGATCTACATGAAGCAATCCTGCCTTTTCACGTTCATTATATCCGACATGTGCTCTTGGTCCTAAAACATTTATATATCTCACAATTTTATTTTGAATTATTCTTAGCTTTTTCTTATCCGTAACACCCAGACTACCGTACCAAGCCGCATTAGCATAGTCGAATAAACATTGTATTAACGCAAAGCATAAAATACGTCTAGACTTCATATTCAAACAGGTTTGATATCTATACAAAAATTTCAAGCGTGAATTAGCCTTTTTGGCGATTGAGTCTACCAGACCCGTCCATGATAGGTTACTTGTTAAATTAATTCCCAAATATCTTACTGAATCTTTTCTTTCAATTACCTGATTATTATATGAAACCTTGAAATCGTGTGTATATCTTAACTTTCGTTTAGAACAAAATAAAATGCTTTCCGTTTTCCCAACGTGTAAACTAAGCTTGTTGTCAGACATCCATTCGATGCAATTAGCCAAATCAGCACTAAGTTTTTTATCAATTATCTTGGGATTTGTATCCGAATATAGCAAGACACTATCATCAGCATATAAAATTAATTTAGATTCGTTAATACAAGTACACATATCATTGATGTAAGACATAAAAAGAATGGGGCCTAAAATGCTTCCTTGAGGGACTCCGCATTTAATAGGCAGTGAATCAGAAAGAACCGTCTGCATGGTAACTACCTGATGACGGTTAGATAAATATGATCTAAACCATGTCACACATGCAGAGTCTAAACCCATCACTTCTAATTTCTTTAAAAGTATGCTATGATTCACAGTATCAAAGGCTTTTTGTAAGTCTAGGAGAACCATTCCAACCATGCGCCCATGTGAAATTTCATTCCTGATAAAATCTGTTAAATGTATTAAACAAGTTTCAGTGGAATATCCGTTACGAAAGCCGGACTGAAATTTATATATTAGGTTGGTTTCTTGGAAGTATTTCTCCACTTGAGCATGAACAGATTTTTCCAAGATCTTCGACACTACACTTAATACACTTATTGGCCTATAATTACTAACGTCAGTTTTATCTTTCTTTTTATGTAGCGGGGTAACTTTTGCGAATTTCATATCATCAGGAAAGGTAGAAGACATAAGAGATAAATTAATAACATAATTCAAAGGTTTGTACAAATTTCTTGCCCCATCTTTTAAAAATCTTGCAGGTATCATATCTAAACCAGTACTTTTTGATATTTTCAACCTATTTAGTTCATCTAAAACAAATTTTTCTGTAACAGGGGAAAAATGAAAACTACCTTTTGAAATACCCTTTTCTTCATAAAACTTTTGAAATTGGTCACTTTCTGCATGAAATTTGTTTGTATTTACTGGTAATTTACAAACTAATTTGTCGGCCACAGTTGTAAAATAACGATTAAACTCATTTGCAATTTTAGCCTTATCGTGACTTAATTCACCTTGCACATTAATAACTGTTTTCTGATCAGATTTCCCTTTACTTTTTAGACCTAAACCTTTCAAATTCTTCCACAATTTTCTAGAGTCATGTTTGTTTTCTTCGATTTGTTCTTGAAAGTATTCGGTTTTGGCACTTCTTACCTTCCTTTGAACTAAATTCCTTAAAACTTTATATTTCCTTTCAAGGTCTAAATTGCCAATATTCCTTTTCATATTTTTGTAAGCTACATTTCTCTCTTTAATTAAAACAATAATTTCATGGTTCATCCATTTTTCAGTTGATTGCTTAATTCTTACCTCTTTCAGAGGTGCGCTCATATCTATAATTGACAAGAATATAGATTTAAAATTTGCCCAAGCCATATTTACATCTTTACATTCAGTTACCTTGGACCAGTCTGATCGGGATAAATTTAAGTTGAAATCATCTACATTATAACCTTTTAAGCTCCTGATGGACACAGTTCTGTGGTGCCCAAATACGGGCCTGACAATCTTTCTTGAACAATAAATCAATAAATGATCACTTATACCTAGGTCAATAACACCACTTTGACTAATATGCTCTTCTTTACTACATAATATGTGATCTATCAGGGAGGAAGATGTCTGAGTTGTACGTGTGGGCAGCTTTACAAGTTGGCTTAAACCACTTAGATTAAGTAAATTCTCATATTTCTGGGATAAAGGAGACTTTTTCGAAAGGCAAATATTCATGTCCCCCAACACTATAATCTCATCATCTTTTTTAGATTTTTCTAAAGTGTCAGAGAGTGATTCAATGAAATTATTATCTTTAGGGGGTCTGTAAAGAGCACCAAGTGTAATGGGCTTTGTCCGAGGCAATAGAATATTGATCCACAATGATTCAATATTTCTTGGAGTCAAGTCTTCTCTTATATTAAATGCAATGTCATTTCTTATGTAGAGACAAACACCACCACCTAGCCCACATTCACGATCTTTGCGTAATATACAGTATCCATCTATACACACTTCTTCATCATTTACAGGTGAGTTTAACCATGTTTCAGTGATGGCAATAATAGCTATTTTACGTTTAGAAAAAAGAAGCCGAAGTTCGGATATTTTATTCAATATTGATCTCACATTTAAATGAATGAAATGCAACCCTTTTGTCTCAAACTTTTCTTCAAAGGATTCATACACTGATGTTTTATCGGAAGGTGGGGTATTAGTTACGTGACATAACTTCAAAGCAGTTGCGGATATTCAACGAAATATTTTGAGGCAGCACAGCATAGCAAATGTGGTAGAACTTGTAAAAAGTCGCCAGCGAGCGCAGAGAACCAGAAAAATTTGGCCTTTTAAACTGATTTTGAAATGAAATTCTACTTATGTGATAGTAGCTTTGGAAATTTAGCCAAAGTAAGCATTATACGGTAAATCTAGCCTGCGTAAAGCTTTACTTATAGGTTAGGACATAGTGGGATATTACTAGCCCTTGCCCCTTGGCTAAGAGTTTTTTTGTCTTAATTGCATAAAATTTAGCAAGCTTATAATAGACGCCATCCACCTTTCTTCCCATTCTTTTTATTTTTCAATCCTCGGCAGCCCGGTGGTGTTATTAAGTTGTTTTCTTTTTTTCTTGTCTCTTTACTCTATATTCTGATTTTTCAATTTAGCTTTTGGCTCTACCTTCATTCCCGTTTCTTTTTGCCTCTTATTCCCATTTTCCCGCCGTTCTAGCCCGTGCCATTGAGTCATATCTTTTGATTTTATATCCCTCTCTTGCTAATCATGCTAATGTATTAGTATTTCATGATGTTTTTGTACTTTCTCACAGTCATGTTCGTTCCTTACTCTTCCCGCTTTCCTTCCATTTTCCCTATTTATCTTCTTTCTTTCTGTCCCTTCCTTTTTTATCTTCCCGGTGAAATCCGCCAGGGGGGGGGGGGCATCGTGCCCCCGCCTGTTACACCACTGACAGGAAAGGGTAAAGTGAGGCTAAAAGCGTCACGTGACGATGATGACGAGTAACTGATGAAGGAACCCGATGTTAATTCTTTTGACAAAAAAGTACTGTCCTCACAAATCACCGCAAAATTGTGGCACATTCAAATTAACGCCGCCTGAATCCTTCCTTTCATCATGTTCATATACGCCGCTTTTCGCGTCAACTTAAGTTGTTATGGGCCGCCAAGCGAATGAATTTTACAGAAAAGCCGATGAAGTTTAAAGAAAGTCGGAGCGTGTTTATCTGGGTTGCCATGACAGCAAAGTTTCAAAGATGCCATCAGAACCTCTTCAAAGAGCAATGACAAACACAACCGACTTTAATAATTCATGAGGCAGAAAAAAGAAAACATGGAGAGGGAAGCTGAAATTATTCGATAGAATGATTTGATAAACCTTCAGTCAAATAGTGCCTACATGTCTCCATAGAAAATCAAAGGGGTAGAAAGGAGAGAGAGAGAGAGAGAGAGAGAGTGAGCAGGTTATTTTAAAATCGGTCGTGGAATAAGAAAGTAAAATTATTTTTCAGTTTTCCATTTCGAATAAATAGTGAAATTTGTTTTCCATGTACCAAGCAAACTTACTTCAATAATGATAATAGACTTTAAGAATCTTGTTTTCATATCCTTAGCGCAGAAAATTAGAACAATTGTAGTTTACAATGTAGAAAAAAAGGATACAGAAAGTGGGGTATGGATGACATTTTCACCTCATGGTGTCACTGTCTTACGAAAATAATGCAAGGCTTAAAACCCATCATTAGCTTTGGTAAGGGTCAATAATGTGAATTATAATTAAGTATTGTCTAACATTCCATTCTTACAGAAGTATAGAGCTGTTAAATTTTCATCCAACAGCCACTTTCTCTGTGAAAATTTCAAATATTAAAATCTTAGATATTTATCGCCCTCTCCTGGCGATGCTCTTTTTTTTTAAAGGCCTTTAAACACATATCATATGAATTTAGTGATTGGATATCATAAAGCTACAGATAAAGGATGATACAATGAATAATGATTATAATAAAAGACAGACAGAGGATGTGTATATATATAGAGAGAGAGAGAAAAAAAAAATGTTGAAACTTTTAATTGTTCGTGCACAAGGTGACGAAAGTTTGATGAGATGAAAGATGCAGAACGCACACGTGCAGTTGGCCAATCTTGAATAAGCGGATCCCTTTCTTGTGGTTTGCACAACAATCGATTTTGGAGGGGAAAATAGGTCTACATTATGTAAACGAAAAATAAAAACTTAAAAAAAAGAAAATTGGGGACAAAAACAGACAAAACATTGGATTAACAATTAAACTATGGCATCGAAATATCGATTTTTACGATGCACTATCCTCATCTCAATTATAGTTGTTTCTGTCAAGGCTAATACGGGGGCTTGGAGATTTCATATTAGTTGTAAGGTGTCTATTTTTGTTAAAAGGGTTTTTTGTGAGTAATCTTTTGTATTCAACAACAAAGATTGCCTTGAAATACAAAATGATAGGAGATAAATGGTGACATTTGCTCTTAATTCCGGGGAAACCTCTCCCCACAATTAATCTCTTTATGGATTCGTTTCTAGTAAATGTTACCAACTAAAAGATCATCCAAGATCGAAAAATATCATATATTTGTCCCAGTGCAACTTTGATGAATTGGCAACAAAGGCGATTAAGATGTTATCGTTTTCAATGGGAAACCAAATAACAAATGGTCTCTTTGTTGCATTTGTCTCTTATTTCCTGTAATATTATGATGACAATGTTTGGATCGATCGATTATGCTCATTCAAGGTTTACTTCATGGTTATTAGTTCACAATTAAAACATTGAACGCTCTAATAAAGCGGATGACATTAATCACGTCTCAAATCAATTCCTTTTGATGGTAAAAATAAAGCTGCTGTGGAGTTGATGACAACGCTTCCTGTTTAAGACACAACCATTCAGTTCGGATTACATTTCATTCTGTTCTTCTTCCCCTTTTTTCAATCTTACGGGTCGCAACATATCACTTATAATGATCATTGTCTTTCCGGTTGTCACTATTTCAACCTTTACAAATCAGTAAAGATTGTCCCATGGAGACGTTTGTTTGATCCTTTGTTTTTATTTATTCATTTTTTTCTTCACCGAATCAACCAATAACTACAGTTGAAACCACAAATCAATATTACCATTCATGTGCGGAAGGGCTCCTCAAAAGCGCGCCAAACTAACAGTATCAAATTTATAATCGTCTGTTTGCACTTGCCGATGACTCACTTTTCTTGTTGTGACCGCCCAAAATGTTTTTGTACTGAGTTTTCTTGTTGACGAGGAAAAACGAAAGGCGGGTAGTTGCTACCCGACGGTTGGAGTGAGGATAATAATTTCATATTTAAAGAAAGTTTAATGCTTTTAAGTTTTGATAAGTAACTTGCATTGAGCTATTATTCTCACGAAAATTAAGTTAAAAATGACAATATTTTGTATTTCACTGATAAAGCTACTTTAAAGATTACGCATTTGATTGTTTGGTTGATAGCTTCATGTCTAATTTATTCAATTTTTTTATACAAACAAAAAGTACAAATTCTGTGACGTACATTTCTTTAAAGATTTCGTCTTGTTCATTGAAAATTTTACCCATCAGACTATAGATCACAACTTTTCTAGATCACAGCGTTCATTTAATCTGATGATTCAAATTTTCAACACGAATGATATAATTATAATCATTTAAATTCCCTTCTTATGATTACAATGTTATACAATGACTATAGGCGACTAATCCTCTCAAGGGGAAGTTCACTCTGACATAAAGTTTGTTGTTTAAAGAGTAATAAGAAGGTACCACCTTAAAGGATAAATTATTCAACAGTGTTCTTGTATTAATACCCGCTTTATATCTGTCGATATCTTGCCCTATTTTCAAAGTGTACTTTTATTTGCAATTTATCCCTATAAACCCGTATAGAATATGTCTCTAGCATGTCTATGCATATATGGCTATTTGATGAACTTTTGAGAAAGAGAGCGTTTTGATCGGATATCGAATATTGCATAAAACATATGGCAGCTGTGAGAGTAAACATGGTAAATATTTTACATAAAGAGGGGGCACGATGTTTTATTTACATTAGAAATGGTCACCCTTAATTCACTCACGATAACAGAGTGAATCCTTACAATGCAATATTATCTATTCTCTAATTATGTCCAAATACAGCAGTATATAGGCCTATAAACCATCTGGTATATATTTGATTATCATTAAAAACCTACTCGACTTTATGTGGAGCAAATACACATTAAACATTGATTTCCTGACCAACACGATGCTCTATTTTCGTTCTTTTATTTTTAAGGAATCACCATAAATTGCACACAAATTGTGTTGATAATGACGATATTAAAAATGAAAGTAATTATGAAGTATCATCGTATAATAAAGATAGTGATGAGGAAAATGATTGTGGTGGTGGCGGCTTTGATGGGGGTTGTGAAGAAGAAGTGGGTAAAGATGGTGATTTGCATTATTTTTTTTTCACGGCGCCATATTCTATTATGATCCAGAAATATTTTTACAGGTCAGAATATATGATATACAGATTATCAAATATATGACCTGCTTCCTTCGGCGTACCATGAACGAATGAAGTGATATTCTTGCGCGTATGCTCTTCCAGGATAGCATTTTGGCCTCCCCGCGTTGATCAGGGTCAAAAACCACTTTCAAGCCCAACCCACTTGGACAATGCTGATCCTGCACCCCCGGACAAGTCTTGCCTCCTGTAATTGGCATTAACACGGTGCGTTAAGACTAATTACATCATTTTTCACGGCGCCATATACTATATGATTCCAAACAAATTTAACATGTCAGGTTTGTTGTTTGGTTGGTTTTTATTCACGATTAAAAATGCATAAATATAAACAAAATAAAGATTACATGAACAAATAATTAAAAACAATATAACAGTAATCAAACTGAACAATGCATGTAATACAGAATCGTAGGACCCGTTTGTCCCAATGGCCCCATGTAAGCGACCCTCCTCATGATTAATAAAAAGTTTTGTGTGCACAATAAGGAAAGAAAATTAGACATAATTTGAGATTTGAGTCTATCTGCAATGGTGTGCAATCGAGGACGTCCTCGTTTTAAATGTGGAGTTTGCGTGTAAGTCTTCGGTTGACAGTGTGCATGAGTAAACCACAAATAAATCTAAAGAACTAAACGAAAAAAAAACACCTTGACCTAAATATTCATTGAACAAAAAGTTTTGCACCATTTAAGGTTTCGGCAGTGTACGTTATCAATGTTTTAATGAGACAAGACACACGGCGCAATGCAGTTTTTAACGTGTTTAACTTTTGACCAATCGTACGACAATAAACGTACTAACCATGTTTAATGTCATCCTCCATATTATTATTTAACATCGTTGTAAAGCATTTTGAATTAGAATTCATTTAGTGCATGATTGATTTACCTCGGTGGAAATGGTATACTCACTATGAAAAGAAAAAGAATTGTGGCAGAAGAAGATGAAATATTGACGACATTACAAACTAAGATACGACTTTTTTATACAAGCGATGAAATTAAAATGAAAACAAAAACTTGGATATGAAAAAAAGACAATAAAATAGAATTTTCTGAGGAAATGCCTCGATAATGATATTTTTCATTACGAAAAAAAAGGTGCATTTTCTCTTCATTCACAGTGAGTAATGAACCAAACATTTAACTTTAAATTCACAAGGCAGATGAATTCCGGTAGAAGTGCTGTTGCTATACGGTTTTTGTCTTGGCAATTTAATTCATTGGAAGAATGTAGATCACTTCAGAACTAGATCACGACTTCACAAGAATTGAAACCAGCATCTCATTTCTTTTCTGGAGGAAAGCTACCAAGATATATAAGATCTTTAATACCATGTACATCTACACTCGTTGTTTGTTTTTACATTATTGTCGTTTTCTTTACTTTACCCTCATTTTTGCCAAGACTTTTATGTATTATGTTATTGTTATCGAGTGAAATAAATTAATTGAATTGAATTAAATTAGTAATTCACATATGATTTGGAGAAAATAACAACCAAAACAAAATAATACGAACAATTTTCATTTTATATAATTTTTTTTCCAGCTGAATATGTTTTTACTTAATGATTTTATTTAGTTATTTAAATCATTTCAGTTTTATTTAAACATTTTTTTTTTCACTAAAGAATTAAGGTCATTTTGATTTTATTTTTCCAGTTTTGCACATCTTCCAGAATACCTGGGGGTGCTGCCTGTGGAGAATAATATGCGCAGTACCCCCAATAATTGTTTGGGGGGTGCTTCACCCCCAGCACCCCCGCTTCCTAGGGCTATGTGTTATACATGTAAATGAGAAAACAACACAATTGTATCTGTAGCAATTTAGAACTACGATGACGAATATGAGACCCAGACAAACTGATAAAGGCATTATTTTCTGTAGAAATCAATAAGATTTGAATGAACTAGATAATAATTTAGCTAAATCCTTTGACCCGATTGTATCTTAGTTGTATTGTGAACCTTAAAAAGGGACAGTATAGCCCCAATGTTATTGCTTTGGCATTACTTGAATCAGAAATGGAAACAAAGTAGAATATTACTCGTGTTGACGTAGTAAGCTGGAAGTCTTTTCTTCATGTCACTAGATAAAGCCAACCACCAGTGATAATTACTCAGTATAATACCGGAGCAGGGTTATATCCATTTTTTTACAAATCTATAATTCCCCTGTTTATTCTCATTCACAAAACTGCATTCGTTTTATAGATAGACTTTTTGTGATTAATTTCTAATGAAATTGTGTTTGTTATTAAATCCAGATTCTTGATCTTCTTTTCTTTCACTCTCCAACCCTTTGATCCTGTTTATGGATGGTCGGAAACAACAGAACTCCATGGAAAATAATTATAATCGACATCGCTTACTTTTAACCCGACCTAAAATCATTTGAAATTATGACCCAACCTGGTTCACATCTTATCTAGATCATTCATCCAATCCACTCTCTCACCCAAACCTAGCTATTACGTAACAATCACACGACAAGGGTACCAGATACTTATATCACATCTCATGTTCATCCTTGAACTTCTCACACGGTGTGCGATACATTATAACAACCCTTATCATGGTGTTTAATTAGATTTATAAGTGGAATGATCGACATGTAGACGCTGCTTCATGCAATTAAAACACACCACTTGAATAGTCTTTGTTTACTGAAGTAATGAATCATTAAATCATGACAACGCCTTACTTGGCCTCATGCCACTTTGGTTTGGTTATTATTAGGATGATAGTCCTGACAAATGATTCAGCTCTATGAAGGGTTGAAGAGCGGACAAAGAAAAGAATATCATCTTAGTTGACGATTTCGGATATTATGTCACTAAATGTGAACGAGAAAGAGACATAGTAAACTAAATTATATTCAAGTAGAACTACAGAGTGGGTCAGAAAATATGTCCCATCAATTTTAAAGTTTTCTTTTCTGAAGTTTGAACCTCAATATGTCCTGGTAGGGTTATGCTCGCTGCACCTTTTGGTATCATTTTCATATGGATCTTTGCATTCATGACTGACCACGAGACAATCTAAAGAAGGTCGTAAAATCTCAGTATCACCAAGGGGAGACTGGAAAGTAGGGATAAAAGAGAAAGAGCGTAATTCTCAGAAGTTTTCTTAAAACAAAATACTCAAATCATTACATAATGTTTTGGGGATAATATTCAGTAGCGGACCGTGACCCGGAGGAGACAAATCATTGGAGGGGCACTATATTGTCTGTGAACAATGCCGTGCCCCTCCAATGCTCTGTCTCTTCCGGGTCACGGTCCGCCACTGATAATATTATTTTACACCGCTTTGAAACCCTTCTCAATTATCGATGTTATATGATTTGGGGATAATAGAATTACAACAACTGAAAGTTTTAAACACAGATTTAATAGAAAATAAGTTAAAAGTTAAATGTTAAAACTAGCATTTGCACAAACTTATGAAAAGTAAATACTCACATTTCTGCAACAATTTGTATATATCACCTTAAACCAACATCTTTTCATTTTATGATTTTAAGGTCATACATGGTACTGGGAGCACCCCTGGCATTCTGGTAGGTGTGGCAAATTAGAGAAATGTAAGGAAAATAGCAAATAGTTTGTGTTGAAACCTTTTTTTAAATTTTTTTTTGCTTGTCAAATTTACTTCAGCACCCCACCCTGGGTCATTATGGTTAAATAAATCAAAGTGAGATTATGACTTCAAGGAGGAAAAAATTATTACAAATGAAGCAACTGGAAAAGTTCATCAGATCGCAAAGATATAAATATAAAATAGTATTGATTATATCTTATTCTAAGAAAACGGTGAATAATGTAAAGACAATTCATATCAAGAAAACGGTGAATAATGTAAAGACAATTCATATCAAGAAAACGGTGAATAATGTAAAGACAATTCATATCAAGCACTCAATATTGATGGATACGATGAAAAACTCAATTTGTTACATCCACGAGAATGAATAAATGAATTTACTTTATTGTTACTTTATATTCATCATAAAAAGATAATTTATATCACGGGATGACTCTACCCTTCGTTCCTAAGGATTGTAAAACAAACAATATTTATCACATTTATACTGTTGGAGCGATCTCTGAGATTTACCTTCGATGAATGCCCGTATCCCAGTCATTTATTAAAACTTGATTACATAAAAGAAGTTTTCAAGATGAGATAGCTTGATAAACAATTAATGTTTCTATGGTAGATTGTAATTTGTGGTTACTATACTTTCGTTAATATCCATTCATAATTATCAAACGCTCTCGCATCGACATTCAGGCGGCACTGGTCATTATAAACTGATATTATAGAGGCAATTCAACTTATCAATCTATTTTGTAACATAGAAACTACAAATACAAACAAAGTAAGAAATACAAGGCTTTAAAGACATTAAAAAAGAAAATCGCATAAGTCAAAAGGGAAAATCAATTAAACATTGATTCATTATTAACATTTTACCTTAATATTTCAAATCAGTCACAGGAAAAACATAGTCTTAATGAATTTGAACAAATGTAATTTTATATGCCAAAATGCAATTGATAAAGCTTAAGCAAATGTCATCCCTGGACAACTTAGTTTACCTATAAGCATGATTTCTTTTAGTTCAGATGGCCATAATTTTAGTATTTTCAATCCAACAAATATGAAAGATTGGCTAGTTTGCTTGTTTGTTTTTAATCTGTTTATGACAATTAAATTAGGGTCTTGGCGCCTTTAAATCCTTAGTCTTGTCACTCCCCAACTATGGCAAGCAGTGAAACCTTTAACAAATTTCTTACTATTCTACTTATTTTAGCAATAACAATAATGTTGCCAAGATCTAGATTTGAAACCGTCTCAAGCAATCGATCATAACCGATTCACTTTCATAATGATTGATACGACGCTCTCTAACTATTAATTGTTTTAATGGCGACGATGAGATTGATTAAAGTAGGCCACATGCCCTCTGTAAAAAGGGATTTTTGTGAGGGGGCTGGGGGAGCAAAGGGGGACATGTGAAGTAGCCTGGGCATTTTAAAATAGTAAACAGGGTTTGGGTAGTTTGAGTATTGGCAAATTATTAGCGAGCAAGTAAGGTTATATTGGGGATGAATATATATATATATATACACACACACACACATATATATATATATATTGCATATGTATATATATATAACTTTACATATGTATATATATATATATATATATATATATATATATATATATATATATATATATATATATATATATATATATATATATATATATATATATATATATATATATATATGTGTGTGTGTGTGTATATATATATATATATTCATCCCCAATATAACCTTACTTGCTCGCTAATAATTTGCCAATACTCAATTTTTTTTAAATCTACGATTTTATTTCTACGGCATTTACTAAACTATTTGTGATTATATATATATATATATATATATATATATATTTATATATAATATACTTTAGATTTTGTATGAATCATGGATTACATTACATTGGATGTGCTTTAGTGTAATCAATTCGCTCAAAAGCGATCAAAGCGATGGATTTCTACATGTACAAAAATAATCAGGATAATTGCTGTAAACGATTTTGCGTTTATAAAACGATTGTCTAATTAAGTGTATGCAGATGCTCTTTTTGGTAATTTTTTTTACGGCTTTAGAGTAAAAATTGACTATTTAAGCCGTAAGTGAAGATGTACTTTGATCATTTAAACAAAGAAGAAACACCTTTTTTTTTACAGTGTAACGCAAAAAATAAATTATGAAAGATAATGAAAATTGATAACAATTTATTTGAATGATAAAATGCAATGAGAAAATATGAACGAAAAAAAAATCGCTAAAATGGAAGCATAAATTATAGTGAATATATAATGGACTGGTAAAACACTCGATGTTAATTCCAACAGTTGCACTTTTATAACCTCGCTGTTACTATGGTGACGTTGTTGTTAAAGGCGCCTCATTAAGGTCTGTATACCGTTGCTAGGTATACTCTTGTCGTCGATGGACAAGATGTATTTGTCATTTAATGTCGCATGGCATAAGTGCTGGTTGATAACAAAATACCTTATCGCACGAACTATTTTTTTCTAAATGCACTTTCTCAAGAACCGCCATTGCAAAGTCTATTTCTGTGACCCTCCCTCCCCTCTCTCTCTCGGTTTTCTTCTTTCCCACTCTCTCTCTTTCTTCCCCACTCTCCCTTTCTTTCTTGCCCACTCTCCCTTTCTTTCTTGCCCCTCTCTTCCATTCTTCCTCTCACCCGCTCCCCTTCCCCAGTGGTGTACAGATGGGGTGGGTCTTGCCCCCGGAAAAAAAAAATTCACGACCAAGAAAAAAAGAGGAAAGGAAAGAAAAGGAAAGGGTGAAATATCGAAATATATCATAAAATTTGATTTCAGCAGTAAAAATGTCGAAATTTTTGCTCGCGCGCAACTTTGTATATATTTTGCCCAAAACGCCCCTTAAAATTTTTGGCTCAATACGCCACCACACTTCCTTGCCCCTCTCTTTCTTTGTCTCTAATCTTTAAAGCAGAAAACATGTTAGTGTATATAATACTTTAGGTGCCTTTGATTGTTAACTTTCATTCTTTGAAGTAGCCTACTCTCTTAGTTTATATTTTCTTTCTTTCATATAAGAGGATACGAGGTCTGCACTTATGAACTACCTTGGGGCAATGGAAGAACTGAGTGGGGGGGGGGGCTTCGAGAGTCATACAACCCAGATACCGCCTAGTTTGACCCGAATTAAAATAGTGCAACCACACTGAAGATACAACAGAAACTATATCAAACAAATAGCTGTTTTAAAAGTCGCTAACAGTGTTATCAAATTGCTAAATGTTTTGAGAATGAAACAGGTAAGGGTATTAAAAATGTTGACAATCCCTAAGTAAGTATAAGCTGCTATTTGGAAAGAAAGGGTGAAGGGGGGGGGGGTGTGGGTGAGATGGGGGGAGAGATTGGAGACAGAAAGAAGATATGAAAATATGAGAAAACATGACCCAAAAATATCAAAAAGGGATATAGAATAATATATGAGGGGAAAAGCGGAAGGTGTGTTCTAGCTTTTACAATTTTTATTGTCGAAGGTATTCGTTATGGCTAAACTGACTCTATGACAGTAACCCTTAAACTATTTTTAGCTTTTTTTCCACAACTAGGTCAAAATGTGTAGCTATACTGGCATGACTTATATCTAAATCATGTCTGAATGTGTGGCTATACAAACATGACTTATATCTAAATCGTATTTCATATTTGCCTAGATTTCAAGAGTGTGTTGCCAATTTCTGTTGCAGCTCCCCTGCTTAACCTTATTATTGTGCATACTTTGTTGTATTATAATTACAGATGTATCTGGTTAAAAGCTGCTCACGCTTTCTTTTATTTACAAACAAAATTTACCCCCCCCCCCTTATCAATCCGACCCTGCGTCACCTCAACCTATGAATATACTTTCTTAATTATTTCATTAACACTTACTGGGATTCATTCATTTATTCCCTTTTTTTTCTTATCGTAAGCATATCCCTAAACAAACGACTACAACTAAAGACCCTTGGTTGTGACAACCTTTCTTATAGTCGGTCATTAACACTAATAATTGCAAAGAAACCCAGTTACCTGTCCTGTCCGCGGCTGTTATCTGAAATATGCATGTATCAAGGAACACTGGCATTGGCAAGCTGGGCGAATATGATCGTTTGATTTGAGGCCAGTGTCAATATGATACGTCAGCTTACCCGGTCACGTGCTCGTGATAGTTAGCCAATCAACAAGGCTTGGATTGTCATCCCTTTGTCTCTGCCTGTAGAAAAATGATCATATAACAGGGTCATAATTTGACACACAGAGTAATGGCAAATGGATCAATAGTCCTTTTTTAGGTAGAGGTAGGACGTTGGTGTAACCATACCATCATATTTCATTGTTTCAAAGTTTCTAGTTAGAAAGGCATAATTTGAGTTGTTGAAATCTGCGTCATTATCATGTAACTTTGTTTAAAGTTGAAAGTAGCTGTATCAATTAGTGGTAGACCAGAGCCCCGTCTTACAAAGAGTTACGATTGATCCGATCAATCTCAAGTATATGGAAATCCATCGATGTCATTAGTAAATTTGCAGAATGTCCTTTAAAAAACAAAGAGAATCAAACTGAATTTTTAAGAAAACTGTGAATGTATGAATATACGTCATACCTATAGAAATGTTTTTTGAACAAACATGTTTTTTAGATGTTGATGTTGCTGGCTTTCCATAGTTGTGGTTGATTGGATCAATCGTAACTTTTTGTAAGACGGGACCCTGTACGCTGTAATAAAGAATACTAGTAGTAAGGATGCATGTAGGATGTACTTATTCAATATTATTTTGGTATTAGATTTCTTTGATGTTGAATAGCAGACATTTGGAACATTGCTTCCTTAATTTTCAAAATAGTTTATTGATATTCATCTGCAGTGATCGCGGTATGGTCTGGATGAACCCTGGCCTAAATGATTGTTTGAATGCTTCAAATTTGTATCAAAGTATAAGAAAATCAACATCCATTTAGTTTTTGTTGCTCACTTTTCATTGTCATTGGTATCATTACATATAAAACATACACCATTACATAAAACAAAAACTTGAAGCTTTGCATACTGATATCTTAATTGTTAATTTCCCTTTTCCTCTTTCGTGATCTTTCGTAATCATTCTGGTCAGGACAAACTGCATTAGACGATTTGAAATCACGGAGGTGAACATGAAAAATGTGTGCTCTATCAATCCATTAAACTAAGCGAACTAATCTACAAATAAAAACGGCGCTAATAGCATTGATGAGTCATGAAAGAGACCACACTCCTATCTCTTGACGTAAATTGAACGTCATTTCGAAACAATGGGACACTTTCCTGGCGCGATATTTCACAAGAACAGGTGTTAACGAACATTGAGTTAACGTCTGTTCACGACATGACATAGGAGACCAAATAGCAACTGATAACCTAAGTGAATGATTTTATCATTTCTATTCAAATACATTGTATTCTATAATAATTCCTTACATCGTGTCTCAATCGAAAGTTATAAACCATCCTTATTGACTTGACTTTCATGAAAGACGGATTGCGGTGACATATCTTATCATAATAATAATTAACAAAAATAAAATTGTGTAGTCTTTAATTTCTGAACGTGAATTTTTTCCACTATCATAACTGCATATTCCAGCACTATTTCTTTATTAGAAAAAAAACAGGTACCGGATTAGAAAAAAAAACTAATCGTTATAATAATAGAAAATGGATAGCTTGTCCCACCCAAGGTTTTTCCTTTATTATACATATAATACATTATATATATATATATATATATATGTATATATATATATGTATATATATATATATATATATGTATATATATATTTCGCAATTGTCTCGTAGGATAAAGCAATGGATGGAAAAGATGTCGCCATTATTATTTAGTTAGATATCAGAGTGTGTGAGAGAGAAAGAAGTATTCCGAGTGAGATCACTATAATAATGAGAAGACATTGTATCAAGGGTTCCAAAGTAACTTCACGAACATGCCAATAAGTGGCTTTTTAAGCATCAAAAGTGTCTCACACTGTTAGATTAAGTGTAATTATTGTATCTTTTAACACGATCATTACCCCGTTCTGTCGCTTCTTCCGCCCTGTGGTTAACATTGTGTGGGTGTAGGAGCGAAATCTTAAGGGGCTGATTACCTCTAAAGTACAAGGATTTTGTCTTGTCTCCGACTCCAGTATTTTGCTCATGATGTTTAGCAGACAGTTATTTGATAGGGATCAACTAGAAGTCTCCATGCCGTGTCGCCGGGGGCCATCACAGAACGAGTTCCGGCGAAAACCTCGACGCCATCTCGGCGACGGAGCCTTATACTCCAACTAAATATGTTTCGGGTCGTATAGCCCGCGTCTATTATCTTCCACATGTCTTTTTTTTCACCGGCATGTTTCAAGAGCGCCAAAATGCAATCAATTCTCCCCTTGACCCATCCTTTGACTGTTTAGCGGAAAATTAATCTCTGCAGATATAGGAAACCAAGCTGAAACATAAATGGAGATGATTTATTTTACGTTCCAGGTTTCGTTTGTTGTTAGCGCCTCAATTTTGTAAGGGCGTTAAACTTGAGGGCAAACTCGACGCCTGCTCAATTTCATCACTTCGTCTGTCAGACTAATTATTGTTTTATTGAGGTTGAATGCGTTAATCATTTCACTATAAGCATTGCGTGACATGACAAGTTTGCAAAACATACTTTCTTCACAAATATTTGAGTCTACATATTACTTTTTGTCCAAAAGAAATAAAAATGCACGATGTCTCAACTAAATCTACATCTACTGACGATATGGGGATATCTCGAAGATGAGTAGTCTTCATTTTAAGTGAAAGGGGTAACATAATAGTTACACAAATAATCATGACCGAACCATATCATATCAATACTATTTATTTTCCTTTATTTATTTATTAATCTAAATATATTCATATATTTATTTATTTATTCCTTTTCTTCCTCATTTCATCTTTTAAATCTCTTCCTTTTTTCATCACTTAGAAACTCCTTTACCTGGGGGTGCGGACGCCCTTTCCAGAAGCCTTGTATTTCGACACGATACCAAATGATGACCTCCTCCCCGATCCTCAGTTCTTCATCTTGCCCCTAGACAAGCAATGATAACTTAAGTGGCCACACTTATCACCTACTAGCTATTATGGTCATTGGTTGTTCATTGCAATCAAATTTTTTTATTACCCTCGGTAAGACTTTTGAAATCCACCCGACTGAAGTATCCCTGGAGTCGTATAATGATGGAGACATCTCCGAGCGATCCTAAGAATGGACACAAACACCACCTGAAGCTACAAATCAAAAGTGCACATGACCGGACATAATCTATCTTCTTTTCCTTACTGTGCTATCATTTTCAAGAGGTTTAATTCACCGTTCACGACCTCTATTTTACTGAAATAAATATCTCATTGTGTACAATTCATAATCATTAGAACTGCTATTTTAATTTCCCATACTTTAAGGACCGCTATTCATACAAAAGAAAAGTGGGTCATTGTTTGGAATATGGGTCTAATGTCATTATTACAGAGTTAAGCAATCAAACAATAATTGAAGATGAGTGTGCATGTATTACATGAGCATGAATGAATGGGGTTTTTCATCAATGTCGATTTCATTGGAAGTATTATCATTGTAGAAATATAATAATCTAATTGTAGTATAATGATTATGATGAAGATTAAAGCAGTTACTATTGTCAGAACAATAAATTCTAATTGGAAGATTAGAAAACTCTGGTTACGTTCGGAGATCGTATATGGTAAGAGCAGGCTATAATAATTCTTAAAGAAACTGTGATAATGGGAACTGCATGAATAACGTACGGCATCTATAAACGACACTTGATACTTATTTCTGATGGAATATCAAAAGCCGAAAGGGGGAAAACTGATGGCGATTTCATTATCGTTTTATGACCCAATGATTGCTATTAAGATAAATTATCTACGTAAGCATGTACATTCCCGTCATTGTGACGTACCCTGATATGTCATTGTACTTTGATGGCAATAAAATACCTTACCAATATATGGTATCTTTGAGGAAATTGTTTTGCAGCATGAACATCTTATTCCTTAAAAGAAGACATAATAATTAATTTCAGGCCCCCTTAAGATCTCGAACGATCGCGACGAAAATTTGGTAAAATTTGAAAAGGTAAAGAATGACACAATCTACGCCATTGCATAGGTAAATTGTACAAAATTCATACATTTTTTAATATGAAGTAATTATGCTAAATTATTTATGAAATCACACTTTTTTGCTTTAATTCACTAAATAAAGCTCCTATAAACCAATTTCTTTTTTTATTTTTTTGTGGCATTCCCAATAATTACAAAAAAATTCCGCTACCAAAATCAATTTCTTATATATTTTATTGTTTTTTAAGTATCTTATGTATTTCCTTGTTTTATCATCTTTTTATTTCTATTTTTTGGGCAAACTTTGTCTGGGACATTATTAAAGTCAAGAATAGCATCAAATCAAATGACTTTTGTCAATAAAAGTGAGAAAAATCACTCATTTACGAATTTTAGATGAAACAGATTTTGTATTTAGTTTGTACGTGATATATAATTATGTTTTTGAGCAATTTGGTCTGACTTGCACTTACACTTTTTTGGCAGGTGTTTTTGCATTTATTGATAATTCAATACATAAATCACAGTAAACATAATGCGTATAAACAAAAACAAAAATAAATGATAGACTTACAAATTTTGACAATTACATAATAAAATAATAATTTACATAGATATACATGTAAGCAATAAGAAATAAAACATAAATACAGTGACACGTGCGGACGTGCCCGCCACAAAATTGAAAATCGGTCTCAAAAGTTGCGCGAGACTTGAGGTAAAAGTCAGCGAGCGGCGCGGTCAAAAAATTTCGTGCAGCGGATATATCGCGAAAAATGTCGAGGGGGGGGGGGAGGGTGACAAGGCCACCCGGTAAGTTAGGGTTGAGGACCAAATGTACCTAAAAATCAGTGGTAAATAAAATGGGAGAATGCATGTTTTATACAAAAACACGCAAACGAGCGTCTTTATGAAATTAATGAAGCGGTAATGTGCATCCTTTACCAAAATATGATAATGATGATGATGATGATAATAATAATAATAATAATTATGATAATAAAAATAATAATAATAAGAAGAAGAAGAAGAAGGAGAAGAAGAAGAAGAATAGATATGACTTGTACCGCGCCAAATGCACTCTCTGGAATGCTCAAGGCATTGAACAAAAATGTTTTAGGTGATCTTTTTTAAGTTTCAGAAGTTAAACATGTTTTAGAGTCTACAGTAAGGCTGTTCCATAACCGACAGGGCGAGTTGATAAAATCTTTCCCCCACAGATTTTGGAAACTTTGGGTGATGGAACAGCACTTGAAACGAACAGCCTCTCATTATTATACTCTTCTTCTATTTTTCTTCCTACTCCTTTTTTCCTACCTCAATTCTCCCTTTCATTTCACTGCTTGAATACTCTAAGGGGGTTGCCGTCCCTGCCTCGTTTAGCGCCACCCCATCTTGTCATGCCTGTAAATATCCTTTATTGTTATTTTGATGGAATCTCAGCATCCATATTTTACAATATTGTTTCCCCACATTTTAGTAGCATTTCGCAATACACACTCAGCTCTTTGAAAATATATAGGACAAAGGTGATATGACTATATTAAGGTGCTGACTTACATTTAACTTACTCGCAAATATGTGTTTGGAATTGGTATAGACAGGTTGTACTACATGGAACGATTTGTTAATGTTTATAAATATTCCGGAAATCGGCAAGGCATAAGCAGGGTAACACCACTAAGCACGTCACGTCTCCATCCAGGGACTTCAGAGAGATCAACTTCCTGTCAACCAACGGTCACGTGACATGCTACGTAGTAGCTTTCGAATAGCAGGAGGGTGATATCATAATGATATCATGCTTTATTAATATAGTTTGCTACACCCACCCATCTCAAGATCATGTCAACACCATATGAAGTTGAAACGCCTCTACGTTTCTGCCCCCCCCCCCCCTCTTCCTCTCACAGCCAAGCATGTACTAGTATGCATTTCTGTCTCTCTCTGCATGCCCCCTGTCCGTCGCTATGTATCTTTCTCACTGTTCATCTGTCTCTTTTTCCCGGTCATCTTCACCCCACCCTTCATCCTAGCCCATCCATCAAACTTAACAAAAAATGATGTTACGTATTAAGGAAATGAGTCACTGTTCTTATTAGGAAGCACATTGCATTTTCAAGTATTGTTAATTGTTCCACTTATGAAATTAAATTTATAATGGGAACAATAATAGAGCTGAAAATTCAAAACAAACACTTGAAAACATTAAAGTGCAAAACGAGAGTCCCGTAATAATAGTTTATGTTAGTTGCTTTGACAACTCAATGACAAGACATTATAGAAATTAGTGATATTGTCTTAAGATTGGTAATCATCATTAGACCTATGTTTCACTATTGCATGAAAGCTTCTTTTAAATTTTGGGTGAGTATTATGATGATATCGATGTTCATCTGAAATGATTACTCCTTTATAGAAAGTTATTATAGAATCTGCATAATGTCACATCGTCTAGATAATTTAAAATATAATTAAAACTGTTAATTCATTTTCCATTTTCATATGATATGAAAATTTATTATGACGTGACAATGGCTGATCTACAGGGGATTTAGGGACGACGCCCCTACCCATTTCTCTTATAACTTTCATAAGGAAAGAAACGATATTTCAAAAAGAGGTGAACATTTGAGAGAATAGAAAATGAAAGTGTGGTTTAAGTATTCAAATTTTCTCTTTCTTCAATGTTTTTCTTTTCGTTTATATCAAAGCAGTGTCTCTTTTCTTTTCATGATTCCCTTTTTCATACAAATACATTGATTTTCTTTTTTCTTATTAAAGAGATCTGACAAATGAAAAATAATTGAAATTATCTTAAAAAAAAATAGAAATTACAGTCAATTCGAGAATGGATGGGGTAATTGAATTGAACAATTCCCCCGTCAACGGTGCTGTGTAAGAAAAGAATGAATGCAAGTAATATATTAATTATTAATAATGAAGGGAGACGGTTAGCTGCCCCAAATTGAAATATGTTTAACTGTTTAGTTCAGTTGTCACTCTGTTTCAATTATTTTCACACTTTTCACACAGAGAAATGATTTTCCGGAGTTTTCCAGACCTGTGTAAGATTGCAACCTGGAAACCACCGATCGTTTCGCTCGCTCACATTAATTGTTCAAAGGGTTTCATTCTCCTTATTAATGCGGGCCTACCCGAGCTCTAGTTCCCTCATTAACCCTAACCAAAATATTGATAGTTTGGCTCGTACATGAATTTAAAAATGAATTATATACCTCTTTAGTCTGGATGGATGATTTGTGTTATTGGTAACAAAGAACCATACTACCAAGGTTTAACTGATCGCATTCGTAAGTACGGAAGTATCTTGGGAACAACAACAGGAAAAGAAACCAAGCGACACAGGGGTAACCAAGCCACAATACAACACACAGGATGTGTCACAACAATAACGAGAAAAGATAACTTACTGCAAGAAAGGTAGTTACACCTACTTCTGAAAGGTCTCAGAGCAAGGGAGTGATACTAACTATAACGAAAGGTCGCCTGACTCGTTAGAAGGAAATAAAAATGATTTTATGTTAAAGGAAAAGAGGGGGAGAAAGAGATGGGGAAGGAGAACACAAGTGCAGGAGAAAGGGAGGAGGCTTTAGGATGATTAACAGCTACTTAATGATATAAGAACGTGACATTAAGTCCGTTTAATCGTAATCATGCTTGCGTATGAGTTACGACAAATATAAAAAATCTGAAATAATGGACACACCAGTGTTGCATTCGATTATGAACTAAGATTGATGATTCATTGACATAGAGAACGATGAACGTGATGCAGACATCCTTGAATGAAGACTATCATTTGTTATGACGCGAGGGTCTCACATCAACATCACCAATAGTGCAATGACCTCGTGACAAACGAGCAAGCAGAACTAAAGGTCATGTACAAGTCAACACGATGTCGAGGTTATTATTGTGTGTCATGACAAAAATATAAACCAAGAACGAATTGTTGAATTAACGGATTACAAGGCGAAAATTTTCCTGAAATCCTCGGAAAATTACCCTCTATCAATTTACTTCTCCATTGGCTCGCATCTTCTTAAAGAGCTAGTCGCCTATTAATGTCAATGTTGACACAAGAATGCATGTGATGAATAACAAAGTACTTTGAACTCTACATTCACTAAACTCGCTTGTGTAATATGGTGAATTGAAGTTGTCAAGAGTTGTTCGCTTAAGTGTTCGAGAGCTGCTTTATGTTGTCTGCTGTGTTTTGTTTTAATTCTACCCCCGAACACCAAGACAAGCATCTCTTACTTGCTCCATCAAGAATTAATACGTTTTGACACTCTGACCTGAAAAGTGATATTTCGAGAACTTTATGGAATAGAGCAAAATAATAGGTACCTGACAAATAAAATCTTGCGAGCGCGCAGCGCGAGCAGAAAATGTTAATATTCAGCCCATAAAACATACATTTTTACAAAACACTTTTTAAAAATCAATTTGTAAAAAAAAAAAAAAAGAAAGTTCGTTTCCGAGCTGAAATGTGTTGCTGAAATATTGACTTCAAAATTTGGTATTTTTAGCAAAATATGTAAATCACCTAAAAGGCAATGCGAGCGCGAAGCGCGAGCGACAATTTTATAAAGTGCCATTAAATATTTTTGTTTTAAAGTCTTCCCCTCATCTTATTTTATTCACTCGTTTTTTTATGTTTCCCCTTCCTTTTTCTCCCCTCTTTTCCCTTCTTTTTCTCTTTTTCTTTCTTTCCCCCTTTTTTCTTTTTTTGCTCCGCCAATAGGGGGGGGGGGGGGGCTCGACCCCGCCTATGTATTATATATAAATCATGTTTAACCCCTTTTCCTTTCTGTTCTTTTTCCCCTTTCCCTATTTTCTTGTTCTTTGATTTTTTTTGGGGGGTGAGGTGGGGTGGGCAGAGTTCCCTATTTGTACGCCAGTGACTTTATACAACAGGTTATCATTGTCACATCACAAGCTATAAATAATTCCATTTCAACTTTATACAAAAATAATTCTCCCTATAATACACCGGCATTATCACATTTCTCATTGTCTTTTTTCCAAGTTGAACAATGATACATCAGTTGACAAGAAGAAGGCAATATAGAAAACGTTTGAGAGAAAAATAAATTAAAATATAGTTTGTGACTAGAATTAGATTTTGAAAGAAAGGGAGAGCGAAAAGAGGGGGTGTGGGGGAAAGGATTATAAACTCATCTTTGATGCCTGAGATAACGCGATGTAACTTTGTCATGTTCGTGTCTGCAATCGTGACAGCACAAGGTCACTCGATCTCCTTGTCATATACCGTGACTGGGCGTGATCGCACTATTCATCACCATATGATGACGGTCATATCAAACACAATCCAATCAATTATTAACACAATTAGAAATCGCTATTAATTTGTCCCATGTTGCCTTTACTGGTACGTGCGCCTTTCGTATGTATGCTAAAGGTCAGTGATTGATTGCTTTTCATATGGTTGATAAATATTTATTTGATTAGAATTGAAATGCATGTGGTAAATATTGCCATCTCTTTACATGCTTATGTCATAATAATCATGAGTGTTAATATTACGGAACGATTCCCTTAACTATGATGGAGAAGAAAATATACATAATACATAGCCGACGATACAATACTAAATACATGTAGAAGATTTCATATATTGTTTCATTATTGTAATTGACTGAAATGTATCAATTCAGTCAACATGTGAAATATCTTCATTGGTATGCAGGGGTGCAATTTCATGTTATAGAGTGGCGAACTGGCTTTGGTGCATACATTAAACATGTTAAAACCAATATTCTTGACGTCATCATACTTGCCTGACATACAGATAAGATTGAAATGTAAAACATGATGCAATTCGGGTTCCTTTTTCAAAATGCGATGGGGGGGGGGTAGTACTAGAAACATGCCTTAATTCGTCAATACATGAATATATTTTTTGTATCAAAACCACGTAGGGCGTACCGATTTTTATTAAATAAAATAGATGTACAGGATAGTTATGTTTGAAATGGAAAAGGTTTAAGTGCATTGTCGTCCAAGATATGAGGGCGCTATTGCAAAATGACCATCAGAGCTGGAGGATATTTGTCAGTATATTCGATTCGAGTTTAAGTTTTGCATTGTTCTTTTATTTGTTCAAAATAAAATAGTACATTTTGTCATTTGAACAAGCCCAATAAAGTTCGAAGGTGAACACATATATTTTATTGAAATTGTATTATGCAGTGCATTAATAGATTATGATTAATTATGATGATCTAATTGCCTATGGAAAAAAAAAAAAAACTAAAGACAAACTATTATGAGTAGCACAGCATTTACCGCCGCGTTTCTTTTTTTCATGCAGAGAGCATAAAATCCTAAAAGCTGAGTACCAGATAGTCCTTTCGCTCCAATCTCTATTATTTCTCGCATATGGCGCATATTTCAATCGCGTGTTATCCTCTGCTTTGACAAGTTTCAATAAATCATAGTTATTGAAGTTGTAAATTAATTATATTAAAGCAATTTTTTAAATATATATTTCGTTTTAAGTAGATTACAATTTGCTGACCCGAGAATGTATGGGGATTAGAAATCCTTTAATATTTGGTGCACCTTTTGGGCAGGGCCAAATGAATTATAACATTTATGAAGTGAATTTTCTTTGCCTTTGATTCGGTTGAAGTCAAAATTCGGGGTAATGAGAATATGATACCATAAGGCAATGATAATAAACATATCAACGCCTATAGAACTCACTTCTACTCGTGTTGTTGGAGCACATCTGTTGATGGGTAGTTCGAAAGTTTACATTAATAAAGTTGGTGTATTGATCTGTTCAAAAATAATGTCGCAGAATGCTATAGGTACCATTAGAAAAGATGGAAATATGCAGAATATCACATTATACTTTTCAAAAAAATTAATTTTAATTTGACATTAATTGATAAATGATACATTAAAATCTTAAAAGATGCAGAGCAGTCACTTCTTAAAAAAACTGAATAAAAAAAACCACACGAGCAAAAACCAAAGGGCAACAACTCGACTCAAAATACAAGAAAGGATAATAGTTTACATAATCAGCATAGGAGCTGGCTACCTGAAACTTATTTAGAGTCTATTACGTTTGTCATCTCAATATTGTTCAATTAGAAAGTCCCTTGGCGTGATTATATTAGCGAGCGATAATGGTACCCCGAACGTGGAAATGATGAAGTGATGCCGTCTGCAATGTCAGAAGGTGTTTTCTTTCCCACGAGGATTAATAGACAGTGTATCAGAACGAGGGGGTGAGGGGGGGGGGGGTAGATATTAATTTACCTTTCATTAGCTTCCTTGATTAGTCGCCAACCACAGATCACTTGTTTAAGTTTGGAATGACTGGTTAATTACATCACGGGGTGTCATCTAATGAATTCAGTTAGAGTGAAATATCAACAATTGTGGCGTAACACAATACAGGGGGGAAAAGGTAAGATAAAAGCATAAGAGTCATCTGATGGGGGAGCAGAATGCCCACTGACATATTTTAGATTACTTTCTTTTGCTTTTTTAATTTTGTTTGCCCCTATATACTGACAAGGTTTGCCATGTTCGCTAAGAGTGATACATAAAGAGAATAATTTTGTTGGAATCTGTAAAAAATTCACCTGATCTTCAGACTTATTGTTTAATCGATTAACAAAGGTATTTCTAAAATGATTCATGTAAATGCGTAGCAATGTACAAACTTATTTATTAATATTAATCTGGCTCTATTTTATTCTCATTCACTATTAAAGAAGGATCATACATTCCAAAGAATTTCTATTCATCGTAAATGACTATTCTGATAAAGAATGATTAATACAACCTGCAATACACAACTCATTGACCATGATAGTCTCACGGGGAATGTTATATGAATCGTTTAGGCCATCCTCAAGGAAATGAAAGCGATTATTCACCTTCAAATGTATCAGGTTTTATTCCTTTCTTAATGACTTAAGACCTTGATCGTCGTTAATATATTTCATCACGTTCACCTTGCTAAATCTAAAATGTTGTCCTTTGTACAAACTATAGTGAAATGCGTAATAACAGGCATTTACAAAGGTTATGAAATAATATTCAACTCGATTACAGCTTTCAGCTGTAGTACTAGTAATCGCGATCAGTATTCATCTGTAGGTCTATTCATATTTTGGTGAGAATTCCTTCGAATATAAAATTTAAATCATATACATGCAGCATACATAATGAAATATCCAGTGAGTGGTGATAGTGATGACGATGAATATATTAACGATAACGAGGTTGAGTAAAGATACATGTAGATCGGAAGAAGTTCGATAAATGAAAATGAAGAACAATATAAATAAGTAGTCAAGTATTAAATAACAGTTCCCTGAACCCTTAATACAATGCGAATGAATTTTTGGTCAAGGTGACTTTATTCCTACCTATGCTTTTGGCCAACATGTAAGAACCGATAGCAGGCCAACATGTAAGAACCGATAGCAAATACCTAATTCATTGACTTCATTAAGCCCATTCGCGTTAACTCCCTCTTGAATGAGCGCATTTTGTTCTTTAAACAAAAGGAGAAAGAAAAGAAAATCATCATTTTCAAAATATATGAATTTATTTCGTCGAGTACCCGATGTGAAGTCTATAAACATAAAATGAGAATCCTTTTATTACCCTCTAAACGGAGACATATTTGGCTATCGATCCTTCCTACTAACCTTTAGACCCCTTGCTTACCCCCCAACCTTCTCACTAACAAACGCGACTGGTTGTCTCGAAAATTCGCCTGGTTGAATTCGATTTTTCTTGTCAATACCAAACTTCTTCGACGACAGTTTTCTTCCCATCCTTTCACCGCCACTCTCTATTTCATTTAAGTGACCGAAAAAGCGTATTTCGTTTAAATCCCACCATTATTTTATTTTTTTTTGTGGGGGGGGGGGGGGGGGGGTTATGAAAAGGCATTATGAATACTAAGTTAACGCCATGGAAAACTGGTCGGGAATCGTATATTCTAGTTCCACTTATAAACGTCGAAATCGATGTTATTTTGTGAACTCTAATAAACTTCACCTGCTCCATGCATCCATTCAATCCCTATTCGAATCAATGGCGCCTCTACTAAAAGAAGAAGAGATCTCATTGGTCGTAATAAAGGTATCACGTGACCAAGTACTCGCCATAACTGAAAACATAATTTGGTCTCGATGCGAGGATGTAATCGTATCATGCAAAACGATTCAGACTGGCCGACTGTAGTCGGATGTGGAACACAGACTTTAATGATAGTGATGTCCCTGTCAACCATCTAAGAAGAAGAAGAATAGTCCAGGATAGAAGAGGCATAACCTTGTTTTTTTTTATATATACAATACTTTTCGATGGTTTCTTGTCAATTCGAGGGTGCTGATTCCGAATCTGAATGATGCCACTCGTGTAACCTTGAGCATTTCCCGCAAATTGGCAAAATCCAATATGGCCGCCAAAATATGCAAATTACCCATGAAAATCCTAAAATTGTCCACACATTGGCTATGAAATGCATGAAATTGTGTGGCAGGAGTGAAATACTCTCTGAAAAAATAACTTTTGACAAAATATTTATTTTCCTGATATTCAAAATGGCCGCCAAAAGCCCTTGTATACTTTATTATGTACAATATGAATAGGGAAAACTAATTTTCACAAAAATTAGTACTAAAGTGCAAAAAATCGCGATGTATGAACGAAGTAATATATGCAAATCATCATTACTAACGAGATATATCATTTAGTATATCATATATGGGAACATTTCTGTATTTTGATATCTAAAATAGCCGCCACTGGCCCAAACAGTATTGCGTACAATGGCAATGGGGGCCAAAAAATTCACAAGAGTGATCACTAAAATACATATTATTAAGATTAAACGAGTTGAATACTGACTAAAAACATAATTGTTAACGAAATTTATTATTAATATGCCATGTATGTGATGAATGTTATATATTGTGATATTCAAAATGGCTGCCAAAGGCCCTAAAAAGTATTATGCACAATGAGAAAGAGGAGCACAGAAATCACAAGAGAGAGCACTAAAATGCATATATATGTGATAAATTAATGGGATACTGTCTAAAAACATATTTTCTAATGAAATATATCATTCAGGTTTCAAGTTTGTGTTAAATACTGTATTTTGACTTTCAAAATGGCCGCCATAGACATTAACAGTATTATGTACAATGCAAAGTGGGAAACCAATATTCACAGGAGTGAGCACCATAAATGCACGTAATAGTGATCAATGAGTAAAATTTTGTCTGAAAGCATAATTTCTATTAAGATATATCATTTATTCTGCCAGTTAGTTGTTATATACTGTTATTGGAAAGTCAAAATGGCCGCTACAGGCCCTTACATGGTATTATGCACAATATGAAAGGGAACAAATTATTTCAACAGACTTTGGATTTGCTTGGCCAAATGGTGATGTTTGTGTGAAATATTGTCTGAAAACATGATTTATAACAAAATATATCATATCTTATGTAATTTAGGTGATAAAAACTGTATTTCAACATTCAATATGCCTGCCATATGCCCATTTTGTGAACATCGTTTATCTCCACTCAAATTGTATATTATACGATAAGGGCCTATGATGGCCATTTTCAATTTAAAAATGCAGCATTTATCAACTTAATTACACATTATATGATATATCTCGGTAGAAACCATGGTTTTAGACAATATTTCACCCTTTCACAATTCACAATTCACAATTATATGCAATATTTAGAGTCAAGCAAAGCCAAATTCTGTCAAAGTTATATGTCCCATGTTACAATGTACACAGGACCTATGGTGGCAGCCATTTTGGATTTCAAAGTACAGCATTTATTACCTCCACGACCAATATGTGATGTATTTAGTTAGAAATCAGGTTTAAGACAATATTTTTACTCATATATCACAGTTATATGCATTTTATGATTCTCACTCTTGTTAGAATTAGTTTGTCCATTCGCATTGGACACGATAAATATAGGGCCTATGGCTGGCGGCCATTTTGAATGTCAAAATACAGCATTTATCACATAAATGGCATATTAATGGCAATGATGGCAATGATTTTTTTAGTCAGCATTCCACTCGTTTTATCTTAATAATATGCATTTTAATGCTCACTCTTGTCATTTTTTTTTCAGTTGGCCCCGGCCATTGCCATTGTACATCCTCTTTGGGCCAGTGGCGGCTATTTTAGATATAAAAATACAGCGATATCCCAATATAACATAACAAATGATATATCTCGGTAGTAATGATGATTTGCATATATTACTTCGTTCATACATCACGATTTTTTGCGGTTTAGTGCTAATTTTTTGTGAAAATTAATTTTCCCTATTCATATTGTACATAATAGAGTATACAATGGCCTATGGCGGCCATTTTGAATATCAGGAAAATAAATATTTTGTGAAAAATTATTTTTTCAGAGAGTATTTTACTCCTGCCACACGATTTCATGCATTTCATAGCCAATGTGCGGACAATTTTAGGATTTTCATGGGTAATTTGCATATTTTGGCGGCCATATTGGATTTTGCCAATTTGCAGAAAATGCTCAAGGTTACACGAGTGGCATCATCCAGATTCGTAATCAGCACCCTCGAATTGACAAGAAACCATTAAAAAATATTGTATATATAAAAAAACAAGGTTTGGTCAAGTTTCTATGGGGCCTATCCTGGACTAGAAGTAAAGAAGAAGTCACCAAAACACTCTTTAAATATGTTGGGCAACATATTGTCCACACAACAATGGTTAAAACTTTATCAAATTCTTGGTAGTTTTAAACCAATAATGTGTGTCCTTTGGGTGAAAATTACACAGTATTGGTTGGCAACTACCCAGAGTTGGATAAATTTTTTAAACAAATTGTTGTGTGGACAGTACGCTGCCCAACATAAGAGTAAACAGTTAAGACGGAGACTTGGGTAAAGAGAAACAACGACGATTTAACATCCATCTGCAGCAATTGTATTGACATTCATTTAATTTAGTTACAAGTGCGATTCATACATGTCTCCCTCTCATCTCTTCCTCCTCTTTAAGAAACATAACCCTGCGACGATAGTCGTTGAAAGCTAACTTATCTCAATAGCTCTTCATGCACTCTCCACTACAAAAAGGTCATGTTTGTGATCTCTCTTGCAAGGTAAAGAATGAGAGTGGGTATCGGGGCCAAGACAAAGTGCCTTCTGGCGCGGCAACAAGATGATCCGAATCTATGAGAGATTCTTATATTAACTCATGAATATACAACGACGAACGACATATCAACGAGGAAGAGTACTTTGAATGAAAATCAGACTTTGATGAGTCCTATCCTCCCACGTGTAATAGCTGCATTTTTTATTCTACATTTTAAAAACCAAAATTAAGAAAGAACCAACTTAGTTTATTTTACTAAATCTTCACGATTAGAGTATGTGCATTAGTAATTTTACATTTATAAAGACAAAATACACTTAACAGGCTGACAGGCTTGTAATTTTCCGACTCTTAAACTTATTGATATTTTGAGATTCTTTCACCCTTGCTATACTGGTGAAAGATAAGAAACAATAATAAAAAAAGTACAAAACACTTGCATTTTCCCGATGAACACAACTACGAAATATGGATTATTATAACAAGGTAATACGACGCCCTAAAACATACACCTACTTCACTTTCACAGGAAATCACACTTGAGGAAAAATTGGAATGACTTCCGTATGTATATACAGCAAAAACCACAGAAATAACATAACAGAGAGATAGAGAGATAGAGAGAGAGAGGGAGAGAGAGAGAGAGAGGGTGGAGTGGGGGGGGGGGGGGGAGGGGGAGGGAGAAGTGGGTGCACATATTATTTCTCAAAGCAGGCGAAATCAGAGCAAAGTATATATAGATGCGAAAGAAAGTTTATAGGCGCCCTTTCTTCATGCAACGTAGGATAGGACAAAGAAAAGATGATATTCACCTAATCAGGCGAGCAAAACGTCTGCATTTTCTATCATCACGAGTAGAGTCGGGGATAGATCTTCACTCGGAGTAGAGGAACATGACAAGTTATTAGATCTATACAATACGACATCTAAAAGACGGTGTGATCTATGAACAAGGGAGAAAATTTGTTATGAATAAAATAAAGGGAAATCACAATGGATAGTATTCCATAACTATCAGGAATTAATAACTTATCATGCAACCCGTTTTCATTCCTTAACACTTCCATAATACACAACTGACCTTCCAATGTATATCTTATAAAAAGATGAAAATGTCAATGTTTGGACCATTTTGATCCATATTGGAGAAACCTTAAAAGTTCATATTTTGCTTCATTTTTCTCAATTAAATATTCCTCCTTTTCCTTCTTTGTGTTTATTGAGTCATATAAATTTTGGAACAGACTATGTGGTATTATTTATTTAGTTAATGAAGACATGCAGACGAATTACACAAGCATGTTGGGCCGGGCCCCCTTTTAGCTGCAAAATGAATACGTGCTCAAGCAAATAAATGCCCGACGCTACGAAGCAACGTTATTAAACATGTTTACATAAAAGGAAGGAATGAATTACAAGGTTGTTTTTAAAGATTTGCTGACTAAAATTATTTAAATAAAAGAAAATTAGGAAATTAAATATTAAAATAATGTTGAAGTATTCGAAATTCACTTTTAGGCTTATCATAATAGTACCCTCACCAGAGTCTGTAAAAGGTTGCCGAAATGACAAGAAAAATTATTCGCGGATTCTGAATCACTGATCTAACACTGATCTACCAAAGATATTTAATCTAGATGTGAATTACGATACTGTGAAGAAAAACACCATTTTCAAAATATTCCATATTTTATTTAAAGTGAATGTGTCTTGTAAGTTGATTAGAATATCACTCATTATAATGAATGCAAATTATCAATATTTGAAAAATATATTAAACTGTAATATTTGTTGTTATATTGTCTATTGTAATTACTTCTACTAGAAGTATAATAATAATAATAAAATGGTGATGATAATAATAATAATAATAACACTAAAAATAATCATAATAATAATAATTAAAGTAATAGTAATAATACTAATAATAGCTATGATAATAATAATAATAAATGCATTAATAGAGATAATAATAATGATAATGAGAATCACATTTCATTTTTTCTTGTACAGTGACCCCGAGAATCAGATTATTGGAAGATATGTTTATATTTCAATAATCATGAAGTGAATAGTCGGCTCATAATAATAGAATAACAATTATAAAAATTAGAAATAATTCAGCCATCCTATAGTTGTTCCCCAGGTCATGAGTATCTTTAAAAAAACTTTAGGAAATATCAGAAATGTTTCATTTGCTATTAAAGAAAATAACATATTTTCCCGGATCATAAAAATGCAACTTAAACATTCATTCAGTATAAAAGAAAGTGGCCTATATAAAGTTAACATTCGTAACATAAATAATGATGACGCCCATGACATCAGGCATCTGTACTCGAATTTGAAAATACAAGATTTTAAGGAGGGTACCATACAGGTTCTACGGGTGTCTTTACCACACGACCACGTGCATATATAAGTAGTGTAGTAAAAATCAAAACATATACCCTGGATACCAAGGGTCCACTATCCAATCAATAAATACACCAGGTACGTTAATCAGGGCCAATGGGACATCTCATAAGAATATTGCAGTATTTAATTTGCTGAAGAGTATGGCGTTAAAAACCCCGTTGGACAGCTTCTTGTCTTAATTTTCAGACCCAATTTTAAACCGTATTATGGCGTGCCTGAAAATAAATCGTAATAAAATATAATTAAAATATATAACATGATGTTTTGAGGTGTTTTTTTTTTAATGATGCAAGCTCTATGTAATCCATTGTTCCTTTATGAATCAGTGTATTATGGGTAAATCCCACCTTACACTAATATGGTACGATATTAATTTCAACTCGCCACTCTCCTTCCAGGCTTTAAGTGTTTAGGCCTTTCTCCGGGCCTTCCTAGAAAATGGATGAGAAAATTAATTTAGTTTGCTCAGCATTGTGTCTACCATACACAATGACTGGTGAAAATACCTCCACTTGGATTAGACATTGAATGAATGTCGGAAGACCCGACTGAATCCAACGTCAGGGTAAATTACAAAGCGCTTTGATGTTACGTTATCGTCCAAGTCACAAACAAAAAATCAACCGATGGAGCAAGTTATCATGGGTGGATTTTGGTTTCTGTTTTCTTTCAAAGATATTGTAAGAATAACATCGCATCACCGGTACATAAACACTACAAATACTATTACATAAACAATAAACAATAATACTTCCAATCACATTAAATATTTTGAAATTTGTCTTTTTTTTCATGCACGGCCCAAAACGGCAGAATGGCTAATTTCAGTACGAAATAGAAGAGGGGCATCATGCTACATTGCAGCTGGGAAAGATAGTTGGTTAATGATTTGAACAATGTTGGTGAAAATAAGAGGTCTTACCCCTAGACCTTAAAGACTAGGGGCCAATGGCACGATGTGCAAAGACCTGTTAAGAATCGATTGGCAGAAAGCGCCAGTGCGCGCCTCGCACGTAAAGAGGGCATCGTCAAATGACGTCACACGAAGAAGAACTTCGTCAACGCTAACCTTTTAATTACGTTTTTCTTATTCCCTTTAGACCTTGTATATGGTTCCTAGTACCTTGATCCGCTCGATACTGATTTTGTTTGGATAGATAATTGGGTCCCTGGTAAAATAATCTTAAAGGATTCCCCTCTTTTCTTTTCTTCTTCTATGTGATGAAGATGGGAGGGGTTTATATATAACCCTAGGGATGACCAGTGAAGGGAGAGGAGAGGGAGGGGCGATGTTATCAAAACAAACCTTGTAAATTTAGTTTAATTTAGATTGCAAAATTAATTTTGGAAAGAGAATCATACCGAAAAAGAACCACCAAAAGTCTTCCCTTTCAGTCTGGTTTAGACTGATTAATCACTGACGCATAACAAAATATTCATTTTTTTCTATTATTTCTATATTTTAAGTCATATAACAAGAGATGAAATATATTTGCTAGTAATGCGTTTCTTTCATTTTATTTGAATCCATATCCCTGACGTTAAATCCTGAAATGAATCATAATTAAAGCGGTTTAATCTGCGATCATTAACCGAACAGAGATATATATTTTAGAGGACTAAAACTAAGACTATTTCTTTAATTCTCGTAGCCATAGTAGATAGTGAAATAGCAAAGAATTTTTGTTTGTTTGTTTGTTTGATTACCAATATATATTTTAAAAAAAATCATCATACTGTAGTATGATACAATGGCATTGAACATGTTGAAAGGATCACCCTGGTCAGCTGAGCCATTATAGCACAACTCTTCTGCCAAGAGGTCCAATTACAAATTAAACAAATTAGATAACAATTTCATATCACATAAATTCATTATATATATATATGTATATATATATATATATATATATATATATATATATATATATATATATATATATATATATATATATATATATATATACACAGCATTTATGAAAGCTAACTGCTGGAAAAATATATGAACAGAATCACGTTCAAAATAATTTTCTTTAAAAAAGAGTTGTCCAGATGTGGCTCTCACTTTGTGACGTCAGAAAGGCTACCCTGGGAAATGATATACTAGGTATACGTTCAGCGATGCGTGCAGTGATACGATTACGACGTTCAAGGATTGCGATGACCTTCTTCACGACGTCAATATCTACTGATTCGAGTTTGTAGGTTAGGAAGGGTACATTGTGTGAGGGAATGTCTGTCTGTCTGTGCGTGTGTGTGAGAGGATGCGTGTGTGGGGTCTGTTTAAGTTTTTATCAGTATCATTATTTGATATATGATATAACTGAATGTTAACGATGCCACTGTATGCCGACAGTAAATCTGTTGGGAGCAGTTTTCTGTAGCATGCCATAATCTTTAAGTGGTGTCCCTGCAAACGAAATAAAGAGAAACATCGTCATTTCCCTGTTTAATGCACTTAAAAGCAATCGTTCACAGCGACTATGTTCATGACTGATACTCTATGAAAAAAAGGTGGAAAGATCATTCAGAACAACACGGTACTTGAAAGACAATCAAAACGATGGCGTCTGAAATGTTTTGAAGTTGTACATACCCTACATACGACGAATCCGAGGCCATGGCAGACGACAGGCCGGGTAATCGAATTTCTATGACCGAAAATAATTATGTGAAAGACGTGAAATGATCAGTCAGTGTAAGCTCCTGTCCCTTCATCGTCTCGTTTTGTCTCCTTGAGAGCGCGCCTCACCGACCAGCTCCTACGATCGAAGAGAAAAAGACGAGGAGTGGACCTATTAAACTAAAATATATTTGTTTCATGAATATTTCCCGCCAAAGTCGACCCCTGGAAAGCTCAAGAAGGCAGATGCAGTAAATTGATCGGAAGAATTGGGCGACAATTTGGCGAATTTAGCTCTAAAAGTTTTGCCGGTCAAAGTCGAGAGTGCAAGGATAGGGTTTGAATGAAAAATAAAAAATACGATTTTTCTCCCCCCCCCCCTCCTTCACCTCACCGAGGTGCCTGATGACCATTTATCAATGTCCGTTAGCTCTTATTGTTTTGAGCATGAAATTGGCGTCCGACTCTCGGTCGCTTTCCATGTCGGTGTCTCCAATCCCGCCCTCTTAATATCGACTATGACGTAGAGTACTTGTTACCTACATTCAGTAAAAGAACTCTTTCCTCAAGTATCGCTAAGGTCTATCTCAGTTTGCATCGGTGTACAAAATGACACTGGCAAAGATACAGCTATGGAAACAAAGAAGTTTTAGTTTCACTATACCAGTTCAATTAGATATGTGGAAAGGGAAATGAAAATTCATGAAGAAATAATAGGATCGTTGTTTTATTGCGATGAAATAATGTCCAACATCTAAACTCATGTTTTTGAAAGGCATTTTTTTCAGAGACAAAGAGATCCCACACCCATAAATAACACTTCCAACATCTTCATAACTTCTGACGTCAATCGTTCTAATATGTGAATGTACTAATTTAACTCATTTTGCAAGTAGGGGAGTGATAATTTTCTGTCTGGGGGGGGGGTGCCCTTAGTGCGCCGCCTTAAAATATTGCAGGGCCAATACACTGTACTTCTACACGCCTCTGCTCTGTTTTGATTTATTTTGTAAATTTAATTATATATATTTGAGACATTTACCTGAATTTTCTATTAATGGTAATAGACAGTCTCTTCAAGGGTTTTCTAAGGGCAAATGGATCCAAATGAAAAGGATCTTGGCATTTTTTCTGTAGTTTCTTTTCAAAAGGTATGAATCAACTTAGGAATTACAATTAAAAAGAAGAAGAAAGAGAAACAAAAAACACACCGAAATTTAAAGAGGAATAGAGAAAGCCTATATTTTGATTGAGTGATTTTGAGTGAGTCAACTCGAAATAATTTGACTCTGATTTCAAACTCAATTTTACTCTGGCTGAGTTTGTAAATAAAGAGGCTTTAATAGGAGGTAATGATAATTTGTGAACAAATTTTCGGCATTACTCCTATGTCTTTAAGATCGCATGCTCGATCTGTAATGAAAATCATGAGTCCAGATGAGTTTGTCTGTTGATGCGTCGCCAATCCCATTTAAATCATTAAAAAAAATCTGCGTAATTTTAAATCGCTATAAAGAATTCTGAATCATAATTGGCATTGCAAACGTAGGATACTGCAAGAACGAACAAAGGAAATGGAATAATGAATAAACAAACAATAGAGAGAAAATACATTAAAAGAAAGCATTAGTAGAGGTATAGTTCAATAACGATGATAAGAAATACGAGATTTAAAGAAAAAAGATAATCAAGCATAATACTATATCACCATTCACCCCTTCAAACAGGGGAGTGGTCATAAAGCCATCCATTCATCACCAAAACTGATACAGGTCAATATATTCTATGATATGATTCATACACCTGAAAGTTAGTTCTTTGTTCAAAATCGACAGCAACCCTGATTTAAAAGATAAAAAACAACTGCCGTGATTTCGAAGATTTGTTTTCTACGGCAAGGGATGAATCATAATTTTTATTTCCAAAGGGTTATAATTTTGGAGTTGCTCCTGCATACAGTAAATATTAACACAATGCACAAGTTAATACACACACATTTGCTGTATTCATGGTAATTAATGTCAAGTTCGAATCGAAATATATTGACTTTTATCAAAATTATAGACCCTTTTATTCGGCACCACTTTCTTAAATTTAATTTTAAAAATGAATAATATATAAAGTAACAACTCAAAATGAATTGGTGAAAACAACAAAAATGTGTGTTTTAACTTATTAACTTATGAAAGAGAAGCAAAGTATACCGAACTCAGCGAACATTAAACAAATTCATTGAATGATATAAAAAATAATTCAACAAGTGTAGAATTCGTGGTTGAACTGAAAAGACCGCATGTTTTTCAAAATAATCAACGAATTAGCCGCATGAAGATGACGTCATCATCTTTTTTGTTTCAGGAGGCCTATCATTTTAGAGGGTAAATGTGTCACGTTCGTGTCGATCATATTTCAATGGGGGGTAAACGGAAACAATCAAAATCAAAAGCATAATTCCAGGCGGAGTAAACGAAGTAACCTCGGGGCACACAGATGCAAAGCCCTGAAATGAACTATTTCTTTAAAAAGAAAAGACGGCGAAAAAAAATTAATAGGATATTGCAGTGGGATGTCGGGGTTGAAATAAAGGTGAGAGAGAGGTATAGGCTGCGTTTATGCGACCTCAAGCCAGAATCATGATTTGAATCATGATTTGAATCATGATTTGAATCATGATTCAAAACACAAACATGAATCACGATGTCACAGAATCAGCGTTTAGACGACCTTCATTACAATGCTGTTTCTCCTCAGATTCGGGCCAATCCAGTGCGCATCACTAGTGCGCAGTTTGACAAAGGAAGTTTTTCGCACGTGTTTCGGCTCTCGAAAAATCTTTTGCTTCCAGAATTCAGTCTATACCTAATTTTGTTTACTTCTATAGGGTCCATATGCTTCTATTCATCTTGTTAGTTTATCCAAAATGGTGTTCGGAAGTGAATTCCAATTTAATATTAACACTCTATACTCAACAACAACTGAGATCATTGTCTGTCCAGTTAATTCATTCACTAGAACTTGAAGTTGAAGACATGACCAAAAAATGAAAAGTAGTGGACGATGCGATGACCAACACAGAACTTGCAACATGACAAGAAATGCATGCAGAGTAACCATGTACATACAATGAGCATATAGAGAGCCTTGAGCTTGGCAAGAGTCAAACCAAAAGTAGCCCGACACAGTGAGGTCATATAATCATGATTCAAATCACGATATCGTTTATTCGAACATTTTCATACGTGATTCTGTAGAAACGTCTTTCCAAACGCCCCTTTTTTCGTAGTTCATGTTTGTGATTCTAATCATGATTATATTCAATTTCGACTAAACGCAATCGTGATTCTGCAGAATCGTGATTTGAATCATGATTCAGATCATGATTCTAGGGTGAAAAAGTGGCGGATAAACGCACCCATAGATATAGAGGGGGGTTGAGAGAGAGAGAGAGAGAGAGAGAGAGGGGGAGAGATAAAGAGGGGAAGAAGGGGAAAGAAATATGGAAGCATATGTCATTTACTCATGAAATAGTATAAAGCGATAATAAAGAGAAGCCGATACCCTTTCGACCGTGGTCGGAATTAGGCTATTGGCAACATTACGTCATATCAAAATGTCTTTGTTCATTAAGTGGTTCAGAATATCGAATTACAAGTCAGTCACTCGCACATTGTAATTACATTAAAAGAAACTGTGATTATCACACGTAAAGAATGGCTTATTAAATCAAGAAAATGAGAACAATATGTATATATATATATATATATATATATATATATATATAAATGTGTAAAGTTATACATGTACATTTCTTTACAATATATATATATATATATATATATATTTATACACACACACGCACAAAATAATTTCACATCAATAAGAAAGTATAGAACAAAAAATATACTGCCAACTGTTACATAAATCACAATACTGAAGGAAATATGTTTTTATCAAATGATTGTTTAAAGATATCAACCTATTTGAACAATTTATGTGAATACCGCATCATAGCTATTGTTAATGTTATCAAGAATTCTGGAATCCAAGTAATTAAAAATGAGAGCTAAGCGAACAGATGATACAAAATAATATCTTCGACCATTAAACATCGTTTGAAATTATTGAGATAATTAACTCACACTCACAGATTTTAACCACGATTGGAGTTGAACCTCAGTAGTAAAGTAAATAATGTTCATAAGCACGGAAGAGTTTATTTTGTAAAAAAAATCATTTTATTATTCGAGTTGGTAGGTTCCAGTTACTGAGTAACTTCACTATGGGAGGGCCAATAATCTTAATTCAAATCATGACCCCCGATGTATCTCAAAACAGACAAATAAATAATTTAGATTTCCAAAGAGTACTTTCACTTGATACCGGTCCATGAAGCTTTAATACCAATATTACTCATGATAATATTTTTTTTTCCAGACCCTATATGGCATGAGTTTGTGATCAGGATCTTGGAATCGATATCTCGAGGCGTTAATACTGCTGTTCGGTGAACCCTCACACACCGATCCAGGTATTCCCATTTCATCCTAATTAATGGGCCATTGGGCAGTGTTGTCTTCAAGGTATACTCCAATTAAATAAATGGAACAATAATATTGCTTTATTCTCGAATGCAAGCGGTTTGAACCTGAAAGATTGTTTATAATGAATCATACAATTTATCTGGTTGTTTAATATCATACCCTTTGTAAATATACACGCTTGATAATGGCTTCCATTTTATATAACCACTCTTTATAACTTAAATGTATATATATGCCATTATTTATCTTTGCTGGAAAGAATACATTGCCACACAGTGTGATCACAGTGTGTTCACAGTGTGGACTATGTGAAAATATTATTCACACTGTTAAAACGCTCAAATTCAACAGTGTGAACATATTTACACACTGTGGACACCTCGACAGTGTGGCTAATCATACCGTGTTCATATGGTCGAATACATGAATATGTGAAATTGTAATTAATTTAGGTGTGAAGGGGATTTCATGTTGTGTTCCACACTGTGGGACACTCTGTTCTTTCCAGTAGGGATCCCCATTATTGAAAACAAAATCTTTGGCAATTTATTATCTCATTGCTACTTAGTGTTAGAAAAAAAATTATATACATTACCTTTGTGTCACCCATTGTTCCTTTCCTCTTTTATACAGCTTCTAGCTTCAATTATAATCCGATTTACATTTTAGACCCCCGCTATTTTCTTTACCCATCCCACCATCCCACCTCTCTGTCTCTCTCTCTCTCTTTCTTCCTATCTTTCCCTACCTCTTTCTCTCATCTCTCGTTGTACAACATTATATTATCAGAGGAAAACAATTAACCTGCTACCAAATCACGTGTAAAAAGAGACGGAAAGAGAGAGGGTGGGGAAAGGAAGAAAAAGTGCTTAGGATTTCCCATCAGTACAATCACGTCTTGGTCTACCCCCATACACACGCTATATCCTTGTTACTAAATGACTCTGAACAACTGTTAATTTATTACCAGCTATAATTTCGTGTAGGACAAAATAAAATATGACAATCGTCACTCTTCAGTCGTTTGAGGAAATACTTCCAAAAACTATATTAAGATGATACATATGAATTCCACATTAAACATTGTAAAGACTACTTTTGAATTTACAATTTCGATATAAAGAGTGAAGAAAATAGCCAAGATTCTATCATTCACGGTGCATTGTCATTCTGCATAAACTGCCAAATTATGTCAAGGTCTATATAGATGGCGTCCACTGGCCTTGTAACGAACGCTTCTGGTCAGTTAGCTGTCTCCATGGATGATCTACAGAGTTGATAAAGCGTGAACTGTGATGAAGGATGATGATCTGGAGTAGATATAGACAGAGTGAGGGGTAGAGGAGGTAGGAGATTAAGGGAGGCAATGAAAAAGGCACAAAGAGTTAAGGAAAAACGCAGTATAGAGTCATGGGGGTGAAAGAGAAGTGAAGGGAGGAAAGAGAGAAAGATAAATAATAGATAGATAGACAGACAGACAAACAGACAGATATATATATAGATAGATATATAGATGGATAAGTAGATAGATAGATAGATAGATAGATAGATAGATAGATAGATAGATAGATAGATAGATAGATAGATAGATAGGGTAGGCCTATTTTATGACGGAGCTATCATATTTTGTTATACAATGGAACCCATATCAATTTTCATGCACATCTTAAACAAGGAATTGCTGGCTCAAAATGCAAAAGCAAAACTTGCCAATATTGGGATGGCCAGGAAGATGCGTTTCCTCGCAACAAGTGAGATGTACACAAACAAGTTGTATTGCGCAATCGCATTGCATGTCGTCCACCAATGATTTGGCCTTGCTCGACCTAGATTCCACTCTCTATCAGAAATTTATCAGAATATAGAATTTATTATGTTTTGTCTTCTTCCAAGGTCCAGACTTTTTCGGTGAATTGCGGAATATTGGATTACGGAGCCCGCCAGGTGACACGAGTTGAAAAAAAAAATCTTCATGGATTATTGCGTTCGTCTCTTTCGTCACGTGATATGCGCATATCACGTGATGTAAGAGACGAAATAATATTGCGAGGGAACGAAATAATATTGCGAGGGAACGCAATATTATTGCGAGGGAACGCAATGATATTGCGAGGGAACGAAATAATATTGCGGGGGAACGCAATATTATTGCGAGGTAACGAAATAATCCATGAAGATTTTTTTCCACTCACGTCACCTGGCGGGCACCGTATTCTATGTTAGCGGATCTAGAAATTTCCTAGGAGTCGAAGTTTTGATGTCTGAGTGATGAGAGGAAAGAAGAGGTCATCACAAACAAAGAGAGGGATGTGAGCGAGTGTCAAAAACTGATTTGAAAAAGATAAAAAAATCGACAGTTTTATGTATTTTTTTCATTTAATATAGAGAAATTGTGTTGATGCATGTTGTTAGACCTATTATGGTGTGGGATACAGTATTGGCATAGATATACTAAAACACCTGTCTTTCCATCTATATATCAAGGTTATATGATTATGATTATTGTCTCAATTGCAACACAATAATATAAAAATAGAAACCTAAGAACGTCCATCATGAAAATAGGTTGATTGGCAACGCTCCTGAATCGTTTAGGTGCTAGGTATAATGATATCACCCTTTAACAGGGTGTGGACCACAGCATCAGAATCGATCGTCCTACTTATTTCCAGCGAAAATGCGACAGGTATTACGATTCTATTCAGTCATCTCTCAATAATCTGCAATTGATTCTCGACCTTGATATGAAGAAACAAGGGGATACCGATTGTCAGTTATTGCCGATTGAGACAGAGCGATACCAGATGTGATTTTGTTGTCTGCGAAACAAACACGGGAAGAAATTGATTCATGTCGGGTCAGCAGTCGTTCAACCTTGAGATAGCAAGTGATATTGTAAAGTGGTGTAAATCAAACCAATCACAATCATTACCCGTCATCTACTTACTCATCACGTGCTCAATAAACGATCTGGAAGTGAATTGAAAGACAGGTATCTACCAAGATAAGTGCATGGAGAAAAGCCAATACCTTTCTTTTCTTAGGGAATAATATCCTGTTTTATATAGCGCAAAAATATCAATAAGAATATAATAATAATAATAACAAAAATAAAGAAAATTAACTGGAAGCTATTAAGGTTTATGTACGATCTGACAGAAGATATTCGATAATATAGTGAAGTTTACTACTCTTAAAATAATGTTCACTGTTAACCAGAATATTCAGTTTCTCGATACCAGTGTGTTCCAATCTACTGAAGATGTATAATTATAAAACCTCTCATTTTGCATATAGGAATAGCTATCATTCAAACAAAGTAGTGTATCAAAATCATTGAAAAATAATTGTCCACATTTTGTCTTGTAAATATCATATTGCATGTAAATTTCTATAACTAATTTTATTTTATTATATGAAAAAAAGACTTTATCATAATGAGAGGGTAAACTGAATTTCGTGTTTTTTAAGCTTATAAACAATAAAACAAAAGGAACAAATGGTGATAACAAAGGGGGTTTTGGGTCATTTCTGATCTTTTTCGGATAAAGTTGGTGGAATTTTACTGAAGTGTCTTACCATAATGTTGATGTTGTTGTCTAGGTCACTGCTATAACAAATAAAGCAATTTATACTCTATGTCCTTGGTCAATGGATGATCACATACGATGATAGATATACCTGCAGGTGTAGAATTGAGAAACAATCGATTTATTGCATGTTTCAAGGAGGCTTTTATTTTTAATGAATCCTCAACCTACTTTACATGGATTGATATGGGTGATTATAAGTCTTACTCATTCATGATTTTCGTGATCAAACATTTGTGAATGCTTCGAGTATCAATAAGTCTTTACGTTTGCACTGTTTTGACATTGTCATGATTGTCGAGTAATGTATCCCTTGGCTACTACATACATGTGACTTTGAAATTTTAATGTGTGCAACTATCGCAAGGGGGCGATATATCATTTTGATTTCATGGAAGCATGCAGACACATAAACAAATCCATACCGAGCTCGAAAAATGCTTTGATTTTCCGAATAATTATTTTGACTAGATAAGAATAATTCTCGATATGTTATATACAATAAGAACGAACTAGGAACTTAAACAAGCAAAAATAATTGTGTTGTATTTCTTAGAAAACAGAAGTAAGTGAAACGTAGTTAACTATAATCAATAAACTGACAAAGTTCATGCACGTGTTCAGTTCTCGGAAATATCAATAGTGACGTTGTTGAATTTCCAAAGTCATGAAATATCACACGATTAAACAGGGTAGGAAGAAAGAAACTATCAAACCGTTACAATGTCAAACATCTGGTGTTTAAAAAGTGCTGAAATCGCGCTACTTAACTTGTGAGTTTTACTTTGATCGAACATCGCAAAACGCAAAATAAAATTAATTAGCATTGAACAGCAGCTATTCTATTTTTCAACCAAAGATCCTTGATTTATAAATTTCTGTTCTGATTTATTTTCCTGTTCAGCAGAATCCATTCCTAGCACGTTGTGAATCTATTCAATTCGTTAAATCCTTTAGAAACTATTAAACTCACAACAAGCTGCAATAATTCCAGTTTGGGGTAGTGTCAAGTTTTTGATGACTTGGATGGGGGGGGGGGGTGACCCGATCGTAAAAGTTTAATTAAAAAAAAACATTCCTAGAACAGTTTATTTTGATACCCGTTATGCTTCTCGTTATCATTATTTTTCTCAAACCTTGCATCTTCTAGGTTCAAATAAAATGATATTCTATAACATGTTGAAAATGACTGATGCTTGCTCTAACAAGAGTCGTCGTCTGCCAGAAAATAATTCGCCTTTGCAACTGTATAACAAATACAGTTGCAAAGGCATACATACTTGCATATGTATTGGCAGAACCATATCGCCATGAAGATATAAAGCAAAAACAAATATGAAGCAAAACAACAATCATGTAAATTTGTAGTTAAATTGAAATGTACGGTACATTATTGTGGTATTAATTCACATAAGAAACCTTCCTCCTGGTCGATATCGCTATCTCATCTCAATCGATAGCAATTGGCGCCAACTCATGCCTAACAAGCAAACAATGGATTTACAGTCATGTTTGCATACAAACGTTACCAACTCAACATTATATAAACTTGGTGTTCTGTACTTAGTTGTCTGCAATTTAAGCTCAGTATATCATTAAACGATAACCATTTGCGTGACTGCAATATTTATACAGGAAAAGCATTTGGCAGCAGGTGGTGGTAGGGATGAGGGGGGGGGGGTGTCTGATGTCAGAATCTCGTTGGCGTCAGTTATTAAACTTGCCTGTTTATTTTACCTAAAATTCATAATAGAAAAACGTCACTGCATACGTGACGCCACTTTTATTTCTTATTGAGATCTTTACTGTGGTATCAGCTATTAAGCTCATTGAGAAGTGTGTAAACTGTAGAAATTAACAACTCAATAATTTTACTGATGTAATTTCGGGGACTGTGATATGCTCTTGGCCTATGCTAGATTATTCATGCTCTAAATTGCTATAATTATGTTCATTCTATTGTGTAAATTTTTAACAGTATTTTCTATATTTGAAGAGCTCAATTGCAAAAGGGGTCGGATCCAATAAGGGGTTAGATCCATTTCAGTTTGCTTGCAAAAGGGATTAGATCCACAATGGTAATTTTTTGAGAAAAAAAATATTAAGAAAAGAATTGAAGACAGATTTCTTTTATAACCAATTTTATGTTCACACGGCAACTTAGTACATAATGACAATTTAGTTTCTCATCACAAGAACATTGCAATATGGGAGAATAAAAAACATGATTCTTCTCGGATTGGTCCAAAGTGGATCTAACCTCTTTTGCAACCAAACTCTTTATTTGTTTGATAAATTTCTATTGTATTTGATGTTTAATTGACATTATGAAAATAAATTAATTGAATTGAATAGAAATCAATTCTATAAAACAACATCAGCAACAAGCTACTGTTGTGTTCTCTGCTTAAAGCTATTATATTATTTTGGTATTATCGAAATAGGAGAGAAGCCGAGGCTATAATTATGGTATATTTTTGTTCTAAAGGTCGACATGAATTCACTTTGTAGGATCACGGAAAGATATTGTTTTCTCTAAGAAAGCTATACTCAACAACCTAAATGACAAATCATGAAGATCGCGACCTTTCCTAACAGGAAATACCATGTCGCCATGACTCCTTCCAAATGAAATGGACTGCTAGGCCTCTTCTACAATGTCACTTCATCCAATCTCCCTATTCTAAATTCAGAAACAATGTCAAACAAGAGTGAAAATGAGGAAAGCAAAAGAAAAGTTTCCTATCTGCATTAAGCATCTCTATAGAGAGCGTCACGGTTTTTGTAAGACTCGTCGAATATCATGTCGCCAGTCAATTCAAACATCCACTTCAGCTTTGTATACATTCCGCTTTCATTCTCAAATTCTGGGAAATATCTTGTATAGTGATATGGCGGGCTTTAAAGATGCAGCGGTGTGTGAATATGACATTTAAACAGTCACTTTGTAAGTCTTTGTGTGGACTGCATCTGCAAGAACGCAGTTTTCGAGAAAAAAATAAATATATCAATTTAAAAAAATGTTGCTCCACGGCCACCGGAGCGTCTGAGCATGCACTCCCAAATTATTTGTAAATAAGCGTTACCAAGCGAGCAAGACAACCAAATTTCAAGAGAAAAATAATAATTCACAAATTCATGCGCCTTAAAGCCCATTTGCTGTCACTGAGTTGCGATATTTTGAAGGACTGCGCTGGTCCACGAGGACAAAGTATGTGAAAAGAAAAAAATGAAATATAAAAATATGAGAAAATATATAGAAATTAGCAGGTCTTTATACCCGTCGGCATACCACACGCTCCCGCATTTATCATGCTCATCCACTTTGATTTGTGCGGTAAACTTGTTGATCTTTAAAAATAAATGATAATTAATCATATTAATATAATAATAATAATAAGGAGGACTGTATACTATTCATGATCAACTTGTGGAGTTGTGATATCAGTGAAAAAGTCACGAAATGATTGTTTGTTGCCGGTTTAAAAATGAAATAATAATAATAATAATAAAAGAAAATAAAATATCCGGGAAAATAATATCCATTCAGTCACGAATAAAGATTTGTAGATATTTTCATTCTTAAGTAAAACTTTTGTAAAATTTAAGTGGTTAAAGTCTCTCTCTTTCATCGCCCTTTAACCAGAATTTCACTGATGCACAATGTAAAAAAGGGGAGGGTGAAGAAAAAAAAACATAGTCGTGATGTTGTTTCCACCTCTTCTCATCGCGTGCAGACCCCCAACGAGCTCTAAATACTCCAGGGACTATCAAGTTACAACAGTTGACTCGCTTCTACCGTCTAAACCAAGCATTGCTACGTGATTCTTCTCAAGTAGCTCATGTCTCTCCTATATCCCTCCGTTTACTGAGTTAAAAGAAGCAAAGAGAAGAGGAGAGCATCATTTCAAGCCATTTCCATGATTGCTTTAAACTCTCCAAATTAAAAATCGACAAGGAGACTGGCGCCCGTGTAGTTTGTGGTAAACGCACTCTGGAGGCTTCTTTTTTCCCACAAACCAAACATGGATTTCTTCCTTTCCATTACACGCCCGATTTCATTTTCGATAAGACTGAAGACGGTATCTACTGAACTGGGTGAATCGATATCATAATGATGACCAAGAATAATAAACTCTGCATGCGCAGAGCAATATAGACACCTGTGAGCCTTGTGCCTATATTTCTTTATGGATTTTTCAAAAGTAGATTCATTCGTCCAGGAAGTCGGGAATCGGGGGTTGTACATCTGGCGACGATTTGACATGTAGGTGTGAATATGAACTCTCAAAATATTTTTCCATATTATCCTGAAGCTATATGAGTTAACGATAACTTTCAAGAAGGTGGATTCATGATTTCAAGTTAAAATTAATTCTTGCAGGAATAGTGACAATATTATTTGGTCTTTCAAAAAATGATGTGGTTTGATTTGGTTTTATTTTCCTGATATAAAAAAACAGCTTATAAAAAAAATACAAATGCTAATTAAAAGATACGGATTGATCATTCTTCAGAATACTGGTTTGGAAAATTAAAATGAAGAGAAGCAAAGGGGGCATGCAGAGAACACATAAGTTGATTTAGGTGACTGGTGATGATTTCACCGCCCGACTGAACACACTGAAAAAATACTAGTAGATGAAAAGTCTTTATTACCAGAGTCCTGAACATCCAAAGCTCATACCACAACTCATGAGCAATATTGGTGTATAAGTCTGATTAATGGACAATAGTGTTAAACGAATATAATAAATGCATAAATTTGTTTTAAAAAATGAATACAAGCAGAAATACGGCACTGGCGTAAATCCGGTCCGAGCAGTGGGGGTGATAGCAATATATTGACCAGGAAAATTCAAAATGTTGGGGACACCCCCACACCAAGAGCTATGTATATGGGGGTATATAACCGTGTACACTATACTACCATCTTTCAGTTAAAGGCCTATAACGGTTTATTCGATGGTTATATACGGTAATGGATTCGTTGTGATGTAAAGTAATGAGTTATATCAAAATGCGAGCGAGCGAAGCGAGTAAGCAAATTTTCAGTAGTTGGAAAACAGATTGGTGTACAAAAACCTCTTTCAATCGGTGTGCAATTATCACATCACGGTCAATGTATACATAGGTATATAACATACTACTATACCATCTTTCAGTTACAGGCTTATCACGATATTTTCGATTGCTATACAGTGCGTATAAAAAAAGTTTACACTTTGAAAAAGGCCTGGGAATTAAAAAATATACAACATGTGGGTAATTTTTTCACATATATTCTTGGGTTTGGGTCTCATCTATCCAATGAAAGTAAAAGTTTTGACAGAATGGTACACTTGAATGAGCACTGTCCATTTTTGAAAAGCTCCCAGAAATCTGTTTGCGCAGAAATGCTCATTTTCACGCTGTGTCAAGGGGAAAGGGCGAAATCAATCTTACCCTGCGAAACATTTCTCATACATTTTTCTTGCAATTTTAGTCAACTGAAATAAAACGGATACATTCAAGCATTTTGTAAAAATTTTGCCACCCAAATTTAAATTCAACACTTAGTAAGCACAACCTTTACCCTTTTGTGCCAGCTGGATCTGAGGACATATTTGAATCTGAACAAAAGTTTATATCAGACATCTCCAGCGTTTTTATCATTCAAAGTGGGTTACATTTCATTTTTCATTTAATACTTGTTTCTCCACACTTTTCTCAAGCTTGACAATGATTTACAAATTGAAAATTAAGCCTAAGCCATTTCATGTAATCAAAGCTCAGTGTAACGCAAATATCGTCAGGATGGCCTCGGTGTTTGGGGGAGTGGGGTGGGGCGCAATGCACTCTTCGAAGTGTTTTGGGCAAGGAAACCAGTTTAAAAAGGTAAAAGATATCTCCAAATCAATTTTACTAGCTAAATCACACGTGTTCTTTATGATTAAGGTCTACTTTTATTCGCATAACTATTTCAAAGTTCTGCGCAAATCATTTTTCACTAACTTTTCAAAAGTAAGTGGTGCTCACTCAAGCGGAAATATTTTCCGACAGTTATATCGTCATTTGCTCAAATGGATCTGTACCAAGGTGAGAATGTGGAAAAGTCTTCAGGATTTTACAAATGTATCATTTTACAAGATTTTTTCTATTTTTTGTAAACTTTTTTTTGATCGGCACTGTATTTTAACAGATTTTTTTGGATGTAAAGTAATGAATTACACTAGATATAAAATGCGAGCGAGCGAGCAAAGCGGGTGAGCAAATTTTCAATAGTTGGCAGACAGAATGATGACCAAACTCGTCTTTCAAGGGGACTTGGCGAAATGCAGCGAGTGAGCGTAGAAGAACCTTGACATAGTTGCTTTAGGTATTTAAAATGATATGCATATACAGTGGCGTAACTACGGGGGGCATGGGGGGCACGTGCCCCCCCCCCCCACCATCGGCTGGTAAAAAAAAAACGGGGAAAAGGAGAAAAAGAGGGAGAAAGGGAGAGAAAGGTGTAGTGGAAAAGGATAAATTATTGTTCATTATAATGTTATATTATATCATAATTATGTTATGTTATATTACATAAGACATTTTCTTTCATATTAACTTTATGAAACATAATTTGCTCAGGGCCTATGTCTGCATTGTTCTCGGTGCTCGCATTGTCTGTTTTACTAGATATAATAGATCAAATTTTTTTCGGAACACAATAGTTTTCAAGTATATTTGAGAGACCTGACGTTGTCAAATGAAGTCAGTATATACACCAAATATATTTCCTCGCACTCCGAGTCATCATTGTTTTATGTAGTGACATATGATTCTTTTTCATGACTACTTAAAGTGATTGCCCCATTTTATGGTCTTGATATAAAACATTTCCTATCCGTGCTTACATTCGCATTAGTGGATTGGTGAGATATGTCTGCTCTTCATGAATTCCTTAAATCAGTCCTTAAAATGTCCCTTTTTCTGATATGAATATCAAAAAATTTTAGCTCGCGCTTCGCGCTCGCATCATTTGGTTAGTGAAATACGTACGGTGTTAGTAAATTTCTGCAAACAAGCCCTAGAATGCTCCTCTTCAGGTCTGAATTTCCTAAATTTTCTGCTCGCGCTTGCAATATTTGAATAGTGAGATGCGTATGTTAATCATGATTACAATGACTACAAGTGCTTCCTGTGTTTAGATGTAATTCTAACAAAATCAGCAAGCGCTTGGCACTCGCATTAGATGACTATGGTGAGATGTGTATACTCTAAAAGGGGAATCCGAACCCAAATAAAATCTTGCTTTTAAAGGAAAAAGGAAAATCAGACAAATTGAAAGGCGAAAGTTTGAAAAATATTGGACAAACAATAAGAAAGTTATGAATATTTAAAAGTTGTGAATATTGGTAATTACTATACCCATGGAGACTTCGAATTGGCCACAAATGTGATGTCATAGTGATGTAAGGCAAGGACTACTCTTCCATGTACTCCAATACATAAAATGGCTAATATGACATTTTTTCAAAAGTTTTACTTCAAATTATTTTTTTCTTTCATGAGGACGTAAAAAAATATACTACCAAGGCTATATTAAGATTACAGCCCCAGGGGAATGGATACTTAGGAGAAAACCACAAATCACTGTTAATAAAGTACATGGCCTATGTAAAAGATGTCATTGCCCCTTATCATAATTTACTCACCCAGTTGCCAATTTGAAATCTATATTGTCTTAGGGATCTCAATGTTAAAACAGCCATAACTTTCTTATTGCTTGTCCGATTTCTTTCAAAGTTTCACAATTATGTTTTATTTATTTTTCCCCTTTCAAACACAACATATTATGACCAAGGCTGGATTCCCCTTTAATTGATTCATAAAATATAGTCCTTAAAATGTCCCTGTTTGGGGTCAATACATACAAAAATTTCAGCTCGCTCATCGCGCTCGTATTGTTTGTTTAGCGAGACAGGTACGTATCATGATAACAAAAATTTGCTTATAATGTCCCTTTTAGGTCTGAATATAAAATATTTCAGCTCGCGCTTCGCGCTCAAATTATTTGATCAGTGAGATATATCCGTTTAATGGCACCTTAAAATGTCTTTATTAGATCAGTATACCTGGCAACTGAGCGCGCGAAGCACGCTCAGAAGTGACTCAAATTTTTTTCTGGTGCCCACCCCCCGTGACGAGACCCACGGTACGCAACTGTGCATATAATTTTTTTATATTACAGAGGATCATAAGGGTAACTTGAATACTTTTTATGATAAAAGAAATATAAAGAGGAAAATAAGGATTAAACTGTCCAGATCAGTTTTGTTCATTGAAAACTAATTTCTCACTGGTTAAAAATGAGATGAGAATTTAAAAACATTGGGATCATCATTATCGGGACAAAGGGTGCTTTATGATAGGCCATCACAGGCCACAGTATAACTTAAAAAAACAAACTTGAAAATATCACAATGATGCACATTTAAAGGAAATATTTTGAATAATCTTTGAGATTATGTGGAGATGATGCAACATTCAAAATTTTGAGCAAAATTCATATTTAAAATATTCATTACACTTATGGAATTAATGTGATTTAAAGTCTCCTAAAAACGGATGAAATTGTAAAATGTGTGGGAAATATTTATGTCCTAATTTGTTTCCGTGTTTCCTTAAGGGCATTAATTTGGTCAATATCATCAGTAATTTATCGTACATTTAACTTGAAGTAGGCCTAACTATATTTTTCTGTCAATGTACGAATTAGCATCCCCCCGCTTCCACAAAATGATTCTAGGATATAACCCCCCCCCCTCTCATTCAAGCCAGTGTATTCAAAGGATGTTTTGATTGGTTTGTGATCAAGGTTATAAATATATTTAAAATTCGTTAGTATCATACAATAATTCATAAATTGACTTATTGTAATCATATATACTCTCATGATGCAGCGAATATAACGTGATGCAATAAGCTAAATTTGTCTCGCCAAAATGTTGTAAGATTAAATTGAGCTGAGCGATCGCGCGAGAAATTATCAAAATTTTTCATTTTTAGAATGCAAAATTGTGCCAATTTATGCACTGTGCATGCGTTTAAAGATATTGATTGATTGATTGATTGATTGATTGTATTCGTCAAGAATATCACATGAGATTACAATGAAATTGAAGAATACCTTGACAGGATAGCCCATGAAAGCCGAAAGGCTTATTTCCAATGGGGTCCTATAGTTAGTATAAAACATTAAGATATTGTAACATAAAGTATAAACTACAACAAGTACTGGAATATGGTATAAAAAATACAAATCCATCAGTCAAATAATTTGCAAACATCTGAAGCAAACAATAATCTCTCTAATATATGAAACAAGAATATATTTTAACATACCTTACATTATCTACAATACTAGAAACCAACTGAACAAAATATGTGATTTTACTGGTAATACTGTTTTTGAGTTGCTTCCAGTTTTAGGTGCTTCTTTAATGCACTCTTAAATTTAGAAAAAAAATTAACAGCTTTTACTTTAATGAGTTGAAATTTATTTTGTTTGCCGATGATACCAACATTCTTTACTCAACAAAAAATTACTTATCTATAAACAACAATTTAAATGACAAATTAATCAATGTTTCATACTGGTTTAATTGTAACAGATTATCATTGAATGCTGAAAAGTCTAATTTAATCTACTTTCATAATAAACAATTTCAATTTCATACAAATATTTCTAAACAACTAAAGATATCAATGAACGGCAAGATTATTCAGAGAGTCCACTCTGTTAAATTTTTAGGTATTTTTATAAATGAAAACATGTCATGGACTGATCACATTATGTATATTGCAAACAAAGTGTCAAAGGGTGTTGGTATCGTCGGTAAGCTGCGAACAGTATTACCTAAAAATATACTGAGATTGCTTTACAATACATTTATTTTACCATTTTTTACTTACTGTAATGCTGTTTGGGCAAACACTTACAAATCTAAGTTGAAGTCCCTTTTCTTATTAAAAAAGAAAGCTGTTAGAATATGTTCTTTGAATTCATGTTATGCCCATAGTAGGCCTCTGTTCAGATCACTCAAAATTCTTGACATTTATCAGTTGAATAGATATTGCATCTTGATTTTATGTTTCAAACATAAAATTGGGGTTTTACCTCGTTTACTTAATAATATGCTTTCATTAAATATGTCAGTACATAACTATAATACAAGGAATAAAAATAAATATCATTTATGGGCAGCCGAAAAATCCTATCTTTTATTTTCATTCAGTCATAAAGCACCAACAGTTTGGAACGACCTGCCAAGTAATATAACATCAATAAATAATCATAATGCATTTAAAATAAGTATAAAGCAGCATTTAATCAATCTTCAACTTGTGTAGATTTATTTTCCACCTTTTACCTTTGTGTAGGGTTTGTTTGGTTTTTTTTTTTTTTGTTTGTTTGTTCCCCTTTATTGTTTGATCTTGTGTTTTATTGTGGGCAAATAAGTTTCTTATATCTTACTTTGTTAATTATATTTTGTCTAATTCCTTTAAGGGAGGTTATCTAGACAAACTCTATTTTGGGGTTTTTATAATTTCCCTATTTCCTCTGTTGTTTAAAATGTTAACTTATTGTATACATATATATTTTATGTGGATGACTTTTGTAATACATGTACATGAATATGGTTTACATTTGCTCAATTATGTATTTTTATGAATTTTTATATTGTGATTTTTAATTGGAAATAAATGAAATTGAACTGAAAAAAAACTGAAGTGCATTCCAACTTTCAAGATTGGATGCCATTAAAATAAAAAGTGTTCCCTATATGTCATTCACGTTTTGGTAATACAAAATTAAAGTTACTATTTCGAGTTGTGTACCTATGGATATTTGATACACGGGTGAAATTATTTGCTATATAATGATCTAATTTATCCGAATAGAACATTTTATGCACGTGGTGTAACACTAATTGTTGTGATCTGTCATCTACATGAAGTAACCCTGCCTTTTAATTAATCCACGCATTACCAGTAGTATTAATTATTTTGATGACTAAAAAAAATGTTTCTGTCTTGAAAAGTGTGTGTGTGTGTGGAAGGATGATAATACATGTCACCCCCCTCTCCGAAAAGTGTGGGGGAATATATTTATCATCCCATTCCCCCGACCCCGCTCCCTTGTGATTTACACCCGTGAAATACTGGCATTGTTAGGCCTGGCGGTTGGTCTCTCGAGAAGAATTCAGTAATAGAGAACATTCACCGAGGAAAATAATCATGTCGGGCCTAGGGCAACCGGCACTAGCGTACCTAAGGGGGGGGGGGCAGACTGCCCCCCCTGACGAGTCACAACTCATGCAGGGGACGTATCCCTGCCCCCCCTGACGAGTCACAACTGATACAGGGGACGTCCCCCCTCTTTTGAACCGGAATACTTTTTTTTTTTTTTTTGCTTGTCAAATTTTTTTGTGGTAAGAAACCCTTTATTTGTGGTTGAAGACCTTTTTCTTTTTTTTTTTGCTTGTCAAAATCCTCCAAAAAATTTGCCCCCCTTCTGGAAAATCCTAGGTACGCCACTGGCAACCGGAAAACCTCGATCTACATGTAATAACTTCATCCTTGTTGATTAAAGATGTCTATCTTTCGTATTTCATTCACATATTTTCAGTAATTTCTTATTGGCACATAACTTCTTTTTTTTTCTTCTCCCCCTCCTGCTTCTGGCTCCTGCTCCTCCTCCCCTTCCTCCTCCTTTTTCAACCCCAGAGGGCGACACACTGCGAGAGTAGGCTGTCGGGTTCCAACATGGCGTTTACATTTGTCGCTTTTTGCTACTTGCTGGCCATGATATTGGCTGCTGTTTTGATCTTCTTTGCAATATTCCACGTAAGTTTGCTCGAATTGAAATGGTTGAATGTTTCAAAATAAAATTAATGTCAGTTAAAATTAGGTTATGATGTTGGTCGTCCAAAATAGGGCGGTATCGAATATTGTTCGGTCCCGCTTACTTAGTTTCATGTTACTCACTCGCACTAATATACGAGGTTAGTATATTAATTATATACCAACCTCGTAGTCGTACAAGGCCAGGGACCGTGTTTGACCCACTCTAGGCGACACCCCAATACTTACCCGTGTTAATAAACTGGGACTCCACTCACGCGCATTTGGGCAGCCCTAGCTTAGAACTAAGCAATATTATCTAGAAATTGTTAAACTGAAGTCATAAAATATGTTCTATTAAATAAATTGATAATGTTTAATCGGTACTCACCGGTTCTTTTGTTGCATTTTCAGACCATTTCTCACAATTCTTCGTAAATATTTGCGGCAAATTTTGTCGCCATAGACAGCTATACGTCCATCTTTAATAATAAATGGAGTGCCCTTTATGATAGTTGTTAATGCCGCGGAGAAATCGTTAGGCATTTTGGCCTGTGTTCAAGGCGTTCTTTCTGTTTTATTTTTTATATTGAAGATTGTGCATTTGTTGAATAGCGCCGTCTACGTCAGGTATGAGATCGAGTGTATAAATACACTCTTCCAAAATAATTATGATTCCGACCTGGCGCTGTTTAACTTCAATCTCTTTCACCTAAATTAGCGATGAATGCTAGCATTATAAAATATATATTATTAACGTCTGACGAAAAGAATAATCAACCGATCAGCCGACGAGAACGCGAATCACGTGATCTTCATATCAGCTTCGATCGCGAGTCAGAAGTGAAGAGCAACTGCCCAGAAAATCAGGAAAAAGCAGTGAAAATGTAAGTTCCCCTTCATTTCTTTCATTTTTTTGTTGTTGCTAACGATGCATTTACACTATAAAATTATAATTTAAATAAGAGAAAGGAATATAGCTTGTACTTGTGATATAATATAGAAATATCCTGTTCTCAGAGATTTCTAACCAAAAATACTACTGATGTCACCTAGTATGAGGTCCATACATGTAATGTTTGGACCTCATTGGTACTAGGAGTGGTTTGACCCTGGATTTCGAAGTAGTCGGCAAACATCGCTTCATTGCTGAAGTAATATTTGCCGAAACTCCTTCTCGCTACGCACCGGGGCTCTTTCCGGTAAGTAGCAATACATAAAAAAATTATACATAGCCATAGGCCCTATGATTATGAAGTAATTTCATTAAAAAAAGAGCAAATTTCGCTTACCTCGGCCTAGCAAGTGACTTCGTTTGTCTCTTCTACGGAAATACAAGGAAGCCCGTTGGTGGCGCTAATAAATTTCACAACCTTGATTCAGCTCCTCGGTAATTTTGTAACTGTGTCTAAATTCTTTGAATGCGCAATTCTTATGATTAATTTACTAATTATGGGCACCAATAAATGAAATACCTTCAAAAACATAATTCAAGATTACTATTGGCGATGATAACACTTTTTTGCGATTAATTTAAAACGATGACTAATAAAAAAAAATGAAAAAAATACACATGCCTGGAATGAAACCAGCAGTACAAGCTTTATTTAACGAACGTCAAATAATACGGCACTATACGGTATACCAAAGTCTATACAATGAAAAGATTGGACACTTCACGGACTTCGCGTAATCAATGCCTTGCGTACATTTGCGTGTAAAATAGTGTAGGTGCCTAGTCTTTCCCTTGTCAGATTATGCGTGATATTTTATGTGGGCAAAAGCCCAGTATATTTTGAATGTGTCGTGTGTGTCGCGTGCATATGACTGATATTCCTTCGCACGCGAGACGATATGAACCCATGGGTGCATGTTACTAAGTTTCTTAAACAATTCGGCCCTAACCGGCTAACGTGTATGCGGAAATGCATTCAGATCTGACTTAGATCTTACGTTAGATTTACATGTAGGTATATTCAATAGCTAGACCTAGACTTGTCTTAGTTATTTTCACGAGCCAGTACATATTATGATTTGGCCTTCGACTTCGTGAAATTAGTCACCTCTCTTCTCGTGTGTGACTGTTGGTGTGTGTCATTGTGTGCACTACTGTGACTACACTGGGAGAGGAAAGAAGTCATCAGCGCTGACGAAATAAACGGCAGTGAATGCACTGATGACTTAAACCAGGAAAATGCTGTACATTCTTCACCCCATTACAACACAGGTATATCGCTCACTAAATTTGATCGGGATATCTGTATTATTATAATCTAGCACGAGAAGACTTAGTTAGAGTTAGACAGCTGGCAGCCGTCTGTTTCGAGGAGTTATTTAACATTTTTTAATTTCTTTTATTTCTCCTCGTACAGAAACGGCTCGCTATCGTGCAGCCACCATTAGGGGATTAACAATGCAAAATCCCCCCGACGGGGCTCATCGATTTTTGTCTTTATTTCATAAAAATATATAAAAAGAACTGTACCAAAATAAAGATTATTATTCCGTTTTGGCCTGAAATGCACCAAAACGGGAAAAATAAACTTAAAAGGGGAAAAAACAGTGACTTACTTCGGCTGTCGCGCAACTTCACTTCCCTGTTTTATCCGAACTTAATAAATAAACATGGCCATTGAGTCCCCTGTACAGATCGAGCTAGAACTTCGGTCTCTGTATTTGGTGAGTGGAGCCAACGGAGTTCAGCGGAACAACCAATATAACAGAGACCGAAGCTTTTGGTCTAGAGAAGACTGAGATTTAAGAAATGGGGTCATCAAAACAAAAAAAATGTGCTTGAATCTGAGGTTTTTAAAATTCTTCTTTTATCATGTTCTTGCATAACAGAGCGAGACTTTATTCACCGTTTTTCCAACGGCGACGGGTCAGCGTCAACATCAAATCTTTACCAAAGTTTAAGTTTTTGAAATGTCATCATAACTTAGAAAGTATATGGGCCAAGTATTTGAAACTTGGTGGTTATCAAGTATTACTGAACATCGTGCTAGAGTTTGAGGTCACATGACCAAGGTCAAAGGTAATGTTGTAAATCGGATAAAAAATCAGATCGAAAATCGGATTGGCAGTTAAGCTTCTTGAAAATTGAATTGGCAATGTTTAAAAACAAGGAATACATCAAAAAAATTTTAGCAGTCGCGTTTTCCTGACAAAGTCACAAAGACGAATGCATTGGAATGGAAGTCGCCAACATGCGCGATGGTTTGGAACATGTTTTAAAAGAGTTTTAAGGTGTTACTGCTTTAAAATAAACCAAATGATTTTTATTAGAAAGATAAACGAACGACTCATCTTCCGAGCAAAGTCGCAAAGGAAAATAAAATGAAAATAATTGTCATAGATCACAGGTTAATGAACGTTTGGCGGGACATCTTTATTTTTAGGTGCTATCGATTAAGAACGCCGATTGTGGTAAAATCGGATAAAATCCGGAGCCGATTTAAAAATCGGTTACAACCTTAGTCAAAGGTCATTTACGGTCAATAAACTATGTTGAGGGAATCAACATCAAAATCTTAACCGAAGGTTAAGTTTTTGAAATGTCATAACTTAGAAAGTATATGGACCTAGTTCATTAAACTTAGACATAAGGGTAATCAAGTATTACTAAATATCCTGCCTGAGTTTCAAGTCACATGACCAAGGTCAAAGGCATTTAGGGTCAATGAACTTTGGCCATGTTGGGGTGTTTGTTGATTTTCAACATAACTTGGACATAAGAGTAATCAAGTATCACTGAACATTTTTTGTGAGTTTCAGGTCACATGACAAAGGTCATTTAGAGTCAATGAACTTAGATTATGTTATGTATATCCGAAATCTCAACCAACGTTCTTTAAATCTCATAGCTCTGAAAATATGTAGATCTAGTTAATGAAACTTGGACATATTAAGAGTAATCAAACATCAATGAACATCCTGCTTGAGTTTCAGGTCACATTACCAAGGTCAATTAACTTTGGCTGTGTCAGGGGTATTTGTTGAATTGCCTTCATACTTTGAAACTTTATGGATCTAGTTCATGAAATCAAATGTGGACATAAGGGTAATCAAGTATCACTGATCGCCTTGCACAAGTCTACGGTCACACGATCAAGGTCAAATGTTATTTAGGGTCAATGAACATACTATTTTATCATCTTATGAATTGTGTTTTTTGTGAATGATTATTCTATACTGGTAGTCATTTTCAAAGTCAGCACTGCTGCTATATTGAATTGCGTAATGCAGGCAAGACTGCCAGAGGCGCTCCACTTGTTTTGATATATCTTAGCTGCATGGTGCCATTTGTCACTTTTGTGAGCTTTGTCTGTACATGTAATATGTTGTAAGAATTAAACCCTGAAATAGTTGTACATCACTCTTTAGTGCCTTACAAAGTGGTGAAAGTGGCTGGAGATACCATCCCAAATTTATTCCATATACATGTACTACATGTGTTGAAATTAGACTATGCAGGAGATAAATTAAATGATGATTTTTCAATCACAGATATCTTGAAAGTGTCTGAAAGAATTTTATTTTCTTTCCAGAGTGTTTTTCTTTTCCATATGAAGAATATTTCATTTTACAAACAAAAAAGAACAAGATAATTCTTTTAATGAGATTTTTTTGTTTCTAACCTATGTCTTTAAAGATCTAACAGATAATAGAAATCACTTTTAAACTGTGTTCATAAATGCATATAGCAATGGTAACCTGATGAATTTATGACATTTTAAAGAAATTGAGAAATCAGGTGTGTATTTCACATCCGACAATATCAGCTGCATACGGTACACTTCCAATGTGCAAAATCAAGAACCAATCCCGTTCACAGTTCTGCAAAGTTATTGGTGTAAAATGTGTCCATTGTATGTGCAACATTATTTAGTGATTCTGTTTGGATGGTAAAAGAGTAGTTTGACATCATTACTGACATAACTTATATAGATAGAAATACTTATGTGCTGATTGTGTTTTGTTCTCTCCTTCAGATTATTGCCTTTGATGAGCTGAAAACTGACTACAAGAACCCTATAGATCAGTGTAATAGCCTGAACCCGGTAAGTAGGAATACAGAAAGGTTGCGGTCATTGCATTATGATCCATCCTTCATGTTAGGAGTCAAAATTCATCATGTGACATAAAGGAGTAAAACTCATGTGGGGAGAGGAGGATGAGGGATAGTCTGCAGGCACAGACCCTGAATTAAGCGTTGATCTACAAATGTGTCTTCACAAAAGTCTAGCAATTAAAACGTGACGGATTTGCAAAGCAGACTAGAGGTGGGAGGAAGAGGAGAAGAAGAACAAATTTGTCTTATATCATATAAGTTAGGGTTTAATTCAGTCTTATGAATTTTATAATAGCTATCATGATGAAATATAGAGTATCTGTGTGAAAGGAACTTTTCATTGCATCACAATAAGTTTCTAGAAGTAATCAGGTAATATATTTACTTCACATCTTTTGAAAGAAACAAAATGATTTGAATTTTTATATGCCCGTCCTACGGGACGTATTATGGTATCACGTTCGGTGTCCGTCAGTAAACTTTTCCTTGTAAACGCAATAACTTCAGTTTGAATTAACCTTAGGTCATGTAATTTAGTGTGTATGATACTAGCATAGATCCCAGAAAGCCTATTGATCTTGAGTTCAAAAGGTCAAAGGTCAAGGTCACAATGCCATGTTTTCATCTTACCCTTTTGCAGTCGTTGTTAATGCGATAACTTCAGTTTAACTTAACCAAGGCTCATATAATTTGGTGTGTATGATACTAGCATGGATCCCAGGAAGGTCAAAGGTCAAGGTCACAGTGACATGTTTTAATCTTACCCTTGATACAGCTTTTGTTGCTTTTTGTTGTTTATACCTGTACATTCGTTTTCATAGTGACGATTGAAAGTGGAAAGTACTTCCACTTTTCTTGCTTGAACAATAACTCCATTTTCCGTGTAATAGGCAGGCGTATTATGTGCTCGCCCCAGCGACACTCCTATTTGATATGTAATACATGTAGAAATATCTACTACATTATATGACATTTTTTCCCCTCACAGCTTGTACTTCCAGAGTACATCATCCACATCTTCTACAATGTACTGTTCTTGATTGCTGGTCAGCTCTTCACAGTAGCATTGAACCTCCCTCTTATGGGATATCATATTTTCAGGTATGTGGTTTTAAGAGGGGTGTTATCATTTACATAAACTCTTTATCTTCAGTCCTTCAAGTGAGGTTCAACTATTGAGATGTCTTGAAAAAAAAACACAACAAAATAATTCAAGGTTAAAGACTGTTATGATAGACTGTATTATTAATAATTTAAAAATACAAATTCAAGTTGTATCATTGCAACACTTTTGCATCATTTCCCTTAATTGAGTCTTTATAAAAATAAAAACAGAATTGGATACTTTAGTAATGCTTTTTTTTACATTAGACTCATGGAACATTGATTGCATTCATCCAGTTATCACTCAGAAAGCTATATAGTATTACATATCATTATGAAATTGTTGTCCAATTACATGCTTTCAAAAATGATTTTGTTGTATTATACCAAAAATAAAAAGAAAGTTTTGCTACCTGAATAATTTATTTAGACATATGTGTATGCTAGATGTAGATTTTATCAGATTTTATATCACATATTTCAACAAAGTATCTCTCATGATATCATCTCTTGATTTGTCTGACAATTAATTCAAAGTTTGAGCATGAATGATATTTTGATTTACCCAAACTACTTGCATTTGATAAATACATGTAAATGGAAGTTCGGCATTCTGCAAACAATCTCTCCTTTGGCTTTATTTTTCATTAGAAAGCTTTGTTTTCTGTATCTGATATGATAACCTTTAGTTACACAAATCCTTGAATAGGCATATATTTTTACAATTCCATGATTGGGACTTGGCCTACATAAAAAATAGCTTTAGAGTGTTTAGCACTGTTGTTGCTATGTTGGCTACGCATTGGTTCAAACCTATCAGAAGGAATAGCTTTTATATTGTTTTTATTTTAATACATGATAGTGTAAGTCTACCTTAGTTGACACCCTTTTAGCCTAAAAGGACCGGGCAATTTTTGTAATGAATCTGTAACATGAAAAATTTGTGCCACATTGTTTCATGACTTTTTCTTGTAAATCTTGCACAACTTTTGAGACCTTATTTGTGACACCCAGGTATGTGTTTCCAAATTACACAACATGAAAGTGAATATCATGTACCCATTGAATTCAAATTCTGTTCGAATATGAATGAAATGAAAATGAAAGTCACTGTTAGCCCAAATTCATTACTGTTTATTTTTACTTTTACTTATTTAAATCAATTGATTTCATGCTGTTTATGATTAGAAAAGTTTTGTCAACACTACTTTAAAAAAAAAAACAAATATGAAAGAAGGTTCATGTCAATAAAAAAAAAATTATAATTCCAGTTGAAGCTTAAAAGTTGCAACATACAAGGCCACAGTTGCTTTTCATGCTGGACTTTATAAAGCTCTAACCATATTGTGCAAGACTGCCATCTTGAGTCCAATGAACTAATGTACAAAAGACTTTATAATCATACGTGCATGGAATACAAGTCGAATACACAAAGATAAAAGTGTTTTTAATGAATATCTGAACTGGAGTAAGGCAGTATTGAATAAGCATTTCACTTTCTAAAGTGCCCCCCCCTCACACCCCCTCCCTCCCAACTTCCAAGGATAAAAATGTGTATATTAAAGGGATGGTCCGGGCTGAAAATATTTATATCTTAATAATTTATATAGAGTAGAATTCACTGAGCAAAATGCCGAAAATTTCATCGAAATCAGATAACAAATAATGAAGTTATTGAAGTTTAAAGTTTAGCAATATTTTGTGAAAACAGTCATGAATATTCATTAAGTGGGCTGATGATGTCACATCCCCACTTTCCGTTTTCTTATGTTATTACATAAAATCATATTTTTTTCATTATTTCATACTTGTGTGAATAATATTTCTCCCTTATAATGAAATACCGGTAAGTTGCAGCAATAAATATCTAATGCACTAAATCAGTTGTCAATCCAATTTTTCTAGTTCTTGGAGGAAAAAAATTAATAAACCTAATTTCATATAAGTGGAGATGTGACATCAGCCCACCTAATGAATATTCATGACGACTGTTTTCACAAAATATTGCTAATCTTTAAAATTCATTAACTTTTTTTTATTTGTTATCCGATTTTGATGAAATTTTGGTATTTTGCTCATTGAATTCTACTCTATTTATTAAGCTATAAATACTTTCAGCCCGGACCATCCCTTTAATGATCGAGCCACTCTATTGATAGAATGTTGATAGAAAATATTAAATAAATTACAAAAAAATGTAACAAAATTTTTATTTTCAAGTATGTTTCATTCATTCCTTTTACCAGATATGCGAACCGGCCTGTGATGAGTGGTCCTGGTCTGTATGATGCTACTACTATCATGAATGCAGACATCCTATCCAGGTGTATGAGGGAAGGATGGATAAAGCTTGCCTTCTATCTTTTATCATTCTTCTACTATTTATACAGGTACATTGAGTCATTGACCCATATTGATAATCCCAATATTAATAATATCAGCCGTCTGGAGTATTTTTCATTATGTTTTATTCACTATTGAAGGTTTCTGGATTATATACCAGTGGTTTTCATTGTTGGACAAATTCTTCCATGTTCTCAAATTTATTAGTAATACATGTACTTACATGTAACTCATACAAAGTGATGTAGACTATCATTAATCAACTTGAGATCAATTGAAATACTTTCCCGTATTTTCCCCAACTATTTTTGTTTTTTGTCAAGAGGGAGGATTTATGTTTAAAAAGCTCAGTATTTTGTACCCATGATAATGATTTTTGTCCCTAATGCCATGATCACATAGGAAAATCTTACTCCAAGTTGGTCAAAGCTGTTTGCAATGGCATACCATCCGACAGTTTTAAAGTTGGCTTTATTGGTTTAATAAAAATATATGACACGATAACCATCTAAAAGAGAGAAATTCAGACCTTCATGGAAAAATGTGAACGGGGCTATTTTTCCTGGCTCTGTTCATTCCTTAAGTCACCTATTGTTCAGTTGCTAAGATAGTACAGCCTTCGAATTTTTGCAAAAGAGTCTAGTGGGAGAGTAAAAATGGAAAGCTTTTATTCAATTACATAACATTACATAAATTTGTTATAAGAATTGTTCAATATACAGGTATAAGTTAAAATTTAGTTTGATGTGTTTTTCTGAATGCCTTTAATGATGCATCTTCCTTTTCTTTGGTCTTAATGATTCCAAGCTCATGTACAGTATAAATGACACTGTAACAAATGACATTAAACAATATTTATCTGTTTTCTTTATAATATCTCACAGTATGATCTATGTCCTAGTTTCATCATGAAGTCAAATGAGGTTGCCTAACCTATATCCAGATGTTAACCAGGAGATTGCAAGGACATCGGTAATGGGGTTAAGATTAAGAGAAACATTGTATGTTAAGAGTGCTGTTTTCACAATGGTTATACAGGTACATGGGGGGGGGGGGGAATTGGTGTCAATAACATCTTAAATTATATTTCTCAGCCTGTATCAAATTGCGGTTAATCTAGATTGTATAAAATGCAAGCACAAACATGCATGATATACATGTAGTATTAAATTGATTTTATCAATGTTACTTCTTTGTTTGTTTCAAGTCCAGCCGTTGTACTAGGACGATTGACCAACGATGTATACATTGTAGATGAACTTAGAAAGGCTTTAAGAATATGTACGTACCATCAATTCTGATAAAATTCATTTTCTGACACTAAAGCATGATTTCAGCTGTTGGTGAATTGCCCCTTGGTAGAGGAGGGATGTATTCTGCATATCATTATTATGGTTATTTTTTATCAGCTATTCATTCAAATATTTTTAATGAAAGTTGTGAGAAATTACACTAGACATACATGTATGTAGAAACAATGAAATATATACAAGAAAGTACATGGCAGTTTCATACAACATGTATGTCTGATATACAGAGACTCTCTGAAATGCTCTCCAATTATTGTGGGTCAAGTAAGTTAGTCATGAAGTGATGTTGAATCGGAAAACATTTTGGTCTAATATATAAAAATAAAGGAATATATTTTAATCTGCTGTAACTTCCCAGGAATAATTATCTTAATATCATTTGTTGAATGGAGTTGATTATTGGAAATCATTGTGCAGGCAGTACTGGCTATAGATAGGATCTTTAAGAAATTCATGAGGTCAAGTAAGTAACACAATTATTAAAAATTGTGGAAAATATTGTAATGTAAACTGAGGAGAAACTCTACAGTTGTAACAATGATATCTTTATATTGTTTTTTTTTAATGATATTACTTAAGTTTGTTCTTTCTTATTAAGAGGTCTAGTGAAAGCTTTATTTTTTATTGATATTCAACAGTATGTTATCAATTCAGTGTAGTGCCCTGTAACATTTAGAGATACAAACAACCTTTTAATTGATTGTACATGTAGTTCTTTAGTACATTGTTTGCCATAGACATGAGATTACACTACATCATACGTTCATTGTATCTTGTATGTAACAAGACTGATATTTAATTTCTAGTTCTTTTTTATTCCAATTATTTTATAAAAATAGGTGAATTGTATTGATTAGAAGCAAAGATGGAAGATTCGGTGTTAGATCAATATCAAATTTGAATTTGTAGATATTTGCACAAAAATGAATTGTATACAGTGTTCCAGTATTGATATGTTGAATTCCAATTGTAACTAGTTTTGTTGTAGTGATTTGTGTTTATTGTAGATGATTTGATTTTGGAATAGAAATACTGGATGTGCCTTTAATTGCTGTCACCAGGAGCATGCAACTAAATATGTTCTTTAAAAGTCCTTGAAATTGATGAAATGAGTCAAAGGTCACATACCAAACTTTTTTATATTGCTGTAGGTTTGTTTTCCACACTCACTTTTATACTCCTTGGCTTGCCCAGTCTGTAGATCTTAGTTTTATTTCAGTCTTGTTATTGTAATTTTACATGATAGTAATGATATTCATTTATATAGTGCCACCTATCTAGAAATGATCCATTCCAATGTGCACTGTCCTGTTTTACCTAGAGCTCTAGTTTCCATTGCTCAATGTTTGAAGGAATCAATTCTGCTGGTCCCCATTCACCTCGCTTTGCTTGATTGCAGCAGTTTGTGGATAAAACCCTTGGCGAAGAAAAACATGTCTGGGCAAACCCTCTGTTTTGAATATGAGTTAGAACCACCAAACCATGGCATGCCCATAGTATATATTTTCCATAATAGCCAAAGTTGTCTAGGGCATAGGGCCCAGTGGGTTAATTCAATGTGACAGTATAGAATGACGTTAAATTGGTCAAATCTGATTTCAATTCAGTTTAATGCTGCTACTGTATGACACTTGCACAATTTTCGTTTCCCGCACTGGCATGATTCATTTGTGACAATGTGGGGTATGAAGTGTGTCAGTGTTTCCTGCCATGTTCCAGAGTAGTTCATGCCATATTCATGACGGTAATATCTCGTCATTCCCTTCATCATCATTCATTGGTGCATAAAATCAGACTCCGTGATGATTTTTGAATTGCCGTTTGTTATAGCCAAACTGCGCATGCGTTGCCTTTTAGGCCAATAATTTGGAGACTCGTGATAAATATGTGCAGCCTATTCGTGAGCTACTAGTCTTGAACTAGTTGTGAACTAGTTGTGTATTAATCGTGAACTAGTCGTGCCATGGCACGGCTTGGCCCATTGAAGTTATGCACAGTCTATAAATAATCGTCTCTGAAATTTGTTGCTCTGCACTGGTAAACCTCTTGAAGTGGTAGCAGCATATGACTTTTCCAATTATTGAATTTTAAGATTATCCAACAGAGGAATCATTTCTAGTATGATTTTGTCTTTTTATTTCATGCTGTCTACACCTGTGATTCTGTTTGGTAAAAGTACATGTACCTATTAATTCTGATGCTAATTGTTACACAGTTCTGACATAAACTATTGCACACAAACCCACTGCAAGAGGGTAGTTGCTTGGCAAATGAAAAATAAAAAATATTTTAATATTTCTGCTTAGCTTGTATGCTTGCTTAGTCTCTTGAGCTATGAAATTGGAATAAACTTGACAGGTTAATTTGTAATTCAGTGTATTTCCTTTTTTTTTATTGGAGCATGTGCTTAACAGTGATTGATCATTGGTGTAAATTTATGAAAATATGCAAAACTATTTTGCCAAAGTGCATTTGTAAATTGTTTTATGTTAAACCACATAGTATAGAGAATCGCAAGATTGAATCATCCCCTTTCAAATAAGCCCATACAGGAGATAATTTGAGTCATGAATACTGCTGACATTATATGGGCTGGGTGCCATGTCATGCATTTAATTACCCCAGATACATGAAATATATTGATATTGACCTAATTAAAGGAATTGTGGTTTTTACCATTATAATTTATAAAGAGTGGAAAAATTAGTAACTTAGTATCAAACCGACCGCAGGATTCAATTTGATATTCTTACAATAAAACTCCCATTTATTGATTGGATAATTGGGTTCAATTAAAGGGATGCTCCAGGCTGAAGATATTCATATCTCAATAAATAGAGTAAAATTTACAGAGCAAAATGCTGAAAATTTGATCAAAATCGGATGACAAATAACAAGGTTATTGAATTCTAAAAGATTTGCTTTATTCCGGTAAAACAGTTCTTGGCATGTCTTCATGAATATTAAATGTGCAAACTGATGTCATATCCCCACTTGTTCTTTTGTATTTTATATGAAATTAGGTTTATTAAAAAATTTTCTACCAAGAACTTAAACAATTTGATTGACAACTGATTAAGTGCATTAGTTATTCATTGCTGCAACTTATTTCATTATAATGCAGACACATTATTTACACATGTATGAAAAAATTAAGCAATTATGATTTCATGTGATAACATAAGAAAAGGGAAAATGGGGATGTGACATCATCAGCCCACCTAATGAATATTCATGATGACGTGCATATAACTATTTTCTCAAAATATTGCTAAATTTTGAATTTCAATAACTTCGTTATTTGTTATCCGATTTTGATGAAATTTTCAGCATTTTGCTCTGTTAATTTTACTCTATTTATTTAGATATAAATATCTTCAGCCTTGAGTATCCCTTTAAATATATCATTATGCTGTGGTAATAAGCAACACCTGGGACTTAATTAAGTCTTGCAATTAAACAAAAATTAACACAGATCAATATTGTATATTTGAGACTTTTTTTTAACTTAATTTGAATGCAAATCTTTTTGCAGTGTTACCTGGTCATCTTTATTTTGAAGTGATACATTTTTTGTGTGTAAAGATTTCAAATTCATAAAAGGGTGTAAATTTATCAGTGATAAACTAGCTTATTAATTGCTTTGGAGCAAATCAAACTTTACTAGGTTACAGATATTGCTAATAATGGAGATACACTGTATTTTCGAACTGGGTGCTGTAATTTGTGGATATTTCTAGAAGATGTTAGAGTCCTGTTATTGATGGCTTAATCCGGACTTGACATCTACTAGACTAAACGTCTGCAGTGTTACCTGCTGATCTCCGAACGGGAGGAACTGAAACGAGAGAGTAAGAGAGATGATAACTTTGTATTCTTGTACAATGATAACAGGTTAAGGCGGCAATTGCTTTTGTCATTCACATAATACTTTGCTGTATTGTATCGTAAAATGTCATTTCAAATAATGCAGTAAAGACAAGTTTTAAGTATTAAAGAGGTAACTCATTTTGAATATTCAACAGTGTGAGACCTGATGGTACATTTGACAAGCATACATTATGGTAAAACCATGCTTTATTTGACTAAATATGCTCTGCCTCTTTTGATATTAGGTGATTTATATAGAAGGAATAATCATTGTAGAAAAATTTGATATTGCCAATTGAATTTAATATTGTTATTTGCTATTTTCTGTTTTAGTGGAAGCATAATAAACTTGTTAAGTAATATCAATCATCTTCGCAAATCTATGCAGTAATTGTCATGTACATGTACTGGTCATTTTTTTATGGTGAGACAGATTAGGGGTCCTGTTTGATAAACTACTTTGTGATAACATTATTGGCTGAAAGTAAATTCGACCTAGAAATTTTGCATTAAGTCTTTATGGCTTGGGATCCAGGGAATGTAAATGACTTATAATTGTGCCATCAATGTGATATTCATGAGTGAATGGAATGTTTAGAGAGAGAGAGAGGGAGGGAGACGGAATAGATGGGAAGAATGGATGACGGGCAAGCAGGGGCGGAAATATCTCCCAAAAGGTAGGGGGGACACAGGGGCGGATCCAGCCTTCGCCAATAGGGGGGGGGAAAATTTGTTTCAGCCATATTTTCCCCGATCAGCAGCTCGAAGATGATTTGTGTTTGTTTGTTTCTTTGAAGGGGTAGTCCTCATTAGTCACTTCTTACCTTTATTCTTATAAATTCATATATAATATCATAATCCTTATTTATATGATGCGAAGCGCGAGCTAATATTTTGGAAATTTTATGTATTTTCCCTAAAATTTGAACATTCTGGGCAATGTTTTTTATCCTGAAAAAAATGTGTATGCAACTTAATAATTACTACGAACGCAAAGCGCGAGCAGAAATGAACTGATGGAAAAGATACATGTTAAAGACTGCGTGCAGTTGGCATTTAACAATCAAATAATGCGAGCGCGAGCTGATTTTTTTTTGGACATTTTCACCTAAACAATGGAAATGATAAGCACTTTTTGTAACTCAAGCAGAATAGGTATATAAGTAGACAATTAATGCAAGCGCGAAGCGCGAGCGGAAATTTTTGAGATTTAGTCCTATAATATTTACTGAACGAGACACTCTATTCATGTTTTGTAAATCATGAAAGGATGAGTATTAATAATGCGAGCAGAAAACTTTTATATAGGCCTACGTTTTGAACTGGTACCTGTTGAAAAGGTACCTCAGTGTTAAGGACTACTTGCACTTAGCCATGAAGGCGTTACATACTTCAACAATCAAAAAATGCGAGCGCGAAGCGCGAGCTGAAAAATTATGAAAATTTCTAAAGAAAGAATGGAAAATTTTAATCAATTTTTGTAATCGTGAACATGATAGCTATATAATTCAACAATTGATGCGAGCGCGAAGCGCGAGCAGAACAAAAAATCGAGATTTAGACCTATAATGGGCCACTCTGCATGTTTTGTAAACAGCCATAGGCTGATCGAGGGCTTTTTACCGTGTTTAAATAAAATAAATTAATCAAAATCAATGTTTTGTAAAACATGAAAAGGATGATTAATAGAGGGTCTTCCTACATTAATAACGCGAGCACAAAGCGCGAGCAGAAAAAATATTGATGTTGTGATCTGAAACTGGATAATGATTTAAATAGAGAACAAGTTGAGTATTTGAATAAACTGCGCGCGCGTGTTTCACATTTAGACCTAGAATCTAGGCATTCTAAATACATCTTTAATCATGAAAATCATGAAACTTTGATATTCTGATCTGAAAAAAGAGTCAATTACAGCTTTATATTTCAAGCACTTTGTGGGAAAATTGTCTGGTGGATATGGATCGCACTTAAAAAAAAAGAGCTAAAATTGTCATTATTATTACTTTGAGTTTTGACATAGGACCGGGACATCCTTACAACATATCATGAAAATGATGACTATCTTCCTATTCCTCTTGCTAAGCGCGAGATGAAACAAAAGGGACAATTTAATTATTAAATTAATATCATATTTATTAATGCCTAATGAGGGCGCAAAATCTGATGATATTATGGCATAAAAACTGGACATTTCACTTTTGTAATTATGAATAGGATGCATCAGGTGATATATTTTTAACCATTAATGCGAGCGCAAATCGCGAGCTAAAATTTTTGATAAACTGTCATGAAAAGGGGATTTTAAGTAGTTTGTTGTATAATCAATATTGAAACATACATAACTCGCCAATCAAAATGCCAGCGTGCAGCGCTAGCTGATACGTCTTGACAATAAGACCTGAAAATGATATTTTGACAACTTTATGGAATACACGAAATTTAAATAACAGATACCTGATAAATCAAAATTTGCGAGCACGCAGCGCAAGCAGCAAATGTTGATAAAATTATTCAGACCATAAAACTGACATTTTTACAGAGCACTTTAAAAAAATCAATTTGTAAATCACACAAAATAATGATCGATTTCCGAGGTGAAATATGTTTTGTATATTGACTTCCAAACTTGATATTTGAGCTCCATATTGAACAAGATATGTAAATTACCTAACAGGTAATGCGAGCGCGAAGAGGGAGCGAAAATTTTATATAGTGGCACGAAAGATTCTTTTTATTTTCCAAGTCTTCCCCTCAACTTATTTTATGCACTCGTCGTCCTTCTCTTCTTTTCTCCTCTCTTTTCCTTTTCCTTCTTTCTTTCCCTTTTTTTCTTCTTTTTTTGCTCCGCCAATGGGGGGGGGGGGGGGCCTCGGCCCCCCTGGATCCGCCTATGGGGACAAGGGGCGGGAAAATTTGACAAGCAAAAAAAGGTTATCATCCCAAAAGTATACGGTCATCTCGTCCCAAAATGCATGTTATATTTCGATTTAGAATGATGTATTTCTTACCATCATAAAAGACAAAAAATAGTAGGGGGGACATTTGATATTGTGTCCCCCCTACTATTTTGAGTAGGGGGGACATGTCCCCCCTGTCCCCCCTGGGATTTCCGCCCATGCGGGCAAGAGAGATTGATAGAGAGAGGGGATGGAGGGGCCACCACAAATTGTCATCCCTGCACCACAAATTGTCGCCTCGCGACGATTTATTTAAAATGGGCGTGGCTTATCTAAGGCTGGTTTCCATGGTGATGGTTCACATTACGGTATTTTTTTTAAATGCCCAATTCCGAAAAGTCAGAAAACTTCCATTCAATTTGATGTACCATTTTGTTTGGATCCAGCCTGGGGATTAAAGTCAAGAAATAAGCCACTTTTTGGTTTTTGACCGCTTACAAAATAATAGCGCAGTCAAGCAAACAAACAAGAAACAAGTAAGGGGGATAATGATAACAGTGAACAGATAATAGCTATTGGCTTTAAGCTGAGAAGTAGCCGATAACTATTATAATTATGTTCACTTTTGTCATCCCCCTTACTTTGTGTCTTTTGTTTGTTTGCTTGACTGCACTAGAGTTATTGTTCTCTTAACGCTGTACTTAAATTCAACTTTCAGTTGATGACTGATGAGCCTTCGGATGTAACAGTCTGTACAACTAAACATCTAAGCAACTCGCTCCACCCTATAGTATTATTGTACTACTTTTCAGTAATTGCAGTTTTATACAGTTTTATACACGCACCCGTACACACACACAACATTTTCATTTGCACGAGCAAATTAAAATTTTGAGTGATTTTTTATGGATTTTACTGCTTTCTATATTGAAAACAAAGTTTATAACTTTAATATCCATCTTTTCATCTTCCTTAAGGCGACCGCACACCTTACGATTGGTCTGCGACCCGATTTCAGAATAAAATGTAGTAGAATTTGATGCTAATATTGAGACATGGAATATCTTACTGTGTAATGTTCTAAATCATCGTACGAATACCTATGTTCAAATCTGTGACTATGCTTTCATCCTTCTTAGAATAAAAGCAAATTTAATATCTAGTCGTAATGACGTCATAGCAGTCGTACGATTGGCTACGATTTGAAACTAATTTGGCCTTTACTCCAAAATAAAAGCTTGCAATCTTTCAAAATGGTTATATTAGTATTCTTTCAATTGATTTTAACCTCAAATAAAATGATATGTTCCATTCACATTTTCAGAACATGAGCAAAATGCGATTTGTTCCAAAATCGGATCGCGAACAGTCGTAAGATGTGCGGTGCCCTATTATGAGACCTTATGCGTAAAATATGAATGACGCATGGTACAGAAAAGGTTGGATGAAAATATGCTTGAATTCTACCATTTCGACGGATCGTAGAAGTACAATCATTTTGTTTTCCCAATAAAGCAGCAGACAATAGGTTAAATGTAAATGCTGTTAGGCCGAGGAAGGAAAGTCATTTTTGTTATGAGACTGGTCCGACGCTAATATCGTGAGCTGGAGTCGATGGCTATGAGAATTCAATGTTACAATGGGAATAATATTTTTAATTTTCATCTCAACCCCCCCCCACATACCGCTACCTCTGCCTTGTCTAAACATGCATGTCAAGCAATTTTTCTTTTAATCACACATACCTCGAACCGAATACTTTAAAAGATCATTTTGCTATCAATGCTCTGTCATTTTATAATTAGTAGCTGTTCCCTTTTGATAACTTAAATATTTCAGTTTGTTTCATATTATCATTTCAGTACAAATATTGGTTTATGTATGTTACCAAGCATTGCTATCTTTTACTTAGGTTTTGACTTTATTTTCATGTATGATATAATGATTTATGTCGTTCGTTATGTTTTCATCAGGACATTGATGAAACAGTTTTATGCTGATCTTTTGTACCTGAATAAATAGGTTCTAAATAAATAAATTTGGAATGCATTATCCCCTTCTCTCCGATTAGTAACCTCACTTAATTCAATAAAATAAAACACTGCAAATTGATCTCCTTCACACAGATATGTTTTTAAGGTTTTCATGAATACTTTATGTTGTTATAAGTCTATTAGCGATTTTGATTGATTTTTTATGTATTTCTTTTTTCTCATTGATTATTATGTTCATTTTGTTGACTATTTTATGTACTATTGTTTTAATATTATGTTTTTAAATTTATGTTGATACAGGGCCCCTTGGTCGAGCAATTTTTTTTTTAATAACTGGAAGGGCTACCCTGTTAAAATAAAACGAAATAAAATAAATAAATACCGCGTATTCGTCGTTAGCCATTGTCTGCTGCTTTGTTGGGAAAACGATTTTTTTTTTCAATGATCTATCGAATAGGTAGAAATCAAGCATGTTTTCATGCAACCTTTTTTTTACCATTCAATTATTATTATACACGTTATTATAGGTTTTATATCTAAGTTATAAACTTTGTTTTCTGATAAGCTAGCAGCAAAAACCAGAAAAAGTAATTTGCTCGTGCAAATGGAAATTTGGTATAGCGCCACTTTCTATTGTACTAACTCAGTCATGCGTGCATTATGAACATCGAGATGGGTTGCAAAATATTATTGAAAGAGGGGAAGCATATCTTTTCACTGTATGATAATGATGGCAAGTTATTTACACTGAACTACGTTTTTTTTTCTGGAACGCACTGTATATTATTATAAAATTAAGTTGGCCATGATAATGAAGGCCGATGAATGGTTTTGACCTGAGTATACATATAAGTTGAGATAAGCTAATAAACGATATTGCAATACTATAATAGCCAACCTAGAGAATCTACATGACAATAGACTCGTCATACACATCGCAGGTGTAGGGAAATGGGATTTTCCGATGCAAGCAAGGTTGTAGAATAAATTTATGCACGAGCATCAAGCTTGCGAAACGTCTATAGAAGAAAATAAAGTCGGTCTTTTATCATATTTTATCGTATGCATTTTAATTTTAAGACCAATAATTATGAATCAACGATCAGCTCAAGAAAGCATAATTTAATCGTTTGTATTAGTTTGTTAAGCTTTCTCTTATTGCGAGACTTGCAGCTTTATCAGGCAGGAAGAATCAGGACCTTTTTCTTGTGATGGGTGTGGGGGACACTCTTGACTCTGCTAAAAGGTGTTAAATTCACGTATCTGCAGCCGGTAGGCCTGTACACTCCAAAAACTCCGGTGTTGATTTACCACCAGCCCGGAATATATTATGTCCACACCAGAGAAGTGTTAAACAACACCAGATTGGTATTTGGTCTAACACCAGATAGGTGTTTATACACTGTAAAAAATGAAGTGCTAATTTAGCACTTACAGTGCTTGTATAGTGACTGCACTGCGAGTGCTGATTTTCTAGTTCAAATTTAAACTAGAAAGTTAGCAATCGTAGTGCAGTCACTATATACAAGCACTGTAAGTGCTTAATTAGCACTTCATTTTTTACAGTGTACAACACCAATTAGTATTAAAGCCGCATCAGTTTGATTTCAAACTGGTGTTGTTTCAAATTTCTCTGGTGTTGACATAATATATTCCGGGCTGGTGGTAAATCAACACCGGAGTTTTTGGAGTGTACTTATTTTGATTGGTAGATTATAAGGCAACATAAATACTTTATGAATATTCCAAGATACACTCGGGGTTTGCTATGGATAAGCCAACACAATTATCTATTATTCATCGAGCGCAGATAACTTGGCCACTTATATTATTTGATTAGTTGAATGTGTCTGTTCAACCGTTGAGAAAAAGTAGAAAGCGACAACTGATAGACCTACTTTCCACGAGATCGACCGATTTCTTATTTTCATCACCATGATAATGCGATTAAAACCATTATCAACAGTTGTGATGCATGCATAAAAGCTGGCTTGTTATTGCTTTTTTGGACGCGTTTTCTTGGCTAGATGTAATGAGCTTTGTTGGCGGTATATCACGCTCGTGCTGTTAATATCGAAGTCATAATTTAGAACCAAGTTTAATCGTCCAGGCTTTTTCTGTTTTTGTGAGATGAAATCGGACAGAGAACGTGCATTTCCAGCGACGAAAAAAATCTTGTGTAACATTTACTCAAGGCCCTTAGGGCTAATTGATGTTCAAAAGTAAATCTTCAATTTGCTTTTACAGATATTCCACGTATAATGAAACTGCAGCAACATTATATTAAAAATGATAATTTAAATCCACTTTGGTTTTATATACGACGTGCTTGCATAAGTGTCCTTTTTAAGGCAGATCATCAAGGAAACTGATAATCACGAGTGATGCTGCATGGATACCATGAAAGTCAACATGCGAATGGATGCTACTGGAAAGCTGTAAAGATGTCTCCCGCTTGCAGCATCGTATTGAAATATGTTTTCTTAATTTGTTTTGTATCATGGTATCTAATTGCAGGTAAGTTACCATAATTATAATATACTCGTTTTTACTTCTTTATTTTTTTCTAGACTCATCTGTTTCAATAATTTTGTACTATAACATCTTACAAAACGTACCGAATACATCAACAAAATAAATAGAAGAAAAGAAGAAAGGTTGCTTAATGAATTTCAGAGAGGAAAATTACGACTGCTACTGTAAATCTGTATTGTAATGTATCATTACTTAACATATAGTAATTAATATGGAGCATATAATTGTTATCACAGTTATAACTGTATGAAATATTAATGATGTAAATGAAATTATTGCAATACCGGTGATGGGGATGGAGTTAAAGGGGGATGTAAAACATAACAATACATTGGTGTGAGCTAAAGTTTTCTCATGCTTAACTGAAAATTTTAAGATTTACCAAAAGCATAATGATCGCAGCTTGACAGTTGGATGGAAAAATCTTTCACATTCAAAATAAAACATGCATTAAATGACTAAACATTACAGAAATTAAGAAGTCACGAAAGCAATGGCGAATAAAAAAATCAAATCATGATGGTATGATGCGAATTTCTGCTGGTAATATTCTTTTGGGTAAGTCTCTAAAATATGATTGAGTATTAGAGTGCGAATGATGAATGCTTCAATAATGTTTAAAAGGAAAATCAACCATCTAGTTTATTAATTTGAAAATGATTATGGATGGCATACTTAAAGGAACACCACAATTTATGATAGGTAATTTATTATCAGTTTCTTTGATTTCTTTAAGTAGGAAGAGCAGAGTACAATGAAATTAAAATTACCCATTCTTAACGTATTATATATATTTTTTGAAATTTCTCTTCATTCTGTTATTTTCCAGACTGTATATAAGTTTGCAAAATCCCGAAGAAAGTATATCCTAGTGTAGTAGATATACCTCTTTGAAATAACATGTGTTAATCAAATGCAGTGTGATACCAAAATGAGAGTGGAGGGGTATTTTATCAAGGAAATTTTATTCTGCATGAATTTCACAAAAGTTTCTTCTATATAAAATTATGTACATGGTTGGATACACATTTATTTGTGCCTTAGGCATATAACAGTTTATTAAGAGAAAACAAATTTGATTTAAAATAGCATTTGTTGATCGAGCAAAAAAGGTTCTTTTATGGGGGGTATATGTGTTCTAACTCATTTAGACACAATTCTTTATTGCAGCTTGGTGCATTCAAGAATGGCAAAATGTTGTTTCATTTTTCGCAGAAGAAATTTGGTTTTCTCCATAAGATGTTCTCTATACCCTATTTTCGGTTCAAATGAAAATCTTCCTCTCATGAAATACTTTTTAAAATTCGAGTTTTCGCTGGAATACACGACTTTGATAGTATTGTTACGAAAAGACAGTAAAATCTTAACCGCGAGCCGATGCAGCATCGGCTTTTTCATAGCGTGTAAATGCGATTAACTTGCATCGGCTCGCGGTTCAGAACCGGCAATTTGCACCACCAAAGTAGCAGCTTAAGAACCGCGAGCCGATGCAGAAGAATCGGCCTTTTTTACTACGTGTTAACAGAAAGCCGAATCTGCATCGGCAATTGGCGCGTATTTCATTTACTTTACCATTGTGACGTAATTGTAAGCGCACGGATCCAGCGTTGTCTTTATTATGACGTATATTGTTGGTGCGCGGATCATTTCAGGTTTTTGCCCCAAAAGCCGGTTCTGAACCGCGAGCCGATGTAACGTGTAAACGCAGTGCAAGATGAACCAAAAGCCGATTAAGTGTAAACACGGTAGAGCGTCAAAGCTGTGCGCAATCTCGTTAATTTAGCGGGTGAAGCTATCTAGATAGCATCATGTACCAAAGAATTGATATGACATGACATGACACGAATTGATGACTATAATATTAGAATGTAAAAAGTGAGGAAATTCCTTCATTTTGGTTCCATGGAATACCATGTGAAATATTTAGAGAAGCAGTAAAATTGCTGATAACCAACTTTAAGCAATCATACTCCGGAGATCATCATCAGGGGCCCGGTTTATAAAGGACTTGCAACTGTTGTAACTTCGCCATTATCATGATTATGGCAACTACCATGGAAACCTTGATTATGATTGGCTGATGAGCCCTTATACCATGGTAGTTGCCATTGTGGCAAAAGTACGTGCAAGTCCTAAAAAAAAACAGGCCCCCAGATGAGACAAGAATATGGAAATGTCAGTTTAAGGTGAGGTAGTATTTATCATGTTTTTACTGGTTGATACGAATAAAGATATCGCAAATATGTATGGTTTTGTAGATGCTTATCAATTTCATATGCATGCATGAATAATGATATATGAAAAGATTTATAAAACCAAAATGTATGATTTGATTCACTGAATTGTTATTTACTTAGAGCCATCATATATTGAAAATTAGCCTGAGATAGCACGGTAGAGCATCTAGGACCCTAGATCTTCTATAGGACCCTTCAGTGGGCCCTACACCCCGGCCGCAAGGGACTTCGCGCTCGTGATGTGCGCTTCGCGCAGTTGAAGTCTCAAGTTCGCTTGGGGATCCAGGCGGGAGAATCTCCAGATCAGAAGGTGCTTGGTGTTCAGTGGAGTCTCTGCACGGATCATCCCGGATTGTCAATCCGGGGGTCATCCATGTACAGTCTGAGATTACTGTGCACATTCCGGCTACTCATCCGGCGTTATAGACCTTATCGCAAATAGATTCACGCCAAGGATCATGGGATTGAAAAGGGAGCAATAGCGCCGCTATTGTCCGGATGCGACCATGCGAACGCAAGCAGCCGACAATAAAGTGTACGATTTCCATAGTGTATCAAAATACGATCGACGCCCGCAGCCAACTGTTTGCTTTCTTCAAGTAAACGGCTCGCCATATTTGTTTCAGAAACTAACATCACTTTTCTTCTTAATTATGGGTTGCGGAGATAGATGAGCTGTCTATAGCTGCAAGAATTATCACAGATTTTATGAAGACAAGTGCAATACCGTGTTTACACTTAATCGGCTAGCGGTTCTGAACCGCGAGCCGATGCAGCATCGGCTTTTTCATAGCGTACGTGTAAACGCGAGTAACTTGCATCGGCTCGCGGTTCAGAACCGGCAATTTGCACCACCAAAGTAGTAGGTTCAGAACCGCGAGCCGATGCAGAATCGGCTTTTTTATTACGTGTAAACAGAAAGCCGAATCTGCATCGGCAATTTGTGCGCATTTCATTTACTTTACCATTGTGACGTAATTGTAAGAGCACTGATCCAGCGTTGTCTTTATTATGACGTACATTGTTGGTGTGCGTATCATTTCAGGTTTTTGCATCGGCTCGCGGTTCTGAACCGCGAGCTGTAACAACGTGTAAACGCAAACCAAAAGCCGATTCTGCATCGGCTTTTGGTTTTGAACCAAAAGCCGATCAAGTGTAAACACGCGCAATATCTGAGCGTATTCTGAGCTGTGCGGATGTGACTGTGCAAAGTGCGCTTGTGTGCACGGACTGCGGGTGTACGTCCGCGAGTCAGTGGATGAAACTGGTCACGGCATTCCAAGGAAAATGATGAATAATAAAACAAACTCTGCAGTAGATTTGATTACTTTATTCTAGTTATATATTTTAGTAATATATCAATCGATTGTCAAGAATACATGTTTCATAAATAATTATCTCAATCATGATTTTATTCAGATATTAACCGAGCTGTGTTTTCTTTTTCTCTCCACAGATACATAATATTATTGCATGTAATTCAGGATCATGGCCGGACATTCTGAAGTTTTATTAGTGGCCTGGTCCCAAGATTTTATAATACATCAAAGACAAAATAATGCATTAAATAGAACAAAAATGTGAGAATAGATGAAAGTGTAATGAAATAAAAATAAGGGAAAAAAAGAAATGAAATGAGGAAGGTGATCTGTGAGAGAAGTAATATGCGATGAAATTAATTGAAGATGCAAATATTTAAATAGTATTTTGTTTTATTAAAACAAAGGAATATATATCATTTCTATGAATTAAATTTCCATCAGCTATAATTTTTAGACAAATTAAAATTACAGAGAGGTTAGAGGGAGACCGTGAAGAATACTAGGGCCTATACGGCATCGATAAAAAAATCGAACACGTTTAATTTTTCCTTCCGGAGTACACGGACGGATAATAATCCTCCGTGTCAATCTGTGTAGCCACCTTGTTCATCTGTGTAGCTATATACCGAATGAATCCGGGAAGCTCCCTATAAGAACCGGGAGATCCTTGTTGATATACCGCCTTTATCCGGGGTCTAATTTGTTTCAATTGTTTGCATATTTGAACAATAGTCCGTGTTCATGGCCATGTATGTGTACGCTTCAGACGTAGAAAAGAAACTTAAATCTTGCCCAATGCTGTAGAGATATCCCAGTAATAGACCGTAAGCCGCCGTGAAGGTCCGTGTAAGGACCCAGTAACATCCGTGTATTCCGTGTTGACTCCCGGTAGCTTATCAAGCAGATCCCTAGTGCTACCTTGTCTATCCTTGAAGCCGTACTTTTCCTTAAATTTCCGTGTAATTGCCCAGTTAAATCCGTATTTACTCCGACAATATAAAAATACAAATTTGACACCCCGGATTAACAATGACTGAGATCCGTGATGATCCACGTTGCATCCTTGAAGGTGTAAAAGGGGTTGCAGATTCGAACATGCGATCTGCAGGTACGAAGAAATCTGATTAGTTTAGATCTTTATCCCCCGGGGGGGGGGGGGCACTTCCATTGACGAGTGGATACCATGCGCGACCACGGGGTCTTGAAAAGCACCCTAAACACGTATTTTCTATATTCTGAAAATGCCCCCCTTAAAGACCCTGACCGGTGTAAAAACAATCATATATCAAAATAAAGGTAATGATTCATACAATACGAATATACCAAAAATATTACATATATCTCCTTCCAATAGTTAAAAATATTAAATAAAATCAAAGAAACTGCTCCTCCAAAGTACGCTTCGATTGAGCACCCCCACGTCGCCTGGAAATGATGACGTCACGTTGTGTCAGGAGGGTTGTGATTCCATAGGTTTGTGTACAAAAGCATTGGGTATTTTCTTCCATTTCCATGTTATGAATCCATTTTTTTTTTCGTTTTCAGATGAAAATGGCACTCAAAATTATTCACTGTTCAAATTGTTGTAAACCTACAACTATTCACTACCTTTTTTGTGATTTCTTTGTTTGGCTCTTATTGGGCCTAAATTGCTATGTCAGGAAAAGTTGTTATACATAATCTAAATGCAGATAGAATTGAAATCTGCGCCAAATAAGCAGAAAATAAAATATGGCAAAAACTAGTTCAAAACTGCAGATTTCATAAATTCAAGCGTGTGGGTAAAAATATATGTGATATCCCTCTGTGATAGAAGTGAAGAGAATGAAATGCGTTATCTGGAAAGCAAAAAAATCACCCAGTTTTTTTGTGTACAAACCTATGGAATCACGACGCTTCTTACACAACGTGATGTCATGGTCTCGAGGCAGGTGAAAAGCACAATAAAGCCTATTTTCTAAGCGGGGTTCGAAACCCGATAATTGGAATATTCTTAAGGAAAATACTCAGCTGGGAAGCGGTGAAAATGCATAAAGCATACCTTGGTGTATTTAGTAGCTTATAAGCTTTCGATTGGTATATAATTTATCAATTTCATTTTCGGGTCCGGTCTGGATCTTTAACAAGTATTGGCGTGTGAAACCCTACCCTTAACAAGTATTGGAAACAAATACTATTGGCAAGTATTCCCAGAATTGAGCCCCTAAACAAGTACAGCGATATTTTATTGTTAGGTTACGGGTCCGTCGGTCGTCGGTTTTACCTTTACACACCATTATTTTGGTTTAGTAGGGCCCCATGCACCTATCACACCTCGCGAAAATCGGACTCTAAACACGTAGTGTTGGGGCAAAAAGGACATCCTTTATACAACATTTTGATTTTGTTTTATCATCCCCGCATATTTGACTCTAAACACGTATATTTTCCGAGCGAAATAGATACCCTTTTTTCAATATTTATGTGTTTTTGACACCCTTATCACGTTACGTACGTAACGTGCCCTATCTTGAAAAAGACATCCCTTTTTACGTGTTTTTTTGGTCGCGCATGGTATCCACTCGTCAATGTAAGTGGCCCCCCCCCCGGGCTTTAACCTGTCAGTAGTCAGCTTTGAATTATCTTACTTATGTGTGAAAGGTAATGGATAATCATGTCTTGAATAAAAATTTACTGTGCTTTGGTGACCAATACTATCAGAGTCGTGAAGTAGAGCGAAAGCTCTAGATAGCATTATTTTGTTAAAAGATTTGTTGTCTGTAACTCCTTGAATGTCATGAAATTTTGTAAATATGAAAACACACCGTTTAGTACCTGGTTTTGTACCTTATAGATGTTGATGTTTTAAAAACATAGATACACGGTAGCTCAGGGTAACTCCACAACGGTGTTTAATGATCATTTTATTGACTCTGGCGGGAAATATTCCAGCAACCGACAAGCATTAAAAAGAACAAATTCGTGAATTCAAAGATAATGTAAATGATTTGAAACATAAGAAAGGCCATGAAAGTAATAAGCTTACGAGCTTTCTGTAAAAAGATAATTATCGTAAATAGTTGTTTAACAATAAAGTATACGCATCTTTCTCACTGCTTGGTTTTCCTCGATTTCTCTCTGTGTGCTGTAAACAAGTAACAACAAGTGATGCATGAAATTACCAAATTATCATTTTTTTTTCCAAATTTCTAACAAGGGTTCAATCTTTTAATTACATAGTACTCCAATTATTCAATTTTTCGGAAAGGACATTTTTGGACAGAAATTGAATTGACAACTCTTGAACATGAACTATCTGACAGTTTTAAGAAATATTACTACTACTACTACTACTACTATTACTACTACTACTACTACTACTACTACTACTACTACTACTACTACTACTACTACTACTACTACTACTACTACTACTACTGCTACTACTACTATTATTACTACTACTACTATTACTACGACTATTATTACTACTACTACTACTGCTACTATACTACTACTACTGCTACTACTACCACTACTACTACTACTACTACTGCTGCTACTGCTACTTCTTCTTCCTTTCTACTACTACTGTTACTACTTCTACTAGTACTATTAATGATAACAATGCTTGAAAAAATAATTGAATTGAACTGACTCTGCTGTGACTGCAATGATATCAATGTCGTAGATTCTTTAGATTATTATTTTATTGATTTTTGTAGTCCAGGCATCCGATAGGACCGACTGCTCATCACCAAACACGACAACGACAGAGAAAGAACTTGTTTCCAGGCTCTTGTCCAACTATGGGGATACGTCGGTTAGACCTGTCAAAAATCACACCAAACCTGTCGAGGTATTCTTCAGAATGCTTCTTTATGAACTCGTCAAACTGGTAAGTTCATATTGGGCTTGTTGCACAAAAATTTATGTTGTAACTTAAGACTTGTTCACACGAGGAACCTTGAATTCGAAGTTAAGGGCCATCGTGTGAACGACACTCTCAGACGCAGTTCCATGACATTTTGCTCCGCTCTTAATTCCACGCACTAACGGAATTACCAACTTCAACCCTGGTTTTAACACTATACCCCAAGCCTAATATAAAACCCTATTGCAACCCTAACCCTAAACTTATATATCTTAGAAAAAGTTAAGACCGGAGCAATTGTCGCCAGAGAAATGTCGTGTAACCTCAAACATGAAACATTTGACGTGGTTAAGTTAAAGTACAGTGTTATTAACTGATATTTCATTGAATTTGATATCGTGAGAGACTCTGAAAGATCCAATGATGGACCCGCTCACACGAAGAGCACTTCATAAAGTCGTGTTCTTGATTAAGAAAAGATACAACTTCAAGCATATTAGATGGTCGGGTTAGTGTCCTAATAATTTTCACAAATCCACTCATAAACTAGCATTGAGGTAATTTAATGTGATGAGGCATAATGTCGCAGGGGATTTGGATGTAATTCATTTTTTTTATTTGGCAGTAAGCGTATAGCAAGGCGCCAATTAGACATATTCAACACAATGGCGTTGATGTTACATTATATGTAATGAGATACAGTATATATATCCTGTGATTACCCCCCCTACACAATTCCTGAATTTTAAAAAATAATCCAAAGTATAGATGAATAAATTTAATGCCCACTTAGATGCCATGGTATGTTATTAACAGTAACCCGTTATCGGGTGGTATTCTGCATGGTTCATACCCTGTTTAGATCTACATGTACCACCAAACGAGAGGTAACCTATTCGGCTACAACAGGTCGTCCTATGCCCACTATAGATCTTAACGGTCTCGGCAAAAACCACGAATCTGAGGTAATCGAGAGGTAAATATTACCTTATCTCTCTCTCATGCCACACTAGACATTCGACTGGAGCGAACACGGCAGATCATCTGCAGTAATCGCGAGGGATATCGTCTCCTTTTGGACTTGCGAATTGCGTTGTCATGGCAAAATGTCAATCAAGGGAGAAAGCGCGCGCTGCACAGAGGTCATGCTCTCAGGTAAAGGGGTACACTCTAAAAAATATCGAGTAAAAATGCTCCATGAGGGTAATACTGTGTCCAACCAACATTGGGCATTTCTTTTGGGCATTTTTATTTATCCAGTGTGATGAAAATTTTGCCCATTCTAAAGTAATTGCTGCTTATTTTTTTAATCTTACTGGACAATATGCTTCCCGCATTGGATAAAATACTCCCCCAAATTGGTTTGACACATAACTACCCTCGCGCTATACTTAAAATTTTACTCAGTATTTCTTAAAGTGTAAAGGACTTCCGTTTTCTATGCCGAGTTTACGCCGCGACCGTTTAGATCTACAGTCCAACAGTGGATCTCGCCGTGTAATCTCGCGATTGTGCTAGACTGTCTAGAGTGTATTTTCCCTCTCGATTACCGCATATTCGTGCTTTGTGCCGAGACCGTTTAGATCTAACGACTCGTATATGATACATTAGAATAAATGATGAAAGAATTAAAACAAGAAAATACATAAGAATTGATAGAAGAAAATATGATGAAAGAAAAATAAAACAAAGGAATACATAAAAAAATCAATAGAAGAAAAGATGAAAGAAAAATTGAAATAAAGAAATACATGAGAATTGATAGAAGAAAAGATGAAAGAAAATTAAAACAAAGAAATACATAATAATTGATGAAGAAAAGATAAAGGAAGAGTTAAAACATAGTTTTATCTAATAATTGATAGAAAAATATGCAAGAAATTAAAACATAGAAATACACAAGAATTGAAAGAAGATATACAAAAGAAATGATAGAAGGAAATATGATAGAAAACCCAAAACAATTAAATACATAATTGATTGACGAAAAGAGAAGAATTGAAAAAAATAAATACATAAGGTTTGATAGAAAAGAGAGGAAGAATTAAAACTATTGTAGAAATACATAAGAAATCATAAAGAAGAAAGCAGAAGGAGAGAACAAAATATACATAAGAACTAATAGTAGATGGAAATATTAAACAAGGAGAAAAAATAGAAATGTTTCAGAATTGAGCACGCGTTTTCCCCTCACTGGAATAGGTACGAGCACATCGCATCTCGCGATTACCACAGACGTTTGTACGAAAGGAATTTCATGCAGTGTTCGTTCCAGACGATTGTCTTGTGTGACACCAGAGAGAGAGAGACATATCTATATACGGGGTATTAGATCTATCGACACGTCTAGAACAACCTGCGGTAATCTCCGAAGACTCTCAAGACTTTTGGCAGATCTAAACGGGGTATAAAGGGTATGAAGTGACAGTTGTCAACCCATTCACTGAGTAAAAAGTATTGCAATCCTGAAGTGTGAAGGATTGGAAAATACAAAAAGAATGTAATGAATATTAGTGAATTAAATACAACATGATCTTTGTAATGAAAAAAAAATCCAGGTTTCCAGACAGTTCCAGATATCACCCATGTAGGACCCAAGTCAATGGTCAGATTATGACATCTATTCAATATAGTAGGGGAAGGCGGGGTAAGTTTAGCATAGGGGTAAGTTGAGCCACCACCCCAGGCCAATAATAAATGAGTCGGACATTGTGGTGGTGTCATGAATTGATGACCCATTACATAACCCTTTAACCCACCACATCGTTTTCAACTTTGAAGCAAAAAGTACTATTTTAGAGAAAAAATACAAATTTCGGCCAAAAAGTAAAAAAAAAAGTGTGAAATAGATTAGGGCGTTTTAACCACACACGTCTTTAAATATAATAAAGATATAAGAACAATATTGTTAGTCCAGGTATGGATTCTCATTCTTGTCATAGTCTTTTACATGATGGATGCATAAGAAATGTGTGGATGTGAAAATATCGTATTAAGTTTGGACTGGGGTAATTTGAGCCAGCCAACATGGGGCAAGTTGAGCCATAGTAATTCTTATGGTAATGTATAATAAAAAAAGAAAACCTTAAAAAGCCATTGATATGCAGGCAAAAAGGAGCAAATTCACATATCAGCTCTTTTACTTTAAAAGGATGTTAGTATTTATAGCGAATTAGCAAGAGAAAAGACTTTAAATAAAGAAATTGACATGCTGGTTCTTCCCGCATACATTTTGTACATAGTTTTTGTGGCTCAACTTCCCCCAAGGTGGCACAACTTACCCCACAGATGGGGCAAGTTGAGCCATTTGACATCGTTTTGTTTTTTTCAAAGGTGATAATGACATTCAGTGTGGGTGTTGAAAGTTATATATAGGTGAAAAATATTTCCCAATAATTAAATTTAAAGGCAATGTACTTATTTCTACAAGATTATTAGTCATATCAATTCTAACATGCAAATGCAAAAAGTGTCACAACTTACCCCACCTTCCCCTAAGGCATTTTCCGTTTTCTGTAATTCATGTAATCTAGTGAAACAAAAAATAAATAGTATATATTTCAGAATTTACAATCACATCATAGAACTGACCCTATTATGTTATTTAATAATGTCAGCTTGGTATTTTCGTTATAGTCTTGCAAAGTTTCGGGCCGCCATTGCATATGTTTAGTATCTTTATGTTTGCCTTGAGAGATGTTTTCTTACTTGACTTCTTATATTCGTTTTGTTTTACTTGACTCTATATTTTGTTTTACCTGACTTTATATTTTGCTTTATCGCTTTTCATTTTCATTTTGTTTTATTACTTTTATATTGATGTGAACGCACCACATGTTGTACTGTGTGTGCCACAGATATGAAGGTGTATATTCAATAAATTAAAAATGAACTATATGGAATGACGTACATGATCGTTTGGTGTAGTGACGGTTTCGTTGGCGAGATGTATGTATGTATGTATGTATTGAAAGGTCGATGCATCTGAATAATCAAGTTTATTGGAATAAATGAAGTGAAGAAGCACAATAATAAAATATTTTTTTGCAGTCGAATGTAGAATCTAAACTATATATTTTTCAATCCAAATATCTTAGGTAAAAAATGTTGAATGTTGTGTCCATGAGATACATACAGTTTTGGCCTGAAAAAAAAAGAGATCTCGAAGTGAAATCTTTTCAAAGTTAATTTTAATCTGCAATATGCATAAATTATTTATGACACACATGTCAATCCTGACAATTAATATAATACGGTAAGAATTATTTCTACCAAAATTACCAAGCATCCGGATGAACTTTCTTGCCTCACATCATCACCATTGATGAGTATCATAAACGAATTCCATGGACTTCCATCAAGCGAGAATGAATTATTGTTCGTAGTCAATTAAAAGTGGAAGAAGGATTAAAATGATGCTAATGGCATATCTGCCAAGGCCTTTGATTATTCAACGCAATGACGATTAATTAGAGGATGGATAGCATTGAGAATAAAAAGTGGAAAAAAATTGTTGGTGATAACCACATATATACATGTATATCATAAGTATGGTGTAGTAAATGCAGTGTATGAATTGTATCGTAATATTGTGTTTAAAATGAACATAATTGTTGGGTAAACTAAACCCTCCCATTTATATCGGTAAAGATCATACAACATGGCGCATCTTACACAGTATTTAGACACTGGGTTTCAGACAAGGACAAACTTTCATTTTGAATCTTTGCTTGTGGAATATGAATATATTGTCTGGACAGCAAACTAAAATACAATTCTGCAATGACATTTCTCTTTTGTCTGAAGTCGCACTGTCATTTCTCAAATACTGTATTCATTATGGTGACATTGTTGGTGCTATGAGTTCTTTGAGTTTGAAAAATACCCAAAACGTAATTAAAGGGGCACATAATCATATTTAAATAAATAGATTAAAATTCACTAATCAACATGCTGAAAATATTCCTCAAAGTCCGACAACAAGTAAAGAACTTGTAGAATTTTAAAGTTTAAAACAATATTTTCTGAAATAGTTACATGCACACCGTCATGAATATGCAGTTTTACCCCCACATGTCAATGTCGCATCATATCTCTTATATCTGTATCACAGCTAAGGAACATTCTATATAGAATCAGAAGGTTCATTGACCAGTCTGCCTGTTACAATGTTCTTCATTCATCATGTTCATAAGTTCTATCCCGATTTGATTAACGCAATGGGCTTCTTTCTACAATATTCCATCACTAATCCAGGAATTCGTATTCAACAGCTACAAAATTGGGCAGCAAGATTATATCCATTATCTCTTTAACATGTAAACACATGTGTTGTACTTAAATGGCAAAAGGCTTAAATTCCCACATTATCTCTGGCTCAGTCAAGCCTCATTTCAGAAACTGTTAACGCCTTTTTTCGTCCCCAGCTCTCAATCTTTTATTTGTTTCCTCTATTACACCAAATACCCGTTGCCATACTGTTTGTTTCACATACACATCATGTTTCAAACTTCTTTCCCTCTATCCCTGTAGGACGAAACTATGCAACTTATTACCATTCGTACCAATATGAGGCTGGTAAGTTTGTTTGTTTCTTAGAGTTGATTTTGATTTTAGCTTATTCAACTGTTGAACATCATTAAAACGGAAAATAATTTTCATACTTGCATGGAAAGGAAATATATTGTGGATCTTCTTCTTCTAGTGATGTATTGCTGCGTACACAACGGGTAGATAATTCAATTCAATTTTGTCGTTTCTATGGTAACAGCAATGGGTTGATGAGTATCTCCAATGGGATCCAGAGGAGAATGGTGGTATTTACAATCTGACACTTAAAATGCATCAAGTATGGAGACCTGATGTCGTCTTAGATGAAGAGTATGTATTTCGTTTCTTTTTACACACACAAACACTGTCCATCATTATCATCATCATCATCACCATCATCCTCATCATCATAATCATCACCATCATCATCACAATCATCAGCATCATCATCATCGCCATCATCCTCATCATCCACCTCATCATCATCATCACCATTATCACTATCATCATCATCACCATTATCACTATCATCACCATCATCATCACCATCATCACCATTATCACCATCATCATCACCATCATGTTCATCATCATCATCATCACCATCATAAATCATCCTCATCATCACCATCCTCATCCTCCTCCTCATCATCATCATTGTGATCATTATCTGATCACCACCACCACCATCAAGTCTTGTTAATAATGGTAATTAACAATAAAATTCCCCCTTAAGTTATCATAATCGTTATCCTAATCATTATAATTATTATCATTATACATGTAGTTATTATCAGAATAATCATTTTCGTCGTCATCACTTTATACTGTCATCATATCATCTTATAATCCATATGATTGCCATTGTCATGATTTTAAATATTGTTATCATAATTACCCTTATTATTATTGTCATTTTTGTTGTTGATATAATTATTATGTTTCATTATTATCGTTATTATCATTATTATTATTATTATCACTATCATGATAAACACAATTCTTATCAACATTATGTATGATCATCAACAATATATCATTCTATGTCGTTATCGTTTGAAAGATCATCGGCCTAATTATTATTTGTTTGAAATAATTACATTAATAATGTAAATCGAATGACATGAAATTTATACATACGACAATGTCAAATATATTATGCAAAACAATAAATAAAATACATGTATGGCAAGTCACAATATATATATATATATATATATATATATATATATATATATATGGACTGTAGAATTATCAATGCAGCCCTTTGATTTATACATGCCTTTCCATTGATTGTTTACAATTTATAGGCAAATTAGTAAGGTATACCACATTCGTTATTTTTTAAAAATCGATTTAACTAGTTTTCGTTTGTGCAGGTTATAATGATTTCTTCTCATTTCTCAACAACGCTTTTAAATATTATATTAATTTTGTATAGAACTATGATCCGCGTGCATACAGGATAGGAAAGGGGGGATGCAACGCGGAAAAAAGTAGATGATTTGAGATGAAAAAGGGTTTAAGATGGACGAAATAACCGAATCCCTGGCATCTTTTGTTCTCAATGGTATCATTCTCATTTTCCAGTCAATTTACACGCAATATTCGACATGAAGGTCTAACATTCTGTCACACCATTCCGTATCAAAAACTTCTTTCGTCAGTAGTATTAATAATTAAGTTAGGGTGGAGTATACGCTGATATAAATATAACAAAATGGGTTTTCCTACAAAATGTCGTTCATTTTAGCACACCTACCAGATTTCCAGGGGGTGCTGCATACACTCTGCATTCCCGCTTCCCAGGGCCATGGGTTTCACGGCTGTAATGCGGTGTGACTATAAATCACAGGAATCAATTTCACTTTTTTTTTTATACAGCATTGATCGTAATTTCATCAGCCTACCAGAAGCTGAGACCTATGTTATAGTCCAATACACGGGGGCAATGGATTGGCTATTTCCAGCAATTACTACCAGTGCTTGTAAGATGAACATACAATATTATCCATTTGATGTCCAGAAGTGTGTCTTAACATTTTATCCCTGGACGCTCGATGAAAGTAAGGTACGAGTCCTGAAAAAAAAATCAGCATTCAACCGTTACGTTTGACTTTTTTGTCTTCTTGTGATAAAAATCACTGGTGATTTGAAAAAAAAAAAAAAACGAATAATACCCGTTCTTCTTATTTCGAAAAGATCGTTTGAAAATTAAATAACACTCTAACAAAAATCGTACTACATTTTAGTAAGCAAAATTGTTTTCGTTAGAAAACCATCCAATGAAATCGGTTCACTGGAACACAAAATAAATGGCTATTAATTATTGATTTTTCAATTTTGATAACTGGTAGGCCATAAATATCAAACGATTATAGATTAGTTCATATCTTTCTTGGTTATAATAGGAGGAAGATCAAGGTCTATGGAGATGTTTATCACAGTTGCAGCCTGAATAATTGAAGATATCTCTGACAAAAGGCTGATGATTGATTTCAACGGAAGGTCTAGATCATCTAATATGTATAAGAATGAACGAATAAAACAAATAGTTGGAGAGACTATCGCATTCTCGGGTGAAGCGTGGAACGGGCAATCCTTGACAAGGCGCCTATCGACTTTTATGAATATATTTTGTGGCTTTTTTATCGATAAACTTTGTCTTTTAGTAGTAAAGATATTCACTATCAATATGTCTGACAATATTCAAATCATCGAAGTTCAACTAAAACGATAAACACCACAGCCATTGCCGCTTTAAAGGGAAACATCAGAAAATGTAAAAAAAAAATTGTAGTGAGTAGAACAGTAAAAATGATACATTTTGGTGAAAATAAGTAATAATAATAATAATAATGATAATGATTAATAATAATGATAATAATTATAATAATGATGATAATAACAATGATGATAATAAAAATAATGATGATGATAGTAATAATAATAATAATGATAATAATAAATAATAATGATAATGATTATAATAATAATAATGATAATAACAATGATGATAATAAAAATAATAATGATGATGATGATAATAATAATAATAAAAATAACAACAATAGCTGAATATATAAAGTATCTAGGATATGGTTGGCTCGCCCATTCGAGAATAGAAAAAAGGATACAGTTCCACTCCTTGGATTTGCATGATGTTAAGGCAAAATGACCTACTGGTCTTATCAACATATTTTTGTTAAGTGTTACTTTATGTAACTTAATATATGGACAGTTATAAGTGAACGTTAAACACACGTATTCTCCGATTATATAATTTATTGTTCTTTGTCACCCCTTTAACAACAGATGCGCTTCTTCGCCAAGGATGACGTAGATGCCTCCCAAGCTCGCTATGTCAAGAATGGTATCTGGTCTTTGGTCGACTTCACGGCAACCAATCGAAGTATCAAGTACCTTTGTTGTCCCTACCCCAATGACCATATTGAGTACCAACTAACTTTCCAAAGGGAGTCCGGTTTCTTTCTTACCAATGTAGTGGTACCTGCCGTCTTTCTGACAGCTCTTATGCTGGTTGGATTCTGGTTGCATCCTGATTCAGGAGAGAAGGTGACCTTCACCGTCACCAACCTCCTGGCGCTTACACTCTTTCAGCAGTTAGTGGCGGACAAGATGCCGCCCATTGGAGAACCAAGATCTATCCTAGGTACCTAAATATTATAATACACCGTGCATGTAGTGAGAGGTCTTTTCCCATTATCTATATTCATTATAATTGTGTAAAGACAATTTGTCTAATATGTGCCTATCCACTGTGTCGGTATATCGAATTTTTGACCGAATGGAAATAAATATAAGTAAAACAAATCTTTGTGACGTATCTACATGACATCCTAGATTATCTGAATCTCCAAATTCTATGGTGCAATTAAAATATTGTATAGGCAAACAGAAAACGAATTTTACTCATTTCCCGTACATTCTTTTCCACCTGTGTATCTCTTTCTTCTATTTCGTCTCCATCTTCACCCCTTATATTCTGTCAAGCCAATCCCTCTTTCGCCCATCCTCTCTCTCTCTCATACAGTCACCTGTTTCTTCATGCTGATCATCCTCAGTGGATGTGCTGTGTTTTTATCAGTCATTGTTTTACGTCTCTACCACCATGATACCAACACCAAGCCTCCACGATGGGTCATTAAACTTTTTTTGCCTTGGTTCTCCAGATCTGGAACTAGAAGCTACATTAGGTAGGTTTATATCATTTGGTGAACTGCATCAAAGTGCTACGGTATTTTCTTTTTTTTTAATAATAATGTGTGGCGTCACCTGTGCGTTGGAGACGAAAAGCGAACTGAATCACTGTGACCCGTTGGTATCTTCTCATGGCATACCTAAGATTAAGATTATTAGGTGTTAATAGGTGGGCTTATACACTGGTATTTCCCGAAAAAGCTGATAAAGAATAGAAGCTCGCATTTGAGATTTGCATTTTATTTTAGTGATGGATGAAGCCTGCAACAAGGCCCCAGATGGTTAATCAGTTCATACGTGGGGTACGGGTGTACATTTTATTAACCAAAAGGCATGTCCTTATACATTACTTAAGCAGATGTCTTATGAGCCAGAAATTAGGGCAGTCTAAACATGTTAAAATAGTTTATCGGCTCGAGAAGTCCCAAGACATATAGTTCAAGAAATAATGAACCCACCATCCGTAATAAGTATTTCTAGAAAATAACCACCATTAGAATAATAATAATAATAATTGTAAATTTACATTGCGCAATTTCTATTTAGATATACTCAACTGCGCATTACAATACATAACAGATAAGCAGAAAAACAATTATTAACAGGATACGTAAATATTTTAGAAGTAAATTTAAGTTCGCTAAATTAATCGAAGAAAAATAAGTAAAGATTAATTATTTCTACAAAATACATAACAAAAAAGTGACTTATTTATTAAAAACTCTCTTGAAAGAGGTGGGATTTCAGTTTAGTTTTAAATAAGTTGACAGAGGATGCATTTCTTATTGAGGAAGAGAGACTATTCCAGAGTTTGGGTGCAGCACTGATAAAGGCACGGTCACCTGGTGTAATCTTTGTTTTACATGGTGGGAGACTGAGGAGCATTGTGTCATGGGAACTACGAAGCCCGTAAGACTGGGTGGGTGATTTTAATTTAAGGAGTTCACTGAGATAGGTGGGGGCCATGTCATGTAGTATCTTATATGTTAGGAGCAGTATTTTGAATTTGATTCGCTGACGTACTGGAAGCCAATGTAGATCGTGGAGTAGGGGCCTTACATGGGAAAATTTGGGGAATTACAAATGAGTCTGGCACATGCATTTTGAACACGCTGTAATTTGTTTATCTGAGAATCTGGTAAGCCAAAAAGTAATCCATTACAATAATCCAATTTGCTTGTTACAAATGCATGGACCAGTGTATTAATACATGTGCTGCTTAAGTATTTTCGGATATGACGTAAGTTGTAGAGATGATAGAAGACAGTTTTGCATGTTTTGGATATGTGGGTTTCCATGTTTAGCTGCGAGTCAAACCAGACACCAAGGTTCCTTGCAACCATGGTCTGCTTGACTACAGTATTTCCAACTGTTATGCAATCTATATTTAGTTTAGACACTTGTCTAGGTGTTCCAATGAAAAGAAACTCAGTTTTGCTTTCATTAAGTTTCAACTTACTGCTCAACATCCATCTACGAAGTTCCTGTAGACAGTGTTCAAGAGCCAAAACACAGGACTGTTCTTGTTCCCTGACTGGGCTGAAGGAAATGTATAATTGAGTGTCATCTGCATAGCAGTGACAATATATTTTTTCAGAGTGTGCTTTGATAACCGAAAAAAGTCTACTAGAATAGAGGGGAAAAAGGAGAGGTCCGAGCCCGGACCCTTGGGGAATGCCCCATCTAACGTCAAATTTCTTTGAGGTAATGTCACCAATTGATATTTGTTGCTGCCTATCGGAAAGGTAAGACTGCAACCAAGACAAAGCAGAGTCTGTTATCCCAAAATCAGTTTCTAATATTTTAGCAAGTATACTATGGTCAATAGTGTCGAACGCAGCACTAAGGTCTAATGATGATCATATAGGCTGTCATTGCTCCACTAGAACCAACAGTGGTATGGATTGCCAAACATCGTTTGAAATTTAAATACTATATCAACACGAAAACATAACTGAATAAAAAAACTACTTATAAGTATTATAGCTGAATGCTTAGATATGATTATGAATATGAAGACTCTGTGAAATTTTATTAAGGAGTATCCCTGATATAGACTTTAAAACTAATTCTGATTGATATAACTAAAACTTACTGAAGTAAACATTCAGTAAATACAACTAGCAAATATCTGAATTGCATTATCATTTATTATCATGGAGACTTTGTCATGGTACAGGTTTTATCTTTACGTCTGAAAGATCAAATAAACAGTTTATATTTCCTCCTGTGTGTACAGGAAGCTGTACATCTTACAAGAAAATAAAGTTACCAGGAACGAAGAGGTCATCACCAATGGGAACACAGCTTCCACTATTCTAGACACAGAATTGAGGACAGAAGAATTTCGGCGACCTGCAGTCGACTTGGAAAGTAAAGATGTAAACCAGTTTATTTGGAGACAGCTTGCTTTAGCCTTCGATTCTTTTTGCGGAACCATTCTTTGTTTAGCTATGATAGGAAATGTCATGTTTGCTCTTATCAGTTTTCTAAAGTGATTTTAATAAAGCTTTGTTTACGAAGTCAAGATAAAAATCGTTCTGTTGTGAGAACTGAATGAACAATAATTGAAAGTGAACTTGAAATATAAAATGTTTACATTGCGTCTCTTCTTTTGCTTCCGTCACACTGGATCATTTGTTTTTCCTGTACGTATTGAAACTAAGTCACAGGGGCTTGTCATACAAGCATGTTTTTTCCGTGAAGCCCCTCCGTTCTATTTTATTTACTTATATATATATATTATATATATATTTAATTATATATTTTTGATTGTATGTCACCACTGGCAAAGTACTTTTCGACATTTCACTACGTATTGTTACTTAGCAATATGTTTTGCAATCTTTTCTGAAGTGCAAATTTGATATTTTCAAAATCAGGTAATTGACGTTTTACATTGGAGTGTCAATCATCTGTCTTACCCCTATCAATAAACAATGATGCTTAATTTTTTGAACCTCTTAAACCAAATGGGCTTAATTTATATGTTTAAGAAAAATAAATCATATTTCCAGTTTTAAGGAATATACATTGTCCAAACTTGTCCCAGATATATTTACTGCATGTACATTTACAAACAGAGATGAATAACTTTTCACAATTCCTTCAAAAGTAAATTATTTTTGCTGATTTAAATTGATTAAAACAAAAATAATTAATTTCTATGTAAAAAAATGCATTATTTGGAATTGAATCCAAGATAAGTAGTGCAACTGAATCCAATGGAGCTCTCGGGGAGCTGGTGCATGTTGATATACATGAATTGTGTCACACCTCTACGATATAGCGACCGTATACCGACGTACGTATGTTAAGCACTTTGCTCATTAGATAATATTGCTTGATATCAACCTTTTAACAGCACAAAATATCAAGATATCAAGTTCTTTTTACCAAGAAATTATTTTGTTATGTTAAAAAAAATCTTGACATCAACTAATGGAATTTAATATGAAAACTGTTTGCCATACAGTTCGCCGGCTAAAATCTTTAGTTGTGACATCTCCCTTGAAAAGGAGAGATACTATACAGACACGATACAAACGTGGTACTAAACTTACCTCCAGTAATTTCGTCTCACAATTTTTACGCATTGTTTGATGAGTCTACTAAAATACACGCATTTTTGGTACATGTACTTAATTAAGGTATCTTTCAAAATTATAATTATGAGAAGAAGTAATTTTGATCAAAACCAAGTGTTTATAGCCTGTTATGATTATATCTTATCTTATGCTAGTATATAATGGATTAATTTTTCTTATATGAACATAATATATCCTTCGAAATATGATTTTGTCAAGTAAAATTTGATATCATGGCTGAGGACATGTGATATATACGACCAAACAGATTCCTTGCACTTTTTTGTTATTTTATAAAAGGGGGTGAGCAATCGCTTGTGTTTACAGGGCATCACGGGGGGGGGGGGGGGATTCGGAGGGTGGGGGTTTGGCTTTTTAGAAGGGCGACATGTTCTTAATATCAGTGTTGTTATATTCATATCTACTCTAGATTATGTAGTATATATCTGTGCCACCCTCACCACTGCCTGATATTAGATTTGGTGGTAAGTTTTGTCAATTTTTTCCCAAATCGCACCCCCTTGAAAAAAAAGCTGGTGGTGGCTTTGCAGTGTGTATGTCTATCACGCATAAGAACATGAAATTGTTACGTTGTATATCTTAAAATATTATTACAGTTTCATTTAGATTAAATAAGTATTATTTTAGTGAAAAACAGTACCTTTAATGACCAGGAATATGGATTATAATTCTTTCTATTAGAATAAATAATATATTTTGGTATTGCATTTTAGAATGGGAATAAGATTAAGTTCAATTTAAGGTTATATCTTTGAGTAACATGGGGGCGAAGAGGAGTCAGCGTGATTTAAATCAATAAAAATCAATTTTGGCGAATGCAAGATTCTGTTTAGATAAGCAAGGCACACGCATGGAGCTTGCGATGTCACGATTTAAAAAAATGGTCGATGAAATATAATGAAAATAAAGGTTTTTTTTAATTTAACGAATAATATTCATGTCATTCTATACACATATCTCGCACTTACCCGGGACATACAATCTAAAAGCAGAGAGTAAAAATTTACCCAATATTGGGTAGAAAGGGAACATGCATGTTTACCGGGTAGTTTTTCCCCCCCAATATTGGGCAAAATGCATGTTTGAAGGGTAAATTTCAACGCAACATTGCGTAAAATTTACAAAATATTTGAAATATTTTTTACCTAAAGACACACTTGTTCCCATTTTACCCGATATTTAGAGTGTAGTTATTACAATGCAGTTGAAGCCTCGAGTCTAAGTAAATCAATATTCTATCCATTTATGAAAATAATTATTTATTATAGTTTACCCATAATGCATTTGAAATGCTTTTGGAACTATTATCATCATCATTATTCATTCACCCAAATCTTTAATCAGTACTACATTGTTGGCGACTTGATTTTGATATAATGATATGTATGTCACGCCAATACCTGTGTGTGTCTAAATGATTGCAATTCTTTTAAGATTTAATTAATTCTATTACAATTATCATAATAGCTTTGTAACTGATTAATTTATGGAACATAAAATGCTAACATAATCTAACACAACATGGGTCTACATAAAGTGAAATATCACATAAATGACTGCATGACTGCCAGTATAGGTGGGCACCATTTGGACTAACTTTAAGCTAGTCAGGAGACCAATTTTAGTTTTCAGTGCATAATGCATTTGAAATGCTTTTGGAACCATTATCATCATCATTATTCATTCACCCAAATCTTTAATCAGTATACTTATATATACATCGTTGGCGACTTGATTTTGATATAATGATGTGTATGTCACGTTAATACCTGTGTATGTCTAAATGATTGTAATTCTTTTAAAATTTGTTCAATTTTATTACAATTATCATAAATATAGCTTTGTTACTGATTAAAGTATGGAACATAAAATACCAACATAACTTAACACAAAATGGGACTACATAAAGTGAAATATGAAATCAATGACTACATGAGACCAGCAGCAGACCCAAGATTTTATAAAGGGAATGGCTCATGAGGGGCGAAGAAAGAAAATCATTTTCCTCCCAGAAAATCTGACTAGAGAGAAAATAAAAAAGAAGAGAGAAAAGAAGATTAAAAACTCTAAAATGGGTAAACATTTCCTGCTAAAAAAAAAGGGGGAAAAAAAACGTTTCCAGTGTTGGGGATATTGCCTTCTTTTGTATAGCACATAGCACGAGTATATAATATAATTATTGCCTTCTCTTGTATAGTATAGTACACAAATTAGTGACTTTCAATGTAAATCATGAGCAATCACGAATGAGCTAAACGGAATGTTGACAGCATCATTCAAGTCTACTTCGTTCATATGCAATAATCTAATCCTTGCTTTTTATGTGAAAAAATTACAATAAAGTTGAATAAATGCATTGAAATCCAGTAACAATCATTCAGTTTTTATGAAATTATATTTCTACCATTCTACTCTTCCCTCTGTGTCTCCTTTTAATGATGATGAATATTGTCATTATGGTTTTCACTATCATTATGCTACCTATTTGGAGTATAGTAGCAGAAGTAGTAGTAGTAGTACTGCTGGTGGTGGTATTAGTAATAGTTGTAGTAGTAGCATTTAGTAGTAGTAGTAGTAGTAATAGTAGTAGTAGAAGTAGAAGTAGTAGTAGTAGAAGTAGAAGTAGTAGTAGTAGTAGTAGTAGTAAAAGTAGCAGTAGTTGTTGTACTAGTGATGGTGATGGTAGCAGTAGTAGTAGTAGTAGTAGTAGTAGTAGTAGTGGTGGCGGCGGCGGTGGTGGTGGTGGCGGCGGTGGTGGTGGTAGTAGTAGTAGTAGTTGTTGTTGTAGTAGCAGCGGCAGCAGTATCATTATTATTATTATTATTATTGTTGTTGTTATTATTACTATTATCATTATTATTATATTTGGTATAATCAACATGTACAAACAATAGGATAAAGGAAAGTTACATGGATGCCGGGAAAAAGAAATAGGTTGACTAAATAATTATAACCGGAAGGTCTTCCTTTCTAATCCAAGTGACTTTACAAAATAACATACATGAAATACAAAATAGTAAAATACAACTATACAGATGTTAATAAATAACGAATGATATAGGATTTGTATAGCGCACGTTTCCACCTTGTTAGGTGCTCAAGGCGCTCCTATATTACCCCGGGTAAGCTAGTCTACCGAAGAATTACTTCCTGCCGGCATCCATTTACCTCACCTGGGGGCCGTTTCATAAGGCTGTTCGTAAGTTAAGAACGACTTTAAGAACGACTGGTGAACCTTTCTCACGCGCTTAACCATCGCCAATGTATATACAATTTTCCACAAGAAATGATCACCAGTCGTTCTTAAAGTCACTCTTAACTTATGAACAGCTTTATGTAACACCCACCTGGGTTGAGTGCAGCACAATGTGGGTAAATTTCATTCAAGGCTAATTCGTTAATACGCAATACTCTATATTTTGTACGCGTCTTTGTGAAAAAATAAAGTTAAATAAATAAATACAGCATAAAACTAAAACAAATCTGGAATGGGAAGCTGTCAGACCCTTAAATCTGATTGGCTAAAGAATAGCAACCCCATAATACTTGAGAGTTAGAAAGTATAATGAGTTTACAATTGACCGGTTGATAGTACTTGTTGCATTAATTTATTAAGCCGGGTATGAAAGGACAGCAGTACAATATCTACCTTTAAAAAGTAGTAGTTAGTGAATCCCACACACGAGGAAATGTGTGAATGGCAGAACAATGCAGTCTTTTGGTGCGCGCTTTTAGATGTATGATTTATTGTATGGCTTCAGAATATCTTGGATTTAGATTGAACATTTTACAAGGCAAAAGAGTACTTAGAGAATAAAACTAATCAATAGATAATTCCGTCTCGAACTGAGGGTGTACCACCTCAAATTTTGAAGACGTATGGGATATTCCATTTCCTGTCTTTTCTGCTTGAGAATAATACGCGTTGCTTGCCTTTGTATTTTTTTTAAATTCGTGTTGGAGTTGCTCGCTTGTAAACACACGTTCACCCGATCAACGCCTAGTTTATACACACTGCAAAAAATCCGGTGTTGATTTAACACCAGCCCGGAATCTATATTTGTCCACACCAGAGAAGTATTGAAACAACACCAGTTTGGAATCAAACCGATGTTAGACCGAAACAAAACTGGTGTTGTTTAACACTTCTCTGGTGTGGACATATATATATTCTGGGCTGGTGTTAAATCAACACCGGAGTTTTTGCAGTGCACAACTAATCGAACTTTGTCCCAAATACTCGAGTTCCAAACTGGATTATTGCAATAGTAACTTTACGATCTCCTTGATACAAGGCAATGTAGAATGAAATGCAGCTTTAAAATGATACTCGAGTAGAAGTAGTATATAGTAGTAGTAGTAGTAGTAGTAGTAGTAGTAGTAGAAGAAGTAGCAGTAGTAGAAGTAGTAGTAGTAGAAGTAGTAGTAGTAGTAGTAGTAGTAGTAGTAGTAGTAGTAGTAGTAGTAGTAGTAGTAGTAGTAGTAGTAGTAGTAGTAGTGGTAGTGGTAGTGGTAGTAGTAGTAGTAGTAGATGCAGTAAGGTAGTTCAATTTTTTTTTCATATTCATTCCTTTTTACTTGTATGCGATGGGTAACTACGTTAAGCTTATATGAGTGACAGGACCTGACGGGCACATGGTCCAGTGGTGAGAGCATTGGACTCATAATCACAAGGTTGTGAGTTCGAATCCTCACTCTGTCTCCACTTTGATAAAAACAAAACCCCGATCAGCCTCTTTGACTGAATATAACGGTCAAACCCAGTGACAGGCTCAGATGTCTTCACACCTACCTCACAACGCTTCTGCTGTAAAAATAATGAGGGCAAAATAATGAAATGCCTGGCGCTAATAGACTATAGCATATATTGCTATATTTTTACCCAAATTTACTCTCCAATATCTAATCAATAAATCGTCTAAATTGAATTCCAGCCACGTCATATCGCCTTTGGAACACTTCTATTTTTTATTTGATCTTCACATCATAGTTCAAACTTTCAACCGGATATTCTCTTCGCTGTGAAGTTAAAATATAGACTAATAATGCTTGGTCAAAATGTACATCTATCTCGAAATAAGAATTCGATTATAACTAGGTCAAAATATCTCCTTTTTTGCCTCGCTTGTGACTTTTTAGAAATTTGCTTAATACGCAGTTGCGGATCTAAGGGGAGAGGGAGGGGGGTAGGAGTTTAAACCCGCATCTTAATTGGCCTCCCTAATATAAAAAAAGGGAGTGTGGGATCAAACACTAGCACCCCTTCCCTATTTACAAGAGTCGCACAAGCAGAACGGTGGCGGATTTACGAGGGGGGGGGGGGGGTAGGACGCATTACGTCGTAGCTCATCTTTATTGAGTCAAACCAACGTGTCAAACCCCCCGCTTAGCAAAAAGCTAGATCCGCCACCGATACACCATGCTGTGTCAGTCGAATTTCTTGGCTCATAGCCCCCATTGGAGTGGTGGTGGTAGGCCTGGGTGGTGGTGATGTTGAAGAAGGGGGAGGGGCGACGAAGATTACTGAAGTGTCAGCACTTGGTGGCACGCGTCTTAATGTCTCTTTGGTGCAAATTTGTATTTGTCATTTTCACTCTCGAAAAGCACGCTCGACACGACGCTTCCTGCAAGTCACAGAAGTTCAGCCTTATAATAATTTCCCAGGTGAAATTGAACATTGTTCGCAATCACGGCAGATCGTATATATAAGTCAAACCAAAAATAATTTTGAAATCCCTTTTCGGGCCTCGATAGATTTCTGTTTGCAATTGATAATTATGTCCGACATGAATGTTGTATCGCTGGAAAACCATCACTGCTACTAATAATCATCAGGCAAAGGTAAGGAATTTAACTGTAACTACACTTAGTAAGTGTTCTCGAGGACAAAGTTAATGGACTTTCCCTGAATATTTAGAAATATGGAGATATCTTTAGTGGTTGTACAATGATCACAATATCATTAATATATGCTGAATATTTCATACAAATTGCTAACAAGGCCGAAATTCGTACCATCATGAATGTGGAAGTGCTTATCATGAAAAAATTGGGTCATGTGGATTTCTCTTTTACGATTATACATCATACGGAAATAATAAGAAGATATGAAACTGAGTGAGATTGTGGTATTAATTATTTTATTTTCTTATACAGACATGTATCAGACAGTGGTATCTCAAGCATATTTTGAACTTGAAGTAGATTCATGAATACATGCAAGGCAAAGGGATGGAATCGTCACTGATACTGTACGTGATTTATCATGTTCTCTGCTTGTCTACACATGTTTATTCTCACAAGGGTAAGGATGCTCTTTCTACGTCGTTGTTCAAATAAGACCTGGAACAAGGCAAAAATTGAATTCAATTATCATTGATTTTTTTCTTTCAATATATTGTTTTTACAATCGATATTTCTTAAGGATATTTTGAATTTGTATGAGATCAATCTTCATCATATTTCACACGCAACCTGTCAAATTTGTTTCAATATTTAGAAAATGTGTAGCTTTTCCTCCGTCAAACTTTCAATTTTAAACACCGTGTGGAGCCGTGTTTTGTGCAAACGCCGGGATATGTGCAAACGGTGCCAGGTAAAAATGGCAGAGGTAATAATGGCAGAGGTAAAAATGGCAGAGGTGAAAATGGCAGAGGTAAAAATGGCAGAAGTAAAAATGGCAGAGGTAATAATGGCAGAGGTAAAAATGGAAGAGGTAAAAATGGCAGAGGTAAAAATGGCAGAGGTAAAAGTGGCAGAGGTGAAAATGGCAGAGGTAATAATGGCAGAGGTAAAATGGCAGAGGTAAAAATAGCAGAGGTAAAAATGGCAGAGGTAATAATGGCAGAGGTAAAAATGGCAGAGGTAAAAGTGGCAGAGGTAAAAATGGCAGAGGTAATAATGGCAGAGGTAAAATGGCAGAGGTAAAAATGGCAGAAGTAAAAATGGCAGAGGTAATTATGGCAGAGGTAAAAATGGCAGAGATAAAAATGGCAGAGGTAAAAATGGCAGAGGTAATAATGGCAGAGGTAATAATGGCAGAGGTAAAAACGGCAGAGGTAAAAAGAGCAGAGGCATAATTGACAAGAGGTAAAAATGGAAGATATGATAATGGCAGGGATAAAAGTGGCCGAGGTACATTATTAGAAAAAACAGTAGATTCTACAGAAGAAAAAATAAAAAACAGGTCTTACAGAAAAAAAAACAAATAATTTTGTATATCATAATAACAGGAGGATTTTCCACAATTTTTCTACAATTTTACAGAACAGATGTTTAAAAAAAGGGGAAAACAGTTTTATTACAATAAATTTGTAAGGGTACACGCACAAAGTAAATTTTTTAACACAAATGCATGTAAGATTACACAGTGCAGTAAGATTACAGGTGTTCTCCAGACTCTGTTGCAGGAATTTTTGATTTTTAGGTGGAAATTTTCGAACAGTGTAAAAAATGGCGGAGTTGAAAATGGCAAAGGTAAAGATGGCAGAGGCAAAAATGAAAGAGATATGGGGTGCTGGTTTGTTAAAAAGCCGAGAAAAAAAAGTTTGCACTCCAAAATGAAAGGGGATTTGGTTAAGGGGGAAAATGACACAAAAAAATTATTTTAACTAAATGAAGTTCTTTTAGGTCAGAAAAATAATTACCATAAAAATAATAACAATTAGATAATAAACAATGTTTTTTCTTCTGTTTGAAAAATAGCAGAGATTTGTATCAAATCTCTACATTTAAGCATACCAAGCTAATTACCAAGAGGGTGCTGCTTAGTGTACAAAATACCCAACAGCACTTCCGCTTCCAAGGGGGAATGACAATCAAGACGTTTATATCATATTGGATGCAGTGGTAAAGGTTCAGGGTCTTCTTTTATGCAAAGAATCTGAACAAGACGGTCCCCCTCGATCGACCCCAAATTGGTTTACCAGTCAAAACAAGATTATTATTGATTTTCATATTCAGTAACATATTCAGTGCCAAGCCTGGGAACGCATGCTTATTGTCATTCAAATATTTAAAAAGAATAGTACAGACGACATTACAAATAAGAACATAATATTTAACCACAATCATTCGTGACAATTTCAACGTCTAAGCTTGCCCCGCTATGTTCTCTATGTTTTTCCCCGCCCCTGAACCCTCTCTGTCTCTCCATCTCTCTTATGTCTACTCTTCCTCCTTTTTGCATCGGTAAACCTGGCAAAAATTTAGAGATAAAAAACCAGCCAGGCAAAAAGGAATGTTATAAAATGATGAATGAGAATAGTGCAGTTTCATTTTGCTCCTGATAAATTGAATGAAAAAATGTCTGTCGTTTGATTTCTTTTTAAAAAGCGTTCACGGTACACCTCCAACGAATTCGTAAATAGTTAGGCCGATGAAGACATAATGATGATGAAATGCCTAACCGTGACATGCATTTCTTATTTAAAGGACAAGTCCAACCCAACAAAAAGTTGATTTGAATAAAAAAAGAAAATTCCAACAAGCATAACATTGAAAATTTCATCAAAATCGGATGTAAAGCAAGAAAGTTATGACATTTTAAAGTTTCGCTTAATTTCACAAAACAGTTATATTCACATCCTGGTTGATATGCAAATGAGGAGACTGACGATATCATCCACTCACTATTTCTTTTGTATTTTATTACATGAAATATTAGATATTCTAATTTTTTCCTCATTGTCAAGTGAAACAGCGATTAATTCCTCCCTGAACATGTGGAATTACCATTGATTAATATTATATGCTTCAGTCAAGTTGGTTCTTTTTGTCAAATCTGTAAAAAATGAAATATTGTATAATTCAAACAATAAAAAACAAAAGAAAAAGTGAGTGAGGGACATCATCGTATGTCTCATTTGCATGTCACTGAGTTGTGCATATCACTGTTTTGTGAAAAATAAGCGAAACTTTCAAATGTCATAACTTTCTTATTTTACATCCGATTTTGATGAAATTTTCAGCATTATGCTAGTTTGATTTTTCTCTATTTATTCAAATCAACATTTTTCTGGGGTGGACTTGACCTTTAATGTATGTAGTACATGCGGGGGCTTTTTGACAATTCATTGCATGGGGGTTTAAGACTGGCCATATTTTACCAAGAGCTGTAATTTTTACCTCTCCCATTATAACCCCTGCCATTTTACCTCTGCCATTATTACCTCTGCCATTTTTACATCTGCCATTTTTACCTCTGCCATTTTTACCTTTGCCATTTTTACCCCTGCCATTTTTACCTCTGCCATTTTTACTTCTGCCATTTTTACCTCTGCCATTTTTACCTCTGCCATTTTTACCTCTGCCATTATTACCTCTGCCATTTTTACATCTGCCATTTTTACCTCTGCCATTTTTACCTCTGCCATTTTTACCCCTGCCATTTTTACCTCTGCCATTTTTACTTCTGCCATTTTTACCTCTGCCATTTTTACCTCTACCATTTTTACCTCTGCCATTTTTATCTCTGCCATTATTACCTCTGCCATTTTTACCTCTGACCACCGGCAATGAAACGTCTTTCAAAGAGGCCAGGGTGGCACCATGGACATTCAGTACTGTTTTGAACACTGCATGGGGCAATTAATTAAGGGGGTGGGGGAGGCAAGCATGATTTCCACTGATCCACACATTGAACTTGATCTGTTGATATCATTTCCAGATTTCATCAGAAGTTGTAACTACGGGGGGGGGGGGGGGGGCATGGGGCACGTCCCCCCATCGGCTGACCAAAAAAAAAACGTGGAAAAGGAGAAAAAGAGGGAGAGAGGAAGAGAAACGTAATGGGAAAAATAAATTATTGTTCATTATAAAGTTATATTACAATTATGTTCTATTACATAAGAAAGATTTTTTTCATAACTTTATGAAACATAATTTGATTAGGGCCTATGTCTTCATTGTTCCTGGTGCTCGCATTGTCTGTTAAACTTTAACGAGATATATAATCCTGTTGTACTAAAACCTCCCGTTTTCAATATACTTCCTCGCACTTCGAGTTATTATTATTTTATGTACAATAATAGAATCTATGCTTCTTTTTCATGACTACTTAAAGTGATTGCCACATGTTAGGTCTTAATACAAAACATTTCTTGTCCGTGCTTATGTTCGCATTAGTGGATTGGTGAGATATGTCTGCTCTCCATGAGTTCCTAGAATCAGTCCTTAAAATGTCCCTTTTTCTGATCTCAATATCAAAAATTTTTAGCTCGCGCTACGCGCTCGGTCTTAGTGAATTACTACAAACAAGCTTAAGAATGCCCCTTTTCAGGTCTGAATTTCCTAAAGTTTCAGCTTGCGCTTCGCGCTCGCAATATTTGATTATTAAAATGCGTATGTTAATATCATGATTACAATGATTACGAGTGATTCATGTGCAATTCTCGCATACATTCGTAATTCCGAAGCTTCGTTATTCCGAAGGTTCGGATATTCCGAAGGTTCGTTATTCCGAAGGTTCGTATTTCCGAAGGTTCGTAATTTCGAAGGTTCGTTAGTCCGAAAACGAAGTGAGGTTCGTAATTCCGAAGGTTCGTTAATCCGAAAACGAAATGAGGTTCGTAATTCCTAAGGTTCGTTAGTCCGAAAACGAAATGATTAACGAACCTTATTTCGTTTTCGGACTAACGAACCTTCGGAACAACGAACCTTATTTCGTTTTCGGATTAACGAACCTTCGGAACAACGAACCTTATTTCGTTTTCGGATTAACGAACCTTCGGAACATCGAACCTTATTTCGTTTTCGGATTATCGAACCTTCGGAATAACGAACCTTCGGAATAACGCCACAAATGTTCGGATTAACGAACCCTTTTACGTTTTCGGATTAACGAACATCGAGGTATAGGCAATTTACGTGTTTCGGAATTACGAACCTTCGGAATAAAGAACCTTCGGAATTACGAACCTTCGGAATTACGAAGTGTAACCGACTGTGGTGAGAAATGTAATGAATTCCTTAAATATAGTCCTTAAAATCTCCCTGTTTGGGGTCAATATATACAAAAATTTCAGCTCGCGCTTTGCGCTCGCATTGTTTAGCGAGACAGATACGTATCATGGTTACAAAAAGTTGATTATAATGTCCATTTTTAGGTCGGAATATAACAAAATTTAAGCTCGCACTTCGCGCTCGCACTATTTCATCAGTGAGATACATATCTGTTTAATATATGGCATTGTCCTTAAAATGTGTCTATTAGGTATGAATGAATGTTTATCTATTTTCTCAGACCTAGTGGATCATTCCGTATGAGACAAAGGGTGCTAGTCTACTTTTTAGACCCTTTAATTTGTGACAAATCCATACGAAACGAATGCTGGCAGTCTCCTTTTCCAGACCCAATGCGACCGTACCATACAATATTAATGTTATTAGTCTACTTTTTTTATACTCTTGGCCATATACTCTTCCAAGCAACAGGATTAACGCTATACCTGAGCTAGATTAAAGCGTAGTCTTTACACAAGACCCGGTGGTTAAGAAAGGGAAATAAACTTTAAAACTTAGACCTCACCATCTTCTAAACCATTGCCATGTAATCAAGCATATGGATATAGAGTGTATTCTTTTCACCAGACCCAGTCATTTGAAAAAAAAATCAAGAATATTCGAAACTTCAATCCCGTCATCTTCAATTCTAAGACCCTGCAATGTAGCACATGGGTATACAGTGTAATTATACAGTGGGTATACAGTGTACAGTGTATTTTTTTAATAAATGGGTATGGAGTAAAGGCTATGCTATACACCCGTGCTTTATTATAAACTTTTAGTTCGGAAGATGATGGGGTCTTAGTATGGAAGTTTTTTTTAATCACCAGGTTTGGAGTAAAGACTACACTCTATATTTTTTTCACAGGGATGAGACGGTGGGGTCTTCAAATTGAAGATCTCCTAATTTTTTTATATAACAGCGTATGGGGTAAAGACTATGCTCTTATATCCATGCTTTATTACAGGGTCTTATTTTTAAAGATTATAACGTACTTTTTTTAAACGGGTCTGGAGTAAAGACTACGTTATGCACCCTTATGATGGCGAAAATAGTCAAATTGACTGGTTGCCAAATAAAAATAAGAACCACCCCCCGCTTTATAACAGAGTCTTAGTTTGGGGTCTTAATTTTGAAGGTTTTTTACTCACCGGTCTGGAGTAAAGACTGCACTGTATATCCATTTTTTTTCACAGAAATGAGACTGTGGGGTCTTGAAGATTTGTTCAAATAAACGGGTCTGGAGAATTGAGAATACGTTATATACACGTTCTTTATTACAGAGTCTTAGTAGTGGAAGATGGCGGGGCTTTAAAGGGGAATCCAACCCAAATAAAAACTTGTTTTTATAAGAAAAAGAAAAATCAGACAAGTTGATAGGTGAAAGTTTGAACAATATTGGACAAACAACAAGAAAGTTATGATTTTTTAAAAGTTGTAAATATTGGTAATCACTATACCCATGGAGACTTCAAATTGGCCGCATATGGGATGTCATAGTGATGTAAGGCAAGGACTACTCTTCCATGTACTCCAATACATATTGTGGCTAAAATGTCATTTTCCCAAAAAGTTTTATTTCAAATTATATTTTTCTTTTATAAGGACTTAAAACAATATACTACCTGGATTATATTTAGATTACTGCCCCAGGGGAATGGGTACTTAGGAGAAAACCACAAATCCCTGATAATAAAGTACATGGCCTATGGGAAAGTTGTCCTTGCCCCTTGTCATAATTTACTTACCCAGTTGCCAATTTGAAATCTACATACTATTAGTGATCTCAATTTAAAAGCAGCTATAACTTTCCTATTCCTTGTCCGATTTCTTTCAAACTTTCGCCATTCTTTTTAATTTATTTTTCTCCTTCCCAACACAACATTTTATGGCAAAGGCTGGATTCCCCTTTAATAATTTTGAATTTGTTTAATCACCCGGTCTGGAGTAAAAGACTACACTTTATACTCATCTTATTCCACAGGAATGAGACGGTGGGGTCTTAAATTTGATTTTTTGCTATTGTTGATATAACAGGGTCTGGGGTAAAGACTACATTCTATATTCATTTTTACGGGGTCTTAATTTGGTAGACGGTGAGGTGTTGCAGTTTTTACTTTTTTTTTAATATGCTCTTTACATATGCTTTAGTACAGGATCTTAGTTTAGAAGGATCTTCAAATTGTTAAATGACCGGGTCTGGAGTATTACAAGACTACACTCTATATCCATGTTATTCCAAACGATAGTGGGTCTTAGTTTTTAAGATTTTTTTAAAGTTTTGAAATAACCGGGTCTTGGGTAAAGACCACTCTCTCTCTCTCTCTCTCTCTCTATATATATATATATAATGTGATGACAAGTTTACTTGTACCAAACGCTCTTGAAATGTGAGTATGAAACATGAGATGAGGCCAACTCAAAAGATGACGCAGGACACCATTCTTAGCTTTAGCTTTCGTCTTTATTAAGACTTCGTCAGAAGCGTCTGAAAAATATAAGGAGATACAACATCCAAGTTTGTCTTGCACATCAATGAATTATCATCAATCATTTATGTGCAAGACAAACTTGGATGTTGTATCTCCTTATATTTTTCAGACGCTTCTGACGAAGTCTTAATAAAGACGAAAGCTAAAGCTAAGAATGGTGTCCTGCGTCATCTTTTGAGTTGGCCTCATCTCATTACATATATATATATATATATATATATATATATATATATTGTTTTCATATAACAGCAATTAAGTTAATAGAAATTTGGACCATGATGAAAGCTGGCAACTTCTCTACATTAGTGGTAATACTGATTACGTTAAAAAATAAATAATGAGTATCACGTTGAATGTTGATGACAATAATAATAGTATTAAAGTATTGTTATTAATAATTATACTTCTGACAATGATGATAATATTCATAATAGATATAATAATAATGACAACAATATGATAATAACAAAATGAAAATAAAACAATAATATTAACAATAATAATAATATAGTAAAATATCAATAAAAGCAGTTATACAAATAAACAATATTAATGACGACGATGATAAAATTAATAACTATATAGAGTAACTCGCTTGTTCATATGTTTACATGATTTATTTATTTTGACTACAGAATGTAATAATTTATAACGAGATTAATCGCAACCAAGATCTTTGCTATATATAATATATTGTTCTGTTCTCTTTTCTATCTTGTATTATGTTCTATACTGTATGTCCTGCCTCGGCAGTAATAAGCCAGGACCCGCATGGGCTACTTTTATTTCCTTTGTTCATTGTGTTTGTAAACTACTATGTAATTATTTGATTTTATATGTCATCTGATCCTTTATGAATATTGAAATAAAGTGATACAAAATATATATATATATATATATATATATATATATATTTGAGAGGATGCTATATGTAGATACAGCGAGAATAAAGCAATGAAACGTAGCCGGGGTTCAGTTCAAGTTTATTCACAAGCTTTCGGTCTCGCTTCAGTGGTTTTGAATACACACTTTGTTACGTAACAGTGATGCATTTTAGCCCATTCCAAGTTTGCAGCATTGATGTATTTCTTCATTGTCTATGGCATGTGAACACCCAGTTTTACATCCAGGATCTGAGCATGGACACTTCCCTAATCCTATCGAGACTCTTCAAATCATTATCTTGGGCATGTTTAGGACAAGAAACTTAAAAAATGAAGTTTGTTTGATGATTAACATGATTAAGGGGAATCAGTGCACCAACTTGAAAGAAATTGTGAATGATGGATGAGTAAAATAAGGTGAACAATGAAGGGGAATCTACAAGTTACATTTTGCGTAAGGGAACTTTACCCGTGAAACAAATTGATTTTTTGTTCATTTAAAAGGGTACATTGAATTAACTTGACCTCAGTAGCTTATTAAGTAAAAAAAATGTAATGAAAACAGAAATGCAATATTCTTTGAAGTAAGCATGAAACAGACATGACCTGTTGTCTCCATCATTGTGCATCTCTCATTATCAAACATGAAATGAACTGTCAAATGTTTTTTTTTCCCCTTTTGAACATGCTCAATGTTGTGATTTGATGAGCCTGGTTAGATCATGGAGATTTCCCTGGTCAGATCAGGGAATTCCCTGGTCAGAATGATCAGTGGGAGTTGATAATGCTCGAAAGTGCAGAACATACAGCAGTGCTGCATGCACGTAAACTTGGAATAGGCTGAAAAGCGCCATTGTTACATAATAGACTGTGTATTCAAAACCACTGAAGCGAGACCAAATAAATTTTTATAGAAGTTACAACATGAGATGAGCTTCCTATATCCACACATTTAATTGAGAATAATTTTCAAGTTTGGAAGTAATTCAGCCTCGTATCAGAGGGATATTTTTTGGGGGACGCGCTGTATATATATATATGTCTATATATTAATTGTCCTCACCTCTGATCTACCAATGGTTTCGCGCCTCGGCTCATCAGCCATCAGGACACTGAAGCTAGTTGGATTTTGTGGTGGCCCTCGGTTGGGGCAATGGATATCATGGTCCGGCGGTTCTTTGTTTCTTCTTTTGTGACGGCATGTACTGATTAGTTCGGACCTTCGGTTGAGTGAGTTTTTCTTGTGAGTTGCGATAATGAGTTTTTCGTCTAAGCATAGGTTGCAGAATCCACTTCCCCGCATAGCCAAGTTGGATTTTTTCATTATTGCCCACGCTCTGCTTCAGTTGAAACATCGAGCACTTTCCCTGAACTTGATACATTTCAATTTAATTTGTATATGTCTATATATATATATATAGTTATATATATATATATTTATACATTTATATATATATATATATATATATAAATGTATCCAGTCCACACAATGGTGTGTCTGGAGTACATTTGTGGGTAAGAGAGTTATTACATTTGCCGGCGATCTTTTGTGTGTAATGTGTTATACGTGTTATAACATTGTGGGTATAACATCTCTCGCCCGAATGACAAAAAAAATACTCTTGTGCCCCATTTGCCTTGAAAGTGCCTCAGGCAGTGTTCAAAATTGAGTGTCCCTTAAATTTTAGTCTCACGGTGCCCCCCCCCCCCCCGCCTCTCTGAAAAGCGTTTCATTGCCGATGGCACTGTTGCTTCTCCCTTGAAGGCATGTTTCTCATTTTAACAGTAATGTTATGAAACATTTCATGAGAAATAGCCTTAATATTGGTACAAACAGTGATTTGCACATATCCCGGAGGTTTGCCCATTTCCCGTGAAAAATTGTTCATTTGCACATATCCCGTCGTCACGTTTGCACAGATGCTGTTGATAAATTTTGACAGATTTGCACATTTCCCGGCGTGGCGTTTGCACAAATTCCGTTGTTTGCACAAATCCCGCCGAAATTTTGCACATACTGTACACCGTTGTTTGTACATATCCCAGAGTTTGCACATAACACGGCTCCACACACCGTCTTCTTAAGCCCCAGTCACATAAAGACACGGATCCTCACGGATCAACACGGCAACGCCGGCATGATCCGGGGAGGTCCGGGATCGTTTTGCCCCGGATTAAGCGTTGATGACTGTAAACACGGCATCTACACGGCATCTTCACACGGATCTACACGGATCATGCCGGCAGAGCACGTCGTCAACACGGACCTACACGTCACCAACACGGACCAACACGTCAGCTACAAGGACCAACACGTCAGCTCAAGGACCAACACGGCAGCTATATTGACCAGCATGGCAAATGAAAATCTGCTCATAATAATGAGCTGATATTTATTTATTTTTTCTCATCCTTGTCGCAACATTATATTATGTTGTTTTTAAAAAAGATATCAAAACTTAAAACTTCCTCAACCAGTAAAAACGCTGTTTTTTATACAACGCAGTTTACTGTTTTAACAGTAGTTGTTAAGTACTTTAAATATTGAACGACAAATTTTATTTCGATTTGATTTGATATCACTTTATTGAAATCACAGTAAAGGAAAGAAATTTACAAAGTCAATAGAAAACATAATACAAATTAAGATAGGCCCAGGTCATGACGCATAACTGTCGATGCAGGGCAGTGGTATAAAACTTAATGTACAATTTTGATGTAACAGGTACATAACATTTATTTTAAGAAAAGGAAATGTGAAATGGTAATAACAGACAAAGTTGGGGTAAATATGAAAGAAAAAAAAATATTGATACATGCACTAAGTTTACAAATATTAGGTTGGGGCCAATCTCCAAAGCGTAAGAAAATATCCTGAATCGTTAAATCATCCATTTAATCATAAATAAATTAAGCATGTTTGTGTCAACTGTTTAACAACTCCTGAAAAGTTCATAACGTAAATAGCGTTGTAAAGATTTTATGGGAAAAAAGAACACGGACTGCCAAGGATACTCCAGGCAGCCACACGGACCTACACGGCAGCCACACGGACCTACACGGCAGCTACACGGACCAACACGGCAGCCACACGGACCTACACGGACCATCCCGGATGGCTTTGCCAACCCGGCAGTCCACGGATGACGCCGGATGTTTTTGACAGTCAAAAACTGCCGTGTTGGCCTTCCGGACGTTCAAGGACCAACACGGACCACCCCGGACCTCCAAGGATGCCCAAGGCGCCAACACGGATCTCTCCCCGGATCAGATCCGGGATGGTCCGGGGTGGTCCGGGATCTATATGTGACTGGGGCTTTAGAATATATAATGTATCAATTTGGTCTTCAATAGACAAGTTCACAAATAATGTACAATTGAAAATTCAAGCTAATAACTCACTGCAGATATGTTTTAACGACTAACTATGAATTATGAATGGTGAACAAAGACCATGCAGAGAAAAGTGACACTATTCTGAAAAAAAAATACGCAAGACAGTGAGTAGGCCTATTCTGAATTACATAATAATGTCAGATTCAAACAGTGGCGATGATTTATTTTCATGACAAAAAGGGAGGGGACTATTTTATACTTCCAAGGTGGACTGTTTTGTCACCCATCCCAACTTAATGATCAAATAAAAAAAAAAAAAAAAAAACCGTGCAAGGCAAGGGCGTAGGCTGGTTTGAGCATGAGGGGTGCACATCCCGGAGAGGTGGAACTAAAGTATTGCAAGTGACGGAACTCATCTGCTCCGTGGGAGGGTGCACGCCCAGCCAACACCCTTGCAAGGTTAAAAACACAACATGCTTCTAACTTGGTGTATGTAACTAAAACCTTTCTTACAATAGATATGACTCTGAAAGCGACTGTGACACCAATACATAATTTTGTATTATGTGTTTACCTCATTAACATGATTAATGGCAAACCCAACTTTTATAAAACATTTTTTTTATTCGAGTATATATTAGCCCCTTTATGGTGTTATGAGCCTCATGATTATATAAAATCATAATTAATAAAATGTGCTCACAAATCATATCTTAAAATGTTAAATTGATTTTTTCTGTTAACTTAAATCAACGTTAAAGTCTAGACATTGTGAAATTTTCGATATTGCCATTGATGTCACCTAGCTTTAGTCATATTCATCTACTGCAAAAACGGTTTCATATATATATATATATATATATATATACAATATAGGCTTACGTATTATTTCCAATACAACAAATCAAAAGAAATAAAAACATAAAATGCCAAATTTAGTTGGTTATCTCTTTTTATATTTTATTTTTACTTATTCATAAATTTCACTTATCCTTGAAATTCATTAAAAATATTTCGGTGTCGTGATTTCTTTGATAAGTCAATTCAATCGAGAATACATTATCATTATCCATGGTGACAAACTCTTTGACACGTTGAGCTGCGTTGAGAATTGGATATCAATTATACCTCTCTCCTCGATGAATACTAATGTTTCCAGCTTTATATTGGCCTTTTTGTCGTCATTTTTCTCTTCTGGCATAAGTCGCGTTTTGGTTATCGCCCATTTTAGCAAACCTGTTATTGACTGCGAACTATTTCCAACTACTGGAAAAGGCCTTTAAAATATGTTGATAAAAAGCTATTAACCATTTTTTTTCATTTTGCCTCCGACGAAGATTCTGCTAGGATCGAAAGCTTAGGCCGCTTTTGACTTTCTAATTTACTCCATTGGCTCTCTTTTATTAGATAAGCAGTTTTCAGCAGCTTCTTTTTGCCAAAAAGCTATTAAGTGAGTTACATAAAAATATTCTGACCTGATGGATAAGCTAGGCGATACATACCTCTCCTGATTTCACGATGAAATGATGAGATTCCAATTTTTTTTTCTTTCTTTCAATACATAAACACATGCATTAGGAGAATTATTAAGCAAATATTCATATCTCCATTGGTCTGCGAGCCAATATCCTCAAAAAATAAATATTTTTAAAATATTTTTTTCTTTTTCTTGAAGACAGCAAATTATATATATATTTTTTTTTGCAACGGATACAAATATTTATGTTTATATATGGTATACAATTTGTTTTTGTTTGATGGAAGTGAAATAAATAAATTTGAATTTGAATATACAATAAATCATAAAATCATCAATGGATATAACATATCAAATTGTATACCACTGTACCTTTGTACAAACAAACAAAACATAAAACCCCTCAAAGTTGGCATGATTTTCCCCCTCCATGCAAGGACACCTTTTCCATCGTCCCTAATATATCCCCCTTCGTCTTGTAGACCAATTGACCAATTAAATATTTAAATAAGTACATAAACACATACACTCTCTCCCACAAACCCTAACATACACACGCACCCACACCCCCACACCATGGTAAAATAGTTTCAATTTGATTTAGTTTGATTTGTTATTTTATCAAGTAACTGTGCAAAAGATTACAATCGAATTTAAACGTCAATGCCATGTCCATAATCATGTTACAACCTTTGGTTACAACCCAGATCATATGAGAGACAATTCTACCAAGGCACTCGTATGGAAACTGAAAGATCAATATTGCGATGTTTCTGTGAGACCTATCCGTGACCACAGGAAGCCCGTAGAAGTCTTCATTCGAATGCTGCTATATGAACTCATCGAGTTTGTGAGTAATCACCTAATAAATCACACTCCTACTCAATTTGGAAAACAAATCTTATACAAAATAAGTATGGTTCATTTGAGATAACTAGTAGGTGCTTTAATACATATTTCTTACGAAATAATCGAATCTATGCACAGGATGATGGCATCTTATAAAGTATACTTATAAAGCGTAGTTTGTCACACGTTTCTCAAATGATAATTACATATTTCTAACATGGATCTTCGAAGAAAATGATGAATCTACAGTAAGTCCACGATTAACTTCATGGACAAGGGAATGGCATCCTACATACTTTCAGGATTGTGTTTATTGTGGGTAATGGGGTATGACTGAAGGCACTGAATCAATGTTATGACAGTTAAGATGTAAATAAGCAGATAAACATTTTTTTTTTCAGAAATACATGCAGCAATGTTAAAACGATCTTATAACAGTATCAAAATGAGCTTAAAATTGATATAAGGTTTTAGTCCTTGATATACCTGAAATTAGTGTGTCTGAGATTTTTCGCAGAATTTGATCTCATAGTTTTGTAAACTATGCCATGGGTAACAGTGGCGTAAATAAAAGAAAAACGGGAAAAAGAAAAAAAAAAAGGGAGAAAGCAAGGGAAAGGGGAAGGAAAGGGGAAAAGGAAAGGAGGAAAAGGAAAGGGAAAAGTAAAAAGAAAACGAAGAAAAAACTTTTTTTTAATGGAAAAGGAAGAAAAGCGGGAAAATGTACAAAAGAAGAACATCTGAGAAAGAGCAAATCATTCCGAAATAGGCCTATGTAATGCAATAGCACAGTGGGAAATAAATCAAAAGATGACAAAATGGCAAACAATTGCGGGAAACAAAGGTAGAATGTAATTAGTCAAAAGCTAATGGACTGCATACAACATTGTGCTTCAAGCTTGCTAAATGCGGGGCTAAATTTTATGCAAATAAGCTACCGGGGCTTTGCCCCAGACCCCACGCAGTAGGGGCTCTTCATTTATATCCTTCAAATGGCTCTATAACGCCCCCCATTCAATCACTGGCAGACAGGCGGGGGGGGGGAGGTCTTGGTTCCACACCCAAGAGGAAATAAAATAAATTATATGAGACAACGTATAATGAAATGAATGGAAACAATAAAAGGTGTTATTTGCTGAATATAATGGAAAAATATATCACATAATTAGTATTTAATTTCAATAGGCATTTTTTTCCCAGCTCGCTTTGCACGCTGGCGACTTTTTACAAATTTTTCCCACATTGCAATGTTTTGCTCCCTCAAAATATATGGTTCATTACGTAACTGGGTTGAATAAATGTGTTGTGTAAAATTAAGCTATATTCTGTATATGCCCGCGATTTGATTAAAATAGCGGCAATCTGCGAGGTTTAAATGGCTTTGATATCAAGAAGTTCCGGGGGCTCCACCCCGGACCCCAGCCGCACAGCACAGCGTATGGAAGGGTTGGGCCATGGCTTCAAAAAGTCCTACAAACAAGAACAACAAAAAGGGGGAAAGAAAAGCAAAGGAAACTATGAAAGTGTAGGATATGATTTTATTTACTGAATAAAAAATAGCTCAAAGTTAGATTCTCAGGAAAAGGTGATTTTTTCTCGCTCGCTTCGCTCGCTCGGGACTTATATAAAGCAGCCCTTCGGTTGTTTTTTTTTACTCTTCACGCTACTGCCGCACAGAATCCTGTTCACAGTGGCGTACAGACCACAAAAAAGGAATCTAAACAGAGAAAAGTGAAATATATTATTCTCTGGATATCATGTCAAAATCTATCACAAAATTTGAGTTTTTTATTAAAAAGGTCAAAATTTTTGCTCGCTCGCTTCGCTCGCTCGCAACTTTTTTTTTTATAGATAAATTCTGCCTGATACGCAATATCTGGCCTTCTCAAAATAGTCGCCTCATTATACCATTACACCTGTTCATACCATGATATGACCGGGAAATTTTTGGCTCTTGCCCCCCCTGGCCACTGACCCCTGTTACGCCGCTGATGGGTAACGCGCGTGCCAATTTTCGTCGCGATCGACTACCGAGATTATAAGGGCCTTAGGCGTCGAAATAGCCCAGTCTATTTAGGGTTAAAGAATAAACATGGTAATAATAAGTACAAGTATGACTTAAATCGAAAGGAGGTCATTTAATGCTGTCATATCGATAGAAAAATACGATGAAAGTATAAAAAATGAAAGTAATTATGATCATGAATTGGATTAGTCTTTCGTATAGTTTGACTCATTGAGATCCAGGTTTATGCCGGGTGCATATATAATATCTGCCATCAAATTACGGTCTAAATAAACCAACTAAACCTGTAGTAATATAACGCATTCTTTTTTCATCGTTATATTTAACATCTCCAGAACGAGAATCAGCAGAAAATCACAGTTCGCTCTAATATGAGATTGGTAAGTTCATATTGTTTCTCTGTAAGATTGTGGAAGGAAATATTTTTTACGCTATCAAAATAAATCGAGGTTTCCAGTGGTTTCCATATTTACAGACTACTCTGTAAAATAATGATAAATAAACGCAGTATTTATCTATATACTTTTGTTTTCTTTAGGGGAATCTGTAATACATTTATATTTATTTTCATCTGCTTGTAAGTTAGGCTAGTATAAAGTGAAATACAGTAAACACAATGCAATGATGTGGTTCACCATATAATTTACACTTTCTTATGTAATTGCGAACTTGGTATTACGGCATTGCACTGCTCAAATTGTTTTTACTTTAATTTACATTGAAATAATCGTAAAGCAAATACAGAGGAAACCCTCTTATAATATTTCTGAGATATGGTGGCAATTTAAAGTATAGGCCTACGTATAGGCCTACGTAATCACTATTTACAATCATTTCTTTACAATCATTATACAATGTCATGTCATGCCATCCATTAAATTTCATCAAATAGTAATGGGTATAGCCATATGGCATGATATCACATATTTATGACCAATGGTCCTACACTGAGTGAGTGCACTTAGATACTTATAAAGGACAAGTCCACTCCAATAAAAAGTTAATTTTAATAAAAATAGAAAATCCAACCAGCATAACATTAAAAATTTCATCAAAATCGGATGTAAAATAAGAAAGTTATAATATTTTGAATTTTCACAAAACAGTTAAATGCACATCCCGGTCGGTTTGCAAATGAGGGAATTGATGACATCAAATCACTCGCTATTTCTTTTGTATTTTATTTAATGAAATTCAAAATATTCTAACTTTCTCCTCATTGTCCACTGAAAAAGTTTCATTTCTCCCTGAACATGTGGAATTACCAATGTTTATATGTTTATGGTTCAGTCAAGTTGTTCCTTATTGTTCAATCTGTAAAAGTTGAAATATTGTATCATTCAAACAAAAAAACAAGAGAAATGGCATGGGACTAAATTGTGCATATAACTATTTTGTGAAAAATAAGTGAAGCTTTAAAATGTCATAACTTTCTTATTTTACATCAGATTTTTGATGAAATTTTCGGCATTAAGCTCGTCTGATTTTTTTAAAATTTATTTAAATCAACATTTTTCTGAGGTGGATTTGACCTTTAATTTCACGGAATGAATTGTCTACTTTAACAATGTTAGAAAGATTATGTGGTTAGGATTCTGTTGCAATATACATGACTACAAATCTTTGCAGAAATGGATAGACGAGTATCTACAGTGGGAACCGAGTGAATGGGATGATATCTACAACATTACCCTTCATATCAAAGATATATGGAAACCTGATATAGCTCTTGAGCAAAAGTGAGTATACAGATTATTATAATCTTTGACATCATCTGCCAAAGAGGACACTGTTGCTTGTTCGCAGAATTGAATTAAATATTTAGATTTACACTATTTTAACAAGTCGATAAGACAAAAAATAATAATAACAATACATCCTGCATCAAATCCACTCTGTAGAGTATGCAATAATGTATTGCTAAAATACATAAGATATTCACTGTGGCCTTACAGCGTTCGCGTGATGACGAAAAAGAAATTGGTAGGCCTTTAGAAATATTAATACCTTGCCCACTCTTTCTATTGGGTAAAGCCTGTTGGAAATAGACCTTCTTGCCATCTGGAGGGAATCATTTCTTATTCTCAATTAGACATCGTATCTTTAAGTATAAACGGTCGGAAACAATTATAGGTGAAAGATTTTAAAACTTGACTTTATTTCCAAAGGTTGCTTTTTTCATTATCGTTAAAACATGGTGAAACGCAATAATTATGTATTGATGTGTGTGTGTGAGTGTGTGTGTGTGTGTGGGGGGGGGGGGGTAGTTGGTTACTGCTCTTTGTAATTTGTATACGAAACTTATATCAAAATATCAATATTTTACTATCTTTTCCCTTATTACTTCGATTAATGGCCGTTATGTTCATGTATGTTCAAGCGCTAAAATATCTCGTGTCGGAAAAAAATAAAGTATTCAACATTGGGTCTCTTGGTTCTACGATTATGTCACATAAAAACTACGAAGTGTCTTGCAGTCAACCAAATATCAAAACCATGTACTTCGTTGTTATTGTTGTTATTTTGAATAGGCAAACTAGTCAGTTTTTACTATTGTTGCCTTGTTAATTTGCTTTCCTTTTTTTCCAAAACAGAATAATTTCTTTGTTAAATTTATATCAGTTAGAAAAGTAAAGGGAAGTGAGGAAATAAAAGTTCTTAGGAAAATTTGTACCTATGTTTTGTTCATCCTTAAATTTTAGATCCTTGATTAAATCTGAGGGTTCATTTTTTAGTTTGTTAATAGCTTGTTCGAATCTTTTAAACCAAATTCTATATTAAAATCACTGTTGACCACATGATCTGATTAACACGATCATGTTCACTAACGCCGAGATTTTATTCATGGAAAGAATGGCTCTTATCAAGAGGAAAATTTCTATTATTTTAAAAATATCTATGGACACGATGACACGCATGTATCAGGTATTTAATCTGTCTATGATTGAACACTCTGCATAATTTTGCAGATTTAGAAGGAAACAAACCAATTTTTCATTTTCATCAATAATACAATTATGAAAAATAATATTATTGATCATATAATTTTAAAGATAATTGCTAATAATAGAGGCCAACAATCACTATTCGGATATAACTATCGGCACACTTTCTGGCTTATTTTTACAGTGTGCACAAAGACGGTATTAGTATTACTGACACGTATGTCATCATTCAACATACTGGTTTAGTAGATTGGTTATTCCCTGCCACTACCACAAGCGCCTGCAAGATCAACATTATGTACTTTCCTTATGATATCCAGCAATGCAATATGACTTTTTATCCATGGACATTAACTCGTACTCAGGTAGGTAGGCTCAACACGTCTGTTATGAAATATTACACTCACCTAAACAAAGACTGCCGTGGAGACAACCAATGTGAGAGATGATTACCATTAATGTTCAGTTAGGACATTCACAATGTTTGACTTACCCTGCAACTCATCTATTTTGTAACTCAACCATTTAATTCAAATTCTGTTTCGTTAGTTTTCATGTTGAAAAATCGGATATTGATTATCAAATTGTTATTCTTAATTTTTTCCGTTATTTTTAGCACGATCGTTCCCGCTAGTTAGGATTTGAATAAAAATGATTTGATCTATTGATTCTTTAACCTCGTGACATTATTATTATTTATTGTTTTACTATTATTCGTAATTATTTTGTGTTATTGCGTAGCAAGAAAACCCGAAAATGAAAGTGGCCACTCAGTGAAGATCATTAATGGGACTTCATCATAAGTTGATAAGTTAAATTTGGTAGATTTTTTGAGGAATCATTGAATGTACTTTTGAGTTGGTTATTACCAGATGCTCTTACCAATATTATTTTTATCCTTCCTCAATATATAGATGAGATTATTTGGACTGAATGATGAAGACGCCCTGCAGGAGAGGTTTGTCCGCAATGGAATATGGAACCTGACTAATTTTCTCCCTGTCAACGAAAGCATCACATTCAAGTGCTGTCAAGATTCATTTGACCAAGTCGTTTATATGCTGACGTTTACCAGGGAAACATCATTCTTCAACACGAATATAGTCATTCCGGCCCTATACCTGACCGTTTTGATGTTAATCGGTTTTTGGTTGCATCCCGATTCTGGGGAGAAGATCACCTTCACAGTCACCAACCTCTTGGCTCTCATTCTCTTCCAGCAGCTGGTTGCAGAATTCATGCCACCCATAGGCGAACCAAGGTCCATTATCGGTTAGCAATTTCAAGCAGAATAAATCCAATATTCTTAATAAATTCGTCGTTTTTGGCTTGATACATTTCCTCTTTTCAATCTGATAGAATATACAAATTTGTCCAGTGATACTTGTCATTAATATCAAGTTAGAAAAGAGTGTTGTATCTCTTAAAACGAACGAAGATGATGTGTTTCGTGTCTTTAAAGTAGTAAGAGTCTTGATGACAACTGAAATACTAATGGAGAGTAATAAGAAATTGTATACCACACGGTTTTTCCATTGGAACTTTATTATTTCATGTCTACAGATAGTTATTACCAGATGGGCAGAATCTTTGTAATCCCTTAATACAGACTAGAACGACACCACATCGGTCAGTTAGCTGGTTCCCTTAATACAGACTAGAACGACACCACATCGGTCAGTTAGCTGGTTCCCTTAATACAGACTAGAACGACACGACATCGGTCAGTTAGCTGGTTCCCTTAATACAGACTAGAACGACACCACATCGGTCAGTTAGCTGGTGGTATGACTGTAGCATTTATGATGACTGTAAATGCTTTGATGTAATATGGTGAAGGAGGTGTGAATAATAATGACGATTTTGATCTTATCATCGATTATTTTTTTGTAGTGACATGTTTCTTCATCTTGATAACCCTGAGTGTATGTTCCGTAATGCTCACCGTGATTGTCCTCCATGTCTATCACAAGGACGTTGTATCTCGGCCTCCATCCTGGGCTTTCTGGCTTCTTAGAATCTTCATCAACAGAAACGCAGAAAAGAAAATGAGGTATGGCGCCTAAATGCAAGCATACAACAGAGAGTTATGAGGCACAACTCCTTTAAAAATCATAAAATACAGGACAATTTAGGTCGGGATTGAGGCACACAACCCTAGAAAGCAAGTTGGTCTATATAAGCATCAGACAAGAAAGTTCAACTTGGCGTTGGTCTAAAAAAATACATTGAAAAAGGATTTAACTGAGTGAGCTGAGAAAGGCCATTACATGTTATTATGTGATCTTTGATAATTTTGGGTTGTGGATAAAATGCTAATATGCACCTAAGTAATATTTGGATTTTCTATTATTTATTTAACAGACTTTAAAAGATGAATATCGACTGATCCTGGGTAATTGCCTTCATAGAAACAAGATTAGCCATCTGTTATTTTTATTCAGTGTGTTTCTTCAAAATCAGAGAAAATATAATTCCATTCCTACTCTACCTTTCCCTAATATTAGAATACATTGTTTCTACTGTATCTAGAGGATAAAGAAGAGACGATATTTGATTAATTACGTAATGTTGAATTATTTCATTCTTGAATAATGATTATATTTGTGTTTTATTGTTTAGGGATTACTACAAATATCTCGAGGCAAAGGAATGCGAAAGGAAAGATTCCACTATCCGATACATTTGTGATACGGTACCACCACCCGCTGTTCTTGACAACGCATCTCCACCATCATCCGAGGTGGTTGGGGAGTCATCTTCACTCCAAGAGGGGTCAATTGACTCCAAGGCATTCAAAGTGAAATGCTCCATGGAATTATCCAATAGTTTCATGTGGAAGCAGCTTGCTCATGGCATCGATAGAGCCTTTGGTACTATATTGAGTGCATGCATGATGGGTTGTGCAATTTATGCCGTTGTTTCCTTTAGTCAAGCTCCCTAGATGCCGCAACGAAAAGAATTGTTATTTCAGATTGCAATATTATCTTGCTTAATGGAATGCGATGCGGTTAAGAGAGCACAGATATGACAAAACAGAATTGGAGAGCGTTTCTTAAAAAAAGTTGTCGGACATGATGTCGGATCTGACAAATACATTTTCCTTTTAAACCTTTCCTGATTATAAGCTATTAGTGTACATTGCAGAAACATGATCAAATATCAATAAAAAAAAACATTAAATAAAAACATGTTTACATTACGCACAATGAAGGGATCTGACAATTTTCCTTGATTTTGATTTGCTGAGAAGAAAAGTTTCTATTTGATTGTCGGATATAAACAAATCTTTTTGGACGTTTTGGATTTTTATCCGACAAGTAATCCATGAGGCACAACTCCTAATTAAATTAAGTACATGCTGGTAAAATATTTTAAAATTGTGTGAAACCTAAGGACCTAAATATTTATACTCAAATGTCATATTTTTTCCTACAGATTTATTGACACATTTATTCAAATTAATTCATTTTTTTAAATGTGTTACTGTGATGACGTAACTACTTGATATGAACTTGGCCTCCATATTTCTTCTTAATCGGCCCTTGTAATAATCAAACAGCCTGCAAAACCTGCATAGTAAACAAAAAGAGAATAGAACAAAGTGAGCTGCTGATGTAATCTAGTCCAGTTTATTAAGAAATGTTGATCTTTTACTACTCTCCGTGCATTATTCCTCGTATTATAATATACAGTTACTTTTGTTGTACAGCCACTTTTATCCTACAGCCAGATAAAAAAAATAGTAGATCACTGTATATAGATCATTATAGAATGTTTTGATGATTAAGTTGTGCAAATTCATTCAAATATCTATATCAGAAGATTAATTTCAATATTTTGTCCTTTTTATATCTGTCTACAGAGTATTCTGAGTTTTAAAGTGATTAGATTTACATATCTGATGAACATGCATGACTAATATAGACACGATAGATATGAGATATGGACAATTAGTATGCATTGGTGAGAATGGGAATACTGCTGAATCTGAATTCAAATAAATAAAAAGGTAACTGAATGGGATTACATGATTCAGAATTGGGGAGGGGGATTTTTTTCCATTACAACAAGCAGTGGCGTAACTACGGGGGGGGGGGGGGGGGCATGGGGGGCACGTGCCCCCCCCCCCCGATCGTCTGGCAAAAAAAAAAAAAAAAAAAACGGGAAAAGGGAAAAGGGAGAAAAAGAGGGAGAATGGAAGAGAAACGTAGTGGGAAAGAAGAAATTATTGTTCATTATAATGTTATATTATATTATGTTCTGTTATATTACATAAGAAGATTTTTTCATAACTTTATGAAACATTATTTGCTCAGGGCATGTGTCTTCTTTGTTCCTGGTGCTCGCATAGACAGTTTAACGAGATATATAATCCTGTTGTACTAAACCTCCCGTTTTCAAGTCAATATACACCAAATATATTTCCTCGCAATTCGATTTATTATTGTTTTAGGTAATAGTGATAATATTATGCTTCTTTTTCATGACTACTAAAAGGTCTTCTACAGTATAAAACATTTCCTGTTCGTGCTTACGTTCGCATTAGTTGAATGGTGAGGTGTCTGCTCTTCATGAATTCCTAAAATCAGTCCTTAAAATGTCAATTTTTCTGATCTGAATAATAAAAATGTTCAGCTCGCACTTCGCGCTCGCATAACTTGGTCAGTGAAATACTTACGGTCTTAGTGAATTCCTACAAACAAGCCTTAGATTGCCCCTCTTCAGGTCTGAATTTCCTAAATTTTCAGCTCGCGTTTAGCGCTCGCAGTATTCGATTAGTGAGATGCGTATAATAATCATGATTACAATGATTACAAAAAGTGCTTCATGTGTTTAGATGTAATTCTAACAAAATCAGCGAAGCAGCGCTTGACACTCGCAGTAGATGTCTATGGTAAAATATGTATACTCTTAATGGATTCCTAAAAAATAGTCCTTAAAATGTCCATGTTTGGGTTCAATATATAATAATAATATAGGGTATTTATATTGCGCACATATCCACCTTGTTAGGTGCTCAAGGCGCTCCTATATTACCCGGCTAAGCTAGGCGTTCATAGCGCACACAGCTTTTTAAGGAATTACTTCCTACCGGTACCCATTTACCTCACCTGGGTTGAGTGCAGCACACTGTGGATCAGTTTCTTGCTGAATGAAATTACGCCATGGCTGGGATTCGAACCCACGACCCTCTGTTTCAAAGTCCGAAGACTAATCCACTGGGCCACAACGCTCCATATACAAAAATTTCAGCTCGAGCTTCGCGCTCGCATCATTTGGTTAGTGAAATACGTTCATGAATTCCTACAAACAAGCCTTAAAATGCTCCTTTTCAGGTCTTAATTTCCTAAATTTTCATCTAGCATTTCGCGCTCGCAATAATTGATTAGTGAGATGCGTATGTTAATCATGATTACAATGACTTCATGTGTTGAGATGTTATTCTAATAAAATCAGCAAAGCATGGCACTAGCATTAGATGACTATGGTGAGATATTTATGCTTTAAATTGATTCCAAAAAAATAGTCCTTAAAATGTCCCAGTTAGGTGTCAATATAATTATACAAAAATTTCAGCTCGCGCTTCGCGCTCGCATTGTTTGTTTAGGGATCCGGTACGTATCATGATTACAAAAAGATTGCTTATAATGTCCCCTTTTAGATCTAAAAATTTTTAGCTCGCGCTTCGCGCTCGCATTATTTAATTAGTGAGATACATATCCGTCTAATGGCACTGTATGTCCTTAAAATGTCTCTATTAGGTCAGTATACCTGGCAACTGAGCGCGCTTCGCGCGCTCACTAAGTGACTCGAAATTTTTGCTGGTGCCCCCCCAATGCCGTGACCCACGGTACGCCACTGACAACAAGCATACATTGCAAGTTTTCAATTCTGATATCCTGTTCCTCATTAGATTGCAAGTCTTGGTGATGTGCAAATGGTAGTCGATTTTGTACTTCTGACTGGGCTGGGACTGCTAAGAACTTAATCCCTTTGGACCTGCAATAAAAAAATACACACAAAATTCTAGAGTATCGAATTTCAAAGGAGGTAAACAAAATTCATCTTTTTAAACAATATTTTCAAAATCTCCAGCTTTTCATAATTATCCTAAGCCTATGAATATTCCAAACTAGAAAAAAAAGCTGGTCTGGACCCAAGGCTTCCTCATCTCTGTATCATGTTCTACTGAAATAGGCATACCTTGCTCTGCTTTCACTGAGAATTCATGGTCAATAAGGGTTAGCAAATGATTCAAGCACATGTGGCGGCAGCTCTATCAGGATTTGGTCTTTGCTGGGGCCTACTATAATTATATAGGCCTTTTGTCAATCTTCAATATATATACACCAAGCCAGCTTTGACAAATGTAGGATAATTATCATTTGTATGGTAATTTGGCTCTCCATATGCTCGCTCATTTACCAGTGCAAGACAATTATTGCATTTTTTTTGCAAATCTCTACGTCTAGTTTGACTTCGGTTTAACAAAAATGTTAGCTTGCTTGCAAGTTTAAAAGGCCTTTTGCATTTCACCACAAATACGGTCAAGCTAAGAGGACAATAAAACATAAATCAATTGGATCAGCCCCTCTGCTTTCATTCAAAATGGGGCACTATAAAACTTTCTCAACCCTTCCCATGATAAAAATTGCACACTCATGGTACGATAATTCAGCAGTTTGAATCCAATAATGTTGGCCAAAGATTAGAAAATAAGAATCATTCAATGATAAGGACCAGACTAAAGTTAACTTTAGTCTACTTAGAAAAAAAGTCAAACTAGACAGATCTAGAATTTTATTTTTAGAAATCTAGATGTAACGTTAGACCTATTCCAGCTAGGGCCTAAAGTAAAAAAAAATGGCTCAAATCATTCCATGGCAATATAGATTCTAGATCTTCTCATATCATTTTGTAAAAATGCAGAGAATTATATTGATTCATAAGAAGATGAAGTAGCGGTGTCAAAAATATCAGGTCACCCAATTGCTTGTTTGACACGAATTCCCAGACTCAATGACTGACGTTAGGCCTACATTGGCATTTTTGCAACCGGCTGGCGCCGGTGTCATAGGCGAACTGACCCGGGTACCGGCGGTCCAAAACGGCTAGCTGATTAGTACCGCCAGTACAAAACGGCTAGTCGATCGGGCCCGCCAGATCCAAATGACTGGTTGAAATTTTTGCCGATACGAACGGAAAGCCGCCGTTTGTTCCGTATTCGTCAGAAGGTTCGAATGTAGTAAATATATTCTATAAATATCTGCTTTGGTGAAATGTTTCAATATATATATTGGTGTGATTTTAAATGTAATTTCATCACAATTATTTCTATAATTCGGTCTAATATTAAAAATGTTGGTCTAGGTAGATCTAGATAAGAGGTATTTCAGCCTCGTACGTTACGGACGGTACCCTCGGTACACGATGCGGTGTACCAGTACCTTTTTTGCGCACGTGCAGCGCTGGACTGCCTGGACAGTTGACACGGTACCGTACTGTACCACGTCTCTTTTTTTGGAGTAGGGTCTACTCTAACGTTAGTTTTTAAACATTTGTTTTTTAACTTTTGATTGTAAACATGGACCGTGATTTTGTTATCCAATGCGAGGACATCTCGCATTACCTAAGGCACGGGGGTCAGTGATCAGTGAAATGACAATACAAATCTTGTAGCTTCTTTCTTGTGCCAAGCTTTGATCGAAAGCTTGGTGCAATTAAAGTGATATTAAGAAGATACATAGGCGACGGAAGCGGGGGGGGGGGGCGAGGGTCCTGTCCCCCCTAAATTTGAGGTGTTTTTTTTTTTTTTTTTTGCTTGTCAATTTTGTTTCCTGCGTCCCCCCTAAATTCAGGTGGACCGCCCTAAAATTGTTTAAAATCGTTATGGTCCCCCCTAAAATTTTGTTAACCTTTTTTTTTTGCTTGTCAAATTTGTTTCCTGTGTCCAACCATAAATTCCAGGTAGACCCCCCTAATTTTTTTTTACTTCCGCCGCCAATGAGAAGCTATACGACGAATTTCATTCATTTCAGTCATTCATTCACTTCTAAATAAAATATATATATAGGGCCTACATGTGTGTTATTAAATGCCAGCCAGGTGCAGATCCAGGAATTTCTAGGGGGGCACTTTTGTCCAGAAAAATTTGACAAGCAAAAATTAAAAAAAAGGTTAGCACTTGCACATATACGGTACTTTCGACCACGTTTTTTGTGGCTCTCAAAAAAAAAGGGGGGGGGGGGAGGCATGAGCCGGGTGTGCCCCCCCCCCCCCGCGGATCCGCGCCAAAGCACCCCTCCCTTGAGCTTAAGGTCAGTTTGGTGCCCCCTCATAACGGGTCAAGTTGATGCCCCTAAGTCTAAGTTCAATTTGCCCACCCCCTCCCCCCATGTGACACATGAATGCGCTCCAAGTTAAACATCAAATTGGCACCCCAAAGGTCGAGCATCATTTCTGCTCCTCGCTAGGTCAAACTTCAAATTGCGGGCGCGCCCATGCACGCTCTTTTATTATTACTATTATTTCATCTTCCCCTCTTTTTCCCCTTCATTTTCCTTCTCCCCCTTTATTTCCTCTTCCTTTTTTCCTTTTCCATATACTTTTCCCCATTTTTTGCGATCTCTTCTTCCTACGTTTTTTTCTCTCCCTTTTATTTTCATATATTTCCTCCTTTTTCAACTACCCGGGTCCCGTGCCCCATCCCCCCCCCAAAAAAAAATATGCGCATAGTGTGTGTCTCAATGAGGTGTCACTGAGAGTTCCCTGTGTTTTTGGCAGCCTTATTGTTGGACTTAGTTTTCTTGTATTGATACATTCATTTTGATTTCTACTTGATTACTTTGGGGGTTCGAAGAGCATGCAGCAGTGTTTACCCCCCATCACCCTAGTCGCCAATCCCATCCTATTTCTTGCTTGGTTATGAAGACCAAGACAAAGCAGCCATATTGGTTGATATATCGAAGTTCACACCCCGAATAGCACAGACGCACATGGGAGCACGCAGTGTGAATATGGTTTCATGGCTCCACACAGCAGCCGTCCCCGGATATTTAATTAATTGGAAGAGTGCTAAAAAATGCATACAACTCCCTAAATAACTTGAGATTCTCAAATCGGCAACTGTATCTGTTCTGTGGGTGTGGTTAACTTGGAGGAGCCAATTGGTTAAAAAGGACGACTGTAATATCACATTCCTGCTGTAGGGGTGATAATGGTGCATGAACAGCGTATATTGGAACAAATCGCCTGGTCGGAGCAAATCGACTGTGACGATCGCATCACACAACAAACTTCGGAACTAATCGGCGGGTAAAAGAGCCGCCAATTAGTACCTCCGGCCCCGATCGACTGCCAGGTCTAAATCGCCTATGACACCGGCGGTATCAAAGGACGTATACCGATACCGATCTGAGTCTGACCATATTTGACCTGGATTTAATAATAATAATAATAATAATAATAATAGCGGTATATTTACCCAGGGTAGCCGCTTCAGTTCCGAAAACTGTTCTCCCAGCGGGCCCTGCTATTATTACCCCGGCTTTAGCTGGGCTGCCTAGGCGCTCAAGCATTCAAGGAATTAATCCTGCCGGGTACCCATTTACCTCACCTGGGTCGAGTGCAGCACAATGTGGATAAATTTCTTGCCGAAGGAAACTACGCCATGGCTGGGATTCGAACCCACGACCCTCTGTTTCAAAGTCCGAAGACTAATCCACTGGGCCACAACGCTTTGATGCAGCTTTGTCGTTACTAAACAAGTCCACATCTACCCCTGATATTTGACAGTAAAACTGAAATACAGTTTTAACTAGGACGTACATGATAAGCATTCCAATTAACCAATATAGTTCTACAAAATTCTTTGAGAAAATGTGTCAGTCAGCTCTCAGATTTATTTGGATCAGGAAAAAGAAATGAAAATATGGAAATTGAGATTTACGTAGTAAGTATAAGGCCTGACTGCGACACCGAACCACAGCAAACACATAACAATTGCAAATGAGATCAAAGCACGAAATTGAACTTAACTTACTTTTATTAGTATGTAATGCCATTAGTTTGATGCCAATGTTCCCTCAAAGACTTTCTGCTCAACTGAAGTTCACTCAGAAATCCTGATTCCGAGCACCAATTCTATAAACAGATAATAAGTCTTGCTATTTTATTTCAGAAAGTTGAATTTCGCTGAGTCAAAAAGAACGACATTTTGCACAGATATCGTAGGGAATTGTGGGATGGGAAAAATATTAAATGCATGAGGATAATTAACGCTTTAGCCAATCATACAGGGGCATTATGTGTATTTTGACGTCATTACTCATGAATTAAACATTGACCTTCCAAAATCAACCTTCAAATTGGCCAAATGGCAGCCATGTTTGTTATATACAAAACCTATGGAAAATAAAAAACGCTCGAAAAGAGTTCCCTCTCTAGCTCATTTCGGGAGCTTATACGTTTATGTAAAATCGTATCTCTGTGCTGCAAACTGGTACCTGCAAACTTGGTCGAGCGACCTTATGGTCGTGATAATTCTGAAGTCAGATTTAACTTAGACCATGATCTAACTAAATTGTAAAAAGCCAAAAGTGTCAAAATCTGTATTACACTGTATGTTTCTTATGTTTACTGTGCTCTTTCCTGATTCTCCGATGGTGTAGACAATTATCTATTTATACTTCTTACACAATCGTGAATGATCTGAGAGCCAAATGAGGTAAAATATTATATCTCTTCCGGTAGTGATTTATGTAACAATTGGCAATCCATACTTAAACCACAACTTTGAACCTGAGTTTCAATGTTAAACTCGACTTCAAAATACGGGCCATAGAGTTTAAATATCAGTGTCAAAAAGCGCAGAGGAAAACAAGGTTGAAATGAAATATCAAGCAAAGAATTGCTATTATCATCCCCTCAATATTCAACACATAAATTGAAAGAGAATGATTGGAAGGGTCTAATCATATGAAAATAAAATATATTCTCCCATCGTTAGTTATAGTTATTTACTTTTTTTCGCGATGTCAAAATTTTGTAATATACATGTATAATCGAGTATCATATTTATGCACTGATTATCAGTTAAGTTTATTAAATGCCTTTGCTCATGATAGATTTATAATACAATAACAATCATACCTTCATCATTAGTAATCATTTTATGCCGTTAAGTCGCTTGCATTAAATATTGCATTTTGATCAGTTGTCATAATAAGATAATAATGATTCCACATGCCCCCGTAATTTAAACGAGTCGTTAAAGATTGTTTAATCATTCTATTCAGTGTTTTAGAACCTCAATTTAAAAAAAGTCGAATTTCCATCAAGTCTGGCTGGTTTGACTCTGTTACATGCCAGTTTATAAATAATCCATCGTTAATTTAGAAATTTGTCGATATTTGGACGAGTTCACTCGCTTCGCTCGCTTTCATATTTTTAAACAGTGCATCACATCCAAAAATGAGATTCAATTTCCTAATTACATGTCCGCATTTCGACCCTGTAAACCATTAAAATAAATTAATAATATTTGAGATTTATGGCAAAAATAAAAACTGTCATTGTATTATGATTGTGAACTATGTACCATTCAATAAAAAAGGTTTTCATATGAGAAAACTGCGTTTTTTCAGTTTCGCTTCGGAAAGATAGCACTGGAATTCAATTTGGTCGTATTACCACCAACACCGGTATGCTTAATATGACTTCAATTAAGCAGAAAGTCTAAGCTAATGGGTATCAAATGATTTACAAAGCTTGATGGGGTCGTTGTGAAGGAAATGCAATTAACCTTTCAGTAATTTATACTATAGGCCTATAGTTTATTTCTTCTACTCGAGGGTTCACAGTGTCAGGGATAATCCCTTTTTCATGCATATAAATTAAATAAATTTCATTACCTGTTTATTTAGCAATATCGTATCAGATAATCAACGACCTGAATATGATTCGATAGAATATTACTAATATTGGCACTCTCTGAAAGGCAATCGAGTAATTATGTGTAATTCAATGAAAGCAGGAAAGTGGAAAAACAGTTGTGCAATTCTATCAATATATAGCTTGTTCAGATTAAAACACCTATAACAAAATTCAAATAGATGAGGTCTTAAAATATGACTAGTTTTGATGTGAATAATATAAAACTTTTATGAATAAGGGCATTTTATGAGATATACACATATTATATTATTCCTTTTGAAGAATGTATAAATCCAGAAAATAACTGTACTTCTATATGAGTAAAATCTGCTACTTATTACGATTACTGAAAATGATTTTTGTTTGCACTTCTTCGTTTAGACAGAAATGACTAATGGCCCTCAATAATTCTGAAAATCAATGACTGAAGTAAATGTGTATTTATTTTCGTGTGAATTAGGTAAATTGAAATTGTGAACGCCTTATAGGCCATTTGGGAAATGCGCGTTATAAATACTGGGTATTATACTTTATGATGACCAAAAATTATATTCGTAAAATAAATGACCAAACAAAATGAGCAGTCATAAGAACTTTACTTTTTCTCTTCCTGCCGGGTTTTATGCATGATATTTGCATAATAATGAATTTTTCACGTTAACATGGCAAGGCTTGAATTATTGAAATTGTTTTTTAGTGTCTAACTCATATACGCAATTCGCGAAATGATTTGCAGTTGAAAGACGATTTCCCCAAGAGGAATTGACCAATGAGCAGAATGAGATATTCAAGTGTAGCCAATAGCCAGTTACCACAGCCAAGCCAAAGAACAAAAACACCCCCCCCCCAAAAAAAACAAAAACTATAAACTGCATCACCAAAAAAGATCAGACGATCAGACGTGTTTATGTGTTTGTAATCGTTTTGAAGCCTTTTAATAATACCTCATGATAAAGAAAAGTGCTTTTATTGTCAGAGCCAAGTGTAAATGTAATTTTTTTAATGCAACTTTGGGCCTTTTTACACGTGAATCTTGAATCATCATTGTATTGATGATTGCAATTCGTCTTTAGATTCATCGGACCTTTCACACGCTCACTCCAAAACTGTAATTTGAATTTGAATTCCCGAGCGAAGGCGGTTTGTGTTCTTGGTGACTTGTCAATCAGAGCACTGCATCGATACGATGAGTGCGTGACAATTGTATTATCTACGGAAGTACTTGAAAGGACAGGTAAGCTCCGCCCCCTAAAAGATGTTTTGGAGGTCAAGCCATTCACACGTAAGATTCGTACCGTAATTTGAATGAAACTTAACTGGAATTCACCTCCGGAGTAGAATTGGAATTCGTGATTGTGATTAGCGTTCGTGATTCTAGTTTGGTTTCACACGTGCTAAAAATTCGCTTTATTTTTACATGGAATCTATGAGGCGCCGAATGTACCAATATTATATAGAACAATTATTTGTTATATAATCATTATTTATTAAATAATAACTATTACTTATATATAATTTACATTTTATTTGTAAATAACTACTATTATATAAAATATCATTTCTAATTATTTATATATAATTCCAAGTAATACTTCATTATTTGTAAATAATAATAGTTCGACATTCCATTATTTATAAATAATGATTATTTGTTTTTCATTATTTATAAATAATGATTATTTGTTTTTCATTATTTATAAATAATGATTATTTGTTTTTCATTATTTATAAATAATGATTATTTGTTTTTCATTATTTATAAATAATGATTATTTGTTTTTCATTATTTACAAATAATGATTATTTGTTTTTCATTATTTATAAATAATGATTATTTGTTTTTCATTATTTATAAATAATTTGTTGAGTTTTCCATTATTTATAAATAATGATTATTTGTTAAATAATGAAAACGTCTACTTCATTATTTATAAATAATTTTTTCGAGTGCACCATTATTCTCATTATTTATAAATAATCATTATTTAATGTTCGAGTTTTCCATTATTTATAAATAAAGATTATTTGTTAAATAATGAAATATCTACTTCATTATTTATAAATAATAATTTTGTTTCAATATCCCATTATTTATAAATAATCATTATTTATAAACAATTTTTACAGTTTGCCATTATATACAAATAATCATTATTTATATACAAATAACCATTATTTATTAAATAATGCCATTATTTATTAAATAATGCCATTATTTATTAAATAATGCCATTATTTATTAAATAATGGAAAACTCGCTATAACATGCAAATGTGGGACCGCCCATGATATGTATGAATATTCATGATGCGATTTCCTTTTTCGTGATTTTTCTTCACAAATTTTTGTCCATTTCCTCTTCATAATGACATTTCTTGAAGCAATTTTCTAGGGATATGGTCTGATTGTAATATTCTTCATTTTCTATATAACTTCGTCTTCGTAGAAATATCAAAAAGTGTAATTTTATACGATTTTTCCTACAGTTCACAATCCCCATAGGCGCGCGTGTACGGTAGGGACAACCGGTGAATCGACGGAGTGCTCTTCATCGAAATACTACGTTGGTTGGTCCCCAGAAGTGGCGGGCGGAATTTAGCCCGAATCCTCGATGGAAGTCGATCAAGTGCATATGAGCTGAGAGAGTGAAATATCAGTGTACTTGTACAGGCCCTTCTACTTTTTATAAATATTTCTTGTTGCTTTTTTTGTTAAGTTAATTTTTCCTGGTGTAGAGATAAGTTTCAGTTCTAATAATGCACTTCAAATACATTTTGGAGTGTCTGTTTGAGGCGTTTGGGGCGATTTCACCCTGGCCCCAAAATGCTCGCAACGACAATACGGGGGCATGATGACCCCTAATTTTTTAAAAACTTATTTTTCTATTGAAAATTATCACAAAATTCACCAAAAGTGTGCACGAAAGCCTTCGTATTTCACTTTTAAAACTCCAAAAAGTGCCCAAATGACAAGCTTGGTCGCTTCGCTGTGTCGCTTTCAACTTGAGAACGTTTACGCGTCTGCTTCCCCCCCCCCCCCTCCTCCGAAAGAAATTCTGTATAAAGAGCCTGGCACATTGATTTATGTATACTTCATTTTCATTATTTTAATCTCATTATCATCATGGCCTTACGCAGAATTTTTTCCGGGGGGGGGGGGGGGGTGGGGGGAGCAGGACGCGCGTAAACTTTCTCATAAAAATCTTGAGAAAGCGAAGCGACCAAGCTTGTCATTTGAGCTTGGTCGCGTCGCTGTCTCGCTTTCAAGATTTTTTTGAGAAACTTTACGCGCGTCCTAGCTGCCCCCCCCCCCCCCCCCCGGTAAAAATTCTGTGTAAGGCCATCATGATGATAATGTGATAAAAATAATGAAAATGAAAAGTACATATAAATCAATGTGCCATATGCTCTTTTGAGCATGGCTGTTCACAGAATTTCTTTCGGGGGGTGGGGGCAGACGCGTGTAAACGTTCTCAAGTTGAAAGCGAGACAGCGAAGCGACAAAGCTTGTCATTTGAGCTTGGTCGCGTCGCTGTCTCGCTTTCAAGATTTTTTTGAGAAACTTTACGCGCGTCCTAGCTGCCCCCCCCCCCCCCCCCCGGTAAAAATTCTGTGTAAGGCCATGATGATAATGTGATAAAAATAATGAAAATGAAAAGTACATATAAATCAATGTGCCATATGCTCTTTTGAGCATGGCTGTTCACAGAATTTCTTTCGGGGGGTGGGGGCAGACGCGTGTAAACGTTCTCAAGTTGAAAGCGAGACAGCGAAGCGACAAAGCTTGTCATTTGGGCTTGGTCCCGTGGCTGTCTCGCTTTCAAGATTTTTTTGAGAAAGTTTACGCGCGTCATGCTCCGCCGGCCCAGGCCCCCCTGGAAAAAATTATGCGTAAGGCCATGTTGATAATGAGATAAAAATAATGAAAATGAAAGTATACATAAATCAATGTGCCAGGCTCTTTAGAGCATGGCCGTATACAGAATTTCTTTCGGAGGAGGGGGGGGGGAGCAGACGCGTAAACGTTCTCAAGTTGAAAGCGACACAGCGAAGCGACCAAGCTTGTCATTTGGGCACTTTTCGGAGTTTTAAAAGTGAAATACGAAGGCTTTCGTGCACACTTTTGGTGAATTTTGTGATAATTTTCAATAGAAAAATAAGTTTTTAAAAATTTAGGGGTCATCATGCCCCCGTATTGTCGTTGCGAGCATTTTGGGGCCAGGGTGAAATCGCCCCAAACGCCTCAAACAGACACTCCAAAATGTATTTGAAGTGCATTATTAGAACTGAAACTTATCTCTACACCAGGAAAAATTAACTTAACAAAAAAAGCAACAAGAAATATTTATAAAAAGTAGAAGGGCCTGTACAAGTACACTGATATTTCACTCTCTCAGCTCATATGCACTTGATCGACTTCCATCGAGGATTCGGGCTAAATTCCGCCCGCCACTTCCGGGGACCAACCAACGTAGTATTTCGATGAAGAGCACTCCGTCGATTCACCGGTTGTCCCTACCGTACACGCGCGCCTATGGGGATTGTGAACTGTAGGAAAAATCGTATAAAATTACACTTTTTGATATTTCTACGAAGACGAAGTTATATAGAAAATGAAGAATATTACAATCAGACCATATCCCTAGAAAATTGCTTCAAGAAATGTCATTATGAAGAGGAAATGGACAAAAATTTGTGAAGAAAAATCACGAAAAAGGAAATCGCATCATGAATATTCATACATATCATGGGCGGTCCCACATTTGCATGTTATAGCGAGTTTTCCATTATTTAATAAATAATGGCATTATTTAATAAATAATGGCATTATTTAATAAATAATGGCATTATTTAATAAATAATGGTTATTTGTATATAAATAATGATTATTTGTATATAATGGCAAACTGTAAAAATTGTTTATAAATAATGATTATTTATAAATAATGGGATATTGAAACAAAATTATTATTTATAAATAATGAAGTAGATATTTCATTATTTAACAAATAATCTTTATTTATAAATAATGGAAAAATCGAACATTAAATAATGATTATTTATAAATAATGAGAATAATGGTGCACTCGAAAAAATTATTTATAAATAATGAAGTAGACGTTTTCATTATTTAACAAATAATCATTATTTATAAATAATGGAAAACTCAACAAATTATTTATAAATAATGAAAAACAAATAATCATTATTTATAAATAATGAAAAACAAATAATCATTATTTGTAAATAATGAAAAACAAATAATCATTATTTATAAATAATGAAAAACAAATAATCATTATTTATAAATAATGAAAAACAAATAATCATTATTTATAAATAATGAAAAACAAATAATCATTATTTATAAATAATGAAAAACAAATAATCATTATTTATAAATAATGAAAAACAAATAATCATTATTTATAAATAATGGAATGTCGAACTATTATTATTTACAAATAATGAAGTATTACTTGGAATTATATATAAATAATTAGAAATTATATTTTATATAATAGTAGTTATTTACAAATAAAATGTAAATTATATATAAATAATAGTTATTATTTAATAAATAATGATTATATAACAAATAATTGTTCTATATAATAATGGTACATTCGGCGCCTCATAGGAATCATCATTCAAATTACGATTTTTTGCCGTGTGAAAGGGCGGTTTGTGTGTTTGAGCCCATAGGTTGCTTATTTTTTTAAACTCTATTTTCCATTTTTGTCCATCTGAATTTCATTTGATTTTATTTTAACTTTTCACATTTTCTGGTTGTTAACCGAATGATTTTATAAATCTGCTCATTTTGAAGAACGTAAAAGATAATGGTTCATGGAATATGAAGCAAGTGATTGAAAGGCAGTCCATCGAAAGTTCATTAATTATGAATTATCAATTACATATTAATGCTTTTTATCGAATGTTTAACAGAGTGTCGTCATTCCTCTTTCTCTCTTCTGTATGAAGACTAATAATGGTAACGGATGATATAATCATTCATATCAGAAGTAATAACAGGCGAAGGACGCCGTATCAGAATGATTAATTGAATTTTAATTGTACTTGCATGAGAAGGTTGATACAAAAAGGTCACAATAATTTGTGATTATCTCTACAAATAACATGAAAAATATGAAAATTGTGTTGGCTGCACATTGAAACTATTCACATAATTAAACTGTCACACATTGCCAGGCTGGTTGAACATGCACTGTTATTAGAGGACAGACGAGATTAAATTCCATTTTGTAGGAGCAGATAGCATTTTCTGCAGGGTTGATAATACGTTAATATCACGATTAGAATGAAAATCTCTTATAATATTTTCGGGTTTGTTTCAAAAGTCACTTGTATTAAACTGGTTAAAATTATGTTAAAAAAGTTTTCTAGTGACAAAATATGAAATTGCGAAAAAAAGTAATCTAGTGAGGTGCATGTCTTTACACATTTTTTTTAGTGGGGGCAATCACTTATGGAAATACTTCTTTAAAAACGAATTAAACTTAATATACAGATATGAAATTGACTGTATGTCATGTTATAAGAATGCTAGAACAGTGAAGTTTCATTAGATAATGGGTATCTATGAAAACTGGGAGAAGTGGTCTAACCTATAGACACAACTAATGAAGCAATACAAAAATCGAGCACTTTCATTAATAATTGCTGCCGTTTTACTCTTGCCCGCATCAATATAATGAGACGAGTCCGCTTTTCTCCCAACCCGTCTATTGGATGTCAGTCTCATCGGTCTCAAATACAACACCAGTGTTCCGGATCATTTAAACAAGATTATCTGCATTTGATCAACACTAAACAATTTGTATCAAACCACAATCGTTATGGATTATCTGCGATGGACATGGATTTCAATTGTCACTATTGTCATCAGCTTTCAAATCATCTCAGGTAGGACATTTATATTTTTTTATTCAAATTAAATTATATATTCATTTTCAATTTGGAAAACCTGTCATTTTCTTTCTCATTTGATTCTGTTGAATAGAAAACTACAATCTTGCCTCACTTTGATCAGTATAATGTGTCAAAATATGGAGACTTTGATAACTGAAATGGCCAGTGCTGATTACATAATTTTGACAGTTTAAAACACACAAAAGCGTACCACAAAACATCTTTCTACATTACCATTCTTTAGTATTAGTTTACTTAACCTTTACACGTTATTACCACATTCCATTAAGTAAAATGACAACAACAAAAAAGACTCAGAGTAGAGTCATATTGTAATAGTTGTAATTTTCGATCTTTAATTCGGATCATCTTCATTTAGATCAGTTCCTGAAGATGATCAAAATGAAAGATCGAAAATGTGAACTCTTACAACATGACTCTATTATACTCGGAGTTTAAATTCTGTCATTGTAACCTTTACTCGACTTTGATTTTGTTAATCCATAACCAAAACCTTCATTGTTGCTTGGAAATTTCAAATCAATAGAGCTGCTACACTAAACTTTCATAATTTTTGCTTTTGCTTTTTTGATTAATGGGACAAAGCTATTCAAAATTTGTTGAATGGCTACACGAATTTTATTTATTATATTGTTTAATGACCTAATACAAAGTGTTTAATGATAAGAGATATTTTTTTTGTCTTGAAAATGGACAACAATACAGCTAACATTGTTAAAGGTATAAATTGATTTACCAATAATATAAAATAATAAATAGTTTCACTATCTAAAAAGGGTCATTAAGAATAAAATTTTCTTTCACATCTGTTGAAATCAATTCATTTCTTCAACTATTGATGAAAAAAAGAATTAAGTGTTGTGAGGGAGAGGGGTGATTTCAACATACCCGCACATAGAAATGATTAAATTGTCCCTTTTTAGTCAAACAAATAATCGTGAAAAGGGTAAAAAAATTACAAAGCTCCTTAGACTGTGTATTCTATATGATAAATTTTCAATGGGAAATGAGAGAGACACAGAGTTGGGGGGTGGGGGGAGACACAGATAGAACGGGTGTATTTACATGTATGTGCTTATATGTTTGAGGGTGTAAACGGTTTGGGACTGGTATGGTAAATGTAGGTATGTGTGCGACTGCGGGTGTGTACAGTCATGTATGTTCGTGAGAGGGAGAAAAGTGGGGGAGTGGATAGAGTAGTTGTGTGAGAGTGTGGGCTTGAGTAGGTGAGAGGGTGTGTAAGTGTGTATAATACCGATGGGTGTTATGGAGGGTGTGTGTATGTGGAGATGCCGCGGTCGAGTGGTCTACGGCGTCTGACAAGACGCTTCCGGGGTTCCTTCCACGGCCATGACACTTTTGCCCTTGGGAAAGGAATTTATTCTGCAGCCCTACTTCATCCTACATTAAAATGAATTGAAATGCTTCATATCAGTACCCATAATAAAATATCTGGTAATATCTTTTTCTTTAATTATATATAAAACCCTTCACCAGTATGAAGTGGGTTCAAAACTCCAGGATGAAATCTTTGTCAGTAGCTCTCTGATATTCAATCACTAAATTTGTAAGATCAATACTCAAATTGCCCTTTAAAAAAAAAAAATCGTCATACGGGTAGAGTGTAAGATGTGTAATCAATATTCACATTTTCACAAGAAAAGGTTTGTAAGATTTTAATATCAATTGATTATAATTGCCAATTTTCCAAAACTTCAAGCTTGCGCTATAGCATCGAGAAGTGTTCACTTTTAGAAGATTGTTTTATTTGTTCCATTTCAGGATAAAGATTAGAGTGTGTATCGTTGGTAATTAATACCAAGGTTAAACATGATGGTTTTAGTAAAATATTGATTACAAAATTCAATTTTTGACAAATATGAGGATCCCACTTTGATTTAAATGCAATACTTGCACGTGTTTTCGTGTTTATTTGTATTGTTAGACAAAATGAATAGCGTTTTTTAGTTATAGAACATAATGTCTTTAATAATAAATTTCGTCCCATTTGAATAGAAGAAAAAATAATATTTGTTCCCTCATACGGCATGAACGAACTAATCCTGTTTCATCTTATTTCAGTCGCAATATTTGAGTTTTCATATTATTGACCGTCTCAAGCTCTTAGTATCTAGACAAACAACCTAAATATAGGACGTTAATGGCTAATACATTAGAAAACATCTAGGGGAGAATTTTTGGTCAGCTGTTTCGCCGTCTGGCATTATCTCACGACTAATGAACTTACTTAACGATCATCGATTGCAGGTTAAGTCAGTGATGCCATTGAGTCGCGAGATGAACATTATTTGTACAATATCTACTGATATCCACTCTTCTTGGATGGCATAAACATTATTGATGCGATCAATCCTACACCGAATTGGATGTACAAAAATGGAATTAAAAAAGATGGCAGGCAATATCATGTTAGTTCGAATTCCCTATCGATATAACACAAAGTGGTTATTTTTGAGATATTTCTTTTTATCCGTACTGGTGGGTTTTGTCTGTGTGTGGGGGGGGGGGGGGGGTGGGGGCGAGGTGCGATGTTCCTCGGATATTTCCTTTACTCACGCGGAGGAAAATCAAATTACAAAATAAATGACCAAATCAATTATTCAAAGTTATTAATTGCAAATGTTATTATTAGTGAGAGTGTGATTTTATGACGTGCTGCATTGTTTTGGGGCTTATTTAATTTGAACAAAAGGGTCTGGAGCAAGTTAAAAAGCATGACTTTCGTAAAATACTGATGAATTATTGCGGGATATATTTGAATGGATTTGTTGAATAGCAATAAACAGGAATCATAATTACATATATCAATGTCACTGCCATAGTGATTCCTTGATCATATCCTAACTTTTCCCAAATTTGATCTATTTTTCCATTATAAGTTATGGTAGATCTCAAGCAGACTTACATTACTAGGTGTAAAGTGCACTAACAACTTACATGCATTTTCTGAAATGGACCGTCAAATTCAGGTAATTGTAATATATGGCTTAAAAAACCACACAATATAATGATAGCCACTGATCTTTTCAGGATTTTTTCCCGTCGTCATGCTAGATTTGCTAACAGACCTGATTCCTACATTAATCAGACAATCGGTTTTGATAGCTACTAAAAAATGAAGCCAATGAAAGAACAGCGTTCTTATGAGTGGGCTTATCCAGCAATTTCACTATATTTTTTTATTTTACAATGCTCACTCAAGAATTTACCTTAAAAAAAATGTGATATGGAAAATCAATACCAATACAAATACCAATCGAATGTTAATTGGGAGAAGACCGATGTGCTTGATCTGATGGTAGAGCGTCCGTCTCACAACCGGGAGGTCGCCGCGGAGTTCAAACCCGCGTCAGACCAAAAGACAAAAGGGACCCGTTGCATAAAACTTTTGCCATAAAAAACTCTGGCAAACAAAATTATGCCATTGAAAAATACACACTAAAAAACTCTGACAAAAAATTTGCCGGAGTTTTTTATTGCAAAAGTTTTATGTAACGGTCCCAAAATGGGAGCTGCTGCAACCCTGTTTGGTGTTCAACGATTTGGCTCTACATATTGGCAGCCGGGTCCACGATCACTTGGATAAAAATGAAATTCTTATTTCGAACAATGAAATGTGAATTTTCATTGTAATAATCCAATCTAATAGTCATTTGATATAGCGCCTTTTCCTTTCGATTACAAAACTCTGTATACACACTTCCCCATGTAAGATAAGGGCCCGTATTCTAAACTAAGGTTTAAATTAAACCCTGCATGGTTTAAAGTTGTGGTTTAACTATGGAGAGCCAATTGATGCACAGATCCCTAATAACAGTACACACTTATTTTCTTAACTGATATGACACCCAAATTGTTCATAATTGTCTGGGAATGATAACTGAAGCATTTGTATTCATTATGAAAGCAAAAGAAGACAAAATGATAAATATAAAAAATATAAATTATAAATAGAATTACCCACAATTTTAGCACAGAGTTAGACCGTGGTCTAAGTTAAACCTGAATTCAGAATATGGGCCAAGATATTTAACATTTCCATCCTCCCACTGATGCCAATTAACACTAATATAAACAAAATAATTGTGATTAATTTCTATTCAGCGAGAAAACATTTGCACCTCATGCAATGCCATACAATAATTGTTCCCTGATGTCATCACAATGTGACTTAATCATCAACATACCGCCCATAATACCTTCATATCATTAATTTTTTTTCTTCGACTTGACCCTATGCAGAGTGCACATGAGGGAACTAATGCTTCACACATTCACTCTTTCTTTGTACATCTATATCACTATATAAATTTTGATTTGAATGTACCCCATATTATGAAACGATATTTTTTATGACTATGAAAGCGTGACTGTTCTGATTGCTGTAACTTATAAACAGCTTCATAATACTTCAATCATATATACAAAATTGTCGGTCAGCTTCGTTATTTGCATATCACCTGTGCTGTGCATTTTAACTGTTTCCTGAAGTTTAGCAAAAACTTTCAAAAAGTATCACTTTATAAAAATATATCTGATTTAAAGTCATATCATGGCTACATCTTACTAGATGTTCCTCCATTTATTCACATATAGGATTTTTGCTTGGGTGCACTTCATATTTCATTATCTTTTACAAGCGCATGCCAGTTGATTTCTTGCACTTTTTATACTGGACAAATTCTCTTTCATACATGTTTTTAGGGCAAACGATTTTTTTTCTTAAATCATCATTTGTAGTTTTATAAAAGTATAATGAATTCATAACATCGATTTCTGTTTGGGTTCATTATTATATTCGATCCTTGTATAAAATATGACATGAAAAATAAATAAAAATGATTCCATGATCAAGAATAATACATTCATTCAAATATTAATAAAATTATGTAAAAAATTAATACAAGAAAAACATATACTCCTAGCAATTCTATTTGACATGGATTGTTCACTCAATGATAAACCAAATTATTCGGTTGCATTTAGAGCTTTTGAGGTTGTTGTATAATGGAATTCGATGCAGATACTGATTACAGAGGATAGAAAAAATGGATTATTGAGCGCAGGCATTTCCAAGGACAGTGATGATGAATTACAATGATCCAAATGTTTTGTGAGAGGAAGTAAAAAATGAATAATGGAAGGGACTTTATATGGACGCTGCCAACAAAATTGAATTAATTGCGTAGATATTGGTCGTGTCGGCTAACTGGAGTAGTTTTGAAGCAATAGTGAATGAAATGGAATAGAAAGATAATATCTTGCATCAATGTGCGGCTGTGTGCGCGTTTTTGCCTTGGTCGGTTTGAGAAAATAAGAATATTTTATATTTCATATGATAAAAAAAATAGTGAGTAACGTCATCAGTCCCCTCATTTGCATACCGACCAGGATGTGCATAAAATTGTTTTGGGAAACTAAACGAAAATTAGAAATGTCATCATTATCTTATTTTACATCCGATTTTGATGAGATTTTCAGTGTGGTTTTTCACTTTGTATTCAAATCATTTTATGTTGGGGTGGACTTGTCTTTTAAGTAATTAAAGATGAACATGTCAGAGGCAAAATTACACAGGTAAAAATGACAGGAGTAAAAATGGCGGAAGTAAAAATGAGGAAAAGAAAGTGGATGTAAACATGGCTGATGTAAAAATGGTAGAGTTAAAATTGGCAGAGGCTAAAATGGCATAAGCCAAAATGGCAGAGGTAATAATGGCAGAGGTAAACATAGCTGAAGTAAATAACCGCAGCATAGAAATGAAAAATATTGTTATATTGACTTATAATATTCCTCTTTTCCGGCCTCTTGTCGATAAATGGACTGTATAATCTTATTTTGTATTTTTTTTATCAGAATTTGTGAGTTGATAATTTAACAACAAACATTTTCTCTACCATATTAATTGCCGAATTTACCTTAATTAAAGTTCATGAGTGATAAAAAGGTATATAAGTTGGCAATTACAATATTAATCGGGAACCTATACCGAATCAGTTGGATTAGGACGCTACAGCGTGTCCCACAAAAAATGTTAATGGCACTTTGAATGAGTATAGTGTGAAAAATGCAAAATCATATTGCATATAATTTTTATAATCTTAAACTGGCATTTGTTTTTGTACAACTGGCTTAAATTTTATGTGATATGATTCATTGAACACAGAGATATTATGAACCTTCTTTTAGCACTAGTCAGAAAACCTCTCCATCCAAGTTACGTTGAATGAAGTGCGTAGTCAAATTACGCCTTCATTCACTCTTTTTTTTCATTTTTTAGATTTTGGACCCACATCTCGCGGGCCCTTTCTTTAATTTAAAAGAAAATTAAGATTTAAGAAACTTATACTTAACTACTACAAGGAAACGAATAAAACTCTCTTTTTTTAATCCATGATCTCACTTTGAAAAGCTCTGTATTTTTTTCAAGCCTTATCTGTAGTTTGTAGGGGTGAAATTCTAGGTCTTTATGTGCAATTAGATTTGTTTGAGCAAATTATCTTAGAACCACAAAAGCCCTATGCTCGGGGGTGAATTGCCGCCCTACAATAATTTTATATTATGAATTATTGAAAATTGCAGTTTTTATTTTGAACCAATATTCAATCAAAATGTTGGTATGTTATGTTATATTATGTGTCCTGGTGAAGATGATAACCAACACTGGTCAGAACCCCTGTTTCATCAAATGCATCTCTGTATTATCATATATGCCAGAATTTCATCAGATGAATGAATAGGTCATCTTCAAGTCATGAAGAAAAAAAAATCCTTGCTGATTTAAGTCTGTGGCTTAAAGCGAATAGAAAACAAATCTTGTTAGCCGAAACTGCACATACCACTTAATACAAAACTTGGATGTAGAGGCTTCCTGATGTGTCATGATTTTTTTTTCATATTTATGTGATTATTAGACGATATCACATAAAATTTCATCCATTGTTGAAAATTAATTGCAGTTTACTATGGTGGCCCTGAAGGGACATTGCAAATAGACCAAATTGCGAATATTCACGACGAAATTGGCGACGAAATTCACGACGTCGCCAATTTCGTCGTGAATTTCGTCGTCAATTTGAAAATTCACGACGAAATTGGCGACGAAATTCACGACATCGTGAATTTCGTCGCCAATTTCGTCGCCAATTATTCACGACGAAATTCACGACGTCGTGAATTTCGTCGCCAATTTCGTCGTGAATTTGTTTTGCTTGCCTGGGCGGTATGCGGGTTGAAACCAATTCGTCTGCTGCTAATTCCTCCACTCATAACAGGGTCTACATTCATTTAGTCTAATGCAATTAACTTTTCGCCTAACAACCATATGGTCCAATAACCATTTGGTCCAGTCATCACTTCGTCTAATCATCAGTTCGTCTATGACCATTTCGTCTCATAACTAGTTGGTCTAATATCAATTTTATTTTCCTTAATTTCGCCCAATTAACACTTAGTTCAATTAGACCAAATGGCATATGGAATAAATGGCAATTGGACCAACTTGGTTATTAGACGAAATGGCAATAAGATCGAACTTGATATTTAAACTCCATATTGAACAAGATATGAAAATCACCTAACAGGCAATGTGAGCGCGAAGCGCGAGCGAAAATTTTATATAGTGACATGAAAGATTATTTTTAGTTCCATTTCTTCCCCTCATCTTATTTTTTTCACTCGTCGTCCACCTCTTCTTTTTTTCTCCTCTCTTTTCCCTCCTTTTTAAAATTTCTTTCTTCCCTTTTTTCCTTTTTTTTGCTCCGCCAATAGGGGGAGGGGGCGGGCCCCTCGGCCCCCTCCCCCCAGGATCCGCCTATGCATATGGATAGCAGTGGACATCGTTCTGTCGTTTCAATGGTTTATTTTCAATTGGTCTAATGCCAACTCGTCTGCTATCATTTTGGTCTACCATCAGTTCGTCCACTATCCACATGATCTAACTGCCATTTCGTCTAATAACCAAGTTGGTCCAATAGCCATTTATTCCATATGCCATTTGGTCTAATTGAACTAAGTGTTAATTGGGCGAAATTAAGGATAAAATAAAATTGATATTAGACCAACTAGTTATGAGACGAAATTGTCATAGACGAAGTGATGACTGGACCAAATGGTTATTGGACCATATGGTTGTTAGACGAAAAGTTAATGGACAGAATTGCATAAGACTAAATGAATGTAGACCCTGTTGTGAGTGGAGGAATTAGCAGCAGACGGATTGGTTTCAACCCACATACCGCCCAGGCAATCAAAACAAATTCACGACGAAATTGGCGACGAAATTCTCGACGTCGTGAATTTCGTCGTGAATAATTCGCGACGAAATTGGCAACGAAATTCACGATGTCGTGAATTTCGTCGTCAATATTCAAATTGGCGACGAAATTGGCGACGTCGTGAATATTCAAATTGACGACGAAATTGGCGACGTCGTGAATTTCGTCGCCAATTTCGTCGTGAATATTCGCAATTTGGTCTATTTGCGATGTCCCTTCAGGGCCACCATAGTTTACGGACGTGAAGGTATAAACCATATAAGGTTGTAATTTTCATGTTATACCCATCTAAAGTGTTATTAATATTTTTGAGGGAGAGGCTGTACTTACACTGCCACATGTATTAATGTCATTTTCCCGCCTTAACAAGTTACTTGCCGTGTGGGAAATGTCATTCTGAAATAAATATGCAATTTTTAGGCTTCGTCAGGCATCAGCTCCCTATCACCCTCTCATTCTCATTTACCTTGCAACGCACCACGACAGCTCTGTTCACTTAATATAATACCCTCGCAAATTGTTACACTCCAAGTAATTTGAAAGTTTTCAATGCTAAATCAAGATCAGTGTTTCTGTTCTTCATTGAATCATTGGGCAGGATTGTGTGGTAACCCAAGAAAGAAAAGATGAAGGCCTTCTACCAATAATGAGTATGTCTCATGACACCTTCATTTCTAAACCTTAAATTATGATTATTTCTTGTTGTGTTGTTACCATTAATTCCATTATTGTTCAAATATTTGTTTGTCAATATACAGTGTGTCACGCGGGAGAAGGATATTCTGGAGAGAAGAATGTGACAGAGAAACTTTTATCAGATTACGGTCCTATATCAGCCCGTCCTTTACGAAACTCTTCAAAACCAATTGTAGTCTTCTTCAGGGCATTGCTAAGAGAACTCATATCTTTTGTAAGTTAAGAAAGTTCTAGTCAATTCAAACAATCCAATAAGAAGAAAAGAATACTGTTTTATGAGGTATCTTATCAATAGGCAACGAACTCACAGTGTGATGTTATATTATTGCAGGACTTCATTTTCAATTTTCTATATCAGCAAAATGTTTAGAATTTGATTTCAATGTTTAGAATTCAAATCCAACACAATGAAATCATCGTTTTTACGTCGAACCAGGAATTAATTCTAAATTGTATCCAGATGACCCAAAACAAATTTATAAGGATATCACCTCGATTTGCAACTGTGACCTCCTCACATATATCGTAATTGAGTGCTACTTTAGTGAAAATGTATGGACAATGTTCATTGCGAGTTTATCTTCCGTAATGAAAATTTATTAAACTGTGAAGAAAGAATGAGCGAGCATGTACTCATTGTTTCTGAATAGTCAGGGAGGATGAGCGCCCTCTGTCATTTCTATCGAGACTGACACAATTCTTGTCCTTTGTACGGTTGCTGATATAGAAAGGGCTTTGCAGCGAGGGGTTTGTCTCTTTGTCCTGTTTGTATGTCCATTGTGGTGGTAGCTTTGTAATAATGATATTTTCAAAATACTGTCCAATGGTCCCATCTCTGTTAATAAAATACTCTTTTGTTAATATATTTACAAAACATCTCCTTCATCCTATATCTGGCAAAATATCTTCTTTTTTTCATTTAAGTTGGCAAAATATCTTAAATATTTCCTCACTCTAAAAACTTATCGCGTCAAAGGTATGCCCTATATTAATTGAGGGAATGATAAAAGAATATAAAAAATCCTGCATTCTCTTTGCTACTTTAATAAGTGAAATTAATTTAATGTGCTGAAACTCCAAATCATTCTGTTAAGCAATTCCTTTCCCTATTTGTCTTTCTCCATCTTATCCCCTTTTCCCTTTTTCTTCTCTCTTTCTTCCAATTTTCCTCAACTGATTTTTTGTGTGTTGTCTTTATAGTTTTTAAATCTTCTAATTCATCCTTCTTCCTCTCGATATCCTATTCATTCCTCATCAATTCAATTATTCTCTGTTTAACTATTTTTTATTACTCCTTAAGTTCAATAATTTAATCGTCTCATTATATCCTAGGACGAAACCAACCAAGTTATCACGCTCTTAATCTATGTTAGATTGGTAAGTTCTATTCTTATTATATTTACTTTGAAGATTATATGTAACTGACAACAGTAATTAACATGCAAAGTACACCATAATATGAGATTTTTATCGATGGCCGATTTGAATAATGTCTTTTTTTTCACCATACACCAAATGTTGTTTTAACGTATGGATGTATGCGAATATAGCATGGATTACCCTAATGCATTCTCATAATTACTCATGGTATCAAGGATAAAAAGAGCATAATCAGTCTATTTCCTTGTTTCTTAGCTCGTATCATCCCTCATCTAATCCCCATAATCACATGTGCGTGACAGTTTTTTTTTCCGATTCTCGCTTCCATGATAATTTTTTTTTGTATTTGATATATTTATATTTATTTATTCAAACTTAAAATAGAGTTGTGATCCTGACGTTTTTCAAAAGACTAAAACAGAAAGAACAAGTACCAATCCACTACCCACTATAAAGTTAAAGCAAAAGATGGAGAAAAAAAACTAAACGCGGATATATAATGTGGGTTGATTTTGATTCTTTCATGAGCTTCTGAATGAGTGGGCATCAACAAGTTCAAAGTGCCAAAGCTCTTCAGTTATTTCGATTGTTTAATTTCGAATGCAATTTCCCCCAAATAATCGACGGTTTCCTTTAAATCTATGTTTATCATATTATGTTATCCTTCTATTTTTCGTTTCATAGACTTGGGTAGATGAGTACCTACGGTGGGACCCTGTCGGATACAACAGGACTCTACTAATGATTCCAAAGAACATATGGTTACCTGAACTAACATTAGATGAAAAGTAAGGAAATCACGTGATGCTGAAACCGTTTCTTACAGACCATAACGGGTTTTTCAATATCACGTTACCATGGTTACTTCGGTACGAGAAGTGACAGTGTAGAATCCCCTATCAAGTCAGTTGATAATTGTGATAACCTTTGGTGATAAATTCAAATTATACGGATTATTTGTATGTGTTCGTGGGCATGTGTGAGTGTGGGTGTGGGTGTGTGTGATTGTGAGGGTTGATGCGTTGGGTCTGTTTGTGTGCCGACATTCATGATCATGATGACAGAGAATATAATTTTAGACTTTAAATGCGTCGGAGGTTGGATCAACCTTAATGTAATGGCTGGTATAAGCAATGGATGACAATCACGTCAATCATGTTTACCAGGGCCATATAACTTAAAATTTGCAATCTGCGTCCCTTTCGCAACCTGCCCAGACAATCAGGAAAAGTTCGAACGATGTCTTTGTCGTTCTTAAACCTAAGCTTTTTGGAGTTTGAGAGGGCAAACAAAATATGTCCCCTTCCAAGTTTTGGTCAATTTACATGTACATTTATTTGACTATGAATTATTGTCCCATTGACACGAACCGCTGATATTTATGAAACTAACCGTCGTTGTTGCTGCGTCAATCACTGAATCATTCAGTGTGCTTGGCCGTAAATTTCACGACGAAATTTATTCTTGACATATTAATGAAATGTACCTAAATAAAAGAAATAAGAACATGTAAATAATAAATTCTTTCATGATTATCTAATTTTTTTGTAGAAGTAAAGCTTACATTTGACTCTTAAGGACTAGCCTCTAATTGGCATAATAGTCATGGGGCTTGGTGCCATGGCTCCCCCCCCCAAAAAAAACTTTCATGACCTAGAAAGAAGGGGAAAATAAGGAAAGGAAAGGAAAACGGGGGAAATATAAAATACATTTGTAGAGAACTTGTCAAGATCTATCACAAAAATATATGTTGTTTTAAAAAGGGTCAAATTTTTGCTCTCACGCTTCGCTCACAATTTATATAAATAATATATATATATATATTATATAACGATATTACGTTCCGCGTGTTGGACATAGAATATATTAATGAGGCAAAGTTGTAATGCATTGTGGTAATGCAAAGTGGTAATGCATTAAGATGTGATTTGGGAGGCCATTGTCACCTCCTTTTATCGTAATTTATTTTCTTGATAAATAAGCCTTTATCCTTTCTATTCTTGCATTTTCATGATTGTGGTGGCGTCATAATAAGTGATTGTTACGAAACAATGATATCCTCACGCGATAATTTTTACAGCCTGCGCCTCCAATATGCTTTTTTTATTATTATTATGATGGTGATGCTGTTTTGTGCGCGGTTCCATGACTACCACAATCATGAATGTTATTATTTCAGTTCTTGTCTCTGTGAGCTTTATTGTATCCCTGAGGAAGAGGTATGTTTAACGTCGAAAATTTGGAATTCAAAATAAACTGTTGGAACTAAGTACAATGCATTACCACTTTGCCTCATTAATATATATTATATATATATATATATTATATATATATATATATATATATATATATATATATATATATATATATATATATATATATATATATATGACTTTACTCATTACGTCACAATATCTTCTAACAATGCACCTGTCGCGTTATGTTGTTGCGCATTGTATTTATTGCGCGTTGGTATCATCACCAATTGATGCAACCTGTTTTGGATAATAAAATCATCTCTGAAGAAGGTCTATGACCAAAAAATTGGAAGATTATGTCTCCTCACGGCGTTTCTATTATTAAACTACTTTTCTGCAAAATTACCATCATGATTGGACCAAAACGTTTGCTTCTTGAACTGAGAAGAGAGTTTAATCATTTTGTGTGTGACTATCCCCGCAACATACACGCCACAGCTTTCCTGTTTGCCACTTCTCTATTTTCAAAGTCACGCTTCTGCTGCCACGTTAAATTCTTATCCACCTGCCTTCGTGAAAAACTGGTGCCTAAAGGGTTCTCCATTAAGAATCATCTGAATGTGGACAACTTGGGGGAAAGATTCTTGACGAAAAACTTGAACCTGTGCTCACGACGTTTGATGAGGATCACCATGGAATCGTACCGCCGCAGTTTTGACTTTCATCACAACCGCATGGAGCGTCTCGGAACAGAACTGGGGGACCTTTGCAGTGACGTTGACCACTCCCGTACCCGAAGCTAACTGTGAGTACTACCTATCCCTTAAATCTGCCAAGAACAGTTAACTCCTTGACTTGCGGCCACCTCAAGTAGATAGACGTATGGTTGCTGATGATGATAGACTGGTTGTCACTATTCCGCCTGATCTCCCATTATCTGATGATGAGAAATCTGTCTTAAAGAAAGGTCTAACTTTTATCCCCACTACCGAACGTGTTGATGAATTCCAGACTCGAGAGGATTTCGAAAGGTTTGCCAGACGTATGAAGCTATCAGCACATTACAATCGACCTGAGAATGAAGCTACTCGCACACCTGACCATGATAGTCATTCGGATCCTTTTGCTGCTCTAAAACCACGGCGGTCTACCTGGACGCCACCCGATGGAGAATTACCAGCTCTTGACAGTTTCATCTCGAAGTGCAGATCTGACATGACTGACATTCTCAATGCTGACAAAAAAGTTAGTCATAACATTTCCCGATCTGATCGTGAGACCATCAAATCCTTACGTAATAACAAGGATTATATCATCAAACCAGCTGACAAGGGTGGAGCCATTGTGGTATGGAGACGTGACCTCTACATTCATTAGGGCGAACGCCAATTGTCTGATCCTGAATTCTATGAACCAGTCGAAACTGTTCCCACTCCTGAGCACCATGCCATGGTCAAGGATACAGTACAAGAGTTGATACAAAATGACGACCTGCCCAAGAATGCATCTAATCTCATTCAAGATAATCCACGTTGCTCTACTTTTTACTTACTACCTAAGATACATAAAGCTAACACACCTGGAAGACCGATTGTGTAATTGCCCCACTGAACTCGTCAGTCAGTACTTGGACAGTATTCTAGCCCCTCTTGTCACTCAGCTTCCTACGTACGTGAAAGACTCCTCTGACGCTGTTCGCCTCATAAGGGATGTTACTCTAGATGAAAAAGGAAAGCATCTCCTCTTCACGATGGATATTTCATCTCTTTATACTAACATACCCATAGACGACGGTTTGAGGGCTCTCCGCTACTTCTTGGAACGCAATGCCCCCGATGATGCCCCGAGTGTGGAAACCCTTCTAAGGTTGGCTGAACTAGTTCTCCGTTTGTGAGCTTTCGAATTTGATGGACGCTACTACAAAAAACATAAAGGTGTGGCTATGGGAACAAAAATGGGCCCTTATGCTTTTTGTTGGGTTCGTGGAGGAACAGATGCTGCAATCATATCATGGGCCTAAACATGTCTTGTTTAAGCGATACATAGATGACTATCTTGGAATAAGCACCGGCCCAGAGGAGGATCTTCAAGATTTCATCGCATATGCTAACAACTACCATCCATCTCTTAAGTTCACGCATTGTATCTCCAGCATCAGTGTGGACTTCCTGGACATCTCCATCTCTATCAAAGATTTAGGTCTTTCTACCGATGTCTTCTACAAACCTACTTCTTCTCACTCCTACTTGAAATATGACTCATCCCATCCAGCGGCTTGTAAGAAGGCGATCCCCTACTCCCAGATGACCAGGCTGCATAGAATCTGCAGCGATGATGCTCGTTTTAAACAACGGGCTGCCGAGATGGGTGATTTCTTCGTGAAGAGAGGCTACCCTGAGGAGCTCATTCAACACTCCATTCAAATGTCTAGTTTGATCTCGCAGGACGAAGCTTTGACTGGGAAGATAAACAACAACAAGAGTCGTCGAGTTCCACTAGTGATGACTTATCATCCCAGGTCTGCACTCATTACAAGATCTATCAAAAACAACGCCAAGCTGTTCCTGTCATCTCCTGTCATCTCCTTCTTGCAAGGAGATCTTTGAAGATAACCCCGTACTTTTGGCATATAGGAAAGACCGTTCTCTGTGTGACCATCTCGTTCGTTCCAAATTGCCGACTAGTCAGGCAGGCCGAGATGCAATACCCGTCCCTACGTCATGAGGGGAGATGTCATCCAATGACCCAGAAGAACTTGGCGCGTCAAGGCCTCCTTCAAGTGCACCACCAGAAACGTCGTCTATGCTATACGATGCTCTCGCTGCACTAAGCTTTACATCGGGGAGACCAAACGACGTCTGGCAGACAGAGTAACAGAGCATCTGCGTTCGATCCGACTTAACGCACCTGGCCTGCCAGTAGCAACGCATTTCAACCAACCTGGACATTCCATCAACGATATACAGGTATGCGTTGCCATCTCTTGCGACCGTGAGACGGATCGCAAACTCAAAGAAGAAAAGCTGGGGCGGTATTCTGAAAACGTTCTTATCTTAATTTTGTTCTTATCTACGTCACGATCTCAAATTGGTATTCTGAAAACGTTCTTATCTTTTTCTTATCTTTTGTTCTTATCTTTTTCTTATCTTGCTAAACATCCTATGCTGAGCGCGTAAATGTATTACTCGCGCATAATACAAAAGTGCGCTAAAAAGATAAGAACAAAATGAAGATAAGTGGTATTCTGAAAACGTTCTTATCTTTTCTCTTTCTTATCTTTCACGATATTTATGACAATATTTAAGATAGCTAGAGGGTTATCACATCTCACGATGTTCGCGTTCTTTCTTGCTCAAAAAAGATGGCCACTGGTAATAACATGTATTCTTTCCATCCTTTATTTCATCCACCCTTTATTTTGTTTTTCACCTTTTTTAAAATCCTTTTGTCTTTCTTTATCTATTTTCACTTTTTCTTCCTTTCTATCTGTCTATCTTCCTTTCTATCATTCTTCATTTATATATATTGCTTTATTCTTTTGAATTTTTTAATCTGTTCCTTATTCTTATTTTACTTTGTTTCATTTATTCTTCATCTTTCTTCCTTTCTTATTTTCCCTTTTCGTTCTTTTTTCTTTCTTTCTTTGAATTAACCTTTCTTTCGATTTCTTTCTTTAGTCTTTATTTTTGCTTTAATTTCTCTTTCATTGTTTCATTTTCCTTTTTTCTCTCTTCCTTCACCTTTTACATTTTTTATTCCTTCTTTTTCTCTTTCTTTTTTTCTTTCACTCGATTTTTCTGTTTTTTCAGTTCTTTATTCCTTCATTTTATCCTTTTAATTTTTTTTGTCCTTTTTCGTTTTTTTACTTAAATTTCTTTCTTTCCTTTTCGTCATTTAAGTTCTTTTTGCTTGCTTTCTTTCGTTTACTCTTTTATTTTCTGCTTTGTTCCTTTCATGTTTTTTTCTGCTTCATTCTGACCCTTTTCTGTCTTCTTACCTACTTACTTTCTTTCTTCCTGTTTTATTCTTTATTCGTACCTGCTTTATTTACTTTTTTTTCTTTACTTCCTTCCTTCCTTCCTTCCTCCCTCCCTCCCTCCCTCCCTCCCTCCCTCCCTCCCTCCCTCCCTCCCTTTTTTTCTTTCTTTCTTTCTTTCTTTCTTTCTTTCTTTCTTTCTTTCTTTCTTTCTTTCTTTCTTTCTTTCTTTCTTTCTTTCTTTCTTTCCTTATTGTGCACGTGTCTCGAAATAATAATCAGTAATTGCGTAAAATGCCTATTTCGCGCAATGCGCCAGAAAAAGTGTACGCGCAGTGCCCATGATATTCTCTTGACATAAGGAACGCTTCTATTGGTTAAACTGACAATATAAAGCGCATTTTGATTGGTAATATCCTAAAAATGGGCGTGTTGAAGATAAGAAGGAGGCAGTCCTTACAGAGATAAGAACGCGTTAAGAAGATTTTCAGAATACCGATTTGCAATGATTTTAGCGTCTTCTTATCTCAATGAGATAAGATAAAAGATAAGAACAAAGATAAGAACGTTTTCAGAATACCACCCCTGATCTACAGTCTCGGGACCCTCGCCCCCCACGGAATGAATGTGTCTTTCCGCGCATTCCCAATGCCTGAAACCAAGTGAAGTTTTCTTTCTTATACCGATGAATCAATAGACTCTTTTGCCGTTTTGACTCTACATCATAACAGTTGCCTGGACTTTACTCATTACGTCACAATATCTTCTAACAATGCACCTGTCGCGTTATGTTGTTGCGCATTGTATTTATTGCGCGTTGGTATCATCACCAATCGATGCAACCTGTTTTGAATAATAAAATCATCCCTGAAGAAGGTCTATGACCGAAAATTTGTAAAATTATGTCTCCTCACGGCGTTTCTATTAAGTCTTCTTTTGTTTCTACATCATGCCGCCGACGCAGAACTCTTTGATTTATATATATATATACATATATAAATGTATACATTTATATATATATATAAATTCGTCACTGTTTTTCGCCATGTCTGGCCCCTTTAAAAAGAAATACAAATTTAGACTCCAAAAGCCACGGACCCCCCCCCTAACTAAAACAAAACAAAAAATCTTTCTCAGAGAACAATATATGTGTTAGTCTGCATCCCCCACTCTTTAGACTGATATGATCAGACCCCAAAAGATCTCACATAACTTTTGCCAGACCAATTCTGTAAAGCTCCGTTAGCATCCCACCCACAAAAGGAAATTGGAAATCCCTTGTCGTAAGAAGAAGAAAATAGGTTTTGAGTACATGGGAATGTGAAGATTTACCAATTTCAAAGCTCAAGATAGGAACATCTCGAAGAACGCAGGAAAAAAACAGGTCATAATCTATCCAATGTTCAAATTCCTGAAAAGAATTCTGGATAAATTAAGAGTTAGCCGAGACAAAACACAACAAGCACATACATAAATTAAAAGATGAATAATAGAGAAAGAGTATTCCCTCTTCCACTTTATTTTTGCTTCTTATAACCAGAGCTTTCACATAATATTTACCTCATCAAAATATTTTGCCTTTTCCTTTGCCGTCATCACCCCCAAACCATTCCTTTGCTTCCCCCTTTCCAAGCAGTGTGGATCGAGATTTCATAAGTTCTCCGAGTACCTACGCAACGGCCACATCAGATGGAACCGTCAACTGGTACTTCCCTGCCGTTATCACCACAACCTGTAAGGTCGATGTTCGTTTCTTTCCTTTCGATATCCAGGAATGCACTCTTACTTTTCTCCCGTGGACGATGGACGAGAGTATGGTGAGTAATGGAACAAACAAACTACAAACTTTCTGAAATATTTCATCTTTTTCAGTTTTGAAGGACGCGAGTCATGCTGTCTTATTCGTGAGGATGTGTAGACAAATTTCGTAGATGTGGTCGTTTATACAACTGTGATATCAGTGTTGTGATGAACCAGCGTAGATAAATGAATTGTTTTTTTTAAGCAAACTGCCTGTGTAACATAGATTTATTACATAGATTTACCATAATGTTTTCCTTCTTCATCAGATGATGCTTCGGTTCCCTGAAGGTGAAGACGCGACGCAAGACATCTACCAACGCAATGGTATCTGGCATCCTTCTTCATTCAATGCTAAGAACGTCAGTATATCTTACATCTGCTGTGAGTACCCTTGGTCACATGTCATCTACACACTTCGGCTCCGGAGAGAATCGAGATTCTTCCGAGAGACCATCATCCTGCCTTCCGTTCTCTTGACCGTGCTCATGGCAACAGTATCGTGGCTTCATCCTGCTTCAGGCGAGAAGATGACATTGGCAGTCAGTAATCTACTAGCCCTCATCCTCTTTCAGCAGCTTGTAGCAGATAGTATGCCACCCATTGGAGATAATACGTCCATCATCGGTAATCCTAATTCACCTTTATTATCAAAAAGTAAAGGACTATCGAGTTGAGTAAAGAAAAAGTTATTTTTAGTGGTAAAAAAAAACCAACATGGAAGTGACTTGTCAATTTTTTATCAATATAATTTTACAAGTAGGCTCTTAAAAAGGCAAAGATAAAAAATATAAATAAAAGGAAAAATAATCAAAATAGTTTTCATTCTCTTCATGTTTATAGTCCAAAGTTCTTTTGACATTTAAGTGTTTCTGCCAAACAACTTTACAGTACTATGTGGCAAAGCTAAACCTGGGTACAGCATTGCAGCAGTACAGTATGCAGTGTTGTGAGCGAGTGTTATATGGCATCATAAGAGTATGGGATGGGATATAGCAATACGTTTATATATGAAATATAAGACGGGAGGAAGGATAAATATGTGGACCAAATAGGCTATAGAACCAAGGTATAAAACAAATATTTCGCCAGGATATCAAACCATTTAATAGCTATTGCCGTAAAGAGAGGATCTGATCTTGATATATGCCGTTTAATACTCTGGTGCGTAATGGAAAGTGTGATTTGTAACCAGAGAGTCGTAATTTAGTTTATTTTTTTTTTGCAAGAAGGGATATTTCGACAGATAGAAATGCCCTATCACATAATGTTGAATTAAGACTTTGTATTCTTCTAACCTCGTGTGAATGGCTATGAATGCCCACCCGTTCAATCACTGTCACCTCAGATATTTTACGCTTGAGATCAAGGCGAACGCATTTGGAATAGAAATGAGTTTTTTAATTGTTTATGGCTTGACTCGAGCAGTGAAATTAGATATATCATTAAAGATCTGAATTAACCACCTATTCATATAAAGAAAAATATATAGAAATTGGGAAGATATTCAATAGTCCAAACGTTGCATTTGACATTACATTATCTGCATGGGATTGATATGGGAAATTATGTGAGTTGGTGTGGGTGTGGTTCAGTGGTGGCACCAGGATTTTCAAAATGGGGGGGGGGGGGGCAGAGTCGCATTCATGGCCTCACGCACATTTATTCTGCGGGGCAGGAGACGCGTTAACATTTTCGAAGAAATTCGAAAGCAAAGGACCGAAGCGACCGAGCTTGTCATCACGGCCCTATTGCATTTTCTGAAGTGAAATTGAACGATTTTTGTGCACACTGTTGGTGAATTTTGTGAAGAGTTTTCCGAAATTTTTTTTTTGGGGGGCTGCCCCCTGCCTCTTATGTATGGCCATGAGCGCATTTGCTATGCATTTTTTCGTTCAGTTTAAACATAAATATGGGGGAGGGGCAACGCTCCTAACGGGGGGGGGGGGGGTGATGGCAAATACCCCCGGTGCCCTTGGTGGCACCACTGGTGTGGTTGTAGTGTATAAGTAGAGATGAAAATGAGGTAACACTAAAGGTCAACCCATAACAAACCATGGGCCTTGCCCCTTCCATGTATAAAGACGGGTGCATCCCTCGTTGCTGTAACCTATCAAACGCCATAAGCAAGACTGGCAGCGTCGTGCCACACGTCATTTTCCAAAAATAATCAATCATGCTAACCAGCATTCTTTAAAAAATAAATGACAATTCAAACTATTGTTTTCTTCCCCTTCTATGTAGTTACATTTTTCTTCATTATGATCGCTCTTGGATGTGCATCGGTTATCTTTTCTGTGATCGTCCTCCGAATCTATCATAATGGTGGTGACAAACCATTGCCTCGTTGGATCAGAAACATCATTTATCGTTGCAGTGGCTGTACTCTGATTTTTGGTCGGGTCAGGTTGCAAGAAGCTCTAAAAGCTATGATGTCAGAAGCACCACAAGTCACCTTCATTAATCAAATGTGAGCAATGTAGATGTATAGCTCTATATAGGTATGCTGATCACTCTCCTCCACCCAGAAACGAAAAAAAAAACCCACAAAACAAAGCATGGAATCCATGAAGAACACAGAAATCATGTCATTTCACTGAAACACAATTTTCAGGTGCCATAAACTAAAATCGTAAATAAAGTGGAAACCATTAAAAAAATCAAAGCAAAATCCTAGTTAAGGATAAGTGGAAAATCTGCGCATAAGTGGAAAATCTGTCATCAAACATGTTTGTTGTATTTGACAAGCCTAGTCTCCATGGAAACTTACGATTTTCTCAGTTTTCCATTTTATTTCATTAAAATTTCTTGATTATATTTTTGTACATGTCACCGACGAACACGGAATTTAATGCTTAGCATACCAAAAATACAGGATTGGCATTTTAGAAAAAAAGGAGGAAAACTGGGATCTTATTAGGAAATTTCTGTGCCTTCCCCTTAAATTTTTTTGACAATCCTATATCATGCTTTTCTTATAAACATGTTTTTTGTATTCATATCAATGTGTGTGGGGAATCATATTTGAATTGAAATCTGAATTCAAAATGAATCTAAATCCAATTTTGACTGTAAAATTGACTATGGACATGTGCGGCAAAGCTCAGCTACTTTTTTCAAATCTCTTTCGAAAAAAATTTGCAAATTTTTCTTACTTTCAAGTTACAATGATTCGATTTTTAAGCATGTCATTATCACATCATTTTCTTTGTTCGCAAAATCCCTGTGATAAATTTATATATTTATATAGTTTTATGACGCAAAGGCCGTATACTCATCTATTGGCCTTGCTTTACTTCCTATCTTACGATTTCTGTTTCCGCAAGATGGTCGTAAGAAGATTTTTACCCAACAACTGCATACATTGTGTACCTACGCCTTAGGTGTTCCTTGTGAACGACTTTTAAAGCGCCGTAAGAATCTCCGTTCGTAAGGCGCAAGAGAGCAAGGTGTTTTTACGATCATCGTAAGAATTTAAGGCTTCAAAAATTGTTTCTCGACCCTTCAAAATCTTGCGTAGTTCTTACGGCGTTCTTACGGTGCCTTACGAAGAGAGGGTTTTGTACGAAGTTAAAAATAAAAATATTGGAAAAGACCAGTGACCAGGCTGCGAAGGTCTACAAATGGCCAACGAAAGCCTTTTCCTTAAGGCTTTCTTGAGAAGATTTTACGAAATCGTATAGATGATGGCATTTGTGACGGAGACATAAAGATCGAATATGGTGGTCGCATTTTTTAAATCGCCATTCTTCCTATTCTTCCTACATTCTTGAAATTACCTTGATATCCCAAATACCAGTGACTCTTTTCATTGATTTTACGCGGATGATGAGGTGTGGACCTCGAAACATGTTTCGTTTATATTAAAATGATATGTTCTTTTCCTTATTTTCGTCTTTAAGATTCATGATGTATTTTCAATCATTTTATGAAAAAATAAAATTTCAAATCACTTATGTAAAATTATTACTTTCTTGTAAAGCACGCAAGCCTATGACAATCACGGTATATCTATCTCTTTGAGGTTAGTTTCCTCTACCATCATTAAAGAGTGCCATTTTCAGTAATCATCCTTAGGCCACAAACCACGGTTTTTTGTTGTTGGAAAAATGGAAAATAAGTAACCAGTTTCCCCAGTACACATATAGTAGTGCTCAAAAGCTAGTGAACCCTACCATTAAACGAACATAATTTATTTAAAAGTTCAAGTTCTGCCATGTTTTTGTAAATGTTTAATTGTGAAGACATTTGATAAAATGTTACATTCAATACAGTTTGTTTCTCTTGGATTGCCAAATATTGTAGTGTTATTGTCTTCATTTAACACTCAGCATGAAGGAGTGCTTTCTGTGGTGAGTTTCACTAACTTTTTAACACAACTGTACACAGTGGCGTACCGTGTGTCACGGCATTGGGGGGAGGCATCAGTAAACATAAATGAGTCACTTAGTGGGCGCGCAAAGCGCGCGAAATTGCCAGGTATACTAACCTAATAGAGACATTTAAGGACTATGCCATTAAATGGATATGAATCTCACTGATCAAATAATGCAAGCGCGAACTGAAAATTTATATTCAGACATAAAACGACAATATAAGCATATTTTTGTAATCATGATACGTACCTGTCTCACTAAACAAGCAATGCGAGCGCAAAGCGCGAGCTGAAATTTGTGTATATATTGACCCCAAACAGGACATTTAAAGGACATTTTTTAGGAATTCATGAAGAGCATACATATATCACCATAGTCATCTAATGCGAGCCCCAATCGCTTGCTGGTTTGGTTAGAATTACACCTTCACACATAAAGCACTTTTTTGTAGTCATTGTAATCATGAACATGACACGTATCTCACTAATCAAATATTGCGAGCGCGAAGCGCGAGCTGAACATTTTTGAAATTCACACCTAAAGAGGGGCATTCTAAGGCTTGTTTTCTAGAGGAATTCACTGAGATCATACGTATTTCACTAACCAAATCATGCGAGCGCAAGCTGAAAATTTTGGATATTCAGACCACAAAAGTGGTTATTTTGGGGCTGGAATTCATGAAGAGCAGACATCATCAATTCACTAATGCAAACGGAAGCCCAGACTGGACATGTTTTATATTCAGACCTGAAAAGGGGGCAATCACTTTAATTATTCATGTAAAAGAAGCATATGTCACTACCAAAAATAACGATAACTCGAAGTGCGAGGAAATATATTTGGTGTATATTGACTTGAAAACTGTTTTAGTACAACAGGATTGTAATATCTCATTAAACAGACAATGCGAGAGCCAGGAATGATGAACGCATAGGCCCTAAGCAAATTATGTTTCATAAAGCTACGAAAAAAACATAATATAATTTCTTCTTCCCCACTATGTTTCTCCTTCTTTTTCCTTTTCCTCCGTTTTTTTTTTGGCCAGCCGATGGCCTCCCCGTAGTTACGTCACTGACTGCACATGTATTTACCTTCTTGCGATCTTTCCTCCGGCAAATACAATTTGATCACACTGAAATTTCTGAAAAGGAATTCTAATTTTCTAAGATATAGTGAAGCAATAATTTGCTTCACTATATGTAATTTCAATGAAATTGAAATAATGACATGAACTGGTAGATGATATTGATGTTTTACTAAAGCACATTAACCATTATATTGAAACAATCATTATCAACGTCCTCCAACATCCTCCTTATTATTTAAACAGACTTTCATTCTGCCTAACCTTTTCTCCCACAACAATAAAAACATATATATACATTTTAAAGATTTGCTTGTCTTATGTTCGGTATAAGATTGATTTTATAACGACGCCATCCAGACATGTTTCACTCATTATATTTTCTCCGATGTCGTAATAAATGCCTTTGTCTTTGCCGATGTCTGATGAAGGACAAAATCGTATGCTTATGTAAAAGCAAGACCTGAGGCAGTTCGTCTCAATCCAAGAACATGAATAATTAAAAATTGTACTAAGGAGATAAAGTTGACGGATACTTAAACACCTCTTGTCTTTCGAATGTTTAACCGTCGCCGGAGGAGATTGTACATAAAGAGCAAGAAGAATTTAATTGAGGTTTCTGCATTTCACTCTTACTCCCATACTCTCTTTTTCTCCCTAGGTGAATTTTTTTTCACATCATGACTCACATCTTTATCAAATTCAAACATACAGCTACATGACAGAATCATCATGATCATGATCAAAGGGCCTCGAATAAACAAACAATTTGACCTGCTTTTGTACATGTATACGAGCATGTTTTGTCTTACCTTATGATGACAGTTGGGGTAAATGTAAAGCGCCAATTGACACAGGAACATGTAAGCGAGGCAAAATTTTAATCTAGGGGTTTCTCATATTTTTCTTTAAATTTCAGTTCACTAAGGAGCACACCCAATAGCAAACCATCTCAGGAACCAATCCCGGACGTTTCTCATCCAGAGGGTAAAGCAACGAAACAGACGGTAGAAAATAGCCAACTCCCACGAGGATTTTTAGAAAAGGAAACGATCGATAGCACCTACGAGAAGAATGCTACGATGTGGCGAGAGACAGCCCTGGTCTTCGACAAGATCTTTGGATTGGTCCAGTTCTTAGTAATCATTGGTGCATGTCTTTATATGTTAATAGGCTATGTGACGGCTGACCCATCTGCAACAATCTAGTTGATTCCGATCTTAGTCAGTGTTAGTCAAAATCAGAAAGTCACACTCTTCGTCAGTGCCCATGATGTGACAACAAAAACGAGAATTCGATATCCGTTTTTGAAACAGCTGTGAAAACACGTATTCAATACACACACACACCCACACACACATTTATATACATATATATATATTTACCATAATTTCACAATTTCTTGAGTGAAACTACACATCTATTATTCATTTTCAGTTCTTTCAATGCATATATACAGTATATATTATCATTGTTATGTTGTTATCGTATCTTTGGTTATTTGGTTGGAAAGTAAAAACTCATTGAGAAATTGCTAAATTATAAAAAATATCGCCATTTCCAAACTAATTACAAATTTTATTCTTTTTAATACAATGTATACCTTCATTATATTTTCATCATTTTTATATCAACGTAGAAAGGGTCTTAATGAATTCATAATTTAACTGAAGATTCCTGAAAGTCCTTTGCAGTGAGTATGATTTTTTAAATGATAGACATGATAGATGAGAGGAGTAACATGGAGGCATCCGGAGTATTTTGCTCGTTTTATCCTGACATTTATAGATAAAAAGATCTCAACCCTTCGGAGTAAAATGCCACATCTTAGAACCATACGTCTCAACAGAATTGATACTTGAATTGAATAGTTTCATTTTAATCCATTTTGTGAGTATAATTCGATACCGATGAGAGTATATGGAAATCAAATTGAATTCTCGCCATAATCCTAATAGATTTCTTTCAGTTTTCAAAAGATTTGTCATACGTTTAATTTCGAGTCATTGAGATGATATGACCTCCTTTCCGTTTTTTCAAGGCCACGACGCTTTAATGTTGATTTTTCTTGTATAACTTTTAAAACACTCCCATTATATTCAAAATGTAGAACGTAAAAAACAATGTTTCACTTAAAGAAGAGAGACAAATCAATCGGCAACTTACATTGTTTTTCTTCTTATATATTGCTCTTAGGTAAACTTACACATATTTTTAAAATGTCTAGATAATTTAGAGAATTCATTATTAATGATATACAATTCGTGGAAAATCTGAGAGTAATTTTAAATTTTGGTATTAGTCTTTGTCCATACTTTGGAGTTTGGTTAAAATCAATGAGTGTTTGCCTCAGCGTTCGATTCCTCATCATTGTATCTAATCTCATATTAATTTCATTAATCTACATGTAATTGAACTACAGGCAAATTCTTGAAATAACAGATTTTCTACTTTGCAAAGTTTGGCAAATGGTTTATCTTAACTCATCATGGGATAAATTGTTGATAAAATAATTTTGGAGAAAGGATTTTTACAATTTTCATATTCTAAGCATAAGAAGCTCGGGGTGAAATAATCAGGGAAACGAATCTCGGGTCGCTTATGGATGAAGGGGGGGGGGGGGGGGGGGGAGTATCTCTTGATAATTTATGATTAATTTCGGTCACACATTTTTTGATATAATATGAATATTCTCTTAATTGCTCAAGTTCATGGGATGTTATGTCGTTTGGGAACCGGGTATATCCTTTCAAATTTACCTATAAATATGTAAAATTAAATGAAAATATATCATGACATTGATCTTATTGTAATCGAATTTAGTTTGAGGCTTATTTCATGAGAGAGTGTATCATAATGAAAGAAAGATAAAGACCTATAGAACGGGTGAACCTGGCAAAAAGTGACCACATTCATAGTGTAATGTTAACATGTTTGTGTTAGTTTTACATTGAAGAAAACATATCAGTAAACTCTATGAGAAGAGAAAAACGTAATTATAAGAAGAGAGAATAAAGTCATTCCTGGATAAGACTTCGGCTCAAGAGAGTTATATATACCCAGCACCAGGAAATGTGAAATGATCAAACCAGATCGGAGATATGGGGGTCGCCTGTAGGGCGGATAGGGTTGTGATGCCATCTGTTCAGAACATTGATATTATTTAAAGATATATCTATGATAAACAAGCATCATCTTAGTTTAACCAAAACCAGTGGCGGATCCAGGGGGGGGGGGCAAAGCTGGCCCAAGCCCCTCCCCTTTGAGAGGCACAATTAAATTTGTAATGTAAACATGCCGTTAAAACAGCAGTGTGCCCCCTTCTTTTTTTTTTGCTTGTCAAATTTTTTTCGTGGACGAAATCACCTTAATTTTAGGTTAAAACCCAATTTTTTTCCTTTTTTGCTTTTCAATTTTTTTACTCGGGAAAATCCTGGATCTGCCCCTGACCAAAACTATATCCAAAGGAATATAATTTCATTAATTATGTAGTCTATTAACGCACACGTCTTGTGACACTCAGAGACGGGTGTGGTATAAATTGCAGTTCCCGTTTCAACAAAAAATCTGAATATATATAGCAATGTGAGATGAACGGGAAGTATTTAAGAAAGCTTAAAGCATTACTAGATGACTGAAAACATAATTGCGTTGTCAGATAAAGGCGTCGTGTGTGCATACCACAGGGTGATTTTTTTAAGAATAGTAATCTGTATCCGGAGGATAAAAATAATTATTTCGATCTTGTACGAAATTTCAGTTTATATTCCTATTTTTCCTACCTCTGATGTCAAGTCCATTCCCGCAAAAAGTTGATTTGAATAACAAGAGAAAAATCGCACAGGCATAACTGAAAATTTCATAAAAATATATCTGATTTAAAATAAAAAAGTTATGAGATTTAAATTTTTGCTTATTTTAACAAAACAATTTTATGTCCATCCTTCTGATGGTTCTGATTGTGGTCCTTCCACCTGGCTAGAATTGATTATTTCAATAAACTATTCCAGAATTCACTACATAATTAAGAATGGTGGTGGTGTGATAACAATTGACCTTGAAATTGAATGATTTACACTGAATTCATTTCTCACTGGAGTAATAATTTCATATCAATATGTGCAAGGAAGTGATCTTAATGATATCAATGGCTGTTCAGAAAATATAGCAAAATCACAAACAAATAGTTCTCTGCACTATATACACAACCCTACACACACCGCTAAGCCCATACTATCCTCACTAGCATATGTCCCCTACACCCACATGCACATATAACATAAAAATACCGACCCCACCCTCCATCAACTCACACACTTTTAACACTTCCGCACAAACGTATCCGCATAAACCTTTCGTCATACCCACATTCACCGCACCCACACGCACACATGTGTGCAAAATCCTCCCTCACACACTTTAACACCATACACAAATTTACCTTAATATTCTCCGTACACCCACACTTACTATTTCACACACAAGTCAAACAATCACAAATATTTCTACTTATGATAAGACATGAATATTGTGGGTAAATTTGAGACAGCAAGTGGGTAAATTTGAGACAGAAAGGGAGAAAGTAAGAGACAGCGAGTAAGAAGGAGAGATAGAGAGGGAGAAGAAAAGATATTAAAAAAGGGGAGGGAGAGATAGAGAATTTGCGAGACATGAAAATAGTTTTCTTTCAACTCTTTGCATATCTCCACCCACCCAGGGTACTCTCCAACTATACAAAAAAAAAATCACAATACACTCTCAAGGATGGTGTGTAGTGCGAAAGATTGTTTCCCAGCATATATTTCTCATTGATTGTCAAGTCATACATAATCTTTCACACGCACGCGGTCACCCTCTCACCCACACAGTCACACACAATAAGCGTTATCATAGCAAAATTTGCTTCTTGTTGTTGTTGAAAAGGTAATCACCAGTATTCAACCTCGTATACAGCCTTTACTTTTTCAGAAAAAACCCTGAAAAACAAGATATAGGGTAGGCAAGGCTGCTGTGAGTACTTATCAGTCTTCCCATATAAGTGATGCAAAAGAAAAATGTTTTTAATGCATTGATTTTAAGAGTGTAGATTCGGGAACAAGTATCTTTATAAAAACAAAATTTTTGTAAATCTAAGAGTAATCATAGAGAAAAACAGGTAATAATCCTGTCCCCTTTTCAGTCGATCAACTAAGATATTCTTTCTACTAGTAGATATTGACAGTGACGATAACAGTATGTTTATAAGATGTGTTTAAAGATGTTTCTATAATTTGAAATAGCATGTATTATTGTAATACTATCAAAATATACATTAAAAGAAAAAATAAATATTGATTTCTTGAGCCATTATTTGTAATTCGTCAGTTATCATTTTCAAAAGATTTGCATGAGCAATAATCGTGAAGAGCTGCAGTGAATCTCGGATGCATTTATTATATTATTATCATATTATTATATATTATTATATTCATTATTTATTATTATATTATCATAGATAATACATATTTGATATATACATATTAAACTCGATATTAAACCTCTGCAAACTCAATCACATAGTGGGTAAGCAAACACAACAAATGAATAGAATTGATTCGGAAGAGATTGGGAGTAAATATTTCCACTAATTCAAATTGAGAGGGCATTAATATTGTTTTAGAAACACATAGGTTATCAAACATTTATTTTTATTTATCATACATCCATGAATCACTTTCTAGCAGGAGTGGCGCAATATTTCAAAACTTTTAAATAATCTACGAAGACGTACAAAATAAAGGAAATATTCTTGACTGACCACATTGGAATTCAAAATATCATTTATTTTCGTTTGACGTAAGCCTGCTTTGAAGATACATTGTTAGGCAGCATTCCAATATATATAAACGTAATTAATACTATGCAGTGAAAATCCCTATATAACTGCTTCAATTTCAATCAGAGAGAAGAATAATGATGATTTGGTATAAAAGAAATGGGAAAATAAATCGATGTGCTTTGAAAAAATATGCCTAGTCTTAATTCGATGTAAAGAAAAATCGTTACAAACGTGATTGCTAACATGACCAAGGAGAGTATGAAAATGATTGACTGTTACACATCAATGCAAAAGTAGGTTTAAGATTTTCGTAAACGAGTACAACTCGATAATACAAGAAGAGATGTTTACAAAGTTTATATTCCATAAATAAGAACCATCAAGATTAATATTTGATGTACATAAAATGTATAACCTCATTCTGTTTGGATGTAAATTCGGGGAATCATCAATAAATATAAAATTATTGAAATGTCTGGTTGCTTATCAGCGCAAAATATGAATTCCTCCCCTTTCGTGGGAGACAACAAATACATACAAGTAGAGATTAGAGAATGTAGGCCTACCTTTCAACTTTCGCAATCTCATTGTGACGTCAAATCATTTTTTACTGTCTTGAATAAGAAGCAGTGTACTCAGGTTTTAGGGTGACGAATATTGCCATAACTATCTTCATGTTCGAACTAACAAAGACATCGTCTATGTTTCTTGGAAAAAAAAATCCAGCACAAAGGTTCATTTCTTATATTTTTTTATTCACAAATGCATCCAATTATCTATTTCAAGTACTGCGGGCAGTGTCTTTCAACATTTAGAAAAGAAGTTAGAATTTCTCAATGCGGCATATATTTGTTTATCATGATGGTATGGTAATCGTTTAACATACAAATTATATCCCACAGTATCAACAAAGTAAGCACATATACATTGTTTTCAATAAAGATAAGTCGTCATCAAATGATTCCATCATAATTCTAGACTGTTGAGCGTTTTTAGAATTAGGTAGCCTTAGCGGTTGCAGAAACAGCAAAAACAACAACACCAGTAGCATTATCAGTAGTAGTAGTAGTTTTTGTAGTAGTAGTAGAAGTAGTAGTAGTAGTAGTAATAGTAGTAGTAGTAGTAGTAGTAGTAGTAGTAGTAGTAGTAGTAATAATAATAGTAGTAGTAGTAGTAGTAGTAGTAGTAGTAATAGGAGTAGTAGTAGTAGTAGTAGTAGTAGTAGTAGTAGTAGTAGTAGTAGCTACGTATTTTTAGCTACAGAAGCAGTAAAAGTAGCGGTCGTGGCAATAGTGGTAAACGTTAAATATCATTTTAAAATAAAAAATAAGGCTTTTGAAAGGTATTTTGTTTTTTAATTGTTTCACTTCGCTAATGTCCAATTTCGCCATTCTATATACAATATGATTTCAACGACAGAGATCAACCATTGTACCCTTGTAGGGAGCAAACGGGGGAGGGGGGGGGTGGTGATTTGTATTTTACAAAGGATATCCTCTTTTCTTCCCGACATTACCATGAGAGGAAATTAAGATAGCGAGCGTTTACGTCATTTTCTTAATTACAGTGATATATCGGTAAGGTCATGTTGGCCCATCGATCCCGTCTAGAAACTCATTGTATTAGATTTGACCTAGATACTCTCACTACGATGTATTTCGTATTCAATGCACGGTATTACGAGACCGACAAAGCACCATTTATGTTTCAATTTTATTCATCATACTGTTCTTACAATATTGTTATACTCTTCGAACCGATTAAAAAGCAACCCTTTTGCGGATGTCTTATACAACTGCACTGCATGGTGCATTATGGCAAGAAAGTTATGTTAATTTATTTTTTTCTCGAAATTTTGAATTTATTGTGTGAATTTAGATAAAATTTGTTAATATTAAGTATACCGATCGTATGAATTCCACAGCATATCAAACTGATTCAAAGCTCACTAGGTTGATAATGCAGTTACACTAATGAAACTTAACTCAGAACCAAATAGATTATTCCATTGAAAATGGCGTAATAGTCTTTTTTTAAATCTGTCTAGGGTCGGTGTCGTTTGTATGACTACATTAATTACCCATGAGTTGAAACACTTAATGCTTATTACATGTACGTCGAAATGCCTCTCCCAGCAAAGCCAGAAAAGGTTACAAAAACAATGAAGAAAGTTAGGAAAATAAGCATAGGACAATTATTTCCAATTTTTAATTAGCAATTGAGAAATCTTTATCCAAATTGTTAATACGTCATTAAAGTCCTTCTACATTTTTAGTGGATATAGGAAAGACTATCCAATTTCCCTGAGATCATGTGTTCATTCTTAAAAGTTATTTAACTGGGAATGTTTTAATTTCATCATTAATGAAAATGATCTACATTTTTAGTTTCATAGAGCTTAATCACATATCGTCAGCATTTTAACGATCTATTAAAGATCAAGCCACTTGTTGTGAGACAATCAAATATAATCTTTGAACGGGGCTGTCGTACAAAGTCGGTAAAATCCCAACATGGTGACAGCAAATACAAGGAATTATTTCATGAATTATGATCAATCATTCAAAAAATAATGATATGATTAGAGAACATGGTGATTACTCTCAACAGGAAGATTCAATTGCCATCCATAAAGCACCATTTTATGTACAATATTTAATGACTCTTAAAATATTTTGAACTATAAAGCCAGTGCACGGACATGTTATTTTGACAATGATATCATTTTGTGAATTACATCACCCATGTAACATAAATTTAATAAGAAATACTCTTGATTTAATCAATTTACGCGGTATGATTCTCATACTTATGCGCAATCTAAAACCGCTGGAATCGTTAAAATGCATTTCATCAACATGAACGCGTTCTTTTGGTGAAATACAAACATTTCCATATCCATTCAATCTGATTTTTGAAAGAGAGTCTGTCGCCTTTCTGGCGTTTTCTCTCCGAGTGACTATTGATTTCATCTTTACACCCAAGGCAGTATATTTTAGCCAATAGAGGACGAATTCTATTAAAAATCACCGGGTTATTATTATAGTCCAAGAGAGCCGTGACTGCTTACAGAAAGGTTAATCGGGAGAAATTCGCTTGATCCGTGAATGGTAATACACTATGTGGATCTGTGTGATAAGGATTCAATTCACACACACCCACAACATGTTAACCAACTAGAGCATGCTTGATATTCAATACATGGCTCTACCATTCATCATCATCAGGTCTATTTGTACCCTAATCCTATTCCCTAACCTATTAGATCAAGCCAATTACCCATTTATCAATCTCTGATATCACCAATCCATTTTCGAATTCGCTATTTTTATCAAGCGATCGTGTTGAAAATGACAACATATGATAACACAGCATAAAAAAGACTGTTGACTCATACAATCTCATTTAAGATTTCGAAGGCGATGCCGGAAGGATTCAACAAAAAAAGACATAAAGCTCGTAAATAACCATAATTCCGACTCTATGACCATGTCAAGAAAGTTTAAATTGTCTCTTTTAAATGAAATTTGGGAGACGATTGGTATTTTTGCAAACAGCTTTCGATTTGAAGACATGCATAATCCAACGAGAAAGGGACAATTTTACTTATTTATTAATAATCATTCAGCTCTTAAATCCAGAAGTTAATAATATATTTAAAAAACTAGTTGGACTAAATTATGTAGAAACAACAACTGGAGGTTCTCACTCAAAGGAGCAGAAAAGTCTACATTAAAGAGGGGGGTAATGCCCTATTTGATCACACTTATATTTATATATATTCACGTTAAAAAAAACAAGAACACATCAAGGAACACTTTAACACGTTAATATGTGTTTCGGTGTTTGCAGTCACGTGATTTCACCTCGGTCATGACTAAATAAATCCGTCTTAGCTCTGTTAATGATCTGTTCAAGATCTAAGCCAAACACTATAGAATAAATAAGTCACGTATTTGATTACGCATACCAAAATAAAACAAATTGTGCATGCCATTATGGTGGCTTCCACCTTATTAGCATGTTTTATTCTCAAATTGTATCTGAGTACAAAAGCAACTTATAAATGATTTCAAATGCTTGCCTGATTGTTTTTCGTACAACTCAAATTCTTAATCTTATGAGAGCCAATTGATTATACTTAAATCAAGCGGCAAAATGACATTTAAAGATGAAAGATTAAAATTAGAATTCGGGTATGAGAACGTTAAAAAATGATGTCCTCAACACAATAAAGGCTAAAAACGATCGTTCGTTGAATGGATTTGATACTCATAATCATGAATTTTGTTTGTTGGACTTTTGGAAGGGGTAATGAGTTATATGTATTAAAATATGACCATGTGAGCAAATCGGCTTTAGATTAAAAAATTGCACCCTTTTATTTAATTCCCATTCTATACATATATATGACTTTTGCTTGTTCAAGAAACTTGGGACTATGGTGTTGTTTTGAGGTAAGCCTTTCATGGCAGAAAATATCAAATAAAGCGTCATGGTAATTAGGTCTTTGTAGTTTAGTAGATCAGTCTTTAAATGCCAAGAAGATTTCGAATCTAGAAAACCATAACATCAGCCATGATGATGACCGATAGTAATGGTGAAAACATATTATCACTGTAAAAAAAAATGAGATAAGCAAGATAGAAAGTACAATGATGATCACAAGTATATAATTTTTATTCTGATCTTGTTATAACCAATATCATACCAATGATACATTTATCCCATCACAATATCTATAGGATATTATTAAATATGCTGCCCAGTCTTAATCGACTTCTCAATAGGTACATTTCTTGGCAAAAATCCTATAAGGCGCCTTTCTGTATATTACGCACTCTTCATAGGCTCGATATCAACTCATTGGCTATCTTCCTACTTTCCGTTTTCATTTCATCACTTAAAACTGCTAATGCAATTTTCATACTCTAAAAAAAAACATTAAAAATTTACCCAATATTGGTTAGAAAGGGAACAAACATGTTTGCTGTGTAATAATCCCCCCATATTGGGCAAACTGCAAGTTAAAAGGATACATTTCAACGCAACGGAAATTTTACAAAGTATTTGTTATCATTTTACCCATCAAGCATACATGTTCCCATTTTACCCAAAATTGGGTAAACTGATTTTAGAGTATAAGGAAAAGCCCTTGTTAGTCCTGACTTACACCTATTCCCTAATGCACGTAATAATGTAATATGTATCGGTGTAATCCGTATTCCATTGAATTGAATACATTGTTCATGTTTAAACTAAGATCATATTCGATCATTCTTTACGCCTTGATCATATGACATGAAATTCATGCCAAATGATCAGTGGTATCTGATTACCCTTACGCCCATATTCCATGAAATTGGTTCTTATGCTTTAAAAGTTCAATCCATAAACAAAAAAAAATAACCTTGGTCAAGATTTCAATGTTGACGCCACCGCCACAGCCATAAAAATCGGCGCCTATGTCTCGCTTCTGCTTGGCGAGAAAACAACATGTAGAACCTTTCATCTACCCTTGGAGAGAAGAACTTTATAACAAAAATTGCTACAAGTCATCCATTAAAAAATAATCCAAAAGGGATTGTTTATACATATATATTCAATTAGATTAAAAATGTTCGTAAGCTTAGATCATACTGAAATTAGTACAAGTAAATGAGACGAATACTTGCTCAGTAAAATGCACCTCACGTCGATGTACACCCAATGGAACGATGAAACTTAAAATTTGCAAACAATTATAACTTGATAACAAGAAAAAAAAGACTTATCGGCGACCTAAATTACGTCCCACGTGCAGCAATTTCAATCTCATGCCCATGTCCCAGAATTAGGAATTATATCATATATCATTTTGAAAATAAATTTTATAAAACCTTTCACTAAATTGTTTTGCTTTATTTGATTTCCGTTGTATGATTAATTTGAATCATATGTAGTGATACTGTCTTTACCATTTGAATAAGCAATATATTGTTTCAATTATTTCAGGATGAATAATATTAGAACGGTATGATCGTTTATTTTCCCCGAGGAAAGCAATTATCGGATTTGGATTCATGTTTTCATAATGTTAGATAATTTTCATAATCTTCTTTTTAGATAATACAATAACAAGTAGGTAGATTTTTAAACGTTTTTATAAATGAGAATCTATAATTTGAAGAATAAACAGATTAATGCGCCAAAACACCCTAAGTGGGAAACAGATTCTTATTCAAAAGTGTATTCAATGCATCCTCCAAACAATTCGATACTATTGAAGTTATTTGTCCAAATTCAAACTCATTTACCGATAAGTCGTTCTTTTCTTTTCATATTATCAAGTTGGAAATATTGCAAATATTATTATCTATCGTTCCAGTGGGTGTACATCGACGTAAGGGGGAAATTGATTGAGAAAATATCCGTATCATTTTACTTGTACATATTTTCATGGGTGTTATAAATTGCATGTGGGTATTTTTATCATGTAAAGTATATAAAGAGCCATTGCATGTTTTTACTTGTACACATTTTCATTGGCTTCATAAATTACATAATGTGCGTTTTACCATGCAAAGTAAGGAGCCATTGTATGCAGGTATTTGGTAAAGCAATTCCGGTTTTACAGTGCCAAATTATGTAAAAAGATGGCAAAGGCAATATCCTCTGGTTAGCCATCCAATTTTTAAAAACACAGTATTGAACTTTCGTACTTCTAATAACACACCTTGACGCATGTTTTTTTTCTCTCAATAGTCATATCCATTATAGGTCCAGAGGTGAATCAAATGAACACACACGAGGTTCAGCTCATGAGGAAGTCTGTCGTCAGAATCCACACTGGCCTCGCCTTCGTTCACCTAACCTTCCTTGGTTTTCACACTGAAGACCGATGGCACATGGGCAGTAGTATCCCTCACGAACACCAAACCAAGGGAAAGATTGGCTTCGGGTATTACACTGATCAAAAAGACCACCTAATGGCTTGCACACCCGATGGTTACCAATTCGTGAACGGACGCAACACGTGGGACGATCAAGTTCTAAACAATCAAGGTCCGTTCTACAGGTCTGTAGAGATAAAAAGAACAGTAACAATTAATTAGATAAACAAAATCAACACTATTGCTTATAGCTTGAATAGTACTCTGGCAACATTGGCCCCAATCTTGCCTAAGATGTTCAACCCTCAGAAAAAGTCTTTTCTAGATTACCTAATCCAAAAGCAATATTTTTCATAAGTATTAGAGACAGATATCATAGACATTGTAATAAACGTAAACTCAGAGAAAAGCCCTTTGAAACATGTCATCTCATGACTAAAACTGAATTCGTGATTTGGGGATTCAAGAATTCCTTAATGAAGGCCAATCACAATCAATTGGTTCTGCACGTAGGACGGTGATAAAGTCATTCATCGTGCCTCAAGTGTACGGAACTTTGGTAGAAACATGTTTTTGATTGAGCAGGTATAAAGTATTTCGTAGTAAGCGAGATATCAACTGCGTAACCTGGGATTGATACATAGGTTCTTGATTAAAAAAAGCATGTGAACAATTTACTCCATGCATTAATCACATCGCGTTTAGATTATTCTATTCTCTTTGGACTTCCTAAACGACACCAAAACAGATTGCACTCTCATCAAAACTCCAGTGCGAGACTTCTTATTTATTACCCAATTATTAGTTTTATTACCCAATTTGGACAGATTTTAACCAATAGTTGTGTGGACACTATGTTGCCCAGTGATGGTTGAAAATTGGGCCTTTTTTGCCAAACCTTTTAAAGAGTGCATTTATTACAAAATTGCTTTGTATACAAGTAAAGTACACTCTACATCTTGTTTTGTAATCGCTCACTGGTCTGACTAGCTTCCTATGGGGACTGGTGCCCTTATGTTTGCTAGAGCTGATGTGAGTACTGAGCTGACTGGGATTGCCCCTTAAATTGTCGGGAACGGAGCAGCAAGCAGGAGAGCACCAGCCCCAACCAGTATTAGCTAGGAATCTCAGTGGGTGATGCAAAATTGTACTTGTAGTAATTTCTCTTTGTTGACTCCGTTTACAATTATATTTGTAGTATCCAATAGAACTGTTGCTGCGCTAGCGCCATGAGCGTCTCTCGACGGTGATTATTACAAGGGCGATGTCGTTGGATGGAACAAGTCATATTGCGTTTCAATAGATCAACGATTTACGTAAGAGGACAATTAAAAACTTGTACTTCTGACGTCATCTTAATCTTATGTCCCAGGAGTGGGCAGTTATATAAAGTGTTGTATTGGGAATTATCTCTGGGTCGATGACCAAGTTATTTCATGAAAGGTGTCAGCGGTTGGTACTGAATGGAAATTAACAACGAAAGTGAAACAATCATGGTACTTAATATCAAAAGAGTGCGCACTGCAGTAAAAATCAATATCATGAAGAGGGTCGGATACGAAATCAACGCAAAATTCACACCTTTTACAGAAAGGTTAAGTACGGTAAAGCAAGATATAACTATGTTCTAGGATTGGTTTTTCATTATTATTCATGAAACTGAATTTAGATCACCACGTGATTGATCTGGTACTCAATTTAATGGCCCATGCAAAGGACATTCAAATTTGAACCGGTCATATCTTGATGTAAACCTAGATGGATATGGCATTTACCTCTTAAAGTCTACCTCAACGAAAAAAAAATCAGTAAATAGACATTTTTCATAAAAATTGGACGAAAATTTCTATTTTTTCTTGATTACAAATCAGTTATATACACATAAATGTACGGTTAAGAAAATGATTGAACTGATTATGTATTTCACTGATTATTTATTTAATGATTTAATGCAAAACATGACACATGTCCTTTAAAAAAAAGTTTCTTGTGAAAATTAGCAAAAAAGTAAAATGTTATAGCTTTCTTATAGTTTACATCCGATTTACATAATTTTTTCAAAGTATGCTTGTTCGAAATTCCTTTAATCACGGTTGATGTAGATTTGAACATCAAGCAGAATCTGCTCAAAAGGAAGCATAAAAAATGCTGCAACTTTAATTTGCATATCAATTGTAATTTTTAGAAAAAATAAGCCTATATCCTACGTTGGTAACACGCGATGGTATCTCATTCAAATTGGTAAGAACAATAATATGTTGGTACTATGAAGGGAGTCTTCACACTTTTCAATATCACCTGCCTTCCGTCTACCAAATCATAAATCAATACTAAAAGCGAAAACACTATTCATTATTAGGCAGGTAAGCGTGGAAATCATGTAAAATAGATACTTTGTTATTGTTAAGTGTAGTGATACTTCGATCATTTTCTTTTCCTACTTCGACGAGGAAATGAGAAAAATCTAATAAACAGGTTCATATATATAGATCCCATGTATATTAAAAATGAAAGCAATCTGGACATGAAATTTCCAATGTTAGTAGGCAAATCAACATCAAAAACACAAACCATGTACATGTACATACATTAATTACATTAGGTGATGGTTCGTGTAGGCTCCACTGCACTTCACTACCGCTACAACTACCCGAACCATTGATAGCAAAATGGTATTTGATGTAAAACTCTATATAACAAATTTAAACTTATTGATTTGATTGATGGAAACGGCCACTTGGCCAGTATTTTATTTTTCGAACCGCGGTTTGGACTCTAATGATATTTTGAAAATATATGGTATATAATTATGATGCTCTGCCAATTGGTTGGAACGTTCATTTAGGCTTAATCCATTACAAAGTAATTAGTCCCATGAATACCATATCTCTTTAGAACTATTGGGAAAAATGTAACACTAGACAAGGTCTGTTCAAAGCAGTTATATAAATATTTCATTAACGGTTTGAAAAAGATGGATGACGTGCATAAAATCAATCGGATTTTCTCTTGTTTAACAGTGAAACAAATTCGACATATTAACAGTTCCATGGGGTTATTTACACAAATGATAAACTTCATAAAATCGATTATATTTTATCTAACAAATGTTGTTTTGTTATCAAAAACATGAAATTTTTGATCACTTAAAGATTGCCCGAATGTTCAAGCACTTTGGAAAAAATATTGGACATAAATCAAGGTTAAAAGAATTGGAGAATCTCTCCAGTCTCCACGGGAGACAATTTGTTAGGGATTGCTGGAACTTCAAATAGGATAAAATGTTTAAGTACAGTAATTTTAATATTTAAAAAAGAGATTAATTCTGCAAGGCAGGAAGCAGTTTTTTGTCACCTGTTGGAAAAACAATGATAGAACATTGTAGAAAATGTAAGGAAGAAGAATATAAGATTGCCTTGGCAATGCATATCCAGAAATGGGAACAGATTGATTTAGAGTAACAAATGGATGCGTATAGTTCATTTTTATCATTACTTTTTTCCCCAAAGTATGTACATGTATTAAACAATGTTTTATAATATCATTCTTATGTTATTTTGTAATCATCAGCAAGTGTGAGCAAAAGTGTTACCTTTAATAATTGTTTGCAATATCTATTTCGTCTTGTATTGTTTTGTGATACATGTATGATTTGTATGATTATGAATATATTTTTAAAAAATTGTTTAAAAAAAAAATCATGGTACATAACTCGCTCTGATACTCGGAGTGACAAAGGTGTCACTTTATGTGGGGGAAACATAAAACTCATGCAAACAAAATAACTTTACAATTCATTCATAACAATTCATCCTACATTCCATTTTGTTTCACTCCTTTTCCACACTTTATCAGTATCAAAATTGGTGATTTACATCCAGTAGCTAAGAGTATTTCTTTGCACGTATTGTTCACTGCCGAATCACGACATCGCAAACGAAAATTGCACATGCGCGGAGATCGCAGGTCAAGACTCATGAATATTTATGAGTATTCCATTATATCGAGATCGTTTCGCTATTTTCCCGATCGCGAGATTCTGGAAACCTCATAATATATTCCTCAGTCTTGACCCGCGATCCCCGCGCTTGCGCAATTTGCGTTTGCGATGTCTTGGTTCGGTAGTGAACACTGTCAATACGTGCTAAGGGGGTGCGAAGAAATATACCAATTTTGATAGTGATAGACGCGTAGAAAGGGAGTGAAACAAATGAGTTGTTATCAATGAATTGTATGGTAATTTTTTGCATGAGTTTTATGTTTTCCCCACACAAAGTGGCACCTTTGTCACTCGGAGTATCAGAGCGACAATTATTCGGGGCGGTGTAGCGGCAGCGAAGTGTCATGGAGCCTACACCATGCATGTACACGAACCATCACCTGAGGTAGTAGGCTCTACATAATGTACCTCTAAAAAAATGTTGCTCGTGCTTCGCTACTGTATTGGTCACAACATATTTCAGATAACGTCAAGGTTAACTATACACAACAAAAAAAGTAAGTCCCCCCTAAATCAAATTGCTGTAACTTTTGAACGGAATTATTTTGAGATATGATATTTGGTAGGTGGTTTTCTACACTCATTAAGCAACCTCTGGGGAAAAATGAGATTGATCGGTTGAGTCATGCATGAGAAATTAAAGATTGAATTAAAAATGACCATTTTTGAAAGTCACAAGAGTCGTTTTTCAGATTGTGCAAATACAAAGCTGGGCAAAAGTTGCTTTTAGGTGAATTTTATGGTGTTAATGCTGTTTTACTATCCATCATTTAGCCACTCCACACACAATTTTGATATCGTATGTTCATGGTTGAGTGAGCACAATAATGCAGGGGCCGCGGGGGGGGGGGGGGGGGGGGGCTCAGCCCCCACTTTTTTTTCCAAAAGCATGTACAAAAATGTAAAAATGACCATACGATTGTGATTTTTTGCATGGTCAGCCCCCCCCCCCCACTTTGAAAACCGTTCCGCGGCCCCTGTATAGTGACGTATCATCAAACTTTAGGGGTTTATGGTAGTATCCTCTACAACTTGTTAGATCATGTTAAAATTTGAAAATGTTGGTGGCTCCCCCGATTATAGGCCCCTCCCCCATTTTAAAATTCTGGATCCACCACTGATTTGTCCATAAATTAAACTGATCATGAGAATTTGTAAGAAAAAATACATTTATGCACTATAAAGAGTATTCATTCCTAAGTTTTCGAATGTGCTCGCTCAACCATGAACATTTTAAAACTTCGGAAAGTGTGTGGTGATAGAAATGATAGATGATAAAAACAACAGCAATTAAAGTCACATTTGAAACAGAATTTGCCCCCAATATTCACTTTATTATCATTTAAAATGGGTCTGTGACATTGAAAATACCCAATTTCCCACTTTGATGTGTGCTCACTCATCCGTAAATAAACAAATCGATTTCATTTTTGCACATAATTCTACCCATATGTTGATAAACATTACTGCCAAATGACATTGCTAAAGACAGTCTTGAAAAAAGTTCCACCACATTGAATAGGGGGTTACTTATTCTTAAACATATGCACCCATAATGTACACAAGTCTATGAGAGAGGAAGTAAACATTTTAACAAATATGAAATGAGGGTTTGTTTCATGGACGGTTTTTGTTACTTCTGCCAACAGTTATTTCATGAAACTTCGCACATTGCTTCAGTGTAACACTATCCAAAATGTGCGCACACCAAAATAACCATTTGATACGGCACAGAGTGGGGCCAGGGCCTTGAACTTTCTTCTCATTTGAAAATTTTTCGAATATTGTGTGCTCACTGATGCATTAAACATCGGGATTTTCATAAAAATCTAATCAAATGAACCACGCAAGGAGGTTTGTGACAGATACCCATAGTTACAAATTGCTTTTTTCCAATAACGTAAAAAAGAGCTAATCACATTTCACATGTTCATTCAAGCGTGAATGTTTAATTAAACGCCTTTGAATCATTGAAGCATGTTAATTGGTCATGAACATAACGAAAAAGTTGAGAAAAGATCATTTTCAGTTACCAAAATGAAACAATACTTGCCTATGATATTTAAAAATCGTATCTTTTGTTTTCAATAAATGTTCATTGAACCGTGAAACAATGAATATTGTTAAAGATACTCTTCCCAAAAATAACTGTCATCATATTCTATCATTTTTATTGATAGAAATGTGTACAAAATTCAATTATAGCAAATTTGGACTTGTGTTCATTCAACCGTGAAATTTAGCCAGAAAAGTTGTATTGTCTTTTAGAAAGTACCTTTTACAAGCCTTCTGACTATTTTTCATGATGAGAATGTGGAATTAGTTCCAATAAAAATGGAATCAAAGTCATGATATTTGGCTTGTGACTTTTGAAAAGTGACATTTTTGCCTTATGACCGTGCTCACTGAAGCATGACGTAAAATACGTCCATAACATTTACTCAGAGGGTAGCCTATAAAATTACCTACACGCTCATGTAAAAATATATTAAAAACTCGCATTGGTTCGGAAATTATTGATGTTTGTTTAAGGGGGGACTTACTTTTTTTGTTGTGTATATTTTAAAAGTTTATTGAGTTTTAACCATTTATCAACGCAGTACGTAGAATGCGCAAAGGTTCAAACAAAAACGAGATGGAAATGTCCATACGACCTTCCGGTTTCATTAATGGCAGGAAAGGATGGGAAACATTATGAGTAGAGTTCAAAGTTAACAACGATACTAATTTGTATGACTTACAAAAACCCCACAAAACGAAAATGAATACTTCATACACTATCAAAATCGAAAATAAATCATTAATCTGATATATCTTTCAGTCCGAAAAAAATTGCCTCAATCATTATAAATTAACCATTGAAAATAGTTCAAATTTATCTTAATCCTAAATGAATCTAAATGCAAGTGTTTTAAATTTTGATTGAATGTTTCCATTGACTGTTATCTAGATGTTTGCAAACAGCTGCATATGATATAAGAATAAATATTCATTAAAAAAAAACAATTTTAAAACCAAGTTTATTTTAGAATGAAATAATGGTGATGGTGTAATCTAAGTTAGATATGAAATTCAAACAAGTTATCAAGTGTATAAATCAAACTCTTTATCAAGTCTTATATCAACTTTAAAGCATATTGTTGACTCTAATGTCATACAATTCCGAATCTCTATCTCCTGAGCATTGTACGTCGATCGTTTTGTTATGATTTATTTATACAGATTACAATACGGAATATACCATTAAAAATAGGTGTAAATGATATTAATGAGGATTATGATGATGTTGATATTAGAATAATACGATTGAAAACAATAAAAAATAACTTTTGTAATATAAATATTAATAACGAAAATGATAATATATTACAACGATTATGATACGATCAGTTTAACTTCGTCTTTTATTTTTTTACAGATATATTATAATATATTGGGATATTTATATGAACATTTCAAAAAATGATACGCTATGTACGGAAGGAGGTTTGGTAAAAAAATGATCTGATATCATTGAGTTGTATTACTTCAAATATTAAATTAGATTTTGTTTGCTGATCTGTTTAGACTTCGGAGAATCAAATAGAGCTTCGGAAGTGAGTTGTAAATGTTCATTCATGCTGGCTCGAGAAAAAAAATGACGATAATCAAGCCGAATACCAATATACATGCAAATTAAAATAATATATATATACCTGGGAATCAACCTTTTTTACCTCATCATTTTGATACGTCCTTGATTACTGACTGAATGAATTCAAATATAGAATTACATATTATCCATCAACTCCATCAAATGGGTATAAAAAATCCGAAACATATAATTATTTACACATATACATTGAAAACTGAATTAATAAAAATCACTGTCAGAATGACATGAATAAATGAACCAAAAACAACTTTAGCAGAATCAGCAGAGGAAATTGTGATTATTAAGAATAAACTGCTGTCATGAATTTTACATGCAAAAGCATTGCTGTCATCCAAAGACAAACTTTCGAAGAAAGAAAAATGAATTTCAAGGACGATAATTTTGTTTGCAAATGTATGATTTACCTATCATAATTATATTCATCAGTAGGTTTCTATTCATAATGTTTAAAGTAGCAAACCGAATTTATTTCGAATTGATGCATTTAGCCAGAGTAGTTTATACGTCAGTTAGTTGGAAGACGCATTAGTCTTCCACTTTGGAACATCGTTATTCAAGAGCTTCATCGCCGCTGGTTAGAAAGGAGAACTTGAAATGTATTTTCAAGGTCAAGGCCATTAAGAAACCTCTAGAAGGATTGTAAGTACTCATCATCAGATCTAAAAAAATAAATAATGCCTAAACTTGAAAATACAAACTAAGACTAAATACAAACGTCTCTTCTTGTTTTATCAACCTTTTGTTCATATCATATCTGTGTAGCCTTAATTTTCATGAAGTGAACGGAACACTCAGTGCAACATGCATTTGATTGTAGCTATGTAGTGATCTATCATGAGACATATTAATAATAAAAACATGCTTATATAGCGCATATCACTGCCAAATGCGTCCCTATGCGCTTACTATTACCCTGGCTTTAGCCTTTTACAGCGCGGTGGCATTTCAAGGAATACATTCCTGCCAGGTACCCATTTACCTCACCTGGGTCGAGTGCAGCACAATGTGGATAAATTTATTGCCGAAGGAAATTACACCATGGCTGGAATTCGAACCCATGACCCTCTGTTTCAAAATCCGAAGACTAATCCACTGGGCCACAACGCTCCACAAGACATGACAGAATAAGAAAAAAGATGAAAACCTTTGTTTTACCATTTCTCCAATATCAAAGCGATTGGTTAGGTTTATTCAACACAGCTGTAAATATATTGAAGGTGGGTATGTGTATTATTTTTTAGGGAAAATGAAATGATTTCCTTCATTATGCAAAACAATACGAGACCTGCATCGTCTTTCTCCTGATCAAAGTGCTCATTCAACATAGGTGGTTGTAGACTCCTGGTAAAAGAATAGGCCTACAATAGCAAAGTGGATTAAGATGTATTAGCATCCGAAATATGATATGTCTCCAAAACCTATTGTAAGTTGATAAGATTTCACATAGTTGCCTTGGCTGTCTAAAGATGATTGAGATGAGACTCGTTGATGAACTTAGCAGATGGTAAGGTCTTTGTTAATTCACTAATGCTATGATTTTAATGAGGGTATGAATTCTTTTACCTGGCCTTTAATACAGATGATGCAAATATTGAATTGGATTCTCTATCACATTTGGCTTTAATGTCATAACGAAATAAACGAGCCGTCAAAATGCACAACAGTAATTAAAAATAAAGATGGTATCCGCAAATCTGAACATGTAGTCCAAAAACGACATATGCCTGCATTCTCCTGGTTTTCACAGATAAAGAAGAAGCAAGGACAGCAAAAAATGTCACACAGAATCAATGATTACTTGGTATACTTTCAAATTTTAGCAGCATTATCATCTTTCCAACGTCTATAGATGAGTATTCTGAACTGAACCCTGATCACAACTCTCTAAATGCGACAAACTAAAATCCATTGAATTTATTTATTTTGAATTACGACAAAAACTTCAGGAAATAATGGCAAAATTTGGTGGAGGTAATCAAAATCAAATACCAAACCCGTTGTCTAAATGGATGAGTGATCATTGATCAAATTGTTAAAGGACAAGTCCACCCCAACCATGCCAACGAAAAGTTGATTCGAATAAAAAGAGAAAAATTCAACGAGCATAACACTGAAAATGTCATCAAAATTGGATGTAAAATAAGAAAGTTATGACATTTTAAAGTTTCGCTTAATTTCACAAAACAGTTTTATGCACATCCTGGTCAGTATGCACTATTTTATTTGTATTTCATTATATGAAATATTGATTTATTCCCATTTTCTCCTCAGTGTTATTGAAACAAAGTTTCATTCCTCCCTGAACACATGGAATTACCATCGCCTTAACATTTTATGGTTAATTCAAGTTGGTCCTTATTGTCAAATCTGTAAAAATTGAAATATTCTATATTTCAAACAATAAAAAACAAAAGAAATAGTGAGTGAGTGACATCATCGACTCTCTCATTTGCATGTCATTGAGTTGTGTATATAACTGTCTTGTGAAAAATAAACAAAAATTTGAAATATCATAACTTCCTTATTTTACATCCGATTTTGATGAAATTTTAACCATTATGCTAGTTTGATTATTCTCTATTTATTAATATCAACATTTTTCTGAGGTGGACTTGACCTTTAATGAAGAAAAAAGGAAAAAAAGAGAAAGTACAAAGATTGTAATCGATCATACAATTCGGGGGAAGATGCTCTCCTCAATGTTTTATGTTATGCAATCTGTAATTTTCATTTCCTCTTTGTCAGGCATGCAAAATAATCTAGCAATGATAAAAAGAACATAAAATACATTTCAACCTTCAAAAAATTGTCTTATTTGAAACATTTTCAACTATTAGTATTTAACTATTACACTCTGCTCTCCTCAATGCTCTATGTTATGCAATATGTAATTCAACCGCATACCGGGTGTATTGCTGTAAGTAATAATAATGAGTATTTCTAATGTATCATTACTCAAGGCGCTACATATTAAATAAACAAAAACATTGGAAATATTCACAATTAAAAACATCAAGTATAACATTCATATGAGGAAAAGACATGGACTTCACTAATATGATTGTGAAAATAGGTAATATTTGACACTTGATTGGAATGTCTTAAGCGTGTTCATATTCCTGATAGTACTTGGCAGTCTATTCCACATGACTGGGGCCACATAGCTAAAAGCCCGATCTTCATAATGCCTGGTCCGGGTACGCGGAATCACAAGGATGGTAGATGTGGAAGATCGTAAAGAATAGTCTGGAGAATAGTGGCCCTGCTTCACAACAAGAAGATCCTTGATGTAAGTAGATGCTGCGTCATGAAGAGCTTTGAACACTAATGTCAGGATCTTGTATTCAATTCTTCTCGACACAGAAAGCCAGTGGAGTTCTTTTAGGGTTGGGGTAATATGTTCGTATTTGCCCACTCCTTTAAGAACTCGGCAGCGTTGTTGAGTATTCTTTGTAGTCTTGAGGCCGAAGAATGGTAAACCAGCAAGCAGGGCATTACAGCAGTCCACTCGCGACGTGACAAGGGCATGGATGACTTTTGCAGCATCTGGTTCAGAGAGGAATCTGCGAATCTTCGTTATGTTTCGCAAGTGATAGAAAACACTTTTGCAGGTAGACGAAATATGTGCATCCATGTTCAAAGACTTATCAATATACATTTTAAATCCATGCCAAATAAAAAATATAGCAAATAGGCGCATTTTGTCAGAGAACTTTTGTTGACGTAATGCAAAATAATCTCTCATCCCCCTTTTCGTCTTTCTTTGAGAACATCTTGGATATGTGTGCGTGTAAGGTTTCACAACATCGTTGCCCCTGGACCCACCAATCCATTTCTTGATGATTAAACAAAGAAATTTGTTGCTTACCCATTCCCAATTTGCCCTTAACAATGCATTCTGGCAAATATTTCACCCCTTCCTCATGACATGAGCAATCTTTATTATTAATCTAGTCATCCAACCCTTTTCGAAAAAGTACACCACAAGGATCTATCACATAGAATCTTTCAACGGGGAATAGGGATTTATTCGGCTCTTTCATCAGTATTCTATTTCCAATACTGTTCACAAATATTTGAGATCTTCAGGATAACCCACAACAAACAGCAATCGTTCCATATCCTTTGCATTTGAATCCAAGCTTGAAATTATTCAAACGGTTTTTTTATTCTCATGTTTCTATCAACCTTGGGAAACTGTTCATGCTATCGTGTTACTGCGCAATTCATACTATTCTTTCACAAATTAAATAGCTTTTTTTTACGATAAATGAGAGAGGAATAGTAAAAAAGAGAAGACAACAGTCAGGCGAAGTCCTCATTAGAGGTCCAAATTCATACATCAGTAATTATCAATTTCGCTTAAATCCTTAAGATGTAATTGCTTGATAAATTGTGTTGGAATTGATCTCAGAACTCCTGTGATCATACGTGGGCTTTTAAAAAATAAACTCCAGAGAGGGATGCGCTGACCAAAGAAAAAAAGATAGTGATTTGAGAATGAAAAGTGTACTCCTGTGGTAATTAAGGGCGATGTGATATATCAGAATTGACAACCGAGTTTAATAATTCAAGAGAATGGTCAGCGCCTGATATAATGCTTTTTAGTAAAGCAAAAACAAACAAACAAAAATAACAATTAGTTTATACCTGTTTCATGATGCGTGGTGATTAATGTTGCATACTAATAATTGCGATATCTTAATGAGCGCACACACCGTCCAGAGACGCTCATGGTGCTAGCCCAGCGATAGTTCCTTTGGATATATAAACAACAACAAATGTAAATGCAAACGAAGTGAAGAAATATCTTAACAAATACAAGCGGGAAGACCCGGGGGCCAGTCAAATGTATTGCTGTACACATGCCTGACCAAATTATTTCCAAACACTCCCTAAACGAGTTTTTCTCTGTGTGCATTATAACCCCTAAACAAGTTTTTCGCTTGCTTTATTTACACAATTTGGCCCCTAAACAAGTTGTCGCCAGAATATGACCTCTGGGAAAAAGCTTGGGGAAAAACATATCCTAAACACGTTTGGCTAGTCTTTAAAATAAAACATACCCTAAATACGTTTGACCCCGCGAGTGACAATTGAAAAGTCTGTCAAATTAACACTTTTTCTTGAAAAGCGATGTTTTTGATACCCTTAGCGGGTGCACGCTTGCGTCCAAAACTGCAAAAACACCCCTTTAAACGCGTTTTGGGGGTCACGCATGTGTACAGCAATTAATTTGACTGCCCCCCCCCTCCGGACGGGAACATAATTTAAATAAACAACAGTTTTGCATCACCCACCGGAATTCCTAGCTACATCCTGGTGATTTGATTTGATTTGATTTGATTTATTCAGACAGAAAAATAAAAATATAAAATATTTACATGTCTCGGGTTGCAAAACAAGGTTTAGGAAAACCCATACAAGTTGGCATCCCAGATATATAAAACGAAGTACAAAACATATCGATGACATTAACCAAGTAATACAAATACATAATATAAAGGCAGATAAAAGATTATAGTTTAAGTACAACATCAGGGATACACAAAATAATTCTTCAAAATACTAAGATTGCTTGAAACAATAACTCAAATGTCTAATTGGAGATGTTTCAACAGGGACGATTTAAATGTATTGAGAGATGGGCTATTAACTACAATTTCAGGGAGTTGATTCGACTCATTGATTGTTTGAGGATAAAATGATTTCATATAATAGTCTGTTCTTGCATATGGAACATTCATTTTAAAAGTATTATAATTTCTTCCTATTCTGTTCGCTTGTGTGCACCTATCTATTTCTCCTACATTAACAATCTTTTTTACAATTTTATAGTATAAAACAAGTCTATGGTATTTTCGTCTTTTTTCTATAAATGAATTCAGTTTAACCTTTTTTAACAATACGTTATAGCTCGTAAACCAATCTTTGCACATCATCCTTACGTAGCGTTTTTGAATACGTTCAATCATGTCTTTGTGTGCGGCTCGATAAGGATCCCATGCCGTACAACAATACTCTAAACGTGAACGAATTAGTGTTTCAAAAAGACATTTCAAAATAGACTTTGGGCAATTAACGAAATTTCTTCAGATGATTCCCATAATCCTGTTGCATTTTGTATATAAATCCATGCAATGGTCGTTCCAGTTTAAAGAATCGTTTATTACGAGACCTAAATATTTTTCACATTTTACATTTGATAATTCATGTCCATTAATAGAATACATATATGTTATATCGTGATGTTTTCGTGACATATTCATTATTTTACATTTAGATACATTAAAATCGAGCATCCACGCTTCAGACCACTTGCTTAAAACTTCTAAATCGTGTTGTAACATCTTACAATCATTTATGTTAAAAATTGGGCGGTATAATATACAATCGTCCGCATATAATCGAATAGTTGATGAAATATTATTAGGCATATCATTTATAAAGCACAGAAACAATACCGGACCTAAGATTGTTCCTTGGGGAACACCTGATTTAATTTTGTACCATGAAGAACATTCGCCATTTATAACTACTCTTTGATATCTATTCTCTAAAAAAATCATGATCCATTCTAAATTGTGAGAAGTAACACCGTACATTTCAAGTTTTGTTCTTAAAAGATCGTGAGGCACACTGTCAAACGCTTTTGCAAAATCAAGAAATGCAATATGGACGCTTAAACCAGACTCCATATTATAACTCCAATCATTAATTGCTTCTATAAGTTGTGTTTCACAACTTCTCTTTAGACGAAAACCATGTTGATTGTGGAGCGTTGTGGCCCAGTGGATTAGTCTTCGGACTTTGAAACAGAGGGTCGTGGGTTCGAATCCCAGCCATGGCGTAATTTCCTTCGGCAAGAAATTTATCCACATTGTGCTGCACTCGACCCAGGTGAGGTGAATGGGTACCCGGTAGGATTTATTCCTTGAATGCTTTAGCGCCTATATGGCCGCTCAGCTACAGCCGGGGTAATAATAATATACCAAGTATATTTCAGCGCCTTGAGCACATAATCAATGTGGATTTGGCGCTTTATAAATACTCTATATTATTATTATTATTATTATTGTCACATAATATGTTATTTTCGTTAAAGTGTTCAATAAGATGTTTACAAATGATACGTTTTAAGACTTTGCATGTAACTGATGTAAGGGATATCGGGCGATAATTACCAGGGTCCTGTTTGTTACCCTTTTTATACAGTGGGCATATATTAGCCCTTTGCCAATCATCTGGCAATACACCTGATGACAAAGACATGTTAAAGAGCTTGCAGAGAGCTGGTGCCAATTGTTCTGCACCTTCTCTCAACAAGCGTAGTGCTAATTCATCGGGTCCATGCGCTTTTGATACATCTAAATTCTTTAACAGCTTTGAAACTTCTTCTTCGGTACTCTGAACATCATCCATAATAGGAACATTACTCTTTAATTTAGGTTGGGGTTGACTTAAACGATTACTGAATATTTTATTAAATTGTTCATTAAAAACGTCAGCTTTTTGTTGGTCTTCTGTTATGATTGTGCCGTTTACGTTTAAACAATCTATCGTACCACGATCACATTTTCTAGATTTAATAAAGTTCCAAAAACGTTTAGGACTATGTTTTAGATTACTACATATATCATTTCGCAAATAATTTACATAATTTACTTTCACTTTCTTCTTTACTTCCTTTCTCAAAAGTCTATATTTTTCCCAATGGGTTTTTTGGTTTGTCCTTTTAGCTTTCTTGAAGGATATATTTCTTTTTTTCATTAATTTCCTTAAGTCTTTATCTACCCATGGAACATTAGATCTTCTTTTTAAATTACCATGAGGTACATTTGCATCACATATCTTTTTTACAGTGGATTTGATAAACTGCCAATATTCCTTTACATCTCTGTTTTTCTCAGAAAATAGTATGCTTGTCAAATCTTTTCTGAAATTATCAAAATTAGCTTTAGAATAAAAATATGTATGTTTCTTTTTTAATTCGCCTTTCCTCATACAACAAATATCAAAACTTATAGCCTCATGGTCACTTATACCAGGAATGACATCAACATTAGACACATCTGATGGATGAGAAGTAAATAATAAATCAAGTATGTTACAAGTCTTATCCGTAATCCTTGTCGGTTGGTTCACATGCTGATAAAGAAAATTATTTTCAATTATTGATATAAAACATTTTATTAACTCAGAGTTTTCGGATGTAACATAATATCCGTTAACCCACTTCAAACTTGGTAAATTAAAGTCTCTTGTTAAAATAACATTGCATATTTTCTTACCATTATGTGTTATTAAAGACATAGATTTATCAAGTTCATATACAATTTCTATTTTACTGTTTGGGGCACTCTCTTCTTGGCCGATTTTTTTATTAGTGCAATACTTTTCTTTATGTCCCAGCTGATTACAACGGCGACATTGGAGCTGAATTCCGTGTCGACATGTGTGAGCCCTATGATTCGGTTCGCCACAGTATTCGCAACATCTTCCGTACATGGTAGGCGTGCCGCGGACTACTGATGCGTAGGCTCTGTTTCCATGGGGACCGAAGCGCGTCGCGGGAGGAGTCAATCGTTGTATTGATGTTAAGTTGTACATTGATGGTTGAAACAAGGAGATATCACTCTCTCCTTGGTTGAAATGAAGGGCGGGGTGGCTGGGTGTTCTGGAAAATCGGGGGTGGAAGAGGATGCGATGGCGCGTAGGCGTACTGATGAGGTTGTGGTGGATATGGATAATTCGTGATCGATGGGCGTAAGGGAGGGAAGGCGTACTGATAGAGCTCTGATGTGGCAGATTGCGAGTATACAGGAGCTGGGGGTGTCCGAGGAAAAGATTGAGATTGTAGCCCTGGGGGTTGAGCCCGGGGGGGGGGGGGCACTCGACCAAAAAAGTGGTAGGGGTGTGCCGCGGGCGAGGCAAAAAACGGGGGCCTTGGAGCGGGCTTATTGTAAAAGGAGGGTCCTCGGAACGGGCTTCGAAACTACAAATGTTTGTGAAAACGGGGGTCCTCGGAACGGATCTCCGTATCTCTGTGAGTGCGTATGCATCCCTATGGAACGGGCAATCGTGCATGACGCAGCTAGCTCGGCCTCCGCCGGGTGCGCTCGCGCTTAGGCGATGGTCGAAAAGCGCTCTACGGCCGCTTTTCACCAAAATTGTAGCAGATCAATGCGACCGGAACGGCGTAACGAAAAATATGCGAAGCTTTGGAGCGGATTTCTTTCTTCTTTTTTTCTCGATAAGAAGGAAATACTATGCCTTGGAGCGGCTTTCTTTGTTCTTTTTCTCAATAGGACAAAAATGCTATGCCTTGGAACGGAAATTTGAGTGTAAAAATGGGGGTCCCCTCCGCGGCACATACCCACTATGCATTATATACTGAGTGCCCCCCCCCGGGGGGTTGAGATGATGATGGTCCCTTACGTGGCCTTGGAGGATGAATTGGTAGGTTGGATGTCCCTGGGGGTGACGGCTGTGAGTTTGGGTGGGTGTTTGAGGATGGAGGTCGTTGGGATGATGACGTGAGACTGTTAGATGATGGCCCGGATGATGGATGATGAGATGTTGGTGACGATGACTTCTCCTTTGACTGTGGGTTGTCAAGCATAGCGACGATGGCGTGCTTAACCTGCTTCATATCTATTGTCAGTTGCTCGATGCGCTGATTGATGCATTTGCATTTCATACAGATGTGCTCCGTGACGTCACACTTCAAGTTACATAACATGCAGTTTCGTGAGAGATTACGATCTTCAATTGGATCTTCAATTAAAATACTTTCGTCATTGTTAATGCTGGCAATAGAACTATTGACGTCATCGTTAGACATTTATGCAGTTGAGTGAGTCGGACGTTCATGTTCGTAAGTGATGACAAAATGGCGACATATTTCAATGTTCAATTCTGGATAGATTTGTGATAGTTCGCCCTGGTAAAAGTCTGTAGACAAAAGTCCCTCGGGTACAGATTTATGGCAATCAAAAATTAGGCTGAGAGAAAATGAAATACTATGACGTGTAACACCTTTAGGCAGTTTGTACTTAAGTTTTAGTTCCAGGTTTGCCATGGTATTTGTTGGAACGAACTCCGTTTGTCATGTCTAGGACTATGGGTACGGAAATTTGTTAAATGACAAATGAACTTACGATATAATGTGAATATAATCGTCTCCAACGAAGAAAATTTGACCTGAAGAAATCAGTTCTCGTAGATAGTATGATGATACATAACCAGCTGTTGTCCAAAATGTAGTTTAAAATTGCACGAAAGTATCGTAAAATATAGTAAAAGTATAGTGTAGTGATGGCTGGTGTCGTCCTCCTTGCGGCTCCATTCATCGACAATAAGGGGCAAGCCCGGTCAGCTAAACACATTTTATCAACTTCTGTTTCATCAGAAACAATAAAAATCTTCTAAAAATGCATGGAGGTTATCACATAATAACAAGCTCGGTCAGCTAGACAACTTTGATCAGCTTCTGTCTCATCAAAAAAAATATTTTAAAAATGCATGAAAGTTGTCACATAAGGCATATATTTTTAACGGGAATGTGTCGTTCATACACAAGTTTGGACCTTTTTTTTTTGCTTGTCAAATATCCATCAGGAAAATATGCCTCCCCATTTGGGTAATCATGGATCCGCCCATGATACGTACTATTATAAAACTGATCTCATGAGCTATCCATCCATAAAATATTGTGAGAGCAGCTTGCAAATAAAACCAAGAAATAACACAAAGATAATAATCGTTACTGTTTAATGGATTTTCAACACATTTTTGGTCTCATTATCTGGAAACAGGCACGGATCAAGCCAAATTAGACACAGTAGTTTCGAGGGACTCTCACTATTGTACAAAAACAATATGGTCCTGGCCCTAAAATGGTATACGGGTAGATCTGTGCTTGTCTGCAAATGTTATAGAACAGACTGATTGCTTACGCTTCTTGGAATTCTCTTACTTTTTACAAGTATATTTTGGCAATCAAACTAAGAACACAACATAATGTCGAATTCGATGGAGTACTAAGCATACTGATAGTCGAAATACGTTTTTAAAAATGATGTATAGAATATCTTACAAATTAATTTCGTATACATGGTGGTCCCTATATTATTTACTTTATATTTGATCACGATGAAAATAAAGAACATTACAAGTGTAAATTCTTATTAAAAGTAAGATTTTCGTTCGGGAATTATCATGATATTGGTCACTTTCCATTATTCAGTAGTGCATGGATCTCTGCATCGGATATCCTCAAATTTTGTTTCTTCAATCTCATTGTATAAGGGTTCGGTTGTTGCTGAACAATTTCATCATATGTTATAGAGTGTGCAAGAGATGCAATAACTTTCTTGTCAACATCTTGCCCTTCGGGCTTCAAAAGTGCAATTCCCGCATAAATTCGAACAAGAGAATGGAATTTAGCCCGAAGCGTATCTTTTTGTTGTCTAGCTGTCATTTGCAAATCCGATCATTTCGTTTGCATAAGACCATCTTTTATGTGAGATAACGACAAACCAAAATTATATGTCAGATGAACGTGCGTGATACAGGGAGATGATTTGATAACAAAAAGCATCTTCATAAAACTGTATTTTGTATTAGAACTTATTTCATTTACGTAAATCTTCCTGGAGACATCCATGATGATGATGCACAATATTTTAATTTTTCTCTTCCTTTGGACGTGAAATTAAAATCTATAAAAAATTTCAATCTTGATGAAATCATGAAATCTTTAAATAAGGTATTGAGGTAGATAAGGTAGTTTGTAATTCTTTACGTAAGCTTACACAATTTTCTTTTGAAATATACATTTTATATCTATACGTTCGGTATTTTTTAAATCAATTTTTTTAATTTTTCGGACCGAAAAAAAAGTCATTTAAATGATGCCCAATAACGATGGTGATAGTGATGAGGATAATAACTAGAACATAGATAACAGTATATACTATTCTTGTATATTCTAAGATAATATAAAGTTAAAGTCATTCATAGACTCTGGGTTTTTTTTTTAAAGAAGAAGAAAACACTGAGCACTTTTTAACCTTTAATCATCACGTGGGAGTGACAATAATCTATAAATGCTAAAATTTAAATATATATTTTTTTACGGTTCATATTTATAACATTTGTTATTATTCTTGGAAATATATGAGTGCTCGTATATGGTTGCATTAGAGAAGGGAAGCAAACAAAAGTCAATTTTGAATGAGATTAAATTATATTCTTGGATATTCCATGCATCGCCTGAGGGTCACAATTGTTCTGTTGTTCCGTAAAAAGGAACTTAACATCGTCGTGTGGGCTGTAATAATTATTCAATAAGCAGTAATTATCTGAAACGCTGAGGTTTTTATAAGTTATGATAAGCCATTTTCTTTATATACTTTGTTTATGTTGAGATCATATTGCCGGCGTATAAGTTATGCAAAATAAAGTCAAATCCGATGCCATAAGCTGTAATTCAGGAAATAATTAGTGGATAAAGTCTGATGTAAAAGGTAAAATAGAGATTATTTTTTCAGGCTCTTTATGTCTCGAATGTGATAAAAGGAAATAATAATGAGAAATGAGATTAAATAAAACACGAACAGGATAAATGTATATACCCCTCATAATTGTCAATTTTCCAGTTATTCTTTATATTCATATGTATGGATTGTTTTAATTGCTCTAGTATAAAAAAAACACACACAATGCTATGCAGTATTAAGATTCTTCTTAAACCTCATATGTATGGATCAGTTTTAAAATTGAAAAATAACAAATCCCAAATGCGGCCTTTCATCATTTTTTTCAACAATTTCGACATATTAGAGCAAAAAAAGAATAAAATAAAAATGAAAAAATAAAAATACTTCCAAAAACGTAAATAAAAGGAAGGGGGAGGCTTGCACCCGTCCGCAATGCACGCATGGAATTGTCGTCAATTCAATGGCCCGGTTTTTCGCTTCAGTGCACCGCCGCCATCTTGCTAGTCCCCCAGAGTGTCGGATCGTATAGGGCACATGAGAGTAATTCAACCGCGCGCAAAGCATGCCGGACAGGCGTACGTAAAGATCACATGACTTTACTGATTAAAATAATTCATTAAAATAGAAAAAAAATGTTAGTATATCAAAATATATATGATAGAAACAATTTCATGTTCATACTCTTTCATAGTTAAGGCCTTTGGGGAGGCTAAACTGCATTTTTGTATTTCATTTTAATTATTATTACCCACAATGCAGTTCGGGTTTTTCTGGCAATGAACTGGCCGAAATCATGGTTAGTCTTATTTCAGGCCATTTAACTTTTGATTGAGCTGGACAAGTACCCGATTGACATATCAAGTCTTAATGTACTGTTAATTGTGACTAATGTCAGTGAATTAAAGCAAAATCTATCGAAGGGTTGATTTTTGATGATTTTTTTTTTATGAGCTATGATTTAACACGTGAGTGAGTGGGGGTCTGTAATACTCATGTGAGCCTTATAGAGCGACTACACTTCTACACTGTCGTTGCTATGGCTGAGCGTCGTCTGCTAGAAATCAGTGGTTAGAATGCTTCAAACAGTTTTATACAAAGTGATGGGTTATGTTTAAAGGAGAATGAAACCCTTGACACCAGCTGAATCCATATCAAAGAGAAAAATCAAAGAAACATATTGTTGAAAGTTCGAGGAAGATTGAATGAATAATAAGAAAGTTATGAGCATTTGAATATTGAGATCACTAATGCCATGTAGATCCTCCCATTGGCAATGCGACCAAGATCTGTGATGTCACACACGTACAACTCCCTCATTACTTTAGTACTTATTTCACTTATATTCTCACTTTTATAGAGTCTATCACAAGGTGAGGTGTTCTCTTTATGAGAGGACAAGTACACAGGTTTCACAACATTATATCATTAATGAATCGTTTGTCATATGATTAGAATGAGCAAAAAGAGATGTTTTGGGGTATATTTTCAGCGTGCAAAAGGGGAGAGTTGTTCATCTGTGACATCATAGATCTTCGTCGCATTGCCAATGGGAGGATCTCCATAGCATTAGTGATCTCGACATTCAAATGCTCATAACTCTTCTATTGCTAGTCCTATTTTACTCAAACTTTTGTTGATCTTATTCTTTGATTTTTCTGCTTTCACAAAAGCTAATTTGCTCCAAGAGTTTCATTCTCCTTTAACAACAGTTGATAAGTATATAACTCGGCATTTAGTGAATTTATCGCTTAGTATGCTGAAATGACGCTTTCAAATGCATATTCAACATGTTCAATGCTTAATATCATTCATCATGCAGAAGTTTACTGCCAATAGTAGATCAGATCTGGTTGGTTTGAGAGTGCGAAAGTAAATAAGTATGGATTTCAAAATGATAAATAACTACTAATTATCATCAAGGATTCCTATTTTCAATGTTTAGACCACCCCCAGAAAGAAAGATGAAAGATTGAAATACATAAACTTGTCTCAGTCAGATGTTATACGTCATAGATAGCGCGCTTGAATACAATTCACTTCGTTGAAAGCTACGGGGGGGGGGGGGGGGGGGTCGAGTCGGGGTACATACCCCATCCTCCTGGCTTGTAAGCAGGGCGGGTTGATGGTTTATATCTATAGCACCCCCTCCTCCTCCAACTTGTGAGTTATAATGAGGAAGAGAGGCGATATGAGCACAAGAAATGCTTACACTCTTTGTTTGTTATCAATTTTCTTTGATTTACTTTGTTTATTTTTATGCGAATACAAATGTAATAAATCACTTTGAACAAAATTAAACATGTTAACAAGAAGTTGTAACGCCACACATTATATTTTAACCCATTGATGGACGTCAAACAGGTAGAACTAGTAGCTGCAATACCATAGGAAGCGCACAAAATATGTGAATGGAACACTGCATTTTTACATTAAACGAGGGGCGTCTAATGAGACGTTTTCTTTTCTTTTAAGACGTTTAGTCAGATTAGGTATTGAATGCAAGGTACCAATCTCTTCAGGAGAACCCACTCTTTCTTTTGAGACCAACATTTTCAACTTTTCTCCCTTTGACCCTCAGTATAGGGCACATGAGAGTAATTCAACCGCGCGCAAAGCATGCCGGACAGGCGTAAGTAAAGATCACATGACTTTATTGATTAAAATAATTCATTTAAAAAAAAGGGTTCACTACAAAGTCATGAAGGTGATTTCGGTCCCGAGAAATTTGACAAGCAAAAAAAAAAAAAAAAAAACGCGGTCATTTTGCTTACATTTCTCTCTTTTTTTTTTACAACTACTGGAATACCTGGGGGTACTGCCTATGGAGAATAATACGCGCTTGTATCTCCAGGAAAATCTTGAGGGTGCTGAAGCATCCCCATCATCCCAGGGCCATGCTAATTTGTATGAGATCAAACGTCCGACAAGTGCTTTTATGAAATGCTACCCTGATCTTTAATTCAACGTTAATATGAACAGCCAAGTAGGCCTATATAGTGAGAAAATATGTAAAACTTTACTCTAGCCACAACCCAGTGGCGGATCTACCTAAGTAATGACACATTTTGGATACTTCATTTACCGGGTAAAACTTTTTCTTTGCTTCTAAAAAAAATTAATTTGGTTTATATAATCACAGGGCTATATGTTCATTTTAAACATCGCCAGCCCACCCTCATCATGCTCATATTTCACCTTCTCCTTTCCCGCTGTTTTTAAAGCATATTCATTTTTTCTCTCTCGCTCTATTAAAAAAAATAATATTCATAATACAACATATTGATGATACTTATGAGTTAATAATATGAGGAAACTGTAGATTACAAGCATTGCTTTTATTTTCTCTTCATGATGTTCTCATCTTCATTTCGTCTTGCGTCTCTAATCTGCAATTTTAAATGATATTATAATGTTTTTATGTCTATTGAATGTCTATTGAACGGAGGGAACCCTTATTTTTACACTCAAATTTCCGTTCCAAGGCATAGCTTTTTATCTTATTGAGAAAAAGAACAAAGAATGCCGCTCCAAAGCATAGCATTTTCTTCTTCTCGACAAAAAAGAAGAAATCCGCTCCAAATCCGTTCCGGCCGCATTGATCCGCTACAAAGAGCTGCAATTTTGGTGAAAAGCGGCCGCAGAGCGCTGTTCGACCGTTATATCCATCGCCTCTAGCTCTGCCCGAGCGCACCCGTGCATGCCGCGCCGCCGGGCCAGCTGCATGCACGTATGCCCGTTCCATCAAGGAGATATCACTCTATCTCCTTGGTTCCATAGGGATACATACGCTCTCACACGCAGGCGACCCGTTCCAAGGACCCCCGTTTTCACAAACATATAGTTCCGAAGCCCGTTCCGAGAACCCTCCTTTTTACAATAAGCCCGCCCCAGGGCCCCCGTTTTTGTCTCGCCTGCGGCACATACATACCACTTTTTTGGTCGAGTACCCCTCCCCCCCGGGATTTGAAGTTAAAACGTACCATTTTCACAGAAAGCATAGTTAAAGGTCTCGGTAAGAGTTCCATGATTATGCACGTACCGCCCAAGCAAGCACAACAAATTCAGTGGCGTAACAGGCGGGGGGGGGGGGGGCAGGGGGGGGGCAAGTTGCCCCCCCCTGGCGGATTTCACCGGGAAAATAAAAGAAAAACGGGAAAAGAAAAAAAGGAGGGAGAAAGAAAGGGGAAGGAAAGGGGAAAAGGAAAGGAGGAAGAGGGAAAAGAAAACGAAGAAAAAACATTTTTTTGATGGAAAAAAAAGGAAAGCGGGAAAATATACGAAAGAAGAACATTTGAGAAAGAACAAATCATTCCGATATAGGCTTATGTAATGCAATAGCACGGTTGGAAATGAATGAAAAGATGACAAAATGGCAACCAATAGCGGGAAACGAAGGTAGAGAGTAATATTAGTCAAAAGCTAAATTGGAAAAGAAAAGGGATAAGGGAAAAATAATAACACGACCGGGCTGCCGATGATTGAAATTAAAGAGCGGGAAAAAAGATGGACTGCATACAACATTGTGCTATAAGCTTGCTAAATTTTATGCAAATAAGCTACCAAGGCTTTACCCCAGACCCCACGCAGTCGGGGCTCTTCATTTATAACCTTCAAATGGCTCTATAACGCCCCCGTTCAATCACAATCAATCACTGGCATACAGGCGGGGGGGTCTTGGTTCCATACCTAAAAGAAAATAAAAGAAATTGTAGGAGACAACGTATAATGAAAAGAATGGAAACAATGAAATGCGTTATTTGCTGAATATAATGGAAAAAGCTATCGCATAATTAGAATTTAATTCAATTGGCATTTTTTTTCCAGCTCGCTTTGCATGCTGGCGACTTTTTTTTTTATACAAATTTTCCCACATTGCTATATTTTGCCCCTTCAAAATATTTGGTTCATTATGAAACTGGGTTGAATAAATGTGTTGTGTAAAAGCTATATTCTGTATATGACCGCGATTTGATTCAAATAGCGGCAATCTGCAATGTTTAAATGGCTTTGATATCAAACAGGTTCCGGGGGCTCCGCCCGGACCCCAACCGCACAGCACTGCGTATGGAAGGGTTGGGCCATGGCCCCAAAAAGTTCTACAAACAAGAATAAAAAAAGGAGGAAAGAAAAGCAAAGGAAAAGTGTAGGATAGGATTTTATTTACTGAATATAATGCCAAGAAATAGCTCAAAGTTAGATTCTCATGAACAGGTGATTTTTTTCTCGCTCGCTTCGCTCACTCGGAACTTGTATAAAGCAGCTTTTTAGCACATGTGCTATACTGCTCCCCTGTTTTTTTCTTTTGTTTAGTCTTCACGCTACTGCCACAAAGAATCCTGTTCACAGTGGCGTAAAGAACACAAAAAGGAATCTAAAGAGAGAAGAGTGAAATATTTCATTTTCTGGATATCATGTCAAAATCTATCACAAAATTGGATTTTTGTATAAAGAAGGTCAAAAAAATTTGCTCGCTCGCTTCGCTCGCTCGCAACTGTTTTTAAAGATAAATTCTGCCCGATACGCAATATCTGGCCTTTTCAAAATAGTCGCCTCATTACACCATTACGCCTGTTCATACCATGATATGACCGGGAAATTTTTGGCTCTTGCCCCCCCCCCCTGGCCACCGACCCCTGTTACGCCGCTGAACAAATTCACGACGAAATTGGCGACGAAATTCACGATGTCTTGAATTTCGTCGTCAATATTCGCGATTTGGTCTATTTGCGATGTTCATCTCGATCATGGAATATTTTGTGAACGAATTTTAGCCTGAATGAATATTTTGTAATGTCCGCGAAGTTTGGATACCCCATCATACTTGAGCAGTGCGTGTAAGTACACCCTCCAAACGAATCGCATGGAGACCTTACGTTGAAAGCACGTACATCTCACTTACCATGAACAAAGTAAGAGGCATGCAACCGCTCACGGCCGGCCGTGAGAGTAACGTGTGTTGACGTACTCCCCTTTTTTACTCTTGCGACTCTATCGTCACCTTTTTTCAGAAAAACATGGTGGTCATGGCCTCCCCTAAAAACGTAGGGATTAGAATCACGACCCCGGGGAAGAAAAGGTTGGCTATTAATAACCAATCTGAAACGGGTCTATCCCTACGATTCTATATAACATGCATTGTTAAGTTTGATTACTGTTATATTGTTAATTTGTTCTATTGTTTTTAATTATTTGATCATGTAATGTTTATTTTGCTTTATTTATGCATTTTTAATCGTGAACAAGTGGAACGCCTCTGGCAGTCTCGCCTGCATTACGCGATTTAATATAGCAGCAGTCCTAACTTTGAAAACTACTATAAAATAATCATTCACAAAAACACCATTCATATAATGACATAATACCACGTTCATTGACCATAAATGACATTTGAACGGTGACTTAAGACTTGTCAACAACACCCATGTCCACATTTCATTCATTCTATCTATAAACTTTCAAAGTTATGATGGCAATTCAACAATTACCCCAACATGGCCTAAGTTTATTGACCTTAACTGACCTTTGACCTTGGTTTTGTGACCTGAAACTCACAGGGGATGTTCAGTGATACTTGATTACTCTTATATCCCAAGTTTTATGAACTAGATCCATAAACTTTCAGAGTTAGGATGGTAATTCAACAAATACCCCCAACACGGCCAAAGTTCATTGACCTTTAATGACCTTTGACCATGGTCATGTGACCTGAAACTCATACAGGATGTTCAGTGATACTTGATTACTCTTATGTCCAAGTTTTATGAACTAGATTCATAAACTTTCAGAGTTAGGATGGTAATTTAACAAATACCCCCAACACGGCCAAAGTTCTTTGACCTTAAATGACCATTGACCATGGTCATGTGACCTGAAACTCGCACAGGATATTCAGTGGTACCTAATTAACCTTATGTCCAAGTTTCATGAACTAGATCCATAAATTTTCAAAGTTATGATAGTAATTCAACAAATACCCCAACTTGACCAAAGTTCATTGACCCTAAATGACCTTTGACCTTGGTCACGTGACCTGAAACTCAAGCAAGATCTTCACTAATACTTGATTAACCTTATGTTTAAGTTTCATAAACTAGGTCCTTATACATTCTAAGTTATGATGTCATTTCAAAAACTTAACCTTTGGTTAAGATTTGATGTTGACGCCGCCGCCGCCGCCGTCGCCGTCGCCGTCGGAAAAGCGGCGCCTATAGTCTCGCTCTGCTATGCAGGCGAGACAATAAAAACCAACCAACCAACGTTGGGTTAGGACGGTTGTGACCATAGCTTTAAATAGCCAATACTGGACATGATAGTTTATGGTTACATTACAAGTATGAAATAAGGTACATGGTTATAATAATGTGGACGAAAGAAAAGACAAGACGATTAATTTGGACGTTGCTTGTAAACCACAGAATCATTTTGCCAAGCTTTCGGCTTTGAAAGAGGGAGAGAGAGAGAGAGAGGGAGTGAGAGAGAGAGAGAGAGAAGAAGAAAAAAAAGAAGAATAAACAGAAACCAATTCCTGTCGATACCATGCACTACATAATGGTAATGAATGTATTGCTCCAAATCGTACCTTTCCAAGTTTTCAAAATGGATAACATATTTTGTACGTCTGCTAAATATGGGATAATATTGCTACGATAATCCGAAAGCTGCTTAAAAAAGGCGTCCCCCAAAAGAGAGAAAACACCACACATGTTTAGCGTTGAATTTGCACGCCTTCCATTAAAAAAAAGTTAGAAAGGTTTACACTTCTCGGCCTTTTCTCCTCCTTTTCATAAATTCTAATTTTTTGTACCCATTTTCTTGAGCTTTCATTATTTCCCTTTATATTCGTAAAATCATCTTTCTCGTTTATACATTGTTTGTGCCCCCTAAAAGTGGCGCCCCTTGCCTGTTCAATCATTATGCAAAATCATATTATAGAGGCCTTTAAAAATGCAGATCGAGACGAAAACTGGAGAAACCAACCCTTATGTAAATGAATCAGAAAAGGATGATCGCCCTCTTTGATGTCGAAACTTTGTAGCTCATATTGTTAACAACCTACAATCTAACTTTGATTGACTGCAATCGAAAAGTCACGTCCTTGCTCAGGAAACGAAATCCATGGATTTGTATTCCATCTCGTGATATATGATCTGAGATGATATCGCTGTCTTAGAAATGTCTCAAATTCAGGATGTTACATGACTGCCGATTCCATTATATTTTTTGTGGTTGCGAAAATCATCTGTCGACAAACATGTCCCAAGGATATCCAGTGTCATTTTGTGTTTTTTATACAATCTTGAAAGTCTTTGGATGTTGATGAAATATGGAGAAATTCAGGACGTCATGGGTAGACCGCTTAAATGAATGAAACACACAATAATCTGAGATTGGACTATTCTGAGGGACATAAGATGTGCGTATGAATCCAGTGAAACATTATCACTCACGGTCAATTCATCTTTGTGCAATTTATGACTGAATACCGGCAACATAATTTCTAAGACCATACGCTCCTTAAAGTCAAAACCTTGAATTGGCCAATCTATGCCGACAATACCAATGTATTGTCAGGCTAGTGCACACAAACACACTGGAACGGAGCGGCAAATGCAGAAAATTGACTTGTTGGGACAGATTGATAGGATGTTCCAACTCTAGAATAAAACTTCACTTTCTCTGACATTCACGTTTGTGGGGTTAGACATACCTTGCTAAATTTCATGTCATAGTCATTTGTGTTACATCAGGACATTGATTGAAAAAGGAGACAGTTAAAAGAAATCAATTTCTGATTGGTGGAAAACAGATTGTTTTACTCTGAGGGCGAGGATATTCACTATCCACTTTGTCACGTAATAATCTGGATTAAGTAACACCATTAGGGAGAGAAAAGGCATGTTGGAGGGTGGTTTATGCATGGGTTGTGGTGTAAAGGAGATGTGTCGCGGTATAGGGGATAAGAGACTGGGGAGAGTTGAGATATCGGCGTAAAAATGGGTCGTGGACCTCTCTGAGATGATGGTTAAGATGACTGGTTGTTATGGAAGAGTTTGTGTGAGGATCCAAGAGAGGGAGAGAGAGAGAGGGGGGGGGGACATATTTGTCTTCCCTAATTCATTATTGATCAATGAATGTGAAAATGAAGAAAAAGGCAAAGGTTAAATGCAGAAAGAACGTGATGGAGATTAAAGTAAACTTTGGATTCTTTGAATGTGAGGGACAGAAATGGATTCCAGGTGTTGTTATGAATTACAAACCAATGCATTTTGTACATCCATGATATTAAGAATAATAAAATACAAAATTGCTCTCCTTTGGAAATCAAATCGTTAATAAAAGGGAGGAAACAAGAGGGCAATATCATCAAAGATATGAGGAATGTCATAGGGATTTTATTATTATTTTTATTTCCATTTTTATTTCATTTTTTGGGAGGGGGGGGGGGGTAGGGAGTTGAGTGGGTTAGTGTTGTCGAAGCTTGAGTCATTATGAGTAGCAATATGAATGGAACGAAAGGGGTCAAGGTAGACAAGTACAATACCTTCTATCAAATGGGATGAACATTTTTTAAAACTGTTTTGGTACTAATTGACCTCAGGAATAGCATATTAAAATCCACCAAAATTCGCATTCTGGAAAGGGGTTATAACTCATTCATTATCCACCATAGGCAATCTATGTTGGTGCGTATTCATTGGTCTAGGGCCTGGGCCCGGGGTAAAAAAATATGTTGATACATGTTAGAGGGAACATAATAATCTCCAGAGTACTTGTAAAATCCAAGATGGCGTCCAAAATGGCTGCTGTAGCCCAAAAGTCCACAATTCATCTATTAATTATTTTTGTGGCTTTTTCTATTCAATGGCCAAGAAGTAAAATGAGATAAGTCACAAGGACAGACAGTGGTCTGGTATGTCCAAAAATCCAAGATGGATTGCAAAATGGAGTTTATCGCTGTTGATACTTAAATGGGTCATACATGTAGCTCATTGTGAGATATCATTTAGATGTCTACACTATTGCTTCCAGGGTCAAGTATATCATGTATATAATGAAACGAGTCGCATGGCCAGTCAGTCAGTGGTCGAGTTTGTCCCAAAATCCAAGATCGTCAGCCTTTTAATCTCACATTATTATGGTCTGTGCATGATCCACCGTATAAGAGCTTTCAAATATCTTATTCATTTTCGATCTTTTTATCAGGTAATTGACTTGTAATGAGGGATCATGAGGGATCCCCAGGGCTCTGGGAACGATGTTTTTTTTCCAGGGGATGCTGATGCAAGTTTGGCAAGCAAAAAAAGGGGTTTCAAAACAAAATTAAGGTCATTTTGGTCCCGAGAAATTTGACAAGCAAAGAAATAAGGGGGGAGGGTTCACTACAAGATGACTATCATTTGGTTCCCGAGAAATTTGACAAGCAGAAAAAAAAAAAAACCGGTAAAAGGGGGTTTCATTACATTTCTCCATTTTGTCACACCAACAAGAATTCCAAGGAGAATAATACACGTAGCACCCCCAGAAAATTTGTTGCACCACAAATTGTCACCTCGACAACTTGGCGACAATTTGTTCAAAAACTGACACAAAAAATTGCCACCCCTGCACAATTTGCCACCCCTGCACAATTTGTCACTCCAGCACAATTTGTCACTCCAGCACAAATTGTCACCCCTGACAATTTGTCACCCCTGACAATTTGTCACTCCAGCACAAATTGTCACCCTGACAATTTGTCACTCCAGCACAAATTGTCACTCCAGCACAAATTGTCACCCCTGACAATTTGTCACTCCAGCACAAATTGTCACCCCTGCACAATTTGTCACTCCAGCACAAATTGTCACCCCTGACAATTTGTCACTCCAGCACAAATTGTCACTCCAGCACAAATTGTCACCCCTGACAATTTGTCACTCCAGCACAAATTGTCACCCCTGACAAATTGTCACTCCAGCACAAATTGTCACCCCTGACAATTTGTCACTCCAGCACAAATTGTCACCCCTGACAATTTGTCACTCCAGCACAAATTGCCACCCCTGCACAATTTGTCACTCCAGCACAAATTGTCACCCCTGACAATTTGTCACTCCAGCACAAATTGTCACCCCTGCACAATTTGTCACTCCAGCACAAATTGTCACCCCTGACAATTTGTCACTCCAGCACAAATTGTCACTCCTGACAATTTCGCGACAATCTGTGCAAAAACTGACACCACAAATTATCACCCCATTTCACTTATAGTCACTTTTGCTATGTAATTTCGCCCGATTTTTTTGGAGAAATTGAAAATTGTACATTTTTGGAAAGGTAATTGTATAAGGATTCAGAATAACAATGTTTACATTTGCACCCGTGACCCATATGGCCGCCATCTTTGACTTTTCAAAATGGCCGCCAAAGTAAACTAGAATCTTGATTTAGACACCCAAACCACCATTCCTGAGGTCACGGAATCCATTGGTATAAAAATGATGAACTTTATCCAAGAGAGAAAATCATTTTCATGATATTTCTTGTATTTTTCTACATATTTCCAGACTCGAACTGACATTAAAGGTCAAATTAAGTGTTGAAAATTAAGTGACCTGGGTCCCGTAACACAAAGGTTAGCGATTGATCGTACGCTTGATTTTCACGATTGATTGTACATTGTAGTCAATGCAATCAATCGTAGAAAAGTGTTCTACAATCATTGCTAAGCTTTTTGTTACGGGCCCCTGGACATACCTTTTAGTAAGAGAAATGTTAAACTTATGTTTCATTCACGATTTTGCTAATCATTTATTCATGTTAAGTTTTTGAAAACTCACCATAACCTACAGGGGCGGTATTCTGAAAACCGTGTTAGCACAAAAACGGTGTTAGCTAACACGATTGGTATTCTGAAAATCGTGTTAGCATGAAAAACACGTGGCCCAAGTGGTAACACAGCGCAGGTTATGAAATACGCAGAGCGCAACGCGCACCCCCCATACGCGGTGTTAGGGAGGAAGATAACACGAAATTTGGTATTCTGAAAATGGTGTTAGCTAAAATTTTGTTCAAAGATAACACGAACATTTAACACTGCGTTAAGGAGAGGTTAAGTTAGGGATGACGATGGCTGCACTCTTTTTTAGCAGACGCAAACGTCAAAAAGAACATAAACGGGCATATAACTATCGTCTGGCAGAATTTACTGTAATTTTCTTTCATTTTTCCAGCTTTATTTTCCATCTACCTTTCTCTCTACGAACAATGATTAAACAACAATTTCTTTGGAATTTCCTGTGAAAATACACTTCAAATGCATCTTTAATTTGTATTAATTAAAATCACTATCATAAATGTTCATGAGTTATTTATTTAGTTACTTTTTGCCATAATATAAAAAAGACAGAAGGAGAGGAAGAAAATTTAAAACGTCTTAAAAAAGTCACAAACAGAAATTAAAAGGAATAGAATTGGCGATTGGGGAACTCTTCTATAATATTCACAATTTTCCCCCTTTTTCAATGGTTCCAATGAATACACTTTTTTTGACTCTCAATGCTTCTAGGTTATCCTTAATTCATCTATCCCGCCAGTCAATCTATATGCTTCGGATAGGGGAGGGGGCAAAAGTTTTTTTTTGTTGGGGGGCTGATCGCTATACGCATAAAATGTTAATAAAGAAAAAAAAATACAATTTTGTATGTCTGATATTTCTATGTCAGGTTTAATTTTTCTTAAGGTGCTTTTCATGCTTTTCAAAATTTACATTGCATATTTATTTTTTCAAGTTCTTAAAATTACTAGTATTGGGGGCATGTATAAATTATGCTTGCCCCCATATTTTAGGGGCGATCGTCCCCTGCCTGCTCCACAATCGATCGAGGCCTCTGTCTCCTGTCATAATTTCGTAATAAAACAATTATCTCTTGTGATTTTTTTTTCATTTCTTTCGTAAAAAGTGGGGGGATGTTTGTACAGGCCATCCCCCCCTCCTCGGGATTTACGCCAGTGGTCACAATCACCCCTCCCCACGTCTGACTTTCTTGCTCTAACTTTTGTTTTAATAGCTGTATGCGCTTTCAAAAATGATGTCACAATGCAAGCTTCGTGTCACCGAGCGCGCACTCCCCTTTTCCCTGAAAATTTTGCTCGATTTGTTTCTGTAACAGCGCATTTGATTGGATTAAATAAATGCAGAGTGGGAGGAGCTGAAGATAACACGAAATGAGATAACACGCAGATAACACGGTTTTCAGAATACCGATTTGGGGGTATGTTAGGGGCGTGTTAAATCAGAGAGATAACACGATATTTAACACCAAAGTTAACACGATTTTCAGAATACCGCCCCAGAGGATTTGGGTAATAAAGTATCAATGATCATCTTGCATGAGTTTCAGGTAACATGATTTTCCTTTGTTTATTTTTAGACCACTAATTTTCTCGAATTCTTCAAAAAGGTATTGAAGACGTTCTAAAGAATGTGTATTTTTTTTTTACAAACAATGATATATCATCAGCATACAAAATTTGCTTTATTTCATGGTTCTGAAATTGAATTCCTTCAACATTTTTGTATTTCCTTATTGCCAAAGCAAGTATTTCTATACAGAGCAGAAACAAAATTTAATATGGGGAGAGGGGATCCCCCTATCTTACCCCTCGCTTTATATCAAAATAACCAGCAGAAAAAACCCCAATGTGTATGGGTGAGTTTGTTTGTTTTGTTTGATCGAGCGCCTTTGGAACGTTGATTCATGATTTCGCCCCCCCCCCCAATCTGAAAAATGGATCGACGCCCCTGCACCCCATCGTCCCAGAGCAATGGGATCCCCCCGGCACCAAGATCGACGCCTCTGGTCTACCATGTATTAATATACGAAAAGTTCTATGTGTCTGAAAGTGTCACAAATGAGAATTATCTATTCTCTCTATTTAACTTTCTACACCCTGCGTTTGAGAGACTACATGCAGAAAGCGAAGGAGACGATCATTTTTTTACCAAGAGTTTCTCACCAGTAATGCCTTACAACACCATGATATTTTCACCTCTCTTTGTGCCGGAATGTCCTTGGATGTCACTCAGGAAATGCCATATCGTATGCAGCAGGAATAGTAGTATATCGTTACATTTTATGAGAGGTATAGCGCGCAGGTGATGACTAGAAGTGTGATGATCACGATCATATCTAGAAATGAAATATGATGCATCTAGAGCTGCCTGTCATTTAGTAGTAGCAGGAAATGCGAGATTGAAATTTATATCAATCATTGAAATATATACATTTGACAAGGACAAATGGAGCGAGCTCGATGCTTGAATTTTGTAGAACTGATATTACAGTGACCTTTACATTTCTAAGACAGAGTGGAAAATCAAACGTTAGTTATGTCTGTACCTCCGAAAACCAATACACCTGTCATACTGACAATCACTGAGTGTTTGACAGATTAATTACTTTATTGACACGGTGCAGTCAATTTGACCAACCAAAACACTCAAACGTCATTCTGAATCAAATAATCAAAATCTAGCATAATTTCATGATGAAATTGGACCATTTTAATGCATCTAATAACATAGGACCAGCGCAATTAGTGTTCTAAAAAATAGAAGATGTTCTCCGTACTGAGGTGGTTCAAACAAGCTTCGATACCATCCTCTTCCACCCTCTATACACCCATCAAGTTTCAATGTTATTAACTTTATGTAGATGGCGTGGAAACATCGCAAAGACTGGCGGATCACTGCCGCGGGAATCACGCAGTTTATATATATAAAGTAAGCGTATGAGACGCAGGCATTTTCGACGTTTCGCGGCGTTTGGATATGTACAAGTCAAAAATGCTTAAGGGCAATTACACGTCGCTGGTAAAGATGGCAATTCTCAAATCGCCGTGAACAGTGCCCCAAGGATGGCAGAAACCACTGCGTTCTCGATACTTTTTAACACTGCTAACCAGTGGCCAAAACGAATTACAAAAACTGTGAAAGGGAGAAAGGAAGAGAAACAAAGTGGGATATAATAAATTATTGTACATTGTAATATGTTGTATTATATTATATATGTTATGTTATATTACATAAGCATTTTTTTTTCATAACTTTATGAAACGTAATTTGCTCAGGGCAGCGGCGTACCCAGGATTTTCCAAAAATTCTTCAACCACAAATAAAGAATTTCGTACCAGAAAAAAAATTGACAAGCAAAAAAAAAATTTAATTTTTCTTCTCAAAAGGGGGGGGGGGGGGGGGCGGTGGCACGTCCCCTGGATCAGTTGTGACTCATCAGGGGTGGGGGCAGTCTGCCCCCTCCCTCCTTAGGTACGCTAGTGGCTCAGGGCCTATGTGTTAATCGTTCCTGGTGCTCGCATTGTCTGTTTAACGAGATTATTATTCCCGTTGTACTAAAACATCCCGTTTTCAAGCCAATATACACAAAATATATTTCCTCGCAGTTCGAGTTATTATTGTTTTATGTAGTGACATATGCTTCTTTTTCATGACTACTTAAAGTGATTGCCCCCTTTTAAGGTCTGACTATAAAACATTTCTAGTCCGAGCTTACGTTCGCCATGTTCGCATTAGTAGATTGGTATGATATGTCTGCTCTTCATGAATTCGTAAAATCAGTCCTCAAAATGTCCCTTTTTCTAAAATTTTAAATTTTCAGCTCGCGCTTTGCGCTCGCATCATTTGGTTACTAATATACGTATGGTCTTAGTGAATTTCATACAAACAAGCCTTAGAATGCCCCTCTGCATGTCTGAGTATCCTAAATTTTCAGCTCGCGCTTCGCGCTCGCAGTATTTGAATAGTGAGATGCGTATGATAATCATGATTACAATGGCTTCAAAAAGTGCTTCATGTGTTTAGATGCAATTATTCTAACAAAATCAGAAAGCGCTTGGCAATCGCATAAGATGACTATGGTTATATATGAATACTCATAATGGATTCCTTAAAAAATAGTCATTAAAATGTCCATGTTTGTCGTCAATATATACAAAAATTTCAGCTCGCGCTACGCGCTCGCATTGTTTGTTTAGCGAGACAGGTACGTATCATGATGACCAAAATGTGCTTATAATGTCCCTTTTCCCGCCAAGACTGCCCGGAAAACTGAAATATTATATTTTGTACTCATTTATCTAGTTATCTATTAATTTTTATTTATTTATTTTTTTCTTCATTTATTTATTTATTATTATCACTATCATTACTGTTTTATTTATTTATTACATTTATTTATCTTATTTTATTATATTGTTTCTTATTAATTCATTTGTTTATGTATTCATATCTAGACATGCATTTTGGGGGGATGGTTCCCGCGCGATTCTCTGGGTTTATGGCGGATGAGTGACGAATGACCAGGATTATGTAAAGTGTTAATGTAACATGGTCTTTAGCGGAACAGAGCGAATTGCTGACCCGCTATGAACAATAATCTAATCCGGAGAAATGTGATCACCCCTTTAAAAGTGCCACAAAGACATTTTAAATGAATAATTCATATTTAATTTCAGGATCTTTGGCGGATGAGCAGGATTTGAACACTGGATATACATGGTGTTTTGTGGAACACACCAAATTACAGAAACATCATGAAATGTTGTCTATTTCAATGATGTGTGACAGAAGAGGAAGCACTGAATTCGGAGTAAACACCGTCTAATGCAAAGCACGGCGAATTACCGAACTGCAGAAACCGGTACTTTATCCGGCGATATATAGTTTTACGGGTAACGTCCTTTTTAAAATTCCATTCAAGTTCCTTCATCACATGAAAGCAATAATTGTATTAACCTACATTATATAAAGATGGATATACGAGACGTTTTATTATTGTATATGTTGTATTTCAAATGTCCCACGAGCCAAGCGTGAGAAAGGTCGTCCATTTCCTACACCCTGTAGAAAGGTATTGATTATGCAAATACATTCCCTTCAACACTACGAACTTAATAACTATAACATACTTATTTAATCCGTATATGTTACGAAATATAACAAAACAAGAAATGAAAAAAAAAATTTAGTCAATCTTCTCATCTACAAGTCATAGGATACACTCTTTAAAAGTTCTCCTTTCTATCGTTATCTGCCGACTCTTATTAAAATTACTAAAACGTGCTGCCCCCTTCGACATGTTTGACAGCCATTCGTGCTACAAAACAATCATTATCGTTATTCTAATCACTTTAGTAGTAGTATAGTAGTATAGTAGTAGTAGTAGCAGTAGTAGTAGTAGTAGTAGTAGTAGTAGTTGTAGTATCCTTATCTTTTTATCATCATCATTATCGTCAGAAATGTCTATGCCTAAATTATGTTGATATCAGAAGTAACTAATATTTAGTAAAATATTTGAAATATCTTCACTAAAAATGCATACGTAAATACAAATATATTCTGGGTACGTCTCGTACTATTGTAGCAGCAGAATATGCTACCTCACTTTTTATCAAAGGTCTCAAATCAATTACAGGTAGATTACGAAGACACCCATGTTAGATTCTGTTCACCTGTTCCATAGAGGTGAAGGCCGTTAAAAAGATAATTTAATATCTGGGTTAAAGAAGAGTTAGAAAAAAGCTTGACTCACTGGATGGAATAGAACGGTGGGTTGCAATATTAAATATCACAATAGCATCGGTGTTAAGGTAGATGAAAATAAGAGAGAGGAGAGGGACTGGGTGTTTTGGTGAAAGAGATATTGATAAATGGTGGATTCATGAAATCCAAAATGTTAAATGAAATGCACTATAAACAATTGATAGAAAGCGGAAAGAAAAGTATAGAAAAAAGAAGATAACAAAACAAAATTCTATTATTTCCCACATCATTACAAATAGCAACAAAAAAGATGTGGGTAATTAGGTATGCCCTGTATACAAACATTAACTATTGCACATTCATGTTAAAGTCATGTTAGTTGTAGGTGATAAAAGATGCATTTGAATACATGGATCCTAGAAGGGGACAACTGGATGAATAGATAAATTGATAAATCAATGGATAGATAGATCTATAGATTTATTGAATGTCAGAATTAAGGTAAGAGTAAAGCTGATATTGGCCTTTAAGCTCGTAGACAAAATTCAATATCCCGGGATGATATTGTAACTCATCGCGAAGTCCAAGCCTATTCTGTCTCTGACAAGCAACCACAATTACAGACCAGATCACAAAATAAATATGTGCATTTTTGACGAATCTATGCAATAACAATCAGACTCTTTGCTGAAATTAAACCTCAATTTAATTCATTTTGTTTTTGTAAATTCAGACAATGGTCATCCGCTTCTTCAGAATTTATCAATGAGACATAATTTGATTATTTACGAATACCAGCTTGCAATGATGTTTGAATGGAGACTATAAGAGCGAACGTTAAGCTCCAGGGAAAAATGAATGAACATCCCGATGATGCTGAGTTTTACTCAATTTTCCCCTTGAGTTTAATTACGATAGTTAAATCACGGTTCTTCGCTTGATTTGAATGTTATTGCATTTACTGACTAACCCGGGGGTTTTATGTGTAAAAATATATATCATGTGTATTATAAATAATGTTAAGCACAAGTTAAATTTCACTTTGTATTGTATTGTATTGTATATATTTTACTTTAAAAGAAAGACATATATTTACAATAATAAAACAGCGTTGATAACATATCAACGCTGTTTTACAGAGGGGTCCCTAATATAGAAATACGTGTAAACATAAAGCAGGAAAAAAAACTACACAATTGATATCATACAACACACCTTCTTAATATATATTCGTTTGGACCATGTTATTTATGATTGTAAATTTTAAATCATTTAATAAAACCGAATGAGTTTATGGTTTAGTTATCATCTTGAAAAGTGCGGTGCATTATTAACGACCATTAAAAATATGTTAAAAACAAGTACTCTGATATCCGATAAAAACCTTCATTAATATTCAGTCAATAAGAATGCTTAGGTGATTACACAGATATTCAGGAACAATACACTTGTGTGTGTAATGTCATGTCATATTTTTTGTTATAAAGAGGACACTAATTCCAAGATATAACTTTTTACCTTCTTTTCTGAGGAGAAAATTATAATGAATTTGATTACTCTAACACATACCTTTTTGGTAAATTGCCAATTCCACTACTGCCTACTCATCCACTCACAACATGGTCTACTATCATTTAGTCTAATGTCGTTCCATCCATCAACATTTCGTCTAACAACCATTTTGGTCCATTAACCTTTTGGTTCAATCATCGCTTCGTTTAATCATTATTTTGTCTATGACCATTTCCTCTGATAACCAGTTGGTCTAATATTCATTTAATTTTCATCAATTTTTCACAATTCAACACTAAGTCCAATTAGACCAATAGTGCATGGACTGAATGGCTATTGGCTAACCAATTGGTTATTAGACTGAATGGCTTTAGAATAAATGAAAGTAGACCATGTGGTGAGTGGATGAACTGATGGTAGACCAAATGATAGTAGACGAGTTGGTAATTGGACGAATTGGAAATAAACCTCTTTTTTATCGCATATTGCAAATTGAATCGGTGTTTGAATCTATCCATTTCTGGATGGCTCGACCTTGCAAAGTTGGCTCATTTCGTATAGTTTTTTTTAGCACTAGCACTTCACACCAAACAAGTACTATACAAACAAACCTACATGATAACAAATAGGTCAGCTATATCGTTATTCTGTGTCATTTTCCAAGGTACGTCTGTATATACAAGGGAACATTGATAATTATAATAATAACTGAATATTGATATAAAAATAATATTATTATTAAAGATGATGATAATAACAATAACAGTACTAATAATTAGCCTCCAATTGTGCTTTCTCTGGTATTTATATCTCCGTGCTTTTAAATACTGATACAATAAAATGAATAGTGAATAAAATTATAAAGGTAACTGTATTCAATTCTAGGCTGAATATGCCATTCCCATGGGATTATAAGTATTTAATTATGACCTAAATGACGGAATAATACATGCAGGTTTACAACGAATAGAAGCTGGAAAAAAATCCCACATTATGGATCAGTGCTTGGTAGGCCATACTTTTTAAACATTATTTATTTTATTTTTTTACAGGCATTTTTGTTTATTTGTAGAACAAATTGCCTTTCAAGACGTTATCTCTTTATTGTATTTACATGTATTTTTGTCTTCACGTATAAATGTCATTTCATTTGTCCTAATCCTTTATTTTTACCAGTTCATGGGTTGGTAGGACGGCTGGACTATCGTGGTTACAGTGATTAAGTTTGCTCCTCTGTTCTCTGGTCGACAACTAATGCACTTGAAAAACTGTCACATCACATTTGTACAATGATTATGCTTTTGTATTGCAATTGATATTGAATTGACTTTGTAATTTGTATAAATGTATGTTTAAGTGCCGAATAAATAATGAATTAAAATTTGAATTATTTGGAGTATATATCAAATTAGAATGATTATGTTGGGGAATAACCATAAAAGGACTTTGACCAGTTGGCTAAATTTGATGGAGAGCCAATCCCCTTCTTTGTAGTATCATCGGGATTTCTAATGAGAGAAACTAGACGGGCTTCAGAGGTTTGAATTCTCTGCAGCTTTGTCATATCTTTAAAATGTTAGGCCTATAATGTAAACAAATTAATGTTACTCATTTCAAACCAGGAACCAATCTCACAAAGCCCGGTTAGCAACGAACTGTTTGCTAGGCGATCCATTAGATACGTACTTGATTTACAGACTAAACCCAATACAAAAACGAAACATGTTCTCTGTCATTCCCTCTTCATCACTTAAAAACCAGCTTTGTTTCGAGTCTTTACTCTCTAAATGCAATAAGAGCTAATCTAGTCCCTAATCACACTCCTCTAGTAGGGACCAATCCATTTGGAGTGAACTTTACATCCTTATAGAGTGCATTGTAGCTCCTTCTGGAGTAAACTAAACACTTTAAAAAAACTATTTCACTCTAAAAAGGAGGTGAAATCCACTCTAGAAATATGAAAAATCTAACTCGAAAATGAGTGAGTTCATCTCACTCCAAGGAAACGTGATTATGGACCAGATTTATTTAGCTCTTTTGCGTTTAGATAATAGTTGAAATCAGAGTATGGATACAGATTAACCAAAATGGAATACTTACCAGCATTTTGGGAAACCTTTTATCGATTTGTGGCCGTAGGTCCAAGAAGCTTGGGTGAATGCCTCGATGATAGCTTTCACCAATATCAACAGTTTCATCCTGTAATGGCGAACAGTTCGTCTCTATTATTAACCCACTCAGGCACACAAAAAACGCGAAAATTACAAAGGCAACTTTCGTCGCTAAACAGTGGGAGAACATCGTTTGCGGTGAAAACATGCTGACAGACAGCACAGTAATACAGAAATAAACAAGACTTTGCTCGGGAAAGAGACAAGGGAGAGTGGATCACTATTGTCTTGCACCTTTCATGGAATAAATTGTCGCGGTGAAGTCCTCTTCAGGAGAAATATATCTACTTCTTCACTCCAGTGCCTCCTAGAAAACGATCTTCTATACTTCTGTCAGCATGCGTGGCTTTATTGGTTCAGCGATGTTCCCTTTATAGAAAATAAAAAAGTGAGCTGCTGGTATCCAATCCACCCACGAAATTTTAGAGTGGGCATGTAGCGAGTGAAGAACTCAACACAATCCTTCACGTTATATTGGCAAACAAGTGGTGTATCCACTCTTTGAGTGCTATGCAGTTGTTTTTTGTTTTTGTCAGAGACCAACTGCAACCACTGATTAAAGAGGAGTATTTGATGAGAGAACGGAGAGTAACGCCAGAATGGATAAGTGAGATACGGGCAGCGGCGACGCGCAGAGTTTCAGTCACCGATGGACAATTATACATGAGGTTCTTCGATATGATAGGCCAAATTATTTAATTATTCATCAACGTATTAACTGCCAAGACTCTGCTGAAGTCAACGAACCTCACTTTTGAAGGGTCATTAAAATTATTGACACTCTCTATCAGCGGAGGGAATTTTGGTCAAATAAACAAAATACAGGTAAAAGGTGGATATATTTTATGCGAGAGGGTTACAGTGTATCATAAACAGATGAATGGCTTTCGGAATTTTATATGAAATTGTTTCCTACTCGATGATATTTTCAAGAAGGGTTTGTTCAGCTCCCAGATCTTTTTTACTCTCTTTAGATAGTTCACTTGATAATTTTTAAAGGAAGTTTTATAGTGATATGAACGTAACGATAATGAATGGGATAATGATGATGATGGTAATGATGATGATGATTATGATTACGACGACGATGATGATAACGAAAATGATGATGACTACATTAATAATAACAATTAATGGTAATGCTAAAAACTTATTATCATTGTTATCATCATTAAAATTATTATCATAATAATCATTATTATCAACTACATTCCAACAAACACCTGTACGAACATCGAATAGATGTAAATGTGCATAATATATGAAAAAGTAAACATCCAATTACTGAGAAAATAAATTGATCATGAAAATTTAGATATTTTTTTTCATGAATATGGTTCTATACTGTGTCATGTTTATTTCAGGGGCCATCATGCTCTCCGTTTTACCATTGACGTACTTGTAATCATTGAGTCCCTAGGGATCCAGTGATGTATTTATTATGACGTATATTCAGGGGCGGCGATCCGGGGGGAGGGGGCGGGGGCAAAGTGCCCCCACTTTTTGAAGCACTAAAAAGGTGTCCCTTTTTAAGCAAGAAAAATGCCCCCCCCCCCACGAACGTGAAATGTGCCCCTTTCACCTGAGAAGGACCCGTTTTATGTGTGAGCAAGTGCCCCTTGCCTTCTTGTTAGTGCCTTTTTCGAATCAGTGCTCCTTTTTTACCCAAATAAAGTGCCCCTCACGAACGTATTCTGTGCCCCTTTCATACCTTATAAATGACACGTTTTATGCCTTTAGCAAGTGCCTGTTTGCCTTCTAATAGGTGCCTTTCTTGTATCAGTGCACCTCACGAACCTGTTCTGTGCCCCTTTCACCTGAGAAGGACCCGTTTTATGTGTGAGCAAGTGCCCCTTGCCTTCTTGTAAGTGCCCTTTCTCGAGTCAGTGCCCCTTTTTACCCGAGAAAAGTGCCCCTCACAAACGTGTTCTGTACCCCTTTCACCTGAGAAGGACCCGTTTTGTGTGTTAACGAGTTCCCCTTTAGAACGAGAATTTTTTTTTCTTCTAATTTTAAGATGTTACTATTTATGAAGGAAAAAAATTGTAATAATCATACGTGCGTCACGTGAGAGGGGTAGATAAGCATTGGCGTACAGATGGGGGGGGGGGGGGCTTGGGGGGCTCTTGCCCCCCCCCCCATTTTTCACGACCAAGAAAAAAAGAGAAAGGAAAGAAAAATAGAGAGGGGTAGGTGAAATATAATATTATTTTCTAAATTGTATGTCAAAATCTATCACAAAATTGGATTTTCGTTATATAAAAATGTCAAAATTTAAGTCAATACGCGCATAAAGACCGAGCAAACTACAAAAATATACCTATCCCTTCCCGATATTCAGAAAATCTAGGGCAATACGGTTTTGTAAATTACCAGCTCAGATGACTGATACGGGTAATAATTACATAATATTGATTGGCCTTGAGGGGAACATCAAATACATTGCCCGCAACAGAATCACATTGGTCGGAGTCTGTGGACGAGGGCAAAATTATTCTTTTATTCGCCGACATCTGCTCCGCCGACAATTGCTACGCAAAATACGACAACTGCTCCGCCGACAATTGCTCCGGACAGTTGCTCCGCCGACAGTTGCTCCGTCGACACTTGCTCCGCCGATATTTGCTCCGTCGACACTTGCTCCGCCGATATTTGCTCCGTCGACATCTGCTCCGCCGATATTTGCTCCGCCGACAATTGCTCCGCCGATAATTGCTCCGCCGACATCTGCTCCGATTATACGACAATTGCTCCGCCGATATTTGCTCCGCCAAAATCTGCTCCGTCAATATTTGCTCCGCCGACTTCTGCTCCGCCGTAAATTGCTCCGATAATGCGACATTTATTTATTCATCTATTCGTACTTTCATACGCGTAACAATTGTAGCACAGGATGAAGACGTCAATGCAAAGTAAACTTAAACTATGCTTGCATGATATATAACATGACATACACAGGGGGCGCGGAACGGTTTTCAAAGTGGGGGCCGACCATGCTAAAAATCACAATCATATGGTAATTTTTACGTTTTTGTACACGGTTTTGGAAAAAAATTGGGGCTGAAGCCCCCCAGCTCCCGGCCCCTGATACATAACATAGAAAGAAGTAGAAAAAATGGATAAGCACAAAGGAGGGATAGATATTCTTAATTTCTTATTCCTTGGGGGCATTTGTTTAAGTTTTATTACGTGCCTGGTGATTAAAATGAAAAAAATTACGCGTGTTCATGTAATTATTATAACAGTACAAAGAAAACTTCTTAGCTTCAAAATCGCTCTGGCGAAATATGCTCCGAAGTGGAGATATTTGCTCCAGGTGAAATTCAATAGGTATGCTTCATGTTTACAATTTAAAAAAAAATGCGTATAAATGTCCCATTTCCAGGTTGATAACAGCTCGCGCTTCGTGCTCGCATTATAAATTCAGTGCGATGCGTTATTGGGTTTCATGAATATGTTACTATATTATTCCTGGTATGTATATATATTATTTCTTTTAAAAACAACATTATTTGTTTATACGTTATGAGAGATATACATACATATATTCATTTATTGAAATATATTTATATTGTTGCTATTGCACATAATATGATAAAATACAACCGAAGTCTCGTCTTATAGTAACTCACCAGTAGCGTAATGAGCCAAAAAAAAATGGAGGGGGCCAGACAAGGATGACATTTAGTTTCCTTTCCTTTATTCTTTTTTTTTATTGGTAGGGAGAATGGGGGGGGGGGGGGTCCGTGACCCCTAGCACGCCCCTCCCCTATATGTACGCCAGTGATGATCATGCTTTCGTTTGAATGAAAAAAGGTGCAAGGGTAGATAAAGCCCAAGACGTATTATATTAAAAAATATTGATAAAAATATTAATAATTATAATGCTGATAAATGTGAAATAAATCAAGCGGTAACCAATGAAAATAAATAGTGTGATCGAACAAAACGAGAGAGAGGGGAACGCGCGAATGTATGGTGTATAAGAGCAGGGGCGGATCCAGCCTTCGCCAATAGGGGGGGGGGCGGGTTTTTTTAAACCATATTTTCCCCGATCGGCCGCTCGATGATGATTTTGGTCTCTTTGAAGGGGTAGTCCGAATAATCACTTCTTAGCTTTATTATAAATCAACATAAATATATAATATTATCCTTATTCATATAATGCGAGCGCAAAGCGCGAGCTAAATTTTTAAGGAAATTTTATGTATTTTTCCTAAAATTTGAACATTCTGGTCAATGTTTGTTATCCTGAAAAAGATGTGTATGCAACTAAATAATTACTACGAACGCGAAGCGCGAGCAGAAATGAACTGATGGAAAAGGTACCTGTTAAATATTGCTTGCAGTTAGCCATGAAGACGTTAAATACTTTAAAAATCAAATAATGCGAGCGCGAGATTTAGACCTACTGAACGAGACACTCTATGTTTTGTAAATCATGAAAAGGATGAGTAATTGGGGATCTTCCTTACATTAATAATGCGAGCCCAAAGCGCAAGCAGAAAATTTTTATATGTATACATTTAATGTGATCGAAAAGGTACCTGTTAAGGACTGCTTGCACTTAGCCATGAAGACGCTACATATTTCAACAATCAAATAATGCGAGCGCGAAGCGCGTGCTGAATCATTTTGAAATCTCTACATAAAGAATGGAAAATTTCAATCAATTTTTGTAATCGTGAACAGGATGGCTATATAACTAACCAATTTATACGAGCGCGAAGCGCGAGCGGAAACATCGAGATTTAGACCTAAAACGGGACACTCTATTCATGTTTTGTAAATCATGAAAAGAATGAGTAATATGGGATCTTCCTAACTTGATAATGCGAGCACAAAGCGCGAGCAGAAAATTTTTGATATTGTGATCTGAAACTGGATAATGATTTAAATAGATTAAACTTTTTGATATTCCGACTAAAAAACAGAGTCAATTTCAAGCACTTTGTAGGGAAATTGTTAGGTGGATATGGATTGCATTTAATAAAGAGCTGATATGTTCTATTATTACTTTGAGTTTTGACATATAGGACCGGGACATCCTTAGGACATGCCATCATATGAAAATGATGACTATTTTCCTATTTCTCTTGCTAAGCGTGAGACAAAACAAAAGGGACAATTTAATTTCTAAATTAATATCTTACTCATTAATGCCTAATGACGGCACGAAATCTGATGATATTATGGTCTGAAAACTGGACATTTCAAGCACTCTTGTAGTCATGAATAGGATGCGTCAGTTAATATATTTTTAACCATTAATGCAAGCGCAAATCGCGAGCCAAATTTTTTGATAAACTGTCATTAAATGGGGATTTTAAGAAGTTTATTTGTATATTCAATATTGAGACATACATAACTCTCCATTCAAATGCGAGTGCAGCGCTAGCTGATACGTTTTGACAATCAGACCTGAAAAGGGATATTTTGAAAACTTTACGGAATACACGAAAATAATAGGTACCTGATAAATCAAAATTTGCGAGTGCGCAGCGCGAGCAGAAAATATTAAAAATCAGACCATAAAACTGACATTTTTACAGAGCACTTTTTAAAAATCAATTTGTAAATCACACAAAATAATGAAAGTTCGATTCCCGAGGTGAAATATGTTTTGTATATTGACTTCCAAACTTGATATTTGAACTCCATAATTATTGAACAAGATATGAAAATCCCCTAACAGGCAATTTTATACAGTGACATGAAAGATTCTTTTTATTTTCCAAGTCTTTCCCTCATCTTATTTTATTTACTCGTCTTCCTCCTTTTCTTTTTACTCTTCTCTTTTCCATCTTTTTTTTTGCTCCGCCAATAGTTTTTTTTTGTGGGGCGGGCCCCTCGGCCCCTCCCCTGGATCCGCCTATGGAAGAGATATTGTGTCCAGCACCCCCCCCCCCCCCATTCTCTCCCCGCTCAAGTCCGGATTGAAACCAATGATAATAATATATGAACAAAAATCCAGATTCACAATTTCAATGGGGAGGGTGTCATTCCCCTTTTGCGTTACAATTTGTCAAGTGGCGGCGGCAGGGAGAACATTTTTTTTAAGCAGAAAGCTGTGATGATAGGGGAGAAATAAATAAATAAATAAAACATTAACGAATAATAAGAAAAAAAAACAACAAAACAATTTGTATAATATGTTCATGCAATTGTATTATCGGAGCACATGACGGCGGAGCAATTTTCGGCGGAGCAATTATTGGCGGAGCAGATTTTGGCGGAGCAAATATCGGCGGAGCAATTGTCGTGTAATCGGAGCAGATGTCGGCGGAGCAATTATCGGCGGAGCAATTGTCGGCGGAGCAAATATCGGCGGAGCAGATGTCGACGGAGCAAATATCGGCGGAGCAAGTGTCGACGGAGCAAATATCGGCGGGGCAAGTGTCGACGGAGCAACTGTCGGCGGAGCAACTGTCCGGAGCAATTGTCGGCGGAGCAGTTGTCGTATTTTGCGTAGCAATTGTCGGCGGAGCAGATGTCGGCGGAGCAATTGTCATGGAACCATTTGATAATCCCCAAAAGAGGAGCCAGACAATATTCATTTACAGCTGTATAATGTGTAATACATGTTATCATTTGCAACAATAATGTCTGTTGGTTGTCACTACTTCTAATTTCATGCTATTCATTAGCTCAATGAAGTAATCCTGGATAATTAATTGTGACGTAATTTTTTTTCATTATATCATAGCTTTTTTTATATGAATAATAGAGTGGCGCCTGCCCCACACTTAATGACTCTCTTCTTTTCTCTGTCTTTCTTATTTGATCATTATGATGCTATGTCTTGCCATTCTGTGTCGAACAACACCCATTACATTTAATGAATTTTGTATTTACTCACACTACAAATTGCAATTAAAGGTCATCTATCATAGATTATTATAGACATAACTCATGAGATATTTTATTGTCAGTAAAATTATAATCCAATTTGTTGTTTTTTCCCCGCATATGCCTTAACGATGTCTTTGTAATTTTGTGTCAAACTACGTGTGTTTTGGTTTGGTTCCGGGGGATCAAGCTTTGACATGGGGAGCGGTGTGTCGAGCTGTTTTGGCCCTCATCACCAGTATTCAGTAATTTCATATCCCTGAAACCTGGCGATGAGGACTTGGTGCTCGCACCCCCGCTCTTAGAGATGGTTCATGCTCGATTCTCCGGAATCGGGTCAAACACACTTATTTGAAATACGTATCTGCTTATGTTTTTATGCCCAAAACTTGATCTATTACATTTTGCTATTTTTTTTTATATTGTTTATATTGTGATTCCTTTTCTCTGTAATTCAAATTTTTTGCCCTGCATGTAATTTAATGTTTCATGTGACCTGGGGGTGTTCTATGAAGTTCTCAGCACTGACTATAATTTATTATCGGTGCTGAAAATTTCAGTGATATCCTTGGTTTTGATTGGCTGTGAGGCACTTGCCTCTAACTGTTATTATGGTAACTGTCGGAGAAAGCCAACTTGTCAGTGCTGACAACTTTCATGAAACGATCCCCTGGGCTTGTTTCATTTTTATTATGCATACACCTACGTTCCTTTGTTTGTTTTTTAATATTGAATAAAGTGATGACAATTTGTTTATACACACAATCATATAAAAGGGATTTTGGTAGAAGAAATGTGTAAAGCACAATTCAAATAACTGAAAGTTTGTACTGAAATGGGGCAGTTGCATTCTAACCCGGAAATCAACAAAACAACCCTTAAAGTATACATCCGAAGAATCAAAAGTATTTTATAATGACTTTATGTGGTCATCATTGTAAAGGGGAAGTATTACTAATCAGATATATAACTTCACTTTTCAAAAGCAGAAATCAGCTCTCAAAAATGATTTATTTTCATGCCATATTTCTGCCTTCCACCGGTCCTCTTGCGAGCTCCAGCTGAGTGACGTCACACAATGAGCAGTGAGCATGAGCTGACAGCAGCCCATTGGAGACGATCTTTCCAATCAGCGTTTTTTTGCTCTTAGAATTGTTTATTCCTCTTAAGATTGGTCTTGTTATATAGATAAAAGTTTGAATTTACTGAACAGTGAAAAAAAGTGCACATTTAACGTATTTTGGTAACCGATATTTAGCTTAGAATTTTTTTTTTCAAGAAATATATGTGAATAAACAAAGCATATTTTCACGTAGAAATCACACTTGCGTCACATTAATATTATAATCAATATAAAGCATAGACATTCTTCTTTATGACTGAACAAAAATTATGAAATTTCATTAAGTAGCAAAGTCAGGAACCACAAAAATTACACGGCAATGTCCATCGCAAAATGACTGAAATTGCAGTTGAATTGCCGAAGCATTATTAGGAAACAGCGGCGAGCGGATTTTCTTTCATATATCTTAAAAATGCCATCCCGATAGGGCGATGGTCTGTGGCCAAATGCGCTGGCCATTGTTTTGTCATGTGCGAGGACCCTGGTTCGAAACTCGGATTTTTTTTTCTGGGTATTTTTTTTTATTCCTTCCCCGTCCCTACCCATCTTTTTTTCTCTTTTTATTTTCTTGTGAAATTCTATTCAGACCTTTATTTATCAAATCTTGCTTCTTAATTGCTGCTTTTGATTTTCAAGTTCTTGATTAGATTATTTCTACTCTTATTTGGGATGGGAGGGGTAGAGTTAAAAGTCAAGTCCACATCAACTAAAAATTATTTGAATAGAGTAATTTCCCTTGTTGTTTTTACTCAAAACAGTCATATACACAAAACAATGATATGCAAATTAGAGTTGTCACTCACATCACATTCGTTTCTATTTTTTGTGGCATTTTGTTTTTTATTCTTTGCAGATTTGACGATAGGAAACTCTTCATCTGATCACAATAGGTTATATTTACGGAACTGTCAAAATAGTAATTATATAAATTTGAATCAAAGTTTTTATGAAATTTCCTGCAATATCTTGTTATTTTTCTTTAAATTCAAATGAATTTTTGATTGCGTGGACTTCTCCTTTACTCTTAATGTAGGGAATGCATAGCAAAATTTATCCAGAAACAAAATTGTCTTAGAATATGCAAATCAGTAATTGGACACATGTTCACTTTTCTAAGTTTTCTTTCATCCAGGCCACTTCCTCATATCCACCAGGCTTTCAGTCTTATAACAAAAATGATGAACCATCACACAACAGCACACAACATTCACAGTGCTTCACAATAAATATTTCACTTCTGTTCATACATGCAATAAATATTGTGGAAAACAAATAAAAGGCGTACCCATATTCAAATACCGTTTAAAAGGACAAATATATTATACCTTTCGAGAAAAATCAGCACGTTAAATATCTGATAACAAAACATAATTATGGGGCACTGCAAGAAACTTATGTTCAATTGCAAATCAAGCGTAAGTCTTAAATTCAAATTCAAGCGTAATAAGGTCGAGTTGCAATCGCAATTCAGCTACATGTTTAATCAAAGGACTTACCCTTGATTTGGGACGTGTGATTGAGTATAACATTTCTCGCAAAATGCCCTAGTAACATTAAAATTGTTCGTTCGTTTAAATTGTGTGTTATTATTTTTGACAAGCTGTATTCCTGTCCAAGTCAAATTTCTTAGTTCTCTCCAAAACTGTGCTCAAAATTGTTTCCAAGATTGATAAAGAAAATTTTTCTTTTGTATCATTATCAGTCCACAACTTGCAAACCGTAGGTCCTGGAAAGAGTGAAGAAAAAAATGGCTATATCCAAATCATAGTAAAAGGACATGATGGAATCTCCCAGATTGAGGTAGCAAGCAGAGACCAGAAAGTCACCAGAGTCAGCAAGTGTGCAGATCTGTGTGTAGAAGAGAGAAAAAAAGAAATAGTTTAAATAATCAAATCAAAGTATGAATTTAATTATCGTGAGATTGATGACGTGCGGTGGCATGTAATTCCCGGTCAACAACAAATGATAGTAGGTTTAGACACCTGAAAAGTTCCACTCAGAACACTGGTGCTCTACCTCAAGTGATGTTTGTGTAGGCCCCACTCCACTTCACTACCGCTACACTACCGTACATGTACGCCACACCTACCCGGGTAGGTGTGTAGCGTAGTGTAGGCTGTAGCAGTAGTGAGGTGGAGACTACACGAACATCACTTGAGGTACGGTGCTCTCTGAGTCTCTGTGTCATTACAAAGATTGCATTTATATTCATTATTGAAGGCATTACGCATATATATATGCAGCAACACTCTAATCAGAAAGAAACACCAGACTCTAATTTTGGCCCACCCAAGGGTTCATTACATGCCGCCGCGCACAGAAAATTCAAGCCATAGAAGTCATGGACCCAAGAAGTGAGATCCCAGCACGCGCGACCCACTAGTTAGAAATCCACTGCCAAACGCTTTTGGCCAGGAATCAGGGTAATCACTGCTGAAAATTTGTCTGGCTTCATGACATCGGCATCATGGTGATATAATTCTGTGTATAATAAAAACTTAAACATTCCTCTGAAACAGCAGATTTTCAGCCATGGTCCATACCAGTGCTCCTAAATAATTTAATCGCCTGCCTGAGTCCTGACCAGTTTTAGAAATCTGAAGAAAAAATCTGCTGGAATTGTGCAAAAACATTATTTCTAAAATAAAAACTTTTTAATTTTAATAGTAGTTATGCCAAAATGCATGATTCTAAACTTATATCAGATCTGTATCTGTCATCTGACCTGAATGCATCGTCAGAACAAGTACAGTTTCCAAACATGCTTACCTTGACTTTTGACTGGATCAAACAGCGTAGCCTGCAACATGCATCGGGAGCAAGTGAATGGGATCGTGCAGCTTGGAGTTTTTCAATAGTTAGTAGAGCAACACAACGAAGACTGTCGAGTGGACAAAATCGATCTTTCCAGTTCACAATTCAATAAAAAACGGGCAAAATAACACAGTTCTGGTTCCCTTATAGTCTGAAGTTTTCGAAAACAGAATTCGGATATCACAATACATGAAGAAAACGGTAAATTCGAAGAAAAATAGAGACCAGGAAGGTGAATCAGCTATCAGTGTACTGCTGGCTTGCACAGAGTGAGTCGATCATGTGACGTCATTATTCTCGACTGTTTTTGATCGCGTGACTGTCTGTCTGGGGGCGGCTGGGGGGCTGAGAAGGGTCTCTAATAATTTCATTTCTTGCATTTCCACGACATCAATAAGACTTTTTAGTGACATATTTGTGTTTAAAAAGACAAGACCTTTCCATTCATATATAATTTGTCTATAATCATCACTTTCGTGAATTGTCTTTGGATGTATACTTTAAAGAAAACCAACAATCTAGTAACGTTTTAGAGCGAGCATTATCAATTTGGCTCATCAAATGATTTTCTTAATTGTAGCTTCGAGCGAAATAAAAACCGTTAAGTAAAGAGCGATGGATATATTCACTTTCACTCATCATTTGACTGGTATACAGACACATATAATAAGTGAGTAAGGACTTTTGTCTGTTAGTGGGTGATTTTCGGTATAAAAAATATCAATCGCCCTCAGGGCTTATATACGTAAAGCTTATCTGTTTCCATCAAATGTGTCCATACTACCTATAATGTCCACAGTGGGAGCACTGACTAAACGTGCTAAAGGAAATGACAAGTCGTGTTTATGAGGAGACCGAATACATCAAGACCTGGCTCGGGACATTCATTGCCGTGTTTAGGCGTCCGTTATTAAAGACAAGTTAAACTTACCTTTTCCTATGTATACAACAGTAAATATTCCTTCTTTCTTAATGTAACAATATCCTCGCCTATATAAAGGTTCAATTAATTTTTCATGGATGTAATAATCTGCGCTGAATGAATTATTGTTGTTAAGAATGGACATTAAGATATTAGATGTGTTCAATGCCGTAATCAATGTACGATTTTAAAAAAAATGATCGCAATTCCGGCTACCGTCTATACAGTAATCACGCTACTTCAGGTAGCGTATCTTCAAGTTCAGCTTTCAAAGTCTGCGCGCAAGCAAACCGCTAAAATATGATTTTAGTCCATCTTTCAGGCATGGCCATTTTGTGCAGGTAAATCCCAATATTGAAAAGAGAGGACCATCGTACAGATTCTCAAAATTAATCCCACTTCGTCTTTACTTTCTAGTATTATTGAAAACTATCACCGCAGAAAAGACGACAAACTAGAATAATCAACCCATCACACTCTCGACTGTTTAGCTCATGACATTGCGAAGTATTTGACCAGTCCAAGTATGTGATCATCATCATAGAAATTATGAAAGTTAAATTTTAGTCATAGCGGAAAGCGCAAATTATTCCGAAGCTACTACGGTTATCCTTAGATCAAATATTTTCAGTGTTAAGATCAAGACTATGCATTCACTCACTGATGCCATTTAGCATGTATCATTAACATGGTTAAGGAAGTATGGATGTATTAACAGAAATAGATCTGACAACATGAACAGAGATGAAGTGCAAAATTAATTGATTTAACAACTACTGTGTGTCTTCTCAGTGATAAACACAGAGAGGGTGAATTTTACACATTATTTTTTTTCAGGGCCAATTTTTAACTCAGAAATGATGTAAGTTGGAATTAAACTTCATTAGTGTTAAAGTAACTCGTTTTCCGCATCACTTTCATTTCGAGTCGACTCTCATTTGATTCCACTCCGAGTCAAAATATGACTATACAGAAATCATTAATACTTCACTATAGAAAATATAGGATAAAAGTGCTCCATGAGGATAATTATGTGTCCAACCAACAATGGGCATTTCTATTTATCCAGTGTGATAAATATGTTGCCAATTCTAAAGTAATTGCTGCTTTTTTTTAACCCTACTGGACAATATGCTTCCCGCATTGGGTAAAATACTGCCCAAAATTGGTTGGAAACATAATTACCCTCGTGGTATAAAAAGTTTTACCCGATATTTTTTACAGTGATAATGCTAGCTTTAAGGTCAAATTCAAACGGTTGATTGATACCTTCATGTAATCATCAATGATCTAAAAATGAATGGTTATCGGTAATATTGAAATAACCAACGCAAGAAGGATAATGAACAGAGTGGTTTCCGCGTCTTATTAGGTTACATCCTGAAGTACGTTGGATACTCTACCCGAAGCTGAAAAAATTCTAACCATACTCTAACTCACATACCACCAAACTATACATATTTCTGAATGTTTTGAAATGATTATATACAAAGAACATCAATATCAAATGTTAGGGGATGCTTGCGGTAATGATTTTCCTCAACACCTTTAGACATGATGGTGATATATTTCCGGCAGATGGCAGATTCCCTCGCGAACAGCGATCATTGAAAAAAAATTAGCATTTCACTTCCAGCTGCCAAAAACCAATTATCAAGCTTAATTCTCACTGATATTGTCGAGAGTTCATCGATTTTTAGGACTGGAATATTTTTACAATATTTTGCTAAAATTTGAAGAGAGACTTTGGTAGCCAAAGGTTTGATAATAATTGAGGAATGTAGGCGCATAGGCGAAACAAAGATCGAATTAACCTCAGTCCAACCTTAGAATAACATATTCTTATTTGAATAAACACACTGACATCATAATCCAGTATGTCCAGTTGACCTATTCCTCGGTGGGTATATCTTGTTCCATTTGACAGCCATAACATCGTTTTTATATTGAATATTCAATTACCCATGTTACCTAGAACTTGTAGCCTTTCAAAGTAAGATCATTAAGTACTATTTCCCTAAAGAATTCCTTTTAATTAGTTTTTTATGGTTTGTTTATGATAACGGCATATTTGTCAATGAGAAAACATGTCTCACAGACCATTTCAATTAACGGTAAGAAAGCTATTGGTTTTACCATTCCATCATTTTTGGATACTACCCCATTTGTCGAAATGAAATAAATGTTCTTCATTGAGAAAAGGAAGAAAAGGATAAGAAGATAGAAAATAGAGAATGAAACAAGGGAGGGAAATACTTGGAAAGGACAAAAAAACATGTCATGTCATTATACGTATACAATAATTTAAAAATTCGCCCACGCTTCATCCATCGAAAGTCAAATAAAATAAAAATGGTGAACGGCACATATTCCATTATTAGAATCTTTTCTTGACATTCAAACTCTGAACACTCTAAAACAGTTCACACAATATTGGGTAAAATGGGAATATGTATGTCTGCTTGATAATGATGCCAAATACTTAGCAAACTTTACGCGATATTGCGTCGAAACTAACCATTTAAACTTGCATTTTGCCCAATATTGAGGACAAAATTACGCCGCAAACATGCATTTTCCCTTTCTACCTAATGTTGGGTAAACTTTTGTGAATGATTAATACTTACTGAGAAGACTATAAGAAATCATAATGTCTGGATTGAAATAACCCAAGGTTGTTTTTCTCAATCCTAGATCACATCCCGTCATGCAGTTCTGTACTGGAGTACAGAGCACGCACGGCGGCTCATCGGCTCGGTGTAAAAATGGCAGAGGTAAAAATGGCAGATGTAATAATGGCAGAGGTAATAATGGCAGAGGGAATAATGGCAGAGGTAAAAATGGCAGAGGTAAAAATGGCAGAGGTAAGAATGGCAGAGGTAATAATGGCAGAGGTAGAAATGGCAGAGGTCATAATGGTATAGGTAAAGTCTTAAACCCCCATGCAAAAAAATAATAAATAATGGAAAATAATGGAAAGGGTAACATTTTTTTAAATCATAGATAGATCGTCTGCACCAAATTGATAATCTTTTGGTTGGAATATCTTATTTTTTCTGGAATCTCATGGACGGCCTTCCCATGTCAAATCGCTGTACTAATATTCAAATTTGAGGCACACTCTAGATTGCAATTGTACTTAATTCATCAAAGGGGAAGTTCAACCTCACATGAAATTCATTGTAGAATAGCAAAAAATAAATAAAATATTGGTGAGGGTTTTAGGAAATCCATCAAAGATTAAAAAAACTATACTTTTATATTTTAATGATGACGTCATTTGCGAGCAGTTTTCGCATATTTGGTGTAAAATTTTTTTTAATGAAATGTCATTTTCTAGAAAAAAATCAAAATGTTGTTTATTTTATATTCAGTATACAGGTATATATCAAGAGACAAATCATTTCACTTACGCTCCTGAAATATTTTTTAAAAACAATTATGAACCATTTTGTAGTGCATAAAATGTCATGGGGCAGCTTCCCATATGACGTCACAGACTAAAACTTAATAACTTTCTTGATCTTTGATGATTTTTTCCTCAGACCTTCACCAATATATTTTCTGCTATTTTTATTATTCATTAGGGCGAACTACCTCTGCAAAACAGCCCCTGAGAATGGTACCTATATAAGAAACACCCATAAATTTGAATCCTTAATTCGCTAAACATTTCAAAATCCATGTGGTAACAGTTACCATATACACTAGTTTGGGAACCTGACATCCACGTGGACTAGCTGCAATGAGGTATTGCTCTAAAGACTGAACATTAATTGTATAATTTACATTTGATTAAACGTATCACATTAATCAGGGGGTGATCCAGGATTTTCCAAAGGGAGGGCACATTTTCCTGAAAAATTACACGCAAAGAAGTTTTCCACCTACAACTTAAGGTAGTTCGTCCACAAAAAATAGTAAGCAAGCAAAAAAAATATCATCGCTTTAAAAAGGGGGCACACTTGAGTTGGTACCGCATATTTGCTAAGATTGTAATTGTACCTCTCAAGGGGGGGGGGGGGGGCACGGGCCAGCTGTGCCCCCTGGATCCGCCAGTGACATCAATATCTATTCATCATGATCCATCATGATGTGGAAATAAAGAAAATTGCTTTTATTACAGAATGTTCAGTTGTTTTTTTAGTTATCCGGGTTAAATTATGAAAGCAGTCCGAAGTAGACCCGAACTTGATCGTTTCAGAGGGTTAATGGATACACACATTGGTGTTTACATAAACGAAATCGTTGGGTTTGCATGTGAAGCGCTGTTCTGCTTACGAACTTAAGATCCTTTCATCAGTCACTAATTGAATTCATTTTGGCAAGATAATGCTTGAGTTTAGTCATATAATTGACAAAGTATAGACCTAAAATGACGAAAAACAACATAATATTTAATCAGTTCTTATTGCCCATTTCGTCGACAAGAGTCCGGTCAAGGATAATAATTATTATGACGTAATCTTTATCGTCTTTACTTCTGCCATTATTACTTCTGCCATTTTTATCTCTGCCATTTTTACCTCTGCCATTATTACCTCTGCCATTATTACCTCTGCCATTTTTACCTGGCACCAGCTTATCGACACGTCCACACCCAACAACCCGAACTACCTGAAGGCCTTTGCACACCTTACGACCTGTCCACGATCTGATTTGGGAACAAATCGCATTTTGCCTATTTTCTGAAATGTGAATGAAATTTTCTTTTTCGAAGGTTTACATTAGCTGTAAGAATACTAGAATAAGAATTTTGGATGACTGCTTTTGTTTGATTATCATAAATTTGGGTGACGGACATTGGTTTCAAATTGTAGTCAATCGTACTTTTTCTATGATGTCATTACGACTAGATATTAAATTCGTTTTCATTCTAATGATAATGGCAGCATAGTTACACATTTGAATATAAGTATTCGTACGATGATTTAGAACTTTAAACAGGAAGATGTTCAATGTCTCGATATTCGCATCGAATTACTACGTTTTATTCCAAAATCAGATCACAGACCTATTAGGTGAGCGGCGAGAGGCCAAAATTTGGGACTTTAATCCCCCCGACTGGATCAAAGCAAAAACATGCATCATTTTTAAGGAAATTTTCTGAATTTTTTAGAACTGAGAATTAAAAGTGTCGCACAGTGTAGCTTCACCATGGAAACCAGCCTTGAATCGGCCACGCCCACTTTTGTGATAAATGCAAAGCAGTAACTTATCATTTATATTTGTTAATTAATTACACTAATTTATATATGAATATAGACTTTACGAGGATAAAATCACTACAGGTTGAATGATATGATAACGCCTAGCAACCAAACATATATTTCATCTGTATTTGATTTCAAAACTGTTGCCTAGCAACATTTTTTCCCTAGCAACCATATTCATTTTTTAATATTCTCTTATTTTTTGACCAGATTAATTCATTTTATCATTTTTTTTTGTTTTTGATTTGTAAAAACTAATGAAGAAGGTGAATTTTTATGAAAAAGGGATAAAAGAGGAAGACTAGGATGTATAATGCATTTATGATCATGAAAAATTACATTATTGCCATGTTTGATTAACCCCTGCATGTGACGGATATCACTAATATGTTTGTGTGTATTTACGACTATATCGGCATCATTTTATGGATTTTATAATATTGTTTTAAATCATTCTTAGATACCCTGCTGTGTCATGTTATCTGTTCTAATCTAAATAATAGATTATTCATAGATTTTTCCGTTACCTATGGAAACCATTATGTTGCCTAGCAACAGCATTTTCCCTAGCAACCATCACTTTTTGGCGATATTTCAAGCCTGTAACCTCCCAAAAATTCCCTTTTTGGTCCTCAAAATGCATCTTATACTATTCTAAGCATTTATGACAATTAGTTTCACCCATCTGGCCAGGCAGTCGGCATATTGAGAGAGGGCATAGCTGTATGCAGAAATTTTTTCCTTGGGGTGGCAAAACGATTAATTTTTTTTAAAGAAACAAAGCGAGGGAGCGAAGCTACTGAGTTTGGCAAGGGGCGCTTTTTCATAGTAAATTGAAGGATATCCTGCACACTTTTGGTGAATTTTGTGAAAATTTTCAGTCAAAAATGTAACTTTTCACTTCATACGGCAATGGGAGAGGAAATGGGTAGTTTGTTATTTGAAACATTTGATCGTACAACATGTTAGGAAGGGAAATACATATCCAAGACCATTCAATATTCAAAATTATTTATCAGTATGGCAAATATAATTCCTAAACTGTAGTGATTGTGAACTCAAAAGCTAATTACTTTTGGGGGTACCTACTAAAATGTGTAAATCACAATGATCTATCAAAGTTTTTATCTGCAAATCTGGCAATTTTCCTGTGCTGCAAGGTTTTTTTTCTTTCCCCCCCCCCCCCTCCCTTTTTATCATACCAATGCATGGGCAATGGGACAGTAACACAATAAACTATTTGCAGACCTTCAAGCAGTATTGCTGGTTTATCTGCACAACCTGGTGAAAAAAAAGCTTTCAAATGATCACCTGCCCTGATTTAAACACAGATCAAGAGATCCTCAGTATGTCGTACATCTATCAAGTAGACAACAAAAATTACTCTAATCTGAGTCTGTTGCTCACTAGAACCGGTTAGTCCCTGTACATTCTTTATGGGCATTACTGATTTCAGCAGTTAATTAACAGGTCAAATATCTGTTTAAGTAGAATTAATTAGGAGTAGGCCTCTCAGCAAGCTAACGGGCAAAGTCCTAACCATTGAACTTATGAGTATTTCTTTAAATTCTTTCTATAAACCTCCTAACCAATCTCTCTCCCTTCCCCGTAAAGCCACCTCCGATCGAGGAAATATAATTATTGGGGATTTAATCAGTCACAGCATTATCTGGGGGTATGGATAAACCAACGAGATGGAGAACTTGTGGAGAACTGGTCAGATGCAAATCAGATTGCATCACGGAACAAAATGTGAGAAGGTTGTGCTTGACCCTCTCCCGCACACTCAACATCGACCGATTGGGCTGAAGGCGAATGCAGCCATTACTCCACGCACAGTTCCCTTTCACAGACGTTTCACCCTGAAGAAAGCAATCTGGGAGCAGTTTGTCATAGATCCGAATACCTACCCACAGGATCTTCCAGCACTCCCTACTCATTACGCACATTTGGAAAGCTGTTGAAGAAATCATCACAGAAAAATATTCCACGAGGATGCCGTACAAACTATTCTCCTGGCTTGACGGATGACGAAGCTGCTGTACAATAAATATTTCAGGAGCTTTTAGAATTACCCCTTTGGTGCCGATACACTTGAATGTGGGGGGAAATAGACAACTGCCATTATGGATAGTAAAAAAAGAAAGTGACAGTGATTTAACAAATCAATGGATATGACTCACTACAGCAGAAAAGCCGGGAAAACAATTCGGATCCTTGAAAACGACTATGCGAGTCTCAAACTATACCCCTAGTGACCACCGACCAAGTGACCCACTATCTTCTTGTGTACAGTCATGGTCACCCTATTTATTGCCCGCGAAGGGCCAACCTCCCTAAAAGAGCAGAGACAGCGTCCCAACTGAAGAGTCATTTGAAAACACAAGACAATTCAGCATGAACGTCTTGTCTGCTTGTGCTATGCTATTAAAGAAAATAATGAAGAGCAACAAGGAACCTGGATTAGATATCCTCTGTGAGCAGATCACACTTCTTGGACCTGTTGCAGCCCAATGGCTGCTGACATATTAATCGACTGTTTGCATGAGAAAAAAAATGGCAAGAGGAAATTGAGGGTAGTTGCCTAACTCGAGCCAGGCAAAGACCCAATCAGCCCAAGGAGTTACAGAACTATCTCTCTACTCTGTCACACACACAATCCCTTTGAAAGGCTCCTGCTTAACCGCATTGCTCCCTTTGTGACTGAGTTCCTCATTCAAGTAGGCAAGATTCAGGCCAGAAAAGTCCTTTACTTATCCAGTACTGAATCTGAATCGGTACATCAGATGGTTTGAGGAAGGTCTGAAAACTGGAGAAGCCTTTGTTGACTTCTCTGCAGCTTATGAACCAGTTAATCATAGGGTAGGCCTACTTACGAGGAAAGTCATTGTGATGACAAAGGACGTCAAGTTGACAAGGCTAATTCAGAACATGTCCTCAAACCGGTTGTTTGTGAATCTCAGTGGTTCCAGCAGCAAATGGTGGAGGCAGAAAAATTGTCCCCAACAAAGAAGTGTCCTTGTCCAAATACACAAACGACCAACTAATCCACCCAAACACCAAGAGCTACCTATGCTGATGAACTGTGCATTGCCTCATAAAAGCAGAAGAGGTGGAAAAAAACATTCAGTGATGCTCTGGCATATCTGACTCTTTACTATCCAGAGAAAACCCAACTTAGCGTCTTCCACCTTAACAATAGAGATGCAGACCGGAAACTGCTGGTCAGATGGTGTTGAAACTTGAAAGTGAATGAAACACTCCAGCAAGCCTGCCTACCTTGACGGCACTCTTGCGTACAAAGAACATATTGCCGAGACAAAGGCAAAAGCTGGAGAAAGGAACAACATCAAAAAGAGGCTTGCTAACACGATATGGGGAGCAGATGCCAAACCATCCGTTCAAAAGCTCTGCTGTATGCTTCAAGTTTAACCCAGTCCTGAATGCTGCTTGCTGAGCAATTTCCGACTGTCCGCTACCAAAAGAGTAAACGATCTTTACCTACTGTGTGGCACAGTCCCCCACACATAGAGGTATCAGAATGGGTGGAAAAACAAGCAAAAAAAAAAATGTCCTTCTTCCACTCTTTAACTATGAACCTTCCAAAAAGAGACTCGAATCCTTCGTTTCACTTGACTGAATCCCTTGATGGCTATGCACACAGTCAAAGGATCCCCCTATAATGGTTAAACCACCTCCAGTCTGTGACGCAAAAGCTTTCCATGTGACCTAGCGAATCACGCCCCCAGGTTCAAGTGACGAATGGTCATCCTGACTATGTCTTAATCGCCTATGGTCTGGAACAGGAAGGTGCAAAGTCCTTAATATGCAGTTCGGGGCTACAGCAGGAATGCAGACACTATCTACGACTGAGGGGAGGATCAGACAGTGCATCACCTTTTGGTCTGCACCCCCCCCCCCTACCAGAGCCGTGCGCTGCCAAAGATCTGGAGTCGTTCAACCCAAAAGCCAGATCTTGCTTGATCCCTCTACTACACAGGACTTGTGTAGTGACCCGAGAAGATGGGCACAGAGCAAATATTGCCCTTTAAAATCATGCAGTATACTATGACCAAAGGGAGCCTAGGTGTGCAGGAGTTTGTCTCTCCAAAAGGTGGCTTTTGGGGGTATGTAGATATGGGGTAAGATTGTTAGCATCGAATGTCTTTGCTCATTCACTGGCAAATTGTAATTTTCACCTTAAAACACTAACAATCAGAATATAGGCACATTTTCAGCAAAGTTTTAGCCTAACCGACAACCCCATCAGGAACCAATTAAGTCCCCGCCCCCTCCCCCATCCAACAACCCTTGAGCAAATAATCATTTTTTCCCCAAATGTCAGATTACCATAAATAGGTGTCTTCTACCAGTAAGATAATTAATGACAAACTTCTTCTTAGGTCACTAAAGATATCATGTCTTGTTAATGGTACAAGAATTACATGAAACTTTCCTGTGAAAAGACTCTCGTGCAGTGGCAAAGGCAGTGGCAGTTCATAGCTCTGGTAGGAGGGAGCAGACACAAAAGTGTTGTATCCTATGATCATCCTTACAGTTGCAGGTAGTTTCTCCATCCCTATTGTAGCCCCATTGGCGATTCAAACAAGATCAGGTAGGCCATTCTTCACTTGGACCTGGATAGTGATGTACTAAGTCCATAGGTGAGATTGTGCATCACAGACTGGAGATTGTTAGACCAGAGGGTGACGCTTTCATGCGTGCAGAGTCATCAAGGGATTCTGTTGAGCGGAGAAAACTGTCTCTAGATTTGAGTCTCTTGGCAGGTTCATGGTTGACGAGTGGAATACTATGTTCTTGATTGTTTTTTTCTTTCATCTGTGCTGATGACTTCTCTTCTGACGTACGGTGGGGCAATAATACAGAGTAGGTAAAGATTACCCACTTCTGTTAGTCGCAAGCAGCCAGTGATGGCTCTGCAAGCTCCATTCAAGACTTGGGGTCAATATAGCACCAAGGGCTGCGTACTCAGCAGTGGAGAAGCAAAGAGCAAGAGCTGTGGTACAGAAAGATTTGGCATCTGTCAATTCCCCATCTGTCTCCCAGCTTCTTCAGAATGATATTCCTTGCTCCAAATTTTGCATTTGTTTTGGCAGCATGTTCTTTCTATGAAAAAAAAGGTCTAGAATGACGCCAAGGTAGGTTTGCTTGTTACCAACTGACCCTCAGTTTTTGATCTGCTCTCTGTTTTTAAGGTGGAATACACTATAATTTGGGGGTCTTTTTGGATTGGCTCAGAGATGATTTATAGCACAGTAAGGAGTTAGACTTGCCAGATCATCACTGAGTTCGTTTTGGCACACTGATGACTGATTATTACTTTAGAGATTATTGCACAGTTCAATGTTTTCCCACTCCATTCAAGCAGTGATACAAAATTATGGCTGTAATTTAGATGTTCCAGCCTTATTATATGAACAAATCATCATTACAAATACAGATTAGTATGTTTTAGCAATACTGTAGGGGTATCATCCCAATTACATCAGTTTTAGATATATTCTCAGACATATTTATTATACCATGGATGTCTTTAAAGATTTACATTACTTGATACTTGATGTAGTGATGCCTTTGGCAGCTCATACAGAAGCTATACTGGGATGATGAATAAAGTGAGCCACTGGAAGGAGCATCATGAAGTGCAGAGATGGTGATGGATATACATAGCAATTTTGTATATGTACAGTAAAACATGCTATGCTGAGTGCAAGTAAAAACCAAGCTTTTGACTTTAAATCATTTGGGATCCAACAGGGGGCTGCATCATTCTGATGGCAGGGAGAGCAGCCTCCTTGAAACTGGACATTCCTTTGGTGTTGGCAGCTGAGCTGGGTAGGTTGTTCCAGTTCCTTATCGTTCTTGGATAGAACGAGAACTTGAAGGGGTCGACTGTGGCTTCAGGTATGATGTACTTCAAGTTGTGATCATGTCTTGTATAAAATGTTGCTGGGGTGACGATAAGTGGAAGAGTTATGAAGACATGATGGTAGTGGATTTTGTGAAAGAGGGAACATTGGGCATGGATTCGGCGTGTGTGTAGTGCATCCAATTCCAATGACGTCACAAGAGATGAAGGTGATGTGGAAATCCTGTAGTCAGAGTACACGAAGCGAGCTGCTGATCTCATGACTGTGACTGTGTATGGATTCCAGGCCTCACAGCCATACTCTAGTTGAGGGCGCACTAAGGATGTGTAGGCCCTCGACTTCACATCTCTTGTACAGGAGGAAAGAGTTCAAGAGTACGACTTGCTTTCTGCCGGACGAATTGGCAATGCTTGTTCCATCGCAGATCAGAAGAAACTGTAACACCCAAGTTCTTGTAGTTGCTAACTCAAGGGATTACACTATTTATCAGATGATACTGCTGGATGTTGGGAGTGCGTATGCATGATCTAAATCTCCATGGAACGAACAGTAGCGTTAGTGTAAGCCCTACAATAGTGGCATGTGTACCTGTTTTTCCCGAAGCTTTTCTCGAAGCTTTGTCGATGTCCTTTACATATGTATGCATGTTGAGAGGAATCCTTGTCTTTTCTTTCAGACATCTTTTCTTAAACTGAGTATTTAGGGCATCAGTTTTTAACAGCCGAGTCACTGACACTATCGCTGTAGCAGAAAATACCTGAAGGACAACATCAAAGACCACTTAAGCTGATATGCCTCCTCTCCATATTTAGGGACTTTTCTTGTATACCCCTCCCTGGTTGTCTCAATAGATGTGTGCAAAGATCATGACATATTACATAATGACACTTATATATACATAGAAAACATCTCCCAATTTAGTCAGCCTGTCTATCTTTAATGGTTTTCTTGTCCTTTTCTTGGCCTAATCAGGAATGATAGCTCAGTCGATAGAGCGGGGGTTTCGGATTCCGGTGACCTGGATTTGATTCCCACTTGGTACATTAGTGCTCTTTTGTAGGGCGCATCCTCATTACCATGTTACCATGGTTTTGGAGAGGACATTAAGCTGTCGGTCCTCTGGTTGTTTGCTTACAAGCATTCATGCTTCCTTAGTAATCAGGTAAACAACCATCATATTAAGGCTTAAGATCCCAAGTTTTCATACTTTCATCCCTCTGATTTCTTGCCAGTTATCAAATTGAAAGTGACATTATAAGTTCCCTGTGATTAAACTTCTGACACTTAGTAATAGTATTAAAGTTTTTGGCTCTCTTTTATTAGATAAGCAGTTTTCAGCAGCTTATTTTTGCCATTGCGTTAAAGTTTCAACAGAAACTTGTCGAACTCACAACTTGGGCATCTTTGGGCTACAGCCTCCACACAGACACAACCTTGGAAGTTGGACATGCATGGGTGATTAGGTATTATTTGACAAAACAGATCCATTTGTAAACCATTCTATATTCACTCGAGGAAAGTGATCTGAATATGCAGCCAAAAGCCTCTGCAAATGACTGAATTGAGTATAGGACGTCTCTGAAATTGAAAAAAAATATCTGTATAAGCCTTAGGTGAAGACCCACTTTATGATCAAATTCAGGGACTGTGCCTGAAGAGTAGTGTTGTCCATTCTATTATATCATCAATGCTATACCTACTGTAGCACACTAAAAAATGTTTTGTACCCAGCTATGAATCCTCCAAACCATATTATTCTCTTTTTATCTTCAACATTTAACTTTCTCTTTGAAGCTGCTCTTTTATATATGATAAGTTTAAATGCCATGCTCATCGCACTGTTTAGAATTGGTAGACAAGCAATATACAAACAAGGATAAATGATTTTTTTTTGAAATAAGAGAAATGAAGTGGTGTCCTTTAATTTACCATTGCCAGTATGCATGTAGGTATATTATTGAAAGGGATGGTCCAGGCTGGATAATCTCTATATCTCAACTAAAAGAGTAAAATTCACAAAGCAAAATGGTGAAAATTTGATCCAAATCGGATAAGAAATAACAAGTTATTGAATTTTAAAGATTTGCATTATTCCGGTGAAACAGTTCTAGGTATGTCTTTATGAATATTATTAGGTGGGCTGATGATGTCATATCCCCACTTCTTCTTTTGTAATTTATTATATGAAATTAGGTTTATTCAAAATTGTTCTACCAAGAACTAAAACAATTGACAACTGATTAAGTACATTAGTTATTTATTGCCGTAACTTATTTCATCATAATGCAGACACATCATTTACGCATGTATGAAATAATGAAACATTTATGATTTCATGTATTAACATAAGAAAAAGGAAAGTGGGGATGTGACATCATCAGCCCACCTAATGAATATTCATGACGATGTGCATATAACTGTTTTTAAAAATATTGATAAACTTTAAAATTCAATAACTTTGTTATTTGTTATCCGATTTTTAAGAAATTTTCAGCATTTAGCTCTGTGAATGTTACCCTATTTATTTAGATAGAAATATTTTCAGCCTGGACCATCCCTTTAACAAATGGTACTGCACACTTAAAAGTGGATTATTTTCCTCAAGATTTTTAAGGGGAAAATACATCGTTGCTAAGGTAAATAGTGTTGCTAGGCAATGAAATTGTGTCAGTAGATAATAGTACAACTCCGGAATGCTGTTTGCCTATCGATAACAAACTATCATGTTAATTTTCTCAATATTTTTACTCTAAGGCACAACTTCCTCAGCACATTTGGCCGAGATGAAGAGTGGTAACATAGCCGTTGCTAGGGAATATTGTTTCTAGGCAACACTTTTGTCTCCAAGGAAGCTATAAAATAGTCAGTTTGTTGAATGATTATTGAAAACGAGGTTGTAGGCATCTATATGATAATTGTGTCAGTATTATTGCTCATAATAAACCATTTTTCCACAGATTTGTCCAGGGAAAAGAGTGTTAACATAGTCGTTGCTATGGAAAATAGTCGTTGCTAGGCAATGAATTGGTATCCATGGGTAATATGAAATGGTCATTTTGTTGTTGTTCTATTGAAGACAAGATACTACATGTTAATTGATCAGGTATTATTAACTCAATCAACTTTTTCACCACAAAATAGTATAAAGTATGTGACTTGTACATACGTGTTTCAATGCATGCAGTCAAAATGAACATAATTTTTCTCGCGCAACGTCATGGAGGACGGCCGCAACCCATTGTCTTCTGACTAGAAAATCTCGCCTAGGACCCAAATTCAGGATGTAATATGCCTCAAACTTTGGAAATAATCTAGTATGAGTGACTCTGCAAAGCATAATCCAGGACGTGACCCATATTTTCTTCGTAAAAAAGGAAAAAAAGGTGATAAAGGTGACTCAAATAGGGACTCAACTACTCGACCACGTGCACCCGCACCCCAAATACGCACAGACGCCCCATCTACAGGCAGCATTACACCAGAAAACACCGCCGAAAAAGCGACGTTTGCCCACCCCGTAACTTCACATAGAGATAGGCCTACGCAAGAATCAAATATGGCGGAAAAAAACGAACCGGTGAGTCATGCTGAATTTCTAAAGGTCACAAACACAATTATTGACAAAATTGATAATATGAACTTGAATGTATCTTCTCTGAGAAAGGAGATCATAGACATTAAGAAATCAATAGCTGATTTAGAGAATTTTGCTACTGACTCTTCTGATAGGCTAACCAAAATTGAAAATGAATCATTGCCAAGCATGCGAAAGGAAACACAAAGAGTAGAGTCTGACTTGAATGTGAAGCTTAGTGCACTTGAAATCTACGATAGAAAAATGAATCTGTTGCTATATGGGGCAAAACGAGAAACTGATGAGAACATTGTCGATGTGGTGGGAAAGGTCTTCAAAGAAATGGGTATTCAGCAAGATATACTCCTCAGTAATGCTCACCGCCTACCCCGCCGTGCTCAAGGCGGCAGCCAACAATCGCCAGAACCAGTCATCATCAGATTTGTCTCGATGATGGATCGAAACAAGGTCTTGAACGCCTACCAGCAATGGACATCAAGAAGAGGAGACAAGTCACCTACGCAGTCACAACATTTCCCATGGAGATTCGTCGTAGATTTACCTCCTCAATTGAAAAAGCATCGATACCTACTCGAGAAAGAGGCCTACAGAATCCGTAAAGAGGAAAATAAGTCGACTAGAATCAGGCTGATTGGAGTCAAGTTATATCTACAAACCAGAGAAAGGGGCTCAATCCACTCAGAATGGAAAACTGTGAATGGCTAGCTTTGCAGATTTACTCATCATCAAGTTTTAGATCATTATATTTTTTACTTTCGGACTTCCCTGAAAAAAAGAATCATCCCAAGCGGTTTATATTACCTTCATTTAACTTTGGACTACATCCATTCCATTTCTAGTGCTTAGTTTTCATTTTTTAAGTTCTTAATACATTGCTTTTTCCATGTCATACTAAAGAAAGATAAGCACATGTTTTTTTATTTTTGCCTACATGAACTGATGGGCAATGGAATGTTTTTGTTGTCTATTACATGAAACAAAATGAATAGGCCTATTTTCCAGTACAAGATAACAATTTACCTGGATGATAACAAAATATTTTTGAAAAAATAGAATAGAACTTGTACGGGGATTTTGTGCCAAAATGGAAAGGGCATAAAGAATACTTTAGTTTTATGAGACCCAGTATTAACATTTAAAAAAAAATCCTTTCTGCTTCTTTTGTACTGCTCGAATAAAAAAAATTGAGTGTTTTTATCTCATGGCTTTTATTCATAGCATGGATGATAAAGACTTAGTTGCTGCTTTTATATATATATATATATATTTTTTTTTTTTTTTCATGCATCTCCAAATAATAGAGATGTCAAATAAGGATTTGGTTAACCTTTGAAGAAATTTTTAATTTCATGTTTTTTAAGGCCTTTAGAGTTGGCTAAACCTTTCAAGATCTAATGATTTTAAGTTTTTCAGTTATGTATTTGACATGAAAAAATTGTGGCTGTTCTTTAAAGTTTCTTTTATTATTATTAATGTTTTGGGTTTTTTGGTTTTTTTGGTTTTGTTATTATGGGGTACTTTGTAATAATATGAAAGAAAGTAATATAAAAGAAAGTACATGAATAACGTGTAGCTCAAGTAAACTGGTATAGTTCTCACCAATGTTATTTGTATGTCTATGGAAAAGTAGTAAGTATGCGAGAAAATAAGAAATAAGTACATCTACTGACTACTAACGGTTTCAGAAAGTTGGTTTTATTTATTGGATGATATTTTTAAAAATGCTGTTAAAAAAAAAAAACTAGGACTTTTATGTATATGCAAGGCTGTGCATTCAATTGACTAAATAATCTTTATAATCTTTGATAATGAAGAATGACAGAGTCCTGGTATTAATAACGCATACTTCGTTTACTCACATACTGGTTGTTTTATGTAGATTATTTCTGGTTGCCTTGCGCACAAAAAAATTTTGCACGAAATGTACAGACATTTTTACAGTGCCTAAAAAGTAGTGGATTTCAGTTTCTATTCTTTGGCATAATATTGAAGGCCTGGATAAGGACCTAGGCGCGATGGTATGCGCCATGTCTTCCTTGTTCGTTTCGCGTGAAATCATGTTTAGTGTTGTCTTGTTTGTGTGTCAAGTGTTTATGTTTGTTTTTGTTTGTTGTTTTGTGTTTGTGTTGTCAGTGTTAAAAAAAACTGAAAAAGCCTCCACAGGAATTATTGTTCATAACTCAATGCTAGATTCAATGTATGATGGGTAGTTTCAGTATAATTTCTTTGAACTGTCGAGGTTTAGGAAATAGTAAAAAAAGAAATGATGTCTTAGAATATATTAAGGCAAAAAAGTTTCATATCTGCTGCTTGCAGGACACTCATTTTGTAGGTGAAGAAGAAGTTTCAATAAAAACTATTTGGGGAGATAATTGTTTTTTTAGTCATAAGACGTCTAATGCTAGAGGTGTAGCCATTCTCTTTGCGGAGGGTGTTATTTTTAATATAAATCAAATCAAAAGGTCAACCGAAGGGAATTTTGTTGCTTTAGATCTTAAGATATATGATTATAATATAACATTGATATCTCTATATGGCCCTAACCAAGACAATGTTAACTTTTATTCAGATGTTGAAAATGTTGCATTAGAATTTGAAAACCCTTTAACAATTTTTTGTGGTGATTGGAATTTGGTCCAAAATTTTGATAAAGACACATTTAATTATGTTCGTTTGAATAATCCAAACGCAAAGAAAAGAGTTGATGAAATGAAAACTAACTTAAGCCTGGTGGATCCATGGAGAGAATTACATGAACATGAAAAGATATTTACATGGCGCCAACCCACTCCATTTAAGGCAGCCAGATTGGATTATTTTCTTGTATCTCATGAATTAATGTCTCTTGTTAACAGAATAGAAATTCTACCAGGATACAGAACTGATCATTCGTTGGTGAAGTTATCATTGAATCTAAATCATTGTAAGACAGGACCGAGTTACTGGAAATTTAACAATTCATTGTTAAAAGATGATATTTATATAGAACTGATTAAAGGTGTTATTCAACAAACAATTGATACCTACTCAACCCGACCGGTAAGATTCGGTGGAAATGTAGTAGATGGTCAAAATCCTTGGTATGAGTTTAATGTAAGCGATCAGCTGTTTTTTGATACGCTGTTAACAGTTGTTAGAGGTGAAACAATTTCATATGCTGCTGCAAAAAAGAAAAAAACCGTTAATCTAGAAAATGATTTAGAGAAAGAAATTGTAAATTTAGAAAAGAATTTGGTTTTAAATACAAATATAGAAAGGGAATTAACTGTTCTGAATGAGAAGAAAGCTCAGTTGGAGTCATTGAGAAAAGAAAATAATGAAGAAATAAAGATGAGATCCAGAACTAAATGGATGGAGTTCGGAGAGAAACCATCCAAATATTTTTTAAATTTAGAAAAGAAAAATGTTGTTAATAAAAGAATATGCAAATTGATTACCAATGAAAATAAGGAAGTAACAACACATGAGGATATTACATCAGAAATTGTTTCTTTTTATTCACAACTATATGAAAGGCACCCTGTTATGAATATTGATTTAAATGCAATGATAAACAAAGATGAACTAAATAAATTAACAAATGCTATGTCACGGAATTTAGAAGGAGAGCTCTCCACCGACGAGGTTTATTATGCCCTAACAAATATGAAAAACAATAAATCTCCTGGTCTAGATGGATTCACTGTTGAATTTTTTAAACATTTTTGGAAGGAAATCCATATATTTTTAGTTAGATATTTAAACTCTTCATTTTTATCTGGTATGCCTTACATACAGAAGTTAGGAGTTATTACTTTAATCCCCAAAGGAAGTAAAGATAGACACTATTTAAAAAATTGGAGACCCATATCATTATTAAATGTTGTATACAAAATAGGATCTACTTGTATAGCTAATAGATTGAAGAATGTACTCCCTCTTCTTATTCATGAGAATCAGAAAGGGTTTATGTCCGGACGCTTTATCGGAGAAAACATCCGCTTGTTATATGATATATTATTATATACTGAATTAAACGATATTCCCGGTTTATTGTTAATTATAGATTTTGAGAAGGCATTCGATTCAATTTCTCATGACTTTATTCGCAATGTACTACACTTCTTTAAATTTGGTCCGACCATTGTTAAATGGTTTGATGTGTTTTATGAAAATGCTCAATCTTGTGTTTTAATCAATGGACACCTGTCTCCCAGATTTTCAATAGAGCGGGGCTGTCGCCAAGGAGATCCATTGTCTCCATATATTTTTTTATTATGTGCTGAAATACTTGGCGTTTTGTTTCGACAATCAACGTCAATAGATGGTTTGAGGATGCCCTCTGGTAAATGTCATAAAATATTACAGTATGCAGATGACACTCTTCTGACATTAAACGGTTCAGAAAGAGAATTGAGTAGTGCTTTTGACATCTTGGAAAAATATAAAACAATATCAGGTTTGACTGTTAATATAACCAAGACACATGCAATATGGATTGGAGGATATAAGAACAAGAAAGACTGTATTCTTGTCAATAGGAATTTGAATTGGGTATTTGATGAATACTTCAGATATTTAGGTATAGATTTTTGTACAGATCTTCAGAAAATGACATTGCATAATTACAATGAAAAGTTTAAAGAGATCAAAAGTCAAATGACTTCATGGTTAAGACGTTACCTGACGGTCCTTGGAAGAGTTACGGTTGTCAAGTCATTGTTTGTGTCTAAATTGAACTACTTAATTCTTTCTCTCCCGAATCCAAGTGAGTTATTTCTAAAAGATGTAAATTCCCAATTTCATAGATTCATATGGGGAGAGAAACCAGATAAAGTAAGTAGAAATCAAATGTCTCAGAGTTATTCTGAAGGTGGAGTAAAAATGATAGACATAAATCTGCATTGCCAGTCATTGAAAATTTCTTGGATGAAAAAAATGATAAACGGTTCCATTGACGGTAATATTATTTGTCTTCTTCAGTCTTTTTTGCATAAAACGCAAAACTTGGATCTTTATATGGGAAATAGCTATTTTTTTAGACTGGCACACGAAATTAAAAATCCTTTTTGGAAAGAAATGTTCTTAGCGTATAGCACACTGTTATCTATGCACTGTAATGATATACCTTGCCAACCCTTATGGAACAATGATTTTATCAAAATAGGTAATAGCTCAATTCACAGTAGATCTCTAAATAATAGGGGTGTTCGTTTTGTTAATGATATTTTAGATATACATGGCAATTTCCTCTCTTTGAATGACCTTAAGGAAAAATACAATGTTCAAATAAATTTTATTTTTTACCGTGGATTATGTGATGCTATAAGAGACGGTTTTAGCAATGGCACACACTTTAGCAAGTTCCAAGAACCTATTATCCCTGATACAATAGCACTTGTTATGAAATATAATAAAGGTTGTTCACACATCTATACGATTCTTAAAAAGAAAAGAAAGGTGGAATGTAAAAGTTTCCTTAAGTGGAAGTGTATATTCGATATGAATGACAAGCAATGGCAATCGTATTGCTCTATTGGATTCAGTTGTACTACCGATGTGAATTTACGTTGGTTTCAGTTCAAAATAATGCAACATATCTTATATACAAATGAAATATTGTTTAAAATTAATTTAGCTCAACAAAAAGAATGTACTTTTTGTAATGTACACCGTGAAACAGTTACTCATCTACTTTGTGAATGTACATGTATTAAACATATATGGGACAGGTTTGAACAATGGATATTTCTTAAAACTGGAAATAGAATTTTTTTCTCTAATAAAGAAAAATTATTTGGTTTAAGAGGTTCAAGTAATTATGCATTAAATTGTTTATTGATAGTGATACGACAGATGATCTATACTTCCAGAGTAAAACATCAATTACCTGTTTTTGATAATATCAAATTTGCACTTCAGAATTATTTCAAGAATGAAAAATATATCGCAGAGTCAAATTGTAAAATGGTAAAGTTTACAAAGAAATGGTTTCAATTACGTGCCATGTTTACATGAAGTGATCTGTTCAGTTCCCTTTCCATGTACAATGATACATATGAATATTATTGTTCATTTACTCCTTGCTTGTTCCTTAAATTGTTTACTATTATGTAAACCTGACAGTTCAATTTATATATTTGTTACAATTACTGTTGTATTGTATTTCGTTGTTATTAATTTGATTTGTCATTGAAAAGATATCTTGTTATGTTTTGAATAATAATAAAATCCCTGTGGAGGGGAAACAAATTGAAAAAAAAAATAATATGGCGATTTGTACGATGTGAAGGGGTATGTCAGTTAGAGCTTAGCAAATTTATTTGAGGTTCGCAATGGTTAAAATGGGGGTTTTCAGTTCTTTTTATTATGTTTCAATAATACTTTATAGAATTTAATTGGTGTAATTTATTTGGTTTAATCTAACCTAGTTAAAAAGTTAAAAGTTAGGTTTGATATGGAAAAATAAGTGGTTTACTTAAGGAGCTAAATGGTTGCTAAGGAAATTTTTGTTGCTAGGCAACAGTTTCTGAGAAAATGTTCATAAAATTCATGCTAAGTTGTTTTTCAGTAATTCTTCTTACAATATATAGTGGATCTATCCTTTGAAAATAAGAAAAAATACCTGTTAATTCAAATTAATGAGTAAAAAATCAATATTCACAAGAAATATTCAATAAGTATTTAAAATGGGCGTGGCTTATTCAAGGCTGGTTTCCATGGTGATGCTACACATTACGGCATTTTTAATGCCCAATTCCGAAAAATTCAGAAAATTTCCTTTAATTTGATGTATGATTTTGCTTTGATCCAGCCGGGGGGATTAAAGTCAAGAAATAAGGCACTTTTTGGCTTCTGGCCGCTCACCTATATGTACGGTGTGCGTTGACCTTAAACGCACGTTCATAACTAAGGTCATCTGATAATCGTGGTGGAAGCATGACAAGTATCAAGTCGGTCGCACGTTGATTGTGCCTTGCATGTGCGGCGCTGTACGTTTGATTCAAGAATTCTCAAATTCAAAATTAATGATAGAAAGCCGCCAAAGAGAAGAAGCTGACAGATTTAAAGCTGGATATTACCATGGCAACAATAGATATTAGTTGCAAAAAAAACCCAACAACAACTCAAACTGGATTGCAGGCTGCGATGCACGTGCGTGCAAAGACATGCACGACGGGCTGTGACCAAGCCTTTAGCATGGGAGGATCCGGGGGCCGAAGTGGCCGCGGCCCTCCTATTGCCGGCGCAAAAACGGAAGAAAAAGGAATAAAAGAGGAGAAAAGAAGCAAATAAAAAAAAGTAAGAGAAGGAAGAAAAGTTAATGAAACAAGTTAAGGGGAATAATTGGGGAAAACAAAAATAAAGTCATTATGATACAAATTTCGCTCGCGCTCTCGTTGGCTTGAGTGAGATATAATCTGATCAAGAGAATATTAAATTATTTCGTTCGCAATTCGACTTTTCATTATTTCTTTTTTGTTTCAGCAGAATTCGCATCCTTAAAAAAAGTGATGAATATATATTAAAAACATCAGCTCGCGCTTGCATTATGCACGATACGTATTCTCTTCATGAATTTGTATTTATTAATTTGAACAATATCTTAGTAGGATGCCCTTTCAGCAAAAGCTGATATTAAAAGGGCCCCCAAAGCACGAAAACAAAACAAGTAATGATTGTAAATACACTACAGCATATTTACATGTTAGAATTAAAAAAGGCATACAAAGTCGGAATCATTAAAAAAGTTGAAAAAAGAACCATTGACAGTATAACATTTGCCGAACATAATTTGTATTTTTATTTAACTAGAGAGGGTAGATATATAGGGTTTTTAAATAAAGGGGTAAGGAACATTGATATTGAGGAGATAATGAATGAGCACTAATAATATTTTTGGAATTCCCATAAAAAGTCCGTGTAATGTTCTTTTTCAGGACAGTAGACAATAATATTTCTACCACTTTGCATTCGCAATACTAATTTTTCAGTGTTGATTATGACAAAAGGTGTTCGGAATATATCCCGTTTAAGGTCTAAATCCCACAAAATTTCAGCCCGCATTCCGCGGGTTTTATCAGTTAAACTGTTCAGTTTTGCACGCTTCGCGCTCATGGTCCTAGAAAGCGGGGGTGCTGCGTGTGTTATTCACCATAGGCAACACCATTGGAAATCTAACAGGTACACCAAAGAGCAGAAATGTAACCGAAATCACCTATTTTGTGGTGAAAACCGGCATCTGGTACCCCTGTTAAAAAAATCGTTCCCATGTAGGGCTCTGTTGTTCTCGCATAATTAGGTTCTTATCTTGTTGTTTGTAAGAATCATCAAGATAAACTTAAAACTTATGACGACCCCTTAAAAACGAAAAAAAGTTCTTTGTATGAAACATTTTCCGCCCCCCCCCCCCCCCCCCGTTTGGAGAAAGCTGGATACGTCCCATATAAGTCCTGTCATGAATAGGCTTCATTTTTAAAAACAATTTATTCATCTTTGATAATAATTGTTGTTGTGTTTTTGCTCATTCAAAACTCATAATAAATTTGATTTCAGCCGCTTGGGGGCGTGTTGTTAATTTGCCTCCACGAGATACGATCTTACGTATACGGAAGCCAGTGAGGGAACTCTTTCCGCGCGTTTTCATTTTCCTTAGGTTTTGTACATAGTCAACATGGCTGCCGGTGGCAAATTTGAAGGTTGCTTTTGGAAGGTCAATAGCCACCTTTCGCAAACCTCAGGGACGGTAACATTAGGGTCCCCGAACACAAAAGTTAACGATTAATCATACACTTGATTTTTAAGATTGATTGTACATTATTATCAATAGAATCGAACGTAGAAAACCGCTCTACAATCATTGCTAAGCTTTGTGTTACAGGCCCTATAGATCTGCTTTTCGTGTGCAAAATTCTTTCACGCGACACCCTCACCATATTAAATCCTGCTTTCATGCATGTACGACTGATGGTCATCATCGTATATGCCCCCTGAGCCGGCGGCGAGACTCTACTATGACAGCTGGCTGGAGATATTCGAAATGCAGGGCCTACAATAGATTATGACATGTATAAGAAAGTGGTTTTTCAAACAAATCGAGTACATATTGAGTGAGGAAAAACTTACTGAATTAAGGCTTAGATATAGATCATTACAGTCCATCGAATCGATATTGCATTTAATGTGGATTATTGGTGGATCACTGGCAATTGATTCCATGGGTCAGATCACCTCTCAGCCGCAACCATTTCGCATGCGTTGATATGTTCACGGCATACAATGTATGCAATAGGCCTTGCGGGTTTTTTTTCTTTTGCTTACTCCTACACAAACGACATGCCTCTATAGCACACAATGTAATGGGCATTATGTTTTACTTTCCCCAGAAATGGGGGATTAGATTCAAAGTCCCGGGGGAACCACTTCCATTGATAAGTGGATACCAGGCGCGACCATGTGGTTTCGAAAAGCACCCTAAACAAGGGAAGCAAGTCTTTTCCAGATTATGAAAATGCATTCCTTAACAAATATTTAGCTTGTGAAACCCTAGAAGTATTATATCCCCCTTTTCAGTATTTTTAAACATCGTTTTTGACACCCTTATAACGTTACATAGGCCTATACGTAACGTACTTGCCCACTCTTTCCCTGTTTACGCGTGGTCGCGCCTGGTATCCACTCTTCAATGGAAGTGGGCCCCCTGGGCGGCCTCTCGAGCTCTGGGAGGAACCAAATGTGGCTCTGGAAAGTCGTCCTAAATCGAATATATCGCTGTTACCATAGTAGCAACCAGAATTTTGCACACGAAACGCAGATTGAATGTTTCCGTTCCAGATGCGAAACGAAAAAAAAATCTCATGTCACACAATTTGCATTGCAGGACAGAGTTTTACGACCATGACGACGGGCCCAAAAGTCTCTTCCAAAATCAACTAACGTCGTAAATAAGCGCTCGCGTTCTCCAGCGAAAGGTCGGGAATGTTTAATTTATTGACGTCAAAATACGCATAATACACTTGTATGATTGGCTAAAGCGCTGTTTTATTCATATCCTCATGCATTAAACATTTTTTCCGTCCCACAATGCTCTACGATATCTCTGTAGAGTGTCGTTCTTTTTTAACTTTCTGAGATAAAATAGCAAGACAAATTATCAGTTTATAGGATTAGTGTTCGAAATCATTATTTCTAAGTGATCTTCAATTGAGCAGAGAATCTTTGAGGGAACATCGACATCAAATTAATGGCATTCCATACAATAAAAGTAAGTAAAGTTCAATTTCGTGCTTTGATCTCACTTTCAATTTATGTTTGCTAGGGTTCGGCGTCGCAGTCAGGGTCTTATGTGTAGTTTTCGACGTAAACCTCGATTTCTATATTTCCAATTTTTTTCCTGATCTCGAATAAATCTGAAGAAATGAAAGTACATTTGTTTCCAACGATAAAAGCGTAAATACATTTTAAGAACGTGAACAAAACAATAGAGGCAGCAACTTAGAAAGCACAGCTTGTGATGAGTGCACCGTGACATAAACAATAAATACACAATAGAGTATACATGAAAAAAATATCTAAACAGAGTACCATACAAAACAAGGGGGAAACAAATGGGGGGGGGGACAAAAAAAACAGAGCAACTTTAGATCGATAAAAAATTCCAGATCTGACTGGCATATTTTCTCAAAAATAATACAGCTTTTCGTATATACCTAAATTGGTAAATTTTAATGTTTTATGTACGTCCTCATTAAATCTGTAGACCCTATTTCAGTTTTATAGTCAAATATCAGGGGTAGATGTGGACTTGTTAAGTAGTATCACATTAGTAACGACAAAGCTGCATCAAATTTTTGGGCCAAAGTCAGTCAGAGCGGGATTCGTCCTTTATACCGCCAATGCAAGCCAGCTGCGAAATTGGGTGTTGCCGTTGGGAATTAGTGTCAAACAAGCTGGATAGCCTGAGCCTAGGCTACTGATTTTTGGACACCGCTATTTCATCTTCATATCGATCACTAAAATTATCTGCATTAAAAAAAAACTTAAAGTAACTAGATCTAAGCCCTTACGTTATTCAATACGGAATAATTTATCAGATAGATCTAACGTTAGATCTAAACCTCTAAATCTAATCAGTAGATCTAGTATCATCTAGTAACATTTAGATCTAGGCCTATATAGATCTAATTGCTATGGAATGATTTGAGACAGAATTTTATTAATTTATTTATTTATTTTTAGGCAATAGGATAGTTCTAGATCTAGATTTCTAAAAATAAGATTTTAGATCTGTCTACTAGTTTGACTTTTTATCTAGGTATAGATTCAAGTTAACTTTACTTAGTCTTATTTAGGTTGTGGTTGAGGTTCCCATGCTAATTGCTAGTTACAATTAGGGCAAATTTACCATAATTGAAGTCTTTATGAAACAAGGACCTGTAGAGCTGGACATTGAGATGTCAAATTTAATTTTGAGGGAAGTGAAAAGTTTTCGTTTTCAATCTCATTTTGTTCTTGTAACACTCTTTTGCCCATGTCCCGTATTATGAACTAAATTAGCTCTGTAAATTATAATAAGAAGAAATAGTTGGAAATAGAACACAGCTCTAGCAGCACTTCACAACAATAGACAATATGCAAACTTGTTACTGATTTACTAATAGGCAGATTTATGAAGGCACTCTAGCGAAATGTGACAATGTGCTCACTCACCCTTTGTTGTGAAGTGTCCCCGGTTATATTAGCATACTATTTATTGTCAGCAAATGCTGAAAAAAATGATTTGATATTTAAGTAACCGACTTTGAGAGAGAGGTATATCGTTAATCTTTTTTGATTGACATCCTTGACGCCCCCTTATAATAACTATAAGGCTTATCAATATCTCTGAAGGTGAAAAAAATATGACATTATGACAAGAAAAAATGTTCTTAAAACAAAAAATTCTATAGATTTTACACAAAAAAAATAATCCCCTTCCTTGTAACAGCTTTGCAATTTCTTTTGCATTCATTTTATGTATAATGCTGATGTAATGTGATGCTTTCGCGAAAAAAAAACGGATAGGAATATTTTTATCACATATTTAAAAATTGATTCCGTAATAAACATTTCAATTTGAAATATACATTCTGATCTTGATATTCGTGATTTATTTAATCCACCGATATATATGTGACGATGATGATGATGTTATTGCTACCAAACTGTGTTGTGATGAAATGCCACTATTTAGATGATGGCCGTAATGATGATAATAAAAAATACTTCTATATGACTGAAATATGATGGTGCTACTGACTGATTGATTTGTTTGCCAGGTATAACACTAGTACATCAGATAAGAGTATAACAAAGTATCAAAACACCATGCATGGCAAGATATAACCCATGAAAGCCATTGCAACATGGCATACCGATTACTGTTGCATTTTAATATCAGGCTCAGCCAAATCAAATATTTTTTTCCTAATGAGATAAATAAGTTTGATTTAAGAGTGGGATAGAAAAAAGTGATATGTGATATTGTTTGCTCACATGATTATGTGGTATGTGTGTGAGGGTGTGTGTGTTGGTGTGTGTGTTGGGAAGGGTGTATTTGAGGCAAGAGCCGAGAGGCGTGCACAAAAATTATGACCACGCGATTCCAAATGGAATTGGACCAAGTGGGAATTGGACCAATTGGGCATAGAACCACGTAGGTATTAGACCAACCGTCAGTTGTACCAAGTGGGTATTGGACCCAATTGGACAAAATGGATATTGGAATAAACGACATTAGACCAAATTACTATTGAATGAAGTGGTTTTTGGCAAAACTGGCTATTGGACGAAATGAAATTGGAACAAACGGCATTAGACGACATGGTCATTGGACGAAATTACATTTGTCGTGGACAAAAAGCCCCCTCACACCTGACCAAATGTAGGCGGACGAAGGTTGACGAATGGGAAAAATGCACGAAATGCACGCGAATTCAACGAATTCAAATAAAATTTCCGTCAAATCATAAGATCACCTCTTTGAGTAAATTGCTGCCGAAGGCGAGCGAAGGGTTGATATAACCAAATAAGACGAACGAAAAGTGAGCAATGGTTTGATATGGCGTGCGATCAGAAACGAAGACGAGGAAATAGATCGGGAGTTATTGCACGTTTGTGTGCGCCCCTCGGGGTGTAATAAAAGCTGCATCTTCCATTTGACTGAAGAAACTGAGACTTTTGGGTGAAATGTGTATATAATGAGTTGCGTGGCGAGTGGCAGGTCACAGTGAGCAGCTCAGAACTCGCCAAATTATTCGTCTGGTCATTCGCTTGCATTCGCAATCAATAGTTTGTCTTAGGGTGTGTTTATTGCATGGAGCTACCTGACATAGCCATATAATTTCCACCATGGTGAGGATAATAGTGAGAAAAAATAAAGAATATTAAAGTATACGTAATATAATAATAAAACATATATTTGTTTATGCTATATACTGGTTCTAGGACAATTAACCCCCGGACAATTACCCCCCGGACAGCTACCCCCGGACAGCTACCCCCCAAGGACAATTACCCCCGGACAATACCCCCTGGAAAATTACCCCGGAGGACAATTAACCCCCGGACAATTACCCCCCGGACAATTACCCCCTGAGGACAATTACCCCCGAGGACAATTACCCCCAGACAATCGCCCCTGGACAATTAACCCCGAGGACAATTAACACCGGGAACAATTACCCCCTGACAATCGCCTGGACAATTAACCCCGAGGACAATTACCCCCAGAAAATCCCCCCCTTCTCTCCAGCATCAATCCCGACCTTTCGTTGGAAGAACGCGAACGCGTATTTACGACGTTAGTTGATTTTGGAAGTGACTTTTGGGTCCGTCGTTATGGTCGTAAAACTCTGTCCTGCAATGCAAATTGTGTGACATGATATTTTTTTTCGTTTCGCATCTGGAACGGAAACACTCAATCTGCGTTTCGTGTGCAAAATTCTGGTTGCTACTATGGTAACAGCGATATATCCGATTTAGGACGACTTTCCAAATCCACATTTGGTTCCTCCCAGAGCTCGAGAGGCCGCCCGGGGGGGGGGGGGGCCACTTCCATTGAAGAGTGGATACCAGGCACAACCACGCGTAAAAAGGGAAAGAGTGGGTAAGTACGTTACGTATAGGCCTATGTAACGTTATAAAGGTGTAAAAAATGATGATTAAAATACTGAAAAAAGGGATATATTTCCAATACTTGTAGGGTTTCACAAGCCAAATACTTGTTAAAAGATGCATTTTCATATTCTGGAAAAGACTTGCTTCCCTTGTTTAGGGTACTTTTCGAAACCCCATGGTCGTGCCTGGTATCCACTCATCAATGGAAGAGGTCCCCCCGGAATTTGAATCTAATCCCCCATTTCTGGGGAAAGTAAAACATAATGCCCATTACATCGTGTGCTAGAGGCGTATCGTTTGTGTAGAAGAAGTAAACAAAAGAAACAAAAGAAACCCGCAAGTTTAAACGTATTGCATACGCTGTGTACATATCAACGCATGCGAAATGGTTTCGGCTGGAGAGGTGATCTGACCCATGGAATCAATTGCCAGTCATCCACCAATAATCCACATGAAATGCAATATCGATTCGATGGACTGTAATGATCTATATCTAAGCCTTAATTCAGTAAGTTTTTCTTCACTCAATATGTACTCGATTTGTTTGAAAAACCACTTTCTTATCCATGTCATATTCTATTTTAGGTCCTGCATTTCGAATAATTCCAGCCATCAGTCGTAATACATGCATGTATGGTGCGAATGTCGCGGGAAAGAATTTTACACACGAAAAGCAGATCTGTAGGGCCTGTAACCCCCCTGTAACACAAATCTTAGCATTGATTGTAGAGCAGTTTTCTAAGTTTGATTATATTGACTATAATGTACAATCAGTCTTAAAAATCAAGTGTATGATTAAGCGTCAACTTTTGTGTTAGGGGACCCTAATATTAGCGTCCGTGAGGATTGCGAAAGGTGGCAAATGTTAGAATTAAGCGGGACCCATTGTAACATTTGGTCGGTGGCACAGGTTTTCGACATATTTTCTACTTTATCTTACGTCAATAACTGTTTCTTTCTCTTTTCTATTGCTCTTTCTCCAGTTCTCTCACTTTCTTATTTTTTCCTTTTTTTTTTGGTTAGCGGCGCCTTCTGCATCATGAAAAATGGGGGGGGGGGGGGGCTTGCACCCGAAACCTCCCGTTTGGCTATGCATATATACATCAGAAAATGTGTAAACTGGCCCTCATACTAAGTTTTCATAGTTCAATTGAACACGATTAGTCATAATAATCACAAATGCTGAATATCTCTGATTCACACTGATCTGATTTTTTTATTTATTTATTTGGGTTTAATTTCAGGAAAGAAATCAGGCAAATGGATAAAACGTAAAAAGGACACCTTCATAAGTATAAATATTGAAAGTCGATAACGCAACTATCAACACTAACACTGTCAAGTAGGACCTATAAACCTGTTATTTTAAAACAATTCAACTAAAAGTAACAAGAAGCTAAGAATTATGAAACAATTGGTGCACATTCCAGATTAAGATGTGGCTTTATAACTTAATACAGTAAGCTAAAAAAAAAACTTTATGCAAAGATAATACACACAAGAACACCTTGTAATTTTACCATTTAGGCCCTAAATTGTAAAATTACAAGATGTTTTTGTGTGTATTATTCTTGGGTAAAAGCAATTAAACATTAAGAAGGAAATTAAGTACCAAAATAACTAAATTGTAAACAATATGACATAATCAAATACAGTGTTTTTTCTATACAAATTGGCGATCATAATAGTATACAATTCGTTTAAGGTGCATTTTAAGGACGGTTTGTAAGAATTTATAAAGAAGTATAGGCCTATGCAAATCAAATAATGCGACCGAGCAGCGTGAGCTGAAAATATTAATATTTAGACCATAAAACGGACATTTTACAGAGCACTTGAAAAAATCAATTTGTAAATTAAAAATTAATGAAAGCTCGATATCCGAGATGAAATATGTTTTGTATATTGACTTCAAAACTTGATATTTTAAGCTCCATATCAGCCTATATTGAGCAAGATATGAATATCATCAAAAAGGCAATGCGAGCGGGAAGCGTGAGCGAAAATTTAATATAGTGACATAAAAATAAAGTCTTCCCTTCACCTTATAAATTTATTATTCACTCCTCTTCCTCCTCTCATTTTCCTTTTTTTTTCTTCTATCTTTCCCCTTCTTTTTTTTCTTCTTTTTTTCTCCCCCTTTTTTTTGCTCCGTCAAGTTTTTTCAGGGGGGGGCAAACCAAATCTCAGGGAGGGGCACGTGCCCTCTGGCCCCCCGTATACTACTCCACTGAGAAGATTGCCAAAACGAATGATCTTATGCTACGGTGACATACAAATTATGATCGAATTCTTGGTTTCGTAAAGATTTGCAGATGGCAGGGGCGGATCCAGCTCTTGTTAATAGGCGGGGCCCAATTTTTTTTCACCCATATTTACCCAGATCAGCCGCTCAAAGTTGATTTTAATTTGTTTCTTTGAAGGGGTTGTCCCAGTAGAGTAATGAGTAAAAAAAAATTGAGGGGGCTCAATACAGCGTATCACGTAAAAATAAATATGAAGTTGCGAGCGAGCGAGAGAGCAAAAATGTCAACATTTTTATTACAAATTGTTTTTATACCAAACAATTGATTCGAGCGCGAAGCGCCAGCGGAAAATTTAATATAGTGACATGAAATATATTTTTTTATCATTTTCCAAGACTTCCCCTGACCTTTTTTTTTCACTCGTCTCCCTCCTCTTATTTTACCTCTTCTTTTTCCTCCTTTTTTTCCCCTTCTTTTTTTAAAATTTCTTTCCCCTTTTTTTTCATTTTGTTGCTCCGCCAATAGGGGGGGGGGGGGGGGGGGGCGGGCCTCTCGGCCCCCCCCTGGATCCGCCTATGGATGGAGCTCACTTTTACAGCTTTCTTACAGCGTTCGTTTGATTCCAAGATACTCGAGAATGCCTTGAGTACTTCTTACGTCAAACGTACGGCCGACGTATGACTCTGTGCACTCCCTTTGTCTAGGGGGTTATTGTCCTGGGGGGGGGGGGGTAATTGTTCCCGGTGGTAATTGTCCTCGGGGTTAATTGTCCAGGGATGATTTTCTGGGGGTAATTGTCCTCGGGGTAATTCTCCTCGGGGGTAATTGTCCGGGGGTAGTTGTCCGGGGGTAATTGTCCTCGGGGGTAATTGTCCTCGGGGGTAATTGTCCGGGGGTAGTTGTCCGGGGGGGTAGTTGTCCGGGGGTAATTGTCCGGGGGTAATTGTCCTCGGGGGTAATTGTCCGGGGGTTATTGTCCTCGGGGGGTAATTGTCTTCAGGGGGTAATTGTCCGGGGGGTGAGTTGTCCGGGGGGTAATTGTCCTCGGGGGTAATTGTCCGGGGGTAGTTGTCCGAGGGGTAATTGTCCGGGGGGTAGTTGTCCTGGCGATGTCTCCTCATTATAACTCATGTTCCAGGTTTTTTTTTGTTGTAAATCCCTCAACATTCATCGTGATGACAAATTGGAAGAGTAATAATAGTGATAGTACTTAAATCAATTATAAAAAATGCAAATGTAACAAGGGAGGTGAGAGGTAATTCCGTGGAGGTAACATGCGACCATGGAGCAATGCGACTGTATTTGCCCGCGGATTTTCATCTCACCGGAAGCTTGTACCAAATGACGTCATTCCAACACATTTATGATCGTGGTTCTGTTTATATTTCCCCAGAAAGCCTGATTCTGGTCAAACGACGTTTACAAACGCACCTTTTTGTGAGTTTACGATCGGCGTTTTGAAACGTCGTTTAAATGAAAGTAAGCATGGACGCAACCGTGTTTTGGACTAATCACGTATGAAAACCACTGAACTGGAAATACGTGGAAGTCGTGTTCACCCAAGCAAAACATCGCCGGCGAACTCGATAAGTCACGTGACCGCCGCCATTTTGCTAGGTCAATATTGTTCGAGAACGCACCGTAGAAGAAAGTAATGAACTAAATGTATGATATTGATGATTCACCTTCGACAAAATGCCGTCAATGTACTGGGACCTGGTAATTCATGTAGTTTTAAAAAAGGGGTTAAAATATTTGACAAGAGGTAGTGGTCTTGTTGTGCAATTTTTGACATGTGGAATATTTCATACTGACCAGGATATGCATATAACTGGTATGTGAAAATAAGCGAAATTTAAAGTGCCACAACTTTTTAAATGGAATTACCATTGCTATGCTTTTCTGATTTGTGCTCTAATTTGTATTAGTAAACTTGTTAGAGTTGACTTGGTTTTGTTTATCCATCACCCATTCCTTTATGTAAAGGTGCACAGGCGGATCCAGGTGGGCGCCCGAGGGGCCCGCCCCCCCCCTATTGGCGGAGCAAAAAAAGAAAAAAAGGGGAAAAGAAAAAAAAAGGGAGGAAAAGAAAAGAGAAAAAAGAATACAAGGAAGACGAGTGATTAAAATAAGATGAGAGAAAGACTTGGAAAAAAATATTTCATGTCACTATATAAAATTTTCGATCGCGCTCGCATTGCCTGTTAAGTGAGTCACATATCTTGTTCAACATGGAGCCTAAATATAAAGTTTGGAAGTCAATATACAAAACATATTTCTCCTCGGAAATCGAACTTTCATTAATTTGCGTGATTTACAAATTGATTTTTTTTAAGTGCTCTGTAAAAATGTCAGTTTTATGGTCTGAATATTAGCATTTTCCGCTCGCACTGCGCGTTTGCGAATTTTTGATCAGGTACTTATTATTTTCATGTATTCCATAAAGTTTTCAAAATATCCCTTTTCAGGTCTGATTGTCAAAACGTATCAGCTAGCGCTGCCATGCTTGCATTTTGATTGGCGGGTTATGTATGTCTCAATATTGATTATATAACAAGCTACTTAAAATCCCCTTTTCATGACAGTTTATCAAAAATTTCGGCTCGCGATTTGCGGTCGCATTAATGGTTAAAAATATATCAACTGATTGCTGATGCATCTTATTCATAATAAAAAAAGTTCTTGAAATGTACAGTGTTCAGGCCATAATATCACCAGATTCCGCGCCCTCATTATGCATTGATAAATAAGATATCAATTTAATGATTAAATTGTCCTTTTTTTTTAATCTCGCGCTTAGCAAGATGAATAGGAAGATATAATATAGTCATCATATTCATAATATGATAACATGTCCTAAGGATGTCACGGTCCTATGTCTCAAACTCAAAGTAATAATGAAAAATATTAGCTCTTTATCAAGTGCGATTTATATCCACCTTACAATTTTCCTACAAAGTGTTTGAAACATAAAGCTGAAATTGACCCCCTTTTTCGGATCGGAATATCAAATGTTTTAAGCTCGCGCTTCGCGCTCGCTTTTATTTTTATGATAAAAGATGTATGTAGAATGCCTATATTCTAGGTCTAAATCTGAAACACGCGCGCGCATGTTCATTCAGTTATCCAGTTTCAGATCACAATATTAAAATTTTCTGCTCGCCCTTTGTGCTCGAATTATTAATGTAAGAAGATCCCCCTTGCTCATCCCTTTTCATGATTTACAAAACATGAATAGAGTGTCCCGTTCTAGTTCTAAATCTCGAATTTTTCCGCTCGCGCTTCGCGCTCGCATTATTTGAAAAAAATTGTTGAAATATGTAACGTATTCATGGCTAAGTGCAAGCAGTCCTTAAAATGCACTTTTCGATCAGTTCAAAACGTATACAAACATTTTCTGCTCGCGCTTTGCGCTCGCATTATTAATGTAGGAAGATCCCCTCTTACTCATCCTTTTCATGATTTACAAAACATGAATAGAGTGTCCCGTTCTAGGTATAAAACTAGAATTTTTCCGCTCGCGCTTTGCGCTCGCATCAATTGTTAAATTATATAGATATCCTGTTCATGATTACAAATTTTCCATTCTTTATGTAGAAATGTCAAAAATGTTCGGCTCGCGCTTCGCGCTCGCATTATTTGGTTGTTGAAATATGTAACGTCTTCATGGCTAAGTACAAGCAGTCCTTAAAAGGCACTTTTCGATCAGTTCAAAACGTTTACAAACATTTTCTGCTCGCGCTTTGCGCTCGCATTATTAATGTAGGAAAATCCCCTCTTACTCATCCTTTTCATGATTTACAAAACATGAATAGAGTGTCCCGTTCTAGGTATAAAACTAGAATTTTTCAGCTCGCGCTTCGCGCTCGCATTATTTGAATGTTGAAATATGTAACGTCTTCGTGGCTAACTGCAAGCAGTCTTTAACAGGTAGGCCTACCTCTCCGATCAGTTCAAAACGTATATTAAAAAAAATCTGCTCGCGCTTCGCGTTCGTAGTAATTATTGCAGGCACATCTTTTTTTTTTTAGAATGTTCAAATTTTAGGAAAAAATACATAAAATTTTAAAAAGAATTTGCTCGCGCATCGCGCTCGCATGATAAAATAAGGATTATGATGTTATATTTATGTTGATTTAAAGAATAAAGCTAAGAAGTGACTTATAGGACTACCCCCTTCAAAGAAACGAACAAAAAATCATCTTCGAGCCGCCGATCGGGGAAAATATGGCTGGAAAAAAATTCCTGCCCCCCCCCCCTATTGGCGAAGGCTGGATCCGCCCCTGAAGGTGTATTGATGTATATATGTAAGCATACATGTCGTGCAACATCCATGCTCTTCCAAATCAAATTTCATAAGAATTCAAATTCTATTGTGCCCATTTTTATATACACTGTACTTGTAGATATTTCATGGCTGAGCACACGATGGTCTAACTTTGAAGGCTTCATTTAAAAGTAACAACCTTCTTGTCCTCAAACTTCTATTCAATTTTTCACCCTGAATGTGTGATTGAACAGTATGAGAGGGAGGGAAGGGAATATTTACTCAAAATTTATATAGAGAAAGTTGAAATGAGAAAGGCAAAATGGTAAAGATGGAGAGATAAAAAAAGAAACAGACGATCAACGAGAAGAGATGGAAAGAAGAGGAAGATCAAAGAGAAAGAGAGAGTGAAAGGGGGAAATGACGAGGGATGAGAAAGAGGTGAGGAGAGAAAGGCGAGACGAGAAGGAGATAAAAGAGGGCTCGATATTAGGGAGATGGGATATAAGAGGAAATAAAAGAGAGATATAAGGGGGAAAGAGAGAAAGGGAAGGTAAGAGAGAGAGAGATGAGAATTAAGAAGAGGGAAATCAGAGAGAAAGAAGAAATGAAAGAGAAAGAAAAAATAATAAAGAGGGAGATCGGGATGATAAAGGGGAGAAATAAGAGAGAGAGGGGCATGAAAGTAGAAATGGAAGCAATAGAAGGGGATGGAGAAAAGGGAGGATAAGAGAGATGGACAGAAGAGGAAGATCAGAAAAAAGGAGATGAGAGGAATAGTTGAATGAGAAGGGAGGTTTTAAAAAAAATCTAGAGAAAAGGGACATGATTTCTAATCGTTAAAATATTTTTTTAAATGCAACCAGCTAGTAGGCCTTTATTGTTCAGACAAATTGTAGGCCTACTCAGAAAGCAAATTTGTTGTGGGGCCTTTAGTCACAGTATGCACGTGAAAAAGGTCGAGTTTTTTATGATTTCATGTCTGTATGTTTACTCCCCATTAATACAAAAATGTGACTAAATCAACATTTTCAGTTATGAAAGTATTCAATAACATATAGTTCATGATGTAACAAAGCAAACTAAAACTTTTAACAGTACAAGGAACACTTTCTGTGCGTTCCTTTCTCCCATCTGCCTACACGCAGCGTTTGTCGACCAGCCAGTATTGACCTAAAAATGGCGGCTCGCTCAGTCGAGCGTGAAGCACGATGCTCTTCGTTGCCGCACGGCTTTGTGTACGTTGGGAATAGGGACACGTATTCCACGTATTTCCAGTTCAGTGGTGGAAACACTGATTCTGGCCTGAAAAGTGGAAGCATAAACACGGCCTTCGCCTTGTCTTCGTGTATGTATCGCTATTAAAATTTAGTAAAAATTAGTATTGGTTTCTCTTCGCATAGAAGATGGCAACCGAGAATCGTCATTATTTTGTCATAGTATCTTCGTTTCTATGCGCAACTCATATTTTGTCATCGTGTTGCTTCGAGATCGGTCCACTGTCACGGTGGCAAAAAGTGCGATGAGGGACTATGCGCGACAATATAAACGAACGATGACAGCAGACTAAATAAGGGTGTGTTTATGCTTCCATTGCGAGGACAGAATCAGCGTTTTCAAACGTTGATTCAAAACGCCGATCGTAAACGTGGTTCTGGGAGTGCTGTTTATGCTTAACTTTTCAGAGGCGAAATCACGATCTCCAGCTGGCTTCGCATCGTAATTTTCGTTGAGCAGGAAAGCGAGGTCAAATTGCATGGGCGCGCCCTTTTTCGAAAGTTTTTGTCCCGAGTGTTGTTAAAAAAGCGACCAGGTCCGTCCGGATTTCAGTACGGCCAGAGAAGTCATCCACGCAACATGCAAATTATGTGTAGTTACATATGGTGGCCCTGAAGGGACATCGCAAATAGACCAAATCGCGAATATTCACGACGAAATTCACGACGTCGCCAATTTCGTAGTCAATTTGAATATTCAGGACGAAATTCACGACATCGTGAATTTCGTCGCCAATTTCGTCGCGAATTATTCACGACGTCGTGAATTTCGTCGCCAATTTCATCGTGAATTTGTTTTGCTTGCCTGGGCGGTATGCGGGTTGAAACCAATTCGTCTGCTGCTAATTCCTCCACTCACAACAGGGTCTACATTCATTTAGTCTAATTAAATTCTGTCCATTAACTTTTCGCCTAACCACCATATGGTCTAATAACCATTTGGTCCAGTCATCACTTCGTCTATGACCATTTCGTCTCATAACTAGTTGGTCTGATATCAATTTTATTTTCCTTAATTTCGCCCAATTAACACTTATTTTAATTAGACAACATGGCATATGGAATAAATGGCAATTGGACCAACTTGGTTATTAAACGAAATGGCAGTTAGACCATGTGGATAGTGGACGAACTAATGGTAGACCAAATGATAGCAGACGAGTTGGCATTAGACCAATTGAAAATAAACCATTGAAACGACAGAACGATGTCCACTGCTATCCATATGCATATGCGGATCCAGGGGGAGGGGGACGAGGGGCCCCCCCCCCCCCTATTGGCGGAGCAAAAAAAAGGAAAAAAGGAAAGAAAAAAAAAGGAGAGAAAAGAGAGTAGAAAAAAGAAGAGGAGAAGACGAGTGAATAAAGTAAGATGAGGGGAAGACATGGAAATAAAAAGAATCTTTCATGTCACTATATAAAATTTTCGCTCGCGCTTCGCGCTTACATTGCCTGTTAGGTGATTTTCATATCTTGTTCAATATGGAGTTTAAATATCAAGTTTGTAAGTCAATATACAAAACATATTTCATCTCGAAATTTAAACTTTTATTATTTTGCGTGATTTACAAATTGATTTTTAAAAAGTGCTCTGTAAATATGACAGTTTTATGGTCTGAATATTAATTAATAAATTTCGATTTATCAGGTACCTATTATTTTCGTGCATTCCATAAAGTTTTCAAAATATCCCTTTTCAGGTCTGATGTCAAAACGTATCAGCTAGCGCTGCACGCTACCATTTTGATTGTATGTCTCAATATTGATTATACAATCCCCTTTTCATGACAATGTATACAAAGATTTAGGCTCGCAATTTGCGCTCGCATTAATTGTTAAAAATATATTAATTGATGCATCCTATTTATGATTACAAAAGTGCTGGAAATGTCCAGTTTTCAGGCCATAATATCATCAAACTTCGCGCCCTCATTATGCATTAATGAATAAGATATTAATTTAATAATTGAATTGTCCCTTTTGTTTCATCTCGTTCTTAGCAAGAGGAATAGGAAGACAGTCATCATTTTCATATGATGACATCCTACATGTCCTAAGGATGCACCGGTCCTATGTCAAGTAATTATAATGCGATCCATGTCCACCTTACAATTTTCTTACAAAGTGCTTGAAATATCGAGCTGAAATTGACTCTTTATTGCAGATCGGAATATCAAATAGTTTAAGCTCGCGCTTCGCGCTCGCTTTGATTTTCATGATAAAAGATATATTTAGATACCTAGATTCTAGGTCTAAATATGAAACACGCGCGCGCATGTTTATTCAGATATTCAACTTGTTCTCTATTAAAACCATTATCCAGTTTCAGATCACAATATAAACAATTTTCTACTCGCGCTTTGTGCTCGCATCATTAATGTAGGAATTACTCATTCTTTTTAAAATTTACAAAACATGAATAGAGTGTCCCGTATTCAGGTCTAAATCTCGATTTTATCCGCTCGCGCTTCGCGCTCGCATCAATTGTTTAGTTATATAGCTATCCTGTTCACGATTACAAAAATTGATTAAAATTTTCCATTCGTTATGTAGAAATGTCAAAATTTTTCAGCTCGCGCTTCGCGCTCGCATCAATTGTTACAAAAAGTCCTTAGAATTTCCATTCTTTAGGTAAAAAAATGTCAAAAAAATTCAGCTCGCGCATCGCGCTCGCATTATTTGATTTTTAAAATATTTAACGTCTTCATGACTAACTGCATGCAGTTTTTAACAGGTACCTATTCCACCAGTTCATTTCTGCTCGCGCTTCGCGTTCGTAGTAATTATTTATTTGCATACACATCTTTTTTAGGAAAACAAACATTGCCCAGAATGTTCAAATTTTAGGAAAAAATACATAAGATTTCCAAAAAAATTTAGTTCGCGCTTCGCGCTCACATTATATAAATAAGGATTATGATATTATGTATTTATGTTGATTTATAAGAATAAAGCTAAGAAGACTACCCCTTCACAAAAACCAAAAATCATCTTCGAGCGGCCGATCGGGGAAAATAACTCCGCCCCCCCCCCCCCTATTGGCGAAGGCTGGATCCGCCCCTGGAACACCTAACAGGCAATGCGAGCGCGAAGCGCGAGTGAAAATTTTATATAGTGACATGAAAGATTCTTTTTATTTCCATGTCTTCCCCTCATCTTATTTTTTTAAATCCGCCAATAGGGGGGGGGGCGGGCCCCTCGGCCCCCCCTGGATCCGCCTATGCATATGGAAAGCAGTGGACATCGTTCTGTCATTTCAATTTTTATAAAGTTTATTTTCATTTGGTCTAATGCCAACTCGTCTGCTATCATTTTGGTCTACCATCAGTTCGTCCACTATTCACATAGTCTAACTGCCATTTCGTCTAATAACCAAGTTGGTCCAATAGCCATTTATTCCATATGCCATTTGGTCTAATTGAACTAAGTGTTAATTGGGCGAAATTAAGGAAAATAAAATTGATATTAGACCAACTAGTTATGAGACGAAATGGTCATAGACGAAGTGATGACTGGACCAAATGGTTATTGGACCATATGGTTGTTAGACGAAAAGTTAATGGACAGAATTGCATTAGACTAAATGAATGTAGACCCTGTTGTGAGTGGAGGAATTAGCAGCAGACGAATTGGTTTCAACCCGCATACCGCCCAGGCAAGCAAAACAAATTCACGACGTCGCCAATTTCGTCGTGAATATTCAAATCGACGACGAAATTCACGACGAAATTGGCGACGTCGTGAATTTTGTCGCCAATTTCGTCGTGAATATTCGCGATTTGGTCTATTTGCGATGTCCCTTCAGGGCCACCATAGTTACAGCGTACTTTTTATGTTGTAATGCAATGAATGAGTATGCAACTGAGCGAATGATCCCAGAAGTTACCAAAATGTGCCGCCAATGTCTAACACATTTTGGTAAATTTACCAAAATGTGCCGTAACAGGGAGGGGGGGGGGATTGTTGCGAGTGTTATACGTCATAGGCAGCACCCCATGGAAAACATGTAGGTATACTAAATAAAGAGATTAAAAACCAAAACCACATTGATTTAATATTGTGAATATCCTTTTAATTTCATTTTTCTTTAATTTTTGTTTTGCTTGCTTGTCATTTTTTTCCAAACCAGCACTCCGTAGGGGGGAAAAAAATCGTTACCAGGGCACTGCGGTTTCTAGTCTACGTTTACGGCATCTTTTTGCCTTGTAGATGACCCCAATTATAATTACCCATTTTTTTTAGTTGAAATCTCCTTTGTTTTAATACTTGCGGCAATTATACACAAAAAAGTGGTAAATTGGGCAAGAACAGCGCTATGACTTTTGATGTACGTGTTCGGTCATTTTAGGACCCACCTGTGACCAATTAGGATGAATAGAGCGTAAAATAAGACGATTAGTCTACAGTGCTACTGTTAACACCACAAGGGAGTTCATCAAACGAGTCAGGAATGACGATTGTTTATTGTTGTGACAATATTATCAGCATGAATATTATGCCAGGGGGGGGGGGGGGGTGCGTAACATACCGCTTCGTCAGCCTTCCAGCTACTTTAAAGGTTATTCCTTATGATCTACTGTTATAACTCCGCCCATCCTCACCCCATCTCCATCTGTTATGCTTTCTCATGCTATTTTGTTTTTTATTTATTAGCAATAACAAGCATTGTTATTTGATCAATAATGTTATACCATTGTAATTATTTTTGTTTTCTAGTTAAGTACGATAACAACGGCTGTAATTTTTTTTTTCTTCATCCCAATTAAAGTTTGCACACCCCAACATGGCCATGACCTTCTTCATGTGACCTGATACTCATGCAGAATGTTCACTAATATTTGATTACTCCAAGTTTCATGAACTCGATCCATATACTGTACGTTCAAAGTTCTGACATTTCAAAAAAAAAATCCATTTGATATGGTGCTTATCAACATTTATAACTCGTACGTTTATACTCGTGCAAAGGAAACGTTTCTGTGAAAAATGGAAGTGACAAATTAATGTCACAATCAATTCAAAAACAAGCTTCAGTTACAAATGATGATGGGCAGTGACAAAATTTTCTTGTCAAATGTTGAATGGTCCCTCAAGGCGTATTTTCCAGTCCGTTTTTTTTTAATCTTTGAAGAAAGAAGTTTAGAACCACATCACATCCATAACCATTTTTTTTTCTTTGAAGGAATTGTTTAAATTCATTCAGGATTTAGCAAAAAGTCTCCGTAATCATAATTGCAAGCCTTTATGTGTCAGGTAAGAATCATCTGAGATTTTAAAGCTTATCGGAAGTTGAATTGCTGAGCTGTTTACTACTTTTAAAACACTGTATAGGCCATGGTGGGAAATAATTGTATCATTATTGGATGGCTCAGAATGGAATACCAGAAATATTCCAAGAGTTTGAGAAAATATTGGCCCTAACGAGTGGAATATTTCTGGTATTTCATGAAATAAAGCCATCCAACATGTCCAATAAAACTTTTATCATCAATCCCACGCCCCCCCCCCCCAAAAAAAAAAAAACCCGGAGAAATTTGATTTAAAGGGGAATACAACCCAAATAAAAACTTGTTTTTATAAGAAGAAGAAAAATGAGACAAGTTGATAGGTGAAAGTTTGAACAATATTGGACAAACAACAAGAAAGTTATGATTTTTTTAAAGTTGTAAATATTGGTAATCACTATACCCATGGAGACTTCAAATTGGCCGCATATGGGATGTTTTAGTGATGTAAGGCAAGGACTACTCTTCCATGTACTCCAATACATATTGTGGCTAAAATGTCATTTTCCCAAAAAGTTTTATTTCAAATTATATTTTTCTTTCATATGAGGACATAAAAAATATACTACCTGGATTATATTTAGATTACTGCCCCAGGGGAATGGGTACTTAGCAGAAAACCACAAATCCCTGATAATAGTACATGGCCTATGGGAAAGTTGTCCTTGCCCCTTGTCATAATTTACTTACCCAGTTGCCAATTTGAAATCTACATACTATTAGTGATCTCAATTTAAAAGCAGCTATAACTTTCTTATTCCTTGTCCGATTTCTTTCAAACTTTCGCCATTCTGTTTAATTTATTTTTCTCCTTCCCAACACAACATTTTATGGCAAAGGCTGGATTCCCCTTTAATAAGTCGTAGGGGAGACCGGGGCTAGTTCGCCCCCTTTTTACTAAAGTCGCCGTACAGTCCAAATTACAAGTCAACATAGTGCCCAAATGTCTTCATTTGATAGCTATGACTCTTTGCTAAATTACAGCATCACTTCAATCTTATTAGCTATCACTTTTTTTTAGGAATTCAATGTTGAATGAAAATTTTCGAAGTAGGTGAACCTAATTACATTCGGGGATAAAAAGGGCACATTTGCTATCGGAAACTGGCATTGATAGCATGAAATTATCTAGGCATATAGTAGCGTATACAATATTAAATAAGGACCAATTTTTCACTCACTTTGACGAAAATTAAGAATTTCGAGATAGAATTTCAAATCTTCTAGAATGGCGAAAAAAATGTGGCTGGTGCGCGCAGCGTCGGTCACATGACATAGCGCAAATGTGTCGTTTGACGTCACCGGTATAGATTATGAAAAAAAAAACGGGGGTGGCGAACTTACCCCTTGTGCGAACTAGCCCCGGTCTCCCCTATCACTTATCACATTACGGCATCCTCACTTCATAGGATAAATTTTGGTCATTGACCATGCGACTTACATGTAGTTTATTGAGCGTAATTGTGATCTTTGCTGCGTATCTCATTGCATGCTTTCATTGTTTGTACGCGTTGTATATCTTCACGCTTTCGCGCATGCGCATTAGGATGTTGACTAAGGTCTCGTACTCAACGGCAAGTTTGTAGCCTATACCGTGTTTACATGTGATCGGCTTTTGGTTCAGAACCAAAAGCCGATGCAGAATCGGCTTTTGGTTTATCTTGCACCGCGTTTACACGCTGTTACAGCTCACGGTGCAGAATCGGCTCGCGTGGCAAAAACCTGAAATGATACGCGCACCAACAACATACGTCATAATAAAGACAACGCTGGATCCGTGCGCTTTGAAGTACGTCATGGTAAAGTAAATGAAATGCGCGCCAATTGCCGATGCAGAATCGGCATTCTGTTTACACGTAGTAAAAAAAGCCGATTCTGCGTCGGCTCGCGGTTCTGAACCTGCTACTTTGGTGGTGCAAAATTGCCGATTCTGAACCGATAGCCGATGCAAGTTAATCGCGTGCACATGCAACAAAAAGGCCGATGCAGCGTGTAAACACGGTATATGGGATACTTAGTATTCGTCGGATTTCGGTCCTATTTGATACTCTCTGACACTGCACGGGCAATCGATGCGGACCAAAATACGCGTATTTAATGCATCGCTAGCACACTCTATAATTATAGATGATAATAAAATTTGACTCATTGCAAAGCATGTAATGATGCTTATATTTTTTTCATGGTTTCCTCTTGAATATTATTTCATGCATCAATAGCATAACGGGCCATTTTGAGGAGCCTTGGATGTAATGAGAATGGGAATATATGCATCAGTTTACGACTATGGCAAACCATGTTAAAAATTTAAAATCAATTTATTAATGCAGGTTGGCGCGGAAGCGGGGGGGGGGGGGGCTGGGGCTCTTCAGCCCCCCCCCCACTTTTTTTCCAAAACCGTGTACAAAAACGTAAAAATGACCATAGGATTGTGATTTTTTGCATGGTCAGCCCCCCCCCCACTTTAAAAACTGTTCCGCGGCCCCTGTAATGTTATGACCAACAAACCATTAGATCAAAATCATGGGCACCATTCAATATATGGTGACCATTGTATCACAAATAACCATGGTTACCAAATAAAATGAAAAGAATTTGTTCAAGTTTAGGACGTCTTACAATCTGATAGATCACACAAGAATCGGCTATTATTCGTCTATAAACCCATGCAGTGACACGACATTTGGTCCAGTCGTAATATCTCAGAGGGTAAAGGGTTAGAGTTAGGGTTGTAAAATAGTTTTTGGTTCAGAATAATGTAAAGATAAGGATTAGGGGTTATTAAGTGTTGGAGGATAGATTTTATGTTTGGCTTAACATGCGGATTTTCCATCGGCGGGACCAAATGTCATGGAACCAAGCCATGCGTAGATTACGGACAGCTTTGTAAAATATGGAATAAAAAAGAAGTAGGTTCATCCAGTAACATAAAAGGTTCAATAGTACAATACTGCGTAGGAAGAGAAATCTTCAAGTACGTGAACCCATCTTACATAATGTTTATCAGTTTATGTCATTTATGACAACTTTGTAAAACATGGAATAAAAAAAGAATTAGGTTCATCCAGTAACATAGAAGGTTCAATACAGTAAAGTACAATTCTGCGTAGGAAGATAAATCTTCAAGTACGTTAACCCATCTTACATGATGTTTATCAGCTCATGTCATTACGAGATTAATCATGGAGGTAAGATTTCGCTGATATCTCCATGGTAAAATCAACCTCAAGTCTAATTACGTGGTTTGATCCAGGCAAGACTCTTCGGGGACCATCTAATACATTAATAAGAAGCGGGCTGTGTTTTCACTTTGAATGATGAGATTCTGATTACTATCCTCTACCCGCTGTCGTTGAAGGGATAACACACATATTCGAGTGTGTTTGTGTATTTAATCGAATCGCACAATTCCTTTGAAGAAAAATTACATTTTCTCGTACACCAAATAAGGAAACAAAATGTTTTGTCAGAGTTGTTTAATTCAATCACTTTCAACAACTAATTTAACAATAAAAAAATAACGGTCTTGTGTGAAGGGTTGGCTTAATAATTATATTCTCACTTTGACTTTGGTCATCCTTTACATCAACATATCAATGGTCCTATCCTAAAAGCAATTCCCTTTCAGTTCAATTTTTTCCCATCTTTTCTCACAAAAGTTGTTCTTAAGTTTTCTCTAAAGATGGAGAACAAACGGCAAACTATCTGCATCACAACTCTTGGTCTAATGAGGCTGTTCACACCGCAAGGGGGGACCGTGGGCGGACCGTGGGTCGCGCTATCGTAGCGCGATCCACGGTCCGCCCATTGGCATTCGCCGGATTCACACCGCAGTGAGATAGCGCGGTCTATCGTAGCACCCCCTTTTTTGAGAGGTCCTGTTGCCATGACGCGTGACGTCATGAGGTCAGAGCGGTCAAAGATTTCGCGCGCTATTACGAACCCGTACTAGTTAGTTGAGAGCTCGATATCGCTGTGCCTATTATGCTAGCCGGCCTACGTTTATTTCATGGCGTTGTATACATTGTGCATGTATTTCTTTTTTCTTTTTTCATTTGATTAATCTAGATTCTAGACTCTTGTATTTTAACTGTGTTTGTGGACGTGATCACAGCAGGATCGCAGCACGATGACTTCCGGCGTGCTATCGTAGCTCGGGTTCACACCGGCAGAGATAGCGCGATCTAGCGCGCGCTAGACCGCGCTATCTCTCGTGGACCACCCCCAAGAGGTGCTCCAGTGGCACGCCGTTTTGGCTCGCCGTGGCTCGCTGTTGGGCGGACCGAAACGACGTTGTACCTTCCACACCGCAGAGATAGCGCGATCTAGCGCGCGCTAGATCGCGCTATCTCTGCCGGTCTGAACAGACACTCTGCCGCTGAAATAATAGACCTATAGTCCTATGCATGGACCTGGGAAGCGGGTGTGCTTGTGCCTGTATATATTTTTGCTCGCTCTCTGAAATTAAGTCATAATTAAATGTTTAAACTGTGATGCATCAATAAAATGCATATCATATGAGATTCATAAATTGAACATTTTTGTTGCTGTAGCCTATACTTTGATAAGTAATGATATTTTTTAAGGTTAGTTCCGGCATTCTCTTCTCAATGACTAGTCCGTCTTTTATGTTTGGGCTCGCATACTTTATCTTTCTACATTAGTAAATTCTTTCAATTTAGTTCAATTTGCACTTATTTCACTCTCGATTAAAAATCATATATATACATAACACAAAGTAAATTAATCATTCACAAGCTATATCAAATATGAAAATGAAAAGTGGAACTACATAAACAAACAAATAAATAAATAAATAAGTGTTAAAAATATACACTTACTTTCGACAATACTTTTCATCAATAGATGAAGATTAGGGCCTTCATGTTTAAAATTTCCATCTCTTTATTATCACAGATATACATGCATATGAGACTTTATCTTCTTCTGTTCGCTATTTGAAATAGGGATGTAAAATCAAAATATGTCGATACAGCGAAAAGTTGAGCTCCTTTTGTTTTCAATTTATACATGTTGGGAGCACTAATAACCTAGATTTATGATTTCAAACTATGGACACTTAGATATCAAAACCATGATTTGATCAAGCCTGGGGTAAAAGCACATTGGCGCCCTCTACTGTTCCTCATAGAACGCTTTTTCCAACATTTTAAGCTCAATATATTCCAACTGAAATGATTAAAGAATTAGTCAAAGGTATCCATTCGGAGAATGTAGTAATATGTGAGCAATATTTAATGATACATGTTCATTAATAATCGGTGAATGGGGGGGGGGTTGAACTGGAGAATTTCTCCGGATCTGACTCAGATAATTGCAATTATTTCAAGCAATATCCCCGGGCTATCCTTGTTAACTTTGATAGAAAATATTGATGTTTGCCTTTTTAGCTTCGATAGAAAAGAAAATTTTAGCCTGAAGTAAAATCGTTACTTGTCATGTCTCAGAATACCACTATCGGACAAAAATATGCTCTAATGGAATGGCATGGTGATCATGATAATTTTGTTTTCAAGTTTATCATCGCAGCCTTGTATATTCATGAGAGGAAGAGAGGTTTTTTAAAATGCCACGTAAAGGAAATTCATGAATAATCAGATAGTTCCAAAGCATCACACTTTAAAATGTAAACTATACATAAAGTCATTGCTGAGGTAATCACACATTGTTTTCATTGAAGTACATATAATTTAATATTCATTGTAATTTATATTAATGGTGTTAGTGATGTTCGATAAACTCAGCAAAAAAAATAAATGGTGAGAAAAATATTAATGTTGTAAATTATAAAGTACATTGTTTTGAAAATGTTCATACGCCATTCTCTCTTGCTGAAATTACCCTTGAGCAATATCCAATCTTCTCATATCATTCATCATCCTCTTCCAATCTTACTTGTTTATTATTGTTTTTTAATTGTCCTAAAGGGTATTAAAATCGTGCATGCCTTTCATTTCACTTGTGTTATCTATGAAATCTCTTTTGAAAGGGTGCGTTTAATAATTGAAAGTATAAAAAAAGGGAATTGAAACTCATTATATCAAATACAATGCAGTCATAAGGTCTTCATTAACTGTAATTCATGTAATTTTAGCATTAGATTATACGTTGTATCAGATGTCTAATGCAATGTAAAAACGGTATGTGATTGACGCATGCACTGGGTGCTTTAAATCTTCCACCACAACAAAGATAAAGGCGGCAGTAAATTAAATAATGAAGTTCAAAATAGCGACAACCAAACGTGACAAAATATATTCTACTGTTGATGTATATAGGGGGCAATTTCAACATTCAAGCTTTCCTTAAAATTGACAGTGTATTCTGTACGATTGAAATATTTCTTTATTTCTCTATTATGGTATATAGAGTTGGGTCCCAAATCCAATTTACTCGTATCGTCTTCCGCCCTATATGACCCACACTGACAATCTTAACCTGCGGGTCTAAAACACATTACCAAAATACGATCACCTTCTTCTAGGCTACTCAAGTCCCCTGATTTGATTGGTACTGGTTTATTATCGATATAATATTAATAACAACAACAACAACTAAAACAAACATGATAGATATCACATCATCTTATTGTGTGCAAACAAACACAACAACAACATTTCAATGATCAAGAAAACAACATCGTATCTGTATACACACGACGCTAGCACGAACCGTCGCGACGGTTCGTGCTATAAACACTGTAAAATCTAAGAAAAGGAATAACAAAATTTTTATTATTTAGATTTAATCATAGAAATCAATGGTAGATTTTGACCATGTCGCATAGATCAATATATATTTACCTTATTTACTTATTGATGTGAATTGTTAATATTCCAAAACACTAGCGTGCAAAATAACAACATAAAGGAACATTAAAGGTTGTATATTGTTTGCAATATATGTTGGCAGTGTCATAGATGAAATAATGGACGCCCGAGTAAATCGACATACGTCATCCACTGTCTAAAGCAAAAACAGCCAATCCATGTTCAACAATAATCATGACTCTTGGTACATAATATGTACACTAAAATAAATGTATTCTGGCGCGTTTCCAAATGGACTGATCCCCTATAAGGTTTTTCATTAATAAATTAATGTTAAGTGAGCAAGATTAATTCCATATTTTCTGAGGGCTAACAAAAACATTTATATAATGAGTAACAATATAATATTATTCAAATGACAAAAAAATGAATAGATGGAAGGGGGATCATCAGCATGATCATAGTTTTAGAACTTTGTAGTACTGCCAATTTGTAAAAAGATTGTAGTTTCGTTGCTTTCCAGCAGAGGGAAATATAATATCTAGATAGCTTGTCATATTCACCTTTTCATTCGTGTGGCGGACAGGAGATGAATTGAACATGAATTCAGAAGAACTTTCAATCAGAAAAATTATGCAGTGAAGAGTGATTCACATATCACCTGAACATTGTCATGATATGTCAATCCATAGGGAAAAAAGAATGATCACGTGATCAAAATACCCCCGTCTTACCAGGAATAGTTTTATATTTTCGCTTGGTTGTGTTCTTTTGCTCTTTTATACTATGTTGATATCATTTTATTTTTTCTTTCATTAGTCTTCAATTTAACATTCATTATTTTCTTCTTTCCAATTCAAGTTTGTTGCAATCTGTTTTTAATTCATTATATATTTCATTATATATTTCCAATTCAAGTTTGTTGCAATCTGTTTTTAATTCATTATATATTTACTGCCCATTTATCAATTATTTGATCCTCCATTTTTAATGGAATCAAGTTTGATAACAGTAATGATATGTTTTACGAATATGCCGTACCATATTGAGATGATCCACTTCAAGACAGGGTGTATGGCTCACTGGGAGGGGCGGGGATTACAGGGTGTATGGCTCACTGGGAGGGGCGGGGATGATCCACTTCAAGACAGGGTGTATGGCTCACTGGGAGGGGCGGGGGTAGTCCACCTCCTGGACTGTTGTTATTTTGTACGATACGACTACCAAACACAATAACACACTACATCCCCATAACACGCATACACACACCCCCTGAATAGTCACATGAATTTTTTTTTTCGGGGAAAGTGAATCAGTGGTAAGGTGAATCACGGGGGTAAGTGAATCAGTAGAGGGCGTGTTACAACCGATATTCCCGACCTTTCGTTAGAGAACACGAACGCTTATTTACGACGGTAGTTGATTTTGGAAGAGACTTTTGGGCCCGTCGTAAAAGGCTGTCCTGCAATTTAAATTATGTGACATGAGGATTTTGTTTAGCTTTCGCATCTGCAACGGAAACATCAATTTGAGGTTCGTGTGCAAAATACTATGGTAACAGCGACATATCCGATTTAGGACGACTTTCCAGAGCCACATTTGTTTCCTCTCAGAGCTCGAGAGGCCGCCCGGGGGGCCCACTTCCATTGACGAGTGGATACCAGGCGCGAACACGCGTAAAAGGGGACAGAGTGGGCAAGTACGTTAGGTATATAGGCCTTTGTAACGTTATAAGGGTGTAAAAAACGATGTTTAAAATACTGAAAAAAAGTGATATATTTCCTATACTTGTAGGGTTTCACAAGCCAAATGCTTGTTAAGAGATGCATTTTTATAATCTGGAAAAGCCTTGCTTCCCTTGTTTGGGGTGCTTTTCGAAACCGCATGGTCGTGCCTGGTATCCACTCATCAATGGAAGTGGTCCTCCTGGGAATTTGAATCTAATCTCCCATTTCTGGGGAAAGTGAAACAGAATGCCCATTACATTGTGTGCTAGAGGCATATCGTTTGTGTAGAAGGAGTAAACAAAAGAAAAACCCCGCAATTTCGGCTGGTATTCAGACGTATACATGCTGTGTACATATCAACGCATGCGAAATGGTTTCAGCTGGAGAGGTCATCTGACCCATGGAATCAATTGCCAGTGATCCACCAATAATCCACATTAAATGCAATATCGATTCGATGGACTGTAATGATCTATATCTAAGCCTTAATTCAGTAAGTTTTTCCTCACTCAATATGGACTCGATTTGTTTGAAAAACCACTTTCTTATCCATGTCATAATCTATTGAGGGGCCCTGCATTTCGAATATCTCCAGCCAGCTGTCATAGCTAGTAGAGGTTCGCCGCCGGCTCAGGGGGCATATACGATGATGACCAGAGGTACACATGCATGAAAACGGGTGTCGCGTAAAAGAATTTTGCACACGAAAAGCAGATCTATAGGGCCTGTATCACAAAGCTTAGCAATGAATGCAGAACAGTTTTCTATGATTGATTCCATTGATTATAATGTACAATTACTCGTGAAAATCGAATGTACGATTAATCGTTAATTTTTGTGTTAGGGGACCCTAATCTTACCGTCCCTGAGGTTTGCGAAAGGTGGCTATTATTGGTTGTAACCATGGTAACAGGGCATGTGTGTGTTGGTTATGTGTGCGCGCGGGGGTACGGTCCGATAGGGTGTGCCCAATCAATAAAAATCGTCCAGGACGTGGACTAGGGCGGGGGCGGGGGTGGGGCAAGTCAAACTAAAGGAGACGTCATTATCTCTCAATACAATGATATTGGTATTACAGAGTTACACAGCAAAGAACTCTCTTTTATGCAATTTTTTCACTTTTCTCGCCTTTATCCCCTTTTCTCTTTCCTGTTATACTACATTCAAAATCACGGTGAGCGATCGTTCCCATCCTACTGTGGAGCCGCATCTGCTTCAAGATATGATCACATTTGACTTTACGTTTGGAGTTACAGTTGGCTTGAATAGCAACCTGCGACTAGATAGGACAAGTCCACCCCAACAAAATTTAATTTCAATAAAAAGATAAAAATAAAACAAGCATAACACTGAACATCTCATCAAAATCGGATGTAAAATAAGAAAGTTATGGCATTTTGAAGTTTCGCTTAATTTTACAAAACAGTTATATGCACATACTGGTCGGTATGCTATTGAGGGAACTGATGATGTCATCCACTCACTATTTATTTTGTATTTTTTTATATGGAATATTGTAAATTTCTCCTCATTGTCCTGTAAAACAAAGTTTTATATCTTCCTTAAATGTGGAATAACCATTGTTTTAACATTTTATGGTTCAGTTAAGTTGGTTCTTATTGTCAAATCTGTAAAAATTGAAATATTGTACAATTCAAACAATATAAAACAAAATAAATAGTGAGTGGGGGACATCATCGACTCTCTCATTTGCATGTTGCTGAATTGTGCATATCACTGTTTTGTGAAAAAATAGGCGAAACTTTGAAATGTCATAACTTTGTTATTTTACATCCGATTTTGGTGAAATTTTCAGCATTATACTCATTCATTTTTTCTCCATTGATTCAAATCATTATTATTCTGGTGTTGACTTGACCTTTAATGATACATAATCCTGATATCCTAGCTTTTTGCATGAATTATTATATATTCTACTAACGATTTATTCTTTTACTTTTTATTGTTTTGTAAGGAGTACCGTAGTGAATTAAAATTAATCCAAAAGGTAACTGATATACAATGTAGCAACCAAAAAGAGTCAATCACCAACATAAACGTGAATGTTTAAAGTATCAAACAAATCCCACTATTTTCTTTAGTATATAAACGTATATCTTTCTCTGAATTATTGTGTTTCTTTTAAAACTATTCCATGGGGGACTGACCACACAAAGAGGACAGAGCACTGATATTTTTCCAAGTTTCATCAAAGCTCTAGTCACGCTTTAGCTTCAGGAAGTGGGCACAATGCGAAAAGATATATCGGGGGAAGGTTTCAAAAAGACATTCCATACATTTCCCCATTATAACGAACATATCTGGAGAAACCTGGAAAAAGTGTAGAAAGATATTTTAAAAAGTTTTCAGTACTAAAAATATGTTAACGGAAATTGCTTGTTGGTCCGGGGTTGGGGTTTAGGACTTGTGAGAAAGGTATCAACGAATCTTGGAATGAATAAAGGAGGTAGCAATAACAGCGAAACATTCGCCTTACACAACTATTACATTTAAAATACGATTTAAAACAATTGCTCCGACGACTTGATACCCCTGATACTCTATACTTCCTCCTTCATTTGCATACTTGTCTTGAAATAGTTCAGGATACCATTCCCATTTTCATACTCTAGCCCCTCCCCCTTCCCCACCCCTTGGATATAATCATCCCGATGTGGAAATGGAGGGAGTCTTCTTGTTTTTAAAGCAGTTAATACTCGGTAATACATGGGACAAAAACACATATACTGTATAAACTACTTCATGAATTGGTATTTCAAATCTGATATTCAATGATATCGTGATGGTGAATGAGATCATTTTAAGAGAGACAGCAAATCAATAAATGTCATCATATAAACTCGGTAGCATCTGTCACTTGTAATTAGAACAAGTGTAACATGTGTCAATTGAAAGTGTTATGTACACAATCGGGCAGATTTTTACTCTCTTCTAATTAAAAAGTGAGCTATATATTGCAATACAAGATCTTGGATATAGTAGATTTTTGCGTCTTCTTACTTTACTCAATCTTCTTTTTTTTTTTCTTTTTTTTTTCTTCTTCTTCTTCTTCTCTTCCTACTTCTTCTCCTTCTTCTTCTTTTTCTTCTTCTTCTTTTTCTTCTTCTCCTCCTTCTTCTTCTTCTTCTTCTTCTTTTTCTTCTTTACATCACATTCATCTTCTTCATGAAATGTTCCTCTTGTTTTGCAGTAATTTTTTTACGGTTTAATTAGACTGATTTTTCACCCGAAATCTCCAGTACGCTTGGTCACATTCTTTGTTTGAAAAAAAAATTGTTTTTATTCATATCGTTGCCATGGGTACCACGCCTTTTCTCAGTTAAACATATTCACAACGTTCTATTTTCGTATACAAATCATTAGCATACAGGTCAGGAAGGACCTTTGTATTATATTTGCTTTAGGAATACAAAGCATTACGGCTATTATTAACATTTGCCTGTAAACACAAAAATGCTGGCACAGAAATATTTTTCTTTGTCTTGAGTTAAAATGTCTTTACAGATGAGATTTGTTGAATGATTGCATGCTGATGCACAAACAGTTTTCTCCAACAAAATAATATTTACAATAATTCATTCTTGCAGGACTTTCTGGTTCACCAGCAAATTGAGAGTAATGATCCCGACGATTAATCGTAAATTGGTGTTAATGAGTATAGCTATCTGGCGCCCAGGCTGAAATTATTGACACACTATAATGAAAGCACAAGCAGTGGTATATTAATTGTTCAGTTTGTTTAGGTGTATTAACTAAGATGACCTCTGACTTCATGTTATTTTTCCGGACATGAGCGAATGTTACGAAAATTTGAGCTGTTCCTTTAGCTTTAAGTTCTTTGATGTTTAAATTTAAGAGCAGTCAATTATTCTTTTAATGGAAAGGTCACAAAGAAAATGAACTGATTAAACCATTAAAAAATATTTCTAAGTGCGCTGCAAAAACGATGAATGTTTATCTTCTCATTATTTTTTGGGGTATAAATCATGTGGTTTATTGTAAATACAGGGATGATTTCAGTAAAAATATGTTAAATGAATGATGTGCGACTCAGTGCTTTCAAACATGCATACATATATCTCCATGTAGATAATCAATTTGAGCTATTAGTATAACTGAACTGTTAACATTAATTGAAAACTAATAAGCGATACGAGGGAAAAACACTGATGATTGTGAATAAATGAACCAATTACCAAGCGCGAGTAACAATGCTTGTGGTTTATCATTTCACTTTGGTTGCGTGGTCATTTTGTGGTTGTAAGAGTGCAGTTATTTACCGAATTTTGTTCTTAAATCTTGTAACCTGGACATTTTTAAATCTCTCTCTCCGATTATTATGCAAGAGGTATTTACAGATGATTGATGACGCCTTATTAAACGGTAAACCTTTGATTTTTCATGGTTTCTTAGATTTCAAAGACTATAAATAATTATATCAACGCGTTGTTTGTCTTAAACTTGTCGAAGCATAAAAGCAAAATACTATTTTATCAGATTATGTTCACTATTGGCCAAAACTTGACAATGTATAATTTTATACATATAATTGGGGATCAAGCATCCTATAATTCCATAGTCCAGCTGTTGAGAGGGATGCAATCTGCGTGTTCCATGAAATGTAGATTGCTCGAGTGTTACGAATTCACTCTGTTTCAAAATCAATAACAGAAGTACAAACCAAGTAAAACATAATATTTAAAAGAGAAAATTAAGCATGTTATTGTATAGGTTCAAGGGAGACATTTAGCAACGCATCACGTCAGTAATTCGCGTTGTGTAAAAAGATGATTGTGATTTCTCGAACGATGGTATTTGCATTCGAAATTATAAGCAGGAGAGTCAAATAAAATAATTCCAGATCCTTCGTGTTATTAGGGAACATTTTGTGTTTGTTCTGCAAGTTTACTTGGTAGCAGCTGTCTGAGCTACCTCCATGATGGCTTTAGTATATACTGCTAAATGTATCTAGATGATGTGGACAGGAGACGTTTTGCTACTTTCTTCGAGCTGTACAATAATAGGGAAAAGGTGTGGGACTGAGTTTTTTAAATAACGCACTGTTTTCGGAAATATTAAAGCGAACGGAGCAACAAAACAATTATTCTGTGTATGTTGATAAGTAGACACTTTAGACTATCTTAGATTTTGCATAAGAACTAGTTATAAAAACAAATTTAAGACCCGAAGGACACCCCCCGCACACACATTACGCGGGTTCCTTCCCTTGTTTTTTGTCGATTTTAATTGTAAGATCGTAAAAAATTTAACCCTACAGTGTTTATTGCCATAAGTGTCTTCTTCTGTCAATTCTGAAGCTCAGAGAATGGAATATCATTATCCTCTGATTGATAGATTGTATATGTTACCTAAGTTGCTAAAATTTAGTCAACTATGCCAACCCCCCTTCTGATAGATTGTATATGTTAGGTAAGTTGCTAAAATTTAGTCAACTGAGCCCCCCCCCCCTGATAGGTTGTATATGTTAGCTAATTTGCTAAAATTTAGTCAACTGACCCCCTCCCCTGTTAGATTGTATATGTTAGCTAAGTTGCTAAAATTCGGACAGCTGAGCCCCCCCCCTCCCCCCGAAAAAAAAAATTAAAATAAAACATACACGAAACAATATGGCTGTGCCATCGGTTAGTTTTGCTGTATGCAGAATAAATGGTGTATCGTTGGTCACAAAACGAGGGGAAGGGGGCACCAAGCGTTCTCAATGGGGGAAGTGCATGGATGCAGGGGTAGTATTCCCTTCTCGTTCCATAAAAGTTTGAATCAAAGAACATGACTAGCGATGCGTGTTTGTGACAGAGAAAAAAGTGAAATTTTACCACCATACGCGCAAAGCGCGGTAGTCTCGTGTGTGTGTGTGTGTGTGTTTTTTTTTTTTTTTTTTGGGGGGGGTTGGTCAGCCTTCAACGAAAAGTGTTTTTGATAAATATTTCTTTGGGCCTTGGGGGTAAACCATAGAGAACAATGTAGCTCGATTACAAGTGCGACAGAGAAGCGAATGATCAGCGGAAGTGAGAAAGAGGCATGTCAACTCAAATATTACTATTCTGCATATACTTCCTGCATATAGATTATTTGCCTCTAAAGCCATCCTCTTTCATAAAATACGAGTGGGTATAGCGAGCTGGTAGATTAAGCACTTTTTTCGTAATAGAATTGTTCTTCAATATTGATTTAGGCAAAATACCTTATACATTATGCGAATGCAATTCACCTACTGTAGTAATATATTAATGTATTAGATCACATAATTTGCAGAATTTGTTTGCATTGAAAAAAGGCATCCTGTCATTTTCACCTGCTTATCTAATTTTATTGATAAATCACAGGCTTATTTTATTCGTTGTCATTATTTCCCTTGTCACATCAGCTGTTATGGGTTTTTTAGTTGCTTTCACGGAATGCTTGATCGTCATCATCTATCTGGAATCAAGTAATTACTGACCATCACCTTAAAGAGCGAGCACATCGAGCAAGCGATATAGAGTAATCTTGAATATAGAATATCGGAGACAACCAACATGGACCTGTATCAGTTAGAGCCCGCCTTAATGGATTCTAAAAGGAAATAATTATGTAAACGGAAGCTAAATCTAAAAACCCTACCCCATCATTAGTCAGTGGACAGAATGTTTTGCTACTAGTATTCGTAAACATAAGGTAAAGAAAATGATTTTATGTTGATTTCACGTTAAATTTAAAAATTCATATTCAATTTAAGAACTAAAAAGAATAAAATTAATGTACATAAATATAAAAATATAACGATGTAAGAAAAAAATGCAGTGGATGTGAGAGATCAACACTTGTGAAAAGGTCATCATGTAATTGCCAAATATAATGATGCTTCTGTCATACTGAGAACTCAAATAAAGTACGAGGGGCTGTGCCGAAAATATGTGTGTGAGTGTGTTTTTAGGAGGGAAGGGTGCTGAAATCCACCTATACAGTGCGTATCAAAAAAAGTTTACACTTTGAACAAATCCTGTAAAATGATACATTTGTAATATCCTGAAGATCTTTCCACATTTTAACATTGGTACAGATCCATTTAAGCAAATGACGATATAACTGTCGAAAAATATTTTCGCTTGAGTGAGCACCACTTACTTTTGAAAATTTAGTGAAAAATTATTTGCGCAGAACTTTGAAATAGTTATGCAAATAAAAGTAGACCTTAATCATGAAGAAATTGAGGAATTTAGCTAGTAAAATTGATTTGAAGATATATGTTACCTTTTTAAACTTATTTCCTTGCCCAAAACACTTCGAAGAGTGCATTGCGCCCCACCCCACTCCCCCACACACCGAGGCCATCGAGACGATATTTGCTTTACACTGAGCTGTGATTTACATGAAATGGCTTAGGCTTGATTTTAATTTTGTTAATCATTGTCAAGCTTGGGACAAGTGTGGAGAAACAAGTATTAAATGTAAAATGAAATGTAAACCCACTTTAAAGTATTAAAACTCAGTGAAAAAATGCTGGAGATGTCTGATATAAACTTTTGTTCAGTTTCAGTTATGTCCTCAGATCCAGCTGGCACAAAAAGGGTAAAGGTTGTGCCTACTAAATGTTGAAATTTCAATTTGGGTGGCAAAATTGTTACAAAATGCTTGAATGTATCCGTTTTATTTCAATTGACTAAACGTGCAAGGGAAATGTGTGATAAATGTTTCGCAGGGTAAGTTTGATTTGGCCCGTAAAAACGAGCATTTCTGCGCAAACAGATTTCTGCGAGCTTTACAAAAATGGACAGTGATCACTCAAGTGTAAAATTCTGTCAAAACTTTTACTTTCATTGGATAGATGGGACCCAAACCCAAGATTAGATGTGAAAATATTACCCACATGTTGTATATTTTTGAATTTCCAGGGCTTTTTCAAAGTGTAAACTTTTTTTTGATACGCACTGTATAGACTCCCTGGTTCTGCGGCCATTGCATTAAAGAATGAATAATACGCTTTAGCTATAGTTGACTTTTAAAAACAAGGAACCGTTTAGAGAAAGAAAGCGTGTCATTGATCAGTTTCAAACTCATTAGTGCTTTCGCTTTCCTCACTTAGTTTTTTCTTTTACATTTCTCCCCACTATATTTAGTTTCCTTATAATCCTATTTTTTGACCTGCCGATGGGAAGGGGAGTAATCGCCCCCTTGCTTAACCACAGTATTAAATTACGTAAGGTTTTATAAATCATATGGATTAATTAGCTTATTAGCTAATTAGCTAATTAGCTTAGTTATTTAGGTGGTTATAACAGTTCCATTAGTGGTTGAAATAAAAAATACCGACTACGTTCTATTTGTATTCTTTTTAATAAAAAAATAATAATAATCACGAATACAAACAACGATAAAATAATACAATCCAATAAAGACGTGGAAGGTATTGCTTGGGCTATAAAGGGGCTATAATTTTACTTGGAGTTCCTGGGAACATGCCCCACAGCCAGCCCCCCCCCCCCCCCCTCCATCCCCCGCCGCATAGTTCAACATAGTTCTTAATCATAAACTTATGACGATTTAGTAACCACATTCTATTCCATATACATGATATATGAAAGAGATAATTGAAGTCACATAAAAATCAACTCTAATCACTTAAATAAATAGCACAACTGAGGGTGATGGTGTCATCTAAACATTGCGACTGGTTGAAAGACTATTATAATTGCGGTTGTACTCCTATAGCTGCAGTACATCAAGTCAATCTTGAGACGATAGGTGAACGAGATTTCCGTTTTCTCTCTCACTCTCTCGCTATTTTCTACGTCAGTGTTAAGTATTGGAACCCCAGCGCAAACAACTGAGATTTTAATTTCGGATATCTCCTCGGAATAATATCTCACTTGAAAAGAAAAAAATATATAGTCAAAACTTGGAATACGCTAACATAGTGACGGATATAGCAACTTGTTTTCCCTGTTTTCCGCGATCGGTGCTATTTCTTCTTTTTCTTTCGCCTCCTTTTTATCTCAATTGTGTGAGAAAGGAAGTTTGGTAAGACGACTTTCACATTTTGGAGGATCATGGCACACAGAATGTACGAAGAGATCCTTAGCTTTGTCTTCCTGGTGATGATACTGGTTTTGCATGGTCAACCAGGTAAGTTATAAAAGCCTACAGATTATCAAATAATGTGAGAGCATGGCGAGTAATTATTTCACAAGTAATGCACTTTACAAAACACAATTAGAGTTACAAGTGGATACGGATGAATATATTACTCTTTCAAAAAGCTTCGAACGCGTGGTAGATACAATAATGAATACTGTCCGTAAAATCCTATCATCCGTATTTTACACATGTATTACAAGATTGGCTGCATGAGATAACTCGTTTGAGATGTGAATGAAATTGCATTGTTTGGAAATCAAAGGTATTAGTGATATACTTCTAATGTAGTTTAAGAGATTAACGTAAAAATGGGACTGAGACGGAGTATAACGATATATATACGCTATAGGATTACGAAGGTTTTTCTGCTTCGCTAGAGGGCTATATATAGGTTTTCAGGCCCGCTGTCTTTATCAGAATCGTCGGCTTTCCTTCTCGTTTAATAGTTTGAAATCTATAGATATAGGCATAGTCATCCCTATATACGTTCTACGTATATGAACAAAAATGTCTGCACTTCTTTTTTAAATCAATACAAATTTGAAATTAAGAGATTTACAATAGGCTACTAGTATAAATACGTATAAGATTATTATTAAGTTATCAAAATTAAGGATAGATTTATTCTATGTTGTGCTCTGTGGAAAGTATATTGTAATACCTTGCAGTTTTGAAACTATTGAAACAATGGGAAGTAATTAGGGGCGAAGAAAACGTTCCATACCTAACAGTATAGTTAAGAATTTCAAACAAAAGATTGCTTTTTAACTTGAATCTGTGGAATATCATTATCATCAATACAAGAAGCGGGTGAACCAAACCGTTTTCTCTACCGTGGCAAACTTTTTTACAAAGCTAACTAGCATTTCGTACAAAAATAAGGTAGCTGGAGTTGCAATCCGTTTAGTGACAACTGTATCTAATGTTGCTTTCAGAAAGTATTAAGGACATTGCTAAGCTCGATAACTAATAAGTAATGTCGCAGGAGCTAAAAATCATGAGATTGACAGTAAACGTAATGTAAAACAAGAATGGCAAAGCTTCCGAGAAATACACCATACGTGATATTAATTGCCTTTTCAATGAACTTTTGAAATTATTGCGAATAACGGATAAGCAACGCAGTCAGCAGTCAGGGAATAGAAACTAGCTTCAGTAACTCTTTAGAACATCTTGTTGATCATTTACAAGGGATTCTTATAGCAGAGTGAACTACTATATCAATATAGACTGATAAATTATTTTGGATATAATTCGGTTCAATAAACAGGAAATGGAAAAATACTTCCAGTTGCCATCCATTAAACAAATTAATATAACCCTCCTAATAGCAATCGCCGGATAGTCACTCCTTATTTTTATAGTGAAGCAAGACTGTCTCTTTTTTTGTTCAATCCATGCTCCAAATTCGATCGCATTTATTCATTATTATCTTAAAACCAACACATAAACACTTTGATAAATTTATTTCAGTATATTTTGGGATTTTGTAATTGATGATAGCCCTTATCTTAACATTAATCTGTTCTACATGAATCCATCTCATTACCAACGTTTTAGACTGATACTGAAACATGCATACTTGTATTTCTAAGATGAATAATTGATAAATATAAATGTAAAATATCTCGGAAGCATATTAACCATGATAAATAATAAAAACACCATATCCCAGTAACAATGTCAAATTCAGTAGATTATTGCACAAATCCCTGGCAGCGATGCTCTCGAAGTCAAAATGAATGGCAATATTCACATATCCTAGTTATATCGCTTTAACAAGAAGGTGGATTATTACCTATCTTGATCATGATGGGTTGGACAGTGACTATGAGATTGTTCTGTATGATGCTATTATGATGGATGCACTTTCTTCTCTTTCTACAAGGTCACTTCTATGTCATCATGGCCAGTATAATGTGTGTAAATAAAGGCTGTGCATTTTGGTGGCCTAAGTTATTGTCAAGAATGTGACATATACGCTTGCATTGTAACATTTTGTTTTCATTTTCAATTTCTAGCATTGAATCATTATATTCGCAGCCCTGGTAACCTTACTTGTAGTATTCATTGTAAGCTTTGGAGGGGAGGATAGCGACATTTCCACTGTCTGGAAAGTCACCATCGTTCTCGACTCCTGTGATATTTAAACAAAGAATATTATAATTAACTAAAATACTGTCGGGATTGGGTACACTGTAAACAAAATATTGGTAAAATTTTACCCAGCACTGGGGTAATTATGTGTCCAACCAATTGGAGGCAGTATTTTACCCAATGAGGGAAGTATATTGTCCAGGAAGGTTAAAAAATAAGCAGCAATTACTTTAGAATGGGCAAAATTTTCATCACACTGGATAAATTAGAATGCCCAGAAGAAATGATGAATGTTGGTTGGACACATAATTACCCTCATGGAGAATTTTTACCCAATATTTTTAGAGTGTACTGCATAACATTTACAGTATATTCGGACCCACCAAATCTAATACGTCACTTTCACTGACATCAGTCATTTTGATCATTTTGACCTTCATAAATAAGAGTAGCGTTAGAATATGAAAATTAAAAGAACCAATGAATTGAACCCCATTTTCTCGAAGCGTCACTGATTTGATTTATAAACTTGACATTAAACCCATTCTCGTATTCATTTTTATTTGTCCTTTATTAAATCTGCTTGGGAATAATGATGTAAACGGATACACATTAATGTCAATCACACTAGCATATCCACTGTCGAATCAAAGGCATATAAGAATAAGATTTTATCTGACGCCAGCTATATATCATGTTTTATTTTAACCAGCCGTGCCTCATTCTCGAAGAAATATTTCTTGATTATCAGTATCCATGGTCGCAATGACATGTAAAACCATTTCTATCTCCCAATTATGACTCATAAATAAATTACCCTCGATTTTTTTATTGAATACTTAATCAATATGTATTCCTCTTATATTAGGGCAGTCGTCTGGCGATTAAGTGCATTGGCTGTCTGTATCATTTTTGGAGACTCCTTATCATATCGATTGATTCGACTTTTAGTGCTTAACCTAGGGGCTACCGGATTTTAGAGGGTGATGTCCACGGTCTTTATTCATGTTCTACTTCTCATTACTATCCATATATATTTGATAAAAGAAAACTTACTATAATATATACTTACAAGGATTTACTTACAAAACATTATCGATTCATAGAACATTGAAGGTTAATCATTGACCTATAATTCTTTATCCATTTTATTGTAGAATCTCAAAACTTAATTTTATATATTTTTTTCTAATCAAGCTCCTTCTCTTCTTACGATGGCAAAAGCAAACCAAAGTCAATTAGATCGACGTACTGTCTGTCAAGCTCGATGCTCGAGTGTTGCAATGAATTATACAGCTGTTACTCAGACTAGAGTCATTTGGAAAAACATTAATAATTATGAACAGAGGATAGCGTCACATTAACAGACGTATATCTATGCACAATGTCTTATATTAAAATATATATATCAAAATTTACGATGCAAGCTTTCCTCCAAAACAATGACGGTCAACTATTGTGAATAGTTGTATGTGTTTTATTCACGTTAGACAGTTTCCGTAGTTTCTGTAAAAATACAGGGTGATTGTTTGCAATACATTTTATTAAAAAATGTGACTTTAACTTTCGTCAATATCAGCACATCATATCATGCCTATCTTATTCATGATTGAAAAAAGGGCGATGATATTTAAGATTATTATCAAAATGTGAAGATGGGAGCCCATAACTGACTTTTTAGCAAATGATATAGAATTACGGTCATCACCCGTCATACTGTTCAGAACTACATTCCGTTCGCTTTGTTTTACTCATTTTATATTGTATTGTATTGTATTGTATTTATGTTCCGTCAATTAAAAACAATAACAGTGATATTTATTCACAAAAGTGACAAGGCCCGGTCCCACTGCACTTACGGATGCAAAGCGGATGTAAAACGTAAAAAAAATATTGCCATCCGTTGGAAAACGCTATGTATCCGTTGTGTACACATTTCATACGTGTTACATACGCTCTATACGCTCCATCGAGCACCTGTCCACTGTGATTTCATCCGCTGGTACGATGTAAATCCGACGTATACGAGCAACAAACGTTCCATGTACGTCCGCTGTATCCTCGATGCATCGTCTGGGCATCCTCTCAACTCAAAATCCACTGAAGCTGAAAACTGAAAGAAGGAGGAAAGGTAATGTACATGAAACGTATATACATCGTCAGTAGCACGGAAATAGAAAGGATGTAAGCGTATATGCAACTCGTAAATAAAATATTCGAAACCCCCGGTAACCCCTTCGGAGCTGTCATCCACTTCCATCCGTTTTCATCCGCAAGGTTTCCGAAGAACAACCGTTTAACATCCGCGCTACAAACTACCCACGTCCGTTTTTTCCGTTATGTTTTCGCAAATTTTTCGCCAATTTTGTCCATTTCTGGAGCGGATGAAAACGATGGAGCCACCCGCGAAATTTTGCTCGTCCGCTCTGTCCTTTGTGAATACCTTTTGTATCCGTTGGCCAGAGGGACCAGGCCTAAAGTGCAATGGGACCGAGCCTTTACATTAAATTTTAATGATATTCTAGTATCACCTCTCTGTGATGTTTTGTTTGAATGATCTAAAAAGACCCTATATAGAAATCTACCGTACGATGTAAAAGTTACATCCTGGATTGTTCATACAATTCCATTAAAATTTTCTAACACAGATATTGATTTGGTCAGAAACATGTAAAGTCACAAAATAAATTCACTGGAATACGTTATTATGTCATATCAAAGCATATCAATCTAGGATATTAACTGTAGTGACAATTATGGTCAGCTATGTCTTCTTTTTTTTTGGGGGGGGGGTGAAGTTGCGGACGTTTTAAAGTAAACTTAACTATTAAAGTTGTCATACATAAATAACTTTACATAGATATGAAGCTTTCGTCAGGCTGCTGTTAAGAATATTTTTTATTGGCTTCATCTTTTCCTTTGGTGTCCACTCACTGGTTATCATGTTGCTTCAAAACATCATTTTTTTTCTTTTCTTGTGTTGTCCACAATCATGTTAGCCATCTTTAATGCTGCATTTGCTGAAAACTGCATTTTGATGTTCTTCGGTGCTTATTACAGAGTATCTTTTGTATGTCTAGCTTATTTTCTTCCTCTCATCATTTGATTTATTAACGGGTGTTTTGTTTGTTTGATAAGTATGACGTAATCATCTTGACCTAACAACAGCATCCATCACCCCCTTCCTCTCTTATTTCATCCCACCTGCCCTCTTTGTAGCATCCGACTTCTTGCACTACACCGCGTATTGTCCCCTCATCCTCCGAACCCGTATGAAGATACCGACATCTTCATCTCTATTTCCACATGATAGCGATAAGACGGTGAGAAGATGGAGAATATGAAAGGAAAATGGGCAAGGGATTGAAGAGGGAAAGGAATGACGGAGGTAGGAAGGGAAGAGACAAAGGGGGTCTATACACAGATACAGAGAAACATGAAGAAAGAGATGGAGGGGAGAGAAACTGAGGGAGAGAGAGATAGAAAGAGGAAAGGAATGACAGAAACAACAGAAAGCGATGAAGATATATACAGAGACAGAATGAGAAGGGGCTAAAGTGCTAAATATGCAATGGAGGTCCTTTAATTCCCCGTCTCTTTACCTTTCTCACGCATCGAGGGTACATGTATAGCTGTTCCGTTGTTTGAAAGCTGTAGATTATTCTTTTGGTGAAGCAGACATCATTGTGCTTCACTTGACTTGGGTCAACACAGGAGAAGTCGATCGCATGTTCATACCTCTTTGTTTCTTTATCTTCCAACTAGAATTTCTTGTCAATAAAACATTATTATTTTACATAATCAAAACAATAAGGGAAAAAGTGAATAAAATGAATACATAGATTTTTTCGATTTTCTTTGAAGGAAGTATTGATCAATGTTTGAAATAATTTATTCACCCCAAAGTTGAATATTAACTTCTGCATTTAGTATACATTATTACACTTCTTAGGCACCCGTTAAATATTTTGAGTAGAATGTATAAACCTTAAGCAATATTTGATATGTTTTGATAATCACATTCGGCTCGATGGAAAAAAGTTGTTTCATATCTACTAAAGATCCAATTTATTTTTTATTTTTATTTAAAAAAACTAAAACCCTCTGTCTTTTAAAAACGAATCGAAAGGGAGGAGTTCAATTCCGTAGTTTGAAATTATTTTAAAGTTTTCGAATCGACTTAAATTCACGCTTCTACGTGTTTCATCCAAGTTTAAAGGTATCATAGAAGAGAGGGTTTTGGATTTGTTAGTACTGCTACAAGACAAAATCTTGCAGCAATTTTTGCTATCTTAGATTGCAAAAAAAACGGTTTGTTCTGCGGCTCATATTTATCATTAATTTTGAAAATAAGAAAAATAGTTTGTTCTACGTTTAGCTTGAATCGATTGAAGAAAAGGAAGAGAAGGAATACAAATGGTTTGGAAAGGGCAATTCTTGACTGCGCTGATTTAAACCAAGGTTCAATTTCGTCGATTGCACTTCGCAGGGACAGTGCACTGATTGGGCAAAATTAATGGAAATCTCCGGCGCAAATGTCTATGTGACTGATGAGTGCGTAGTTCTAAATCGGTCAAAATAGGCGCGCTTCTTTTTGTAGCCCAGAATGCTCATAATTTATCATGGGTTCTCGTCTGTAAAACAGCCCTAGATTGATAATCAAGCAATTGTACTGGTGTATAGATTGCTTGGCCTTGTTGAAGGTCCCAATAATAGGCACAATTCAACAATGGTTACACTCCTTGACGCCAGTCATATGAACTCTGATTTTTCGAACCTCTTTCACTGAGGTTTTCAATATAAATGCCAAATTCCATAAATCCTTTCTCAAAGAAAGGTCAAAACTACAACGTTTTTAGGAGAAATACTTCCAATAATTCATATCTGTTTTGACAATTTCATTACTTTGGTTATAAACAAATCATGTGGAACTTTCGCTTGAATACTAATATGACGTAATTAACCATAATGTAAATGTATGAGAGGTATAACTAGATAACATTAATAACAATAACGAAAACGACAATATCTCCAACAACATTTGTACAAATATGCTTCTTATTAAAGAGAAAATTAGTGCAATTGATATTTTTTTTTACTTTACTGTGGTTTGATTGGGGTATTTTGAACATTTCAGTGTATAACAGCCAACAATTCTAATCACAAAAATTAAAGTAACGGAGTAAATTTTATTGAAGGAAATTATTTGTATGACCAATAGGGAATGGATTCTGGAATATAACTAATGCTATATGCGAAATAAATAGGAGACAGAAAACTTTGATCTCTCTTGGAGTTTCTTTGATATCTTCTGCCTGCAATCTTGAACCCCATCTGGAAGCAGATACAGTACTTAGGACGGACCAAAGATATATTCACTGATAAACTCAATCTGACATGAACGGTCGCTTCATGCAACCATTAAGCTACATTTCCGATAGATATGCCATCGCTCAACATCGTAGAAATCTGTCTCAAGTTATATTTCAATGTGTTTGTCCGTCCAAAATGTTAAAAGAATAGAACACCTAATGGCCAAATATCCATAAAAGATATACAAAGATATTTATCAGATAAAATTCAAGGGATTTCAACCACACTGCAGTATTTGAAATTTAACAGAGATGAAAATACACACGATACACTGATATACACTGACTATCAGTCGAGAGTATATCTCAAATGCATGGTTGTATACCCTCTTATCATTTTGATTTTTTGTGTTAGTGACATGTTGAGATAAATATACTCCCCCCCAGTTCCATCCACAAATGTGATTATTTTTTAAGTGAATTATTAAGACAAACTTTCATTACGACAGCGAGTATTCCAATGGAAAGTATGAATACGACACATATTTCCATATCTAGTATATAGTTGTTATTCATGTATTGAATTTATTGTTTTGAAATATTACGAGCTGTTTTTCCTTTGTCTTTCAGTGTACAGTCAGTATAATGGAAGAGGTGAGAAGGATTTGGTGAATAAACTAATGAATGAATACGGGCACAAGGCTGCCAGACCTGTGCTTGATGCTTCCAGACCTGTCTGGGTTTCCTTTAGATTTCTACCATCACAGATCATCAAATTTGTAAGTACAGTAATAACCAACATACTGGAGCCAGTTGAAGGACTGGATATCCCCATAGATAATCTTTTGTTCAACTAGTCTATCATATTCTCAAAAAAATGAAATGAAATCTTATTACCTGCGAAAACTATATAGCAAATCAAGTACTCTTTTGATTATATAGATTTTTTTCTTTCAGTCGCAACATTCGCTCGCGAGTTTTGAAGTAATGTACACAGTATCTAACACGTTGGTTTGACAGGAGACAAATTGGAGACTGAATTCATATAGTAACCAAACCATTGACTGATCGATCGGTTTAGGGTTGATTTGGGTGCATTTATAGATATTTTGATATTCAAATTTGTAATCTGGCATTTCTTTTTTTTTCAGAACCTCAATGTCAAATATGATTTATGTTAAATCAGATACGATCATATTAATCATATGATTAAATTTTATATTCTGAATTTGTCATCAGCATGTATATTTTCATGATAAATGTATTATACTGTTATCATATTATACTTTTATACCATAAAAGAGCCGCTTTTAGATGACGTGAGTCTTTCTAGATGCTAAATTTGATCATATCACTGATCTCCATCTTAATTTATTAATGAATAGAGCGCTGAATTCTTTATAGGTCACGAAATATTAATAAGACAAATAATAGTTACACGTATTTGTCTGTTTATGAACCCTTGGCTTAGGAATACCAGCTCTTAGCCAATCATTTTGAAATCCGTCACACGAGGAATATACATTAACACAGTCCAAATGAAATTATGTCACACAAACTTCACGAAGAATAAACTATTAAGGTGTTTTCATGCTCGTTATTTGTTACCAAGGCGTTATTCCCTTCAGCAAAAATTCACGCCTTTGCCTGATTGTGTAGTAAATGGTATTCGCTGACAGGAATAATTCCTTGAAAGGCATGCTCGCTAGGACGGCGACTGGGCTATGCTGAGCTCATGATAGAGTGCCAAAAAGATGCAAGCGCTTTTATATTAAAATTGCATTATCGTTTTTCACCTTTCCCCCCAAAAAAATGAATAAATAGATAAATGAAATTGTGTATTTTTTCTCTTGCCAAAATATCCAGACTAAGTAAATCCTGACCGTGAAAAACATACCATTACATTTCACCTTTAAGGTTTCCTCTTAATCACGTTCATTATCCCAATATTTTAAATCTATAATGCCTCGAATATTACATGATCAAAATCAAATATCTCCCATGATTGTAATGCATGAAATTTGAAAAGTTATTTTGTTCTATTATGTGGGCTTCCATATCATTTCCATTTTGATTGGAAATGTCATATTCCTACCCATCAAAATATAATGGAAAAAAACTGAGTACTGTAACACAAAACTTACAATAAATTGATTGTATTGGTTGTTGGAATAATCTATCGTAGAATTCGGCCCAAGATCAATAGCTAGCTATATGGGATGGAACAATGACTCTTCTATATTTGACCGAAAATAATTTAATGAAGCAGTGGGCCTATTTTGGTCAATACTTGTTTCATGTTCGTCGTAATAAGAGAACCCCATTTCAAATCCTCTTACTTACAATCTGGAAAACCTACATGATTCTATGCACGTCTTCATGCTTAGACATTAGTAATAATACTTTCCTTGGTAATCGACATGGTAAATCGTCATTTAATCACATCAGACAAAAAAAAGCAAGAAGCAAAGTGAAAAAATAGAGGCACCTTTTCTCAAATCAACATTGTAAGGAAATTATAGTTTGGAGGATCATAGACCTATGGGAGGATAAATAAATGTAAACGCCCCCCTCCCTCTGTCCATGCCCGATTAAGAAGGGCCATATTTTGTAGACAAAGTTATAACATGAATAAGAGTGATCTCATCAGTAAAGAGTGAGGTGCAATGTTGTCTGGTAGAAGAAAACCTGTGAAGATATCTGTTCCCATTCAAGTCCACATGTTAGTCCTGCGTCATAGGAGGCAATTCAATCTAAATGACTGCCTCATTCTGGAGTCATAAACTCAGTCGTACATCATTACAATACCTTCTTCTTTTCTAATGACTTTTTGCCATTGGTAAAGTCAATCCTTGTTATCTATTTTTGTTATTCGCTTCCTATCTTTTTATCTGTCTGTTGAACCTTTATATCTCTCTATATTTTTACGATTATTACATCACTGTAATTGCTTGTAAGAAAATCATATAGCAATTTTCATCGATCAAGCTTAATAATTGAAACATGTGTTTACTTTCTTTAATTCATTTATTCCGGAACATTGGAATCAACGTCGGGTTAAAAATCAAACGTATTATAGAATTCAAAAAAAATGAGGAATGTTATTAAAATGATAATTAAAAATAATTGAACAACTTACGTTTATGGTTGTCCCTATCGGTTAATGCATTAAAACACATGAAATGTGCGTTTTTTACTGTTTGTCCGTATTCCTATTTGACATGATCGTAAACATTATAATTTCTAACATTGTGATGTATTGTGACCTCATAACAAGGAGTCTCTCCCACTTTCTCTATTGGGGGACTTCCTATTGAAGCGCAATGCCTGTTTTTAGCCGCGGCGCAGTTGTAACAACAAACTTGTGAATTGAGTACATATTTGGACTAGTAGTAGTAGTACAACAGTGAAGGATAACATAATCCAGAATCAATGTCGACCGCAAAAAGGAACTCATCATGCAGCATTATAATATTAACGGTCCAACGGCAGGGGTGTACATAGAAAATATGTATATTAATGTAGAGAATGACTTTATTTTAATATACATGTAATGTATAGGATTGCATTTCGATTTAATTATTTTCCCACTCCTATCTTAAACGAATCTTAAATGAAGGATGAATTTGTCAATTAATCTAAGATCTACTTGAAGCTTCCATTCGAGATACTCCACTTGAAACATTAACCAAGTTTAATATAGATAATTGCTAATTAGTTTTTAACAACTTATTCAAAACTGACAAAGATATTGAAAAACGCCTTTTATAAAAGTTAATTAGGTAGAGAGAACTTGAAATATTGTATTTCAAAAACAAAGTTAAGCGAATTGTTGAAAAGGAAGGCACGCATTCACACTACGTGTGGACAAACGTGACCTTTTGCACGGTATACGAGGAGGAAATTACATGCTAGAGGCGGCATATGTTCACCAAAAGATGGGAGGGAAGATTATGACGATGAAATTGAATCAGAAATAATCTAGAAAGATGGATAAAGCAAAGCTTATATTAAGAGAGAAAACATAATCAGGTTTGCCCTCGATGTGCCGCTTGAATCATATTTTAGCCTAGTTTGAGGGTGATATACTCTTCACCAGCTTGAAACCAATTGTGGAAATAAGACGTGATTAATTTGTAATCTAATATCTTGTTCCGCATCCTAATATGCCCTTCTCTGTATTTTTCCCCTCTTCTCCTTTACAGGATGAAACACAGCAGCAGTTGACCATCATGTCTTACATGAGGATGGTGAGTCTATCTTCAAAATGTCACTTTTGATATCTTTCAAATGTCAGTGGTATCTTAATTTCTAACTATTTTAAGCATTCAAACCTATTCGACAAAATGAGACTTGCCGTTATAGTGGAACTTTATCTAAATGCATTCCTATTTTATATTAACTAATGAAATGAGTATATGGATTTTGTTTAGGGTAATATTGACTGAAGGAATAAAGCAGACAGTTTTATTTAGTTGTATCTGTAATAGTCCTGGAGTACAGTTGGGAGGGGGGGGGGGGCTTTGCCGTCATACCCTCCACAAAAAATTATAATAATAATTGCAAACATGATTATCATAATATACGCCTATGTTTATAAACTTACTATTAACTTCGGATACAAAATATTCCATGTAACTGTTTAGCTTGCGCCTTCTGTGAAATTAGAGGGGGGATTTGCGGCGGGCTATGTCGTCTAGATGGTTATGAATAACAAAAACAGCAATCCTCTCGACTCATTTTATTAGGGTTTTTTCAGAATAGCATAATACGACCAAAGTAAACACACTGGGTAAGATGTATTTGTTTTTATCGTCGAATGATATGTCGTGAAGGGTATTTTGAAGATAAGTGAATCACTGATATGCCCCTGAGAAGATAGCGGTATAGGGGAAAAGAGAGGGGGATATTATACGCCAGCATTACCTAGGATGAATCCACCTCTCTTACATCATAATGCACTTTTGTAGATGGGTCCGAGGCAAAAAGGAGCCACGATAAACCTGATTAATGAAGCTTTCACTGTCCTGTCTGTTTTGTGACGAGGGACATATATTGGAATTCGTTTTCTCGCAAGAACGGCATGGGAAAATAAAAAGACGATATCAATAAGCCAGTAAAGTGCATGAGGGTGAGGATATTTAATCAAATAAAAGCGACATTCACAAAATCTTCCTTTGTCAGTTGTAAAAACGTCCCTTAAAAAAAGACTTTCACGCCCCCTTTACAGCATTTCATTTCATCTTGTTTTCGTCTTTGTAACCCATTTGTTATTATCTCTATACCCATCCCCTTCATCTTTTCTCGATCTCTTTTTCTCCTAGCTACGTATTTCAGTCTGTATGATGGTGTGTGGGTGTGAGGGTGTGTGGATATGTGTGGGGGTGTGTGGGTGTGGGTGTGAGGGTGTGTGTGTGTGGGGGTGTGTGGATATATGTGTGTTTGTTTTTTCTGTCTCTGTCTATCTTTTACTCTATATCTCTTTCTCTCTCATCATCAATCATTTCTAAGCATTTGTCATCAGTATACCTGCTTTGTAATTCAAGAGCATGCTGACCATCTGTAAATCTCTATCTACCTAGCTTTCACCCTCCCCCCCCCCTTTAAGTCATTGCATTATCAGATTATTTTTAGATGATATATTGTTGTGTGGCGGTAAATTTGTGGATAATGGAAAACCTTAAATATAAAGACAGAAATACACGTCTTGGGGTATCATCCAGCAATAGGCAATATGGAGAATGACGTCATCATTGTTTCTTGTGCTGCCTATTACGGGAGAATGTCCGGGGAATATAGCAGATAATGGTCTGGAGGGCATCATCGTGGCGCGTAATTTGTTCTATATTTTACGTTCACCTTTCCCTCTTTATATATCTGTTTGTTTTTGCTTCGGGGAGGGAGAATGTTTCAAATGGCAAAGAAGCTGGAGTCTTCTCCAGAGTTATTTTCTGATAATTTCAAAGGTTTAAAGCAAAAACTAATTTTGCAGGATTCTATTTCTATAACAGTGATATAAAAAAAAAAAACATTATCTCTGTTTATTAAAAAAACATATCCAATGGGAAACTTTGTGGTTTTATGTAAAAAGTGGAGTTGCATGGACTTATTTGCATTTATTGATTATAACGATGATAAATCATTGATTTTTTAAGACGAATTGAACGGACAACAATTGAAGGGAAATAAAATTTTGCACAAAATTTATGTGGTTCAAATGGCCCCCTATTAACTGGTCCTAGAGACGAACCCCTGTAAAAATTCATGAATATCGACTGCTACACTATTGGGTCAGATAGCACACATGACGAGACAAAATTCTTATGTCAGTCATATATTACGTAGGCCAGTCACATACTAGGGTGTTATGTGACACAACAAGATAAATTAAACATATTATGTGATTTACCTATGCTTATATCATTTGGCTCTCATCCATCATAGGAGTAATATCTAAATTCTCTTTCCAGTGAGTATCTTGATCTTCACGTGTATGGTCTACGATATTCAAGAATGAGAAGCAACTCCCGTGAACGACTTGCAAAGCTTCCGAATAAAAAAATGCGTTCCTCAGTTTGTTTGTTAAATTTTACTTTTAGTACGTAATCTTCAATCTGTTAGATTATTAGATGCGTCATAAAAATTACTTATATATAAAGCAGCTAGCTAATGAAAACGATATGTTCATAATTGTCCCAATTTTGTTTTTACTGTTAAATTATTGCATAAATGTGTGTTGAATTACAAATTAACGTAAAATGCATTAAACGTATATATATTAAATTGAAATGACCGTAGACCATGCCAATCATTGACAACCACCGACCCTTGACAATCAAACCTTGTTATCTTGTACATTCAATGTAAATCACGTGATCAAGCATTCGATTTAATCCCAAAAAGGATTTGAGTCGTTCGCCTGTTGCTTGATGAATATTCAGAGACAGAAGTGGAGCGACACCTCGACTCCTTAAAAAAGTCCCATCGCGCCGGTTTTTAGCCAAATTTTCAAATGGGCCTATCGAGCAGGCAAAACTATTTTATTGGCTCTCACACAGCAATCTAAACTTTAATATCTTAAAAGTATTTTCCGGCTAATATTTCATTTTGTTTCTATACCATGCGAAATGTACTTTTACAGTTTACAAATATACAACTTACAGTTACAAAATAGTAACTAAGATCATTTTGTATTGTACAATACAATTCATAACTTCTTTACGAAATTGTTACATATATCATTAGTATATTTGTGCAATGCATTTGTAATCATACGTGAGAAGAAATCACACACATAGGCTTAAATTGGAATTAACACATCCCTATTCCATTTATAACATACAAGTACTACAGCAATTTACATACACAGTAATCACCAGATATAAATTCCACGGCAACAAGATATCATGTTAATTCGATATTGACATTAATTATTTACTCTTAAGTGTATGTCTTTACATAGTGCATCTATACAATCCTGACTATTCTGTGACATTTGAGATTGTTTGATGAGGAGGTGAGAATAAAACCTTGACATTTACATACATATTCTTGACATTAGAAATGTAAGACACCATGATAGGACGTCTTTCTCTGATTGCATTCGATTTATTGGTTTTTGTAATTAAGTTGGACTCTTCATGTCTACAATATTTGCTTATAACACCTGATTTGCATTGACGCGGTGCATGGTAAGGTTTTGTTGGAGATAATAATGTAATTTTCATTTGAAATCATAATAGTATTTTCTTATTTTCTCTCCCTTTCCCTAGTATCATCATCATATGCCATTCTTTATCACTCATCAAATTTGTTCTATTATCTATTTAGATGAAGAGGAGCCTGCTGAGTACCCAATTTATACATTTGACTTTGTGTAATACAATGTTCAGTTGTCAAACAGAGCATAGATGTTAAGGACATTTTACTGTTTTTCTTGTCATGTTCGTGATCATTCAAGATTTCCTGCGATTTGCAATAAAATGAAACAACATGGAAGATGACGTGAGGAGATTGACGATTCAACCTTCTGAAAAGTTGAGTTTGTCAAATTGTAAATTCACTCAGAACATGGAAACATTGTCTCATCTTTGCTTCTTTACATCCACTGCATCCAGTTACATTACTAAGCCGATACAAGACCGATAGCAGACCAAAGCAACAGCTCAGTAATATTCCCAAAGGCCAAATATCGATCGGTTTCGGAGTTAATGGATTGCGATGTGACTGGGCTTTTAATACGAAGAGTGATTTTGACCATGATCAACCCCGATTGCTGTACTGGAAAAAAGATCAAACAGATTTCCTCTAAAAAAAGAAATAAAGAAAGAAAGAAGCTGTCTTCCGCAAAATTTAGACTTCCATTCTTTTTTTTCTTTCTTTTTTTTTGGGGGGGTTGCTTTGTATAGTTTGGAATAACATACACAATTTTCAAACAAATGGATGAATACATTATTTTACGTCGTAAATCAATCTTATTTGATCGCATTGCTTTCCCTTTCACTTCCAATGCAAGGGCGGATCTCAGCCCTCGAAAAAAATATGGGGAGATATATTTCGAAAGGCGTCCCTTACAGGATAAAGCCTTCCCTATTTTGTATACACGTGGGAAGTGAGAAAATATAATGTCCAAATCGACGAGTCCTGTGGCAACTAACACATCACGCCGCTTAATTTCCTTTCTACACTTCGTTTCTCAAGAAATTTGGTGGTTGACCGGAACTCCGTCCTTACCAATCTGTATCAGGTTTGTCTTTAAAATATGCAAAATGATTCACCGTTCCTCGGATCAATACTTTTAAGACCACTTAGATTTTACTACCAGAGTGCCCAATGTCGGCCATTCGATTGAATTACACACATTGTTTTATGCGTTACAATGTGATAACTCTGTGAACTTGCTTATACAGTACACTATTTAATCAAAAACCTGTATATGTGTTTTTAAGATTTGTAATAATTCGAATAATAAAAGAATACATTTCTTGCATCATATGCTATTGATCATCATATATTGAGTAGAACCCATAACCGTCCGAACTAAAACCACACCAGTTTATTTTGAGCGAATGCACCCGTTAGTGAAAGTTTCATCTATCGATGAGTTAAGTAAATTTGCATTAATAACCTCCGCTTTAAGGATTATATTGAAGAAAAAAAGACAAAAGAAAATGAATAAGGAAAGAAATGTAACGCAAAAGAAGGACAAGAAGAAAGAATTGGATACAGAAGAGTAGGAGAAAAACAAAAGCAGTAGAAGAAGGAGGAAATGAAAGCCAACTCAGTGGAACTTGAATTCCTCAAATTTCCTTTTGGGAGCTTCAAAACTAAACCGGGGAAACATTGTCAACCTTAAATGTTCAGCTCTCTTCAGAATATTTATCGTGTTGTGTTTTTAAGTACCATTACCAGGGCCCTGGGAGCGATTTTTTGGCTGGGGTGCTGAAGTAGGCCTAAATTCAGGGGCGGATCCAGCTTTCGCCAATAAGGGGGGGGGGCGAAAAAATCACCCATATTTTCCACGATTGGCAATTCAAAGATGATTTTTGTTTGTTTCTTCGTAACAGTCACTTCTTTGCTTAATTCTTTTTAAAATAGTAATCTCATAAGGCATATCTAAATATTGCGAGCGTGAAGCGCGAGCTATTTTTTTTGGTGGAAATTTTATGTAACTTGTCCTGAAAATCGAACATTCTGAGCAATGTTTGTGATCCTGAACAAAATTCGTATATAACTGATCGAAAAGGGACCTGTTGAGGACTGTTTGTAGTTAGCCATAAAACGATACATATTCAATGATAATCAAATAAAGCGAGCGCGAAGCGCAAGCTGAAATTTTTGACATTCCAACCTAAAAAAAAAGAAAAAAAAAGCATATTTTGTAATCATGGGCAGGACATAGGGATATGACTAAACAATGCGAGCGCGAAACGTGAGCGGAAAAAAGAGATTTAGACATAAAAACGGGTCACTCTATTCATGTAAATTTTAGTCTGAAACTGGATGTATCTCAATAAACATGCGTGCGTGTATTTAAGATTTATACTTAGTATCTTGGCATTCTTAATATATCTTTTATCATGAAAATCAATAATGTTAGCGCAAAGCGCAAGCTGATATTTTTATTATTTTTATTTTGACCTAGGGCCTGGACATTCTAAGGACATTTTGTCATCATATGAAAATGATGGCTTTCTTCTATTCCTATTCCTAAGCGCGGGATATTCCATTCTGATAAAAAGGACAATTTAATTATTATGAATTCATGAAAATGTTATTTTTGTATTCATTAATCTAATAAGCCTACTGACAGTTCGAAATTTGTTGATATTAATTCCTGAAAACTGGATATTTTAAGCACTTTTGTAATTATGAATAGGATGCATGGGTTAATACATTTTTAACAAATTAATGAAAGCGCACATCGCGATGTTATGAAAAGGGGATTTTAAGTAGTTTGTTTTAGAATTGCTTATTATTATTGAGGAAATTATTGAGGTTTACATTACTCACCAATCAAAATTAGAGCGCTCAGCGCTGGCTGGAAAATTAAGGGATATTTTGAGAATTTTATGGAATACACGAAGAAAATAGGTACCTGACAAATCAAATAACGCGAGCGCGCAGCGCGAGCTGAAAATGTTGATACTGAGACAATAAAACGGACATTTTACAGAGCACTTTTTAAAAAAATCAATTGATAAATCACACAAAATAATTAAAACTCGATGTCGGAGCTGAAATATCTTTTGGGTTTATATATTGACTTCAAAACTTGATATTTTAAGCTCCATATCAGTCTATTGAGGAAGAATCTCATGTAGGCCTATATCATCAAACATGCAATGCAAACGCGAAGCGCGAGCGAAAACTTATTATAGTGACATGAAAGGTTTTTTATTTTATTTTCCAAGTCGTCCCCTCACCTCATTTTATTCACTCTTCTTCATCCTCTTATTTTCTTCTCTCTTTTCCCTTCTTTTTTTTTTTTAATGCCTCCCCCCCCCTTTTTTTTTTTTGCTTCGCCAATAGGGAGTCCCGGACCCCTTGGACCCCCTGGATCCGCCTATGTAAATTTTGACAAGCAAAACAAGGTTTCACTATAAAATGAAGGTCGTTTTGGTGCCAAGAAATTTGATAAGCCAAAAAAAGGGGTTTCAACACAAGATGTTGGTAATTTTCCATATATTTCTCTTTTATGACACACTAACCAGAATTCCAGGGGGTGCTGCCTATGGAAAATAATACACGCAGTGCCCCCTGGGAAAATATTGGGGGTGCTTCAGCACCCCCTGCACCCCCGCTTCCCAGGTCCATGACCATTAAATTACTCTGCCGTATATCAGAAGATAATTATCATTCTATTGGACAACTGACATGAAAAGGAAAAGTCTGAAAGTTTCTGCATCCATCTACTTGGTCTAGTTATATAGCATACAAACACTGCAATATATGACATCCAATACCCTAGTAAAAGACAGGAAGTGTATAACATTGTACGCGACACGAATACATAATGCGAGGTGTGTTAGTATAATAGATGACATCGGTGATGTTAAAAAGTTAAAGGTGGTGATTAAAGGTAGGGTCAATTCTTTAACTTGTTGCATGCTGAATACATTTTTTTGGCGGGATAATAATGAAAATTGTTTCCATGTAATCTTCTTCATTTCAAGTTTTCAATATTGCACCATTGATACTTATTATTAAATAGATGTTATCCAAGAACTATTGCCTTTTATTAGCTTATCTAATTTAAAGCTAGGAGAAAAAACTAATTACTGCGATTGTTGAAGTTAATTGTACGACAAATGTGCAAGATTGCAACATCAGCGCACAAAGGGTTAACTAATTATTAGTTTTATATTAAAATACAAAAATGTGCGTTGATATTTCAATTTGGAGTGAAAATACATCATATTAAAAGGTAATTAATCTGATGATCTCCATAAATACCACCTATGTGCATGGGTCGAATAAATAGTATGCTCTTACGTTGAGAGCTCTGTTTCCTTGTTCCAGGTTTTAATTTATTTATCTAGGTATCTATTTTTTAGGGGGGGGCTTTGAAATTGAATGATATATCTTAACAGTCAAAGTATTTCCTCTTACTTTCATCTTGACCATCAATCGATCTCAATCTAATCTGCAAGCACTCATATTTGACACTTTAACCAATTATCATACCGTGTCTAGAGACTAGACACCAAAGGCTCTGTCTGTGTCAGTAGAGTTAGCCACAGAACATAGTGAATAAAGTCTCACTTCTTCAGACTCTATACCATGCACTTTGCGAATTGCGAAAACAAAGGGTCTGTTTCTACAGACTAATGTCAGTATTGCAAAATCCTTTGCGAATTCTAATTGAATGAGTTCTCACAAAATGTTTCAAAATATTACAACCAAATCACCTTTTCCTAAAATACATTCTTTTATAAAATGCATATAAAATATTTATATTACAAGCCAATGAAGGCATCCACTACTCTATTATTATCCAAGTCTATTTCCCTTTAAGATTTTCTCCTCCAAACAGATCAATTCGTCAACCGCATTCACCATGGCATTGTTTTAGGTGACGGTATAAAATCCACGCCCCTTATACTCTTATACCATGGAGCTATCCATGCTTATACTAATGTTTGATCGCACTGTATATAAACACATTACTCTTGTTGACAATCGTCAGGTCATCTTCTGTTTATGTCCTTATATTTAGCAAAGGTCAAGAAATTACGTAATAAATACAGGCATTTCCGATGAGAATTTTAGTAAACGTAAATTCTAAATTGTAAGCTAATATTGTTACACACTGATATCAGGTTTTGTGTTGAACAATAGTGTTGATGGATGTAAAAAACACAATTTTCTGTGGCAATAAAAAAAAAATTATCAAATCAAACTTAAAAGAAACGCATCACATTTATAAGGAAATTAACAAATTAATTAATAAACCAACTATGATTTTACTATAAATGGTATTTTCTTTATTTCGCATTATGCTTTTATTAGTTTGATTCTGATTACACGTTACTGATAACCAGGCATGCAAGAGGTGTTGCGACAAATATTAAGTCGATTTATTTCCATATGCAATTCCAAATCAATCTTGACTCTGGATATAGATTGCATAATGGCATTAGCCTCAGAAAATAATGAATTGTTTTGAAAATGATTATTCGATTACAAATTTTGTGAATGAGAATTGCAAAACTATTATAACTTAGTTTCGTAAAGCACTTCCTTGTGTGTAATTCAAGTCAAACAGATCTTTTCATACATATTTGTATTTTGGATTTCAGTCGAATTCACTGCAAGTGTTCCGCTGGAAATGAAATCAAACTTATCATGAACTCATTCATTGGAGACACACAGTTCTTTCTTCTGGATGATCCTAAAGGTTCTTATTCTAGCAGCTGCTGTTGATTCCTGAAAAGCGCTTGACATGTTTCCAATACGCAGCTCAACATGTCTTTCAGTCAGAAATTCTGTTCATTCGGTCGACACGACGCATCTTTCGTTCGTCGGCCAATTCCATCCGCCTCTTCCATCCCACCTCCACTTTATCGGAATCATTTTAGCCTAAACGGTATTTTCGTTAAGTCACGTCATGGGAGAATCCTTGGTCATGCATAAATAGGGGTTTTTACGAATCATCCTAGCTATATAAACTGTTATTTCCGAGAATTTCCCATTCCCATGTTAACTTACTTTTCTTTTTTGTTCTGTATAATATTAACATGCTGCACTTTATAGTGTTCCCGATAGGTTTCTGATTTCAATATTCCAACATCAGTTGTTCTTCTTTATCTTCTTAGGGTAACAGTACAGGACATCGTTTTGTGCCGTTACTGGTTATTAGTATAAAACATGTTCAGAATGAATATATCGATAGCGTATTTGTGTGTGAGTGTGCGTCATGTGTTTCTTTCTTCAGACGCCTATGATGCCGTCTTGAACCTTACACCACCCTCCAAACGACGATGATCCAGGGCCTCCACAGATCTTTCATTTAGTTTGTCACTTTCACACGCAGAAGGATTTCAGATGCACACCACAAGTCCATGAAAATATTCATGCTATTCCTTTATAGATTTACCAATATTTAGTCCAGTAGAACGTTACTGCAAATGTACGTTTCTCCATGTAATAATTAGCTTCAAAAGTGGGCGTGGCTTAAAAGTGATATTTTTTAAACTCAAGGTACCAAAGTGGCATCAACCTGATTTCGAATCAGCTTCTCCCAACTATCATTTCCAACAATAAAAAATGGCATGTGTACCTGACTTTACGCTAATGCTAAAACGTCAGACCAAAAGACGTTAAGAGAATGGGAGTTGCTGTTACCCAGTTCGATCTAGGTCCTGTCTTACAACGAGTTGCGATTGATCTGCTGGGGCCCGTTGCAGAAAGAGTTGCGATCAAACGCAACTAAAAAAATCTTGCGCAACTTGATTTTCAGCCAATGAAGCACCCGTATTCGGGACTTGCGCTTGATATTTTGACTTGCTTTTAAATACAACTCTTTCTGCAACAGGAACTATGGACGGCCAGCAACGTCAACATCCACTATGCATGTTTGTTCAAAATATTTTCTAACTATGATGTATATTCATGCCTTCATTGTTTTCTTGAAAATTCATTTTGCTTCTCTTTGTTTACAAAGGACACTTTGCAAATTTGCTGTAGAAAAAAATATTACACTAGTGGATAGCGCAGCACAGTAGCTGCCGGGCCCATGGTTATTTTGGCAAAACAAATTTTCGGAGGATTTCTGTTTCTGATCTCTGTTTCGAACAATGAAATTATTTCGATTTTTTTTCCATAGATGAGTTTTACTGAACTCATTACTATGGCTACTGAAATGTCAATGTGATACTTGCTAATGCTGAATAGAAGCTTCACATGTATATTGATGCTTTATATAAACCACCATGTCACTTGCTTGAACCACAACTCCCCATACATGGTCTAGACTCTAGACCTATATTCTCATCTCGATCAAACGAAAATGAAAGTTCTAGCTGACAAATCAGATTAGAAGCCGTGATAAGATGGAAATCTTTTAATATCAAGCATATTTTGTTACGTGTATAACGATTACCCGCCATCCATCATGTAGAAATCTCATTGTGTCCTGGAAAATGTGATCTTGTCTAATCTAGATCAGAATGACACATTCTGTCTTATACATGATGGTGTGGTTTTTTTAATTAAACACTGATGAATAATCCTTGAACATTTTTCCTGTCGGTTCGTTGTATTCCCCTACGAATTGAGTTCCGTGTCTTTGAATTCGATGGCTCACTTGGTCAGCATCTGCTCCATCAGAGACACACTAAGGATGACTTATTCTTCCAAAGTATTTACAGTTCGTTTAATATGACAAGGTTTTTTCATATATGAGTTTATCGTCACTTATTGTCCCCAGTTTCTTCGTACTTTGGGCATGAACTTGCCCTAGGTAACACATATTGGCATTTTGACATTTCACGTCTACCCTGTCAAAGAAACATCACAACACGAGCCTTGTATGCCTTGTCAACATGACTATGTCATTGTTGGTGTTCATGTCTTGGATATTAATGTTATTTTTGGTTCTCTTTAAAAAAAGACCTCCCAAGGATATCATCTCCGCCCTCAATATCCTCAGGCCATACCATGTATGATGATTGTAAAGATAGTGCATTCGATTGAGGATGAAATATGATTAACATGGTATGAAGGTTGGACGATGAAGACAGTATATTGATCTAGCATAATGATAATCAAAAGAAGATACACTGACGGTAATGCCAAAGCCTTAACTCAAAGGGGAGAAGAAATCAATAAATCTTTTCGAGTCCATCTACTTAAAATGATGAATTAGATTAAGATAACCGTTTATATTTACCATCATTAAAGGACAAATCTACACCAACAAAAAGTTGATTTGAATAAAGAGAAAAAATCCAACAAGCACAACACTTAAAATTTCATCAAAATCGGATGTAAAATAAGAAAGTTATGACATTTTTAACAGTTATATGCACATCCTGGTAGATATGCAAATGAGGAGACTGATGATGTCATCCATTCACTATTTCTTTTGTATCTTATTATATGAAATGTGAAATATTCTAATGTTCTCCTCATTGCCAAGTGAAATAACGATTAATTTTTCCCTGTACATGTGGAATTAGCATTGTTTAATACTATAAGGTTCAGTCAACTTGGTCCTTATTGTCAAATCTGTAAAAAACTGAAATATTGTATAATTCAAAACATTAAAAACAGAAGAAATAGTGAGTGATGGACATCATCGTCTGTCTCATTTGCATGTCACTGAGTTGTGCATATCACTGTTTTGTGAAAAAATAAGCGAAACTTTAAATGTCATATCTTTCTTATTTTACATCCGATTTTGATGAAATTTTCAGCATTCTGCTATTTTGATTTTTCTCTATATATTCAAAAACAAATTTTTTTGGGGGTGGACTTGTCCTTTAATCCACATCTTGAAGAAAGAATGCATTTCTATGATACGTTTGTATTTTATGGTTATCCAAAATTTATTTAGCAAATGCTTAACATTGCTCTTTTCAGAGTTCGATTAGGGAGGAAAGACATAATTGGTTCTTGGAATATTAGGAAAACAAGCTTTGGAAAAATATTTTGTTATTACTTCTGATGAAACAATTTCTGTCACTTACTTTTTCACGTTGTATGTTTGCAATGTAATTCTGACATGTATGAACATAGCGCTGAGGTTGCAATTTTGCACATTCATACAATTAAATTCAACAATCGTACTAATAAGTTTTTTCCCCTATTTTCATATTGGATATAAAATAATAGATTGCGATGGTTCTTATTGGATAACATCTGTAATATAATTATAAGTACCAATGGTGCAATATGAAAATCCTGATTCGAAGAAAACGACACAGAAAAAATTGTCATTATTATCCCCCCCCAAAAAAAAATAATAACAATTCAGCAAGTATAAAATTAAATAAATCAATGATATCTCGGTATCAGCGTTTCGATAAATGTGCATATGTCACATCGCGTTAGAACGTTACGATTTGGGTCTTTTATTATTTTATGTTTAAAACACGAAAAAGCAACGCAGGCCTGTTCATTAATACGATAGCGAACTGACAAGACACGATTTCGGTACATCAATACTAAAAGACATTAGCAAAAATCAATGGTACACGAAATTACGACTTTAGATTCCTCGTCACTTACAGCTTATCGACATGACTAGCGGTTTGAGCGCTACGATAAGCCAAAGTCACATGCTAGCGCATCTATGCAAACAACAAAAGTGATGTCATGCCTCAGGATTTGTTAACACTGCCTTAAGTGATTAATGTAATTGAAATGTCTTCTCTATACATGGTGATCGATTATTTGAATATTAGGTTGTGTTAAAATCAATATATCAAGTAAAGATGGCCTGGCATTTTCATAAAATTAATTTAAAATATTTTGATCAGCGTTTATGAAACCCATGGCAGCAGTGTGAAACAAGCCTTAAGCCAACTGACACATAGGAGCGGAGGTACATGAGGAGGGTAAGAAGTAGGAGTGGTAGTGGGATGCAGGGGGTATTAACATCGAGAGCCACTGGTATTTGTTCTGCGGCGTACACCTCCACCTCTTCCTGAATAATTTATTTACGTCACTTGCTGAAAATTAGGAGTAGGTGAGTGGTACAGACTTTCGAATGTCACGGATTGGACCACAAGGAAATTGTGTCAAATAATCAGAAAGGTACGAAAACAAATATTGGTATAAGAGAGGGGTTAATATTGGGCTGGGCCAGGTGGGTAGAAACATCTGTGGACAAACGTTGGTATGCTACTCAAGGATTAAATGAAAAACAAGCGTTTTACCTTAAATAATCATGATAAAACGATTGCCCAAAGTTCGATTTTGTGCAGTGTTTTGTTTTTATGATTTCAATCTAAAATAGATTTGTTAATTGGCGTGACGTGTTTCGTTTCTTAGTTCCTTTCATATTTTGAACTTTAATTGTTTACGTGTGTCTTTATACACCCGCTTTTCAATGGGCAGTCATGAAGTTCGTTGTTCTCATTGCTTTCCGTAAAGACAAACTGCATGATGGTATTTTTTTTTTCTTATTTCGGCAAAATGCTTGGCATTTAGGAGGTTGGGGAAATTTCTCTGCACGTTGAAAAAAAAATGCAATGTGACCACTCATGTCAAAATACAATTGAATTAGAAGCGCTGCCCCCTAGTCTGTTTTACGTGCGACATTTAACTATAGTTAGAGCCACAAGCGTTGCATCTCTCTCAGTATCACCATTCTACTTGATTTATGTTATGTGGCATTTATACTTTTCTCACAATGTTTAACAACTTCAAGAAGAGTACTTATGAATTATTTTGATTAATTTCGTTGATATTATATCGTCTCAATAATTCTACATCATTTATCTTTTCTTACATATCGCCTCCCTATCCTGCCACTTCACTCTCTCTCTCTTTTTTCTGTTTATTTTAAATGAATTGAATTGAATTGAATTTATTCAATTCAGTCAAAGGAGAACAAAGTACAAACAAAATAAATGGTTACATAATAAAGAACTGAAAAATGAATATTTTATACATCAATATTGATCAAACAATCATATAAAGTAATGCAAATATTCATTCACTATTTTGATAGATTAATTGCAATTAAATCAACCCAACGATCACGGAATTAAAAATTAAAAAATTAAAAATTAAAAAAATTCATCAAAATCGGATTCAAAATTTGAAAGCCACTGATGTGAAGATGTGCATTGTTGCATGAACGAATATTCATGAAGGTATACACGATTTGTCATGTTTGTAGGCCTACTTGGGCTGATGACAATGTTTATTTATCGTATATCAATTATATAATATTTGAAACATTTCCTTCAATAAAATGATCTGATTGAATCTAAATTTCAAATCATGAAATAAAAAAAAGGGGGCTTATCTATATTACCAAAATTACATATACTGAAATTGCTTATATCTTATATTATGCAAAAATACAGGTTATCATGATTTCAAACCCCATGCAAAAATTGTTGTATGAATAAATTAACTCTTTGTATTCTTTCATCAAAATCTTAATGCCATTTATCTGTTTCTTTAAAAAATCAATCTGAATTCGGAGGATGAGTTGGCAATTAAATCGGATTTTAAATTGGTACTGCAAAATCGTAAAATAGCCTCAAATACCGATTTCGTAGTATCAAATGCGCCTAACCATGTTAATCAAGACAATATTTATTTTCTATGGTTCATTTTTATGATATCTACTTCGATTGAGTTTTTTTTACCCTTGACCCTTTCGCACCTTTCAGTCGAATTGAAATCCACTGTAATCTTTACCAGAGCCATCTGTAAAGGATTCCGTTACATATCTTCATAAATATAAGCTGATCTACATAGACTTTAATTAAAGTCACTATTAAGAAATCTGAACGATGAGCAGGTTACCCATATGAATCCGTTTTAAGTCGACATAAAAAGGAATGTTATAGCCGGGATGAAAGCACAACACTGGTGGGGACTTACGACCCATATTACGACAGCTGAAGAGTAATTGAGTTTCACGCGACCATCTCTCGGTCCGATGTATTCTCGTTAAAGTAATTGAAAAAGACGAAGTGGATTAAGAGTTACATTAACTTTCGTGATCCACTTTCAACAACCAGTGATAATTGAAGTCCACTATGACGGATAGTATAAGGTGCAAGGATTCTCCCCTGGACCGACTTCTGATTCCATTCCTGAGTTACGTCTCTCTGGCGTTTGCTCTTGACATCTTCAGATGCAATGTCCAAAGTTACAATCCTTATCATTACTTACATCAGCAGGATTTGAACATGCTGGCTCTGAATTTGTTTTTATTCCAACCACCGACATCCGTACAAAAATATTGGGTAAAAGTGCTCCATGAGGGTAATTATGTGTCCAACCAACATTGGGCATTTCTTTGGGGAATTTTTATTTATCCAGTGTGATGAAAATTTTGCCCATTCTAAAGTAATTGCTGCTTTATATTTTAGTACCTTACTGGATAATATGCTTCCCGCATATGGTAAAATGCTGCCCCGAATTGATTGGACACATAATTACAGTGTAAAAGTGTAATGTGATCTTCATTTGTCTAGTTTGAATACTTTTCTCAATTGTTTTGTGCAAAAATATTTCGTCACTCCCTTTTAATAATATAGTTATTTTCTACTTTGTCGCTGTATACAAGGAACGCTTGCATGTAAACACGCATAATTCATTTAATTCAATTAAATTACTGAAGAAGTAGAGCAAATAAAGTGGATTGGGATGGGGGACAAGGGTTTCACATTCGAGATTTTTTTCATGATACTTAACATTGCTTCCAACACTTTGCCTTTGCCAACATACTTCACAAGGTTGCGAATAACAACGACTCAAATGGATTCGTCTGATTACGTCATGCCTTAAACAAAACACACTGCTCTATTTGAATGCCCCTTCTAAACTCCACTTGACCCAGAGCCACCGGGCTTTATAGGAGACTCGAATACCCCCTCGTGTTAAGGACCCATTGCATGTCAATCTGACTAAGATGTTAACATCATCTACGAACATGAGATAAAAGTGAAAGCTTACCGTATAAACCTGACGGGTTTCTTGACCTACTTATCAAGGGGCTTAACGATACTTGTTGACAATGTGACTTACACTTCCTCTGAGTTGTGAGCAAAAAGAGACAAAATGTTGTTTCATTTCATTTAAACTACATATTGGTAACATATTTAATTCCAACGCATCTTGCTTCAGGGAAGCAATAACAATAATTGTCTGTCTTCTTGCTACATTATATTTTGTATTGTCCTCCAGGGGTGCTTTCAAAATTGATGACAAATCGGATAAGAATGCTGAGAGCAATGATATTTTATCATGAGCTTTGCGTTCATCAATTTTCTTTATCTATAAATATAAAACTAGTCATTCCAAAGAATAGATTATGTTTCTCTCCCCCCCCCCCCATTCCCCATTCTCCCCCCCCTCTCTCTCTCTCTCTCTCTCTGGCTGTCTCTGTCTCTTCCAGCCTCTTCTCCTATCCTACCATTATTCTGTCTTTCATAAATTACTTTGGAGTTTAAAACCATTCGATAATAGCGGCAATGTCTCGGTAGTAAATTTGAAATGTTTTTTTTTTCTTTATTTTTCTCTCTTAGTTTTTATCTATCTATCTCTCTCTTCAGTTTCTCTCATTTAATCCTTTTTTTTTCACTCTCTGTCTACCTGTAATGGCTTCGATACTCTCGCTTCCATTTTTATGAGATTCCTTCTCCCCATCCCCGTCCTCCATCTTTTTAATCGCTTCCAACCCTTTATCTATCTATTTATCTATCTATCTATTTATATATCACACTGGTCTTTCGTCACTTAAAACTTTGTTGAAAGTGTACATTTCAGAGTTGAAACCTCTTATAACACCCCAAGGGCAAAGAGTATCTCGATGTAGTGACCGGCCACTTAGTTCCAACCGTTCATCAAAGATACCAGTATATTTAGTGCTGCTATAGGCGTACGTCCGAAGTTGAAAGAAGTTGACCCTTGATACATAGACGGTGGGCTCAGTCATATTCAATTTCATAACACGTCTTTTGTATTTGATAGAGAAATTGTAGCGAGAAAGTAATTACAATGGGGTATTTATTTTTCTTCTAGATACAACTTCAGAGTAATTGGTTCATTTGAGGCGAACGTTAACCCCCGGTTTGTGACGATATCGAATGTCGGTATCTTTGTCTCAAATCGATACTGTGCAGGGTATTATTTCGTTGGCAATCTCTCATTTCACCTGCTACATATCGCTGGAGGCCCGATATCTATCGATCGTGGATATGTTGGCAACCCTGTGCGTGCTTCATCTTGTCTTGTTATCGCAATCAACGTGTCCAGATCGGAGATGCATTCGGCGTGTCGATAAAACGGATGAGTATAGGAGATGACGATGGCGGAGATGATGACGATTGGAATGATTGTATTTTATAATTCGATTATGAACTAATGTACTTTAAACGGGGTAACGTTAATGCCGTTAATTGATATATGCATACTACAAAATTGCGATTGTTTCAGAATCATGCCGTAACTCAGTATACTTGAACATACATGCATCACGCATAGTAAATATTTGTTAACATTTTGTGTTTTAAGTAATATCTAGCATAGACTGTAAACATTACGACAAAAATGATAATAACTTCCAAAAATAATCGAGATGATATAAAAATTGTTACAACGTCTTTGGAAACCAACCAAATGACATTTATAAGTGACATGTGAGTGTTACCATATTTCTAGTATTTCAAGATATAATCTGATAACGGAGTAACTCAGCGCACAGTAACAGTAGGGGCTTATACCAGTAAAATATATATACAAAATAGTTTCATAGGAACAAAATCCCCTTCATATTATGCCCTCAGCTTTCTCTTTTCAACATCCGTATCAAAGCTGGTTACTGTACTTTGTTGTCATGAATAGAAAGGTTAAATCAGGTGGGCTAGGCCGTTCATCCTGCTGCAATACTTTGGGATGGTAATTCAATGGTTGCGGAGTTGAATAGGAGGGGAGGACGAGGACAGCTTGGAACCGGTACAACTGCATGTTGTACTATCATTATAAACATACTTATAAAGTACACATGATGATTGAAGTAGCAAGCTGTTTCATGTTATCTATCAGATTGCGGTAGTTTTATTTTCATTATTCAACTGTTATAGACAACAAAAATTGTTAAAGCCCGTTTTATTTCAAAATATGAGTTTAAGCCTGATAAACCAAACCTTTCTGTTAAATATGTTTCCTAGTACGATATTAGATAGAAAAAAAATAATTTTATCAGTAATCGTGTTATGTTGGTTGTCTCAACTGATTCTGACAGTACCTTCAAGGTTAAAACTAAAAAGGGAGTTATCTAAATACGCAACACACAAAACCTTGCAAATTGGACTGTCCTTTGATATGGACTATTATTACTATGGTTTTCTCAAAGGCACTAATTATATAACTTCTTTCATTATTTTAGAAGACATGTAATTCAGATCAGCTGATAGTAATAGTAGTAGTTTATTCTTTATTAAAAATCACACCCGTCAGCCGACGGCCGGCCTATAAGGCCATTGAGTGATAACATTAAAAAGTTACATAGAAAAATCACATACAATTACAACAAACATAAATAATAATAATATAGGGTATTTATATTGCGCACATATCCACCTTGTTAGGTGCTCAAGGCGCTCCTATATTACCCGGCTAAGCTATAGGCGTTCATAGCGCACACAGCTTTTTAAGGAATTACTTCCTACCGGTACCCATTTACCTCACCTGGGTTGAGTGCAGCACATTGTGGATCAGTTTCTTGCCGAAGGAAATTACGCCAGGTATATACAAAGAAAATCTAACATTATAAATAGCACATTTGTGTAAAGGTAAAAAAAAAGATGGAGGTCAAATATTTCTTGAGTATATTATTTCTTGACGTAGAGTGAGAATTTCATTTGCATGTCTGGCTATGCAGCAGAGTGTATCAGAAGACATAATGAAGAGAAATTGTTGGTAAGTGGTTTGATCACTGAAATCGGGGTAAATATGTGAAATAGTATTGAGTAATGACAATCTGTTAATTTCATAGGCAGGACAAATCATAAAACAATGGAACTCATATTCAATATTATCTGAATTACAAAATGATACAAAAACGTTCTTCATAAGGTATATGTTTGTATGTAAACTTCAAGACAAAGAAATCACATTAACCCAACTATTGCTCTATTTCCCTCCTAAGGATTAGTTCCTTTACATTCATTGTCTAAAGGGTAAAATAATCATCTTGATCGACCAGAATGATTGAACGGAACTCATCAAATATTACTCTTACTAATTTAGGTTACAATGCTTGAGATTGTCAAAATTCGTGACGCGGTGATTTCACAAATTGACTTTCATTTAGATGGATGCGAGAAATAATTGAAGTGGATTGGTGGAATTTAGCAGTCGACTGCTGTCACTATTACTGAATGCAGAGCTGTCACTATGGCCAATCTTCATTTTACATTAACGTTTCCATCCTTTCTAATTCATATCAAAACATGCTGCGTAGCATTAAAATTAACTAGTTAACTAATAACAAAGGTCAATCAATTTCGGCATAAAGAGCAATGCTGCTCGATTGACCTTTGGTTGTCTATTTTTTAACACTTCAAGAACTTTTTTAAGGGATGATAACATACGATATTGAAAGTCATCTTAATAATGAGGTAGCAAACTATTCCGTTACTTGAACCAAAAAATAAATGAAATGGGCAAAATCTCTTTGGCTATAGCTATTCAACGTTTTATATTCTATGATAATGATAAAAATAATGACTAATAATGATTCTAAAAACTATTATAACACAGCAACTTATCAAGCGTTATTATCCACTTTGCCTCTGTTCTTCTCTAAAACACAATGTTATTTAAGTTCAATACTGAACTGTATAATCGAAGGACATAACCTGTCGGAATTATCACTTTATTGAATGCATGTATCCGGATACTGTCGCCTACCACTCCTACTGTTTGTATATAATGAAAGAAAGCTACATTTAAATCGCATCGGAAATAAAAGTTTTCCAACTACTTGTAATGGCATGTACCATCAACAACATCGTATTGATATCCATGTAGTATTTATGATGTAAAGCACGGACAAGAGTAGTTTAAGAGTGAGCATTTTGATAATGTATAAAACATGCAGTGCTGGCCTTGAAAAGATTTTCTATGTAATGACAATTTTCATTTCATACATTACACGCATGAAGTCCGCTGACGCTCGTTAACAAGCTGTCAGGTAGGCAAACAAACATACTCAAAGAACTCAAATGTTTGCTCTTCTAATTCGTTGTATATTTCGAGTTTTTGTTTCTATTGAAAACTGAAACAGTTGGTATGTGGTAAAGATGTAAACGTAACATCAAGTGTAGTTTTATAATATTAAAACAGCTGTTCCCCGGTTTAACTTAATATCAATTTTCGTTTTTTTTTCTATTTCAACAACTAAACCATAATAGGTACCATGTATTCCCTTTCTAGAGAGAGTTTATACAGAATTACTTCGATACATTCATACAATGATACCTAAGATCAAGGCATTAGAGGAATGTTGTTACCACTTGTTTTCCCCCTTTTACCGTGCGTTGATATCTCCCTTAGTATTTCGTTGATGAAGGCAAGACAGAAAATCGATCGTCTCGCCACTAAAGACAACAGCATTAAAACATAGCATGAAAAAGCACTCTTATTATCGCCATGGGTCGAAGTTTTACCACATGAATTCAATCAGACTAAGGGCGAGGGGGGTCTAGGTTCTTTTTCTCACAATGGAGCTGAATCTCACACTTAGGTATTTATTGCCCTATTGAATTCTCAGGTCACTAACATATTCTACTTGATGCAGGGAATAATATAATGGTTAGCTGGACTCTTGTAGTCGATACCTTTGAAACAAACTCATCTAAAACGTACATCTAAAAATGTAATGAGGTGCAGTGGCCGAGTGGTCTAAGGCGCCTGGCTATACATGAAAAAGTCCGGGGTTCGATCCCTGCTTTTAAATAAATGGAAATGCTTTATGCATAATTGGTAACTAGGTATGAACTTGTTAAAAAATATCCTTCTTGCATATCATTTGTAAATGTCACATCATACTACCGATACATAGAGACAGTTATAAACAATGGAATGAATGAATAAATAAAATAGATGAATTATTTGATAAAGATAATAATAAATAGATCAATGCAAATGACAATAAAGAGCTAATAAATAAATGGAAAGTTAAAAAAAACAACCAACATAATATTAGACGAACAAGACGAATAAAATACTTTCAAACCAAAAAGAACGTAATTATTTTATTAAACCAAAGTCCAGTTTGATAACATTATAGGAACAGCTTCTAACGGGTTTTGATTTACAATTTGAATCAATTTCTTGGAGATGAAGAAATAAATATCCGATCTATTTTGGAGAGAATGTTAAAATAGGATTTCAGTCGGTCTCGAAACTCGAACTTGACTGCTGGTTGTTTCGACACGGTAATAAAATGCAAACGAGAACAAATTTGTTGATTCTGCTATTAAAAATCAAAAGTATGGTTGTAGAAAAGATAAATCAGTTTGATCTTGTCTACACATTCTCGTGCAAGGTTTATCGATCATTTCTCAATCCCATATTCTCATCAAAGATGGGGAAACGACAGTCCTCAATACAATATGTTCAAGATGTATCGACCCAGTCACACTACCGTATCGAATACACTTCGATTTCAAGAGACCATGGTTTTAATGCTTTTTGTCGGTTATTTGATGTGACTGGAATATAAGAAAAGCAGGTCTGAAAACAATCCTCACAAGATATAAATGGAGACTCGTCTTAAGTCCTTATATGTGACGTCAGCAAGGCGGTTTAATGCAGTACTTCTGGTGTATTTTGGTCACCGGTCAATACGACCACAATCTCAAATCTCATACATTCTTTATTTCTCTTTGTCTCTCCTAGTCTGTGCATGTTCCCTTTTTACACTGCCTCCACAACTTTACTTCGACTATATTTGATATATTGCACTATAATGTCTCTTTAAACCTATTATCTAAACTTCTCCTGTTTTTAGTCATACCACAGATTTCTACTTTTCCCTCAATCAATTTTTTATAGCTATTTCCTTTGTTCATTATATTTGTCATTTCCCTCCCCCTCCTTTCTTAGTTCATGATTTCTAACACAAGCGTCATTAATGCTCCTTTTCAATCATTTTCGCGTATCTAACATTCAAGACTGTATAGCGTTGTTTAATAAAATGGTACAAGAACGGTTCCATTACTGAATACCTGCATGCACCAAACACTCAACAGTTCCATGTGCTGTAAAAGACACTAAAGACACTTCTGTAAGCCAGGAGAGTCTTGTATTTCAATCTGAGCTTAGATTATGATTACTCATAGATATACATCCATCATCATCTAAATCTCGATTACTGTTTGAGAAAGATATACACAAATCCGATGAAAACAAACAACGATTTCTTAGACTCAAGTACAGATACCCTCAAAACGAGTGAGATGAGAATTCATAGGCTAGGATAACGAAAATGTTTACATCTTTTATTATTGGAAATAACATGAATTTTATGATCGCATGAATTGTAAAGAAAACCAGCCGAGAGACGCTCTATCAAGAAGATTGTGAAAACATAATTATGGCGAATGCTCAAATTATTACTTGTAATTAAAGAGGATGATTTTGAGTTGGATTCCGAAGAAATCCTTTGCAGATCCTAGTTATCTAAAAATTCTGATTATTACATTTTAAAATAAGATAGAGATTTCCCCAATTTGATTATTATTTGTCTGTTTGGGGTTCATGTAAATGAGACGAAATTTGTATCATGTCATCCGTTTTGCAAATTCAAATAGAATTTATAAAGCAAGCGCACAATTTATTGTTCGTTCATTTTGAATATTTTGAACTCATTTCAAGTCTAAAAAAAAAAGAATCAGGGAATAAAAGACTTAAAACTATTCTTCCTATCTATCAATTACTAAACTGTGTTTTGATGTGTTTCTGAATCATAATGATAATACGAATGCCTACAATTATTTAGTTTGAAATTCATCAATATCTCTAATTTTACTGCATAAAATAGTTCCACATTATACTCTGTACTATACTTTCCGATGTCTAATAATGGTCCCACGCGTAGCGATTAACGTAAGGTAAAGACGATCTCTACCAGGTATGTCACGTAATGACTGTATGCATTGAGCCCGCAAGGAACACAATAGCAAACACTTTTAGCCCACTCGATGGCAGATTAGATGTAGGGTGTGAGTTGATTGTAGGCACTGACTATACGGTTTTAGTAGGAATACACTCACTGGGGATCTAGAATGACCAATACGTTGGCATGGTTTGCACATCATCGGCCTCTGTCAATAAAGGGGGGGGGGGCATACCAAGATTGAGGAGTGGAAAATGATGGATTGTTTTATATCTTGACTATAATGAGTCTTTCCCTTTTAAAGTTATTTTCTTTGTTCCGGGTTGGAGTGCGAACTTGTTACCATGGTACAAATAAAGACAAAAGTTTGACCGAAGAAGAAAACATTAATCCATAAAGGCTAAGGGGGTATAAAGAGACATATTATTGGAATGGGAAAAGAGAAGAGAGATGGGGATAAGGAGGGGTGAAAGGGAAGAGATAATGCGAGAAAAGAAGGAAGTGAGGCGGTGTGTTTAAGTACTTGTATATCTTCTTTAATCTATTCGTCCTTCACTTAATTGCTTCCCGCCATAACAAAAACATTCTCACACAACTGGGACTGAACATACCCAGATACACCAGCATCAAAACACGTATTTGGTTTTATAGAATTTATAGAAAGAAAGAGCCAAATTGATTTCGCCATTTCCCTTGTCTTGCTCATTGAAACATATATTTTTTTAATCTAGGAAGTTTCATGTCGAAAATGAAATTCAGAATAAGCGTTGTGCCTTACTTTTTTGTCATTCTAATCTCCATTAGATATGAACTATGTAGTGTTTAATCTATAGGCCCGACTTACATAATGTCCATCAGGGGCATTATGCATGTAAAATATCAAAGATATTTATAAAGGATCATAAGCTTGAATATAATAAGCTAGTCTATCGTATGTATCGATATATTTAGGGTCCTTTCGTCTTTAGCCTTCTATAAGATCATTATTTTCGTCATTATAAAATAATGAATATAAACTACATCAGGAATGTTTGTCAGCATCCCTCAAAGGAAATCCTTCTCTGCTTGGAATTTGATTTTGTTCGATCAAAATTTAATATATCTATAAGAATTTCGGCATGTTTGTGAAACTTATTCATGTGGAGTAATATAGGACTATGATATAGTCATCACTTTTACGAGTGTCTTTGGTATGAATCACCAATATGAGTTAACCTACTGCCAAAATACAGCAATTAAACTTTCCTTTCGGGAGCGTGAGAGATATTTGGGCTATGTCCTGGGTGCAACACATATTCTGTGTCACATTATGTAGCATGTGTGTTATGAGTAACTTGATTTATATGTGTTAAAGGAGGAGCGGAATCTTTGTCTGTATATATTAATGCCTAATGCAGGTAATGTGAGTTTGATTATGATTTAGTATTTAATACTCTCAAGCATATATATCTGAAAATAAAGATAAAAAGTTATTCCTGTAATGCCAATCATTTATTCGTTATTTTGATTATTAAAAAAAAAATTGTATCATCAAATATGGTATAGTGCATCATATCTCAAAGTACATAAGATTTTTCAATTGTATGGTTAAAAACACCATGATATTCATTGCCTTCTAATTCGCGTAATGCTGGCACCTTTTCCACATTGTATATTCCAATGAGCTGCATGTAATCATGCCAAGTTTGTTATTTGCATCACGTGATGCACATTATCACACTATTGGCGGTATTTAGAGTAAAGTATCAATTTCTTATTCATTAGATTTATTCCTTTAACCCGAATGCTACTAACCAACCCTTGCAAAACTTTTTCTTCATTGCAACCTTTCATGGTATCCCTATGTTTATTCCCATGTTGTACTCTCTTCGTGTTTACAAGGGTACATCGTTACGTCGCTTCGGTAAAGTACATTCGCGAATTCTGAGTAGTCTAACATTCGAAATGAACTATTCAGAAAGGCGAAATGTGTGATATGTGATATCTTACAGAGGGTTAGCAGTCAACAGCAATTTTTAAAGAGAGTTTATCCACATCCACTCTCCGTCCCAATAAATTAAGTTATCATTCAACAATGTTGTGTGCATTTTTAATAAGATTAAGGTACTGGTACAAGTTTGTAACAAAATTGTTAATCTTATTGGTCCCGATATTAATTTACATTATTCTCTTATTGTTATTTTTATTTTGTCAGTTGACTTTGTATTCCTTGGTCATGTTGGTTATTTTCTTTCATGCATCTCATTATCTTCTATATAACATTTCAAGGTGTGAAGACCACAGGTCAGTTTTTCCAGCATATTCTCTAAAAATTATTCATTTGCATTATACTTATTTCACCTTCTTTTCATTTACACTGTTTTTCCCCACACCCTATACATTATCATACTGTGCCCCTATATCGTTCAGCGCCTTAAGGGTCTCCATCTCCAATCATGCCAAATGTATTATCATTCTCTTCATGTCTTAAGTTATATGATCCAAACACGAACATCTTCATATCTTAGACAACCATCTTACTTCTGTGTATATTCCCCCCCCCCCCTTCCATCCAACTTTCTTAGAGCTGGAGAGATGAGTTTATCACCTGGAATCCGGATGACTATGCTGGTATTGAGCTTCTTAGTCTCCGCCCATCCGATCTGTGGTTACCCGACATTGCACTTTACCAAAGGTAAGCTCTTGCTCCTAGCTATACACTCGAGTCATGGCGGTGTTGTTTCACATGGAATATTTCATCGCCTTGACACTTTCTACAATTTCTTACATTGCGCCTAACTAAAATGTAACTTCTAAAGCTGTCTCATATTCATCATCCTTCAAAGGAGCTTTGATCCCCCTTCTACATTACAGAAAGTATACCATGCAAAATAACTAAATATATTTCATGGAGAATTGTTGAGGTGTTCAACAAAACACAATTCTCAATACTTGGTATTTAATCATTTATACAACTAATAATTGTACGTTAAAATCAAATAAAAGCATCAAATAAAAACAAAATTCCATCATACACATGGACCAAGATAGGTTCATATATCAAGGTGGTAAACTTTGGAATAATATACCCTCTCAAGTCGATTCTTGAGCAACAGTACAAATTGTGACACTATCTTGAAATTTCTTTGAAAGGAATAAATTGATAAAGTAAGGACAACCACATGCAGACAATGCGTGTTAACTTTAACTGATTATGGAAATAAATGAGATACGTCGACCTTCTTACCCCTCTAGTAGCCCACTTTTTATCACCTGCTACCCAACCATGATGGGCTAGTAGTTCCTCATTAGATGAAATGCATTTGCTATACCAATATGAGTGAGCCCCTTTGAGGAGTAACCTTTGGCATTATCGGTGACGAGAAGGAACGCCACAGGCACAATGACAGAAGCTTGTGAATAGGATTAAAACATATTTCGTTTCGATTGACATTGCTTGCGGATTATACTAATGCAGTGCACTGTATAGAGTGTCCTAGAAGAAATGAGCATTTTGGGTGTAGATGTGAATTTAAAACCAGTTAGGTTTATGAAACGACTTCTTCACAATAAAATCAATATGTATGCCGAAAAATTTTGAAACTTGGATTGTTGGAGTGTTGCGACTTTATCTTTTTATTAATATTCCAAACTGCTTTTTTAGCATCTGTTGACTTGTTCCAGACCATATTATTCATGCCTTTTGCCATTCAACTTCATCCACCGTCCTTGTAGGATTGTTGTCATGTATCTGACTGATATGTAAATAATTCGAAAGGGAAAAAAATATTCAAATACCCAGAAAATTTTTGACTCTGTGTGTTTATCATCACCAAAGGCTCAATGATTTAGTTGTAATCATGCATATTCGTCGAATCCGTGAGATTTTGTCAATTTAGGGAAGGGGGACGAGACAACTTCCATCCATAGGCTGCTATTTATATATATAACAAAAAATCAAGGAGGGAACACCCCTCCCCCGTCTCCGCCTCCCCCCTCCCGGAATGGCCGCCCATGCATAGTTATAAGTCATTAATGAACCAATTTCTCGTGTTTTTATTACCTAATCATGATTAACTATTTTTTAAATATTATTTCTTGAGAGACTGTATATCATCGTTCAAAAGTTCACTCGGGGCTACTCAATGAATCCAATCAGTTAAACAGATTTCATATATCGAATCTCGATCGGCGGAATAATCATGTCTTAAAGAAGCAAACAGGACAATTCCAAGTTTATGAACCTGACTTTATTAAGGTCATCATCGGAGTATCTTAAAATCGGCCTTAGATTGCTCTTCTCTTCATATCTTATTAAAGTCTGACAAATATATATATATATTGTTCAACGTATCTGTCGTTCATGACCCCATTTCTAATTCTATGTTCTATTAAATAAACACAGTCCAGAAATAAATGTTCTACTTTGAGCAATTTAACTAGAAAATCTGATTCCCTAACATTTATAAACCATTCATATGAATTATTATATCAATATTATAACATGTTGACTTTGAATGTCGTACCACCATCGGGCTCCAGGGAATAATTAGCATTCAAATTATAATATCAGGCTATCACTTAATTAAAAGAACAAAAATATTTTTTTTTTAAATCATAAACTTATAATTTTTAGATGAGTACACCAAAATATGAATATGTGTCAACACGAATTACATTAGGAAAAAAAGTAAAGTGAGCAAAAAAATAAAAGGCTCATTCATACGATCAGTGGCATAATGAGCCAGAAATTTTGAGGGGGCTCGATATGGCGTATTGGGCAGAATTTATATTAAAAACGACATTTTTATTTTTAAAAAATCAAATTTTGTGATAGATTTTGCCATAATATTAAAAAAACAATATTTTTTTCTTTCATTTTCTCTTTTTATATTGGTGAAGATTTTTTTCTATTGGGGGGGGGCAGTGTCAGGAGCTCCCCATCTGTACGCCACTGAATACAATGAGTATTGAAATAGATCATGCAAGCATTTTAAAACGATATTAAAACAATATATATATATATAGTTGTGCATGTAAAAGTAAAGATTTTATATAGCAAGTCTTTACGATTTATAGGATTGTATCTCGATGAGGTCTTATCCCCTCTCCCTCTCCCCCTCTCTCCCTCTGATCTATTCATCATCACCATCGCTTGATCCCAGTCCTGCATCAACATCATTTTATCCCCTCTTTCTACCTGTATGGAATAGATTACGGCATCCTTCTTTCAAGTTGACCAAATCCTGTTAACTGATCCATCGAGACCCTAAGATGAAAAGGAGGAAAATCAGACTATTCTTTTATTCCAAGTATAGACAAAAAAACAAGAAGATTCCCGGGGTGACAATTCGTTCCACACAAGTCCTGGGGTTTGATATTCAATATCGTGTTGTGATACATTTAGCCGTTCGCATTACTGGAAGATATAGTGAAAGGAGGAAAAGTAAGCATGTCCAATTTGAATATGATAGAAAGGCGTCACCGATACTAATATATATATATATATATATATATCTTGTGGAATGTAAGGCTTCTGTGTATTACTTTTATTTTTCTTCTTGTATTCGTAGCTTCCTTGACTTTCCAGCTGTATTATACTCCTGTTTTCATCTCCCTTCTTTCAATATCCCGCTAACATTCCCCGAGATAACATCCACTAAAATTTAGGGCCTTTTCACTCGTGAATCTTGAATCATCATTGTAATGATGATTGCTATTGTAATCGTTACTGTGATTAGCGTTCGTGATTCAAATCATTTCTAGTTCGGTTTCACACGTGCTAAATATTCGTCATTAGCCTTATTTTTTCACTGGAATCTTCATTCAAATTACGATTTTTGACCGTGTGAAGGGTGGTTAGTGACCGTTTCAATTCATTTTATCAAAAATAATTTAAGCCACAAACCTAGTCTTTGTTTTCTCTATTTTACTTTACCAATATCTTTTTCTTCTTTTTAAGAGGAAACGTTACTCTTATCGTTGGTATCATTATCATTTTAATTCTTCTTCTTCCTCTTCTTCTTCCTATCATTAATGTTATTATTATTATTATTATTCTCATTATTATTGTTAATATTGTTAATGTTATTATTACTATTAGTAGTAGTAGTAGTTGTAGTAATAATAGTAGTAGCAGTGGTGTACCGTGGGTCACGGCATGGGGGCACCAGCAAAAATTTTAAGTCACTTAGTTTGCGCGCGAAGCGCACTCAATTGCCAGGTATACTGACCTAATAGAGATATCTTAAGGACTGTGTCATTAAATGGGTATGTATCTCACTGATCGAATAATGCGAGCGCGAAGCGTGAGCTGAAAATTTGTTATATTCAGACCTAAAAAAGGGGGCATTATAAGCAATTTTTGTAATCATGACACGTACCTGTCTCACTAAACAATCAATGCGAGCGCGAAGCGCATGCTTAAATTTTTGTATGTTTAGTGACCCCAAACGGGGACATTTTAAGGACTATTTTTAAGGAATTCATGAATAGCACACATGAAGACCAATCCTCTAATGCGAATGTAAGCACAGATGTGGAAATGTTTTATATTCAGATCTAATGCGAGCGCCAAGCGGTAGCTGAGTTTGTTAGAATTACACCTAAACACATGACGCACTTTTTGTAGTCATTGTAATGATAAACATGATACGTATCTCACTAATCAAATATTGAAAATACGAAGCGCGAGCTAAGAAAATAAGAATCAGACTTAATTAGGGACATTCTAAAGCTTGTTTGTAGGAATTCACCAAGACTATTCGTATTTCACTAACCAAATGATGCAAGCGCGAAGAGCGAGCTGAATTTTTTTTATATTCAGACCAAAAAATGGGACATTTCAAGGACTGCTTTCATGAAGAGCAGACATATCTCACCAATCCACTAATGCAAACGTAAGAACGGAGTTGAAATGTTTTATATTCAGACCTTAAAAGGGGGAAATCACCTTAAGTAGTCATGAAAAAGGAGCATATGTCACTACATAAAACAATAAGTGCGAGTAAATATATTTGGAGTAATTTGACTTGAAAACGGGATGTCTTGGTATAACGGGATTATATATCTCATTAAACAGGCAATGCGAGCACCAGGAATGATGAACACATAGGCCCTAAGCAAATTATGTTTCAAAAAGTTATGAAAAAAGATTTCTTATCTAATATAATACAATATATTTAATGTAATATATCACAATATAATATACAATACTTTCTTTTCCCCCACTGCGTTTCTCTTTCTTTCTCCTCTTTTTCCCCTTTTCTCCCGTTTTTTGACAGCCGATGGGGGGGGGGGGCACGTGCCCCCCCCCGTAGTTGCACCACTGAGTAGTAGTAGTAGTAATTGTAGTAGTAGTAGTAGTAGTAGTTGTAGTAGTAGTAGTAGTAGTAGTAGAATCAGCAGCCGCAGCAGTAGTATAGTAGTCGTAGTAGTAGTAGTAGAAGTAGTAATGTTAGTAGCATCATTATCACTATTTTTTTACTCTCTCCGACCCACATACAGCTTTGAATGAAAGGTCATAGTCGTACCATCATTCTTTGCAGACCCTGTAGTAAAAATATATATGTCGAATAATAATGATAATTATTAAGTTTGTCATTTCTTTTACTCTAATTCTGCATAAAGAGATATAATAATGTCGAACGAAACACCATAAATGACATCAGCAGATCAGTATTAAATACACTGTAAAAAAATATTGGGTAAAATGTTTACCACCTCGAGTGTAATTATGTATCCAACCTATTTGGGGCAGTATATTACCCAATTCGGGAAGCATATTGTCCAGTGAGGTTAAAAAATAAGCAGCAATTACTTTAGAATTTGCAAAATTTTCATCACACTGGATAAATAAAAATGTCCAATGTTGGTTGGACACATAATTACCCTCATGAAGCATTTTTACCCAATATCATTTAGAGTGTACGTTTAAAATTTATGGCATTGTACGTTGATTCGTTGTATTTCTTGAGATTGAAGTAAATTAATGTAAACAATAATAATAATGATAAAGGCATATTTACCAAGGGTAGCCACTTCAGTTCCGAAAACTGTTCTCCCAGCGGGCCCTGCTATTATTATCACCAGTATTACAATGAAGCGGGCTACTGACATACACGATTAGCGATGCTAGTTTAATATTAAAGAAGATTTTTTTTTAATTCCAGATTATTTTATATCCACACAAATTTTAAAGTACTAAATGATGCAGACTTATATATTCATGTCATTAAGAGGTTAAGAACATTATCGAAGCCGCCAGTGAACCCCCCAAAATTTCTGGTAAAGTTACCTGGAACCTAGCGCGCGGAGCTGAGATCATTACAACATAAAGCCGACTCACGTGATACCTTGTTCCTGCGGTAGAACATTTTCTTCTCCCAAAATAAATATATGTCATTGAACCTATAGCATTCCTGTCATTTCTATTGAGGGTTCAATCCATCATCGTCCTTTACATGACCATTTAATGAATTATATGAAACATGGCTCAACTCAACAGTCGTTTTCGAGCAATATGTCGAACCTTCACTTAATACTGCCGAACGCTTGGAGCACTTCTTATTAAGAGCAAATCGCTCAAGCGCTGTCAAACGTAGCTCCAAAACATGCATTTTATGACAACTCATACGTTAAAAGTTACCAGTTTCTATTTTTCACTTTGAGATGTCTATCAACAATGTATATATATATACATATACGTTCGTGTTAAGGTACCTGCAATGTTGTCGCTACCCGCCTTTTACGCTCACACCACACAAATCTTCAACATTCCAAATTGCCTGTCGAGAAATGAAACACCTTATTATGTTTGCTTCCCAAACAAAAGATGGTAATTTTCTCCCATTGGACAGAAATAGGCTCTATTCCTATGATTTGTTACTTCTCGTTAAGTGAAAATTGAGTGGGTTTAACCTAGATTTCAGTAAAGTGGGTTGGACAACTTATTCTTCAGCAATACATCACTCGTTTTGATAAACAATTTGTTGTCTCACTTTATTATTTTTGAACATATTGACAGACTGGTGTAAATTTCTGTCTTATTTAAGATAAATAGCATTCCCCCCCCCAAAAAAAAAAAAAAATATCCCATAGTTGTTAGGTACATCTGAAATATGCCACCATAGATGATAACAGGCAAAAATATACCGCTTATTTTTAAAGAGCGTTTTGAAACTAAAGCTAATTAAAATTATTCAATGTAGAATCGCTGACAAAATACTATTTAAGATACATATGTGATCCCCAAGTCATGATATTTCTTTATTTTTGTATTAATCATTATATACTTACAGTTGTAGCAAAGAGTTTATCAGTTACCAAGAGACGTATGTCATCTGTCTGTACAATGGAACATGTGATTGGCATTTTCCCGCCATCATGACCAGTACCTGTAAAGTAGATGTTCGTTATTTTCCATTTGATATACAACTTTGTGATCTTACCTTCGGACCATGGAGTGCTGACGTCACAATGGTAAGTTTTAAACGGAGGCGAATAAAGTATTACATATACATATTTCTACTTTATGTTTCCTTGGTCAGTCACACAGTTCTACTTAGTATTTCTGACCCTTCGAATAGGATTGGGTATTTACTTGATACTTCGGTGATCTGGTCTGATAATATAGTGACATCACTCATTTATAACGAAAGATAATATTTGAAAGTTGTTAAATCATGTATTCTCTTCATTTCAGAGATCGTTATAGCATAATCATTTTCCAGGCCAATATATGGGTTTTGACTTATCAAGATTAGATTTACGACCCCACCTGTAAAAAAAACGATAAAATGGACTGAGACGGGCAATCTGCACCAGCCTATATTATACCACCCCTCCCTTTTTCTTGAGAGCAAACTTCATGACTGTTCTATCTTATACCTTGTATGAGATCAATTTTATTTTCATCCCGTCTTCACTTTGAAAAGATATTCTCTCATTGAAATAAACTCAACTTTAAGATGGCCCCCACGCCTTCATGATTAGATTGATTTTGAAATGTTGCCAAGTTCAATTCCATGTCTTAACTAAAGATTTTATTACCGGAAATAGTATCCAAAAGCTTTTAAGTATTTAACACTTGAGCAATTTGGGTGCTAGGAAAAAAATGAAGAAAATTTCCAGCATCGGTTTGCATCTTGACGAAACTCTACTCCATTATTCTGCAGCTTCATCGTTGATTGGGTTTCGTTATTAACAGTAAGGTCCTAAAGCTTGTGAAGAGTATCGGAATAAGAAGGAACTAAATGAAGGGGTAGAGTGAAACTTAGTCAAAGACCAAAGAATATGACCCTAAATGTACAAACGGGTTAGACTGTGAAGAGGGTGGTAGGATATAGAGTTAAGATAGTACCCCTACATGAATGATTCAAACGTTGAAACCGTGATGTAATCCGAAGCTTCGCTCGAGTGTTGTAGCCATGAAAGGTTCGCGTCTGAGCATAACTTGAAAGCATTAATGTAATGGGTTGTGTATTGGGGTAGTCTGGGAGTCAGGTCATGGTGCTCTTAGTGTCTCCTTTAAGGCTCTACTGACCGTATATTGACTAGGGGTGATGGGTGACGATCTCTCTGATTTGAAGAGGGGGACTGGTTGGCAGGATTTCATTAGACATTCTTAAAGGGGAATCCAACCCAAATAAAAACTTGTTTTTATATGAAAAAGAAAAATCAGACAAGTTGATAAGTGAAAGTTTGAACAATATTGGACAATTAACAAGAAAGTTATGAATTTTTAAAAGTTGTAAATATTGGTAATCACTATTCCCGTGGAGACTTCAGATTGGCCGCATATGGAATGTCATAGTGATGTAAGGCAAGGACTACTCTTCCATGTACTCCAATACATATTATGGCTAAAATGTCATTTTCCCCAAAAGTTTTATTTCAAATTATATTTTTCTTTTATGAGGACATAAAACAATACTACCTGGATTATATTTAGATTACTGCCCCAGGGGAATTGGTACTTAGGAGAAAACCACAAATCCCTGATAATAAAGTACATGGCCTATGGGAAAGTTGTCCTTGCCCCTTGTCATAATTTACTTACCCAGTTGCCAATATGAAATCTACATACTATAAGTGATCTCAATTTTAAAGCAGCTATAACTTTCTTATTGCTTGTCCGATTTCTTTCCAACTTTCGCCATTCTGTTTAATTTTTTTTTCTCCTTCCCAACACAACCATTTAAGGCCAAGGCTGGATTTCCCTTTAAGGAGAGTTTAGAGATCCAGGAGATATTGAGAAAGAGAGTGAATAATGTGAGGAGAGGGGGAAGAGATCGGGAATTAGGGAGATACAACAAGTGGGAGGGGAGGAGACAGAAAAACTCGTTGAGAAAGACAGACCAGATGGATATGGGTTGGTGATGGAGTTGAGTCTTCTCTCAATGTTTCTTGACGAAAACAGGAAGAAAGCGGTGATCCAAGACATAAAAGAAAACATTGTATTTTGGTCATTTCAGCTCCATTTCATGACAATGACATTTACACTTTGTCTTATGAAACTGTTATCAATGAACATGGTGGCAAGATAAGGGAATTTAAATGCCTAAGAACTGGAACGTAGCCATCTATTTCTCAATATATTACTGTTATCTTTGGCAGATGCAAACATGAAAACGTGCATTCATACTTTACTTTCAATTACACAATTACTGGGTTGTTGTTTTTCCTCTCTCTTTCCGTCTTTCATTGCTTCCTAACGGTGATTGTATTGACCTACAAGTGAAGTGAGCTTTTAATATCGGTGTGGGTTTTTTTTTACTTTAGTTAAATCCCTATTTATTTTGTCCATCTTAGCAAAACTGATAGAAAAGATTAAATAAGAAAATCTCTGCAGCTGCAGTTCTCTCTTTTTTTTTTCAAGAGTACAACATACTCATGTTGTTCTCGGTATAAGCCCGATAGATTACATCCAATAAAGTCCTATTCCTCGCGATTCACGAAAACTCTCATTCATCACATTTCGTTTTTTTTTCTCGGTTTATTTGCAAAATGTTCACTGCCAGATCTTTCTCTCTATCACCCCTACCCCTCTTCCACTCAAATTCAATTGACTCTTCTCTACTGTTGTCGTATAGGTTGAATTACATACCTTTGAAGTACCCGACGACACCTCAGACGATATATTTGCCAAAAACGGAGTTTGGACGCTTGAATCGTTCGTCGCTAAAAACCTTCGCCCGTTCTACGTCTGCTGCCCGCACAACTTCACGGAAATTAAATACACGCTCCGACTCAGAAGTAAGTCGTCAAGTAGAATAAAATGCAAACACAAATCTTTTGGAATATTGTTCGTTTTCTTCCTCGCGTTATGGTAAAGGACAAGTATGGTTATTGCGTGTGTCACTGATATGAAGAAATACAATGATATCACGTACATGGTTGGCATATGAGGAATTAAACCATTTCAGCTAACATCTCATTTTGATAAAGTAAAATGGACGAAATTTTAACATCTTTGATGATGAAAGTCATATCTGAATGAGCATTTTTCATAAATGAGGCAACATCCAAAATAGTGTTCATCTTAAGTTGTTATAAATGACCTATTGTTCATCTAAAGATTTGAGCAACTAAGTTTTATGTGCGTTATATAAATTCATATTTATTCATAGTTTTCAATATTTCCCTGATTTCTTTTGTGATTCTTACAATTACTTGAGTTATGGTCCCCGATCATATTCAATTCACAATACATTCCTTTTCTCCTCAATATAGTATATGGTTATGCACTTACAAAAATATGAAAAACAGACTCTGTGTTTGGATCCCTTTGCGCAATTGTAATTGATGCAAGCTATTTAAGTAAGATATTGATCTATTATTTTCAAACATGCTTTCCCTTTCCCCCAGCGAAGTGTTCCTCCTTTGGTGATATTTATCTAAACTTTCGTACTCGAGTTATATTCCCTCAAGGATCGTGTAGGACGTCATCAAGCCGATAGAAAAAAAACTTGTGACTAATTGATCATAGGGGTCATTGAAACAGGCTTTCATGGAATTAAGAATTTCTATTACAAGATAAGTGAAGTATTAAAATGAACCATAAGGACATGGTATTATTAATTTTGAATACATTGTTATTCTTATGTGATCTTTTTGTGCTTCGTTAATTTGCTGATTTGGTTTGAATTCAAATCTCTATCTCAAGCTTAAGCAATGCTGAAGGTGGAACGATTCGATTGCCCCCTATGATCATTCAACAGATAAAGGAAATTTCAAAAATGCAAGAAAATGGGTAAATAGGAATAGAAAGAATAAAAAAGACAATGAGAGAATGGAAAATAGACCTACATTCACCTTTATTTAGCCTTGCCTCCTAACGAAATACGCTAAAGCCACCACAGATCTTGATTAGATGTGAACCTACCACATGACCACAAACTTCCTCTCACGTGCATAAACATGTAAAATTTATTGTCCTCTTTCCTATACAGGTGTTTTGTTTTTCTTTCAGCCAAACACTATCCATATGCCCTTTTTCCTTTTTATGCATTTGTCGTTTATCTCTGCACATTTTGTGGTTTCGTGGAACGTATGTTTTATCATTATTTAAAAAACTGAGAATACCGGAAGTTATTGCCTAAAGGTATCTTGCAATCCGTAGTTAGCATTTCATAATCTGATTCTTGTATTTTTCAGGAGAGTCTGCATTCTTCACCAAGGTTGTGGTTGTTCCATCGGTTCTTCTAACTATGCTGATGGCTCTTACATTCTGGTCTCATCCAGACTCGGGTGAGAAGGTGACCTTGGCAATTAGCAACCTCCTCGCCATGATACTCTTCCAGCAACTCGTCGCCGATAGCATGCCGCCCATTGGGGATACCACGTCGGTGCTCGGTGAGTATGCATGGAGCGTGATTTGTGCGATAACATGTCATGGGTCGAGTTGAGCAGACGACAGGTCATTGCCATGGCGTAAACTGTGTTTTGGGGGTTTATTTTTTTCAATGGGCGACGGGGGACTGATATTCAATGGTCAGGGAATTTTCATCTACTAACACATTTTGTTAGATATGCATTTCACCATCTGATATGAAATAAAGCAAAGGTTTGAATCCTGAAGACAAATTCATTTTATTGATCCTTGCAGACATTTTTTTTAAAGTATAGCCCTACGTGTAGAAGTATTGTGTATTTTTCCACAAGATGTTGTTCTGAATTTGCACTATTATGTTCATCTTTTGATGGCCGCGCATTCTTTGAAATTAATTCATTCCAAAGTGTTATCAACTTATTCACGTGCAAGAAAAAAGCTATTTCATCGATTCAATCGTTCTGGTCTGGTGATTTCATGCCTTAAAAAGGAAAGGTTGGATTGATTTTTGCGAACACGCATACTCGTCCAGAATTTACCATTATCGATGATGAACCTGTTACCTTGTTCTAGAATTCATATTGCTTCTTATTGATTACTATCAATCTATTCAGTTCTCTCAAACATATCCTCGTTTCAGTGCTACTTTATTCATTATGCATAAAACCTACTTTCCATGTCCTCTCACCCCCTCTCTCTCCCTCTCTCTCTCTCTCACAATCCCCTCCCTTGGGGCCTACTCTTTCCTTTTGTCTCTTTTTTTTTTATTCATATCGTTTTCCTCCAACCTTTCACTATTCCTTATTTCATTTCCCCTTTCTTCTTTGAAATGTTCCATTGACCGGCTCTCAGAACTTTTTATTCTGCCTTACTTCTACCAAATTCGCAATTTCTCTAATAACATTTCCATACACATGTTTTACCCTCGTTTAATGTTTACTTTAAACTATTTATATTCTTTTTATGTCTGCCGGGGGTTCTCTTTTTTATAGTTATTTTTTCTAACTTCATAATGATCGATGGTCTATATTTCAATAACATGTACTGCTTTTGGAGATTTAAATCATCAGTTTAACTTTGTCTTTGTTCGTGATACCCTCTTCCCATCGCTATCTCCATGCAACAATGAGAACAACAAGTCCTATCGAATTTAAAATGCAACACGTTTGGTGTAACTAGGAATATGTTACTCTTAGTAACATATAGCTTGGTCTCATCAAACTATCGTTTACCTGTTATGTAAGATAATTTGGAAATCTTTACGTGCAATTAAAGTCTCGATGAATAATTACCGTTGAAGTAATGTAAAATTATATACCCATCAGATCCACCATTCAGTTACATTATCCTCAATATATCGACTCGGAAATTTATACAAAGTTATCGCATTACTGGTAACAGAAGATTGAAAGAGTTATCAACGATAAGCAGAATAGTTCACTGGCTATACGTTTCTGTTATTCTGACAAACTATTGCATTGTAATCAGACTACAGTCAAAAACCTTTTTTTCAAGTATTCTCCAGCCCTTAAAACAAATTCATCCCCAGCCCGGGCATCCACAGATTACACTCTTATAATGTCAGTGAAATCCGTTGTATATAATAAGCTACACTGATGCTAAGGAGACATGCTCATATTATACAAGAAAAATAAAAGACTTATAAAGGAAATAGGAGAGAATGATATTGACATCTTGAATTTCATGCATTTTGCGCTAAATATATTATGATCAACCCGCATCTATAATCTTAACTTGTCGGATAAGGATGTATTTTGTTTTAGTTGAGAAGCAACAGCTTCATAAATTTTCCTTCTCTATGCACAATGTTTTTTTTAGATTATCATCTTTACAATCCCCACGATATACATCATTGTATCGGTGCATGAAGTCTCTCAATTTTGTCTAAAACCGTATTGAAAGCAATTGATCAGGACACACATTGGTATAATGGATCTAATGCAGTGAGCGAATTATTATAAACCAATCTTTTGTGAAACTCATGTTAAAGGCAGAATGGTCTTAAGTCTTTGAGAGGAATTACGTTTACATATTTCTAGCTACAGCTATCAACATATGATTAGTTTGACATTCGTAGGATATATGTTATGACTATTGGCATGCCATTCATCAATCAATGTACACAATCAAATGCTTGAACGAATAAACAAAGCTTGGTTTGAATATGCCAATAGGAAGAAGACACGATTGAACCTCGACCTGCTCCTCTCTCTCAGCATACTCATCTCCCCCTTTCTTTCTGTATATTAATGTATATTTCTATCTCCATCCTTCTATCTTTAAGTATTATATTACGAAAAACTGACGTATACAAACACGTCATAATAACCATGTTTTGTTATGTAATGCATTATAGTATTTGCTTAAACACTTATAGGACTCCCTGATTAATTTGAAAAATTTTTAGTCGAAAGTTTAATACTTACTGTCAATTTTTTTAAATTATACATGCCTTTGCATGAATTTAGCATCTTTATTCATTAGCAAAAAGTCTTATAACGTAAATTTCAAATAATTTAATATTCTATTGGGGAATATTGTCATATAAAAACAATTATTCTTTCTCTGTGTTCTGATTCCAAGAAACGTTATGACATTATATTAAAAAGACCAGCACGTCCCCGAGTGAGTACAAAATGGGTTGTTTACTGACTAGTGAAAATAACCAAGAGTAAAAGTACTTTTCTACTTCACCCCGTTCAAGAAAAAAGAGACAGTAAGGATTTACGGAGGTTAGACCCCAAAATAACTGAAAATGTCAACATGTCTAGAGATGTCTACAGAAACGAAACGTACAAATGTATTAAAAACATTTGAAGTACTTTCTAGTCATTCATCTATAATAATTTTGATTAAATCAGGATATATGTAGGAAGTGTTGAGTTTATTATGATTTCAAATGTTAAGGGTTTCCATTCGATTTGTTGGAGTATGGTAATAGTGCAATAATAATGTGTGAAACCTCGTTACTTCAGTAAGTCACGGGCATCGTTGTTATTCAAATTCAAGAAGTAAGTTTGTTTGACAAAAACATCACTCTAATGTTTACAAGATAATATTCGTAAATATCATTTATTGAGGATGTTCTATAAGTTGAATAGAAGATAGTTCTTGGGTTTTTATAGTAAAAATGTAATGTAAATGCATTGTAACCATTCTAAAGAGCGCTTATCTCTAGAAGTTCTTGGTTTGTTGTTGAATAGCTTTTGAGACGGTCTGTATCGAGTAGACGTAATCAGACGGTAATAACTGCAGACAAATTGAATGTAACAGGCCATACTGACGCACTTTTAAGATCACTGGGCTTAACAAATGAATCCGATATTTCAGCTGGATTGTACTCTTTATTTATCTACCTTCAATCGTCTAACACGCGAATCACTTGCTCGAGATCCGGTAAAACGACATATCCGTCAAATGTTGACAAATGTTGACACGCTTACCTTTTGTGGTAAACCAACGCCATTCTTGCATGTAAACCAACGCCATTCTTGCATGTTATTCTTATATTATGTATAATTTATATTAATATGTGTAATTTTGTTTTATGCTATATGAGGACCCCTCGGTAGACCAGCAGCACCATGATTGATGCTGCTGAGTAGGGCCATCCTCCCGTTTTCTATTTACCAATTCATATGTATAATTTTATATGTATTGTTATCTGTTTTTTTAACGGAAATAAATTCAATTCAATTCAAAAAAAAAAATACTTACTTTCGATCTTGAATTTATTTGAAGAAAACTCTCGTGACGTAAGAAGAAGAAAGATGCAAAGGTGCATATTAGTTACATAAAGAAGTTGAACCTTACAAACGGACTGAAATGTGAAAAAGCTGTGTATCTATTGCATCAATTGGTTTATTTAAATTACAGTTAAAGACAACCGTTTTTCAATTTCATTTCCCTCCTTAAAAATAAGCAGTAATCGTTTAGAGGAAAGAGGTTCATTAAATAAATTATTCCGTAAATAAAAACACAAGACAACATGGTCATACCACATAAAAGTTGCGATTTCCCTTCCATCTTTTTATGGGGGCGATACCATTGGGCTTTTGATGTTTATATTTGATTAATAAAATACTGAAACAAATAATTCATAATCCTTTCGGTATTTCTATATTGGAGCAGTGGAAGATGAGTATCTGGATTGTAATTTTGAGATGGAGAAGTAAAAAATTACAAAGAAAAATATTTTACTGTGGAGGGAGAGACGGGGAGAAAGGGAGAGAATGAGAGAGATAGGGGCAAATGCTTCTTGGTGAAGACAAACGTATAGTTGACTTGTTTCTGCACATCAAAGTTAAGACAATGGTTCAAGTAATTGAAGAAAGAGTTTCATGAATTATCATGAGTACGTTTAAAATATTAGAAATAAATGGCTTTAATCAAGGTACTAGCAATCCAATTGACTGAATGGATCACATATGTTCAGTTTTGTATGTGTTTTAAACACGACATAAAGCTTTCCTCTCGGACACGTTTTTCTGCGTTTAATCATTCGTTTTTATCGATATCGAATAACGCACACGCGAGTCTAATCTTGCATCAAAATGTGATCGAAGAATATCGATGATTTCGGATTTTAGGAATACATTTACCGCCAAAAATTCAATCAAACCGAATCGACTCTGTGTCCCTTCAGGCGTTTCTTTCAGCCTCTAGATATTCCTCGACACGAGAGCAAAGATTTTTAATGGAATATTTTTCTCGTCTTCTCCAATGACAGGCTCTCTTGCAGAGGAACGTAATGACAAAAAATATCGGAGTACCCCGTAGAAAGACAATTATTGATTAGCAGAAGTAGATCCGATTCATTTCATATCATGAGGCTTGTTTGAATACTTGAGGCAATATTGTATGCATTGATCACATTGCAGAGAGAGGGTTTCTTCACTTGTGTTCTCTATTATTCTTCTCAGATTGAAATAATTTAAATTGTTTTGAAAACAAGACATATGGATCAAATAGTCATCACAAAATTATCTTCATACAAAAGAATGTATTTAGCTATTCGAATGTATAGATTTGTGACTGTAAATTACTTCATTTGTATGCATTTTCTCGAAATTGAAATAAATATTGTCGTTTAGTGGATTTTTTTGGTTACTATTATACATGTATTAAGCATCGAATCCGTCGCCAATCCTTTTCATAATCTCTTTGTTAATTAATGTATTAAGTTTAAACATAAACAGACCCCAAATTAATCATATCAAACTATTCAGAAATATATGCTCTTAAAACTAATCCTAAACGATAGTTTTCTTTCACTATTTACCCTGAGTCATATTGCTTTCCAGCTTCCAATCTTTATATTTCCTCACGTTTGTCTCATTTGCGTAGTTTCTTCAACTTGCTATTCCAATATATTGTCGGGCAATGCTCTTTCATTAATCCGATTTTTATGAATCGTTCATTATCACTGTGACCCACATTCTCTATTACCTTATTTCCCCCATCACCCCAAGCCTCTCTCTATCTCTCCCCCTATACCTTCTCTCTACTTCATTTTTCCCTCCCATATCCTCCTCTACCATCCGTCGTAAACGTCTGCCATTCGTCCAACCCTGGCGGCGTTTGAAAACACGGTGAAAATGTCACAGGAGTTTAAACCTCGAGTCTCTGGTTGGCTGACGAACGGCGGCTTTATTTATCCAGCTCGAGGAGCTGTAAGTCTTTCAGTCCCTCTCTGATCTTCCCCTAAACGATATTTACAGAGGGAAATATTCAATCAGAATGAAACAAATTCCAGTCTCTCGTCCAAAACACTCTAGGACATAGTATCCAATTAAGAACAGTGTTTAGCAAATTCATGTTTAGAGCAGTCACGCGATACATCCACCCCATTTCTCAGTTTTCTCAACGAATGCGCCTTGGTAACTGTGTTGAGAAATGTCTCGATAACATTCTTGGGCAATCCCTTAATTTCATTTTCTCTTTTGCTACTAGGAAGGATTGATTGCACCCCTTCACTTCACTTCAATTACGGGTATCAATATTAGACACCGTGTGTCGATCTGCTGAAATTAGAAATGATGGTTGGAATCCTTCTTATCAGTCAGTGACCGTGCTAAAGATATAACTCTTAAATTATGTGTCAAACCTAGAGCAAAATAAAAGAAATCCCTTGGATATTATTTTGATAACATGAATCATTAGTTTCATTCCTTGGAGTAGCTTTCTGTAGAAGAAATCGAAAGTTGAGGGACAATATATGGGGGCGCTTTGGGATATCGGCAATATACATAGAACGTTGCCGTGAGCTTAGAAATATGAAATATCATATTACGAGAAATGTTATTATGACCACGTGACCACCCTCGGAGACCTAAAACTGTCCTGTCAGCTTGCAGCCACGACAATATTTACCTCAGGGAGTTAGTTAGAATGAAGACATAATCAACAATGATATGCCGCCAACAGACAGGAGTTCTCTACGCGCCCGTAGCCTAAAGTGTCATCGCAATTTGTCTTGGCATCTTGGATAGAAATAAGTTTATCCTATTGATTAAAGTTATTAAATACTGCCTAATCAGTCTGATAACATAATGTCGATTTCATCATACAGATCAAGGCTCGAAGATAAGATCTATATCATGTCTGCAATTATTTGGCGTGTGTTTTTTTTCTTTGGAGCGTTAAACATCCTTCTTGTCACAACCGACCTCTCTACTTGGGTACATATCGACAACCTAGAAAATTATTGCATGTGTGTTTGTTTGTCCATTCATATCATATTTTCTTGTGTGTGTGAGTGAGGGTGTGTGTGTGTGTGTGAGAGGCGGAGTAAGGAGGAGGGACGCTATTGAATCTCTCGCACATAGTAAATTGCAAAAGTACATATTCTTGGCATACAATATCCGAGTAATCACGATGAAATATAACTTTTCGAGCCTAGAGGTAAAATAGTCCGGGACCCCTGAATTAATAATGATATCTAGAGCTATCGGCAATAACGACTTTCAACTTATCGAAATGGTGTATTTTATAAGCTGATTATTAACATATTTTATTTCATTATTTTTTTTTTTTTGGGGGGGGTATCGTACACAAGTACTACCCACCCATGTCTGATCACGTCGGAAATGTACCTAAAATGGCGTAATCTATTCTTAAAGAAATACCATAAATGGTATGATTTTTGAGGGAAAGGCAACTCTAAAAGTGGCGACATAGACGATACCATGTGTCAGAAATAAGGAAAGTTCTCGACACTTTTTTTCTGGATGCAGATCCGAAGCAGGTCATGGGGATAATAAGCCCCTCCTTCCTTCATGTCCCTAGATGCTTTCATGATGAAGAAAATGCACTAAATGATTAGTGAACATTTTTACAGCATTTTAATATGGCGGCGACAGGCATATGCGTTGGTACAGGAAAGGAAGCAGCAATTTAATGGAACCTTAGTTCATATCTTAATTAGATAGTAAATGATAACAACAAAAATATTCCCCTTCCAGAATGTTGATTTGAATATAAGTTTTTATCTTGGAATAAAGGAGATTGTGTTTGGTTGGATGGTCGGTTGGTTGGTTATTTTGTTTTAGTGATGATGGCGCTATCCCATCTCTGATCACTGGCGTAAATCCCGGGGGGATGGGGGGATATATCCCCCCCCCCACTTTTCGAGGAGGGGGGATGGCCTGTACAAACATCCCCCCCACTTTTTACGAAAGAAATGAAAAAAAAATCACAAGAGATAATTGTTTTATTGGTGAAAATTCTTCCTGAAATACCGCTTAACATATAAAACAATATTATTGAATCATAAAATGCAAATAAAGAGCCAGTTCACCATTTCCAAACGAAATACTTATGTCCTTATCATAACATTGAAGAGAAACTCCCGTTTCTTCCAATTCATCAATGTTGGGGTCTTTGGCAAGGGATTAAGATGGAATGTCAATTCGTTTTTAATATAATCTCTAATAAAACCATTAAACCATCATGGGGTAAAAAAGATAATAATATTGGAGGGGTATTTGCCATATGGACATACAGTGGCGTAACTATGGGGGGGGGGCATGGGGGCACGTGCCCCCCCCCCCCAATCGGCTGACAAAAAAAAAACGGGGGAAAGGAGAAAAGAGGGAGAAAGGAAGAGAAGCGTATAGTGGGAAAGAAGAAAATATTATTCATTATAATGTTATATTATAATTATGTTATGTTACATTACATAAGAAACATTTTTATCATAACTTCTTGAAACATAATTTGCCAAGGGCCTGGTGCTTGCATTGTCTGTTAACGAGATATATAGTCCTGTTGTACTGAAACATCCCGTTTTCAAGTCAATATAAACCAAATATATTTCCTAGCACTTGAGTTATCATTGTTTTATGAAGTGACATATGCTTCTTTTTCATGACTCAAAAAGTGATTGCCCCATGTTAAGGTCTTCGTATATATATGAAACATTTTTTTGTCTGTGATTACGTTCGCATTAGTGGATTGGTGAGATATGTCTGCTCTTCATGAATTCCTAAAATCAGTACTTAAAATGTCCCTTCTTCTGATCTGAATATCAACATTTTCAGCTCGCGCTTCGCGCTCGCATCATTTGAATATTAAAATACGTATGGTCCTAGTTAATTCCTACAAAGAAACCTTAGAATGCCCCACTTCAGGTCTGAATTATCTAAATTTTCAGCTCGCGCTTCGCGCTCGCAATATTTGATTAGTGAGATGCGTATGATAATCATGATTGCAATGACTACAAAAAGTGCTTCATGTGTTCAGATGTAATTCTTATAAACCAGCAAGCACTTGGCACTCGCATTAGATGACTATGGTGAGATATGCATACTCTTAATGGATTCCTAAAATATATTCCTCAAAATCTCGCTGTTTGGGGTCAAAATATACGAAAACTTCAGCTCGCGCTTCGCGCTCGTATTGTTTAGCGAGACGGTACCTATCATGATTACACAAATTTGATTATAATGTCTCTTTTTAGGTGTGAATATAAAAAAATTCAGCTCGCGCTTCGCGCTCGCATTATTTGATCAGTGAGATGCATATCCGTTTAATGACATAGTCCAGAAAATGTCTCTATTAGGTCAGTATAACTGGCAACTGAGTGCGCTCACTCAGTGATTCAAACATTTTGCTGGTGCCCCCCTCCCCAATGCCGTGACCCACGGTACGCCACTGTGGACATATCAATGACAATTCCTTGCATATCTAAAAACATGATTGCAAAAAAAAACCCAAAATATTTCAGTCATCCCCTCCACCCATCAACACGGATTTACGCCAGTGTCTCTGATGATTTACGCCAGGCTATGGAGAGATAAATAAAGTGGCCAGTTTTTAGTAAAGGGTAAATGGGATACCTGACAAGAATCTGAGATTTACTATCAGTCTCTCCCATAACCATTTATCCCTGTATCTCTCTCTTCACTTTACCCCGCTCCCTCTCTCCCTCGTTCACAGTATGTATCTAATATATTCTACACCTCATTTATCTAAAGCCCCTGCACCGAAACATCTCAACCACTCCCCCCTCTCTCTCTCTCCCTCCCACGCCTCGTCCCTTCTTTCTCAACAGATTCACTGATATACTGACTAGTAACTTGAACTCAGAAATGCTGTCTATTATCCATTTAATGCACAGCTCTTTCAGGGAATCAATCGCTGAATATTCTGTTGTGTTTCCGTAAAATTGTTCCAGTCTTGAGAAGGAATGACTTGAGCACTTAAGTGTGCTTGGTAAACCAGTTTAGCCCAACAAATAGCTTTTTCATTAACGAGGGAACCATAACGACCGAGCCTTCGTGTTGCGTTGCATTCGTGGCCGACTTATTTTCATGAGAAAACTAAACAAATAACACGATTAGATTCCATCATTAGATGTAATCTGTGCCGTGAAATTGGGTTAAAATTGCATTTAGTTTGTCTGCTTATCATGACACAGCCGGCCTCACATTGCACCATTGCAAGTACATATGCAAAATATATGTTAAGGACGTAGATAAGTTATGGCGTTGGAGAATGAAATTGCAGTGATGGGGGTTGCATCATGGAACGCGACCGCCGGGCAAGAGTTGTAAATATTGGAGATGCCGCAAGCAATAGACATAAGAAATATTTCGAGGATTATTGTCAGAGAAAACATCCAGTGTTTTCATCTCGTCAGTGGACTGTGTCTTTTAAAAACTGGAAGAGAGACGAAAGGAGAAGATGATAGAGTGAGATGGTGGGGGAGGAAGGTGAAGTGGGAATTATGGGAGGGGGTCACAAAAGAAAGATGAGCGCACGTAACGCAGAGGGAGATATTTCTTTGAAATAGGCAGTGTCCGAATGTAAAAACAAAATTATAAAATAACTTAATATTTGGATAGAGTACGCTCTAATTCTATAAATAGATGAGAAATTGGTATTCTGTTATCATTCTTAACATGGGAAGAAAACAATGTAGAATCAGAAATGTATAGATTGGGACGAATGCGTTTCTATGAAAGTATAAGATTAATTAGAAAAAGGTGAATTGGAATTAATGATGAGAGAGAAGACAGACATATATCATTTAAGGGAAAGAAAGAGAAAGAATGAAAGAAGGAGCCTTCTTACTTCTTTTTTTTTCTTCAAAACTTAATAAACCATAGGAGCGGTCGCTCATGCACCCATCTGAAGCGCCAACTCCGTTCTTAGACGATTATCATTTTAACATTCATTTGAACAATTAAAAGTGAAAAGGAGAAACAATTATGAGATATAAAACTGCAGGCATTGACAGGGCTATAGCTGTATAGTTGTGTATAGAAGCTATTGGTGCATGGTGAATCAGTCCATCAATGTAAAGGGAGTTGAAAACCGATTAGAAATGGCAAGGTTACTCATGAAAAAACGAGAGACGATAAAAATAGAAATCCAATATTCAAATCTAGGTTTCCAATCTATGATACCAGCCTAGACCTTTACGAGTTGTGTTCTCAAGATCTTCAACATTCCTTTTCCCACCGACTTGTTGGTCGGTAGATTTACATGTACATGTATGTATGGTTTGGTTGCATAAACAAATTTTAAACGTAGTAGTTATTAGAAGCGTCCAACCACCTCCCAAACCCGACCAAAAGAGACAACTAATTGCGTCCTAAAATGCTTTTGTGACGCCCGCATTATATTTTTGGTAAACTTGGTTAAAAGCTCATATTTTCTTACCTCTGTTGATAGAATCTATTTAAACTATAATTATTCAGAATAATTTGTTGCTGATAATTACATAAGTTTTAAACTATTCTTTGATTAATCATAGTATTCTATTGATAACGTCACAATGACAAATCCATAACTACATTTTCTTATAATCAGAAGCGACGTCATTGTATTTTAATGATCGTAAGTTTATGTCATTTTCTTAGAATCTCAGAATATTGAAGCAAAGATTTGAGTATTGAAGAATAAGAATGTTACGTCATAACACGAAGGTGTAAATGATCCCTAGTCACTAATGGAGCAGCATCTTAAAACTATGATGTTCTATATGGACAAACAATGCGTTTGTGCCTTTTAATAATAAAGAGATTCTATAAGAACATTTTCGATCGCATCATCGGATGTTATTTAATTCGCATGACGTGGCTGGATAAATGGTTACCAGAATGCCGATTAACGAGCGGCGTTCAAATTGTACAAACACTACTTTAATGTAACGAAAAGCGATAAAACCATTAAACAAAAAATATATGTAAAATAAATGCTGAAATATTTTGAATAACATTAATCATATATAATTGCTAGCTAATGTAAAAGTACATATATGCTTGAGTAAAGACGAGATAGCGCAGAAACTTACATGCAATATATGACGAAGGGAGTAGGATGAATGGAGACATGGGTGCAAGATAATGGAATGATAAGAGGGATGCCCTTATAATACTTGCATCTGCATCTTTCACCAGTGATTGAGATATGTTTAATATGTATAGCATGGTCTTTAATTAAATCAAAATACCCACATCAGGCGGCTTGTCAACGGCAATACAGTTACGGTCACATTATGTCGTAACTTAAGAACCACTGTCGCTTGGTATTTAATTGAATGTCGGTACAAGAAGGCGCCAATGGCGAACTGTAATGGGCTAGTCGGTGAATGACTACTGAGTTTGATTAGAGTTTGATACTCCATTCCCGCCACACAATGATTATATCATGTTTTATCGCTACCTTGTTAAGTGAGGAGTTCGAAAATATCTCGAAAGAGCTTGATTCCAAAAGGGGCTAAATCCACTTTTGAACAAAATTTATTTTTTTATATAAATATATGTAAAAAATAAGTCATCATTTTCATATGATGACAAAATTTCCTTAAAATGTACCGGTCCTTTGTTAAAATAATAACCAAAAATATCAGCTCGCGCTTCGCGCTCGCATCATTCATTAAGTGTGATCCACATCCATTTCACAATTTTCCTACACAGTGCTTAAAATAGTGTTTAAATTGACCCTTTTCAAATCGGAATATCAAATGTTTTCAGTTCGTGCTTGCATTATTGATCTTCATGATTAAACAAATGCATTCAGAATGCCCAAATTCTAGGTCTAAATGAAATCTAAAACATGCGCGATAGCCTGCATGTTCTTTATTTAAAATGTGCTTGAATTATCCAGTTTCAGATCAGAATATCAATAATTGTCTGCTCACGCTTCACGATCGCATTATTAATGATACCTAATTATCCATATCCTATTCATGATTTACAAAATATGAATAAAGTATCCCGCTTTTAAGTCTAAAATCTCAATTTTCTTCCTCTCGCGCTTCGCGCTGGCATCAATTGTTTAGTTACATACCTATCCCATTTATGATTACAAAAAGTGCTTAGAATGAACATTTCTTAGGTCGGAATGTCAAAAAATTTTAGCTCGCGCTTCGTCAAAAAAAAAAAAAAAGTCCTTAACAGGTCCCTTTTCGATCATGCAAGAACAGTTATTAAAAAAATCTGCTCGCGCTCGCAGTAATTATCTAGTTAAATACGCATCTTGTTCAGGATCACAAATTACATTGCCCGGAATATTGTTTCAGGACAAAATACATGAAAGTTAAAAAAAATTCGCTCGCGCTTCGCGCTCGCACTTTTTTTTGTTTATAGGGCTTATGAGATTATTTCATATTTATGTTGTTTTATAAGAATAAAGCTAAGAAGTGACTGATCGGGGACAGTATAGGTGAAGATAATTTGAGGCCCCGTCCCCTATTGGCGAAAGTCGGATTCGCCCTTATGACACATACACACACACAGAAAAAAAAATGTTCCCCCCCCCCGAAAAAGCAAGGACCCCAGTGCCCCCCCCCCCCAAGAAAAAAAAATAGCTACGCCACTGCCTCCACTACCCCATCCCTCTTGAAGGTCAAGTCCATCCCAGAAAAATGTTGATTTGAATAAATAGAGAAAAATCAAACTAGCTTAATGCTGAAATTTCATCAAAATCGGATGTAAAATAAGTAAGCTATGACATTTTAAAGTTTTTTTATTTTCACAAAACAGTGATATGCACAACTCAGTGACATGCAAATGAGACAGACGATGCTGGTGTCCTTCACTCACTATTTCGTTTGTTTTTTATTGTTTGAATTATACAATATTTCATTTTTTACAGATTTGACAATAAGGACTAACTTGACTATAGTAGTATAAACAATGCTAATTCCACATGTTCAGGGAGGAATTAATCGCTGTTTCACTTGGCAAGGAGGGGAAATTAGAATATTTCATATTTCATGTAATAAACTACAAAACAAATAGTGAGTGGATGACGTCATCAGTCTTTTCATTTGCATACCGACCAGGATGTGAATAGAACTGTTTCGTGAAATTAAGCGAAACACTAAAATATCATAACTTTCTTATATTACATTCGATTTTGATGAAATTTTCAGCTTTATGCTTGTTCAATTTTTCTCTTTTTATTCAAATTAACTTTTGTTGGAGTGGAATTGTCCTTTAATCATTGCAAGACAGATCACATTGCGAGACCGATCACACGTTGAGTGCATTTTGCACAATTAATAATCTCTTTCTTCTTACTTTATGTATCTAGATATCAACAATTTTCTATTTCCTTATGATTACATAATGCTACAGGACTTTAGATGGATTTTTAAAGGGCTAATGGATTTTTGTTATTATGTGTCATGTCGTTAGGTTGAATTGCACACGTAAAGAAATAATTGACATGAATCAATAATTAAAATTTGTTATTTTTTTTACAGTTACATTTTTCTTCATAATGATTGCACTTGGATGTGGAGCTGTGGTGTGTGCCGTCATCGTATTACGTATCTACCACAGCGGAGGTGAACGACATATGCCTACATGGCTAAGATATATCATCATAAAACGATTACAACGCATGCGCAAGAAAAGACATAGTCTACCGGAAGTAGTAACAGTCGCAGAAAAACAACCCAGGGAATCAAAGTAAGATTTGACATGATTGGGGAGTAATTCCTCTAATAATCCTATCGCATCAGATTTCCCCTTATATTTAAATTATCAATTTTTGAAGAGAAGTTTCTTCAATTCTTTTTAATGGCATTAACTAGAAAGAAATCTTTTCACCATAACATTTCCTCATCTTCTGATATTATCTGTCAAATTAATTACGTGGAAAATGCAGGGGCCGCTGAATGAGTTAATAGGCTAGAGGAATTTAGTCCCCACTTTTTTCAGAGACGGTGTACATATGATTATGACCACCAATTTGGCATTGTAAGCATGTTCAGCCAACATTTTCGAAATTGTTCCCCGGCACTGCAATATGCGAACATACGACTTTAGAAATGGATAAACCTGTTTGATATCAATGCAGACAATGATGGCATTGTGAGTTGATCAAGATACTTTCGTGATATTGAATAAAATCCACTATTTTCTCATTTATCATGTTTAACATACACAGGTCTTACAATTCAATAAACTTGGACAATCCAAATGGGAAAGGACCCCTCGTCATGCGGCAGACTCACTCTCATTCACACGGTCATAACCATCATAACCATGGTCACACCCATGGTCACAATCACGGCAACGACAGCGGTAGCGAGGAGATGCACGACAACGAGAACAGCCAGCTGTATGAACCCCAACTCATCGACCACAAGCTACAGATGAAATCACGCTTCCATCGACGAGACAGTAAAAGTAAGGAACTGAATGCAATGTTGTGGAGGGAGTTCGCCCTCGCTCTCGACAAGGGATTGGGTATCTTTGTAGCAATGATCATCATCGGTGAATGTCTCTATGTCATGATCATCTTCATCGCTATGCCGAACCTCGTTAAAAACAATACCATGGACGACTGAAACTATAGGATAACGACGACGATGGCATGATGACGACTACGCGGGTCGATCGATACAAGTTTAGCAGACGGTAAACGTGCCAATAGATTGAGGATGAAGGTCCATTGCATGATTGCAGAATTAAGGATCATGAAATATGTATTTGTCGAAAGACTGAGTAGAGACTTCATTCGAAAAAAAAAACTTACCCAAACTATTCAATTGCGAGAGCTCATTGCGTTTTATGGAAATTGGATGTTTTATTATTGTAGATGGCGCTTTTTCACTTTGACTGGCTAGCCATCCACTACTGTAGCCATCGATAGCATATTTTCTTTGTGCTCCAGCCAAAATTATTTGATCATCCCTATTGTATAATAACCAATTAATATGTGGTGTAAGGCACCCCTAAATTAGTTATGTCGCTTAAAGCAGGGGTAGGGATGAAGACGTGATACATCATCATCACGTCAATGAATTCACTTTGGTGTTTTTGTTGCATCTTTAAAAAATCTAGTTTCTGAAAAAAAATATCGCGTAGTGAGAATTTTTTAAAGATAATATAATTTTTTCATCAAAATTTGAGAATTCTTTTTATTTTCATTGCTCTCAAATGTTCACAAAATGCAATCTGATTATTATTTGCGTGTGGGGGTGTTATAAAACAACCCCTTCACAGCATGTCACTCCATCACTCCCTCCCAAATGCGTCATTGATTTTTTTTTCTTTTGAGGCTATTTCATCGTGAAAAAAGAAAGAAAAGAATATGTCAAACTGACAAACTGCATGTTTTGCGATTATGCAGAACATTTTTATTGTAAACTCTTTGTTAATTACTTTTGTTCATACGAACTTGCGCAGGACGCAGCGAAAACATTTTCTTTGTTTGGAGGTGGAATGTGTCTCCTTTAGCCCAAAACTCTTTTTGGAGTGTTTGGTGATATAGACTTTTATGTATTTTTTTTTACATTATTCATTGTAATTATATACATGTAGGTCAATGCTTTGTCAGATGAGAATAGCAATCTTATTCCGGCATATAGTCATTCGAAGAGCCAAGTACAAAAAAGAAATCGCACAAAAATTAGTTTTTGTCATATTCGAAATATTGTTTATATCGTTCGAAAATATATTATTGACTAAAATAAGAAGGTTGGATGACACGTTAGTCCTTAGATATCTTTTCATTGGCCCATACATTTTCTACTCGATATCAGTCAACCAAAATGAATGTCTGTAATAGCTAATGAAATAATGGTAGATAAAGCCAGCAGAAAGCAACTACTATCTCCCGTCATTGGTTGAACCCGTCAAATCGATCTAGTTGATAAACAAATTCTAATATTCTGACTGCCTTTGAGTGCTATACAGTATCAGGTCCAATGCACCAAGTTCACAAAATATTGCACAAATCATAGACGAGTGCAACAATCGTGCTAGTTAAATTAGTCAGTCGGCAGGTCCTCAAAAAGTAGCTTCATTTATCCCAGAGATATTCATGACTAGAAAGGTTTTGCATGTTTATTGAGCTGGGTGCGGACCAAATAATTCTATCATAGCTGCTCTAAATATATAAAATTTTAGAGTTTGGTATCATTGTAAAGAAGAAGAATAATTCTTTCAGGTAATGTGTTTGAATTTATTTAAAAATTTTGTGATGTTGGTGAAACTTTTGATGCTACAAAACAATTATTTTCACCTAACAAAAGTTATTTTTACACTTTATTTCTGTTTGAGCCCCAATGACTTTTTAATCATGATAAAGCTGAAGATCTAAGCTTTGATATGAAATATGTTGTATAAGAAGAGATGTTGTAAATGGGTCAGAATCCACCTATTAATAGGCCAAGTACATTTTGCAGCTTGAAAGCAAGAATACTGCACTCTTATTGATCAATGAGACCAGACACCCATCCAAATTCAAACGGTTTTCACACTGTGGCCTGTCCAAGGTCACACTCAACATGTGGCAATCTCTTCAAATTACCCGGGCATTTTTTGAAACATTATCCAGCCAATCAGAGCTCTGGATTTCATGTTACTCAGAAATTTCAGAAATCTTGTTTTGTATCTTGATTGGAATATCTGGATCCTGACCTATTTCCAAGGTGCCACACATCAAGAGTGACATTGTGAGAAAGTACAAAGAATGAGCTTTACGATGATATAGATATTATTTGGGCTCAAAATAAAAAGTTTTGCTCAATTTGCAAGAGAAACAGAAGAAGAAAACATCTTTTTAGAGACATCTTTTCAGGCCTGAAATGAGCTTATTTATCAAATATTTCATCCAAATCTAATGACTATTATAAAAGCGTAACATTTACTCATTTCACTTTTATACTTGAAGATAAAGTGGTGAAATTCTTTGAGAAAGAAAGTCTCATAATTCACGAAATTTTGCAGGGATGTGAATTCAGCCATTAGAGGGCTAGAATAAATCTTGCTTATTTGCTAATTAGCATAGGGCCCTGCAGTCTAGCTGTGATTCTAAAAATAATCTCTGAATTTTTATTTTTCGCAACTCCAAATATTGAAAACGAGCATCCAAAAGCCCAGTACACACGGTCCACCTGCAATACCATTGGTTTGCGATAGACTGATCCCGATCGGATTAAACCATGAAACATAGGGGAATGAACCAAAATTACACAATCTCTATTGATTTACTTTAAATAAACGTGTGACAAGATCCTTCATATAGTTAATCTAATACAAATATTATTTGAATTGAAAAACAAATAGCTGTGTGTGATTTGTCGATTCCATGTTTGCATTCGTGTAATGATATCGTGACATATCTATATTTTGTTCAATATTTACTAAACTTTTCAATATTTCCTTTTCAATTACAGCTGATTAATGGGCAAGGAGAATGTTTACATAATTTGTATTTGTTGTTTAAAAAAAAGATGTATAGACTGAACATATCAATGTTAACATGTTATAACCTCTTATATGTTTTTGTTTTGTAACTAACTCCAATGACCTAGATACATGAATGTTGAATATTTCACCAAAATACATCGAATTTTGCCTCCCAATGTTGTTTAGAATTTCCATGTCATGATTAATAGATCTATTGATAACTTCTTAATAAGATTTTGTTCTTACCGTTTGATTGTGTAATGATCCTGCATTCTGATCTGTATCGATAATGATACTACATGTGGACAAGTTTATATGCATGTAAATGCATGAAGATTTATTACTTACTCCGAATTTCACGAAAGAATCTTAAGACATGATTATCGGAAATAAACACGTGTATAAAGATAATGCATCATGAATTAATAAGTCCTAAAGTAACATCAAAGCGAAGCATAACGGTGTCCTGTGTCAACGCTTCAAATAACGATACACTGGCATGCATGATCTTGTTATCAATTACAAGTTACAAGCGACGGTTATATAAGCTAAGGAGATACTGTCTTTTCATTAGCTTTAAAAAAAACTTGTCAGAGAATCTTTCATTGAGAGCTTTATGAAATAGCAGCAATATTTCTAGCAGAATAAATATTCAAACCGATTCAGATTCATTTTCAGCAGTATATACATGAACAAGAATGAATAAAAGTAAATATTGTCATTATCACAGTTGAGTTTTTTTATGTTAATCTTAGATGAGATAATCTGAAAAATTCGTGAAATTCATGAAATACATGTATGAATAATAATAATAATAACACAGTTCTTGTATAGCGCATATCACATTGTCATAACGTCCCTATGCGCTTCCAAAGGACTTGGATATTATTACCCTGGCTTTAGCCCCGCAGCCTTTCACAGCGCGGTGGCATTTCAGGGAATAAATTCCTGACAGGTACCCATTCATCTCACCTGGGTTGAGTGCAGCACAATGTGGATGAATTCCTTGCTGAAGGAAATGACGCCATGGCTAGAATTTGAACCCACGACCTCTGTTTCAAAGTGAAAAGACTAATTTACTGCATGGGCTACAACGCTCTACAGGTTCTACGTCAATTACCCCCGAGGACAATTACCCCCCGGACAATTACTCCCCGGACAGTTACCCCCTGTACAACTACCCCCGGACAATTACCCCCTGAGGACAATTACCCCCCGGACAACTACCCCCGGACAATTACCCCCCGAGGACAATCACCCCCGGACAATTACACCCCGGACAGTTACCCCCTGTACAATTACCCCCGGACAACTACCCCCCGGACAATAACCCCCCGGACAATTACCCCCGAGGACAATTACCCCCTGGACAATTACCCCCAGAAAATCCCCCCTTCTCTCCAGCATTAATGTTAGAATTAAGCGGGACCCATTGTAAGTTTTGGTCGGTGGCACAGGTTTTCGAAATATGTTCTACTTTATCTTACGTTAATAACTTTTTCTTTCTCTTTTATATTGCTCTTTCTCCTGTTCTCTCACTTTCTTCTTTTTTCCTTTTTTGTTTGTTTAGCGGCGCCTTCTGCATCATGAAAAATGGGGGGGGGGCTCGCACCCGAAACCTCCCGTTTGGCTATGCATAATTATATACATAAAAAAATGTGTAAACTGGCCCTCATACTAAGTTTTCATAGAACAATTGAACACGATTAGTCATAATAATCACAATTGCTGAATATCTCTGATTCCAACTGATCTGATTTTTTTAAATATTTATTTTGGGTTTAATTTCAGGAAAGAAATCAGGCAAATAGATAAAACGTAAAAAAGACACCTTCATAGGTAGAAATATTGAAAGTCGATAACGCAACTATCAACACTAACACTGTCAAGTAGGACCTATAAACCTGTTATTTTAAAACAATTCAACTAACAAGAAGCTAAGAATTATGAAACAATTGATGCACATTCCAGATTAAGATGTGGCTTTATAACTTAATACAGGAAGCTAAAAAATGTATTCAAAGATAATACACACAAGAACACCTTGTAATTTTACCATTTAGGCCCTAGATGGTAAAATTACAAGGTGTTTTTGTGTGTATTATTCTTGGGTGAAAGCAATTAAACATTAAAGAAGGAAATTAAGTACCAAAATTACTAAATTGTAAACAATATGACATAAGCAAATACAGTGTTTTTTCTATACAAATTGGCAATCATGATAGTATACAATTCGTTTAAGGTGCATTTTAAGGACGGTTTGTAAACATTTCTTTCTTTCTTTCTCCCCCTTTTTTTTGCTCCGTCAATTTTTTCAGGGGGGGGGGCAAACCAAATCTCAGGGAGGGGCACGTGCCCCTTGACCCCCCGTATACTACGCCACTGCGAAGATTGCCAAAACGAATGATCTTATGCTACGGTGACATACAAATTAGGATCGAATTCTTGGTTTCGTAAAGATTTGCAGATAGCAGGGGCGGATCCAGCTCTTGCCAATAGGGGGGGGGGGCCCGAATTTTTTTTCACAGATATTTACCCAGATGCGAGCGAGCGAATCGAACGAGCAAAATTTCAACATTTTTATTACAAAAATCAAAGTTTTTGATAGATTTTGACATAACTTTTTTCGAAAATAATAGGCCTATATTTTACCCTTATCCCTTTCCTTTTCTCTTTTTTTCTTGGTCGTGAAAAATAAGGGGGGCAAAACGCCGATGTTCTAACAGTCATTTTTACGCTTTTTTCTTATAAAACAACATAAAAAGTGTAATTATCTTATAAGCCCTATCTAGATAGTGCGAGCGCGAAGCGCGAGCTGAAAATTTTTGGAATTGCATGTATATATTTTAACGTAAAAATTGACTATTCTGGGCAATGTTTGTGAACCTGAACAAGATGCGTATGTAACTAGATAATTACTGCCAGCGCGAAGCGAGAGCAGAAATTTTTAATATGGTTTCTGGCTTGATCGAAAAGGGACCTGTTAAGGAGGTTTTGCAGTTAGCCATTTAAACGATACATATTTCAGTTATTAAATAATGCGAGCGCGAAGCGCGAACTGAATTTCTTTTGACATTCTGACCTAAAAAAATGACATTCTTAGCACTTTTTGTAATCATTAACGGTATAGGGATAAAACCAAACAATTGATGCGAGCGCGAGCGGAAAAAAATTGAGATTTCAGATCTAAAAATGGGACACTCTAATCATGTTTTGTAAATCATGAAAAAGGATGGGTAATTTGGTTTCTTCCTACATTATTTATGCGAGCGCAAAGCGCGATCTGATCTGAAACTAGAAATTTTAGCACGTTTTGAATAAAGATGAATCTGCGTATCTCAATGTTGTGCGCGTGTTTTAGAGTTAGACAGAATCTGGGCATTCTGATATTTTCATCACGAAAATCAATAATGCGAGCGCGAGCGGAAATACTTGATATTCCGGTATGAAAATGGTGAATTTGAGCTCTATCTAAAGCATTGTGTAGGGAAATTGTGAAGTGGAAATGGAATGCACTTATTAAATGATGCGAGTGTGAAGCGCGAGCTGATATCTTCATTATTATTTTGACCTAGGACCTGGACATTCTAGGTCTAAGGACATTTTGTCATCATATGAAAATGATAACAACTTTCTTATTCCTCTTCCTAAGCGCGATATGAAACATATGAAACTGTGATATTGTCGATATTCTTTTCTGAAAAGGGACAATTTAGTCATTAAGAATTCATGAAAATTTTATTATCATATTTATTAATGTAATAAGCCTAATGAGTGAGTGAAATGTGCTGACACTGAGGCCTGAAAACTGGATATTTTAAGCATTTTTGTAATCATGAATAGGATTTGTGAGTTGAAATACTTTTAACAAAAATGCGAGCGAAAATCGTGAGACGAAAATTTTGGTAAACTGTCATAAAAGGGGGGTTTTAAGTAGTTTGTTATATATTTTGGCAAATTAAATAATGCGAGCGCATAGCGCAAGCTGCAAGTTATATTCACACCATAAAACGGACATTAAACAGAGCACTTAAAAAATAAGTTTGTAAATCAAACAAAATAATGAATAATGTCCGAGCTGAAATAAGGTTTGTATATCGACTTCAAAACTTGATATTTTAAGCTACATATCAGCCTATTTAGAAAGATATGTATCTCATCGAAGAGGCTATGCGAGCGCGAAGCGCGAGCGAAAAATGTAATATAGTGACATGAAATATATTTTTTAATCATTTTCCAAGTCTTCACCTGATCTTTTTTTTTCACTCGTCTCCCTCCTCTTATTTTACCTCTTCTGTTTCCTCCTTTCTTTCCCCTTCTTTTTCTTTTTTCTTTCTTTCCCCCTTTTTTTTTGCTCCGCCCTGGATCCGCCTATGGATGGAGCTCACTTTTACAGCTTTCTTACGGCGCTCGTTTGATTCCAAGATACTCGAGAATGCCTTGAGTACTTCTTACGTCAAACGTACGGCCGACGTACTCTGTGCACTCCCTTTGTCTAGGGGGTTATCGTCCTCTGGGGGGGGGGGGGTAATTGTCCTCGGGGGTAATTGTCCAGGGGGTAATTGTCCAGGGGGTAATTGTCCTCGGGGTAATTGTCCGGGGGGTCCTCGGGGGTAATTGTTCAGGGGGTAATTGTCCTCGGGGGGCAGTTGTCCGGGGAGTAATTGTCCGGGGGTAGTTGTCTGGGGGTAATTGTCCGGGGGTAGTTGTCCGGGGGGTAATTGTCCGGGGGTAGTTGTCCGGGGGTAATTGTCCGGGGGGTAGTTGTCCGGGGGACAATTGTCCTCGGGGGTAATTGTCCGGGGGTAGTTGTCCGGGGGGTTTGTCCGGGGGGTAGTTCTCCTGATCCCCGCTCCACATACGGTTTGACGTTGATATTAAAGTGTATGTAAACATAAACTGAAGGTATTTTATACGTTTTCATGAAAGCAGTATGGAATCAGTTCGACTCTGATTTCATTCCAACGCAGTTTTTTTTCCTGACAAAAATTAAAATAAACCGATCTTTACAGCATATACACTTTTACCAATGGAGATATTGGGGAATTGAAAATACGACCCCCCCCCCCCCCTTGATGTCAGTGGCGTTTCTGGCCGAATGAAACACACATCTGCGTTAACCTACAGAGAAATACGTATGTTCACTTCCAAAATTATGTTACCACCGAGTCTGAACTAGCAGGTTAATTGTATAAATACATGTTGGTGAATAAATAGTCATTGCCTCGTATTAACCAATGTACTTTGTATGTTATCAGGAAGTTTTGTGATACTGTTAGACGCAAGAAGAAAAAATCCAATGTGGATATTATTGAAAAGTATCAATGACTTGCAAATAAGACATAACTTGTATAAAATGTATAAATTGTACATTGGAAAAACAAAAGTTGTATATAGTTTTATAATGCATGGAATATGCTTAATATATCAATGGTGTCTACCATTTCACTTTGCAGTATTTTTGTTTAGTCTGTCTGTCGCTTCAGTTTACAATTTGAATTTCTTCTGTGACCGTTATATATCCGAATAAAATATATGTATCATTATCATTTATAAATAAAACAGAGTGCAGCAAAAATACGATTAAGGCTACCATTATAGCAGAAATGTGTTATGCATATTTGGATACTTCATGATAATGATAAATATTAACATAGTTTGTGACAGTCTTCGTTTACTTCTGTCAAAATAAATCGTTCAATTGCGTCATATATAAATGTTTTCATTTTCATATTTCATGTTTTAGTTCAGTATTAATTTCAAGTGTATAGTATTGACTTGGCTCAACATGGTCAATATGTATATAAACAATATAATTCAAGGCCATGATGTTGCTATGATACACAATTTTGATCGGCTGTTGGATAATGTATCATTGTCGATACATAAATACTGATGGAAAGATTTCCAAAATATAAGGAGTAACATGCAAATTGGCCACAGACACACATAAATGACATGAATATGTACACTCCTCCTTAATGGCGTTTAACAACTGATTATGATCATGCACGGAGCTCTGGTACTAATTGTTTTTTCTTCTCATAATCAACTTGGAATTGATCAATATTGTTTGCCATGTATTCCATGCAAATTGTTGTTTAGAGACTCAATGTGTGGTTTTATGTACCAGTATACCAATAGTTTATAAATAAGATATTTTCAGTTGCGTTTACATGGTTCATGCGACTCAATGTTACTATACAGTGCGTCCCACAAAAAAAGGAAACTCGTTTTCAGAGTTAGATTTCACAATTATTGAATATGTTTTTACTATAAATGTGATGCTCATTGCAAGAGTGGAATCTCATCTCTAATTTGAAACCAAAAGCTTAGCAAATCATCCACGCATGGCAGATTAGAACAATAAATATTAAGGCATATCAGAAACGATTTGCGCAGAAAACCACGTGTGAATCTGAATCCTTTCTAATTTCAGGGATCAGTGAGAGAATCTAGACAAATAATATAAAATAAATGCTAATGAGCCAGCCAGTTCGTAATATCACGAACCAATCATGTCCAAATTTTCTGCGCAACTTGATTTTGACAATAAAATTTCAAACTAGTCTTGCTCATTAATGTGAAAGTGTTCGTTTCATATCATGTATTAAATTAAGGAGGAATTATTGAATTATATGATTATGTAAATGAAATACCATAATTAATTTGCCTTTAAATAAGTGTTTAGTACCGCAAAATCGTAAAATAGCCTTAAAAACGGACATATTGAAGCTTTTCAAAATGCACTCATGGGAGTAAAATCGCATGATTTACTAAAACGCTAGAAGGAGTTCGTAAGAACCCTTGCGTTATTAAAGTTGTTCCCTTCAATTTACGGCTAGTACTAAGCCTAAATTGTTTACCTTGACAGTCAATCACGGCTCACCATTAAACGATCATTTGCATTTGAAGAAAAAAAAAACATCGGAATCTTGGTTTCCTTTTTTCTGGGACGCACTGTATTATAATCCATGTCAAAACCACGTTTCTTTCGTTCTACCATAATGTCACCTTTTAATAATATTTCATTTATCTGCTTTTACCATGTTTACCATTTATTTTGTATTTATTGATATCGAATGCTGAATTTCTATTAGCATGTCGGTGAAGTTTCAAATAAATTTATTGTTATGCCATGTCATGAATTCCGATCTCTTATCTTATTTTCGGATGTGTCGCTCTCAACAATTAGTCAAGAAGCTTATCAAGCAAAACTGGTGCTGCTGCTATATGATTCTATAACTTCTTAGCATTTAAGTGTGAACTTCCAAACAGGAGCAAAGATGTACCAAGTCAAGTCAAGTACCTTAAATGGAATAGGCCTACTGCATTATTCAATACATACATGTACATACGCAAATAGGATCTGGGGACGGGGGGGGGGGGCTTGAACGATTTTTTTTTTTTGGGGGGGGGTGAACCGCGCCTGCATATGGTAGGTTATGTGTAAGTGGGTGAGAGGGGGTGTGTGCGGGTTGTGCGATGTGGCAAATGATTCAGAGTAGATGAATAGTAATATTATTGATTATTTTTTATTATGTGTTTTAATAGCATTCAATCTTATACAATATAAAAAACAGCTGTAGGCCCTATTTGATTATATTATTGACTCATAACAATAACTAGCTTTCGAGACATCGAGTCTTCTCCTGATCAAGCCTACTGTTTTTACTCTCTTATGTATAAATTCATTATGTTTTTAGTCAATTGGCAAATGAAATCAGTCAAATCAATACACTTCCATGCATTACCCACACCCTTCCCTCGCCAGTGCTCCTTACCCATTTGTTCATTCTTTATTATAGCTTTGGGGGATTCTTCAACAATGGAAATGTGTTAACGCTGCATATTGCGATGGGAGTATAGTAAAACATGTTTAACACACCTTATTCTGGAGAAACAAGGTGAACTCAGCAGAATGAATCAATATGCAAGCTAAGACCGACCGTGAAACAAGCCTTTTGGTTTTATAAAGTGGGCGGAGCGAAGTAGATTTCATGTAATGTTCCGAAACTTTTCCCGCTGATACTGCAATATATTCAAACATTTTACCCCGAACAATTTTGTGCTTTAAAACATTTGATACCCTCCCTATAAACAAATCTTAATGTAAGGTAAAATTGCAGCGTGTACCAAATTGCGAGGTGTGAAGAATTGTGAAGTATAAAAAGGCAGAGAGTTGGGGTGTAAGAAAGGGAATGGGTGGGAGGGGTGGTTGAACCATTACATAGAGTTTTATAAGAAGGCTGCAACTGTATGGACGGGGCCATATTAAAAAAAAACAGATGATTTTCCTTTGTAACTTGTTGGGTTGATTATAATAGCTGGCCTATTAAGTATTTAGTTTGACATAATAGCCGAATATTGTAGTCACATGACTAGACATTACGTGCAGAATAAAACGTACTATACCAATAAAGCTTTGGATCTTTTACAGCGTTATTACTTATAACAACAACAATATATCAGGTCAGAGATGTAATTCCAAAGTTCGTTATCATTTACGTTTACCATAATAGCCCAGAAGATTGGGGTCACATGACTAGACCGAGTGCAAAATAAACCGTACCATACTAATAAAGCAATAGGGCTAGGCCTTATGTGTTATTGTTTATGAACAACAGTCAATCAGCCTTGGGATGCAATTCCAAAGTTCATAAGTTTTGTGATAATACGCAATGTAGGTTTCTACACATGTGAATGGATCGTTATGGATCGTAAATGCATATACTCTTAATTTATTCCTCACTCTGTATAATCTGCCTCAGAGTGACGTCCGGATTAATCATCTCTTTCTGACATCTTTGTAGACGTAGTCAAGAATGGCTCCTATCCAGGATGTAAACCCTGATGTTTACATGAAGATCCCTCCCCAGAAAGAAGAGAAGAAGCCTGGTCAACTGAATCATGCACAGATTCAACAGTATTTTGAAGAGGTTTGTAGTATATCAATATTAAGCATGAAAAGCCTTACCATAATATAGGCATATATTTTCCATCACTTGTAAGCTTATAAGATTTGGTACTATGTGTAATAGCATTGAGATAGAACATTCACCGTTGCATCCTCAATGGAATAGAACAAACTCCCTCTCACAATAAGACGATCCCAACAAACGAGTCCTTTAAGAAGTCCCTTAAAACTCTTTTGTTCTAGGCAACCTTCTCATTTGATATGTCATTCTGATTTTGTTTGTATAAATATATGTTAACTGAAATTGTGAGCGCTTTGGGCTATATGGGAAATATTATAAATATTGAGTATTATTATTATTGCTGAACTATTTTAGGTTGATGTTCTCGTAGACGGGCTCATGGATGTTGCAACTTCTTGATGAATTATGTTCTTTTCACTGTATAGTTTATGATCACGAGGGTGCATTGGAAATATAACTATATCAGAGGTGTCTTTTATCAATTGGTTCAGTGAATTTCGAGGCTCGAGGTCCGAGTGTCAGCTTCTCGATGGCGTCCTTCGGCAATATTTAATCTACATAGTCTCAACCAAGATGCCAATTATGTATATTTTAAGATGTACCAAAAAATAAAGCTCTGAATGAGCGACCAACACTGCAACTTGTAAAAATACTCACCAAAGAGTGGATAGTGTATACGCCTCATAAGGCCTATATTGTGTGCGCTAAGTCTGATTCAATTAAATGACCATTGTCTGTTAAACGCATTGATGAATCAGTATTATCACATTATAAAGAATATAAATGTTGAATTGATAGGCCTATAGACGCTCAGGCATGTTAGGCGTAGATCCTATAGTGTTTTCTAATGATGTTCATCACGTTCCATGATAAAAGTAGTTTATCTTTTGAATGATTTCAATGGCATGGTTTCCAACTTCCGTCATTTATCTTATAATTCGTTTTCAATAATGAGGATTCAGTTATATTTATCAGTTTTTATCTTTCACTCAGGGCTATGTCATAGTACCGGATTTCTTCAAACCGGAAGAACTTGAGCCAGTTCGTGAAGGGGTGAAATCCGAAGTAGATAGGATTATAAACCAGCTGTATAATGCAGGCAAAATCAAAGGTAGCGAGTGAAAACTTTTATTTGAAAATAAAAAAAAAATACGCTATTGTTATTATTATTATCATTTTGATTATTATCGTTATTGCTATTGTTGCATGTTCTACACACATGTACGATAAAAGATGAGGAAAGTGTGGATACGTCGTCATCAGCTTATAGCAATTACATATTCACGTCGGCGTGCATTTACTTCTTTTCACAAATTATTAATGAAATTTATAATTCAGTAACTATCTTTTTATCCGATTGTGAAGAAAATTTCCAGCATATTGCCGGTTGATTTTTACTTTATTTATTCAGCCATTATTGTCAGAATTTATGTCACCAATTTATTTGTTTAGAGTTATTTCTGACTGACTGTATTCAACACTCATCGGATACAGTCAATAATTATATAATATTGACTGGTCTTGAGGGGAACATCAAATATATTGCCAGCAAAAGAATCATATTGGCCCGAGTCTTTAGACGAGGGCAATATGGGTCTTTTAAGGGCAATATATTTGATGTTCCCCGAAAGAAGGGCAGTCAATATTTTTATTACCATCCAAATCAGATATCTAGAGCAAAAATCATGATAACAGTGATATCTTTTAAGAATAGAGTTCTGTTGTGTCATGATAATATCAGTGTCTAGGCTCTGCACTTTACCATTATGACGTACTTGCAAGCGCCAAGATCCAGCGTTGTCTTTATTATGACGTAGATCGTTGGTGCGCGGAACATTATGAAGCGTATCACTTCATTCGCATCCTCAAAGGCCCGGATGTGAGACCAGGATATTTTGCGTCCTCTCTGCATGCAAAGTCAATACGCGCATTGAGACCGAGGAAAATACAAACAATATACCTATCCCTTCCTGATAATAATAAAATACAGGGAAATACGGTTTTGTAAATGACCAGCTCAGATGTCTGATACGGGTGATAATAGACTTTATCCTTAAGAAGCTTCAATCATATAACGCATATATACTAAACAGTGTCAGTTGTGGAGGTGGATAAACAAAATAATGAAAGCCGTTCGTTGTATTACAACGTTGTTGTATTCAGATTATATACTCAATATAATGTTAATCATAACAGTTTACTTTGAAGTCAGAGATCAATTGCCAAAACCATTACCACTGTCATCACTGACTTAAGTCGAATAATATTATGTTTACCTTGCTATTAGGTAGTGGGTGTATCATTGACACTAATGATAAGGAAACTAACTTGTTTGAGTTTTATAGAGGTTATTAGAAAAAATAAAACAAGGCAGATATAGTGACCCTTCCAAAAGAAATAGTCCTCCATGTTTTCTGGTCCCCCGCCACCCCTCATCCTCCTGGATCCGCCAAAGGAGTAAGGCTTCATAATATCAACGAATTCAGATGTGAAAATATCCATAAAACCAGGAAAATGATATAGAACCTACTGATCTCCTCCTTTTCCCATTCTTTTTTTTTAAATAACATAATTCCTCTTTACTTCCTATTCCGCTTCGTAAAAAACTTATCAGACAAATACGAGAATGTCGACTTGTTTCAAAGGATGACATGCGTGGAGAAAGAGTTTCCTGGTGCCGCCGTGCTACTTCACAAAGCTGGTAGGCTTCCACAGGTTAGTCACCAAGTCAATTAGACCTGCTTTTAGCAACCACCCGTATAGAAGGTTCACCTGACAACACCACAAGTCCGGTTTCCCTTTAATAGTTTACCCCCACTGAAACAAGAAGAAAAATACCATCTGCTCATTAAGTCAAATTTTCCTGTCTCCCGTGGATGGGCTTTGTATAAAAAAATCACTGTATCAAAATTTCAAGGTAAATTCTAAGTTATATCAACTATTACTCAACTAGGACATCCGCTGCACAATATTGTTATCGTCAACGTCAATATTGGAGAAACTCTTTGTTTTGATTGGATGAGAAGCTCAGTTCCCCTATAATGCAGTAACTCGCATTCTGTCAATAAGGGTAGTAATAATAACAGTGTTTAAGATATGGGGTCAGATGTATAAAAAGTAGCAATTGCTTCAAGCACAACAAATGCTAGCCAAGAAAAACATCATGCTTCAGCAATTGCTTTATTTCATATGCATTATGTCCCTGCCTTCAGAAAGCAAGTTCTGCTAGCGGTTTGAACAACAGCGACGTCACGCTGCAGCGCGCTGGTGCGAACACCACTCACAGAAAAGGCAGGACTTGAAAGCGAAGGTATAGTAGGCTACTGTGGCAGTGCAAATTACCACTTCTTTCATTATAACATCTTTTTCCCAGACATGCAGTCAGACCGCAGGTCCCTATGCTAATGAGCAAAAAGGCCAGATTCATCCAAATCATCTCGTGGCTGAATCCTCCTCCTTGCAAAATCTCGTGATTCGTGAGATTTTCTTTCTCTAAGAATTTACCTGTTTTAACCTCAAGTTAAATGAAATATTATTGCACCATCAGATAGAGTAAAAGTTACTCTTTCATATTGGTCATTTATTTTGTATACAATATTTTGTTAAACAAGTAAATTTCTGGCCTGAAAATGTGCCTCAAAACTGAATTTTCTTCCTCTGTTTTCTTTTGCAAATTGTGCAAAACTTTTTATTTTGAGCCTCAATGATATTTATATCAACATAAAGCTGAACTTCTGTACTTTCTCACAATGCCGCTCTTGATATGCAGCACCTTTTAATCGGGTCAAGATCACACTTTTCCCACCAAGGTACAAGACGAGATTTCTGAAATTTTGTACTTGCATGAAATCCAGAGTTCTGATTGGCTGGATAAGATTCACAGAACAACAGGCGCGGGGTATTTGAGGAGATTACCACATGGGAAGTGTGACCTTCCCACGAACCCAGGCACTGGAACCGTTGGAATTTGCCAGTGTGCGGTCTCTTTGACCAATCAGAGTGCAGTATTCTTGTTTTCAAGCTGCTTTATGTACTTGGCAAATGAAAAGTGTGATCTTGACCCGATTAAACCAATTCTTATTTTGAAACCTATATCATTTCAAAGCATACATATTCAGCTTTATCATGATATAAAAATCATTTGGGCTCAAACAAAAATAAAGTGTGAAAATAGCAGCTTTTGTCAGGTGAAAATATTTATTTTGTAGCATATTTTAGATCAAAATTTTAACCTATATTACAAAATCTTTGAATAAATCTAAACACATGACCTGAAAGAATGATTCTTCTTCTTTACAATGGTACCAAATTCATGAAATTCGATGCACAATTAGAGCAGCAATGACCGAATGAAAAGAGGTGTTTTGGTCCGCATCAAGCTCATTAAATATGCAAAACATCTCAAGTCATGAATATCACTTGGATGAAAGAAGCCACTTTCTTGGGACCTGCAGTCTGACTGCATGCTAGTTGTGGTGTCAAACTAACTTGTTTCTTTTCAATAAGTTTATATATTTGGCACTTGGTGTGCACTTACTAGGACAAAAAAATATAGGCTACTGTACACCTTGGGGTTCTCTCTCAGGTGCATAAACATGATTAAAAAACGTGAACAAACAAAGGCTCAAGTAGCCTCTTGTCGAGGCCCTGTCGGCTGCTTTCCGAGCGAACATGGCAAAGCAAGGGAGAGAGCGAAGCAGAGCGCCGCGAGACAGGGCCTCTGGACATCTGACCCGAATTTCAGCGACTTTCTTTTGTTTTTTATTGTTTTTACCAATTCACCGACCAAAAACTGGTCGGTGAAAATCATCCAATGAGAGCGCGGGCTGCTATGACGTCATATTGAATATTCATGAGCTCATCTTGAATGGCGACCCGTGGATTCTTGGCGAAGAATGACGACGAAATATCAAAGAGCATTGAATATGCCTCTAAAATGCTGAATATTGACCGATTTAAGGATTTGCAAGTCCATAAAATTAACTCTGCACTGAAAGGACGAGATGATTTTGTAAATCTACCCACAGGATATGGAAAAAAATGTTATCTTTCATGCGATTCCACCGGTCGAACAGGGGCGTCGATTATCGATCTCCGCTGTGCAGTGCAGTGGAGTTGCTGGGAGTTGACTCGAGTCTGACCAGCGGCTGAGCAGTATCTCCCGGGAAGTTTCGGGGCGGTGATGGGTCTGTTACGGCCAGTAGTAGTAGTAGTAGTAGTACCACTACTTGTAGCATTTTGCAGGTTATATCCCCTTTAGTGTCCCGCAATTAAATGAATCCCCTGCAGAATAATGGACTACTATACTATATAGTATTCCGAACCCAAAACGAAACAGCTCTGACATTTCATTGGTTTACTCGGTGACCAGTAATATCATGACTCATGTATATTAATTAGGAAGACGTTCCTCATGAATATATAATTCAGTTCAGATGTCAAGAGGCCCTGGCTCGCGCCAGGCCTAATTCGCTTCGCGAATTAGGGAATCCCTCGCTTCGCTCGGGAAGCAGCCGCCAGGGCCTCGACAAGAGGCTAAGGCTCAAGCGGCTCTGACGGAGCTTGAAAAAAAAAACCCAAGCAAGTGCTTAAAACGCACAAGTAAAATGTTCGCTTTATACATACGCTTTTTAGCAATAGCTTAATCGTCAAGGAGGTGCTAACAGTCAGCGATTGCTTGTACTTACTATCAAAAGCATTTGCTCGCTCATTGTTATGTATTCGGAATCTAACAAAAGCCTAGCAATTGCTACTTTTCATGCATCTGACCCACTATGTAGCAAAAATTTCAAATTAGCACCTCTAGCAATGTCACTGGAAGAATACACTCCGAAATTTCTTAATTATTTATTGGCACTCTAATGATAGTTTGGAAAACGCAAAATAAAAATAATTTGGGCTGGGAATGAATTCAACAATAAGTTTTTCCGAATGGGTTTGCTATATTATGCTTTACCATCTTGACAGAGTTTTAAAGATCTTTGGTCAGATGCTAGGTTACTCAACGTAATGGAACAACTGATTGGACCAAATATTGCGGGACATCCGGTCTGGAATCTTCGCGTCAAGGTAATGGCCAAATGTAATCTTACATAATTGATTTTAATAAGGAATATTGCTTGAGATGAAATGAAAGTATTCAGGGGTGGATCACTGGACATGAAATGCACGACCTTTTGCAATCTACCTGCATAAGCTGAAAAGCACAACATCTTTGACAGACCACTGAGCCTGGTATTCTTGAAAAAAAAAAAAAAAGACAATAAGGAATACCGTCGATCTCGTCCTCATCTATCTTTCACAAGATTTGATATCTGTATCAATGTCTCATATAGCATTATAAGAAATCTCCTTTAGTTTTATATAACTTACATTATCGACACTATGAGTTATGGTATTTTCCTCATTTCGGTTACAAAGGCTATTTCGCTATTCTGTATTCATCAACAGACACCACAAAATGAAGAAGCAGTAGTCCCTTGGCATCAAGGTAATATCAATCTAATTTTACTTTTCAGAAGAAATAAAACCCCGATAGATTGAATTATATATTTGTATTCTAAATAGAACGGACAAGAATCGTCTGAAAATAGAATTATTGGCTGAAAGGTCAATAGGCCTACATCTCCACGTTATTTATTTTATTGTTGACTCTTTTGCTTCCCAGTTCGGTTCCTAACGTATTTCTCTCTTGTATTCTGTCGATCGTTTTATGATTCGAAGTAAATACGCATAACTTCTTCACTTTGAAATATAGGTATATTAATATGGATTTCGTAACAATACACAGTGTCATCACACTGCCGTTTAGCATAATGACGATTATGATTCATTTATTTTTACCCAGATAATGCCTACCTTGATCCCAATGCTTTGAACGTTCTCCAAGTCACTGCGTGGATTCCTTTACTAGATGTTAATGCGAAGAATGGATGCATGCAGGTATAATAATTAGATTCACTTTTATATCATTGCCTATGATAATAATTGCATAGCAATGCTTACAGCTTCACAGTGTTTATGCACGTCCCTCTATATACACTTCCAAGTGAGGTGGTGATGATGATCCACAAGGCGCGAACATCAGGTCTGTCTGTCGATCTGATAATTTAAATGATTCTTGAATATCAAATCGATTATTTATTGAGATGGAGGTCTATTAGGCATTCCTAACTTATCAGAATTTTTAACATAATTATCAGAAAAGCAATGTTAGGCTGGAAATACTTTCACTAAAATTCAGTTATGTTAAAGCCTGAAGCGCAATTTTTGGCGGGACTTTAAAATGTTATTTTGAAAAAAAAATGATGGAGGTATACATAAATTTTCTATTTGTGTGATTTCTTTTTAATCTTATTTCTATTTTGGTTTTACATTATATTATTTCATTTCATTTTAATTCGATGTGTATTTCGAAGTATGCCAGAAAAAAACATACCAGCTAAAGAAATAATAGTACATTGTATCTTTTTGAAATAATTTCAGGTTGCTCGCAAAGGTCATCGGAAAGGGGTAACAGCCAAACACCGATGCTGTGTGGGTGGGACATGGTACGTTGAGGTACTTGAAGAAGATATGATAGAGGCACTGGGTGTAGATATGGACAAAGATTTGGTGACCTGTGATATGTCGTATGGGGGCGTCCTATTAATGAACAACTGCGTTCCACATCGCAGGTATGTCAGAATTTGATCATGCATGTATTTTATTAGTTTCTCCTATTATAACTTTGATATTCTTTTTAAGATATTCGGTTGTTTAGATACCTTAAGTTTTTCCTGCTTTAATTTTTGTAAGCCATTTTTTACAATGATTATGTAACCTAGCTTGAATCATTCTGTTTACAAACATATTCATTTATGTAATCAATATATGAAATTAGAAAGAGAGCTTAATCTTGAAAATACTATTTCACATTCATAAAGAAATCTACTGCATAAATCAATTTACCTAGATACCCGGGTGCCTGTTAATAATACAAATAAATTAGGGTTTTATAAATCAAATTTTGATTGGGGGCATTTTACAGTATTTGACTTCTGATTTATACTGAGCAAGGGAGGAATTGCAATTCTACCAAACTGACATCATTGACCAATTCTTTAAAATACTTTGACTATCCAGTCTCACAAACCTATCACACAATATCCGATGGAGTCTGGATCTCCGCTGGCAACGACCGGATAAACCAAACGGTTTCTATGGGATCAAGGATTGTGTCATGATGAGAAAAGAAGACGATCCGAACTACAAACCGATTTGGGCCGAATATGAATCTTCAGATCGTCATACTATTGCTAAGGTTGGTTTTAAAATGAAGATCTTCAAGAAATATATATATAGAAGAAAATTAGATTGTAAATTATAGTGAAAATTAATTTTCAATAATAATACCATGTTAAGGGCGACGCGTCGCGACGGGGCGACGGTTCGGGGCATACAATTCACTTCTGCGGGCCCTACCTGGTGATGTGGTCGGAGCATTGTTTTTTTTTCAGTGGACAATTAACATTTTCCATTTGCCTCTTCTACAAGGAAAATTCAAGGATTTCCTGAAAGAAACTGTCAAAACATCCGACAAAGTCTGTTTCATTCCATAGTTACCATGGTATATAGTACCTGTCATGGTGGGGACCGTTTCGTGAAAGTTGTCAGCACTGAAAAGTTTTCTTTGTCTGACAGTTACCATAGTAACAATTATAGGCCAGAGCTTCTAAGCCAATCAAAACCAAGGATTACACTGAAATTGCCAGTGCTGACAAGTTATTCAGTACTGACAACTTTTATAAAATGGCCATCCTGGGCTAGATCTGACAACTTGTCCATCGACAATGCTCTCCGGAGTCCTTCATTATTTTCATCTGTTAGTGATATCTTATATTCTGTTGGTGTTATGTAAATGAGTGAATCGCTCTTTGTATAATTACCTGGTCCAAAAATCATATATGTTGCTATTTTTGTCTGTGTCCTAAAAAAATGTTTCGTATTAATACTCAGCCAGAGAACACGAATTCTTGGCTGAATTCTGTTCGTGACACGGACCGCGGAACGATTTTGAAAGTGTGGCGAGAGGGGCGGCCAAAATGCATCAAATCACAATACGGTGTTGATTTTTTACGCTTTTGTGCAGTTACTGATATAAGGTGTTCCCTCCCCTCCGTTGCAAGGCTCCTGCTTGAGGCGTAGGTCTACCGACTGAGTCATGTATCACAGTGAATCCCTCATAATTCCTGCTAATTGTTTTTTTTCATAGGAGGTCTTCAGTCAAAACAAGAATCCTGATTTGGAGATTGAGAGTGACGACATCGACTTCGATACGACGATTACGGGACCATGGATGCAGAGATGGGATCTAGTCTTTCATAACAGACACACTCAAAACTTTAAACCAGATGATAAATTCAACTGGGTGAAGGCTTAGTTATCCCCCCCCCCCTCCCCCATTTCCCCGACCAGCAATAATCTACCCCCGTGTCTACTTTTGCGTTCTTTATTGTTCTTTTTGTACTCTTATTGTAAAGATTCAAAGTTAGGGTCCTTTAAAAATAAAAGTATAGGTCTAAAAAATATAGTATTAATTAAAGTCTCTTTACAACAACAGTAGTAACAAGGGATCCACTGTCCCATTAACTAGTACATTTTCCCTATTCTTGCGTTTGAGTTTTTTATATCATTACCTCTTGTATTATTATGCACATCATACCGACTCAATTTACATTTTCACAGCAAACTGAGTTGAGATTCGGAGGAAAGATGGATTTTTAACAAACCATGTTCCATAAAATATTATATTAGATATAACCTGCTTGCCCGGGTCAAGTGAAAATGACGTGCGGGCAAGCATTAATTTTCTCAAAGTCAATTGCCCGATCGGGCAAGTGGTTGTTTTGGAAATAAAATAATAAAATATCAGTAGACCCTCTAAATTTCAATATCTTTTGGATAATCACAACTATCTCTCATAATTATGTCAAACCAGTAAAACAAAAACAGTGGAAACTGATGTAAAATCAGCGCCAATTACCAATAATTTATCGCCAGGTACCTCGTTCGAAAAACCGTGCCATCGCATCTTACGTTCTATGTGTGCAATGACTGCGCATGCGCTACTATCTTGCGCAATTTGCCGATGCAAACCGAAAAAAAACCCACCAAAAGTAGCTAAAGTTTCACATTTTGCAAAAATCCATGAAATTGCCATCTATTTTCCTTATTACCTTGAAATTGTTTTGATTTAGTTGGAAACTACCGAAAAATGAAGAATATTCAGCTTTTTCTTGACTCTCTTTCTTGACTCTGATTTATGATGATGTTACACTCGGTAAATGTTTTTTTATTATTGTGGTCCCACATGTAGACTTTCATGGTGTTTTTTTTTAACCCATGAAAGTCTACATGCGGGACTACAATTAAAAAAAATATTGACCGAGTGTAACATCATAAAATGATGAAGAAAAGACAAGAGAGGGGTGAATATTAATAATTTTCTTGATAGTTCCCAATTAAAAAAGAAATATCAAGGAAATATGGAAAATAAATGACCATTTCATGGATTTAAAGGTGCAAAATGTGAAATTTTAGCCACTCCACTTTTGATGATTTTTTTTTCATCACAAAACGATCTTTTTCAGAGTCAATAAAGAGCAGAATATTTTTCACTTACTTTCTTTACACTTTCCAACTAAATCAAAACAATTCTAAGGAAATATGGCAAACAGATAACCATTTCGTAGAATTAAAAGTGCAAAATAGGAAATTTTGGCAACTTTTGGTGAAGGTTTTTTTTTTTACCTTAAACGCCCATTTATAAATAGCGAAAAGTTTTTTTCAAAATAAACGTAATGACTCAGGCCTTCGTTGCTGAAAACAACCTTTAAATGGGTGTTCTTCTGTACTGTACATGATTATCAATTGTTGTTATTTTGTATGACCTTTAAAAATAAGAATAGTGCCGTCATAATAAAAAAAAAAATAAAACAAATTGGGCAAGCAGTTTTTTCTATCAGGCAAGCAATTTTTTTCATCACTTGCCCTGTCGGGCAAGTGACAACATTTTTTTTGTAGAGGCCTATTAAATCAGACAGTCTGACTTGATTTCCTATATATAAGAATAGAAATTAATCGATAAGATCCTTGTATAGCAAAAGTATATATATACATATATATATTGGTTATCAGTGGTCAAAATTACCAGAGATGAACACCACATGCTGATTCAGTGAGGTTACAAAGAGCACATCCCTTTCGATTAAACTCACGATATTCGAGGGGTCTGACAATTTTCCCATTTAAGAGCTGATAATGATGTATATTATGATCACATATATTTACTTGTCATATTTATGGGATATTCAATTGTCTTTTTGCCTAGTGAGAAACTTTGCTTTTGCCTGTCAGGAAATTATTTTCAAATGTTACAAAAATATCACAACTTTCTGTGCCCCTCCATTCGTGATACACTAGATCAGCCCCTTCACGCAAAAAAATGATAAAAATTTGTTAACTATTGCCATATTTAATGTTATCGACCCGTCTTCGTCATTCTAAAATAATATTTTGATATATAACTGCGTTTCAAAATGTGAAGATTATAAACAATAATTTGTACTAGAAACAAAGAGTCTAGATGACTTTGATTTTAAACATTCTATCCTTTAACATGATAACAGTAGGCATACGAAACGGAGATTTTCAAGTTCAATTCAATTTATTTCAATCATAAAATCATAATATATATATATATATATATATATATATACAAAGTAACATGAAACATACAAAGTAACATGAAACAATCGAGATTTAATCTAATGAATGAAATTGGAGACTGATATGAAAGTTAAAAAAACTTGTAAGGCATAGTTCCCCAAAATAGGGAAAAGAAACACATGGTGAAACACATTACAATATAATACAAACATGCACACACACACACACTCACACACGCACGCACACACACTCACACACCATGACACGCATGATACATAGGTACTTAAGAGCAACAGGAATATGAAGAGAAGATCTGTCTCTTCAATAAGACCTTAAAAGATGACAAAGTAGTGCATGACATAAAATTATTAGGTAAATTGTTCCAAATACGGAGACCGTTAAAAGAGTTGAGTAAGGACTGAGATGAAACCTTTGGGTAATGGTATGTTATACATGAGCGGGTATTATGGGAATGGATAGATTTATTAAGAGTAAACATTTGACAAATTATGTTAGGTGCAGTACTCTTAGTAACATTCAAACATTAAACATCATAATGGCAATTTGAAATGTATATATATCATAAATCGTAAGTGTTCGTTACCAAAAAATAAAAATAAAGGACGAGAGCGAGCTTGAAAATGAGAATTTGTACATATTCTAAGAGCTTTCTTTTGCAGTTTATATAACGATTCTAATTTCATTTTCCCCACTGCTGCCCAGATCACTGTCATATTATCATTTACGATATTACTTTGCCAGAGTAAAATTGATTACAAAGATGTAAAATGTTAGAACATTAAGAACATTTCTTTTGAAACTTAAAGACACACTCTTATCCAAAAGAGTTTTGTTACACAGAGGTAGTGTTTTATTCACCTTTATGGTTTCTTACCGGGAATTCGATTTGATCGAGATGAAGCATAAAATAAATGTATTGTTTATTTATTTATTTATTTATTTTGTTTTATTTATTTTATACTGCAGGGTAGGCCTGTTCAGTTCTTAAAACTGCTTTACAAAGGCGCCCTGCAGTTTAAAATACATGTCAAGATAACTATGAACAACAACAACAACAACAAACAACATCAAAAATACAAGATACAAAATATCTAACATCAGAAACAATTTGTAATTGCTATTCAAACTTATAGAATCGTATTAAGAGTCAAATCGTAAAATCTTGAAAAATCCATCTTGTCATTGGAATACAACTAACCTAGGAAGAAATAGTGATAAAAATTGCTAAATTTAACAAGTGGAACGCCTCGTACAGTCTCGCCTGCATTTGCAATTCGATATCAGCAGTGCTGCCTTTGAAAACCGCTAATGAATAAGTATTCACAGAAGAAAACACTAATATGATAATAAAATATTAGGTCCATTGACCAAAAAATGACATATGATCATGTGACCTAAGACATGTGCAAAACAATCATTCATAATTGATAACCCTTATATCGATGTTTCATGAGCTAGATTCATAAACTTTCTAAGGTATGATGCCAATTCATCACATACTCCCAACACGGCTAGAGTTCATTGACCGTTAAATGACCTTTGATCTTGGTTATGTTCTTGAAACGCGCTTCAGGGATAGATTGCTGCTCTTATGTTCACGTTTCATGGACTAGATCCATAAACTTTTAAAGTTACATGTATGATAACAATTCCACAAATACCCCCAACATTACCAAAGTTCGTTGACTCTAAATGACCTTTGACCTTGATCATGTGACCTGAAATTCGTACAGGATGTTCAATGATACTTTATTGCTCTCATGTTTACGTTTCATGAACTAGATCCATAAACTTTTAAAGTTACATGTATGATGACAATTCCTCAAAAACCCCAAACATGGCCAAAGTTCGTTGACCCTAAGTGACCTTTGACCTTGGTCATGTAACTTGAAACTCGCACATGAAATTTAGAGATACATTGTTGCTTCTATGTCCAAGTTTTATGAACTAGATCCATAATCTTTTTAGGTTATGAAGACAATTCCTAAAATAAACCCAACATGGCCAAAGTTCGTTGACCTTAATCATGTGACCTGAAACACAGCCAGGGTCTTTAGTGACACACTATTGCCCTTATGTCTGGGTTTTATGAACTAGGTCCATATAATTTTTAAGTTAATATGATGACATTTCAAAAAACTTAACCTTGGTTAAAATTTCGATATCGAGTCCTCCAACATGGTCTAAGTTCATTGACCATAAATGACCTTTAACCTTGGTCATGTGACCTGAAACTCAGGTAGGATGCTCAGTAATACTTGATTACTCTTATGTCCAAGTTCATGAATACTATAACATTTCTAAAACTTAACCTTGCTTAAGATTTCAATGTTGACGACGCCGCCGTCGCCGTCAGAAAAGCGGCGTCTATATAGTCTCGCTCTGCTATGCAGGCGAGACAAAAATGATTACGAGACTTAAAATAATTAAGATACAACTCTAGATACAAAATGGAGAGTTAACTACAGAAACTATATGAACTTATTGAAGACACATGGCAAACAATGTTTCAGTGGAAAGATCACGCAGTAAATCCTATACCATAATGATAAATACGTTAATGGTTTGGATTTTCATCACGTGACATGCTTCATTTATTTTGAACTATTCAGCACCTATGATATTCATGTATATCCTATATTTTCACTTATAAAAAAGCGGAATGAACATCGGCTGCTATTCTGCAAATGCCTTTGATTTATCAGAATGTTTTTTTGCATGAATACTTCGACTGAAATATATCATCGTTTATTCCACGATTAAATTCAGCTTTATATTTTGAGAATATTACTTTTGTTATAACAGTGCAATTCTTCAGATATATTGCCTAATGTGTATAAAAGGGAATTTTGAGTTTAAATTATTCTCCTCCCCTTTCTCACCCCCCCCCCCCCCCACTCTCATAGCTCCATGATCTCTCTATAACAACTAATATTATGGGAAAGGTTTCATAGCCTTGTTTTATCGCCATGGCGGCAAATTTAGTGTCGTCAATAGTAGACATGAGTTGATACCGGTTTACCACAGGATTTAGCCATATTATCCGCGGATAGTAACTCTATCCAATACCCGTCTGGATCCCGGATAAAAGCCAGGCCTTTCATTGGACCTGAAAAGAAGCAATACAGGGATAAAGAATAAAATAATAAATAAGTAGATGAATATATAAAGATATGAAGGGGATGGTGAGAATAAGATACTCATAATTGCAACCGACCCTTTACACACTAGAAATAATCCGGTTTCCAGAATGACACGGATTGACCCAGAATGACTCGTGAACCGGGTCAATATCGTTGTCACATTCAGTTCCGGGTAAAAGTTGAACCGGAACCATATTCAATGTTTATAGAACGAAATAAAATATGGCGTGAGTAAAAAAAAGTACAAAAATGAATCCACTATCTAGTTTGAAAAAGCAAAATTATGAAAGCAATAAAGGTGAAAGTGAATACAAGAATTACCTTCATCTGGCTTCATGACAAACGTTACTCCTAATTTTTGGAATCGTTCACAAGCAATATAAACATCTGGTACAGACAATCCTATGTGACCTATGCAAGGACAACAAAACACCTGATGTCAACCAATTTGTAAATAACCAATCAAGTCGTCCATTTTCAATGTCACTTTTTGAAGAAAAAAATGTCATTATAAACAATCAGTATCATCTGCAGAAAGGGGGGGGGGTCACTGTTCATTATGTTAAAAGTTTAAAATTGAATTCCAAATTTCCAAATTGTTTATGGTTTCTTCCTCCCTCTCCCTTCCTTCCTTCCTTCCTCCCTACCTCCATCCCCCTTCTTTCCTTCCTCCCTCCTTCCTTTCTTTCTTTCTTTCTTCCTCCCTCCTTTCTTTCTTTCTTTCTTTCTTTCTTTCTTTCTTTCTTTCTTTCTTTCTTTCTTTCTTTCTTTCTTTCTTTCTTTCTTTCTTTCTTTCTTTCTTTCTTTCTTTCTTTCTTTCTTTCTTCCTCCCTCCCTCCCTCCCTCCCTCCCTCCCTCCCTCCCTCCCTCCCTCCCTCCTTCCTTTCTTTCTTTCTTTCTTTCTTTCTTCTTCCTTTTCTTCTTCTTCTTTCTCTTCTTCTTCTTCTCCTTTCTTTATATTATCACTACTGCTGCTACTACTACTACTACTAACATCATCAACAATATAAATAAAAATGTTGGTGATGATTATAATGATGATGATAATAACTATAATAATGATATTAAAATAATAATAATGATATCAACAACAATAATGATAATATAGTAACGATGACGATGATAACAATATTTACCAAATCCAAGAGGCTCCGTATTTCCATGATGGTAACCGGTAAACTTTTCGTCTGTATCAGTGCCATAGATGCTACAAAATATGATATAAATAAATATACATATAAGTATATATATAATTTATATATATGATGTGTGGGTGTGTATGTGTGCGTGTACACACATTGTTGTATTCTTAATAGTTCTCCCTTTCCCAATCGACATCATCTAACATGCACAAACAATCAATGGACATATGTATAGTATGTAGTAGAAGTAGGAGGCCTAGTAGTTAGTGGTATCATAATCATAATCGTCTTTTTGTCATTAGCCTACCACCACCACCATCGCAAGGGTGTATACTTGGGGTGCACGTGCATCCTCCCGCTGAGGCAGAGGAGTTCCGACACTGGCAACCAAAACTAAATTTGTACCCCTACTTCTGCTCTTGACGGCTGATTTTCCAAACTGCATGTAGTTCCACCGCCCCAAGATGTGCACCCCCATACCACTTTAGTTCCAGCTCCCCAAGATGTGCACCTCCCCATGCTAAAACCAGCCGATATACGCTACTACCACCACCACCATCATCATCATCATCATCATCATCACCACCATTATCATCACCATCATCTCAGTCATCATTATCACCATCAGTCATCTTCGTCATCACAATCATAGTCATTATCATAATCATCTTCATCATCATATAATCAACACCACCACCACTGAGGAAATACAAAAATCTCTGGAATCTCTTACTATCTGAGTTCTATGGTGGCCGGTTGCATAAAGGTCCATCTAATTCTTTTTGTCTCGTCTTGTGGGATAGCAGACTCTTCGGCGTAACCAAGGAAGAATAAAGAAAACTTCCTATCAGGGAAATCTAGTCTAGTGAATAATCTGAAGAAACAAAGATACATACATGAAAGGCGCTGCGTCACAGGGGGTGGGGGCAGGGGTCAATGCCCCTAATGATCGTTCAAGTAGCGAAAAGAGGTGGAGGGGGAAAGGGGAAGAAAGGAGATAATTAAAAAAGGGAGGTTCAGATCGTGTAGCTCAATTACCCCCGTAATTAAATTTAGAAAAAAATATACACTCTTGCTGCCCCCTATTTAAAAACCCTGGCGCTGCCCAAACATTCACTTACCACAATATATAAGAAAAAAAACATAAAGCAAAGTAGAAATGATAAAGGAGGGTGGGGGTTAAAAAAACATTTATCAGAAAGGAATTCAAAATGATACACAATTTTCAATCATGCAAATTTGAGCTTGTACTACAGTAGATACGGTTCTTTTATATTTTCACTATAGGCCTACATACCTCATACCCAGCACTCGAGTGTAGAAATCCAGGGATTTACGAGGATCTTTGATGCGAAACATAGTCTGTTGCATGATGAAACCCTACACGTATAATAATATATATTGCATATATTCAAATTTATAAACTAAAGATCAAATCAAACCACAATAACAACACTAAAACAATATGAAATAACAAAGATAATTAATTGGTAATGATGATGGTAATGACGAATGTTATGAAATAACATTCGTCAATATCATTTAAAAATGAAAATGATTTCATTATAGGTGGCTCAGTCATAAAATATCATTAAAGAAAATAAACTTAGAAAATTGAAATATATATATATATATATAAATTTTCACACTTTCACAGTTCCCGAGTCTTACAACATATTCATTGCTAGAAAAATACATGATTGGAAAGACCAAGACAATTGCTTGACATTGGTATACTTACTTTTACACAAAACCAAGGATAGGAGAAAATATCGCAAAAGAGCTCCATGCTTGCAATTTCGGTTTGAGTGGTTTAAATTTCCCCTGTACAAAAACGCCACAGTTTGGCTGGTTTGGCTGACCGCGCGCATTGACATCGCGGTCAGTCAAAACGTCGTATCGCTCTGCTACAGTACACCTTTCCAATTGGATTTTCGAATTTTATTAAAAATGTGTATGGCATCGCCACGAAATCCCCTCATATCTCAGAAACTAAAATTAATTGCTTCCTAGAAGTTAAGTTTTGAATAGAATAGGTCTTGTACTTTCATATTCTCTAAAAATCTCTAAATCTATTTTTTTTGGGACCAAAATTGACTGATACGACGGTTTGGATGAACGCCGACGACGGTTTGTACACAACCGCATATCTACAAGTTAGAACATGATAACAAAACACTGGCGTTGGATCCACCTTTTTCATGAAATAATACAGCATGCGAACTACACTGAGCAAGAATTTCATTTCCGTTAATCAAATTACATACATTAACAGCAATTAGTGTCATAATTGCATTCTATGGAATTTGAATATGTAATGTTTTATATACATGTACCTTTGTAGCTGGATCAGGCGTTGCACAATACCGACCCACCTGGTCTTCTGGCAAGGTATTCACTGGTTTTGCCATGTCTCCACTATATATTTAGATGATATTTATATTCCTTGGATAGTTCACACAGTGGTATATTGTATCGACTATCGAGCCACTTTTAAAGGCTAAATTCTTCAATTCTTCTATTGCGCTAAGTTAAATTTCATGGATCAATGCATATACACACTGTTGTTGACTCAGACCTCCAATGCCATTTCAAGCTCTATCCATTGTGCCTTTTTGTTCATAAAATAATGTGAAACTCAAAATAAATTCACCCGTGCATGCCACTGCGTCATAAAAGGGGTAGGCATATGAGTAAAAAAAAATATGCCCAATATAAAGACAGAAAGCAGGGGCGGATCCAGCTTTCGCCAATGAGGGGGGGGGGGGGGCGTGAATTTGTTTTCCTCCCCCCCCTTTTCCTTTTTTTCTCCGCCAATAAAGGGGGGGGGGGGGACTCGGATCCGCCTATGAGAAAGTTGTATCAGATCGTGTTACATGAATAAATGCCAAACGCATTAAGTGAAAATGGAAATTTTAATTTGCGGGGCTAAAATCCAACGATTGTTTAATATTAAAATTCAGATTTACCAGGCAATGGACGAACATAATTCAGATTTTCAATGTTATCTCACTTTTACCTATATGTTTTCATTGACATAAAGAAAATGCTTTAGAAAAGGGACGTTGGTAAAAGGATGTTGACAAACCATGGAATGATAAAAAATAGATAAAAATAAAGAAATTTGAAATTAACAGAAAAAGGTATTTATAAAACGACCGGGGCGGATCCAGCTTTCGCTAATATGTTTCTTTGAAGGGTAGTCAAAACAGTCACTTCTTACCTTTATTCTTATAAAACAACATAAATATGTAATAACCTTATAAGCTCTATAATCAATCATTGAGAGAAAGAAGCGCGAGCTGATTATTTTGGGAAATTTTGTCCTGAAAATTGAACATGCTAGGCACTTTTTGTGATTTATTTATTTATTTATTAACATTATTTCAACAGGATACCCAATCAACATAAAAATTGCTCTCCCTTGGGGTCCTGCATATTAAAATACAATCACAATATATCTTATTATACACAGTAAACATGGTAAAATTAACATGAGAAAATATACATACATTATGATAGAACATAATAGTTGAAGTCAGATATAAACGAAACTATAAATAAATATTACATAGGTTATGTAGATTCGAATTAGTGATAGGTCAATACGCCATCACGTGACCATAGCTGCGAGGATCGCATAAATTTGTTATATTCTGGGTTTTGACGTCACATCAGTAGATATAACTGCGTTGTATTGTCATTTGCGGCGTTATATTCACTAAGGTGACGTCACTCGCTGCTTACAAGTTGCGTAATCAGGTAGTTTGATGTACGCGCGAGTGTTAACGCGTCGATTGCATGAAGAATGCGCTTGATGTATTTTCAAAATATTTTCTATAATTAACCGTATCAGACATCTGAGCAGGGCAACTTTAATACATTGTTGCCTGCTTAAGACTGGGATCAAATTTACAATTGTTTATTTACGGGCCCAATTTATTGCCCGCTCAGAAAAGTCAATGAGAAAATGCGTAGAAATGCAGCGGGTAATAAAAGGCAGCGCTAACATCCGGGTGTTCTACGCGTTTTTGTACGCGTCCTTGAACCGCGCAGTGTTTACGTCACAATGTTAATCAAGTTGAGACAACGTTGGATACTGCGTCCCCAGGCCAGGGACGCGTCATTTCAATTACGTCACAATGCTACAGTTCAGAGGCCCAGTCTGCTCAACATGACAAAATAGATTCCCATTCTTAAACTCTAATAAATTTATGAATTTTAACGATTTTTGCTCTAGATGTCTGATTTGGTTAATAATAGCAATATTGACTGACCTGGGGGCGAAAGGACATATATCGCCCTCACTAAATTGATATCACCCTCGTCTACGACTCGGGCGATATAAATAGAGTTTGGGCGATATATGTCGTATCGCCCCGAAGCCAGTCAATATTGCTTTATTATGACATAGATGGATCAGAGCTGTAGCAAGAATTTCGGGTTGGAGCAAGATGATGAATGTAATCTCTGATGGCGAATCCACATAGACTATATAATATAACAGATATTGCCTGGTCTATCGTTTAAATAAATAACATTTCAACTCCCCTCCGAAACTACGCACATCGTTAGAAAGAAGGGAATATACATACAAGATGCATATGTAACTAGATAATAGCCACCTTTCGCAATCCTCACGGACGCTAATTATATAATATTGACTGGTCTTGAGGGGAACATCAAATATAATGCCAGCAAAAGAATCATATTAGCCCGAGTCTTTAGACGAGGGCAATATGGGTCTTTTAAGGGCAATATATTTGATGTTCCCCGAAAGAAGGGCAGTCAATATTTTTATTATCATCCAAATCAGATATCTAGAGCAAAAATCATGATAACAGTGATATCTTTTAAGAATAGAGTTCTGTTGTGTCATGATAATATCAGTGTCTAGGCTCTGCACTTTACCATTATGACGTACTTGCAAGCGCCCAGATCCAGCGTTGTCTTTATTATGACGTAGATCGTTGGTGCGCGGAACATTATGAAGCGTATCACTTCATTCGCATCCTCAAAGGCCTGGGGCCCATTGCAGAAAGAGTTGCAATCAATCGCAACTCTAAAAATCATGCGCAACTTGATTTTCAACCAATCAACAGCGCGCATTTGGGACTTGCGATTGATTTTTTGACTTGCGTTTAAACGCAACTCTTTCTGCAACAGACCCCAGGGAAAATACAAAGGTATATTTCGCATCGTCTCTGCATGTAAAGTCAATTTGCGCATTGAGACCGAGGAAAATACAAACAATATACCTATCCCTTCCTGATAATAATAAAATACAGGGAAATACGGTTTTGTGAATGACCAGCTCAGATGTCTGATACGGGTGATAATTATATAATATTGACTGGTCTTGAGGGGAACATCAAATATATTGCCAGCAAAAGAATCATATTGGCCCGAGTCTTTAGACGAGGGCAATATGGGTCTTTTAAGGGCAATATATTTGATGTTCCCCGAAAGAAGGGCAGTCAATATTTTTATTATCATCCAAATCAGATATCTAGAGCAAAAATCATGATATCAGTGATATCTTTTAAGAATAGAGTTCTGTTGTGTCATGATAATATCAGTGTCTAGGCTCTGCACTTTACCATTATGACGTACTTGCAAGCGCCCAGATCCAGCGTTGTCTTTATTATGACGTAGATCGTTAGTGCGCGGGACATTATGAAGCGTATCACTTCATTCGCATCCTCAAAGGCCCGGATGTGAGACCAGGGAAAATACAAAGGTATATTTTGCGTCGTCTCTGCATGCAAAGTCAATACGCGCATTGAGACCGAGGAAAATACAAACAATATACTATTAATTATAATATAAATAATAAAATACAGGGAAATACGGTTTTGTAAATGACCAGCTCAGATGTCTGATACGGGTGATAATATTATATAGGGTCCCCTAACACAAAAGTTAACGCTTAATCATACACTTGATTTTTAAGATTGATTGTATGATTGGGGGACCTAAAGCTACGCACTTTGTTTTAAAACAATAAAAACTATCCCAATTTTAATATTTCAACAAATCATCTTTCACTAATTTGTGGCAAACATTCTAAAGATCGTTAACCAAGCTGAAAATATCGCAAAACTCACTAATACGAAAATCCCGCCGTGTTTTCCAAACACCTCTTAATTTCGCCGCCCGATGTAGAAGGGGTCCTAAAGCTACGCACTCGATTTATCATGAAAAAAAGAAATATTTCCTGTGCCTCGATTTCTAAAATATATTCAAATTATTATAGGATAAAATGAAATTAAAGCGAATATAACTCAAAAATTCCAAACAGTTGTTGGTTTTCTCTGCATTTAGAGATTTACTGCAGCCTCTGTAGAAAAAATTGAATAGGAACCGTTCGTCACTCTGCAGTCACAGTTCCACACACAGAGTGCGCATTTGCCATAAAAACTTCATGCGCGATGAGTGGTGCGTAGCTTTAGGACCCGCGCAGCTTTAGGACCCCCTACCATACATTATAGTCAATATAGCAACGAACGTAGAGGGCAGCAATACATGGCAGTGTTGCTTTTAGGAAGGTCCACTTCGCTCAGATTTTGTGACCATTTTCGCCCAGAGCACTTTTTTGGAAAACTGTAGAGTTGATCTTTTTTCGTTTGTTCAATTTTACTATTTTTTATTGATAATAAAACCTCCCAGAAAATATGTTAAATAATATTATTTTAGCATATTTGTATTTTTCAAAAACTGTAAAACAAAAGGTAATCATGATTCTTGTAGTTTACATAGCAATAAAAATACATAGACTGATGATAATTGTGTTACCGTTCTTCTGCTTAATTTCGCTGCCCCTACCAAATCTACACAAGCTAACGCCAGAGCCAAGACCGTGATGTTCTGGTCTGGCCGCGCCGAAACTTCCCCGGTCACCTGTACCTCGGTGCGCGCACTGCGCTGCGTGAATGATAATTACCGTGTTTACACTTAATCGGCATTTGGTTCTGAATAAAATGCCGATGCAGAATCGGCATTTGGATTGCGTTTACACGTTGTTACAGCTCGCGGTTCAGAACCGCGAGCCGATGCAAAAACCTGAAATGATACGCATACCTACAATATACGTCATAATAAAGACAACGCTGGATCAGTGCGCTTACAATTACGTCACAATGGTAAAGTAATTGAAATGCGCACAAATTGCCGGTGCAGAATTGGCTTTCTGTTTACACGTAGTAAAAAAGCCGATTCTGCATCGGCTCGCGGTTCAGAACCTACTACTTTGGTGGTGCAAATTGCCGATTCTGAATCGCGAGCCGATTCAAGTTGCTCGCGTTTACACGCTATGAAAAAGCCGATGCTGAATCGGCTCGCGGTTCAGAACCGCGAGCCAATTCAAATGCCGATTAAGTGTAAACACGGTAATAATAAAGACAACGCTGGATCAGTGCGCTTACAATTACGTCACAATGGTAAAGTAATTGAAATGCGCACAAATTGCCGGTGCAGAATCGGCTTTCTGTTTACACGTAGTAAAAAAGCCGATTCTGCATCGGCTCACGGTTCAGAACCTACTACTTTGGTGGTGCAAATTGCCGGTTCTGAACCGCGAGCCGATTCAAGTTGCTCGCGTTTACACGCTATAAAAAAGCCGATGCTGAATCGGCTCGCGGTTCAGAACCGCGAGCCGATTCAAATGCCGATTAAGTGTAAACACGGTAAATGCTGACTGCACTGCACTGGCATGATAATCTCGACGCGACTCGACTTAGCTAGATATGGACTTGAAAGATTTAGACTTGGTCTGTCATTGATGTGGCACTATGGCGGATGAGCAACGATAAATATACACTTACAGTGTAGATTGTAGTCTGAAAATCTAAAATAATTATGCTATATCCACAAATCCAACCCACATTTTGCAATCCATCAGGCAGGATCGAATACAACCACTAAACAGCAAAGCCAAGTCCCAGTCTAACATTGGACATAATATTAGACAGAAATTATCTGGTTCAGTATCGAGCTATGTGTATTCCGACGGGTCTTGACTTGAGACGAACTATCAAGGGGCAAAGGTCTATGTCACATCTACTATTTTCATTCCATAATTTGTGTTAGCATATAGAGGATTATGTATTATGCACACCGCATCATTGGTGTAAACGTTTGTTCTTTTCTGTGCACATGCAGGGACCGTCTTCATTGTTAGCTGCCATAGCACCTGAAGCTTCATAGCCCAGAGCAACAAATAGACAAGGTTCTTATTTATGAACAAGGTCCCATGACAGTTGAGTTTGATCGAGATCGAGTCAACACAAGATGAATCTCTGCATGGCCATCGTTAGCTGCCCAATATCCGGCTGTGACTACGCCATACCAGACCTTGATGCTGCCATCGTAGCTGCCCTTCTCACTGCCCACAGTACCATTCACACCTCTGGACAAGCCGCCAAGGTCGAGAAGGTCAAGAGACCAACGATTGTCGCTGCTGGCACCAGCGAGGAATGGGCATACTTCAAGTCGCGGTGGTCCGACTATGTCGATGCCACTAAGATCACTGGGAAAGACAAGGTTGTACAGCTTCTTGAGTGTTGTGACGAGCCCCTACGGAAGGACCTCACACGAGCTGCTGGTGGCAGCTTCGCCAACAAAACTGAGGACGAGGTGCTGACAGCCATCAAGAAGCTCGTCGTACGAGAGGAGAACACCATGGTTGCCCGTGTGACACTCCACAACATGCGTCAAGACAGGGACGAGACAGTTCGCAGCTTCGGCGCCCGTCTGCGGGGACAGGCAGATATATGCAAATTCATCATAGCTTGCCCTGCCTGCAATGCCGATGTCAATTACACTGACGCAATCATGCGGGATGTGCTTACCAGGGGGATTGCCGATTCTGAAATCCAGCTCGATCTTTTAGGGGACAAAAACCAAGACATGGGCCTGGAAGAGGTTTTCCAGTTCATTGAAGCAAAAGAGGCTGGTAAACGCTCTGCCTCCTCTCTCCTCGACTCACACACGGAAACGGCCAGCAGCTCCTCCTATAGGAAAGCTAAGCAGGCGCACCCAGGGCCAAAGGACAAACAGGAACTGTGTGCCTACTGTGGCAAGAAAGGGCATAGACGGAGTGCTCCAGCTCGTGTCCGCAGGACGCAGTGCCTGGCCTATGGACAGAAATGTGGTCACTGCAACAAGTTCCACCATGTGGAGGACGTCTGCCGCACCAAGGGCAAGCCGAAAACGTCACAATCGACCTCCTCGGGTGAGCAGGAGGGGGCCATCTTCGATACCCTTTGTACTTTCCATGACCTAGGACAACCAAATGGCCTCCCCATTGATCACCACGTATATGATGACATTTCCCAAGCATGGCACAGGAAGAGATCAACTCCTCAGCCATACCTCAAATTGATTGTAAGGGCTGTTCCGGAGGACTATCGAGCCCTCGGGCTTAACCTTTCATCCCCCTCACAAACCAGCGCCGTCCCAGCCATGGCGGACACTGGGTGCCAGAGCTGCCTTGCCGGGTTAAAGGTCCTCCGCCGCCTTGGGTTACGTCAGCAAGACCTCATTCCTGTCACCATGGCGATGCACACCGCAACTGAAGGCGGCATTACTATCCTCGGAGCCGTCCCCCTACGCCTCTCTGGCCGAAATCCTCTTGGCCACATGGTCGAGTCACGGCAACTCACTTACATCACAGACAGTTCTGATAAGCTCTTCCTCAGCAAAGAGGCCTGCATTGACTTGGGGATCATCTCAAACAGCTTCCCTACTCTTGGCATGACACAAGGGGGACACCAACCAGACAGAGCAGCCACCCTCAAGGGGATTCCCGAGCGGACCGCCTGTCCCTGCCCTCGGCGTCAACTGCCCCCACCGCCTCCTACAAAACTGCCATTTCCTGCGACTGACGCAAACCGTGAGAAGCTACAACAGTATCTCTTAGATTACTACCAGTCCAGCACATTCAACACCTGTGAGCATCAGCCCTTGCCACTCATGGATAGCCCCCCGATGAAATTGATGGTGGACCCAGATGCGGAACCCGTCGCTCATCACACACCTGTGCTGGTCCCACTCCATTGGCATGATGCCGTCAAGGCTGGTTTGGATCATGATGTGCAGTTGGGCGTGCTGGAACCTGTACCCATTGGGGAGCCTGTTACATGGTAGCACAGGATGGTGGTGTGTGCTAAAAAGGACGGTAAACCGCGTCAAGTAGTCGACTTTCAAGCCCTAAACGTCCATGCTACACGTGAAACGCACCATACACCATCACCCTTCATTCAGGCCCGTTCTTTCCCCCACGGTAAGAAGAAGACAGTATTGGATGCATGGAATGGTTACCACAGCGTCCCCATATGCCCAGAGGACCGACACCTGACCACTTTCATTACCCCATGGGGCAGGTATCATTACAAGAAAGCCCCTCAGGGCTATATACATTGCCTCAGGAGATGGATACACTAGTCGGTATGATGAAATCGTCTCAGACATCCAAAATAAGACGAAATGCGTCGACGACGTCCTCCTGTGGGCTGACACGATGGAAGACAGTTTCTTCCAGGCTGTTGAATGGCTGGACATCTGCGGCCACAACGGTATTACCCTCAATCCTAGGAAGTTCACGTTCGGTGCGGATATCGTCGAATTCGCTGGCTTTGAGATCACCCCTGACAGCGTTCGCCCATGTGAGAAGTACTTACAAGCTATCCTTGACTTCCCAACGCCCACCGGCATCACAGACGTGCGCTCCTGGTATGGCCTTGTCAATCAAGTGTCCTACGCCTTCAGTATGGCTGAGAAGATGCTCCCATTCCGTGACCTCTTGAAGCCGAACACACCCTTCATATGGACTACAGCCCTCCAGACAGCTTTCGATGAGTCCAAAGCCACCATTGCCAGCGAGATTGAAGAAGGCGTGCACATTTTTGATCCAGACAGACCCACCTGCCTCGCAACGGACTGGTCCAAGAATGGCATTGGATTCTGGCTCCTACAAAAACACTGCAGCTGCAAAAACACTGAACCCTTCTGCTGCAATACGCGGGCTGGAAGATCACCCTTGTTGGGAGCAGATTCACCCATGCCGCTGTGGCACGCTATGCTCCAGTGGAAGGCGAAGCCCTTGCCATAGCTGATGCCCTGGACAAGGCAATATACTTTGTCTTGGGATGTGATGACCTCACCATAGCAGTCGATCACAAGCCCCTCCTCAAGATCTTTGCCGATCGTGCCCTACAAGACATCCCAAATCCCCGCCTGAGGAATTTGAAGGAAAAAACCCTGCGATACAAGTTCCGTATGGTCCACATTCCTGGCGTCAGGTACCGTGCCACAGATTGTCTCTCGAGACATCCGACTGGTGAGCCTGAGAGGTTGCACCTCCCTGATGACATCGCTACAATCTCTTTGACCCCTGCTATGCTCGTGCACTCCATAACGCTCATGGCAGGTCTCCGAACCATGGCCCTACAAGAGGACACTGTTGAGATTTGCACGCTTTCTTCTGCTATGTGTACCCTGGAGTCCCTCCACTTGACTTGAGGTCAGTCACATGGGACCAGGTCCGTACTGCCACAGTTAGTGATGACAACATGCAAGTACTACTCAATGCTATTGAAGCTGGCATGCCGGAGTTTCGTCATGAGCTCCCCTCACCTCTCCGTGAATACTTCCCATTCCGTAACGACCTGTATACAAGTGATGGTGTCATCCTCTACAAGGACCGCATTGTCATACCACCATCACTCCGGGAGGAAGTATTGGCTCATCTGCATGCTGCACACCAAGGAGTAACTTCTATGACAGCCAGAGCGGAGTCCTCTGTCTTTTGGCCTGGCATCACTCCAGCCATTACAGCACTCCGTGCCCGGTGCAACCAATGTAACAGGATCGCACCCTCCAACCCGCGTGCACCCCCGACCCCGTTGCTGTCTCCGGCCTACCCTTTCCAATGCATCTGTGCCTATTTTTTTTCACTACAAGGGCTGCAACTATCTGGTCATTGTGGACCGCAACTCAAATTGGCCTATCGTTGAGAGGTCCAATCGAGGGGCAACTGGACTCGATTTCTTGCCTACGGAGGACATTCGTCACCTTCGGGATCCCGGATGAACTAGCATCGGATGGTGGCCCAGAATTTACAGCGGCTGCCACACGTCGCTTTCTCAAGGACTGGGGCATTCATCACAGACTTTCATCCGTTGCTTACCCACATAGCAACTGTCGTGCTGAGGTGGCTGTCAAATCCATGAAACGTCTCATCATGTCCAACACCAGCCCTGCAGGTGCCCTTGACACTAATACATTCCAACGGGCTATGCTCCAGTATCGAAACACTCCTGACAGGGACACCAAGCTCTCCCCGGCTATGTGTGTCTTTGGCCATCCGATCCAAGACTACATCCCCATTGCCCCAGGCAAATATTTACCACACAACACATGGGGCGAGACCATGGCAGCTCGGGAAGAAGCACTTCGTACCCGCCACATGAGGGACGCAGAACGTTGGTCAGAGCATACTAAACGGCTCTTGCCCCTTGCCGTCGGAGACCACGTCCGCCTCCAGAATCAGACAGGACCACACCCACTCAAGTGGGACAGAACTGGGACTGTGATCGAAGTTCGACAGTATGACCAATACGTCATCCGAGTTGATGGTTCTGGGAGAGTCACTCTCCGCAACAGGAAATTTCTTCGGAAATATGTGCCTGTGCAACAGCTCCCACCCCCACTGACTATGGAGGAAGACATCTCTGCACATCGCCATCCAGCACCCGCACCCTATAGCTGTGTGGGACGGGTGCCACTCTCCCTGCAACATACCGGCACTGCAGACGCCCCATACCGCCCCCCTGGGCCTGCTTCTGATGCTTCTTCACCTCCGCAGGCAGCCAAGGATGCCCCTCGTCGACCACATCCCCCCTTTACCGTGAGACACCGCCAGCAGCCCCCGGCTTGGATCTGGTTCCTGCACCGATCACTGCTTCTTCACCTGGCACCTCTACTACGGCACCACGGCGGTCTACCCATCGTACGAGACAGCCTGTCTGGCACTCGGACTATTCCATGAGATTTCCGCCAATTAAACTGACATTATCGTTGCGTTCAAGAGTTTCCTGTTATTCGCACTGATGTTGACTTTGCACATTGTTTTCGCGATCCTTAGTGTTATGTTATTCCCACGGTTCTTGATTTTATACGTGGAGCTTTATGGACTCATTTCAACGTTGCACCATCTGTGGTATTTTTATTTTTTCAGTCTTCGTTCCCATATTGACATTTTCTCTCCAATACACACCAAAGACTTGGGGGGAGATAGAGGATTATGTATTATGCACACTGCATCATTGGTGTAAACGTTTGTTCTTTTATGTTCACAGGGACCGTGTTCATTGTTAGCTGCCATAGCACCTGAAGCTTCATAGCCCAGAGCAACCAATAGACAAGGTTCTTATTTAGCATATGCATGCAGCCCACCGTACCCTACCTCAGCACCGACCGGCCCGGGGCGCCGGCGTGGTCATGCCAGCCATGGCGCTTGTATACTCAAGAGGCGGTGCTGGATTGTGTAGGCGCATTATGGTGCAGCGAAATTTAGATGAAGACGTATCAACCTCACGTATACTTGTTATCATATTGATATGCAAAGACATAAAACTGTTGTCACCACCATGTAATATTTTATGAAAAATACAGGAACAACCTGGTGGACTGTACTTTAACGGATGATGATGATGAAGTATTTCATATTTTTAAGCATGATATTTGATGTAAAAACATTTCAAGCAAATATAATGATAAAGAGGAAATGAAAATAAATCAACTCTACAATCTACAAAAAAAAATGCTCTGAGAAGTTTTTGGTGGTCACAAAATGACTTGGCTAAATCCGGGTGAAGTTAGCAGACTGGTTTATTTATGACAGAATTAAATCCTGTTTTACTTAAGATGTACAAAAAAAATGTGACAATAATTTAGTGATATATTATTTTAAGAATGTGGTACATTATTATTCAATTTTTTATATATTTTTTGTTTTCATTGTTTTAATCTACTATTGTCATAATCTATTAGTTTACCTCTATTTTGCTGTCACTCCGTGAGTGTATTGGATCGGATCATGGTTTCGTTGGCATGACTACCAAATTGTTCGCGCACTTCATTTGTATGCGCGTATCGAGTGGACCTTCCTTATAGCAACACGCTTGTGTATTGCTGCCCTCTACGTTCGTTGGTCAATAGAATCAAACCCAGAAAACTGCTCTACAATCAATGCTAAGCTTTGTGTTACAGGTTACAGGCCCTGCAGATCTGCTTTTCGTGTGCAAAATTCTTTCCCGCGACACCCGCACCATACATGCATGTACATTACGACTGATGGCTGGAGATATTCGAAATGCAGGACCTATAATAGATTATGACATGGATAAGAAAGTGGTTTTTCAAACAAATCGAGTACGTATTGAGTGAGGAAAAAGTTACTGAATAAAGGTTTAGATATAGATCATTACAGTCTATCGAATCGATATTGCGTTTAATGTGGATTATTGGTGGATCTCTGGCAATTGATTCCATGGGTCAAATCACTTCAGCCGAAACCATTTCGCATGCGTTGATTATGTACACAGCATGTATACGTCTGAACACGTACCAGCCGAATTAATTGCTGGGTTTTTTCTTTTGTTTACTCCTACACAAACGATATGCCTCTAGCACACAATGTAATGGGCATTATGTTTTACTTTCCCCCGAAATGGGGGATTAGATTCGAATTCCCGGGGGGACCATGCACTTCCATTGATGAGTGGATACCAGGCACGACCATGCGGTTTCGAAAAGCACCCTAAACAAGGGAACCAAGGTTTTTCCAGATTACGAAAATGCATCTCTTTACAAGTATTTAGCTTGTGAAACCCTACAAGTATTGAAAACATATCCTCCTTTTCAGTATTTTAAACATCGTTTTTGACACCCTTATAACGTTACATAGGCCTATACGTAACGTACTTGCCCACTCTTTCCCTTTTTACGCGTGGGCGCGCCTGGTATCCACTCTTCAATATGTTGGGCCCCCCGGGCGGCCTCTCGAGCTCTGCATGGAGGAACCAAATGTGGCTTTGGAAAGTCGTCCTAAATTGGATATATCGCTGTTACCATAGTAGCAACCAGAATTTTGCACACGAAACGCAGATTGAATGTTTCCGTTCCAGATGCGAAACGAAAAAAAATCTCATGTCACACAATTTGCATTGCAGGACAGAGTTTTACGACCATGACGACGGGCCCAAAAGTCTCTTCCAAACTCAACTACCGTCGCAAATAAGCGTTCGCGTTCTCCAACGAAAGGTAGGGAATTACTGCGAGCGCGAAGCGCGAGCAGAAATTTGTAATATACGATCTGGCCTGATCGAAAGGAACCTGTAAATGACTGTTTGCATTCAGATTTGAAGACGATACATATTTCAACAATTAAATAATGCGAGCGCGAAGCGCAAGCTGAACATTTTTATATTTTGACCTAAAATGGACATTCTAAGCACTTTTTTATAATCACAAAGGGGATATACCTAAACAATTGATGCAAGCGCGAAGTACTAGCGAAAAATTTGAGATTTAGACATAACACTCTATTCATGTTTTGTAAATCATGGATATGATGGGTATCTTCCTCAGTATCAATGAAGCGAGCGCGAGCAGAAAATTTTGGATGTGAGATGATCTGAAACTGGATAATTTAAACACGTTCTAAATAAAGAACAAGCTGCTATCTCAATATTCATGTGTGTGTGTAGTTTAGATTCAGAATGCGGGCGTTCTGAATATAGCGCGCAGCGCTAGCTGATAGGTCTACGTTTTGACAATCACACCTGAAAAGGGATATTTTGATATCTTTATGGGATACATGAAGACAATAGTTACTTGAAAAACCGAATAATGCGAGCGCGCAGCGCGAGCGGAAAATTATGATATTCAAACCCGGCATAAAACGGACATTTTACAGAGCAAAAAATCAATTTGTAAATCAAACAAAAATAATGAAGTTCGATGTCCGGCCTGAAATATGTTATGTATAATGGCTTCAAAACTTGGTTATTAAGCTACTTATCAGCACATTGAGCAAGATATGTTTCTCATCGAACAAGCAATTCGAGCGCGAAGCGCAAGTGAAATTTCTTTGTGGTGACCTGACAGACTTTCCCTTATCTTATTCACTAGTCTTCCTCTTATTTTTTTTCTTTCCCAATCTCTTTCCCCTTCTTTTTTCTTTATTTCCCCCTTTTTTGCTCCGCCATTAGGGGGCCTGGGGCCTTCGCCCCCCCCCCCCCCCTGGATCCGCCTGTGCACTAATGCGAACGTAAACATAGACTGGAAATGTTTTATATTCAGACCTTATAGGGGGCATTCACTTTAAGTGGTCATAGAAAAGCACATGTCACTACATAAAACAATAATAACTCAAGTGCGAGGAAATATATTTTGTGTATATTGACTTGAAAACGGGATGTTTTAGTACAACAGTATACAAAATAATGCACGTAAGCGCGTGCGTGCTGCGAGAAGAAGACCCAAAGGATATACCGCACCGAGGTCCGCAGGACCGAGTGCGTTATATCCATTTGGCGAGTCGAGCACAGAGTTCATTATTTAGGGCCTCTACGCGCAAGAATGCGTGTATTGTTTGATTTATACACCCCCAGTCCCCACCCATGTTGCTGAGTTGCCCCGAATGCTATTATTTGATCTAAATTCTAGATAATTCCAGAACTCACGTCAGAGTGCAGGCCCGGGAGTGCAGGATACTTGCAATAGTGCAATTCGCTGAATCATGTGATCTGATTTGAACATTCTTGGGAGTTGTATAAAATTATATATCTCAGTAAACAGACAATGCGAGCATCGGGAATGATGAACACATATAGGCCCTAAGCAAATAATACTTCATAAAGTTATGAAAATATATTTCTTACTATAATATAACATAATATATAATAATTTATTTTCAACCCCCGCTACGTTTCTCTTTCTTTTTCCCTCTTTTTCTCCTTTTCCGATTTTTTGTTTGGCCAGCTGATGGGGGAGGGGGTTACGCCACTGCTAAAGGCATTATTTGGTTGCCATAATTTTTGCTGTTTATTTGTTAGTGTTTTTATGGCAAAAGCGTTATGTAACAAGTTCCCGGCTCTGGCCCTTTTCAGTGTTTTACGTCAAGCTCACAGCATGGACCTCCATGTGTGACGATGTGCGTATTTTTTTAAGGGTGTTTTATTGTATTCTCTCAAATCAAAATACACATTCACATTCCATAAGCAAGTTGTACAAACTATTTGAAACATGATTATAAATCATACAATAAATCCATAACAAATATAATTATACAAATTATACATTAAACTTCAAAGATACTAGAAATTAATACTAATGCGTTTCAGCAATTACAAAATGAAATATTAACAAGATATATGAAATGATAAGAGAGAAAAAAAAGATAAAAAGTGTTATTCTACCTCCCACCCCCCCCCCCCCCGCAGTCTCCAGGTTAGGCGCACCCTCCCCTTTTTGTGCCTATACTCTACATGGAAGGGACTACAATTCTCCGCATTGTTTTCATTTTTGTATGTTTTTTTTTTTTTTTTTGTGGTTTTGTCTCTCGTTGTATATATATCTTTGCCTCACTCTCCCTATATATTCTTTTAATTAAGATTTTCCCATTTCCTTAGATGTAGAGACACCTTACCTCTACCATGCGCCAGCCTTCTTTCTTCCCATTCTTCTTCTTTAAATTTCCTTTTAATTTCATCCATGGTTATAAGTGCACCCTTTTCCCTCCCTTTGAAGATTAAAAATTTAACAAAGATTAAAAAATGATTGACTAAACGTTCCTTTCCTTCGTCCTTTAATTCTACACCTACAAGAATTTCCTCCCAGCTTAAATTACCCGTAGAAATAAAAAATAAAAAACATCTCCTTACAATCATCCCAAACCAGACAAGCATATTCACATTCCAAAAATAGATGGCGATATGTTTCCTCCTCTTTTTTACAATAACAACAAAGATTATTTTATGAGATTTTAAAACGGAACAAGTGATGATTTGTATAAGCAATGCCGTGCAACATTTTAAACTGAAACTCTCTTAATATACTGTTCAGAGTACATTGTCTTGGTCTCGTAAAAATGTGTTCAATCTTTTCATAAGAAAAACTATATTTGTTTTTTAACCTTTCGAAAACATCAGGTGTTGCGAAGTTACATTTCATAACATTTGCATAAACGTTTTTAGATACTAACTCCTCTATTGACACAATTCTTTTTCGAGATATAAATGATATTTCTTTCCTAAGAGAAGCCTCTTTGCTATCTATTTTCATATTTGTTTCCAGCTGACTGGAAAAGTTTTATAAATTGACTCTATCAAATGAAAATCATTTATGTTTAAACCCTGTCTTTGGAAGTACAAAAATGACCTTAAGTTTCCATCATTATCCATAATATGTTTCAATCTGTAAATATTTTTTTCATATATTTTTTGGTTAAATATGCATTTCCTTTCACTTAATTTCGTACAAATTTATTGTTAAAAATATCTCATTTCCTTTAAATGTTTCAGATTTTAATCGAAAATATTTCGTCTCTATCCATACTTCTAACAAATCTATATAAAATTGCGGCAATGCTACCTCCAACAATCCGAGCAAGTAATCGCATGAAAATATAAAATTTCCTCCCAGATGTTTTGTGGCATATTGAAATATTGTTTCCATTTCATTGCATTATTTTCTTTTAGTCTTTTAATCCACATAACTCTCTGTGCCTTTATTAACCATTGAAAATTCATCATTTTCAAGCCGCCTTGATGGTAATCTAAATGCATCGTTCTTTTGTTAATCTTATTTCTGCCACCCCACAAAAACGTAAAAGCCAACTGATCAAGTTCAACATAAACCCATCTTGGGATTAGTGTGAGAGATACCACATATATGAATTTTGAAAAGATAAATTGCTTTAATAATTGTATTTTGCCCATCAAAGTTAAATCTCTTTGCTTCCACCAGTTTAACAACTTCTTTATTTTGCTTAATATTTCTTTATAATTCAATCTTTCTTTTACTTCTACATCTAAAGATGTTTCTTTTTTTGGGGGGGGGGGGGCGATGGGGGGAGGTAGTTACGTCACTGATAAAGGCATTTTGGTTGCCAGGATTTTTCTTTATTATTATTTGTTAGTGTTTTTATGGCAAAAGCGTTATGTAACAAGTTCCCGGCTCTGGCCCTTTTCAGTGTTTTACGTCAAGCTCACAGCGTGGACCTCCATGTTGTTGTGTGACGATGTGCGTATAGTCTCTACGATCGATCTGCAACCTCCAGCTCAAAGCGATTACGCAATCATTTATTGTAACCATTGTCATCAGTTTCTTTGAAGGGAGATTCTTTTCAGCATTTTGTGATTGAGGGCAATAAGGAGTGTTCGCAACGCGATGCAGAGCGAATTGAAGTGAATCTATTGAAAAAAATCCATTACGTGAATGAATGAATTAATTTATTAAAATACCATTGGCATTTGCAAATATTCTTGTTTGAAACAAAAATACGAAGTAGTACAAAACAAATATACGATTTGTGAAACATAAGCAAATAAACAAAAATAACAGTATTTCATTACACCTTAAGTCTGCTTTCAGTAAATATTTCACGGCATGAATAATAGAATAGAGGGATAAGCATGCAGGGTAGAAAGAATGAGAGATAAAAAGAGAAGGTGTGTAAGAGAGAGAGAATTGCGAAGGAGGATGAAGAGAGTGATATGAAGAATATACACGAAAACAAAATATCGTCAATCATGATTCAACATTACAAAGAAATATTACTAAACTCCGCAACCAGGAGTTAAGAACTTCAAACACTCTTTCTGTCATTCAATGTACACTGTAATGGTTGTAAAAGACACTTGTCGATTGAAAACATACACTGGAAAATATAAATATATGGACAGCAATTTATAGCGCCCTCAAATTATTGATGCGCTGCCAGAAATGCAAAAGTATGAAAATTCACACGAAAATCATACCATCTGGGATAATCCTGAGTCGAGAGACAACTAACATTTCAAGTTCATATTAGCTTTCTCAATTGAATAAATCCATCAAAATACCAGACCCGACTAAGATTGAGCAACAATTCTAAATGAAAATGAACAGCTGGAATGTCTATGTCAACAATAATTATTAAAATTATTATTGAACCGCAACAACAGTTTCGTCTCAGTTAAGTTTCGGAGCTGATGAAAAATTGCAAATGTGGTTTGCCAGAGTCCATGCAGGACGAAACTGCTGGTTGAATTCACCAATTTTCGACAAAGAATTTTTAGTTTCCCGCTGTAATGAATTCGGTAATTTGCCAATACTCTTTCTATTATGTTCTTGAAAGCGTTCTGCGTCGCTGGATCTTATTCACTCGTCTTCCTATTATTTTTCCTCTTCTTTTGCCCTCTCTTTTCCCTTCTTTTTTCTTTTTTCTTTCTCCCCCTTTTTTTTTGCTCCGCCAACAGGGAGCCTGGCCCATTTGCCCCCCCCCCCTGGATAATAAGCACGGACTGGAAATGTTTTATATTAAGACAGGGGCGGAAATCTCTCCCAAAAGGTAGGGGGGATACAGGGGCGGATCCAGCCTTCGCCAATAGGGGGGGGGGGGGGCGGTGGAAAGTTGTTTCAGCCATAATTTCCCCGATCGGCAGCTCGAAGATGATTTTTTTTTCTTTGAAGGGGTAGTCCTCATTAATCACTTCTTAGCTTTATTCTTATAAATTAATATATAATATCATAATCCTTATTTAAATGATGCGAGCGCGAAGCGCGAGCAATTTTTTTTTGAAAATTTTATGTATTTTTCCTAAAATTTGAACATTCTGGGCAATGTTTGTTATCCTGAAAAAGATGTGTACGCAACTTAATTATTACTACGAACGCAAAGCACGAGCACAATTGAACTGATGGAAAAGTAGTTAAAGTTAAAGTATGTTAAAGTAGCATTTAACTATCAAATAATGCGAGCGCGAAGCGCGAGCAATTTTTTTTTTACTTTTTCACCTAAAGAATGGAAATTCTAAGCACTTTTTGTAACTCAAGCAGAATAGGTATAGTAGTAAACAATTGATGCAAGCGGAAAATTTCGAGATTTAGTCCTATAATATTTACTGAAACGAGACACTCTATTCATGTTTTGTAAATCATGAAAAGGATGAGTATTAATAATGCTAGCGCAAAGCGCGAGCAGAAAATTTTTATATACGTTTTGAACTGTTACCTGTTGAAAAGGTAACTGTTAAGGACTGCTTGCACTTAGCCATGAAGGCGTTACATATTTCAACAATTAAAAAAAATGCGAGGGCGAAACGCGAGCTGAAAATTTTTGAACTTTCTAAAGAAAGAATGGCAAATTTTAATCAGTTTTTGTAATCGTGAACAGGATAGCTATATAATTTAATAATTGATGAGAGCGGGAAGCGCGAGCAGAAAAAAAAAATCGAGATTTAGACCTAAAAATGGGCCACTCTGTTCATGTTTTGTAAATCATGAAAAGGATGAGTAATATGGGGTCTTCCTACATTAATAATGCGAGCACAAAGCGCGAGCAGAAAAATTTTGATATTGTGATCTGAAACTGGATAATGATTTAAATAGAGAACAAGTTGAGTATCTGAATAAACATGCGCGCGCGTGTTTCATATTTAGACCTAGAATCTAGGCATTCTAAATACATCTTTAATCATGAAAATCATGAAACTTTGATATTCCGATCTGAAAAAAGAGTCAATTTCAGCTTTATATTTTAAGCACTTTGTAGAAAAATTGTAAGGTGGATATGGATCGCACTTAAAAAAAGAGCTGATATTTTCATTATCATTACTCTGAGCTTTGACATAGGACCGGGACATGTCATCATATAAAAATGATGACTATCTTCCTATTCCTCTTGCTAAGCGAGATGAAACAAAAGGGACAATTTGATTATTAAATTAATATCATATTTATTAATGCCTAATGAGGGAGCGAAATCTGATATTATGGCATAAAAACTGGACATTTTACTTCTGTAATTATGAATAGGATGCATAAGTTAATATATTTTTAACCATTAATGCGAGCGCAAATCGGGAGCTAAAATTTTTGATAAACTGTCATGAAAAGGGGATTTTAAGTAGTTTGTTGTATAATCAATATTGAAACATATATAACTCGCCAATCAAAATGCAAGCGTGCAGCGCGCTAGCTGATACGTCTTAACAATCAGACCTGAAAAGGGATATTTTGACAACTTTATGAAAAATAATAGGTACCTTATAAATCAAAATTTGCGAGATCGCAGCGCAAGCAGCAAATGTTAATATTCAGACCATAAAACTGACATTTTTACAGAGCACTTTTTAAAAATCAATTTGTAAATCACACAAAATAATGAAAGTTCGATTTCCGAGGTGAAATATGTTTTGTATATTGACTTCTAAACTTGACATTCGAGCTCTATATTGAGCGAGATATGTAAGTCATCTAACAGGCAATGCGAGCGCGCCTGAGCGCGAGCGAAACTTTTATTTAGTGGCACGAAAGATTCTTTCTATTTTCCAAGTCTTCCTCTCATTTTATTTTATGCACTCGTCGTCCTTCACTTCTTTTTCTCCTCTCTATTCCCTCTATTCCTTCTTTCTTTCCATTTTTTTCTTTTTTTTGCTCCGCCAAGAGGGGGGGGGGGGTGGGCCCCTCGGCCCCCTGGTCCGCCTACGGGGACAAGGGGCGGGAAAATTTGACAAGCAAAAAAAAGGTTATCATCCCAAAAGTAAGGTCATCTCGTCCCAAAATATATGTTTTATTTCGATTTAGAATGATGTATTTCTTACCATCATAAAAGACCAAAAATAGCAGGGGGGGACATTTGATATTGTGTCCCCCCTACTATTTTGAGTAGGGGGGACACGTCCCCCCTGTCCCCCCTGGGATTTCCGCCCATGTATTAAGACCTTAAAGGGGGCATTCACTTTAAGTGGTCATAAAAAAGAAGCATATGTCACTACATAAAACAATTATAACTCGAGTAACGAGGAAATATATTTGGTGTATAATGGGTGATTTCAAGTTCAGTGTTGACCTTTTGGTGTTGGTGTTAGGTCAATTTTTACACGATTATAACACCAAACATAAAATGAAGATGATCCCGAAAAGTCACTCACTATAGTTGTTGAGATGTCAATAATGTGATCTGGATCAGTTTTACAAACTCTGGATAAGTTTTGGAGCGAGGGGAAGCAATCCAAATTTCAACACCAACACCAAGGCCAACACCAGACTTGAAATCAACCATTGACTTGAAAACTGGATATTTTGGTACAACTGGATTATATACCTCAGTAAACAGATAGGTGGTTTCAAACCGCCTCGATCACAAGAATCCCCGTTAAATTACGAGAACTTTTTTAGGCTGAAAAATACCCATTAATTATTCCTGCATTCACACCGCCCTGAAACATAGTTCCTGAAGTTACGAGCATGCGCAGTATGGTCTGATAAGCAGCAAGGCGCGAAATTCAAAATCACTAGCCCAGCAGCAACCCATGCACGGCGCCGCACCCAACGACACGCTGGGCTAAAAGTTCCCGTAATTTGCTTTCAGACCGCCAAAATACCCACGACCTTGGAAAAATCCCCGCGAAAGTTCTCGTAATTTCGCCAAGTACCTACTATTTATCGGGTATTTTCTTTCGGGGATATTACGCGTAATTTGCTTTCACACCGACAAAATACCTGGTATTTTCTGATCGGGGTAAATTTCCCGATCATAGAATACCTGGAATTGGCAAACTTCGAGGCGGTCTGAAACCACCTAATGCGAGCATCAGGAATGATGAACGCATAGGCCCTAAACAAATAATGTTTCATAAAGTTATGAAAAAATAATTCTTACTGTAATAAGAATATACAATAATATCTTCTCAATCACTCACTACGTTTCTCTTTTTTCTCTCTCTTTTACGTTTTTTGTTTTGTTTGGGCAGGCAATGGGGGGAGGTAGTTACGCCACTGAAAAAAGGCATTTTGGTTGCCAGGATTTTTCTTTATTATTATTTGTTAGTGTTTTTATGGCAAAAGCGTTATGTAACAAGTTCCCGGCTCTGGCCCTTTTCAGTGTTTTACGTCAAGCTCACAGCGTGGACCTCCATGTTGTTGTGTGACGATGTGCGTATAGTCTCTACGATCGATCTGCAACCTCCAGCTCAAAGCGATTACGCAATCATTTATTGTAACCATTGTCATCAGTTTCTTTGAAGGGAGATTCTTTTCAGCATTTTGTGATTGAGGGCAATAAGGAGTGTTCGCAACGCGATGCAGAGCGAATTGAAGTGAATCTATTGAAAAAAATCCATTACGTGAATGAATGAATTAATTTATTAAAATACCATTGGCATTTGCAAATATTCTTGTTTGAAACAAAAATACGAAGTAGTACAAAACAAATATACGATTTGTGAAACATAAGCAAATAAACAAAAATAACAGTATTTCATTACACCTTAAGTCTGCTTTCAGTAAATATTTCACGGCATGAATAATAGAATAGAGGGATAAGCATGCAGGGTAGAAAGAATGAGAGATAAAAAGAGAATGTGTATAAGCGAAAGAGAGAGAGAACTATTAACATAACTCCCTGCTCTTTCTATCATTCTATGTGCACAGTACTGGTTGCAAAAGACACTAGTCGATTGAAAATATGCACTGGAAAATATAAATATATAACGGCAATTAACGCCCTCAAATTATACCACCTGGGATAATTACTGAGTCGAGAGACAACTAACATTTCAAGTTCAAATTCATCAAAATATTAGACCCGACTGAGATTGAGCAACAATTCAAAATGCAAACGAACTGCTGGGATGTCTATGTCAATAATAATTATTATAATAATTATTGAACCGCAACAGCAGTTTCGTTTTGGAGCTGATAAAAAATTGCAAATATGTCGTTTTCCAGAATCCATGCAGGACGAAACCGTTGGTTTGATTCACCAGTTTTCGACAAAGACTTGTTAGTTTCCCGGTGTAATGAATTCGGTAATTTTCCAATGCATTTTCTATTATGTTCTCGAAATCGTTCTGCGTTGCGGGGCGAATACACCCTATTAACTCTGTAAATTTCTCCTCACTATTGTATTCCCTCGAAAATCACGAATGAAAATTGTGATCAGTCGAGACGAGTGCTTTCCAAACTTTCGGGCTGTCACCATTGGCGGCGGAGCAGAGGATTATCTTTTGTGTTTGGGGGGACGGCTATTGTTGCGTCCCCCCAAAAACAAAAGATAATCCTCTGCTCCGCCGCCTATGGCTGTCATAAAAACCACAGGCCAATTTGGCGGGAAATGTAATCACTAAATGTCTATTGTAAGTTTGACAAAAGTGCGAGCTCATTATTCTTGCGTCGGATTGTATCGCCCATGTGTGAGGACAACTCCCTTCGTGTTTTAATAGTCACAGATCTGCATCACTGACTGGATAGTTTGCATTTAAGAAAGTTAACACGCTCTTCGCGATTGGTTGGTAAATTCGCGCATGCGGAATGGTATTCAGTTCCTTCCACGTGGTATAAAAACCAAGGCACAGTAAAAGCCGGTCCAACCAAAAGCTGAGTGAAAAGATAACGCTGTCCAGACTAGTGATACATGCTCCTGCAGATCTGATCTGTGTATCATTTCGCTTATAAATTTGCATGAAGAGATTCAAAAATAGAGCCGCGGAGAGGGTGAATTCATTATATCATCTTGTGCACTTCAGCGACTTCCATACCTAAAAACTTTGTCAAGTTTTGAAGGGAATCCGTTGTACATGATTGTATGACCGCCATGGCCCAGGGTAAATCTACCAAGGTTCCGAAAGGTGAAGATGGGAAAGATGCAGGATGTTGCAAATGTTGCGAATGTTGCCAGAAATGTTGCAACCCGTGCAAAAAATGTTGCTCGCCTTTTATATCGTGTTGCAAGTCTTGTTACAATTGCATCTCACCAATAATAACGGCAATAACTGATTTCATGAGGATTTATACGCAATGGTCAACCGTCATTGATATCGTTACTGACATTCTACTGATCGTTCGATATTTCAGAGATGACACAATTCCGAATTACTTTGCGTGGATACTGATAGCTGTTCTGTATCTATCGTTCCGATTCCAGGCAATGTGGATAGCGGCGTTATATTTTGACCGGACAACTTCAGAAGAAGGATTATTCGGTAAAATCACCGTTCTCCAGTCTCTTGTGTCGTACATTCCACTGATAGGATGCACTCTTGCAGCCCGCATCATGAATCAACCCACGTCTCCCTCAGATGGCGTCAATCCCATGGCAGTCTTGGCCATGGTCCTCATTGATTGTGTTTGTTCTATTTTTTTCTTCATCGGGCCCATATTGGTGTTCGTGTTGTCGTGTCACAGCTGGGTGCTTTGGATGAAGTATTTATTCTGTCGCGGTGATAACCCGAAAGAGATGGTGACTATTGAGCATCGTACCTCATTACATGAATACAGGAGAATGTCGATAACTGACATGGCCAAATTCATAAGCACATGGGAATCCCTTCTGGAAGGTGCCCCACAAACGATCATTACAACGTATGTCACATACACATATGTCAAGGATCTTAAAACCCTGGTGCAGTCAGATAATTTGATCATTTTGATTAAACTCATACATTCTGGTCTGAAACTGCTGAAAACTGTCGTGAAACTGCTGATCACTGTCATCAAAGTGTTGATAAAAGGAGGACACGTAACGGGTGTAGTTTATTCCCCGACGAATGACGAACTTAGCTTTATGTACAGGAAGCCTTTGAAAGAATCATCATCCCCTGATGAAGAGGAGAGCGCCCTCTAGTTTTACACATGAGTGAGAAACGTCTACTGGATCGAGGTGTATAAAATAAGCTTATTTCATGATTTCAAAGATGCACAGCAATGGAGGAGGTAACTAATCATAATTATTGCACTTCGGTATTTGACACGGCAGACTAGTCAATACAAATCCATTAACGTTTATAAATTTGGAAGTTGGAAACGACCTAGCGGAGACAATTTACATAGATTGAAGAGCGCCAACAGCTCCAACACCAACCAACCAACTAATGGAAGAGGCATTGGTAGATCCTGTCGCGCCGTGACTGAATAGTATTTTCTACTAATAGACGAGTCGCGCAACTCACGGACTGATAAAAAATATATAAATCGGCAAGAATATTATATGTACCCCCACCCCGCCCAAAAGTAAAAAAATATATATAATTATATCGAAACATGTTACTTCTGGGGCCTGTTGCATAAAACTTTTTTCCTGAGAAAACTCAGGTATTTTTTACCTGAGTTTTTGCCCTGTGTTAAAGTCAATGGCAGAAATCAGACTAAGCTTAGTTTTCAGTTTTTACCGGAGTTTTCTCAGGTAAAAAGTTTTATGCAACAGGCTGCTTAGGTCGACTCTCAATTAGCTCCATGTTACTTGAGTTACTTATCATTTAAGAAATGTATTTGGATTTCTGAATTATTTCATTGGGGAAAAATGAGATGTCAGTTTGGATTCAGTAAAAATCATTTTTAAATCTCGTGCTGTTCACACAACATTCTACTGGTTTGTACAGTAATCAAATAAAACATAGTGCTTGGTTTAGACAACGGTATATGGTAATTAAATCTGCACTAATTTTGAAACATATTCATGTTCTTGATAATGTTTTAACATATATTATTTTACTACCATTGTACATAGGTTTGATATGAGAATTAATTACTGCTTTTTTTCCAAATATAATGTTAACATTAGTCCCGAGATATTAAAGTATAAATTTACCATCTTACTGATTTTACCGTTGAATAAATCATAAAACGACTGTAATCTATAGTTCAGTACATATTCAATTAGTACTGATTTTTATTTCGAATTGAATATTATCTTAACTGTACATTTCATTTTGCTAAAATTCTCATTCTAATTTTGATAATTTCACATTTAGACGAGGGCAATATATTTGATGTTCCCCGAAAGAAGAGCCAATATTTTTAATATGATACAAATCAGACATGTAGAGTAAACATCATGAAAATGGAAATATTTCTTTCAAGGATATGGTTGTACTTTGTAATGTTTATATCAACGAAAGTATATGTAGAGGACAGCTAGCAGTATTGTGGGTTGCTGCCTCAACGTTCGTTGGTTTATATCAAGCTTTATATCCTACATAGAGTAAATCCTGTATAGTGATTAATTGGTTCAAGTAGCATCATGTGACCGAATATATTTCAACTATGATGTTGCGTGACGTCAGACCTCGATATATTTTTGGATATACCAATATTCTGACGTCATTATTTCACAAAACTGGATATCTCGGCGCACCGGCTTGCGCGCTCTCTCTCTCCCGGGCGCGCAAGTCCAGCGCGATGCGTCAGCGCAGACACTAATCTGCGTTCCGCTGGGCGCGGTGGCTCGGAGAAAAGTAGGTAATTCAACAGGACTTTGCATGCTCAGCGCATAGATTTTGGTTATAAATTATTAAAAGTAGGATATAAAGCAAATATATCAGGCGTTTCATTCGAAAGCATAGTGGGAATTATTAATCCTCGGTTGGACTGGCAAAACTACTATATTTCCCTCGGGGCTTCGCCCCTCGGGAAAAAATAGTAATTGCCAGACCAACCTCGGATAAATAATTCCACTATACTTTCTCAAAGCCCGATATATTTGTTTACTGTATTTCATCATGATGACGCACTTGTAATTATAAGGCCGCGTCCCTAGGGTAGTTAGCTGGGCAAACCCTTCATTCGAGTTAAGGGTCTGAATGTGCAGCCTACTCATGCCTTGTGTACTGAAGGCTCTCTCGCTAGTTTTGTATGTGCTAGTCTTTGCGTGGAGGCACAGTTGTTGATCAAAGTTCCAATCAGGGTCTGTGCCTGCAGACTATCCCTAGGGCTAGGGACGCATATCTAGCGCCCTGTTCCAGTGTTCGCGGATTAGATCATTATTACCGTGTTTACATTTAATCGGCAATTGGTTCTGAACCAAATGCCGATGCAGAATCGGCATTTGGATTGCGTTTACACGTTGTTACAGCTCGCGGTTCAGAACCGCGAGCCGATGCAAAAACCTGAAATGATACGCATACCTACAATATACGTCACAATAAAGACAACGCTGGATCAGTGCGCTTACAATAACGTCACAATGGTAAAGTAATTGAAATGCGCACAAATTGCCGGTGCAGAATCGGCTTTCTGTTTACACGTAGTAAAAAAGCCGATTCTGCATCGGCTCGCGGTTCAGAACCTACTACTTTGATGGTGCAAATTGCCGGTTCTGAACTGCGAGCCGATTCAAGTTGCTCGCGTTTACACGCTATGAAAAAGCCGATGCTGAATCGGCTCGCGGTTCTGAACCGCGAGCCGATTCAAATGCCGATTAAGTGTAAACACGGTATATGAAACGTATCTCTTTCTACGCATCCTCAAAAGCTTGGATGTGAGACTGGGGCCCGTTTCATAAAGGACTTGCAACTGTTGTATCTTTGCCATTATATGGCAACTACCATTGAAAACCTTGATTATGATTGGCTGCTAAGCCCTGTTGCCATGGTAGTTACCATTATGGCAAAGTTACAACAGTTAAAGTCCTTTATGAAACGGGCCCCAGGGAAAATATATTTTGGGTCGTTTCTGCATGCAAAGTCAATACGCGCACAGAGACCGAGCAAAATACAAACAATATATACCTATACCTCTTCCAGGTATTCAGAAAATCTAGGGTAATACGCACTAGCGTACCTACGGGGGGGCGGGGGGAGGGGGGGGCGGCAGGGGGGGGCACTCTGCCCCCCTGACGAGTCACAACCCATGCAAAAACGTATCTTTGCCCCCCTGACAGGCTTGAAAAACCTTTTTTGCCCCCCCCCCCTGACGAGCTTTAAGACCTTCAATGCCCCCTGACGAGCTTGAAGACCTTTTTTTTTTTTTTTTTTTTTTTTTTTTTTTTTTTTTTTTTTTTTGCTTGTCAAATTTTTTTGGCGGAGGGTTTTGCCCCCCCTGTGGAAAATCCTAGGTACGCCACTGGTAATACGGTTTGTAAATTACTAGCTCAGATGTCTGATATGGGTGGTAATGTCTCATAATGTACCATATTATAATTATGTCAAAGTAACTTAGTGACGTATGTGTTTATTTCGACATGTTTGATGTTTTATGGTGAAGTGCATTTAAAACTACAATTAGTGTTTCCCCCTGTAAAGGGGTAGTATAACAGCTTAGTAGATATAATTAAATTCAACGAACAAAATGCTGAAAATTCATCACAACGAATAAGGAAGTTACTGAAATTCAAAGTTTAGGAATATTTTGTGAAATTAGTTACATGCACGATGCCAGGTCTCACAATCATTTTTGTTATATTAAACCGTCGACTTTTCATCCAGCTCCAGCAATGATTATCTTACACAGTAAATCAACAATCAGACCTATTTTTCACATTATTTGGAGACAAAAAATCAGGTAAATGTTATTTCGTAAATGTGGAATGATGTAAAATAATACATTTTTAATGTTATAACTTTATACTAATCCGATTTTGATGAAATTTTCAGTGTTTTGTCTGATTTTACTCTTCAAATCGCTTCATTTTAACGTACGTTTGACATAATTTATATTTTATGGTAACATGTTGTTTTATACGTATAATCTTCGAATTGCGATATGCTAGTAGGTTTGTGCTTATAAGCACATTGTGATCTAACATGTCTAAGACTAATGCAACGTTTAGGTGATCCTCTTTTTCTTTGCTCGCTGTGTCATTGATGAGTCTACATCATCATTCAGCCTGAAATGCCCCTTAAGTCTGTATTATGGTTGTACGCTATACTTTTAAGCATATGACGGGCTCGTTTGGAATAAATCAAAGAAAAGCAAATTATTTTTTGTGGTAGTCTAATGACGGTTTTGAAACGTTTTCGATTCATTTTTGGCACTTTTAGATGGAATTTCGGTATGCTGTAAACTAAACACAATAGACTCATGTATAAACAACGGTAGTGTATAATTATATAACATTGACTGGCCTTGAGGGGAACATCAAATATATTGCCAGCAAAAGAATCATATTGACCAGAGTCTTAAGACGAGGGCAATATATTTGATGTTCCCCGAAAGAAGAACCAGTCAATATTTTTATCATCATCCAAATCAGATATCTAGAGCAAAAATCATGATAATGGTGATATTTGTTTTAAGAATAGCGTTCCATTGTCATGTTAATATCAGGGTCTATAGGCTCTGCACTTTACCATTATGCAAACGCCCAGATTGACGCGCGGATCATTATTAGATAGATTTAACGAACTGCAGATGTACAAATACAAAATATCGATGAAGATAACCAACTGGAGTTGTATGAATAACTATAATGAAAGCTGTAGTACTCCTTGGTTTACGGCCATGGGATGGGCCAGGAGTACCAGCAGTGGGTATGTATAGGGTATAGAGCAGAGCCCGGCCAGAGACCCAAAGAACGAGGAGAAAATATTTTATATCCTTATATAATTCCCATACAAGACTTCAAGGGAACAATAAGTTACCGTTTAAGATTCTGACATTTAATTTGATCAGAATCTTATCAATGTGAATGGTCTACTTCAAAGAGAGATTGAATTTTAGACAGATATAAAGAGGGATAATTAATCGTTTGTGAGGGGTGACTGAGAGAGAGAGAGGGGGGGGGGGTTCAGAGTCAATGTAAAGCAGGTAAAATCAAATTAAGGAGAGATATTACTTAATGTAGGATTACTGGACAATACCAAAGCTAATCAGTAGTACAATTACTACTCAGCAGCTTCTTAAAATCTCACTTAAAAAGAATGGGAATTTGGTCAAATGACCCTTCATTTCTTTCATTGAGATAAGCAGATTTCAAAGCAAGATATTATGCAATGTTATGTAAGCATGCCTTACATAGCAGGGTGAAGAAATTGAATAGACCAGGTGACTAGAATAGCACACCATTGAACGCTCTATGAAGGTATTTGTTGCATTTCTACTTTGAATGCATAATATACTTGGCAAACTGTAAAATACCAGTCGTTCGTGGACGCTGTTTTTTGTGGATGTGAATGAAAAACACAATTCAAAAGAATATATGAATAATCAAGACATCGAAGTTGGTGCTTATCTCATTAAATTTTAAACCACCATGTCACTTTAGTACAAATGACCTTCCTCTGATCATGCGCAGAGTGGAACTACGAACTGGCTTATTGCAAGAGATGTTGAGCAAAGTGCATGCCTGACATACTTTCTGCTGGCGGTTTTCAACCTTGTTCAAAGAGATTTTATTTGCTGTTACTCCATCTCATTTGAAACCTCCTAGATAAAACTGGGGCAGCATGAGTAAATGAATTATGTTCTGTTGATATTACTGGAACAATTAATACATTCTTATTGTGTGAATGCAGATGGTGTTTGGCTGACTAATTCATTGAAGTATGAAGGAGCTAATCCATAGAAACGTTGATATACTAGTAACAAAATCTTAAATTGGTTTCTAAACTGGACTGGTAAAGTGGTAATGTACATGCTGTAACATTACCACTTATATATTCAAGTCAGATTATTGTCGGTTGGTATTTAACAAGTGGAGCGCCTCTGGCAGTCTCACCTGCATCGCGCGATAGCAGCAGTGCTGACTTTGAAAACTTCTATAAAATAATTATTCACTAAAGACACCATTCATATAATGATACATTACTACATTCATTGACAATAAATGACATTTGACCTTGATCATGTGACCCAAGAATTGTCAGTGAAACTTGATTACCCCTATATCCACATTTTATAAACTATATCTATAAACTTAAAAGTTATGACAACAATCTAATAATTACCACCAAAATGGCCAAAGTTCAATGCCCTTAAATGACTTTTGACTTCGGTCATGTGTTCAGTGATTACTTGATTACTCTTATGATCTAGTTTTATGAACTAGATCCATACACTTTCAGAGTTATGATGGTTATTCAACATATACCCCCAGAATGGCCAAAGTCCATTGACCTTAGGTCATGTGACCTGAAACTCACACAGGATGTTCAGTGATACTTGATCCCTCTTATGTCCAAGTTGTATGAACTAGACCAATAAACGTTCAAAGTTATGATGGTAATTCAACAAATACCCCCAACTTGGTCAAAGTTCATTGACCATAAATGAACTTTGACCTTCATCATGTGACCTGAAATTCGCACAGGATGTTCAGTGATACTTGATACTAGTAACTCTTATATCCAAGTTCTGTGAAATAGGTCAATATGTCTTTTAAGTTATGACATTTCAAAAACTTAACCTTAGGTTAAAATGTTGATGTTAATTCCCCCAACATGGTCTAAGTTCATTGACCCTAAATGACTTTTGACCCTGGTCATGTGACCTGAAACTCGGGCAGGATGTTTAGAAATACTTGATTGACCTTATGGCCAAGTTTCATGAACTAGGTCTATATGCTTTTTAAGTTATGCTCTCATTTCAAAAACTTAAGCTTCGGTTAAGATTTGGTGTTGATGCTGCCGTTGTCGGAAAAGCGGCGCCTACAATAGTCTCACTCCGCTTTGCAGGTGAGACAAAAATAAACACACACAAAAATTGCTACATACTGTATACCTTTTCATGCATCCATGCATTCCTGTCTCTCTCCATCTTCTTTCTTCACTCTCTCCCTATCTCTATTTACAAGAATTTAATTATGAGTTCACCCCATATCATATCCATTTCTTGGTATAAATCAGTTATATTTTAATCCAATATTTTTCTTTTATTTCAAAATACTATTAATTGCAAATAGCCATGAAAAGAAACAAATGATTTTTTTATCATAGTAGATGATTTATTAGTACAAATACATGTATACATCAGATCATACTTACATAAAAAAGTGATAAAATATGTGGAAAAGATATTTACGGCATATACAACCAGAAAAGTTATTCTGGTTAACCTAAGTATGTAGATTTCATTTACTGAAGTATGTCTTTGAGGGTGTGTCATGGTCTAGTGGTTCTGACTTTCACCTTTCAAACAGAGGGTCATGGGTTCGAATCCTTGCCATGGCATGTTTTCCTTCAGCAAGAAATTTATCCACACAATGCCGCACTTGACCCAGGTGAGGTAAATGGGTACCCTGCAGTATTAATCCCTTGCATGCATTATCATTAAAACATATTAATTTCTTTTAATAGTTCATCCATATAATAGAAATTAATTATATGAAGATGAATATACCAATCTGTGTCCATTTAATACTGAAGGATTCAACAAAAAGAAAGAAAACCAAATTATGTGTACCGGTACTTATAAGGCATTGGAAGCAATTATACGTTAATCTGAAACATACAAAAATAAAGTGTCAAATTACCTGTTTTATTGTTTAGAAATTTGGACGAGATCATCATAGCTGTAACTATTTTTTTTATCAAAAAATTTTCATTAAATCAACGAAAAGTATGTAACAGATCATTTGATTTTAATATCTAATTCCAAAAATGATAAATCCCTCATTTTCAACTCGATTGCTTTGTGTCCCCTCATCCATGCACTTCACATTGAACATATGCTTGCAAATTTTGAAAAAATCCTGGATACAGCAATGCTAATATTCAATTCATGCCTTGTGGAGAATTGATTGCATAACTATAACTTTTTAGCTACAGTACATAATTTGTTTTGCTCAATTTTAGGTGTGGAGATCTCTTGATTGTTTGACAAGTAAATGCACAACTTGGATTGTGAGGAAACATATTTTTACACTCTTGTGTGTCATTGTAATCTTGATAAGAAAGTATGTAAAAAAAAGCAAGTGGAACAGCTCTGGCAGTCTCATCAGCATTACGCGATTAAATATATCAGCAGTGCTGACTTTGAAAGAAAATACACATACAATTTTTTTTTCAACAAGCATAATTTTAAATTCTTAATCAAAATATTCATAATTCATCGTTGAATGAGATCTGTAATTCCTATCTCAGGGAACTAAATTCGCTTGAAAATTTACACACAAGCTGTTTTAGCTATATTGTATCCATGCACTGTGCTATTACAAATGTGGGAACAACCTTGCATTTTCCTTGTTGTTTTGTAGTGATTTTCAAAAGGTAATACACAAACCAAAAGGTAGGGAACAAAAATCAGTCAATCAGCTGTTTATCCCTTGATTTTTGTTTATCACAAGAAATATCAAGCCTTTCATTTTAACCCTGGTGGGATATAAGAGCTGTTTAATTCCTGGATTAAATAGCTCAATGCATATCTACCATGATATACCACCTGTAAAATTAGATAAATATAATCAAAATTATATCTTTAATAAACAATAGTGTTTTATTTACCCAGGGTAGCCACTTCAGTTAAACAAGGCAAAAGCAATTTTGTGTCTCGCCCACTTATGAAAATGACCAGAAATATCGTGATTTGCGAGGGCACGCAAGAGAATTATATCGAAACTGCATTGTGAAATGACTGGGATGGAATAACACTTGTCATAAGAGCCTTACACGTAAACTTTAATGTTGACCTGAAAATGACCTTACCATGTGACCTCCGACTGCAGCATAACATGCAGGTCCCCCAAGTCCATCTACCATCCAAGTTTGGTTGAAAAGCGACTTACGGATGCGGAGTTAGGTGTCATAAGAGAGTCTTGCATGTAAACTATAACGTTGACCTGAAAATGACCTTTGACCTTACCATGTGACCTCTGACTGCAGCATAACGTGCAGGTCCCCCAAGTCCATCTACCATCCAAGTTTGGTTGAAAAGTGACTTATGGTTGGGTAGTTAGGTGTCATAAGACAGTCTTGCATGTAAACTTTAACGTTGACCTGAAAATGACCTTTGACCTTACCATGTGACCTCCGACTGCAGCATAACATGTAGGTCCCCCAAGTCCATCTACCATCCAAGTTTGGTTGAAAAGCGACTTACGGATGCGGAGTTAGGTGTCATAAGAGAGTCTTGCAAGTAAACTATAACGTTGACCTGAAAATTACCTTTGACCTTACCATGTGACCTCTGACTGCAGCATAACATGCAGGTCCCCCAAGTCCATCTACCATCCAAGTTTGGTTGAAAGGTGACTTTCGGTTGCGGAGTTAGGTGTCATAAGAGAGTCTTGCATGTAAACTTTAACGTTGACCTGAAAAAGTACCTTTGACCTTACCATGTGACCTCTGACTGCAGCATAACATGCAGGTTCCCCAAGTCCATCTACCATCCAAGTTTGGTTAAAATGCGACTTACGGTTGCGGAGTTAGGTATCATAAGAGAGTCTTGCATGTAAACTTTAACGTTGACCTGAAAATGACCTTTGACCTTACCATGTGACCTATGACTGCAGCATAACATGCAGGTCCCCCAAGTCCATCTACCATCCAAGTTTCGTTGAAAAGCGACTTACGGTTGCGGAGTTAGGTGTCATAAGAGAGTCTTGCATGTAAACTTTAACGTTGACCTGAAAATGACCTTTGACCTTACCATGTGACCTCCGACTGCAGCATAACATGTAGGTCCCCCAAGTCCATCTACCATCCAAGTTTGGTTGAAAAGCGACTTACGGATGCGGAGTTAGGTGTCATAAGAGAGTCTTGCATGTAAACTATAACGTTGACCTGAAAATGACCTTTGACCTTACCATGTGACCTCTGACTGCAGCATAACATGCAGGTCCCCCAAGTCCATCTACCATCCAAGTTTGGTTGAAAAGTGACTTATGGTTGGGTAGTTAGGTGTCATAAGAGAGTCTTGCATGTAAACTTTAACGTTGACCTGAAAATGACCTTTGACCTTACCATGTGACCTCCGACTGCAGCATAACATGTAGGTCCCCCAAGTCCATCTACCATCCAAGTTTGGTTAAAATGCGACTTACGGTTGCAGAGTTAGGTGTCATAAGAGAGTCTTGCATGTAAACTTTAACGTTGACCTGAAAATGACCTTTGACATTATCATGTGACCTCCGACTGCAGCATAACATGCAGGTCCCCCAAGTCCATCTACCATCCAAGTTTGGTTGAAAGGTGACTTTCAGTTGCGGAGTTAGGTGACATAAGAGAGTCTTGCATGTAAACTTTAACGTTGACCTGAAAATGACTTTTGACCTTACCATGTGACCTCTGACTGCAGCATAACATGCAGGTCCCCCAAGTCCATCTACCATCCAAGTTTGGTTAAAATGCGACTTACGGTTGCGGAGTTAGGTATCATAAGAGAGTCTTGCATGTAAACTTTAACGTTGACCTGAAAATGACCTTTGACCTTACCATGTGACCTATGACTGCAGCATAACATGCAGGTCCCCCAAGTCCATCTACCATCCAAGTTTGGTTAAAATGCGACTTACGGTTGCAGAGTTAGGTGTCATAAGAGAGTCTTGCATGTAAACTTTAACGTTGACCTGAAAATGACCTTTGACCTTACCATGTGACCTCCGACTGCAGCATAACATGCAGGTCCCCCAAGTCCATCTACCATCCAAGTTTGGTTGAAAATCGACTTACGGTTGTGGAGTTATGTGACATTAAGTTTGTGACGGACGGACGACGAACGACGGACGGACGACGGACGGACGACATTTGGATCCCTAAGTCTCGCCTTCACCTCCGGTGGGCGAGACAAAAACTGCTCTACCAGTGGGCCCTTTATGATTGAGTGAAGGGTATTTCAGCGATCATTTGACAAATATTAGAAAATGGAGAGAGCTGTGTCTATCTTGTTAGCACTAAGTATCTCAATCCAGTATCCGTCAGGATCTTGAATAAAAGCTAGTCCTTTCATTGAACCTGTGAAAGATAACAGAGAAGAGGAAAGGGGAGAGAAAGAAGAAAGAGGGAAAAATATATATTTGTCTTGAGTAACAATCAAAATTGATTTACATGTAACCTATCTATTCTGGTGAAATGTCCATACCAACAAACAAATAGTCTACAATAAACAAATTCTGAATGTTTTCTTCCTCACTGTATTCCTCTTGTGAGCTTTTTCCATTTTACCCAATAAATAATCAAACTAATTAATAGGGTAAAGTCAACGTTTCATGGAGCATCTTATACACCCACTCCTTTCTGTTTGGTCTCATCCAACATATTTCTCATTAATCCTGGTCTATCTATTGTCTGTTGCCCATTTATTTTCATCTAATTGCCACTTAGACCATTTACTACCTTGTCTAATTTCAAGTTAGGCTATACCCATTCTGTCTCATATCCACTTAGTATATGACAATATGAACTGAATGTAGAGTTTTGCTGTAACACCATGTAGGTTAGTCCTGAAGAAGACTGTTGGTTTATCTTTCTGTCAAAGAGCAAACATCGAAAAATAACAGTTCTTTTCAGAGCTACTATCAAAAAGATTAACCAACAGTCCTTTTCAGGACTAACGTACATGATGTTACCACAAAACTCTCCATGCAGTCTTACCACCATGCAAACCTTCAAAGCTCTAATAACATGAACTGTTTATAAACCAAATTGTCAATGAAAGATCGCAAAATAATCAGTAGAAGTGACCATCATTCTGTGCATTAGTCAAAATGATATTTACACTGTAGACCACATGAGTATCAAACCAAGTGACAGTTGGACCAAAGGGCAAAATGATAAAAGACTATTAGGTTTAGCCAATATGGTGTGAGACAAATTGGACCATCTGCTTGTAGACCAAGATACTAAATGGGTTCTTTTTGAATAATTTCCTTTTAAAAATCACTCTCAACTTGTCAGATCAAGGATTTTTGTAGCTTATAACAAATGACAAACTGTGGAATACTTTATACTACCGATTTCAAAACCACACTCACCACCATCAGGCTTCTTGATAAACTTCACACCTAGCTTCTCAAATCTTTCACAGGCAGCATATACATCAGGTACAGACAATCCAATATGACCTGTCATAAAGCAACATGAAATGAATTTATGTCTTTACTCTCAGAAACTATGGGCTACAGACAGTATAAATTTTCGCCAGTCATACTTTCCCTTATTTCATCTTAGAGCCCTCAACAAAAGATTTCCTTCGTGTCAACAACATACTTGAGCATTGAATCTTAATGAATAGAGGTTGAACATCTGCAACATCAAATTTAAGTCTCATAAAAAGCACATCAATTTCTAAATAAGAATGTGTTTGAGTAATCCCTTCAGATTACTGTTATCAATAAGCAACTGCTTGAAGTTATTACTTAAAGGTATGAAACTGGCAGCCCAATGAAATGGTTTAGATAGTAGACAAAGAGCCAGTCTAGTTATTGACTATTTACTCTATGTAAGATAGAAATATTCTTTGCAAGAGAGCAAATGAAACATGTTAGGGGAACTCTCCAGCTTTGTTCATACTTGCATGTTTCGACTACATGACAAAATGTAGGACTATTCAATGAGTGAAATGCTTATAGACTGGAAAAAATTTCAAAACGTTATTGTGCAACGGACATGTTTCTTGCAATTGTATTTATTGTATTTAGGTTTCGCGAGAAGCAAACAACTACACATGCCATTTTGCACTTTGTTGATAAGGTTGCCACTGCCTTGGATAATTACTTGAGCACAATTGGTATATTCTTGGATTTTTCCAAGACTTTTGATACAGTTGAACATAAAATTTTGCTACATAAGTTATCCCATTATGGAGTGAGAGGTGTTGCCCTTGAGTGGTTTAGGAGTTATCTCACTGACAGGAGACAATTTGTATCTTTGAATAAAATTAATTCCAGCTTGCAAAGTGTTACATGTGGTGTCCCTCAGGGGTCTCTTCTACGACCTCTCTTATTCATACTGTATATAAATGATTTTCAAAATTCATCAAACAAATTATCCTTTATTTTCTTTGCTGATGATTCTAGTGTATTTTTTTCACATAGGAATCCTCTAACCCTGATAGAAACAGTGAATTGTGAATTGAAGAATGTTATCTTGTGGGTTCAAGCCAATAAATTATCACTTAATTTTCAAAAGACAAATTATATGCTTTTTAGCAATTCCTTAAAAATGCTGCCTGGCAATGTAATGTTTAATAATGTCTGTCTTGAAAGAGTAACCTCAACTAAATTTCTTGGGTTATTTATTGATGAGAAATTGAACTGGAAACTTTATGTAAATCATCTCTGCAAACTGTTGTAAAAAAATACTGGTGTTATATACAAGTTGAGATCAGTTTTCCCCTAAAGAAATCTTATTTATATTATATTCATTAATTGTTCCTTACTTAAACTACCGTGTGCTTGCCTGGGGCAACTCACTTAAAACGCAATTGCAAAAATTATTAATTGTTCAGAAGAGAGCTATTAGAAGTATATGTAATGTCAGTTATCGTGCCCATACAAATGTTTTATTTCATGACAATTTCTTATTGAAAGTGGAAGATATTTACTTTATGCAGCTAGGATCTCTTATGTATGATTTTGATACAGGAAGTCTCCCTTCAGCCCTGGCACTGATATTTAAGAAAAAAAGTCAAGTACACAATTACAATACTAGACAATCTTCCACTCTCCATATATCTCGTGCAAGAACAATGTTCACTTTGGGCACTCTAGTTTGCACTGGACCCAGGTTTTGGAATGCACTTGACCCTGACATTACACATGCTGTCAGTTCTACAGTGTTTAAACGAAAATTGAAATCTTATTTACTGAGTAACTATGGAAGTGAATCGTAAAGCCTATTTTTTGTGTGTTATTTATCATTTAATGCTAAATTATCAATACGTTTCATCCCCCTCCCTTTCCCGGGCCTGGCTGGTCTCTGTCCTCATGTCCCCTTTTTTGTCCCTTTTGTACATAAGTGTGTCCCTCTTCTCTCCCTGCCTCTCTCTTTAGTTATCATATTATATCATATTGCCATTTCTGTGTTGTTTATCCAATGTTCTTTGAATTCATAATGAGGAACCTTAATTTACAAGCATTGCTTCACTTAGGTCTCCTCGTCTTCCTTTAAAATTAATTCTTTTCTGTCTGTATAATGCTGTATAATGTATTTAAAAACAATGTTTTCTGTATACCTGTATGTTTTATCATGTACTCTGCTCATTGTTTCATACACACTTGTATGTTTGTCATGTATTCAAACTCAAAGTTGGAAGACAAATAAAATGAACTTATGAACTTTATTATATATACAGTCATAATAATACATTTTCTCTTATTAGCAATACAGGCTTTGGAAAACAACATTATGCAATTGTGTCTGTGGATTAATTTCTACTCATTCACATTGAGCAATAATTTTTCATATTCTCAAATCTTAAAAAGAAAATCTACCATTTTTTCAATGCAAATTAACGTGGCATATTAAGATCCTGTGGTTGCTACCTACAAACCTGTGTTTTCCAAGCTTTCTTTAATAAATGAGTTTCAGTTTAGTTCAGTTTATAAACACCATAATAATAATTTTCATTCTATATCACTTAAAAATGAAACAGAATACTCACCAAATCCTCTAGGTTCCTTGTTACCATTATGGTACCCTTCAAAACTATCATCAGAATCTGTTCCATAGTTACTGAAACAAGTAAAAAAAAACTTCAAACATATAAGATAAGTAGATACACCAAAATAACACATCGTAAATGATCAGTCATTTTAAGTTTTATCAAATTACAAACAAACTAGATCAAATCTCAACTGCACGTAGTCACAACGAAACCTTGCTACCTGCCACTTTTGGGACATCTAAACTAATAATTTTAATTTGCAAGCTACTGTTATGTCAGATTTAGACTGTGTGCTAGGCTCTGGGTAGTTGAAGTTACACCGGAAGTAAGCATTTAAAATGAATAAAATAATTGCAGAATATGAGCTGAGTTGGTTGTATTATATTTGAAGTGCAATGCACCAAATACTCAATTTCTTTGCATTAAAATAAGTTTTTTCATTTGTTCATTTTCAAACAAAAGTGGACATGGGGGTGAAAATTAAAACTTGCTAGATATCATTAGGCTTTAAAGTTTTTTTAAACTAGACATCTTCAAGTATATTTTTTTCCATTTCAGTTACATAAAATTATTCATTATGTCTTATTGTCTTGAGATACAGTGAATTTAGTTCAAGGGAAATTTAATGTTACAAAATGTTGATTTTTACATTAAAATTCACATATTGCCTATTACTATATAAAATTTGTATTAGAAGTGCATTTGTTTGCAAAAAACAAGCTGTGTATTGTATCTTAACTCCTATATAGCAAAAACAAATTATCTGAAGTGTTTCTCTGAAAAAATAGGGCTTCAAAGTTTTCAAAACTGGTTGTCGTGTCACTCACGTTTTAAATACAAAAAGTTTACTAGAGCTGTGTATTTTGAAAATTAATTTATCCCAGTACAGGAGCAAATACAGTTTTCCCGTACCTTATTGTATATAAAGTAACTTGGTCCAATGTGTTAAGGTAGAGCTAAAATTAACTGTTAAAGTTGTGTCATGTCACTCACAATGTCGTGTCACTCACGAAATGTTGTGTCACTCACGGTATCATATTGTGTATGAAAAAGGACATCCAATAATTTTTGAAGCATTTTACTTGATAAATTCAGGAATACAGTCAAAATGTTATTCCTGACATCGTTTAGGCCTATTTTAGGCTAATAATTTTCTCCATTTTCCTAACTTCACTCCTTTTAATGGAAATATTGAATTTGACATTGAGTTCATCTATTTTCCCTCCTCCCCATGGTCGCCACGGTTTCAAAAATCCTGACAACTTTCCATTGGTGTGAAGACTCAGATCCTAATTCATATTTTGGTGAATGTACTGAGATGAAGAATATAACAACATTTAATATCAATCAACACAAAATTATTAATGTATCAAGAGAAAAACCACTATACTAAGTAATGGACATATTTACAGTGCATAAAGAGTTGGTGATGGTTCAAGTCATACAGGTATGACTTGAACATTCTCTGTCTCCATTTACAGAAATGAGCAGAAAATTCACTTTTTTTTTTAAAAGTCAGGGATCTTATTCTAAGATTTGCAGAAATTTTAGAGGTAGAGTAGTGTATGAGATAGATCTCTGTGAACACCAAACATTTTTTCAAAATCAGAAACGAAAATATTTTCCTTTTTGTTCTGATTGATTAAAATCAACCTTTTTTGCCACAAAGCTTGTATTCGAGACATAAAATAAAAAAATTTGCAAGAACATTTCAGGGGCCTGTTGCATAAAACTTTTTACCTGAGAAAACTCTGGTAAAAACTGAAAACTAAGGTTAGTCTGATTTCTGCCATTGACTTTAACACAGGGAAAAAACTCCGGTAAAAACAACCTGAGTTTTCTCAGGTAAAAAGTTTTATGCAACGGGCCCCTGGTGAGAATGTACTGAGATTTGATAGAACATTTTGGATATTGCTTGAAGCGGCGACATGCCAAGTTCAAAATCATTCTTTGTACGGCCACCATTCATACCACTCGTGATAAACTACATGTAGGGTCTGAACAGCAAACTACCGTGCGGTAGAATTCAAATCAAACTGCTAGTGACCCATGCCAGTCCTACATTGTATATAATATAGAAGTCATGATTGATTCATAACCTTTAAGTTTGAAGATATAAGCCCTTAACCCTCTCCGATTGACGTGTCACTCACGTTTGAAAATGACCATTTGCATATAATCAGAATGTCTTATTTACTGCAGGGATTAACATTCAAATTTAGATAGCCAACATCAATGAAATAACTTTCCCACTGTCAAATGAATCATCTATTCAAAGGGATTTACATCACCAATACAGATGACAATGCAAGTTCTTACTAAGTAAGTTCTATGGTTCCTGGTTGCATGAATGTCCATTTAATCCTTTCTTTCTCATCTTTAGGGATATCAGCTTCATCAGCAAAACCCATAAAAAATAGGGTAAACGACATTGAAGGGAAGTCAAGCCTTTTCAACAACCTGAGAAAATAAACAAAGAAACATTAAAAGAAGCAACTGATTTCATGAAAAGTGTTTCAAAAGATTGAACTATTTGCCTGCTTTGTTCGACTAGAGTCACATAAAGCAGACTGCCAAGCAGAGTTTCCACAGATCCAAAATAAATTTCCTAAAAACTGAATCCCAAATTTCCCAAAATTTATAGACATTTTCTGGAATTTTCAAGTATGATTTTTAAAAAATCGGGCAATAATGCAGCGATCTAAATTTAGTCCATGTGTCCCAAATCAAGGAATTTAGCACATTTTTGTTCACGCCCTCTTTTAAAATAGGGACAAAATTATAATATTCGTGCACAAGCAGAAAATTTTGAGCTACAAATCGAGGTGAATAATTCTTTAAATATAACATGAATATTAAAAGTTGCTACATTTAATTGTAATTTTTTTCGGATTTCCTGGAATTTTTTTAATTTCCTGAATCTTTCCTGGAAAAAGTCAAAATTTCCTGAATTTTGGGAAGAGTGGAAACACTGCTGCCAAGTTCAAATCAAGTCACATTCTATTCACAATACACACAGAGTGCTATTAAGTCTATTGTTCATACACACATACACAATAGTGATGGTACATCACATTGTACTGTGTACACACAAAGCTTTTCTTTACAAAACAATCAAAGGCTATTATGAGCTGAATTAGCATTGTCCTTGCAAACCCCTCTTAAGGTTGCACCTTGAAATTAACAAAAAAAAAATTGATTTTGATCATTCAAAATTAAGATGAATAGAGAAACTAGGAATTTGACGTGTCCAAATAAGGACACAGATGTTTAACGCAATCAGAAATTCATTCAATATGATTGAACTTAATATTGTGCAGAAACCAATATGCATATATATATATAATGAACAAATTTAGACCTTTGAACCAACTCGCATATAAAATGAGCAGTGACCTTTGACCTCTGACCTGCGGACTCCGAAATTCGAACTTAGCCTGTATTTTGGTGTCATTTACCTACACACACAGATTTTTTAAAATCTGTTGATTATTTCATAAGTTATCATGCGGAAACCGACTCGCATATTTAATGTGCTGTGACCTTTGACCTCTGACCTGCGGACTCCGAAATTAAACTACGCCTGTATTTTGGTGTCATCTACCTACACACAAAAATTTCTTAAAATCCATTAAATAGTTTTTGAGTTATTGCACGTAAACACATTCGCATATTTAATGAGCTGTTACCTTTGACCTGACCTGCGGACTCCGAATTTGAACTTAGCCTGTATTTTGGTGTCATCTACCTACACTCCAAGAATTTTTAAAATCCATCAAATATTTTTTTGAGTTATTGCGCAAAAACCAATTTGCATATTTAATGAGCTGTGACCTTTCACCTTTGACCTGCGGACTCCAAATTCGACCTAAGCCTGTATTTTGATGTCATCTACCAACACATCAAAAAGTTTTAAAATCCATAATATATTTTTTGAGTTATTGTACGGAAACCAAGTCGCATATTTAATGAGCTGTGACCTTTGACCTACCGACTTCAAATTCAAACTTAGCTTGTATTTTGGTGTCATCTACCTACACACCAAAACGTTTTAAAATCCATTAAATATTTTTGGAGTTATTGTGCAGAAACCAACTCGCATATTTAATGAGCTGTGACCTTTGACCTGCGGACTCTGAATTCGAACTTAGCCTGTATTTTGGTGTCATCTACCTACACACCAAAAAGTTTTAAAATCCATTAAATATTTTTTCAGTTATTGTGCGGAAACCAAGTGGGGGGGACGGACGGACGGACTGACTGACAGGGACAACGCTTAATGCCCCCTCCAGACTTTGTCTGCGGGGCATAAAAAGGAAAGGTCATTGAAAACACACATCTGAACAAACAAAAAATCTTTATGAGATGCCCATAGGACAGGAGTATATATTTATTCATTGCTATATAAGCCATTATTTAATTCAAAACTAATTATTCAATGATAAATATTCAAGTGAATGTGTACCTCATTCCAAGAACTTCTGTATAGAATTTAAGTGACCTGCGAGGATTTCGAATTCTGTACATGGTCTGCTGCATTATAAAACCCTGAAGAGAAAGGAAATGGGAAGAATTATTCAGCTGAACTACTTTGATTTTACCAAATAAGTTAAGGACAATACAAAAACAAAGTTCAGGATAAGCTTTGCCCATGCTCTATGGGAATATTTCATTCATACACAAGTGAGGACCTTTTTCTTGTTCTTGTTAAATTTTCCTCAGGAAAATGTGTGCCCCCTCTTTCGGAAAATCCCGAATCAACCCCTATGCTAGGCCTAACATTATAGACAGCTAGAATCCATCTGTTTGGAGTTTTTAAACATTTTAGAATTTACTTTTTGTCTCGCCCACTAGAGGTGAAGACGAGACTAAGGGATCAAAATGTCGTACGTCCGTCACAAATATTACAACAGACAACTTTGCAACAAGTCACTTTTCACCCAAACTTGGATTGTCCATGTACTTAAGGTACTGCATGTTATGCTGCAGTCAGAGGTCACATGGTAAGGTCAAAGGTCATTTTGAGGTCAACGTTAAAGTTTACGTGCAAGACTCTCTTATGACACATAACTCTGCAACCGTAAGTCACTTTTCACCCAATTTGGATAGCAGATTTACCTGCATGTTATTGTGCAGTCAGAGGTCACATGCTAAGGTCAAAGTTCATCTTGAGGTCAACGTTAAAGTTTTCATGCAAGACTCTTATCTTTTATGCTGTTTGGTATATGACATAGGTAACCGAAAAAACAAAAATTGTCAATTTCATCCTTATTTATGCCCAATTTACTGTATATAAGAATTATGTCAAAGTATGCAATGATAAAAAGAAACATGTGTTACATGGAAACTATCTATTGTTCAAAGGATTTGAAAGCAGAAATAAGATTTTACATAAGTCTGAAGTATAATAAGAAAAGGTTTAAGAATTGCAGAAGATGTATTACTACTTCGAGTGAATACACTACAAGTCACATTTCTTTGGTTCCCTGTTGGCTGGCCTGTCGGAGAAACAATGGATTTAGTCTACTGAATCTATTTTTCTCTGGTTTTCGGCAAGTGGTAGCGGGCTGAGGAATTGAGACTGGTAGTGTAAGTAGCATATTTTATTGTATTTGCTGTATTTTTAGGTAAAATATTGTTGTGTGATGCAATATGAATTTGTTGATGTAAAAATTGTATATTTTGATATTATTATGGTCAATAAAGTACCTCAATTGAGGATAAATAGAAAAAAATCCTTCTAGGCAACAAAGGAGCCAATTTATTTTAAGTCAACATGGCATATACATGTAACAGATGTGGAAAATCATTTAAGTTGAGAGCAAATAACCAGAAACATTCATGCTATATTTGCTGCAAATGTCGGGAGGTGTGTTCTCGAAAACAAAAAATTGCAGTCACATTCTTGTATAGATTCCTTTCATGTCAGTACTGCAAGATATCATATATCGCTGAAATGAGATGAAAACTCATCACTGTACATTTTGTACAAAGTGTAAAAAGCAATGCAGTTCATTTCAAACAAAGGAAGGTCATGTATGTGGTGACGTAACTTTACTGATGTAGATGCAAACGAGTCATATATTTGCTGCAAATGTGGGAAGGAGTTTTTCGAAAAGAAACTTTGCAGTAACATTCTTGTATAGATTCCTTTTCATGTCAGTACTGCAACGTATAGCTCTGAAATGAGATTGAAAACTCATCATTGTACATTTTGTACAAAGCGTAAAATGCAATTCAGTTCATTTCAAAGAAAGGAAGGTCATGTATGTGGTGATGTAACTTTACTGATGTAGATGCAAACGAGTCATATTATAATAATATTTGCTGCAACTGTGGGAAGGAGTTTTTTTTAAAGAAACTTTGCAGTCACATTCTTAGATTCCTTTTCATGTCAGTACTGCAAGATATCATATAGCTCTGAAATGAGATTGAAAAATCATCATTGTACATTTTGTACAAAGTGTAAAATGCAATTCAGTTCATTTTAAAGAAAGGAAGATCGTATATGTATATGTGGTGATGTAACTTTACTGATGTAGATGCCCATGAATGATGGAGGAGCCGTGGTGTAGTGGTTCTGACTCTCGCCTTGTAAACAGAGGGTCGTGTGTTCCAATCCCACCACTGCCTGCGTCATTTGGCAAGGCGTTAATCCACAGTTTGCCACTTAAATACCAGTACTTATCAGATGTTGATAAATAATTCTGAATTTTGACTGGCACAAAAACAGGTATTGCAGTTTCCTGAAGAACTTTTGTCTTCAGTTTGTATCCCTACAGCACAAAATACTCAGGTACAAAACATTTCAGCACTGATGTCAGACAAGGTGACAAAAATAGTGTTCAATTAATTAATCCTGTAATAAGGCTGAGAACAGGATAGGGACCAACAAAGAAAAGCACTAAAAAGGTAATGTCCTAACATGAGACATCAAGAAAGGCAGTCAGACTTAACAAGGAAATCACTCAAAAAGTCCAATCCTGACTTCAAAGTTCAGGAGAGACAGTTACATATAGTTAAAAAAAGTGAAAGAAAAAAAGAAAGGATCCAGAATACAGACTAACAGAGAAAGTAACCAAGAATGTAAAGAGAAAGGATTAGAAAATACTTTGAACTGACAAACTTTCAAGGAATCTGAAACCACGTAGTGTGAGTTCTATCACTTCATGTTTTCGTATAAGAATGGACACAGAGATCATACACCCTCCACCTATGGAGTGAATAAAGGAGTGCAAAGTATCACCACAAACAGCAGCAGACATCAACCGAATAATAGAAGAAATGGCTTATATCATAGACAGAATGGAAGGAACAATTGCAAGACTCAACACTTCTCTGCAAAAATCCAATCGCACCAAAGCTAACTATTATAAAGAACTTTAAAAAGTTAAAGCTACAAAGAAGTCCTCATCACTATGCTCTGTGTGCGGAAGCCAGGAATTATTTTCTGAAGAATCATCAATGCCCAAAGACACAGGTCCATCAGCTACTACAACAGCTCCTCCACAATCATCAATGCCCGAAGACACAGGTCCATCAGCTACTGCAACAGCTACTCCACAATCATCAATGCCCGAAGACACAGTTCCATCAGCTACTACAACAGCTACTCCACAATCATCAATGCCCAAAGACACAGGTCCATCAGCTACTACAACAGCTCCTCCACAATCATCAATGCCCGAAGACACAGTTCCATCAGCTACTGCAATAGCTACTCCACAATCATCAATGCCCGAAGACACAGTTCCATCAGCTACTACAACAGCTACTCCACAATCATCAATGCCCAAAGACACAGGTCCATCAGCTACTACAACAGCTACTCCACAATCATCAATGCCCAAAGACACAGTTCCATCTGCTACTGCAACAGCTACCGTACTCCACAAGCTGCTACAGCACAACAATCATCACCACAAACATCGTACCAAAACTCATCTCAGACTCTCTTCAATTCACAAGAACAATACTTAAATTAAATCTTTACTAACCAACATGTATTGAAATGTATGCACGATTCTTTTTATTAAAGTGTCCTTATTTATTCTGTAATGTCATGACACTTATACCCTGCTTACTTCGTTCAAAAGTATTAATATAGATTCTCTTCACATATATATATAAAGAATCAAGTAATTCTGTATGACCTGTATGTCCTTTCAACAAAAACAAATTCCAAAGATACTGTATAAATATGTAATCTGCAAACAGGTTTAATGTGTACATGTATTAAAAACTATGCAGAATTCTTTTTCATGTAACTTGTAAGTGCCCTTAAATATTCTGTAATGTCATGACACTTACATGTACATGTATACCCTGCTTACTTCATTCCAATTAGTATTAAAATAAATTCTCTTCACATACATCAAATAGATTAAGTACTTCTTTATGATAGGAATGTCTCTTTCAACTATAATATATTCCAAAGACACTATGTAAAGTGCAAAAAATAATGTCAATGTGTACATATTAAAATGTAAGCAGGTTTCTTTCTTTTGTTGTGTGATCTCTAGTCATCAGACAACAAAACTTTGTGTTAATGTTTTATACAGCGGTCAATGTACTGTGTATCGAGTTTCAAAGCACTTTAAATATATTTTTCTGTCTTCACTGATGTTTATTTTCTACAGTTCACTACATTTAAACTGATGATATACTGTATCAGACAGCATACTCTGTGCTGTATCTCTTGCTAATATGAAAATTAAATAGTCTATGCTATACTGTGTTACAAAGAAATAAGATATGACATACCAAGCACTCAAAATCTCAGTGCTTTTTTTTTCCTTGACTGATGTTTAATTTCTACTTTTTCAAGTGATCTAAAAAAAAAAACAGCTCAAAGTTAGAGCCACATGGCACATTTCCATACAATATTCATGTATATAGTGCAAACTTAACAACTGCTGAGAATAATATGATGTGTCATCCTCAACTGTTTTCATCTTTCCTATTGGTTTTAATAACTGTAGTGTAGGTAACAGCCATACAAACAACTTCTCTACATAACTTCCAAAGATACTGTATATAATGTATATGCAAAGTGCAACAAATGAATATGTATATATATTTAAATATGTGCTGGTTTCTTTCTTGCTTATATTCTCCTTAAATTGTTGTGTGATCTCAAGTCATTAAACAACAAAACTTTGTGTTAATAAGATATACAGTGGTCAATGTACTATGTATAGAGTTTTAAAGCACTCTAAATATGTTTTTCTGTCTTCACTGATGTTTATTTTCTACAGTTCATTTACATTTATTACTTATAGTTCACAACATTTAAACTGATGATATAATGTATTTGGCAGCATATTTTGAGCTGTATCTATTTTTTTTAACATGAAAATTTATTATAGTCTATGCATGTATCATGTTTCAAAGAAATATAAGATACAACATATCTATTTTTCCTTGACTAATGTTAAATTTCTATGTTGTGTTTCAAGTGTTCTAACAACACACTCAAAGTTACAGCAACAAGGCACATTTCCATACAATATTCATGTGTAAAGTGCAAACGTAAACATAACTTCTGACAATATGATTTGTCATCCACAACCTTTTCAATGTGCCTGGGAACATTTTTTACTCCAAAAAATATAAATATATAACTTTATTCTTCTTTCCAGGTGAACAGCCATACAAAAACAATTCATTTATTTTTATAATACTTAAACTTCGCTACATTTAAACTCATAATATACTGTCACAGCCAACATACTTTGTGCTGTATTTGTTTTTTTTTAATTATATACTATGTATAGATGTTAGAAAGAAATGAACATATGACATTCAAACCACTCTAACTCACCATGGGCTTTTTTTTCTTAAATGGTGTTTAAGTTTAATTTCTACTTTGTGTTTCAAGTGTAAAACAGGCTCAAAGTTAGAGCCACATTGCACCCATCATATACTTCACAGCAATATTTCATATCCCAACTTTACTAACTTTCATATCTACTTCAATCCTACTATCTATCCATTGATTGTCATTGATTATCATTCAAAACATGTAAAAATATTGCCTTAAACACCTCTACAACAATAAACAAATTTCCTTAAATTATCCTTGAATAAAGTATAAAGATTCATTACTAAACAACTGTTGTGAATAATATGATTTGTGATCCGCGTCCATGTTGAGGGTGCCAGGAAACATTTTGCACTTGAAAGAATATTAAAACTAGACATAAATACTCAGTGCAAAGTGGTTGAGGGATCACAATGTTTTGTGTTCTCTTCAATATTATGCATGATTGTTATTGTTACATTCAGTATTTAGTTTCCATAACAGATTTTAATCACTAAATCTTCTTCTTAACAAAACATCATTACTGTTCTCATATTTTTCCACCTCTAGTTACTAACCTCATTGTGACACTTGCCACCTTTCGCAATCCTCACGGACGTTAATATTAGGGTCCCCTAACACATAAGTTAATGCTTTCAATTCAAGGTTTATTAAAAACATGAGTCGCAGCCAAATGGCTGAATTGGTCATGTATACAAAGTAAAAACAATTAAAAGACTCATTACATATTTCAAACATTAAAAAGCAGTACACCTTTGTAAAAACTGACATGAGAAATATGTGTTTAGGCAAGAATACTTAGGCAATGAAAATTTACATACATGTACATAAGATAATGAGGAAAAGGTAAATTAAGAATAATAAAAACCAAATAAGTAAGCTGTAAAAGATCAATAAAAATATATGGTGTTAAATAAAAGAGTTGATTTCCTCATTCATGAAAAAACTTGATATTGTAAGTGGGCTGGTATTTCTTTCAAATGAGCAATGGGTTTATTGATTGGGCATGTCTTTATTCAGGAGATCTATGAAATATGGTATGGGGCTATTGCGAAATCGATTTGTCTTACATTTGTATTGCTGATATCTAGGAGTATGTCGGAGATTGATGGTTAAGTTTTTTGGAGGAGGTAACCAGGTACTGAATGTTGGATGTTTGGTTAAAGACATTGCGAAATCCAGGCTGAGTTTCTCCCTTCTGTATTCCAGAGTAGGAATTTCACATGATAGGCAAGCACTGGCATAATCTGTGTAGTTTGGGCCCAACATGATTCTACAAGCTCTCTTTTGAATTTGCTCTAAACTTCTTACCTGTTTCTTTGTAAGCCCACCATTAAAAACTGGGGTGCAATATTCCATAACAGGACGAATGTAGCCCATGTATACCAATTTCAGATCCGATAGAGACAGCCCATAACGCTTCAAAAGCCTAAACATGTACAACTTCCTGTTACATTTTTTGATGATTTCCATGATATGTAGGTCCCATTTTAGATTGGATTGGACGATTACACCGAGAATTTTAACAGATTGAAGTTTTTGTAGAGGTAAGTTATCAATATAAAATCTTGGCTCAGCAGGAGGATATTTGGAGAATGTCACAACTAGTGAAGAACATTTTGAAGGGTTCAATTTCATGTGGTTTAGGGAGGACCACTGATCCAGATTGTATAATGTAGATTGTATGTCAGAAGGATAATTTTCTTTACGACATTCCAACAAAGTAAGATCGTCTACATATTTATAGCAATCGACTGATGTGTTTTCACAAGCATCATTAATCATAATCAGGAAGAAGATAGGACCTAATTTAGTCCCTTGGGGCACTCCAGCGTGATTGGGTAAGTAATTAGACAAAGTGCCTTGATATTTTACACATTGTTGACGATTTTCCAAAAAACTTATAATCCATTTAATGATACAAGGTCGTACATTGAGTTTGATCAACTTCCTAACGAGGATGTTATGATCCAGCCTATCAAAAGCCTTTGTGAAATCAGTACACACAACCGTGGATAGACTCTTGCTTTTTTCGCCATTCTCATACATTTTGTGGAGCAAACTCACAAGATAATGAGTGCTTAATCATACACTTGATTTTTAAGATTGATTGTACATTATAGTCAATAGAATCAAACGTAGAGAACTGCTCTACAATCAATGCTAAGCTTTGTGTTACAGGGGGGTTACAGGCCCTACAGATCTGCTTTTCGTGTGCAAAATTCTTTCCCGCGACACCCGCACCATACATGCATGTACATTACCACTGATGGCTTGAGATATTGGAAATGCAGGACCTAAAATAGATTATGACATGGATAAGAAAGTGGTTTTTCAAACAAATCGAGTACATATTGAGTGAGGAAAAAGTTACTGAATTAAGGCTTAGATATAGATCATTACAGTTCATCGAATCGATATTGCATTTAATGTGGATTATTGGTGGATCTCTGGCAATTGATTCCATGGGTCAAATCACCTCTCCAGCCGAAAACCATTTTGCATGCGTTGATTATGTACACAGCATGTATACGTGTGGGTTTTTTTTTCTTTTGATTACTCCTACACAAACGATATGCCTCTTGCACACAATGTACTGGGCATTATGCTTTACTTTCCCCAGAAATGGGGGATTAGATTCGAATTCCCGGGGGGACCACTTCCATTGATGAGTGGATACCAGGCACGACCATGCGGTTTCGAAAAGCACCCTAAACAAGGGAAACAAGGCTTTTCCAGATTATGAAAAAGCATCTCTTAACAAGTATTTAGCTTGTGAAACCCTACAAGTATTGAAAACATATCCTCCTTTTTCAGTATTTTAAACATTTTTAACGTTTTTGACACCCTTATAACGTTACATAGGCCTATACGTAACGTACTTGCCCACTCTTTCCCTTTTTACGCGTGGTCGCGCTTGGTATCCACTCTTCAATGGAAGTGGGCCCCCCGGGCGGCCTCTCGAGCTCTGGGAGGAACCAAATGTGGCTTTGGAAAGTCATCCTAAATCGGATATATTGCTGTTACCATAGTAGCAACTCAGAATTTTGCACACGAAAAGCAGATTGAATGTTTCCGTTCCAGATGCGAAACAAAAAAAAAATCTCATGTCACACAATTTGCATTGCAGGACAGAGTTTTACGACCATGACGACGGGCACAAAAGTCTCTTCCAAAATCAACTACCATCGCAAATAAGCGTTCGCATTGTCCAACGAAAGGTCTGGACTATATCATCTAAACCTCTCAGCTAGACTACAACCACAAACACTTTTCACCTTCACAAATGAAAAATATCAATGCTAGTATAATCCATATAAAAAACGACAATAGATGCAGGTGAAAATGCAGTGGCATTTTATAAAAAAGCCCTTTCCATATTTTATAAGGTTATTACATCCCACTTATTTCACAATAAACTTCTGATACAATTCTGTTGCATGCCGTCGCAAATCGCGATAATTCTGATTATTTCAAAAAGTGGGTGAGACACAACATCGCTTATGCCTTGTTTTATTCCTCCTCCTAAACAAGACGTAGTCCAGTGGAACCGACAAACAGAGACTGAAGCCTTCAGTCACATCAGTCTAACCCGCCCAAAAGAAGGGGGCATTTTTTACTGACAAAAAATTAAAAAGACCCCCCCCAAAAAAAGGATCTTTGCTCCTAATTAATGGGGATTTATGTGAGGAATAATTTGACAAGCAAAAAAAAAAAAAAAAAAGGTCTTCACTCCCAAATAATGAAAAATTATGTCAAAGAAAATTTTGAGAAAAAAGATCCTCACTTGTGTATACATATCCCTCATCCCCTGACAAATATTTGCTGTTACTCTCAAAGGGGGGGGGGGGGCACGGGTCAGATGTGTCCCTACCTGGATCCACCGCTGTTAGTGCCCCATTTCTGAGCAGTGCCCCTTTCTCTGGACATGCGAGTATCAGCACGATTCTAATAGGCAAAGGCCACAAATTTTACACCTATAATACTTGTATATATAGACAGATATACATTAAAAAAACCCTGAATCAGAATGGTGGAAAACCTCAAGTATTGAAAATCAGGAATTTCATGTGAGGGCATCAAAATACAGCCTTTCTGGAATTCACTCCCTACATGTACAACCTCAATTTCATTTTATAACAGATTTAAGCACAATCTAAAGCTATATTTTCAAACGTGACTCTCGTTGAATTTTAAATGTTTTTTCATCTTTCTACTCTCAGTCCCCCCCCCCTCTGCTTTTCATTCTCTCCTACCCTTTTCATGTATGTTTGTTCTGGGGTTTGTCTTGGTGCAAGACGCAATTCATTTTTATTTACTGAATATTCACTGAACTTGTTCTCCGTTTTTATTAATTGATCAAATCTTATGTTATTAAGACCTTCATGGTTTTTTACAGCTACCGGTATACCTAATTTCAATACCAATTTGTATGTTCATACTATTGAAGTGCTATATTTCATCTTGAATTGCATGTTTTACCCAAGGCAATGTATTGTAAAATGTTTAGAATATGGGAATTGAATAGTTGAACTGAACTGAACTGAAAGAAGTCACCAGCACTGACGAAATAAACGGCAGTGAATTGACTGGTGAATTAAACCAGGATATTAAAATGCCATTAAATTGTTAGGTGCGCAGTTGGCCCCCCCCCCTTCATTTTTTAACCTGCCTGTGCCTGTTAGTGTGGATGACATGACAAGACTAATACCTCAGTCACATTTGCTCTACGGCGGCTGTACGGCGAGTTGAAAACAGCCGTTTTATTCATTTTTATACAAAATATGTAGCTCTAGACCAAAAGCATCGATCTCTGTTATGTTGGTTGTTCCGCTGAACTCTGTTGGCTCCATCACCAAATACAGAGACCGAAGTTCTATCTCGATCTGTACAGGGACTCAATGGCCATATGTTTATGTATTAAGTTCGGATAAACCAAACCAGGAAGTGGGAGTTGCGTGACAGCTGAAGTAAGTCACTGTTTTTTCCCCCTTTTATTTTTTTCCCATTTGGTGCATTTCAGGCCAAAATGGAATAATAATCTTTATTTTGGACAAGTTCTTTTTAAATATTTTTATGGAATAAAGACAAAAATCGATGAGCCCGGACGGGGGGATTTTGCATTGTTAACCCCCTAATGGTGGCTGCGAGCCGTCTGTGTACGAGGAGAAAAAAATAAAAAATAAAATGTTAAAAAACTCCTCGAAACAGACAGCTGCCAGCTGTCTAATGTAACAGTACGGTAACTAAAATAAAATGCTAAAACGGCTGTTTTTGACTCGCCGTACGGCCGCCGTAGTCGTAGAGCAAATGTGACCAACCTTTTAGACTGAAGAGTCAAGACAAGTAGAGTCAACAATGGTCAAGACCACTCATCCTACGAACGAGGTTATAATATAACCTCGTTCTCGGCTGTTAGCCTGTATGCCTTCCATTTGTAGAAATATACATTGCTCATTTTCCCTCCATCCGTTGCCCAAAGCATTGCGAATCAATTCATACTTGAACTGATCCGTTGATTCAAAACGTTATTCTGACGGAAATAACATTAAAGTCATCAATACAATACAAAAAATGAATAAAAACTCACCGATTTCTCTATGTGAACCTCTTCCAGCTGCCTCCATTACGTCTATGGTGTTCGACAGTGACAAATCGAAAAAGAAAAAAGATCTCACGAAACCATAGAGGCTCATCAACCCGTTTGGACCACTGACCGTTGAGGTTTCGACGAAACTTTGCTCGTAATGCATTCTGGTAAGGAAGTCTTGGTAGCCTCAATCAAGACAAATTTGCAATTTTGTTTCGTATCGATACAAATTGATATAAAAGCCAAACCTATAGGATTTTCATTAAAAAATAAATGAAATGAAAAATCTCTTACCACAAAGGCCTATTTAGGGGCAGATCCAAATTTTCAAGGGGGAGGGCGGGAAAGTTTCAAGTTAATGTTATTTATTTCAAATAAAAAAAAAGGATTACAATCAAATGAAATTATTATTTTTTTTACAAATTATCACATAAAATGAACATTTATAACAAATCTGTTCTATGGCTTTCAAGGGGATAAATAAAAGAAAGAAAAAAAAAATTGGAACGTAATTATGATCTGTTTTATCACTTGAGGTCCTTGCCCCTTTTCATATTCCACCCTTCACCCATATTAATTTCAGGGCGGTACAAAATGGGGGCTTACAAAAGTGATATGATGATGAAAATTACTATTCAACAACAATATGAAAAATAATAGAAAAACCAAAATAACCCTCAATGATAGTACTCAACAAAAAGAGAGGGATCGAGAGAAGAAGCAATAACCCCCCCAAAAAGTATCATATTTCCTTTCACCGTACGACAAGATACTGTTCATTACAGAATAAACAAAGCTGATGGCGCTAAAACAATTATTCTTGTGTATAAAATATTCAAAAAAAATACTGAGTGTCAGGGGAGAAAGAGACTACTGTAGGACTGTTATTTTGACATTTGGTTTCCTGTAATAGTTTAGTTATTTGTAGTTCAAGCTTTGGTATTTAGTTCAGCTTTGTTTAAATTCTCCATGCTTCTGTTGTCATCCATTTACATTTGACTTTCAACCTACTTCTCCCGTCATTCCTTTCCTATTCAGATGTGTTCATTCATTACATTCCCACATCTGATTCTTTTGTTCAACATTCTTATTATGTAATCATCCCAACATCTTATTCATCTCCATCATCTATCTCTTATTGGTTATTTTTATGAATTAGACTTTTCCACTTTCAGTTGGCTCCTCCATTCTCTTGATTTTCATTGGTTGATTTTGTGTAATTTAAATATATGCTAATTTTGGTATTGCCATTATGAGTTTAGCTGAGGCAAATTAGCCCAGCAAATAAAACAGTGCACTACCAGACTTAGAGTTAAGTTCCATTTTGTTCCTGTGTCATCGAGTTTAGTTCCCTCTTCTCCTCTCCGTTTGCTTCTGTTAGATGTATGATTGAGCTTATGTTATTCCCTTCTTCAGTTGAACATTTATTTTCCCCCATAAACTGTATCATTTTACAACCCCACACTACTATCGCTGGATCTCGGAGCTTCGAAATAGAAGCATCACCGGAAACTGGTATCTGTGGTGAGAAGCATCTTTGTACAGCTCTGTAGAGGTCATTGGTGTGGTCGCTTCCGTTAGCTTTCTTTAATTGAGCACAAGAGGGCGCGTTACATCCTCTACGTACAAGTCTATGCGTTGCTGCTGAAAATGACAAATTTCCCGATACATTCCGACGATATTTTAGTGTCTTTCGAATTTTCGATAAATGACAATATATCGTTGATTCCAAGATAAATTACAGCAACAACGGAAGGAAGATCAACTTTTGTTATGGGGGAAAGACTGGTAAGTCTTCCTTACTTACTTGGATTTACTTGGATGTAGAGACATAAAGCTATAAAGCTAATTTGTCCCTCGTCACGTAGGGTTGTCTCTGGTATGGTGAATATTTTAATGGATGGGATTTCCAGTGCCTCTCGATTGCAGATTTAAATGCATTTACACTACATGTAGTAGCAGAAACTGCTACTTCAGGCAAAGCATTCCAGTTATTAATGCTTCTAACTGTAAAAGCATATTGCCGTGTCTGTAATCTATATCTGTATTTCCTGAATTTCATACTATGATCTCTGGTCCTTTTATTATCATCAAGATGGAACAGGCTACTATTACTAACTCAGATCTATCCGATCAATACCTCTTGTGATTTTGAATTGAAGATTTGAATTAATTCAAGTCAAACTCTATTACTCTTAGTCTTACATTTTTAAAACAAATTTTGTGTATGTGACTACGCCTCACATACCTCTAGTCCCATCCCCTACCTTTTGCTGTATGGCAAATGGTCGGGGATAACGAGTGGTCAAGACTGCATTTACACATTTAATTAGTCAGTAACGGCATGACCGGTACCGGTACTCGTTTTATCTGTTTATCGCATATTTTGAGATTACCTTTGTTGAAGCATCAGGTTCAGAGCAGCAAGCATCTACTTCTTCAGCTGGCAGACAATTCTTTGATTCAGCCATCGTTTATATGCTCACCAATAATTCATATAATTAGTTGAATTACAGATCAAAACTTATGACCTTTTAGTTTTACGTAGGCTGTCTCAAAAGAGCCAAGTGCAGTGTGCATGTGTGATCTGACACTGGGGCCTGTTGCATGAAAGGGTCTTTCGTAGAACCATTCTACGTACGAACGAGATATCGCTCAACTGTTTCACAAAGCCGGTTTGGGCGATACGAAGAATGGTCCTTGGAAAGACACCTCCAGGGGCCTGTTGCATGAAAGGGTCTTTCGTAGAACCATTCTACGTAAGAACGAGATATCGCTCAACTGTTTCACAAAGCCGATTTGGGCGATATGAAGAATGGTCCTTGGAAAGACACCTCCAGACATGTCCTACGTAGGCATGATCTTCTTTGCACACCGCTCGCCACCGTCGGCATTGAGAGAAAATGCATTTACGGCAAGCCACACTGACATATAACCTCTAAACATTTTTTTGGTTGCACTCTGATGCATTTTATCTGGGATGGCGCCAAGTTATTTTTTATATGGGGCTAGTTGTCATCAATTTCAGGTCGTCTTTTTGCACGACAGGACGACCAAAAACGGATGTCATTTTAACTTCTCCAGGGTACATGTATTATTCCCGGGGGTAATGTATAGGGCCAAATATTTTTTTAAAATATGTTTTCTTCTATTCTCCCTCCGTCTTATCCCTACCCCTTTTCTATTAAAAAAATAAACTTGAAATACTTGAAATGGGCGGCACTATATCTCTTTAGCCGACCCCTCATTCTTTCTTATTATAGATAAACAACAAATTTCTTTAAAAGAAATTATGTAAGGTAAATGAAACGTGTTCAATAACATTCAGCAAAAAAAAAAACAAGACAAACAAAACTAAGATGTTAAACATGCTAAATCATTTATTTATTTTATTTTCATTATAATTATTTTTTTTGCTGAGATTTATTTTAATCAAAGAAAATTAATTGTTGGATTTGAAACAGTGAAACAAAACAAAAAACCTGCAGCTAATATTGAATTTAAGATACAGATTAAGCCTATAGCTTACGAATCCATCACAATCATTACAAATGAAGATAAGTTCATTAAAGAAAAGATTATGGAAAGTCCATACGAAGAGGCGCATTTTAAATCTTAGGGTAGGCCCCTTTCGGCCCTTATGTCATAGCATATAATCTCTATACTCCTTGACTTTGAAATGTTGAACATATATATTTTTTATGTTATTTCTTAAACCTTATATTCTTATATAAGCTTCCATAAATTAAGTGATCATCTTTAAATATGACCAGCGTTTATGATCGTTGTCATATTTAGCATTATTTCTGTAAAAGTATTTTTTTCCATTGCGGATTGATTCACACCTTTTCTATTTTTTATTTATTATTGCAAAGTACTACTTTATCCACTTGGACATGTTTGCAGCAATTTTCATATTTTCATTTTCTTCTGTTACTCATCATGCAACTGAGGTATGTTTATACTCTAAACACTCACATTTGTATTTCTTGCGTTATATCTGACAAATAAAATAAATAAATTAGATTTTTCACACGCAGCCTCTCATATTTTCGTTTTTAGTCTCATACAATCAGACACTGTTGATTTTGTTTACTCCATTCAAACCCTATATTTACCTCAACAAATAACATATTAACGCATAATTTGCAAAATTATCATTATATACAAGTATTCTATAAAAATACAGAATATTGAACTAATAAATGTCGAAATTACTTAGTTAAATCAATTTTTATGTCGGACAAGGGTCTCTTTCGTTGAAATATCAAAGAAAGGTGTCTCTAAAAGGACACCGTGTCCTAAATAAGGGAAATAATGAAAATTTCGATTTTATTTAGTTATGTTTGTGAATCTTTAAAGTTTTTTCTCTTTTAACCTCATAAAGTAAGCTCCATACATCAATTCTACTATCAGTAATAAATAAAACATTATTTGATCTCCTTTTATTGAAATATCGGATTTTATGTAAAGTCGTCATTCAGAAATAAAAGGTTCAGGTGACGATGAAGACTAAATATTTTTCCGATACTATCGATATCAAACGATGTCGCGGACTTGGAAGACAAAATTGCCTTCGTGAAACGGAAAGCGCTGATTTGTCGCCAATCTTCCTATCTCGAAAGAATGGTCCTAGGACGTTCCTACGTATCGCGCATCTCGTCATGCAACAGGCCCCAGGGGCCCGTTTCTCAACACATGGACAAGTTAGTCATATCTTTATCCACCAACCACGGAGTTAGTTCCAATCTTACTAAACCTGTTTCTCGAAAGGCTTCCTAACTAGAATACCTTGATATCGATACTATCGGTAAAAAGAGCAGACGAGCCTTAGTCACAAAATAGCATAATTTTCAAAAAGAAAAATTATGACAAAATTGCAAATACTATGATAAATTGGGAAATAAATCTTTTCAAAATAATAGCACAGGTTAATTATGCATCATACATACTTAGACCATGAAGACTGGAGCATTCAATTGCAGAGAAAATTAAATTATGAATAATTCATTTCATGACTAAAAAATCGCTTGTGGACGTTGAGATGGGTACCCCCGGGAGACCCAATTTTAATAGTTTACGAAAGTAAACCATGATGGTTTTCTTTGTAAATGACGATAACTATACGGACTTTTACGATTCCAAACGTCATCAAAATATAGTTTAACGGAACATTTTTAATCATTGATACCGAAAATACGATATTGGACAAATTATATGCATAAATTAGAGATATAATTCATCCAACTGTTAATAGGGGTCTGAAAACAACAAATACGAGTACAATATTGGATGGCCTCACGTGGTAGAATCTTTTTAGATTAAATCATTTTACTTATTTCAAAATGAATGGTTTTGTGGCGTTTACCAACAGTTTTTATAGTTTCTTTGTATTACAATTATCATTGAATGCATTAACCCACTTGTTTTGTGATGTAATTTCAACCACTATGATTGATTACGTAAGATTATAATTTTAAAATTTCTAGGCACTTTCGCATGTCATAGTCTACCCACGTGATGCCACTACGTCATCAAGAAAGAAGTTAAGACAGGTTCGGAGGTGTCATAAATATTTAGTGAGGTTGTTGTACCCGATCTTGGTAAAGAGGGCTTTGTGAAACGGTTAGCGGACAAGTAGCTCACTATCTCCGATTTAGTCAAGAAGTTAGACTTATGACGGTGTTGAGAAACGGGCCCCTGGATGATGATGACAGTGCGGTGTACGTGTGCATAGAGATGTATACTAAGTATATATCTCTATGTACGTGTGTGATGAGCGTATAATTGAGTCACATGATCAAAATTAAGAAAGTCAGGTGATACAGCCAGCTCGCTTGCGCTTGCTTGCTTTCAAGATCGAGCTAGCCTGATAGAGATTTGGAGCGACTGCGAGTCCGATAGTTTGGTGTTGTTGTACGTACGTCCATGGTGATCCACACCAATTTTAATTTAACCCATCAACCTGGTCTCCCTTCCGAAGTGAATAATAGTCTGCTCCTCAAATCTCTCTTTTTCTACATAAAATTCATGAACACCGCTCCAACTTGATGTTGAATCTCTAACTTACCAGACTGGGAATTGTTCTATTTGTTTCTGAGAATCTCCAAAACAGTGGAGGGCCGGGGATCACCTAACAGATACAGAGTCTCAGACTCAGAGAGAGAGAGAGCTGTGTCTGTAGCCCTACGGCTAGGCGGGATTGATCGGGGCGGCCGCGCTGGGCCTGGGGCCGGGCTCGAGTTGGCCACTGCACTTTACCTGTTGAATGTAAGTTCAGTTCATTTTACTCAATCATTTAAGAATCCAAATTAAGAATAGACCTACCTAGGGTACATGTACCTAGTCCTAGACTAACATTAGACATGTTGTAAGATACCACGGTACGGTACCGTACCAGACAGACGGCTGGCTGCCGGCTGGCATCTAGACAGCTGGCAGCCATACGTCTGTTTCGAGGAGTTTTTAAACATTTTTTTTATTTTTTAATTTCTCCTCGTACACAGACGGCTCGTAATCGTGCAGCCACCATTAAGGGGTTAACAATGCAAAATCCCCCCGACTGGGCTCATCGATTTTTGTCTTTATTTCATAAAAATATAAAAAATTTACTGAACCAAAATAAAGATTATTATTCCGTTTTGGCCTGAAATGCACCAAAACGGGGGGAAATAAACTTAAAAGGGGAAAAAGATACTGTAACCCCTTTAATGTCACTTGATGTTAATGTCATCTAATTTTCAAAGCAATTTGAAATTTCAAATTAATTCATCAGGCTGAAAGAATCATTAAAAACAAATTCATCTTGTAAGTTCTAGTATAAATAAATAACATGCTTATTCCTAAATTTTCCAACAACTCAGCATTTTATAACAAAAAAGGTCAGATTTTTGGTTTGCAATGTCACCATTGCTTTACTGAATGCTGTGATATTTATCAAGACATGCATATGGAATTCTACAAAATTACAATATTATGGCAAAAATGCGATTGTCTGGGAAAATGGCAGCTATCTTTGGTTTTTGGCTGACATACTTTTTTCTTTTGACCCAACACCAAAAATATTGTCATTTAATGATGAGATGTTAAGGTAAAAAAAAATCATTTTGACCCCTGTATAGCCCACTCCTATAAGAATAATGGATACTCTCCCTTTTTACAATCTTGACAGGTATTAGCCGTTTGGTTACATGTACTTCAAGATGGCAGATTATGGTAGTGGCAAACAACATGGGCAGGTAATTAGGAATTAATCAAATCAAGTCTAGAGAAGACACCATGGGCCCATTTCTCAACACCGTCATAAGTCTAACTTCTTGACTAAATCGGAGATAGTGAGCTACTTGTCCGCTAACCGTTTCACGAAGCCCTCTTTACCAAGATCGGGTACAACAACCTCACTAAATATTTATGACACCTCCGAACCTGTCTTAACTTCTTTCTTAATGACGTAGTGGCATCACGTGGGTAGACTGACATGCGAAAGTGCCTAGAAATTTTAAAATTATAAACTTACGTAATCAATGGTAGAGGTTGAAATATACATCACAAAACAAGTGGGTTAATGCATTCAATGATAATTGTAATACAAAGAAACTATAAAAACTGTTGGTAAACGCCACAAAACCATTAATTTTGAAATAGTAAAATGATTTAATCGATAAAGATTCTACCACGTCAGGCCATTCATAACTGAACTCGTATTTGTTGTTTTCAGACCCCTATTAACAGTTGGATGAATTCTATCTATAATTTATGCATATAATTTGTCCAATATCGTATCTTTCGGTATCAATGATTAAAAATGTTTCGTTAAACTATATTTTGATGACGTTTGGAATCGTAAAAGTCCGTATAATTATCATCATTTTACAAAGAAAACCGTTATGGTTTACTTTCGTAAACTATTAAAATTGGGTCTCCCGGGGGTACCCATCTCAGCGTCCACAAGTGATTTTTTAGTCATAAAATGAATTATTCATAATCTAATTTTCTCTGCAATTGAATGCTCCAGTCTTCATGGTCTAAGTATGTATGATGCATAATTCACCTGTGCTATTATTTTGAAAAGATTTATTTCCCAATTCATCGTAATATTTGCAATTTTGTAATAATTTTTCTTTTTGAATTTTATGCTATTTTGTGACTAAGGCTACGTCTCGTCTGCTCTTTTTACCGATAGTATCGATATCAAGGTATTCTAGTTAGGAAGCCTTTTGAGAAACAGGTTTAGTAAGATTGGAACTAACTCCGTGGTTGGTGGATAAAGATATGACTAACTTGTCCATGTGTTGAGAAACGGGCCCCATGTCTATATTTTATTCACAATATTCATCTTCAACACTAGTTGGTACACTAATATAAAGGTAAAGCACCGCAGCCTCATTGAATTAATTAATCTCCTATAACTACAAGCACTGTGTTTTCCTTTATTGTTTCATGTATTCTTAATCTTACTAGAAATCCACTTTACTCTTCACAACAAACAATATTGCCAAGGAATAAAGGATCAAAGTACCCTATTATATAGGAATTCCTTTTGACTGATGACTTCAGATCAAAGTCACAGGTGTCAAACTTCTCAATAGACCTACTTCATTTTATCAATCAGCAGGTATAAATACAAAGACTACCCAACAGTACAGTGCTCTATTTAGAAGTTCCCTTTTAAAAGACTGTCCTTGTAATTGTCAGTAAATTTCTAACTGCTGAAGCCTTTTGATACTTTTAATTTGAAAGGCAACATTTTTTTTGTCATAGAAAATCTAAGAATATAGAGATAGGTCTGGTCAAAAGGAATACACTTACATTTTCTTTTGTTGGGTATTCATTCTTTTGTCTTGAAAGTTATCAGAGAGATGGTGATGATCTTCTGGATGCTAATGCATATATTCAAGCATTTTAGTCTTTATACTTTTCATTGTAGAAGATCCATTTAAAAGATGATTTTGTGAGTAGGAATGTAGTTTTAATATGAAGGAGAAGGTATAAGTACTTCTGGAATGTTCTCACCCCTGATATGTTATACATGTATTAAGACAGTGTTCTCCTACTTGGTCATTTGTCTTTCAGGGTAGTAGAAAACTTAGAATGCTTGGAAAATATGCTTCCCTTTAAACAAACTTGTACAATATTGAAATATATTGTTTGTTTGATTCATTTCTTCACAGGATAAAGGGTTTGAATGCCCTGCATGCAAGATGAAATTCAGTTTCCGAACAAACCTGAATCGCCATAAACGAACAATCCATAAAAAGGAGACAAAGAGAGAGAGGACCTCCTGCACCATTCCTGGATGCACTGCAAAGTTCTATCATCAAACCAAATTATTGTCTCATCTTGAAGTGGTTCATGGTAAACATATAGACAAGACAGAGTTAACCTTTTCATCAATGGACAAGTTTTTCATGTGGAAGATGCAGGAGGAAGCACAAAATTTTGTTTGTTTCACAAAACAGCGAGGATGTGTGACTCATAGTTCTGTTACTCACCAACACTATATCTGCCAAAGAGATGGAAGTTCAAGGAGCCACACATCCAAGAATCAACCAGGCAGAAAAACGAGAAGGAAACTTCAGAAAGGTGTTATCAAAACAGATTTGGTGTGTCCAGCTAGAATGTTGCTTCGGCAGTGCAAAAAGACAGGAAGAGTGGATGTTTCATATTACAAGTCACACTCTCATGCTATCTCACCCAGTGACCTTGTGCACCATCCTCTCCCAGAATCAGTGCGGAAGGACATCAGAAGCAAGCTTGAGTCTGGCTCTACTGTCAACCAAATCTACCAGGAATTTCAAAACCCAAGCCCTGGCCTTCAATCTTCATCCACCATTTATGACCACAGACTAAAGCTTATAAACAAATCTCAAATTCGTGCCATTCAGCGTCAGCTTCAAAAGAGTAAACCAGTCCAACCTCCATCTGATACTGCATACAATGTTGTGGTAGAGGTCCTCCAAATGGCTGATACTTGTAATACCAAAGTCAGAAGAGAAAATCATGATGAACAAACATCTTTGCAACAAACTACCCCATTGGATATAAATACTGAAAGAGGTAACATTGCACAGGAAGTACTATTATCACAACCTATGGCTAATCCTCTTGGTGAAACTACCATTCCTCCTGATTATGTATCTAGGCTTCAAGGATTGCTAAGTGATATACTGGTACTGATGGAGAATGAGAACATTAGAAAATCTATGTTGCCTTATGTGATGGGTAATCTGGAAGGCATGCTGTCTCTCTGTCATCAAGAAGCAAACTCTCTCAATGTGAGGCATGTTGAAGAAGTGATATCAGTTCAAAAACCAAGTTAGCATTTTGGAAACATTGAATCATTATTACCCTACAAGACATATCATTGGCATAGTAAAAACACCAAAACCCATTGATGGCTATCATGTAATGATAATATTAGGAACTATCATCCCATACTGCAGGTATTTCTGAATATCTACTATGATAATAAGCACTCTGCTGAACATTAGTATTGAATGTTTGGTCCTTTGTGCAATATTTGTTTTAACTTTACCTGGCCAAAAAAAAAGATATTTAAATGACCTTGGCATTTGAGACAGTATTTCAGCTTCTTCAGAACTTTTCCATGATGTCTGTATTTCTGTAAAGAATTGGATTCAAATTTGAAAGAGATTGCAATGTATGAACTTAATGCCTTCTCTGTTTCATTTGTGCATACTGCCATCTTGTGTTCATTTTTTAAAGTGTCATATAACTTATGTGGTTTAATGATAGGTAGCTGGTATCTAAACAGAAACGGGTTAAAAAATAAAGACGAGTAGAAGACATCCCCCACACACATTATTTATTCACTTTTAGATTCTAATTCAATCCTTTCTGTTTGAACAGGTAGGAAACTATTACACTTTTAGTTTCTGGCAATAGTTCAATAAAAAACAACACCCTTAAATAATGAAAGCATCTTATAATATTAAAGATTTATATAACATTTTACAAAACATACAGTGTACACTTAAACTTTTGGTTGAAACCATTGATCAATTCCTCCTTCTTCATCATGGATCACAGTTTATTCTGTACTCAGAAGATAATAAAATTTAATTTTCCCCTGATTTTGCGTGTTATTTTTTTTCTCACATGTTTGTCTAAATAAACATAACATTGGCAACTGAAACAGTGTGAATTTAATGAAGTACTTATCAAGAATATAAAGAGGGAATGTTTCATCCTGTTCTTGTAATGCTGGGATGTTTCACGAATATTCAAGTCTGACGAAATATCATGGGTGCGTCGTGGTCTAGTGATTCTGATTCTTGCCTTTCAAACGGTTGTAGGTTCGAATCCTTACCATGGCATGTTTTCCTTAAGCAAGAAATTTATCCACACTGTGCTGCACTCGACCCAGGTGAAGTGAATGGGTACCTGGCAGGATTAATTCCTTGAATGCACCAAATAGTGCGCCATTGGAATGGCAACTAGATAAATTGGCGCCTCATAAATGCTATATATAGTATTATTACTTGCCTACTTTTATGTAATGTTTAATGGGTCACAGCATTGGTTAGATCATGCACAGAAGATGTGCACTATCCTTCCATATCAGGGGGCGCGGAACGGTTTTCAAAGTGGGGGGGGGGGCTGACCATGCAAAAAATCACAATCATATGGTCATTTGTACGTTTTTTACATGGTTTTGGAAAAAAGTGGGGGGGGGGGGGCTGAAGCCCGCCCGCTTCCGCGGCCCTTGCATATGATTGTGCATTCTAAAAAGATATGCCTACCCAAGCAGGACTTAAAGTCATACTTAAATCTTTGTGGAAATAGAGAGAGAGAATGTTAAAGTGTATTCATGAACATTCAAAGTACCGTACATTGGGATCAAATTTGTATCTTATCCATTGCTTTTGTTGGAAGGGGGAGAGTGGTTTAGTATGATGTGAAGACAAATTAAATACATGTAGATTTATGAAAGAAGAGAAAGAAAGGGGAGAAGAGAGAGATAGTGAGAGGGAGGTACAAGAGAGAGAGAAATCATGAGGACAGAAATGATTGATTGATTGATTGATTTTATTCGTCAAGAATATCACAGGAGATTACAATGAAATTGAGGAAATACCTTGACAGGATAGCCCATGAAAGCCGAAAGGCTTATTTCCAATGGGGTCCTATGAGAGTGAAGGGAGAGAGAGAGTAGAAAATTTTATTTAACTCTGTTTTAGAATATTCTCAGATAACTTATTTTTCATTAACCAATGATATCAATCTGTAGTATCCCATTTATGACTCATTAATTCATCATCATTCATGTAGGCACATGCTATGAAAATGTTCATCATTCTATCTCCGGATTTGAAAGAGGAACTCATTCTTTTCTCAGACTATATATGGTTTCCCTTGGTTCAGTTTCCAATATATTCTTGTTCAAGTTGTTATATACCATTTATCTCTTCCTCTGTCAATTTTTGTCTCCCCTGCATAGCAGAGCAAGGCTATAGGCACCGCTTTTACGACGACGATCCTGCCTGAGTTTAAGGTCACATGACCAAGGTCAAATGTCATCTAGGGTCAACGAACTTTGATCATGTTGGGGTATGTGTGGAATTGTCATAACTTAAAAAGTTTATAGATCTAGTTCATGAAACTTGGACATAAGAGTAACCATTTATCCCTGAATATCCTGAGCGTGTTTCAGGTCACATGACCAAGATCAAAGGTCATTTAAGGTCAATGAACTTTGGCGGTGTTGGGGATATTTGTCATCAGAACTTTAAAAAGTTTATGGATCTACACATGTAGTTCATGAAACATAGATATAAGGTTAATCAAGTATGAATGATTGTTTTTCCACACGTCTTAGGTCACATGATCATAGTCAAAGGTCATGTTGGGTCAATGGACATAGTATTTTATTATTATGAGTGTTTTCTTTTGTTAATAATTATTCAATAGCTGTTTTCAAAGTCGGCACTGCTGCTATATTGAATCGCGTAATGCAGGCGAGACTGCCAGAGGCATTCCACATGTTATTTTAAATCCTAATACCCTTTCTCACTACCCCTTTGTCATCTTGGCTTTCTCATTTTCTGTTCCATGTTGATATAGCATACTAAGTACTTGCATTTATCTTAATCATGACTAGAATCATGACTTTTTCTTGTTTCCCTCCCACCATCCCCTTCTGTGTGTGCTTCTCTCTCCATTAATCTTTCTCCTGTTTTCTGTTTCTCAAACCCATCTATTTCTTTTCTCCACTCGCATCAACCTCTCTTCCTCCATTTACATCCCCCTCTATTCTTTCTTGCTTCCTTTCCTTTTCCTCCAATTTCACCACTTCCAATTCTCTCGCTCTTGCTTAGTCTCCCACCCCCACTCTCCCTATTCCCTTTCCCTCCATCTCTCTCCCTCTCTTACACCTGTCCCGGGGGGGGGGGGGGGGGGCACTCACATATAATGGCAGTATGGTTATGTGTGGCCCTTAAGATCCCCTTTTCAAACCTTGCCAGCCGTTCCCAATCATAATTTTCACCCTTTTTCATTCACCAACCTGTCCACCCCTTCATTTCAGGCCTCGGTTCTAAAGGCCAACATTTCATGTTAAATTCCAGTTCCCAAACATTTCTATTCATAGAGGGCCATCTAACTTTTGAGTTCTTAAGCCCCTAATTCCAGAAGCAACTTCCACTCTTAGGTATGGTTTCAGATTTTGTGGCCACACACCCCTAACCTTTCCAAATCCAAGTGCCCCCCCCCTGCCATGTCTCTTCCTTTCTTGCTCTCATTTTCTACTTTCTTTTATCTCTTCCTTGCTCTCTCTGTCCCCTCCCTCCGCCATCATTCCCTCTTATTTAACTCTTCATCCTCTATCAGCTACCACTCTCTCTCCTCATTAAATTTACACTCAAGAGGATAATCAAAACTTAAGTGCATCATTTTATTGACAAGTTTGACAAGCAATGGTCAAATGCAGTGTAAAATAAATGACCAGAAATCAGATAAATAAATGAAAAATTAATATGAATGAAATTGCACAACTGATAAAAATTGGGTGAAAATCTTGGCAGACTATCAACTGTACCAAGCCAACACACACCTTGTAAAACTGTTCTGAGATGGAGAGGAAGGGTATGAATTGTATGGCAATCAAAAGCCTGAAAATGGCATATTTTATGGAAAGCACACCTCTCTCTATGTCAATAACATCATTGCACACCCTCTCAACTTGACTTCTACTCAAGGCATCAACTGTATTAAAAAATTGAAGTCTTATTGGCTGAAAGTTTAATCTAACCTCTGCCTTGTCTGTAAAACAAGTGCTGTGACAGACTGTTTGAAGTGTGTGATGGCTTGACATAAGCAGTAAGGAATTGAACCCCCTTCCCAGGCCAATAACACTCGATTAACGACTAAGCAAAAAGTAAATAGCGGTGGATTGTTCCATAGAATCATTTAAACACAAATCTCCAAAATACTTGATTAATCTCTAATTAATATTTTTTTTTAATGTGTATGTACTCTTCAATCCACTTGTAACTGAAGAAATCTATAATTACTTCGGCAGAACATAATGTGATTTGTGTGTACTTTTTTTTTGATGTTTGACAAATCTATAAAAAATAGCCTTTTCTTTGAAAGGTATATTTTTAAACAGCTTCTTTTTTTACCAAGCTCACTTATCTATTACCCCAAATAAAAGCATCTCATTCAAAAACTCACAGTATCGTAAACAAACATCATAAAGTAGATTTTGTTGACCCCTGATTCTAATGTAATTGACCAACAAATAAATGTGATTCTTGGCACACGATTCTTAAGAGTACAAGTGGTTTAAATCTTTATATGTTCATATAAATGCACGAGATAGAACAAGTAGTACAAAAAAATGCAAATGTAACATTTGCATGCTTTGAAAAAGTATAAAAACCATCATTGCAAGAATAAATACAACTTCAATGTACAAATTTGAGCATATAAAACAGCTTACACTATCCTAAATAATTGTTCTTTACAAATGATGATGTAAGAAGTATATTAAAATATTGAATTAAATACAGGGACAAGACTTTTCTGTACATTGTTTTTTCCACTCAGTATAACTTGTAATTAATTTTCTTCCCCATGACTGAAACTTTTTTTCAATTCTCTGATCAGAGCTTTAGTTTAACACTGACAAAGAAAAAGTTCTGTTTCAAGTTCCATGTTAAAAAATTGCACACATGTCATATTTCTTTCACGTAAATAACAGAACTGTTATTAACATTTCATTCATAAAATTACATTCTCATGTACAAATGAAATTGCTTCTTGCCCAGTGTTGACTGCTCTGGAACATTAAAAATGTTTTTTGGTATAGGTACGTACATACATAGACAAGATAATGCATGACATCACATCATAGAACAAAGGTAGACTGTTAAGTAAATCAATTTTCCCTAGCAATTCAGACATCTCTTTGGTACACACATATGAAAAACAAGATTGCACAAAAATATTCCATATCTTGCTACAAATAAATCAGTCTCCATGATGTCATGTGATAAGAACATTCTAATCACCTAAAATCTAGTCTTACTAGAAAATACAGTACATGTATCTCCTACATGCAAATTAGCACCATGTCAGAAGTCTTCCATTAACCTCAATCAGCTATACATTTGACCATTTTTTTCTTCTGTCAAACCTTAAATAAAGCATTCATACAAAGGCAAGGTGCCATTCAAACCATAGTGCAAAATATTCAATTCAATTTTTTAAAGTTTTATTTCATTATTTACTTTCAAGAACGCAACATCTCTCAAATCCCCTTTCAATGGTTCAACCCAATCTGTTCTTTACCCCGTAAATTCGCCCTAGTAATTAGCTTTCTCAGAACGGAGTTGTACTTTCAAAAAATGTACATATGTTCCTTTTAATTCCTTCTGGTTGCTTCATTAAATCCATAAGAACAGGAATATCAGCAAATTTCTTTGCAGGATAGGATAAGATCCTAAATTGAATCTGTCTTCCAATTAATAAAATATCCACAATTGCAAACCTGTGAATGAATATTCTATGGGTAAATTACAAATTTAATATTGTTTATGGTAACATGTACCTTTCTCTGAAGAAAAAAAAATGGCATTACAAACCAAGTACTGAACATGAAAAAATTAATGGACAAATTTTCTTTGCTCTGGACAGTTTGCATTATTTCATTTTTCTAATGATCTGAAGACCATTGATCACTGAATAAAGAGTTTAAGCTTCTTCAATTTGCATTGGTTCTCTGGATGAAACTTGGTCTTCTCTGGAAGGAACATGTGGTTCAGTCACCTCCTCCTTCTCAACAGAGCTCTTGCTATTTCCAATGGAGGTGTGTCTGGTTTCTACTTCACCATCTTTAAAGTTTGGCTGATTATTGTTTTTGAGAGCCATTTCTTGTTCATAGAGCATTTGAAGTGTCTGAAGATTTCCACAGAGACTGTTTGTCCTGCTCAAGGCAACAGACATGCGTGAGTTCCTTCGCTCATTGACTGAACTCGAGTTGGACCGCTTTGATCCCTTTTTGCATGGCCTCCAAAAGCACCTTAAAATTCGCCTGAATGCTGCTCGGAAGTCCTGATTGCGGAACGCATAGATCCATGGATTGAGACAACTATTCAGCAAAAGCAATAATCCTGAGTAGTTGTGCATGGTCAGGAATTGAGCACATGCTTTGCAGAAGACTTCAACTATGACTGTAGTGATGAACGTACCCCATGTTAAAGTAAATACACCTAGGATGAGAGCAAGTGTCTTCCAGTACTTGCTTCCTTTAAAAGTGTTATAGTTTTTAATGGCACCAGGGAACAGAGAGAACTGGACGGCTGAAATAGCCCTGGTGTGGTGTCTAGCAACAAGCATTACACGGCAGTAGCAAAAAAACATACACACCAAAGCAGGTAAGAAGATGGCTATGACCTGAGCAAGGGAGGTGTAGTTGTGGTAGAAGTTGAGTGAGCAGAGCATGTCCATACTGGTCCCTGGTAGAGGAATGAACCATCCAATCATAGGGATAACAGATATAATAGTAACATAGATCCATACCACAAGGCAGATTACTGCAATATGGAACGATGTAATGCGTGCAGAGTACTTCAGAGGCTCAACCAGAGCAGAGTAGCGGTCGTAGGCGATGATGCTGAGATTGAGCACAGAGACACCACTGAAGAGTGACATGAAGCAGTATGGCAACAAACAAAGTACCCCTCCTGTCTCGCTCAAGAAGTTGAATGCAAAGAGGAGAAGGGTCATGACAGCCACGCCTAGATCAGCCACTGCAAGGTTCACCAAGATGTAGTTGGGTGGTATCTGCAGCCTCTTGAACTTGGCAACTGAAACGATTATGAGGATATTTCCAATGAAGGTTACGGTCATGAGGACAAAGATGATGCCCAGGGCGATGTAAGACTGGAAGCTCCACTCAGAATCATCACTCTCTGTGAAAAGTGTAGTTGGAATATCCTGACTGGTGCTATTGCTAGGAAGGAGATGAGACGTTGGTGTGACTGTTGATTCTTGCATGATGATAACAATGGCCCGATCCTCACTGAGGTTAGTGTATAATGAAGATAGATGTAACTGCTTCATTTCGAGTCATTCCTTATTTCTCTCATTGCACTCTTCAAAGAAGTAGATGGTCAACAAGAGTCCAGTTGCTCAAAAAGAAGTAAGACAGGGATCTGAAAGAACAAAAATAGGGTGATTGAGCTTGATAAAATTTTTGAAAATGTTGAACGATTTTAGGATGCCCATTACAAAATCTACATGAGGTAGAAAAAAATCAAACAAACCAATTCATACTTTAACTGATCATGGAGATAAAACAATTACAGTATCTCTGAGATATCATGAGTCATGTCTTGGACTAATCATAGTTCAACAATGCTCATTTAACTGCTCTTCCTCTCACATTTCCTATTCAGATATAGTCTTGGTTCTAGTCTCAACATTGCATTGTTCTAAGCACACAGGTTGAATTGTACATATCTTTCATCAAATCTAATTAGTTGGTCCAAGGATAGTAACCAAGAGACAGGCTTTGGGTTACATTAGCAGGATGAAAATAACTTTGGGTGTCATGACCTTTCATTAGGTGTCATGTCTGAGCAACAGACTGCTTTTTACAATGGGTGTAAGAAAAGGGCCTGTAATACAAGGGGGAATTATTTTGAACTTGGCATTGAGCCCTATAAACGCATCGAATTCCCCAAATAGAAAAGATCTGATTCAACCCAAGAAATAATCGTTCGTTGATGATACCTGAATGTGGCAAAATGAACAATGACTTGACTTCAAATTTCTATTTGAGTAGAAGAATAAACTTGAGACTTGATCACAGTATCATACATTAAATCAATCCCATGGCTTTAATTCAGTATAATCAATAATACCACATGCATCATCTATGTAATAAGCACAACTAGAATTACTGTAAGTTTGTCAATTTCCAACTTTTTTTTATTCTCATTGTTTTTAGTCTAGTTACAAATTCTACTTTTATACAAGACAAATTGTTTTCAGATGCACAATCTTTGTCCATCCCTTACAGGAGAAAATACATCATAATTCTAAAGACATGGAGAGGACATCAATAAAATTACACATTTTTAACAAATTGAAAAACAAATCACCTAGGAACGTTAATAGCAGCTATCAATACAAAACAATCCTAAGAAATTGAAAGAGAAAAGCACTGCAGCTGCTCAACTGATATCTAAAACGGGCTAAAGATAAATGAATGGATTCAACTGTATTTTTAGAGAAAATCTGCTTGAAACAAAAATAGTATTGGGCAGATATAGGAATGGATAAATATAGAACTGAGTCAAAAGGAAGGTGTGGATTTTTCTAGTTATTTGTGGACTCTTTCCATCAATCTGCACTGAATGCTATGGGCAGTTAATAGTCTTGATTGTTCAGCCCTTCATAGAATTAATCAGTGTCACAGCTGAGCCTACTACAGTGTATTTCCCGTGCCCCTTGTACAATTCATTAGATATGATGATTGGTATATCAGCTAAACACTTGAAAGTGTACCATGAAATGCGAGGGATGGTTGTTAGTTTTAAGAGTACATGTCTGTTACCACTCACAATTATCAAGGAAGCCTGAACTTAAACCACACATAGTTGATGTGGTTTATACTGAGAATATAATGTAAATATAAGCTCTTCAGTCCACAATTCATAGATATCTAGCTTGCATTTTTTTTCTGGAAGATAAAAACATGCACACATGCAAACAGTCAAAGCCAAAAAGTTTTGTAATTATCTTATAACTAATATCCAAAAGGGTGTGATGGTCAAGACTAGTGTCATCCTTGTCCTGAGTGACCTCAGATGGTGTGTCTATATATAGACTGGCCTTGCCAGAGGGTAGATAAGAAGAGGTCATCAAAGGGTCATCATTTCTTCCAATGACCCAGGAGAGTACAGATATACCACAGTTCAAGCTGAACTCACTCTCTCTAGTAGTATATTCCATTACTGTACAATATGGTATGTATGCCCTCTCAACCAACATTATACATTTGTGAAGTTTAAAAATTAAAGATGCAGCCACTGCAAGTCAGGTCCATAGTAGGATTTGTTCATTGCATAAAATGCATGATGGAAATATACAATCTTATGCTTTCTTTCCTTCAAAACAGTGGAAATAAATCAGTTCCTCATTAATGTTAAGTATCCAGCTGCGACTTCCTAAAAGACCATGTAACCTGATTGAACATAAATACCAGTTGCGGTAATGATCTCAAAATGAGTTCGAACAGAATCCAATGAAATTACCACCAAATTACCACTAAAGTACTGTACTATCCAATGTAGTCTTTGAGGATGAATAGGATCTATTTATAGCAAAATTTAGTTGCGATCTAAATTGATCGACAAGGACAGTTACAATGACAACAAAACAAACCCTGGAAGAATATATTTAGAGAGGAAATATCATCGCCAGAGTAGATGACATATATTTTTATTAAGAAGTTTTGCACGTCTGTATATGGGAGTGTGTGTGTGTGTGTGTAGATATCTACAAGATCTGAGGTTGCGGAGTATATCATAGACGTTAATTACTTGTCATATTATTGTAGCTTCATTTAAAGAGAGCATCACTAATTGATACTATTCATTATTAAATGCCACGCGTGCCAACATGGCAAACAATCAAAGTTCTCTATCAGGTTTTGTGTGTATTCTTTAATAACTGTTGTATTAGTCATTCATAACACCTTTTTATACAGACTACAGTACACATATGGGTGTAAAACTGTAAATGCCAAATAAGTTATTTGATTCCCTTAAATGGATTCTAAAGGAATAAACAGCTAACTAACATATTATGGGTGTCCTAACATAAGCCATTTGAACATTTTAAGTGACATAGCTCCTGTAAACTTGTTTCTCTAGGTTTTAAAAAAGGCTGAAATCACTCAAACTCAGGCAAGCTAACTATATCTATACACATATAATTTGCTCATCAGATGTTGAAATTTTTGGCATTTAAATAAAAAAATAATTAGACATGATAATAGACAAAATATACAAATAAAGGTTTATGTTTTTATTTCAAAATGACAACTATACACACACAATATAAATTATTCAATCAAAATTGAATAATCTATGATGCCTAAATAGAATGAATGGAAATTTTCAAAACAAGAAAAGAAAAATGTTTAGTCTATACTACATAGCCACCTTATGATTCCTTGAAAACCCAAAACAAAACAACACTAACATACAGAACAAACAAACGGAAACAGACAAAACATGACTAGAAACAAACACACAAAAAAGTTATCAGTACATTTTGGGACAATTGCAGTCCAGGAGCCAATTGCTAAAAAGGTAACTATAATCATGGTTACTTCTCTGGAATTCTAGATTTTTTATTGGCTGTTGAGCTTAGTAACTATGGTAGGCAGATAACATGTGATGTCAAAGTTACAAGAGTTATCTTGTGCAACAGGGCCCCAAGTTAGAAACTATATCACATAGTTATAGTTTGGATATCTCTTGCCGTATGGTTATGTTTGTCTATAATATCAATGTGACGTGACCTGAATAGTGTGGGGGATAATTGAAAAAGCACTGATTGTTTACATGATATCCTCTGTGCAATGTACTGTACATAAGACTAATAATTATTGACAATGCAGCAATGCCTGATATGGCAAACATCCATAGGCTTTTATTTTAGTTTTTTTTTTGTGGGGGGGAGGGGATTGAAAATTTTGAAATATTTAGGTTAGGTACAAGTAGCTTGCACTGAATGCCAAGGTCATTTTTCACATTTACAATATAAACATATTCCTATCATTCTTTATACAGTAAATCATAATCTAAATAATTTACAAATATTGTTAGTATCCACATACATTTATATAATGATTTGGGCTAAGATTTCTGCAATACAAAAACCACATAAAACAGATCGCAATATTTGTACAAAGTATCTAATTACATGTGCAAGTACAAGTGATACTAGTGATACAGAGTTGACGAATTCAATAATTTGTTAATTCAAGGCAATGATTGTCTTCTTTAGGAAATGTTATGTAAGAATGTGCAACAATGGGGACCCCAAAGACATACATGTGGAGAATGGGAATGTGTGAATTAATATCAAAATGTCTTGAAGGGAATCCAAAAGGGGAGGAATAATCGTGTGTGTGTGGGGGGGGGGGGTGTAGCCAACTAATAACACATTTTTCTGTACAAATTTCGCTTACTCAATAAATATTTGTCTGGAATTACTAAAGAATGGAGGTGTACTAAAATATACAGTAGATAATTAATCTACTTTAAATGCAGATCGTTTTAGTGCAATAACATACTAAATGTACTCTTCTATTCAGAATCAAAATGTTCAAATATTCTTTTCTTTCGGATCTCATTCTGCCCTAACTCGCTTTGTAACCTAATGATGGATCATTCCACATCAACAAACTTAAAGAAATTGATATCGTAAGGCGATGTGATTTTGATTCATGTTCCTAACTTCCAATAACTCCAACAAGCCTCTGGGAAAGAAGAGAGCTTTAACAGCTGCATCTATATCCACTAAAGACTAAGATACAAATTAGTTTCTGGCTGAAGCGAAACATTTCTCTTTTGATTGAAGGATTTACGGAAATCTCCAAACGTAGCTCAAATTACAATCTTTGTACACAAATTTAATTTAGAAGGATAAAGGAAGATCTACACCAACACTTTATGATGAAACATTATAAAGCAATGTTAAATCTTATACTGATTGCATTATACAAGACATACACGATATAAAGACATTACGAAAAGAGTGAGACACAACTTTAAAACAGTAATAATAAACAAGAACGAAATATAAACTTACCACAAAGGTGTAAAATACGTCAACTCAAGAAAATATTCCACTCAGTATATTCTATATAATCATTTAAGATTATAAAAAACACCTTAATAGAAAAATCCCAAAGAACCGTTTTCTTCAGCAGGAAATACCATACTAGATTACTCCATGATAGTTGGCAAGTGATAAAATATGATCCAGGGAACTACATAAATAATGTCTTTTGGTTTGAAAATCACCAAGCTAGATAACACTGTCCAATACCTAGAAGTCAGCATCTGAGTATGTAACGCAAGTCACTTTCACTAGCCACTATGGAGCAATCTCATGCAAGCACACACACACTGTCACTATAGAAAGGAATCCTGCTTCATGATTGGCTAGTGACTGGCTGCCTGCCCAGACTTAAGCTCCACCCACTAGTTTCCTGTTATAGAAGGTGTGCTATTTTTAGAAGCGGTTTTCTTCATCGTGGAACTCCATTAGCATTTCGATCGAAGGCTTGCCACAGTAGATGAGACAGAAACCAATCAAATCTCTAAACCGCTGCTGACACATTGTTTGCACAGAAATGGAGAGCCGTGATTTCATGAAGGTCTGCTAGTCTGTTACTTATGAAAAATATTTTCATGCATTAATCCCAAAACAACATGCTCTGATATGTATATCTTGCCTAAGGATTTGTCATAATTTATGATAATACACTTTTTGTTATTCTTTTCAAATACATCTAGTGTAATTCATTCACAATATTGGTTAACTTGTTGCAAGATGCATGTTGAAGCTAGCGGCAAGGCCTTTTGATGGAGAGGTGATTACCCATAGGTGACTTGTTTTATTTCTTTTTATATCAAAGAACGTATTTTGAGGGATGGAAAAAGGTTATCTGGGGATGAAAATCAGTTTAAAAAAAACTTCTGAAAGATGGAAATTTCTCTAAGTATGAAAATCTTGCCAAACTAGGTAATGTATAGCACACTATAGGTCACTATGAATTCATAATTATTATTTCGTATTTGTTTGTTTATTTCCTCTATATTAGTCCATATTGCTTTTGCATTGTATTTCAATGCTGTTACTTGTTCACTCTTTCTGTATGTTTTGTATTGATAAGTATTAAATTGTATCATGGTGGTGCAGACCTGCCAACCTCTGGGAATGAAAAATTGTATTCTGTGATTAAAAAAACTGTATTTTTCCCAAAAAAAGTGTATTTCATAATAAAATGCTTGGCTCACTCGCTCATCGCGGCACTCAAGCTGCATGCAAGCTCAAATGCGCACTGCTCTTGCAGATGAAAAAAAAAACATTAAAACATGTGTATATCTGCACCCTGGTTTGAACCAAATGATTGAAAAAAAAAACAAGTTACCTGAAATTACATTGATCTAATAACCATATTTGTGCACGTTTTATGAAATAGAGACATATAGAGATTATTTTTCTCAATAAATTACGATTTAGTTAAAAAAAAAAAAAAAAACGTACTGGTTGGCAGGTCTGGTGGTGCCCCACCCATATGTTTAAAAAAAAAAAAACTTCCGGGGCTCCCAATCCCATGTTTTTCCTCAAATTTGTATATATTTGTATTTCTATGACTGAATGATTGAAATAAACTTTGAATTGAATTATAATTCCCGTAATAGCAATTTGCACAATATGATTTAAAAAAAAAACCTATAAAAGGAACAGTTGGTATATTTGTAGAACTTTACAATGTACATGAGACAGCAACCTCATCATCATTTCTTGAATAGTTTTGATTTCAGCAACCCCCCCCCCCCCCCCCGTTGTGCTGACCATGCATGTTTAATGAACGTACTATATATTACTACGTAATAATAGAGTAATATATCATCCTGTTACAATAACATTAAAACATTTTTTATAAAAAGAACATAAATTAGGCGTACATTGCATGCAACCTCCAGTATAGGAAACAATGATTTCAGTTCACTCACTCTCAAACTCCATATGTGAAGAATAAAGATCTACAATGTATACCTGAACATGTACATGCCTGAACAAAAGGTATAAGGTGGAGGGAGAACATCATATTCAAATGTCAGAGACTGAAATATACCACTATATTTACATTCTGTGACAAATACAAGTGTGTAAGCTTCAACTTGTGAATATAAAAATTCATGGGGGAAAGTGAGATAGGGGATATCGTCCAAAATAAAGTTAATGAAAAATAGAAATTGTCATCATGTGAGATTTGTAGAACAAGAATGATTGGCCTAGAAAATTGTCCTCCTCGAAGAACAAACACGACATCATACTGATGGATACATTGAATACCTGCTTTAATTATCTTGAATTTTATTTCAAAACCATGTGCTGTTAGTGTAAACATGAAACCAAATTCCCCCATCTAATAAATACATTTATGGCTTTAAAATGGACCCTGTACTTTAATAGAAACAATTATCTCAAGGACAGAAAAAAATAAAACAAGTTTCTCTAAATCAGAAACCATATGAATTACTCCAAACTTGGCAAAGGTGAGAATTTTCACTCTGTAAGATTTGTTGGGATTCATTAGAGGAGAAATGTTGCAAAGAAATAAATTGTTAACCATCGTACATGTAAATATCCAAACAGGCCCATGTGCTTGACAGGGGGAAATAAAATCCTCTGGGGGTTATTTTGTCACTTATTCCCACCCCCCCCAAAAAAAAAAAGCTCTTTTGAGAAAACATTTTAGAGGGCGAATCACCCAGTGCCAACGTGTGTTTTTAGAGGTGTTGTCGCATGTAACATTTCCTTTGCAGGTTAAAGCAATACAAGCTATGACGAAGGTCGGGTATATCCTTTATATAATTTGATTTAGATTATACCTGATGTACTTCTTAGAAGGCAGGATGAATATATTTGTTAAGGTCAGGTTACAAGGTAACTTTAGGGCTATACTGATCCTCATCATCACTTGCATAGAATGAACGTTCAAAGGCAATGAAAGAATGTAATTAAATGATTTAAAGATAAGAAAAGCAGGATTACATGTAGCTTGAAAGACAATCAGGAAAAAATAAAATGTTATCAATGTTTCAAAGCAAGATCAAATTTTGAGGACAACTATCAGATTTTTCCTACTTTATTACATATTCTATCTTGGCAACAATCATGTTTTTTTTAAATAAAGATACAGTTTAGGCAGTGATGATCACTGATCAAATAAGACATACGATGTATTTTCTTTTAGATGTGCATCCAGTGAATATCTCTTTGGTTTACTACCATTCTAATTTTTTTGACAGGAAGGTCCTGTTTGATCTGAACAAATTTTTTTGCAAATTCTTGACAAAGTCAATTAATGTCTGCTGTTTAGACTATTATTCCCATGGGACTCTTTCATCGCCACTCTCTCTCCCCTGCCAGTCATAACAGATACAGTAATAAAACTTCCTGGAATATTGTTTCCCTCCATCTCTTTGCCCTGAAAGATCTGATCCAAATCTGGAGAGGGGCACCATGATACTATCAGTAGAGTACTTATTTAGGAGATGATGTCATAGAGGGTGGGTTAGTCAACTTGCTTGGACACCTACCATCATTGACATGTAACCAAAGCTGTTCATACCTGTTTTCGATATAGATACTCGTACTTCAGGGTATCAAAAGGGTAGAAACAAGAGAACTTTCCTAGAATTATCTTCACAAAATGTCAAAAATCATTTGCTATGGTAAAGGTTACAAATTATTGTTTAGGAAAAACCAGAGCAAATTTCCAAGGGGATTACATCTAGTGGAGAAGATTCCTGGAATTCATGTGTAGGGTAGGAAAAGGGTATCCTCAAGTGTAATGTCCTCACGTACAAATTAAAGATTTATAATTTGTAAAATGCACCAATGTCATTTCACCTGTATACAACCAAGGACTTATGTAGATCCATGAAACAAAAATATGTATTTAAAAATCTACCCAAAATCAATCACATTAATCAAATGATTTTTTATTTTGCTATCACATTGTAGTGTATGTGTAGGTTAGCATTCAACAATTTTAATAATACATTGATTTGTATATGATTCGTTTAACAAAATAAATACAACTTGGCGATGATATGGACCATAACAAAATGAAGACAAAAAGATCTAAAAGAGGAGTACTGTTGGAACAGTATATGCATGCAGGAAAAGATGCTAATATCAGATTATTGTAAAATATGGTTTATATAAAATTATCTGGATTAGTAAAGAATCATGAATGAGCCATCACTAAATACCATGTACGTATTCTCAGTTAAAGAGACAAAAGGCAGAAATAAATTCCAAATTAAGATAAACAGGGGATAATAGGGGTTGCACTTGCCTGTGCATTCACTCATCGGTGTCCTGAGCACATCTCGGCAATCAAATCAACAGGGCTTATATTAACAAGTCTGATGATTAAGGACGACTACTACTGTTAAGATTACATAGAAGTAGAATGTAGGTTGTTCTTGTTAAGAGATCTTCCTAGAAATAGTTTGTATATTCAAAAGAAATCATCTCTGATAGTTCGCCCCTCAATAATAATCCAATTACCAGTTAATGGTACAGTAGCTTGTCTATCTGGGGACATTAACCTTGCAATGACAAGTCTTAATTTATCTTGATAATCATTCAGAGAAATCAACAATTTGTTTAAAAAATTATGGTTTACAAAGTTTTTCAAAGCTTGACTTTTAGAATTAAAAAAGATTGAAGGGAATCAGAACAGCTATGCTTATATAGCACATTTCTTTCCTATTTCTTCCTGCCAAGCCAACAAGAAACAGAAAAATCATAGACCTACATACCCGTTTGGCAAAGAGAAATCCAGAGCATTTACTGCAGACATACAGGTATGTTACCTCTGGTCAGAAATATGATATCATTGGAAAATGACAGACTCACCAAATAGCAAGAGATGGAGTTACTACATTGAAACATTCCCTATTGACCCCCTAAACAAGTACGATATCTTAATTGTTATGTCATGGACATTGTCCTTACCTTTACTTTCATTGGGTTTAGTACCACCCCACACACCTCGCTCAAATCGGACCCTAAACATGTAGTGTTGGGGCAAAAAGTACATCTATAAAGTATGTTTATACCCTCACAAATTGGACCGTGAAATATATACCCTTTTTTCATTATTTTTGACACCCTTATCACGTTACGTACGTAACAGTACGTAACGTGCCATATCTTGAAAAAGAGATCCTTTTTACATGTTTTTTTGGTCATGCATGGTATCTACTCGTTAATGGAAGTGCCCCCCCCCCCCGGAAACATCCACAGCATATGTTACCAAGCTGAGTGTGTTTGCATAAAAGGATATGATCCTCAAAAAATAAAGCTACACTGAAGAAGAGCTCATTAATTTGTCTACCTACAGTTATGTTCATATAATCTAGGTAAACCACCCACCTCCCTGGGACCTCCCTTGTCCTTTGTTTTGTAACAGCTACAATGGTCAAGTTCACTCAAAGAGCTATTTTAGTACTAATCCATAACTGCAATCATCCAAAATACAAAGGATTTCTTAAGCCTCTGGACTAACCCTCTCACCTCAGAGATCCTATTTGTTTGTGTCTCCTATTCAGTAACCCTTTCTTATATCTTCTGAATGCCTTCACCCTTTGAAATCCATTAAACTCATTTATATCTCCCACTTTGCAAGTATACCCACTCCATAAAAACTCTCTTGTCTAATTTCTATGTATAAGAGTATCTTTAGAAAGTTGTAAGTCACAGACACCAACCTAAGAATCATATCACTCATGCATGTAATGCTATACACATAACATACCTTTATTTAGCTACACTGTGCCAAAAATAACTCAATCCTTCAGTAACTGCAAGATAATGTCTTTTCAAACCTCCCAACTACAGAGTAAGTATATTTTTGTTCATGTTTATACTAAAAATAGAAACAGACTTTAATACATAATTATTCTTTAAATAGAAAGGCTTTCTATTAAGAGCTAGTGTCTTTTAAAATAACAAGGATAAAAATATGCATGCAGCATGATTTGTTGAATACTTTCTATTTTATATACGTTATGAATCTATATTGTGAAAATAATTTCTTTTTCTGAGGTAGAGGTAATGATAAATATGAATAAAAACAGGACAGTGATGTGAAATCTTGATATTGGAATGTTAGATGAGACTTGAGTCTAATTCACATTCTGACCCTTTATTAACGCTTTGTACGGGCTTTAAAAAAAAATTGAGGTTAAATATTCTCGAAGCAGTTTCACAATGGGAGCAGATTGGGTTTTGACTTCACGCCTTAATCTGACTAGATGTATTTTCACCCATGATGCATAAATATACTAAAAAATTAGACAAAAACAGTCAAGTCTCAAATATTTAGCAAATTCATACCTGCATAAAACTTGTTGAATAATGAGCTTGCTAAAATACTCTAACAGTCCTATGCAAAACATGTGCACTGTTTTGACTCAATAAATATTCTCATACTATGCTTTCACGATACGAAATTCACTGAAACCTTAGAAAATCCAAGTTCTTGCAATTTTGAAAATCACCCGATATAAACTTGCATGCTTTTTGTTCAAGGAGAATATTGAGTAGTTTACTTTCACACTGGTGCATGTGGCAATATACCTGTCATTTATATATACATACATATATATATATATGTTTTTTTGTATGTCAGATGTTGAAGCATCTCACCGGCTCATGTACATATAGAGCTCTGACAAGCAAGCCTGGTTTGTTCTTATCTCTAACACCCTGTTCAGACTGTCCCACGGGACATCCCCCGGAGAATCGACAGTCTGGACGGCCTGGAGGATTGTCCCCCGTCTCCCGATTCTATCCCCGGGTTTTTCGAAGGAAGAGCGACCTTGGCTCGTAATCCGAGATCGCGCACCTGTTTTAATCATAAGTGCGCATGCGCGAAATGTGGTGTCAAGAGAACTGCTTCCGCTCAGGTACTGTGCTAGTGCTCGGCTAGCTGCAAGTAATTGCATTTCCCGCGTTATCATGTGCGGGCGCGCCTTACGTAACCATGCCGATGACCTAGCCCACTCATCCCGCGGTGCCAATCTCCCGGACACCGGGGGATGTATGGATGGTCAGTCGTAAAGAGATAAGATTTCTCTCCCCCTTCCCCGAGTGACGGGAAACAGTCTGAACGACCTTTAAGTAATAAACAAAACCCAGAGTACTGGGGATCACAGAGCAGTCAATTACTAGCTCGGCTTACAGTTCCTTCTTTCCAGTGGTTTTTTTTTCTGGTTTAATGATATTCCAGAGTATGACCATCCAATCAGGGAGTACCATCACAAACACAGGGATGCTGTCATTAGGATGGAGCCTCCTCATCATCAATGAGCCCTGTTTCCTGGAAATCAGTCAACATCTGATACCTCACTTCAATTTATTTCTTTTTAAACAAAGTATTTCTCTTGCAGAGAACACTACTTGGAGCAAACAACCAACTAGCCAGAAGCAGACAAAAGAACGTGTGAAATTCTGAGGAAGTATAATTCCACTTTCAAGTTGAAGAAAATAAAAATATGGCCTGCTGAGAGCTGCAAATACATTATTTGAAATCAATGAACATTCTAAATGACTATTCAAAAAGCTGATTTGACTTCCACAAATCATGACTTTATCCACCTTATTAAAAATACAAAATTGAATACTGATATAAATGTAGACCAACCATGTCATAATCATCATCTGACACCATCACATCACATATACAGCTGTTATTTTCAAGAACTAAAGCACATAGACAAATGATTCTCCTTTTCTTCTGCTTGATACCCAATATTCCATATTTACATGTATATTTCATACATTCTGCAGCATATTTTGTACTATCTAATCAATATAAATTTTGATTCTATAAATCCATGTTTCACTTTCATTTTCATCAGATGATAGGTATTGTAAATACTTCATGACACTTGACTTTTTTTATTGCTATCAAATATATCCATAGCATCACATATATACTTCCTCCTAATTCTGAATATTATATATTATCCAAATTACCATGGAAACCATCTCAAGATAAAAGATATATATATATATATATGTATTTCTCTACATCTGTGTTTAAGGCGATTTTTTTGTCTTCTTTCAATGTTCGTAATGCGCCTTAGCACCCTCTACCTTCGTCTTTACGTCTATGTGTATTATGATGGAATAAAACCATTCATAGACTTCGCCCTTTCGTAGGATGTAGGCATATATATATATATATACAGTGCGTCCCAGAAAAAAACGAAACCGAGATTTAGCGATAATTTATCATAACTTAAATACAAATACAATAGACAAATGACCTACCATTGTAAAGCTTAGGATCTCCTCTTTCATCTGAAATTACTTAGATTATTTCTCATTCACGCATGAGTGAGCAAAAACAATTTGAAGAGGGGATACCAAAAAGTCACTTGGCGGGCTGTATCAAGGTTTCCAAAAGAAAACCACATTTTTAAAAAGTTCAATATCTGCTCTTTAATTTGATACCTCAATTACAGAAAATGGTAAAGAAATAAAAAAGTTCTGGTTATTTGAAATAAGGCTTGAATCTCAACAATTTCATAAAATGAAGAGCTATTACAGGCTAGCATTCAAACTCACTTGACACTCCGTTTTGTTGACGATCAGCCATGCATTAAGTCTTTTGTTAACCGTGCGATAGCTTCTGTGGGAAACCAGTGAAAACATGTTTATTTAATGAAATTATGGAAATACAAGCATTGTTTCGAGGGAACATAACTTTTTTACTTCTTGACCATTTTCTGTGATTAAGTTATCAAATAAAAGAGCAGATATTGAACTTTTTAGGCATGTGATTTTCTGTTTAAAATTCAGATACCCCCGCCAAATGGGTTTTTGGTATCCTTTCTTCAAATTGTTTTTGCTCAGTCATGCGTGAATGAGGAATAATCTAAGTAATATCAGGTGAAAGAGGAGATTCTAAGCTTTACATTGGTAGGTCATTTGTCTATTGTATTTATGATTAAGTTATGATAAATCATCGCTAAATCTCGGTTTCGTTTTTTGTGGGACGCACTGTATATACCCTGAGGATAAACAGTAAGTTAATATCTTCATCGGATATAATTTATTCCAGAATATTCTTTCATACATATAGTGCATGCTGAGGTTGAAAATTATAGTATTTTGCATACTCTAGAGTTAAATTAAATGTTTATGTGCATCCATAGCTTCAGGATAGCATCTATAAATTGTATATAATGCTTATAAATTTATGTTACATGCCTGTATTTCAAGAATAAGCATGAACTATATGTTTCTGTTATATGAGATGGGGAACAGTTTGTGAGAGCTGATACTTTTCTTTCACTTAGCACAATTTGATGGTTCTGTTACAAAGAAAGTAAAAAATAATCCACAATATGGATTCCACATTGATACTATGGTAATACTTCTTCTTAACACAAGGTGGCTTCATGGGATGTTAAAAACAAAACAGGGAAAGACACTGAAAATACTGTATTGAAAGGCCATCAAAAAGGCACATTCTGACATCTACATGAATCGTGAGAATAATGATCTGTATGTATATGTACCATTTCTTGTTTGAATAGATAAATAACATACACCCATTACATATTCCTCTCATTACTTACACTAATCCAGCTTCATATGATAATGTGAAGCCAAACACCAACTGAAGTCTTTTCTCTTCCCTGGAAGGATCTCAACTTTATACACTCATCAATTTTCATGAACCACAGCTATTTCTTCTATTTCTAAGACTTCTGCTAGGTTTGATAATTCATGTGTACCTGTTAATAGAAAGTTAATAATAAAAGCAATATTGATGTCACATGAAGACATGTTCACATGCATTATTCCAAATAGATACAGTTAATTTGTTTTCTTCAGAACAATCTCTCTCTCTCTCTCTTGTGTTACTGTAGTTAAACAAAATCAAGTTGGTTGAGAAATGACCCACAAATAGAGTTTCACTTTTACATTCCAATTCTAGTCATTAAATGAAACTAGATACTTTAACCAGGCTTAATAAAAAATAGGAAGTTAAAACATTATATTATCTCATTTTGATAAACCTAATATTTTTTTTTAAATAAGAAGCTGTTCAATCAGTATCTTTAGAAAGTAAGATCAGATGACACCTTGTGAATCAAACAGAAATACTTGTTCAAGATTTGTATCTTTATATCACTAACTTATTCATTTAAAAATCATGGTTAGTTGGTTACTGCACAATAGCTAACAACTGATTCAATTGAATTTTACACAGTAAGAGTGAATATATTGTTTAACATACTGATAATACTACTACTACTAATAATAATAATGATAATAATAATATTGATAATAATGATAATGATAATAATAATACTAATAATGACAATAATAATAATAATAGTAATAATAATAAAAATAATAACAATAATAATAATAATAAAAATAATAATGATAGCTGTGCTTATATAGCGCTTTTTTCCCTGAGGATACAAAGCGCTGCTATTACCAAGCTTTCGCTGCACTGCCTAATAGGTGCTCAATCATTACATGCAAAAACTAATATGTTCACATTGTATGTCATGCAATTTCTAACTCGATTTCATCACATTATTTGTCTAGTGTCAATGTGGAAGCATATAAACAACAATTCAGTTCATGTTGCAAACAAAAATAGAAAACATAAATAATGCCTTAAAAACTCTATACTGAATTTGCCAGGCAAATATTTCACGTGGGCCTAAAATTAACCCAGTACCGTATGGGCACTAGTATTCAACCCAGCATAATTCAAAGATTTTGACAGATTCCCCCAAATATTTAAAAATAGAGAATTTATCTTAATTTCATACCTTTGTTATTTCCAGGGTAATCTGTTGTCGGTATTTTCTTTATCAATCCGTCGACTGTATGCGCGAAGGATCGAATTATGCGGCGATGACCTTTTGCACTGAATAGCACTAGTATTCAACCTAGTGATGATAGATAGCGAATCTCAAAATGGTTTAGATTGCTAAACTAGATCTAGATCTATGTAAGTCTCTGGCTTTGACTAATCCATGTTTGGTCTCATCTCAAATGGTCTAATCCATAGTCAGATGGGACAAGGGCAGATTGAGAGACAGGGCCATCTTTCATCGCTAGGTTGAATACTAGTGCCGACGGGTTGAATACTAGTGCCAAAAACCATCGCCGTATAATTCGATCGCCCGCGCACACAGTCGACGGGTTGAAGAAAAAAATAACGCAAAAAGAATAACCAGCATTTGCTCTTGGAAATAAGACAGGTCTGAAATTAAGGTAAATTCCATATTTCTATATATTTGAGGAAACTCTCCAAACGGGTTGAATACTAGTGCCCTTACGGTAATGTAATATATTCATTAGAGTGATTTCAATACTATTATATTTGTTTACTACAAATGAATTTTACTTTAACGGTAAAAGCACTATAAAGATATATTATTTTGTTAAATTGCTCATATTCTCTATCCTGATTTTGCTAAGGTAATCATCTTATGTAGGCCTACCATAATTATCAAAGCAGTGACAACTGACAAAAGTATATTGGAATGTATCATTCATTTTGTTCAACAGTAAAAATATTGTTTTATTTCAATACATTGCAAAAAGAACAATTATACAAAAATGAGAGATAAAAAAAGAGCAAATATCTTCACTAATTGATGAAAGCATTTCTGTCACTGAATGAAAAAGACACTTGTCAATTAGTTAATTTATTGTCCATGCCAAAATATCTAATATTGGAAGCTACACCATTATTGTCTGAAAATTGATGAAGGTAAAGGTCACATAAAATTCACAAACCATTAAACATGTATCATGTAATGAATGTGTAGATGAGGCTAAATCAAATGTAAACATCTACATGTATTTCTAAATGATATATCTGACCCCTTGACCAAAAAAAGGTAAAAAGAACAAAGAACAAAAAACAAAAACTAGCACATCAATGATGTGGAGCTCCTCCGGCATCTCGCACCGAAATTTAACACAATTTTAATTTCAGCCCGATGACACTGTAGTGATTTGTGACATAAATTGAGGATATAGAATTGGAATTGATGAAGAAATGACAAAGAAGCATTTTTTTGTGATCTATGAATTTCATATAAATTAAGCATAGTAATTTTCTAGTCAAAATTTCTTAACTCTCTGTAGAACCTTGGTGAACCTCATGTAGCTCTCAGATGGAACAAAAATAATCAAAATCAATCAACAAATAAATAAATATTTTTTGAAAATATATGAATAAATTAGCATATTTAATGAATTTCAAAAGTCTGTGTTGAAATTTTGTATCATCACCTCGAGCTATCATACAAAGCAAACAAAATTGAAATTGATCAACAAATGAAGAAGAAAAAACATTTTTTGTGATTTATGAATAAATTTTGCATAAATTAGCATAAATAATTTTCTAGAGAAAATTTCAAAAGCTTGTGTACAAGTTTGGTGAACCTCATGAAGCTCTACCAGATGGAAGCAAAAAATTCAAAATCGGTCAACAAATAAAGAAGAAGCATTTTTTGTGAATTTCGAAAAATGCGCATAAATTAGCATATTTAATGAATTTCGAAATTCTGATTAAAAGTTTTGAATCCCCCACCTAGTGCTATCATATAAAGCAAACAGAATTGAAATCGGACTTGAAATGGCAAAGAAGAAGCATTTTGAAATTGTGGACGGACGACAGACGCCCGGGGGGGCCAGTCAAATATATTGCTGTACACACGCCTGACCAAGGAATTTCCAAACACCCCCTAAACAAGTTTTTCTCTGTGTGCAAAATAACCCCCTAAACAAGTTTTTCGCGGGCCTTGTTTACACATTTTGGCCCCTAAACAAGTTGTCGCCAAAATATGACCTCCGGGGAAAAAGCTTGGAAAAAAAACACATACCCTAAACACGTTTCGCTAGTCTTAAAAAAAAAGCTTTGGGGGAAAAACATACCCTAAATACGTTTGACCCTGCGATTGACCATTGACCAGTCTTTCCAAACCACCCTTTTTCTTTAAAATCTGTGTTTTTGATACCCTTAACGAGTCCACGCGTGGACCGCGTCCAAAACTGAAAAAACACCCCTTTAAACACGTTTTTTTGGTCACGCATGTGTACAACAATATATTTGACTGGCCCCACCTCCCACATCTCACCCAAATCGTACTCTAAACACGTAGTGTTGACTCTTGGGGCAAAAGTACATCCTTTATAAAACATTTTAGTCTTAATTTTTACACCCTCGCAAATTTGACCCTTAACACATAGCTTTCCTAGCGAAAATAGATACCCTTTTTTCATTATTTTAGTGTTTATGACACCCTTATCATGTTACATTCGTAACGTGCCCTATCTTGAAAAAGACATCCTTTTTAAGTGTTTTTTGGTCGCGCATGGTATCCACTAGTCAATGTTAGTGGCCCCCCCAGGAGATTCATACAACAATAAAACAAGCCAGTTTCATTTTGTAAACTCTCATGTATAAACACTCTGTTGAGAAGGCAATTAATTCTATTTTTCAGCAAGTACCAAGGTTAGTATCCTTCTGGCTCTCAGCACACTAAAGACGATTCTGGTTAAGAGTAAGATAAAGAAGCTTAAATCCCTTGTTTCAGCTAAATTACCTCAAAAGAAAGAGAGAGAGTGTTAGCTGGCTCGAAAGATCTGTCAATGTCTTCCCCATTAGGGAGCCTATTTCTACAGCCTATTTTTAGTATCAGCTTACAGCTTTCCGGAGATTTCCTTTCCTCTTAGCCCCTTGGTACTCTGTATCTTCATCAAGGTGCCCAGTATTGTCTCCATAAAAAGGGGCAGAGTGAATTGTAAACCATGAAGTTTATTAATAACATTAGTTTATAATTTTCAGAGGTTCTTAAAGAAAATCATTATATCATTAAATTTAATTACATCATCTAAACCTGATATGAATTAGGAATTCAGAGGCAACAAGTCATACACTCTAAATTCCAAGGATTTAAAATAAATCCAAATCGGCTGTGGATAGTGACCAACCAAATGTTGGATTTATTTTAAATCTCAGAAGATTCAAATTCAAATCTTTTAGATTTATATTCAAATGTACAAGGTTTAAAACTAAATCTAATATTTGGCTGGTCACTATTCACAGCCGATCTGGATTTATTTTAAATCCTTGGAATTTAGAGTGTACTCTAACCAATAATTTCATGACTTCTGTAATCAACTCCTGGTAACAAAACTTCAAAAGGTTTAATAGACTCCTTTGTTAAAAGCTACCAATTAACCGCAGATCTTTCATTTCCCTTTCTCGCCAGACACATATGTTGAACCACATCTGCAGATGCCATTTGAGATGTGTTTTAGGAGGCAAGAGGGAAACCCCCCTATTCCCTACACCGCCAGAGTGCAGAATTGTGCCAAGTATTGATTACAGGTTGTTCAGCCAAGCAACAACCTTTGAAATTTCTGCTTGAAGAAGATTCAAATGAAGTATAATGTAATGCAATGAGAGAAGGTATTAAACTCCACAAAGAATGAATAAACTTGAGCTGTCGACAACACTAAACATCTCTTCATCTCTTGATTTGTACATATGAGTCTAAACCAAATATAAAATTATTCCATTATAATATCTATTTTGCAAGTTATGACTTTCTATTAATAATAAGAAATCCTGTGAACCTGAACATTTAACTTGAATTTATTGTAATTTTTATCTTAGTCTGCAAACTTAAAATGCTTTTTTTTTACATGCTTTATTACTATAAAGGTAGTCCCTCCTATCCCTGATAGGGAAAGTCAACAATCATGGACCAGTTATAAGAAATGTATGTACACCTATACTTTGTGATAGCTCAAACATAATGGAGACAGAACTGTTTTAAGAAGTTTGACCAGGAGCTGAATCAGGAGAGTAGCACGGAAATAGAAAGGATGTAAGGCACCGTTCTCACTACCTTCCTAAAACTGGAAACTAGTTTAGTGGAAACTCATTTAACGTGTAATGAGAACGGTCAAAGCGATCTTGGAAGCGATCTTCCGAACCAGTTTATAAAACCACCTCGAGATGTAGTTTTCAAGATCGCTTTGCCTCGTTAAACTGGTTTTAGCGTAAGTGAGAACAGAACCGTGCTTCGGGAAGCGATCTTCGCACATTTTGAGCATGCTACTCCACGCACTGTGTGTAGAATGCCTACGCTGCAGTTTCGAATTTCGCGTAAAACGTGTCACCCCACTGAGAGCATTCCAATAGCTTTATGTGAAGTGATTTTGAAAACCACTTTCGTGTGATCAAATGGGAACGCTAGCAAAGCGTTCATGTGATCAAATGGGAACAGGATAGATTAATTTATTTTTATAGTAATCTCAGAGTAGCCTTGAAAATCTGAAATATGAGTATTGTATTGAAAATGTCATGATGACATTCTTGTTTATGGAAGAATACTTTCATTAATAACTCCCATAAAATTCTAAGAAATAATTGCATTTTTACAGGAAAAAACAAGAGCTTTTAAAACTAATAATAGATGAAGTTGTAAATTTTATTGCACGCTGTTTTGTAATTTTCCAAGTTCCTTATTCCCAGCTTTCCTGGTACCATATCATATTATCAAATCAGCCTAATTGTCAATGTTGTCAGATATGAAAAAAGCGAAAGGGTTTATAGCATTACATGTTAGTCAATAGACACGCACAAAAATATAGGATGTAATTCCCTTGAAGTTCATTTTATACCTCAGACTAAAATAGCAAATTCAAGCTAAGACAAAACTACTCATATTTTGCCACAGGCAACACACTTCATATTTCCATGGCCTATCCAGAAGAAGAAAATAAGCATTGCTTCAGGATAACATATCATATACTAATAACAACTCAAAATGTTCAGAATTAGAATGAATTTCAGACAAAGGGATATTCTAAATAGACCTTGAATCTATGACATAGACTGTGCACTTGTTTAGGCCACTTGTCAAATCATCCAAACCGTCGTTTCAGACAATAAATTTTGGTCAAAAATTTATTTAGAGTTCTTTGCATAAAATGAAAGTAAAAGTCTTTACATGAATGCTATACACTGTAACTCATTCAATAGACCATATCACAAACAAAATATATGGTGCTCTTGCTTCTTTTCATGTCCACACCTGCATACTAGTAATTGTAAAAAATGATTATATTAAGATATGTGAGTATCAAATTAAAAATGAAGTTGCATGTAGAAATAAAGTTACCAAATGAAGGATAAATGATTGAAGAGGGGATGTATACTGTATAATGATATAATTTTAGAACGAGGTCCTATAAAAATACCTATTATTTATTGAAAAAAAATTAAAATATCATTTGGAAGTGAAAATGTAGTGGACAAACAATATTCCCAGAGAGTGGGTGAAATTTATAGGTCGATGCTATTTTTAATCCTTCCCCAATTCTCTGAGATAAAAGACAATTTGCTGTTATATTCTTTATACATCTTATCTAAATGGCTATCTGGAAATTGAGAAGGAGAAAGATTATACATTGATATTGGAATGATTGAACAAAGAAGCCTTGAATTTCTTAATGGTAGAGAGACTTAACTGCAGCAGAAGCAGGTGCACTTTAGTTACCCCTTAAGGGATGTTGTGAGATAGATATATCTGAGAAGGGGGGGGGGTAGCTGTATATAGAGGCTAGGACATTTTCCATCACTGTGTGAACACCAGCAGCATGGACATTTCAAATTCCTTTTAACAAGCCATGTTTGAACACCCCCCCCCCCCCCAGGTGCCCATAACAATAAATGTTCAAAAGATCCCTTTATCAGAGAGAGAGAGAAAAAAAAAAGAATTACAGATAGACGGCACTTGATATTTTCAAAAAGTACAATTCAAATTTTTACATAGAATCAAAGATTGGAAAAGTATTCAGTAGTCACTACACATATTGGGATTTAAGATGATTCTCCAGTAACTCACATTATTGAACCCAGCTCTAGACAGACTTTTGATGCAATTTTATGAACTCCTATAAGAAAGAAAATCAAAACCTAAACAAACAAGAAAGTAAAAATCCGTGAAGCACTTTCGATTGGCTTTGGATATCACTACCCCAGCTCAATTGCTATTTGGCTATGCCATCAAGGAGGATTAGTGCTTTCTATTTCAAAGAGGATTATGAAAATGTACAAAAACTTTCACTGTCATTTGCACAATATATAAATATATTTCAGAAAGAAAATGAAATGCATGAGAAAACACCCACATAAACTGAGATAAACCATTTTACTTTATGTGTAGGCAAAGCCATGAATACAAATCATTCCTTCTAGAGCACAGCAAATTTATATATTAAAGAGGATCAATTCTCATCAAGAGCAATACACATTTATAATTGTTGCTCAGCAATTAAAAAGTAACCAAACAGAAATAATAATTCACCAGAAATATCTGTTGTATGCCCCCACCAAGCACCAATCCACCAAGCACTTTTCTAAGGATAAGACCATACATGTATATGCAATTATGATACCCTAAGCTGGTATTACCTAAAATCTATATTTTAAACATGCAATTCTATTCTTTGACATTTCTTGGAATCTATGCGCACTTTCTCTTAAATTTTGTGTTAAATCAACTCGACATTAATTTTTTTCTATAAGTTTTCAAGAAAAGATTAAATCATTCCTTGATTTTTACTATGAAACCACAAGAAATTCACTACAAACAAATTGATTGTGCAATAAACAAATGTCATTACTTGTCAATATGAAAATAAACAACCAGCCAAACAGTAAATAATGCTATAGTTGAGGAAAATTCACTCTATAATATTATTATTAATCTATCATAGATGAGCGAAGATGGAAGAGTAAGCCTGAGTACAGTGTGAGTTTCTTTATCAAAAATTTGTTGACCAGCTAACGAAAGAAATAGTTGATAAAATGAATTAAATGCCACTATGAAAAAAAAAAGAAATTTCATGCTTGCTATAGTATATTATATGAATAGTGTATTGTACAACATACTGGATTATATATACAACAAATATAAAATTATCCGGAGTGGGGGTTTATTTCACCGAGGCCGAAGTCTGAGGTGAAATAAACCTGCATGAGGCATGATATTATATTTGGAGTTCATATAGTCCAGTAATATTGTATGATAGAACGTTTACTAATTATTATAGTAAATTGTACAACGCATACTTAGCTTGTTGTACGCGAGCAAAATGGGAGGCTGAATGTCAAATGTTTGTAACTTTGCACACTTACCATCCAAAATGTACCGTCCATAATGTACCTTGCACGTGTCAGGAAAAAGTGACAAATACAAATTAAGATTCAATGCATTGCATGCGCTCAGTAAATGTAGACGCGTAGGGTTTACTGGCTAAATGGGCTTTTTTTTGCCATTAATCTTTATTCTCCCCATTCATTATCACAGGTTTTACCCTCCAAAAATCGAAAGTGAGGTACAATATAACTTTTTGAAGGGAGGTCACATGATACCAATCTTGCCAATCACAGCTCGTATTTTACTACCACTATTTACTATAAACAAATATAAACCTGAGGGCCGCTCTCCAGCATCGAAAACGAACTATAAAAAGGGGGTAAAGTTCACCTTGGTCCTTTTCAACCAACCAGAAGCAATATGCGAATGAGGTCATTAATATGTACATATTCTGTACCCGGCACTACCCACATGCCAATCAGCACCGGAATCAAACTTTGCTTTCTTGGTCTGGTTCACCATTTTGTGGTGAATTGGTTGATGAGAGTTATGAATTTCACTAAACTGTAAGAATAAAAAATATTGAAGGAGGCAGTAATGTATGGCTTGGAAAATTAATCAAGGAATCTCTTGAGGAATTCATACGACACATTCTACTGTATGGCTTCAGAGAAATTGACAGTTTTCCCACCTTCATTATGATGACTGATAAAAGACTGAATCCTTGAAGCTTGCATACTTACTCCAGATATTTAATGAAAATTGCATCGTTACAACAAAAGTTCATATACAATCCCAGCATCACCAGGAAGATATGTACAAATATACATATATATACACACACACACATCAATATTTGAAGAAATCATACAAAGCCTTATGAATGGCTTCCAAAATATCACATAAAATTTTCTAAAATTAAATGAGGAACTTTTAAAGGAATTTTCAAGCCCAACTTTACAATTCCATCAAATTGATCATGACATTTTCTAAAGTATCATCAAATATTACAATATCACAAAAGCGTAATCATCATTGAATGCATTTTTCACAGAGCAAAATGCTGAAAATTTTATTAAAAATTGGATAACAAATAACAAAGTTATTGAATTTTAAAGTTTACCAACATTTTGTGAAAACACTTATATTTAAATTTAAATCCCAATGGTTGGTAAAATGCCATATTTAAATGGATGGTCCAGGCTGGAGATATTTATATCTAAATAAATAGAGTAAAATTCACAGAGTAAAATGCTCAAAATTTGATCAAAATCGGATAACAAATAACAAAGTTATTGAATTTTAAAGAATTTGCATTATTCTGGTTGAACAGTTCTAGGCATGTCTTCATGGATATTAATTAGGTGGGTTGATGATGTCACATCCCCACTTTCCTTTTTCTAATGTTATTACATGAAATTATAATCGTTTCATTTTTTCATACATGTGTAAGTGATGTGTCTCCATTATGATGAAATAAGTTGGGGTAATAAATAACTAATGCACTTAATCAGTTGTCAATCCAGTTGTTATAGTTCTCGGTAGAAAAAATTTGAATAAACTTTATTTCACATAATAAAATACAAAAGAACAAGTGAGGATATGACATCATCAGCCTACCTAATGAATATTCATGAGACATGCCTAGAACTGTTCAACCAGAATAATGCAAATTCTTTAAAATTCAATAACTTTGTTATTTGTTATCCGATTTTGATCAAATTTTCAGCATTTTACTCTATTTATTTAGATATAAATATCTCCAGCCTGGACCATCCATTTAAATATGGCATTTTACCACCAATTGGGATTTAAATTTAAATATAGAGCTCTCCCTCTGTAATGATTAAACTTTTATTTGAAATAGCAGTTAGAGCACTTACTCTTTATGTTTAGTAATGGTACACTAGAAAGCTACTGACAAGGATTATATCCTGAAATTCTCAGCCCAATCCATTTCTTGTGTTGGTGTTTATAAAAACAGACAAAAAAATGCAGATATTTTAATTTGATCAGGCACCTGAAAAAATCAAATTTTTGTGTAAAATCAGAAACTTTATCCAATAAAACCTATTTTAATTTTATATTCTTCACATAATTGTTTTAAAGCGCAAGCATCAGTATAATCTAGTAATGAAATAGAATAATGACATGCATGAGGGGATTTACCAAAACTTAAAATAAACTTTAAGAAAATTGAATGACCATGACAACCAATATCTCATAGAGAAATAAATAATGTTGGTTGATATGATTTTCAATGCAAGTGACAAAGGTTATCCAGAAGTGTACAATAAGCACTGAATTTACAATAACTATTAATTTGAAGCAGCATTCATTGTGTGAAGAAGTTGTAAAAATGGGGTCAATAATTTTTTTTTTACAATATAGTTTCACAGGGTCAGCAATAAATGATACAAATACATGTAAATACAAACGGCAAATGCACACAACGCTTTAGACACCTATTCAGTTTCTAGTAGTCCAATCACCAATCATACTTTAGCCTAAGGTAGTGTTAAGCACACCCTGCTTTTTAACATATAGGGAATGAAGATTTTGGAACCTGAAGGGTTAATGACAAATACAATCAGTTCATTTACAATGAGGATTTACATACTGTTGGGTTTGGCAAGGAGCCTTACTGAAGTAAATTGGCTAGATCAATTCTCTTGATTGAATACATTTACAGTTCACAGAAATCTGTAACTAAGCCTCACGGACATGGTGCCATATTTCCTTGTCCCACCTGGATGTGTAAAGAATGTCTTGTGGTGGTATCCATCATTCTATAGTGCATAATTTAAGAAGAACTTGTTCAACCTCTGTCATCTTTATTATCATAAAAAAATAACTCGTATAAAATCTGAGGATTTCACAAAAATTAGATGTAAGAAAAGCATGAAATTTTGAAGATTTGTTTGGTTGGAAAATAAAAAGTGATAGGCACAACACAACCAATATCATATATGCAACTGGATGAGCAGATGTCATACACTCATCATGCAGGTGCAAGAACTCTCTTGCGAAACATTTTTGTGCACCACATAGGTCCAAAAATGCCCTTATCCAATGCCCAACTATTACATGAATACTCTAAGCCCGGAGGGGGGTGATCGATTGAACCGTATCTCCTCCCGGGATCCGCCACGCCCAGGCTCCAAAATCGCACCGCGTGTCAGGCCTGCCACTCTTCACGGACTCGCCGCACTCCAAGCCCATCACGACCTCGCACGACGAAATAGTCGTCCGATTCTTCCACCAAAAATCCCCGTAGACTTGCGCGTTGTAGCCCAACATTCGACCGTTGCAGACGACAGACGCGTCACGTGGGTCGTCTCGCTCCGAACGCCGCGTTCTGATTGGTCAACAGCGGCGCACAGACTTACAACATTTGATATAGCATTAAAAACCCGACAATAGTTTGAAAGCGATCTGTGGCGACTTACGTAAGCACAATGTTTTGACGTGTACAGGGACCCTGGATCGAATCCGCCGAAACGTGTATTTAAAAAAAAAAAATTTCGGGGGGTGATGTGGATTTTTTTTTGCTTTTTCTTTAAATCATATTCCTTCCCCGTTCCTACCCAGCTTTATTCTCTTTTTACTTTCATGTGAATTTCTATTTAGGCCTGTATTATTAAATCATGGAGCTATTAATAACTATGATTAAATCTTACTTCTTCTTAATCACTTTTGATTTTCAAGTTCTTGATTACACTTATTTGGGCAGGGGTGGGAAGGGAAGTGCGTTAAAGGTCAAGTGCACATCAACAAAAAATCTTTGAATTAATAGAGTAATTTCCCTTTTTTAACACAAAACAGTTATATACACAAAACAATGGTATGCAAATAGAGTTGATTATGTCACTCACATCACATTACTTTCTAAATTTTGGTTGCATTTTATTATATCAATTTTAGCAAATTTGATATAAAAACTCATCGAATCACAATATATTACATTCATGGAAACTACGAATGTTAATGGAGGAATTAAAATCCCTCTCAAAATTTGTTGAAGAAAATAAATAAATTAAAATGAAATATACATGTCATGTACATGTATCAAACAAAAAAAATACACAAGAAATTAGAGTGTGTGTGTGACATAATCGGTTCTGTAATTTGCACATTGACCAAGATGAGCATATAATTGTTTTGTAATTTAATTAGGCAAATTTCTCAATGTCAAAATAGTAATTTTTTAACTTTTGAATCATAGTTTTTATGAAATTTTCTGCAATACTTTATTTTTCCTTAAATTCAAATTAATTTTTTTGGTGGGGTGGACTTCTCCTTTACTCTTTGCATGGAATGTAGGGAATGCACATATGCAAATCAGTAATTGGACACATGTTCACTTTCCTTTCATCCAGGCCACTCCCTCACATCCACCAGGTTTACAGTCACATAACAAAAATGATGAATTAATTAGAATACCATCACACCATAGCTCCATGATCACACAACATTCACACAGTGCTTCACAACAAATATTTCACTTCTGTTCATACATGCAATAATTACTGTGGAAAACAAAAACAAGGCGTAACCACATTCGAATACCGTTTAAAAGGACAAATATATAAAACATGGCGAGATCTTTGATTTGAATCATGTGTAGAATTTAAAGTGAACGTGAAATGAGATTTTGGCATTCTGTCACAACTGAAATGCATTTTCGCACTGGGCAATTTTCGCCAATTAATTTTGGCACAATATAATTTTATTTTATTCTATAGGCGGTGCTGCACCATCCCGAGTTTGCTCAATCTCGAGATTTTAGCCCGATCGGCCCACTTCGCGATTAATCTCGAGATTCAAGAAACCCCGTCTGCACCATCGCAAGACAGCGATTCCTGCTCGAGCGAGGCAACAAACCCGATATTCCGAGCATGCGCACTTTCGGATCTTGGAGTTTCAACGGCCCGCGCTTTTGAATAACTTCCCGCGATATGCAAGCAATGTACTCCTTTCACTAGCACTTTCGCCGAATTCGACCAGTGTTATGCAACAATCCTCTCAGCTCAGCGAGTGAAGAAGTGATGTATTCTTCGTTAAATATGATGGCGGAGTAGGAGGCAACGACAGAGAGAGAGAGAGGGGGAGAGAAGGGGGAAAGAAATGCTATTTGCTCACATTTTGCGAAGGAATAAGACGACACTGCTGTCAGTGTTGTTATTGAATATGACCATCGTCGATGAGCGCCTCCCCCTTCGGTCTGGTCTCTCCCAAAATCCATTCACTGGTGGGACACCATCGTTGCTGATTAGGCAATTGATGAACGCTATTAATATTCGCGATAAATCTATTCGCATGTATAAAGTTGACTTTCGCACGTGTTTATGTTTTGACCAAGGCGGAAGTGGAACGCGAATTGCATTATGGACTGACGTCATGAATAAATTACCCCGAGTCCAATCTCGAGTGCGTCTGCACCAGCGGGATAATTCGTAAAATAGCGCGCTATTTCGCAAATAAACCCGAGTTGACTTGGGATTGCAATCTCGAGATTAATCCTACGAACTAGCGCGATAATTGCGTCTCCACTGCAAACTATCTCGAGATTTTTCAGATCGGGATAATTTGCCGGATCAGAAATAGCGCGCTAATTTGAAAACTCGGGATGGTGCAGACGGCCCTAAAGTGAACCTGCCTCGCGAAGGATGGGGCAGTTTGCGCTGCCTGTGTGTCCGCGCGGCAAGTTCACATCATTATGATCGCTAACTTCAGTCCATATCGCAACTACGGCTTCTTCGTTTTTTCCCCATTGCTTTCATACTTTTTTTCTTTTTATTTTACATTTCTCCCTTTGACTCCTTTCACTTTGTTCTTTCTTTTTTCCCTTTTATTTATCCTTTCTTTACCTTTCACTTCTTTCTTTTCTTTCGTCCTTCCTTTCCTTTGTATTTCCTTATTATTTTCTTTCTTTAATCCTTTTTTTTTAGTGATAAAGGGGACAAAAAATAAAAAATAAAATAAAAATAAATAAACTTGCGTCATTTTAAAATGTTTTCTTCCTACTTTACTTTTTTGGACCAATAGAAATAAAAAAGAGTAAAAAAATAAATAAATAAAAAGCGGGGGCGATAAAATGAATATCAGCTAAAGCAATGAAATACGTTGAACAAGTAAATAAAAGGGTTAATGTAAATCCTCCAAAACCAAATACTTTTTAAACTTCCCTTTTTATAGTTAAAATTAGGGGCAATATTTTTAAACGCTACTTTAACTAAATATCATATTCGTCCGACTTCAATAGCATTTTAATTCTCTTATCTGTATTTCTTATATTAACCATAATCCTATACTCTATCACTTTTTACTCTCTCACTATTACCTTTAATCAATCATATATTTTTCAAAACAAATTACGACTTCAAATAAAAACCTAACTTTCACATTCCTTTCAAACCACAACTCTTAAAAAATTCAAATGTTTATTTCTTTCCCTATCTTGAATAAACATGTCAATCTACAACAAATTCTATTTAACTTAATCACACCCCCAAAACCCGTGGAATTTCCACGGGCTCTGCTAGTACATGTATTATGTGTGCTGCTAAGGGCATTTTTGTGTGCATGCAATGTGCTAAGTGTGGTGTTAAGGAAGTTCTTGCATCGAAGGAAGCTCTCTCTCTCTCTCTCTCTCTAAAGATAATAGACATACATATACATTATAAGGTGTATTACATCAGCTCTCTCATGCATACTGGCTATGATATCATGAACCTATTCCTGCAACGTTTTAACAAAATTAGTTGTGAGCTAAATGGGATTGGTCCACAATTTTTTTTTCTTGCAAAGTAAGACTCCCTAAATATGTCTCTGCAACTCTTTACGTTGTATCATAATGCATAGACAAAATGTTTCTGATTCATGTTGCACCGTGAACAAGCTTTACAAATTGACCTAGGAAACAGTAAAGTGCACTCAGATCCAGAACTTCAACCCCCAGGATAGTTTAGCAAAGATTATATCGTATCTTAAACTAATTAACTAGATTCACTTACAACAATGGCGATTAGAAAGCAAGCCATGTTAGGCAGAAGCCAGAGCATCTTGATCAATCCCAATGGATCAAAGCACTAATGACTACCCAACAATCCATGCTTTTTACTGGCTCAGTGATTAACTGGCACAAGATGTGTGCTTTCATTCAAATCCCTTGTGACATAAACCTTTTACCTGAAAGAAGGTAGAGTTGAAATAAAAGCAATAAAATGGACAAGAAACCTCTTGCTCACAAGGCACATTCACATCTTCCTGATCAGCAATAAATGCCATAAATTATGAGAAAGTGTTTAGGCCTGAAAATATGTGATAATTAACTAATTTATATGCAATGCATTCACACCTGACTAAACCAAATAGGTTCTGGTACAGACTCATATGCTTTTCACACTACATAAATTTTCCTTAACCCTAGGGCTAAGGGGGAGGGCCTTAGCCCCACCAATTTCCCGGGGTTAAGCTTAGCCCACTTCGGTTTCACACAACTTGCGGTGCTAAGAACTGCAGCGTGAAACCAACCAGGCTAAGGAACAGTGGGGCTAAGCACTAGCCAATGAGAGAAATCGAAATTGCACGTTAATCACGCTCTGTGTGGCAAAATCATCAATATTCATGAGCTGTGTGATAGTCCGTGGTTAAGGGCGTTAACTCCGGCTAAGCAAATAGTATGGGATTAAGAAAGACATTGTGAAACCAAAAAAGATAGTAATGGGTTAAGGAAATGCAGTGTGAAAAGCATATATCATGTTCCTATGATAAAAGATGTGCAATCCTTTTTTCCTCTCATCAAAAATTGCTTTCACATTAATATCCCCATAACCTGGATGAAAAAAGTTGGTAAAGGACACATAACTTTGTTGATATTCTCTTTCAGAGACCCATGTGTAACAACTAATGTGCTATCACAGTGGCAACCTGGGCCCCATTGCATTAAAGTTACCACTGTCTAAAGACGTCGTGTCGAGGTTCCCGGGGCAACCACTATGGTAACTTTGCCATGCAATGGTAACTTGCATGGAGTCCTTGAGTCTAATTGGAAAGTGATCAGCATTACAATGGGAGTGAGAATTGGATGGCTATAATTATATTTCATAATAAAATTAATAGCAACTTTTATGCAGCGGGCCCTGGTATTTCTAATTGTGGTAGCATCCTAAATAACATTTTTTTAGACAAAGCAGGTAAGAACATCCTTAGTTAGAACACAAAATTAAGATTTGTCAGTGGAAGATGTGGCATCTCTGTAAGATCTACAATTCTCTCCTTGCAATAGAATGAACGGTTAACTGATGTAAATTCTCTATGCTTTTAAAACTGGATATTGGCATTTCATTCATTCATTTATTTATTCAAGTCCATTAAAATACATTGAGCATATAAAAAACATCAAAAATACATAAAGAAACAAAGAAACAAAGATACATAGTAAGATGCAAGTAAGATTAAAAAAAGGCAAAGATTGTATAAGGATAATTACAGTACATGCATAAAAATGAACATGAAATGGGAAGCTGCAAAAGAACAAAGCAAATGTTCTGTCGAGGCAGTGCCTATGGACAGTAAAATATAAAATTCAAGACTTGTACTGATAAAATAAACATATAATAATTAGGAAATATGATGGGATAAATTAAATTAAGATGTTGGATAGTTGAAAAGAAAGTTTTTCAACTTGGATTTAAAGGAATTTAAATATGAGATCTGTTTGATGTTACGGGGAAGAGAATTCCAAATGCAAGGTCCTTTGAATTTAAAAGAAAAGGAAGATGCTGCATTTTACATTCTTCAACATAATAATTTTCAGGATTTATAGTGTTATAACTGTGCATCAATATTTTACCTTTGATCCTAGAGGCAAGATTATACGGCACTTTATTTTGTTTATGTTTAAAAACCATTAATGCTACACAATATTGATTCAACTGATATACATTTAGGAAATTAAGTTTTTTTTTAAGTGTTTTTTTTTTCAATTGTAACCCTGTACAAAGTGAGTAGAACTACTGAACCATTTCTGATTCCCTTTCTTGTATTTCATTTTTATAAACAAGCTTATCAAAATTGTTTCTGATTGCTTATTTTTAGCTTTCATATTCTCATTTTTCATTTCTTTCCATAAAGTTATAATGATAATGTTAAACTTGTTCCCCCAACAACAATTAATATGAGATGTTACAGATGTTCACTATAATTATATACATGTAATCATTGGAAAAATAAACAATATGTATTATGTAAGTGATGCTTAGTAAGTGAATTCACAATACGTTGCGCCATCTATCGGTTGCAGCGAATAGGCCGAAATTCGCAATGCATCATGAGAAAATGTCAGCATCTGTGCGCGTGCTGGTAATAAGAGTGAATGCATGCATGCGATTATTCACTGATGCGGCTCGACCGGATTTTCTGTTTACTCGGGTCCAGGAGGTAGGATATTTTTCCCCATATATCTTTGCGAAATTTAGACCGTTTTTGGTGAATGCTTGCCGTATGGTTTTCATTTTTGAAGCACTCGCACTGTGCACTGCCCATGCCTGCACGCAATGTCGACCCCAAAGTTAGAAATTTGGCGTATTCACTGCAACCAATAGATGGTGCACCATACTGTGAATCCACCAAATTCAATCCAATCACTACATACATGAGTACTACACAATATTTACTTACTCATGGAAAAGCAAAGACCATTTTGGAAGACATCCAAGGGCCTCTTACAATGACTTTTAATAAGGGTTATCAGAGTAAGATACTTTTTGTGTTTGTACAATGCTTCAATGTGGAAAATCAAGGATGAATTAATTACATCCGGAATAGCACCACTACACACATAGACATCCGTCATGTATTGTTATTCAAAGTGCTAATCCACTCCTTCTATCGAGCACTGTATGATTATCGGGCATTAGAAAAACATAGAATTTAATCATTATTGTGGGTAATCATTATCATTTACTATAAAACATCCCCTTGCACATTGCTGATAAATATAAGTAGGCCTACTCTTTATGCAGACTGCACAGAAACTACATTACATAAAGCACAACATAATTCTTAAAGGCCTCATCCCACTGACCGATAGACGCAAAACGTATTCATAACGGACACAGCGGACAAGCAATATTTTTGGAGTGACTCCATCCCTTTTCATCCGCTCCAGAAATGGACAAAATTGTTCAAAACATAACGGAAAAGAACGGACGTGGGCAGTGTGTAGCGCGGATGATAAATGGATGTTCATCGGAAACCTAGCAGATGAATGGAAGTAGATGACAGCCCAGAAGGGGTTACTGTGAGATTGAATACTTTATATACGAGAAGCATACGCTTACATCCTTTCTATTTCTGTGCTATTAATGATTTATAAATGTTGAATGTACCTTATCTTTCCTCCCTCTTTCCGTTGTTCAGCTGCAGTGGATGTGAGTCGCGAGGATGCAAAGAGGGTGCAGAGAGGATACAGCAAACGTTTAATGGATAATAACCAACATTAGAAGTTTGTCGCTCGTATATGTTGCAGATTTACATTGTTCACGGTGGAAAATTCATCTGTTGAATAAGTTTTGTGCAACTCAAAACATTTCGAGCGGATGAAATCACAGTGGACAGATGCTCGATAGATAGAGCATACGAAACACGTATGCAGTGAGTACAAAACAGATGCATAAAGTTTTTCCCATTACGTCAAACCCTCGTTGGAGGGGGACCGCACTAGCTCAGGGCTTTGCTGCTGTCGTATACCCCGATAACAAAATCCTCAGAGGAACCAAGATATTTCATTCCCAAGCGTTATCAACCCTGAATTGCCTGATAATCCCTCTGATGTAACATTTCTCCTCTGCAGGCCAAGCCCGAGAGTTAGACCATAAACAACAGCTGGGATATTCCGTAAGAGCAGCTCTGCCTGTAGTAGGCCTTTCGGAATTAAATTATTGTATTTGTTATTTAATCAAGTTTTAAAGGCATATTGTATTTTGAAATTCAATGTTAATTTGTTTTAAGTTTTAAACAAAGAAAATCAGCCCAAAAATAATGAAACTATTAAAGAGAAATAACTAGCACATCAATGATGTAGAGCTCATCCAGCATCTCGCAACAAAATTTAACACAATTTTAATTTCAGTCCAGTTGACACTGAAGTGAATTACATTGGTGACATAAATTGAGGATATAGAATTGAAATTGATGAAGAAATGACATAGATGCATTTCTTTGTGATCTATGAATAAATTTCATATAAATTGAGCATAATAATTTTCTAGTCAAAATTTCTAAACTCTGTGTAGAACCTTGGTGAACCTCATAAAAATAATCAAAATCAAGAAATAAATAAGTATTTTTTGTGAGTTTTGAAAATATATGAATAAATTAGCATATTTAATGAGTTTCAAAAGTCTGTATTGAAATTTTGTATCTCCACCTCAAGCTATCATATAAAGCAAACAAAATTGAAATTGATCAATAAATGAAGAAAAAAACATTTTTTGTGATTTATGAATAAACTTTGCATAAATAATCCTCTAGACATGATTTCAAAATGTTGTGTACAAGTTTGGTGAACCTCATGCAGCTCTACCAGATGGAAGAAAGAAAATCAAAATCGGTCAAGAAATAATGAAGAAGAGGCATTTTCTGTGATTTATGAATACATTTTGCATAAATTAGCATAAATAATTTTCTACTGAAAATTTCAAAATTCTGTGTAGAAGTTTGGTGAACCTCATTAAGTTCTACCAGATGAAAGAAAAAAAAATCAAAATCGGTCAACAAGAAGAAGCATTTTATGTGAATTTTTAAAAATACACATAAATTAGCATATTTAATGAGTTTCAAAATTCTGTGTAGAAGTTTTGAATCCCCCACCTAATGCTATCATATAAAGCAAACAGAATTGAAATCAGACTTGAAATGACGAAGAAGAAGCATTTTGAAATTCAGTCAACAAATAAAGAGGCATTTTCTGTGATTTATGAATTTTGCATTAATTAGCATAAATAATTCTCAACTACAAATTTAAAAATTCTGTGTATAAGTTTGGTGAACCTCATGAAGCTCTACCAGATGGAAGAAAAAAAATCAAAATCGGTCAACAAATGAAGAAGCATTTTGTGTGAATTTTTAAAAATATGCATAAATTAATTTTGCATAAATTAGCAAAAAAATTGTTCTAGTCAAAATTTCAAAATTCTGTGTAGAACTTTGGTGCACCTCATAAAGCTCTACCAGATAGAAGCAAAAAATTCAAAATCGGTCAATAAATAAAGAAGAAGCATTTTTTGTGAATTTTGAAAAATGTGCATAAATTAGCATATTTAATGAGTTTCAAAATTCTGTGTAGAATTTTTGAATCCCCCACCTAGTGCTATCATATAAAGCAAACAGAATTGAAATCGGACTTGAAATGGCGAAGAAGAAGCATTTTGAAATTGTGGACGGACGACAGACGACGGATGCCACGCCACGGCATAAGCTCATCTGGCCCTTCGGGCGTGATGAGCTAAAAATGACTGCATGCAATGGCGAGCGAGTTTGCTCGAATCAGCACGCTGCATATGTAATTGCGGTTTAGTGTTTTTTTACCCATCGAGGTCAAGAAACTCATGTTTAGATACTTAAATAACTGGCCCAGGGTGATTTAGGTTTTCTATGGTTTGTAACAGGGGTTTGCCTTCTCAATGATGGTTTTGTCTCATGAATAGGTCGCAAATTTTTTGTATGTTTTACATCCTCTTTGCATCCGTCAGTGCAGTGGGACCGGGCCTTTATGCAGAGAAAATTCATTATTCAGAGTGAGATAGCTTGATATCTACTTAAGATTAACAAAGCCTCTGTATTTTGCTTCTATCAGTGGTAGATTAGTGATTGTTTTACCTGGCTAATAGGATGTTGAAAGAAAATTAATTGTGATCTATTGCAAGTCTATTTTGGATCCCAAAGTCAATCATATGTCTTGCCATTCAATTACACTTCCTGTGACAAGAAGTGAAATCCGATTTGCTTCAGCTATAATTGATATATCACTTGCAAAATTGCAACAGAAAATTGGCAACTGATTGCAAATATTTTCTTGCAACACCCCCTAAGAAAGCACAAATGCTTGTTAGTCGGCAACCAGAGGACCAACAACTCTGGGTCTTCACTAAAGGACACAGGTTGCATGATCTTGAGCCTACCTAGCTCTATAAGAGTTACCACACCTCATCAAATATGGTAGGATAAGACTGAATTAATGTATTCCTTACAAGAAATTATGTTTCCATGTCGTATACATGTACTTCTAAACATATCTAGAATGTTCTGATGAAAGACAGCATGAGTCAGATAGTATAAAAGTGAAATGTAAGTCATGGACAGCTTTAGCAGATGAAGTGGCATGTATATTTTAAGAATCTAAAAATACTTCTTAAATTCTATTCATAATCACAGCTAAATGACAGACAGTGAAGCTATAAGAAGAAATGTGATATAAATAAGTATAATTACAAAGGATAAACACAGAATTGGAGACGATTTCATGATATAAGAAACAAAACAAGGATGAGTGACCACACAAAATATATATTAGTGACTGATTATAAAAGAGAAAATAGAGATAACTTTACATGTAGAGAGAAAATGCTATGGGAGAAATTAGAAAAGATGGAGAAAGATAAGTGAAAGAACTGGAATCTGGAGGGAAAGGGAGGGAGCTCTAGGGAAAATCAGAAAGAGGGAAATAGAAAGGGAAAGTGGGAAGGGTAATGCAATAAATATTATGAGGAAGAAGAAGGGAAAATGGGCAGAGGGGTGGAATGGAAGATGGGATGGAAGGGAAGATCAGGAAGTGGAGTTGGAAAGGGAGGAGAAGGAAAGGGAGGAGAAGGAATGGGAGGAGAAGGAAAGGGAGGAGACAAATAAGGAAGAGGAAATAGGGAAAGGAGAAAGAAAGCATGAAGAGGAGAAAATGAAAGAATAAAGAGAAGGATGCAGGATGACACTAAATTAGTACCCGAAGCTGTGGTTGCAAAAGTAACACAACATCCCTGGTAAAAAGGGGAAATATTCAACACACTGCGATTCAATATATACCAGAAATCAACCAATCAGGTTTGACCGCTGTTTCTAAATTTAGCTTCTGCCAACACCTATCTCTGTTTAATCAGAGTAATTCAAGTTCTCTGGTTGTGTGGGAATATAAACCATGAGTCATAACACGCTCAATGTTTGACGGGTAAAATTAAAATCAGTTCACACTTGCCATTGTCCTGGTACATTCACATTTTGACATCAGCAGAGGATGATGACCGGTGATCCAGATCTCAAGCTTAATATTGCAGTATCCAAAGGTTATCATTAGATAGGCAGGTATGTTTAAAGGAATACAAAATCAATGACAAAGTTTGACTGTATTTAAAGGACAAGTCCACCCCAACAAAAAGTTGATTTGAAAAAAGGAGAAAAATCCAACAAGCAAAACACTGAAAATTTCATCAAAATCGGATGTAAAATAAGAAAGTTATGACATTTCAACTTTGCTTTATTTAAAAAAAAACAGTTATATGCACATCCTGGTCGGTATGCTAATTGGCAGACTGATGACGTCACCCACTCACTATTTCTTTTGTATTTTATGATATAAAATATGAAATATTTTAATTTTCTCCTCCTTGTCAAGTGAAACAAAGTTTTATTTCCCCCTAAACATGTAGAATTACCATAATTTTAACAGTTTATGGTTAAGTTAAGTTGGTCCTTATTGTCAAATCTGTAAAAATTGAAATATTGTATCATTCAAACAATAAAAAAACTAAAGAAATAGTGAGTGATGGACATCATCGACTCGCTCATTTGCATATCGCTGAGTTGTGCATTAACCGTTTTGTGAAAGTAAGCGAAACTTTAAAATGTCATACCTTTCTTACTTTACATCCGATTTCGATAAAATTTGCAGCATTACGTTTGTTTGATTTTTCTCTATCGATTCAAATCAACAATTTTCTGGGGTGGACTTGACCTTTAAAATTCATTTCTTCCTTGAAGATTTGAATTAAAATCATGAAATACCAAAATGAATCATAGGATTTTAAAAAATAGAGTTAAAGCGGTCACTAACAACAGCCCATTAAGCTTTGATACCATTTTATTATCAAATGTTGAAAGTTTCATTGATTTTTGTGAATGGGAACATGCCTGACGGGCATCCTCCATTGGGTATTTGCATAGCCGAAACCTGATTGCTTTTCCCTATGACAGGGAAGCAAGTAGCGAGAGAAAGATGCATATCTGGAAAGTCACTATACTGCATGGTGTTAACACAGGACAATAGATTGATCTGACAAAATGAAACAAGGAATGGTGGGTGAAAAGAATGCTCCCCAGGAACTGATGTCTGAACTCTATCTCACCCCAATGTACTTTTCCTCTCCTGTCTCTTGCTATCTCATTAAGTTTTAACTTTCAAACACAGGGTCTACTTTTAGATTCTTTCCTTCACATACTTGCCTGATTTCTTAATGATGTAAAAATAGTGTTGATACAAATATTTCTTAATTTCTACCATATTTTTTTTAATTCCAAAAGTGAAACAGGTTATATAATGCATGCAACCTACACTGCTTTTCAGAGACATATGTTGCCTTTTGACAAAGAAGAAAAAACAACATTAAAAAAATGTATTCTTAATCATAATTGGAATTTCAAAAATCGTAAATGGAATGCAGAATTAGTGGATTTTTACCACAAAAACAAAAGCGAATACACTTTACAAGCACTTAAGCACAGTGAGTGAACATTTATCTGGCCCCTGTGAGAAAGACCTAGATCAGAATGATCAACATACACATATGAGGCATTTTGAGCTTCATATTAGTTTTGCTCTCAAGGGATGTACATCCCATCATTAAGCCTAATTAAGTTTTATAACTCTAATAGCTACCATTTTTCCATACAACTCATTTTAGTTTCCATTCAGAAATGAGCATGTGATTATCATCTATTTATAACCATCCAGTTTCACTTTCAAAACCGAACTAATGTCATAATGATTTGGTGGTATGCCATGGAGATGGTAGTCAAAACAATGAAATAAAATTAATGAATGACAATACTAGGGTGATTGTCTTGGATATTATTAATCTATCAACAACCAAGTTACGGAAAACAACATATTCAGCAAACTATTTTTAAACTTAGGTGAGGAATAATGCATTTGAAAAAAATAAAAATTATGACAAAGAATAGGAATCACTTTAATTTATTTTATAAGAAGATATTAAGACACTAAAGAGAGAAAGAAAAAAATAATGTATAAGAAAAAAAAAGAGAATGAAAATATTCAAATGATAAAAGGATATACTGCATACATGTAGTGGTGATATGGGGGTCAGAGGAGAGAAAGCTGAAAGACAGGAAGAGGCCGAGGGAGAAAAAGACAGATTGAGGGAAGAATGTAAAATTGTAGATTGAAATACAGTTGAATTTGCAGGAAAAAAGGGCTATCATTTTTATTTCTTTCCATATCTAAATGACATACTCAGCATACTAGTATATACCAGAAGCTCCCTTACTACTGAAAGGACCATCTTTTTGTCATTTTAGTTGCAAATCGCCCTATGTCTCTGAGTATTTTAACAGAGGGATGATTTAAGCCAGGGGCAGATCTAGGATTTTCCAAGCAAGCAAAAAAAGGTCCTCACTTTCAAACTTTTATTTTGGCTCTCAAATGGGGGGGGGGGGGGTTTTAGCAGATTTTTAATAAATATCTTGATAACTAAATGTTACTGAGCAATGAATAATTGGCCCTGTTTCCTGCATTTTTCATTGGTTCTGCCTGTGGTCTCTAGTGAACATTGATGAAAACAGTAACAATATAAAGTATAAATGAAAATCATAATCATGATTCTATATCTAATTGCCTAATGCAAATATTATCCCTTTGTATACTTATATCTAATTGTTTGAGATTTACCTCTGTCAAGGCTTTGGCCCTTCAGCATGTTTTTAATTATATTTTGTGTATTTTACGACACTTCCTTTGAAATAATTGTCAGTTTGTACTGTGAAATGAAATGAGTAAATGTCATTTTCATACTTGTTTTCATGTTCAATATTCTATTAATAGCAAGAGAACAAAAACAAGCCTAATCATTATGCACATTAATTGAGTTGTTGTTCACTGGTCTTTCAATCATGATAACAAACTTAAATGGTTAACCATCTGCACACCATCCATTCACATGGCAAGAGCAACAATGAAAGACAATATCATTTACAAATTATGAAAATAACACTTTTCTGAAAGTGGAGCACACAGGCTTAAAAAAGAAGCCATTTATATTGCATTACCCACATAACAAACTGCACATGAAATGACTTCACATTTATGAGCATATTTTCAGACTTTAATCTCCGCAATCAAATTCCTAGATAAATTACGATATATATCCCTTTGGGTGCAGGCCTGGAATCCGGATAGTTCTCCCTGCGGCGGAGCCGTTTTTGGTACATTGCTGGTATTTGGATCTGTGGCGGTATTTTCCGAATCAATTGCTACTTGCGACAAACTGATGTGTTTTCAGGATTTTTAGTAAATGTAAAGATGAAAGATCAGACTTTTTTTTTCTAGAAATAAAGGTTTCGCTTCTCAAATCAACAGAATAGTTAAGAAATTTACGAGGAAAAAGTTGTGTTATTTTGTCAAATCTTCGCTTTCCCCCAAGTCAATAGGAACTGTGTACAAAAATGCGTAAGGGCAATCAGCACTCCCGGATTTGGATAACGAGGTATATAACCGCCCCCATCCCCCCTCTATCTTTTCTCTCTGATTTTCTCTTCTCAGTACCTGTCATTTTACATTACATCTAATGTCTTCCCCCACCTCTCTCTGTCTCTTCGTCGGAAAACAGTTATGAGAGGATGCCTCGATTTCGCCAACTTGTATTGATCGGAGATGGTTGCATTTGTGGGCCTCTAGTCCTATTGCATCGTGGCCATCATGTCGAAAATTTAGCTTCTCAAATAATGCCCCGAAAAACCTTTTAAAACTACCATTGTAATTGTTATTTCACATTAAATTCTATATCATCTTCCATTTTCTATATTGATAACATGGGTAGATGTAGATATCTTTCGCAAAAGACAATATGATGATGATCATCATCATATAAAAATGCACGACTAAGGTCCGAAACTATTGTTTGTGAACTTGGGGCTTAGGGTTATGGCAAGACAAAGGCCTCCATCTTTCACTAAAAGTCATCTTTTGTATTTTTTTTCATAAATTTTATGTTTCCTTTAATTCGATTTTCCACGCAGCTATTATAATAATAAATTCATTTTGTCCCTGAAGTTTGTGCACCAGTATTCGATTTGTAACGTCCTGAAATTATTTCAAAGAATTAAACGAGTAAAAGTGAAACAAATGGTGAGTCTGAAATCATACCTCCCAACTCTCTCCTTGTTACTTTCTACGTTTCTTTCTTTATCTTACTTTTCCCTCAAAAATAGCCATGCTAGCAATTATTGAAAGTAAGGGAAAGTATTTTTTCTTGAATAAATTATAGCATCCGCAATAAAAAGTGTTTTTTATTCGTTCTTTCGTTTTGTTCTATTTTTAATTTGTCTCATTGATTTCACAACCGAAAACAAAGTAATAAATAAATCATAAAAAACATTTATAATAGTTTGAATTCATTTTTGTCTCTATCGTTTCAATCGTTCAATCTAATAGTTGGTAGGAAGTTTCAGTCCTCACCCCCTTCAGCAAACATGTACAAAAAAGCGAACTCCATATAAATGTGTGATATATTTTTTTTTTGCCGGTCCACTCCCTCCTACATTCAGCTCAACCCCTCCATTATCAAAAACGCTCAGCGGCCCCTGTTATTTATTTAAAAAAATCAGATATTTTGGTTTTGATGCTAACCAGGGTAAGCCCCCCAAAGGTTTGTTTGCAGTAACGGGGGGAAAATGGGTGGGTCGTTTCTTTTCATCTATATATGGATTCTTTTCTACCACGCTATTCGCTGGTTAAAAAAAGAAGAAATGGGCAAAAAAGTAGGAAAATCAATAAAATTTGGGTCGGTTTCTTTTTTTTTTTTTTGGGGGGGGAGTAGGTCACACATGAATAAAAGTTTGTAGGATTGAGAGGGCTCTGTCGGGACACGCCAGACAATCGTGTGTTTTTAGGGGGTGCCTTAACGTAATTTCTCATATATCATTCTATTTCCTCCATTTCGGGCGAGGAAACTATTATAGTTCATTATTGGTTTTATCATTTGAAGTGATTATGTTTCTGTCAACTTTTCAATGCAAAAGTTTTCATCTGGGAGAGAAAAGGAGAATGAGATGAAGAGCTTCTGAAACCTAACCTATTATAAAATCATTCTGTAAAATGACATGAATTAAAAAATTGTTATTTTTTTAGCCGATTCACCCCCGTTCCACAGCTCAACCCCTCCACCATAAAAAAACATTGATGTCCCTGATAATATAAATCTTTTTTCAAATATTTTGGTTTGGATGCTAACCATGGTAAGTGCCTCAGATGCGTTTTTTTTTTTTTGTCGTAACGGGGGAAAAAAACTGGCCAGGTCGGTCTTTATTCTTATCTTTTTTACCGCGTTATTCGCAATTAAAAAAAGAAAATCGGAGAAAGTAACAAACAAGCAATATTAGAGTAGGTCAGAAAATTTCCTGCGGGGGGGGGGGGGCTAGGTCAAACAAGAATAATAATACAAAGTCATCAGTTTGACAAGGGTCTGATGACCGAGTTGCGACAAACAAACGTTGTGGGATTTTTTTTTAAAGTAATCTAACCAAAAAAATAAAGTCATGTTATTCTTTTAGGTAGATATTCATGGAATTTTTGCAAAAGCGCACTTGTCTATTCCCCCTTTTATCTGTCTCTCTCATTCTCTCTGCCTTTTGTTCTCTGTGACATCTGAACATTTTTTTAAACTATAATTTCCCCAAATGATTCTTCTTTCAACCCTATATACCCAGGGAAAGTGCTTTTAATGCAATAAATAAATCACTGACTGTAAAAATGTAAACGATGTCATAAGCACCTGTGTTGTCGGTAAATGAGACAAAGTTTGTTTTTTTTAGATACGGTATGTTGGTCGAAATAAAAAGAAAAAAAAAGTATTTGTTCGGGTAGTCACAAGTGCCGATATCAAGAACTACATGGACGTTTCCCTTTTGAAAAGAGCATAAGATGAATGGTGTGCTAAACTGATTTCTTTTCTCTTTTTTTTTCAGAATAGTAGACAAAAATAATAACAACAATATGCGAAGAAGAGGGATGATGGGGAGGGAAAAAGTTCAAAAGTGCACCGAGATCAGCTCAAAGTACCAAGACATTACTCTTGTACAAGCTTGTTGTTTTTCTGAAAATACAATCGATGAAACCAAGGAGATATCATTCTAGATCGATATCTCCTTGATGAAACAAATAATAAGACGAAAATGGTGAATCAACGCGTAGCTTATTACGTGACGATATTGCAGAAAAAATGTTAGCGTATCTATCAGAACAACGATATGGATCCGAAGAACAAATCACGTGATCAGGCCTTGTGCGCGCGCATACGTGCTCGTCACAGAATTTATCCTCCCCGTCTGACTCCACCGAAAAAATCAGGTAAAGTTGAAATGATATCCTATTTTCGAGATTTTTTCCCATGTAGCTGTATATTTTTTTCATTCTGTTATCGAAATAGGTTTATAAAGGAAATAGTGGCAGAGGTTTTAGTACATAACAATTACGAAAAAGCTGAAAAACTTCATCGCATTAAACCAAACAAATCTCGGCTTCTGTAGAAGCCCGTCGTAGCTAAGTGAACGACTCACTGGGCTTCTGTGGAAGCCCGTCGCACCCAAATGGATATAGTCTAAATTTGGGTAGCTGATACAATAAGTAAAGTTGATTTCTTGTTTTCATAACTATGTTTAGCTACTGCGGTTGTTAAAGGTCAAGTCCACCCCATAAAATGTTGATTTGAATAAATAGAGAAAAATCAAACAAGCAAAACACTGAAAATTTCATCAAAATAGGATGTAAAATAAAAGAAGTTATGACACTTCAAAGTTTGCTCATTTTTCACAAAACAGTGATATGCACAACTCAAATGAGACAGTCGATGATGTCCCTCACTCACTATATCTTTTGTTTATTATTGTTTGAATTATACAATATTTCATTATTTAGAGATTTGACAGTAGGGACAAACTTGATCGAATCATATAGTATTAAACAATGCTCATTCCACATGTTCAGGGATGAATTAAACGTTGTTTCACTTGACAATGAGGAGAAAATAGAATATTCCCTATTTCATATAATAAAAAAAAAAGAAAAAGTGAGTGGATGACGTCATCAGTCTCCTCATTTGCATACACACCAAGATGTGCATATAACTTTAAAATGTCATAGCTTTCTTATTTGACATCTGATTTTGATGAAATTTTCAGTGTTATGCTTGTTGGATTTTTCTCTTTTTAGTCAAATCAACTTTTTGTTGGCGTGGGCTTGTCCTTTAAAAATGTACTAAATTTTCTTACAAAACAAACCCAAGGCATTAGTGATATCATTTGTTTCGCCCACATGTGGAAATAACTTTGAATTATGATTCTATGAAGTCACTGAAGTAGTATGATCGCTAAAGGATTGTATCGATAGCTCATTATGTCATATCTGCCATAGAATGTATCAATAAAACCTAAAAGATATATTTTTAAATGATTGAAGTTTCATAATATGCTAGTCCCTTTCACCTGATCATTCCCCTTTGCGAAATTATTTGTCTTACAAGACTCTTGCAGATAACTTTTAACATATAACCTGAAATGACCTTTAACCTTCCAATGTGACCTTTGAAGGCACCGTCTTCTTCTTCTTCTCCTCAGGTCACTACATAAGAGCTTTCAAGTGGAGGGTACAAGATCTGGCTTTGGGGTTAAAGGACATCAGATCTTCGGCAGTGCACGGCTCTGGTAGGAGGGGGGCAGACCAGAAGGTGTTGCATCGTCTGATCCTCCCCACACTTGCAAGCAGTCTCCCCATCTACGTTGTAGCCCCATTTCTGCATAAGAACTTTGCACCGTTGTGTTCCAGACCGTAGGCGATTAAGACATAGCCAGGTTGGCCATTCCTCACTTGAAACCCCAAACACATCTATCACGAAAATTTGATTGCCATAGCAGCAAAAAGTGCAGAGTAATGTGTAATATGAGAGTCTTGTAGGTAAACTTGACAATGTGACCTCAAATGACCTTTGATCTCATTATGTGAACTCTGATGACACCATAATAAGAGGTCCTCATGGTGGATCTCCAACGCAAATTTGATTGGAAAGTAAGTGATGGTGAAAAAATATCTGTAATTAAAGAGTCTTGCAGGTAACTATATTGTTTGACTTGAAATGACCTTTGACCTTACTACATGGTCTCAAAAGGCACTTAAACGTTAATGTACCCAAAGTGCACCTAGCATTCAAGTGTGATTGTCATTGCAGCAACAGTTGTCAAATTATGCATCCTAAAGAGAGTCTTTGCAGGTAAACTTTGAAAACATTTGTGATGGATATGCCACATGAATGGTCTTTCTTTTGCCATTTTGTGACTTTGGATTATGAAAACAACTGATGTGAAGGGCTATAGCCTCTCTGTGATTCGATCATTCACTTAACTACTGACATGTGCGTAGTAAATATTACTAGTATTAAAGTTAGCCTGTATAAAAAATATTATTCATTTGACTGAGTGGAATTTGTGCAGAGCCCTTTAAAAATCTAATCAATTTCTTTTGGAACCTAGTTTATATTTCTTATTTTAAAAATAATTTATAAAAATATTCCAGTCAAATAATTAAAGTGATCATTTCGTTTTGTTCTGATTATTAAAAAAAAATCATTTTAGTTCTGGAAAATGGGTTAAACGTTAGACTTATAGTATGAAAATACCATCCGAAAAGTTTCAAAGTATTATACATACAGCCAACAGGAACTTTTTTGAAACGTTGGATATGTAAGCCAAAGTAATTGGGGGTTGGTTTCAATGACTAGTGAATCTGTACACTACAACACATAAACTCTGGATGAACCCAGCATGTCCTACATACCGTTAGTACAAGGTATACTGAATGTACAGTGCAGCTAATGAGTGTGTGCATGGGAGATACACATAACAGAAGGCAGTCAACACAGCCAACAGACTTTTAGAATTTGAGAAAACTGGGGCATAAGCTGAATGCGTCTTACAGATGGTTCTCGAAATCAGGCTAATAAATACTTGGTACTACTTGGTACTTGGTAGGATTCCTCCAAAAGACTCCATACAGGTGCATTGTTTAAACTGGAGGTGTTTTGTGTGCGGTCACCGGCTTAAATTGCTACTTGTATCTAAATTTGAGTTTTTCATCCTATATTGTGGTCTGTTTCAAGGTTTTTGAGGACATATACAAGCATTCATACACAAGTTTCATTCATCTTGGTTTGAGCATTTTTTTTAATCAACTGCTCACAAATAAAAGGATCCCTTTAAGCCAACCAATAATACATTAATGATATCTTTAAATAATTTTACGAAAACACCTGACATTCACTTGAAATTTGTGAGCACGAACATGAACTGTTTTCCCTCTTTCTAAGCCCACCAAACAAACATCGCAGATCTGTCAGTTTGACACCGGAAGTAAAGATCAACCTTAAAAGTATGCAACACGGGTCGAATTCCTAGAAGGACCAGAGTAAAATATCAGTGATTGAGATGTCAATTGCATTCAGATGACTTATAACTGCTGTTGTTCTGCAGAATCACATTTCAAAACACAAATTTTGAATTCAGTGTCTTTGAAAATCATGTTTCCAGTGTTATATGTTATCAAACAGAGCCTTAACAAACCTTAATGGTCAAGTCCACCCCACAAAAATGTTGATTTGAATTAATAGACAAAAATCAAACAAGCAAAATGCTGAAAATTTCATCAAAATCGGAGGTAAAATAAGAAAGTTATGACATTTTTAAGTTTTGCTTATTTTTCACAAAACAGTGATATGCACAACTCAAATGGGACAGTTGATGATGTCCCTCACTCACTATTTCTTTTGTTGTTTATTGTTTGAATTATACAATATTTCATTATTTAGAGATTTGACAATAAGGACCAACTTGACTGAATCATATAGTATTAAACAATGCTCATTCCACATGTTCAGAGCGGAAGTAATCATTGTTTCACTTGACAATGAGAAAAATAGGATATTTCCTATCTAATATAATAAAATACAAAATAAATAGTGAGTGGATGACGTCATCAGTCTCCTCATCTGCATACCCACCGGGATGTGCATATAACTGTTTTGTGAAATTAAGCAAAACTTTCTCATTTTACATCCGATTTTGATGAAATTTTCAGTGTTATGCTTGTAGGATTTTTGTCTTTTTATTCAAATCAACTTTTTGTTGGGGTGGACTTGTCCTTTAAATACCAGTTGTGGTAACAATCTCAAAATAAGTTCATAAAGATTCCAGTGAAATTGCCACCAAAGTGTTTGTATAAATATAAATAAAAAATGTGCTCCAAAAAGCTGTGGAAGAAAATGCGTAATGCAGAGAAATAAGCAAAATAAGCACCGAATTCCATCAAATGTCTGGTATTTTTAAGCAATATTATAGGCGAGCGGCGAGAGGCCAAAATTTGGGACTTTAATCCCCCCGACTGGATCAAAGCAAAAACATGCATCAATTTGAAGGAAATTTTCAGTATTTTTTAGAACTGAGAATTAAAAGTGTCGCAGAGTGTAGCTTCACCATGGAAACCAGCCTTGAATAGGCCACGCCCATTTTTGTGATAAATGCAAAGCAGTAACTTATTTTTTGTATTTGTTAATCAATTACACTAATTTATATATAAATATAGACTTAACAAGGATAAAATCACTACAGATTGAATGATATGATAACGCCTAGCAACCAAATATATATTTCATACATATTTGATTTCAAAACTGTTGCCTAGCAACATTGTTTTCCCTAGCAACCATATTCACTTTTCAATATTCTCTCTTGTTTTACCAGATTAATTCATTTTATCATATTTTTAAGTTTTTAATTTATAAAAACTGATGAAGAAAGTGAATTTTGATGAAAAAATGAATAAAAGAGGAAGACTAGGATGTACAATGCATTTATAATCACGAAAAATTACATTATTGCCATGTTTGATTAACCCCTGCATGTGACGGATATCACTGTTTGTGTGTATTTACGACTATACGCAGCAGTATGGTCTATTTTTATTTAATGGATTTTATTGTATTGTTATAAATTATTCTTAGTTACCCTGCTGTGTCATGCTATCTGTTCTAATCTAAATAATTGAGTATTCATAGATATTTATGTTACCTATGGAAACCATTGTATTGCCTAGCAACAGCATTTTCCCTAGCAACCATCACTTTTTGGCGATATCTAAAGCCTGTAATCTCAAAAAAATTCCCTTTTTTGCCCTCAAAGTGCATCTCATACTATTTATCGAGGTGATGGCAATTAATTTCAGTCATCTGGCCAGGCAGTCGGCATATTGAGAGAGGGCTGGTTGTATGCAGAACATTTTTCCTTGGGGTGGCAACACGTCTAAAAAATATCCAAGAAACAAAGCGAGGGAGCGAAGGGACTGAGTTTGGCAAGGGGCACTTCATAGTAAATTGTAGGATATCATACATACTTTTGGTTTGGTGAATTTTGTGAAAATTTTCAGTTTAAAAATGTGACTTTTCACTGCGTACGGAAATGGGAGAGGAAATATGTATTATGAACAATATCATTTTAGTCTTTTATTTGGAACATTTTATTATATAACATTTTAGGAAGGGTAATACGTATCTAAGACCAACCAATAAGTCTTATAAAGTGTCCGCAAACATGGGAAACGAAATTATTTATCAGTATGGCAAATATGATTCCTAAAACTGTAGTGATTGTGAACTCAAAAGCTAATTACTGCATGGGTTACCTACTAAAATGTGTAAATCACAATGATCTATCAAAAGTTCTGTCTGCGATTTTGGCAATTTTCCTGTGTTGTTGCAAGGGTTTTTTTTTTCATTTTAATTATACCAATGCATGGGCAATGGGGCAGTTAACACAATAGTCTACTTGTAGACCTTCAAGCAGGATTGCTGGTTTATCTGGACAACTAGATGAGAAAAGGCTTTTCAATGATCACCTGCCGTGATTTAAACACAGATCAAGAGATCCTCAGTATGTCGTACATATATCAAGTAGACAACAAAATTACTCGAATCAGAGCTTGTTGCTCTCTTGAACCGGTTAGTCCCTTTACATTCTATATGGGCATTACTGATTCCAGCAGTTAATTAGCAGGTCAGATATCTGTTTAAGCAGAATTAAGTAGGAGTACATGGAGTATAGGCCCTATTATTGTCTCATCAAGCTAAAGGGCAAAGTCTTAACCATTATAAAACTAATGAGTATTTCTTTAAGTTCTTTCTGTGAACCTCCTAACCAATCTTTCTCCCTTCCTCGAGAAGCCCTCTCCGATCAAGGAAATGTAATCATTGGGGATTTCAACAGTCACAGCATTATCTGGGGATATGGAGAAACCAACGAGATTGAGAACTTGTGGAAAACTGGTCAGATGCAAATCAGATTGCATCATTCCCAAAAATGTGAGAAGGTTGTGCTTGACCCTCTCCTGCACACTCAACATCAACCTATTGGGCTGAAGGTAAATGCAGCCATCACTCTGCGCACAGTTCTCTTTCACAGACGTTTCACCCTCAAGAAAGCAATCTGGGAGAAGTTTGTCATAGATTCGGATACCTATCCAAAGGATCTCCCAGCACTCCCTACTCATTATGATACATGTAGAAAGCTGAAATCACAACAGAAGAATGTTCCACAAGTATGCCGTACAAACTATTATCCGGGCTTGACGGATGACGAAGCTGCTGTACAATAAATATTTCAGGAGCTTTGAGAATTACCCATTTGGTGCCGATACACTTGAATACGGGGAAAATTGACAACTGCCATTCTGGATTGTAAAAAAGAAAGTGACAGTAATTTAATAAATCAATGGATATGACTCACAACAGCAGAAGCCGGGGAAAGCAATTCGGATCCTTAAAAACAACTATGCGAGCCTCAAACTATACCCATAGTGACCACCGACCAAGTGGCCCACTATATTCTTGTTTACAGTCAAGGTAACCCTATATAACCGAAGGGCCAACCTCCCTAAAACTTCAGAGATAGCCTCCCAACTAAGAGTCATTTGAGTACACAAGACCATTCAGCATGAACGTCTTGTCTGCTTGTGCTATGCTATCAAAGAAAATAATGAAGAGCAACAAGGCACCTGGTTTAGATATGATATCCTCTGTGAGCAGATCACACTTCTTGGACCTATTGCAGCCCAAGGGATGCTGACATGTTAAACCACTGTTTGCATGGGAAAAAACAATGGCAAGGGTAAATTGAGGGTTGTTGCCTAACTCGAGCCAGGCAAAGACCCAATCAGCCAAAAGAGTTACAGAACAATCTCTCTACTTTATCACACATATACGCCCTTTGAAAGGCTCCTGCTTAACTGCATTGCTCCCTTTGTGACCAAGTTCCTCATTCCAGTAGGCAAGATTCAGGCCAGGAAAGTCCTTTACTTATCAAGTACTGAATTTGACTCAGTACATCAGGTGGTTTGAGGAAGGTCTGAAAACTGGAGCAGCCTTTGTTGACTTCTCTGCAGCTTATGAAACAGTTAATCATAGGGAAGGCCTATTTACGAGGAAAGTCATTGTGATGACAAAGGACGTCAAGTTGACAAAGCTAATTCAGAACATGCCCTCAAACCGGTTGTTTGTGAATCTCAATGGTTCCAGCAGCAAATGGTGGAGGCAGAAAAATGGTCTCCCCAAAGAAGTGTCCTAGCCCAACTCCTCTTTAACATCTACACAAACTACCAACTAATCCACCCAAACACCAAGAGCTACCTATGCTGATGAACTGTGCATTGCCTTACAGAAGCAGTCATTTGAAGAGGTGGAAAAAACATTCAGTGATGCTCTGACATATCTGACCGGAAACTGATGGTCAGATGGTGTTGAAAGTGAATGAAACACACCAGCAATCCTGCCTACCTTGACGTCACTCTTGCGTACAAAGACCATGTTGCCAAGACAAAGGCAAAAGATGGAGAAAGGAAGAACATCAATAAGAGGCTTGCTAACACAATATGGGGAGCAGATGCCAAACCATCCGTTCAACAGCTCTGCTGTATGCTACAAGTTTAACCCAGTCCTAAATGCTGCTTGCAGCGCAATTTTCGGTTGCCTGCTACTAAAAAGAGTTGATGATCTTTACCTATTGTGTGGCACAGTTCCCCACACATAGAGGTATCAGCACGGGTGGGCAAACAAGCCAAAAAGATGTCCTTCTTCTTCCACTCATTAACTATGAACCTGCCAAAAAGAGACTCGAATCAAGACAGTTTCATTCACTTGCCTGAATCCCTTGATGGCTATGCACACAGTCAAAGGATCCCCCTATGGTCAAACCACCTCCAGTCTGTGACGCAAAAGCTTTCCATGTGACCTAGCGAATCACACCCCCAGGTTCAAGGGACAAATGGCCATCTTTGTCTGGAGCAAAAAGGTGCAAAGTCCTCAATATGCAGTTCGGGGCTACAGCGGGGATGCAGACACTATATACGACTGAAAGGAGGATCAGACAGTGCACCTTTTGGTCTCCCTCCCCCCGTCCTACCAGAGCTGTGCCCTGCCAAAGTTCTTGAGTCGTTCAACCCAAAAGCCAGATCTTGCTTGTACCCTCTACTACACAGGACTTGTGTAGTGACCCAAGAAGATGTGCACAGTGCAAATATTGCCCTTTAAAATCATTCAGTATCATATGATCAAATTGGAGCCTAGGTGTGCAGGAGTGTCTCTCTAAAAAGTGGCTTTTAAGGGGGGTATATAGATATGGGGTAAGATTGTAATCATCGAATATGTTTGCTATTCCACTGGCAAATTGTAATTTTCACCTTAAAACACCAACAATCAGAATATAGGCACCGTTTTCAGCAAAGTTTTAGCCTAACCGACAACCCCATTAGGTACCACTTAAGTCCCTGCCTCCTCCCCCATCCAACAACACATGAGCAAATAATCATTTTTTTCCGAAATGTCAGATTACCATAAATAGGTGTCTTCTACCAGTCAGATAATTAAATTTCTTTTTAGGTAATTAAAGATGTCATGTCCTGTTAATGGTACAATATCTACATGTAGCTTTCCTGTGAAACGTGGCAAAGGCAAAGTGTTGTATCCTATGATCATCCTAACAGTTGCAGGTAGTTTCTCCACTCCTATTGTAGACCCATAGGCTATTCAAACAAGATCAGGTAGACCTGGAAAGTGATGTACTAAGTCCATAGGTGAGATTGTGCATCACAGACTGGAGATTGTTCGACCAGAGGGTAACGCTTTCATGCGTGCAGAGTCATCAAGGGATTCTGTTGAGTGGAGAAAACTGTGTCTGGATTTGAGTATCTTGGAGAGGTTCATGGCTGACGAGTAGAAAACTATCTACTTGATTGTTTTTTTTTTCTTTCATCTGTGCTGATGACTTCTCTTCTTACATATGGTGGGGCAATAATACAGAGTAGGTAAAGATTACTTACTTCCGTTAGTCGCTAACAGCCAGTGATGGCTCTGCATGCTCTATTCAAGACTTGGGGTCAATAAGCACCAAGGGCTGTGTACCCAGCAGTGGTTGTCTCTATTCAGCAGATGTGTGCAAACGTCATGACATATTACATAATGACGCTAAGACATAGAAAACATCTCCCAATTTAGGAAGCCGTTCTATCCTTAATGGTTTCCTTGTCCTTTTATTGGCCCAATCAGGAATCATTCCTCTCCACCGACAGTCGGTGGAGAGGGGGTTTCGGATTCCGGTGACCTGGATTTGATTCCCATTTTGTGCGTTAGTGCTCTTTTGTAAGGCGCATCCTCATTACCAGGTCTTGGAGAGGACATTAATCTGTCGGTCCTCTTGTTGCTCTCTTAGCAATCAGGTAAATAACAACCATATTAAGGCTTAAGATCCCAAGTTTCCATGCTTTCATCCCTCTGATTTCTTGACAGTTATCAGATTGAAAGTGACATCATAAGTTCCCTGTGATTAAACTTCTGACACTTATTAATAAGTTTCAACAGAAACCTGTCGAATTCACAGCTTTGACATCTTTGGGCTACAGCCTCCACTCAGATACAACCTTGGAATTTGGACATGCATGGGTGATTAGGTATTATTTGACAAGACAGATCCATTTGTTAACCATTCCATATTCACTCGAGGAAAGTGATCTGAATATGCAGCCAAAAGCCTCTGCCAATGACTAATTGAGTATAGGAGGACCCTGAAATTGAAAAAAAATATGTACAATCGTAGGTGAAGACCCACTTTATGATCACAGTTTTAATCAGGTACTGTGCCTGAAGACTAGTTTTGTCCATTCTATTATATCATCAATGCTATACCTACTGTAGCAAACTAACAAAAATATGTTATAACATACCTTGTAACATACCTTGTTTTGGGCGTAAACTTTTACCTATAAAACTTGTTTGCCCCTCTCCGTGCTCTTTGATCGATCACTACTTGATTTGGGAAGTTATTCCACTCAGATACTACTCGATGTGAGAAAGAATTTTGTCTTTTCCGAGTATTTGCTCTGGGTTTCTCTATCTTATATATATATATGTCCTCTAGTTCTGGAATCTTCATTGAATTTGAAGAATTTTGAAGTCTCAAGATCTTCGATCCCTTGAACTATTCGGAACACTTGGATAAGATCTGCTCTGTGACGTCGGTAGGACAATGAAGGTAACTTTAATTCAGCCAACCTTTCCGGGTAACTCTTGACCTGTAAACTCGGAACTGCTTTTGTAGCTCTTCTTTGATCTCTCTCGAGTTTTGCCTGATTCTTCCTTAAGTATGGATGCCAAATCTGTGAACAATAACCCAAAGCAGGTCGAACTATATGGACTTATAAAGTAGATTGAAGTTCTTAGGTTCAAGGAATGAGAAAGATCTCTTGATGATCCCCATCTTCTTATTTCCTGCCTTTGCTATCTGAAATATGTGCTGAGAAAAACTTAGCTGATCGTCGAAAATGACTCCCAAGTCCTTTTCACTGTGGCTCACTTCGATGGTACATCCATCCAAACTTAACTTATAGTCATAGTGCAGGTTCATTCTGCCATTGTGAAGGACTTTACACTTTCCTGTATTGAAGGGAATTTGCCACAAGATTGCCCAACTTTGAATCCTCAGTAAATCAGCTTGAAGGGTTTCCCAGTCTTGATTGTTGTTAACTTCAGCAAATAATTTTGTATCATCAGCAAATAACTTAATAACACTTGCTTGAGAAGCTAGGACATCTGGTAAATCATTTATGAAAATCAGAAACAGCTCCGGACCGATAACACTCCCTTGGGGAATTCCACTACCGACTCTAACAGAATTTGAGAAGACTCCATTAACAACCACCCGTTCCTTTCTGTTCTTTAAGAAGGATCTGATCCAGTTCAAGACACTACCCCTAATTCCATATGAATGAAGCTAAGCAGAAGTCTTCGATGGGAGACGCTATCAAATGCTTTTTTGTAGTCCGAATAGATACAGTCAATTGATTTTCCTTTATCCAAATCCTTTGTCCATTCCTCAATAACTTCCAGAAGTTGAGTAGCACATGATTTGCCTTTTCTGAATGTACCCAGCTATGAATCATCCAAACCATATTATTCTCTTTTTATCTTCAACATTTAAATTTCTCGTTGTAGCTGCTCTTTTTCATATGATAAAGTTTAAATACCATGCTCATCGTACTGTTTAGAATTTGTAGACAAGCAATATACAAAAAAGGATAAATGAATTTTTTTTCGGAATAAAGAGAAATGAAGTGGTGTCCTTTAATTTACCATTGCCAGTATGCATGTAGGTATATTATTTAAAGGGATGGTCCAGGCTGGAGAAATTTTATATCTCAACAAATTTCACAAAGCAAAATGCTGAAAATTTCATCAAAATTGGATAACAAATAACAAAGTTATTGAATTTTAAAGATTTGCATTATTCCGGTGAAACAGTTTAAGGCATGTCTTTATGAATATTCATTATGTGGGCTGATGATGTCATATCCCCACTTGTTCTTTTGTATTAGGTTTATTCAAAAAATTTCTACCAAGAACTAAAACAATTGGATTGACAACTAATTAAGTTGCCACAACTTATTTCATCATAATGCAGACACATGATTTATGCATGTATGAAATAATGAAACATTTATGATTTCATGTAATAACATAAGAAAAAGGAAAGTGGGGATGTGACATCATAAACCCACCTAATGAATATTCATGACGATGTGCATATAACTGTTTAAAAAAAATATTAATAAACTTTAAGATTCAATAACTTTTGTTATTTGTTGATTTTGATGAAATTTTCAGCATTTAGCTCTGTGAATTTTACTCTATTCATTTAGATAGAAACATTTTCACCCTGGACCATCCGATTAACAAATGGAACTGTACACTTAAAAGTGGATTATTTTCCTCAAGATTTATTTAAGGTGAAAATATATAGTTGCTAAGGTAAATAGTGTTGCTAGGCAATGGAATTGTGTCAGTAGATAATGGTAAACTCCTGGGGGGCGTTTCATGAAAGGACTTGTCGGACGTTTGCCTAACAAGCTATCATATTATGTTAATTTGCTCAATATTCTTACTCTAAGGAACAACTTCCTCAGCACATTTGACCAAGATGAAGAGTGGTAACATAGCCGTTGCTAGGGAATACTGTTTCTAGGCAACACATTTGTCTCCGTGGAAACTATAAAATAGTCAGTTTGTTGAATGTTTTTTTAAAACAAGGTTATAGGCATCTATATGATAGTTGTGTCGATCAGTATTATTGCTCATAATGGACCATTTTTCCACATATTTGACCAGAGAGAAGAGCGTTAATATAGTCGTTGCTATGATAAATAGTCGTTGCTAGGCAATTAATTGGTATCCATGGGTAATATTAAATGTTGATTTTGTTGTTGTTCTATTGAAGACGAGATACTGCATGTTAATTGATCAGGTATTATTAACTCAATCAACTTTTTCACCACAAAATAGTATAAAGTATGTGACTTGTACGTACGTGTATCAATGTAGTCAAAATGAACAATAATATGGCGATTTGTACGATGTGAAGGGGTATGTCAGGTAGACCTTAGCACATTTATTTGTGGTTCGCAATAGTTAAAATGGGGGTTTTCAGTTATTTTTATTATTTTTCAATAATACTTTACAGAATTTCATTGGTGTAACTTATTTGGTTTAATTTAACCGAGTTAAAAAGTTAAAAGTTAGCTTCGAAATTGAAAAATAAGTGGTTTACTTAAGTAGCTAAATGGTTGCTAAGGATAGTTATGTTGCTAGGCAACAATTTCTGAGAAAATTTTCATAAAATTCATGCTCAGTTGTTTTTCAGTAATTCATCTAACAATATATAGTGGATCTATCCTTTAAAAATAATAAAAAAACCTGATAATTTGAATTAATGAGTAATAAATCAATATTCACGATGAATATTCAATAAGTATTTAAAATGGGCGTGGCTTATTCAAGGCTGGTTTCCATGGTGATGCTACACATTACGTCATTTTTAATGCCCAATTCCGAAAAATTCAGAAAATTTCCTTTAATTTGATGTATGATTTTGCTTTGATCCAGCCGGGGGGATTAAAGTCAAGAAATAAGCCACTTTTTGGCTTCTGGCCGCTCACCTATTAATACACTGTCCCAAATATGCTTTTTTGTGTTAGTGATCATCAGAATAATCGGTTTTGAGCTAAGATTTCATGATTTCACAAGGATAAGTTTACATTAATGTACATGTACTAGATCTAGATGTATGATAATATTTTGACGATTAACCTTGATTTAAAAGACTTTCTCATGAAATAATTGTTTGCTGCAACAACTGTCTTTTACCTTTAATTGAGTTCCAGCATCTTGCTATAATGTTTGAGGACTCGGTCAAGGAAGTCTTGTGTGAGTTTAGCACTTTCCTCCCACTTGTTTTTATCCATGCTTGTCAGGGTAGTCAGATTCTCTGCATACTGTAACAAACATTTTAAGAACCTACATAAAAAAACAATAAAAGTATTCTCCAATATCAAACAAAAATATGTATTCACCAAAAACAAGAATCAAGCGCAAAATATTTGTTTCAAATAACTTAAAACAGTTTTAGAAAATTCCATACAGAATAAACAAAATAATTACATTAGCATAAAACTACTTCATGAATTCAATTTATAGCATGATAATCAAATATGATAAATGCTCAACAGTGACACACGATAAACCTTGAGAAATTGACAAATTAGAGGATAGACCCAATACATGTACACACTATATTTTCCACTGAAAAAATTATTTTATCATGAGGAATATGAAGGAATATGACACCCACTGCCTCCAAGAATTGGGTCATGCATAAAGGCAGGTGCACAAGATAATATATTAGTATTAGAGAAGATGAAGTAGTTTTATTCCCAAAACTATTTCCCAAGATAGCATAGTTACAATGTAGCTAATAATATATCAAATATGAAATGTTCAAGTTGACTAATGCCTTATCATATTCTAAAGCAGGAATAACAAGGGGGGGGGGGGTTGTCACACTAACATTGTTCCGAAAATCAATATCCTATTCATCTCAGCCTAATATCAATCTCAACCCACTGGCACTGGTTCACTAATATGCTTTTGGTCTGGGATCAATTTTATCAAAGTGCATATGAATATTCATATCAAGCTACGCTTATTTTTACTCTACTTAATTCTACAAAGCACTTTCTTTGAAAGGTCGTTTATTTAGTTTCGAAGATTGTGAGAGATAGAGAGCTTCCTATGTCAATTGGCAGGCTATTCCATAGTTGGGAGCAGCAAGTGCAAATGCACGATTGCCAAGTGTGACTTACTGCCCTTTCACACAGTAAAAACAAATCGTGATTTCAATGATAATTCTAGTGATAAATTAGGCTAGTGACGAATGAAACCAAACTAGAATCATGAACGCTAATCACAATCACGAATTCAAATTACTCCGGAGGTGAATTCCAGTTAAGTTTCACTTAAATTACGGTACAAATTTTCTGTGTGAAAAGTCTGATGATTCTAAAGACGAATTGCAATCATCATTACAATGAGGATTCAAGATTTACGTGGGAAAAGGCCCTTATGTTTTGCCAAAGGGAATCTGAAACAATAATTTAAATGTGGAAATGTGCAGGCTTCAAGTATGTGATTGGGTATTTAGTTTCTAATTCTGTTACGTTATGTTGACTGATTAATGATTTATATACAATCAACAGAATTTTGAATGAAATTCTTTGACACAAAATTGAGAAAAATCTTGCAAATGCATTTTGGACTCAAGATTTATTTTCAAGATAGCTTAGCCTCGTTAAGCTACTTTTAGTATATTAAAGGGGAATCCAGCCTTGGCCATAAAATGTTGTGTTGGGAAGGAGAAAAATAAATTAAACAGAATGGTGAAAGTTTGAAAGAAATCGGACAAGCAATAAGAAAGTTATAGCTGCATTAAAATTGAGATCATTAATAGTACGTAGATTTCAAATTGGCAACTGGGTAAGTATATTATGACAAGGGGCAAGGACAACTTTCCCATAGGCCATGTACTTTATTATCAGGGATTTGTGGTTTTCTCCTAAGTACCCATTCCCCTGGGGCAGTAATCTAAATATGACACAGGTAGTATATTGTTTTATGTCCCAATGAAAGAAAAATATAATTTGAATTAAAACTTTTGGGGAAAATGACATTTTAGCCATAATATGTATTGGAGTACATGGAAGAGTAGTCCTTGCCTTACATCACTATGACATCCCATATGCGGCCAATTTGAAGTCTCCATGGGTATAGTGATTACCAATATTTACAACTTTTAAAAATTCATAACTTTCTTGTTGCTTGTCCAATATTGTTCAAACTTTCACCTATCAACTTGTCTGATTTTTCTTTTTCTTATAAAAACAAGTTTTTATTTGGGTTGGATTCCCCTTTAAGTGAGGACATAACCGTTCTTAGGGAAGCGATCTTTGCACATTTTGGGCACGCTACTCCACACACTTTGAGTAGAATGCCTACGCTGCGGTTTCAAATTTTGCGCGAATCATGTTACCCAACTGAGAGGATTCCCATAGCGGCAACAAGGCCAGTTTACATGGAGTAGTTCAGTAAGCACACAATATTAGAAAATTATGCAAATGAGAAGAGAGTTCAAATTATTATTTTGGTGTGCCCACATTTAGGATGGTGTCATTATGAAGACATGTGCAAAGATTTATGAAAAAAACTGTAGGCAGAAGTGACAAAAATCGTTTTCAGCATTTTCAGAATTACAAACTCAGTTTAACCCTAACTAGGCCGGGCTTTTTTGGCTGTTCTGTGGCCGATGTTCTGTGACCCCCCCCCCCCCCCGAGATCTCGGCCGCCGATCACGCGAGCGCCGCAAAAAATTTGCACGCTGGTAGTGTGCAATGTAATCTACAAGGCTGTATGGTAAAATTTTCCAAAATAATGAGATTTTATTTTATATGAATTAATTATGCTAATTTATGCATAAATCATACTTTTTGCTCTAATTCACTAAATAAAGCTCCTAGAATGCTAATTTTTTGGTAAAAATATTCTTTGTAGCATTCTTAAAGGAGAATGAAACCCTTGAAACTAGCTGAATCCATATCAAAGAGAAAAATCAAAAAAACATATTGTTGAAAGTTTGAGGAAGATTGAATGAATAATAAGAAAGTTATGAGCATTTGAATATTGAGATCACTAGTGCCATGTAGATCCTCCCATCGGCAATGCGACCAAGATCTGTGATATCACACACGTACAACTCCCTCATTACTTTAGTACTTATTTCACTTATATTCTCACTTTTATAGAGTCTATCACAAGGTTATGTGTTTTATTTATGAGATGACAAGTACAGAGGTTTCACAACATTATATCATTGATGAATCGTTTGTCATATGATTAGAATGAGCAAAAAGAGATGTTTTGGGGTATATTTTCAGTGTCCGAATGGGAGAGTTGTACGTGTGTGACATCACAGATCTTGGTCGCATTGCCAATGGGAGGATCTCCATAGCATTAGTGATCTCGATATTCAAATGCTCATAACTCTTTTATTGCTAGTCCTATTTTACTCAAAGTTTTGTTGATCTTATTCTTTTATTTTTCTGCTTTCACAAAAGCTAACTTGCTCCAAGAGTTTCATTCTCCTTTAACAATGGCAATTGAAAAAAACTTCGGTTTGGAAATCAATTTCTTATGTATTTTATTGTTTTATGAATTTCTTATGTATTTCTCTGTTTTTCTTTGTTTTTTTCACCATATTTATTGCACAACCTTTTTGAAGCATAATTATGCTAAAATCAATTGCTTTCCGCTGTTTAAAGTAAAAATAATCATATCTTTATGAATAAGATGAGAAAACTCAATTTGCATTGACTTTGTACACAAAATCATGTTTTGGAACAATTTTTGGTCTGACATGCACTTACAAAATGTTGCGTAATTTCAGAACCGCATACCCGGGCGTCGTAAATTTGGTCTAAAAAAATGCGCGAGACTTAAAAGTACAAACTCTGCGAGTGGCGCGGTTAAAAAATCTTGCGGGGCGGAATGATCGCAGAAAATGTTGAGGGGGGGTTGATCAACCCCCCCGGCCATTTTAGGGTTAAGTGGTTGAAAAATGAATATTGGAGGCAAATTCTATTTCAACTGTGACTTAGTTGCTGTTATTTTTATCATCCATCATTTTATCTCCACACAGACTAACTCCATACTTTTTAAACTTTCATGGTTGAGGGAGCACACTTGAAAAGTTAAGAAGGAATACTCTTCATATTGTACATATGCCCTCTTTCCTAACAATTTATCAGGATCAGTCAAATTTATGGACAAATCGGTGGTTGATCCACAATGTGAAAATGGGGAGGCGAAAAAATTGGGGAGGGGCAGCACTAAAATGTTAAAATTTTTAACAAGTTATAGAGGGCACCATAAACCCTTATGATGAAATGTCACACACACACACAAAATGTGGTCACTCAACCATACGTTATCAAAATTTTTGACATATCAGTGGTTTATCCACAATGTGAAATGGGGAGGAAATTTTAGAAGGGCACCACTAAAATCTTCAAATTTTAACATGTTTTTTAACTTATAGAGGGCACCACAAACCCTTATGATGATACGTCACAAACACACAAAAAATGTGCTCACTCAACCATGAACATACTGGTATGTTATCAAAATTTTATGTGGAGTAGTTAAGTGATGAATAGTAAAACAGCATAACCACCAAAATATTCACCAAAAACAAACTTTACCCAACTCTGTACTTATACCCTTTTTACACAGGATTTTCTTAGCCCCGGACTATCGCTAACCCCGTACTATCCTTAACCCCGTACTATTTTTTTTCCTTTTTACACATGCCAAATTGTTATTGCTAACCCCGGATAAGGAATGCTTGCTTTTCACACACGAAACTCGCTAACCCCGGACTAGTGGTTTTTGTCGATCATTCGTAGTACAAGTACTTCACTCGTACCTTTTTACACACGCTACAATTTCCTTAACCCCGTACTATAGGTGGGGCCAAATTGCCATTTAGCCCCACCTATAGTACGGGGTTAAGCTTAGCCCACTTTCGTTTTACACTAGCGATTTTAACCCCGTACTATCGCTCTTAGCACCGCAATTGCTGGGATAACCCTGCTTTTTTGCAGGGCCAAATAATCCCGTACTAAAGGTGGGGTTAGCCCACTTTGCAAAAATGCTGTGTAAAAAGAAAGTGGGCTAAGCTTAACCCCGTACTATAGGTGGGGCTAAATGGCAATTTAGCCCCACCTATTGTACGGGGTTAAGGAAATTTTAGCGTGTGTAAAAAGGGTATAACACAATCCAAAAACAAAAGTGTCGCTAAGACTAGCACATAAAACGTCCGCCTGTAATGCAGAAAATGGAGTTATTAGCCATGCAAGAAAAGTAGAAGGTGGCAACTTTACCTTTGACCTTTTGAACTCAAAATCAATAGGCTTCCTGAGATCCATGCTAGTATCCTACACACCAAATTATAATTTATATGAGCCTAGGTTAAATTGAACTAAAGTTATCACGTTTACAAGGACTTCAGAAGGGTAAGACGAAAACATGTAACTGCGATCTTGATCTTTGACCTTTTGACCTCAAAATCAATAGGCTTCCTGGGATCCATGCTAGTATCATACACACCAAATTATATGAGCTTAGGTTAAGTTCAACTGAAGTTATCGCGTTTACAAGGAAAACTTAACGGACAGATGGACAGACAGATGGACGGACACCGAGCGTGATAAAATAATACGTCCCGTAGGACGGGTGTATAAAAAGGACTTATGTGACTTTTAAAAAATTGTCATCTTTCATGCATCTTTGATTACTCATGCATGACTGAACTGAGCAATCTCACTTTTTCACAGGAGTGGATCAATGAGTAAAAAACCACCTGCGAAATATTATATCTTGATTCTCAACATTTTTCCGTTCAAAAGTTACAGCATTTTGATTAAGGGGGGACTTACTTTTTGTTGAGTATAGATAGCAAACTAATATGATCAGTAAGTAAATAATTACTGTTGGTCATCAAGTTTACTTTTTAAGGTGCGAAAAGGGATACACAAAACACCTTGTAGCACAAATGGATTAAAAATCAATTCAAGATTTAAAAGGTTAATATGATTTGAAATTTATCTAAAGAAGCCATACAAGACTGAGTGGGTGTTAGTAATAAAAATAGATCAAACCTTGCAAATGGCAAAGTAAAAATACTCCTCCACTATATTTCTCACAAATAGAAATCAAAGTGAAATATTAATTACAAGAATTTGCCTAACAATCTTCTATTTTTATCTTGGAGGATGGCACACGTTGAAACAACCTCAATAAAAGTCGCAGGTTAAGTACTACTTTCTATTTTCTACTTTCTTAAAATTCAATGGTTGAGATGTCATGACTTACTATACTAACTGGTGGGTAATAAAAGTACACTTAAATATATACATGTTGACTGCATAAATAAATCATCCCATGTATGATTTTCTTTGTACAGCGCAGCCACAAAAGATAGATTCTATAAGTATTAACAACAATGGTTTTCATCAGGTTTAGTCCCTGATTATTAGGGTGGTCTCATTTTCTCATCATCTATTACCACTCCCTCCACTTTACCCCTCTAGTTGGAGCCTCCTCCTCCTACAAAGCACCCCCTACTCTCCTCAACTTACTATGAAATTGAAGCAAAAGGCTGACCTATAACATTATTAATGGCAGCTTGTTTACAGGATACCAAACAGCATTGAAATGAAAACAAAGTATGCTGACTACCTTCACTGCAATCAATGGGATCTTCCTGAAACTTGTAAACATAATTAGGATGAAAATGTGACAAAGCATTTCCTTTAAACTTACATCAGAAACTATATTTGAAAATAGGTAAACATCCTGTAAACAAGGCAAAAGCGATTTGGTGTCTCGCCCACTTATGAAAACAACCAGAAATATTGTGATTTGCGAGGGCACGCAACAGAATCGAAACTTCATTGTGAAATGACTGGGATGGAATAACACTTGTCATAAAAGCCTTGCACGTAAACTTTAATGTTGACCTGAAAATGACCTTTGACCTTACCATGTAACCTCCGACTGCAGCATATAATGCAGGTCACCTAATAAGTACATATACCATCCAAGTTTTGTTGAAAAGTGACTTACGGTTGGGGAGTTACATGTAGGTGTCATAAGAGAGTCTTGCATGTAAACTTTAACATTGACCTGAAAATGACCTTTGACCTAACCATGTGACCTCCAACTGCAGCATAACATGCAGGTCCCCCAAGTACATATACCATCAAAGTTTGGTTTAAAAGCGACTTACGGTTGCAGAGTTAGGTGTCATAAGAGAGTGTTGCATGTAAACTTTAACGGTGACCTGAAAATGACCTTTGACCTTACCATGTGACCTCCAACTGCAGCATAACATGCAAGTCTCCCAAGTCCATCTACCATCCAAGTTTGGTTGAAAAGTGACCTACAGTTGCGGAGTTAGGTGTCATAAGAGAGTCTTGCATGTAAACTTTAATGTTGACCTGAAAATGACCTTTGACCTTACCATGTGACTTCCAACTGCAGCATATAATGCAGGTCACCTAATAAGTACATATACCATCCAAGTTTTGTTGAAAAGTGACTTACGGTTGGGGAGTTACATGTAGGTGTCATAAGAGAGTCTTGCATGTAAACTTTAACATTGACCTGAAAATGACCTTTGACCTTACCATGTGACCTCTGACTGCAGCATAACATGCAGGTCCCTAAAGTCCATCTACCATCTAAGTTTGGTTGAAAAGTGACTTACGGTTGCGGAGTTAGGTGTTATAAGAGAGTCTTGCATGTAAACTTTAACTTTGACCTGAAAATGACCTTTGACCTTACCATGTGACTTCCAACTGCAGCATAACATGCAGGTCCCCCAAGTCCATCTACCATCCAAGTTTGGTTAAAAAACGACTTACTGTTGTGGAGTTATGTGTCATTAGGTTTGTGACGGACGGACGACATTTGGATCCTTAAGTCTCGCCTTCACCTCTGGTGGGCGAGACAACAAATATCAAACACTGACCTCAGTTTTAAAAATACTGTCAAAAATAGCTTGTTAACAGCATCCATAACACTTTGGTAAAGGGCAAAACAAATTTGATTGATTAATCTGCCTCTTCTGAAGACAATTACCTTCCAATTCAACTAGACAGGCAGTCTGCACTTAGAAACAAACAAATTAAAAACAAATATTTTCGAGGTGGCAACTCCAAAGACCTTGAAAAACAACATAGATACACTCAACAAATCATCAATTAATGTAATGTAATTTGATGTACCTCTTGCCCTTTCTTCGATAATTATTTTGCGATATTGATATAATACTGATCAAAAGAGATATTGCAAAAAATTTTACTCAACAAATCTTTTCTATCCTAAAAAAATATGGCACTCAGTTTACATTGCACCATTTCATGTAGTCATGATTTTCTGGCAGTTACCATAGTAACAGTTAGAGACCAGTGCATCTCAACCAATAAAAACACAGGATTTCACAGATACTGTCAGAGCCAACAATTTAGTCAGTTGTGGAATCCCCCCAGGATATTACTCAACATCAAAGCATAATTATAACATAGAACCACCGATGTTTGGTATTTGTAGTATTAAAGGCACTAATGAGCATATTATGGCCTAACAAATGCCGACCATCTGAGAATGTCTTCTATTAATGATGCATTGTCACTTTGACCTCCAACTGAGTCTGAAATTTTTTGATGAAATAATTTTCTACGTATTTAAGTTTCGTATAGTATCAGTTGTCCATTTTCACTGTGCACTTTGAGTGCCATAACAGATATATCTGCTTTACAGCTTTACTGAGCAGAGTTGAGTTTAGGTTAAAAACTGCATGTTTTGCTCAAAACTGTTAAGCCGAGTCTCATGGATAGAACACAGCCTCAAAGAGATCAGACTATAGAGTGTGTAAATAACAAATGTGCATACAGTTGTGCTCCAGTTAGTGAACCCCACCAGAAAATTCACTCCTTCATGCTGAGTGTTGAATGTAGACAACAACACTACAATGTTTGGCGAGCCCACAGAAACAAACTTTATTGAATGTAATATTTTATCACCTGACTTCATAATTAAATATGGCAGAACACTTTAAGTATGCTCATTTTCTGATGGGGTTTACGAACTTTTGAGCACCACTGTATGTATACATCCATCATGTGTTTCACATTACTCTTCTAGATCATATTTGATGGATTAGAAATATGAATAGATGAAATATGTGACCTATCACCCCGAAACCAATAAGTTGCCAGGTAAGCTTCTGTGTAAATAGCCAAAATAGTAATTTAGTCTCCAAAAACCAAAAACAAAACAAACAAAAAACTCATATGAAAGAGCAATTCTTCTTACTGTGAAAATTTGAAGTCGTGAAGTTGAATTCAAAAGAAAAGATACTAGAGTTTCTTGGACACTGCTTTTTCGGACTGCTGGGAAGTTTCACCAAGATTACACAGTATGCACATCTCATGCTTGAGTGAACCCTGAACTTAAAACTTTTTCTATTTTTTTTAAGCTCTTGCTGAATTTTCTCTGCTTTCAATCAAGCGCTTGTAATGGTTATTGTTGGTCAATTTAAACATATTATATTTCATTTTAAAGCTTAGAAAGTGACTTTTCAAGCTCAATATAAATCTCAATATCCATTTTGGTCGACTTATTGTTGGTTTTGGGGTGGCAGGTCACCTATAAATAATTAGTATTAAAAGCCCCTTCATATCAATTACCTAGTAGGAACAGCAAAGAAATTATTTTTCCAATGTATGAAAGCAGCTGCATGCTTCTAATCCAAGTCAATCATTTGATGAGGATTTTGGAGTAAGTTGTATATCAACTATTACAACTCCATAAATGACATCCTCCATAAACAGCCATGAAGATGAGTTTCCGGACATGAGTGATAACACGGTCTATTTTGATGTTGACAAGAAAGCCATCTTTCTTTTCGATAAAAAATCTTAAGTCAAAATATATTTTGCATTGGTAAAAACAACTAACTCAATGGTCACAAAAGTGTTAAGATTGGAAATCTTGTTCAGAGGAAATCAAGATAATGTACCTTTTTAAATACATGGTAAGACTTACTAGCTTGACTTTGGGATTTCTTTACTTCTAGTCAAATTCACCCCGTAAAAACTAACATTTCATTTTTGAACAAGCATCATAATCAAATTTCATAAATCAAGAATTTGTTTGATTTTGAAGATAATGGTAAGATAAAGTAAGAGTAAATGATTCACATGCATATGAAATGTCCCCTTATATAGACTGCAGAAGAAAACTAAGAAAGAACTGAACAAACCCTAACACCAGATGTACATTGGTGGGTTTTTTTATCAATGTCTAAAGATGTTATAAATTATGATCAATGTAACAACTAATTAGTTTTCCTATAATAGATCACAATCAACAGAACCACTAAAATCAAAATGAACTTCTCCACTGAGACAAGGAGACCATGAAAGTCTGAATGTGTTTTTGCTTCTAGTACATGTATAATGAAAAAAATTAATAATGAAACTGTAGGTCATCCAGTAGTCCTTTTTATCAATAAACCATAATGAAAAGAATGTTGCCCACTTGACAACAAAAGACAGACACCTCGGCTACCAGGAAGACATAATGACTTGTATCATCACATGCTCTATCCAAATAACTGCACTTTCCTATAATTGTATTTTCTAATAACCCATGAGATTAAATCCTCCTCGTACAATGTGCACCATAATGAACGAAATGCTCCCAGTGAACGATAATTATCAATTATTCTTTACTTTAGTAATAATTAATAAAGACCATATTGGAAGCCAAATCAATACCTCAGTGGATAGTTAAGAAAAAGAAGATTATATAACAATGCATGTTTCCTGCATTTCAGTGCTAACCTCCTTAGTACTTTGCCATTAAAGCGCTCGAAGTCACAAGCTTCGAAGATATATAGACTTTATTGTAATGTGATAACAGACATCCTGCCAGTAGTTTAAAATGAAGAAAGCATTTTCTTTAACAATTAAGGGAATATACATGCACATACCTTTACAAAAGTACAAAAATTACAACGACCTAGGATTTTACCAATTCGAGAAATTCTGCAGTCACAGTTAGCAAATCATTGAAATCAAAATCAAATTTAGCATCTTCTTCTAGAATGACTTCTATGTATAATTAGAGAAACATAATGTACTAGTTTAATATAATCAATGTTATGTGAAAGAAAGTGAATACTCATCCTTTGTCAAAATTCAAAAGAAACCACAACAGTATTAAACCCAAACTAACATCATTAGAACAAATTTTTAATTAAAATGTGGCCAAAACTACATAAGACATTGAAAGCTATACAAGTGAGGTTAAAACATCCTCTCTAAGATGAAAATGTAAGCTTGTAACATGGTCTGCTGCATGGTGTACATGTATGGGAGTTCAAGCCACAGCCACGTCATTCCCAAAAGACTTGCGACGAGTTGCTGCTACCCTGTTAGGTGTTTGACAATTGAAGGTATAGAGCAACGTCGATCTGGCGCTGCACAGTGGCTGCTGGGCCCATAATCAATTGGGCAAAATTAGTATTTCTATTTCAGATTTCTATTTCGAATAATAAAATATAGATTTTCATTTTCATCAACTGTTTGCATAAGTCAAGAGAGGGAGAGAGAGAGAGGGAGAGATCAAAAAATAGACAAACACAGACAGAGGTATAATGAGAGTAAGAAAGAGTGTACATGTAGGTCACAAAAAAATGAGAAAGATACATCAACGTGAAGAAAAAGTGGTATAAAGAGCAATATGCTTTCAAAGAGCCCCATCCACCATTACTTTCCTCACTAAATTATAGATGACGTCAAATGAAACAATACATACGATGCCATACCATGCATGAAAAGATATCACAGCATACTGTTTAATTAACACAGTTCATTTATCCCGATGTGTGAAATATAGCATGTCTGAAGCCAATGGCAGACTCTATGCAATTAACATCAGACACATATTGGGTGTCTAATGCATGTCAATCAAATGTATCTAACCATTATGAAATACATTTTAACATTTCCAAAGCTCGAATTTTACAATTATGGTACACGGGAAACAATGTGAAGTGAAACTAAGAAAAGTATAAATGATGGTCATTTTTTAATTGAAGCAAATTTACAAAGTAACTTGACAAAATATGAAAAATAAATATGTTAGGAAAATAATGTGACTTCATCTTGACTTGTGGCCGAGTGGTCAAGCCGAGGAATTTCATTGATGACTTGACCATGGAATACCATGACTTTAGGACAGGTGTGAATTAATAATTATCTTATGAAGATATTGACATCTTACATTCATGTACTATGTGAGAATACAAAGAGAATATATTTATATACAAAACTATGATTTAGCACTTAAAGTCACAAGCTTAAAAAATATAGACTTTATTGCAATATAAAACACTATGATGACCGAAATGAAGCAAATTTACAAAGAAACTTGACAAAATATGATAAAAAATAAATATATTAGGAAAATGTGACTTCACTATGATTTAGAAATGTTGTGAACAATGCATATTCTATGATTTTTTTTATTGTGTTAGTAGGAGGAAAAGGCACAGTAAATTCAACATGATGAAACTTTGCTGATATTGGTTTGAATAAAGTCATTCACACAATTATTTATCTTATGAAGATGTTAACATATTAAATACATTTGTACAACATCATACTATCGGAATTATGCATGAATAATGTGGCTCTTTATCTTTTAAGATGTTTACATTAATGAATCAAGGTTACAGTTGTGCAATGAAATGATTTATAATTTATTATCAGTAAAGATCATCACATGAGTGATGAGCCTTTATCTTGTCAAGATTTCAGCATCTAATATAGACTTGTGCAAGTAGAAGATGTGCATTTGGTAAAGATTCAGGATCAGTGTGAACTCCTAACAGAGCCAGACATATATGAGTTTTTATCTTAATAAGACAACAAGAAGAGCTGTATTATATGAGTCATAATTTAAGATTAATATGAAAAAGGTCAATCATGTGACTTGCTATCTTATGAAGATGTTAACATCTTACACACATTCAAATAAAAGATTTGCATTTGCACTATTCCACTTATATAATTTTTTATCAAACAAGGATTAGTAGGTTAAATTCAAGTGAGTAAGTTGTCTCCATAATTTTGAAAAATGCAACATTCTAGATGGAACCAAGGTTGTTTTCACAGAACAGAATGGCTTCTTCACGTTAAAATTAAAAATAGTGGAATTGTCAATAAACATAACTGAAGGTACTGTAGTGTTTAATATGTTAGAGCATGGAAACGAGTGGGACATTTTCAGTTACCTATCAACCACTTGTGTACAAAAAAAAGCATGCTTGCTTGGAAAGTCATAATAAGTTTTCTCCATCTTAACTCTATGAGGAAATATCATAACTATTTGGTTCTGTCATCATGTATATGTAGCAATGTCAATGGAAAACAAAATATTCAAATGATTATCTGCACTTATCTTTTGAATATTCTTATTTTGCAACATTTAACTAAACAAAGTTTATAAGGATGCCCAACATCCATTGCTTGATATCCGACTTCAAAATGATGCATTAAGGACTTGTATGAAAACCCTATAGTGGTAGTTTTTGCAAAGGCAGACTCTATCAATCAATGTTGGCATTCTCATTGTTTTGTTTAAAAAAAGGGTTTAAATTTACGTAAACCACATTTTGCAAGCTCAATCAATAAAAGTAAAGATTATCTTCATCCTGTAGTGGAAAGAGTTCAAAATATTTTATCCCACTAGATCAACTTTACAATATAAAAATAATTTCAAGGAAATCTTGATACAGTATCTTTGTCATGAATAATAAGGATGAAACAGTGCACTCTGTAGAAGTGTGTATTCCTATTGGATTTAAGAACATATACTTACTTGATGGTGGGCACATATTTCTTGTCTAGTCTGCTAGCATGATTGATCAGAGAAAGATGTAAAGTGAGAAGGAGGAGACTACATCTTAGACCAGTACTTATTCTTGGTAATCTAGAGGTGTTAAATAAAAGAAATAAATGGACTTTGAGGGAAAAGATGAATTTGTGATGTTACAGGCAGGGATTTCTCTCAGGGAGAAAAGAAAAGAGACTTTCAATTTAGTGTTACGAAAGTGCTGTTCTAACCGAATAAAAAAGAATTCAATTGAAAAGCTAAAAAAGCAGTAATTGAATTGATTATTCCAGTTTCAACAAGCTATTGCAGCTCAATTTCTATAATCAATCTTGACTTCACCCTTGAGAACACCTAATGATATTCAGTTAGCAAATAAACTATTCAAATCCCTTGTACATTTGTAGGGAATACAAACTCAAGAGAAGACATATTAAAGCTATGGTTAAGGAAAAAGAATGGAGATAGGTCTTGATGTTACACTCATACAATCTTTTTTCCTCTTGCATAACTGTTGAAATGCATATTTTCCATAATCATTGTGACAAAGCTATGTACATTCTGGGCAATGCATATAACATAGGCAGTGAGTATGTTCTGTTTACAATTGAGGTTTGGGATTATTGATCCACATAGCAGACAACACGAATTGCTCTCAAAAGGTACACTTGCCAGATTACTTCAAAGACGAGTGTTCTTGAGGAGAAAGAACACCTAACTTTAAACTTTGAAGAGTGGCCAGTGAAATATTTCAGACTTCAATCTAAATGATTTTAGGTAAAAAGATAAATGTGAAAATGAAATAAATAAATAATTTCAATGACACAAGTTCAAAGTTAGGCTGTAGCCAATAGTTAGTGCGTATCCAAGTTTCATGTTCATGCATTAATTCTTTACAACAACCCAGCCGTGCAATTTTTGTGCAGCACTGTGTGTTTTGGATGCACCATTTTCCCCATGAAGCATAAAAACTGAGATGGCATCTGAAATATGCATTCTTTCAAAGAAAAGGCATGGGCGCTTTAGGCGCTCATACTAGAAACCCCTGTGACGTCATAATAGAAAGCAGGTGTGACCTCTTCATCTGTGTGAACAGTGTGATCCTCAAAAATTTGTAGGAGGTCAAACAACCTTTTCACTACAATTCATACTGCTGATGCATTTTATAAAACAAATAATGCAATTTTAAATTCATGGGCCCGTATTCTGAAGTCAGGTTTAACTTAACCACGGTCTAACTCTGTGCTAAAATTATGGGGAGCCAAAAGTTCAAGATTTCTGTTTATATTGTATATTTCTTAAGTTTACTTTTTTGTTCCCTTTTGCTTTCATAATGAAGAAAAATACTTCAGTTATCATTCCTAAACAATGATGAACAATTTGGTTGTCATATGAGGTAATAAACTGAATATGTACTGTTAGGAATTTGTGCCCCAAATGGCTATCCATAGTTTAACCACAACTTTAAACCAGGGTTTAATTTAAACCCGACTTCAGAATACGGGCCATGATGTTTTAGGTGATATACAGTCATCTCAAATAACATACAAAAGCACCTATGATTTTGCTTATTGCAAATACCCTCAAGTGCATTGCATCGCTATATAACAAACTCATATAGGCATCATTTTATCATTATTCATTACTATTATTAGTAGTATTATGAATATTATAATCCTTATAGATTCATAATCATTATTATTATCATTATGTGTAAGAAAGAATAATAATTGAAAGAAATGATAATTCAAATGACTGTCATGGCCTCAACCATCACCCATCTCTTCATATACACTCATTTTATATGATCACAAAAATATGTTTCCTTTGAATTCGTTAAGTATCACTGTATTGTAAAGATATGAATTTGCACACAATAGGCAATAAAGATGCTTACAGACCAGTATCATCAAGAGAAATGGGCCTAATGTGTTGTTATACATGCATCGATTGACAATCTGCTGTGTTTCTATAGTAGAACAAATTATTCATCAAAGTGGGTCATCTTCAGTCCAAACACACAATAATGATCTTGGGTGGGAGAACAAATGTGGCAAAAAGGCTGATATTGTAATATATATATTTACAAAGCAATTTGTAATTCAAGAAAAGAATAAGAGGGATGTTGAATGCACCTAAGTGGAAAAAATGGCAGGCAATTTACACAAAGAGATAATCATAAACTTGGTGTGATAATTGAATTGTTGATAAGCATTTCTATAGATTATATGTATTTATTTCATCAAAATCTAGTCAGTTTAAACATATTGAAGCATCCTATATCATAACTGGCTAACAAGCTCTTGGAGATCATCGGCTTGATCAAGACATTCTTTTTTTTTTTAATATGCCATGATATGACACTCATGAATATAATAGTTTAATGGTGTTCTATGTAGCAAGAAACTTGCAATCTGGTGGAATTTTCAATCAACTCTCTTCGCTATAGCAAGTCGATCTGTACTTTCAGTTAAAGAACAGTCCAACCAATTAAAAGTTTAAAATTCATTGCAAAATTTACAATTGATATTGGGACATAAAGGTTACTTGAAATTGATTGCATATATCTAGCAATGTCCCATATGACAAATATATTTTTAAATGATAGAATTAAATACCCCTTCCAGATATCTGTAGATTCCCCTAATCTTTACTAGTTACTTATTTCTTGCTCTGTCTGTCAAAGAGTGAATACATGTAGTAATGAGAAAGACAACAGAAATCAAAATCTGGCTAATAAAAACATCTTGGGCTATGAACCTACTCTAATACATTTTTTTTTTGTAATACAAATCTCATATTACATAGAATTTAACAATGTTATTAACCGGTTTGAAGGGGTGAGGAGAAGAAAAGCAGCACTTAGGGGGTAACCTGAACCCTCCTTCATCCAAATTCAGGATTGTATTGAGATAAGCACGTTCAAAACAATAGTATCTTGTGTCATTTTAATCCTCAGGCATAGTCTTCTCTGATTCTTAATCACAAGAGTATTGCATGAAATTGACCAACAAATATCCTACATTGGTGAGTAGGTCCTCTGAGAAATTAAAAATCGAACCCCAAAAGGAATTTAAACAAAACACCATTAATAAAAGAGAGATAGATTTTAATGTAGAAAATGTCTTATTTTATAAGGAATGTGTAATATATTGCACAATATGTGTTTTCAACAAAATATTGAACAATTATATTATCTAGAATTAACATCTTTATAACATTATAATATTGCCATTTTTATACTCTGCCATATATGACAGCTGTCCATAATTCAACATGGAAATCTAACAACAACAAAGTGTAGAATTCTAAAAGTGTAGAAGAAAAAAAAGAGCATTTTTTCATTAAAGTGTGAAATACAATTATATTAAAGAATGCCATATCATTTTCAATTTGTGCTTTTATAATTAAGCATATTCTGAATATATATATATATATATAGCAAAATCCTATTGCCAGTTCCAATTATAACCTTTGTTATAATGATGATGCTAAAATTAGAAAAGAGACAGAAGTAAAAAGGAGAAAATGGATCAGCATCGCAGAGAGAAATCTCGGCAGACACTACTAGCGATTAAAATGGCAGAAGGCACGTGTATGTACATGCGCAACTAGATAACTGACAAGGCTACTGTTGCAACAAGAGCACGATCCAGGGAGGCCTAATATGTCACTTTTGTATCCTGACAGACTGACCTAACAGATGGACACATGAAGGACACTAAAAAGGGATTTTCCCTGGGATGTCATCAGGAAGTGTGATTAAATAACCGGTACATATAGGTGGAACACTAATTAATCCACCATGACAACATACAATTTCTGTCCTTTTTTAAGAATGCTCATTCTCATATTTTATTTTAAAGTGAGAGGACGATTCAGTTCAAGGGGTATCTTAAATGCAGTAACTTTCAGCTACTGTTAGCAAGATTTTAGGTTAAATATAAGCTGCCAGAGCTTTACAAACCAACTGATGTTAATTGTTATTGCATCAAGATATTCATGTTAGAATTAGAGCATGCCACCATTAAGAAAAAGCTTCTTTTTTTACTTTCAATGAAGTTAATCCATCCCTTTAAAACCTTAGTTTATAATTTTCAGATTAAAAAATAATGATACTTGATAGACAGACACATTGTAATGCCAATATGAAAGTCACATATTGTAATATCAAAGTAAAACATACAAATTTAAATGCATGTTTCATTTTATGTGTTACGTGCAATACTTTTTAAATATTTTTGTAATGTGTCATTTTTACCTTTTTGTTAATTTCACGGGTTTGTGATAAAGCAGTTTGTTAGACTGAATATTAGTTTTAATATGATTAAATGAATACAATACAATACAATACAGTACAATGCATGATGCATATGGTACCAGTAGGAAAAATTGATGAATGTACATCATATGGTCTTACACAACATATGTTCATTTCAAGTGTCTTCAAAATTATCCTCATCAGCAGAAGGTGAATTCATAAATATGACAAAATTAGGTTGAAAACATCAAAACATGAAATCTTGTTTCAAATCTAAACAAACCCATCTTGCCCACTCCCAAGGAAAAAGTCAATTGCCCCCCCCCCCAAAAAAAAGAGAAAAATATATGTACCATCTTCACTCCTTAGGGAAGATTCAAGCGAGAGTTACCAAGTTCAAAGTGCTAGATGTGCTTCATTTCCTGATGAAGTAAAAGTACTTAGTCTAGCTACAACTAAAGCAGACAATTGGGATTCCATTCCATCTGGACGACACCACTCTAAATACAATCAATGATTAAAACTATTACAGTAGGTCCTGTTTGCTCCCACTGCCCATGCAGTCACTAAGGCATCATGACGTACGTACAATCAAGAGTGTAGTTTTACTCTAATTGCTTTTCCCCAGTCCTAAATTGTTTTACACAACACTGCCCATGACGATTTTCCTGCCTGATAAACACTTTCAATATTACCTTATTGGCTTCACTTAAAATCATTTAATAGGACCGGCTCCACGCTACAACAATAGGAAGTTATTCTATTACAAATCACCACACCCTCCAAGTCTGCTTTGAATAACCTGACATCTTTTTATTACATTGTACTGTTTTAAGTTGAATGTCTACCTCAAATATACACCTGTACAATAAGTCTTAAAAGTAACAACGGGTTACCGATTTCTAGCAATATAATTTCTGAAGTAAAAAAAAGTTGATTTTCTATTATATTGATTAAACTATAAGTGAAATCCATGAACAAATATTCATATTTAATCCATTATTAGTCATCTGTGTATAGCAACAAGAATAAGGAAATCATCTAATATTTATTATAATGACCGAGTTACATGGAATTCAAGAACTAAATTGGAGCTCTCAGATTACAATACTTTCTAATTATATCAAATATATAGGATCAACCCTTGTGCTTTCAATGGCATCTATTTCCTGTAAGTTTTAACTGAATTAACTCTCAGTTTCATTCTTATTTTAAGATTTTGAAAAGAAAAGCATCAGCATTGATATTACTTGTGTATCTGTTGACTTCATGACATATGAAAATCATGCCTATTCAGTCTTTCTTGAAACTATCTCTTAAAGCCTGTATCAAGTCTTGGTTAAAATAAATCTTAAGATTATTTATTTTTAATGTTTGATATTCAGGCATATTGAAAGAGTATATTATAAAAACACATAAAATATGCAATCTAATGTCCAATATTAATGGGTAAAATTGACAAAAACTGAAATGTAGTTGAATTACACACACCACATTTTGGTTGAAAAAAGTGGCCAGAGGGCATGGTTATCAATATCAAAAGAATCATTTTTTTTACATGAAAACTCTGTTACTTAATAAACAAGTGGAACGACTCTCAGAATCTCACCTGCATTACACGATTGAAATGGAAATATGTATAACTATGAACTACTGAAACTACTATCATAAAATACATTGTTCACTGAAGAGTGAAGACAGACAGGCTAATCAGTCAAACGAAAGTCTGCATAAATTTTTTTTTCCTCCAATCCCTATCCAGAAATATAACTTTTACTACATCAAACAAAAATCATGCCTTTAAAGGCATAAATAAACATTAAAAAATCAATGAGACATGCCCAATCTGCACATTACATAGTATTGCTAATTAAAAGAAAACAAAACAAAGATGGGCAAGCTAATCAAGCAAGTGAAAGACAAACTTAATCATATTTTTGTTTTCATTCAATGAGATTATTTTGTAATTATATTGTGATCCATATTTATTACATTAATGATCCTTTCGCGCTAACCTATTCCCAGGAAAACTTCTCAAGCATGCATTCTTCACTTTCCTGCTGAACTATTTGTGAGTGACTGAGACAAGCAAGTACCATTCTCAGAATCATATTTACCAAAAATGGAGTAGGTTCTTTTTTGAGGGTCAGAAAGACAAAGGGGTGGGGGGGGGGTAAAAAATAAATACAGAAATTACAATTTTTCTGTTGGGTTAACTTTAATCTTTCGCTTTTGGCATCTTATCATGTAGTTATGGTAGCTTCTTAGAGGTATTTTCCAAAAACGAGTTCAGGGTTGTATATGAGCAGAAGTCCATTGGGTTCAGATGCTGCAATAGTTAAATCATTCACATAATAACAATGATAGTCTATAATTCAAGGTCATAATTCCTGATACCATGACTAAATAATTGAAAGTATAACAATAACTAATTTGTTTTGCACTCACCAAAAATCCATGGCCCTTGCCGTATTTAAAAAGGTGCTCACTTCACTTTATCACTTTATATGACTCACTCAGTATAATATCAAATTAGAAAGTGATGCTCTTATGAAATACAGTAGATAAAAGCAACTTAAATTTTACACCATATGCTTGGAGTGACAATACCTTGTTACCTTAAGCAGAGGATTACACAAGCATAATAATTTGCATGACTCTTACAAACATTATCAACTAATCTGGCATCATAGTCAAAAGTCATATTGAGAGAAATTTTTAAGACAAAACAAACTGTTTATTACAATTTTAGTTAGGATTTTAAATGGGGATTATAGCTTCTCTAACCCTACCATTCTTCACCAATCCACAGAAGATATAAATAAATCCCCCACCCCTTTCTCTTTCTTTCCGCAGTGTGTTAAGCAGGTGCACTGGTGTATATCATTTTTCAACATGATTTCTGTATCATGTAATGTAATTTTGTTTATGAATGATGAAAAATTAAATCATAACCTTGCTACAGAACTCTTCAATATAAAATAAAATTTATTCATTCATTGAGTTGAGACAATTTAATTTACTAATCAAAACATCTTCATTTGAAAAAGTGTGAGTTGAACCATTCCTTTCTACCTCCATGAGTGAACTTACAGTTCGGATTTTCTACATTGGTTCCTATTTTTACCTTGTTATTTTCCTTTAAGTCATTTTTTTTTTCCAAATTAAAATACAGTACTTAGTGATGAACTCTCTGTCACCTACAGATGACAATGCTTTCAGGTAAAGGGTACATGATTCACATTCACGTAGACACTCATGACCTAGTCTTTTTAAGCCAATCAAGGTTTGAAATCTCCAAGATCTTCCTGTGGTGGAGTACATGGCAATCATCTATAAGTGGCAATGAATTGAATGAAACAATTGTACTGTATAATCTCAATTTGAGCCAAGTTATGATTCTGTTTTAAACACACTCAGATTCAACCCAGAAAAATATCACAGATCATCACTTCACAGTAGTGTTCACACACAAATAAAAAAAACTGAAATTCGCAAATCAGTTTTTGCAATGTAAAAAAAAAAAATTGGAGGGAGCATGTGTGGACAGAAATAATTAAAGAATTGTTGAAATCATAATCCAATTTACAGATTTCTTGTGATTCTTTAGAGCCATTACCATAATTTATTGAGCGCTGTGTGTATGAATCCTCTTGCAAATAAAAAAGGAAACCTATCCCATTATGCATGCGTGTATACATCTCTTTGTACCTACTGAGGTCAATCTCTGGTCTTGCAAGTTTCAATCATTTCTTCCTTGTGATTTCTTGTGATATTTTCGCTGTGTGTGAACGGTCCCTTATATAGAATTAAACTTAAGTTATAGGAGGGGGAATTTAAAGGGCTTATAAACGAAGGACTGGTACAAAACACATTCAACTGTTCATCTGAGCTGGAAGTAGACTTCTAAGTTTCTTAATTGTTAGCAATGTGCTGGTTTAATTTTCTATATTCATATCAACTTGTTGTAAGGGTATAGGTGTGACATGACTTTACAAACGACTGAAACATTTTCTTAGGTGCTAAGTCAGCTACATAGGTATATATCATTTAGCAAAGAAAGGGTCATCAGTCATGCCTAAAATCATTTGTAACTTACCAACAGCTTTATGAAGCACCTATAGTGGGCCAGTATTCAATTCTAAGCATATTACTCAGTATTTGCTTAAGTAATATAGTTACTTAATTTTTTTATATTCAATTGCCATTTCGGTAATTATTAAATATTATCAAATACAAAATTAAGTCAGCCTTCTACCTGGCTTAAGTCTGGCTAGCATGTAGATAACAAATGTACATATGTGCAGTCAACCATGCTGCGCAGATTTGGCTCAGACTTTATGATGTCACAAATCTTTACAGACTTTCTCGATGCTGCCATTAAGGAAACTATCCCACAGGTGCACAAACGGAAGAATCGCCTCTCTCCTTGGATCACACCCGAAATCAGGTCTCTGATTAATGAAAAACATTCTCTGTTTAGACTTGCTAGAACTCATAATCATGTAGACTGGTCAAATTATAAAGCTGTCAGAAATAATGTGAAGAAGGACAGTAGAAAAGCGTATTGGACATATGTTAATACATTGTTTGCCTGTGATGACAATAGACGTAGGTTTTGGGCTTTTATAAGAACTCGCAAAAACTCGTCTCCTCCTCCTAAGTTTAGGTTTAATGATGTAGATATTTCAAATCCTGGAGATATTGCAGATGCTTTCAGTTCTTATTTTAGTTCTGTATTCAGTCATCAATGTACTCTACCTGATGATCCCCCTACTTGTAATTTGCACATTCCTATTCTTTCACATTTCTCTGTATCTCCTTCACAGGTTCACTTGGCTCTTCTTCGTCTGCAGAGAAATAAGTCTCCTGGACCTGACGGCATTCTTCCCAGTATACTTCTTGAAGTTGCAGAAGAAATTTCACTTCCTATTTCTATTCTTTTCAATACATCTTTAGGTTGTGGCAAAGTTCCATTGTCCTGGAAACGGGCACATATTACACCCGTTTTCAAGGGTGGGGACAAATCACTTGTCACGAACTATCGTCCTGTTGCTCTAACCTCAGTTCTTTGTAAACTCCTAGAGGGTTTCATTGTTAAGAACATCCAGGGACATATTTATGCAAATGGACTTCTCAACCCTGGGCAGCATGGTTTTGTCTCTGGTAAGAGCTGTGTAACACGATTGACAAATGTTTATCACCAGTGGAGTTGTACCTTGGACAAAACCCATGCACCCAGGATTGATGCAGTCTTCTTGGATATGTCGAAGGCATTCGACAGAATGCCACACACACAGCTTTTGTATAAACTTGCCAAATCATTTAACATTCAAGGTAGTTTATGGAACTGGATTCACTCCTTTCTCTCCAACAGATCTCAGCGAGTTTTGTTTTTAGGCTCTTCATCGGAGTGGATTGATGTCCCAAGCGGCGTTCCCAAGGGAGCGTCCTGGGCCCCACACTTTTTAACTTGTTTGTCAATGATATCTCCCATTAATTATGCTCTATCTCCTTGTGTTCTGTTTGCAGATGATGTTCTTATTTTTAGGAACATCTATTCATCTGCAGATGAACATCAACTTCAATCAGATCTTGTTGCTTTGAATTCTTGGTGTGAAATAAATGGAATGACTTTTAATACCTCAAAGACAAAGGTGATGCATATCACAAGAAGTAGACAAGTTAACCCACCTACCTATTACTTAAAGAATACTGCTCTAAGTTCTGATTCTTCCATCAGATACCTGGGACTGATCCTCTCTTCCGATCTCTCCTGGAAAACCCACATTGACTCTGTTGTATCACGTGCTAATCATCTATTGGGATTCATAAGACTGGTCGCACGTGGTGCTTCTGCATCCTCTATATTCTACTTATACAAGTCAATAGTATTACCGATCTTAGAGTATGGTGTGCCTGCATGGCATCCCACAACCTCAAAACAGGTAGATAAGCTTGAGCGTGTTCAGAGGACAGCCACTAGACTTGCCCTAAAACAGCGTCGTGGTGAGATGTCCTACGAAGATAGGCTCAAACTTCTCGACTGGTATTCACTTGCCTCCCAACGAGATTATCTCCTATGTTCCTTTGCAATTAAGTGTCTTCGTGGAATTTGTAACTGTGAACAGCTCAGTGCAAATATCTATATCAACCCCAGCCATCCTGAAACACTTTCTTTCCATCATCTGCCCTCCAGAACTCAGTCTTTTTTCTTTTCACCCTCTAGGCGCCTTTCAAGACTTTGGGACACTCTTCCTCTAAGTGTAAGAGATAATGCTGTTTCAACTTCCTTCTCTTCATTTCTTTCTTCTTTAAAGGGAGCACTCTTGTCCAACTCATAAATACCTCCATTTTCTTTCAAATTAAAAAAAAAAATTATTTGCCTTCTTTTCACCACCTCATTATTTGTGCTATGATTCCTACAATGACATGTCTTTAAGAATTATTTTTGTCTGCTGCAATATACAGTGCATATATCCCTTCCCCCTCTTTTCTCCTCTATTTAGTTGGACCTTTATTACCTCCAGAACAGTTATAATAAATTAGTTTTTGCCATTACACTTTTACTGTAATTTGATATGCTTGCCATATTACCTATATAATTACATGTACTTTGCATATTTCATTCTATGATGTGCATCCAACAATTGTGTTTCCTTTATTGGAATTTGATTCAATTATATGTCAGTAAGGATTTAGTATATAATCAAATCTTTTTTTTCAATTAATATTTCAGAATAATGCTCAAGTAGTATAGTCTGTATGATCTGTTATATCCATTTGGTACAGTTGATTTTTTTTTTATTCCTCTTTAGCAAAACTGTTGGGGGCACATAAAAATCTAAGAATCTCAATATCATTACTATATTTTTTTAATTATTATTATTACTATGCAGTTCTTAATTTCTCTTTTTTTTCTTCATCAAAGGAGGCGGGTTTCCTGTAATTTTACTATTTGTTGTCTCAATGATTGTTATCAGTGGCGGACCGTGACTCGGGGGGGGGGGGGGACGGGGCATTGGAGGGGCACTGTATTGTTTGTGAACAATGTTGTGCCCCTCCAGTGCTTTGTCTCCTCCGGGTCGCGGTCCGCCACTGATTGTTATGTATTAGGTGCTGGAGCCTGGCGAGTACACATGTCATTAATAGGAATGTGGAGGCATGCTCTTGCTGTTGTCGAGGGCATTCCTCCTTATTTCGTTTCATTGTTGCTTTTCAGGCTCTAGTACCTCACACAAATCTAAGTTATTTTTGTGCTATGTTATGTTAAGCATTACAAACATTCCTTAATCAGTCCGGCATGGGTATTCAAATTCTTCCCAATACCCGTCTTTATTTCTTTTACTGTATCTTGCCTGGCGTTACATACATACTTTTTTAAATAATGTTTGTCAGTGTGATTTATTTGAATTCTAATAATGGGCGATTCCACACTAGAACTTCAAAAATATCATAAATTTCAACATGCTTTTAATAAGTCATAAGTAGTGTAATATTTTACTATGATACCTAAATTTTATGAAAATTATGAGTTTTAACCAAAAGTGAAATCAGATATAGTTTTTTTGGGGAAGAATAATGGAATTTTCAATTTTCAATAATTTTGCTAATTAAATAGTCAAGTACAAACACTGCCTGAAACAATTATTGGCAAAGCACGAGAAGATTGAAAATATTGCATGTCAATGGAATAATGTATCATTGATGGTTCCAAATGATATCTACAACATTTTCATGATCCATAATAGGGGCAGCCCTGATTTTTCCGAACCTATTTTTGGCAATGTCCCGTACGACACATAAAGATGCAAAAGTTTGTCCTACAATTTTATTTTTGATGATGCAATTTCACAATATCAGTTTCTCTTTCTTTGACCCATGGGTGATCGATTTATCCCATAAGGATCTAATCACAGCCCTTCATTTTTCGATAATTGTCCTATTAAAAGTTGTCCCGTACGACACAGTGTGTGTCGTAAGGGACATGTCCCGTACGACACACAATATATAATGCATTTAATTGCAGGATTTTGATTCAGAAACTGTAAATAGTAGGCCTATTTTAATTCAAGTAATTGATTTGACATAAAGTGAACTGAAAAAAATACTTTTTTATCTCCATAGAACATGAAATAGGTGATTCTAACCATTTTAATTGATGTCATGTAGGTGTATTCTTTTGAGAATCCCTTCAGCTAAACTGGTGATTTTCACTGGTCAGAGCGGGTTAATTTCTTTGTCACTGAGCATGAAAAGAAAACCTTTATAATTGATTCACCCTAGCCTGGAAGATGACTTCCTCTTGCATGGAATTATTATAAGATGTAAAAAAAAAATTACATATCAATCAACTATTTGGACTTCCCTTGATGATCACTAATTTTTTATATACAGTATTGAAACTCCTTACTTTTTTCAAGTTGTAAAAAAAAATCTGGAAAATAAGACAAACCATATGGTTTCATGAAATGCAGAAAGGTTTGAAAAAGTAGAACCGCATTTCTTTAGAAAAAAATATTTTGTGGAATTATAAGTGACAGTTGTGACATATATCATGTATATATACATTTTATATGAAAAATTATAAAATTTTAGCCCCATAATTTACACAAACAGTTTCATTCATTCATTGTTTAAATAGTGTTTTGGAAATCATCAATTAATTCACTAAAATATAACTTCACACAAAACCTCAAGTTCTTCACCTTGGAAAAAATGATGCGAACCCTTGTACATTTCCCATCATGAAAAAAAATGATAACATATTGCTCCCGATTGTATATTTTGAGGTTACTTAATTATATTGTCCTGAATGACTACTTATTAAAAGACTTTTCATTAAAAAGGTAGAATTTAGGGGCAATGCTCCCCTTCTGATTGATAAAAGTTCATTGTTTTATTCAGACTGCCCAGTACAACACGCAAGTGCCTGTACAACACACAAGTGTCCCGTACGACACACAAGTGTCCCGTACTGTCCCGTACGACACATTATTTTGTTTATGATATATTGACAGAAATATTCAGCCAATTGCGGTTTCTAACATAATGAATGTCTTTAGTTTGATAGGACTATCATTGTCATCAGCCAAATAGAGTGATTGAAGAAGTCAGAGAGACATAAAGTAAGAAAGTTTGGCTTCAATTTAGAGGTGTCCCGTATGACACATTTTGAGTGTCCCGTACGCCACAATGTTCTCGAAAATTGTAATTTGCTTTATTTATTCATGAATGTTTATTTTGCTTTCTTTCATAGATGTGTTTGTTCTTGGGTGATTGAATATCAATTTGAGTTCAGTTTCTATGAAAATTATCTGTCCAACTCACAGACTTTAGCGTACAAACTTGAGGTTTCGAAAAAAGCCACTTTTTCTGCGTCCGTACGACACATTACTATTTTAAATCTGTATTATACAGGATGTGAATTCAAGTCATGTTAAGTATTGGTTTTTCTAACACTCTGGTAGTACTTGATGATCACCTTTAGTTACTGGAAAATTTTTGTTTTTCTTGTCAAAAAACTGTCAAATGTTCTCTAAATGTCCCGTACGACACGTATGGAATCACCCCAATGTGCAATTTTATATATTGAATGTGCAATATTCTCTCAACAGTTTTTCCATGAGGGCTCGCATGCCTCTGGGCAATAGTACTGAATTTTACTTTTGCGAGCCCTGGCCCATGGAAAAACTGTTTTCTTCTTCTCTTTCATTTCTACCTTATCTATATTTAATTATTCAATTTCAAATTGTATTTATGTAATTACATTGTACAATTTTTGTATGTTTTTTTATGGCCAAATAAATAATAATAATGATAATAATAATAATAATTATCAGTTATTTTGTAAAAGTTGACTTGATAAAGTAAAATACTTAGAAGTGAATTGAATATGAGTACAGGCATTTTGCTTAGCCAAGTAAAATGCTAAGTAATAGTCAATCAATACTTTGAATTAAATACTGATCAAGGCCTTTAAGTTCATGAAGTCAGAATAAATAAGGCTTATATTTGTATGGGCATGGGTATTCTAGATATTGCTTGAAGCAATTTTGACTTCCAAGTTTCACCTATTTTCCAGGAAGTGTTTTCCAAAGTACCTGTCTGGCAGGAATAATAAGTCATTTCATTACAGGCATGATATTTTCCCTATTTTCTCCCCTGATATCTCTGTGTAATTCATTATTTCCTTTGAACTTCAACATTCATAGCCTTAGCATTATCTTTCATTATTTTTATCAAAAAGATTATTCTTATATATAAAGAACATCTAAGATAAAATTGAATGTTGAAATAAATTCAAAGTCAATTTGCTACACACAAAATGCTTACTTGTGGCAACATGCAAATTTGAGATCTTGTGTTGTGGCATCTGAAGAACAATCCTTTGCAGTCAAACTTTGTGTTAAAATACTCTTTTTAACATGAAAAGAAGTTGAAAGCTCACAAAAATAATTGTTGCATTTTCCACAACTAGAACTTAAAGCTGATGATTTAAGAAATATATTTATCATGTAGGAAATACATGTAACATGATAAATGAGGAATCTTTAATTTTTGACAATCATTATCTATGGGTGTAAAGGATTTTCCATGCAGTTTTGAAATAGTAAGCTCTGTCTTTAAATGGGGGATAATTGGTTAAAATAACCACTTTGCTATCATTTTCAGCCACTAATCTGTTACATACGAGAATGAGAATAATCCAATCACAGCAATGACTGATGATGGGATAGTAATAAAACCTAACCTCCAATGCGTGAGTGAACCATGAAGTCATATCGAACCATGAGGAAGACACCTGTTAACTCATTACTTGGGTTGGTTCGTCCCAAGGGGTGATGGGAGGGGTGTAATTCTTCAGTAGAAGGGCGTAAAATGGAACTTGCCTATTCCCAGATGGGTTGGTGGCATGTATTAATGGTGGATGTATTACCGATTAAGGGTCGCTTTCTCCCTAGGGTTAAGGAGGCATATCTGATAAAGAGAATGTTTTAAGGCTGTGTCATTCCGATCTTGAAATATTGCAATTAGGGAGGTGGTGCTGAGTCAAAATGCAAATTTATATGAAGAGGAGAGACAACGACAAGAAATATAAGCGTGGTCAATTGATGAAAAGGCAGCTTTCAATTAAGGGATGGCACTCCTTTTGGTAATGAGGAAGATTATAGATAAAGAGACCGGAACAGGCTGTGCAATTCAATCCTGAACTGATTTGATCTCACAGAGCTGCTCTTAATTGCATGTTAAGGGGTGGATCACACATTTCTCACAAAGGTGGTGAGATGGATTTGTTTGATCAGTGAGATAATAAAGGCAATACAGGGTTTAATTCAGGTACATCGTTATTCTCTATCTGCTGTCTTCATCAACATAAATCAAAATAGAATTTAGAAAGGCTTTGATTATGGGCAAGGATATTAATATTTACTGAGGCCCTGAGACTTTGTTCAATAATATTTACAAACAATACATCAATGAAATGCCATACAGGGTTTACAACACAAAAGTGATATAAAAAAAAAATAACAATTACCCCCAAAAAAGCATGGACCCTAATATAGCAACAAAGAGGTCATATTCAATTAGAATTATTCAACACCCCACTGAATGCAATTTTCCTTGGTAGATATGCATTGACTATTATATATATAATTGTCAATATGCAATTTCAGTCTCTTTTCAAGTCTAACTTTGTAAATGATGCAATGGCTTTCAATATCTTTACCTGTTTTGATGAATCATCCATACCTGAACTCTGTTATAATCCTTGGGGACACTACTCTACAGTGCACCATTCCAGAGAAGGGTTTTCTTGGCCGCTATTGTCACAACCCTGTCACCACACCTCAAACTCCTTAAATAACCATTTCCTCCTTTCCCACTGCAGTCTATTACCATCTAATTACTTAATTAATTGTCCAATAATTTTGTCCCAGGGGAATGCTGAGAAACATCTAGAGATATATTACATAGCTATCAGGGTTTTAAACTCCACCAGGTTTGCAAGGTGTTATCAATGTAACAGATGACAGGTTTTACATGTTATATGGAAATTAACAACAGTGTTTGGTTTCTACTACCTGCTAATCATAGAGGGATTAAAAGTAAATCAAGCAGAGAATTTAATGACCATGACTTTTTATATACATAGAACTTTCAAAGAAACCTCCCACCTCTTCTTATGGAAGAGTTTTACCCTCTAATAAAAAGAGGAAATTCATCTATGTGTGTGAATTATAATCACTTCACAATCTCACATCACTGATTAAAGGTGTAGGTGTTTCTATGAATATATACTTAAGCTTATAATGCGGAAAAGGCCAAAAGTGATCTTCACATCATAAACATTCTCACCCAGTACATTCAAGATCATACTGTTATACATTTTTGACTTGATTTGAATATGCCGTTTAATACCAATGAAAAATATTAAACCATGCTACATGTAAGTTTATAATTTTCCTGTACAGGTAACGTAAAAAGGATGTCTTTTTCAAATATGGCACGTTACGTATGTACGTACGTTACGTAATAAGGGTGTCAAAAACACTACAATAATGAAAAAGGGTATCTATTTCGCTAGTAAAGCTACGTGTTTAGGGTCAAATTTGCGAGGGTATAGACTAAAATGTTTTATAAAAGATGTACTTTTTTCCCCAACAGTCAACACTACGTGTTGATTTGCGCAAGGTGTGGGAGGTGCATGGGGCCGTACTTAGGTATGATAAAACTAACGACCGAAGTCTGTGAAACCCGCTGTGACATAGATACATAATAATCAAAATATTGTGCTGTACTTGTTTAGGGGTTCAATTCAGGGAATACTTGCCAAGGGTATCGTTTTGTTTCCAATACTTGTTAAGGGTAGGGTTTTATATGCCAATACTTGTTAAGGGTGCATTTTCAGAATATGGAAAATACTTGTTTAGGGTGCTTTTTGAGACCCCATGGTTGTGCATGGTATCCACTCATCAATGGAAGTGCCCCCCCCCCCTCCCCGGGTATTTGTTTCAATATATTCATGGAATATTTGGTATGATAATCAAAATCAATATGAGCAGTTAGTGATCATGTAACCCAGCACTAGTTGGCTACCTTTATAAAGCAAACTGCAGAATGTTTTACAGGAAGCAGATTACTTGGCATCATACATACACATTGACCCTCTGTCAGTGTTAAAGAACTGGATTCCTGTGGACTGGCAAGGGAGGCGGACTTGCATGGGAGGCGATGATGGGAGAGATGGGTGATAAATATAGCATTGCAGGAAGCTGAAAGTTGGGCACATATAAATGACAGATATGATCATGGTTAAAACAGGAGATTTAGGCACAGGATTTTTGGCAAAGTCTACCCAAAACACTGATGACTCTATCCTGAACTGAGATAACCTGGCAGATCAGACCATTTTGGTTTGGCAATTAGTTATCATGGTCCTCGGCAAGGTTTTTAATCAAAGTAAGGCACTCAAAACAAATTTCCCAATCCTTCTTTTTATACTGCACAGTAAAAAAAAAAACCTATTACAGAGTGATCGTTCTCAACAAGAGCAATCAATTTCATTCAATTAATTCTATTAATCTTGGCATTCATTCAATTAATTCTATTAATCTTGGCAAATAAATCTAGTTCCATAATAAAAAGTAACATGTGCAACCAATGACAGTTTCAATACTACGAGTATCTACTTATTATTTAATTCTCCGCAAATGGTCTGGATAGTCATCTTCAGCCCATTCATGTCAATGGTGTTGTTCTTCAATGACTTCACACAATAAAGACAGGTCTATTAAACAAAATGATGCCTGTAATTTTGACTTAATACTGACATTAAATCATAGCCATGTTCTGTAAATTGTAATGATCACAAACATTACACCCCCATAAAGCAGGATTTAGAAATAATGTGTTCTTCATGGCAAAGGACCCTCAGACATGACTTGCTTGATCAAAAAGATAAGGTGTGATTATGAGACTACATACTCTGGAAATCAGCCAGTGTTTGTGAGCTAGAGGGAACAACTGATCTATATATTGTGTATGTAGATCAACAAATTTATAACATGAGTGAAAATACTTCAAAGAGGAAACTGAGGGATTTACAAAAGTTTTATGGTATACATAACCTCATATAATTCTTATGTTCAGCTAGTATGCATTCAGAAAATAACTATTTGGAAAAATATATTTCATATTCTTAACTAATTCCATGAGAAGATGGTGTTTGAAATCATAATTTAACAAGAAAAACACTTGTACAAAACAGTCAACTTAATTGTCTTATTATCCATTTATAGAAGATAAAGATTTGTGGCATATTAGCAATTACAGGATATGAAAGGGAGAAGAATGCATTTTACATGAAATATTGAAAGAACAGAAACAAATCAACAAGCTATAAATAACGCAATCAAGAATTATGAGAAATGGCAACTAATGACAATTTATTTGGAGTTCTAAACATATTTTCTTCAGAGATTCTGATTGAAGACAAATGCTTGATGAAATAGATATGATTAATCCAATGCTCAATGCAAAAGAAATCAATTCAGAGATTATAATCAAGATATGAATGCTTACTACATTGTAATCTTTACAACATGAGTAAACTGTCCTTGAAGATTGAGCAACATACATGTACTATATATATATATTTGGAAAAAATTCATCTCTAATTTTCTTTTCAAAAACAAGTTCTATAATAAATGAACTCTAAATTTTTGTACCACAATTATTGCCAAAAAATGTTATAAGTACATTTATTTTCCAGAAACTGACACTTACCATCATGCATTAAGACTTTGTTAAGAAAGTCCTATGATTCTTTTTAGAACACCATTTTGCATAATTCAAGTGATAATTTATTGTGAGGATAGACTGAATGTGGAGGATATGGGAGCACACTTGACTTCAAGATAGGCATATGACATCATTTGGAGGGGTGATGATTATTAGATCCCCCTTTTGGAACTCTGCCAAGGTCATTGACCAGCACTAGTTTGGTTGCACATGGGTGTTTGAGAAGAAACCACATGTTGGATAATGTAGATATGGTGAACATTATTCTACCCCTTACTTCATATCTGGATGAGATCAAGAGCATTCTAATTGACCTAGATGCCATGTACATGTATGTATATCAAGGTTCTTGGATAGCTGACAATTCCTGACCCTACAATGAAATCCAAAGTCATTCTGAAGGTTAAAAGCACATGTGAAGAAAGAAAATATATCATAATACTGGGGGTGTAGCAGGCATGGTGGCATAGTGGTAAAGAGCCGGCCTCATGAACAGGAGGTCTTGAGTTCGTTTCTGGCTGAGTCATACCAAAGACTTTTAAAATGGGACCTTCTGTCAGGTACATGATGTACAAGAATGGAGAAGGGTGATAATAACATGTTATGTTATATGCAAGGCCCGCTGGAAAAAAATACAGCTGAAGTGGATACCCTGGGTAAATAAGGGTTGTTGTTGTTGTGATGGTGGTGGTGATGGTTGTTTATGTTGTTGCTATTATTACTATCATTACTATTATTATTATTGGTATTATCATCATTATTATTATTATCATTATTACTACAAAAATACTACATATTGGGTTTTGGGGTTATACCATCCTGTATCTCATTTGTAGACTAGATATCAATTTATTTAGTCAGACATAAATTTTTTTAATTTTTTTTTTAAATTCTGCCAAATTCCTGCCTGAACACTTTCTATATAAATCATTGCAGACCTTCAAAGCAGCTAGAAACATGTCATGAGTAAACCAGTGTTCAATCACCTATCGTTCAAACCTAGTAACCAAACATTAAAAAATAATGCAAAGAGCATAATGAAATAAATTCCAAAGTTGTGAAATACAGCAGATTGTATGTGGGCAAGACAGAGGTATTATAAATAGATATAGATGGTAAACTAACAATAGGTATTTCAGTGTCAAGGTTACTTTCATTCCTGAATTATTCAGCTAATCAATCCTGATAAGTTTGAGTTTATTCATGAATATGTCAGGTTGAGCCAGGGCTTTATGATTACAGGTCAAAAGCAATCACTGTATGATTTTAGATAATTATTATGTAGGGCTGGATGCCGCATTGATATAACATATAAATGAACAAAAGAGATGTGTTATCTGGTTGGCGGTAGCTCTGGACGCTAGATAAATAGGTCTAGGTTCAATTATTGCTAAACATCACTGAAACCTTTATTTTTTAGATTAATCTTACCCCCCCCCCCCCCCTTCTATAAATACAGTATAAAGAACAAACAAGTGGAACGCCTCTGGCAGTCTCGCCTGCATTACGCGATTTAATATAGCAGCAGTGCTAACTTTGAAAACTACTATAAAATAATCATTCACAAAAACTCCATTCATACACTACTCAAAAAAAGTTAAGGACCACTTTTTAATGTGTGTATACAATTTTCAAACCGGGTGTTGTATTTCTAGAAATACCCGAATATGGCTGTCTTGAATCTCCTCAAACACCCTGTAACAATTTCACACATGGGTGGTTTCAGTTGTTGCATGATGTCTCTCGCATTATTGCATATCCTGAAAAGTGGGCCCATTGTGAAGTGGTACAAATGTGGATTCAAATGCATTTTCTGTCTTTAGTCTCTACAATCAACAAATTGCTGACAACAGCAATGCCAAGATACAGCTGTCCAGGATGCCATCAAACACAATGAAATCAATTTCACACATGCAGTTCTTTCATGTCTCTTGCATCATTGCAATGTGCCCGTACAAAAGTGGCTTCCAAAGCATTTTCTGTCTTTAGTCTCTACAATCAACAACTTGCTGACAATAGCAATGCCAAGGCCAAGATACAGCTGTCCAGAATGCCATCAAACACAATGACATCAATTTCACACATGCAGTTCTTTCATGATGTCTCTGGCATCATTGCAGTGGGCCATAAGACAAGTGTCTTCCAAAGCATTTTCCGTCTTTAGTCTGTACAATCAACAACTTGCCTACAACAGCAATGCCAAGACACCACCTAAGTGAAACAGATGTAGCCAGAGCCCTAGGGATGCTGGAAGCTGGCCTCAGTCAGCGAAGAGTAGTCAGAATGATGGGCGTGTCACACAGTGTCATTAGCAGAGCAAATCAAAGACACCGAGAGACAGGGCTATACTCCGAGAGACCCCGCAGTGGCCGACCAGTTTCGACAACCCCTAGAGATGATCGCTACTTGACGAATCTCAGCCTCCGCAACCGCTTTCACAGTGCACGCCGCCTCAACAATGACTTCGCTGCAGCAACTGGAGTGATTGTTTCCACTCAAACAATCCGTAACCGACTTCACAGAGCCAATATGCATGCCAGACGGCCAGCTCAGTGTGTCCCACTCACCCCTGCTCACAGAAGAATTCGTCTCAACTGGGCCCGGGAGCATGTCAGATGGACCAGACAGCAATGGCGTAGAGTTCTGTTCACAGATGAGAGCAGATTTTCCCTTGACCACAATGATGGACGTTCGAGAGTCTGGAGGCGACCAGGAGAGAGATTTGCAGACCCCTGTATTGCAGAACATGACCGTTATGGGGGAGGCAGCGTCATGGTGTGGGGAGGCATCACCTACGCCAACCGTACTCGTCTCTACGTGGTCCCAGGGGGAGCAATGACAGGAGTGAGGTACAGGGATGAGGTCCTTGAACCTATAGTGGTGCCATTTGCAGAAAATGTGGGACAAAACATCATTTTCATGGATGACAATGCCCGTGCCCACCGAGCTAGGGTGGTGACCGAGTTCCTTGAGGGCCAGGGGATTGAGCGTATGGAGTGGCCAGCGAGGTCCCCGGACTTAAACCCGATAGAGCACGTCTGGGACATGATGGGGAGGAGTCTCGACCAGCTCGAAGCCCATCCACTTGGACTGCAGCAGCTGGGTGTGGCTCTGGAGGCTGCATGGGATGCACTGGACGTCAGAGACATCAATCGCCTCATCAGCTCCATGAGACAGCGCTGTGAAGCCGTTATTGCTGCAGGAGGTGGTCACACTCGTTACTGAACTGCCTGAAAGACACTCAGACATTCGTTTTTACCACTTCATGTCGGTAGCTGATACCCCTCGGGGCCCACTTTTCAGGATGTGCAGTGATGCGAGAGACATTGTGCAACAACTGAAACCACCCATGCGTGAAATTGATTACAGCGTGTTTAAGGACATTTAGGACAGTTGTACTGAGGTATTTCCAGAAATAAAACACCTTGTATAAAATCTTTATGTACGTTTTAAAAAGTGGTCCTTAACTTTTTTTGAGTAGTGTATAATGACATAATACCACGTTCATTGACCATAAATGACATTTGAACGGTGACTTAAGACTTGTCAACTACATCCATGTCCACATTTCAATCACTCTATCTATAAACTTTCAAAGTTATGATGGCAATTCAACAATTACCCCAACATGGCCTAAGTTTATTGACCTTAACTGACCTTTGACCTTGGTTTTGTGACCTGAAACTCACAGGGGATGTTCAGTGATACTTGATTACTCTTATATCCCAAGTTTTATGAACTAGATCCATAAACTTTCAGAGTTAGGATGGTAATTTAACAAATACCCCCAACACGGCCAAAGTTCATTGACATTAAATGACCATTGACCATGGTCATGTGACCTGAAACTCGCACATGATGTTTGCTAATACTTGATTAACCTTATGTCCAAGTTTCATGAACTAGATCTATAAATTTTCAAAGTTATGATAGTAATTCAACAAATACCCCCAACTTGACCAAAGTTCATTGACCCTAAATGACCTTTGACCTTGGTCACGTGACCTGAAACTCGAGCAGGATGTTCACTAATACTTGATTAACCTTATGCCTAAGTTACATGAACTAGGTCCATATACTTTCTAAGTTATGATGTCATTTCAAAAACTTAACCTTCGGTTAAGATTTTGAAAATAATTCTCCCAACATGGTCAAAGTTCATTGACCCTAAATGACCTTTGACCTTGGTCATGTGACCTGAAACTCAGGCAAGATGTTTAGTAATACTTGATTAACCTTATGTCCAAGTTTCATGAACTAGGTCCATATACTTTCTAAGTTATGATGTCATTTCAAAAACTTAACCTTAGGTTAAGATTTGATGTTGACGCCGCCGCCGCCGTCGCCGTCGGAAAAGCGGCGCCTATAGTCTCGCTCTGCTATGCAGGCGAGACAAAAAATGAGTAAAATATCTTGTTCAATCTCAAGATTCCTTTAGATTTATAACTTTTTCTTTTCTTTCTTCATATGGAATTTAATACTATATATCATATCTTCATATCATCCCCTCTACAACTTACTTTGTATATGACATGGGTACATCACTGGATTCCTTATAAAGTTCATATGCACCTATTTATTAAATTATTCTGGTTAAGAATAATCTATTTTGCTTATTTTTCCCACTTTCAATACAGTCATGTATGTGAATTTTTCAAAAGCATAAAATTGAAACGGAATATCCAACTAAAAACCAGAACTTGCGGGGTGTAGGGTGTACCCCCCGGTCATTATTCTGAATTATTACCTATACAAGGCATTTTAGGAGATAAATAAAAGTCATATTTCGCTCGCTACTTTAAATCCGAGACCAACGAGGTAAACATTTGCCATGTTGCCCTCCCCAGGCTTTGCCCATAGAAATCCTGTACAAAATAGAGGGCAATATTGGCCATATTTCTGCTAGTGCGCTTGCGCAGTAGGAGCCGATTTCGATCGCTAATTTCAGTATTTCAGAAATCTGGCTGGAACCAGTTTATGAACCAACGCATTGTAGATAATGCGTGGCGCGGCCAGTGCATACACAAATGTAACCCAAGCAAAAGATTTCTACACGTTGAGTGTATGTGCACGCCATGCATGATGTACGACTGCAAGGTAACAATTACGTCACAATTGCTTTTTAAAGGTTTACTTCGCTAAGGTCGTGAACATGAAATCAGAAGTAGTGATAAGCAATTAATCAGGCATATAAATTGTTCCAAATTGTAGCTTGAATTACACATTGTACAGCCTTAGGTAATAATAATAATATTGACTGGCTCTTCTTTCGGGAAACATCAAATATGTCGCCCTTAAAAGAACCATATTGCCCTCGTCTAAAGACTTGGGCCAATATGATTCTTTTGCAGGTGACATATTTGATGTTCCCCTCAAGTCAATATTATATAATTGTTTTATGGGAATAATTTTCAATATTTTGTTCATAATGATAATCTAGTGAGCTAATTCATTGGGAAGACATGGATTATGAAAGGTGCTTCATCAAGAAGTGTTTTGATTTCTTTATGAATAAGTCATTGGTCAATACTTCTTTGAATTCTGCTCAATACATAGATTTCAGAATTCTGCCCTCTCAACTACCATCCTAAACATAACTTGCCCAAGCCTTTATTCAATTAACCAATACTAATCAATTAGAAAGTGTCTAATTGTTATAATTTGAAAGGAAGTAACAGGGCTTCTGATGGAATATGTGGGGGCACCGGGGTCTAGGGGTCTCATCTTTCGATCTGAGGGACTTGGGTTTAACTCCTAGCCATAGTGTGTTTTCCTGCAGCAAGAAATTTACCCACATCGTGCTGCACTCAACCCAGGTGAGGTGAATGGTTACCCGGTAGGAAGAAATTCCTTGTGAATGCTTGAGCGCCTAGGTACACGTAGCAAAGCTGAAGCCAGGGTAATTATAATAGGAGGGCCCACTGGGAGAACAGTTTTAGGTACTGACATGGCTACCCTGGGTAAATATACTATAATTATTTATAATATTATTACTACAATCCGCTAAATACACATACTTCACAGGAAAACTTTTCCAAAAAAATTGGAGGGAATGTATTTTTTAAATCAATAGAAATGTATATAATAAAATACATATACGGTATATGATTAATACATTATTCATTCGCACTATAATAATCTGTTAATATTTTTATTTTCTTGATTCCTTTTACGAACAGGCGATGTACCACAGATACTACTCACACATAGTATTTTCATTAAAACCCCAGAAGTTGTACATCCTATATAAAGAAATCATGATCATTATTGCATACCATATTATGAAAGCCAATGTCTACAGAAGAGAGGGTTAATGAACCCAACTGACATGGCACTGGTGTCAATGACCTAATGTATCGTTCCCCAACACTTTCCCATCAAATTAACACTATTAGAGCCAGCCAACTGTAACAGTTTCAGTGCAGCGTCACTAGAACTTCCTTACCTTCCTTTCTAGGAGCTGTGAATTCTCTATTCTTGTGTTTCTGGAGAATACTATCAATCTAAAAATTCTTACCCAAATCTAAAATCATCATTCCTACTATGTCACAAGGCATACCAACATAAATTGACTGAACTAAAACTTAACCAGGGTTGTCAGAGAAATAGCCTGGCCAACAACTCCTTTCCTTCAAGGTTTCGAGTCATTTTTAAGTCATTGCGATGAGATGATCTTTGTTATCATTTTTAAAAACTAGATTGTAGCATGAGACAATCTTATCATGAGTCTCCACACTTTCACGCGAGCCAGTCCTCCTAAACCAAAACATTTAATTGTAAAAAGACATTTATATAGTTACCTTCCCATCTTATCATTCTTTAATGATTCAGTCCTTTAAATCACACATATATGGATCATGATCGTTTGTTGCATGACATATTATTTTGTCCTGGAATGTTTTCTGCTTTTATTTTGTTCAATCACTAAGTTGGTTATTGTTTTGTGTTTTGTGATCCACTTTAATTTTCAATCTTACATGTTTTTTTTAATTAGGACCCCATGGAAGAACAGTGACATTTTGTAAATATCTCTGAAATGGGCTATTCTCCACTGCAAATATTTTCTTGATTGTCATGTATTTTATTTATGGTATTATGATATATTATTATGTTTAATTATATTATTTTTCATATGAAAATAAAAACAAACAAAAACAAAGACATAAACAAGGATCCCAACATAAGTAAATGATAACATCTTCTGTGATAATAGATAACACAGGGCACCCTTCAACAAAATAGAAACATGAATGTGCAAAGCAATGTTACAAAATCATGAGAAACTAAGTCACAAGATTTACAGAATTTAAGAGAGGAATGCTATATCTGCTGTGTCAATCTGTGAGAAATGATACCATAAAAACTTTGTGGAGGAAATAAGCCAAGATCAGCTGCCCTTCAAATGATCCATGTTGATGATCTGATAAATACTATGTGTAAGATGGTTTACTGCATGGATAAGGAATTAAGGTTTTCATTTTCTTCTCATATTTATCTAAGCAAGGAAAGAAGAAATGTGTTAGATTAGCATAATTTCAATCATGTCATCATGATCTAATCCCACCCAAAACACTGATGGGTCTACTGATGTCAGTGACCTAGACAGAAGGATGACTAAGTAATGGGGGCATTGGGAAGGGGGAAGAATATAGTATCAACTGAAAAAAACTATGTTTCTTATTTTGATTGAGATGATCGTGACGGTGAGTACGATGGTGGTGATGATGACGATGATGATGAAGATAATTATTGTTTCAAAGTAATATCTAAGTTTTAAAAAGATAAACCTGTATGTCATCTTGTCAAAGCACTATTTAAATTACTTTGTGCATTTTATTCAAAATTACATCTTATTCACAACTATCATTGCTAAGAATGCATATGCACTGCTAATAATACAATGACTTCTTTGTGCAAATTCAAACATTTCCTGTTCATGCATCTGAAATAAAGAACACCAATTTACCAATGCAGCACATTTATCTTTTTCATGTCAAATAAACATTTTACCAGCTTACTGTATGGCGACATGTCAAAGACAATACTGTCAGATAATGACCAAGCCTTCTCTAGGAGTGAGTTCAATTGACTTTCCGAAGCAAGATTAAAATACATAAATCTCACTCACAAATTAAAACATGATACTGATACATAGCATTGTTACTTCAAGAGAGGACACTAAATCAGCACCTTTTCTCTTACTTTTCAAGTCTATCCACAGCACATCACAGATCAGTGAATTTGAACAGAAGTAAAGGTCAACTGGGAATGCATGTAATACAAGTCTGAACTGGAAAGAAACCTACTGTGGAATTATGATCAAGATATCTGCTGTATTCAATACATTTGTAAAAACCAATGGTTCTGCAGATACACCTTTCAAGAATCGACACATACGTTTTGCAGTATGAAAATAAGGGAAGGGATGATATCACTAACTCATTAATTCTACTGTATTTTATAATATGAAATATTAATGCTAGAAATCTGAGTAAGCCATAGTTTAAAAACCAACCTATTTGGGTGAATGTCTATGAAAACTGTGTTTATAGAGTTAAATGGCATTGATTGAATACAACCTAGGCTTTATAAAGGGACTAAGTGACTGAGCTCCTACATTCCATCAGTCAGGGAACAAATTCATCTTCAGAAAAAATATGATAGAATCAATATAAAAGAAAATCAATCTTCTCCTCTATGCTAAAGTAAGGGCAGTGGCCAAGTCTGCTTCCTGTCTGCTGACTCTTCTTAACACATATAATACCAAAGGGTGCAAATTCTACACTATAAGCTCTAGGATCTAGAATCAGACCTGATGATCTGTCATCGCGTCACTTGTCCAGGGTCCTAGGTCCCGTTTTAATTGGATGTCAAGGACGCTGTACAAATTTTCTTCTAATTTCTTTAGAACCCTCTCAAAAAGAATATCCCTTTTCCTAATTTGATTAAGCGGAGTTGAGATTAGCTCATATGTCGACTTATAGTTCAATGCTACTATTTCAGGGGTAATCATGGATGACAAAATATGGATCCATCTGCTTCTGATTTTTTGAACTAATTTTTTTAAATATATAATCTCTGGTCATGATCAATTCAAACCCAAAGCTCAATCAATTGACCTGGAGTAATACTATACTGTTTCTATCACATTAAATCTCTTCTGTGAAGATTTCCCCATACACATGATAAGCAGCAGAATATCTCATGTGACTGCTAAGATCCCACAAATAAAGACTCAAATAAATGTTTATGTTTTAGTATGTATCTCTCACTTTTCATCCCCTCATCTCTCTCTCTCTCTCTCTCCATCTCTAACCCCCTCCCCACTCTCTCTCTCTCTCTCTCTCATTTATGACATTCAATTGACAAAGTGAAGCCAGAAATTATCAGTCTTCATTTACACTGTATGTAACTATGATTATAAAGCATTTCTTTGTAGTTGAATATCGGGAATCGACACTGGCAATTTCATACAAGTCACATGCTAATTTCCTCAGTTTAAAGCTCTACATTCACAGGTGAATATGAGACCATTAAATCACATTACAATAATTTGTACTTTTATGCTCAGGAAACAGTCTACAAAATAGGTGCTAATGGCCTGGGGTGGTATTCTGAAAATTGTCTGAACTTTTCTTGTAACTCAGCAAGATAACGGCTCGCTAAAATTATCTTAAATTGGTATTCTGAAAATTGTCTTATCTCCCCTATTTTATCTATGACATGCCCAATATTCTGTCATCAACAAATCATTAAAGTTGTTATATGCTTAGGCCAACCAATAGAAGTGTCTCTTCTGAATATTAATTTTAAGCGCATTGTTGACATGAGGCCGCAGGCGTATTTCCCTTGTGCCCTCGACCCTTATGCATGTGCGCCACTGTGCTAAAAATACACGTGGCTGATCTCAGAGTCATATTTTCTTTGAAAAGATTCATCATCTCGAATACCAATTTTTAATTGCTGAAAAGTCTACCAATCCGTCTCTGTAATATCTTTGGAATGTCTCCTGCAGTAAAACATGATGTTCTTGTGGGATGCAGCAAGAAATTATTATTTTTGATCGAGAAATATCGCATGCAACATTAAGTTACAATAGCCCCCTACCTCTTGTAAATTTTCTTGTATTTTTGCAAGGAAGTAAACAGAACGCAAAGATAAGAGAATTTTCAGAATACCTTTTATCTCGATATGTTATCTTGCGCACATAGATATTTAGGCGCCGTTTTTAACTTACGCATCATTATAGCTCTGACATCATACGCGCTCAGTGAAAGTTACAAGAAAATTTACAAGGAAAGATACAAGAATTTTCAGAATATGGATTTTATTGTAACTCCAAAGATACAAGAATATTTCTCTTAAGACAATTTTGAGAATACGGCCCCTGGATAACATCATGTACATTGTAAAATTTTATGTAGTAATATTCTCGTGCTTATTGCAAACAGAGTTACATTTGATTAAAAACAAATATCGAGCAAAAGTGCCAAGCATAGAGTCCTGATTGGTTGAAAATTAGGCTAGAATCATGCTTGATTTTCTTTGACAGGCCCCTGGAAATCTGGTCCTCATCATTCTCCTCTTTCCACCTGCACACGTGTACATCCAGGAGAGTATGTTCGGCTGATTCATCTCAATCTAATGACTGTCTCTTTGTCTACCATTCTCAAGTATTGCTATAATTTTAGGTCAAGGATGGTTTGATCAGAGTCTATAATCTAGGAGAAAGCCTGTCTTTGACACATCAGAGATGATTCAACATCTGAAACTAACGGTAGAAGAAGACAGGCAATGCTAGCTTTAAAAAGAATTGAAGATTTGTTTTCTTCAACTGGATAGAAACAAATTCGTTTCAAGCCACTAGTACATTTCTTAATTTCATTTTCTAAAGCATATTTCAACAATCTTATTTTCATAGACTGGTCTTTGTTCTGAACTTTTTATATCACTTCAACCAAATTTTGAATAAGGCAATTAGACACCATTATCATTTACTTTCTTAAAATAGTGTAGTGGAAACCAGTTTAATGTGTAATGGGCACATTGGAATTGGAGTTGAAAGCAATATTAGTGGTCATCCAAACCAGTTTGGAAAACCACCTCACGATATGTTTTTTAAGAACACTTTGTCTTGTTAAACTGCTTTAAGCATAGGTGAGGACACAACCATTCTTCAGGAAGCGATCTTCGCACAAAAATACAAGTGTGTGCGTGTCGGGCGTGCTTCTCTGTACAATCTGTGTGTAAAATACTCACACGGCAGTTTCAAATTTTTGGCAAAACGTGTGACCACACAGACAGGGTTCCCATAGCAACAAGACTGCTTTACTTGGAGTGGTTCTGGAAACCAGCTCAGTGGAAACTATGTCAGTGGAAGCCACTTAAATGCCTAATGAGAATGCTCGAAGTGGTCTTAGAAGCAATTTTAAGTGGTCTTTCATATCAGTTTGTAAAACTAACCTCACAAGTTTTTAAGACCTCTTTAACTTGTTACACATCTAAAGTGTAGATGACAGTCTTGTGCAAGAAGGAAAATGAACCACATCAGTTTGAGACGGAGTTAGTCCGGCTTTTTAAAAATGGGGATGTTACATATACGTGAAGCCGCCTCCAGCGCACGCTTTAGTGCACTTTCAACGCATATGTAACTGGAGCTTTAGATTATGGTAAGCAATTACAGAAACTACAATTTACCTATTGCCTATTCATATATCCCACATATCAGCAAAAAGCTGCAGTAATTTTATGAATATGCTCTTGTCAGTGCCATACATGAAAGGCAATAAACTTCATTTGCTTCTCAATTCTGAATCTTATTGTGTAGCTCCTTTTTTTACTAATAGGACCATAGACAACTGATAACTTACACACCCTAAGTTTACATAGACCATAGACAACTGATAACTTACACACCCTAAGTTTACATACATTACCATAATATTTTATACACAGTCATTTTGTTCGTGACTGGACTCTACCATTTGTAGATTTGCTGTGCACTATATTCTGGCTGACATCCATCAAAACATGCTGGAGGAAATAATGAAATATTTTTATTGTGATATTTTTTGTTTTGAATTGCATGGTCTATGAACAATGGGTTCTGGAAAGCAATTACCAATGTCCCGATTTTTAAATATTTCTGGGGTAGACACGACAAGATAGAGCAACACCATCATCCATGAGAAATTAGACCCCATTCTTAATTATGTCCTTAGTCTAGGGGAAACCAGTTTAGTCTAATACAATGGGAATGCTCAAAGCAGTCTTGGAACTGATCTCAAGTGGTCTTCCAAACCAGTTTAGAAATCCACCTCCCGATGTGGTTCTCAAGACTATTTTGCCTCATTAAACTGGTTGAAGTGTAGATGACACAGTTTTTCTACAGGAAGCGATCTCCGCACAGAAGTACGAGAGTGTGTGCATGTTAGGCGCGATACTGTGTGTAGAATACCTGTCCTGTGGTTTCAAATGTTAACTGAGAGCATTTCCATAGCAAGAAGACCACTTTACATGAAGAAATTCTGGAAACCAGTTCAGGAGATGGTGATGAGGATGCTAGCAAAGCGATCTTCTAAACTGGTTTCCTAAACTGGTTTATGGGAGACCAGTTTAAGAAAGTATTGAGAACAGGGTCATCATTTTGAATAAAGTCTAGTCACCAGACCAATAAACACTATTTCTCCTTATTTCGCAACAATCTTCTGAATGTCTGCCTTTCAAAAAATCATAGTCTCAGTATACACCTCTGTATCAGCTGTCAAAGATAAAATTCTCAAAGATTTACAAGTCACTTGTTCTGGGTTATCACTCCCACCTTCGTGCAAACTATCTAATCTCCCGGATAATTGATTTAATCTTAGGCGACTTAAATCTTAGATGATATGCAAAAATTAGGGTTTAAATGAGGATAAATATGCAAGCACTCCTGGCTGCTCATGAAGGGCATTGTTAATTTATTAATCCGAACAATATCACCTCCTACGCCCCTTGGATTTTTTCATCAACCCCAAAATAATGTCATGAATATGGAAACCTTGATATATACATATTGTCTTTGTCATTCAATAGTGATGTAGTTGATTATGATTATGGTGATGATAAAAAAATACTATAGCATTTCAAAACATGAGGAGCATACATCTCTTAACATTAATTGAAAGCTGACAGTCATTTCATTTTAGCTTGACTCTGCACAGTACAGAACATACTCCACTTCCAGGAGCTGATTTCTTGAAGCAATGACAGTAAACACACAGTTAATCTAATATTCAGGGAAAGATTCAAAGTGATTTTGTAACTGGTAAAGGCAATGATTAATTCACATTGACAACTCTCCACCTAGGTGTTCAAGGATACCTTGTATGACTCTCACATAGTTGTTTTCTATAGTTCTTTGTGATTTCAGAATTGAAAGGTCTATTGAGATGGCAATGTTGGAATGAATCATATACAGACATGTACCTCTGTGATGAACATGAAGACTCTTTGACTATCTTGACAAAATATGCAACATTATTTTTAAAGAATGCAAATTACTTCTGTCCAGTATCATGGATAATTTATGGGCAGGTAGTCCCTTGGCTGGCCTGTCCATTTGCTGACCTGGTACTTGACAAAGCAACCAGATGATTCTTTGAGCTTAAGTCATCAAGGGAAGTTTGAGCTCTTTGATTGGATGTCAAGGACTACGGGATTCTATGGACAAGACAATTATAGCCACATCCTTCTGGAAACTTCTTTTTAGAAACAAATTCCCAAGGCTCTTAATGATTTAAAAGGAAAAATGAAAATAAAATCCTTGCTAGATATTCAGTTATGACAATGTGATCAATCATTCATTCCAGACATAAAGAAGGATTTGTTCTTTTAAGTGGTTAATCTCCATGTCTTCGTAGTTCCTAACACTCTGTTGGTCATAGTATGATCTGAATGACATTGACAATGTACATTTTCCATCCATAAATTAACAAGCATATATACATAACTCCCCAATCAGGGCAAATACCAGGTATTCCATTAATGTGAGTAGAGTATTCATACCCAACCCCCACCCCCTCACACACACACACTTACCCTGGTTTGTAGGGATTCTTTAAGGTGTGGGGGTATTTGCAGTGTTAAATCAAATCATACAAGGTTTTTTTTTATCAAATAAGAGGTGTGATGCAAGTAAATTATGCAATCTTTATAACAGAAAAGCAAAAATACTTGAACTTTACCTAGTTTGAATTGGCCAAAGATGAGCACATGTGCTTATTAAGGAATTTGAGAACTGAAAGAGTGTGCAAGTATTTTCACATTAAATGGTAGGTGTGAATAGACCTGATGGGAGTTCCCCTTTTCCCAGGCACTTCTTCTGTTTCTGATATTGATCTAGTTCTGGCAGCGAGGATTAAACCCCCGATCTAGATCTTGAGCCAGAGCTCTCTATGACAGACACATCTGCAAGGCTGTCTAAGGCCAACAAGTCTTTTGTCACATGTCACTGCCGCATGGTATTCAAACTCAAATAGCCATATTACAAGTTAAAGGTGATAATGACCTTCATGATGATGAACAAGATCTATTCATTTATCCATCCTACTACTAAAGCTGTTTCAACTCATCAATCTCTTCTGGTTTACAGTCCTTTTCAGGACTACATTCAAGAAAGATTACTCTATTCTCAAAAATTTCCACATTCTCGCCTATCCATTTATTTTTCTTCTTCTATCCACTGTTTCTATAACACTCCACATGGTGTACCTTAAACCACATCAGCGATTATTTATTTAAAGGACTCAAATTCCTTAAACCTGTGACTCAATAGACAAAGTACCTTATTAAAAGTCGCGTCCAAATCTTCACAGGGTGTAGCATTTCACAGCAGTTTTCTTAATCCTGATTCTTCTGTCCATGGATAAATTTGGGGAGTGGAAAGCAGGATTCCTGCTGTAAACAACAAGTAAACATAGCTCTGACTTTTGGTATTAATCTACCTAGAGCCTCCATGGAAAGTTCTGGTGTACTTTTATTAAAGATGTATGCAACAACAACATAACAAAATATGCAGGCCTAATGAAGAGTTAGAAGATTGTATAAGACCCTCAATTTTTTATTGGACATTGAAAGCATGATACCATGTCATAAAGAAACAACATTCCCCAAATTCACAAATGGTATAAAAATCACATTATATGCAGCTTTAATATGTAATGAACATCTTAGAGGTCCAATAGTGAATGCAGGCTTTGGTCAAAGGGTGCTCGTTGCATGCTTGTTGCTATGATTCAAGCCCATTAATGGATTAAGCGCAGTAAGTGCACTTGATACAGAATATATGTATCAACCATAGTTTCAAACAGCAAACCTACAGTACCTATTCTAATTTGGGACAATGACTCCCTTCTCATAGGCAATCAGGTGAGTGTCAACATACTGAACTGTGAAACTCTCTGTCCCTTAACTTATTAAAGGTGACCCCAACTCAAAACCCACAATAACTTACCTAAAATGAATCAAAATCCTAAGTTAAATACATGATATACAACTTGTCAAAATTCATCAAGAAAAAGACACAAAAACTTTATTTAATGTAGAAGAAATTTAGTAAAGAGCTTTAAAAAACAAGTGGAGCACCTCTGGCAGTCTCGCCTGCATTACGCGATGTAATGTAACAGCAGTGCCGACTTTGAAATTGAATATAGAATAATCATTTACAATTAACACTATTCATATGATGATAAAATACTATGTTAATTGACCCTAAATGACATTTGACCTTGATCGTGTGCACCTGATTGTGTGACAGAAGACTTGTGCCAGACGATCAGTGATACTGGATTACCCTTAAGTCCACCTTTCATGAACTAAATCCATAAACTTTTTAAAGTTATGATGGCAATTCAACAAATACCCCCAACGTGACCAAAGTTCATTGAACTTGGTCATGTGACCTGAAACTCACGCAGGATGTTCACTGATGCTTGATTACTCTTTTGTCCAAGTTTCATGAACTAGATCCATATACTTTCAGAGTTATGACATTTAAAAAACTTAACCTTGGTAAAGATTTCATTTTGATTCCCTCAACATAAGTTCATTGACCCAAGGTGACCTTGGTCACGTGACGTCAAAACTCTGGCAGGGTGCTTAGTAATATTTGACAACCATTATGTTCAAGTTTCATGAACGAGGCCCATATACTTTATAAGTTATGGTGACATTTCAAAAACTTAACCTTCGGTTAAGATTTGATTTGACGTTGCCGCCGCCGTCGGAAAAGTGGCGCCTATAGTCTCACTCTGCTATGCAGGCAAGACAAAAATGAGAAAAATGATTTGAAGATGGGAGTTTGCTCAAATGTGCTCTCTGGGAAACTGAGAAGTCTGGATAAAAATGGTGTCAAGGAAACTTTAGAGCTTAACAAATATGTATGACGGAAAAAAATTACTCGTTTCAAATAAACTAATTTCCTAACGTGCACTTTTTTCAAGACAATTATCATTTTGACTATTTACAGAGATGCTTGCTTGGCAAAACTTATTGTTTTGGGGGTGGAAATTCATTAATGCTAATACTTATTTTAGTCTTCCTTCATTAACAAATTAGAATATTATACAAAATATTCATAGTTTTATTATAAATATTCATCTGTATATAATCACACCTGTTTATATAAATTATACACACCAAGGATTGAATTGAATTGAATTTATTTCCGTTAAAAACAAATAACAATACATATAAAACGATACATGTTAATTGATGAAAAAACGGGAGGATGGCCCTACTCAGCAGCATCAATCATGGTGCAACTGGTCTACCGAGGGGTCCTCGAATTTCTAATGAGTGTGCCAAAATCCCTAAAATCTGTTTCCTGACATATTTTTTGAATTGCTGTATTTTAATTTTGCTTATATTGTACCCATGATAGCTCTATGATAAATCCATATTAACATTGAGAATTTGAAGAAGAAAGTAAGAAAATTACTTTTGAGGCACGATGCCATGTTACCCTCTCAAAAAACTAAACGATACTGAATTTCTGGAAAAGAAATTAGAAAGGAGCCAAAGATATGAAAGAACTATCAAAATAAAACTTGACGTCAAATTGGCTGGAAAGTTAGAGAGAGTTTGTCTCTAATAACGTCATAAGACTGAAGAGTGACGAAATCTTTCTGTTTATACCCTGCTGTATTACTTCCACACACCACGGGAACTCATCCTATGACTCACATCAGAGCTTTAGGTTCATTGGCATGTTATCCAGTCTGGCTCGAAAGAGGAAGTGAAGGAAATCTCTCAAAAGATTTATCTGTTTGTTTCATTTTCAATTGTTTCACTCAATGTACGATTATTTCTAGTAGGATCAACGCACGTTGTTAGTAATCCTAAGGATCCTACCCCATGATAACCTAGAATATTGTATTCATTTCTCTTTCTTTCAGAAACGTGCACCCTCCCACTGAGGCAGAGGAGTTCCGACACTGGCAAGCAAAACAAAATTTGTACCCCTTCTTCTGATTTCAACAGCTGATTTTCCAAACTAAAATTCCACTTCCGAAAGATAGGCCTATGCACCCCCACACCACTTTATAGTTCCATCTCCCCAGAATGTGCCCCTCCAAACCTACTGAAACCCTTGCTCCCCACTGAAACATGTAGGGACCTGTCTATAAACACCACCTGCTCAAAAAGACCACTTTTATCAATGTCCTTGGGTCTTATAAAATTCTACTGTAATATTTTGACAATACACAAATTAATTACAAAACAAGAGATATTGAGCCAAGGCCCGGGGGGGGGGGGGCACTTCCATTGACGGATGGATACCATGCGCGACCATGGGGTCTCGAAAAGCACCCTAAACACGTATTTTCCATAGGCCTATTCTGAAAATGCACCCCTTAACAAGTATTGGCGTGTGAAACCCTACCCTTAACAAGTATTGGGAACAAAACAATACCCGTGGCAAGTATTCCCTGAATTGAACCCCTAGACAAGTACAGCGATATTTTAATTAAGCCACAGACGCCCGCACGGATGTCGGTCGTCGGTTTTACCTTTACTACATCATTGGGTATACGGCCCAACCTCCCACACCTCGTGCAAATCGGACTCAACACGTAGTGTTGACGGGGCAAAAAGTACATCCCTAATTTCAGTCTGTGTTTATACCCTCGCAAATCTGACCCTAAGCACGTAGCTTTCCTAGCGAAATAAATACTTTTTTTCATTATTTTAGTGTTTTTGACACCCTTATTACGTTACGTACGTAGCGTGCCCTATCTTGAAAAAGACATCCTTTTTACATGTTTTTTTGGTCGCGCATGGTATCCACTTGTCAATGTAAGTGCCCCCCCCCCCCCCCCCCCCCCCCCCGGGGAGCCAAGGTCACAAAGAACTTGTCTGAGTTGGTCATGCTGAAACTTTAGAATGCATTCAATCTGATCTGATCCAAGACTATGATACCAATATCAAAAAGTGGTTATGGGTCCACAGAACATGCCACAAAAATCTACAATGCAGCATTTTGCCTAAAAGCAGATTTAACGTTCAGGCAGAGTAATAAAAAACAGATCAACATTGCAAAAGTGTTGCTCCACTTAGCACAGCTTCAAAAAAACTTTTATTTTCCAAACATGCAAAGCAAAGGACACAACAAACGGATACTTCTATTAAGTGAATCTCGTATTGACGTCATGTGGATTACAGTTTACCTAGCGTATCATGAAATACTTGCTGCAATTACTTCCTCTATATCTCATTCTATGACTCATGAATACAAAGTTGAAGTGAAAAAATGGCCTCAGTATAGATATAGATTTATCCTAGCCTGGTAAAGGAAACAAAGGCAGTTGAAGAATACATGTCATCCTTGGTTATATCCCAGGCATTTCTGGAAATAACTGCATGTACATACATTTCTAAAAGAAATACAAATAAACTATATTAGGGATGGAGATTAATTAGTGACCTTCATTGGCTAATTAATGAAAACCAACCCTGAATGTTTGTATGACCGTTTAATATTTAATTTGATGGTGATTGTGATTTTGATAATTAAAACTTATACTAGTATGTATGTATGACATCTTAAACTTATTGAGATGAATAGTTCTCATCATGCTCATCAAACCTATGCTATAGTCACACAATGACACTGACTTATTTATCTACTTTGAATGCCAAACCATCATTGGTTTTGAGTCAGTTATGTTGGTGTGACTTTGATATGAGACAACCAAATGATAATTCATTAAAAAAGTATTTTCAAAACAATGAGACTCAGTATGCTATGTATTATTGTCTTCATGGCATACACTAATCAAGAAAAATAGAATGGGTTACAATGTCATCCAGAGAGTAATAATAAGTCATGTTTAATAATAAATTAATATTTGTTGGGGAATATTAGTGTTATGAAATTCATTTTCAAGGATATTATTACTTAGATAATTAATGAAGGATACTTATAGAAATATAGAAATACCAACATATATTATGACTGTCTCTCACATGGCTCCCACTTTTTGTCTTTATATTGTAGACTGAATACATCGTGCACTATAAAAGCACCAAAAGACTAAGCATTACAAATCAGAAGGATGAGTCTGCCCTTAAGGGAACAGCCTTTTGGGAAATTAAAATATATAAAGGTCATCTTCATTGAAATATAGCTATGCAACAAAGTAGCTCTATCATCTCAACTTTGACCCCATGACCCCATAAGTTTATTTCATCATTTCCACTCAGATTTACTGCTGTTCAAAAAAAGAGTATGTTTCTGAATCTCTAAAAGGCAAAATTAAAGTGTTTCTAGAGCAATTGATTCGGTTAAGGATGTTATACAACGCCTACTTTATAGTTTGCTGTATGCAAGCGAATGGGAGGCTCAATGTCAAACATTCATACTGTTGCCGCACGTGGCGTCCAAAATAGTAATGTTGCACGGTCTGGACATCATAATATCATTCAATTCATTGTAAATAAATGCAGGTGCGATACGCTTAGGGCTTACTGGCTAAATGTGCATTGCTGCTGCAGAACAGTTGCGCCTCGTTGAATACAGCGTCTTTCTGTCACATCTTGCAAAATCTCGTAATATCAATCTCATGCTTATTCGCTCATTGTTTTAAAGGTAAAATGTAAAGAGAGATTGTGAGAATATTTGATTGAGGGAATCATTTGACCAAAGGATTATTCTGGTTATGTTAGGAGTCCATTGGACTGTTGCCAGTTTGCACGTACCAGTTGGGCCATTGATGCAAAGTGGCGCCAAGTGTCACCAACAAAGGTGCCTAGAGGTTCAAATTGCCTCTCAATGTAGTGGCGCGTAACTACGACAAAAATTGGATTTGGTGCGACGAACGGCATCAAAATTGAATTTAGCTGGACGAAAATTTCAAACATTTTGAATTTTTTTGTTTTTTGTCGTGCCAAATAATATTTCTGGCACCACCACATGCCAGTTGGGAGGCAGTTTGAGCCACAACATGCCATTAGACACCTTTTTGGTGACACTAGGTGCTAAAGCCATTTTGTAATGGTATGAACTGCCGCAAACTGGCCATGGTCCAGTGGACTCAGCATTTAGAAGTGGTATGAAAGCATGTGGTTGCACGTATGTACAGCAAGATAGTAGACTGCATCATTTGGGAATTTAAAGTTGAAAGAAAAATTAAGACAAATATGTTAAACAAATAATGTCTTGGTTTAGCGACAACAGTTCCAATTTCTTTCCAAATTTAGTGATAAATTATGTACTGCAAAACAAACTATCAATCATTTTTAAAAGAAATCAAGACTTTTTTACCTATCAAGCAAATACCAGTAATATATGAGAACTTGAATGAAATAGCATAGCATGACAGCAGTTACACAAACAATAATTCCTTGCACCAGGCAATTATCAGTGAATTAGAAATTGCATTGTTTGTTAACAAGGACAATAAGGTTATTTGTTCCACTTTGGATAAAAACATGTTTACACTTACATCTCCTAGTTCCATTTTTAAAGAAATGTGCTTTATTTGTTCCAAACTTAATATGAATGTTTGTGGTTGACAGTGGTTATAACATTGAAAATGTTTTTGATAAATGTTCATTATCATGATTGGCTTAATGAATAATCAAAAGGTTCTTGGAGAGACTAACATGAATAATCAAAATGTCAGTAAATATGTTTTTCTCTAATTTCATATGGCATTAGCAAAACCCTGGAGTATAAAATTAAAAAAATTATAGGCTAATATTTACGGTTGAAATCGAAATTCGAAGACAGATATCAATCATTTTTTTTTTGTTTCAAACTTGATAAATTGAATGATTATACTTCTTAATTAACAATTATTATCTATCAATTGATTGTTTTTCATGTCAATTGATTACCCAATTCATTAATCTTGGCCATTTCAATGGCTCCAATGGCCACCAACTCCTGTTCTCATGCAAATTAATTTTCGCTTGTCCCATGATAAGAGTAATTATTTAATACTAGGAATTCAAGCATCCAATACCAAGAGTATATTTCAGCATTAAGATCTTTTTTTTTCATTACTCACATCAGTGGATTTTTTTTTACCTCCTGCTATCTAAAACCGAGTATATTATATACTGTACATAAAGCCTGTGAGGATGACTGAGTTCAGTAATCTAACCTTAGAGCTCAGTTATTTACTACGATACACATCAGATACAATTGATGAAACAATCTGTCCCTTTAAACTAGCCCACTTGTAGCATAATGACTGCAAATCTAAGCAGTCACGCAACTTGTCTATGTAAGTAGCCTAAAATCATCCCATTTCCATGTATACTTCAAAAAGTATCGAATCCACAGGGATACTTTATCAAGTTGATCTGGAAGTATTCAATTTTCTTCCTACTCAAAAAGAGGCACCATCAAGAAGATTTGGAGGAGGAAGGAAAACAGATGCACATATATGTTACATGCATGACACAGGAGGCAAGTGCTACAGACAGGGTAAAATTGATGCATCATTTTATCCTGAAATAGATTTGCCCACCATAATTTCTTTGTCAGTTATGGAGATTTCTGAATCATTCTGACCCAAATATAATAAATATATCAGTGTAATCTCTAGAAAGGAAAATTCATGAGTAAATAAATGAAAAGACCTCAATCACTAAAAACTCACTGCTACTTATATTTAGTATAAGACCCACTTTTTTCCTTTCATTGTATCTGCATCGTTTTGCTGATCACTGCATGTTTGTATATTCTTGCTTTCTAAACTTTGCAAAGCCTGAACATACCAATTCATTCTAATAATGATGGTGGGACCAGTAAGAAGCTTTGCAATATACTGGGCTTCCAGGCAATAAAAATAGACATAAAACATCAAATCCAATATGTTTTGATGGATTTATATCCTCTGGGAAAGTTCTTTTTAGATCTGCCAAGTATTGAGGATTTATCTGTATCTCATAATCAAATATGTAACCATGGTTACAACATTGTCATAGTAATTTACTAGTCTTATGGCACTGCTTTGTATCGTATGAAAAGACACTATATAAATGAAATGCATTATTATTTTTTTTTTATTATTATCATTATTATTATTATTATTATCACCGTGATATCAAAAGTGAGCAAAAATATCAAACCGATAATAAAAACAGAAAACATCTACTGTCAATTTCAAATCAATGAATTATGTTTTTGCTGTAAACAGTCTTTTAATGTTAAGGCTGCAGGGATTTCTTATTTTCAGCTGCCTTAATATATCAACATTCTAAATGCCAAGGCAACAAGACATAATGTAAAAGATAATGGTTTTTTGCACTGAGCAACAGAAGAAAGTATCAATATATCAGAGACTTTTAGTAGTCAAGAAATGTTATATCTATTCCAATTTTCTTCCTCAATGAACCACCCTTCCTAGTACAAAAATTCAACTGTCACTCCACCTTTACTCTGTAAACAAAGTCTTAAGGAAGCAAAACTTAAATGAAAATCCATATTTATGAATGGCACCCTACTTACAGATCAGGTGCAAGCCCCCACCCCCTAGCTATCTATTCTCTTTTAAAAATCCAGCACATTACTATACTTCCACTCCTTAGACAAGGTCATAAGCAGTCACACCCCATAAATATCAACACAAATGAATCCAATTCACAGAAACAAGAAAAAAGGAAAATAAAAATCCATATTTATGGCATCAACTCTGTGATCAAAGAAAAGCCTCCCTCCCCCAATTCACAGACATAGGGGTACGCACAAGTCTCTCTCCTACCTCCTCCCAATCCTTCCCCCTTGATTTAAACCTCCTCCTACATCACTCCGCCTTCACTCTTCAATCAAGGTCAATAGGCAGCCATGCAATGAAGCCCAACGTTTTAGAGGAAGAAGATGATTTCCTCTGGCTTGCAACATGAAACCCTAGGCCTAGACCAACCCTTCCTTAGTACTCCAATCTCCAAACCATAGATGCTGTATTGCAATTGTTCACACAAATAGAAAAGAAATTTGATATCCATGGGTAAATTGAAGTTTCCGGGTTCAATTGTGGTTACTGTATTGTGTCCATCCATTTTAATAACTACTCTGTTTCTTAAGAACACAGTTGCACATCTTTTCTACACAAAGGTTTTTTACTACACAATTCGTATCCTGTTGCAAATCATATTTTAAGTAATTCCCTTGTCTGTGATAATTTCCCCTGCATCTCTGAATAGGTATAATTAGATAGATGGCGTGCCTTAAATGCTATGTATCATCATTATCATTATTTACATATACCCGGAAGGTAACTTGTCTCTTCAGAAAAAAAACTATGATATGACAAGTTCTGAAGACATTTATCGAAACTGATATATATCACTGTGATATTCCAATGATGCCATTTTAAAAGGTAAATGTTACTTAGCTAACACCTTTATCTACTTTCCAGTTGGTTCCCTCCCACTTAGTCTAATCCTAATTCGTCTACAACCAATTTAGATACTAAGTATTTGGTCCAAGCCCATTCACTATTTTGTTTATTATCCAGTTAGGCTATATATGGTAATATTCAATTGGTCTCATACCATATGACAAGATGAACAATATACAAATTTTTAATTTGACAATGTGCAAAATAATTAAGAATAAAAAAGAGGGTATCAGACCAAGTGTTTTGTAGGTCAAGCTGCAAATGGACAGAATTGATAGAAGATCAAATGAGATAAGCCAAAGTGGTATAAAACTATGTGAAAAGTGGACCAAGTGGATATAAGCCTTCCAAGTGGTTGATGGTAAACTCTTACCTGTTCAGAAAACGTTGATAGTTTGATCTCTGTCGGGATCTGAGTTCTTTGCTCTGCCATTGGCTAAATCTTGTGGTTGCTAAACACTGTATCTGATCATTGACCTTCAGACATTCAACTGCAATGCGCTGCAGAAGACTTGTCCTCTCTAGCTCCTTACGAGGTCTAAATAAGGTCTGAAGATTGAGACTATCAATATGATGTGCAAGAGGATCCATGGAAAGGAAAGGGTTGATGACACTGAGAAAGAAAAAACATTTAAACATTAAATTTCAATCTTCTTTTACCCCAACAAAAGATTAGAGTACAGTACATGCTTACATGGCTATTTAAGCAGCACTTCAAACCAAATCAGTATTTTTCCCCTCACTCTTTTGTTAAATTGCATTTTTTAACTATTCACTTGTTATTCCTTAAATGCTATGCCATCCCCAGGATCAACTGTCAAGATTATTTGAATGAATAGAGTATATATATTTCTTTATAAGCATTAACTTCAGTTCATGAAACAGTCAATGAGACTATGTGAAATATAATTAGCTTAAATGATGTCACAAGCCCACTTAGCCATTTGATGCAGATCAATTTTTCATGATCAAAACTTGGCAATATATTTTTTGCATATGTATTAATGTTTCAGCTACTTTCATTACAAGCATCCTAGAGACAAATTATTCAATTAGCCTGTTTGTTTTCATAATTAATGAGCAAGAATGCTTTGAATCACATAAATTGATTGTTGCTGTATCTGGCAAGACTCTACCAGATTGCATGTCAGTGGGTTTAATCTCAAATGAACCATTTCTGCACATGTTTGATGACAGTCTTATTGTGAAAATCTCACAATTTACCTTCTAAGTTCTTTATTTTGTTTTTTCCTCAAAACAATGTGAGAATGGACATCATGCGTAAAAACAATTATTTTAGATTCTATTTTAGGTACACGATACATTAGGAATCATAATATAACAAAATGCAATCACCAAATAAACATATTTTGCTGATGATTATAGACAATGTGACTCATTAAAAATACTCAGTCAAAGTTTTAGTCAAACAAGGACTTCATCCTTGTTTTAAATTTGGCTTCAAGAATGTCAGAGGCCCGCTTTATAAAACATAATGAAATACAAACAATGAACCTTATACAATGGGGCAAATTAGAGAATGAATTATTGTTAGAGAAATACACTGCATTGGGTATAATCATCAGTTATGTTGTTTTGCATAGTGTAAATCATTAAATCAGGACACACTTATACAAATGCAAGGCCTTTTGGGACAAAGTATTGATTGAGGCCTTATTTTATCAGCTTTTCTTCATTTAATAACTGACAACAGTGCTAGGGGAATTTTTTATCCACTTCTGCATTTTGTTTATAATTCATACACCAAAAATAAAAAGAAATTGTCGAAATAATACAATTTTGCCAGTTTGTTGGAAAAACAGTGATTTTGAAAGCTCCATCACATTTTAAGAATTTAAATTACCGATTACCATTTGAAAAAGGATGAAAAGTACATCCTGAATACAATATGGAATGCTAAGAATGTTAGTGAGTAAACAATAGATGGATTTGGGGAATACATTAACCATGATGGGGCAACTTAGGCTATACAAGCATATCATCATCATGGGTTGACTAAGGCTATTGACCCAAATATTAATTGTCCTCAGTGCTCTGGATATATGTTATCTTTCCTCAGCTTCACTTTGGAAAGATAGCTAGACACATCCAGATCACCTTAAAAGGGATGGTTTGTCTCATCACCTTCACAACCACTAATCATGAGCCGATTACAGATAACATTGAGTCATTTCAACAAAAGGATATTAGCATGAACATATCAAAATTAGTCTCATATTGACTGATTTCCATTGAAATAGTAATGCAAGATATCAAATGTTGTTCCACTTTTTTAAATGATCAGAAAAACGACAGCTGTTCACCGTGTTTTCTACACTTGTTTAAAAGGAATCTCAGAGATTCTTGGAACAGTAACCAAGCAAAACAAATCAATTACTATATTTATATTTTCACAATATCTGAAGCAAATTTGCTCATATAAACCTCACAATCTGTATATATGTGTACTAAATTTTTTTCCAGCTTAAAAAGTATTTAATATCTAAAGCAACAACTCTTTCACTACTGAACCTGCTCTTTAACAAAGTTATAGTTCTTACCAATTTACAATAAAGTCTTCATCATCTTTGCTAAAACACTGGTCATATCTCAGCACAATCAGTACCAGTTCTTTGTCTCTGGTTCTCGCATCTGAGTCACATTCAACAAGTCCTGTTTGCCATTGAGAGTAGTCCAGGTCCTGAGGGCTTGGTCTAGGCATGGAGGACCAGTCACTAAGACATGGAGCAAGAGAACGGACCAGACGTCTACAGGTAGCCAAAGGATGAAAGACAGAGGTGTAGGACGAGGCACTGTCTAGGATTTGATCCAAAATAGACAATTTCTATAGTTTTGAAAATGAATAAAAAATAAAAATGCTATGGATTTGATTATCAGAGTAGATCTATGTAAAACATGCATGAATGATGTTTAGATTTACTGTTGAAACAACATTTTGAGATGCTGCAAACCTGAACAAGCTTTCTCAGAAAATTAGTAAATTCTGATAAAAGCAAATATAATGCTACTTAACTGATCATTTCAAAGGAAAGAAAGCAACTGAAATATGAACTAAATGTTCATGTACAGCATATTTTGAAAATTGGATTTCTATAATTTTCCACAAATTTGGCCCTATATTATGCAAACTTTAGGATACATAGCCAGTATACTAATTAGAGTGATGGAACAATATTTCATTCGGTGAATGATAGATGTTCTATTCAACTTATCTTTGTGTTGTTGAAGACATCCCCTACCCTTTCACCTCATGTGCAATTTTGTACAATCACCATTGTATAAATGTTTTCAATTTTCACACCCTTTGTCAAAACATCCAAAACGTAAACTCACTTGGCACTTTTCGAAAGATGACTTTTCCAGCTTCGTGGAGCAAGCAAGTAAGGTACATATTGCAATTGAAGCTAGTTCTTGAGGCAGACCATGGTGATCAACCTCACCATGGCTGATACGATCCCTGAGACGAGGACCATCAGGATGAACTAAAAGATCCATCAGCAGGTTCTAGATTCAATTCAAAACAAAATGAAACATGTGCCTCAGAGGTAGCTGGTTGTGGACTTTCATTGCCATCTCAATGAGAGTATTTGAGGATAGTTACATGAGTGCAACAGCCAAATTTGGCTGAACTTTCCATCTTTGCTTCTAACGCTTCTGAAAACTCAATATGACAATGTAAAATTTTTCAACCTGGTGGATCTGGGTGCAGATAGTACAATGTTATAGTCTACTCTGAAATAAGCATTTTCTTTACTTCTATATAAAGTGATCTCTTGCTTCTATATAAAGTGATCTCTTGCTGGGCTAGAACCATGAGTGTTCCTGGACAGTTTGTGCAGTCGTTCAGTCTGCATTGTTATAAGGAAAGAGTTAAAAAAGTATTAAAGCATTCCAGCCTGCAAGCGGCATTGGGGGACAATAGAGGTATGGGGTAATCCATAATTAATCCCTCATACCGGACAGAGTCAGCATGAACAGTTGCTACTAATAGTATTCAATTCAATTAAATAGATCTTTTAACCATCAGATACAAAACAAATACAAACAAATTGACAAAAAAATATATATATTAAATATATACATGAAACGATAGTAGGGTGAATCCCAGAGTATTAGTAATTATTGCTAACCCTGGATGACCCTTGGGTACTAGACATAAATGTAAATTTCATGCTTAAACGTAAGTCCTATTGAAGTCATTATTAATCACCTCCCTTATGTGGAATTTATTTATTCTTTTATTCATGTATCACCATTGAACAGGGTGATCATTGAATCAAAATTTACCATTTCACTCTGGGTTCTGCATAAAATCAATGTACATGTAAAGATATACAGTATTAAAGGGGTACTCCAGTCTAAAACAATATGATTTGAATAGATAAAGAAAAATCAGACAAACGAAACACTGAAAATTTGATAAAAATGGGACAAGAAATGTCGAGGTTATGACAATTTAAAGTTTTGCATTATTTCTGTGAAATAGATCTATGCAGGTCTTCAAATATATTCCATGAGGAAACTGATGTCATATCCCCACTTGTTCATTTGTATTTCATGATCAATATCAAATTATATTTTAATCAAATTTTGTCTTCCAAGAGTTTTAAAACTTGGATTAACAACTAATTTAATGCCTGAGATATTCACTGTTGCAACTTATTTTATTAAAAGGGAGACATACCATACCCACATGAATGAAAATATGACATCTTTATGATTTCATGTAATACTGTAAATTTTAGCAGTGTGGAAATTTGCACGTTTTTCGTGGCAATATCAACAAGCGCGAATTTATGAGCATCTATTTTAATGCAAGTTTTGAAACGCCGGTTGATTGCGTGGATCTTTTTGGCAAAGAGACTGCATAATTGACCTATAGAGGGCGACATATAACCAAGGTTGAACGCCAAAATCATATGCATTGCGAGAATTTGTTCCAATGCGATCATTTTATTTAACAGTCGCAGATCGGTATTTAAATTTTAAAATTATGATTTTGCTTAAAATATTAGTTGCTTTTGCTGTTTGATTGGTGAGTGTTTCTGTTTTAGCTTTTAAAACATCTTGTCGATTGCCCAGGTTTGTTGAATGATCCCATGCACTTTGAATAACCATAATCCCCCCGGTCCTTAACCGATGCTCTGCCTTCCATACCAGGCAAGCAGCGCCTCCGTTTTGCATTCCCTGATGTCTGCCCGCAAAGAAAAGTTGCGCTAAATGTTACAAAAGCTCATGTTTGGATCAAAACAATGCTGAATTACACCGCTTTAGAGCTAGAATTACGATCAGAAAATACAATTTTGTTGCGGAAATGTTAATTAAAACCACAGATGGGAAGAAGTGACCTTGTGATTATGGAGTGAGCAGCGCGAATTCAAGAACCCGCAAAAATAACTGCATTTAGAGTAGCGCAAGAAAGAGGAAAGTGGGGATGTGATATCATCAGCCCATCTTCTGAATATTCATGACGACCTGCATTTAACTTTTTTTCAGAAAACAATATAAATTAATAACTTCATTATTTGATATCAGATTTTGATGAAATTTTAAGCATTTTACTTGGTGAATTTTACTATTTAGATACAATTATTTTCACCTCAGAGTACCCCTTTAAGGTTGACTTTGATCATGACTATTCCACTGCACTCAAAAGGCACAAGTAATCTTCTAAACATATAATGCTACATACCATGAATGGCTCAGATATTGTAGGTATAAGCAGGTTGGGTGCTCCGTCACTCAGCTCAACACATATCATCTACCAACATTATACATTAAAAAATGTTAATAAACATAAACAATATTGCAAACAATGGGTGATGTCAAGTTCATTGTTGGAGTTGAGGGTGTGAATACAGTTAAAGGTCAAGTCCACCCCAGAATTTTTTTTATTTGAATCGATAGAGTAAAATCAAACAAACATAATGCTGCAAATTTCATCGAAATTGGATGTAAAATAAGAAAGTTATGACATTTTTAAGTTTCGCTTATATTTCACAAAACAGTTAAATGCACAACTCAGCAATATGCAAATGAGAGAGTCGATGATGTCCATCACTCACTATTTCTTTTGTTTTTTATTGTTTGAATTATACAATATTTCAATTTTTACAGATTTAACAATACGGACCAACTTAACCATAAACTGTTAAAATAATGGTAATTCTACATGTTCAGGGAGAAATGCAACTTTGTTTCATTTGACAAGGAGGAGAAAATAAGAATATTTCATATTTCATATAATAAAATACAAAAGAAATAGTGAGTGGGTGACATCATCAGTCTGCCAATTTGCATACCGACCAGGATGTGCATATAACTGTTTTGTGAAATTAAGCGAAACTTTGAAATGTCATAACTTTCTTATTTTACATCCGATTTTGATGAAGTTTTCAGTGTTTTGCTTGTTGGATTTTTCTCCTTTTTTTCAAATCAACTTTTTGTTGGGGTGGACTTGTCCTTTAAATTAGGGGAAAAAATCAAATGAGGCTTTTAAAACAAAATCACATTGTTGATGGCTCAATACTTAGTGACATATCAGACCAAGTAGAAGCCTCATGAAAGTGCAGCACTACGGATGGAGTAGAAACTCCCAACCAAACTGTCAATACTGAAATCAAAATCATGTTGTGACTTCAAATTCAAAGAAATAAATCATCATAAACGTTCATAAATTTGTATTTCATTTTAGTTTTAGGATACAAGTATAAAGTTGTCCTTGCCTGAATTTAAAATCTCCCTTTAAAATCATAGTAATCACTGAGTTCTCATTAATTCAGGGCAATGTTTTTTCACCTTGTTAACCCTTTCAGTATAAAATGATATTAATAATTTTGATTTTTAAGAATTTAACATTTGTTTTTATAAATAACGAAAATAGCAAACTCTATGCTACACATATGGGATCTTAGCTTGTCTATGTTGGACATGCTGACATGTGCAAAGACAAATTTCTTACTTTTGTACATCAACATGGATATCATTATAATTGTCATAAAGCCTTATTAGTTAGGCAGGTTTAAAATACTCACCTCATCAAATGTTGTGAACAGTACTGTGGACTGAAAGAAGAATGTCAATTACTGTAAATGACAGGCCATGTACGTGAAGTAAACAGATATTTCTTTATGATTTCATCATATCTTATGTTACATTCACAATTTTGTTTGTTTGTGTTGCTTTCATGTACAGCAAATGCCAGATATAAAAAAAATTGAAATTATGGACTTGTAAAAAAGGGGGGAAAATAAAGACGTTCAATGCATGGGGATCATCTACATTAATGTAAATATAAAAGCTTAATGCCAGTTTTCCATTTCATTTGTTAAAGCAAAGAGGTAAACTTACATATGAAATCATATATGTGGTATATGTGGTGTAAGCAATAATGTATTGTACCTGAAAATAACAGATTTATTGATTTCTACTGTTTCTGGTACCTTAGATACTTTCTCATTGAGAGCACATTCTCAAGCTGCTGCCACACTCAAGGAGCTCTCCTATATTGCGGGGTCAGTGTCTCTGGACTGTATTTTGTGAATGATTTTTATACCAATTAAGAGTCATCTTAGGATTTACTGACCCTGCACAACAGATTTTTTTAGCTTTTCATGAATCAGAGAATCGGGAGATGTTTCAAACTGGTTTGGTTGTATCTCAATATGTACTGTTAGCAGTGTTGTTTTACAGTACAGTGCATCCTATGGAGTGCTCACAATGTGATGAGTCAAAAGACTATGACTTGAATGGTGCACTGACAAAGGCCTCTACCAAGGATAATCACATTTGAATAGAATCTTAGCTCATTGTCATCACTTCTCAGCAAAGGCAACAAAGCACATCCAGTATTCAAGATCACCCCTTATAAAAGCATTTGACCTTGATCCATCACACCACTATAAACACACCTTAAAAGGATGTACATGTGATTTATGCCACAACATTGGGAAAATTTGCAATCAACTTGAAATTACAAATCTCCTACTGGATGTGGTCAGTAGTGGATTTGTGAAAAGAAAAGATGTCATTTCATGAGCTGCAACATATGACCTATGATCTGCGGAATCTGAATTCAAACTCAACATGCATTTTAGTGTGATGTACCTGCACACCTTAAAAAAAGAATCTGTCCGATATAAATCAAGTTTTAATGTTGTGGAAACTAAATTAGAGACAAACATACAGTGCAAGGCTTAATGGCCCCTCTAGACTACATGTACGGGGTATGAAATAGTAGGGTTGGAAAAATGACTGCTACCTGTCAATGCGTATGGTCATATTTTTTAGTGCTGTTATCGATAACCTCTTTATCGCTAGTTTTGTCAATAATCCCATGTTTTTTGCCACTTAGCAATATTGATAACCTTTCTCTCGTTGTCAATAATACTCGCTATTACGTAGGGACATGACAGTGATTTGCCGTGATTGCGAAAAACGGACGGAATTCACGGAAACAGCCTTTTGAAAATGGCTTTTTAAAAGGAAAATCATGGAAAATGTATTTTTCCTCAAAATGCACAGAACAGCAACAGAAATTACTCCAAAATCTCAACAAAATATGAATACATACTATAGCCACAAAACACAATCTCACTTCAAACATCGTGACTGCACTTGACTCCACTCGATCGTATCGACTACAGGTATCACAGGCCTAATTCAATCCCCATAGACTTGTGTGTTAAAGTGGTACCTAAAAAGAATTCCTTAAAAATAAGGAGGGAATTCGAGGGTTGAATGTTTACTATCTGTGGATAGGATAAATGTCTGACATTCCATATCTGACCAGAAAAGGGTACACTGTACCTCGACCGGCTCATTTTAAAAATAAATCAGCATTTATGAAGACTACACCTGACGGGATCAAATTCATCACTTTAGAGAGTCAAATGGCCCTAATTCTTCCGCCCGTAAAAATTAAGTTCCACAGTGGTGATATATCTTTCCAATTTGGAAAAAAGAAGTTCAGTAGGTGCCCTCCCTAGAATCAGTGTTAGATTGTCAATCATATTCATTCATTTTTGTCAATCAGCAATATCAAATTAAAAAATTTAGAATGGGTTGGGTCGAATGAATATTTTTTGACTGCCAGTTGTAATTAGGCCCGTGTGACCCAAAAATAAGTACCAACTAACATAGAAGGCAGCACAAGACAGTGTGTTGCTGCCCTCTACGTTCAAAGATGTACAGCACAATATCAAAATGGTGGATAGATGAAAGTCGTTGACTGCTCAGAACGATGTCCAAAAAGCCCCAAAATTATCGATAAAACTTCATCCAACCCTAAAATAATGCTAATATGTGATAGGTGAGGATGTATCTATGTTTGTTAAAAGATGTTATGTAATCTTTTACATTCGATGAACGCGGATTTTAAAGCATTCTTGGTACAGTGGCAGTTACAAATTTTGACCAATGCGAGTATTGTGAAATCATTAATATTCAATCAATGTATAAAGAGTGTGTATTGATATGTTTTTTTGTCGATAGTTATCAATATCGGTAAGATAATTTTAGTGATACAGTATATCGACAGAGAATTTTCTTAACGATAACAGCACTAATGTTTTTATATCTTTGTAGCTTAACAAATACTCCAACCTCATCACATACCAACATACACATGTAGTTTACAATCACACAAATTATACATGAATAACAATTGTAAATAGAGTTTGAATAATTAGGGTACCCCTAAAAGATGAAGCTTAATGAATGGGGCATCTAATTTATAATATGTACAAAAAAGGAAAACAATATATAAATACAAACAACACAGAAGAAAAACAGTCACTAAACCAACAGGGGGGGGGGGGGAGTTGTTAGGAAAAGGGTGTAAAACTGAAGATGAATTATGTGATTTATTTGGCATAGGTTTATAAGAGAACTTTTGGGTTTGGTTTTAAATACAGCAACATCACTATTGGAAATTACAGTGGAAGGTATGGAATTTCATATCTGAGGACTAACTGCTCTATATGCGGCATAAAGAGATGACCGATTGACTACTACTGGATAATGGAATTTAGGGTGGGAACAAGTAGTGTATTGATGGTAATCTTTATCATATTGAAATAGATTTATCATATTAAGGGATGCTAGGTTGTGTTTAACATACAGTAGTACACCAGAATTGCAATATGAAGTTAATGAATCAAGATTGTCAACGTGTTTAATCTATAAAATAATGACGGAGCTAAGTAGAGGGAGTTTAAACAAATACATTAAGTCTCTTTGGGGAGCGCATGTACATGTGATTTGATTTTGTAGTGCCACAACTTGCCCATGCGATGTTGCCATAATAAATATAAGTAAGTAATCAAGAATTGTAAAGCATAAGCAAGTGTTCTTCTGTAAGAGTATTATGTAATTTAGCTAATATACCTATATCATTTGACATCTAGCAGTGTTCATTCAATGAAAACAATTTGTCAACAAGTATAAATCCTAAAGATTTTACAGAATTACCATTTTTAAAGTTACTAATTTCAAGTTACACAGTCCTTTGTTTATGCTTTCCATGTCATTATCCATGATTAATGTAGTGATATCCTTTAATACATTAATAGGCTCATTATTTATAATTTACTCTGGAAACAGATAAGCAATAATAAGAGTTCAAGCGAAAGGAGATGTCACCATTTCATTGTACATGTTAATCATACATTATGACCTTGTCTCTGACTATTGTATATATAGAGTTGTTTTACATCCTGTATAGATGCTATTCTTGGACAGAATGCTGTATTTTCAATAGAAATGCTTCGAATAATAAAAAAAATCATGCAGGCAATGCCTGGATCATTTATATAATGAGACAGTCAATCAAGGTTACTTTTTTGTTCTAAATTCCTAAAGGGTAATTGGAAAAAACAGGTGTTATAATGTTTTGCCTTTTTATTGTCTTCAGTTATTTTTTACACTTTTATTCTCAGCTTAACCCAAGAAGCCCACTCTCCCTTTTTGGCATGTTATTTTTACCATTAAGATTACTAATGATATCCTGTTATTACTGTAATGGGCTCATTAAAGTGCTTTTTAGAGAACAAGTAATGTCAGTTCCACGAAAATGAGGTACATTGGTTCAGTTGATATAGTATTAGTCTCATGATCCTGAAAAACATGTTAAAATACAAGTCATCACCCTTTTTAATGACTCCATTGACTGCATATAAAAACCTTTTTTAAAACAAGTGGAAGGCCTCTGACAGTATGCGATTATGTGATTCAAAATTGCAGCAGTGCTGACTTTGAAAACAAAGTTGTTTGTTAGTTCTAAGAAAAAGAATCATTCACAAAAAACAAAATTCATATGAAAATGAACTTCCACCTTCATCATGTGACCTAAAACTAATGAATACCCTTGAATACTTGTATGTCAAAGCATACTTGTGCCAAAATTTTAAACATTATGCGATTCAAAATTGCAGCAGTGCTGACTTTGAAAACAAATTTGTTTGTTAGTTCTAAGAAAAAGAATCATTCACAAAAAAACACAATTCATATGGAAATGACCTTCCACCGTCATCATGTGACCTAAAACTCATAAATACCCTTGAATACTCGTATGTCCAAGCATACTTGTGCCAAAATTTTCAACATGTTGAAAATTTGGGCACACATTACAAATTTGTGAACCATTTGTAAACTATGCCCAACATAAGCGCAACATAGCCATGCCAGTGCGTGCCACTGCTTGGAGCAAAAAATAGTAGGCACATCCCCGGGGAAGTGACACGCATTTCACGACTAGTTTATGACAAGTTCAAGACAGGGCTCTAATACTCTGCGCAAAGGCTAAGCATACTTCACGCATAGGCTAAGTAACTTCATGCATAGTTGTAAATGATATGCGTAAAATCGTGCGTGCAGACCATTTGATCAGTGTAAGAGGTCCTGATCAACAAACGTTGAGGGCATCAACACCAGGGACCCGTTGCATAAAACTTTTGCCATAAAAGAGTCAGGCAATTTTTTAATGTGTAATTTTCAATGGCATAATTTTTTGTTTGCCAGAGTTTTTATGGCAAAAAGTTTTATGGAACGGGTTCCTGAACGTTAGAATATTTAAATTTGCACTAGATACGTCATAGAATAGGGTGTCGAGAATATTTGCTGAAAGCATGTCGGGACAGTGTGTGAACAGTGCATGAAAAATGTCGCAACTTTGTCGTGAATGTGTCAGGACAACGCGTGCACTGATACAGGCAAGTTGTTCCATAAAATGTCCCACACTGGCACGCTTAAATGCGTGCAAATGTCAATCGGGTATTTGACCCACATTCCACAGAAAGGAGACTTTTGAAACATCAAAAATTGGCAAGGTCTTACAGCAGTCTCCAAAATAACTGAAATTTGTCATCTCTGTGGAATGGCTCCAAAAGACCCCCCAAAGTACTCTGAAAGACTCAATACTTCTTTTCTGGGCTTAGAATAGTCCAGTAGAGATCTTTCAATGGTCTTTCAGGGATCTTTTATGTAACAAGTGATCTCTCAGAATTCTTTCCATGTTTTCCTGGTCTTTCAATGCTCTTTTAATGATCTCTCATGAGTCTTTCACAATCTCCGCAAAAATCTTGAGACTGTCAAAAGATCATGGAAAGACTCTTTAGAAGTTTGTAAGTTCATCAAGAGACCGCTAATAGACTGCTGATAGACCATCAAACAACCATTTTCCTGAAAGGCTGTTTTGTACCATTTCAGAAAGTTTTGGGAGATTACAGACACCAGGAAGACTACTAAAAGATCGATCAGAAATCATGAAAGACCTCAGAGATCTTTGAAAGGTCATTGAAGGACCCTTGAAAGATCAAGCAAGTTTCATGGTCTTACAGTAGTCTTTCAGGTCTTGCTCTCTGTGGAATGGGGGTTTAAATGAGCTCATTTGATCCCCTTTTTATCTACTGGATAAGGGCTTCTTAGATAGAGACTTTTCAAAATATAAATACAGTGAATCCCAAGAAAAATTAGTTTTATAACCAATTTTAGTATGATTTGCCTTTAGTTCTAATGAAAGTTTGTTAACATTTTGACCTATCCAGTCATAACTTTTTTACAGGAGGTCAAAGTTTTACAATGCTGTACATGTACACTTTGTCTGACATGTCACTCAACACAAACAGGGCATTTTCAAAATTTTACCCCTACTGACCTGATTTTGACCCCTCAGATGATCAAGATGACCATTAGAAATTTCACACCAAGTTGAAAGTTGTTTTTGTGACGTCACTGAACCCATGAATGTGAAAAATCAAACTTGGCAAATTTGTTGAAGTAGCTGGCAAATCATGACATGAGCTGCCTGACTAGGCAAACAAAAATTGTATGGCTGTCCTCCAGTTGGCATTTTTTTAATTATTGTTGGTCGGTTGGTCTGATATTTTTTTATAAGCAAGGAAATAAAGTGATTTATTTTTTTGAGAAAAAAAATATATAAACAAACATCTACATTTAGACTATGGAACAATTTCCCCCTTTTGTTGCTAATGTCTTGATCACTGTAACTTTTACATCAATAACGGTCGATATCGTAGTCCCACAATTAGACTTTTATGGTGGTGTTACAACATTAACTGGAAACGATTGTTGATAATTTGATCTTTTAACACTGTCAACACCATTAAAGTCTACATGTGGGACTACAATATTTACTAGTGTAACATCATAAAACGATTTTTCAGAGTCAAGAAAGGGCTAAATATTCTAATTTTTGGGGAGTTTCCAACTAAATCAACACAATTTCAAGAAAATGTAGGAAATATATGGCCATTTCATGAATAAAAAGATGTAAAATGTGAAATTTCAGCAACTTTTTGGGAAGGTTTTTTCTTGTCATTTTGTCATTTATTCTATGTAACTTTTGCTGATATTGGATTTTTTTTAAATAAAAAAATAGTCGCAGACAAATAATGGGGTCGGTCAGTCGAGGACAAGCACACAATTTTTCCCCCTATCATACATGTTCTCTCATTATCTCATTTTCAATGAACAAAGTTATATACCTCAGCTGTCAGAACTCTTTCAGGACATTGGTTGGCTTTGGCAAAAATGAGTCTGATCAGGTGTTCAAGAAGAGGGCATATGATCATTATGCAGTGATTATACCTGAAAAACAAGTAAGACCAAAAAAATGCCTGAATCACAAAGACAAAGGAATAAAGAGAGTCAGAAAAGACAAAATATAATAAAAGAATAGAGAGAGATGTAAGAGAGTGGGAAGGAGTGTAGGAGATAAAAAAGAGGCAGAAGAAACAAGAGATAGAGAGACAAGATAATGAAAAACATTTCAGGATCCCCTTCTAAAATCAATTTAACCTTTCAATCATTTTTTATCATTAAGAGTTTCATAATATGTGGGATACACATGCAGTTCTTTTAACAAGCTTAGGAGAAGAGGTGGTTTCATTAGTTTTCTTGCATTAATTAATTTTGACTGAACACACCAAACTGACTTTATGGAGCCTTTCAAATAAAATTAAAAGTTATATTAAGAGTTCATTATACAGGATCATGTGATTCTTTCTAAAATCTGCTCTAAAAAAGGCTTCAAAGCTTATTCAGTAATTTCATGTTTGTTGCTTCTATTGTTTGTATTTGCATTTGTTAAAGTATGCTCCAGATCTATTCATCTAATCCACTTGTCAAAAAATGGGTCCACTTCAAACTAATATAATTTTTGTTTCATCTGGTTTTCCTTGAGTTCGTGAATTTGCCACAATTTATGATAGATACACTACACCCACACGATCCAACTGTTATCTCGACCCTATTGCTTTATGCCTTTCCTTTTCAAACCATAAATGTGAAATGACAAAGAGAAAAAAAGAAAATGTGTTGAAGTATGTCGATAATCGCTCACCCCATTGGCTACCCCCGTGTCCTGTCATTGGCCAGCGAATGTGACATAAGGAAAATGCTACACACTTCTTTTTACTCCCCCCTCTAAAAATTAAAATTAATAAAATAACTAATAAATGAATAAATAAATATATAAGTGAATAAATAAATAAATAAATAAATGAAAAATTAATAAATAAATAAATAATGATACACAATAATAATGATGATGGTGATAATGATATTAATAATAATAATAATAATTTAATAATAATACGATTATTCAAATTAGCGAATAGACGCATTTGCGAGAGAATGAAGGTCCTTACTGCAGATGTATCTAATAGCTTTCCATACAGTCCGTGAAGATCAAGCAACGCGCGCGCCTGTATTCCGCGGGAAATCTTCACAGACACATCCCCAGCAACAGGTCTGCGATTGGCTGACAGCAGCCTGATTAGCACCATAACACAATGTCCTTAGTTATAGCTAAACAACTGCCACGCGGGATCCCCCTATATGCAGGGAACAGCCAAAAAAATATAGCGAGCGATTTTGGGATATGCGCACCCGCTGAAAGAATTGCAAACGTGCACTCATTCTCAACTTAGCACTGGGGGTACAAGACGTGATTTTTTTGTGATTGGTGCACTACGTGAATTTTCCCCGATTAGTTTTAAAACATGGGTAAACAAAAAGTTGGACGTGGCCGTGGCCTTGGTAGACCACGCAAACAAGAGGCTGACACTGCTAGGAGGATGGCAAATGGTTATTACAAGATCAAGGAGGAGAAATAGTGAAAATACCAGGCAAGGAGCAGCGTCAGCGCAGGTCGAGGGACGCTCTCGGGACCGGGGCGACTGGAGATCAGCTCTACACCTCTTGCAAAATCAACCACAAATACCTGTGTCAGGTGAGGTTGCTGATGCTGTTATTGCAAGTAACGTTAGTACTACTGCAGATAGAGCTAATACCGGTAATGCCGTGAGTGTTAGGAATGAGAGTGGTGTGGTGTTACCAATTCCCATGGGGTCATTTGCGAGTATTGTGCTACCATCATACACTAGGCCTAGTGACCTGGATCCCCCTGTAGGTCTCATTCCTTCCGAGAAAGGTTACAGCAAGCTCATCCAATGTATGTTACGAGCTCAATTTTGGACCAGGGGTCTGCAATCAGCAGCAATGCAGATTTTTACATAAGTGCGTTGCATGTGGCATCCCCGGACATAGGAAAGTCAAGTGCCCCAAAATCCTGCAAACTGGTGGCCAGGAGCAAAAGTAGGGATAATGTAGAATTAGGTATCAGTTTTGGTTGAGAAGTTAGTTACCAAATTGAGGGGCTATCCCAACAAAAGGACTGCCAAATTTTTTAAGGTTAGGTTTTATGTTTGGTTTTGACTTGAATTATATGGGCCCCCCAGATGCCAGTCAATTTTCCAAATCTAAAATCAGTGGAACACAACAGGTAGGAGGCGGAGAAGAAAATTCATAAAGAAGTTAGGCTAGGTAGATATTTAGGACCATTTGACAAGAGACCATTGACTAACCTTAGGGTCAGCCCTATTGGTCTTGTGCTGAAGAGAACTGGAGAATACAGGTTAATTCATCATCTTTCCTATCCTACAGGTCTTTCTGTAAATGACTCCATACAGGAGGATGCATGTAGGGTTAATAAAAAATAATAATATAGGATTTGTACAGCGCATGCACGTATCCACCTTGCTAGGTGCTTAAGGCGCTCCTATATTACCTCGGTTAAGCTAGTCTAGCAATTCTGGTGCGCACCGCTTTTTGAGGAATTACTTCCTGCCAGTACCCATTTACCTCACCTGGGTCGAGTGCAGCAGAGTGTGGATAAATTTCTTGCTGAAGGAAAACACGCCATGGCTAGGATTCGAACTCACGACCCTCTGTTTGAAAGGCGAGAGTCAGAACCACTAGACCACAACGTACCCACAAAAGGTTAATATAGTAGGTTTGACGATGCAGTAGACATAGTGGCAAGGATTGGTAGAGGAGTGCAGCTGGCAAAGGAAGACATAGTCAGCTTTCAGGTTGCTCCCTATAACTCCCCGGGATTTTGAATTGTTGGGTGTGAAATTTCAGGGTCTGTATTATGTTGACAGATGCCTCCCCCTTGCCCAAGAGAAGTCAGAGGGTCCCATCACCAGACTTACATTGTTTGGCCTTGAAATTGACACCGAACACATGGAAGTAAGAGTCCCTTGTGAGAAAAGAACACAATTGAAATGAAAGATCGCTGAGACAATGAGTAAATAATCATTGTCTTCAAAGGAGATGCAGTCCTTGATCGGGTTGCTTAATCCAATCTGCAGGGCGGTTAAACCGGGCAGGGCCTTTCTGAGGAGGTTTATAGATCTGACAAGAAAAAGTTCAAAACCGGACAGTGTAATCCAACTCTCAGAGGGAACAAAGTCTGATCTAACAACATGGCTCACCTTCTTAGATGACTTCAACGGGGTGACTGTAATTCGACAGGGTTGCTGGGAGAGCAACTTTGATCTTGACCTCTTCACTGACGCGAGTGGTACAATAGGTTTCGGTGGTTACTTTCATGGCAAATGGTTTTGCGCCCATTGGCCCCCTTGTTCTATCTGGGGATTATTCCATTGCATGGGAAGAGATGGTCCCTATAGCCGTAGCACTGTTGGTATGGGGCTCCGATCTAGCAGGGAAGCGAATTAGACTTCATACCGATAATATGGCCATCAAGAATGTTATAAACAAACAGACATCCCATTACCCAAGAATAATGTCAGTTGTACGGACCATAGTTCTCCAATGTTTAAAGAGAGAGAAAATACTTATGGCAGTTTATATTGCCACAAAAGAAAATGATATTGCTGACTTTTTCTCCTGGTTACAGATGAGCAGGTTCCGCATGCTGGCACGACAGGTGGATGCAGCTCCAACACCAATAACAGAATGCATTTGGCAGATATAGAGCAGGAGATATGCCGGCTTATTTCAGATGCTACAACTAGCGGAACCAAGACCTCGTACCAAAGAGCTATCGACTCGTTCCAGCAATTCCGATTGGCGAGCAAGCTGGATTCGTCCTGGTCGGCGACTCCCCAACAGGTCATGTCATTTATGGCCCATCTGTCACTGAGTGGTAGAGCACCATCGACAATAACACTTCAAATGGCAGCTCTATCATACAGCTGGCTTGACCCAACCACCCATTTTTTTTATCAGGAATATGATTGAAGGATGCAGGCGGGGAAGAGAAAAGATTGGCGCAGGCCTATAACATGGGATGTCCTTGTCAACATTTTACCTAACTGTCTCATCTGTGTAACCCATTATGTGTAACCCACTATCTGTGTAACCCATGTTTCAGGCATCATTTCTGTTAGCCTTTTTTAGAATGCTGCGGGTTAGTGAGTTCCTGGTAGAGGGCACAGGTGGGACGGTGACAGGACCCTCCTTGACCAAGACACAAGTGTTTTCCAAAGCTCTAAAGAAGCTTACCTGTTGGTTACCATCCTATTCTCAAAGACAGATCAATATGGCACTTCAACAACTCTGAAAATAAAAGGAAATGGATTGAACAGCAGCTGTCCGGTAGGGGCGATGATTAGATATCTGAAAATGAGGCCAATGATGCACGGCCTTCTCTTCTGCCACGCAAATGGGTTGCCACTAACTAGGTATCAGTTTAGAGCAGTTGAGGAAAGTCTTAGGAGTCACAGGCTTTGAAGCAGAGAAATATGGGACCCATTCCTTACGAACTGGGCCGCCACTATAGCCGCTATTGAAGGAGGGGCAGAAGAACAGCTTCAAGAAATGGGAACATGGCGGAGCAGTGCGTTTAAAACATATGCAAGAATTTTAAGGGAACTGAAATTTCTATAATTATGTTTATGCAATCAAGCTTATGATTTTAGTTTCTACAAGTATGAGGTATAAGCACTTGACTTTAGAGAAGCTCAATTTATGTTACGACCAGGAAGAAAGAAGCGTGGAAAGTTTGTCATTTAATGCTAGGGCGTATCCCATTGAGTTTAGCAGATAATACAGCACAAGAAAGTGAATTAGAAATCTAATAATATTTCAACAACAAAAAAATTATGTAAGCACACATAAGGATGAACATGGAAGAAGATGGATAAAGCACGATATAGGAAGTGAACAAATATTGAAAGCTGTAGCAAGGGGAAACCAGCTATATAATTATGCACTGTGGGGGGGGCGTGGGTTCACCCAAGAGTTGAAAGATATATGATGCTTGTGATATTATAATTTTGTTGTCATGCAGGACCAACAGGCAACCGGGATCTGGATCGTTGGAGACAGCCTTGTGCAAAGGGCCGGAGAGAGGGCAAAGGCTACAGGTCTCCAAAACCTTGAGGTTCAGCCAGGGAGCCAGGTCCGGTGGTTCAGAAGGGGAACTACACTGTACATTTCAAGGCCTTGAAATGTATGACCTGGCCAGGTCTGTATAGTCTCTGCTCAAGCATCACGCTACCCAGACGTGGTGATTCTTAACGCGTACACCAATAACATCGGTAGACACCTAGTGAAGAACTGCAGGCAGGCGGTCCAAGAGACTCTCCTGACGATCAAACAGCAGCTTCCGAATAGCCACATCTGCTTTTCTGAAATCGTACCAAGGCTATTTTACTACGGCAGAGCAGATGGTCCGCACTCTCAATCAGCATTGAACAACTGCCGCAAGACTGTCAACAAATATGCCCGGGGAAAGGTGAGGAGAATGTTACCAGTATCTTATCTGCATCACATCATAAGTATACAGGATCATAGGCAGTATTATCAAGATGGGGTACACTTATCTCATAGTGGTAGCGATCTGCTCATAAAGGACTTCCGGATTGCTCTACATTCCTTGGCTGTCTGAAGGGTAACAGTTCAGGCAGTGCAGCCACTATGAAGATGGCAAAAACAAAAAATTGGAGGGGAACGCATCTTGCTGTGTCTCCTGGCTTGGAATTCCGGATAGATTTCTTCCTCCCAGCAGGTCACATGACCAGGTTCCCCCTCCAAGATTTCACATTCATGTCTTGAAACCTCCCCCCCTCCTGATACACGAGATAACTATAATATTCAATAGATGACAAATGTATAGGGGAACCGCCCCAGGAAATACCTGTCCTGGGGTCCCAGTCAGATGTCTTCCTTCCAGCAGGCCATGTGACCCGGTTCCCCCTGCAAGATTTCACACTCATATACGCCTCTCCCTCCTATATCTCTGACACTCGAGATAAACATAATATTGAATAGATGATTATATAGGGGAACCAAACCCCGGGAAATACCTGTCCTGGTCGGATGTATTCCTTCCGCAGGTCACGTGACCTGGGGTGGTATTCTGGAACACTGTCATAACTTTTGTCATAAATTTTGTCATTTCTCTTCGAGATGTGACACCGCTATGATTGTCACAAATCGGTATTCTGAACATTGTCTTTCCCTTGTGTCATATCTCTTAAAGTTCCCGCCCATCTTTTTGGAAGCAATCCAATCAAAATCATTGTTAGTTCCCAGTGAGAGCCCTTCTAGCCAATAGGAAGGCCCCATGACAGGTAGGGCGTATCCCCAATACAGTTGCTGGCATCGCGCAACTACGCGAATATTGATGCGCTTAATTACAAAGAGAGACAGGGAGCTGTGAAGGATTTTAGAGAAGTAGAAAAAGAAGGAAAACAGAGAAAAAAAGGAGGAATTAATATGTAGGGCCTAACTAATTGTAGCATGAAAAAATAATTTTGAAAATTGTCATGGATGATGAGTGAAACTAATACCACAATCTAATCTAAACAATATCATTATATGCTTGACATTCAGTCAGCAGGGTATCGTGATATTTGGTACTAAAAGATATGACAAAATTTATGACTGCTACCCCCCTGTCATAACTTTTGTCATATCTTTTGCTTGTATAAAAGGATTACGCACATCTAAAGCCGCGTATTTTTGGTGCGCGCTACAGAGATGAGACGAGATTTATGACAATTTTTGTGACAAAAGTTATGATATCCACCAGAATACCAATTTTGTAATATCTCTGAGAAAAGATGAAATATGGAGAAAAGACAATGTTCAGAATTCCGCCCCTGGTTGCCCCCCTTTTCATTTGACCTCCTTTGCCGAGGTCTCCATTGTTTGATTTTGCTTAATGGACAAATATTGTTGAAAATTGTTCGGATTATCAAACTGGATATGCTACAATATGGGAATATCCCCCAGTGACAATAAAAGTGGAGAAATGGCCATTTCATGTGTGAACTGTATTTATTTTTGCAATAATAATAACAATATTATTCATAATAATAGTAATTATAACAGTAATAATAATAATAAAAATATCATTAATAATAATAATGAAATAATTAAAATCATAATAATCATAAACAATAAAATAAAAAAAATAGGCCTTAAACAAACCAAGGCATACACAATACAAGTTAACATCTAATAAAAAAGATGTTTTCTTTTAAACTGAATGACTTTTCACCTTAGTCAAATAGAATCCCAATTCCTACAAAAGTCAATTCTATACCCTCTACAAAAGTGGCTGGTGTTCACTCAAGCAAACAGTATTTTCATGCATTTCAGTATAATTGTTTTATTCATTTATTATTACTTATGCAGCACTTCGAAATCAAACACACTAATATTACAATACTAATTTCAATATCAATATGAAATTAAGTAAAAGTCTATACTATAGACCATCCTACAAATACAACACTGTAAAAGGGGCACACTTTGTAAATAAAAAAAGCTTGGATTTAAATTTAATTTTGGTACTATAAAGACTTTAATTCCCAGTGCTTAGGAACTGAAGTGATTCATTATTCTCCATTGACCTATATTACAAAAAAGTTATGAATCAAGTATCTATATGATACTATCCAAGTCAATTATCATATTGATTTTTTTTTTAAAGATCATATCTGAGAAGCTTACCTTTGAATACTATAATAATTAAGAGCTTCATCCCACAAGGAAATGTGATTGTCACAGAAAAGACCTATCCTCTGAACCTCTTTAGACAGTGAATTTAAATGATCTGGAAATAAAACTAGATGCATAGGAGAAACATAAAATAAAATAATTTCATAAAGACCAGCCCCGACAGAGTTCTCTTGAATATAAATTTCACCAACGGGACTCTTTTGGATTGTGAAGTCAAAACATTGTGTAACATTAGGCATCACTGCCACATTACCGATTGTAACAGGGCCTCTGTGTATAACATAACAAAATGCTCTTATATATCCTCCATGACAAATGTTTCAACTAATCCTAATTACCTGTCATTATTTGACATTTCAGTGCAATTTTTGGAACCATCCTAACATTAACGAAATGATTTATACAAACTATCCAAGAGATGATGTTCTCCTACATTACTAAACTAAACATTTCTATAGAAAGATAAGGCATAAGCAATGTTGTGTCTCGCCCACTTGTGAAAGTAACCAGAGCCCCGTCTTACAAAGGGTTACAATTGATCCAATCAATCGTAACTCTATGGAAATCCATCAGTGTCATAATTTTTTCTCAAGAAATTTAAAAAAATGTCCTTTGTTAACAAATGATATCACACCAAATTGTCATGAAATCAATGAATTTCTGGATATACATTCACATCTAGAATATTTTTAGAACAAACATGCATTTGATATGTTGACTTTGCTGGCTTTCCATAGTTGCGATTGATTGGATCAATTGCAACTCTTTGTAAGACGGGCCCCAATGGCCCGTCTTACAAAGAGTTGCAATATTGTAAAGAGTTGCAAAGAGTTTAAATATTGTAAAGAGTTGCAAAGAGTAAAGAGTTTAAATATTGTAAAGAGTTGCAAAGAGTAAAGAGTTGAAATATTGTTGAGAGTTGTAAAGAGTTGAAATATTTGTAGAGTTGAAATATTGTAAAGAGTTGCAAAGAGTTGAAATATTGGAATTTGGGAAGGCATGCAACAGAATTGCATCAAAAGTTCATCGAATAATAACTGGGATGGAATAACATTTGTCATAAGCGTCTTGCACATAAACTTTAATGTTGACCTCAAAATGACCTTTGACCTTACCATGTGACCTCTGAACACAATAACATGCAGGTCTCCTAAGTCCAGCTACAGCCAAGTTTGGTTAAAAAGTGACTTACAGTTGCAGAGTTATGTCATAACAATGACCTCAAGATGACCTTTGACCTTACCATGTGACTTCTGACTGAAACTTAACATGCAGGTCCCCTAAGTACATCTACAACCCAAGTTTGGGTGAAAAATGAATTACCGTTGCGGAGTGTCATAAGAGTCTTGCACTTGAACTTTAACATTGACCAGAAAATGACCTTTGACCTTACCATGTGACCTCTGAATGAAACATAACAAGCAGGTCTCCTGAGGAAAAATACAACCAAAGTTTGGGTTTACGGTTGCAGAGTTATGTGTCAAAAGAGAGTCTTGCATTTAAACTTAATGTTGACCTGAAAATAACCTTTGACCTGACCATGTGACCTACGACTGCACCATGACATGCAGATCTCCTAAGCACATCAACAACCCAAATTTGGGTGATAAGTGACTTGCGGTTGCGAAGTTGTGTGTCATAAGAGAGTCTAGCATGTAAACTTTTAACGTTGACCTGAAAATGACCTTTGACCTTACCATTTGAACTCTGACTGAAAATTAACATGCAGGTCCCCTAAGTACATCTACCATCCAAGTTTGGTTGAAAAGTGACTTACGGTTGCAGAGTTATGTGTCATAAGAGAGTCTTGCACGTAAACTTTAAAGTTGACCTGAAAATGACCTTTGACCTTACCATGTGACCTCCGACTGCAGCATTACATGCAGGTTCCCCAAGTACATCTAACATCCAAGTTCGGTTGAAAAGTGACTAACAGTTGAGAATTATGTGTCATAATGTTTGTGACGGACGGACAGATGGACGGACGACATTTTGATCCCTTAGTCTCGCCTTCACCTCTGGTGGGCAAGACAAAAATTTATTCAAAAATGAAATGGGAAAAGACCACTGATGCACTGTGAATATTTATATCAATTATTCTTTTCCTTTGTTTGGGGGATTATTGAATGTTTTGGAAGTGTATTTTTTATATATTGAATATGTTGGGGTTTTATATATATATATATATCTTGCAGCCATGGCAACGCGTCTTTAGATGCGTCTTTTTCATTACGCTTCCTCCATCTTCAGCGCATTGATTTCTTTGAAAGGTGAGTTTCACCATCCATATGCCCATGAACAGACGTGTTTTTCACAACTGTTTCAGAATCAGATTTTGAATTCTCTTTTTTTTGTCATATATATATATATATACATATATATATATATATATATTCATGTTTGTTTTTGTCATACATATATATATATACATATATATATATATATATATATATTCATGTTTGTTTTGTAAATTGGAAAATATTCTAATTTTCAATCTTTGAATGTGCATTTTTTATGCGAATAAAGAAAACTCTTACCAGGGAATTTATCATGTAGTAATGGAAGATAATTCTGGAATTCTATCTGTTTCCTATGTGGAATGCTGGATGAATTAATGCCTTGATTGTGGAGCTTGTAGCCAAGATCAGCTGCAACCACTAATAGAAAACTGGCGTATCTAAATTGTAAAAAAAAAAAAAAAAAGTCAATCCCCTCTAAGTAAAATGTTTTTTATCATCTTTAATCAGCACTGCACACTAACAATCATTTACTATTAGAATTACTAAGTTTAAAATGATAAGATGGTAGGGTTTTTTCATATTCAAACACTTCTTTGCATTTGGTGCACCTACTTTGTTAATCAATATTTGTATTAAAAAAATAATGGAAAAAAGTGTTCATTGTATCTTTGAATCATGTCTTTAGAGTATGTTTTTTAAACTTAACAAGTAAATAACAAAGTAAAATACTGAGATTGTATCTTACATAAAATAGACAAGATATCATGAAGTTCAAGTTTACCTTGATGGAATTTCACCAGGTGATGCAAATCCATGCCAAAGAATATTTCTAAGGTTAAGACTTGTTGGAGGTCCAATTAAAACTCGTAAACAAAATAACTGAAAAAAAGGATAAAGAAGAATATGATATACCTTTGATAGTCATATAATCATTTATGAATATTATCGTAAGCATGGTCAATAATCTCTGGAATTGTTGCTACTAGACATAAATAGAAATAATTTCAGATTATTTTCTCCAAAGTACATTCCAAAATGTCATTATTGAACAAATTTCGTATTTTTTGTGAGGGAACAAAAAAATATCATATTTTGAACAATAGTATATTTTAAAAAAACTTAAGAAGGCTACTCACTGCATGACATCCAAAGAAGCTCTGTAACTCTTCTGTTATTAAGAGATCTTTAAGAAGAGATGGACAAGGCTTATTTTTCATCAAATACACCTGCAATGCATATTGATTGAAAAAAATAAATATAAAGTCAAATTAAGAGACTCAATCTTTCACAAATTAGAATATGCTTGATTATTACCTATACAAGGCATTTTAGCAGATGAATAAAAGTCATATTTTGCTCGCTACTTTCAATCCAAGACCGATGGGGTGAACATTTGCCATGTTGCCCATAGGAATGCTGTACAAAACTGCTAGTGCACTTGCGCAGTAGGAGCCAATTTCGATCGCTTATTTCAGTTTGCATTTTGTTCAGAATGCAGTGCCCACGAGCTGGACGCGCGACATAAAATCCCATAGGCCTTCAAGTAATAGCAGACGATCAAAACGTAAACAACATTTCGACATGGCAGCCTCCAGTTTCGCTACGTTAGATGAAGCTGAAATCAGAAAAATTCTGACTGATAAAGACTCGGAGAACACAAAAAAGGCCACAAAGGGAGCAGTTTAATTGTTACGGGCATGTTTGGCAGGGAAGGGTCTCTCCACAGATTTTGAGAAGCAAGAGCAAAGTGAACCTGCAGCTGTTTTGTCCAAATTTTATCTTGAAGCACGGAAAACTGATGGGGAATATTACACAACCACTTCACTCAAGAGTATCCGTGCCTGGCTCAATCGCCATTTGAAATATGCAATCCAGAACTGATTGATATCATTAAAGACACTGAATTCAGCAATGCTAATGTGTCATACAGAGCCGCAACAGTACAACATAAAAAGGCTGGCAAAGGGGATATTGTACACTATCAGAGTGTGGATAAGAAAGACATTGAAAAGTTGTAGCCTACACCTCGGGTGTTTTCGAACAAAACAGCCCTGCTGGATTTCAACAAAAGGTATGGTTTGAGTTAATGATTTATATCTGCCGCAGAGGCAGGGAAAATCAGAGACTTGAAAAAGAACAATTTTTCTGTAAAAACTTATTCTGATGGACGGCAGTATGTTGCTCAGGCAGTTGATGAATTGACAAATAAAACTTGTGAAGATAACCAATCTTCATGTAAAGATGCACGAAGAATGTACAAGACCAAAGACGAGAACTGTCCTGTTGTATTATTCAAAAACTACATATCTAATTTAAATCCTGGGTGTGACGCCTTCTTTCAAACACCTTGATTTAAGTCTAGCTCAGCAGGTCCATGGTACAAAAATTGTTTTCTTGGTAAAAACTCACTTGGAAATATGATGGTGCATTCATCTAAAACAGCAAAACTATCAAAGATGCATACAAACCACTGCCTCAGAGCAACGTGTATATCGATTTTGGATGTTTATTGGCTTTGCTGCGAGGGAAATTTATGCAAATGAAGGAAGTCTTTCATCGTATACAGGCCAAGTGAGTGATGTCAAAAAACAAGAAATATCTTATGCTTTGTCTAATGCACTGAGAAGAAAAGAGCAAACTTCAAGAAAGAGAACGCATCAAATGTTGGCGTCAACATCAACACCTCCTGCAACTGTGAGCAGAGTAAATGACACTGAACCAGGCCAAGGCCCCAATGATGCTACCAATACCATTTAACTAGAGGCAGAGCCTAACTTTGATCTCAGATTTACATTGACAAGCTCACAAAAGGTCATCCTTAATGAGCTGGATGAAATCCTGGAAGATGAGACTCATCCTCATCAGAGCACTAATGTTAGGCATTGTGATGTTTTGACAGCTATTGACATGAACACCAATGTGAGAGCTGCAGCACGTGCCTCTAACACCAATAATGGCAGCACGACAACAACATCTACAACAATGCAACTGCAATAAAGCCCATTTGTCTTAAACAATTGCAACGTAAAAATAAACTACTATAATTTATAGAACTGTAAATGTTCTTTATACATAGTGTTATGAAACATTGAAAGCCGAGTTCATTTACTGACTTTGAACATGTTATGAAACGTTGAAAGCTGAGTTCACTAACCGACTTTGTACATAGTGTTATGAAAGCTGAGTTCAACAGTTTCCATCCCTGGGGAGGAAGTCGAGATCCATATATTGTGAGTACAGGTACATGTTAAGAATGCTATAATTCATTTTTTGTTAATTTCTTGTAGATCCTTTCGTAATAATAATAAATATATTGACTGGGCTTCTTTCGGGTACATCAGAAATATTGACCATGCTAAGACCATATTGCACTCGTCTTTGACTCGTGCAATATGATCTTAGCTAGGTCAATACTTCTAATTTAGCCCTCAAGCCCAGTCAATATAATATAATTATCATACTTTATTTTATATTTTACAAGGAATAAGATGTCAAGCTAGCACATCAATGATGTGGAGCTCATCCGGCATCTCGCAACGAAATTGAACACAATTTTTATTTCAGCCCAGTTGACACTGTACATAGTGAATTATATTGGTGACATAAATTGAGGATATAGAATTGAAATTGATGAAGAAATGACATGGAAGCATTTTTTTTTATCTATGAATAAATTTCATATAAATTAAGCATAAATAATTTTCTAGTCAAAATTTCTTAACTCTGTGTAGAACCTTGGTGAACCTCATGTAGCTCTCAGATGGAACAAAAACAATCAAAATCAATCAACAAATAAATTAGTAATTTTATTGAGTTTTGAAAGTATATGAATAAATTAGCATATTTAATGAGTTTCAAAATTCTGTGTTGAAATTTTGTATCACCACCTCGAGCAAACAAAATTTAAATTGATCAACAAATGAAGAAGAAAAAACATATTTTGTGATTTATGAAAATTTTTTGCATAAATTAGCATAAATAATTTTCCAGACAAAATTTCAAAATTTTGAGTACAAATTTGGTGAACCTCATGCAGCTGTACCAGATGGAAGAAAAAAAATCAAAATCTGTCAACAAATAAAATTTAAATTGATCAACAAATGAAGAAGAAAAAACAAATTTTGTGATTTATGAAAATTTTTTGCATAAATTAGCATAAATAATTTTCCAGACAAAATTTCAAAATTTTGAGTACAAATTTGGTGACATCTTATTCCTTGTAAAATATAAAATAAAGTATGATAATTATATTATATTGACTGGGCTTGAGGGCTAAATTAGAAGTATTGACCTAGCTAAGATCATATTGCACGAGTCAAAGAAGAAGACGCATTTTCTGTGATTTATGAATAAATTTCGCATAAATTAGCATAAATAATTTTCTACTGAAAATTTCAAAATTCTGTGTAGAAGTTTGGTGAACCTCGTGAAGTTCTAACAGATGGAAGAAAAAAAATCAAAATCTGTCCACAAATAAAGAAGAAGAGGCATTTTCTGTGATTTCTGAATAAATTTTGCATAAATTAGCATAATTAATTTTCTACAGAAAATTTCAAAATTCTGTGTACAAGTTCGGTGAACCTCATAAAGTTCTACCAGATGGAAGAAAAAAAATCAAAATCGGTCAACAAATAAAGAAGAAGCATTTTATGTGAATTTTTTAAAATATGCATAAATTAATTTTGCATAAATTAGCATAAAAATTGTTCTGGTCAAAATTTCAAAATTCTATGTAGAAGTTTGGTGAACCTCATAAAGCTCTACCAGATGGAAGCAAAACATTCAAAATCGGTCAACAAATAAAGAAGAAGCATTTTTTGTGAATTTTTAAAAATATGCATAAATTAATTTTGCATAAATTAGCATAAAAATTGTTCTGGTCAAAATTTCAAAATTCTATGTAGAATTTTGGTGAACCTCATAAAGCTCTACCAGATGGAAGCAAAAAATTCTAAATCGGTCAACAAATAAAGAAGAAGCATTTTTTGTGAATTTTGAAAAATGCGCATAAATTAGCATATTTAATGAATTTCAAAATTCTGTGTAGAAGTTTTGAATCCCCCACCTAGTGCTATCATATAAAGCAAACAGAATTGAAATCAGACTTGAAATGGCGAAAAAGAAGCATTTTGAAATTGTGGACGGACGACAGACGACGGATGCCACGCCACGGCATAAGCTCATTTGGCCCTTAGGGCCGGATGAGCTAAAAAGGGAGCTGATTGTGTTGATGTCCAAATTGGGCAATGAGTGACTGCAAATCAAAAGAACAGATAAATATAAAATTCACCACAAAAAAAATAAAAAATAACTCTCACAGTCATTCCTCTAAATTTTTCTAAAACTATATATTTTTTCTTTTTCTTTTTTATTCATATAGTTAGTAGTTTAGGTGTTGTTTGTTTGGTGTTTTTTAATACTTTTCAACTATACTTTCAACTATCCCGCAACAAGGATCGGGACGTAAACAATCAGCCCTGCACATGACTATTGTTTACTTATAAGTCAAGCTGTCATGAGAATTTATTCAACCGTGAGTATTATGTCTTTTGGTTATCATTAGAACTTACTTAAGATAATTTCATATTCCAAAATGATAATTGTATTAGGTTTGAATATGAGACCTCAATATTTAATGAAGAAATGTTAGAAGATGGGTTACTTTACAATTTTACATGATCGAACAAGTGTAGATATAGGTTGAATAATTCATCACTGGTTGTGTTTTATGTACGTACACAATAATTGGAATAATTTGCATAGGAGCGCAGCCGGCATAGTTGCATAAGTGCGGATGAGCGTTTGGAATGCACACAGTCAATCACAGCGCTGCAAATTTTTTTTAATTTCTGATGAATTCATTTCTTTTTAAGTATTGATATGAATTGTTCTATAAATATTTCATTGCAAAAAGTTATATCCTTTGAGAACTTATCAACTTATTGAATGTTTTGTAGTAATGAACGAGAAATAGTGAATAAACTGGCTTCGATATAACACAGGTCAAATTTTCTATACATTATACCCTGCACGTAGACGTGTGTGTGCTATCCAAACTTGCTCGGCGCACCTACCTACCTACGTCCACAATTTGTGCATATATATAAGAGATGTTTAATAAGAGATGTTTTTAATTCTCTTGGAAACTGCATGCTCGGAAAATACTGAGATAGAAAAGAAATGAAAATAGACAAAAGCTCATGTGATCCATCACAGACTAAACACCATCCTGACGTAGAGGTCGAAATGGAAGAAATAAGCGAGAGCGGCGGCCGCTTTAATACTTTACAACTTTATTTGGATTCCCAAGGTCCTATTAATCATACTGGATGAATTTGAGGATAATTCACTTTGGTTTATCAGTCTACTTGCATCCACATACACATGAAATTAAATACAATAATACAACAATTAATACTAGAAAAATCTAATTATCAATATCAATTACCCGGTATTGTGTAAAAATAATTATTGTTAAAGCAGCAGAAAGTATTCATCAGGAACCTTTTACTAAAGGGACTGTCACACTTTGATGGGTGTTTCATAAAGCTGTTTGTAAAGTTATGAACAACTTTATGCACGATTCAAACATGTTCTTAGGTGCCAAGTGATATCTTATTTAGCCCAAGATAGGGTCATCAATCAATCGTAAAATCATCTGTAACTACGAACAGCTATATGAAACACCAACCTGGAGATTTATGCCTGTGTTTTTTTTCCTTTATTCATATTTATTTATGTCATTGGTATCTAGGTATTCCATTTTGATATCAAGAATAGCATTATCTTAACAATAAAAAATATGAATAATTCAGGTTCTTTATATGAAGAATCACTTGTTATCAAAATGTAATTCTCGATATCAATAAATGTGATTAAACAAGCTTGATGTAGCTTACATACGACAGCATATACTGGCTAGATGTTCAGGTGTGAAAGCCCTGTAAGATAAAATTCCGCATCAAAATATGTAAATTCCTGAAATGGGAATTACAACTCACATCTCCAAGCGCCCTCTCTAGAGCCGATGTGGTCATGAGTAAACTAATTGAAGGACCTCTCATATCTCCCTCCTTAAGAAGCCGCAATCCTTCAAGGAAAACCTACAGTAAAAAATTTATTCATCACCATGCATTATCAACAATGCTAAATTCACAAAATAGATAAGATCGCCTCAACAAATTATTTTTAAACAAATTCCTATGTACATGTATATGTAATGGTCAGCTGCGGCATAAAGCAACTAATACTGCCGTTAACCACAAATTCACACAAAACTTGTGCAAGAGGAACTGCAGTTAGTTTTGTAAAGTATGTAGCCAATATTTAGTCATTTTGACCTCTAAAAATAGTATGTCACTTCTCCTTTTTATTACTTATCTTGATAAGGGGGAAATTCACAGCATCTTTAGGCTTCACATTTGTTTTACAACTCACCATCTAAAACAAAACCGAAATCTTTTTTTTTCTTATTAGAAAAGCTTGTACACAGAATTGTTAAGACAATTTAAGCCATCATATAACATATACTGATAACACACTTACTTCAGGGGAACCTGTCCATTCAAACCATTCACTATATGTCTCCTGCAGGTCATATAGAGAGAGCGCCATCACATGTTCATGGATGTCCAGACAAAGTGGAGTAAGTTTACTCACGATGTCAATAAAATCTTTCTTGGTCTCCCAGGAATCTGAAAAGGTGTTGTACATTATTTCAAATTGTTGCAGAAGTTTAAAATAATAATAATGATGGTCATAATATAATTCAAAGTAATATTCAATTCAAACCAATTCTTTCCCTCTCTTTCTCTCGCTCGATCTCTGCTACTAAAAAAAAAATTATGCAACCAAATATGTGGAAATTCATTTTGATAGGAAAATTATTAGGACTTTCTAAATCATCAATACTCATATCCAACAGAAACAGTAATATCATTTCAAGAACAGTCATATGAATGCAGATAATATATAAGTTATGGTTCTTCAATGTCAGGCATTTTCTAGTCAAAGTTCAATATCTTATATCATTCACATTAGTCATAACATACAAATTTCACAATGCATTCAGATTCTTGAATAATGACAACAACTGGATGATATATTACATGTTTCATGAAAGTTCACTGCAGTTGTTGCTTATTATAAATAATTAAGATTATCACAGGCAACTTAATATAAGTTAGAGCCACATCTTTACTGCGCATATCCTGCAAACCTCTTTTTCATTGCCCATTCTCACATTTCATCATAGACAATTAAATGGGCTGCAGAGGAAAGCCTCATAATATGTTTTTGGTAGCATTCCCACAAAAAATCTCAACCTCATCTTTCCTGCAGCCCTACATTTGTCCACCATAAAAAAAATGTGAGAATTACCAATGAAAGGATGCTTACAGGATTCCTGTGGGAATCTACCTATACCATCCTGAAGAGCAAGTCTGTTCACAGAATCCCAATCTATAAGGCCATTGTCTAACAAACAAGGCTTTCCAGAAGATGATGTCCTCGTTCCAATCTCACAGATCAGATGATAGACTGAAGGTGATAGATATGTATCCTGTACAATATTTACATCATCTTGGATCAACAATGATGCTTCATTAGAATTTACAGACATCCTGGGATAGCACCATCTAATATGAAATGTGTAAAAGAAAGAGTTGCAAGAATTTCAAAGTATATAATGACATCTTTGACCTCACACACTATGAATCCACATACCAAAAGCTTATCAGATCATTGTCCATCCCTTATACATACATGAGCCAAGTTTGAAATGGAAATCTCACATAGTTCTTTAATTATCTAAAGAATGCAGGCCAGACTCGGGGAAATGATGGGAGAAAAGAGAAAGAGGTGAAAGAGGAAGAGGAGGAGCAAGAGGAATAAAATAAAAGAGATAAAAATATTAAACATCGGTGAAGAAAAGTCATTTGTCAAGTCAAGAACTTTCTAACACTGTTGCTCACTTCTGCACAAGAGGGTGGTAGTTCATGTAGACTCTATGCCATTATATCATGACATAGGATTTTACATTATGTTTAATAAAGGGCGGAATTAGAGAGCCAGCAAATATGATTTTGCCCTGTCAGATCAAAACACACAATAAAAAGGAAATCCTAATTTGATTAGCTCTGAGACTAAGTTTGAGATCAAGGCCGATTGTAATGTGACAGAAGTAAGGTATTATGGCACAGTTTAAGTTGGTAAGCAAAACTCAATTTATCTGAAAATTTGACATGAAAAGTTAAGTCCCTATTGTACTAACACTTCAAAGTCTCACTTTTCATTTTGACATGATTCAGACTCTTCCGAGGAACAAGTGCAGTACAGATCACATGCCACAGGCACAGTACACACAGGAGGCCAATGGCACATACGCATTTCTTAATCTTAGAGAAACATATGTGACACTCCCACCTTTGGAACTCTTGCTTATCCCTGTAAATCTCATACTCACGCCTGACTGTATCACAGCCTCCCAAAGGGCCACTTCCATTGACAAGTGGATACCCGGCGCGACCATGGGGTTTCGAAAAGCACCCTAAACAAGTATTTTCCATATTCTGAAAATGCACCCCTTAACAAGGATTGGCGTGTGAAATACAAAAAGACAAAAATCGATGAGCCCCGTCGGGGGTTAGCATTGTTAACCCCCTAATGGTGGCTGCATGATAGCGAGCCGTCTGTGTGAGAGTAGAAAAAAAAAATTAAATGTTAAAAAAATCCTCGAAACAGACGGCTGCCAGCTGTCTAGGCCTACCATAAGTATTTTCTCCCAATGGGAGCCTAATTTTCTACAACTTGCTCTGCTTTGTATTTAAGTTAGGCTCCTCACTTTTTTTACATTTTTGTTTGTTTGTAGTGTAGTGTAGACTAGAATCCAACGTTAGATTATAGGCCTAAGTGAGGGCCTACCACAACCATTTTCTCCCAATGGGAGCCTAAATTTCTACAAGCTCTGCTTTGTATTTAAGTTAGGCTCCTCACTTGTTTTACTTTTTTTTTTGTAGACGAGTGTAGTGTAACATGTAGACCAAAAGCTTCAGTCTCTGTATTTTGGTTGTTTCGCTGAACTACGTTGGCTCCACTCACCAATACATAGACTGAAGAGTTGTTGGCCCATACCTATAGACAACGTATAGTGAACTAATGTTTTATAGGTCGCGATTTAAAACTTTTTTTTTAAAGCGAAATTTACAGTTTCATGGTTTCCATTATCAGGGAAATATAAATAACGTAAGTAATTGCGTACCTTGGACCGGAGTTATTGAAAAAAAATCCTCTGGATGATTGAGAAATCTTTCATCTAAGACATTTTCACCTAAGCTGATGGTTTTTCTTGCAAGTGCGATCTTGAATGACGTCATTATCTTTATTAAAGGTCAAGTGCACCCCATAAAAATGGTAATTTTAATGAGTAGAGAAAAATCAAACAAGCATGACGCTGAAAATTTCATCAAAATCTGATGTAAAATAAGAAAGTTACAACAGTTTAAAGATTCGATTATTTTTCACATAACAGTTATATGCATACTTCAATGACATGCAAATGAGAGAGTTGATGATGTCACTCACTCACTATTTCTTTTGTTTTTTATTGTTTGAATTATACAATATTTCAATTTTTGCAGATTTGACAATGAGGACCAACTTGACAGAACCATCAAATGTTAAAACAATGGTAATACCACATGTTCAGGGAGGAATAAAACTTTGTTTTATAGGACAACAGGGAGAAAGTTGGAATATTTCATATTTCATATAATAAAATACAAAAGAAATAGTGAGTGATGTCATCAGTCCCTTCATTTGCATACGGATCAGGAAGTGAATATAACTGTTTTGTGAAATTAAGCGAAACTTTGAAATGTCATAACTTTCTTATTTCACATCTGATTTTGATGAAATCTTCAGTGTTATGCTTCTTGGATTTTTCTTCTTTTATTCAAGTCAACTTTTTGTTGGGGTGGACTTGTCCTTTAACTTTTTAATGTCTTGATATATATCGAATGTCGTCTGCTACCTGTGATCGTAGCGGTTTAGCTAGCATGTGGAGCAGATCGTATAATATCGAAAGCAATAACAATATCCCAATCGTAAATTATTGACGCCCTCTCCGTTGGTAAATACTTCATATTTTGGCTGCCATTTTGGGGGGTGATTCTCAAGACCAAGACAAGTAAACATCGGTAAAGTACTATTTTATCACATTTTAATCTCTTTTTTCAAATTTCTTAATTCTTCACATTCTCAAGACATTTAGGTAGTTTCTATATCCTTAGACTGTAAATTCAATTTAAAAAAAAAATATTGAAGTCTGGATAGTAGGATGGGGGGTCGGGTGTCCGGACACTTTATATTTTTGAAGCCTTCTTTTTTGTCTTAAGATTACACTAAAAATATGAATTCAATAGTTGTAATCATCCTCTATTTTGTTCTCTATAATATTTTCTCACATTTTGTACTAAAAATTGATGCAACTTCGCTTGTAATTTTTTCCAAATGACTTTCTAAAATTGATCGTCCGGACACACAACAACTGGGTATACTAGTCGACCGAATTGATGACCGTGATAACACATGCGAGCTCACACTAACGTACTACCGTCGGTGAATGGGGATTATAGTGACATGTCAGAAATTGATAAGGAAATCCCCAGAAACGACGGTTATTCCTGTCTATGTAACATGTAGACAGCTGGCAGCCGTCTGTTTCGAGGAGTTTTTCAACATTTTTTAATTTTTTTAATTTCTCCTCGTACACAGACGGCTCGCTATCATGCAGCCACCATTAGGGGGTGAACAATGCGAAATATCACCGACGGGGCACATCGATTTTTGTCTTTATTTCATAAATATATTGAAAAAGAATTGAACCAAAATAGAATTATTCTGTTTTGGCCTGAAATGCACCAAAACAGGGAAAAAAAAATTAAAAGGGGAAAAACAGTGACTTACTTCGGCTGTCACGCAACTTCACTTCCCCGTTTTATCTGAGCTTAAGTACATAAACATATGGCCATTGAGTCCCCTGTACAGATCGCGTTAGAACTTCGGTCTCTGTATTTGGTGAGTGGAGCCAACGTAGTTCAGCGGAACAACCAACATAACAGAGACCGAAGCTTTTGGTCTATGACTAGTACGTAACATGTTACTGCGGTACCTTATAGTTATATGTTACTTCTTAGATAGTTAATTTGATCATTGATACACTATGTTTACAAATACATTTGTTGGCATTATTATACAAATAATGCATGCAGCCGAGTGCGTTAGTGGAAATGCAGAGCACGCGAGGTTTCTTTAGATAGGTGCCGCACTGTGCACGAGCCGCTGGCGGCGTGTGCCCAGTGTGCACCATCTGAAGAAACCGAGCTTTCTCTGCATTTACTTTTACGCACGACAGAGCAAGTGCATTATTCGTTTTATAAAATAGCAACACAGAAACAAATTCTTAAAAAGTTACAGTACAGTTTTGTTGGACTTCTCCCGGGACTTCTACCGCATTGGTTTGCTTGAGCGTGCAATGTCAATTTTCGTTGCGCACCTTTTGCACTGCCATGCAGTGCACCAAAAAAGTTGGATGTCATGTGACGCGTATTGGCCAATCGCGATGCTTGAAATAATACACCTATTTTATAACGTGGTTTATGTCACCAGTCCATTCATTGCCGTTTATTTCGTCAGCGGTGGTGACATCTTTCCACTCCCATTGACTAGTCTTTGTATGGCAGTGTATCCTATTGCCGGACACCTTTATTTCAGTGCTTTAAAAATGACAACTAGAGGAAATACAATCAAGAAAAAATCACACTTGCTATTCCAAATATTATGAATATGATAAAATTATTTTATATTTACCAATCATTTTCTTTGCATCGCAGTTGCCGCATACCCCTCCACGAAAAACAATTATTTTCGTGCGCGACAAATTACATCATGATTCCGGACGCGCGCCGGACAGGTAAAGATATCCTTGATTATAATGATGTAAGAACAAATTTGTGTGATTTTTTTCTTCTTATTTCATATCATGAGTAAATTCTAGGTTTTTATATATCGAATCTGACCAGATGTTGGTAATAAATTCGTGTTTGATAACTTATTTATTTTTACTTGTTAGCTGCATGTTCCATGGCACTTTCCAATAATATATGCTCTCGTTCGTATCGTGATGCTCATCAAGTTCTATCGATGCGCTGCCGATCGACGGCTCTACTCACGGTAAACCTCGCGCACAGGTACCTCGAGAACTAGCCGTCGACGATCACCCACAATACACCACACCTCATTTGATCGAAGGAGTGGACGAGATTGAAATTCGGCAAATCAGGCCCATATTTCCGTTAGAAAATATATCAATTGTTAATGCAAAACTATATTTTAAGCATTTTCTGTCATTTTAGAGATAAATAAGGTAAAAGTTGGATTTTTTCGCCTTGTTTTTGCAATCTTGTTTTATGTATTGCTATGTGAAATTGAATTGCGGAAGTCTTACGGTACGAAATTGTTTTTGAACGCAGTAATATGCGTGTCCGGAATCATAATAGTGTCCGGCAATACAATACGTGACTAGGCCTAGGCCTATATAGTAACACAACGATCACACCCACACCGACACACACGACAAGAGAGGTGACAAATTTCACGATAAGGCCCATTTGTTATGTAAATTATGTTATTTGTTTTAAATGTGGAATAAATAAATAAATTTAAAAAACTATAAAAAAAAACTAACCACCGCCGATTTTGTCTTTGAAACACACCATGAAACTAAATGGCTGGGATCGTAGTTTATTAATATTATGATATCGAATTGCATAGGCCTACTGATAACTGTTTAATGACACATATAGAATACAGATTCGATACATATTCTTAAATAGATCTTAATAATTATTAAAATAATACTGATATAACAATTAATTACGTTTTTTTTAATCAATCTGGAAAGGTGACCTTGGCTTGACAGGCATTTACCGGTAGGTTCAATGCAAAAATTGTCGTCTGCGCTCATATCATGCATGCAGCGTTCCTTGTTTCAGAACACGAGAGGGCGACATAAATCTCTCTTTATTGGGTGATTTTTGTCGGCGGGTGCCGGACGCGACGCGTGCCGGACGCTCCTCTCTGGGCAAGCTCGACCATTGACATACTGATACGGTTCCTGAAGGGTGAGCCTTAAATATTGAATTCATAAATTCAAATGTGTGTGTGTGTGGTTTCTTTTACCTTGTACAATAATTCATAACCCGCTAATATACATGCAAAATCCCGAATAGGAATTCTGTATAATAAAAACTCCATTACTAAGTTTTGTATAATTTTATGCCTACTTCCAAGCTGTTATTTCCAAGGTATAGGCCTAATAATTGCCATTATTTTATTAGCTGTAGCCAGCTTCCTTTCAGATGGACATACGTGTTAAGGAATAAATACAACAACAGTCAGAAGACACCTGAGTCGATTATAGCACATTTATAAAGTTCTTGCTGAAGGAAATAATGACATAGCCATTTTACTATTTATACATATTATTATTTCAAAGAATGTCTAGAAGCTATGGAAATATCAGGTCCTCCAGAAAAGATAGATTTTATCAAAAACTGAATATTCATTTAAGTTTTTCAGTATTCAGTATTTTTCGGTATTTTCATAGCTTTTATACGTTCATTTTACTATTATTCTCTCTAACCTATATACTTTACTCATATTAAAGAGATATCATTCACTTCTAATGACTTGTTTTATGGCACTCCTCAACAACCTACACCGTTTTAGAGTTGTGTGCTCATCTGGGTCAATTAGTTGGCAAGACCAGGAAGCAAAAAAGAGGACTCACTCACCTTTACAAAACACAAAACTGTAATTCTAAGAGCGCCATCTCCGTACATGACATTGTTTGGGTTTTTTTAGTAGAAAATAGTTCGGTCTTAGAGAAAATAATTAGAAATTATAGAGGTTTTGCTCAATCGTCATGAATTCTAGTCGGGAGCTAGATTATCGTTCTAAAATTCGAAAGAATTGAAATAGGAAGTCATGAGCTTCCTAAGTATTTATGTCGATTATGTTATTTTCACATATGAGTAAACGAATTTGAAGTAAGCACTTATAATCTGTATACATGAGTAATAATATTAGTAAAATGTTGAAATTCAATAATTCAAATTCATATTCATTAATCACAATTAAAGATATGAATATAAAAAGCACTCTTCTCTATTTCAGCTGTATTTGTATTATATTTTGTTCATATAATAAACGTCGTTGTTTGCTAAATTAACAACGACAGGCGGACCCAGAATCTCAGAATTAAAGGAACATTATAGTTTTATATAATATTATATCTTTCTAAAAAATGAATCACTCCAAAATCGATGTATTTATTAAAAAAAAAGAATTATCGCCAGAAAATGAATACTGATGACAACCTGATTATTTCATTGTGCCTTAAAGGACAAGTCCACCCCAACGAAAAGTTAATTTGAATAAAAAGAGAAAAAATCAAACAAGCATAACACTGAGAATTTCATCAAAATCGGATGGAAAATAAGAAAGTTATGACATTTTAAATTTTCGCTTAATTTCACAAAACAGTTATATGCACATTCGGGGCGGTATGCAAATGAGGGTACTGATGACATCACTCACTCACTATTACTTTTGTATTTTATTATATGAAGAATGAAATATTCTAATTTTCTCCTCATTGTCCTGTGAAACAAAGTTATATTTTTCCCTGAACATGTGGAAATACCATTGTTTCAACATTTTATGGTTCACTCAAGTTGGTCCTTATTGTCAAATATGTAAAAATTGAAATGTTGTAGTTCAAACAATAAAAAACAAAGGAAATAGTGAGGTTTTTTTTTTTATATCAATTTTGTATTATCATAATTTTTTTTTTTCAATTTGTTTCCCCTCCACAGGGATTTTATTATTATTCAAAACATAACAAGATATCTTTTCAATGACAAATCAAATTAATAACAACGAAATACAATACAACAGTAATTGTAACAAATATATAAATTGAACTGTCAGGTTTACATAATAGTAAACAATTTAAGGAACAAGCAAGGAGTAAATGAACAATAATATTCATATGTATCATTGTACATGGAAAGGGAACTGAACAGATCACTTCATGTAAACATGGCACGTAATTGAAACCATTTCTTTGTAAACTTTACCATTTTACAATTTGACTCTGCGATATATTTTTCATTCTTGAAATAATTCTGAAGTGCAAATTTGATATTATCAAAAACAGGTAATTGATGTTTTACTCTGGAAGTATAGATCATCTGTCGTATCACTATCAATAAACAATTTAATGCATAATTACTTGAACCTCTTAAACCAAATAATTTTTCTTTATTAGAGAAAAAAATTCTATTTCCAGTTTTAAGAAATATCCATTGTTCAAACCTGTCCCATATATGTTTAATACATGTACATTCACAAAGTAGATGAGTAACTGTTTCACGGTGTACATTACAAAAAGTACATTCTTTTTGTTGAGCTAAATTAATTTTAAACAATATTTCATTTGTATATAAAATATGTTGCATTATTTTGAACTGAAACCAACGTAAATTCACATCGGTAGTACAACTGAATCCAATAGAGCAATACGATTGCCATTGCTTGTCATTCATATCGAATATACACTTCCACTTAAGGAAACTTTTACATTCCACTTTTCTTTTCTTTTTAAGAATCGTATAGATGTGTGAACAACCTTTATTATATTTCATAACAAGTGCTATTGTATCAGGGATAATAGGTTCTTGGAACTTGCTAAAGTGTGTGCCATTGCTAAAACCGTCTCTTATAGCATCACATAATCCACGGTAAAAAATAAAATTTATTTGAACATTGTATTTTTCCTTAAGGTCATTCAAAGAGAGGAAATTGCCATGTACATCTAAAATATCATTAACAAAACGAACACCCCTATTATTTAGAGATCTACTGTGAATTGAGCTATTACCTATTTTGATAAAATCATTGTTCCATAAGGGTTGGCAAGGTATATCATTACAGTGCATAGATAACAGTGTGCTATACGCTAAGAACATTTCTTTCCAAAAAGGATTTTTAATTTCGTGTGCCAGTCTAAAAAAATAGCTATTTCCCATATAAAGATCCAAGTTTTGCGTTTTTTATGCAAAAAAGACTGAAGAAGACAAATAATATTACCGTCAATGGAACCGTTTATCATTTTTTTCATCCAAGAAATTTTCAATGACTGGCAATGCAGATTTATGTCTATCATTTTTACTCCACCTTCAGAATAACTCTGAGACATTTGATTTCTACTTACTTTATCTGGTTTCTCTCCCCATATGAATCTATGAAATTGGGAATTTACATCTTTTAGAAATAACTCACTTGGATTCGGGAGAGAAAGAATTAAGTAGTTCAATTTAGACACAAACAATGACTTGACAACCGTAACTCTTCCAAGGACCGTCAGGTAACGTCTTAACCATGAAGTCATTTGACTTTTGATCTCTTTAAACTTTTCATTGTAATTATGCACCGTCATTTTCTGAAGATCTGTACAAAAATCTATACCTAAATATCTGAAGTATTCATCAAATACCCAATTCAAAATCCTATTGGCAAGAATACAGTCTTTCTTGTTCTTATATCCTCCAATCCATATTGCATGTGTCTTGGTTATATTAACAGTCAAACCTGATATTGTTTTATATTTTTCCAAGATGTCAAAAGCACTACTCAATTCTCTCTCTGAACCGTTTAATGTCAGAAGAGTGTCATCTGCATACTGTAATATTTTATGACATTTACCAGAGGGCATCCTCAAACCATCTATTGACGTTGATTGTCGGAACAAAACGCCAAGTATTTCAGCACATAATAGAAAAATATATGGAGACAATGGATCTCCTTGGCGACAGCCCCGCTCTATTGAAAATCTGGGAGACAGGTGTCCATTGATTAAAACACAAGATTGAGCATTTTCATAAAACACATCAAACCATTTAACAATGGTCGGACCAAATTTAAAGAAGTGTAGTACATTGCGAATAAAGTCTTGAGAAATTGAATCGAATGCCTTCTCAAAATCTATAAGTAACAATAAACCGGGAATATCGTTTAATTCAGTATATAATAATATATCATATAACAAGCGGATGTTTTCTCCGATAAAGCGTCCGGACATAAACCCTTTCTGATTCTCATGAATAAGAAGAGGGAGTACATTCTTCAATCTATTAGCTATACAAGTAGATCCTATTTTGTATACAACATTTAATAATGATATGGGTCTCCAATTTTTTAAATAGTGTCTATCTTTGCTTCCTTTGGGGATTAAAGTAATAACTCCTAACTTCTGTATGTAAGGCATACCAGATAAAAATGAAGAGTTTAAATATCTAACTAAAAATATATGGATTTCCTTCCAAAAATGTTTTAAAAATTCAACAGTGAATCCATCTAGACCAGGAGATTTATTGTTTTTCATATTTGTTAGGGCATAATAAACCTCGTCGGTGGAGAGCTCTCCTTCTAAATTCCGTGACATAGCATTTGTTAATTTATTTAGTTCATCTTTGTTTATCATTGCGTTTAAATCAATATTTATAACAGGGTGCCTTTCATATAGTTGTGAATAAAAAGAAACAATTTCTGATGTAATATCCTCATGTGTTGTTACTTCCTTATTTTCATTGGTAATCAATTTGCATATTCTTTTATTAACAACATTTTTCTTTTCTAAATTAAAAAAATATTTGGATGGTTTCTCTCCGAACTCCATCCATTTAGTTCTGGATCTCATCTTTATTTCTTCATTATTTTCTTTTCTCAATGACTCTAACTGAGCTTTCTTCTCATTCAGAACAGTTAACTCCCTTTCTATATTTGTATTTAAAACCAAATTCTTTTCTAAATTTACAATTTCTTTCTCTAAATCATTTTCTAGATTAACGGTTTTTTTCTTTTTTGCAGCAGCATATGAAATTGTTTCACCTCTAACAACTGTTAACAGCGTATCAAAAAACAGCTGATCGCTTACATTAAACTCATACCAAGGATTTTGACCATCTACTACATTTCCACCGAATCTTATCGGTCGGGTTGAGTAGGTATCAATTGTTTGTTGAATAATATTGATATAATTTTTTTTTTACAAACAAGTGCACACCTAGTTACCAATAATGCATATAGCATTTAAATTTATTTGAAAGCAGGATAAAAGAGCATTGTAGATTAAATGCCTTGCTCACGGGCATAGGTGCCGCGGCCGGGGATCGAACCCCGGACTTTCCATGTATAGCCAGGCGCCTTAGACCACTCGGCCACGGTGACGGACATCATCGATTTTCTCATTTGCATGTAACTAAACTGTGCATATAACTATTTTGTAAAAAGTAAGCGAAACTTTAAAATGTCACAACTTTCTTATTTTACATCCGATTTTGATGAAATTTTCAGCTTCATGCTTGTCTGATTTTTCCTTATCGATTCAAATCAATATTTTCCTGAAGTGGACTTGACCTTTAATAAGATTCCATCTTTTATGATTATGTTACTGCATTAACTTGTAAATGTTGTTGTTGTGTTTGTTGATGGTTTTATTATGTTTCTTCACTTCATCTATTTATTCTCTCATTTATTATTCTTTTATCAATAGCCATGTTAGTCAATTGATATTATGTAAAGAAGCGTTCATCTTCAATAAACCTGTTTGGACGATTTCCGTTAAACTGCTACTCACGATTTCATACATAAAGGTATATACTGTATTATCTGAATTCATATTGCGGTGATTTTTTTTCCTGAATGCTAAGAAAGTATGAATGCTTGTAAGCAAGCATGGGATTAAAGTCCTCTCCGAGGGACCTGGTAATGAGGATAAATGCCTTACCAAAGGGCAATAGCACACCAGGTGGGAATCAAACCCAGGCCACCGGGATTCGAATCCCCCGCTCTATACCGATTGAACTATCGCGCCTCCTCGAGACTGAAGATGATTGTCATATTTACCACTAAACACACCATGAAGTTATATACATGCATGTTGATTATTTTTATTGTAAATGTTTATGATTATGTACATATTTAAAGAATTCAATGTGGTAATCAAACATAGATTACTTACAAAGGTAAGTAATTCAATATTTACAAGATTCCAAAGCCCATATTATACTCATCTAATTTTATATAACTTTAAATAGGAAATGAAGGATACAATTTATTGTTGGGTAGTGCTGCAGTATCTGTCTAACTCATTGCGTTATCGCAAAAAAAAAATTAATGAAAATGGTTTGATTTGCCACACACAAAAATATAGAATATAATTGACAAAGCAGAAGGTCATAATATAAAAAATATATAGTTTGCAGTGATCTCTCAAAATGTTCAAAACAATTATTGTCTGATACAATCAAATTTCAATATTTACATAACCATGGGCGTCAATCGGTGGGGGACGGGGGGGACGTGTCCCCCCCATGATTTTTTCAGGGGGGGGGACACAATATCAAATGTCCCCCCCATGTTTTTGTCACAAAAGAAGTGTGACCATCTGGGGGGGGGGGGAATATGTGCATACCTTCTCAAGGAAATGAGAGTTGATTCCCTTAAAAAATATAAAGAAAAAAAAACAACTGTCATGTAACTTTTCGATGCATGCAATGAACGGTGGGTAAATTCGCATTCAAAAGCAGCGCAGCTAGCCGTCTATGAGCCGTTCCTGTACGTACGACGCCGGGGTACACGCGAGCACCCACATGGAGACCCGCACGTGCGTGGTGGGTTTTTTTCATGTGGGTATATGCACGGCATGACAGCATAGGCGGATCCAGGGGAGCCTGGCCCCCCCCCCCCCTATTGGCGGAGCAAAAAAAAAAAGAAAAACAAAGGGAAAGAAAGAAGAAAAGAGAAGAAGGGAAAAGAGAGGAGAAAAAAAGAAAGGGAAACATAAAAGGAGGAAGACGAGTGAATAAGATAAGGGGAAGACTTGGAAAGTAATGATAAAAAATCTTTCATGCCGGGATATAAAATTTTTGCTCGCGCTCGCATCGCCTTTTAGGTGATTTACATATCTTGCTCAATATGGAGCTTAAATATCAAATCTTGAAGTCAATATACAAAACATATTTCAGCTCGAAAATTTAACTTTCATTATTTTGTTTGATTTGCAAATTTGATTTTTAAAAAGTGTTCTGTAAAATGTTTGTTTTATGGTCTGAATATTAACATTTTCTGCCTGTGCTGCGCGCTCGCAAAATTTGATTTGTCAGGTACCTATTATTTTCCTGTATTCCATAAAGTTATCAAAATATCCCTATTCAGGTCAGATTGTGAAAACGTATCAGCTAGCGCTGCATGCTCGCATTTTGATTGGTGAATTATGTTTATCTCAATATTAATTCTAAAACAAAATCCCCATTTGATCACATGCAGTTTATCAGAAATTTCGGTTCGCGATTTCCGCTCGCATTGATTGTTGAAATATATTAACTCATGCATCTTATTCATAATTACAAAAATGCTTTAAATGTCCAGTTTTCAGGCCATAATATTAAGAGATTTCGCGCTCTCATGCTTAGGAAGAGAAATAGGAAGATAGTCATCATTTTCATATGATGACATAATGTCCCGGTCCGCTATGTCAAAACTCAAAGTAATAATAATGAAACTTATCAGCTCTTTTTAACTGTGATCCATATCTACCTCACAATTTTCCCACAAAGTGCTTGAAAAACAGAGCTTAAATTGACCCTTTTCAGAGCGGAATATCATATATTTTTAGCTCGCTTTATTGATTTTCATGATAGGAAATGTATTTAAATTACCCTAATTCTACATGTTCTAGGTCGTAATCTGAAACACGCGTTTATTTAGATACGCAGCTTGTTCTCTATTTAAATCATTATCCAGTTTCAGATCACAATATAAAAAATTGTCTGCTCGCGCTTTGCGCTCGCATTATTAATGTAGGAAAATTTTCAATTACTCATTTTCATGATTTACAAATCATGAATAGAGTGTCCAGAATTTTTCCGCTCGCGCTTCGCGCTCGCATCAATTGTTTAGTTATATACTTATCCTTTTCACGATTACAAAAAGTGCTTAGAATTTCCATTCTTGAGGTAGAAATATCAAAATTTCCAGCTCGCGCTTCGCGCTCGCATTATTTGGTAGTTAAAATATGTAACGTCATCATGGCTAACACGCAGCCATTAACAGATCAGATCAAAAGCGTATATCAAAAATAAATAAAACAATTTGTGCTCGCGCTCTGCGCTCGCATTATTTATGTAGGAAGCCGATTTCCAATTACTCATCATTTTCATGATTTACAAAATATGAATAGAGTGTCCAATTTTTAGGTTTGAATCTCGAATTTTTCAGCTCGCGCTTCGTGCTCGCATTTATTATTTAGCTATATACTTAACCTTTTTCATTCTTCCGGTAAAAATGTCAAAATTTTCAGCTCGCGCTTCGCATTATTTGATAGTTGAAATATGTAACGTCTTCATGGCTAACAAGCTGCCGGTAACAGATCCTTTTTTATCAGATGAAAACGTATATTAAAAATTTCTGCTCGCGCTTCGCGCTCGTAGCAATTATTTAGTAAAAATGGTTAGATACACATCTCGTTTAGGATCATAAACATTGCCCAAAATGTTTGAATTTTAAACAAAATACATAAAATAAACAAAAAGCTCGCACTTTTTAAATAAGGCTTATGATATTATATATATATATATATTACCCCTTCAAAGAAACAAACAAAAATCAACTTCGAGCGGCCGATCGTGGAAAATGTGGGTGAAAAAAAATTCCGGGCCCCCCCCTATTGGCGAAGGCTGGATCCGCCCCTGTGACATACGGTACATGTAGCAGTGGAGTATGACGAAAGTGTAATGGATCTGGAAAGTATACCTATAAAAGTGACATGCTTGCATGTTGCTATTGTGTCCCCCTCATGCTCAAGTTTGGATTGACGCCCATGTACATAACCCACGCTGATTATGATTTTCAATGATAAATCAAGGTAATTATTGAACCTAATGTGAGAAAAACTGTTAATTTGACCTTCATTATTCCACCAATGCTCCAGTGACAACAAACAAACGACGTATATCATTGCTCTATCTCAGTTTGTGAATTTTTGATTTTACACCTGCATTTTCGGAAAGTCATAAACTTCTTTCTCATTTTCTAATTTTGGTGTCAATCATATTTAGGTCAACTTTACTAGTAGAAATGTTGGTTGTCCATAGTTACATGATATAACTCTATTGAAGGTAGTTAAGAGCACATCAATCTTATGTAATAAATGTTCATTCTAAAAAGAGGCAGGTTAATTGTGATATCAAAATAAATAAATTTCATATCATTATTTCGAAATCATGTTTATGATAAAGTTATCATTTTAATAATGTTTTTCTTATTAAATGATGGAGAGAGGGAGAAAATGACTCAGTAAATGTCAATTCATATTTACAATAATATTTTGATTTATGATGTATTTGGCATAGCAAACATAATTTATGTTTATTGATTGATCATTTAGTAAACCAACGCGATTGCATTTATAACTTAGTTCATGATGGTGTGATACCCATGCGCAGACGAATATAATAAGCGATAAATCAATTATATATGAAGAAAATTTGAGGAACTCACTAAACAGGCATGTTTTCAATTCTTATATTTTTTTCCCACTTACATACTGTAGAATAATATTTATTACAGGTCATCAGAACGTCCCCTTACAAAGCATGTTTATCTACTTTGCCGATTAATGTGCGAAATTATCAACAATGGCCTGATGGCGATAATACAGTGATCTCGCATTTAAGTGGTTCGGTGGGTTGAAAAGTACTTATTTATCTACATCCAAAGTCACAAAAGGCCAACAAAATTGGTCAATTGAGTTTTACGTCCTAACATTCTGAGTGCAAATTTTATGCGAATGACAGTTAGATAAAGGATTAATTACATCGTCAGGGCTGAGTCGGCTAGTGATGGCCCCCTTTTCAAGAATTTAACGTTGTGTTTAAGGATGGGGTAAAGGGTACACAATAGATGAAGGGTCGTCCACCTCAAACAGGGGAAGAAGTACTTTGAATTCCCCAAACCACCGTTTCTGTGAAATCTTTTCGAGGGTCAATGACCGTATGGTCAATAAACTAACGACACCCAGTTAGTTTATGTGATGCTGTACAGGGATGAATTACCTGTAATTCGTTTGATTTATGCTAATGAAACTCAGTGATGTATAAAATATACGTGATCTTTAAAAATCAATTATAGAAATTTTGATTTTCAAACAGAAATAAGGCCTAAATCAAACTCACACTCAAATTCTTATTCATAATTCACATTCAACATAAAATTTTAATAAAGTCATTACATAGTAATGTTACAGTAATGCATAAATACATTCATCATGTTCATATACAAAGACTTTGATTTCAATTGTATAAAAATCTGTAACCATGAACACTTTTTTAAACAAAAGTTCGTAAAGACGTAAAAAAAAGAAGGGGTTCACTAACATTTCTTTTGGAATAAGCATCTCGTAGAAGGTGAAAACATAATTTCTAATTGGACTAGGGATACTAACTTACTTCATCATCTTGTTTACATTGATTGGTCAATCTTACATATAAATGACGGCACTTGTTTGAGATCATTCACTTTACTGATATTCACTTTGCGGAATAGTCATATTCAATTTTTAGTTTGCTTCAGATGTTATGGAATTATTCTAAGCCAAGCCACAGTTAGTTTATTATAATAACATAATCATATTTATATAATTCATTTTTTAATTGAAGATTAATCTAGAAACACCTCTTCTTTAATATTCCTTCTTATCTTAGCAGGATATAGTCTGACCAGGTAAAGACTGTATGACAGTGGCGGAACCACGGGGAGGGGGATTTAGCCTCATCTCCCTTTGGGCTGCCAAGTAAAAAAAAAATGTTCATTAAAATCGCCATCATTATGTCTAGACCCACACAATCCTATAGCATGAACTTACTGTTATGGTCTTTGTTGGGTTAGTATAGATGACAGGAAAACATTACCTAAGGGGGTTCAAAATAGAAAAGAAAAGCTCGCGACTCGCAGATAATGGTCTTTCTGTTCACCCCCCCCCCCCCTTGGAAAACTAGGTCCGCTTTTGTATGATTATCTTAATATGAAACTATTGGTAACCCTGTATCTAGCGAATGCTGCGATTAATTTTCTTCGTATTCTTTCCATTTTCCCCTTTTTCCCCTTTTGAAGTATTGTTTATTATTATCATTATGTACAGGATATACATAGACTGACACTCGTGCGTTTTATTATACATTTTTCTTAAAGTATTTTCTTTTTTTTACAGTGACTGCAATTTTTAAAATATGTTTTCGTTCATGCGATTCGTAGATTTAGCTGCTGCAAAACATATATATGAAACATTGTAGCAAAATGGAACCGAACCGTGATAGATGCCCTCTGCGTTCAGTTATCAGAAAATCTTGAGATTTTTTTTTTACGAGAATGAAGTCGATATTTTGATGAATGAATACTAGCCTACTTATCCGCTTTACATTTTAAATCCTAATAGTTCATCCCAAACTCTTCATTATTTTATCATTTTTTAGTCTTACAAAAGCCCCCCCCCCCGCATTTGAATAATATTTCATTCATTTTACTCGACTGCCAAGAAAATTCAATTGTGATTTTGATCTTATTTAACAACTATATAGACAGCAGACGGCTTTACTTTTTTCGAGGGAAGTGGTTATGATGTTTAATACCAAATACCATTATCACATCAACACAGTTTCGAGTCATGATCAGTCTACTGGCGTGCAGGTAAAAAAATGCAAAAACTTAATCCAATTGAAATCCGTATCTGATAGAAAAAAACGTGATTGTAATATAAAATAGTTACAGAAAGGAAGAGATCGAGAACTTGTAGGGAGAGTTGTGAAGCTAATTATCTTGGCAGTGATTTTGTGAAACTTTAGAGTGTGTGAACATCATGATGTCAGAACTTCACAAAGGTGATAATAAGTTGGGTTTATGGGTGGTATATGAGTGTGGAAACATCATGGTGTCAGAACTTGGCAATGGTGTTGATATGTTGGATTTATGGTTAGTATAGGAGTGTGAGAATATTGAAGGTAAAAGAAGGTGGCAACATACATTTAAGGGTTTGTTAACATGGACAGACTGACAACCATTTAAGGATCAACTGGTGTGGGAACGGGATATTTGAAGGGTGTCAAAAGTCCTGGGTTTGGAGAACTTAGGGGGAATGGAAATTTGAGGTGTGGGTAACACAACGGGAAGAACGAATGTACGTCAGAACTTTAGTTTGATAACAAAAAAGTTGGTTACCTCGAACATAAGGGTGTAAATTGTCAAAGGTTATATCATTCGATTATCCTTTAATAATGAAAACGTTTTAAAGAAATATCAACTGACGGGACTACATGATATATTATCACTACATACATATGAAGCAATTACGTTTATCATTTGATTAGAAATTAGAAAGCAAGTTTGATGTCCACAATTTAAAAATTGGAATATGACAATTCATATTCATTTTGACTTGGTATTTGTTTCATTTCATTTAATCATCATTTTTTATTATTATTATTGGTAAAAAGCGTGATTAAAACAGTTTTCATCTCATACAGGTCTAAACAAAAGTAATGATTTGCCACGAGATATGAAATACGCAATATTGATACTATTCAGATTTGTCACTTTATTAAAAAAAATTGTCAAAATACTTACGAGCGATTGCTAAGTTTTCTATACGATAGGCAATTCCATAATGGTCTATACTCTAGGCACATTTCCAACACATAACAATTTATACTGTGAAGTTTGCTCATGGCAAACAAAATAGAATGTGCAATGACATCATCATATCTCGGGGAAAGGCACTCGACTCGATTCGTGAATAGGTATAATTAGCAGTTCCCATTGCCGTATTATTTGTGCAGATATTGTCAGAAATGAATGTTACCGATAATTGACGTTCCTAATTTGAACTAAAGCATTTTATATTTCGGAAAAATATATTATAACAACTTATCAAATTAGTGGAAGCAACGCGATTTGGAATATATATATATATATATATATAAAGTATCTGTTTCATCTTCAGATTTACTTATCGAACATCGATCTTATGGCGATTTAATTTATACACACATTATGTAAATCCGTTATCATTGTTTGCTTTTTTTCTTATCAACATAAATCCATTTCTGTCATTAACTTTTTATCTCAACAGAGTTGTCTCGATGAAATGTTGTAATGACATAAATTTTGAGAAACTGGAAGTACACAAATCGGTATGCAAAATGATGTCAATGCTAGACAGAATCTAAATTTCTGGCAGTGTGAACATAACATGCATTACAATGCAGAATTATGGCGAGCCGTGTCAGGGCAAAGGCACATTTCGTTATATCATCGAATTGAGAGGAAATTAGAAGTAATCCAGCTCGCTGGCCTACCATCAGAACACATATCTATGAGTTCTAAAGATCATCCATCATTGACTGACATCAACAGCTTCTCTGGCGTCCACTGAAAGAATACCTCACCCTCTACCCCCTACCCCTCCCCCATCGATACACCATCAATCCATTTAGTTCCCAGCCAGCTTCAATTAATGACTCGTTTCGTTAATTCCCTCAATAACAAGTTAGTGTGACGTCAAGAAAATGTAAAAAAAGTTATTGGAGTGCATCAGCTCGAAATTACCATTACGCTCCAATTCGAATTTGATTATATCCTGTTCTCTACAATTATTTCTACACATTTCATTTACCGGTATATGAAATCTACATCTGTAATAATATTAATTGATTTAGTGACCATTGTAGGACTCAATGAAAGCAATGGCAATAGGTAATATATCATTACGAAATATTCTAGACATGAAGCCCCGTTGTAGAAGAAATAAATTTGACGAAAAGGTATCAAATTATACTTTGATTTACAACCTTCTGCTAAGTCATATATAATTGACAAATTATAAGACTTTAATTCAGCTTGCGACATTTTCTTTCAACACTCAGATGTAGGTAGCTATTGTTTGCTGAAAAAAAATATTAAAATTAGATGCAGCATCAATTAACAGAGATGTTACGTAGCTGAAAACAAGTCTCTCTGTCCCAGATGTCTATATTCAAGAGAATAGAAAAGAAAAAGAGGATATAGTGCCCCTGAATAATAGCGTAAAACCGCTTTTAGCATTAATTAGTTGGACAATGCGATGGCCATGAAAGAACGAGAAATGGGAGGGAAATAAGAAGCTAAAATTCCAATGACTAGAAGGTACGCAGACGACAATTTGGTTTCTTAATTAAAGAGATGAAATCGTGCAGAGACTACATCTTGGTTCGTTGTCTATGAAAGGACAATCCCCTTCTCTTTCATTGTCTCTCCTTCAAAAGTGCAACATCAAGAGGTTTGTAATCGCACAAGAACAATCGGTATCGAATGGTGAACTACAACCTGACAACCGTTTGTATAGTAGAATGAATTTGCTTCAAACATGAATGTTTTGATCTAACAAAAAAAAAGATGAGCGGGATGAGTTATGAAATATATACTTCATACAAACGCAACATTTTGATTAAAGGTGATCTAATATAATCTAAATCTTCTTCTTCTTCCTCTTCTTCTTCTTCTTCTTATTATTATTATCATTATTATTATTGCTATTATTATTATTATTATTATTATTATTAACTGATATTTTATTTACTTATTTATTGGTTTGTAATTCTATTATTTCATTCGTTTATTTTTTATTTTTATTTCATTTATTAATAAATTTTCGCACATTTTAGTGAAGGGTGAGTCTAGTAAGTAAATGACGTATATCGTGTAAAATGACACCGATATCGTATCAGAAATATTGGTCCGTCGGACCTGTATCTGACAACTGACTTGAGGGTTTATAGGACAGTATTTCAAGGAGATATCTTAATCATCAGTCTTCGTTTTATATGTAATTATAAAACATTAATATTCGAATATGTCTTAATACTCAATAGACAATGCTCAATAGCAATGGCATACAGATGGGGGGCCTTGCCCCAAAAAAAAATTACGATAAAAAAAGAGAACAGGAAAGAGAGAATGGTGAAATATAATATTATTTTCTGAATATTATTTCAAAATCTATCAAAAATTTGATTTTTGTGATAAAAATGTAAAATTATTTGGCTCATTACGCCACTGCTCAAAAAACGTGTTATAAAAATTGAGTCTTCGTCTTTCGTGTCCGACATTTATTTGACTGTGACTTAGCACACTGAAGCGTCTTTTTATTTACAACCATCGCATCATCTTGGCTGTGCACACTGATCTCGTTACGTATAAAGTTTGAGGTAAATGCTAATATCCAGAATGAATGATAGAAAATATCAAACAGTTTTCATGAGTCAATGAAATTGTTTCAGGCTGAGGAAACTGTCTTGATATTAATCAAAGAAAAATCTTTACTTTATCTGAACACGAACGTTTCTTTTAATAGCTTGATTTGAAAGGTTTTGTGTAAATAAGGTAAGGAACCCTTTACATGCACGATGTATATGGTGCTGAGTAAATAACTCTCTTTGCATGGATTATTAAACTTTCTTGGTCCGAGTCTCTGGCCTCAATTCATTGTATAACGCAAAAATCAACAAATATACATGAAATATTTGATAAAAACAAATGAAAAAAGGGCAACAACTGGTACTATAGCATAAAATGGGATAAAGTTCGTGCGCGTCATTTATTCACAGTGTGTATCACAATGAAAGAAGTCGATGTTTTTTCATCTAAATCTAATCCATCAATTTAAAAACGCATTGCATGGACTGCTGCACGCACATCAATAAAAGACAATGGGTGGTGTCAAAAAATTGAAGAAATATCTTCTTTTCATGTAAAGAGGTAGGTATGTTCACACTGTTTCCTAAGTCGAGTGGTTGTAACATATTTCACAGCAATTGAATTAGTTAAAATGGTACATTAAGCACATCAGCGATTTGTTTTATCTAACGGATCAATGACATTGCCTATAAAATGCACCTATACTATCTAAAGATGTATTCGTGTTATCTAAAGTTGATTTTGTAAGTACTAGTATCTATATAGGAGAATTTTGTATTATCGTCATGACGCTTCGTGTGAATACAGCAATGCAATGTAGATTGAGTTTGCTACATCATGTCATCGATCAATCTGAGGCAGACGACAGTAGTATTGTGAAGTTGACGATATCGTTGTTATTTGTCGCTGTCACGCTGCATTCCCGCCCATTTGAGTTCTCGTTCGCCGGATATGAATGGTGATTTCTATGCATTCATTGTCTTAAACTTTTTGTCATTGTTTCTTCCCTTCTTCATTGGTTTCCCTCAATCTATTCTCTCCGTTTAATCTGAAAAAAAAATTTCTTACATTTTTTTATATTCTTTATCTTCAATTATACATTATTTGCTTCCTCCTAGTCATCTTCTTTTTCTTATCTATATGCTCCCCTTCCTTCTCATTCTTCTTCTTCTCTCACTTCTTCTTCATCTCCCATTTTCCTCTTCTTCTTTCTCTTCTTCTTCTCCTTCATTTTTTTGCATTTTTTGTTCTATTGTTTTTTGTCTGTTTCTTTCGTTTTGTTCCAGTTCTTCTCATTCATGTTCTTGTTGTATTAGTTTTGTTAGAATCATTATAGACTCGTGTTGTTTTTCTTATTTATCTACTTCTCCTTCCCGATCTTCCTTTTCTAAATTGCAAAAACATCTTTGCAGACAACCTATAATACACACACCACCTATATCGCACACGACTTATATATATATATATATGTTTTTAATTGGGAAAATGTAATTTCCATTTACGATGAAAACAACAAATTACAAACGTCAAAGAATGGGATGAGAAATTTAATTACAACAAATTTTCCAAAGTGAAGCAATCTTCTTCATTTGAATACAGGTTGTCACAACAAGTATTGTTACATTGATTAGATTCTTGCTCAAGAACTATCAATTTTGGCCTCTTTAATTCGAAACCATTTCTCCTCCTTTTTTCCATCCAGTTGATCTGCTTAGCGACTGGGTTTTAAAGAATCTATCTTCCACGGACGTGTACATTTGAAAAGGTGTTACAATGATCTTTCTCAATTTGGCCCCAGGCTATTCATTTTTGCGTAGGACTTCAGTTTCGACCCCTTCACGTTTCGAGCAAGAGGCTTACTGGTGGAAAAATGGAGAAGTATTTGTGACCCGAACGCCAAATGAAATTGCTATTCGTCCAAAGTAGAGAAGGGATTAAAAATTGAAAGTTTAAGAGCCTGATTAGCCAGTACAGTATTTAAGATGCAGCATAGTTCACTGTTACGGAGAGGGAAGGGAGAGAGAGAGCGTTCGAAAGAGGGGGAGGGAGAGATGGGGATATAAAGGAAGAAAAGGAGATAATAGAAAATATGCAAACTTTATATAATCGTTGATATTTCCAAGAAATGAGTTGCCCCTGAAGGAAGCAATAGTTACTTTTTTAAACTGACAATCTTATTAATGTTATACCATTTGACCAGGGAGTTGATTGATCACATAGCGTGGTTTTCGAGACAAGCAATTTGGTTTAAGGTAATGTCCCAACTACATGACACGGGTTACCCATAAAAGGCAGGATTACGCCACAATTAACGCGCACAACAGCCGACAAATGACCTTGACAAAAAGGCCTGAAATTTGAACTTGGAAGCTATTTATATCAACAAGAGAGTCAGGGGAGGTAAAAGAAAAGGGCGAGGGAAGTGAAAAGGGGTAAGATTTTTTTCTCTCGATGATTGAATGAGAGTGCATTATACCAGGTCACCTGTGACGAAGGAGCTTGTACTTTTTTTTCCCAAACTCTCGATCTCTCCTATGGATGTCTTTTCATCTAGCCTCAAGTCTGACGCCCTACTTGTTTTGAAGGCACCAAGTGCGAGGCTATTGTTGGTTGACCTTGGACTCGGGACCCCCTGATTTACTGATTATTGTCACGTAGAGGCCTCGGCTAGCGTGTCGATCGAAGGATGTTGGGTGTTAGGCCGTACTCTACAGATTCTCCAGCACGGTTGCTCTAACACGACTCACAATTACAAGAACCTGCATGGCGACCCTCCTCAGAAGCTATTGCAAAATAATGAAACAAACCGGTGAGGCCTGCGTCAAAACAAATCTGGGTTATAAGAAGAATCTCGAACAAGTCCCATTTAATTCTGCTCCAGATATATTCACCACAAATTCTTTCTGATTATGATAAGTTTCTAATTTGTTTTAAAAAGTATCACATTACATTCACGAGCTTCTAACATCTCTTTAAAATGGCAAATCGGCATCTTCTCATAAGTTTAGAATGTTTGTGGGAATATTTTAATACCTGAACAGGAATAGTAGATTCAAACTCACAATAAGGATTACGAAGTTAAACTTTTTTTATGAACCATATTATACAAATTGGAAATGTTCCCTTAAATTTGAAATAATTCATAATGAACAATAACATTATACAATGTTGGACCCATGGCCAAATATGAGCCAGTGGGAGAATGGCGAAGTGATTGCTAGTGACGCAATACACTTAATGGCAAACGGAGTATCACAGTAGATTTAGGTGTTGGCCCGGAGACAGACGTGGATGTCCCCGTACGTCTAGTTTGTTCAATTTTACTCTTAGCTTTGATCTATTGAATGTGAATCTATACGATTAAAACTAGTTCTGCTTCAACGTTTTCACTTGAAAACGGTATTCAAAGGGGGAATGGAAGGAATTTGAAATTATTCCATGAAATAAAATTGAATTTAATAAGAAAAAGAGAAAGCAAGCAAAAACGTTGGAATATCTTTAAAATTCCGTTAGATGATATACTTGCATATTACATGTTTTTAATGAGCATTTGATTGTAAAAGAAATGAAATCGCTATGAAATGAAAATAAATCCTTACGTGGGACAATGATATACCTTTAAAATGCATAATGAGCTAGCGGTGTCACTTTGCTTAGTATTATGTGCACAAGAATTCTGAAATTGTACGTACAAACAATCTTTACTTCAATCAGAATAAGTCTTACACTTGTAATTTTCTAACACATTTCATCATAAGACAAATCACGTTTTTTTTATATTTGGCTGAAAATTTGAAAGTATTTGTTATTGAAATCAATTATACAATACAATTATGCATTATTTGCAATTTGACGTAATAAGTAATAAAATAAAACAGTGAAGTTTTGACATTATTACCCCCTTTCATTTGGATGCAGCTTCAGTGTTTTGGGGGGATCATAATCTTAAAAATCTGGGGGAGGGGTTATTGCAAACTAGATATTCCCAATTGCATATATATATATATATAAATAGCTATGCATTAACCAATAAGTTGCTGAAATGTCCGTCTTTAATTTACTATTTTGATGACATCACTGCTTTCAAAGTCATGTGATCTAGAGAAGCAACTAGGACGTATACATAGAACCACGTGTCTTTGCCTATCGATCAAAATAATGCATTGTTTACAAAGATCTTATTTACATCACAGCAGATCTCTTAAGTAAACATCAACAATAAAGCCAAGCTGATGCGTGTAAATATACCTGATCCGTCAATACTTATCTCTTTTTTATACTTTGTCTTGTTGACTTTGTTCATTTTGAGTTCGATCTCTTAGGAAACAAGCATCTCTCTACACGTGTTGTTAACTGTCACCCTTCCCGAGCAAAAGCAGATCGAAACATAAAAGAACCGCCACACAATGGGAATGACTACAAATAAAAAGGATTTATCAATAATGACAAGAATATAAAGATGTCATTACCGGTCGCCATTTTCTCTTTCTATTTTCATTCCATGGACACGCGCCGCTGCAGAAAAGAAGGAAAAGGTGTATAGGATTTAATATGGCTGTATTTGAACAGGAATTGCGATGAGTTTGGAGAGCAAATAAGTGATATTTGTAGTTTGTTTTGTGTCCATGTTGATTTATTTCTAGTTGACTAGTCCCCTTATACCTTTATTTCTGGTACCACCTCTATCAACATAAGTCATTGTGTAGCTACGCGATACCATTGTGCAATTACAAGGTAAATTACAATTGTGTACCTATCCAATTACTGTAAACAAATTAGTGACGATCAGTAAATAGACAGACATCAAAATATTGTAGTCGAGGCAGCTGGATCGTTTCATTTTCTCATCACCACCCTCAAATAAACATTGATTATCTTCACACCGTTATTCCAATGTCAAATTGGTTCATAAGTTATGTTGCCGGTTTTTATTTTAAGGAGTGAAAATGTGATAGTATAGCAATCGCCTCAATTTGCTTTGAAAATTGTCGGTTATTTGAGGGAAAATATCGAGCAATACAGCAGTCACAATAATTGCTATAACTTTTTTAATCCATGGTATAGATAAAATTTTCTCTCTTTGTAACATGAATCATTGTTCGTGGTACACTGATTTACTGGACTCAAATTGATTATTTATAAAGTAATGTGTTTTCTATGAAGAGATAGAACATACCACCAGTCCTGTCATGCCGAAATATTACATGACCTTGTAGACCAAATATGATATTCAAATTCTATCAGTTGTAAAGCTTCATTATTGGGTTGTTATTGATTTTAAACCTCACCGATAGCTCAAATGATATCGTGCCTCCGATACTTCATTGTGATATATCCGAGGAGGAAGGAGAGTTGGTTGTTTTTCACTATTGGTAAATTGTGAAGGTCGATGGATAATAGGAGAAAACTCGACTTGCATTAATGGTCCGTTGACTACACCACAAAACACTATTCGATGTGCTTAGTCATCATGACAATTGGTTAAGAATTTTTTCTTTCATTGAAATCATGAGTCTAAACACATCATGGGTGAAGTTAGAAAAGATTTTAAAGAACGGCGGGGTGGTGAAAAAAGATCCCTGTCTGAAATATCAGATATCTTTCTCATTCGCTCGAGCGAAAAGGGAGAAGTCTGGTAAGAGAGAATTCTATGTGAAACTAGCAAAAAACATATTCTGAAATAGTTTGCGCAGGCTTAGAAAGGGGGCTCATTATAGGTTGCCATATTTTTCAGACAGCCTAAACAAATATACAGAAAAGAAAATTGTCTAACATCTGTTTTAAAATGAATCTAATGATGATGTTAATACATGCATTTATATAACCGAGTATTCTAGAATTATTCCAGGACATACTATATGCATTATGCAGGTTTTAATTACTTTGCAAGTATAGTAGGCCTGTGTATTTCCATGGACCTAAATACATCCAATGCTTGATTTTTTTTTCAGGCGGGTTATATAGGCCTAAAGCAGTTCATTCCTAGATACATAAAACCTTGAAAGATTTTATATTTGGCTCATTTTTTTCGAAATAAACAGTAAAGAATTGAAAAGAAAAAAATACATTCAACGACTGAAAACAAGTCTTCATTGGCGATGGCTTTAGAGGTTAGGAAAGTATTATATCTTCATCATCAATTAAATACAGATCCGAGTATTGTTTGATATAAACAGATATCATTATACCCCCTGCCCCTGTATAATGTGATGTCTGGATCTACTGGTGTGATATGATCCCATTATCAGATTTATGAAAGAATTCTCATCTTTGGTTTGGATACGGTTTGTTAACCCTCTTCTTTAGATTCATATCCCATGGATCTATGCACCCACCCCCGCAGGAAGTCTACTCCCTCACCTGGGCGTGAAATAAACGTAATCACAACCATTGCCACCGTCACAACGTATTCTATACTTCATAACAATGGCTTTCAAGGCCACACCCGCTTAATTTTAGTCTTAAAAAGGAATATAACTTCCACTGTATGTAATTCCATCCATTTTGGTCTATTCTTGACTAGCTTGTAGCTGTATTCAGAGCAAGAGAGGCATGTAACTTCCTTTCAATTGGAGATGAAATTCATATACAGCTATACAGCATGCGCAATATCAAGCGCCTATCCTATTTAAATAGAGCAGATAAAGGCGAGCCCCATGCACTGAGTTTCGAAAGGCAAAATTAACTCTGCAACTAAATTGATATTCATACATAAGAATAAGTTAAAAGAATGAAATCGTTACCAAACCCTGAATAAAAAACAATAAGTTATTTAATTCCACTATGCTGTACTTATGAATTTCCACATAAACCCTGACTAAAATACGGCGGATGGAGAATTCCATTACTATTTGCAAAGTTAAATAAATCAAGTATTGCATAACACTATGATTTCATTAAGTGTTGTCCTTGTCTCTCTTTTCAAGGAAATATTTAGTATTGAAGGAAGTGCATTAGATTAATACAATCATTTTTTAATGACCAGTAGATTATAATCACCCACCAATTTATATAATAGCCTACTAATCTACACACCTCTCGACACACCCACTATTTCCCGCCCATCAACAGATCAAAATACATTTCAATCATGTTTTACCAAATGACTTGCATAATATTCACTTCTGACAAGCAGGGTACGATAGCTGATATACAGCACCATATCCCCCTCTCATAAAAAATAATTAGTAAAATGTATGAATGTCCTTAATTGCATAAATATAGAAATGAATAGATAGATACATAGATACATAAGTGATACCACAACAGAATTACTACTAATGAACATTGAGAAAAAAAACATGAAAAAGAAGGCTAAAATGCACATGCATGAATTATGTTATTATTAGCCTCTATCAGTGCTATTATTGAAAATGCAAAGAAACGGGGATTTAATTATACAATATGACATTCCCTGCGTGCATAGTGATGTAAGCTTAATTCATTTTGAAAACTCATTTAATGACATCGTCGAGGGGACGTCGTTTAATATTTTTCTTCTTTTGTTTATGTCATGTTTTTCTGCTGCAAAGAAAATTAGGGGAAACAACAGGTTCCTGGTGACTTAAAAAAAAATTCCTTGGCCTTTTATACATGAGAATCACCAAAACGAGGGAAAAAACTTTCTCAAAGTCAAAAACAAAGAAAACAATCCATCCAAGGTTTTTGCCTTTGTTACTGTGTTGTACGGTTCTAATCAAGTATGAAATGAATTGTGGGATTAGATGATCTACCTTCCAATGGAAGCAACGAAACGGCAAACCATACCAACCACAGATTGCCTAAATCATTTGACCACAGGGAAGGGAATCTTTAGATGGGCATTCATGGAAGACACTCTATTAAATGGGGTATGAAGTATTTAACACCATCACCATGGATGTTTTCAATCAATAATTGACGAATGTCCTTCAATATTGATAAATGCACAGAACTTATGAACTTATTTGCGTACATATGACGTTAGAACGTGAACTGAACCATAAAGAGCATTTTGTTTCTATAGTATTACCTTTACTTTCAATTTTTCCGCAAGAGGTTTGACACAATGGTTTTATCGTAATCGTTAAGTTTATAATGGTGCAAATGTATGCGCCTGAAGTATTTAAAACTTTCTGGTTGATAACTTAATAATTAGTTTGTGTATAATAGTTCATTTTTTAGATGGATTAATAGATTATAACCAAAGGATCCTTGCATGAAACATATTAGATTCCAGAGTACAAAAATTGTCCAGTATACATGGCATAGGCATACACATGGGCCCTTTGTCGGAGTTTATAGTGTTTAATGTTTTAAAGAGAATCTCCTGCTGTTGGAAGGATGAAAATAATCATTGTTATTTCTTATGTTCTTTAATCTAGGTAGATTATTGAAAGCTATAATTCCAGCTATAATATAAAACTTCTGGTTTAGTAATCCTGTGACAGCTTCTTTTTATAGGACAATTCCTAATATTACCCCACTAATTGATTTTTTGTTGTTTCTGTATCAACGTTTTCCAATCACTTTGGGCGAGTGTATTAAATGATTTATTTTTATGTCCAGAAGTGGAAATTTTCTTTAACATATGGATAAGATTGAAAAGATAACATTTTTGTAAGTATAATATTCGTCATCTACATGTACTTTCGAAATACAGAGAGTGTTAACAAAAACGAAGAGGCGGTGCTATATACGACATGGGAGAGAGAAACATATGTTTTGTAAGTGTTGAAAAAAGGGGGAAAGGAGCGAAAAAATAAAGAAAAAAATGGAAGAAAGAAGAGTATATACAAATGGCAAAACTTGTTACTTCTTTTATTCTATTGATAAAATTGAGACAATTTTATAAGTCGTCTTGCCCCTATAAAAATACCATGGTACTACATCATGCATTAGTAGATGGAGAGAACAGGGAAGTGAAAACTCCAACTTCCCTGGATGTGTTTCTACATGTAGTAATAAAGTCGAGGTGGATCGTAACATACACCATTTCACACCTGAGTGTATGCCATGACGTAATACTAATGTGCCTCTTTCAATCTCTTTACCTCTTTTTTCTCTTCTCCGATCTCGTTTTTCCACCTCTGGTGGTGGGGTATTTTTGTTTGCTCTGTATCTAATTCTGCGATGTAGCACAGTTTCATGTCTTCAAGAGCTTCCATGTCTCAAGTCATGGTTGCCGTGGTTCCATTAGAGGTGACAACATTTAAAAGCCATGAAGAGGGATCCCATACCTGTTCTGCCCCAGGCATCACCGAGCACACCTGTGCTACGAGTCCGGGTAAAGAACCAACTAGTGGCTTACAGAAGAAGAAAAGAAAAGACCCGACTGCCATCATTGTCAGTATATAATAGGTTTTGTTCTTGCTAAGTGTCAATCAAAGGAATCGAATCACACTCGAAAGAGAATAGTAAGAAGGCACGATAGAAACCAAGAGACAACCAAGATGGGAGGGCTCAGTACTTGTGAATAATGTCGTGCTAATGCCCTATTCTTCCATGCACAATTCGTTTAGACATGCTAAAATGTTCTTAAGTACTCATGGAAAGAGAATAGGTTACGTTTTTTTTATTATATAGATACACGTCCTCTCTTTAACGTGCATAAGAATTCTGTTTTGACGCGTCATCAGATCAAACATTTTAGCTCTTCTTTATCTCCACCCCTCGAATGCCTGCTTTCTTTCTTTCTTTTTCTTTTCTCTCTGCCTCTCTATTTTTTCTCGCCATCTCTCCCCTTCACTTGCAATCGTAAGAGTTTGTGTCGTAAATACATGATCGATGTCACTTCCTACAAGTACCGTGTCGCCCATACGAAATATGTTTTATTTTTATATTGTCTGTCAAACTCACTACTATTATTAGTGGTTCTAACGATTCAATTTCACAATAAAAAATGTTATTCTAGACCACCAAAGTCGTCCATTCATTAGAAGTGTGTTAATCTTGCTATAAATCTATCTATCAAACATGACCTGTTTATTATAGATGACTTCTTCTCAAAGACCGGTGTTTGTGAAGGCATTGTGATGTTGACTCAATATCGCTTGGCTTGCTTGTGTTTGAACGGTCCGTTAATGTAAATCTATGCTGTTTGCACACTTAACACTGTCACAAACAGTTGCAATAAGATTGCCTATGTATCGTATGCGATCCCCTTCAACGTCTTACGCATAGAAATCCATCTTGGGATGGCAATAAGGGGTGTTAGGTTGCGCTAATTTAGCGCGCAAGCCGAATCTAATGGCACAAATCGCTCGCAGACAGTCAGAGAGTTACAGCCGGCGGCTGGAATAGTGAGTGCTTGGCGGGAACTGGGCGAGGGTGGCGGCCAAAAGATTCAGAAAGACTCGAGTATCTTTTGGAGTATTCATGGCAAGAGTTTGCAGTTTTGCCGCAAGGGAAGCTCTAAGGCACGCATAGATTGACGTTCATCTCGAGTGAGGAAGAGGGCTAATAAAAGGGGTAACATGCAGTTGCATCATTTACTCCATCTATCAGTCCAGAAATCGTCTTTTCTCCTCCCAATGTTCAAATTCAGAACAAGGCAAAAGGAGATATCAGGCAGTCGACTTGCCAGGAGATACCTCGTCTTTGATCTCTAAGCTTGCTTCTTATTCAAGACATTAACGGTCTCATAATCTAGTCAAATGAAAATATATCCATATCAAGTGTTTCAGCTCAGATTTCAAAAGGTTAGATGGTATGATGAGTGTATCAGCCATGCTCTAGATGATTCCACTGTCAGATGAGATATGACATTACGATTATATTTTGCGATTATATCTTATTTTTGGTGCAACTAGAAAAACGATAATTACATTAGTAACGAGAACAACACGTACATGGCATAAATAACCATGATACGAGTACAGTAATTATGAGAATAGTATTGTATATAATTGATTTTCCATTCATCAAAAAAATGCAAAATACAAACAAAATACATCGGATATAATGACAAAATAAAATACAAAATGAATACATATGAATGGCTGGATGGCCAAATCAGAGTGGTGATTATTACCACTCTGTTCTGCCTAGGGGTCCAGAACGTAATAAATGATGGATCAAACTGTATTATAAACATCTTCAACAAGCAGAAAAGAACGACATTAAACAAAATATAAAGTAATTAAAACTAGACAATAGACATAAAACAAAATTAAAAGTTATGAGTTAAAGCTACAAGCAAATACACCCCCTCCCTGCAAAACAACGCGTTGCTCAGAGATCAATGTAATTTGAAATAGAGCTCAAAGGAGGAATTTAATATCTAAATGTAAGTCACTATATAGGCGTGAGCCTCTATATACAAACATTCTACGGCAATTTTCTGTATTTGGTTTGGCCATAATTACATTACCTACAGATCTTGAATTATATTATGAATAATTGCAATATTGAAATGAATCTGCTAAATATATTGGAGCAAGGCCGTTCAGTGATTTGAACACCTTTGTAATTGTGAACCACCATAGTAATAGTAGCAAATAGAAGATGTAGTAGTAATAGCAGTTGAATTGTACAATGATAATGATGATATTAAAAGTTATGAGTCGATTTTTTTTATTATTGTATAGTGATAATATTCATGTTTATATGAGACAATTAAGATTTGTACCGATTTTCTGCCAATGATTTGTCTATTTATAAGTTAGTATTGTATTGCGGGTGAAAGGCTATCAGTAGTAGATATAAACTTAGTTTAGTGAACAAATTTATAAAGCCCAAATATCTATATTTTAAAATACAATAAAAAAGAAAATAGTGTGTAAACCAGAATGATTTTATAGACACTTCTATTCTGTTTTACTATTTGATAAAAATATATGTACATGCATGTGTCAATCATCACTCATGAAAGCGACATAAAACATAATCCGGAGATATACACACGGTTTTCAGTATAAGCTTGAATGGACAGTGATGTGGCGTTTTTATGTGGTTGTATTATGTTGTTTAAATGATAGAATTGACGTTATATTATCTATCTGTATGATATTTATAACGTATTATCCATATTATGAAGAAATAAAAATACTTCTAATTTCTGGCCTATATTCTAGTTCCTGTTTGTGCATGTCACAAGAAAAGTAAGTTGTCGAGAATGACACTAATATCCCACTTGAAAACAAACTATTTAGGAAGGAAATACGAAGCCTTATCAATGATGTCTTTATAGGATAGCATGATCGCAGGTGTGAAAATCCTTTCCTACTATTCCAATTCATTCGCAATGTAGGCGTGACCACGTGTTGTTATGGTGCCGTACAGAAACCTTCACATATAAACTAGCTATGACGTCAAAAAAATCTTTAAGACTTGTCTTCTTTTCTATTTTGAGCTTTCTACAATAGAGAAGTATGTTAGAAGACGGGCCGATACTGTAGGGTCGAAACACATTAAGGTCAGATGGTAACAGTTGCCTGTGGGGGCATATCAGAAAAGAATACGGGGTCCGGAGGATACGTCCCCAATAATTCTTAAGTTCTGTACAACAAACAAAAGAAGAGATTTATCTCCCCCCCCCCCCCTCCATGCCCCTTGCCTGCATGGTTTACACCGACCCCTTTTTAAGGGCCTGAGGTCTGGAGAGTAGCAGTTGATATGAGCGTTATGATCCATCAATTCTACCCCCTCCCCCCCCCCACCACCACCACCAATCCCTCTGCTTCATCTCCTTACACTTCTTTTCTCCTAATATCGACTGAAACCAAGCACAACAAAAACTACAATTAGTGAGCAAATACCCTCTATTGAAAGACAACTTCCCACTTTTCACACTCTGCCCAAACTTTTGACAGCTTTGTCTTTTGTTCGAGTGAATGGCGGAAGAATCGACCCATGGCAGAGACTGTTTTCTTCTTCAAAGTAACTTTGTCACAACCGAGGGGATGACCAAAAGGCCGAGTGGGTTGTGGTCATTCAAGAGCTCTTCTCCAGGCGATGCGATTTCAGAGGAAAGTTTGAATAGCTTAGCCAGTTCTTCATGGCGAATGTACAAATTTATACAATTTACAACCAAGTTATTCCTTTCCCGGTCTTTCTCGAATAACTTAACTTATTCTGATTATAATTGTCCATGAATGATTCAACAAACAATGTATCATTTCTCTTAAATTTTCAAAATTAGTCTATAAAACTAAAACTTCTTATCAGTCATTTTTTGTTGCAAAATTCCATGGTGACTATACAGCGCCAACCGCACTTTTAATCATGCATAATTGATAAAATTGTAAGTTATATTTAAACTAATCAAATTATCATCTTCCTTTGTATCTTCTCTATATCCTCCCTCGGTCGTTCTAATTCTCTCTATCTTTTCTATGTGTCTTTATCAATCTCCCTACTTCGCCCATCTCTCTCTCTCTCTCTCTCTCTCTCTCTCTCTCTCTCTCTCTCTCAAACTCTTCACGTTTTGTTTATCTTTATACAGTCTTTCTTCCTCCCCGATTCCCTCTCACACACTCACATTCATCCCCCCTCCTCTCCCTCCACTTTGCCCTCTATTTAAGAGTGGTTTAAGAGTAAGAAGTTCAGTACTACAGCGATCGTTGTCCCCTAGTCATCCATCATACCAACTGTCCCTCAAGGCATTAAGTCGAGAAGTAACCTCACCACACTACCTCATTTCATTCTTATTTTGTCCACCTTTCATTTTAAGGACACCATAAAACACACCATCAAAGCCCAGCAGAATGTGTTCAGTTTTGAAGGGGAAGGTTACAACCAATCATGAGGTCTTAAAGTGCTTAAAGGGTAAGTCCATCCTGACATCAAATTGGTCTTGATGAACGAGAGAACATATAGCCAGAGTCGGTGAAATAATGAAAGATCTGGAATTCATATTTTGTGACATCATAGAAGAGCATGCAGCTTACCATTTAAGATAATATAATCCATAAAACGCCTTTTTCTAGGAAGTTGATAGTTTATCTCCCTTTTTATCTACTTTATCTGCTTTGACCTGATGTCAGATTGGACTACCCCTTTAATAAACTGCATTCAATATACGATTAATATTTAGTGAATAATTATCTAATAAGTGGGTGTGATAGCAGCGTCTTGAGCATCTATTAAGATCGAAAGTGCGCGCTATAAATTATATGTAGTATTGCTTATCATTATTATCATTATTATTAGTAGTAGTAGTAGTTGTAGTAGTAGTAGGAGTAGTAGTTGCTGTTGTAGTAGTAGTAGAAGTAGTAGTATCATTATTATTATTATTAATATTATTTATAGACTCCGTGTAAACAGTCTAAAAAAGGATTAAAGCGCAATACTTTGCAATCATTAGCATTTGTATATTTATTATCATGATTTTATGACGATGGTATATTATCATTACAATCATTTTACCAATAAATCAGCCATCAGTCATCAGCACCATAACCAATCATCCTCATCACCATCCTCATCATCATCATGTAACAATATCAGTAACATGAAACAGATGTCCAATCATTATCTAACAATGTGAGGCTTTGATATCTCCATACACTGTAAAGGAGCCTATTTTGAAGAAAAAAACCCGGTTCTTTTCAATATTGAGCTAAGAATAAACATACAAATAGAAAACATAATCGGATGTAATCATTGTTTAAACGGCTTTAGGGTAAATATTATTAATTTGTTGTAGTATTTGATTAAGCATAGTGCTTCTATTTGCACTTACTGAACGGTCTAAAAACAGAAAATCATTACCATGCATGAACCACGAAACATATAGGGGTTAGCACCCCTTGTGGAGATTCAGTCAGACTTTGTTGATTTTGTTATCGTTAATCGGAGGCTAATTGACAACATTTGCTTTCTTTTGCTTTTTACTATAATACCTTTGTGTAATTTTTATAAGTATTATTTCCCTTCTCTCAATCCATTCACCAAGGTCTAATGGGGCAAAGCGAAGGGTCATGACTTGGCTCACAATCAAATAATGGTACATAATTGTTGAGAATATTGCCCGCGGAAAGAATAAACACGGCTTGTGTATCAAACAAGTGCGACGGATCTATCTATTCTAACTCCATCATTTATAACAATCGCAACCCAAATAGTGACAAATCTCTATTTGTATTAAAGATTATGCTATTTGTGTTCCTGTATCAGACAATTATATTATATACTGTTAAAAAGGACTGGATTGGGTTGAATTGTGAAGGGGAGCAACAGACTTGCATTTTGCAGGAGCGAGAAGATGATTTGTGAAGATCGATAATGCAAGAACGATTCTTGAAAATTCTCCATGGAGTTGAAAACAAGAAATATATTCTGCCGGAGAGAAGAGCGTTGCGATCAAAAAGAGATGCAAGACTCATTCCATTTTTTCTGAAATCATTGATTTTTTTGATAACTTCATCATACCATGTGGTCGTGTTGAAGTGTTAAATAGAGCCATGCTCTCTACGGCAGACTCAAGAAAGAAGGGAGAAGGAGGATTGTGACAATGAAGGGTCTAAAGAATAGGGGAGGGTGCAGTGAGAAAAATGGCAAAAGGCACGCCTGGAGGATCTCTAATTCAAAACCTGCTACATGTGTCACTGTTAAAATATTCGAATCAAAGTGCTTCAAATCGGTTATGAATATGTATGGCTCTGTTTCTCGATCGATTGGTAGATGCAATTTGAAACGCGACCTCCCAATGCTGCTGCTCCACGGTGCCTCGGTGCAAGTGGTCCGCCTGCTCGCCGTCCTGGTAGGGCCTCGATCGTGGTTGAAAGAGAAGGGCTTGATGGAAAACGCAGCCGCTATCTTATGAAGAAAGAGAAATGGGAATGGGGGAAAAATGAGATATGGCGAGAAAAGGGGGTTTCTTTCTGCTCGCTCTTCCCCAAGCTTCCTTCTTAGGACGCTGCTGCAGTAAAAAGCTTTGATGGCTCGCTTGATATCAATGGCATCAGACAAAATGTACAACTCGAGATCAATACCACACATGCTTTACAGCATCCTTTTACACAAAGCTCTCGTAGAAGTGTGAGCAACGCGAGGGAAAAGGAGAAGGGGTAAGAATGAGTTTTAGTCGTCTTCTCCCCCTCTCCTTTCTTCAGTGAATATTACGTGAAGTTTCCGTCCATTATTAGTCAAATTAGCCTGCAGTGATTTGTGAAATCTAATATTCATTTCGATACCGAATCACAGGGCAATGATATCGATGTCGTCTCATTTCTGGCAGGTAGCTCGACATCTCGACCAGTCAATTCTCCATGATCTCAAATAAATCTTTGTTAGTTGATGTAGAGCCCATGTCATCATCAAAATTTAGCCTCGGGTTATGCCAACGTTTATACTGTATCTTTCAAGTCATACATCTCCATGATAAACTCTTCATCACATTTCGATTAAAAATACCCAAAATGGCTACAAGTTCTATCATCTGTAACCATGGCAGCTGGTTTGAAAGTATTCTGTGTGAAAATATAACGTTTGACACAAAGAAAGATTGAGAAACAAAGTTCTCCTCTTATAAGCATAAAACGATATGACTGATAAATATGCATAAAACACATATATAGCTGCGTTTTCTTGTCTTAATTTCACTCAAACGTTCGGATGATGGTTGATATACAGATAAAACACAATTCATAAAGAAATAAATGAACAAACAGCAAATGTAATAGATCTGTTCAATGTATACAAAGGATATGATTATAAATGGTAAATGACTTGGTACATAAAGTCTGTGGAAATGATCACAGGCAAGGCAGTAAAGACGCTGATCTAAAATGGACATGGTTGTAACACTGACCATAGCATTATCTTGGTAACCCCCCCCCCCCCCCACAGAAAAATCTAAATTTGTCGGACGTTGAAGTGTATCAGTATTCTGGTAAAGAGAGGCGATAAGTTACGATGTTGACGATTTGATACTGAGCTGAAAGGTTCGTCAAACAAACCTATTTGCCGATCATTTACCAGCATGCGTTAGCAAACAGGGGCAGAATGGGAGATGTACACAAGACTCCTGAGACTTTCTAAACGGGGTAGGGCTGTGATTGACTGCTAGTATGTTGTCACTTGCAAATAACCCGTGCTTGAGTGAATGTTAGCAAACACTAAAGTTTACTATGTCGTCTGCCACAGGGGATTAAACAAGGATGCGCGCCAGTTTTAAAAACTCGGACTTTCGGCTGAAGATTTCTGCGTTTTTACTTTCAAAGCTTGCACCCACACGCACACCTTTAACATAATCTACGGCTGTGAACTGTAGCCAAGAAAAGAATACCCCTCGAGTTGAACAAGTTTTAATGAGACAAAAAGCTTTTACCCTCGTTCTCAGGACTTACGATGGGAGCATGCCTGGCCAAGGGATAGCCGTTTTCATCACTTTCTTAGCAAAATAAAAGGCCTAGAGGTAAAACTAAGCCGAGTGAAGCATCGCATTATTGAAGATGCTTTGACGCACACACACCTGTGCCTTACTGTGTCGCTAATGCCCCGAGCCGACCGCCAAACACATCTTCACTTGTTTAATCTCATTGGAGTTTCCATTGAAGAAAGCTATGAGTGACAGTCATCATATTAACACCTTAACGGACACTGCAACAAAGAACTAATAACGGTGTCCGTGCCTTTATAAAGCTATTATGACATCCCACCATTATATCGAACAATAATGACGTCTTGACAACTAATTGCAGACTAATTAAAGCACAATGGACACAAGACAGCTCTAAAATCGTTCGCTCTTTTCACTCAAGTCCTATTGAATTCCAATCATCATGTCTCAAAACAATAAACACAGCTCATAAGAATATGGAAATAATGAAATAATAACAAAAAAACGAATACTAAAATGTAAGTAATGTTGAAAAATGAGAGTAAATAAAATGTGAATAATCAAAAAGCTAGACGTGATTGACAAGAACTTGAAAGTGGACAGAAGACAAAGATATCGACAAGACAAAGTGAAAAAGGTGGATGGATACATCGAAAGGAAAATATTGGTAAAGTATTGGAAATCGGTTTAAAAAATATGATGTAAATACGAATATATCAGAAACAGTAGAGTTTGTAAGTATAGGTTAACTTGAAAGCTGAATGTTTCATACTTATGTGGTGAATAATATTATTGATCAATGCTACTGCAAATAAGAAATGTTTTATTGTTGATAAACGTGCATGGTGAGGAAAAACCCACCTTACACAAATTCCTTCAAGTCCGAATAACTGAATAAATAAATATGAATGTATTAAATAATTTTGAAAGGTGAAGGGGAGTATAGCGGTGGTATATTGGGGAGAGAGCGAGAGAGAGTGAGGAGGGAGGAATGTATATATAATAAGAGAGAGTTGGAGATGGGAGAGGAAGTCTTCCACCCCACAAAAGATAAATAAATGAATAAATAAAACAATATATATATATATATATAAATTATAATCAATATATCAATTATTTTTAAAGATAATTACAAATAAAAACAAGAAAAATTGTAAGAATGGGAAAAATTAGGAAACAATCACTAAGATTAGGTACAAAATACGCAACATCCTGCAAAGACGAGTATGGAAATATGGATGAAAGAAACGTGGTGATTTTGTACCAAGTGAGCAACGACTATTATGGATTGGTGAAGGAGATAAAGGTCAAATCACCAGGGACTCATTCGGGAAATCGATTTTCATTTTGAGTAATCGATTTTTGTCACATTCTTGCATATTAGACGAAGGTATACACGTCTCCTCAGCAGGTATGTGAAGTATCAGGATTACATCCATCAATTCTAGATCAACAGTTATCTAAATCACTCTATGAAATTGGTCTGATACCTTCACAGTCTTCATCTACCATGCATAAAACGTGTGAATCTAGAAGAATTTTCCCCTATACACAATAATTGCCCCAACCGGAATTACATTACTACAAAGAGAAGACATTTGGAGCCACGTCCCCTAAGTATTATAGCCTTTAAGACGTTTCAAGGCCCTACAAAATATTGAGAATGTCTACACCCTCATCCGAAATCTTTACCAGAACCAAAATCTAAGAAGAACCAACTACATGTATAAGTATGAAGGCTTGTACTTGGCGGACACTAGCGCATACAGGCTGTCGTCCGCCTCATCAATGTGTATGTGGCATTGAAGCCACACAAAGTGGCGTCAAAACCGAATCTCATTCAGAACAGTTGTCAGAACTATAATCAAATAAAATCCAATTGCATGTACCAAGGTTTTTATTTTCCGGACCATTGATAGGCATACACATACGCAACTTGTGCTATTATTTCACACTCATCGTTCGAATCTTCATTGAGTGTACAGCATTCAAATAGCCAAAATGTGGCGCCCAAACCGCCGTGTTATCAACACAACCATGGGTAAGAGATTGTTAGGGCTGACTAATGTTTCGCACTGATTACCCAAGAGATTTTCTTCACCTTCGCCCTTCTGCACTTTCTCGAGAAGAAGATCCATCCATTTCATACTCTTGGTAGTCAATTGAATTCGATTTTCACTCCATTTTTCATGTCAAGGTCGCGTGTGTATGAATGAGAAGAAGAATGAATTTGGGGAGTCCCGTTCCGCTTAGTGATATGATGAAGATATGTAATGGCGGATCCATCGGGGGGGGGGGGGGGGGCAAAGCCGGCCCGCGTCGCCCCCCTTGAGAGGCACATTTAAAATTTGTAATGTAAAAATGCCGTTAAAACAGAAGTGTGCCCCTCACCCTTTTTGAAAGTGAAGACCTTTTTTTTTGCTTGTCAAATGTTTTCGTGGACAAAATGTCCTTATTTTTTGTTGAAAAACTTTTTTTTTTGCTTGTCAATTTTTTTTATCGGGAAAGTGTGCTTCCCTTTTGGAAAATCCTGGATCCGCCCCTGAAGATATGAATATTCAGAATTAATCATGTTTCAAAGGCTGCATGAAATCGATGTTTATAGAGTTTACAGAGAAACACATCAGTCACACCAACGAAGCTATAACTCCAAACCGAATGACGATATATCTTATTCGGAATAAAGTCACAGTTTTGTTTTATCTCTTTACATTCGGTTTTCTTGGTGTGGCTGTGACGAGGCTCGTTATATATACATAATTTAAGTCATCATGGTCATGGTCGAATTGTGTCATGTCTGGCTATTATGTTACTTTACAACTTCAGTGGAAAATGTCTTTGTAATATATTGAGAAGACAAAATAAAACAGCATGTATGTTGTTTAACCGGGTATGTTCATAACATTACCCCTAAAACTTTGTTTAGAGAGGTATATTTCTTTTTGATTACTGCATACGTGTAAATTTTGATTGTGAAATAATATACAATTGTAATTTCCTAACATTTTTCTAATTGTTCGAGTATCAAAATATGCGGATAAATTCGTCACCAACCAGGTCAACTGTCTCGATATTTTTATCGAGACCTTTAGTATTAGAAGCCTATATAATCTCGTCACAAGTCATTTTATCATCATTTTTCTTTCTTTCCATCCCTCAACTTCCTCTTCTACTTCTGCCGGCAACTTAAAAGTCCATTATTCCGGTTTGATGTAAAGAAATCCAGGTGAGAGTTAAAGGGAAACAAAGACGCTCAATACGAGAATTACGTAATAACAAAGAAGAAGAAGAATATATAGAGGATACTGCTGTCCATACAAAAGCTGACCAAGAGTGCCAGGGTTTCTTTCTTTTATTATATCAGCTTAATACAGTCTGTGCCTGCCTGCATACATGCCTACTCTGTGTAATTACGGGACGTGTAATTAATAATGAATGTCGGGGGTATTGCGTGTTGTGAATGATTCAAATGCTTTATGCGAAAGGAGAGCATTATTATTATTGATTGGGTAACATGTTATGAGGACTTTTTAAAGTGTTGAAGTCGCATCTTATTTTTGTATTCATTAACATCTGCACGGAAACAAGAAAATAATTTACCAGGTGTTCGGCACTGCTGAGAAATCTTGGGTACATTTTTTTAACAAAGATGAGTTATTGTTATCATGTTGCCATGGGATTGTGATACTCTCACTGTCATCACGATGATCATAATAAATATATAAACTTTCAAGGAATTTGCATTCACACAACGTTCTAAGTACTACTACTCATAATATATAGCATTTATGAGGCGCCGATTTATCTAGTTGCCTATTCAAAGGCGCACTATAATACCCAGCTGCTAAAGGCGCTTGGTGCATCAAGGAATTAATCCTGCCGGGTACCCATTCACCTCACCTGAGTTGAGCGCAGCACAATGTGGGTAAATTTCTTGCTGAAGAAAAACACGCCATGGCTGGGATTTGAACCCACGTCCTTCTGATTGAAAGACGAGAATCGTAACCACTATACCACGCCGACCCCCATGTTAGTAATGGGTGGATTTCAACTTTATGAATTTCGATGTTCTAAAAATTAACCTGTAAAGACTGTTATGAATATCCAAAACTCAAAAATTTAGAGATCTATGCACGTTCGGATTTTCATAGCTAAATCAAAACTATATAGACTCCAAATTAAGCTTAATCCTAGTTCTGGGGGCGTCTCATAAATCTGTTCGTAAGTTGAGAGCTACTTTAAGAACGAATGGTGATCCTTTCTTGTGGTACATGATACTCGCCATTAAATGTTCATTTGGTGATTATTTAGCGCATAAGACAGGTTTACCAGTTGTTCTTAAAGGCGCTCTTAACAGCTTTATGAAACACCCACCAGAATTTATAGTTCCGTTCAATTCAATTCGGAAGAGCACAACTCTCTCAATATACCAATTTTGAAATGAAACAAACGCGAAAAGCATTTGCATGCTGATTCACAGTTATACAATTGTTCGCTCCAAAATGTCTAGCTGGGTGGGTGATGCGGAATGGCCAATGAACAGTGGTGAATGAATCCCTAACGAGATAGATGGTAGGAGTACAAGCAGGATGCTTGCCCCCCTCGATTAATCTCAAATCAAACGGATATTAAGTGTGAAATACTGCTACAGGGGTTTCTAAATGGTTTGGAATTGAGCAGAGTGGAGGCGTTTCCATGCTCTCAACATCCCTCTTTTTTCCACCCTCTCTCTCCTCCATCTCACTATTTTCACTTTCTCTTTTCATAACTCTCCCCTCATACCCCTCACTTACTGCACATACATCGCCCCTTTCGCTTGATATACATTTCTCCCTCCTTCTTTCACGTTCTATCATCATTGTCTTCTTTCTTTAATTCATATCTACTCCTTATCTTCCTCTCTCTCTCTTTCTCTCACCCTCTTTCTCTCTGTCTGTAGCTTCTTTACCCTCATCGGCAATGAGATGATGAAGGATCGCATCATCTCGGTGGTGTAATAGATGCTCTTGGAATCAGGAGTGGACTTATGGACACGAGAAGGGTGCCAAGACGGGAAATGGTCCCGGAAATATGCCAACAACCACAAAACAGAGTCATCACATAGATTTGGATGATGTCTTGATCCATGCTTATTGCAAGTCAAGAGGCTATAGGGTGCGTTCATACATATTATTACCCCCTTTCCATTACTTCATTGTGGAATGGGATCAGGAGGAGTGTGGTGATTTTTAACATTATCATTTGAGTATTGAACATAGACCTCAAAATGTTTGGCAAATTTAATAGTCAGAAAATGTAATCAGATGACTACATTTGCATTATCCTATACTGTAAAAAAGTTACATGTATTAACCTGAATGAAACAAAAATCCAAAGTTACTAAGACAATGAAAAACTGCGTGGTGGCGTGCGCCTGTACATATACAGAGGTTCGAGTTTCCAGCTCTGGTCACGTCTTTCGGATGGTGACGTTAAAAGTCGGCCCTGGTTCTGTTTAATCATAGTATCCTCACTAACTTTAACTGTCCATGTTTCCAGATTAAATAAATTGAATGGTATGGACGCATTTTTAGATGTCACGATCTCTTTGACTGTTATTCCTTCAGCAGCATTCGAGTGAAAGGGGTAATGGATGTTCGTTACAAGAGAATATAGAACGACTCCAGGCACCTTCTAGAATATCCCCCATCAAGTTGTGCTACCAACATGGGTTAAGATTATACTTCCAGCAGACAAATCTGTGTTTTATTGTTTTGATATATACGAAAGTTTGAGTAAAGCAGGTCTATATTTTTATCTAAAGAGTCTGATAAGATTTTGAAATTGAGGGTGAGTGATGAATGGAAAGAATTGTGAGCCCTAAGTAAAGGGTGAAATTTTAACGATTTTATCAGATGTGACACTTGTATTCACCTGCTAAAAAACCTTCGCGAACGCCAAAGTCTTTAACATCAAATCTCATTCAATATGTTCAATATAGCACATTCCTCTTTAAGAAGTAGGGATGAATAAACTATAAAAAATGCTCATCACACTCCAACTGAATACTTTGATGGACGTTTTAGTTCTATATTTTGTTAGGACATATAAATTATGTATAGTACTGATATATTTTTCCGTAGGGTCAAACAAATTCTAAAAAGCAATCATCACTGTTTAATGAAAACTAGGATCAAAGAAATATTTCGATGATATAATATATATTAAGTGAATTGTTATTTCATGATACCCCAAAATAATGTAGTGAAAAGGGGAAAATAAGAAAAAAGGGATAAAAAAATAAAAGAAAATAGAATAAATGAGAAAGAGAAGGAAAGGTCCGGGTCTTCTGTCAAACAATAGTGCCACCCCATCACCTTTACTATTCATTTATCGATAAATTATTATTAAATCCTCTCATTTTTCGTTTTCCAGACGTTCAAAACAAAAGTTAGATCGCATATGTTAGACATAATGCATGATCCCATAAGTTTGAACATTTTATTTCATTTTATCATATCATCAAGTCTTGAAGAAGCGAATATTTTATTTTAACCTTGTTAAAATAAAAATCTAATTTTGTCTATATTTTGACATAATGCTTAGATAATAATATGTCATCTTTTACTTTGTGTTTCACCTTCTTGCCTATTTTTCTTATTCTATACATACATGCATACACCCCCACACACACACACATATATATATATATATATATATATATATATATATATATATATATATATATGTGTGTGTGTAATGTTATACATGTACAACAGTTTTGGTAACTCTTTTATTTAAATATTGTAAAGAAATGGATGAAGAGAACAATGGTAGGCGTAGCTTAAATCAAGGTTCCCCAGAGCTATCTACCCTTTGGAAAAATTGGTGATGCCGAAAAAATGTCTCTGCCGGGAATCGAACCCGGGCCCCCAGCTTTGAACGCCGGTGCCCTATATATATATATATATATATATATATATATATATATATATATATATATATAATGTGTGTGTGTATTTGTATATGTATATATTATTCATCTATACACTAGACCGTCTTTCACTGGAAATATCAGTATGGATGCTTCTGCATATCTGAATATGGAAGAGACAATCAAAGTTTGAAACATCTCTATGATTTGTGCCACAAACCACAGTGACACCTTTTTATATAACATCCATTTGTTCTGTAATGTAAACAACTAATCCATCATTCCACTTTTCACACACAAACTGGCTCAAAACGTTTTATCTCAAATACATTCATAGAACCTGCATGCTCTAGGTATACTGTACTTTTCAGTGTCATGTCTCAATGGTGTATGAAAGACGGGTAAAGGGTACGTAACTCCAGTAAGAGACGGTAGATTGATTAACCTGACTAGATTTCATTCATAGATTTCTTTTAGACATAGGAGCCCTTTGTGCATCCGTCTCCCTAACTAATAATCATGTGCCATTTTTCGCGATCTTTATTGAAGAAATACTGGGCGATTAAGACACACTAAGATATCATGGAACTGTTCAAAGCCTGTTATCCTCTCTTTTTATTTTGAGTGATTGATATGACAGAATAATTAACTGAGCCTGTTCTTAACTGTAGTTAACACGATATCAGGGTATACTGCACCAATGAAAACCCAAAATACACCCACTCACGGTTTATGTTAAAGTGGAGGTATCCTCCCTATCCAGCCATTGTCGTAACTGCATTGAAACTCAATATTCTTCTCTGCATGAAGTATCCACTCCTCTGATAAAAGTCCTGTTCGACTTGACGCTTTGAAAAATAAAATCACAAGTCATAAATGAGATATAGGTCAATCATAATAACTTTGTAACGCGACATTTCCCACCATTAAGCAAGTACTCTCTTTGGTTGAGGAAAAGCACCTTGAAACGACACCTAATTGTTTCTTTAAATCCATAGAAAACGTCGAGTTTCATACGAAACATGATCGAGACACATTGGCGCAGACATTCTTTCTCCTTTGGGAGTAGAGCATGAACGATAATCGTTTTGTTGTCTCACTCAAAAAAAGGCACCAAAATAACAAGCTCCGTATCGAAAACAAAAATCAAATTTTATTTCCTACATATATAACGAATAAAGACACGCAATCTTACAAAGATATTGAATATAATTTTGTAATGGCTTCCGTTTCTAATATACGCCGTGATACGGATGCGGATTCTACAAGTTCCTTGTTCATATATTAGTTTCCAATATACGGTACGGGTCATTAACATTTTCTCCCATTATCATTTAACCGGAAGGATGACAAATGTAAATAAGAATCTTCGACACACTTGTCAGCCATCTTGTAGTATTTGTTCTCGACTACCAAGTATATTTATCTTCATCTGCATAAACCAATATACCATTCATTTCATAGTTGTACGATCAGTCAACAAGTGACACGAGCCCAGACGAGCTGGCGTGTTTTCTCCTCCTCTCACCCGTAGATGCCCCCCTGACATCTGTGGGCTAACAACAATATTTGAAGATCACTATACAGGTGTCGATTTTGTATCAATTCTAATACCATCATTCAATATTTGACTCAAATCAATTTGCTCGTCGTAATCTGTTGATATTTCTCCCACTGTTGATATTTCTTCCGATGTTGATTTATTAGTTTGTTTTGTTCCGATATAGTGAATACAAGGCAGGGTTTATTCTTAGCTTGTGTATATATTTTGATAAAATATTGGCCGTGTTGGTTTAGTAGTATTGTTCAATATTTGATTTTTCTACTACTGATATTTATGTTGACAGAGTAAATCTTATTTGAACTTAAATTTCTCATCATTAATGAACGCCCAATGTGAGAGCTGCGCGAGCTAAACCTCAACATATTACAATTGTAAAGACATAGGTCTATACTGAATACTAACGTTGACTACGAAATGTGAAAAAAAAGTATATCTGCTATGCGAGTCATACTATCTGGGAGCAGTGAAAGCTTTACTTGAATAAGCTACAGACGAATACAAATTGCATTATTGCTAGAAATTGATAATCTTGTAATTTCTAAATTGAAGAATATAAAGTTTCTTGGAGTTACTTTTAATGAGCTCATGGATTGGAGCATACACATATCAGAAATTTGTAAATCTTTATCTAAATATGTTGGTATCTTATATAAATTGAAATTCATATTACCTTCTAATGTTTTAAATATTCTTTATAGTAGCCTTATCTTGCCACATCTGAATTATTGTAACTATATTTGGGGTAATACATACAAGTCACGCCTTCTAAAGCCATATGTCCTACAGAAAAAATCAATCCGGTTAATTGCAAAGTCTCATATGCAAAGTGCTAGTAAACCCCTTTTCAAAAAGATGAATATTTTACCTCTCCATGAACTAATTACTTTAAATACTCTAATCTCTATGTACTCAGTTAAAAATCATATTTTTCCATTGAAGTATTGCAATATGTTTTCACTCAATTCAAATGTTCATTCTTATGCTACTAGACAAAAAGATAATTTCCATGTTCCAAAAGTGAGACTTACTTCTTCTTTAAATTCACTAGCTTTAGTCGGTATAAAAAAATGGAATCAACTCCCAATTTCACTAAAAAATTGTTCAACTCTATCCTGTTTCAAAAAAATGTGTAGGGCGTATTTAATGGAAAATCTATAAAATTACTAGGGTTTGTGTGTGTGTGTGTGTGTGTGAGGGTGTGTGTATGTGTGTATGTTTATACATTTATATATCTGCTGATAAAATTTGTGTTTTTCTTAGTTTTCTGTTTCTGATTGTGAATTATGTCAATGCTATTGTTTTGAGGGCCATTCTCTACAAGCATTTTGCTTTTTTTATGGTCCTAGCCATATTTTTTACCATTTGTTACATAACTATGTACACTGTTTGATTTGTATATACACATTTTTATGGTTGAATAAAATTGAATTGAATTGAATTGAATTGGAAGAACTTACAATACAATATTGTACGAAATAGTAAAAGATCAATTTCTATCATTTTGTATAATTGTTTAAATTTGCCAGTACTCCCTCATAATAGCGAGACGTACAAAACGAAGGCTTGTCATCAAATTGCCATTCTATTCGTTCTTTATATTTTGCTTGTGATTGAAACAAGTCATCTTCCAATCATTATAATCACATTATTCCTGTTTATTCATTCAAGTTGTATCTATTAGTGTCTAAAACTTATGATTTCATTTGACTATAATTCATCATGTTCATAGAGACGTCCACATTCGTTTGTTTTCTACTCATTGTGATTTATTTAACGATTATCTCAAGAAGTTACATGCAGCGGTGTAATGAGCCAAGAAATTAGGGGTATAACGTGGCGTATGGGGCAATGTTTCTTTAAAAAACGGGTCCCAAATATTACTTTTTTCATTGAAAATATGATATAAATATAATATATTTTAACAAATATCACTTTTCAACCATTTTCCTTTCTTTTCTCCTTAATCTTATTTCTTGGTCATGGAATTTTTTTGGGATTTTAACAAATATCACTTTTCAACCATTTTCCTTTCTTTTCTCCTTAATCTTATTTCTTGGTCATGGAATTTTTTTGGGGTGTCCATTGCTCCAACCCCCCCCCCTCCCTCCCCATCTACGAGCCAGTGGTTGCAGGCTTGTAGCAAGCAATAAACTGATGAGACGGCCCTTGTAACAAGGTCATTTTATCATAATATCTATGACATCATCATACATATACCGTAGATATACGCAAGCTATACCATGGAGTTTACGCTGAAAAGTCAGCTCACTGGAGATCGCCAACACAGCAGATAGGCATATGTTGGAACTTGAGCTATTATTGCTAGGGAAAAAACTGTTTTAATGATTTCATATAGCAATTAGACATTTTCTACGATTCACCTGCCAGATTTTTATTTTATTCATGTAAATAAACATTTGGTTGGTTATTTTATATTGGATGGTGTCATTGTGACATCATTAATTCAGCCACTAGCGTATCATATATTATGGGGTGCTCGGGGCACTGTATGGCACCAAAAGGCCATGTTTATGACCAAGAAAAAAGAGAGAAAGAGAAGGGAAAGGAAAGAAAAAGGTGAAATATGATATTATTTTTGTTCTTTTATCAGCATGACATCAAGGTCTATCACAAAGTTTTATTTTGATTTTTTAAGAAGCCAAATTTTTGCTCGCTGGTGATTTTGTTTTGAATAAAACTTTGGACAGATACACTATGCTAAGACCCTCCTCATTCCGTTGCGCTTCAGATCACGGTTAAAATTGAAGTGTAATTTTTCAAAGAGACCCGAGTGTACACGTATGTACTTTTTTTTTTTTACTTTATTATCATTTAAAAGAGTTGTCCACATTTTCTATTGATGTGGAGAACATGCACCGTATAGCCTATCTATTCGCCTGTTTAAATTGTGATTTTATGTTTTGTGTTTATGAGTTTATTTAGTCCGCAGTCATCCTAATAATTACTACATGGCTAATCATTGTATAGATAGCATTCAATTGCTGATAGCCTCTATATTCCGTTTTTTTTATTATGAATATTCTAATATTCTACTCAAAATGCCATGTACCTAACAGAAATTCGTTTAACCAGCCTTAGGTTGTCCGCATGATTGGGTGAAATATGAATTTAGCACACATATCCAAATTCATACTCAGTTCGGAAGAAAAAGAAACACTATAGGTTCACAATAACAACAAAAGTGTAACCAGAGCGTGTAATGTAGAGAATGGACATCCCTTTGGGCTAATTTGGTCTATGTCCATCATAAAAAAAATCTTTTGAAAACACCAACAGGAGATTGACAGGTTAAAGTTTCTTTCAATTTCTTTAACTTTCTGGTTGTAAGTTTCACGGTTATTCCTTCTCAAGGTTAATTTTCAGGGGCTACTGATTTTCAATTTTCATTTTTTTGCTGAAATCCTGTGTAATTCCATGCTTGGTTGACTTGTGTACGGATTTGTGATATTATAAACCTTCGGCACCTATTTCTATCGTGAAATGTATTTTAAGCAGGAAAAGGAGAAGTGATGCTTCATTTTTGACAGGCAGGATAACGGATCATGTTTATAAGAATCTATCTAAAATATGATAGATGTCAAGGTATTTTTCATGTCTACTACTAATGATTTTTATCAAACTAAAGTAATACTGAAAAAAGAAAGGTATGAGAATCGGGAAAATGCGTAGAGAGCTAAACACATTAGATATCCGTAACGTTTTAGTGTAAGCCTACATATAGGGGAATTTTAAGGAGTTTTGGGCCATTTTAATGTAAAATCTTAAGCTTTAAAATATAGGATGGCCACTTCTTTTAATATTAAAGGGTACATCCTTTTGAAAAAAAAATCTTCATCACTTCATCGCGCAAGGAAAGAAATCATGAACTACAATTTATAGGTCAGTTTAATATTTCAGGATCTGTATTTTTTCATTCTCTTCCCCTGCATGATTGTTTTACATATTGAGACTATGGATAAATAACGATTTTGATTAAAATTAGGTTGTGTGCAGGTGTATGACAAACTTTTCTCCTAGATTCTGCACGTAAACGATTTCCATGTTTACCTGATGATGTCTAATTTGAAATAGAATCACTCTTCTACTTTTCATTTATCATGTTTATGTATTATGATGGGGTACTATATCTACACTTAATACCTGAGCAAGCAATAGTATCAAGAAACAAAATGTAAGGCGGAAAGAATGGCAAGAATTATATTTTGGTAAAAAAGTGAGCCGAGTATTTCAGCGGAAAGCCGTTCTCTAGTTACCGTCGGTGACTGCACTCTTTATCCGTATTTAGTATTCCTTCGCGTCACTGTGCCCATCTGTGTATGCTTCAGCCTTTACGAATTTTTCCTATTCCCTTTCTCTCGTCTCCCCCTTTCTTCTAAATTCTTTTTCTTACTCTTAAATATTTTGGAGACCTTTTGGTACACCAGGTAATTCAACGCTCACTCATCCCCGGCCTAAAAGATTAACCGAGTGGATAGCGAGACTTGGGGCAAAATGAGAAATATTACGACCACGGAGTCGAAAATAAGAGAGGTTGTTTCCTCCCTCGAAATTCATGAGCACAATTGGGAAGAAGGGGAGGATTAACATTGTATGGCATGCTACGTGCTCACCGATTGCCCCATCCAATTTGAGCTATACGGGTATAGTACTAGTAAAAGCTCGTGACGGCGATATTCCTGGTTGATTTGGCGCACGAACGCGCCGTTGATCGTTGCTCCGAATTCAGAGACGAAAACTAATAAATTGAGCCCACAGCTAAGGTCGATATGTACTCTAGACTGGTATAGTGTATTGACAGACCTTACACTCTAGAGTCAACAAGTTTGATGTGGAGAACCTTTGGAATGCTGTATGGAAGGGGTTAAAGCTTGTTTTTCTCCTCACAACGTTAAAAGTTGGAGGTGGATCGCGTCCTAGTTCAAGTTCAGGGTTGTCTGTTTGATCAATCCATCTAGTCAGTGTCGAAATCATGTGACTAGCCAGCCAGAGATCAATTTAGATCAATGGCATTGTTAATGAGGACATAGCTCAACTGTGTCCTCGTATGTATTGTCTGATTTGTCATAGCGTTGCATCTAACTCAGTACTGAGATTAAAAAACAACTAGACCTGAACAAGAAAAAAGACCAGCGCAAATAATAAGATGCGTCAATCCGAATGTATATCCTTAAAATAGAATTAGACCTATCCTCTCACAGGCCTATATCTAGATATGAACATGGATTATTGAGAGCATTCTAATTATCCAATGCATCTTGCACTTTACTTGAGTGGTAGTACTTTTTAAGACGTATATTTGGACCGTGAAGTTAAGATAGAATGTATAACTTCTCTTCTGAAATGATATATAGTCACAAGTTGTACAAAACCTTTCATTAATCTCAACAATCTAAACGCCCCACACACTTGACCCTTAAAGCTTTAGATAAATCGATCTTAAAGGAATATATGAAGGGGCTAATCTAAATAAGATTTAAAACAAATAAAAAGTATGAGATCGAATTTACGATTAGACTAAGCATCTGAACATTATTCTAGCTTTAGCTCTCATAAAGACAAAGAAAAGAATGCTCACGAAATTGTTAATGAAAGGTGAAAGAGTTTACATGACACAAGTTTATAATTCTTATAATCTTTCCAGAACAATGTTTTATTCATTAATGTTGAGATCGAAATGACTGTAATGAAAAGTATTATTCATTCCTGTCAGGTCACAGAGTTATCCATACAAATATCCCATTGTGTACTTCAGGATGCTACATTACGGCATTGCGGCTGCTTAAAAAGCCCTAGACTACACTGTAAACATGGTAAAAATATTGGGCAAAATTTTAACCACCACGAGGGTAATAACATGAATAATGTGTCCAACCAATTTCGGGCAGTATAATGCGGGAAGCATATTATCCAGTAAGGTAAAAAAATAAGCAGCAATTACTTTAGAATGGTCAAAATTTTCATCACACTGGATAAATTAAAATGCTCAAAAGAAGTGCCCAATGTTGGCTGGACACATAATTACCCTCATGGACCACTTTTACCCAATATTTTTAGAGTGTAGCTACATACAGCGAACACTCAACGTGTTGTTTTAGCATACAAAATGCTGAAAATCAACACCCAGTGGTGGACTTGCTATTAAAACACCTTCCTTGCTGAATACATAGCACTTTATTTTTCAGAATGTGGACAGACTTCGCTATCACTTAAACACATAATAAAATAAAGGAATACAAAATCATTACCTATTATTTGACGTCTTTTGACGAAGATGAAATAAAAATTAATCTGCCATTCGAACACACAAAAGAGCGCCAGAATTTTTTCCAAAGCTTGGTATAAATATATTATAAAAGAGATTAGATTGTGAAAACCAATTACAATAGCAATCATATACGTATATCTGTATATAGGATAATAGAAATAGGTCAATAAGAAATATAGCGGTCAACCAGAGACAATAGAAATGTAAATCTGACAAAAATAAGTTATGGTAATACTAAGGTGGCTTTTGTGAGGTATCAATACTCCTTCAGTCTCAGTGGACGTCATGAAAGAACGGTGAACGTCGCATGTGCGGAAAAATACATTGGACTATTTGATTAAAAAAAATCCACGCAGTTAAAGATATAAACAAGCAATTATCAAAGAATAAATAGATGCTAATGGAGGTTCGTCACTAGATTTGAATGTATCCTCGAGACATGTATCCTAAAACATTTGACACATCGGAGAGGGTCATTTTAATCAAGCATGATTCACCTCGACAAGGAACATAAAATACAACTACATAATAGATTGAAAAAGGGGATTACAATTACAGCAACTCAATTTATGGGATTGCCCCGTAAAATGCGAATGAATCATGCAATGTAACAAGGTGTTAAGATCTCACGCCCTGGTCAACGCAGTTACGAGACGAAAGTCATGAAGAAAAATAATAATAATACGACCCATGACGAAAGTCGTCTGCTAGAGCACCTCTTTGATGACTGCAATGACATTGGCGTCTTTTCAGATGTTTTAATTTCATCTCGTATACGGGTATCGGTTTCGTCAGCACTGGTTGTTATTATAAGTGTGCATAGGGTGTGAAGGTGAGTGAGTTCTACAAGTGGTTTTCATTTATCTTTAATGGACAATAATGATAAGATACCAATGATATATTCATGTATGTCTCATGTCTGAATATCAGTAAGTCTTACTGGCAGACTGATGTGAAAACACTGTATCAAATATTAAAACAAGTATTACATTTTCGCATGACTATGATCACGATGAGATTCTTCATTTGTTTGCCATTTAAAAATAGAATGGATACATAATTATCCTCTTTGATTTGATTGATGAATTAAAATATGGCAGTAATGAAATTAAATAATGTAATTATTTTCAAACGATAGTAAGATTTGAAGATTGACTTTTTAAGAACATATATCTTGAATAACGATTTACAAAATCAAACGGGAATACCTGAACTTCATCACTGTCGTACTTTATTGGATTTTATTGTAAATAGAAATCCAACAAAATTATCTGCACCACCACCTACTGTCACAGCACATCCCTTCCCAGTTTTGATTAACTGGAAGATCTGCTTAAGGGATTAGGCGTATCCCGCCACAAGCCTTAGCTTTTAGGATATATATACGCCTTCTTCTTTAAACCCAACATGTACATATTTATATTCTTCATAATATTGATTTCTGTATGAATTAATGTTTACGAAAAATGTAATGAAATGGAAGAAAATAAATGTTTATTTGATTACTTCTTCAAGGTTAAGGGGAATGCCATTAGGGATGACCTTAAATTCTATTTTGTTACTATGATGAACAATAAGATCTCTACAGTGCGTATCAAAAAAAGTTTACACTTTGAAAAAATCCTGTAAAATTATACATTTGTAATATCCTGAACACTTTTCCACATTTTAACATTGGTACAGGTCCATTTAATCAAATGACGATATAACTGTCGAAAAATATTTCCGCTTGAGTGAGTACCACTTACTTTTGAAAAGTTAGTGAAAAATGATTTGCGCAGAACTTTGAAATAGTTATGCGAATAAAAGTAGACCTTAATCATGAAGAACACGTAGAGTTTAGCTATTAAAATTGATTTGAAGATATATTTTACCCTTTTTGACTTGTTTCCTTGCCCAAAACACTTCGAAGAGAGAATTTCACCCCACCCCTCTCCCCCACACACCGAGGCCATCGTGACGATATTTGCTTTACACTGAGCTGTGATTTACATGGAATGGCTTAAGCTTGATTTTCATTTTGTTAATCATTGCCAAGCTTGGGAAAAATGTGGAGAAACAAGTATTAAACGAAAAATGAAATGTAAACCAACTTTCAATGATAAAAACTGAGTGAAATAATGCTGGAGATGTCTGATTTAAACTTTTGTTCAGATTCAGTTATGTCCTCAGATCCGGCTGGCACAAAAAGGGTAAAGGTTGTGCTTACTAAGTGCTGAAATTTCGATTTGGGTGGCAAAATTGTTACAAAATGCTTGAATGTATCCGTCTTATTTCAACTGACTAAAAGTGCAAGGGAAATGTATGAGAAATGTTTCGCAGGGTAAGTTTGATTTCGCCGTTTCCCCTAAACACAGCGTGAAAACGAACATTTCTGCGCAAACAGATTTCTGCGAGCTTTACAAAAATGGACAGTGCTCACTCAAGTGTAACATTCTGACAAAACTTTTACTTTCATTGGATAAATGAGACCCAAACCCAAGATTATATGTGAAAAAATTACCCACATGTTGTATATTTTTTAATTCCCAGGGCTTTTTCAAAGTGTAAACCTTTTTTGATACGCACTGTATAGTGAAGATGAAATTGTATTCCTATATAGCATTTATAGTGAAGAGGAAATCACAGATATAATCGTTTTGCGCTGTGAGTTTGATTATATGGAATCACAACTTCAATACTGAGTGCATAACTAACCTATAATTTACATTATGTTACAGTTTATCATTTTAATTGTTCAGTATTTTCATACATGACAAGTAATATTGTAACATATGGTAGAGAGAGCATGACTGTCATGAATGTGTGTTGTTCTTTTTCTTTAATTCAAAATTGAATGTTAATATTGCTTGTTATGCATGTAGATATAAATTTACTTCAAAGCAAATACATTTATTCCACAGTGTACAACCTGCAAATTGTTTTATTTGTTGTTCGGAAACACTATAAGATTTAGTTTGAGAAAACACAATTTTTGTTTTAGAGAGGATTTTCTTAGGGATTTAAAACAGCAGAATTCAACTATAAACATGCATGCTTTCGTTTGAATGGGAGACCTCATATCTCCATTTATCAATAATTATACAGTATTATTGTATTGGCAATTACATTATTGTTCTACTTATTTGAAATTGTTTGAAAACTATTTATTTTCAAAGCTTAGGCCTACGTATTGTATTGTACAGGTTGCATTCTAAAGTTTGTACTTTTGACACAATATGATACGAAAAAAAAATGTAAAAGCCCCCTTAAATTTGCATACAGCTTTTTTTTTTGTGTTTTGTCATGTCATGTCTTATCCCAGTTATCATTTTGTATTTTATTTTTTTCCCTTTCATGCTGTTTCTCTCTTTCCTTTTTAGTAGGGGTACTGATAAGCACCTGATTAAATATCCTTATGTCAGTATGTTGAAATTTGTCAAATTGATTTTTTTTTCAATCAATAGTTTCAGTCTATTTCATAACTTTTTATTTAATTGGTGTGTTCTGGAATATATGAAAAATACTTTGTTATAATTTGTATTGATATCACTCATTACCACTATCATAAGTATTAAAATGAAGAGAAAAAATCAGCGATTTATGAATGAGTACTAATAGATTGAGGGCGCCCTAGCTTTGAATGAAATGGCGCCTGAGTCTCGGTAGGTTTTTGCTTGTTTGCTTAAAGCACACATGCTTATGTCAGTCTTCCATGACTGACAGCCAGAGATGTGTACATAGGGTAATACCACACTACTACACTTATGAATAATGCATGATATGACCATGATATATTAGCATTGTTCGTACTAGCGATAGAATTATTGTCAGCTTTTTTAATTGTCGTGAGGCAATATGAATTTGCTCTGATTAATGTATCCCCACCCACCTCATCCGGAAACAAAAGACATATCAATTATTCTACAGACAAATTTCCTCAGACCGTTATGTGCTTGAAATTGTTTTACTTATATTTATTCATAAATTATAATTAACCTTCAAATTTAGTAGCACTAATTGTCAGATATCATTGTGACTTTCCTGTACAATTTACCATTTCACCGTCATTTTGTGCACCAATATCATAAATATAAAACACACGACAAGACCTTTTCTGCAATTTAAACATTCCCAATTATTAGGAATAGATAACTAATGAAATCAATTTCAATTTCTAAAACAAATAAATCACATCTTTCTATTTCTCTTCGTAATCTCAAGATCACTTGGTATAATCATTGTTTGTCAGCTCTTGGAATACCATTATTCATTTAGCTATTGAAATTTGCAGGTGGGTAATTGGCCATAAACTGTAGAGAACATACAAGTACAAGTGAAGTAGGGTAAATTCTATAAACTAGTCGGGCATATTATTGAACAGGGGAATCCTATTTAGGAAAGATAAGCCTCTGGGACATACTCCTAAAGTGTTTTCGTTTCTACCTGTCTTTTCTTTCAGTGTTGGAGCCCACCAAGACCGATCCCTGCCTATTTCTTTTTGTTTGGAATTTTCGTCGGAAATGTCTTATTCCTCCAAAATGCGTCTCTTTTTATCTTCTATGGTCTTAAACCTCCCTTCTACCAGCTCTACATCATGGCCTGAGGTCGCGATAAAAGGACCAGAGAGCACGTGTTTCGAGGTTACTGTTTATGCGATTCTCTTATTGTTAAGTAATCGATTTTAAGACGAGCTTTAAAGGGAGACTAAAGAAAAATTGAAAGAGGGTTAAATAGAGACAAAATGCTATTCTTGAAACTTCCAAATTGGAGTAATACCACTAAAATGGATGGTATTTAAGGGGTAAAATAGATTGAAAAGATAAAGCGAGACATAGATCGTGTTGAGATATTGTAACATTATGAATTTAAATTTGTTCTAAGAATGGCAGAATGAGTTTTTTCTTGCAAACGTATTTTATAAAACAGGATAAGAAGAATTCTAACTTAATTATTATGATTTTCATCTTTCTTTGTTATGCGTTCAAGAATCTCCTTTTTAATACACCGTTTCACTTTAAGTCGCGATTTTCTGACCGAAGTTAACATCTTATCAAGATATCACGTATTGTTTTAACTATGCGTATTGGTCATCGGATTTATGAATTACGATAACATAAATATTAGTGAATAATGAAAAATGATTCATTCTTCTAAACTCAAGGAAGAATTGTGAAATAAACAAAAATGTATATATGAGATACGACAAATCACATACATCTTGTACATGTCATGTATTTGAAGAATCATTCTCTTTTCAAAAAGCAACAAGAAGAATGGCTGAATCACACATCTTTCTGTTTTTATCACGTTTATGACACATCTCCATTGTCGAAACAAGTTTTTTCGTCTTCATCTACACGAGTTGCGGATGGTTGTCTCTTCCTAGATTTGTTTATACCATCGCTTCCCTCAATCTATCAACCTGGCCTACGGGTCTCCGTTAGACCTGAATAGAATGAAGAGAAAAGACCTAAAATACAGGTGTGACAATGAGCGACCTAAGACCATTGCATTTTCACACGCCGGTGCTATTCATTGCATTGTCAGGAGGAAGGATGGTTTAGAATGAGGGTATAGAATGGCTGTCGGCTTTCAGTTCTAACACGTGTTTTAATTAGCTACTTGCGCCAAGTGGCCCGAACATTGCCTCAAAAAGAAGACGTGAATGGACAAAATAGGAGACGGGTGAAAAGGAGACTCAGATATACTTTATGAAGCATTAAGGGCTTTATCCCAGATGCATTGTGTGTTATTGGACGTATACACTGAAATGGACAGCATAAAAGACAGATCAAGTGATTCTCAAAAGGGAAACACTGAGGGATGGCCAAATTGAGACTCTTACCCGAAGGTAGTATAAAAAAAAACCTAGAGAAAAGGCAAAACAAGAAAAGCAATGAGTCATACGCCGTACTAGGTAGTGAAACTATCCCAGAAAATTGGTAGACTTTGGATATGAGGAAATTGATTGGCAACATTGAGTAAAAAAATAAAACGGGTGGTAGTACAAAGTATACTGCATTCTCTATATTCAGAAAAGAAAATGTTTTATGAAAACGTTTGGTAACATAACGAGATCAAACTTGGATTCATATTGATAGTCCACTTGATATATAAAAGCAACAAAAGTGCATAGCTATTATTGGAATTACATGTTAAGGATAAATGGTAAACTGTAAGAATTTTGTTTTTCAAAATACTTGGAGGACTTTATTCCTACATGCACTAAATATATAAACACTTGAATATTTGAAATATTTTCAAGGTCATACCTAAAAATTGACATTTTCGATACAAAATCTGAATAACAAAATCTAGTTTGGTGTTTTAAGAACGATATTTCTGCTCGGGAGAGCCAGGTATAAAGGAATGAGGGAGAGAGAAAAGGAAACAGTCAAGTGTATCGAATCGTGAAATGAATAAAAGACTCGTTCGTTATGGTATTTTCATACAAATTTTCTGAAAATATGATTGTGCGTTTGAAGTGTAGTATTGTTGTTTGGTAGCTCGCTACATCGTGTGGGAGTTGGGTTTTTCAAAAGTCTGAAAATATCTCACGGATTACAAGAGTTTAAAATCTGCCTGGGATTCAAGTTACATTCAGATGTGCTTCAATCTGGTGTTTCTTAAGACTTGGGGGCCAAGTTTGTACCTTTCTTTTTAAAACCCCATTTGATTGGCAGATCTTTCAGTCAATTTAAGACTTTGAGCGTTGCTAATGGGTGGTCCGCAAGGACGCGTTGTCAATCAAGTGACGTACGACGTCTTTGATTTGCCAGATTACAATAAGTGGGCGTGGCGTATTAATTAGCCTCTAGTGGTAGGCGTGTATGAGTCGGGTCAGTCGAGCTTACTCCTTTCCATTCTCTCTGCCGTGTTTGGTGCTCTCTCTGACAGTTTGAATACAACTCTTTACCTCGTCAACACGCGCATACACATCAGTGGAGGCTGACACTATATACTTTAGCAGATATATACAAACATACACTTAGCTCACGATCGAGAGAGAGGGGCACTACGTGTGTGCAAACTTGTTTTTCTTCTCTGACTGTGTTACTTTAATCTGCCATCGTGGATTTCAAAGAGGAACCCATGGCGAATACTGCCATGATCTCGCCCAAACCTGGGTATCCGGCGACATCACCCGTATCAATGAATACGATGACGGGTATGACGGGCGTCGGGAGTATGACGTCGATGAACAGCTACAGCTCGATGTCGACCACGGGAATGCCGGGGAATGCGATCACCAGCATGAGCGGCATGACCCACGCGGGTATGACGGGGATGTCCAGCATGTCAAGCATGGCCGGTATGGGGATGAACCCGCAAATGGGAAGCATGGGCCACATGAACTCGATGACAGGTAGTATGAATGCCATGGGCTCCATCAATGGTATGAACTCAATGGGTGCAATGAATAACCCTGCTGCTATGTCAATGAGATACGCTCAAGCTCAGGCTGCTAACTCCATAGATCGTATCCGGGCTGATAAGACTTACCGAAGATCATACACTCATGCCAAACCTCCTTATTCTTACATCTCTCTTATAACAATGGCCATCCAACAATCTCCTCAGAAAATGGTGACTTTGAGTGATATTTATCAATTTATCATGGACTTGTTTCCCTTTTACCGTCAAAATCAACAAAGGTGGCAAAATTCAATTCGCCACAGCCTATCATTCAATGACTGTTTCGTTAAAGTTCCAAGAACGCCAGATCGACCAGGAAAAGGCAGTTTTTGGACTCTTCATCCTGACGCTGGCAATATGTTCGAGAATGGATGCTATCTAAGACGCCAGAAGAGATTCAAATGCCCCAAGAAGGAGGCTCAACGGCAGGCGCAGAAAGCAGCCGGAGATGACGGCCAACCGCACGAGAACGGAGACCCTAACGCGAGGGACCCATCAACTCCTGTATCGCATCCTACCCCAACTGACTCAGTGGCATCAGAAGCGGCACTTCCGAACCAGAACCAACAACTAGAACACCCACAACAGGTCCCGACACCACAACACCAACAACAAAGTGGTACGCTGCATAAGATGGAGAATCATCAGTTATCACCGCCACACAGCATGAGTAGCTACGTGAATCCATCTCGTCCCATCGCCTATCCGGCAGCCACGGCAACCATGGGTATGTCTGGGATGACAGGCATGCATCCAGCCAGCATGCTTGGTCAGCACCCTTCCTTTGCACATTCACATCCATTCTCCATCAACAGTATAATCTCACCCGAACATAAACTGGACATGAAGGCTTATGAAGCCATGGGATACAATCCTTACAACTCCATGGGCATGCAGGCTCAGGGTGCGAGACCCACCGTGGACTATAACTCCCCAATGGGGCCAGGTGAAGTAACGTATAGTCAGCTCACAACGGCTCAGGGAAATCATGCAATGTGAGTTAATATGTGTTTAACAAAACGAAAACTCTTTGGACCTTTTCTATTTCAATTTATGATGTCAGTAAGATCCTGTAAAGTTATAATTTGTGATAGATTACGTGTTTATAGACAAGTGAGAAAGAAGATAATTATGTCACGGATATTGTTATATTATTGACGGTTACAGATGGAGCGCCACAGATTTTTTACTTTCTTTTGGAAGAAATATTTTGACGCCGAATCCAGAGCTGAATTTTAGAAATAAAATACAATTTCTAAGTGAATTTTCTTGTTTTCTACTCAGACAATCATTCACACTTCGTGCAAATGTCACCATGTGTTAAATGAAATAGAAAGAGAGCTTGACATTTTTAAGTGTTCTTTTTATTTAACCCGAAACACTGAGTTAAATCGATCTAATCATTGTAATATGTATAATTCTGAAATGTGGGTTACATCGCCAAATTTAATTCCAACATTATTCCAAAACGGAGAAATCTTGATTTTATTGTGAATTGATAGTTGGTATTTATTTATTTGATATTGATATATATTAGTTATAGGATATTTGTCATCTAGCTAGTTTCCGTAGTTCTGTATAACAACACATCACGTAAAAAATAAATCCTATGCCCAATTCAATAATGGAATGAGAAGAAAATAACCAGCATTATTATTTAATTTTGTATTCCTTTTCATTTATCGCACCGTCGTACAAATCCATATAAATATAGAATGTCATTTTATAATGATATTCTGAAAAAAAGATAAATTACGTGCAATGTTTGCATAATCATGTTCAGCTGGAAAGTAAATGAAGTGTATTTCTTTTTAATTGACGACTGTTTGGAAAGGGATCTATTCCTAAATGATAATGTAGGATTTAAGGTATCTCACCAAAGTGCCAAATGCAATATCTAATCTTAAACCTACATCTCTCTGTCAACACCTGAAAACTTTGTGTTTGTGTCAGTCTTTCTTGTAGTAATCATTTTATTACATAGATCACCTGTATTTAATAAGTTCATGATATTTTTGTAAATGTTACCGTGTCCATTTTGATACAGACAGTGTTAATTTTTACCCCTTTTCGGTTTTTTGGTTTAATTAGAAAAGGAGTAAAACGTGCAACCTAAAAAATATATATTCAATTGATTTTCAAAAATCATCTATAAATTTAAAAAGTGATCTCCATTCATAATTCAAAAAGCCAAAGAAAACCATATCATACAATAACACGTTGTTTTTGTTTAATTTGAAATAGATACGTTGCACAACTCGTGTGTATATTTTCTTGTAAACTATTTGTTCATTTCATTTCGAGAAAGATTTAATCGAGTGCTATGTTAAGATATATCGAGCAAAGATGTTCAAAAGAAAAGCAATGTTCTTTTCTTCTTTTCTCTCAATAAACCGCTGAAAAGATATATTGAAAACATTTCAAAACCTGTTTCATATTGCAATATTCAAAGTTTATCGCTTTAAACTATGTTAATACAGGATGAATTTACTTGATAATTTGGGAAAGACTTCTTTTTATCTTCCTATGATTTGATTCATAGTATCAAATTTAAACTTAGTGTACTCATACATTATGTGCACCATTTCAGAAAATACAAAGTCGGTCAATATCATTTCTAGCAATCAGTATTTTCCCATCGTTTTGTTCAAGTAACTTCATTCGGAATCTTAACCATGTTTATTAGTTAAAGGAGAATGAAACTCTTGGAGCAAGTTAGCTTTTGTGAAAGCAGAAAAATAAAAAAATAAGATCAACAAAAGTTTGAGTAAAATAGGACTAGCAATAAAAGAGTTATGAGCATTTGAATGTCGAGATCACTAATGCTATGGAGATCCTCCCATTGGCAATGCGACCAAGATCTGTGATGTCACACACGTACAACTCTCCCATTTGGACACTGAAAATATACCCCAAAACATTTCTTTTTGCTCATTCTAATCATATGACAAACGATTCATCAATGATATAATGTTGTGAAACCTCTGTACTTGTTATCTCATAAAGAGAACACCTCACCTTGTGATAGATTCTATAAAAGTGAGAATATAAGTGAAATAAGTACTAAAGTAATGAGGGAGTTGTACGTGTGTGATATCACATATCTTGGTCGCATTGCCGATGGGAGGATCTACATGGCACTAGTGATCTCAATATTCAAATGCTCATAACTTTCTTATTATTCATTCAATCTTCCTCAAACTTTCAACAATGTGTTCCTTTGATTTTTCTCTTTGATATGGATTCAGCTGGTTTCAAGGGTTTCATTCTCCTTTAAGGTAGAACAGAATGAGTGATTGTGAACGATGTGCATGTGTGTGTGTTTCTGTGGTTAGCAGTATCATAATGTGCATGATTCACTAATGCTCCCTGGTTATAAAAATGATTAATTAATCAAATTAAACCCATAGTAATACCATACAGATTCGAAAAATCTTGCAATTATACTTAGGACAAATTGATACCTCTATAAAGATGAAAATGATGATTTATGTTTTCCACCACACAACGTATGGCATATGCTTCTACATGAATTATACAGAAAATAGTAGACTTCATTGGGCAAATGTATAATCATATCACGGTGGATTAAACATTTTCTTTCTGATGAAACTACACTTGTAAAGTTCCAATGCTACAGCAAAATTCGTATTAATTTCCACTGGAATGCTTAACCAGCTGACAATAACAACTCAAGGTCAACGATTATTATAATCCTCACTTTAAACTTGTGAAATGCTTGGTTGGTTGTGACGTCTACAATGAGATCTTGTTGTGTCTAATTTTAAAGCGAGCGGGAAAATGTTTGTGAAAGAGTGGTGTGCATGTCTATGACTTTCAATTGTCCGGTGTATATGATGCATGATAATATGGACATGAGAGGCCAATATATATATTTTTTTCAAAGTCAACTGGGCTTATCTTTACTACTTATTACACGTCATTGCATTTCTTACAATAAAATATTTTTTACATTAGAAATTAAATAAATGAAAATTGCAGCATGAAGATAATGAAAAAGAACTTTAACAAATGTTTTAACCCCAGTTGACATTTGGATATATAATTTTCAATAAAAAAAAAACCATGGGAATCTTACAAATATCACACCTTCATTAGCATGAGGGTTTATACAAAATTCAATAAGAATTAACTTGTATAATGGGATCATTTGATATCACGTTTAATTGGATACGACAATAACATTTATTCATTAAAGGGGATGCCTTATATACTGCTGGGTTTGAGAATCTAAAGATTATTACCTGAATAATTATCTTAAATATGAAATACGTTCTTTCCTTTGAAGGGGAGCGCCCTTTTTTTGTTATAATATTCATGACGAAATGCGATTTGTTTTACAGATCATTGATGATGGCAATTCGGCTTATTTTATGCTTATTATGCCATGGTCTAGAGTTTGAAAAAAATCTGTTGAATAAACTGTGGGAAAATTTGCTGACTTTCCAAATTTTACGGGGCTCTATCCCTTCCTCAACTATTAATCCCTGTTTAAATTCTTTCTGATCATACGTGTTACATAACAATAGAAATAAAGGGGGGGGGGGCTAATTGATGAATAATAGAGCCACCACGCCATTAGTTTCTTCAAAGAGTACCCGCTAAAAGTAATTGTCTGTGAATAATCCCGGGTAGACTGTAAGAACCGTTTAACGGCAGTAAAGCAGATTAGATTTTACAAAGAAAAGCAGCGGATCTTTTAATTCCTTATAATATCTGCTAATCCACCAAACAGAATCTAAAATTTAAATCAGAGAAAGCAAAGACGAGAGCTTGAAAGATGAGGACTTGATTCTCTTTTAGGTCTGAATTGTTTTGCATAAATATGTGTCTATGCTTACACTGCAAAAAACTCCGGTGTTGATTTAACACCAGCCCGGAATCTATATCTGTCCACATCAGAGAGGTGTTAAACAACACCAGTTTGGTTTTGGTCTAACACCAGATATGTGTTTATACAACACCAATTAGTATTAAAAAGCATCGGTTTGATTCCAAACTGGTGTTATTTCAATACTTTTCTGGTGTGGACAGATATAGATTCCGGGCTGGTGTTAAATCAACACCGGAGTTTTTGCAGTGTATATGGGATATGACTCTGTGTTAAAAAAGGACGTTTTTCTAAATGATAATAAGACAATTCAAATCAATGAATAGATAAAATGGTATTCAATTGCCCATGCTTTACGCACATTTAATAGAACGCTTAATTACATTAACACGAAACCTCATCACCTCAAGCGTTTACTTTATAACTTGACTAGCTAAAATTCAACTATAAGTTCATATATCATGCAAATGAAATATCATCACAGTATACTCCCAATGGCAGAATAAAATAATGATATAAATGGTTTTGGTATATTTTTAACATATTAATACACATTTTCGCAATTCTCTATCCGTTCTTCCCCTCTCATTCTCTCGCTTTGTATCGATTACCCCCCTCACATCGATCTCCCTTTGTTACTTAGTTTGTCTTCTATTCCTTTCTCCCATACATAATCATGAAAGCCACATTATTATTCCATACAAAATTGGTAATATGAGTATTGTCTTATATCTCTCATTTCCCCCTTTAAACTTGGCATTAATCAGACGCCCCCACCCCCCAAAAAAATGTCAACACACAAAATTCTGGTACTTTTTAACCACTGATTTGATAATGATGACCACAAAATATTGGTAAATGTTAATTATTTTTGGGCCAAACCCATTACTTACCAATACACTGTTTATATTGACCAAATTGACCAAATAAAACAAAAATGAAATGATATTTTTGTGTGTGGTATGGTGATGGCCAAATGCAACTAAAATAAGGATATTGTCATTATTATGTAGAAGTTTTTTTTTGGAAATGATCTGCAACAATTTCAGCGGTATAAAATAAGAGGATGGAATTGCTGTGCTACATCGGGTGCTCGGGTTGCTATGAAGCCGCTACTTCCCCGTGCCATTCCCGTCGCATGCCCCGCGGAGATGACCGGCTAATATATCTCATCCGCGGCTCTATCCCACTCCAACTCGCCCAGGAAATAGGTTCGGATGCGAGCTCTCCACTCCATAACTCCTTTCTCCTCCCTCTCTAGCCCCGGGAAAACATCCTTAAGTCTCTGGCTAAATTGCCATAAATATCCATTTTAAATTTGTTGTGGCGTATTTTGCCGAGAGCGAGGAGATAGGGGTGGTTGAAATACGATGATACAAACGTCTTTATCTGACAGTGGTAGGCAGATTTCCAGTTTCTTACCGAAAGGTACTCCATCCAATTTAAAACGCCTATACATGACATACACAGGATGTGAGAATGATAATACTTCGCCTCAACAGGTAATGTGAAACCATGCCATTTTACACCTAAATAGTCATGACTCTCATCCATGCATGCATGGCTAATTCAGAATATACATCATTTTTTTCGTTACCATGGTATGTAATGTAATCTGAGATGAATGGAAATTCTAAGGTTTCTTTGAACATAATTTCTTTCCATTTTTCGTTTATTAATTCTTAATTACCGTTTACGTAACATATTACAAAAATTAAACAAAACAAAACGTACAAATTACCACACATATCATTATATTATTCTAAAGTATGCATATCTGAAACAAAGCTAATAAGAAACAACTTACAATAAACATATTATGAGTATAGTCAAAGATTTAAATGAATGAATAACTATTTAGCCAGATAATAAAATTATATAACTTTCATGATAGGTTAACATTGCGGTTTTAATTACTAATTTGCATATAAGCGAGAATTTTTTAAAATATATATTTTGGACGTAGGTGACTATATCAAATATCATTTTTGGCGTGGAGTTTGAGTAATTTTCATTGTTAAAGAATAATAAGGTTTTTTCATAATTTTTCTAAAATTCAGAGTATTTCATATTCACCTGCTTTACAAGCTTGTGCAATAAATGCAATAACGTATCATCTGTGATACAATATATAAACGCATGTACTCATAAAATTACGTCATAAAATTTCGTCACGTCTCATAATGGGTGAATATTGATCACTCTTCATATTTGAAATAAAACAGGATTAAGAACCATTACAAATTAAAGGGTATTATGTGAGTGAATGAGTAATGTGTTGTATTGTGGATGGGGTAAATTCTTAAATTGAGTTTAACTTTGAAACTGAATAAACACTATAATTTTGGCACATATTGCATCAAGTAAAATAATGGCAAATGTTGGTCTGATTTTCTTATTTCATACAATTATGGTTTAAAATGCCATTTTCTGATCGTGTATTATCTACACTGCAAAAACTCTGGTGTTGATTTAACACCAGCCCGGAATCTATATATGTCCACACCAGAGAAGTATTGAAGCAACACCAGTTTGGAATCAAACCGATGCTGTTTTAATACTAATTGGTGTTGTATAAACACCTATCTGGTGTTAGACCGAAACGAAACTGGTGTTGTTTAACATTTCTCTGGTGTGGACATATATAGATTCTGGGCTGGTGTTAAATCAACACCAGGGTTTTTGCAGTGTATATTGTGATAATTATATGACAAGTTTTAAATTGACGAAGAGTAGATTATTCTTTGTTAAGAAAAGTAGCATTCCATATTATGAAAATGATATATAACGGAATCGTTTTAAGAGTAAAATGTTTAATATTTAGTTTAATATCATCACACGTTTCCATTTTAACGAATGAGAGTTTAGATGCACAGTAAGTTGTACCGAAATGATTTGTGAGCGATAGCTCAGTCGGTAGAGCGGGAAATTCGTGTTCCTGTGACCTGGGTTCGATTCCCACTTGGTGCGCTAGTGCCCTTTGGTAAGGCATTAATCCTTAGTACCAGGTCCTTCGGAGAGGACCTTAAGTCGTCGGTCCTATGGTTGCTCTAAATTCGCTGAATACAATGCGTTGGACATTTCTATTGTGATTGATGATTGTCGAAGTGTATTTTTGTAATAGATTATCAATGTTCAGATTACATGACTTGTTTAAAAAATGGAATCATTAATCTATTTAAAACTAATCAGATTTCAAACTGAAAACTATGTAAAGCTTAATGTAGAGTATTTTAAACCACACAAAATCATTACATGTAACTTTCTAACAAACATGAAAAACTACAGCGTCATACGAATTTTGAAAGGTCATGAGGAAAAGACTCCATGCTACAATAAAGAGTTAATTAATGTGTCCAAGAATTGACAATTATAATGTCAAAGAACTTTCATATTTTCACATTGATATTATAATGTTATAATCATAAAATATCGTATAATAACTATGAACATTAATTTGGAAACTTTTGAATTATTATTAATATGTTTTGCATTTCGGAAGAATAAAATTATGCTCTTTGTACATGCTGTAATTGCCTTTGAAATTAGAAATGAGGTTTGAATGGGACTATGGATGTCTTTTGAGTCAACATGGCCAAATAGGTCTATTCCACAAATCTACAATCATTTAAACTCTATAATCCCAACATATTTTGAATGAGAAATAATCTAATATGTAAGATTAAACCAAGTTTATTACCTCAACAACATGATCAATATTTTCGCCATTATACCACTGCCGCAGAGCATGCAGAATGTGATGCATTTTCCTAAATTTTCCATCTTTCTCCTTCTCATTTTGACATGAGCATCTAATCCAGGTTAATTTAGGTTAATATCTCTTGATTGGGCGTGTAATGGACGGTTATGAAATCTGACTAGCTTTCTAATTCATTTACAATTAATGCTTTCAGCCATTCCCGCCTCCTCATTCCGCCTATATCGAAACGTATTAGTGGTGGATATAGGTTGAGGAGCGTTCTAGGTAACTAATGATTGTAATTGCGGTGGATATAGGAAAACGGTTCGTTTTATTGCATTTTCTCTTAACTAATCTATTTTGCTTCTCATCAGCTCTCGCATCACCTTTAATCTTATCCATGCGATAAACTCGAGTTAGTTCCATAAAAACAGGCCGTTAAAGAATAAGATAGAAAAATAACCAAGTCACAATGGGGTATAATCAACCGTCGGGTAAAGATAAGAAATCGGAGTCTTAAAGCACTGATAAGACGGTAGTTAAGATCTACCTCCAAAATATGAACTTTATCCGTTGAGGCAGGCTAATCACTTGCAATAAGTTACCTATTATTGGGACTAACACATTACTAGCCTTGTGAAATGGGCACAATTCCAGAGATAAGACAAGATTTAGCCTAAACTTTGTCAGAGTATATACCACCACGGAGACTTGAGTTTTTGGCAATCCCTAATCAGAGAGGAGATACTCGTTTTCCATTGAAGTCGAATATATATAGATAAGGAAATAACACGAGAATTAAATCCGTTAATGAACCCCATTGCAAAAAATTGCTTTATTAAGACATACTTTGTAGAAACGCCTGTGCATTATTTTCCCCAAAAAAGTCAGGTGATAATGCATAAAAGAAAAAACAACGATGACGCCCGTTTTTCATGTAATGAAACTATTGGGAAGCATCCGAAAGTACTAAGATATTTCAATTGTTTTGATCTGTGATCTTTAACATTGATATGATTGAAATTTTGTTAAATGATATTGTAAAAATTGTATATTGCCATACATCATAAGAAATCTGGATGGGGAAATGGAATTAGAATTATTTATCATATATTGCTTGCAATTTAATTTTTTTAAAGTTAACCCATTCATATATTTCTCCTCATGGTGACGACAGAACCATTTTTATAATTGTTTTTATTATAAATACATTTCATTTTAAATTCAATTCATTTGTAATTCTTATAGAATGAATGATGGAATTCCTTGAAAGGGTGGAAATATTTGTTGTCATTAAAAAAATAACCATGTTAACAGTATATCTACGACAAATGCTTTACGCATATTCGAGGAAGCTTGCAAAATGTAGTCAACCCCTTCCCCCATCCCTCTACTATATCCATTCACATTTGACCCAAGCTGGAAACGTACAAGCAACCGTCAAGAAGTATGTATTTATTTTGCTGTATAAAACAAACCCTTCGTTTACCCGAATTCTATAGCCCGGGGAAAGCCACTGCAAATACAGTTTTGTCACGAGGTTCAGCATTATAGCTGAATTCATACTGAAGGACCCTATGAACTAATATTGTCCCATTTTAGGATTCGTGTTTGGTAAATATATTCAGTAAGGACATGCAGATTTGCATTGGTCATATTGAAAGAAGGTAAAGATCACAATGGTTTATGAAGGATAGGTCGGACCCAACGTGTTATAACGAATATAATGTGAGCTGCTTCGCTTTTTCTTTATCTGATGCTTTTTAAAACCCAAATCAAAATGATTGAACATGGACCTATTTGTAATAGGTCTATGAAATAAATTTATACAGTGTCACAGCCGAGTGTCACAACGATGTCATAAAGACCATTTTTATATTAAGAAAGATGTAGATGAGAGAGAAAGAGAGGGAGAGAGGGGAAGGCCGGGGGAGGCTCAGTGTAGCTTTGGGGTGACATGAGACAGAGGGCGTAGATCATGTAGATAAGGTTTATTTCCAATTCGTCTAATGTCAATTCCTCCAATTGCCAACTCGTCTACTATCATTTGGTCCACCATAAGTTCGCCCACTCACCACACGGTCTACTTTCATTAATCTAATGCCATTCTGTCTAATAACTAGTTGGACCAAGAGCCATTTAGTCCATATACCATTTGTTCAAAGTGGACTAAGTGTTAAATTGTGCAAAATGACTGAAAAAGAAATATATATGACCACCTGGTTATGAGACGAAATGGTAATAGACAAAATGGGTATTAGACAAAGTGATGATTGAATCAAAATAATGGACCAAATGGACGAAATGCTGATGGACGGAATGGCATTAGACTAAATTAAAGTAGACCATGTGGTGAGTGGACGAGTTGGCAGTAGACGAATTGGCAATTTACCGTAGGTAATACGGAAAGAACTTCATCATGTTCATGGCGTAAGTCAAAGAGTGACTCAATTACTGCAATACACATTCCCCATACTATAGGTAGGTAGGTGTTAGTGTGGGTGTGTCGGGGGGGGGGTACTGCATCTTTATCTGTATTTTCAATGTAATTTACATATAGTTCCTCATTATGTGACTGATTGGGCGTCATTCCATACTTATATTATCCAATGGTTGCAAAACAACCCTTCCCTAGGTCATGTGGGTAAAGTAAAAATGTGTCTTTTAATTAATGTTTTGTCTTATGATGACACATCAATAAATTATTGATCAATAAGTGTCAAAAAATGTGATCAGTATAACCTTTAACTGATTTTATTATTTGCTAAAATCAAAAAGATCTAAGCAATTTCTGCGTATACCATTTACAGGTAAACAGTGTCTTATAAACCTATCAAACCATTGAAATCGAATAAACCAACTTAATAGCAGATTTGACACTGTCGATTGAAGGGTAGACATGTGTCTAACATGACCAAGTTGTCTCTATTACAAACCAAGGGCAAAAGTCGGAAATTTGGAACATACGAACTTTTGCAGCCGTTTGGGTGCATGCAGATTGCTACATTTTCATCATCAATTAAGGGTACGCATTGTACAAAGTGGTACCTTTAAGACAATTTTTCAACTTTTTTAATGAGGAAAACGGGTATTTTCAAAGCAAACATGTACAAACAGGTGAATTTCCCCCCTTTTTTCACTTAGGGTGCACAATTGCACCCAACTGAAGGGTGCAGCCTTTTCATACCGGACATGCCGGGCATGGCTGTTCAGTAAAAATCATGCACCATAGTGGAAATATCATGTATAAGACCAAATCATGAAAATAATCTCATGATGCTGCATTGTTATTATATTTTTATGATTCGCCTTCATGTGTGTAGATCGGCTATGTGATGTTCATAATAATTCAATATTCAACTTCTATCGAACGTTTATCAAGATGCGCAGCGTATACCCAGTGCAATCGCTCGCTCAGTCAGGCGCACGATGTACGCGCGCGGGGTGGCGAATTTGGATGCCGCTTTGGGCATCCTTAGGACGTCTCGCGGGACGAGGAACCTATCGCCCCTGTTAGCATAAATATTTCATTGCCCAGTAAGACAAGACTATTGTAGCTGCTCTCCCCAGACAAATTCCCTCTCCCTCGTTTTCATTTTTTAGTTTTAAGTGCGAATTTAAACGCACGCCCTTTCTCATCCATCGTCTTGGCGTATGCAATATAAGCGAGGTAATGGTAACATACGTGGTGCATATCCAGTACCTCCTGCCAATGAATTTATGGACAACGGCGAAGAAAACTGGAGACAGAATTAAAAATGTCTTTGTTACGGTAGTTCACCCATAGAGAATGAACACAAATGACGTTGAAATGGAAAGGTGACGAAGGGTATACATATTACATGTATTATGTGAAGGGGTGGGGGTCTGTTAATGTACAAATTGCAAAATAAGTTGTTCTTGAAATTTAAACCAGGGATAACATGGATAATAAAACAAATTTTACTCTTAACCTTAAGGACCAAAATTTCATTAAGTCTAGCATGAATTCCATGCTATCATGGCCGAAACTGAACGTAATAATATATACAATCTTACGGAAAGCTTTACCCATTGCCCATTCACAAACTAAGTAATTGCTGCATGGCACATTGTCGCCAACACAATGTCCAATTACACGTCAGTAACTTTCCAAAGCTATATAAGATTCTTCTATTTGGTTAGAAAGATGGTACATAAATTATCCTTTTTTCTATCTCCGATTAATGTTGAGGTTGAATGCAACATTGACTTCAGGATATTTCCATAATCAAATAGGACAATGAATCTACGTTTTAAATTGGAAATACATTTTGATAGAAAATTCTAAAGAAAAAAAAAATACTTAAGAAACACATTTCGCCAGATTCATTAATATGACTACATTTATAGATAGAGACCAAATTCAAAGTTATCATAGTGTGATATAACGTTATACACGTTGAAGAATCCATTCTGACCTCTAAAACCACACTGAATGGGTCATATTATAATGAAACAATCTGAAATCGAAAAGTTTGTTTCAATAAAGATCCATCATGGTTTGCAATATCATTTAATAAAAGTCAAGACCTTTGATTTAAAGCTGGTGAGTTTCTTGATTTTGATGGAGCAGCCATTAAACACGAAAGTGAAGGAAATCCAATAGCTTCCAACAGAAGACATTCAAACCCTACCCCACTAATATTCGATTTAATCATTTTCGTGCCTCAATAACTATTTAGTTTCTTAGCTACGCGTGCCTGCTTGAACATAGTAATGATTGGAGAGTGTTGTGACTCTATCAAGCTAACCCCCAGGATTCCTTGACTTGAAATGAAATCTTGGTCTGACCGAAGACGAACAGTTTGAGCAAAAGGATTGATGATGCCCTCCGTTAGATGCAGAATGGAAGGTCTGGTTTTAGGTGTAAACGCAGTGAATCCATGGTGAGTAAAGAAGCACGAGGGAAGAAAACTTCCTCCCTGATGCCAGAAAAGTTGTTTCCACACCGCAGGGAAGATTTTTGTCTCTTTTGAATATAAGGTGTAAAGTGGAAACTCTTAAGATGTTGATGGCGTGCCGGTATTAAGAGCACGAGGTGCGAGAAGGGGGTAGCTTTTGTTCCCCTCTTTATGTTATGGTAATGTGGAGGGCCTGAAGCGGGGTGAGTGGGTGAGGCGGGGGTAAGGAGCCAAGCAGGGGAAAGCCGGGTGCACTAGAAGTCCTTAGATAAGCGAGAACTCTCGATGAAAAACATGAAAATAAGAACACACACGGTGTAAGACGTAAGAGCACCCATAACAATAGGACACCAGCTAAACTGAGAGGGGGATGTATGAAAGGAATGGAGGGATGAGAGCTGAAAACAATGGTAGGAAGAAAATTGAAGACGAAAATATTAACAATAACATTCCATTAGTCATTCAGAAAGTTAAGAAGGGGGTTTTTGACTGTGAGGTAAAATGAAATTTGAAAATGAATTCTCGACCTTCATGGGTGATCCTGGTCTCAAGACAATTAAACTAGTTTGTTTACAGTAGGCGAACCATGACAACGTTGCATCATTACCATTATTTTATCTCTCTGTCAAATAATTGGCTTTTATACCACAGAAATATCTTATATGATCCAATCTCATCCTATTTCCAATGAAATAGAAATGTTAATGATGATATGGACAGATCAAGATGCCATGATTTCGTAAGTATATTAAAATTTTGTGGGCTCATTTTATTGTCAGGAAACCTAGATTTTGACAAATGTAAGAGGATTCGTTGTAATTTTGTTAATGAATTGTATGACGATGGCTGAATGTTCTATAAAGACATTAAGAAAAAGAAAATCATGACTAAAGCAAGTAATTGTGATCTATTCAAAATCAATGTATATGTTGGTGTTCAAGATATATTATTCTCAGACTTCTCTGACGATGTTAGTTTATAAAAAAAAAGATATTTCCATTATTTACGCTAAGAAACAGAATATTCACATAACTAAACAAAAAAAGAAAGAAAATGCACGGGGTGCTACAGGATTATAATCATATATTTTGTAACAAGATGTGATTCAATTATATTGCAACTGACTGTGTATAAACCGGGTTAGAAATGACTAGGTCAGACACAGGCATAATATTGACTCTTTCTACTGCTCTAACAGTTTATCTCTTACAATCCCAATTGCAGGTCTTCTAGTATTTGACAAATAAAAACAATTATTCGTTTAACTCTTGTAAATAATAGGAAAATAATCTGACTGTATTTAATGAAACAACTTCGCTAACTGTTGGGTAAATAGAACAAAACATATTAGCTTTGTTCGAACTTCGGTCTGTTTTCCCCAATTTGCATTCTGAAAATCCAAACATTTTAGATGTTTTGCAAATAGGTTTGGACTGGAAGAAACTGATTTTGTGTACCATAGGCCGTTGTTAATACATTGGGTCGTGTTTACAAACAGGCTTGGTGTATTATCATGACATTCCAAGGCATGGAAGGAGGAGAAAGGGTTATGATGGTGAGGATGATGGAGGAGGAAAGATTTGAGCTAGAATGTTTTGAACGTCTAGGAATTCCTGAATTCTGATGTGAAATCGGATTTGTTGGAGGGGCTAATCGAGGTTTGTGAGGAGACCATCCTCTGACTAGAAGCATGGTCACGATCATATACAGACCGTCTGACGATGGGGTATTTAAATGGGTGACGAGAAGGAGTAAAAAAAATAGAGTGAAAATTCTGTTTAAACTAGAGGATGATTTCATAGCAACCGCGTCAGTTAGCCGTCTGTCTTGTCTTCATCCTCTAGTTTCTCTATCTTTCTCTTAAGCACTCTCTCTTCTCCTCCCTCGCCATGATGATGTAGGCAAGCTGAAGACGATATGTCAATACACTTAACCCACCAAAGCTGTATTTTGACCGATGTTAATATGAACTACACTCACACACTGCGATATAAATCAGTTGCAGATGATGTGTCCTAAAACTTAGGGACTTCTTTTATTTTCAAACGATCAATAAACAGATCTCAAACATAAATTTACTTAATTGCTTGCAGACACAACACTTCTCCGGGCAGGCAATTGCTTAGTAAAGTCAATATGGGAACCCTGAACTTCAAATAAAAATGTAATATATAACAGAGTGTGTCATTTATTCTGCCGGTGACTATGTTAAATATCAGACCCGGCTCAATGTTTGTAAGTCCTTGGCAAGCCAGTCTCAAAGTACATCACCCATCTCTAGATTATATAGTTTACGCGATGAACGGCGAATAGAGCGGACTCCATCACTCCTAACTTAAACATTTTTCTATACTTCATAACGGAAAATTGTTTGAAAATATTGGACATGATATCATATCGACACAGTGAAGATTACATGAACTTTAAGACGATATCGTAGTGCAAAGGGTAGCACTACTGTACCCTGGGCGTGGCGTGGCGCCATCCTTGGGGTGCGATGAGGGTGCAACTCTGTGCTTTGAGGGGTAATAACTGTGATGACAGCGTGGTGTTTATGACGGATCACCGTAAGGGGGAGACAGACGACCAAAGGTTATCGCGATACCGGGCCATGATAAAAAGCGCGCCAAGAATGAAAGAAGACAGGATGAGGTCAAAGGTAAGATCATTGATTCATCACACGAACAAGTCATGATGATATATTTCATTGCTTGTATGACGTGACATATACCCTGGTCTTAATCTCAATTCAAATTACACTGATTACTGTTGCTTTCGTAATAATTATTTACCAGAATCATATTTCGTCAACAAAATATTATGTGTCAATGTCCCATCTGTTCTTGATTTTAGATAACTGGAACACTGCAAACAGAACACACAAACTTAGTTTATAGGCCTACACCTCTAATTACTTTTCAAAATTCATAATTAATTAATTCATTCATGCATTCATTTATTCATGTTTGTTCACGCTGTTATAAAACACAGCTAATATTACAAATCATCAGATGTAGCTCAAAGACTAAAACATAAGCTTGAACCTTGAGTCGTTGAAACACTCAGGCTAAGCATTATGTGTCATGATTAAAATACAACACTTTAAAGAAAATATTACAACACTGTAGAAGATAAGGATACAGAACATTAATAGATGGTCTGATAAGAAGAGGTTTAGGTCTCAGGTGTTTGCGGTTTGTAAAGTTCAATCAATAAAACAACAGTTATAAACATTAAAAACAAACTTATTTGCGCAATAACATTTCAGAAATGAGAATGCTCCTTTTTTCAATGAATAAAAATGTTTTTCAAATTTTAGGATTTTTCTAAAACCTATATTAATTTCAGTGCCAAACAAGAGTAACATCCAATGTGATTTGTTCGATAATAGTCACCTGGTTATAAGAAACTTTCAATTACTGCGTGAATATATAACAGTATTTAATTAGGCAAATTGCAAATCAATGAATGGGTGATTTTATTTGAAGAGTGTAGCAATGTACTTTTTCTCAAATAAAGACCAGAAATAAGCTAACCTGAATTTCTGGAATTAGAAAGTAGACCAGGTGGGAACATGTAATTAAATATCTCTGATCGAAATAAACCATTCAAGGTTTTGAAACGACAAAATGCGATTGCACCGCGGTCTATTCCCTTCCTATAGCCACAGCTAGCCATACGAATCGTGCATCATTCCCGTTACCTACGTAAGTACTCGAAACACGTGTAAAACGGCAAATAGCTCCAGGCCTTGCACAAAAACTATCCTGTAACCTCACCACTTTAAAGCAACAGAAAAGAAAGAAAATGGGGGAATATAATTCTTTACTGCCCCAATAAAACTTGCCTTTATGAATTTGATATCCGTGTGTGACGGAATAGGATGTCAAAAGGGCAGAATCGTGTGACTGTAATTATTATCCATTGTATTCACCAAGTGGCGTATACGCCACTTGGTGAATATTAATATGATTGTTCTAATTTGAAGAAAAATTCGGCTTTTTACCTAGTAATGTTTTCATTTTTCATTGTCATTGTTTTTCATAAATGTTTCATGCAAAATCAGACTTTGATAGGCATAACTTGTATTAATAACAAAAAACAGGAGAATTAAAAACGCTAAGCTTATAGCTTCGCTTCATTAAAAGTTTAAGGCTATTGTTGTGCTACTTTGAGGACTGTATTAGTTCATAAAGATGGTTTAGTATTAGTAATACACCATTTTTTGTGAAATCAAAATGGTATGATGACAACTGAACAAGACTAGTTTATAATATATTGAAGTGTAGATATTTTGGGGGGTGGGGTTATTGATTACGAGAGCAAATGCACATAAACTGACATACACAAGAACGATTTTTTATAACTGAAATACAAATTCATAATTCATAAATTATTGAATGATGATTCATGTCCCATCATCGAAACCGTCTCCAGACCGAGGACCTCTCAGTAGACCAGCAGCACAATGATTGATGCTGCTGAGTGAGTAGGGTCATCCTCCCGTTTTTATTTGTCAATCTCTCAACTGTTATTTTATATGATTTTTTTAACGGAAATAATTCCATTCAATTCAATTCAATCAAAGCTATTACGTTATTTATAATGACATACCAACGGTCGGTTTGGAGTCGGTTTCGTTGGTGTGACTACGAAGTTATAAAGATGAATATGAGAAAAAATTGGTATCTTGAAACATACCGTCACTTCAAAGCACTGGCGGATCCAGGGGGAGGGGGCACGAGACGGCTGTGCCCCTCCCCCTGGATCCGCCAGTGCTTTGAGAGCTGTAATCAAAATTTGTAATTTAAATATACCGCTTTTACCCAAGTGTGCCCCCCTTGAAAGTGACGAACTTTTTTCCGCGGATGAAATGACCTCCGATATTAGGTTTAAAAAAAGTCTTTATTTCTTTTGCTTGCCAAATTTTCATTTCATGGGAAAAATTTGCCCCCCCCCCCCTTTGGAAAATCCTGGATCCGCCCCTGCTTCAAGGCATTTACAGTTGTTTGTCATTTCATCGTTTACGCCTTCGCAATTTTTAACATTAAGGTTTATAAATATACATGTCCAATCACGATTGCTATGGAAACCAATCATATTGTAGCTGTCATGAATATCTGTGTTTTTTAATAGAAGATAGATGATAGATTTTTAAACTAAAAAGATGTATATTTTCATTAAATATAATTTATAGATGGAACAAAAATACAATGCAAAACCAACTTATATACCTTCCCCCGAAAACAAACAAAAAATTTGTTCAACGAATCGTCGATAAAATGAAACAAAAGTCTTGAATATTGAATCTTGATGAAGATTTTTTGTTGAACAAAGTTAGGGATGAACACTAGATTATGATTCATTCATGTCTAAAGTCGACATTAAATCGTTATAATTCTTGACAATACTCGCTGGAAGTATGTTTTGTTCTATTGTGCTGTTCATACGCTTCGCAAAACTTCAGAGTACTCTAACGGTATATGTTACTGAGTATTAGCCCACTTAATATTACAAAGAATAAAACATACAGAGTTCATTCAACTTCATTTAATAATAGCATTGTGGCTTTTAATGAGAAATTCTACTTAATATTTTAGATCTACCCTTTATTTCTCACCGCCTTATTTTGATTTTAACGACCCCGTGTTATGCAGTAAAACGCGCCAGATCTACACTGTTCTGTGAGTAGCGGGCGGCAGGCTAAAGACTACGCCGACACAATGGGCGTATAATCTCGCGGTGAGGTGGTACTTTTACGACTGCTTTATACTAGTAGCATGACATATGTTGTCTTTTATCTCAGAAAACAGAACATTGCCGTTAAGTGACCAGACTATTTTCTTGGTTCAGTCATTCTATATTCTAGAAACAAAATTGATTCAGTAATGTTAACCTATATCAAAACCAGGCGTGTTGCAAAGTGCGAACTGAGGCTACAATGTGAATATCTGGCATGGACAATATCTTTTTAAATAATGACAGAGATGATTTTTCCATTCAATTTTAAAAGAAATGTATTCATAATCTTTGCTGGAAGATTTGTTCAATATATATCCCTACGTAAGTAAAGGGCATGATCATTATCTAACCCGTATGAGCTACTCCACCGCTGCCCCCCCCCCCCCCATTTTCACAGGAGCATCTTAAAGGTTAAATCATTGTATTATAATTTTTGAAAAATCTTTTTTTCTGGCCGATTTGAACAGATTATATCATCAAATCTTTTATCAAATTCATTATTCATATGAAATTATATATTTGTAGCTTGCTCACTGCGCTCGCTTGCTAACTTTTACCTCTCTAAAATACTGCATAGTATATTTCGAGAATTATAAGTTTTGCCTTATTTCGTCAGTGCATCAAAACATTGTAAATCTGAAAACAAAATGTTGTGAGGTTGATCACTCATCATCTTTATTGTTAGTTGTATTCATAACTTCAGAAATAACATTATATTATGAAGAATCCTTGCGAAACACTCTTATCTATGCGGTATCCCCGAAGGTGTGTGGTGATTTGATACTTCCCTCATCATAATACATATAGGCAAAACTAGAATGAGCAATATAGGCGAGGAGTTAACTCCTTGATATAGGCCTGTATCAAATCATTCCAATGATAATAAATGAGTTATTGCTATCTGATTAATGACCTTGAAGAACGGCTATCACAACTGCGAAGTCATATTAAAATGAATCGTCATTATGGAATTATTAGAATTCTAAGAGTCTTGGAGGTCTTAAATACAGTCATCGGGTCGAAACTGAAATCAATCTATCGCATGAAAACCAGTCTTCTCTCATCAGGGCAGGTGCGCAGCTACTAAACAGATGAGATCGGAAGCTGGAATAGAAGACGCAACATGAAAAATACAAAAAGCTTTTAGTTTCCAAGAGAAAAATACATTTTCGTAGGCATGATATCACATGCCACATGTTGTAAGAATTGTGATCCATTTCTGAGCTTTCCTTCGCAAGAACTGAATTCCTATTGTTAGTCATGGAATATGAGACGTAAATTGATGGATGGTTTTTATACGTGAGTCTTTGAAAAAAAACACGACTTTGACTTGTATCACCGCAATATCAACACGGCTTAACCTCTGTTACTACTTCATGAGTACAATGAAATATTGATGGATAAAATGGGGGCTTTGGGGTCCCCTCCCTCGTTTATTTTCGTTTTTGTTTTGTTGTCATCTATTCAATACTCTATTTTGTTGAATACACCCCTTTCAAAACTATCACGTCAGCTATAGAACGGATATAACGACTGTTCTTACGTCATAATGCAAAATAATGAAATGGAATGATAATAGAATACGCAATAGATGGTATCGAGTTGTGTAAATCACACTGCAATAAATATATAATGATCATGACGTCTATGTATTCTGACTCGCTGTACCTTACACTGTAAAGTTTAAATACTGACATCAGTGCCTGCAATTCAATTTACTAACTTATTATTTGGTAGTAACATATAATTGTCATTGAAACCAAAATAAAAGAAGAAGATAATATTTGTTCTAAGAGTCGCGACGCCTTAAGGCGTGGTCCTAGAAATTCAATTCAATTCAATTCAATTTATTTTTCATTCTTCAACATAATACAAATAATTACAATTAATTAAAGAAATGTTTCTGAAAGGTTTTGTAAATCCATTCGTTTATTATAATATGCATTCAACAAGTTTGAAATAAATTCTTTTCACGTTATGTATGCCCAAAATAATGGTGGATTACCGCTAACAAAGAATTTGGTATCATATAATTTCTGTTCATTGATTGAAAATTGACATGTGATCAATAATGTTGCCTAAAATAAAAAAAAATCAAATTTGAATTAAAACAATATTTCATTGATGTTTCATTAACTTTTTTTATTTTTATCTAATAGTTTCACTGATACGGGGTGGTTTGTATATAATAACAAGAAAAACATGCAACCAATCTAAATACCTTTATTAATAATCTTAAAATATAGATAACAAAAGTCAACCAACACAGAAAAACAAACACGTGAAAATAGTGTAAAGCGAAAACCATTGAAAGACACCATGTAAAAAATATTGGGTAAAATTTTTACCACCACGAGGGTAATTAAATTGTCAAACCAATTTGGGGCATGTATTTTACCCAATGCGGGAAGCATATTGCCCAGGAAGGGTAAAAAATTAAGAAGCAATTACTTTAGAATGGGTAAAATTTTAATCATACTGGACAAATAAGAATGTCCAAAATAAATGCCCAATGTTGGTTGGACACATAATTACCATGATTACCCTCATGGAGCGCTTTTACCCAATATTTTTTAGAGTGTGCACAAACAATTTATCTGAAATAAGTTGGGTAATATATGCATACAATTTATGTTGTCTCGTTTATGAAATAGTAGTTGCTATAGGACCATTATATTTCAGTGTTCTTTACCAACCAAAAATTGGCATCGAAATAATTGAAATGAAGCATTAATAATGAATTAGACACCTCTGTCATGTCTGTGCCGTTGAATTTCATGCTTACCATTCTACCCGTCAGATGGCGTCACACTATTGTGATGGTATTCTAGTATAGGGTTAACGGTACATGTAATATAGCAATAACTCACAATTTAAATCCACTTTGGGTCAGCAAAATATGTATATATTCAGTGAATACCAGTTCAATTTCAATTTAATTCTTTTCAATGAAGGCACGCTGGTTACATTTTCACATCCACCATCGCTTATTACATGTATGACATGATAATTCACATACCAAAACATAGTAGAATGCTCTTTTATATGTGATAAGGTAATTAACACGAATTACTGAATGTTTTTTTAAAGAAAAATACCAAATCAAAAGTAGTAGGATGATAGTTTGGAATATTCTGCTTATCTTGTTCATAATGATAATTTGGTGATTGGCGTTGATACTGCCTCTTTTAACTTAGACACCCGTAGCTTCTTGGGTGATTTATAAGATTCAACTTTCAAATTTTGTCTTCACCTTTTCTTAAAGGTCAAGTCTACCCCAGAAAAATGATGATTTGAATAAATAGAGAAAAATCAAACGAGCAAAACGCTAAAAATTTAATCAAAATCGGATGTAAAATAAGAAAGATTTTAAAGTTTCGCTTATTTTTTTTCACAAAACAGTTAAATGCACATTTCAGTGACACGCAAATGAGACAGTCGATGATGTCCATCACTCACTATTTCTTTTTTTTTTTATTGTTTGAATTATACAATATTTCATTTTTTACAGATTTAACGATAAGGACCAATTTGACTGAACCATATAGTATTAAAACAATACTAATTCCACATGTTCAGGAAGGAATTAATCTTTGTTTCACTTGACAATGAGGAGAACATTAGAATATTTCACATTTCATATAATGAAATACAAAAGAAATAGTGAGTGGATGACGTCATCAGTCTCCTCATTTGCATACTGATCACGATTTGCAAACAACTGTTTTATGAAATTAAGCGAAAATTTAAAATGTCATAACTTTCTTATTTAACATCCGATTTTGATGAAATTGTCAGTGTTATGCTTGTTGGATTTTTCTCTTTTTATTCAAATCAACTTATGACCGATGCATACTACCTTGACCCCTACAGATACGCCATGATCATGTCATTACCCCCTGCCTCCCCCCCCCCCTCTTTCTTTTTGTTGAAGCTCAGATTGAGTAAATATTGACCCGTTTTTTCATTCTTTTTTCTGATGTTTGAAAACAACATGGGAATCGAACCCCCAATAAGAAAGCCTTATTTTTGTTTATCCAATAGATTAAAGAAAGAGTGCCCATAAACCACTATAACCAGAGCCCTATTATCATCATGGTCATCATTATGTAATGTAGGACTAAAATTATAAAAGAAATGCCGATCGTATAATAAATTTGTTATAATGCTAAGATAATAACTTAATGATTTGCCTGTCTCCTATACTTTTCAGTCAATGTTAGGTTCAATAGTATAAAAAATAAGAAAGTCAAGGTGAAATATCATTAATTGGATATTGATATGTATTGTAACCTTGTTTACTGTGTTATAAATTTCTAATTTGATACTGTCTTAAAAAATAATACTAGTTTTAGGCATCATATTTTTTACTTAGGCATCATATGTTTTACTTTTTACTGAACTGAAATGCAGAGAACTACACATTCATAAAATGATAGATATTTTTGGTCCTAAAATGCCGCACAGCAAATTAATTTTGTCAATGTCTTGGAAATTTTTTTAGAGGTTTGATCGTTCCAGTTATAAACTTTTTTTCTTGGCCTCATATACAGCCTTGGAAATTTAGTTTTAAAATGGGGACTATTTATTGTGTTAATTTAGATCCGAATTAATCAACGGCGTACGTTTTGCACCATATTGAATGTTATATAGGGCCCTCAGAGTATTGTTTTACTCTTTTTGTGTCAAATCGAGGAAAACTTCATCAATAAACAGAAAAATAAGAAGATGTTGTCTGTATTTATTGGAAGGTTATTAAACGGTTGAAATTAAGTTAATGAGAAACTTCGCATTTATATTAAAAAAGGAGTTTTTCATATTGGATAAAGAAAGAATTTGACTAATTTGGCCCAGGATAAACATAACGCCAATTTTACCCATTTTACCCAGTGTGTGAAAGATTACCACTGAAAATTATTCTTGCTTAATATTTTACCCAACATACACACCTGTTCATCCCCCTATATTATGTGATTTTTATTCAATCTTTCTGAAACTGATTCAAATTCTTTATGCATAAGCCTACACACCAGGTCTTGTATATCAGTATTGCTATAGAAAATCAGGGTGGTGTTTGCTCTTTTCGATGGGGTAGTTTAAGATTTCCTCGCACCTAAGTGATGTTTGCTAGTGTACAAAGGTCCAATAATTAGTGGAATTAGTGAGCTAAAAATGAAGTAAGGGCGACCACTATGACGAGGCGTACATCACTTGAGTACTGCCAATAAATAGAGAGCTGTGTTGGGAAATGAAACATGAATGGACGTCACGCTGCAAGGTATCCTGGCATTACATTCACTTTCAGAATTAAGTCATTTGAAATATTGTATTACATTAATCTTTCACTTTTTTATTCATAGCAGAAATTCCGAACCTTTTCACTGAAAAGCAGTACACTTAAAATTTAATGTATATTGCACCTACTAAATCATGTAAATGTCATCAGATTTGGCATATTGGTTGAAGTACAATATTCATTTTGTTTCTTACAGTGTACACGCTCTTGATAAAATGTCTTCATGTTATCTTCAAATTTCCCAATGATCCTATTGATATAAATCATTCGAAAATAATTCAGAATCTCATCCCGACATTCGATATACGGTAATAACTAACAAAAAACAAAAACACTCATATAAGGCATTAAGGAGCAGTGTGGTCATGGTTAAAACTGATAAATACAAAACAATGCTGTAGTGATTTAGCCAACGGTTTGGTTTGGTTAACTTGGCTCCTGAAGAAGTTCATATTGTTGCGAGTACAAAGATTTGGGCGGTCGTGCGAGACCAACATGACTCGCAATCAAGATATATTCTTGGACACATTATTCAAATAACATTTCTGTCATCAACATGGGCCTTGCATACATTTTTTGCCATAAAAACTCTGGCACACCAAGTTATGTCATTGGTAAATAACACATTGAAAACTCTGGCCAAAAAGATGCCACTTTTCTTTTATGCAACATACATCATGTGTACCAATGTGCAAAGTGAGTAACAGACGGGAATATTTTCGTTCGAACACAAGATTCCTTCACAAATACCGATTAGGTCCGCATCATTTTTTTTTTTTGGGGGGGGTATATTCAACGTATGCTGGGGGCAGTCAGACATCTTGCTAAATAAATAATATATGAGAATCGTTATCACATTACTCAAATTATATCGATTAAACATTTCATGAGCGAGCGCAGTTAGCGAACTAAAATGTAGGTCTTGTCTGGACCTCATATCATTATCACTTCTATATTGGTAGCTTCTCTGGCAAAAAGGGATATACCATTGAAATGGATATCATATCAAATTTATTGGGTAGAGCATTATTGTTTAATGTTACGTAATAATATCAATCCTATCATTGCTTGTTACATCTTTGTACTCGCAACAATATGGACTTCTTCAGGAGCCAAGTTAACCAAACCAAACCGTTGGCTAAATCAATGCAATCAGTATATGAATGATTAACTAATTTTTGACGGTTGTTTAAACCATAAAAACCGATTACCAAATATTGGGTTAGAAGGGGAATAAATAGGTTTTGATGGGTTAAAAACACAAAATACTTTGTAGGCTATACGCCACACATTGCTGTATGAAATTTGATCATTTATATCACTTATAATATATACCTACAATATATATCTATTTTTTACCCAAAATCTGGCAAAAAAATCTAACTCCACTTGTTTAGAGCTTAATTATGGCTGTGATACCTTACTTTTCAGCTGACTGATAATAGAAGGCATATATTTTTTAAAGTAATTAACAAGAGGACCTATAGTTTTGATATTTACGAGGGGCCCGATAATGATTTATGCCTTGCAAACGGGCACTACTTTTCTTTTGATCCTGGATTGATGGATTATACCAGGCCAATAGATGCGGAGTCATTTGGTCTAATTCAAGACATTTCAGATGACTTAGGTCGTGTCTTTTGAGCATCACATTCTGTGAGAAAACAGTGTATTTAATCCTGTTTTTATTGTTTTTAACAGTGACATGAAACAATGATAAACAAAAGCAAACATCACGTTTATTAACATATTAAGTAGTTATTGTTTACGGTAGACAACAATCGGGTTATTAAAATATAGAACAAATCGAATGTTAGATGACGTTTTGTCTCAAGTGTATGAATGACTATATAAAAGGGATTTGGGGTCATAAATTACAAGATCAGTGGTAGTCAAGTATTGGATTACTGTGGTGAATAGAGCTAGTCTACGAAACTTTGCTTTAACCGTAAACACAATAACCGACTGTATTAAAGATTACACTGCTTTAACTGATCACCTATTCTGTTCGTTCATTTGTTTGCTCCTAGTGATGGTTTTGTTTTTACAAAAGATGAATAGAATTCTCAGACGCAGTCTTTGTAGGATTGAGAACTTAAACTTGATCGTAAAACTTAATTGGTGATTATAAAGCATTAAACCGTTAAAGTAGCAAGAACAACACTTTACAAGCGGCTAAGATCAGAAGGATAAAAAAAAATCAGCGCATTTTGTTCCCTTTCCAAACTCAACAAAATATCTTCTGTGAATTTTATGCATTATAGTCGGATTACAAAGCAGTTCGACTGTATTTCAATCAACCTCGAGCATAGATCAAAGACCAGGCAATGCTTTCAGTGGCTTCGAACTTTATTAATATTTTACATTATTTACACGAAGTATTATTTTCCATGTATACCTATTATTGTGAAAATAAAGAAATATAATAATTCAATCTCTTGCATCTTTGACGTGCAAAGAGTCGATAGATGTTACTTTACTTTATTTTTTAATTTTACTTTCTCTCTTTTAGATAATTCTGTGGTTTCTATATGTCTGAAAATGGTATAACTAATGGTTTTACCGATTGTATGTCGCTTTTAGAATTGTCAAAGTGATATTGTAACAAGTTTAGTGCTTGAATTTCCGAGTGGTTTTGTGACCATAATATACAAGAAAACAAAATCCGCTGGTACTAAAGATTTATAGATCTCCGGCCTCAAAAGTCTAATGGCTGGTAAGTTTTAAATCATCTCTCCATATCAGCGAATTATATAGAATGTATTTATTAATTTCTGGAAGCAAACATTTTCTAATTCATAGGTAAAGTTTGCTTAGCTGAGGAATAATTTGTTTTGACAAGCTGCATACAGTCATTGCATTATGATAGATGCCGTGATTTCAAATCTTATTTTATCATCTTGCATTCCACAATAGAAGGCGTTAGCTCAGCCGTGTGCGGGACAAAAACCGGTCCGAAAACTTGTTAAATCGAGAACACCATTTCAATTTAAAGACTCCATTGACGACTGTCATGCCTCGACAAGGTATTAAAGGGGGTTCTTTAGTTATGTACTAAGGTAGAAGTGTTGGGAAGACACGTTCGAGTGCAAACTATTCTTGGGACTGCTCGGTACCTCGTGACCAAACAATCGAGTTTCACACCAACCTCCCAAGGTCAATCTATTCAAGTTTAAGTCTATCCCATCTTGTTTGTGCTTCTAATATCGTCTTGGGAAGACCAAGATGATTCTATTCCCTCTTCTCTTATTGAGAATAAGATTTGTATTTCTCTTCGACCTTAGGGAAGAAAAAAGATTTTGATTGATGTAAGGGTCTCTTATTGTGACAAGACATCAGTTGTCTTGTGAAGATTCCGGTAGTATTATTCATGGCAAGCATGTACTCCTCTCAGCACACAAACCCCTAGGGAATAACATCAAGGGGTGGTTCCCTCACATCGACATGATTTTTATTTTGTAATCATAATTCATGAATACCCCCTTTTTTCTATTATGCTTATAGGGATCGATTTAATGCCTGCATGACACGCAATTCCTTTAGACATGGCATTTCGTGTTTTTTTTTTTAATCAGACACGTCGCTTTACCCCGCCATTTTAATATTATATACTGCACAACATCTGAAGGATATTGTTATGTCATGATTACAGAGATGGTAAGAGAATACATTTTATATATTATGTATACCTTACATACTTTATCAAACAAGAGAAAACCTGAAGGGAAAAGTTGATTTTTTTTTTTACTCATTTATTATTTTTGGGGTAATTTAATTTAAATTAAACTTGAATTGTTTATAATGTATCTTTGCAACTTTAATAGCAGCTGTTTTAAGTTGATTTTGTATATTTCTCTCAAATTTAATCTAGATTGTTTAGATTCATATGTATTTTTTATTCTACATTTCTGTAAAGCAAGCAGCCAAAATATTATAGAAATTGTTTAAGTTATAATTTCATGGTTGTTATAAACCAGACAATTAATCAGAGCCAGTTTTATTTAAAGAATTCTATCAGTATGACTTAAAACACCTGTAATATTGATTACATACTAAATTATCATTACTGACGTGGCAAACAGTACTTTTAATGTGATATTTCTTAATGGAATGTGCTCTTTTCACAGTTTCGGTCGACTGCACTGCCCAATACAGTCCATAATACAGGAACGGTTTTGATGGCATGCCTATTCCCGCTTCTTTCCCCTTAATATCTGTCCATATCCCTCTTCCATCATAATTTGCATAGTCACTGTATAGAGTCTGACAAAGATTAATATATCCTATACCATGTTAGTCATTGAGGGGTGTACGCTTCTCTCTGTACCCGCTCTAAGTTAAATATTAACCAAACTCCCCATAATGGCATGCAATACGGGTTCGAAGGCCGCATAGATATCACCATCGCCCGTTGCTAAGCCGCCATTTTGGATTTATTATTTTTCCTCTTTAACATCTTTAGTGGATTCTTACACGAACCTAACAGTAATATTATTCGCAAAGATAAACTCATGATAAGACGGGCTGGGATAGAACTCTAAATCGAAAAGGGACCAGGGTGAATTAAGTGATAAATAGAAAATTCACAATCATTTTCGAAAAGACCTACCAATTCCAATAATCAGTTTACTTGAAGAATAAGATAACAAAAAACCTTAATCATCAAGTGGTAATGAAGTTCTTAGAAGGTCGATGACGAGGTTATTTTCCTAGATACAGTCTTAAAGAGAAGAAGAATAGATATGTCTTGTAATATTTAACACAATTAGGTATGATAATTTATGGGAGGATGGATAGGGCGCTGATTTTTACTTAAATGTTGGCCCGTGAAAGGAGACATGGCTTTCATTTAATTTTAATGATTTTGTTTTATTGAATATTGATCTAAAATACTTACAATACAAATGTATGCAAGTCTTACACTTTAAGCAAATGGTTATCTCATGTAACGTAATAAATATATCATATTTTGAATATAAATTATATCCAACCTGCGGGGAAGAATGCAATATCCTGAGCGTATCTCAGATTGTGTTTACTGTGCATATAAATCACAACGAAAAATCATCTTCAAATTCTTAAGTTAATGAAATTTAACATTGCGACCCCTACAGTGTAAAAAAAACTGTGATTTTACAGAAAAAAAGAGAGAAGATTTTGCAAAAAGCAAGTACAGAATCATTCTGAAAATTCATGAAACAAGAATTTTTATGCAATTTAACAGAACAGGGGGGTGTTTCACAAAGATTTAATTATGACTTAGAGTCGCACTTAAATGCCTAGTTGTGCGCGGCACAAAAGCCATGACCGCATTGGTGAGATCATGCAAAGAGGACGCGCACTATTGTATATTGATCAATTAGATAGCGCGTTGCATTTCAGATACGCGTCGGCATTTAAGTGCGATTTAAATCATACTTAAATCTTTGTGAAACACCCCCAGGTCTGTTTAAAAAGGGGAAAATTGTGTTTTATTAAAGGAAATTTGTAAGATTCCATACACCAAATACCAATTTCCTGTTAGATTACGCAATCTGGTAAGATTACAGGTGTTCTCGAGACTCTGCTGCAGGAACTTCTTTTATTTTAAGGATAACTTTTCTAACAGTGTATATATTCGCGAGTGAATCTTTATATTCAAAGATTTCACTATGTGAACGAACAATATATTTAATTTCAACATTTCCTATTGTGAATCGCATTCTCACATAAATGGAGAAAGCTCTTTCTTGATCGCTTTGCTCCCTTTTTTAATTGTAGATCACTATCTATGTCCAAGGGATAATAAGGAGTGCATCAGAATGATAATCTAATTACTTAAAACAATAGAACAAACTATTTTTATCGTCTGTTTAGGGTTTCGAGCTAAAGTCACAAGATTATTAGAGATGCACCTTCTTCGGGTAGAGATTGTCTACACAAAAGACAAAGTGAACAAGACCACTAAAAGCCAAATACCAAGACATAAAGTTATCCCACATCAAGTATATGTATACAAAAAACTTGTTTCCTGTATGGGAACGTTTTCTTAGAAAGCTCATTAATATCATTAAGCATCGTGAAAAATCCCTAAACAAAAGAGTCATGTAAGTTATTGACCTTTAGATTAACATGGTTGACTTTAAACACATAGCAACTTGGAATGACTTCAGATCTACCTTCGATCATACAAAATGTCGATGACCTTCCGAGGTAGTGACGTCATATTGTTCTTGGCGCGATTAATATGTTTACATATTTGGATCGTCTGCGTTCTTCTGTCACGTGATCGTTAGCATACAACCACCATTCATGGTCAGTGCATTGTCTATATTAACCGTGGCAAGAAGACTAGTCAACTTCAACCAGTTTATTCTTTAAGTTTGTTTGTCTTAAGAAACCAAACCACGTCCTTAGGTCAAGAACCCTTTACCTTGACACTAAACCTTGGTTCGAATCTTAGAGCCTCGGATGGTGAAATCGACAAACAACTCTCTGTAGAGTGTTCATTCTTATTATTTGTTTATCATGTTTGTGTTTACAGTCGTCTCGTTTTTCAGAAAATGGACAGTCGAACTGGAAACGAGGAAAAGTTCTTTAAATACTTCGTTCTATTTTAAGTGGATTAGCTTAAATGGTGGTCAAAATACGTATTATCATCATTACTGTATACAATCAAAGCGAATTGCTTATTTGTTGACCTGGTGACCAATAATTCAGGGATGCACTGTACGATATTTGACGTCATAAAAAAAATGAGGAGATGAGCAGAGAAGGAGACAGAAACAAAGGCAGACAAACAGACAGACAGACTGGCAGAAACGGAGAGTGTGATTGAAAGGAAATAATACCACGTACTTCAAAACATATTCTAAGAAATAAAGTATACACAATAGCACTCTGATGAATCTTAAACCTACAGTAAATGCATGAGATTTTCAGAAAGGACTTTACAATTTGACACTAATGTTTTAAAAGAAAGTGACTCGATTGGGCCAAACAAAGTTTATTTATTCATTCATTCATTCTTTTCATTCATTCATTTTATTAAACCAACATAAAATATAAATCGATCACAAAAGCATAATATATAACAAAATGGTTAAGACCAAAAAAAGAAACCGAAGCTTGTAAAATATTGGCCCTTACATAATAATACATTACAAAGTAATTACATAAAACAATTTTACCCTAACTCCAAACTATTATAGGTAGAACATTCCTTTTATACCTAAAAAGAAGCCAAGTAGAAAAGGCAGACATCTCGAACTTGTTTGGATATGAATTGAATGCTTATAGGCCTATAAAGAGGTAAAACTAATATTTAACTATATATCAGCCATTAATTGGGATAAATATATACTATCACTATATAAATTTATTTTTGATAAAGTATACATTATGATTGCTTACTCAGATTTTGACTGGGCAAACAAATCAGTCAAATATAGGAATACATATTAATGTAATAATGAACAATTTGATGTATTTTATCGTATAAATCAAATCACATGAGTTAAAATTTTAGAGAGAAAAGATGTTTGGTTAAAAAGTACTGCAAAAGACCCGTAAGGAAGATATTGTGCCTGTGTTTTCGTTAAAAAGCATGCACGCATGACCGTGTGATTTTGGATCAGCTTATATTACCGCCGCATTATCCTGCACAGACACCGTCTTTGCATAAGTTAACAGGATGAAAAGTTGAATAATTATGATAATCATTATGAAGGATGATCCTGGAACGTACAAAGATCCTAGGAGGATTAAACCGGAAGCTGGGATGGTAACTTTGGCGAGGTCACCCAGGTTGGTAGGGCCATTGTCTCGTCTCGCGGGGCACGAGAAGCCGGAAACGAGAAGTGTTTGGGGGAAGTCTCGGATGGGTTGTTGGGAGGAGCGAGGCGGGAAGGAAAGGGATTTGGAGATGGACGTGATGGGAGGCATGGGATAAGAGATGGATGTATGAATAAAGAAGATAGAGAACGTGTGACCATGGAAGGATTACAAGAAGGCGAATTAAATAGAGACAATAAGATATGGATGGACTAAAAAAAAAGAATTACACAAGAAAGTCCAAAAGATATGGAAAAACACATGTAAAAAAAAAATCAATTAATTAATCCGCTTATACATTCTGGCAAGTTACACGATTGTACACATTGTAATACATGTGCATCGTTTCTCTATTATTATGACACTTCAATTCAATTGAATTAAATTAAACATGGCTTAAAAGTACTGTCAGTGTGGTAAAATGTCGGATTGCAAATATTTACAGGAAACAACTTGTTACAATAACGACGAATTAAAAAAAAACCCACATATTATTCGACCAGCAGTACTATACAACATTGTATCACAGAAAAGTGTCATATTAGTGAAAATTAGGGTATTAAAGGTTAACTATACTCCAACATGTTAACTATTCAGAGAGATTACATCTGTCATACGCATTATATGTGACTTCACATAGATTCTGATAAAAATATATTTGTCTAGAATACGAATTTTTCAAATCCATAATTGATCTTTGGCTGATATTTGAAAAATAAAAGCAAATGCATGAATGACCATTTAGGAATAAACATAATATTGATATACTGCATATAAGATGAGTATACTTCTTCCAGTATGATATCGTCTCCCTCATAGTTCTTGGTATTCATTATAATGTAAAAGAATGTAAGGAGTAAAATGGCTCATTACAATGGTGAGCGGGCCAACGTTCTATCAGACCTAGAATGTTTACCCATCGAATAAAATAGAAGATGTCTAGCTCATCTTCCATCATTGGAGGCCGTTGTCATGGTAACCGCTTTACAATCAAGCCGATAGATAATCGGAGATTGTGATAGAACGATAAAAACGCCAATGACTTTCGAAGGGATTTTTTCTTGGACCCCCCCCAAATGAACTACATAATATGAATGAATAACCAAAACAGCTCCTCTGAAGATAAAATGGTCTTGCGAAGAAGTCCTGAATTGTACTCTTTTCAGAAAAATTGTCATATCAAGTAACAGAAGATAAAAATTTAAAGCAGTAACTAAAATGCTTAACAGTCAATCTATTTATGATTTATAATAGAGTTTAAATAAAATCACCCGGGTCTCGTAACACAAAGGTTTGCGATGAATCGCGAATATGAAAAAAACCGCACTGATTGGTTCTCGGTCAGTGTTTTAAACAAAATGTGCATGCAACAATGATCTTGATCGGTCATTCGTATTTAGCGATTGATTGCAAACTTTTAAGTTACGGAGCCCTGGTCGGCACTTTGAGGGGCGCGAGACCGCGAAAAAGGAAAAACAGAGTAATATTTTTATATTCAAAGGGTTTTGCGCTCCCACCCATTACAGGTAACATATATACTTTCTCTTCAGGTAAGGGATTAGTGATATAGAGATTGAAATGAAAAGAATTTGTTCCAAATTATGTTAAAAAACAAGAAGTGATTATTATACCCATACACTCTAAAAAATGAAGTGCTAAATTAACACTTAATGTCCTTGTATAGTGACTGCACTTTGAGTGCTGATTTAGGTATTCAAATTTGAACTACAAAATCAGCACTCAAAGTGCAGTCACTATACAAGGACATTAAGTGCTAAATTAGCACTTCATTACTTAGAATGTACTAATTGACATAGTAAATCTTAAAACGAATTTAATTTTAGAAAGTCGCATTCAAATTATATCACTCATTTCATGCAGATATAATAGTTGATTTGCTCCTCTCGCATAGCATCATAATTTGATGTCCTTTTATTCGAACATTGTCGTAGAGAAGACGGCAATGTTTTCACTGGTTATCTCCGTGCAATAATAACACACATATATAATATTCATTCATGTTCTATGTTTACTCCCCTTGCTACGCTAATTGTGTTATGCCTTGAATGACATGCCTCCAACCGGATTCAAAGACCATAGACTCGCTTCTTTAAAGTAGCACTCTGACATATGACCTTCAAATCTAGCTAAACCCACCCCCCCCCCCTCCTTGTCACTCGAACCATTTTCCTCTTTATCGACGCTGAACTTGAAAATCAGGGATCTTCTCTTTTTTAGGGAGGTGCACTGATGAATAGGTGAGTTGAACTTTCTTGTCAGGTGGGAGTTTGATGAGAGGGAAAGAAACGGAATAAAGAAGGGTGGTTCTGAAGGTCCTTTGTAAGACCAGACCTTGTCTCATTTCCTTGTGAAATGTTTCTGAGTGGCACTTTAACGTGGTGGCTGCTATCAAGCCCGGTAGAACTGAGCAAATTTACATTACGGACCGGGCAGCTTGGGCGATGCATATCAAGCAGGCTACGGTATGAAAAGAATCAGGCTTTTACTGCTTTTTATCTTAAAGTAAGAAGACATAGGCAGAGAGAGAGAGAGAGGGGGAGATAGACATGGAGTGGAAAGAAAGAGAATAGAGGGACTGAGTTTGAATGACAAATAACATTCATTTCGAGGTTGGGTGTGAATAATACAAAAAATGGAGCATTGTGTAGTATACAGAGTAGAGAGAAGTGAGCGAAGGATCTGGTGGTGAAAGAAATATGGTGAAAGTAATGAATGTCAAAACCAATGGAAAATTATAAATGAAAAAGATATCAGAAAATTATTTCAACCGAAAAAGCGTTGTGTGAAAATATTCTTAATTCATAAAGCATGATAAAAATGAACTTTGAGACCCAGGTTGATTTATTACCAAATATAGGTGAAATAGAAGACGCAGTAATTAAGTAAATATTGACAGAGAATAGTGCAATTGAGAGGAAAAATACAGACGAATGACGAATTTGAAGAAAAAAAAAGTCCCTTAATTCGATTCATTACCATGTAATTCAAATCATATGAAACAATTAATGTTGAAGCCCCACAACATTTGCTTTATACACTCTTAAAACGTTGGGCAACATACTGTCCACAAAACAATTTATTAAAATGTATCCAACTCTAGGTAGTTTTCAACCAATACTGTGTATTTTTCACCCAAAGAACACATTATTGGTTTAAAACTACCCAGAATTTGATAAGTTTCAAGCAATTGTTGTGTATGTATATACAGTATGTAGCCCAACATCAATGTAAATTGCTTGAGTGAATGTTCACTTATAGATTTAGCTATGAATGGGCATAAAAAGAAGAATTTTATCTAGTTCATGGGTATATCATAACCCCTTGCACTTTGAATTATATCAATTCGGTTGATATTAAAGGACAAGTCCACCCAACAAAAGGTTGATTTGAAAAAAAGGAGAAGAATCCAACAAGCAAAACATTGAAAATTTCATCAAAATCGGATGTAAAATAAGAAAATTGTGACATTTTAAAGTTTCGCTTAATTTCACAAAACAGTTATACGCACATCCTGGCTGGTATGCAAATTGGAAGACTGTGACGTCACCCACTCACTATTTCCTTTGTATTTTATTATATGAAATATTCTCATTTTCTCCTCCTTGTCAAGTGAAACAAAGTTTTATTTCTCCCTGAACATGTGGAATTACCATTATTTTTAACAGTTTATGGTTAAGTTAAGTTGGTCCTTATTGTCAAATTTGTAAAAATGGAAATATTGTATTATTCAAACAATAAAAAACAAAAGAAATAGTGAGTGATGGACATCATCGACTCCTCTCATTTGCGTATCGCTGAGTTGTGCATTTAACTGTTTTGTGAAAAATAAGTGAAACTTAAAAATGTCATAACTTTCTTATTTTACATCCAATTTCGATGAAATTTGCAGCGTTTATGTTTGTTTGATTTTTCTCTATCGATTCAAATCAACAATTTTCTGGGGGTGGACTTGACCTTTAAATACAATCACGGAAACGTATGTAAATGCTCCACTTTTTTATTTTCCACTAGCTTAACATTTCGATATAATGTGGTCGTTATTTTGTGTGATGGTTGCACATCAATTGTTTTAGGAAATGTTTTAGTTAACGTTATTATTCTATAATAATTAACTGAAAAAAAAATGACGACGTATTATAGGGAAGTATTTTTTTTTCAGATACAGCAGTTGGAGCAAACGTTCTAAAAAGATGCGTGCAAGCGAAACGAGCGAGCACAAATTTTGACCTTCTTAAGTTAAAAAGTAATTCAACTTTTAAGATAGATTTTGAAATAATCAGAATTTCACTCTTTTTTCTCCTGTATTTTTTTTCTTGGTCGTCAAACTTTTTGAAATATTTTGTTCTTTGTAAAGTTATTTGGAAAAGTATATGGCATATTAATGAAGTATTATTTAAAAGTCTTCACATTATCATCAATTTGACTTCGATATTTAAAAGATAACCTTATCACTACATAATATTTGCTCCATATAAAAATGAATCATTCCAGGATTAAAAAAGACAAATATATATCGAGGAAAGTTCTTTATAGCTTATTGTTCAAATTTGAGTTTACATTTTAAGAAAAAAAAATTATTACATCATGGCAACAAACAACCTCTGCCTATTCAGATGAAATGTGTCTCTTTGGTCATCCCTTTGAATATTTATCATCAAGGATTCACGAATCGCAGGCATACATTAGCGAATGTTTCGTTGGTTAGCTAAGATGTTTTTTAATTCATTTCAAAGTCATGGTAGTAATGATTTAATTGTGAGATATCCTGGTTAAATTATGAGATTAATTTAATCAGACAACTTACATTTTGTACATTATCATGATTATGGCAAAACCTATGTAACTAAACTATTCTGTATTTATGTACTTTATTTTGTAAGAATTAAATAATTTGCGTAAATAATGCTAAATGAGTGAAATTGCTTGTTTGTTTCTATTGGTTGGTCTCCTTGAATATTTGTCATCCATTTCTTACAAGATGGCAGACTGTTGCTCTTGTAATAATTGGGGTCGAGTAATTGAATGGTTTTGGATGTTTGTTCCAGATAAACTGGGAAAAATTAAGCAAACGAATATTCGGTGAAGAGAGAAAGAGAAAGGGTGAGAGATAGAGAAAGGGGTTTGGGCTATAAAGCTAACAGGAGCAAACCTTGTATGATGGTTTGCCGTGCTTCTTGAAAGGAAACGTAATGGCGCAATGGTTTGCTGACAAATAGAACCAGAGAAAATGGCCGGTTTGGGTTTCAGCCTAAAATATGACCGCCAAAAACTTTCGTAACATTCGCTCATTTTTCGTCATCCATAAAGGCAAGTCAATTTCGCGAAAGAGAGGTGCTGTCCTTGTAGTTCAGGCCAGATACATGGGCATGAGATGGACATTATATCATTGTCATGTCTTCTTTCAATTTTGAATATTTTGAAAGAAATAATGTGAGGATGAAAATGGATGGAGGGAGGACAAACTTGTCTGGTAGACTTGTCGTAGGTAAGAGCAAACAGAACAACGTAGTTGACTGTATGCATAGCGACTCTGTACACAATCCTTTGCTTCTCTCTACATCTCCTTTTGGAGGCTGTCAGACGAATTTATAACCGAAGTGGAGAGAGAAAAAAGAATCAGCAAAGAAAAGAGAAAAAGGAAGGTTGAAAATCGCCATTACACTGCTGTTCTGTCACCAGTTCCACATGCTCCATTTGCTATCCATCTAAGTGACCATATCATAAACCGGTAAGTCTTGCATTCATTTCTTATAAAGCACTGCTTCTATATACATTTCTGTCGTAGCGACAAATCTTGCCTAAAATTCTTAACACCGGTCAGGTTTGAATCCTTCAGACATTCAGTATTATCGATAACAGTGGCCATTTTGATCTTCAGAAACTTTTGAAAGGAACGTTCACGGATTTTGGGGCAGGGTTTGAGATGAGGGTAGCCATAAAAGGGAAGGGGAGCAGGAAGATGAGACGTGGGATCCATGTGAGAGAATCCCCTATAGTAAAAGCATCGAGTGTGATATGGTTTGGGGTCGGAACAGAGAGAGACTTGAGCGAGACGGACCTACATCCGATATACGTGACCATACGACGACATAGCAGACGACCAGCTAGAATGACAATGAACGTATTGGCGGGAAAAAGGGAGACGAAATTAGAGTCGAGGAGGAAAAGGGGCGCGCCATAATTCCTGAAAGTAATTTGGTGAAAATAGTTGTATTGCGGGTCTAGGTTTTTTTTTTGTTACTTTATTAACTGATCAACACTATACACTGGCTTTCAGAAGCTCATACAAAAATATTAGGAATGTTCACCTGTATATTACAGTCTCTGGTGTAAAATGAGAAGAAGGCAAAATATTTGTCAGAATTACAACATCAAGCTGCATACAGCCATGATTGTTGTTGTTGTTGTTTTGTATTTTATCTTCATCTCAAATATATTCTGTTCTATCATCAATAGATTATCAGGTCGGCTGTAGTATTTTCCATAAAATTGGAAACCATGTTTATTGATTATCTGCAAAGTCAACAGCCCATCCATGGTGTTTTCTTAAGCTAAATAGGATCCATTGAGCTGAAATCGTCCACGAAATTCTCCTTTTACGAAGCGCTGAAGCCTGTTGAAAAACAAGCAAGCTTCAATCCTTTCTGGTTTTTGGACCGATTTCAAACTGCTTCCCCTGTCGGTTGCTTGGTGGCGGTCTGTCGCTGACTTTCATATCGTCTGGTGAGCCAAAAAAGGGAGAACTAATCCACCTTCTCTCCAGAGAGCTGATGAACAAGGTACCCGTAAATCAGAGGAAGAATTATGAAGTGATCTTTCTGACAAGAGAAACTAAGATGAAATAAGTTTGCCGGGTCGCAAATATTTTTTTTCTTTATCTACAAGTCCTCAAAAGTAGGTCATCTTAAAATCGTGTGTTGCGATCATAATATGCTTTTGTATTCATAATTATAACCAGGGAATTGAGAGACTTTCTCACTTTCCCTTTCTACCTCCTTCGCACTCAGAAAAAGAGAGAGAAAGGGGTTGATAAAGGCATGTCGGAGAAAGATGCTTATAGGCGCCTTTGAGAGAAAGTGAAGATGATCATTTTTTTTATTGATGAAATGAAATGGTAGCAGATTTCACCAAGGTCGCTTAGTATTGATTGACATAGAATGAAACCGGCAAAGTTTCGTGGTTTTTCCGTCTGCACAGCACGATCTTCAAAATGGCGCCCACTCCAAGAATTGGAGAACCTTCTTCATGTCCTTGTTTTTATCGTGCTACTGAATTTCTTCTCTTGAAACATCTTACCCCACAAGACTCAGGCCTGGGGGCTGCAATCGACTGACTGATCGCAAAATCGATCGCTTTTGGTCTAGTTGGGATAGTAACAAGAAAGAAACAAGATAGAAAGCAGAGATATTAGATTCAAATCTCGAAGTGTTATATTCTGTCAGTCGTGTATCTGACTTGTTTAACATCGGCGGAAAGCGGAAAGATGACGCGACGCGACTTGAAAATAAAATTTCATCGAATGTGTCCAAATGTAATACAGAAAGAACCATGATCAGAATTAAATCAACGAAAATATAATTACCTCCGATTTGATTAGTTTTATATTACATAAAGAGATGAAATTCATAAACATATTCAGAATCTGACTTTTTATGCCTCTGTTATCAAAATTAGCATTTTTTTATATTAAGAAGTTTTAATTTGCTAACAACTTCTGATCAATTCATATACAAAATAAAATATATATCAAATATATCAAATGAAATATCATAACTTTACAAATTAATATATGAATACATTGAAAACTCATAAATTATTGAGCATGATCGATATGTTAAGCACAAAGAATATAAATTTATTTTCTTGTTATCGGCATAGTACACATTTTGTTCGCACTATACGCGAATTATATAAATTCAATGCAATATTTTGGTTACTGAATTTAATGTTATTTGTATTTTTTTACCTCCAAGTCTCTCGCATATCGTCATAAAAATTGAAATGTGAAATGAATATAAAGAAATTATTCTTATATCTATGCACAATTAGACCTATACAGTAAAATTCATACTGTTAAAACAAACATTATAATACCTATCGATGATATAATAATGAAATAAGATATATATATATATATATATATAAATGTGTGAAGTTATACATGTACTACAGCTTTGGCAACTCTTTTATTTAAATATTGTGTGAAAGAAATGGATGAAGAGAACAATGGTAGGCGTAGCTTAAATCAAGGTTCCCCAGAGCTATCTACCCTTTTGGAAAAATTGGTGATGCCGAAAAAATGTCTCTGCCGGGAATCGAACTTATACTTATATATACTTATATAAAAACTGTATAATAAATACAATAATAATTAGCTCAACAAAGTAAATGATTCCGTTTGAGGTTAACAAAAAAATCATTTTCAAATTTCTTGAAACAATTCATCAGACCGTTATATTTTTTCCATACGTTTCTTGGATTTAAGTTAAGAGACGAACCAAAGACTGCATTTAATATCAAAACATACGAACATTTTCATTTACTATAGAGTTAGAAATACGACATTTTTTAATTACATTAAAAGTAAAGTGTTAAAGCCAGGATATCTAGAGTATAATATTTTTTTATCGGTATTTAAATAACATCTTGCCATGATAATAATATAAATGTGGGCTCCATTTGGGAGAAAGGGACAAATATTTAAACAGAAAATGTTGACATTAAATTTGCATGCTATTTTATTGGGAAACACCAATGAAATAAATATATTCTGTCGGCATGTTGACTTATGTGCATAAAAGTTTGCGATATTTATTTGAACTTTGATATTAAATGTTTATGTAAGAATTGGATACGGAAAAAATGACAGAATGTATCATCCGTCAAAAAAAAACTATGCTTATAAGATCTCAAAGGCCCCCGAAAATGAAATGTAGTTCTACTTTTAATTTAGAAGCTTGCTTTATTATTCCGATGACATATATATTTTTGGAACTCATTTTGAATAACACATTATCAGGTCTTACGTGATGAAATTGGTTTTTCGTTTTGCATCTGGATTCATTTAGACCTGGTTTTTAAAGAATAATAACAGAAACCCGTATATAGAGAATATTTATATTCTTATTTTATACCATTCTAAGAAATGAATTTAAAAAATGTGCGTTAAGGGCACAAAGCGTTTTTCGAGCAAATATTAACCGAATGTTTCTATCATCGGCGAATCACGAGCGAGTCATCGGCCAAGAACTCTGGCTTGGAAGGAACCCGACGTCCCGTAAAACCTGACCTTTGGCCAGTATAAATGAATACAGATTTCCACTCATTTCGTAGACATGTTTACTCATCAATAAGATCGCTCGTTAAATAATTTTGGAGTGCATTAATTCACATACTTGAAGAGGTAAAAACAATGGCACATTCCGGTGAAATGAACATTGAAAGTGGAAAAAAGTTGTAATAGGTGCAACATACTTAACCGCAGATAAAATAACCAGATAAAAAATGATACAAAATATGTGATATTTTCTTTGTATATATTTAAGAATAAAAATGATAAATCTCTCTTGATTGACGAATCAATAGGGCATCATTAAACATTTTAATTTACTAGCTATTAATAAGCTTTGGTTTATTTCAAAGGTTGTCTGCAATCATGACAATGAATTCTGTGGTTTCATGCGAGTTGGAGTGATGAATAATCCGGTAACTCATACAACCCCCACGCCGGCGTTTCGGCTGGCAGTCAAGGTTACACACCGGTATGAGCTCTCCGCGGTGCTTTGTGTATGTGTCAGAACGTTTGATTGAAAAAAAGAATCCTTCATTAAGAAGATGAAATAGGAAATACAATCTGCTGAATTCATATGAAGTGTATCGTATATTTTTTATTAAGATTTCAAACTAAAAATATATATGGACCAGAAAACGAGCAGTAAAAGACACTCATATACACTCGCTCTCACACACATTGAGTGACCATTATTATCTTATCCCGTCTTGTTATGTTTTCACATTTAACTATGTCTTGATTTTGCTCACCATTAATGGTAAAGCAGTATACATCATGGCAGTTTATACTAAAAACGTGGATATATTTTTTTCCCATTTTAATCATAAAATAAATGAATATTCAGTAGACAGTATTCAAAACGTTTGTGACACAAAACTAATACCAGTGAATGGGTGTAGGCTTCCGACTGAAATGAACACCAATTATTTTTTATTTCGTATTTTTTAAGGGGGGATAACCAATTTAAATATTATACAATATAATTTTCCGATAAAAGAAATAAGCACCATTTTCGCCTTAATTTGTAAACTTAATAAATTGTAATTTAATCATTATCATGTTCACGATCGGTAGCGTATATCATGCAGTAAATATCAAGCAAATAGATGTGTATAATGATCTTGTTATGAATTGTATTTCCATTTGACAATGTACTCAAACTAACATATAAAATTTTCACGTCTTGTAAAATGATTATATTTATTTGAATTTATTATTCTCGAAACTAATCATCTTTGCGTTCATTGTTAGTATGGTGAATTTACATATAGAAACAAAAACAGAGAGAATAAAATGGTAAAAAGTAACATGATTACATGTTACTTTTAGCAATAATTAACATCATTGAGTTTTCCCAGAATAAAGAGAATGGTGTCCAAAGTATTTGTAGCTTACACTATATACATAAATAAACAAAATCAATATCTTCTCTATTTAATTTTAATGTTAGTTCTTTAAATCTGATTTTTTTTCTTCTAATTTCGTCAGTCTGTTCTTTGCTTTATTCTTATGATGCAAACATTATGAAGTTATATATAACGCAGTCTATTTTTGTAATTATCATTTTGCGAATGTATACGCCAAAAACGCAGTACTTATTTATTATCATTTTATTGTTAGTGTGCACTCTGAAGTATCTATTTTTTTTTAATTATCTATATTCTTATAGTCATTTGATGCAATTACCAAAAAAAAAAATGTTTCAAGCCGAATAAACGTATTACGTGAATTATGATGAGATGCTGTTTACGACAACTATTCCCTATCCTTCGAATGTCATTTTTCGTGTTTTTTTTTTCATTCCTCTCTAAATTACAGGGGAAACTCGTTTTGAACCAAGGAAATTGTATTGCGTTCTGCATTGAGATAACAATTTGATTGTGGGCTCTATTACAAAGATTTATTATCAGTATATGTTTACGTATTTGATGTAATCATTCATATTTACTTTCAAATGCCCGTTTCCATGTCTTACCTGACTTGTGATAAGATACTGTTTACGACAACTATTCCATATTCGTTTGAATGTCATTTTCCTGCTTCGCTTGGGGCACAGATTTTCTTTAATATCATCTGCAAATGTATCGAAGGTATTAAGATGTTGAATTCTATGTCGGAAGAATTCAAAACGAAAAACATATCATGTACCTGATACTCTATCCGCTATTGGTGTAAATATGCTCGTGTAATTATAGCTTCTTGACTTCTAACTCTCATGGTCAAACTATATAGAATTTAAAGCTAACCTTGTTTGCAACAAATTTATTGTAATAAATTTGTGTTTTTATATTGTATTGATATAACCGAAGCTAAGATATCCTAATCCGCACAATAATTTTATGGTCTTTGATTCTCGTAACATATACCGCTCTTATTGTAATTCATTATTTGTTTAATTCTACAACACATAAAAGAAATATAATTATTATAGGTCCCCAAAACTGTATGCTTATATTTTAAACCACCTTTGAGACGTGAAAAAAAAATTGTTTCAAACTGAGGCTTTTAAGGAATTTTTAACTCGTAAATAAATAAATTGTGTTTTATGTGTTTTAGTTTTAAAATTTGGTGTTCTTTTATTATCTTTATCTTGTGTGGGAGCTTAGTTTGATAGTAATTTTATTTCAAATAATTAATTCGATCATCTGAATAATTCAAAATCAAAAGGAATTCAACATTAAGAAGTATTATTATTATGTGCCATCTCAATGATTTCGATCATATTGTTCACTGACTATCGTGAGTTCCAGAGTGAGATATTTTATAAGGGTATTACATTTCAGTAAGAACATGACTTGCATTTTTTATTGTAATCTTTCGGTATAAACCAATTGTATCTGTAAACATAACATTTCTTTAAATTGCAGATTTTACAAATGCTCTTTTAGGAAGGGAGATGTAATGTTTCAAAGAGCAAATAAAAAAATCATTATAATATGTGAGGTTCATTGTTGAAATTGTTTGAAAATTACGTAGGCGTCTCATCCCCCATTGTTCTCTTCTTTCCCTCTGTGTCTTTTTTTTCTCTTCTTTTCTCTCTTTCTATCTCTCTCCCTTCTCTTTTCAACTAATCTACATTATAATCCATTCCCCTCTCTCTTTCTCTGTCGTTCTCTCCCCATCATCATGATATATTTCCAACTATTCTTCACCCCTTATACTGTTTGTCCACATCGCCCGATCGTCATCAATCAATGTCGAATTGAGAACCAAAATCCAAAAAAGTAAAGCCTATACGATCACTGTAAAATAATAAAGAAAGGCGAGAGATGAAAATCGGCAATAAGCGCACGTATTCCATAAAGAGAAGTTGGTTACTTGGAAGCCAGGTGATTTTATTCTCTTCTTTCAAATTGTAGTATTGATTAGGAAAATAGAAGAGGAACAGATTAAGGGGACCAGATTGGTTTCTATTTAGAGTTAGATATTCTGAGTTCATTTGCCAATTCACACTCCAAAGGATGAATATAGATAATTCTCAAATATATAGATTGCTCTCTGTGGATCCGAAGAATGTAAATATTACGCATGATGGTCATGCTGAATGATTGTTTGACGATCGTTTATGAGGAACACTTCAAGGCAATTCAAAAATACCAAAAACGTTAACGGGAATAATTTGGGGGAAGGTTTCAAGTATATTCCACTAGAGGAACCTTTTCGTTATTTTCATTTGAAAAATAAAATTATGTAACATGGTATGAATATCGAGATAAAGGGTTAGCAAGGATCAATGAAATTAAAAACAAAGACAGGAAGCCCCCAACATTCTTTCATATATGCCATGTATACTAACTTGAAATGGTTAATAATCACAAGAACTGATTAAGATAAAAACCTACAAACCTTGCCAACTTTTGGTTTAATGGAATTACGAATAATTTCATAGTTTTATATGAACGAATGCCCTAGAATGTGAAAAAATTACACATCTCCGACCGATATTTGAACTGGGGACCCTGGCATGTATGAATGGCGCTCTACCAACCAAACCATCCGGGCTTCCTCGACATAAAAATAGTCTTTAATAAAAATTAACAAACATAGGAGGTTTAAGCCAACCGGTTTTTTTTACCGGACAGTGTAGAAAGTTTATATTATTCATTTGCTTGTGTTTGTGTATCATAACAGGTAACTTAAAATCATTCGACCCAATAACAGAATAGTGATGGTTATTCACATAAACGATTTCGTATCTCAAAGGAATATTACAAATTTTAAAGAACATCAAATTATGAAGGGATTAATTGTATTTCTTTTTTCAAACCCGAATTATAATTTTTACCCGGAATCTTTTCACTTTTAAAACAGAGAGCAAAAATTCTCCCAATATTGGATAGAAAAGGAACATGCATGTATGCTGTGTAAGTTCTTCCCTCAATATTGGGCAAAATGCATGTTTAAAGGGTAAATTTCTACGCAACATTGTGTAAAATTTACAAGATATTTGGTATCTTTTTACCCAATAAACATGCATGTTCCCATTTTACCTAATATTGAGTAAACCTTTTTTAAGTGTTGAAAATAAATTATGTGATATAATTTCAAGTTTCTATATTTTTTTTATTTCTGGTCTCCCCATGTGTCGTCACATTAAAGATTTTCAACATCTTCTTTTTATTAGTTTCTCAAAAATAATTAAATGTTTAAAGTTTAAAATCTTTTTCACCTGACCAATAATTCACCCATTTGGAGGAGACTTATATAAAAAAAACATACCTTGAATCAGACTAAATTGAAATGCAATTATAGGACTAGGCCATAAATCATATATCTAATATGCATAAGAATTAAACAAGCATACTAAGAATTCATCATGGTTAAATTACTGTCACATAATGACTATGGTACAAAATAAACTCATATAGAAGGTGACTGACTGTATATGCAGCGGGGGAAGTGGGTCCTCTTGGTCCAACCCCCAATTTGTAACTTTCAAACATACCTCTTGTATTGCATTTTTTTGGAGAAATTCCATTCAAAGTAGGCACCAGATTCTTCAATTTCAGTATTAATATATATAAATATATATATATATAGACGTCCTCTTTATCTGACCAGTCACTATCTTACTCCCATACTTTTTCATATTCGTAAGCATTTTATGCATTTTAAGAAAACACCAATGACCAAGGATGCATGAAATTATCGAAGTAGTCCAGCGCGGATGAACGCTTGGCATTTCAATTTTTTGTCTCGTTAGAAAGATGCCTCTGTATCATGTACAATGATATAACTGTATGTATTTTATAATTATGTACGTATAATCCAATTGTTTGCTGCATGCCACGTTTTGACTTTACAGGAAACCGAAAAATAAACGTGGTTATTTGAAGACAAAGTATGTGTAGTTTACTACGGCCCTGATCTTCACGTAAATTACTGCAGATAAGCACGTATAGGGGTACACGGGTTGAAAATATTTATATCCAATAAAAAAAAATGCACCCAGCAAAATGCTGAAAATTTCATCAAAATCTGATAACAAATACCGTTATTGAATTTTATAGTTTAGCAATATCTTATGAAAGCTGTTATATACTCGTCGTCATGAATATTTATTAGGTGAGCTGATGTACTGTATTGTATTGTATTTATTTAATCACGGTAAAACTTACATTCAGTCATAACAGACTGCTTTTCAGCAATTCCGTGAACATTAAAAAACATGTAAAAGTGAGACAATACGAAAATATTAAAAAGTATTACAGTAACACATAATATAAAAAACATACATAATTAAAATTAAAAACAATGATAAGTAAAACTACGTAACACCGCAGTGCGAAGAGAAATTATAGAAATTCTCTAGCCCCCCCCCCCCCCCGGCAGATGAGTTAGGAGTCGATGGCATTAACTGATCTAATTGACGGGTAAGGAAATTTAATAATTGAATACCTATATAGAGACCGCCGTCCCTTATAAAATTTGTTTTTGGTTTTTCGAGATTAATCCTACACTGGTAATTTTGAAGAGAATGATTACTTTTCTTGATACTTATTTGTCACATCTCCAATTTTCTTTTTCTATATTAATACATGACATCGTAATTATTTCATTTTTTCCATACGAATCTGAATGATATGTCTCCCTCATGATAAAATAAGTTGCAGCAATGAAAACCTAATACATTAAATCAGTTGTCAATCCAAGTATTTTAGTTCTTGGGGGAATTTTTGAATAAATGTAATTTCATATAATAAAATACAAAAGAACAGGTGGGGACATGACATTATCAGTTTGCTCATTGAATATTCATGAAGAAATACACAGAACTTTTTCATCGAAATAATGCAAATCTTTAAAATGTCATATCTTTGTTATTCCTTGTCCGATTTTAATCAAATTTTCAATTTATTTGTCTCACTTTTCTTTATCTGTTCAAATCACATCAATTTCAGCCCGGAGTAACCATTTAAAGCTGAAAAACCATTCAATTGTTGCTTGATAAAAGATATTAATATATGAACAATTATTCCAGCATCTTGCTACACATTTTCCAAAATCATTTTTGACGGTTAATAGTAAAACGATCGATTTCTTTGATTGTGATTACCACGAGATTTCAACTTAAAATTGGATATGCCGTATATAAATGTATAATCAATATAATTTTGGCGGTTTAGAATGCACATGTAGGCCCTACTTGAATAGGTCAATCTCTTATAACCCATTTCGGGCTAAAGCGACCAATTTCTGATCTCTGAAATTCTTCGTCAGGAGCCAAATGCGAAAACAGATTAATAAAATCAATTAGGATATTAAAAATGAATGTTTGTACAATTTTCATTTTTTTTTCCATTTTGATAGCAAGTATGCATAGCTTTCATACCAAAGGTTTTTTTTTTATACCAAACGCTTATCTTTACGTTACCATACTCTAAAAATGCACAGATATCTCTTTTGTATGCATGGCATGGCTACATGGTCAAAATAGTTTACTTTAATTATTTTTAATACAATGCTTTGTGAGATAAAAGAAGGATGCCCTTAGAGATATTTAGGAGAAATATACGAGAAATTTCTGTTTTGACAGCAGGTTTATTAACAGTAACACGGCAATTAATATCATTCTTATTTACATTCATAGGAAACATATGAAAGTGGTATGTTAGCTCTATAATAATTAAAGATGGAAATGTTTTAAAATACAATATGAATTGTGTAGCAGATTGCAAACATTCCGAAGCGAAGTCAACATCTCTCCATTTTTTGTCTCACGTGCATAGCAGAGCGAGATTATAGGCGCCGCTTTTCCGACGGCGACGGCGGCGGCGTCAACATCAAATCCTAACATAAGGTTAAGTTTTTGAAATGACATCATAACTTAGAAAGTATGTAGACCTAGTTCATGAAACTTGGACATAAGGGTAATCAACATCAAAATCTTAACCTAAGGTTAAGTTTTTGAAATGTCATCATAACTTAGAAAGTATACGGACATTCATGAAATTTAGACATAAGTGTAATGAGTATTACTAAACATCCTGTCCGAGTTTCAGGTTACATGGCCAAGGTTAAAGGTCATTTAAGGTTAATGAACTTTAGGCATGCTGGGGGTAATTGTTGACTTTCCATCATAACTTTTAATGTTTATAGAGCTAGTTCATAAAACTTAGACATAAAAGTAATCAAGTATCACTGGACATCCTGTGCAAATTTCAGGTCACATGGTCAAGTTCACAGGTCATTTAGGGTCAATGAACTTTGGCCATGTTGAGGGTATTTGTTGAATTACCATTGTAACTTTGAAAGTTTATGAATCTAGTTCATAAAACTTGGACATAAGAGTAATCAAGTATCGCTGAACATCCTGTGTGAGTTTCAGGTCACATGACCAAGGTCGAAGGTCATTAAAAGTAAATGAACTTTGGCAATGTTGTAGGTAATTGTTGAATTGCTATCATAACTTTGAAAGTATAGTTTATGAATGAAAATAATGTGGACATGGGGGTAATCCAGTATAATTGCTTATCTTGCACAAGTCGTGACACTTGATTAAGTGTCAAATGACACTTCATCAAGGTCAAATGTCATTTAGGGTCAATGAACGTAGTAGCATATTATATGAATGGTGTTTTTTTTAAATAATTATTTCATAGTCATTTTCAGAGTCATTACTGCTGCTATATTGAATCGCGTATTGCAGGCGAGACTGCCAGAGGTGCTCCACTTGTTTTTCTGAAATTGTAAATCCTTAAAAATATTATTTTATATTTCTGACTGCTCGATGAAGTCTCCAATATGATTTGGACGTAGTTAAATCTTGACTATATAGCTAGTTGCTTCCGCGTTTTCCCTTTTTCTCGTTTTCGTCGCCGATTGGTCTGGACAATGTGCTTTCATCACCAGCCTACCCATGTCACTTTATTTCGTTTTAGAACGACGTAGACTTGGACATTTCTTAGATTGAGATGAGGAAATGAGATTTCAGTCCCATCTTGTAATTCCATTTCAGTCAAAAGACGACAAATAAAGTGTGCAAATACTGCAAGATGGCGAGATACAAAGAGCAGTACTAAAAATGGTGCTACGCTAAGAGGAAGGAGAGAAAATGCTAGGCGTTGGCAAATGGCGGCGAATAAGACTGCGTCCCTCTTAACTAACTTACATGAGGTAAGGCGGTGTAATTGACTATCGGTGAAATTGTGTTCCTGAGATGACCTTTCCGTTTGAAAAGGCACAACATTGAGTCCCTGTCACGTAGCGTTCAACACTTTAGAGCTCTACTTTTGACACGGCAATTAGAGACACAATTATCTGTCTATCACCTCCAGAAAGAAATCCAAATGAAATTCGGAGAGCTACCATAATTAAAGAACATCATGCCTTCAACTTTCACTTTATTATTCCCTATTTCTCTTCATTTTCTCATTTTTCTTACTGTAGATCTGCGACGGCGACCATAGGCAGACCAATATGACTGACCGCGTCGTTAAAGTGTCGCATTACTTTTCTTCGTGCTTCTTTGAGGCCACCATACATCTGCCAGTCAAGTCCAGACCATGACTTTGACATGAGGCTACATCCTTAAATATAGATGATGATATTACAGTGAGTGACCAATCGGTATATGAAATGTCTATACTTCAGTTATGATTCATTAATATCATGAAAATTCGCTGGATTCCTTTTATTTTTTTAATGAACAAGAACGTGTCGAATAACAACATCTAATTCTTGGATTATTGTTATATTGCAAATATTTTCTTAGTACGGATTATTCATATTTTGATAAAGTATGGTCTTGCTATAGTATTAAGGCTTCAATTTTTTCTTTCATTTATATAATATTCTCTGATAGTGGTGACGAAACACGCAGTATATGGGTCTTCATTTGGAAAACATGGTAATTATTTTAACCTTTCGGTAACTTGATACATGCTATCGTGTCTGTCGAAAACTCATTTAATATGTATACCATATAACATACAAATGGTCCCTAATAATTGCGTTGGAATAATAATAATAATAATAATAATACAGGTATATTTACCCAGGGAAGCCGCTTCAGTTCCGAAAACTGTTCTCCCAGCGGGCCCTGCTATTATTATTACCCCGGCTTTAGCTGGGCTACCTAGGCGCTCAAAGCATTGAAGGAATTTCTTCCTACCGGGTACCCATTCATCTCACCTGGGTTGAGTGCAGCACAGTGTGGATAAATTTCTTGCTGAAGGAAGAAAGAGAAAGAAAAAAAGATATTTAGTATATACAAAGCTCATTACAACGAAATTTGTAATAACTATCATGGTGAAATATCAAATTAAAAAATCATACAAATTAGAATTGAATTACTCGACTTAAGCCGGGTTAACTGAAGATAAGTATACAATCTAACTTATATAGTTGGTCAATGTCTATATTAATGAATAAAATGTTGCTGTAGGCGCTAATCTTATTTCTTTATTATGAACATATTGAAATGTGCCGATAGATTTCATTGAATGCTATGTTAACCAAAATAACACATCAGTCTGTCAAAAGCAAGAAGGAGGAAGAAGATCGTTGGGTTGTAATGATAAATGGATGAAATTAGTAATCTAGACTTCAAGAATATAATCATATTTTATGTTATTAATACTACTGAATATCCCGAAACACATTGTGCCAGGCATTATATAAACATATACACTTTGAATCATAATTATCATACCCATAAAATTCACGAACAGTCAGTGTGAAATAAAATAACAGGTATAGAACTATGTTAAATAGTATTCATCAATAATCTGAAAAATGTATTTATTGTTACTTTTAGGGGATGTCTTTGGAAGTAAGATATTAGGCCTATATACGCCTACGATTTGTCTTATCTCTTTTCCAGAATAGTAGCAATGATAAAATTATATAAAAATAATTATTCAACAATTCTTAAGACAATGTCAACACCAGACAAAAGCGGTAACGAAAACAATTTGTTTGGGAGCTGTTTGGGACAGGGTTATCCGGTCCAAATTCAGTGTAACGAGGATATCCGGGTAACATTGATCCGAACCGTATTCAATTCAATTCTTTATTTCATTTCCATTCAAACATAATACAAAGTAATATAAATTGGGTACAATTTTACAGATGAACATTCTTACCTCGTAAATAAAAACAGTATAAAATTGAGCATAAATGGAAAACCGTATAAAATCACTCGAATGAATATTGCTTGATAATTGTTCTGGTCATCGTTTTGAATACCAGTCATAGAATTGTGAATAGTTCCTTTTTCGAATAGTGTACATAAACAATTCACCCATCCCATCCTCCATGAACCACACTACAGGACCGGGCCCTGGACCGGGTTCGGTATTGGTACCCTTACTGTCTCCGGAGCAAGAGTCCGGATACAACTGTTACATGTCGTTCTGTATTATTATTCACAGTGAAATCCATCACAATCAAAAGATCATTAAGATGTTGACTGTGACTTCTTCAGGGCGCAAAGTGTCCTCGCATCATAAACTGAAAACCTAATATTTTCATTTGATTATTTATGTACTACCTATACTCTTCCAACTGCATTTTAAGGTCTGGTTAACTGTACACTTTGTCAATAGGCTGACGGCAAATATACCGTGTCCGTTACGTGTTGGACTTGCAAACACATTCAGGCGCTGTTAGTCAATTTGAAGACAGATAATTATGCCTGTCACTTGTTTTGGAAGTAAATATCACGACCAAGAATTTTGCAAACATCATAATGATTTTGGACAACAGCTCGAGTCGGTATGAGACACTTTGCTAACTGATCTAGAATTCTTCAGTAGTACTGATTTCTGAAGCTGAAGAAGATCCGACTCTTACGTAGCCATCTCCACATACATGCATCCGACCTCAGTGTTCCCATCAAAATATATGTCAGTGCCTTGAATGACTTTCTAAGGAAATCCACAAATATGAGGTATGCGTTCATTGATTTTATTTACAAATAAATTAAAACTCGACAAGAACAAAAAAAGATGGGTTCCACATCGTTTTCTTCCTGCATTGAACCTTTTTATTATTTTTTTCATAATATATAAATCCTGGTTTTAAAAGCAGGGCATATGATCGTGCACCTAATCATTCTTTAAATTAAGAATATAAACGAAATTAAAAGAATGTAAAGATTCATTTTTTATTGCAACTGAACGCCAAAAAACAAACATCTCTGATGGTGGGAATATTATCCAAATCATTGCATTTTGAAACAGATTCAATCCCATACTTTATTCCCGCATAGTGCTTGGTATACATGTATATGGACTTAAATCGTTTCATTAAAAAAATTATCAAAATGTTGGTAATGTGTTTGATGTAAATATTTGCATGATAGTTCATTTCCCGAATGTCACCAATAATGATAAAATGATCTATAGCTCCATATTTTGGCCGTTTCAAATTTGCTCGTTGAAAATCTACTCATTTTCAATATTTGGCAGGGCGAAAAGCTTGTCACTGTCTATTAAAAAAATATGGTCTTGTTACAGTACTCGGTCGCAACCACGGACGCAGACCTATCTCTCTGACCGGCAGAGAATCACTTTGGATTTGTTACCCCGTTGTTTTAGGGTGATTTTACAATGTAATCAACATAATATATGCAGAAGTTGAAATTGAATTCAATATTCATCTGCATATTTGGAAGTGTTTCGGATTAGTCAAGTCGATTGTTAATTAAAAACAACAATTTAATGCTACATTCTAGCGAAGTATAAAAAACATCAATTTGAGACAATATCAACTTTCATTTTAATTTCCTGTTAATGAAATAGGAAGCTTTACAATCATTACTGTTTATTGTAATAATCTGCATTTGAATATAAGATATTAATGATATCATATAAACATTAGAATCAGAGGGGTATTTTTAGAATCCAGACTCTATTTTCAATGATTTTTGTAGATTTCATTTGACATTGGTAGATTCTTCTTAAAATAGACAGCATTCTTCACATAATGACCGAAGTGCGCTTCTACAACATATTTAATACTTAGGGTATTTTACTCTCCTACTTACTGCGCTGCATCGGCTGCACATCCTCACTGATGTTATTTATGGTTGCTTTAGCTTTTATAACTTTGAACATTAATTATCTTTGAATGTCTTTGACAGATATATGGTGCTTTACAAATACTGTGTATCATCATCATCATCATCACCATTATCTGTAATAAATTAAGAAAAAATCTGCTTCAGATTGATTCGTATTATTCCTTTTCAAGTTTTAAACATACATGTCTATGATTAATATGGTACATATTGTTCTTGATAGAATATAAACCTAAGATAGACAGGATGGGAAATAATGTAATATTGATTTGGTTTTTATTGATTAAATGTAAACAAGAAATTAACCTGTCAAAATTTTCCATAATATTAAATTCTTTTCTTGAACATGTTCTCAAATAGGAAACCTTTTATATTTTTAAAGTTTGTATATTGCGATCTACTTAAGATGGTAAACTACTGCTTAGCGGCTCATGGAAATCTAACCGTTTGAAATCTTATTTCAGAATAAGTTTCCACAAACTAAGTGATCTTACATATTACATATTTTGACTGTCAAAATAGGCGATTCGATCAAGTATATTCGAAATGATTGTGAGGAGAGATTGATTCTAAAAACAACTTAATTCCTAGAGAAGGAAAGTCGCAAGAAACGAAAAAATAAAATTTTGCCTATTTTTGACAGTCAAATTATTACACCTATATATCAGTGAAAAACAGTATAATATTTTATGCTGCATATATAAATGTAACCAAGTTGTATAAATTAGTTCAATATGCAATTTTCAACCTCATGATAAATTGTGTCGTCGATTTATACTGCGTCTCACAGTTTTCCCACGAGAATCATAACTGCAGACCTGACTATGCCACAGTGTTACCATATCACTACCGGTTACTATGATGACCTTACAGGAAGCACGACCTTTATGAATATGTATGATGATGACGTGAATTCATACAAAGAGAGCTGTCAATCTTATAACTGACAGGTAGTTGATGATGGATAAAGATAAAGACAGGATGAAGATGGAGACAGAGAGAGAAATACGAAATAAAAGCGAGAGATGAGGGAGGGAAAAGCGATGATGAGAAATAGAGAGAGAGAAAAAAAAGCGTCAAACTATATCTAGAAGAAAACCTGGAAATGGTTTTGAAATGTGATCGTGTGACGAAAGGAATTGATTGCGTGTTTCTATTGAGTGGGTTGCTGTTGGGAGAAGGTGTTGTGTACCCATGATGCCTTGTGCTTGTAAGCCCTTAGCATCTAGTGTCGATCATGTAGACCCGACCTTGGGGTTTCTTACCCTACGTCGGCCATGTTTGTTCAAGCTCTCATTCGTCGTCCCCTTGGCCCCAATCGAACGACCTTGGAGCTTGATTGCCAAGGTGAACAACTACCCCCCCCCCGCCACCGTCACTTCAAACTCTCTCACTTTATTCCCTTGCTTACATTTCTCTTTATCTCTCTGCGTGCTCCTATGCTCCTTCCTCTTACTTATCCGTCCCCCTTTTCTCTCTTCTGTGTACCTCTTCCTCTCATCCTGCAACAATCTCTCTCCCTCTCTATTCCTCCCCCTCCCTCATTCTCCCTCTCTACCAGGTGCAGCGGAAACAGGGGGGGGGGGGGCTTCAGTACCCTCCCCCACTTTTTTCCCGAAACTTTGTACGAATATGTAAAAATGACCATCTGATTGTGATTCTTGCATCGTCAGTTCCCTTCCCCCTCCACACACTTTCAAAACCGTTCCACAGCCCCTCCCCCCTCTCCCTCTCCCTCTCATAATATATGCCATAATGCATTTTTTTAATTCTCGAATCATGTTATACTCGCTTATAACGTTATTCTGGTACCTTCAATACTTGACTTCATTTCCCTTTGATAATCTTCTTTAACTCTTCCTTTTGCATTCTTCCATGTATACCTTATACACAATTTTCTTCTCTAATGTTTCTATTTCACATTTTATTTCGCTATATATTTTTGCGCCAACGTTACAAATTTCCCTCTCTCACCATTCTCTATCTTTCTCATCGTCTGTCTCTCACATTCCCTTAAAATTTCATTAAGTTTTCCTTTATTTAGCTACCATATTCTTTTCTTCAGTCTTAATTCATCCTCCTCATTCTTTTCCACATCTTCACTCATTCTTTTTTTTTTCGAGAGAGAAAGATTTGAGAAAGAGGTTGGGCAGCATCGAAACCATGCACTCGCAACCATCTCGGGATTTCACTGAACATGGAGTCAAGCCTCGAAATAAAAGGCCAGGCGTGCTCTAAGCGCGTCCGATCAACGGTTCCACACCATCCCCCAAATCCCAAGCCAAATGGCCACGGTCTAAAACTCCCAGCAAGACGGATTGAAATAAGAGACCCCCCCCCCCCCCCTCTTCTCCCCTCCATCCGATTTTGGTGGAAAAAACAGTTTGGGCTTGAATATCGTCTTGGCGTAATGTTCTCCTTTATACATTTTCAATTTGAATAGCAGACCATAATAAAGGATAGAGGTAAAATTACACGAGCAGACGGCGCCTGTTTCTTTTACCTTGACTCAGTAGGTTTAATCAAACCCCTTTCTCATATTTCCACTTTTCAAGGACAGCATTCGACCTTACAAAACAAAACAAATGAAGGATTAATAAAAAGGGAAGGAATGAAGTAAAAAAGCAAGAAAGAAAGATAGATAGATACTTTGTATCACATAGTTACGTTTATTACAGTATCCCGTTTTTTGATAATAATTGTACTATTCGGTTTTCGAAAACTAATTTTCTTATATTTTCGTAAATCTTATCATTTCGTTATCTTAATCATTATTGCTCAGATAGTATTTTTTCCTTAAAGTTTATTTGTCTTTGTCAAAACTAGAACTAAGGAGACATTCATAAAACAATATTCTTTTTTACAAAGTATTCGTGGATTTTTTTGGTCAATGACAGATAACAATTCTAATGATTATAAACCAAAGGATCATGACTTGTACACCATACAATGTCAAATGGCAGAGGTAAAAATGGTAGACGTAAAAATGACAGAGGTAAAAATGGTAGATGTAAAAAAAAAAAATCATTGGTATACCGATATATGGTTCCTCACAGCAATTAATTTCCGACCTGTCCCTACCGGGTTAACCTCCGGAATTTTTTCTTCTTCATTTTTTTCATCAACAAATTGTGTCTCTAACATTATTATTACATGAAAGCTTAATCACTACTAGAAAGTCGTAACATATTCTAGCGAAATATCATTGACAGGACACCGTAAGAAGAAGGCGGGTTAAATGCTGGCAAACGAGACGCCCGATTTACCCGTGGCGTCAGTACCACAGATTAAAATGTCTATTTTGTGCTCACTCGAATCAACTCAATTATAACAAAATCCTTACAAAAGTACAATGACTAAATATCCAGTATCACACTTAGTTAAGATAAAAGGTAATGTCTGTGTAAATCATGTAGATACGAATCTCTTATCATTATGTTAGAAGAATTCCACGCCAATCCCAAGCTTCGATGGCTATTGAAGACATACTTTGTTGTGATCATACTGACATTCAGTATGATTATAACATTTGACTTCTGATGAATTAAAAGTTGAATGAAATGAGCTGGGGGATATTCGTACTGGAAAGTTTTTACACATATACACATTTGCATGCTCTCATAAACGATGGTTCAAATCAGATAAAACTTATCTAAATATTATCTCCTACAATAAAAATGATTATATAAATGAACAGTTATTTTGTAATAAATATTGTGATCAAATCTAGTGTCCATTTTAGTCAAGCTCTTTTTATAAAAAAAAAACACAAAAAGACTGATGAGATTTATTTTTGTATTCAGCTTGTTTGTATTGAATTTCGAAATAACAGATACTTTAAATTGATATCACTTATATATCAGCATCTGAACTTAATTCACATTTGAGAAATATAGATGCATAATTTATGTTGTGTTTGCCCCGTGTCATATTTTTTAGACTTTGCTTTGGAAATATGAGGATGAAGTAAAGTGGTACTAAATCCTTCCAGAATAATGTTTCATATAGTTATTCGTAAGTTAACTCATAAGATTACAAAGAATAGTTCATTTGGGTGCCAAGTCAGGTGTTTCAGTGTAATTTTTATCATCCATATCAGCTGAAGTTTAAATCCATTCTTCGTATATTAAAATTAACGTTATTAACATGCATCTGAATGTAAAATCGATAAGTTTTATTAGTATAAAATGAAATTTACTTCAGCTATGTTAAAACTGGGAAAAGCGGTTAATAATCTCAATCATTTTTCTTCAGAAGGGGCCATAAAGATATGTTCAACTTATGGACAGCTTTATGAAACGCCATGTCATATTAATTTATAGATAACACAGATAATTAGCCATAAAAAATATGTGTGGATATGAAAAGTAAGTCATGTCTCAAATTGATTTTTTTTTTACTTTTTTTTTGTAACCCTCTCTTTTAATCTTTAATTATTTCATTCGTGTCTTAGATAACTTGATTATGGAATCTGAGATAGTTCGTAAAAGAACCAATAAAAGTAGCATAAATCGTTAATAAAATAGGCCAATGGTATAGCACTGATTGAGATCAAATGTTTTAAAATCTTTCAGTAGTTGAGTACACTGCACCCTAGAAACAGACTTCTTAATTTTTTTTAAAGATCTTCATGACTGTAAACTAGGTTTCACCATCCAGCAGCCATACGAGTTTCCTTGCATTCAGTGGCAATATTTGACCACTCTTGATTTGGGCTATCCAAATGGTCCTCCACGAAAGCTTAAAAGGGACCGACATTGAACATTATGGGTCGGTAATAACTTTGATTCGGGTAACCCTATCCATTGGGACTAGAAATATGTGAATTTTATAGACAAAATACTTCAGTATTGGGCCCAGTGATATAATTATGAATACAAAAAGTGTCGTGGCTGGATCCTTCAAATCAACCGTTCATTACAATTCACCTCGTTCGACTTAAATCAGAATCGGAGCAACGAATATCGAGTAAGTTTATGATTACTTATGTAACCTAGAAAATATCGAGGAGCTCTCCACTCCCATATTGGGGTAGTTCAACATGTTCATTGAGATCGGGAATAACTACATGTTTTGTGTGGAACTGGTTATATTGCCAAGTCATGATTGAGAATTGAACTCACTCACCCCTCATACCTGTTTACAATGGAAATTAACAGACAGAGCGTTAGGTCAACATCCATAGGTATTGCCCATTCTTCCCCATCTCCACTTTTAAATTACTCCATTTTAGATCGGGGGCACGGATAGCCACGAAATGAGTAAATAAAATTCATTCCGATTTCAGTATTTCCAGTTGACTGATAAGTATTTCATAGAACTATTTTACATGTAAAATAGTATATTTCAAGGGGTCATTGGTAAAAATGAGTGCGAAGCTTCATCTATCTTGATAATGAGGCAATATATGGCTGGTATATTTCTATGATATTAATGTTCACTACTCAAAAATAATATTTAGAAAAAGAAACAGATCTCTCATATTTAGAGATATCCGCAAGGGTGTCTTGTGGGTATAACGAGCATCAATCGCAGGCCAACTCTGACGGCTTACCCTTCCATGCTATTGGCTGTTTTAAAAGTGGTATCTAGTTTGATTGTTTATCAGGATAAACATCCTAGACTTATTCCTTCTTTCCTATTTTCCTTTTCCCTTCATGTTTTCCGGGTTTTTTTGTTTTGTTTTTTGGGGGGAGGTTCCCAGAAAATGGAGCCGGAGACATACCCCAACGCCTCAACGCCTTTATACAAGAGTAAAACAGAGACCACAATAATATGAAAAATCAATGCAGTTACTACAGTGTAATTAAAGTCAATTTAAGTCACCATTATCAATCACTTAGTATTTGAATTTTGTTGTTTTGTAGTTGACAATACATGTTAAAAGTTTTTAAATTGTAAGAACCAAATACAATGCATCTAAGTTCAGAAAACAAGAACGGTTGATCAAAATGTAAGGCTTGGCTTTTGGAGTTAAAGGAGAAGTTCACACTGAAGAAAAGTTTGTTCTAAAATAGCAGAAAAAATAATTTAAAAATATTGGTAAAGGTTTGAGGAAAATCCATTAAAGATTAAGGAAATAATTAGAATTCTAAATTTTGGATTTGTGACGTCATAAACGAGCAGCTGTCCCATATGTTATGTAATGTAAAATGCATAAATTTCAATTTTTCTTCATAGTTCGTTGTGACACTTATGTTTGTTTTCTTTTTAGGAACGAGTGTGAAATGATTTGTCCATCAATATACTGAATGTACAGTAAAAAACATTTTCAATTTCCTGAGAAAATGAAATTTCATTGATTTTTTTACCATTTGATATACTAGTATGGGAAAGCTGCTCGCATATGACGTCACAAATCGAATAATCAAAATTGTAAACATTTTTTATTATTTGATGGATTTTTCTCAAACATTCAGCAATATATTTTTTTTCTATCTTTACATCTTTGCCAGGGATAGCTTCCCCTGATTGTGCCTTGCTATGATGAAAACTGTAAAATTCTGATTACACTCCATCACTAAAACAAAGCGATACTTTTAATTCATATACAAGTACGTCCTTTTCAATGCTGCAAACGATTCGTGAATTTTCTGTAATAGGTTTGGTTATTTTAATGTGCGTTTCATTGGGTGTTGAAACACGTACTTGTTATGCTCATTATCACTCACTAAAGTGTCATAAAACCATACCGGAGCTTCTCATCTAAGATCTATTCGCTTTCAGAACATGAGGGCTTAATTTGAGAAAAGTGGCAATTTTTGGATGGCTACGTAAACGTTGAGACTGTTTGAACAGGATATGAGCATCCTTGTCGAGTCTTTTCGGTCCAAGGTCTCCACGTCAAGCAGTGGCGACCACCCTCACCCAGCCCTCATAGACTACTTCTTCGATATGGAGATCCATTTAGAGATGCTTAAGATTTTAATAATATTCCAATTTTTTACTCCTGGTAAAAAGTACATAGGGAACTCTTAATAAGTTTAGAGGTAAAGCGATAAATATATAGAAAAAGGGAGAGAAAGGGAGCAGGGGGGGGGGGGTGAAAGAACACGGACTGTGTGTGAGGGTGTTTGCGGGTGAATGGGGTGGGTAGGAGGGTGTGTATATGTGTAAGGCTGCGAATGGCGAGTCAGTTGAATTCTTAAAATCTTATTCGAATAAAATTATAATACATTTCCCCAAGTTTTATATTAGCTTGTTTGGTCAAACAGAAGAAAACATACAAGCACACTCACGCACCCACACACTCTCTCTCTCACACACACACACCCATGCACACACACACAGAGGCAGACATACCACATGTTCATGATAAATTGAATATTTATCATGGATTTTTAATTACATTATAGGACTCAGTGACAAAGCTATTTTGACTCCATTATGGTCAGTGGTCATGGGCTATATGGTATTATGTTGGCTTTTTTAAGCCATACTAACAGTAGTCACTACCAATTGCAGAATTTCCCTTGCTTTACCTGAGCCCAAGCCAAAAAATATTTTACATAATCAATTTAGATAAAAAATAATATGACATTGTTATGAGTTAACGAGAAAACCTAAGAACATAAATTATGTGTTATGTATGGAATTAAATTGATAGGTTCCCAACAAAGTAAATTAAAGGAATGCAATGTCACTAAATTGCAACTTAACTGAACAGTTGTCAGAATTGCATTTTGCAGGGAAATTATACGGGCTTAGCAGTAATATAATATGAAGTAATTGTCAGAAAATATCATGTGAGAATTCCGTGTCCATTTATAATTGTATCAGAATTTCTGTCATAAAATAACTCATGTAAATATTATAAATTAATAAAGTACCGTCTCCTTTTCAAACAAATTATATGGTTAAAAGAGGCTAACATACGAAGAATAGAGGAATCGGAAAGTAATTTCTTTATCAATGTTTACGATATTATGATTATTAATCTTATATATTTCTCAATACCTGTTTTAAAACGAAACTGAAAAAGAAAGTGAAATGAAAAAAAAAACAAGTACCATTGATTAAGAATTTTAATTTAATTCCATGTCAAAGCATTGCACACTGTGAGTCAATCTACTCAAATTGAAGAGGTACATTGTCTGATTAACATCTCTTTCAATTGAAAAATTACTCAAATACCTTTTTGAATATCATGAATATAAGAGATTTTTTGCAAGAAAAATGTCATATTTTGATTGAAACTATATTAAGTGACCTTCTGACAAGGTAATTCTTCTCATCTGGATAGATAGTTTAGAGTGTATAGTAAGCCTATATAGGTGGCAAGTGGCATAATTCTTAGATACATACAAACCACCCGAAACGGGTATTTTTTTTTTTTTTGGGGGGGGGGGGTCAGATGGCGTCTCTATCCGCATTATTAATTTTAGCATCAGAAAGTAGGTTTCCGGTCAGATTTTTATACTGGACAGCGCCATCACATCAAGTATACAGTCAAACTGTATGAACCGTCTTTACGTTTCACTATTAGCGAAGTATTGCCTATTATTATAGAAAAGGGTTCAAACAGAAACTCCTTTCACCCTGATTATCATGGGTTAAAGATCAATCTCGAAAGATTATAGATAATTAGCTATCAAAAATTTTATATGATTATCGTAAATATAAACTTACTTACATAATGATAGATTTCCCCAAACTATAGGCGTTTTCTTGTATTAAATCTATATCCAAAACATGTGCAGTGCTCCTTTAAGGCCAAGTCCACCTCAGCATATATTTTCTTTATCTTATGTTATTACAGAAAAATTAAGCAAGATACAGAAAACGTTATCAAACCGGATGTAAAATAAGAAATTTATGACATTTCAAAGTTTCACTAAATTAATTCGCATAAGAGTATAGGCGGTTTGCAAATGAGGGAACCGATATCTACATACTATTCATTTTATATTCTGTTCTTTGATATCAAAGTGTATTTTTTCGCATTACAAGCATGAATATGATATGGAATTACATTGAATTTTCATTGCTGTAAGTATAATGTGATTCAATAAAAAATTTCGCTCATGTCAAATCTACAAAATAAAATAATGATAAAAATGAGAGTGTGATAGAGGTGCACGATTTTCTCATTTACCCTTATCTGTCTTGTAAAAAATCAACGAAAATTAGTGTGTTACGTCTTATTCTAATCAAATGATCAGCGTTATGCTTGTTCGATCTATTAATTATTTAGCCAAATCAACATGTTGTCAAATTAGACTTGACCTATTATTGCAAATACATAAAAATGTATACGACTATAAGCAAACATGTACTTCTATGTCATTAGGTAAACGTCATTCTCAACCAATGTGATTGCATAATCCCTATATAAAGGTTAAATTAGTATTTCACCGTTTCTTCTTCTGATTTAGCTGTAGTATTATGACATTTGCATTTAAACGTATCCTATACTAGAACAATAAAATTACATTTATAGGAACTATCTTCATAAGTAACATACGACTGGTATCATACTTATTTATAAAATCTTATTCATTACATCCAATCATTTTAAACTGTTAAGATACAATTAAAAAAACGTGGGAAACTCATCTTTCCCTTAATAATCAAAACCATAAACACGAGTGAATCTTTGTAAGAATTACAGTGCAGGTTAAGAGATTTCAACCAGCCAAACGAAAACAGTCATATTGCTGAAGGTGAAGTAGATTACCTAGCAAAATAACAAATATTTTTAAATTGAATTAATATCTATTTCCCCTAGAATTAATCCTTTTTGTTAAGTCACGAATATTCACTGGAGCTGAAACGCGGAAATGAAAACCCGACAAACGTTTTCGCCCTCGTTTTATAGTCTTTCTTTTTTTTCAGTCACAAGAGTATTAGGTCCTCCGTTGGTTGATTGTTCTCATTGTTCTCAAATAAATTGCTATGGGAATTTAAAAAAAATACTGTTAATTGTGAAATAATTTCACGCCGAGGTAGTTCCGCCAATGCATGGGAAGGAATACTATTTTAGTGAGCATTGGCGCTATATTGCAGATGCTGGAGCTAGGTGGTATACATTACACGGAGAGTTAGCTGCGTTGAAGCCTGCAGACACCTTAAACGATTGGGGAACAAAAGAGCGGCAATAGGGCGTTAACGAATTTTTGGTAATTGGGGTAAAAAATCGACATAGGTGAGAGACGGAGAGAGTGCAGTGTTTGATCTAAGGCATAAACGAATTTTTGATGGATTAGATGAAATCGGAGAAGTCCGCTCGAAGGTCAGACTCAATTTGAACGGTTTAATCATCTGACCACTTTCCCTATTTTGATGGTGAACTTGAATTCATAAAAAAAATAAAAATTCCTATTTGTAAATGGCTGAGTGACTATGCAAAAAGTGCGCCAGATGTGTAAAAGTTCATTTTGATGAAAATGGGAGCATTTTAAACTTCCTCTGAAAACGCTCTATTGAGTCACTTTCTTTCTTATATATTTTTGTCAACATACGAGATTCATAATCAGACATTAAATCATTTCTGTAAAATCACGAAAAAACCTGTTATCATCAATAATTATGAAAGTTTCATACTATTAACTGATTTTTAAAAATCATGATCATGATGTAGACTTTTGTTACATTCTCTGACGAAATGATCGCAGATACATAATAAATAATGTGTATTTTATCAGTTGAAAATGTTTCTCAAAATTATTCTTTTTTTGCGTGTTAATGCTTAAAAAGAGATTTATTTGGAAAATTTGCAAAAATATACTTATTCGTTTCAGTACATATATAAATTTGAACCATATTTTCAAATTTATAACTCCTTTCAATACGACGCTGTATTTATTAATTCCTTAGCTGTAACAAGACTTTTGATTTCTCCTTCACAACGCCCTGCAATAGTAAAATATTTTTAATTATTAGCATCTGTAATTTCTGCTATCGTAATGGCCTATGGGAATGTTATCAGTCTAGGCAACAAATATTTGAACAACGAGAACCGATTAAACACTTATTATATCAAAACTATTAAAAAGTACCGATATTAAATGAATATGTTATTAATTCAAATCATCAGTCTACCTATTGTTAATGAACTATCATTTCCCTCATTTCTTGTATTTCCTTTGCACAGATTGGAATTGGCGTCGCGACATTCTTCTGGAGGCAGGGAATTTGAGCGAGTTGCGGCCTTCGACGGAGCGGTTAGCTTCGGGCTCAGTCTTGTCAAGCAAACGGTAGATAGACTATACACTTCATGGCTTGAATCGTTGTCATAATCTCCTCCAAACAATAGTTAACAATATCGAATTCTGTTGATTCTACACGGAATTTGCTTATTTAATTTTCAGTATGTTTATTCACAAAGTGTCCTAAAATTAATTAGATCTTTAATGATAAATACTCCAAAGTTCTTGAAACAAAAAGATGAAAAAAAAATGAAAAAAAAAATGTGCACGGCCAAAAAAAACGAAGATAAAATAAAAGTTAAACAATTTTAACTGAACAAGATGATAGTATTGAATATTGACTGAATAATGAAATAATTATATGACACTGAAAAGATAATGAAATTCAAAAGGGGAAAATGAAAAGCGGTTTTAAGGTAAGTAAATTTCCTCTTATCAAGAACATGATTGTTAATTAATCTATACCAATAAAGCATTTATTATACTAAAATATTGACGCCCTACGTTAGGAGTTTATTACCTAAGTCTTCGTCAGGAATTATATATGTGGTTGCTATAATACAGAGTCGTACAAATTGATTGGAAAAATTACACCCTCCTGATATCAATTTGATTTGAATCAGCGACATATAATTCAAGAGTAAACTGTTTGGGACAACAGATCTTTAAAGTTGAAATATTCTTGAAATAATTATTTCACATTTCGTATATCTATTTTCTACAAAAATACAAATTATTGTTTGATATATATTTCAATCATGATAACGGATCCGGGTTCTATTAGTGGAAATTTTTGTGATACCTGTACAAGCATGTAAAAATTATAAATGCAAGGTCTAGTTTAATTCGGATATTTCACATTTCAAAAAGAGAAAAGGTAACACCGTTCTCTAACGGTATCTTATAATGTTCTATGAATATCACATTCTCACAACACCATGCAAATCTTCAACATGTATTTGCAAAAATGCTCCTTTTACATCAAATTTTGATGGAAACTTACCATATTTCATTGAGTTGAGTTTGACATAAGGATGGATCTCTCTTTGGTTATCGAATAATCATAACTATGTTAGTTTTGTATTCTATGAATTATCATGCAAAATGTGTTATACTGGAATATAATAAATAAATCGTCTCTTAAAAAATGTCATTAAAAGACATACAAAATGTTTTATAGTGAGAAGACATTCGAAATATATAAACATATATACATGTGGTTAAAAATTAAAATACCTCATGATATCTGGATTGAGCACGTAATGTTATAATTGTCTAAATTCCCGAATGCAGAAATTATCGAAAATTAAACCCATATTACATTGATGTTGATGATATGTACACATTTTCATGCTAGGTAAGAGTTATATCGTTTCATATATTATTCGCATACTAATAAACTGTTGATATAAACACCATCAAACGTTGTATATTTCTTCTTACTTCTTCAGTATTTCAAACATTGGATATGTTTTGCTTTTTGATTTCGCGCCTACAATAACTGGGAAATTGGACTAAAACAGATTACAAGGAAGGAATGTTTGATATAACGCAGTAAATAATGGATGGACCAATTTAAGCTGAATCTCTGATTCTACGAATTAAACAAACTTTTGGGAAAATACTTCATTTATTCCTTTTTTTTCAGACGAAGACGAATATTTTCAAAGAAGGACTGATTATTCACAACGTCATTAATTTCAAACGAGATCTTTATCACATCAAGTCGTGAAAAAAATATCTTTCACGCCAAGATGAATGTCTACACGACAGCCCAGTTCCACGACATTATTAATTAACATAAAATATGCGACAAATTCTGGATTTAGTGTTTACTAACCCAACAAACTTCTCTCGTTGAATTTATAAATTTGCCCAGTCCACTAGGCAAACTAATGCATACAGTCAGACGACAGCCTACTATTTTATTCAAGCTTTCCATCCGCGCGAAATATATATATGTTTTTGGCGCCCAGGTATATGCAAAAAGGAGGAGGCAATTGTCATGTATGTCAACGAAGCTGAGAGATAGAAAGGAAAGAAAGAATGGGAAGGAAAGTGAGAGAGTGGAGAAGAGGAGGGGAGAGAGAGTTGTATTTGCATAATTGCCAAATAAAATAATGATAGAATGATGCGGAGTGAAGGGGGTGGGTGGGTGCTGCTCTTGCCTAAATAAATTTACAAGTCTTGATATACTCTTAACTAAATGTATGATTTTCTTATTGGCAAGCAACAGTGGAGAATAATACTAATCTACTAATAGCAAAAGCATATCGTTAGCACGGATGTTATGTATAACAGTAAATACCTTTCCTATGTTAATTAGGGGGATGCAAGATAAAATATCATACTGAGAATCCTTGATTACATGGTTTAAAGATGAAAACATGGAAAATCTCACCAAGGCATAACAACATATAAATGCAGATTCTGACAGATAATTTATGTTGCATATTCTCGTACAAATATATTTCAAATTAAAAATAAAACTGTACCACTTACATCAACATCATCACACTAATTATTAGTTTCAATATCGCAAATAATTGTATCGACAAGGTGACATTATAACAAATATTTGCCCGAATCTATTGAGTATATAACTTTGAGGCTTCTCCTTGAAAATTTGATGAGAGCAGTTCCCAAGGAGAGTGTATTACTTCGAAATACTCCCTAATTAATCAAGCAATCTAAGTCACAATAAAGACATGAATGGAAATAAGATTATTATAGAATGAAATGATGAAACTCGCTCACCAAAGTTGGTTGATACAATACAAAAAAAAAAATCGTGCAATACTTAATAAAATATATATAGTGCCCCGGTGTCCATCATGAAAAAAAATGCTCATAGCGCAGTAAAGATAGGAAGAATAGAAATGGAAACACATTAAAGAGGGGAAGAATTAATAAATGCATGCAAGTTTTCGGTTAATTTTTGAAAGTAGTAAAAACAATGCGATTAAGACATAAAAAAAAACGGTGGAGCGATATGTAATTGTACAATAACTTACATTTATAAGAGGAACGAGAGAGGAGAGATGAGAGGGGAGACTGAGATGAGGGTAGTGAAATAGAAAGGGAAGAGGATATAAAGATATCCGGGAATGAAGAATGAGAGGGAGAGAGAGATTGAGAGAAAGAATGAGAGAGGGAAAAAAGAGATATGAGTTTATATATATATATATATATATATATATATATATATATATATATATAAATCCACTTTTATTGATAAAAAGGTGAACAATTACAATGAGCCCAGGTTATGTGTTTGAGATGAACAGTTTTCAGGACAACATAAAATGAATATACATAAACAAACATAAAGCAAGAAATAATATGCACATGGATTATAACGAGTCAATTCATAACAAAAGTCATAGTAAAGTAATGAGAAGGGGAGGAGGAGATAGGCTAACGCGTGGTTTAACTTAAGTTGTTCTGATTTTTTTTTTACATGAATTCATAATTTTACTAACATATTGGTATGACAAAAATATATAAATTATGCAAATACAAGTATATGAAAAAAGCAAGAATAGTTGGAATTGAGTACTCATATCTTAAAGAAGATACTTGGGGGCAAATGGGAGCTTGAATGAGACATAGAGGAACATGTTGATAAACAGATGGAACTGAAAACGTTAATCTTACGCATACTTGATGAAAAAAAAATGGGTTCACGTTCAAGTGGTTTAAATATATATGAAATAAAAACAAAGACATGATATCACATCCATTAAAATGTTCCCTTCTCCGCGATGCCGGACAAGGACTAAAGAGGAAATACAAGTATTCAGCCGAGATTTTCAACCGTTAATGAATATCTGCATTCATTCATCCCAGGATTGCATTTAATGGACATGGAAGTTTTAATGAAATTACGGATGCATTTAGCTATGGTTGATTGGCTCACTGATGGCCATGGGATCCTCTATAGCCGGTGAGATAATGGACGCACAAGTCAATAATAGAATTAGTTGAGCTTCACTTTGTCATGGGCTCGTTTCGGAATGATATTTATTATCTTTAAGCTATTGAGAAGGGGCTTAGGTTAATGATGATTTTATATATTATGAGGCGGATTTCTTGTCTTGCGTCGAGTTAAAAATGATGTTGAAAATGCTATGGAAGTAATATCAACTAGTTTCAACTGTTGCACTATTAGGCCTTTTAGGACGAGAGGGTTTTATAAAAGATAAAACTTAAATATGTTAAAATGAGAAATACAGGTACAGCTACTAAACTACATTGACTTGCAATCAAAAGGATGTGTGGTAAAATGGTGTGTTGCAAGGAATAGTTGCAAGGAATAGATATTCCTCTAGCAGAAAATACATACGAATATTCTATCTACTCTAAATCTATTTGATTTTTCTCAATAATGTATGTACCTCGGGAGCGGTATTCCTTCAAAGCGACCTTTCAGTTTGGCCTGCCCTTCAATAAATTTCATCAGGGGTACATATTTTTAAAGGTCTCTTGAAAAGGAAATTTTTCTTCCCACGTCCCGATGTCGTCTAGGTGAAAACAAACACTCTTGAAAAGTTAAGAAGAAAAGGAGATAACCCAATAAGATCTGGTCCCTCCATGCCACACTCGAGTGCTATTGTTTTGCATTCTTCTTATTTCGTTCTTTGTCTCTCTGTTTAAGACTGGTACAACCGGGTAGTTTCCAAAGAATGGTGAAGAGGAAGAGTGTTTGACTTTTCTTTGGGTTGGGGTCATTAATACCTTGGTATAAGATATGCCTGGCGACTTTGTGAAAGGTGGGGATGGAGGGAATATGAAAAGATTGAGAAGAGAGAAAGAGAGAGAGAGAGGGAGAGAGGAGGAGAGAGAGAAAAGGGAGAGAATAGAGGGAGAGAGAGAAAAAGGTGTGAGAGAGGGGGAAACTAAAAAGAAAAAATAGTAATATTCTGTACATGTATGAAGAGTTACTTACGTTCGTATAATGAGTCGTGAAAGTATAGGAACTTTTATCAAGATTACCAGAATATATTTATATAAATGAGGGCTGTAATATTTTAAATGAAAACACAAAAATATAAAAATAAAGAGAGAGAGAAGGGTTCTGAGTGGATAATAGGGGTGTGTATATGTGAAGTAAATATCAGTACTGATATCTAAAAAAAAATTGTCCCCAATAAAATGACTTAAGGAAAATAACATAGAAAGTAAAATGTGATAAATGACTATGATATACTGTAAATGAACAGTATTGGCCATGTTGACAGTACAATTATTGGAATATTGTGGGGGGGGGGGGTAAAACTGAGGTAAGGAAAGTAAAGTTGTGAGAGAGTGAGGGATAGTAAGGGATTGATGATAAACAATAACTTCGTGGGTGGAGTAAGAGCTTTAGTTTGCTCTTGGGATTCTCTCATCCAAAATCGTTTGTCTTCTTTCTTCAAAGAAAAAGCGGGAAAGAAAAAGGTGGGTTGACATTCTATTGTCTTGATATATTCAAGAAGTAAACAAGGTATTGTCTCATTGAATGGAGTGATTTAGAGTCGGGATATACGCTGGCAAAAATCTATACGAAAATAAACAAAAGAAAAGATAGAAAGGTAAAAGGTACAAGTTAGGTGTATATATGTATATATATATATATATATATATATATATATTGTGATGAGGCCAACTCAAAAGATGGTGCAGGACACCATTTTAGCTTTAGCTTTCGTCTTTAATAAGACTTCGTCAGAAGCGTCTGTAATTACAGACTATTGTGGTCAGGATGCCTACCGAGTACCGTATTCTGTCTTGTTCTTATATATATATATATATATGGGCAGAGAGAAATGAATAGGTAAAGTGGTTGAGTCGTAGAAGTGAGGGGGGATTAAACGAATATTGTCAGCAAGAAACTATCCTTTTTTTTTCAAAATTTTATTTCAAATAAGGACAAAAGAAATGATCCGAATGAAGAATATTAAGAAAAAGTTAAAAGGTCCATTCCAGACCTTAAGTATACAGTACTTTACATGCACTTGAAATGGTGTTAAAACTAGCTGTGCACTCTTTATCAACCATTTTAGAAGCTCTTATAAGACACAGCGGGAGGGAGATGACTTTACTTCAAGAAGTGACATTAAAACCTTTGAAAAGTTAATGGCTTTAAAAGGGTTAGACGTAAACACCAATTCATCCTCTACTTTGATGAACAATAGGCTGAATACGATCAACCGCCGTTACATCAATTCACAAGGCCTGATTTTTTAATAGATGCTCTAATTTTGTTTCGTTTGTGTACGATACGACAGAGACATCAACTCATGTCATCTATATACATGTTTTTAGATGGATCAAAGGAATCAGTCTGAACTCTTTTTAAAAAGGAAGCGATGGTATTCCCAGGGGTCTCATTTACTGGTTTAGCGGGACTTTGGAGGCATGTATAACGGGCAACCCACGGCGCCACTTTCCTTCGTCTTCTGCCTGATTTGCCCCAATGCAACCGATCGTCTGTCTGTGGCGTTCATGCCAACCTGCCTGCCTGCTGCCAGCTAGGGGTGCTCTGACGATCTTGGTATACCTATACCGCTAGAGATTTCAACCAGAATATCCTATACTCTCACTTCTTCTGATAAAAGGCGCGGTGCTGTGAAACAAGTGGCGTTCACGTTCTCTTATTATTGTTCCTTTACATTTCTCCATTTTAGCTGCTCAATGGCCGGAATAACAGACAAATGGCTGTTAAAAGCATCAAAACTTGTTAAAATTTGAAAAAGTCCTTTTGAATATGTTCACTGGCTCGCATTCATTGTGAGAGGTATTCATCGCGGTATAGACAATAGAGAACCTTTCCTCTTCTCTCATTATTGTGGTTTAGTCATTTTTATCATAATAGCGAATATCATCCCTAATAATGACCTCACTTATCTAGTCAAGCAGGTAATCAACGGATAGAACGAGATCTATCAGCTATAAGTCAATATTTAGACGATTTTTTTGAATGAAAATGTCGGAAAAGTGAGTTATTCCAGTGTAAAAGAAATGCTTTCATTTATCAGTAATCGAATCGTGGATGGAAGTTATCCCATGGGATCGTCTGCTAAAAGAGGGCGGTAGCATTATTTTAAGAATATCAGACAGATGCTGGCAGAATGTGGGTAGGGTGTGTAAGGGTGTGTATGGGTGGATTTCTTCATGTTTTTGTTTCATGATGTAAACTTGTTATATATCGTATTGTTCATTATTTTAAAAGTTGAAATCACAATTCATTTTCCATTAATTTGTTCAATTCATAATTATTCCTCAATTATCAATAACAAAAGATAAACATTTTATTCATGCGAGGAAATTATGCAGTGATGTTGGTTTTAATACGAAAAAGTAAACTTTCCAACTTTGTAATATTTCGTATTGATTACATTTCGCCATAATATTTCAGCAAGAGAAAACATCGAAACGAATTAGGAAGTGATCTTCCATGATAAACTTCATGAATGGGAAAATTTAATTAATCATAGAAAAGAGATGTAAGAAAATCAATCTGCCCTGACCAAGAATAATCTAATGATTTAACGGTCAATAAAACGACCACTTTTTATTTTTGGAATTGTTTTAAAAGTTTGGGACACGAATTGATTATGAATAAAGCATTTATGTCATACATTCATCTTTACGATGGTCCTGCCAATCAAAACTGGGGGATTTCACTCGTGTTCCGGATAACTTCTTTCGAGCTTTATACAACGACGAGGGGCGAAAGAAGAAACAAAGAGTAATAAAAGAAGAAATTAAGATTATGGTCACGTTCCTATCAGAGCGACCCAAATCCTTCCCGTCTGTCTTCCCTAGATTCCATCTCTTTAATCATGCTCATCCCCATCCTCCTCCGCCCTATTCTAATCTCCCTCATCATTTTCATCCATGAGGATGTCGTCCCGTCGTTATGTCTACCTCTCTCCATCTCCCTATTTCTCTCCTCCCTTAATACCCTAGGCGCACGATTACCACGACATTGCTATCTGGCTGATATTACGAGCAGCCAACTAATCTAATAACCATGGTGCTAGCTCTGGATTGTCTTCAAAAGTAAACAGACAACTTCTCTCATCGAAATAGCCGGGGTCTTCGGGGGCGCTCTCGGCCTCATCAGCTGTAGCCATAGCACGGAGGAACAGTTTGCCTTCCTTCATCACCGCCAAAGTCAGACCTGGGTTTTATCGATGAATTTGGCAAATTTATCGCTGGGAAAAACGGAAGGAAAGCGCACTATCTCTTCTTTTTATGTCTCTCTTCTTTCTAACAAGAACAGAAAAAAAGATCAATACATGGACATCTGGTCGATGCACAAACATATGGGAAAAGAAAATGTAAAAGAGCAAGCGAGATCCGGTAGGTGATGGTTGTATGAAGATGATTGGTGGTATGGTAGGGAAAGAAAACTGATCTCAATTCTGTGTAAAAAAGGACCCCTCTTGAATATTCCACTGCGACTATTGGTTTCATAATAAAGATGGGTTAACTTCAAATGTCAGAGAGTTAGCTGGTTGGTATTAGATCGATACCTGGTGTCGAATTCTACGTCTGCCCTTGACTTGGTGCCCTTAAAAATGTTGTCACATGTTGGTATGCTATTCCTGTCACTGTTCCATCTTGTACCGTCTTCGTTTCTATTCTTCAGACTTTCCTCAGTATCAACTTCCTATTCCTTTACTTTTAGTTCCATATTCTGACACTTCACTCAGTGTAGTATAGCATTGACATTGACAATATGTCTCTGGACTATAGATCACAAGGTTCACGTTTCGAACCCCGCTGCAATGCTCTTCCTTGAAATGGTAAAGCACCTCTTTGGTAGCTATGCTAAAGCTGGGGTAAGAATCATCGTGAAACATCAGTGGTGCTATGTTAAACGATCCCACTATTCTTGTTAATACTGTTAAAAATGGTTCAGAATAATTATATTCTTCACATGAATAATATTTCGACCTAATCACACAACACTGTATGAAATTAACACAGCATTTTATTTTATTCTACCCAATAAACATGGATGTTCTCTCTTTACCTAAGTTTAGGGGAAGCTTAATAGAGTGAAATAGATAAATTACATCATACCATGACTCTTCGGTAGTATTGAGATACTCACATTATAAAACACTTCAGCATTTGAATGATAATCCGAAATTCCCGTCAAAGTATAAACTACATTTTAATCGTTAAATTCATAATGATAATCGAATTGCATGTCACCCTTATGATACCGTTTCAAGATATGATCTAACCCCCAAAAAAATTGAGCACGCACAATTAACAGTAACTATAACACTGTAAAAATTATGTTAAAATGTCATGTCAACGAGTTGTTAAAATTTTGTTGAAAGTGTTCAAACTTTTCAAATTTTTAAAAACTTTTTAAACAGCCTGTTTTAAACGTTGAACGACTTGCTTTTAACATTTAAACAACTTGTTCAAAACTTTCAAAAAATGTTGAAAGTAACAGGCTCAAACAACTTGCTAAAAAAAATTAAAGAACATTTTTACAATGTAAAGTCAGGCGTTATTTTGTATTTGATATTTCATCTAAAATACCATTTATCAAGTACTTACATTGCCTATACTTTTGGTATCAGCAAACTTTATCGGTTGTCTAAAAATCCCGGGGATGTTGAAGTGGTTATTTAATTATTTCCATACCGACGCATGTCCATCAAATATAAAGAATGGCAAATCTAATACTTATTCAGACATTTCATCTACTTATTGCAACATTCAAAGTACCGCAATGATGTGATTGCTACACTTTTTAAACTTTTGAATCCAGTGCTGTAGGAAGTAAAATAGAACGAATATTATGACGTCGGACCTCATTAACCTTATTCTATTGATTTTAGAGCTAATAATGATAATGGCTGCAGGCGTGAGATCATGCTCTGGAGTCCATCTTTTCTTATTTTGGCCTTTTTGGTCAAGACACGTCTCAGAATTACAATCTCCATCACCCTCTTCTTCGTCCTCATCAACTAACGTCAATTAATTCTCTCGCATGCCAAATTATGCAACCAAATCTCTAGACGAGATAGAAATAAAGTGGAAGAAATTCCTTGGAAAAAATGTCGAAAAGAGGGAATTCTTTATTTCTTCTTTAGCCGTGGATGCAATAATATTATGGGTAGATAGATCGATACTAGTAGAGCGGCAGGCTGATCGTATGTTTGATTAAGATCCCGTTCCAAGGCGAGATAGCGAACGGGCTGGCGAAGACGAGCGGAGATTCTTCCATTACCTGGTCACGCAAATCTATAAGATTGACAGCTACCAACAGATAAACTTGAAGCAAGGCAGAGGAAAAGGGGAGAAAAGTGTATAAAGAGAGAGAGAGAGAGAGAGAGAGAGAAATTAAATAAGAAATGGGGAAAAGAGATGATTTGGTGGTGCAAGACCTAGGGAAATAAAGAAAGATAAACG